>NC_139013.1:30146135-32546135 GCF_964374135.1 Grampus griseus | reverse complement strand
TCAGGAGACCCAACATTTCAGAGTCCTAATCTATAAAGGGTGCAGAAACATCACTCGAAATGAAATGAGATGAAGTCAAACTGAATCTACCAAAGTCCTCTCTAGTGCGTAATGTGGAACTGTTGGTGAGGGTGAAATCCAGAGGGGCTGATCAACTAAAACCCGCAGTAGCTAAAGTTCCTTGTAAGAGGGTGGGCTTGGTTAACAGCAGGGCTTCTATTAGGCTGAACTTAGGGCCAGTGCTCAATGACTCAAGACACGAAAGGAGAGTCTCAGCACTGCCACCACTGTTTCTCTATTCAGCCTCTCCTGCAAGTACCTGTTGAACAAATGCTCTCACAATTATCCATCTGGGGGCAGGGGGTGCTCTACATTAACAGGCTGTTCAAACTTCTAAACCCAGCTGGGGACCAGGGATACTTGTTATGTGCTGCTTTAATGTCCTTTACTTCTCCATCGTTAAAATATGTCACACATGTAATAATGTAATTAGCATGCATCTTCCCTAGCCCCATATTGTAAGATTCAGCCTTATTCATCCTCCGTCAAGACTGTATAGTTCTTAGCTCACTGTTGGGAACCTCCAAGGTAGATCTTCAAAAATTATACTGAATAACTAGTAAGAACCTGCTGTATAAAAAAATAAATTAAATTAAATTAAAAAAAATTATACTGAATAAAGAAAAGAATAAGCCCAGGATTTAGATAGATAGATGATATAGATAAAGATATAGATATAGATACACAGACACATATGTATGGATGCTAGATCAGAAAACATAGTTAGATTACATTTTCATCCTATGCCAATGAGACACCATTTGCAATTGAGTTTGATTCTAGGTGTCTTCATTTTAAGGGGACCTCCACTAATCAGAATACTCCTACGAAAAGTGGGAGGACTTTTAAAGTCCTGGAAGTCATCTGATAACCTTTGTGGTAGATTTCTAGCTCACTCTAAATCTACTTATTAAATTCCTCTTCTTTTTCTAAATACTGTCAAATGCATTTGCACATAAAGGGAGTTTTGCTTTTAACTGTGATAGGTAGCTTACTTATTTGTATGTGTATACCATGCCTACCACTTTTATCCCAATCATAAGATTTTGAGATTGTGAATGTCTGCATGAACTGGCCGGGGAGAATGACAGATAATGAAATTTACGGTTTAAAACCAAAAGCTCGCACTTTTACAAGTCTCTTTAACGAAGTTCTGCAAAAAAAGTAATGCATATGCTCAGCATAAATGTTTAGCTACAAACCAATGTACTCTATCAAAGCCTCATTTTCAATAAATAAAATAAGCCCAAAAAAAGTAAAAATAAGGGGACAAGATAATACCTAGAATTTCATCTCTTTCTAAAGAAAAGACCACTTCCCAAACTAAATTCTAAGAAAGAAAAATATTTTTATTTCAGAGGCATTTCCTATTTTTATGCTGGCAATATACATTCCAACAGCAAGTCTGCTTCTAAAACAAATGAGTTTGTATTAATGCATCTTAAAAGCATGAAGCTACAGCTCAGATTAGGTGACTAGCTGCAAACAAGAATGCAGATGGAAACACTGTTTTATGCGCTGTAAACATGCTGTACTCTGAGACATAAAGGCACTGGGAATGTCACCCTGAAGAGTGTCCGTGCATGTCTTTTCTTCTTTCATTCTGGACTGCAGTTAAAAGTCCATGCTAATACCATTTCCTGTTTCCCAGAAAAGAAATTAAAAGTCAGAAACAATTTAAATTACTTGAATCCTCTCCCATGAGAGGAATTTGTATACCTCAGAAATGAATGTGGCTCTTTGATGGGGAATGCTTATTTGCTGTTGACAGCTTTTTAGTGAAAAAGATAGAAATCAGATTGAATTTCGACAGTGAGAAATTGAGAGCTTGTTCTGCCAGCAGGAGGCTGAGGCCTCTAATTTTACCTCTGCAAAACAAAGATGAACCAAGAATATAATCTACCTACTTTTCAAAAACAAAACATAAAAATTCTTCATGTAGCCTGCTTCAAAGTAAGAAAAATTGCACATAGGGCCAGCTCTGTTCTATCCATCTTGGTATTAATATAATAGCTGGACTGTATTCAAAAGCAGATAGAATAGATTCCAAATTCCATTATACTCTCTTTTCTGAACTTTTCATTTGAACAATGAAGTCCACAGTAACCCCATCAAACTTCCTTAAACCAAAAGTCTGACAATCCCTGAATATCAAAATATGTGTAGCACACAAAGTTAAATTCTATTCTACATGCAAAATATCAATTGTCAAAGGTACACTTTTGCAATAGTGGTGATATACAGATAGCCTTCATTAGACTCTAGTAAGCTCCTAATTATATATATAATAAATCCAAAGAGGCAATACTTGCTTTGTAACGGAAATAAAATTTGGCTTTGGTGTGTCTGTCAGATTCTTTGAAGACATTTAGTTTTCTAACATTTACATCTGAGACAAAGGTAATGTTTATAAATTTCACATCCCAAAAGCCTGAGGGGGAGAAACATCATAACAATTTTCCAACTTAGTATATTATGGTTGCGGAAGAGATTTTTTCTAATAGAGATGTTTAACATCAAAGATATTTCTGATACCATGACGTTATGTGTATTATCTCAGGAAAAAAACAAGGTAGATGTTATCATAGACTCAAAACAGGGTTTTATCAGGCACTATATACCAGGCTCTCCTTTTTCCCCTCAAAGAACAGAGAATAATAATGATAACAACAACCACTACTATTATTACCAAGTTGCCAGACAGAAAAGCATATGATGTCTCAGGGGACAAAATTAATCAAATACAAAAGTAAATATAATGAAAGGAAGTAGCACAGTATGTTAAAATCCAAAGCAGTTATAAGGATACAAGGAGGAAAGGACTACATAACTATAGAAAAATGTAGATGTGATATTTGATAAAGACATAAAAATAGTATTACAGATATATACAGAATATTTGTTTTAGCAAGCTTCAATCAACCATGTGTTTTCAACAATTTTAAAAGAAATTAATTCCCTGCATATTTAAGCATTAACACCATATGCCAATCTAGCTAAAGAAAATAAATGAAGTCTAATTGAGCGTATTAGTTCAAAATAATTAATTTTACTAAATTTTTATTGAAAGTAATATCAGGATACAAAATAAAAAAAGATCTGCAGGCTCATTCAGTTTAATTTGAGAATTCTACAGCAGAGAAAGTGAGTCCACTGAAAAGAACCAACTGATTTCTATATTTCTGGAAGTTGGTTAGTTATCCTAAAAAAATCTGCTAAAAACAATCAGAAATATTAGCAAAAGATATAGTAGGCATCCTTTTAAAGTGTGTTGGTTGGCCAAAAAGAAAATGATCCCAGATGGAAACATGAGAATAAAAGATGAAATAAAGAGCAAAGAAAGGTGTTAAAAAAAAAGTGGATGAATCTACATAAATATTTATTACATAAAACAATAGTAATACATTATGGTATTTAATATACGTAGAAAAGTGTAGGATAATAACAGCACAGGCATGAAGTAAATCAATAAAAATAAAGTGTTCTACAGCCCTGGAATTTTTTTTTTTTTTGCGGTACGCGGGCCTCTCACTGTTGTGGTCTCTCCCGATGCGGAGCACAGGCTCCAGACGCGCAGGCTCAGCAGCCGTGGCTCACGGGCCCAGCCGCTTCGTGGCATGTGGGATCCTTCCGGACCAGGGCACGAACCCGTGTCCCCTGCATCGGCAGGTGGACTCTCAACCACTGCGCCACCAGGGAAGCCCAGCCCTGGAATTTTTATTGAAGTAGTAAAAGTACTAAATTATATTGCACTGGAATAAATTAAGGATAAATGTCTTAATACTTAGAGGAACCACAAAAGGAATAGTAAAATAACAATGTAATAAGTGATGTAAATGGAATAATAACATTTTAATGATTAATCAATAAAAGACAAGAAATGTGAGAGAAAAAAGAATATGACCAGTGCGATAAATAGAGAACAAATTGTTAAGCCAGTTAATATAAGTAAACGTAAATGGATTAGAAACTCTGCACATGCACCCATGCACACACACGCACATCCAACAACAGAGCAATGTACCTATCAAAACTTGAACGCAGCTAAAGCTACTCTTAAATACATGTGTTAGAAAAGAAAAATGAATAAGAATCCATTTCAAAGAGAAAGTCTTTAAAAATAAAGAATAGAAAATAAAACCACAGGAAAACAGGGGGAAAGATGTAACAAAAACAAGAGCAGAAAATAATATAGAAGACAAACATCAAATAATAAGTCCACAAATACAAAAACTGTTTCTTTGAAAATATAATAAAATTAACAGCTTCCTAACAAAATGATTCATAAAAACAGAAAAAGAATGCACAAGCCATCAATTTCAGTTAAGAACAAAGGGACATCTCTACAGATTCTACAGATGTTAACAAGATAATAAGATGTGATTATCAACATCTTTGTGCTAATAAATTTAAAAATTACATGAAATGAACATTTTTCTAGATAAATACAACTTAAACTAAAAGGAATACAGGAAAAAATAAGGATTCTGAATAGTTTTATACTCAAATTTAAAGAAATTAAATCCATTATTAAATTTTCCCACAAATAAAATTTCAAATCAGATTACTGTGCTCCCCCTGTGCTTCTTCTAAACAAGATTGGTTTAGCATTGAAAATTCAATGTAATGCACCAATTAAGAAAATAAAATGAATGGGAAAATCTACCATCATATTTACAGATGCAAGAAAGGCATTTAATAAACTTCAAACTCTTTCATGATTTCAAAACGAAACTCTCAGCAAATTAGAAATAGCAGGGAACTTAATCTGATAAATCACATCTTTTAAAAAATCATACTTCGGGCTTCCCTGGTGGCGCAGTGGTTGGGGGTCCGCCTGCCGATGCAGGGGATGTGGGTTCGTGCCCCAGTCCGGGAGGATCCCACGTGCCGCGGAGCGGCTGGTTCCGTGGGCCATGGCCGCTGGGCCTGTGTGTCCGGAGCCTGTGCTCCACGACGGGAGAGGCTGTGGCAGTGAGAGGCCTGTGTACCGCAAAAAAAAAAAAAAAAAAAAAAAAAAAAAAAAAAATCGTACTTCATACATTTTCATGTAAAAAACTTCAAGGTGAAATATTAAAAGATTTCCCCAAGATCAGGAATGATAAAACAATGTCATTGCTTACCAATTTGATTCAACATTTAATAATGAAAAAGTGCCTAGTCAAGGCTTTAGGATTAAAAATATATATATATAAATTTTGAAAAGAAAAACTAAAAGAGTGATTATTTACAAACTATTTAATAGATGGTTGTGTACATAGAAAATTCAATACTCTATGGACAATATATTAGATATAATAAGTGCATTTAGCAAGAATTCCTAATGACAAGGTTGATATACAAAAACCAATTGTATTAATAAACACCAGAAACAAAAACAAAATCATTTTCAAAAAAAAATTTATCAAAATATCATCCAAAAAAATCTATTACCCAGAAATATATCTAAGAACAATGTGCAAGACTTTTGTACTGAAAATTAGAAACTATTATTGAGAAAAAAAAATTTTAAGAACAAAGGGATGGAACAAAAGAAAAAATGGATAAAAAGATGGAAAGAAAAGTCATGTTTAAAGATGCAAAACTCAATGATTTAAAGTTATCAATTTTCCCTAAATTGATCTGTAGATCTTATGCAATTCCAATAAAAATTTCAAGGATGTTTGTGCATGCAAACTGATGTCTATACTAACATTTTACAGGTATGCAAAGAATAGTCTAAACTTTGTTTTGAAGATCAAAGCTGTGCACTTACACTACTAGACATTAAAAGTTAATTATGAAATTATAACAATTTAGACTGTTGGATATTGGTACAAGGAAAGACTAAAAGACCAATGAAAAATAATTTTTTTAAGTCCAGAAGTAAAATTGCAATAAAATGAGAAAAAGATAGCCTTTATAATAATTGATGCTGGGCCAATTGAAAATGCAAATTGAAAAATTGGCCTCCTACCTCACACCATACATAAAAATCAATTTTATATGAACTGTAGATCTAAAAGTGAATAATAAAACAGTATGCTCCTAGAAAAAAAAATAAGAAAATATCTTCATGACCTTGGAGTAAGTAAAAATATTGCAAATGGGATGCAAAATTGCTAATCGTAGAAGTAGTTTCTGCCTATCATATCAGTTTGGACCCAAAGTGCCACATCAAATGGCTTCTATAATGCTTGCCAACAGAGATTTAAAAAGCAACCCAGAAGTTTGGAGGCATTAACTCCCAATAAGACAAACATTAACCAATGAGAGACAGAAGATGGAAGAGAAGAAGGAACCAGAAGACAAATTCTCTTATCCTTTATCCCTCCAAGGTACCATTCCAAGGAACAGCTTCTCTGTCCCAAAGCATCCCGTGATCTTAAGTATTGGATCTACTGAGCAATCAGCTATGTCTGTTGTGACTTATTATAAAGCAGTAGCCACTTTTCTTTGAATGCCTCTCACCTCTCCTCAACTCATTTTCTTTTTCCCTATCCTTTTAACTACCAAGTGAATGCGGGCTGATTGCATCAGAATTAATCCTTGCCTTGGGCTCTGTTTTGATGCAGACCTGTGACAAATGCATTGATGGATGGATAAATGAATAAAACAAATATTTATTATTATACCAAGTATGTCAATATAATATGAGAAGCACTATTATAAAAGTCACATTAGCCCCTACATCTAAGTCCAGAAATCATAACTGTAAAATTTTTTACAAATGTATATTTTTGGTCCCTTTTTAAAAAAACTTCTTCATCTTTATTGAGATATAATTGACATATAACATTATGTAAGTTTAAGGTGTACACTGTGATTTGATATATGTATATATTGTGAAATGATTAACACAATACAGTTAGTTAACACATCCATCACCTTACATAGTTACTTTTTTTTTTTTTGGTAAGAACATTTAAGATCTACTCTCTTAGCAATTTTCAAGTATATAAAACAATACTGTTAACTATAGTCACCATGCTGTACATTAGATCTCTAGAACTTAACCCTCTTACAGCTGGAAGTTTGCACCCTTTGACCACCTTCACCTATTTCCCCCACCTACCCACTCCCCACCCCAGATTCTAGAGGCTGGGAAATCCAAGATCAAGGCACCATCGGATTTGGTGTGTGGTGAAGACCTGCTTCCTGGTTCATAGACAGCTGTCATCTCACTGTGTCCTCACATGGTAGAAGGGGCAAGGGAGTTCTCTGAGATGTATAAGGACACTAATCCCATTTATGAGGGTTCTGCTCTCATGATCTAATCACCTCCCAAAGGCCCCACCTCCAAATTCCATTTCACTGGGAATTAGGTTTCAATATATGCATTTGGGGGAGACAAAAACATTCAGTCTTTGGCAGGGCTGATGCTAAAAGAACTATTCCTGTGTAAATTACAGGGTCTCCAAAATAGAAGACGGCAAAACCCAGTGAAGCCTTCAGCAATATCTGCATCTAAAGAAAGGAGAAATCCTTAAAATAGCTTTTTTTTTTTTCCTGGCACCTCTTATCAGCTTGTTTACAAAGATCATTTGTGGACTGGCCCAACTCTGGGAAAATAAACCAGGCTAAAGGCGGCTTTACTGATACTATATCATGAAAAAGAAAAGGTGGCAAAAGTCAACCAACTATGCTTCTAGGAGAAGCTTACAAGTATGTTTGCTTCTTCCCTTGGAAACGAGGCTCAGGAAAAATGTCAGGAAAAAGATCACACTAGAGAGAGACTACATGTAACTGGGAGGGAGCAGCTAAAATTGAGTAAGGCTATAACAGTGAGAACAGAAATAAATTTATTTTCTTGTTATCTGCAACTTCTATTTTTCTGCAGAAGTGAAGAGAGAAAACCATCTGATGGAAGAAATAAAATAATGCACTCTTCCCACTGTAACCTTATGAGTAGTAATATATAGGAGCATCCCTTTTAGAAACAATTCTTTTTTTTTTTTTTTTTTTTTTTTGCGGTACGCGGGCCTCCCACTGTTGTGGCCTCTCCCGTTGCAGAGCACAGGCTCCGGACGCGCAGGCTCAGCGGCCATGGCTCACGGGCCCAGCCACTCCGCGGCATGTGGGATCTTCCCGGACCGGGGCACAAACCCGTGTCCCCTGCATCGGCAGGCGGACTCAACCACTGCGCCACCAGGGAAGCCCTAGAAACAATTCTTGATTTTAATTTAATCAATTACATTCAGGTTTGGAATTCATATTTGATTTAGATTAGGTCCTGTGCTGAATTTGCCATTTAAAAATCATAAATAGACATATATATATAGATATATGATTTGTCTATTTTTATATGCTTTAGGAATGAAAGGATTCAGTGATCTTGATCATTTCTTGAAGCAATAATATAGAGTTGGGAGAGCAAAGGCATTTGAATTCTGAGTCTTTTCTTAAAAGACAGGAATAAACAAAATAAGATATTTTTGAAAAACACATTGTCTGGCTTTTTCTCACTTTTCAATTCTCTATTTGCTTACCAAAGGGCTTAAAGCATTTTTTGGAGTGGTAGGATTAAACAAAAGGCAAGCACGTTTCTCCACAAACTTCCCCATGTTCTCTCACCTCAACTTTTAATTAAAATATTGTCAGCTGGGGATAAGGGGAGCAAAATACAAAAGCAATTATGTACAGAAAACAAACAAAAAAAAAAGCATATTTCACCACAGCATAAGCTATCAGCACTCTCTTAGCTATCTGACCATCTGAATTTAAAATCACATGCTGAGCTCCAGTGAGACACCAGCATCCAAGTCTGTGGAGAGGGGGAGTCAACATCAAAGCAGGGAAATGGAGCAGATGCCCTTGTGAATGAACCCAAGGCCAGAGCTAAGGACAGGGTGCCAGTCTGTCTATGATTTAGTAAATCCACACAGGCCTGAGCCTCATCATGAGGGGCACCAATGGCTAGTCGCAGTCCCTTGCAAGGGACACGCAACAGACATGAGTACCTAGGAAACTAGAAGCCCTGGTTTTCTACAAATGAGGAGGAAGAGAAATCAACTGTGATCAGTGAGTCCATTGATCATAATTCCCACCATGTTGTTTGGATGCCATGACTCAAGCAAAAGTTTAAAAGATAATGAAGAGTTCACATGGAACAAGAGTCAGGCTTGCACCCCCGTCGCCTCCTCTCACTGACACCCCCTGAGGCTCTCCAGAGAACTCTAAGGCTCTCCAGAGCACTTTGAAAATCACTGATTTGGGACATAACTGTCGCCAGGGCTTAACTCTCTCTCCAACATGCCTGAGGGATTTAACTTTCTGTCAGTCCTGCCCCTACTCTGCAAATGGGCGGCCAGATTTCCACTGGCTGAAGATTTCCACCTACTTCCGATCAACGAAACTAAAGGTATCTACTTCAGTTGGCTTTGATTCCCTAGTTGGGTTGACTTTGTAATGTTACATCAGAAAAACATAGGTGTTTTTTTTTTTTTTTTTTCTTTTTTTGGCTGTGCCAAGCGGCTTGCAGGATCTCAGCTCCCCGACCTGGGTGCCGGCAGTGAACGTGCCAAGTCCTAACCACTGGACCTCCAGGGAACTCCCGGAAAACATAGGTTCTTAAAGGCTGTTACAAAAAGGAATGTTAATGCGTATTTTTAAACATCTACTATGTGAGAAGTGCTTTAAACAAATGGCTCATTTCATAATTTGGATGAGATGCATATTATCTCCATCATTCACATGAGAAAACTGACCTGGGTCATGCTGCTTAACTTCCCCGAGCCTCAAACAGTGAATGAGGAATGAAACCTGGATTTGAAATCATACACACACACGCACACACACACGCACACACATACACACACACACTTTTACCTCCCCTGCAAATGACAACTCACCAGAGCCCTAGGGAACAAGGGTATCTCTCTGCAGATCTTTTTAAGCAGGCCAACTCATCTACTACAGTTCATCTCAAAGAGAGCTGATGAATTTGAGCTGACGATTGGATATAAACTTTGGTTTAAAGAGGACTTGACTCCTGTATCGGGGTTCTTAGTGGCAAGCAAAACTGACTCTTGTAAGTGTAATCATAAAATTCATGCATCCATCTCCACTGTTGACTATGTCTGTGTCTTTGGCAACTTACTCAACTCCTTGGACACTCAGCTTTCTCTTCTATAAAATGGGAATCACAGAGATTCCCAGATAGAGTGGGTGTGAGCTCAGAACTTGATAACCGATATAAAACACCAAAACAGTGTCCAATAATTGTGAGTTCCTTTCCCTGTCCCCATTGTCAGTGGACAAAGGAAGTCTGACCCTGAAGAAAGAGGGGGGAGTTAGCAATGATGTGAGACTGCTTTAGAAAGCCGGTACTTTTAGCAGAAGCAGAAAGCATCTCTACGGAGAAGCTGCAGGTCAAGGGCCACATCCACAGACAGCTCCAAATGTAGAGTAACAAGCATCTCCAGTACTTCCAACATTTTTATTCCATCATGTTAAAGGGTAAGTGACACCAGCAGACGCAGAAGCCATATTATTGGCAATTTTCACAAAATGCCCTGAGCAGGCACAAGAGCAGATTCCAAGGTGAGGTGATGCAAAGTGATGCCAAAGCAAGTACAGCCCAATTCTCTGAGCTGCAGTCTGGATTCTGAGCCCATCGCTATGTAAATGGACATGGCTGAGGGAGGAAGGGGAGGACAAGGCATTGCAGAATAATTCAAACAAGGTCTGGATGCAACCAGAAAAGTCTGGAAAGTGTTGTTAGAAATAAAGGAGAGACATCTGAAATATTGTTGCTGGAGAACTTCCAGAGGTAGGTTGGCCCATAAGGATTTTATGATTCTAGGCAATTGTATATTCTAGACGATGAACAGCTATAGGGATAACTAGAGAATCTGTGGAAGGAATCTTGAAGGATAACTTAATACAACCTGCTCAGAGTTGAGGAAGATGGTGGAAGAGTAAGACGCAGAGATCACCTTCCTCCCCACAGATACATCAGAAATACATCTACATGTGGAACAGCTCCTACAGAACACCCACTGAACGCTGGCAGAAGACCTCAGACCTCCCAAAAGGCAAGAAATTCCCCACGTAGCTGGGTAGGGCAAAAGAAAAAGAAAAAACAGACAAAAGGATAGGGACGGGACCTGCACCAGTGGGAGGGAGCTGTGAAGGAGGAAAGGTTTCCACACACTAGGAAGCCCCTTCGCAGGCGGAGACTGAGGGTGGCGGAGTGGGGAAGCCTCGGAGCCATGGAGGAGAGCGCAGCAACAGGGGTGCAGAGGGCAAAGCGGAGAGATTCCCGCACAGAGGATCGGTGCCAACCGGCACTCACCAGCCCGAGAGGCTTCTCTGCTCACCCGCTGGGCGGGCAGGGGCTGGGAGCTGAGGCTCGGGCTTGGGCTTCGGTCGGATCCCAGGGAGAGGACTGGGGTTGGCAGCGTGAACACAGCCTGAAGGGGTTAGTGCACCACGGCTAGCCGGGAGGGAGTCCGGGAAAAAGTCTGGACCTGCCGAAAAGGCAAGAGACTTTTTTTTTTTTTTTTAACATCTTTATTGGAGTATAATTGCTTTACAATGGTGTGTTAGTTTCTGCTTTATAACAAAGTGAATCAGTTATACATATACATATGTTCCCATATCTCTTCCCTCTTGCATCTCCCTCCCTCCCACCCTCCCTATCCCACCCCTCTAGGTGGTCACAAAGTACCGAGTTGATCTCCCTGTGCTATGTGGCTGCTTCCCACTAGCTATCTATTTTATGTTTGGTAGTGTATATATATCCATGCCACTCTCTCACTCTGTCACAGCTTACCCTTCCCCCTCCCCATATCCTCAAGTCCATTCTCTAGTATGTCTGTGTCTTTATTGCTGTCTTACCCCTAGGTTCTTCGTGACATTTTTTTTTCTTAGATTCCATATATATGTGTTAGCATATGGTATTTGTCTTTCTCTTTCTGACTTACTTCACTCTGTATGACAGACTCTAGGTCCATCCACCTCACTACAAATAACTCAGTTTCGTTTCTTTTTATGGCTGGGTAATATTCAAAGCAATCTTGAGAATGAAAAATGGAGCTGAAGGAATCAGGCTCCCTGACTTCAGACTATACTACAAAGCTACAGTAATCAAGACAGTATGGTACTGGCACAAAAACAGAAATAGAGATCAATGGAACAGGACAGAAAGCCCAGAGATAAACCCAAGCACATATGGTCACCTTATCTTTGATAAAGGAGGCAAGAATATACAGTGGAGAAAAGACAGCCTCTTCAATAAGTGGTGCTGGGAAAAATGGACAGGTACCTATAAAAGTATGAAATTAGAACACTCCCTAACACCATACACAAAAATAAACTCAAAATGGATTAAAGACCTAAATGTAAGGCCAGACACTATCAAACTCTTAGAGGAAAACATAGGCAGAACGCTCTATGACATAAATCACAGCAAGATCCTTTTTGACCCGCCTCCTAGAGAAATGGAAATAAAAACAAAAGTAAACAAATGGGACCTAATGAAACTTAAAAGCTTTTGCACAGCAAAGGAAACCATAAACAAGACCAAAAGACAACCCTCAGAATGGGAGAAAATATTTGCAAATGAAGCAACTGACAAAGGATTAATCTCCAAAATTTACAAGCAGCTCATGAAGCTCAATAACAAAAAAACAAACAACCCAATCCAAAAATGGGCAGATGACCTAAACAGACATTTCTCCAAAGAAGATATACAGATTGCCAACAAACACATGAAGGAATTCTCAGGATCATTGATCGTTAGGGAAATGTAGATCAGGGCTACGATGAGATGTCATCTCACGCCATAATCAGAATGGCCATCATCAAAAAATCTAGAAACAATAAATGCTGGAAAGGGTGTGGAGGAGGGGGAACACTCTTACACTGTTGGTGGGAATGTGGATTGATGCAGCCACTGTGGAGAACAGTGTGGAGGTTCCTTAAAAAACTCATTTTGGGGGGGCGGTCTCTATACTGTTTTACATGGTGGCTGCACCATTTTGCATTCCCACCAACAGTGCACAGGGTTCTAATTTCTCCATATCCTCACCAACACTTGTTATTTATGGTCTTTTTATGGTGGTCATCCTGACAGGTGTGAGGTGATGCCTCGTTGTGGTTTTGATTTGCATTTCCCTGATTGGTAATGTTGGGTATCTTTTTCACAAATTTATTGGTATATAGTCACTCACTCTTCCCATCTGCACCTGTGATTGACAAAAATGTTTTTTTTTAACACAATTTAATACACAACTTGATATTTGAAAGGAAAGTGACAAAATGAGATCCCTTCTCTTTATCATTTACATTATGCCATAGGGGTACTAATTTGATCTAAGACATTTTGATTTATGCCTATTGATGGAGTGTGCCCAGTGATGGAAACAGTCACCGTTATTCCTAGGAGATACATCTAAGATATGTGCATGTACTGATATATATAGACACGCATACAGATGTGTGTGTATAGACATATATAGACACATACACATATATGTATGTGTATTAGACCAAGTAACTCCCTTGCTCAAAAGCACCCAAATATTTCCCATCATATTAAGATCCAAAACCTTTACCAAGGACTGCAAAAGGGCCCTTGATCATCTCTCCTGCTGTGTTTTCTATAGCTTTCTTTCAAACTGCCCCTTCTTCCTTGCTTCCTTTGTTACTTGTGCACACTAAGAATATACCTGTCTTGGGTGCTTTCCTTTATGTTCTTTTGATGTGAAATGTTGTTCTCCCCTGTGTTGCATGGTTCAGTCCCAGCCTTCATTCATGTCTCTCCTTCAGATGTGTTATCCCACATCCTACTGAAAATAACAGCGTTGGTTACTCTTCCTCCTCACTCCGCCTTATATTCCTTCATCTCCCTTATCACCAGCTGAAAATACATCATATATTGGTTTTCTCTGTTTATTGTCCATCTCCTCTATCAGAATGCGAGTTATACAACGCAGAGACTTTACCAGGCATTATTCTAGGCACTGAATACAGTAAACAAAGTAGAGAGTCAATAGGTATTTTGAACAAGAGAGACACAGCAGCATTACAGATTGAAAAAGTTTGCATGCACATCCTCACGTCTTTCTCTGACCCCCAATCTCAGGTTACTTCAGTACAGGCTCTCAGAAAACCATATTCCTTTCTTTCAAATAACTTGGTCTATATGTACTTATGAATTTATTAGTAGATGAATGCCTGTCTCCCCACTAGAGCCGTAAGCTCCATGAGAACAGAGATCACATCTCTTTTTTATTTATATTTGTTTCCCAGCTCCTTACAGTGTGTGTCACATACAACAAATATTTGCTGATTGAACGAACGTGTGTAGTGATCAATAGCTGACCCAGTTATGGCCAACAGCTGAACATTTGCCCTCCACTATTTAACAAGGCAAAAAGCTTCCTCATGAAACAATTCCTGTTACTTAAAACAGTCATTTATGGGGCTTCCCTGGTGGCGCAGTGGTTGAGAGTCCGCCTGCAGATGCAGGGCATGTGGGTTCGTGCCCCGGTCCGGGAAGATCCCACATGCTGCGGAGCGGCTAGGCCCGTGAGCCATGGCCGCTGAGCCTGCGCGTCCGGAGCTTGTGCTCCGCAACGGGAGAGGCCACAACAGTGAGAGGCCCACATACCAAAAAAAAGACAAAAACAGTCATTTATTTCTGCCATATACCTTCATTTGGAATTCAGGTGGCTTGGAAGCATGATATGGAAAAGAGTAGGGACTGGTATTTAGCCAGACCTGGATTTGAAACCTGATTCCCTTACCTAATAATCTCATCTAATAATTTATATATAATGCTCAGAGTTATCAAATATAAAATTGAAATACCTACACCTATTTTTTAACACTATGAAATCAAAATAAATTAGTGTTTGTATAAGCTGAATATAAACTATGGTCTCTGTGGTCCAGCGTCTGGGCCATCTAGCCATAAAACTAAACTCGGGAATTACAAAGGGAATCCATTCTTTACATGCATCTCCTAAATAATATATTTAAAGGGATCAAATTCCTAATTTACAGTCACCTCTCAAAATTCCCACCACCAATCTTCTATACTCAGGGATTTTGTGCCCACTCCAGCCCCTCTTCATGGCACTTTCCCAAACTCACCAGTCCCTGTAATTCTCCTCTTTCTCCTTTTCTTTCATCTCTTTATTATTCCACTTTACTTAGGCTTTTTATTATGCTCTCCCATTTTCTCTCTCAAGTCTTCGTTCTCCCTCTCTCAGTCTATTTCTCACATTTAGCAATGGCGATCCAACTACCAAAACCAAAATAAAACAAGCAAAAAGCTCATTCCGTTTGCAGGAATGGGAGGGGAAGTAACACAAAAAATATATAATAAATCTTATCCCTCAAGCTAAGAAGCAGGGAAAGGTAACAGATTACTCAGCTAATAAACACTGGAGCTAAGGTTAAAACTCAGGTTTGATTCCGAGGGCACAATGAACCTTACAGGGAGATTCTGAAACCCCAAATCTGCCTAAAAATCAGGGTTAATTTGAGACCACATGCCAATCGATGAAGCAGGAGGGAGGAAGTTTAAGCTGCTTCGTTCTTTTTTGCCCCTTTTTGGAGGGATCTAAGTAAAGGCGGCATTCATGAGCAGCATGCACATACATATTTATATTTACTCCTTTCAACTGGTGGCCTCCAGAAAGAGAGCTCGGTGACAGGGTTTGATTTAGCTGCAATCAGCTTGTTGCCATGTTAGCTCTGTTTAAAAAGGGCAAGCTACATCTATCTGCTCCAGCTCGTTGCGTGGTGGGCCAATTTGGTGAGGTTTATCATCTGTCTCTAATAGCAGTAGGCCCCAGAAATGGCACAGAGCAATTTTCTGCTTTCATTTCCGCTGCACTTGAGAAAAATCTGGGGGCAATTTTTCAGTCTGAGGCAATATTTCTTAATGTTTTTATCTCTTAGAATTGCTACTTAATTCTCTCCTTGACTCACTTTCAAAGTTTAAAGCCGAGTCGACCACTCGGTAACTCAGTTACAACCAAGTGGAATAAAAGTGGGGTCAGGCGGCTGAGCAAGGCGCCCAGGGTTAAGGGAACTGGGAAAGAGAGTCAGCTCAACCACAGGGCAACTTCTGGCTGAAAAACACAACCACCCTGTCCATCCTTTTACCTGGTGCAGATTTGTCCATAGAATCATTTCCTTGACTAGTAGAGGTTCAGGGCCTCTGTTAGCAGAGGTTATTGAGAGGATGTGACGGCAAGTGGACCCGCAAGCTGGACCTGGGCTCCTCACCCCTCCCCTGCCTTTGGAATGTGTCCTCCACTTGCCTTCCGCGTGCTGGAAGCTGCCCTAGGACACAGCTTGAGATAGTAATGTATTGTTGAGACCAGCTGGACTGTATACATGACTGAGCCCCGTTAAGGCCTCTTTATAAAGTTTAAGATTCTGTCGGGCAGGTACAGAGATCTACTCACCTTGCACCGCCCAGAACAAGCCTAGTATGTAAGCTCCCTTGCTTATTAAACCTGCCACCAATCTAAAGTGGTTTGCCTCTTTCTTCCATCTCTCCCTGCCCTCCAAGTATGGGGGCCAGTTTCAGATTACAGCCAGGAAGCTCCTAAGTCTGCAAGCTAGTAATTGGCAAGCTGGCCAGAAAACTGAAGAAACGGGCTTTGGGACAAAGGCATATGTGGGGGAAATCCCAAGTTAACTATTGGCCCAGTATGGCCAATAAAAACGCCAGATGGCTCAGCCCATCACGAGAGTGGGCCACTGAGAGTTCAACAAGGTACTGTCCCCCATCCATGTGGCTGTGCCCATCACTGTCACCATCTTAGACACCTTGGCCTTGGTCCTAGGAGTGTACCATGCTGTGCTGGGCTTAGCAAATGCTTTTTTCAGCAAATCCCTGGCTGCTGAGTCACAGACCAATTTGTCTTCATGTGAGAAGTATAAGAACAGACCTTTCGAGTTCTTCCCCAAGGTTACCTGCACAGTCCCCTTTTATGTCATGGGATTGTACCTTGAGAACTGCTCCTGTTCTCCTTCCTTAACTCAATAAAATGAACACGTTACACTGATGATACAATGTTAAAACATGAACACTTGCCTCTACTGTAGGACACTGCAGGCTTTTCTGGAACAACTGTGAGGGAGAGGATGGGCAGTGAACCCACAGAAAATTCAAGGCCCAAGCACTGCAGTGAAGTTTTGGGGAATCGTTTGGTCAGATTAAGACATGTGGCCCCTGCGCCAAGAACGGAGCCCGCGTTTCCGCAGAGCTGGAACTCGCGGCTCGGGGTCTCTTCCCTTCGCCGTCACGGAACTGTCCCGGAGGCCGAGGGGAGGGCGGCCTCACTGAGGCTGCCGGCTCTGGAGGGGCCCCAGCGGCCGAAGCCGCCACAGTCGTGGGGACGCCGGGCCGGAATCATCGTACCTGAATCCACTCATTATGCTGCTACGGGCCTGATGACATAGATTTCATTGCTGAGTGATATTGCATTCCCGTGGATGAAAAGCTTTTGGTGCTCCAGCCAGGAGGCAGGGCTCTGCCTCTGAGGTAGGACAGCCAACTTCAGGACACTGATCAACAAGAGACCTCCCAGCTCCACATAATATCAAACGGCGAAAATCTCCCAGAGACCTCCATCTTAACACCAGCACCCAGCTTCACTCAACGACCAGCAAGCCACAGTGCTGGAAAACCTATGCCAAACAACTAGCAAAACAGGAACACAACCCCACCCATTAGCAGAGAGGCTGCCTAAAATCATAATAAGGCCACAGACACCCCCAAACACACCACCAGACGTGAACCTGCCCACTAGAGAGACAAGATCCAGCCTCATCCACCACAACACAGGCACTAGCCCCCTCCACCAGGAAGCCTACACAACCCACTGAACCAACCTTAGCCACTAGAGACAGACATCAAAAACAGGAGGAACCACAAACCTGCAGCCTGCAAAAAGGAGACCCCAAACACAGTAAGATAAGCAAAATGAGAAGACAGAAAAACACACAGCAGATAAAGGAGCAAGATAAAAATGCACCAGACCTAACAAATGGAGAGGAAATAGGCAGTCTACCTGAAAGAGAATTCAGAATAATGATAGTAAGGTTGATCCGAAATCTTGGAGATAGAATGGACAATAGATTGGACAAAATGCAAGAATCAGTTAACAAGGACCTAGAAGAACTAAAGATGAAACAAGCAACGATGAACAACACAATAAATGAAATTAAAAGTACTCTAGATGGGATCAATAGCAGAATAACTGAGGCAGAAGAATGGATAAGTGACCTGGAAGATAAAATAGTGGAAATAACTACTGCAGAGCAGAATAAAGAAAAAAGAATGAAAAGAACTGAGGACAGTCTCAGAGACCTCTGGGACAACATTAAACGCACCAACATTCGAATTATAGGGGTTCCAGAAGAAGAAGAGAAAAAGAAAGGGACTGAGAAAATATTTGAAGAGATTATAGTTGAAAACTTCCCTAATATGGGAAAGGAAATAGTTAATCAAGTCCAGGAAGCACAGAGAGTCCCATACAAGATAAATACAAGGAGAAATACGCCAAGACACATATTAATCAAACTGTCAAAAATTAAATACAAAGAAAACATATTAAAAGCAGCAAGGGAAAAACAACAAATAACACATAAGGGAATCCCCATAAGGTTAACAGCTGATCTCTCAGCAGAAACCCTACAAGCCAGAAGGGAGTGGCAGGACATACTGAAAGTGATGAAGGAGAAAAACATGCAGCCAAGACTACTCTACCCAGCAAGGATCTCATTCAGATTTGATGGAGAAATTAAAACCTTTACAGACAAGCAAAAGCTGAGAGAGTTCAGCACCACCAAACCAGCTTTACAACAAATGCTAAAGGATCTTCTCTAGGCAAGAAACACAAGAGAAGGAAAAGACCTATAATAACGAACCCAAAACAATTTAGAAAATGGGAATAGGAACATACATATCGATAATTACCTTAAATGTAAATGGACTAAATGCTCCCACCAAAAGACACAGATTAGCTGAATGGATACAAAAACAAGACCCTTATATATGCTGTCTACAAGAGACCCACTTCAGACCTAGAGACACATACAGACTGAAAGTAAGGGGATGGAAAAAGATATTCCATGCAAATGGAAGCCAAAAGAAAGCTGGAGTAGCAATTCTCATATCAGACAAAATAGACTTTAAAATAAGGACTATTAAAAGAGACAAAGAAGGACACTACATAATGATCAAGGGATCGATCCAAGAAGAAGATATAACAATTGTAAATATTTATGCACCCAACATAGGAGCACCTCAATACATAAGGCAAATACTAAGCCATAAAAGGGGAAATCGACAGTAACACATTCATAGTAGGGGACTTAAACACCCCACTTTCACCCATGGACAGATCATCCAAAATGAAAATAAATAAGGAAACACAAGCTTTAAATGATACATTAAACAAGATGGACTTAATTGATATTTATAGGACACTCCATCCAAAAACAACAGAATACACATTTTTCTCAAGTGCTCATGGAACATTCTCCAGGATAGATCATATCTTAGGTCACAAATCAAGCCTTGGGAAATTTAAGAAAATTGAAATTGTATCAAGTATCTTTTCTGACCACAACGCCATGAGACTAGATATCAATTACAGGAAAAGATCTGTAAAAAATACAAACACATGGAGGCTAAACAATACACTACTTAATAATGAAGA
This sequence comes from Grampus griseus, assembly GCF_964374135.1. Classification (NCBI taxonomy): domain Eukaryota; kingdom Metazoa; phylum Chordata; class Mammalia; order Artiodactyla; family Delphinidae; genus Grampus; species Grampus griseus. The sequence goes on along the minus strand of NC_139013.1, from coordinate 32,526,402 downwards.
GATCACTGAAGAAATCAAAGAGGAAATCAAAAAATACCTAGAAACAAATGACAATGGAGACACAACGACCCAAAACCTGTGGGATGCAGCAAAAGCAGTTCTAAGGGGGAAGTTTATAGCAATACAAGCCCACCTTAAGAAGCAGGAAACATCTCAAATAAACAACCTAACCTTGCACCTCAAGCAATTAGAGAAAGAAGAACAAAAAAACCCCAAAGCTAGCAGAAGGAAAGAAATCATAAAAATCAGATCAGAAATAAATGAAAAAGAAATGAAGGAAACAATAGCAAAGATCAATAAAACTAAAAGCTGGTTCTTTGAGAAGATAAACAAAATAGATAAACCACTAGCCAGACTCATCAAGAAAAAAAGGGAGAAGACTCAAATCAATAGAATTAGAAATGAAAAAGGAGAGGTAACAACTGACACTGCAGAGATAAAAGAGATCATGAGAGATTACTACAAGCAACTCTATGCCAATAAAATGGACAATCTGGAAGAAATGGACAAATTCTTAGAAATGCACAACCTGCCAAGACTGAATCAGGAAGAAATAGAAAATATGAACAGACCCATCACAAGCACTGAAATTGAAACTGTGATTAAAAATCTTCCAACAAAGAAAAGCCCAGGACCAGATGGCTTCACAGGCGAATTCTATCAAACATTTAGAGAAGAGCTAACACCTATCCTTCTCAAACTCTTCCAAAATATAGCAGAGGGAGGACCACTCCCTAACTCCTTCTACGAGGCCACCATCACCTTGATACCAAAACCAGACAAGGATGTCACAAAGAAAGAAAACTACAGGCCAATATCACTGATGAACATAGATGCAAAAATCCTCAACAAAATACTAGCAAACAGAATCCAACAGCACATTAAAGGGATCATACACCATGATCAAGTGGGGTTTATTCCAGGAATGCAAGGATTCTTCAATATACGCAAATCTATCAATGTGATAAACCATATTAACAAATTGAAGGAGAAAAACCATATGATCATCTCAATAGATGCAGAGAAAGCTTTTGACAAAATTCAACACCCATTTATGATAAAAACCCTGCAGAAAGTAGGCATAGAGGGAACTTTCCTCAACATAATAAAGGCCATATATGACAAGCCCACAGCAAATATCATCCTCAATGGTGAAAAACTGAAAGCATTTCCACTAAGATCAGGAACAAGACAAGGTTGCCCACTCTCACCACTCTTATTCAACATTGTTTTGGAAGTTTTAGCCACAGCAATCAGAGAAGAAAAGGAAATAAAAGGAATCCAAATTGGAAAAGAAGAAGTAAAGCTGTCACTGTTTGCAGATGACATGATCCTATACGTAGAGAACCCTAAAGATGCTACCAGAAAACTACTAGAGCTAATCAATGAATTTGGTAAAGTGGCAGGATACAAAATTAATGCACAGAAATCTCTGGCATTCCTATATACTAATGATGAAAAATCTGAAAGTGAAATCAAGAAAACACTCCCATTTACCATTGCAACAAAAAGAATAAAATATCTAGGAATAAACCTACCTAAGGAGACAAAAGACCTGTATGCAGAAAATTATAAGACACTGATGAAAGAAATTAAAGATGATATAAATAGATGGAGAGATATACCATGTTCTTGGATTGGAAGAATCAACATTGTGAAAATGACTCTACTACCCAAAGCAATCTATAGATTCAATGCAATCCCTATCAAACTACCACTGGCATTTTTCACAGAACTAGAACAAAAACTTTCACAATTTGTATGGAAACACAAAAGACCCCGAATAGCCAAAGCAATCTTGAGAACGAAAGAAGGAACTGGAGGAATCAGGCTCCCTGACTTCAGACTATACTACAAAGCTACAGTCATCAAGACAGTATGGTACTGGCACAAAAACAGAAAGATAGATCAATGGAACAGGATAGAAAGCCCAGAGATAAACCCATGCACATATGGACACCTTATCTTTGATAAAGGTGGCAGTAATGTACAATGGAGAAAGGACACCCTCTTCAATAAGTGGTGCTGGGAAAACTGGACAGGTACATGTAAAAGTATGAGATTAGATCACTCCCTAACACCATACACAAAAATAAGCTCAAAATGGATTAAAGACCTAAATGTAAGGCCAGAAACTATCAAACTCTTAGAGGAAAACATAGGCAGAACACTCTATGACATAAATCAAAGCAAGATCCTTTCTGACCCACCTCCTAGAGTAATGGAAATAAAAACAAAAATAAACAAATGGGACCTAATGAAACTTCAAAGCTTTTGCACAGCAAAGGAAACCGTAAACAAGACCAAAAGACAACCCTCAGAATGGGAGAAAATATTTGCAAATGAAGCAACCGACAAAGGATTAATCTCCAAAATTTACAAGCAGCTCATGCAGCTCAATAACAAGAAAACAAACAACCCAATCCAAAAATGGGCAGAAGACCTAAATAGACATTTCTCCAAAGAAGATATACAGACTGCCAACAAACACATGAAAGAATGCTCAACATCACTAATCATTAGAGAAATGCAAATCAAAACTACAATGAGATATCATCTCACACCAGTCAGAATGGCCATCATCAAAAAATCTAGAAACAATAAATGCTGGAGAGGGTGTGGAGAAAAGGGAACACTCTTGCACTGCTGGTGGGAATGTGAATTGGTTCAGCCACTATGGAGAACAGTATGGAGGATCCTTAAAAAACTACAAATAGAACTACCATATGACCCAGCAATCCCACTACTGGGCATATACCCTGAGAAAACCAAAATTCAAAAAGAGTCATGTACCAAAATGTTCATTGCAGCTCTATTTACAATAGCCCGGAGATGGAAACAACCTAAGTGCCCGTCATCGGATGAATGGATAAAGAAGATGTGGCACATATATACAATGGAATATTACTCAGCCATAAAAAGAAACGAAATTGAGCTATTTGTAATGAGGTGGATAGACCTAGAGTCTGTCATACAGAGTGAAGTAAGTCAGAAAGAAAAAGACAAATACCGTATGCTAACACATATATATGGAATTTAAGAAAAAAATGTCATGAAGAACCTAGGGGTAAAGCAGGAATAAAGATGCAGACCTCCTAGAGAACGGACTTGAGGTTATGGGGAGGGGGAAGGGTGAGCTGTGACAGGGCGAGAGAGAGTCATGGGCATATACACACTAACAAACGCAGTAAGGTAGATAGCTAGTGGGAAGCAGCCTCATGGCACAGGGATATTGGCTCGGTGCTTTGTGACAGCCTGGAGGGGTGGGATGGGGAGGGTGGGAGGGAGGGAGACGCAACAGGGAAGACATATGGGAACATATGTTTATGTATGACTGATTCACTTTGTTATAAAGCAGAAACTAACACACCATTGTAAAGCAATTATACCCCAATAAAGATGTTAAAAAAATAAATAAATAAATAAATAAATAAATAAATAAATAATATAAAAAAAAAAAAAAAAAGACATGTGTTGTCCCAGAACCTGTGACTGATAAGATGAAAGCCTACCCAATCCCTAGGAACATGAAAGATATACAAGTCTTTGTAGGGATTTTGAGGTCTTGGAGGATTTTTATTCCCCACCTGGCAGTGCCTCCATCCCTTATACTACCTGGTAAAGAAAGAGCACATAACGGCCTGGAGATCAGAGCAGCAAGCCACCTTTGAGAGGCAAAAATACTAGTAAAGCAGATAAAAGTTGTGGGCATCTCCGAAGCAGGGATACCATTTGAGTTAGATGTGTCTGTGACTCTGGAAGGTATGCATTGGGCACTATGGCAGAGACAATAAAAAGGAGAGAGTGCCCCTAGGATTTTGGTCCCAGCTCTGGAAGGGGGCAGGAACCTGATACACCCCCATAGAACAACAGCTCCTACAGGGTACACAGCACTCCTCCAGGGAGAGCCTCTCATGAAGGAGAAGCATGTCACGGTAAGAACTCCCTTCCTATCCATCGACCCACCTCTGCCATGGCTCAAAACCCCACTGTGATTAAGTGACGTGCTATCTGCAGCAGAGGAGCACCCTGTCCACCAGCCTACTGCCTCTAAAAATGCTGGTGCTGTTAGGCGTGTAGAATACATCGTCCTCCAGATGTTTCCACTTCTGCTCCTATGACAGCCCCTGCAGCCTGCAAAGAGAAGATGGGGGGAATTCCCATTGATGCCTGGTATATAGATGGATCTAGCCGAGGCATCTGTCCACATGGACTTCAGTCACTATTTGGCCCAATAATGACACCATCTAGATGGAAAGAGCAGCAAAGAGCAGCAGCCAATGTGCTGAGCTCATAGTGGTTTGGCTGATGACCACATACAAGCCCTGGCTGTCAATCCTTTGCACTGACAGTTGGGCTGTTCTAAAGGATGAACCCTGTGGCTTGGAGAGTGGGAGGTTGGGGGTTGGATGGTCACGAATAAGCCCTTATGGGTCAGGATTCATGGAAAGACATTTGGGCTCACCTGCGAGAGCCTGAGGTAGTCCTCACTGTCTTCCACATCCCAGGTCATAAGGCACTGACACCTCCTGGAAATCAGGAAGCTGATGCCTTAGCCCAGATATGAGCCCTAGCAACTGACACTTCAGTAGATACAGCAGAAGAAGTGCATAGAAAGGAGGCCACCACAGTGCCTCGATGGAATGATGTATTACCAAGGATGCCAGCGTGCCCTTGAATACAGTGACTTGATTAATGCAGTAACAGCACGTTCTGTGCATTCTCAATAATTGCCAAAGGAATCTGGGGCCATCCACTGGAGTTCCCAACAGGTGAGGGATGGGCACATTGATTATCTTGGCCCCCTCCCTGCAAGGGAGTGTTCTAAATATGGCTTGGTGTATGTGGCCACTGCCTCTGGCCTAACCCAACCTTTCCCCATGCAAACCAGGCTGCCACCATTAGGGAATGAGGGAAACTGAGTACCATGTATGGACACCCTCACTGAATAGACAGGGATTGGGGTCACATTTCAAAGGTCCAAGACTGGGCAAAGAACACGATATTGAATGTAGGTTCCATCGCCCCTCTAACCCACAAGCAGCAAGCTTGGTAGAAAGGAAAACTGGAATATTAAAACAGCACATTAAATTACTAACAGGCAAAACCACCTTGGCTGGGTGAGCTAAAGTACTGTCCCAGGCTTTAATACATTTGAATGACCAACCAGTAGGGCCTAGTGCCCCATAGGCCAGACTGGGGACCACTACCAAGGCGCCCAATATCATAAAAGTACAGAAATCACAGGAAACAGCCATTGCCCCAACTTTCACCATGGATCAATGAGCTATGCTGCTGAGAACACCAAGCCCTTTGACATCTGGGAAAGGAGTTACCTTCTGGAATTTGCCATGGGACATCCCACAAAACCAACGAGTTACTTCACACCCAGTGGGATCCCATTGTCCTGCTGCAAGATAAGCCTGCTGAAATACGCTCTACCCAGAATGGAATGTATGCCATTTAAAGAGGAGAGAAAGTAAAGGACCTGGTCTGGAATACCCCGCCCCCACTCCACCTCTTCATACCTGACGGTGCTGCCTCCCCCCTCCCTCCCAGGCCGGCCAACATGTATGGTTTGCACAACCAGGTCAGGTTCCTAAAGCTGCAGCCACATTAACATCTAAGGATCAGGTCACAAGTGTGATTCGTATAGAAGGGAAGACCTCCCCATACAAGTTCCTACTAAATAATGTCTTTTTTGACCTTAGACTTCTGCTTTTCCTATGGTGTCCGGTCACAGGATGGACCTTTCCTTTCTACGGTGGGCCTGCAAAGAATGCCCAGCAAAGAAATCAATCCAATTGTTGGGTATGTGGGCAGCCTCCCCTCTCTAGCTCATCAGGATTGCCACGGTAGGGATCACCGCTCCAGGAAGGGGACTGGAAAGCCCTAAAGCAGTACGTTAAGGAAGAACAAGCTACAACTAGGACGCTTAATTCAACTAATTCAAAAACCTGGCCTGTGGCACACATTATCAGTAACATGGGGCATGGTATTCTTTTTCTGCCAATCAAACTACAACAGGCAGTCCATCAGACTACTGACCAGAAAGGTCCCAGAAATACCACTATTAGAGCTATGGGTGGCTATGCTCCGATTTGGAATGGATTTATGGGTTTACCACAGGATATGGACATTTGAACACCCAGGCAGCCCTATGTTAGAAACAGAGAAATGACTCTAAAGAGAACCAACTCAATTGTACCAAGAATATGAGATGAGTATCACTGGAGCTGTGTAGTCATTCCGTCATATTAAAGGATAGTGACTGACAGTGACTGATCACACCTCCCAGGTATACCAGGTAACCCTGAATGGGACTCAATGTCACGCAGCACACATCTTTGGCCATGGCTTCCACCTGGGTGGTTGGGCTGCTGCACCCAGGGTTTTCCCCGGGCACGGGAGAAAATCTACCCACAGCAAAAACTGCCAACTTCCCTCTCCTCAAGGCCAGAGGGGCACATTTTGTTTTTCACTGGTATGATCATTTGGCTTCCCTCTTTATTCCCTCCATTGACCTGGAGGATGTTAGAGCACACACAGAAGCCCTTACTAAATTCACTCAGGAAGCGTTAAGCGACAGCCAACAAAGCCTGTCCTTACTGAACACTGAAATGTCTCTAACGAGAAATGCTGTCCTCCAAAAGAGGATGGCCTTAGACATTATTACTGCCTCACAAGGGGGCACCTATGCAATTATCCAAACAGAATATTGTGTGCTCATACCTAATGAGTCTGCTAATGTATATACCACCTTTATTAAATCACATAAAAACACAAATAAATGCCCTGAGTGACCTAACGCCCAGCCTAGGGGACTTAATAAATCAGTGACTTGGATTATGGGGCTCTTGATAAAAAAAAAAATCGTCACTGATTTTGGGAATCTTTGTCTTCATCAGTGTTTTCTCTTACATGTGCCTATATTGTTGCTGCATCTGCCTCCAATGCAGCCAGACAGCTGCCAAACAAGCCACCTCTATGCTAACGAAACCTCTTGCTGGTCAGGGCACATTGCAGACGAGGGGGACACATGAGATTGTAAGAGCCCATAATGAGGGGTAAAGTGTTGGAGGGGGTCATTGAGAGGACGTGACTGCCAGCTGACCCACAAGCTGGACCCAGGCAATCAGAGGCTCTTACCCCCTCCCCTGTCCTTGGATTGAGAACTCTGCTTGCCTTCCCCACACTGGAAGCTGCCCAAGGACACAGCCTTGAGATAGTAAGGTGGGATTGAGACCCCCTGTATGGTATATGTCACGGATCCCCATTAAGGCCTCTATGTAAACTTTAACATTTTAGCAGGCAGGTGCAAAGATCTGTTTGTCTGCAGCTGCCTAAGACAAGCCGTATGCAGGTTCCCTTTCTTAATAAACCTGCCACCTACCAACCTGGAGTGGCCTGCCTCTTTCTTTGGTCTCTCCCTGCCCTTCGCCTAGGGACACCCAAATAACTCCCAAGGTTGCAAACTAACAGCCTCTGATTTTGTCTTTGTCAAAACTGTTAACATCTTTTTAAAGTTAGAAGCTTATATACTAAAAGAATAGCAATGAATCTGTTCAAAGTCTCAACAGTTAGAGAAAACACCTAATGCCTTTTCGGCTTTGCAGTCCCACATTCAGACACATTCTTATCGACAAAGTGGCACATGCTATTTAACTTGCTACCATCAAGTGATACAACATACTCGTCTTTCAAAGCCAGTTAATTTTCTTTCTACTGCCTATTTTTTAATAGTTTCACAAATCTGATAGTTGATTTAGAGAACCATCTGTGGTTGTTCATGTATTTTGTTTACAAATCACTCACTCAGACATGATACTCCAGTCAATAGCTTAATATTGAGATATGACTGAATGACAGAGAAGTTTTGTCCATGTTCTCATGATGGTGGAGATCTAATGTTTATCCTTTGCATGGCAGCCAAAACTGACTTGGAACCCCACTTGAAGTTCCAAACCGAATCAACCGTTCCCTTATCATTCAGCTCTCATGCAAACCCGGATGTCCTGACCTGACTTCACAGAACCATGTGGCTGCTGCCTTCCTAAAGGCTGTCAGAGAAGGGGTTCCAGGCACAATATGGAGATATGTGCCTTGGTAACAAGGGGCTGCTGAATAAGTTCTCTTAGGAAGAAAGTCCATTTTCTCAATTGACCCTTCTCTCTAACACAGCAAATGCTGGGGTGATATGTTAAGGAGACAAGCAGAGACATTTAACATGAGGATAAAGAGGGGGAGTGGGGGTAAAAAAAAAAATGAAGGTAAGGGAGAGAAGGGTAGCTAGCTAGTTCCACATCTCTCTCTTCTCAAAATAAGTCTGAGGTCCTTTTAATAGACTCCTAAGGTTCCATGATTGCAACAGCTCTTAGAAACCACTGAATTCAAACTCTTGGCATTGATAAGAAAACTGTGGACTAACAAGAAATTACAGGCATACCTTGTTTTACCGTGCTTTGCAGAGATTATGTTTTTTACAAATTGAAGGTTTGTGGCAACCCTGCTTCTAGCAATTCTATTGGCGCCATTTTTCCAACATCATTTGCTCACTTCATGTCTCTGTGTCACATTTTGGTAATTCTCACAATACTTCAAACTTTCATTATTATCATATTTGTTACAGTGATCTGTGATCAGTGATCTTTGATGTCGCTATTACAAAAAGATATCACTATTCACTGAAGGCTCAGATGATGGTTAGCATTTTTTAACCATAAAGTATTTTTTAACTAAGGTATGTACATTGTGTTTTTTTAAGGTATAATGCTATTGCACACTTCATGGACTACAGTATAGTGTAAACACAGCTTTTATATGCACTGGGAAACCAAAAAATTCGTGGGACTCATTTTACCGTGATGTTTGCTTTATTGCAGTGGTCTGGAACCAAACCCACAGTCTCTCCGAGGTCTGCCTGTACATGAATTTTAGACCCAGTTTCCCGTCGTGCTCTTTTCACTCTGTCTTGCTATCTTTGATCAAAAATTTAAACTAACATTTATAGAGAGCTTATTAACACTGAGCAAAAACACTGCATACATTATTCTATTTAATACTAAACATCTGTTTTAGGCAGCCACCAGCACCATCTGAGGAAGGCCACGTACCGTCCCTAAAGTCTCCCAGAACTGGCTGGTGAGGGAGCTGGATCTGAATGCAATCACACTGTTTCTCAAATACTTCCTCACACACGGTGATTTAAGCTCAACCTTCTCTTGACTGTGCTGAGAGCAGAACCACAGATATGCCTACTCCAACATGAGAAATAATATTGTGCTTTTCTGGGAGATATATTTTAAAAATAAGCCCAAAGAGAGCTTTCCAGAAGCTAAAAGAAAAGGTATTTTGGGACTCCCCTGGTAGCGCAGTGGTTAAGAATCCGCCTGCCAACGCAGGGGACACTGGTTCAAGCCCTGGTCCGGGAAGATCCCACATGCCACGGAGCAACTAAGCCCGTGCACCACAACTACCGAGCCTGCACTCTAGAGCCCGTGAGCCACAACTACTGAGCCTGTGTGCCACAACTACTGAAGCCCGCATGCCTAGAGCCCGTGCTCTGCAACAACAGAAGCCACCGCAATGAGAAGCCCGCGCACCGCAACGAAGAGTAGCCCCCACTCACTCCAACTAGAGAAAGCTCGCGTGCAGCAAGGAAGACCCAACCAGCCAAAAATAAAAATAAATAAAATTTTTTTAGAAAAGAAAAGGTATTTTCAGCAAAATAGAAAATCTCCTGTGTATAATATAAGTAGTTTGGTGTATAAACACAAAATTTTGGCAGCATAAACACGGCTCATTATGTATTCACAAGTTAATTTGTTTCACTCAACGACAGACAGGAATTTAAAAAAACAGAAATCACTGATAGGAATTTATCAAGAAAAATATGGATCTATTCCATTTTGACTGGAAACGATCTATTTATAGCACATAAATGTGTCACCTCTTCTTGGTTATTTTATATTCCCATCTAGGAACTCTGAAAAAAGAGGGCAGAAAATAGTGATTGCAAATAGTCTGATTATCTTGACAAATGCAATGCAGCCTCTTAGGCATGACACTCCTGCAAGCCTCTTCAGCAATCCCATGAAATCTGGAACATTGCTTGGTTCCACTACCTACAGGGAAATACAATTTGCGTCAGGAGTTACCTCCGGCTGATGCAGCTGACAAATGTTATCTAATCAAGTCTGTAAGCGTCTCAGACAGGTGCGTCTCTCCTCCAACCTAGGAAACACCCTGAATAATTCATTATCTAATATGTTACTCTAAGCCAACATACCTGAGGGTGAAAAAATCTCACATGTGGCACTCCTTATGTGGAAAAAGCAAGGGCTTTAGAATTCTTAAATTCTCATAGGAAACATCACAAAACCCTTTTTTTTATGTTAAAAAAAAAAGGGGGCTTCCCTGATGGCGCAGTGGTCGAGAGTCCGCCTGCCGATGCAGGGGACATGGGTTCGTGCCCCGGTCCAGGAGGATCCCACATGCCGCGGAGTAGCTGGGCCCATGAGCCATGGCCGCTGAGCCTGCGCGTCCAGAGCCTGTGCTCTGCAACGGGAGAGGCCACAACAGTGAGAGGCCCGCGTACCGCAAAAAAAAATAATAATAAAATAAAATGGTATCAGGAAAATGCGGGCCTTGCTACTCCATTACCGACTTCCTAGCTGATTTCCACATCCATACCTTGGCTCTACCCAGCTTCTAAATAATCCTTTCCATTGGTTAAACCCATTGCTAAATCAGCATCCTCTCTCTACACTCAATTTCACCACAGACGTGAACACATTTGCTTTGCAGCGCCTGTGGATGGTGCCGCAGGTACTTCCCCTGCCCAGTCCGGAGGAGAGTCCAGGCAGGCTCACAGCTCTTTTTCTGGTTCAGCCTCTTTGTTCCCACCCACACCCTCACTTCCCACTGTCAAGACTAGAAGCTGGTTTGCTTTCCTTTAGACCCTTCCGATTTCAGACCAGGTGGGCATGGGACATGCTCCCATCTCCTTAGGACCCAACACTAAGCTGACTCCTTTTATCAGTGATTCTCAAATGTTAATGCACACCTGGAGACCTTGTTGAAATACAGATTACAGGGCCCCACCAAAGGGTTTCTGATTTAGCAGATCTGGAGAGGATCAGAAAATATACATTTTAAAGCGAGTTCCCAAGTGATGCTCATGCTACAGGGGATCACGTTTTTAAGAACTTCCGAGTTACATTAATGTTTCCCACACTGGCCTGTTTTTTTTTTTTTTTTTAATAAATTTATTTATTTATTTATTTATTTTGCGGTACGCGGGCCTCTCACTGTTGTGGCCTCTCCCGCTGCGGAGCATAGGCTCCGGACGCACAGGCTCAGCAGCCATGGCTCACGGGCCCAGCCGCTCCGTGGCATGTGGGATCTTCCCGGACCGGGGCACGAACCCGTGTCCTCTGCATCGGCAGGCGGACTCTCGACCACTGCGCCACCAGGGAAGCCCTATTTATTTTATTTACTTATTTTTGGCTGTGTTGGGTCTTCGTTGCTGCACGCGGGCTTTCTCCAGTTGCGGTGAGGGGGGGGGCTACTCTTCGTTGTGGTTCACGGGCTTCTCATTGCGGTGGCTTCTCTTGTTGCTGAGCACGGGCTCTACAGCACGCGGGCTTAAGTAGTTTTGGCTCGCGGGCTCTAGAGCGCAGGCTCAGTAGTTGTGGTGCACGGGCTTAGCTGCTCCGCAGCATGTGGAATCTTCCCGGACCAGGGCTCAAACCTGTGTTCCCTGCATTGGCAGGCAGATTCTTAACCACTGCACCACCAGGGAAGCCCTGGCCTGTTCTTAAGAATTACCTGGCAGTGCCTGAGGAGGAATGCACAATATTTATTGATCAGCTACCACATGCCAAGCGCTGTTACAGGCTATATAGACAGAGCAGTGACCAAGACAGCCCAACACATCCATGCCTCATAGGACTTGGCAAAGTCCTAGAAATACAATACATGTTCAATAAATGCTTATCACAACTGTTTTCCAAACTAGAGATAATAATGGTTACCTGGCCAACATGAAATGATAGAATGGATATATTTCAAAGGAATATTCAAACTAATAATTATAGTTGTAGTTATGGTTATGATTGATATTATATTAATGACCAATAGTATAAATTTGAAGATTCATTAATTTCATTTTTCCTTTTCTGCCCATACCCCAAAGGATGATATAGCCATGGGATCACAGAATACAAGAACTGAGGAGGACCTTAGAGATCTTGAATAGAACCCCCTCACGGTACAGATGAGAAAACCATAGCCCTCTGAAGTGAAGTTCCCTTCTATAAGACTTGTTGATTCTTACAGGTCAGTCATGGAGTGGTTTTCAACAGTGAATACTCCACAGTGCTTGGTCAGTGCCTATAGAGTGTAGGTTCTGAATAAATGTTTGTTGACTATGAGAATAAATGAAAAATGTATAAATAAAGGTCAACTGTAATCTTTGCTCAAGGAGTACACATGGAACATTTAGGCGGCCAAATAGGCAGCTTTTCAATTTGGTGTTTTAAAATATGACAAAAAGCCTATAAATATCTCGTCTCTGAAATAGTACCATACGTAAGCATGGTATAGTACTGAATAAATTTTATAACAATTAAGTCTCTTTTCAATGTAAATTAATAAATTTCCTTTTCACATTATTTTTAGCTATCTACGTCCTTAGGCTTTACTTAATGATGATGCACCTGATTAAATAAAATGAAAGAAAAATGAAAGTTCTTTCAGATGTTAAAATGAATAATGAATTAAGACTTAATCCAAAAGCAATTTAACTTTAAACATTCATATGAAATTAAATGAGCCATTGAATTTGCTATATAAGCAAGCATTAATCTTATCAGGCTATGAAAACTAGAAAGTTATACAGTGATCCATTAATTTCAGAGCCTAATACAAGGTCTGTTTAATGCCTGCACTCCATTAAGAAGTCTTATTCCACAATGTAAGTGCTTTCTCATAAAAGTTTAAACCCCAATTCATTTTTTTTACTGCTCCAATCATGTGATAATCAACTCTCGACAAGATTATGGCTACAAATCTAAATATGGTATGTAATGTTGTCGTGTGAAACAAATTTTCTCATGGCCAGCCTCCATCAAAAAAGAGAACATTTATATCACTGGCAGGAATGTGAGCGTAATATAGCCCACGCCCCCTCCCTCCAAGGGTGTTTGAAGTAGTTTATAATTCACCCAGTACGTGGAGAGATGTCCCTGTTACATGAAAGCAAAATTCTTTCATAGAGTTACACAAGCCAAAGCAGTGGAATGTACACACGAATCTTATGCTATAAGCAGATACAGCTCAATGTTGAAATCAAAGAGCATATATTTATTTTTACACATTTAAAATATTTCCCCATATAAAAAAATGAATCATAATTCTATCAGAAGTTTTTATATCCCAACTTTAGGTTCCATGTGCAGTAAGCCCATTTTACACTTTAAACCATAGTTGAATAAAGGGTAAAGAAAAAAGAAAGAATGAGCAACAGTGTTGTACTTATTACCTTACATAATATTTGGCTAAATGACAAATCTATAATGCCATTCTATGTGGCATTTCATTAATCAATGTTGGAAGATATGCGGGGGGGGAAGGACAACAGGTTAAAAAAAGTGAAATATACGTTTTTCACTGGCAGGCAGGGTCACCATCAATTTCATTATATGCCATATGACAAACATCAATTATTTTGTAATAATAAAGAGGGAACCAAGGAAGCGGAATGTGCGAATATGATCACAGTGGTGTGGACTCATGTGTATTAATTATTTCATTGCATTGGGATTAGATTAAGAAATTATACGGTTTACATATTTTAAACTCTCATTAATAAATATTAGTTCTTATTACTTAGAGACTGGCTAATAATTTACCAGCGGCCTGATATTTGAAATCTACAGCAGTAAATTTAAATAATGAAGTCTATTATTAATGAAGAAGGATTTTGTGGTGTAAGAGAGTAAATTGTTGCAGAATTTTTTTTAACCAAACAAGCATGGTTTACAATATAAATCTATTCATCCTTGGGCTGCTATTCAAAGTCTATATGCTCTGTCTCCTAACTACAGAGTATGGGGTGGGGGAGGGAGTTTTCTGGTTCATTCATTTGTAGACATTCATATCACTTGGGATTTAACAGTTTAACCCCATCTCTGCATTTAATCACCCCCCCCATCTAGTGCATAACTGGCTGCCAAGACCATATGGACACTTAAGACCTGCTCCCACCAACTCAGAGGCTTAGACCAGTCCAAGTGCTGCCCCTCCCAGCCCAGCACAGCAGTCCTCAGGGGAAGCTTGAAGGCGGCTCAGCAAAGGTATGCTTTATTTCTTTGTACTCACCACAAAACTTAAAGCTACTTTCACATATTGTAAGTATTCATAGGCAATTGACGATGAGTACCTTAACATTTTGAGTTCTCCTAAAAAGAGAAAGGAAGGTATAAAACTTTCCAGTTTGAAAATGGATAAATGTGAATTTGGAGTTTTAAAAAAATTAAATAAAAGGAAGAGTTGAGCATCAATTACATTTCTAAATGGGAGACCCGGGCAAGTTATCACTATTGTAAAGATTTCCTAATTTGAGAACTGAACTCCCTTCATATTTTGGAGAAGCCCCTCTTTTTTCAAGTCTTAGTGGAATTCAGGGCTTCCCAATATCCTTCCAATAAGTTATCATTTTTTCATAAGTTAGAGTTGTTTTCCATCACCTGCAACCAAGAACTCTGAGTAGCAATATTACGTCTTTAATATTCCAATTACCCATCTCTAAAATTGGGGATATCCCCTCACACCATATACAAAAATAGACTCAAAATGGATTAAAGACCTAAATGTAAGACCTGAAACCATAAGACTCCTAGAGGAGAACATAGGTGGGACAGGCTTTGACTTAAATCATGACAATATTTTTTTGGATCTGTCTCCCAAGGCAAAAGAAACAAAAGCAAAAATAAGCAAATGGGACCTAATGAAACTTAAAACCTTTTGCACAGCAAAGGAAACCATCAACAAAACGAAAAGACAACCCTCAGAATGGGAGAAAATATTTGCAAATGAAGCAACTGACAAAGGATTAATCTCCAAAATATACAAGCAGCTCATGCAGCTCAATATCAAAAAAACAAACAACCCAATCCAAAACTGGGCAGAAGACCTAAATAAACATTTCTCCAAAGAAGATTTATAGATTGCCAACAAACACATGAAAGGATGCTCAACATCACTAATCATTAGAGAAATGCAAATCAAAACTACAATGAGGTATCACCTCACATCGGTCAGAATGGTCATCATCAAAAAATCTACAAACAATAAATGCTGGAGAGGGTGTGGAGAAAAGGGAACCCTCTTGCACTGTTGGTGGGAATGTAAATTGACACAGCCACTATAGAGAACCGTATGGAGGTTCCATTAAAAGCTAAAAATAGAACTACCATACGACACAGCAATCTCACTATTGGGCATATACCCTGAGAAAACCATAATTCAAAAAGAGTCATGTACCACAATGTTCACTGCAGCTCCATTTACAATAGCCAGGACATGGAAGCAACCTAAGTGTCCATCGACAGATGAATGGATAAAGATGTCGTACATATATACAATGGAATATTACTCAGCCATAAAAACAAACAAAACTGAGTTATTTGCAGTGAGGTGGTTGGACGTAGAGTCTGTCATACAGAGTGAAGTAAGTCAGAAAGAGAAAAACAGGTATTGTATGCTAACACATATATATGGAACCTAAAATAAATGGTTCTGAAGAAACTAGGGGCAGGACAGGAAAAAAGACGCAGATGTAGAGAATGGACTTGAGGACACAGAGAGTGGGCAAGGTAAGCTGGGACAAAGTAAGAGAGTGGCATGGACATGTATACACTACCAAATGTAAAATAGATAGCTAGTGGGAAGCAGCCACATAACACAGGGAGATCAGCTCAGTGCTTTGTGTCCACCTAAAGGGGTGGGATAGGAAGGGTGGGAGGGAGACACAAGACAGGAGATATGGGGATATATGTATACATATAGCTGATTCACTTTGTTATACAGCAGCAACTAACACACATTGTAAAGCAATTATACTCCAATAAAGATGTTAAAAAATAAAATAAAATATTTTAAAAAGAGACATGAAAAACAAAAAAGAATGCGTAACTGTCACAAGTTTGGGAAGACTAAGGAGACAGGAAAACTGAATGTAATGTGGGATTATGAATTGGATCTTAGAACAAAGAAAGAACTTTAGTGGAAAAACTGCTGAAATCCAAATAAAGTCTGTAGTTTCCTTAAAAGAAAAAAAAAAAGAAAAGACCACATACCTAAATATTTAGGTAGAAAATATTTACTTGCAAACTATATGACCTATAAGTAGTTAGTATCCAAAATATATGAACAGCTCATATAACTCAGTATCAGAAAGAATGAAAGAAAGAAAGAAAGAAAGAAAGGAAGGAAGAAAGGAAGGAAGGAAGGAAGAAGGAAAGAAAGAAAGAGAGAAATAGAAAGAAAGAAAGACCCAATTTTAAAATGGGCAGAAGACCTGAATAGACATTTTTCTGAAGACAACATACAGATGGCCAACAGGCATATGAAAAGATGTTCAACACTGCTAATCATCAGAGATATGCAAATCAAAACCACAATGAGTTATCACCTCACACCTGTCATAGTGGTTATCATCAAAAAGTCTACAAATAACAAATGTTGGCAAGGATGTGGAGAAAAGGGAAACCTGGTACACTGTTGGTCAGATTGTAAATTGGTACAGCCACTATGGAAAACGGTATGAAGATTGCTCAAAAAACTAAAATAGAACTACCATATGATCCAGTAATTCCACCACTGGGTATATATCCAAAGAAAAGGAAAACACTAATTTGAAAAGATACATGCACCCCAGTGTTCATAGCAGTATAATTTACAATAGCCAAGATATGGAAGCAACCCAACTGTCCATCAACAGATGAATGGATAAAGAAGATGTGGTGTGTGTGTGTATGTGTGTTTGTGTGTGTGTGTGTTTATAAAATGAAATATTAGCCATAAAAAGAACAAAATTTTGCCATTTGCAATGACATGGATGGAACTAGAGAGTATTATGCTTAGTGAAATAAGTCAGACAGAGAAAGACAAATACTGTATATTATCACTTATATGTGGAATCTAAAAAATAATACAAACAAATGTATATAAAAAAGCAGAAAAAGACTCACAAATATAGAAAACAAACTAGTGGATACCAGCATGGAGAAGGTAGAGGGGAGCGGCAAGCTAGGGGTATGGGATTAAGAGGTACAAACTACTATGTATAAATAGATAAGCAACAAGGATATATTGCATAGCACAGGGAAATATAGTCATTATTTTGTAATAATTTTAAATGAAACATAATCTATGAAAATATTGAATCACTATATTATACACTTGAAACTAATATAATATTGTAAATCAACTATACCTCAACTTAAAAAGAATAAAATAAATATAAACATTAAAAAATAAATGAATAAAAATATGTTGGGAATATTATGACCTGTGCTGCCTACCTCATGGGACTGAGGGGATAAAATTACATAATTGAAATAATGTCTATATTAGAATTTACAGGTGGTTTCCACAATAGTCTATTCTTTCCTTGTAATATTCTCTGAAAACATTGAGAAGTCCATTCCAGAAAATCTCCTAGTTTTTGTAAAAGTTGAAATAATTTGTTCTTAAACTATATTGTGTTTAATTAGGTCCCATTGGTTTATTTTTGTTTTTATTTTCATTACTCTAGGAAGTGGGTTAAAAAAGATCTTGCTGCAATTTATGTCAAAGAGGGTTCTGCCTATGTTTTCCTCTATGAGTTTTATAGTGTCCAGCCTTACATTTTGGTCTTTAATCCATTTAGAGTTTATTTTTGTGTATGGTGTTAGGGAGTGTTCTAATTTCATGCTTTTACATGTAGCTGTCCAGTTTTCTCAGCACCACTTATTGAAGAGACTGTCTTTCCACCATTGTATATTCTTGTCTCCTTTGTTATAGATTAGGTCACCATAAGTGTGTGGGTTTATCTCTGGGCTTTCTATCCTGTTCCATTGATCTATATTTCTGTTTTTCTGCCAGTACCATATTGTCTTGATTACTGTAGCTTTGTAATATAGTCTGAAGTCAGGGAGCCTGATTCCTCCAGCTCCATTTTGCTTTATCAAGAATGCTTTGGCTATTCGGGGTCTTTTGTGTTTCCACACAAATTGTAAAAAATTTTGTCTAATTCTGTGAAAAATTCCATTGGTAATTTGATAAGGATTGCATTGAATCTGTAGATTGCTTTGGGTAGTATAGTCATTTTCACAATATTGATTCTTCCAATCCAAGAACATGGTATGTCTCTCCATCTCCATGGTATATCTCTGGTATATATCATGGTATATCTTATAGTTTTCTGTGTACAGGTCTTTTGCCTCCTTAGGTAGGTTTATTCCCAGGTATTTTATTCTTTTTGTTGCAATGGTAAATGGGATTGTTTCCTTAATTTCTCTTTCTGATCTTTCATTGTTAGTGTATAGTATGCAAGAGATTTCTGTGTATTAATTTTTCATCCTGCAACTTTACCAAATTCATTGATTAGCTCTAATAGTTTTCTGGTGGCATCTTTAGGATTTTCTATGCATAGTATCATGTCATCTGCAAACAGTGACAGGTTTACTCCTTCTTTTCCAATTTGGATTCCTTTTATTTCTTTTTCTTCTCTGATAGCCATGGCTAGGACTTCCAAAACTATGTTGAATAGTAGTGGTGAGAGTGGACATCCTTGTCTTGTTCCTGATCTTAGAGGAAATGCTTTCAGTTTTTCACCATTGAGAATGATGTTTGCTGTAGATTTGTCATATATGACCTAATTAAACTTAAAAGCTTTTGCACAGCAAAGGAAACCATAAACAATATGAAACAACAACCCACAGAATGGGAGAAAATATTTGCAAATGAAGCAACTGAAAAGGGATTACCCTCCAAACTATACAAACAGCTCATGCAGCTCAATATCAAAAAAACAAACAACCCAATCCAAAAATGGGCAAGAGACCTAAATAGACATTTCTCCAAAGAAGACATACAGATGGCCAACAAACACATGAACAGATGCTCAACATCACTAATTATTAGAGAAATGCAAATCAAAACTACAATGACGTACCATCTCACACCAGTCAGAATGGCCATCATCAAAAAATCTACAAATAATAAATGCTGGAGGGGATGTGGAGAAAAGGGAACCCTCTTACACTGTTGGTGGGAATGTAAATTGATACAGCCACTATGGAGAACAGTATGTAGGTTCCTTAAAAAACTAAAGGTCATACCATATGACCCAGCAATCCCACTCCTGGGCACGTACCCAGAGGAAACCATAATTCAAAAAGATACATGCACCCCAATGTTCAATGCAGCACTACTGACAATAGCCAAGACATGGAAGCAATCTAAATGCTCATCGACAGAGGAATGGATAAAGAAGTCGTGGTACATATATACAATGGAATATTACTCAGCCATAAAAAGGAATGAAATTGTGCCATTCACAGAGATGTGGATGGACCCAGAGACTGTCATACAGAGTGAAGTAAGTCAGAAAGAGAAAAACAAATATTGTATAATATCACTTATATGTAGAATCTAGAAAAATGATACAGATGAACTTATTTGCAAAGCAGAAATAGAGACACAGACATAGAGAACAAGTGTATGGATACCAAGGGGGGAAGAGGGGGTAGGATGAATTGGGAGATTGGGATTGACATACATACACTACTATGTATAAAATAGAAAACTAATGAGAACCTACTGTATAGCACAGGGAACTCTACTTGATGTTCTGTGGTGACTTAAATGGGAAGGAAATCAAAAAATGTGCATAAATGTGTACGTATAGCTGATTCACTTTGCCAAACAGCAGAAACTAACATAACATTGTAAAGCAACTATCCTCCAATAAACATTCATTTAAAAAAATAAACTTATTTTGAAGATCAAGTGAGATTATATATGTAAAAATAATTAAACATCACCTAGCATATTATAAACATTCAAAAATATTTTTCTTCTTTCCTCTCAAGAGAAAAAGAATAATCCAGTTTCAAACTTTATGAAAATTATCAGCCATCCAAAACCACAGAATGTCTAGTTTAATATATTTTGCACGTAGAATCAAAGCTATATCAAAAAAGAGAAGTAATGTGTATTGATAAGAGTATGGAAACATAGTCACACCTCCTGGTTTATGTTCTCTTATTAACTGTAGGAGTTTCTTAACCTCTTTGATCCTCAGTTCCTTCATTTGTAAAACAGGGATAATTACATCTCCCTCTCAGAGTTACAATTAGGATTTAAATACACAGTATATGTGGACATGATTTGTGAGCTCTTACATACTTCAGAGACTATTTATCATTATCATCATCAACTTAATATCTGCTCTAAGAACCACTGTATGCACACAAACACACAGACACACACACACACATCAATTTTACTTAACCACTATAAATATACCAGGCAGAAGAAAAATACAAGCATAACTATATGGCTGTTGATTTTTCTCCTGACAGAACTCCCAGCAACAAGCAATGCTGCCAAAAATGTACTGGTCCCCTGTTTAAGACTGATAAGCCAGTATTACTAGAACTCCAGCAGAAACCAGGAATTAAACCAACAGAGCCATGTTAATCTCAAGCTTCATTACAACTTGGGCAAGCTGCTTATGGAGACCACCTGTAAAAAAGATACACCTAGCCAAGCACTCATTCACCATGAACCACGCTCTGTGTGTTTACCACAGCAAGGCACAGTCCCATTATCCTACGGACATCTTGCTTGGAGTAATTCAGATTTTCTATTGCATTGGTCTTGAAAATCTTATCACAAATTAAGACAATCAACTGAAGATACCATATTTGCCAGACTGTATCAGCCAAAACTTTAAAATAATAAACTAATGATTGATGATAGATAGATATTGATCTATCAATTAACAGACCAATCATACTGATAGAACTTATTTTTTAAAAGAATTGGCTTTTTATTATTTTTTATTTTATTTATTTATTTTTGGCTGTGTTGGGTCTTCATTGCTGCATGTGGGCAAAAGCATGAGGAAAATTTAGATATTTTTCATTAGTCTTTCTTAAAGGCATCATAAATTCTGTATTTTTTAATAAAGTTATTAAAATCACTTATTTGCAAGTCCTTCTTGAACTCTTAGGTTAAAGGTACTCTGCATATAGATCATCATTTTAGACAGCTGTGTTAATCTAAGATTAAACATTCAAGGATGCTCTCAGGAAAGATACCTATGTGAGAGCTGTAAAGCCTGGGAAAACCATCAGACCAGGAAGCAATCTGATCTCAAAAAGAAGAGTGAGGCAGCGGAGGTTGGGTCAAGTCATCCTGGACTGTGATGCAGTCATAGGAAGTTTTCACAAGACCAATAGGGAGTCTTCAAGCCAAAGTCACCATTAGAAGAGTCCCATGTCTCCTTGGAATGAGCCCACCTTACTATCCCTGCCACACTCATTCATTAGCTGGGAGCAGCTGGTGGGAAACATCCCCTGAACACAAAAGCTGCTATAAATTTCAAAAATCAATTACACTTAGGAATTTGCAAGACAATCTCATGGCTGTCACAAGGGATGAAATACATGTTTCCAATTGAAAAATATTTATATATGGCATATATATCCTTTTTGTTTTTTTTATTGATATGATGACTAACGTGGAAAACAATTCCATAGTAGTTAATAAATACAGTGGGGGGAAGGGGATATCTTCTTTTGCTCCATATTTTCAGCTACTGTATTTGATGAGACCTGTTCTTTGAAATAATGGTTTGGTAGTTTAGTGAAACTCTTCCCATCTCTCCCCCAGCTTCATAAGGACAAAGGGCTGCTAAAGTATTTTGTCAACATCTGGGACACAAATTGGTCTGTGTTCATCAATAGGCAGAATAACTATTGCATTAAGTATTAACTCACATGGGGGGACTTCCCTGGTGGTCCAGTGGTTAAGAATCTGCCTTCCAATGCAAGGGATGCGGGTTCGATCCCTGGTCAGGGAAATAAGATCCCACATGCCACGGAGCAACTAAGCCCATGCTCCACAACTGAGCCCATGAGCTCTAGAGCCCACGCACCACAACTAGAGAGAAGCCCATGAGCCGTGACTAGAGAACCCCGCATGCCGCGTCTAAGACCCAGTGCAGCCAAAATAAATAACTTTTTTTTTAAGTATTAACTCGTATGGGTGAGGCCCACTCTCATTTTTCATTTCCTTGCACAGTGTGGCTGGGTTGGTAAATTGACTAAGAGCCTGAAACCTGAGGGTTCCCTCATCATTAATTTATTATTGCAGCAATCCACAGAGTAATAAGGTCCTGTAGTCTAGATTTGGGATTCAGGGAAACTGGCAGTCTCATTTAAACCTTAAGCCTAAAGACATATGCTCCAAACCTGCTTTCCCAAATGCTGCTCTGAGGAGTACTGAACTCTGGTCCAACTAACAGTGCACTTTGTTTCCATTTTATATTACTCATTATGTTCACTTCTTCTGCAGGAATCTCAAAAAAAAAAAAAAGAGAGAGATTCTTGGGTCTTATAATGTAATTCCAATTTAGTACAACCAAAATACAACTTAATATTACCCAACGTTTCATTTCTAAATAATATACTAAGAGTGACATCAGCAAGATAGCAGACTAAGAGATCCCAGCCCTCATCCCCACACAAAAACAGTGATAAAGTCAACTATCCCTGGATGAGGACAGCTCTGGGAGAACTCTGGAGTGTCATTAGGGAGCTGCAGTGACCCAGAGGAGCATAGGACTGGGAATGGCAGTATATAAAGGAGCAAGAAACATTCTGCCTGCGTTGCCCATCACCTTTGCTGGCATGTCACCATGAGGAATCCTGTTGGCCACCAGCTCCTCCCATGGGGAAGAACAGCAGGGTATCTCAGTAGCCTTTGCCACTATTGATCTCAGCAGCCCTAGCTACTACCACAGAGCACTCCCAGTCTTCACACAGACCCTAGCTGCTGGACCTGCCTGGAGCCAGAGGCACTGTGCCTCCTGGAACTGGAGCTGCCAAGAGCCACCCTTCCCCACTTGGAGTCAGAAGTGCTACACCCCCCATTCCAGTCTCAATGAGGCCACAGCCCTCATGCCTGGGAACTGACACCCACCATGAAGCATGTGCCCATGCACTGGTCCTCGCACCCACTAGTGCCACCACACATGCACCCATATGCCGGATGGACCAGGCACCTATCCCAGCTGCAAAGGTGCACCCATGGGACCAAGTGCCTGCTGCAGCTGTGCGTGCATCCACACACCCACCAGCCCCAACCCGCATGCTCCCCTGAGACTGCACCACTGCATACCCCCAGAACTGGCATCCTCGTGCATCCCCCAACATGGATCCAGACATGGAGTCAGCACTCACCGCACCCAGCTGACATCCTTGCACCCACCAATGAGAGGAGGTCTTTCCCTGCCTGGGCTAGTCCTTAATGTTTAGAAGAGATGACTACTTCTTCACATGTGAAAACAACAGCGCAAGACTACAAGGAACGTGAAAATCCAAGGAAACATGACACCACCAAAGAAACACAATAACTCGTCATAACCAACCCCAAAGAAATAGAGATCTGCATATTGCCAAAGAATTCAACATAATTTTTTCAAAGATCAGTGAGCTACAAGAAAACACAGGTAAACAACTCAATGACATCAGGAAAATAATACTTGAACAAAACAAGTTCAACAAAGAGATAGGTATCATAAAAAAGTATTAAACAGAAATTGTGGAGCTAAGAAACACATGTCTGAAATGAAAAAACAAGCAGAGAGCTTCAAAGCAGACTTAACCAAAACAAAGAGAGAACTCTAAGGTAGGTCATTGGAAATTATGGATTTTAAAATCCATTCAGACACTCTAAGCCGTTGGATTGGGGACCTTAATGCATCCACATTCAAAGAAATTGTAGATAGATGATGACTTACTATTGCCATTTCGTTAACAGTTTTCTGTTTTGCTGTTGTTTTGTTCCCCTCTTCCTCTCTTGCTGTCTTCCTTTGTTATTTGATGATTTTTTGTAATGATTTCTTGGATTCCTTTCTTTTTATCTTTTGAGTATCTCTGGTAGGTTTTTTCTTTGTGGTTACCGCAAGGCTTACACAAAATATCTTATAGGTATAATCATCTATTTTAAGTTGATAACAACTTGACTTTAATTGCATTCAAAAACTCTGCACTTTAACCACTTCCCCTTTACACTGTGGGTCTTTTTAGTCAGAGTTTACTTTTTTTATGTTCTATATCCATTAAAAACTTTTGTGATTATAATTATTCTTAATATTTTTGCCTTTTAACTTTTATATTAAAGTTAAAAGTAATTTACATACTACCATTACAATATTACATTATCTGTATTTGACTATATATTTAACTTTACCCATGTATATGTAAACATGTATATGTATATATATACAATGTAATATTATTCAGCTTTTAAAAAGAAGAAAATTCTGCCATTTTCAGCAACATGGATGAACCTGGAAGATATTACGCTAAGTGAAATAAGCCAAAGATAGAAAGAAAACTACTGCATGATTTCACTTATATGTGAAATCTAAAAAAATCAAATTCATACAAAGCAGAGAGTAGAATGGTGGTTGCTAGAGGCTAAGGGATCAGGGTAATGGGGAAAGGTTGGTCAAAGAGTATAAAACACCAGTTATATAGAATGAATAAGTCTAGAGATGAATGTAGAGTATGGTGACTATAGTTAATAATACTGCATAATATACTTGAAATTTGCTGAGGGTAGATTTTAAGTACTCTCGTCTCAAAATAAATAACTATGTGAGGCGATCTGTTTCACAATGTATATATATATCAAAACACCACATTGTACACTTTAAATATACATAATTTTTATTAAAAATTAACTAATTAATTAATAAGAGTGAAGAGTTATTTCTAGGGTAAATAATTATAGGGAGATTAAAGCCTTAAATGGACATAATAGAAAAAAAAGATGAAAAATTAATAAACTAAGCATTTGAATAAAGATGTGAATTTTAAAAAAACAGCAGAATAAACATAGAAGAAATGAATAGAGGGAAATAAGAGCAGAAATTAACAAAATAAAAAATAAAGAAATTATAGAGAATAAGAACCCCACTATGACTTAATTGGCTTCCTTAAAAGACAATGTGGGACTTCCCTGGTGGCACAGTGGTTGAGAATCTGCCTGCTAATGCAGGGGACACGGTTTCGAGCCCTGGTCTGGGAGGATCCCACATGCCGTGGAGCAACTAGGCCCGTGAGCCACAACTACTGAGCCTGCACGTCTGGAGCCTGTGCTCCGCAACAAGAGAGGCCGCGATAGTGAGAGGCCCGCGCACTGCGATGAAGAGTGGCCCCCCGCTTGCCACAACTAGGGAAGGCCCTCGCACAGAAACAAAGACCCAACACAGCAAAAATAAATTAATAAATTAATATACTCCTACCCCCAACATCTTGTTTAAAAAAAAAAAAAAGACAATGTATTCAAGAATCTGCACACAAAGTTTTTAATAAATGTATAGTTTCCTTAGGAAAAATAATAATAACATACAAATTCAAAATGGAAATTATTAATACAACATAAGCATCCCATATTTAATATTAAATATCTATTTATCTGAGACCCAGGTCAGAAGTTCTAGTGTAACGTGGGAATTCCTAGCATTTTGATGCATGCGTTATTTGAGAATTAACTGTATACTCATTTTTGATATCTTCTTTTTTAGGAATTATGGCTTTAAATATCTATCTCTAATCAGTTGAACTTTCAAAACCAATCAGAGTAAAAGGCTGATGTTTAAATATGTTTATCTGAGGCAGGTGTTCTCACTGACATACTATACCCTGATTCACAATTACAAGGTCAATATAAAATTGCAGGTCTCGAGATATGGGAGAATTTTAGAGTGGCAACGTACATGATAAACTGAAATACAATATTCACATGTTAAAGCTTATTAGCATTACCAAAATAGGCCTTTCTTCACAAGATACCCCCAATTCTAGTTTTGAACTGGGGATTCATGAATTTTTGTAAGTGACTATATACATAAACACATTACATATACATATTATATAATTTATTCATGGAAATGTCCTAGAAAGTAGTCATTTCAATGGCTAAATTATCTTTCATGATAAGGCTCTAAATACCTACCAATATGTGTGGTCTTTGATGGGTCAACTAAACTAGACCCATACGTCTAGGTGAAGCCATATGCCTGAGTTCTGGTGAATGGAATACGTGTTAAAGTGATATATGCCACTTCCAGGCATAGACCCCTAAAATAAGCATGTCCTAGTAAAGATTTAACAACCAGCTACTGAGGAGGGTGAGAGGGGAGTCTTGGTTTGCAGCATTTGCCGATTTCCATGGTATAAATACTCCCACCATGTATAATTTCAAGGTACTAACATAATGTGAAGTTGGGGGAGAAAATGTATTATGTTGTATTTCTACCATACAGATACAGTAGATGTAAATAACCTCAAGAGAATTTTATAAATGTGGTTGTATAATTAGGAAATGGTATTTTATTTTTAATATAATTTAGTTAATTGAAGTGTATATAATTTAATTGTTCATAAGGGTCATATTTTAAAGACAACTCACTAAATTCCTACAACTTTAGCAATTGCTTCTCACAACCCAGTATAAGCCAACTCCAGCACACCACTGCTAAAATCTGCCATGTGATATCCAGACTCTCATTTCCTTGCTCCCTAGCCAAATGCCTAGGATTCAGTTAACAGAACCACTAGAGGGAGCTTGAGTCCCTGACTGAATGGAGCAGAGATTCTTGTCTCTCCTGATCTTGCTGACGCACACTGGATTGAGAGTAAGAAATAAACCCTTAGAGTGTTATTAAACTCCTTGATTGTGGGGTTATGTGTCGCAGCAGCTGGTTATTGACTATCCTGACTAAGACGCCATTAGAAAAACAAATGAAGTCTGTCATTCATTGATTCCCATGTTTGGTGAATCGCCAAACTCACCTGAAAATGTTTTATAAAATACAGATTCCTAAGCCCTTAGAGATGATCAGGTGTAAGGTCCAAGACTTTTAGGGAAAGTCTTCCTCATGATTAGCCAGGTTTGGGAACCACTGATCCAGTTCCTCCCATTTCTCCCCAGTTGCTTTAGTAAACTAAAGCATGCCTACAGTTTTGCAGAAGGAAAGCATTATCTAAGATACATAGGGTCATAATTGGAATTATTTCAAATTTGAAATAGGCTTAGTTCAAATTTGAAATTTGGTCGAAGTTTTCTCTTTCATCTTTTTTTTTTGGGGGGGGTGGCACACCGCACAGTTTGCGGGATCATAGTTCCCCGACCAGCGGTTGAACCTGGGCTACTGGCAGTGAATGTGCCAAATCCTAACCACTGGATCGCCAAGGAATTCTCATGTTTCATCTTAAAAATATATTAAAATTCTATATTTTGTTTCATAATAAATCTGTTTGTTTGGATATTATAAAAATGTTTCAGATTATTTACCAGTTAGGTTTCTTGACTCCCTTCCCTTTCTCACTCTCCAAAAACAGTGAAGTTAAATTGATGCTTTAGTAGACATGCCTGGTAGTGTCATATACTCCAGTGCTACATTTGAGAACCTTACCAGTATTTCTGTGGACTAATCTCTTTGGAGGTGCCCCCAATAATCAGTTGACCAGATTCTGCTTGAATACCTCCAGAGATGGGAAGCTCATTACTACTCAGGACAAGCAGCCCTTTCCATTATTGAATATCTCTGAATATTTAAGAGCCCTTCTTCACAATGAGCTAGGACCTAAACCTGTTATTTGAAGGCTTTAGGTTTGTTCCTTTTGCCGCTCCCCACCTAAAAAATCTACATGTCTATAAAATTCCCACCCATATGATAGCCTTTTAATCCTGTAGGACAGCTATCATGTTATACTACCCCTGATTTTTCTATTCCACGAGCCTGATAGAGTTAAGATTATAGAGAAACAAAAACAGGGAGCCAAGGGAAAATTTTAAAAGGTTTACAGGAAACGTTGAGATTTAGTTTTGCAGTAAAAGCAAGAGTTAGACAGGCGAGGTGGGAAGTGGGTGCCAGAGGAGGAAACTGAGCAAAATCTAGGAAAGAGTCTGATCTGTTCAAGATAACCAGAAATTGAGTAGACATGTAGTAGAGGATGATGAGAAAAGAAGTTGGAAAGATAAGAAGGTCAATTTCTTTGCTGCAAGAGCAGCATCACGATCATCTGGGAAATGTTAGAAATAAAAAGTAAGAGTAAAATTAGAAGCGACAGAAGGTAGAAGGTGAAAGGTGGAATGCAGACGCAAAGACAAAGGGAATGGAATGGGTGCCGTTACTCTTATCACACACAAAGGAGAGCCGAATACTGACTAGAGATGATGGAATATGAAACAGGGAAATATTGATGATAGTAAAACTAAAAATAATATCAAACTATCAAACACTGGAAGGAAAAAAGGGTGGGGTAAAGAGGTGGTATTGATGAACAAAATTTTCGTATTCCATAAAAGGGAGTAAAAAGATAATGCTTTAAGCTGATAAATAAAGGAAAGGAGTTATAAGTGTATAACTTAAAGTTATGGAGTAACCACCAGGAGATCTAAAATCTAAAATCAAAAAGGCATCTTCCAGGCTGTGGGACTGGAGGTAAAGGAGATTAAAAAAATCCCAGGCCCCACCCCAGATTTGCTGAATCATAATATGCATTTTAACAAGATTTCATGTAATTAACATGCACACTATAATGTGAGAAGCACAGACATGACAATCTGAGAGACTTGGCAAATGCTTTAGCACTCAGGAGAGGAAAGAGAGAAAGAAAAATTGTTATTACAAACGCAAACAAAATCCACAAGTAATGATCATGGGAAAAATCATAATATTGTTTTCATCTTTTGTTACATATGAAATATATGCTATAATATTTTCAGTACTTACAGTCTCTAAAGGTTTTAGCCTCGCTCTTTTGTCTAAGACTTTGAACTTTATCTTGCAGGGAATGGGGGATCATTGAGCAAGAGAACGGCATGCTTAAATCTGAATAACCCTAACCGTCCCTCAGGTACGTGTATAGAATGTCTGAGTGGAAAGAATGGTGCTTCCACATGATAATTTCATGTAGTTTTGTCTGATCTCCAGTTGCCTGGAAATACAGGATGGTATATAAATGCTCCTTCATGCTTCTGTTACCAAAAACGTATTCCTTTTTTAAACAATCTAAACCATATCCTCTTGTATTATGAATGCAGTCTCCTTTCCTATGGTCCTAAAGACTTTTTTGTCCCTCTGACTATATCCAGGGTTACAATGTTGATCCTCATTTGAAATTCAAATAGGCCATTTTTCTAGTGCAAAGAAGTCACTGAATCTGTTGGTCTTTGGACCAGCACGATCCACTCTAATTATGAGAAAGCCATTGACTAGTTAGATGAGGACTCTGGGTCTGAAGAGCATGGTTTTTTTCTCTATGGTGTCCCAGACCCCAGACTATTAGAAATACTGCAGACCTACTTATTTCAGAATAACTGCAGATTCATGCCCACTTCTACCGATTAAGGGAAAGAGATGAGAGAGGGAAAGAGGTCAGAAGAGACACGGTGACGGATCTGTTTCTACTCACGCTTGCCCCGTGTGTCTGTGGGGACCACCCTTTCCCATCCTCATGCCCTGTGGTCTACGAGGCGCTCCCCCTACCTGTCATTCCAGTGGAGGACAGATGAGGTTGGCCCTGCCAAACATAGCACGGCATCAACCCCACCAGTGATAGGTTCAGGGTGGGCACGCACCAAACCTAACCAATGTGAACCACGTGTAGGACTTTTGTCAAATTCATCAAGGGAAAAAAGTCTTCCTACTTTACACTGGAATTTCTAAACTCCAATCATGTATCCATAGAGCTGAGCTGCTACTGACCATCTTTGCTCTACTGTGCCCAGAGCCCACCTGAAAATGAATTACCACAGAAGAAAGCAGAACTTAATGATGGGAAAACAAAAAAAACAAAACAGATTGCTGATGACATTATGTAGTTCTGCTTACTTCTGTCATGAATGAAAGCCATCCTAGACTTGAACATCGCTGTTTATGAGCCAACAAGTTCCCTTTTAGCTTAAGCAAGATAGAATTTGATGTACGACAATTGCCTTTTAAAAAAATATCTTTACTAACGTAAGGAGATAAAAAGGGAAAAAAGCTATCTGGACAAAAGACATGGATTGAGTCTGAACCTGCCCCTTCCCGGTGTCACAGAGGCAACAACACACACACACGGTTGGGCAGAGCACAAAACCCAAATAGGCAACATGTGGGCTGATTAAAGGTTGGCATCTAGAGCCAGACTGCCTGGTTTGTAGCCCAGTTCATTACTAAGGTGAGTGATGCTGGGCAAGTCATTTGACCTTGCTTGTCACTGTTTCCTCATCTATAACTTGAAGTGAAATGACAGAACCTACTTAAATAGGGTTGATAAATGAATTACGTGAGGTAATAACATGAAGCACTTAAAAGAGTGACTGGCACTGAAAAAACATATTTTTGATGGCTGTTTTTTTTATCTTTCCTTCCTTCCTTCTTTCCTTCCTTCCTTCCTCCCTCCCTCTCTTCCTCCCTCCCTTCCTTCTTTTCTTCCTCCTTTTCTGAGTCCATTATTTCCTCTTCTAAGTCAGAGACTGCACAGTGTTTAGGAAGCAAGATGGACGCACCTCAGTCTGGTGAGGAAGACCTTGTGCCCATTATGAGTTCGGGTTTATGTGCCACACATGCAAAGATTAGGGTAAAAGAACAAAGAACTCACAGAGAAGGGATTCCTCCCCCATCACTGGGATGGTCAGGGAAGGTTTATGGAAAGGGATCTCTAGGGGTACACACTGCAGTCACTGAAGGGCACAGTGGTGATGCTGTGGGGAAAGGCCTCCTTAGAGAGATTTATAGGAACATCCCACATTGATTCCCTCCTAAGGCATGAAGCATTCAGTGTGGGCCAAGTACAAATGGGTAAGTAGTGTGAGCAGAACAGATGATCAAATTAACAGGACATATGATTCCTGATAAAATACTTACACTGGGTTAGACTTTAAAAAAAGACCTCTGATTGCTGCCAACTCTCTAATTCTCCTTGAGAATTATGAAAGTTGGGGTTTATGAGTCAGTACAAAGGCTAAAGTGGGATCCTGGTGGTTCTACTCTTAGGGTGTGAAAATATCAATTCAAAAGGCAGAGTTAGGGCTGTGATTTGCATGGAACAATAAGATCTCGGGGATGTTTCAATCCAAGAAGGTGAGTCACCTAACTTGCCTCCAAGTAGTTGTAGGGTATCTCCCCAAAGCCTCGCCTCTGGCAATAGACACCCTAACAGGGAGGGTGTTGCCAATTTCTATACGGCTAAACCACGGAGGCCAAATGCTTTTATTTATGAGAACTGTTCTGAGCCATAACTCTATAGCTTTTGAGCAATGCAGCTGAAAGATACAAAACTAACAGATAAAAAGATGGGTGCAGGCACACATATATATTCACACACATAGCCCCACATGTCTATCACAACTAAATACATATGGCAGACTTACCCACCCAATGCACACAGTGCATACCTCAGGAACACTGACACTCGCAATATTACATTCATACACACACACCCTCCACACATTCATACCAAACGCACGTGCCGCTTGCATACCCCTCTCCTATACTCACACATCCAAAACATGGCCACATGTGCCAGACCAGATAAGTCAGGCCAATTGTACCTATCAGCCCCACACCCCAAACATTCATCCAAAATATGCATCATACAAACACACACACACACACACACACACACACAGAAATACACTCCAAATTTAATAGACTGCATTTTTTTCAAGAGATGCAGAGCTTCATTTTTAATGATGAAAAACAACAGAGAGAGATAGAAAGAGGAAATAGTTTTAATTCAAAAATCATCAAGAAGGTCCAGGCTTTCAAGAGTCAACAGTTTTTGCACAACCAGGCTAAAGGTGCCCCAGGAGATGTTCAACACATCTAATTCACTGTACACTCAGGGATGAAAATAGAAACAGTCTGATGAAGCAGCCTCCATTGAGCTCTTCAAAGGCAGGGCCTCCGTATGTGGAGCTGGTGTGACAGTAACAGTGAGAAAGCTATCTTGTGTCTTGCCTTGGCTCTATCTTTATAACTTTTCTGAGTCTACAGGGCTCAGACCCCTAAGATGAAGTAAGGCCTAGTAAGAGGTGAAAGCATTCAATTATTTCCCCAATAGTGACAGAAGCAGTACCCCAGGATAAAAGTCACAACAATTTAAAGTGAATCTCCTGCCATGGCTGTCAGGGCAGTTTGTTGTAAGAAAGGAAGAGTAGGAGGGAGTCCAATGAATGAGTAATGACCATGCAGTAACCTTGGACTGAGTGTCCTAGCTACGTTATCTCATTTACTCTTCACAGCCTTGAAAGTTCCCTCATATGGACCCATTCTACATATTCTATATAATAGATTGAGCAGCTTGTCCAACTGCACACAGTTTGGGGCTGGTTTTGAACTCAGATCTCTCTGCCCCTTGAGACTGAGCTCCATCTCCATTTATCTAACTGGTCTGTTAGTACCATAATTGGCAACCTGTTCATACACAGAGAGAATCAGGGTGAGGTCAGTGGACATTGCCATGAACATCAGGAAAAGAAAATTCTTAATACCTCTTCATTCATGTTAGACCAAAAGGATAATTAATACCTATTAATTTTTAAGTTGTGAATAGGTCATTGCATTGGCATTTGAATGTGTTATTTTTGCCAAGGGAATCAGCTGGTATGGAGACAGCTACTTCTAGGAACAAGTGCATAAATATCACTCTCAAAGAAAAAGTATAAAGCATCGACCTTCCGCACCACACTACACCCATCCCTCTCATTTGTCCCCCTGGAGACAAATGTGTCTCATTTGCCTTTAACCCCTAGTGCCAGGCACTCAGTAGGTACACGGTATATGTCTGATGAGTAAATGACAGAAGGAATGAGTAAAATGTACAGTTTTACATAAAACAATGGAAACTTATGCAGCCCCAAAACCTGGCAGCAAGATCATTTGCATGGAATGGCACATACTGAGTTTGGTAATGAACTCACAATATGAAGACAGAAATGGCAAGGCTGATATTCCTAACTCATCATGCCAAGGCTTTGGTCCTTTGAAAGCAGAGCATCTTCTCTGATGATCATGACCATAGATTTCTTTCCAGGAGTCCTGTTTCTGATGTCTGAAGATGATCTGCTGTCCTTTTTGATTATGTAATCCTACCAGTGTTTATAAGTACAGGTACCAAAATAGTTAAGAGCACAAAACTAGATCCTGCCTGAGGTTTGATTTTCTAAGGGGAAAAGTTTTTAAATTTTGGAAAATTACAGAAAATTTTCTGATACGCCGATCCTCTAACCTGCTGTTGTTGAAAGAAAGAATAAATAAATGAATGAATCTAAAGTAGAAGGAAAAGTAGGAAAGGAGTAAGATGAGAAGGAGAGGGAAAGGAAGGAAAGAATAAACAATGAAATGCAGAGATACATATTAGTTGTTATTAAAAGCCAAGCACTCTACTTAACCCATTTCATGCATTATCACATTTGATCTGAAAAACTGCTACTATTATTATCCCATTTTTTAACATGGGCAAACTCAGACTCAGACAAATTAATTGCTCATCCAAGGCTCACAAAGCTTAATAGGCTATGGAACTAGTTAGAGTAGCACTGAAATTCTTGACCTAATACCCATTGTCTCTTTAAGACAATAGAAAGAAACCTAAAGTTTTATTTGTCTGGATTTGATTTTGTTTACAGCAAGGGAAAAATTGGCTTTTAGGGATATCAATCTGCAGGCTTTCAGAGGATAGACTGAGAAACAACAACATACATCCCTGAGAGACCACACTGGCTGCTACAGGAATCCAGGCAAGGAGCATGGAGTCTTGATAGCAAAAACAATAAAAATTTTCCCAGTTGAAGAAATACCAAATGCATAGTTACAATTAGTGTAGAGTAGGACTTCCCTGGTAGTGCAGTGGTTGAGAATCCGCCTGCCAATGCAGGGGACACGGGTTCGATCCCTGGTCCGGGAAGATCCCACATGCCGCGGAGCAACTAAGCCCAAGTGTCACAACTACTGAGCCTACGCTCTAGAGCCCGCGAGCCACAACTATTGAGCCCACGCGCCACAACTACTGAAGCCCAAGTGCCTAGAGCCTGTGCTCCTCAACAAGAGAAGCCACCGCAATGAGTAGCCCACGCACCGCAACGAAGAGTAGACCCCACTCGCTGCAACTAGAGAAAGCCCATGCACAGCAATGAAGACCCAACACAGCCAAAAAAAAAAAAAAAAAAAGTCAGCGTGGAGTAGTTAGAAATGAGGGTGGAGAAAAACGGTTTACGTGTAGTGAAAATTCCTAGGATGAGGAGGAATTTCTGGGTGTCTCTATACGTTCATTAATTCGCTGAGTTCCTACAATGTGGATAGGTATAAAGGGGGGAAATAACCAGCAAAACCAGACCCCATTTTTGTGCATCACGGAGCCTAGGTGGGAGACTAACAAAATAATTTCAACTGATAGAAGTTTTTACACGACATGATTGTGGTACATGCAAGGTGCTCCAAATGGGAGGAAGAGGGACCCCAGCTCTGAGGACAGAGAAGAGAGGACCCAAGATGGCTTTGCACAGGAAGAGATGCCTTACTGCGTTTTGAAAACCCAACAGAAGTCACTGAGGTGAGGCAATAAAACTGGGGAGAAAGACAGGAGCTAAAAAAGTTTAGATGTCAATAGACATGCAAAGAAGTAGAAGCTGATTTCCACGTTCTGACCCTACTTCCCACCCCTATTGCTTGTCCGCAGTCAGGACCGGGCATCAGCACAGTCCACCCATAAGCCTGTACCTGGTGATGAGCAATTGCTCTCTGCTTACAGAGAACTTACTGAAGCCATTTGGGGCTGTGGCCTGTTATGGCAACTGCCTCCCTGTGGCCTCCAGGTGGGTTGATTTCCTTTTGACCTGAAAGAATATAATATAATAGGAGAATGACTTAAACAAAAGTTAGAGCCAGGAAAGTCCCACTTTGCCACTTGAGCAAATGTTCCATGTGTCATTTTTATTAATGCTATCAGGAAAAAAAGATTTCACTGGCCATGAGTGGGGAGCTTAAGTGTCTTTTTCTGGAGGTACTGCTACTGCTGTGGGAAATTACATTTGCACCCTGGGCTTCCTGCATTGATGGAATGTATTCATTTCCTCCTGGAACAAAAGTAAATAACTCTGGAGGGAAACCAAGAAGTTCAGGCTTCCAGGACCACCCTTGTTTATTCCCTAGATGTACAGAGAATCTATCCAGTTGGAAATTGGCCAGCTGTGAGAGGTACAGGTGATTTAAATACTGATAGTTTAAGCGGTCTTGGCCCCCGACCGTTATCACATAATGCACACAGTTGTCAGGAATGCCATATGGTGTAACACAGGAGGATGCTGCAACCCAGAGCTATGCAATCTGACAGCACTGGAGATAAGCGTCTACTGTCTCTCGAAGTTAACAAATAAATTTCTGTGTGTGTTTGTGTGTGTGTGTATGTCTATTCAGGTTTAAATGATTTAGTTGATAAAGATAGTTTTCATTGAATTACTCTGGGCTCACATATCCTGCCTCCCCTGCTTTCTCAAGATGAACCCAATCTTAAAAGATACAACTGTTTTATGTGGAAAATCTGAGCTGTAGGCCATCCGTGCCAGTTAATTAATTTTCCTTTGCTCACCAGGCAGCTGTCACAGAGGTGGAGCTGTCTCGTTTTATGCCTAAAATAGTGTAGGGAAGGGTTCTTCAAATTAGAATGCAAGAAGTCCCTCAGAGCTAGCCCCTAAGGGGGAAAAACCGAGAGGTTGGAAAGTACTCTCAGCCTCCTGTCTCCCTTCCTTCCCATTTGCTTATATGCCCACTTTCTCTCACAGTCCTTAGATTATAAATTTCGTATAATAACGTCTCCTCTACCCACCTATCAAAAAGGGCTACTTTCCATTTACACATTCATGCATTCTGTCAGTCTGTCAGTCAGACAGGCATCTGTTCATGTGTCCATTCTGTCATTTATTCATTCATCCATTCAGCCATTAAACTCTCATTTTTCTACTTCTCTATGCAAAGGACCATTCTGAGCTGCTTCTTCTTGCCCACATAGTACCTGTGTATACTTTATTCACAGTGCTTCCAGAAACAGATAGTTTAGACATAGTGCCGTGCCTGTCTTCCAAGCTCTTTCCCTTCCCTCCCTGAGCCCTTGCTCTTGCCTCTGCCTGGAACACTCCTTCCCTCATTCCTCTGATCTATCTCCTCCTTTCCTTTAGGTCTCAGCTTAAATGCCACCTCCTCAGAAGTCTAAAATACCCTCTCATTATACTCCCTCTCAATACCCTGATTTCTTTATTTCTTCACAGTACTTATCATTATATGCAATTATTTTTTGTATGTCTTTGCTTTTTTTATCTTTATTCCCACTTGGCTGCTAGCGCCACAAAAGCAGGCACCGAGGTGGCTTTCACTTTTGAATGCCTAGAACCTACAGTACATTGCACAAAATTGTTAGTAAATATTGTTAGTGATCAAAGGATGAACATTTTTATCTTTGCATCTCCAGCTAATAATTCAAGATTCTGCATGTAATAGGTGCTTAGTAAATGCTGGCTGCTCAGAAATGAATGGATTCTACTAAATACAGACTGTGAATTGAAAATATCTGGAGATGAGTCCATTTCTATTTTCCATTTTCTTTGACACTAATGTCTCTGTCTCCCCCGTCTCTCTCTCTCTGTCTCTCTCTCTAGCTCTATCTCTGTGTCTCTCTCTCTAACTTTGTTGCCTGAATTCTCTGAAGCCATCGGAGGTTCTAAATGCTATCCTGAAGCCAGCCTGGGCAAGATGGATAATGCTGTCTCAGCAAAGCATAAACCATGAAAACACAACCAGCTGAGCTCTTAACACTTTTCATGATGGCTTCACATTTACATTAAAAATGTGGGTGAGAATGGACAAAATGTATAATTTTAAGCTGGAAGTCACTCGACCGCTTACTTTTTTTTATTTTTTATTCTATTTATTTATTTTTGGTTGCATTGGGTCTTCGCTGCTGCGCGCGGGCTTTCTCTAGTTGCGGCGAGTGGGCGCTACTCTTCATTGCCGTGCACAGCCTTCTCATTACGGTGGCTTCTCCTCTTGCGGAGCACGGGATCCAGGCGCCCGCGCTTCAGCAGTTGTGGCACATGGGCTCTAGAGTGCAGGCTCAGTAGTTGTGGCGCACGGGCTTAGTTGCTCCGTGCCATGTGGGATCTTCCCAGACCAGGGCTCAAACCTGTGTCCCCTGCACTGGCAGGCGGATTCTTAACCACTGCGCCATCAGGGAAGCCCCCACCCGCTTACTTTTGATATATTGCTTCAACTGGGCTGAGAAGGAAATTTTGACAGAAAGAATTTAGCAAAGTGTGAGTGGAGAATTTGCCCTGAAAGCTTAATTCTCCAATGTACATCATGGAACATTTAGCAGTCCCCCTTCTTCATTGCCCATTAAAATAAACAGTGGTTCTTGAGTAATGGACCTAAACTAGGCTCCAAAAATGCAGAAAGTGTTGCTCATCTTCTGAGACAGAATATTAAACAGAACTGAACAAAGAGGATGATAGAAGCCTCAGGAGCCATTGGTAGTAATGGGCAATGCCTTTCTGCTCCATTCCAAAACTCCCCATGTTGTTTGAGCTCAGGAGAGAAGACCAACAGAGCACCTAATTGTTAACACATTTCTCTCATAGAAATAAATGATATCTATAGAGATCTAACATACAGTATATTTAATATAGACAATAATATTGTGCTATAAGTATGTAATGTGATAAATACTTTTCCAACAGCAAAATATTGTGTATTACAATATACAAATGTATCAAAGTAACACACTGTATACCTTAAATTTGCACAATGTTATATGTCAGTTTTATCCAATGGGAAAAAGAGAAAAAAAATAAGATTACATCACAAAAGGCAAAAACTGAAAGCCACCTAAATGTCCACCACCTGGCATATGATAGGCAAAACGTGGTCTGTTTATACAGTGGAATAATACTCAGTAATAAAAAGGAAGGAACTACCGACACATGCTTCAGCATGAATGAACCTCAAAAACGTTATGCGAGGGCTTCCCTGCTGGCGCAGTGGTTGAGAGTCCGCCTGCCGATGCAGGGGGACACGGGTTCGTGCCCCGATCCGGGAAGATCCCACATGCCGCGCAGCGGCTGGGCCCGTGAGCCATGGCCGCTGAGCCTGCGCGTCCGGAGCCTGTGCTCCGCAACGGGAGAGGCCACAACAGTGAGAGGCCCGGTACCACAAAAAAAAAAAAAAAAAAAGTTATGCAAAGTCAAAGAAGCCATACACTGGAGACCAAACACAGAGTAATTCCATTTATATAAAATCTCCAGAAATGGCAAATTTACAGAGACAGAAAGTAAATTAGTGGTTGTCAGGGGCTGGAAGTATGAATGGGGATTAATTATAAATGGGTATGAAGGGGCTTCCCTGGTGGCGCAGTGGTTAAGAATCCGCCTGCCAATGCAGGGGACGTGGGTTCAATCCCTGGTCCAGGAAGATCCCACAGGCCGCGGAGCTACTGAGCCTGCGCTCTAGAGCCCATGAGCCACAAGTACTGAGCCCTCGTGCCACAACTACTGAATCCCACGTGCATAGAGCCCGTGCTCCGCAACAAGGGAAGCCACCGCAATGAGAAGCCCGCAAACTGCGACAGAGCAGCCCCTCTCGCCGCAACTAGAGAAAGCCCGAGCACAGCAACGAAGACCCAATGCAGCCAAAAACAAATAAATAAAATTTAAAAATTTATTGAATAATAAATGGGTATGAAGAATCTTGTTGGGGGAGTAAAAATGTTCTAAAACTGATTTAAGGTGATAGCAATGGCAAGTTACTGAAAAATCACTGAATTGGACTCTTGAAGTGGGTGAATTTTATGATACATAAAATATGCCCCAATAAAGTGGTTTTTAAAATTTAAGATTATATTTGATGCAATAGCACTGCATGTTTAGCTTAAATTAGTGCTCCTTTGATAATAAAAAACAATTATTACCTACATTTTTTTTACATATTTTTAAAGTTAAACTTGTCTCTGAAAAATAAAATTGAGCAAGATTTTTTCAGAACGTTAATTCTAAGAAAAGTAATTGCCTAATGGAAATGCTGAAAAACACTGTTTCTGAACCAAAGTTTTTTCTGGGAGATTTTAAATAATGAAGTGTAGAGCTTTTTTTCCTTCAAAATGAAATATTTTGTCCTTTAATTTGGTTCATTTCACTTGATTTCAGAGATTCTAATTTCCTCTGGGCTAATGGGAGTGGTCAGGTTTTTGTACATCTTCTCAAAGGGAATTAAATTTGCAATTATTCCTAGCACACCACAGACTTTTGCAAACCCGTGTTTCGTGCAGTCTTCAGATCCCTGTTGCAATTAGCATATTTTCAAGGTGAAGTGCAGATGTCAAATTAATGTGGAAGGCATCAGGATTGCCGAAGGGCCCAGGTCAATCGGTATTGGTCTAATTGGAGGACATGAGTCTTTCCTATGAAAAGGGTCCAGGGACTGACATCAGAAACAGGCAAGGTCCTTCATATGTGAGCAAGGGCGGGAGAAAGAAGAAGAAACTGGAAACACAAAAGAGGACTTGCTTTTACACAGAATGTTAGGATTCAGAAAAGAGAGTGAAATCACAAGGAGAATTTTATTATTACTTCTATTTAGTTACTGTTATTTGGGGGGGGGGGTGTTTTTTGTTTTGTTTTGTTTTGGCCACGCTTTGGCATATGGGATCTTAGTTCCCTGACCAGGGATCACCCGCACCCCCTGCAGTGGAAGCTCAGAGTCTTAACCACTGGACCGCCAGGGAAGTCCCCAGTTACTGTTACGTGCCAGGCATTTTATCTGCATTATTTACATTACACCATGTAAGTCTGACAAAAACTCCCTTGGTAAATTATTGTTCTTATTCTGCAGAAGAGAAAAGTGAAGCCCAGAAAGATGAAATCATTTGCAGTAAATGATTTTTGAGCACTTACTATATGTCAAGAACATTTTTAATGTTTTTCTTGTTATCAAATTTACCTCTCACAATAACCCATAAGGTAGATATTATTACCTGCATGTTGTGGATCAGGGAATTGAGGCAAAGG
Source organism: Grampus griseus (assembly GCF_964374135.1). Lineage (NCBI taxonomy): Eukaryota > Metazoa > Chordata > Mammalia > Artiodactyla > Delphinidae > Grampus > Grampus griseus. The sequence goes on along the minus strand of NC_139013.1, from coordinate 32,486,007 downwards.
GAATTTAAGAAACATGCCCCGGGTCCCACAGTTAGTGAACTTCACAGGCACTGACACCAAAGCTGGTCCAGCCGCAGGTAAAGCATCAAACTCCTCAAGAGCTTGTGAAAGGCTATGGACTCTCAGACCACCAACCTTGCTTAAGCTGTTCTCCAAATACAGATCTTTCCTTCAGACCTGTTTATTTTTTTCCCAAGTTGGGCTGCACGGAGCCATTGAGTGAAGAGGAAAGGAGAGAATCATACAGTCTTGAGTTTTTAAAGAGCATCTCTGTTTACTGTTGTGTACGTTAGGGGTTTTATGAGATTTCATTTGAATAGAAGAAGCTCTGAAATTATCAAGAAACAACAATTTTTTGTTTTTTGGTTTTGGTTTTGGTTTTTGCGGTATGCGGGCCTCTCACTGCTGTGGCCTCTCCCGTTGCGGAGCACAGGCTCCGGACGCGCAGGCTCAGCAGCCATGGCTCATGGGCCCAGCCGCTCTGCGGCATGTGGGATCTTCCCAGACTGGGGCACGAACCCGTGTCCTCTGCATCGGTAGGCGAACTCTCAACCACTGAGCCACCAGGGAAGCCCAAGAAACAACAATTTTAAAGCCAATATAACAATTACATCTTCTTGAGGGTGATTTCCTTTCATTTCAAGACAGAAATAAAAGGAAAGGTACTCAGGGCATTAGATCTGGGATTAAGTCCTGAGTCTGACCCATACCAGTTGCGTATGATTTGATATATCCATCTCTTCAATCTTCAGTTTCTTCATCAATCAAAAGGGAACGATAGTTGTTTATCTTGCCAATGTTACAAGGAGGTTACGAGGATGAAATGAGATCATCTATAACAAAGTGCTCTGTATCCTATAAAATAGTCTTGAAATAGTAAGAACACATACAAGTGATTCATTGAATCAGTTCTTTGGCATTGTGCCAGGTAAGCTCCTTTACATGGATTATCTTCCATAAACCCCACAATTGTTCTAAGCAATAGGTACCACATTATCTCTATTTAATAGATAAGAAGGCTAAGGCTTACAGAGGTTAAGCAATTCACCCTGATGTTGGAACAAGGAAAGTGACAGCACGTCTAGAATCTAGAATCAGAAACAGCTTTAGATTCACTTTTTTAATCACTCTTTTTTAAAGATGCATATTAATGTCACCTTCTTTTAGTATTTTGAAGTGAAACTGATCATTCCTACTTCTGTTCTCTGTGACATATTTGCACTCCTTTTATAGACTCTAATCACAGTCTTTCTTGCATTCCGAATGATGTGGGTTTTGCCTAACCCTCATCAAGCCAAATGCCTAGAAGGCAGGACTGCATCTGTGCCCTCCAAAACTCCCAGCATCTAGAACAGTGAGTGCCCAATAAGAAGGCATTCCCTTCTCCGTAACTTCCCTACAGGTAGAATTGAACCTCTTCACACTGAAATCCACACCGGGCTCCTTGTCACTCCATGGCAAGTTCTGCCTGGATTCTCTGGACTTGTGCCATTACGAAAAACTTGACATCTAGTTAAAGTGGGAAAATAATCATAATAACCACAATAGCAACAGTGGCTAATACTTATGGAGCACTCACTGGGTCTGAGCCTGTGCGAAGTCCCTTATGTGTGTCACCTCATTTAAACTTTACAACAAGCCTGGTCTCAACCACCCCCTTCTGCATTGTACAGACATGGAAACTGAGACTTACAGGTCAGAGAGCTAAGAAAGTGATAGAGTCCATTTAGAACTAAGGGTTGCTGACTCTACAGCCTTAACGCTTTACCCACAGACTTCACTGCTGTCCTTTTCTGGAATTCTCCTTGCAAAATTCTCTTCATTCTTTTAGACACACTTAATATGCCAGCTCCTTGCTGAAACCTCCCCCTTCTCTCAGCTGTTCCCATCCATTCTCAACCTCCTATCATTCATTCTACCCCTACACATACTGTCACTTTTAGTCATTGTCTTTTCTGTCCGCTTGATTGTAACATCCCGTTTCACGACTGCATGTCTCATAGCACACAGCCTCTAGACATACAGTGTCTAGCATAGAGTAGACATTAGTATTAAGTTCTGAATTCTCCATGCACCATTCTTTCATTCATTTATAATTCAGTAGATTTGCTATATAAGAGGCCAGCTATACTATCTTTTCCCTAGCTCCCAGAGCAATGTTTCTTGGTTATGTCAAATAGAGCTGTCTTAATTATTTGACTCATCTTTCAACTGTTGGTTATTGAAAGACCTGTGGAGGGAAAGTCTCCACAGGATTTCTGACATATTTTGACAAAGTGAAGGACAGGGCCTGAGTCCATGCCAGGGCCCTAGAATAAGGTGACTGTAACCAATTTTATACAACTGTGTTTTCAATAGATCATGGAAGTGGTTGGGATTTTAAAAGACTGAACAATTTCCCAAATTTGTCTGCTCAACATTTACTTTCTAATCTTAGAGACACATTCCAAAAGCAGACTCTGTAAGGAGAAAGAGGTAGTGGACAGGAGAAATATAGCTACTGGGGATCACTGCTGGGCACTTCCATCTACCAACCCTATTCTTGGTGTTCAGCTTATGTTATTACCACATACGCATCTCACAAAAACTCTAGGAAACACCTGTTAAAATTTCCCTGAGTCTTGTGATTCTATAAGCCATCTCTTCCCATTAGAACAGTGCTTTTCAGTATTTTAAAGTGTATGGATACATTTAGGAGAAAAAGCACATGCAATAAATGTATGTATGAGGGATCTGCATTTTGTGTTAGTCATTCAACATATTTTTGAGATGTTACCAGTTACTGAACACTGTACACTGTACACCTGAACACTGTTGTAGGTAAAAGGAATAAAACAAGGAACAAAATAGACAAGACCCCTGATATTATGAAGCCTATATTATAAAAGGAAGATAAAAATCCCTTGTTTGGTGATAGGGTTGGGGGTGGAAGCTGAAAATAGACCAAGATTTTCAACAATGAGCAAGAGGTTTTTTTTCTATAGAATTAATATTTCCATATCAATTATAATATCCTGGAATATATCGTCTCTATATAATATAGACCATTTAAATATAGTGTGTAATATATATACACATATATAGTTCTCTCTACATATGTATGTGTACATAATGTGTACATATACATTACATATATACTGTGTGTATATATATATATAAAATATATATATATATCTATACAGAGAGAGAGAGAGAGCGCTTTGATAACTTTTTGTCAATATTATGGACTGAATATTTATTTGTGTCCCCCACCAAAATTCATCTTTTGAAGCCCTAACTCCTAATGTGATGGTATTTGAAGGTGGGACCTTTGGGAGGTAATTAGGTTTAGATGAAGTCATGAGGATGGGGCTCCCATTATGGGATTAATGTCTTTATAAGAGGAGGAAAAGGGACAAAGATCTCCCTTCCTCTGTCTCCACCATGTGAGGACATAGCAAGAAGGCAGCCATCTGCAAACCTGGAAGACAGCCCTCGCCAAGAATCAAATCTGCTGGCATCTTGATCTTGGACTTTCCAACCTGAAACCTTTGTTGTTTAAGCCACCCAGTACTATGATATTTTGGTAGTATACCATTATGGTATATGGTATTTGTTATAGCAGCTCAAGCTGACTAAGACAGTCAGGGAAATGCAGAATTAATTTAAAAAACAATTAAAAAGATGTATCCAGTAACACATTTTTATAACTTTTTATTTTGAGGTAATTTCAAATGTATGGAAAAGATGTAAGTATAGTAAAAAGAAGTTCTGTGTACTTTCACCAAGATTCACCAGTGGTTAATATAAAATCCCCAAGTGGAACTGTGAAAAGGTATATTTTATATATATATTTATATATATATATATATATAAATTATATATTGCAATATATAATGCAATGCAGTGTGTGTGTGTGTGCAATGCTTGATACTGATAAGATGATCCTGGACTGTGTGTGTGTACACACTATAAAAGGCATTATTGAGACTACTGGTGAAGTTTTGAATAAGATTTGTAAATTAGTTAATAGTATAAATTAGAAAATAAGATATCGTCGTACTGTGGTTATATAAGAAAAAGTCCTTGTGCTTAGAAAATACATACTGACTTATTAAAGGGGTATCTTGCCTGCAACCTATTTGCAATGAGTTCAATAACACTTTAAACTGATATCAATTTATATTTCCAGCCTACACTGCTTCCCTGATATCCAGACTCATATTTTCAATTGCCCACCCAACACTCAGCTTGAACATCTCATTAACCTCAAACTCAACATGCTCAAAACCAAGCTCCTCCTCTTACTGACGTTCTTCCCTCCCCAAACATTCTCCCCTAGTCTTCCCCTTCTTAGAAAATGGGACCTCCATCCTCCCTGTCGTTCAGTAGTTGAAGTAATACTTAATCCGCTTTTGTGTTCACATTCTGCATTTCTACCTTCAAAATATAACCAGAAACTGTCCCTGTATGACTAGCTCCTCCACCACAAGTACCTTTCTCTCTTCAGGGATTTCCGCAGTAACTCCGGAAATATTCTCCCTGCTTCCACACTCCACCCAGAATTTCCACACAGAAGCCAAAGAGATCGGAGCAGAATACAAGTCAGCTCATGTTACTCTTCTATTCAAAACCTTCCAATGGTTTTCTACCCTACTCAGAGTAAAAGTCAAACATTAAAGTGAGCTTCATGACTCTGCGTGATCTGGCCTCAATTTACTTTTCTGATGTCATCTTCTGTAACTCCCCCGCCCTTTTCACTTCATTCCAGGCACAGTGACATCCTTGTGAGGTCTCTCCCCAATTGCCCCATGGCTGATTCCTTCCCTTCCTGCAGGTCTCTGCTCAAAAGTTACCCTCTTAGAGGAGTGAGCCCTATCCCTGTACCTTTCAGTACAAAAGAGCAAACCCCACTTGCCATCACTTCCTGTCCTCACTCTGTTCTATTTTTCTCTGCGGAATGTTTCACCAACTATCATGCTAAAACTTTACTTATTAAACAATTTATTGTCATTCTCACTCCATCAGAATATAAACTTCATGAGGGCTTGGGCTTTGTCATATGGTCTTTGTTCAAATAAGTGCTCAGTAAGTTGCTGAATGGTTCAAGGAACATTATAGAGTCACAGTAACATCTACGTATATTTTGGGAAGAAGAAACAGACATGTAGAAGATTCATTCAGTCTGCAGACACTTTTCTGTGTCATTAATGAATTCTGGGGCCTCTAGTATTAGCTCTAAATCTAATAAAAAGAAAGATGTATCAGAGAAAGCGTTGCACTAAGATTGACGAGACCTCATTTCTAGTCTTGGCTCTGGACTTGAAAAACACATTTAACCTTAGTTTCACCACAAGTAAAACCAGAGAATTGGGACTTTCTAGGATCCTTTCCGGCTCGGGCTGTGTGATTCTGGGTGCTACCCACTGCTTTTGGAATCCTCAAAGAAGCACATGTGGCTTATTGACATAAGAACAGATTTGCAGGTTTAAAAGCTTTGTATATAAGCATTAAGAAATTCACTTTGGATTCTCAAAAGGTGGTACTTGAAAAACTGCTGCTTTTACTAATTATGGTTATTCAGACTCTTCTTTATTATTATACAGAATAATAATTGTCATCACTTACTAAGTGCCCACATTTTAGGAACTTAGTTAAAAGGGGAAAAAAAGTGTAATTACAGGGTGAGGATATCTGCATAAATTGATGGGTTTCAGGCATATATTAAGGTAGCAATGCATTATAAAGCCAGGAAGGTTTTCTCTTGATTTGCACCTATTTTTTATTTACTTTTAATATAGTTAATTTTTTGGATAGCACAATCTTTTCTCCTTTGCTCAGCCTCCTGGCTGCCCATCTCAGCCACTGGAAGACTCATTTGGAGCTAACTTATCTTAATCGTGAAATTGTGGAGGATGGCTGACCTGTGTCTAAATTCTGGTTTGGCCATTCATTTATTTGTGTCCTAAAATAAGCTTCCCACTTTCTCTTAACTGTAAGGGTTTTCTTTTTTTTTTTTAATGGAAATAATAAAAGCCAACCTGGAAAAAGAAAAGCCAATCTGTAAGGGAACTTTTGTAAGACAATAAAATAGATTTGTAAAGCACTTGGCATACACATACACTTGCTAGCTTCCTCCTTCTTCTCCCTTTTCCATCTTTGTGGCCTCAGAGAAACAACTCCCATGGAGAGAACATGGAAATGTTCCATGAGAAAAGTTCTCCACTCTTGCAAAGGAGAAATGACTTCAGAATCCCTTTTATATCCTGACCCTCTTTTAAAGAACCCAAATGCCCCATTTCCATGCTAATACTTCTCCACAAAAATTTGCTTAATTATAAACCCAGCAAAAAGAACATTTTTTTCAGAGCACAAACTTGCTAAAATGTGTGTGTCTCCATGTGTCCATCCATTTCTATTCTCTTCAAAACAAAAGCAACAAGCTAGTACCCAATGGGCTGGAAAATGGCCCACATATGTGTTTCCTTTACTCTGCAGTACTTTAATTTTTTTTTCCACTTACATTCTTATTCTTAAAATATTATTACACATGAAATTCTGAATTTCTGCTTTATTCTGAAACATCAAAAGATTTGATAAACGCAGATTAAGCCCTTGCATATACGACCAAATGATTTTTGACAAGGATGCCGAGACCATCCAATGTGTAAAGGACAGTCTTTTCAACAAATGGTATTGGGAAAACTAGATACCATATGCAAAAGAATGAATTTGACCCTTACCTTACACCATATACAAAATTAACTCAAGGGACTTCCCTGGTGGCACAGTGGTTAAGAATCCACCTGCCAATGCAGGGGACATGGGTTCGAGCTCTGGTCCGGGAAGATCCCACATGCTGCAGAGCAACTAAGCCCGTGCACCACAACTACTGAGCCAGCACTCTAGAGCTCGTGAGCCACAACTACTGAGCCCACGTGCCACAACTACTGAAGCCCACACCTAGAGCCCGTGCTCTGCAACAGGAGAAGCCAGCACAATGAGAAGCCCGCGCACCACAACGAAGAGTAGCCCCCACTCAGCACAACTGGAGAAAGCCCATGCGTGGCAACAAAGACCCAATGCAGCCAAAAATAAATTAGTTAATTTTTAAAAATTAACTCAAAATAGATCAAAGATTTAAACTTAAGAGTTAAAACTTTAACACTCTTAGAATGAAGCAGAGGGAAAGCTTCTAGACATGGAGTTTGACAATGATTTCTTGGACATGATGCCAAAAGCACAGGAAACAAAGTAAAAATAGTTAAACTGGACTACCTCAAAATTATAAACTTCTGTGCAACAAAGGACACAAACCACAGAGTGAAAATGCATCCAATGGAATGGAAGAAACCATGTATCTGCAAAGGAGTTAACATCCAGACTATATAAAGAAATCCCACAACTCAACAAAAAATAACCCAAATAAAAAACAGGCAAAGGACTTAAGTAGACATTTTTCCAAGGAAGACACAGCCAATAAGCACATGAAAAGATGCTCAACATCATTAATCACTAGGGAAATGCAAATCAAAACCACAATGGGATATCACCTCACACCCATTAGTATGACTACTACCAAAAAAAAGAGAAAATAACAAGTTCTGGCCAGGATTTGGGGAAATTGGAACCTTTGTGCACTATTGGTGGGAATGTAAAACGGAGCAGCCACTATGGAAAACTATCTGGAGTTTCCTCAGAAAATATTAAAAATAGAATTACCATATGAGCCAGCAATTCCACTTCTGGGTACATACCCAAAACAATTAAAAACAGAGTCTCAAAGAGATGAGTGTCCATCCGTATTCATAGCAGCATTATTCATAATAGTCAAAAGGTAGAAGCACGTGCCTTCTACATGATCCATTCTGAGTGCCCTTCAGATCAGACTTACTTAATTAACAATAAGTTAGAAGTAAAAAATGCTTTAGAGATAATGTCATCCACGCCCCTCCTTGGGAGATTGGGTAACAGAGGATGGGGAAGTGAAGTGATTCACCTATCACACACCCAAATCAGAGCCATCAATAGCTCTCTATCCAATCAAAACTCCACTCCTTGACACTGTTCCTGGATTCTCAATTAGGAGAGGGGTTTTCCTTTTATAATGGATTGACAGTGGTTTGTTTGTGACAGGCTGGTTGTTCAAACTGGACAGTAGCCGGCATTTTTAAAGCAATTATACTCAGGTAGTTTCAAGTTCCCTGAAATTATAGGTCACTAGTACTCATTATAGACGTTTAAAGAAGTTCATCAATCCCTGGAAAAATCAGCAGACAGCTTAGCTTGGGAAAATCATTTGACTTGTACATGTAAAAATGGGTGTTTGGGGGACTTCCCTGGTGGCACAGCGGTTAAAAATCCACCTGCCAATGCAGGGGACACTGGTCCGGGAAGATCCCACATGCCATGGAGCAACTAAGCCCGTGCGCCACAACTACTAAGCCTGTAGTCTAGAGCCCACGTGCTGCAACTACTGAAGCCCGCGTGCCTAGAGCCCGTGCTCCACAACAAGAGAAGCCACCACAACAAGAAGCCCGCGCACCACAACAAAGAGTAGCCCCCGCTCGCCACAACTAGAGAAAGCTCGCGTGCAGCAATGAGGACCCAACGCAGCCAAAAAGTAAAACAAAAAAAGGGTGTTTGGGAGGTAACCTGGTATAATCGCAGCTGAAAGATGTTGAGCAGTAGCTGTCACATTCTTTGGTGTTTGCAAAAACTTCCGAGAACTGCATGCATTATGTCCTTTGTGAATGCTTTATATATACATCTACAAAATAAACGTTCTCTTTCATAAGAGGGGTATCCAATCTCCAAAGTATTTATGTGCATAAAACTGTTTGAAGGCAACAAAAACAGATATAAAATCTCCCTTCTCCTGATTCAATTTTGCAATGAAGAATTATTTAATGGGTGGGAAATTAGGCAAGTCTTTTCCTTTGGCACTAACGACACAGCAGGAATATATAAATAGGGTAGCGGGCCGCGGAATCCCCCACATGCTCAAAAGGTGCCAGGGAAACCCTCTATGCTTAACAAGGCCCTCTGCCTGATTTCCCCTGGCTTTTTTCCCTTATTAGAATGTCACCATGTTAATCTGTCCTCACGATAGAGGCCGCCTCTTTTATCCCTCTCTCCAGCTCAGGCATTCCATCAAAGCTAATATCAAATCACCACACTATACACCTTACCCATGTCCAGTCTTTACTTATCAATTCTACTTCAATAAAGCTGCCGAGTGGGCAGTTATAATCCAGAGTCTCTGTCAGTAAAACTATTACACAGCGGGCTTTTCTTTCATTGTAAATGCGGAAGCTTTCAACTTCATAATTACGTAAAAGCCGACTGTAATCAATGCCTTCTTCTAAGGAAACGTAAGAAAACACACACTTGATCAATCTGATGAAAACATAATCTGGGTCCAAAAACTGAGTCAGAACAAGCACCAACTGGAAGCAAAGCCTTCACTATGCAACGCATTTTCTAGGAAGCTCTCAGAATAGTTTTTTTAGAAAATCTGCTTATATCCAATATCCTATGATAAACCACAGTGGAAAGGAATTTAAAAAAAGAATGTATGTATATACATATGTACATGTATAACTGAATCACTTTGCTGACAGCAGAACTTAACACAACACTGTAAAATAACTATACTTCAATTAAAAAAAGAAAGAAAGAAATATGTTCCCATGTTCTTTCAAAGGAGATAAAATTTTCAGATGTGCCAAAAGTTTCAAACAAACGTTATATTTTTCATGGAAATCCATTTTCTATTATTGAAATGTATTGGGATGTAACTCTACTTCTCCCCGGGTAAGTCTGAATGAACTCAGCATACGTTAGGAGCCTATTTATGGTGTACGACTAACATGTGTAATAAAGCATGGGAGAAGAGTCAGAAACTTTTAAGAGTAACAACAGAGTTATCATTTTGCACTTGGGAATGCCAAAATTTATGTAACAAAAGTACGGCATCCCTTTTGTAATTTTATAAGATGTGTTTTGTTACTCATCGATTTATCAGCAATAAGATTATAAGTAGATCACATCATCAGAAAATCTACAAACGACAAATGCTGGAGAGGGTGTGGAGAAAAGGTAACCCTCTTGCACTGCTGGTGGGAATGTAAACTGGTACAGCCACTGTGGAGAACAGTATGGAGGGGAGGTTCCTTAAAAAACTAAAAACAGGGGCTTCCCTGGTGGTGCAGTGGTTGGGAGTCCGCCTGCCAGTGCAGGGGACACGGGTTCAAGCCCTGGTCTGGGAGGATCCCACATGCCGCGGAGCAACTGGGCCCGTGTGCCACAACTCCTGAGCCTGCGCGCCTGGAGCTTGCACTCCGCAACGAGAGAGGCCGCGACAGTGAGAGGCCCGCACACCGCAATGAAGAGTGGCCCCCGCTCGCTGCAACTAGGGAAAGCCCTCGCACAGAAACGAAGACCCAACACAGCCGAAAATAAATTAATTAATTAAAAAAAAAAACTAAAAAAACTGAAAACCATATGACCTAGCAATCCCACTACTGGGCAAATACCCAGAGAAAACTGTAATTCAAAAAGACACATGCACCCCAATGTTCACTGTAGCACTATTTACAATAGCCAGGTCATGGAAGCAACCTAAATGTCCATCAACAGATGAATGGATAAAGAAGATGTGGCACATATATACAGTACAGTACAATGGAATATTACTCAGCCATAAAAAGGAACAAAATTGGGTCATCTGTAGAGACGTGGATGGACCTAGAGACTGTCCTACAGAGTGAAGTAAGTCAGAAAGAGGAAAACAAATATCGTATATTAACACATATATGTGGAATCTAGAAAAATGGTACAGATGAACCAGTTTGCAAGGCAGAAATAGAGACACTGACATAGAGAACAAACGAAGGGGGGAAAGCTAGGGGGGTGGGGGGTGAGATGAACTGGGAGCTTGGGATTGACCTATATACACTAATATGTATAAAACAGATAACTAATAAGAACCTGCCATATAAAAAATAAATAAATAAAATAAAATTCAAATTAAAAAAAAAGATCATAAGTAGACCAGTGATATTCGGAATTGATAGAAATCATTACTTTTCTGGAATATTTTTCCCAACGTTTTCACAAAAGTTTTTATCAATCACTCACTTTTTCCTAAGCAAAAGTGCTGTCAGCTTGGAGGGGATGTTAGCTATGGAGGCAGCGTTAGTTGCTGGGGGAGTGGGGTTAGTGGTGACAGTTATGGGTACTAGTGATGTTACAGGTGGTCATTGTGGGTGGTGGTGGTAGTGAGGGTGGCAGTTGGGGAAGATAATGGTGACTTTTGCGGGGGCAGCCGCTGTGTTAGTCATGGTGGCATCAGTGGGGAAGGTAGTTGTAATTGGAGGTGGTGGTGATGGTGATGGTGATAGTTGTGGGCGGTGGTAACAGCAGGTGCAGGCGGTAGTTACTGGCAGTAGAGTCGTATATATTTGGCTAGAGTGATGAAGAGATGTGGGCAGAGGAAATTATTCTTAAGAGGAAATTTTAGGGATTGTATTATGTGATTGAATATGTTGTTTAAACATGACAAGATGTAGTTTGAAAAGAGCTAATCATAAAACATCCACTGTAGCCAAAATTATCAGGGTTTCCTTTTCTGTGGATCTGTTGCTGGCAGTCACTGAGGAAAACCCACCAGAGTGACACAAGAAACTACCATACCTGATTGCTGACTGTAACTTTAACTAGCATCCGGGCTTTGGCTTTCACTCTGGGATGGGAGGCTTTAGGGTTTTGGACAAAAGAGTGACATGACTTGACCTAAGTCCTCAATGCAGCGATCATAACAGTCCGTAGGAGAACAAGTGTGTGAGATGACGTGGCTTGGGCCAGGGTGGTGGGGGCAGAGGTGATGAGGTGTGGCTACGTTATGAATATATTTTGGAAGTAGAGCCCACAGGATTCTCTGGGATTTGTGGGATGTGAGAGCAGGGAGTCTAGAATTTGGAGAGAGTACCCCAGGTGATTCTGAGAGAGGACCACACTTTGCACAACAATGATGCAATGACATCTGTTTTTCGACTTTTTCATTTCTTATTAGAAACTGACAAATTTCTTGGCACGTTGATGGTCTTAGTAATTTTTTTTAATGGAAAACACATTCAATGAGGACATTTTCAGAAAAAAACTTACAAGCAAAATCATGCCAGGTCTTAATACTAATCCACATGTTTCCTTGTCAGTAACAAGGTGTTTATTTTAAAAATATTTATTAAATAAACAAATCCTCATATCCTTTTTTTTTTTAATTTTTATTTATTTCTTTACTTTTGGCTGTGTTGGGTCTTTGTTGCGGTGCACAGGCTTCTCATTGAGGTGGCTTCTCTTGTTGCAGAGCATGGGCTCTAGGCGCACGGGCTCAGTAGTTGTGGCTCTTGGGCTCTAGAGAACAAGCTTAGTGTTTGTGGTGCACAGGCTTAGTTGCTCCGTGGCATATGGGATCTTCCCAGACCAGGCATCGAACCCGTGACCCCTGCATTGGCAGGCGGATTCTTAACCACTGTGCCACCAGGGAGGTCCAAACCCTCGAACTCTATTTTCACAATCTGAGTCAGCCTTCTCGAATGTAGGTAAACCCACAGCCACAGAGTAGAGAGTATTTTTGGAAAGAGTCTGATGTCTCCAAACTGTGTGAATGAGACTCAGGAAATCTGAAAGCTTGGTTTTTATTAGCACCAAACTTCCCATTGATAAAGAGGTTTACAGAACATTGAAGCAAAGGCTTCCTTCTTTCTTGAGGAATTATCAGAAGGTATGTCCCTACATTAATAATCTCTCCACTATTCTTCTTTTTCTCTTTAGTCTGTGCCCATGGCATGTATGATGTCAGCAGCCACAAGCTATTCTGAATGATGAGAACTGGTTTTCAGTAACCTACAAGGCAATTGTTTGTTTGTCTCTCTTCCTACGGAGATCTAGAGGCATTTATTAAAAACACACACACTGGGCTTCCCTGGTGGCGCAGTGGTTGAGGGTCCGCCTGCCGATGCAGGGAACACGGGTTCGTGCCCCGGTCTGGGAAGATCCCACATGCTGCGGAGCGGCTGGGCCCGTGAGCCACGGCCGCTGAGCCTGCGCGTCCGGAGCCTGTGCTCCGCAACGGGAGGGGCCACAACAGTGAGAGGCCCGCGTACCGCAAAAAAAAAAAAAAAAAAAACACACACACACTCACACACACACACACATCACTATGACATTGACTTAGTTTACGAAAGATAATAAAGTATTTTACAAAATTAGTTTCAACTCAAAATGAGTTAAAGCAATTAGGAAAAATGATAGTATCACCAATACTCCAACTCAAATATTCAGTTTCCAAGAGTTCTTTAACCTGTCCTACCCCTCATCAGCACCTGTTGTAAATACCAGGTCACAGTACATTTGGATGTCTTACTTGGAAAACTAATAAATCCTCACCAAAGTCTTGGTCTTAAAGAAGCAAGAGAGAATAGGAATAAATAGTCACCTCCAAATCAGTCGTCCTTTGACTTCAGAAAATCCCATGGTCTTAGAAGCTTCAAAGTCAGAATCAGTTCCATGCACCACTCTTAAAAAGACTGATCTCTGAGAGAGAAAAATTGAGGGTTATTTGGTTATTGAATTTTCTCATTCACTCAAATATAGACATAAAGTATCTGTTTTGTATCAGGCACTGTTCTATATACTGCAGTAGTGAGGGAACAGAGAAAGAAAAAAAGAAAAGAATCAAGTCCCTGCCCTCACAAACTTTACATTCCACATTGATTCCAAGTAACTTCAATCAAATATCATGCTAAATTTTTCAAGAGTTTCCTTTTGGTTTTCCATAGTCTCTCCCAAGTAACTGTGAATATCTACTTTTCTGGGGAAAAAAAAAAAAAGCTATGCTTTCTGCCACTTGGCCAGTACAGATAGTTCAAGATCACAGAAAGAGACGTAATGCTTATTTATAACTATAAATGCAAACACATAAATGTAAATATCAAATATATATACAAAATGTTGATACACATACACATACAAGGTAAGAGTCTAATGAAGCAATTAAAAGTTAGGATTTGAAGTTCAAGAACACATGTTCCAGTCTTGATGCTATCACTTAACTAAGCCATTATATCTCAGGTAAGTTTACTGATCTCTTTAAATCTCAGTTCCTCACCTGTAAAGCTGGAATAATAATACATACATACATAATTGGACTAATGTGATGATTAAATATGAGAATGTATACTAAAGCACTTATTCCAGTGGCTGGCATCAAGTTCATATCTAATACTCATTATCACTATATTTCTATTACTTCCTTGTATCATAGATGGAAATTAAGAATCCTGTCAGCAAAATCTCAATCATGTTTTGTGATTGTCAAAAAAACTATCATTCATAGTCACTGGGGCATTTCTTCCCTAAGTTTCTGCAGAAACTCGGTTTCTAAAATTTGATATCAAAAACTGGCAGAAATTCAACTGAATGTCCCACTGTAGGCCTCCAAAACACATCTACATCCGAATCTGTTTCACTTGATTTCCCAGAGTAGGTCACTGGCATATGACACCCTTTACTGTTGTATAAAGAAAAGCATCAAAACTGCCATTGCTTTTGCATAAATGTATTTTTTTCTTCTCTTCTCTTTTAGCATTTTTTTCTTCTCTTTCTTTAGATCTAGGCTTAACAGAATTTATTTAGGAAGATTTTTCTTTTTCCAAAAGTGTAATAAGGCAAGTGAAAACATCGTTACTAGATAACCCTGAACATAATTTCAACTTTTTATATTATTCTGGACCATTCTTTGCAAGGATGGTCCCATCCCTCCCTAAAGAGAATCCTAAAAAGGAAGTGGAAGTGGATTTACCAGTGTAAAATGGCATCTAGTTAGCAGTCCACATATTAATATCTCAAAATATGCCATTGTAATACCTACAAAGACTCAGTTAAGACATCAGAACTCAAAGGAAGCCTGGAAAATGAGACAGACAACCAAGCCATTACCAGAATCTGTTTTTGTCTATGATATTATGGAGTTATTTTTTCAGGAACTTAGATAGTGCTATTCACCCTAAACGATGGTAGCTCCAAATGTCTTGAATGTAGTGTTTCTATTGTTTATGATGCTTCACAATGGATCACTTCTCAGTTCTCCGGTTATTAGCTCTAGTTTCATTTCCTGCCTTACCTTTCACCAGCCCACACTGTTCTATATTACATTCCACTTTCAGCTAGAAAAAAAATATCTAAGGGAAAACAGATAAATACTCCTGTTAAATTCCAAAGTTTATTAATTAAAAACAAAAATGCTCATGGCTGCATTTTTCTCCCAGTTAAAAATTCATGGACTTTGTGACATATTGCCCCTAATGGAATAGAGTCATCTCTTACTACTCCAAATTCTTGGAACTCTTTGCTAAGTCTGCTTACTGGGAAAATATGTTATCATTTTATTACATTAAAAAAAATGTAGAGTTTTGGCAACATTGACTGGATCATGAATAGAAATACTCCACTTCTATTTTGCATATGATAGAACTCACTCCGGTTGGATCATCTAACTATGGGAAAAATTTCAAATTGTGGACTAAACACATGTGCATCAGAAACTTATGGGCTAGGGCGGTCATGAACAATTCAGATTCCAAGTTCCCACCCATAGATGTTCTAATCCTGGAGGTCTGGGGTCAAACGTGAAATCTTGAAATCGGAGAACATTTCTCTAGTGGTTAAAGGATTTGGTGAAAAGCCCACTTTTCCATATGTACAAACTCAACTTTACCTACATCTTTCTACATTTCGCCTGTACATACACTTTTCTAAATACAGTTTCCTTTTATCTAAAATAAGTTGGAAAGAATTGGGTTAGATTTTTCAAAGAAAGCCAATTATTGCTCTGCAAAGTGAAGGTAGTGTCAGTTTCATTGTAGCAGGTGTTTTATAAGCTGATAAAGTCTAGGAAGATATGCATATGATCAATCCTTTGAAAGTGGTTTCAAGAGAAATAGGGGCTTACAAGATTTTTCACTTTCAAGATAGAATATAGATGAAATCCCATAGGACATCATCTTATTAATGTAATTACACAGATACAGGCATTGAAAGAAGTATCAGGTTGATTAGAAATGACAGTGAGAGAGCTGGCAAGTGCAAGTAGAGATTTCCAAGCTGACAAAATCAGAACCAAACAGCATACATTTAGGTTAGAATAAATCTTGCTGAAGAATGCAACCCTCCCTAAAGAGAATCCTAAAAAGGAAGTGGAAGTGGATTTGCCAGGGTAAAATGGCATCTAGTTAGCAGCCCACATATTAATATCTCAAAATATGCCATTGTAATACCTACAAAGACTCAGTAAGACATCAGAGCTCAGAGGAAGCCTGGGAAATGAGACAGACAACCAAGCCATTACCAGAATCTGTAAGAAATCCCAACAATAACAAGCCAAGAGAGCTGAAATGAGACATCCTACGAATGATCTCCTAGCAAACACACCACCTGGAAGATAACTGGAAGAGGTTTGGAATCTCCATTTATTATTTATCTCTGATTCAGTGACTCGGGAACCATGCTCAGTTATAAAATGAGGCAGCTGTCCCTATCCTGGGAGACTCGCTTTCCTCTGTTTATGCCTTTTTCCCTTCCAAGTGCCTCCCACTCAAAATATATTGGAGGATTTTAAACCTAAGAAAAGCAACAAGGCTAAAAGGAGGGAGGACTGACGATGATACAATACATTTAAGATGGTGTAAAAGACACAAATAGAAATGTTAAGTAAGGTATAACTCAGAAAGAACCTTTACAAGTAATGTGTACAAGAGGCTGTAGTCTTTCAGAATTTTTCGTGAATCCATATGTGCAGGTATGGGGCAATGTGAGCAGAAGTCTGTCTGAATTCAACAAAGCTGCAGTAGATGAATGGCTATGGGCAACGGAAATCAGCCAAGAGCTATGAGACAGACCTTTTCAGTTGGCACTAGTGGCCGGTGTTCTGAGTAGATTGTCCTATAATGTAGAATGGACTGAATCATGTTTAAGAACAGTATTTTTAAATCAACTTTATTGAGGTATAATTTGCTTTAAACAAAATGTACCCGCACGACCCCAGAGATGGGCATGAGACGCTAAGGCTGCTGCTGCCGCCACCAAGAAGCCTGTATGCGAGCACAGGTCACTATCCACACCTCCTGTCCCGGGAGCCTGTGCAGCCCGCCACTGCCAGGGTCCCGGGATCCCGGGACAACTTCCCCAGGAGAACGCATGGCGCACTTCAGGCTGGTGCAACGTCATGCCGGCCTCTGCCGCCGCAGGCTCGCCCCGCACTCCGTACCCCTCCCTCCTCCCGGTCTGAGTGAGCCAGGGCCCCGAATCACCTGCTCCTTTAACCCTGACCTGTCTGAGGGAAGAACAGACGCCCTCAGGCGACCTACACGCAGAGGCGGGGCCAAATCCAAAGCTGAGCCCCTGTGAGCTGTGAGAACAAAGAAAAGAAAGGGAAATCTCTCCCAGCAGCCTCAGAAGCAGCGGATTAAATCTCCACAATCAACTTGATGTGCCCTGCATCTGTGGAATACATGAATAGACAACAAATCATCCCAAACTGAGGAGGTGGACTTTGAGAGCAAGATTTATTATTTTTTCCCCTTTTTCTCTTTTTGTGAGTGTGTATGTGTATGCTTCTGTGTGAGATTTTGTCTGTATAGCTTTGCTTTTACCATGTGTCCTAGGGTTCAGTCTATCCATTTTTTTTTTTTTTACTTTTTAAATTTTTTTTAATAATTATTTTTATTTTAATAACTTTGTTATTTTATTTTATTTTATTTTATCTTCTTTCTTTCTTTCTTTTTCTCCCTTTTATTTTGAGCCATGTGGATGACAGGCTCTTGGTGCTCCAGCCTGGTGTCAGGGCTATGCCTCTGAGATGGGAGAGCCAAGTTCAGGACATTGGTCCACAAGAGACTTCCCAGCTCCACGTAATATCGAACGGCAAAAATCTCCCAGAGATCTCCATCTCAACACCAACACCCAGCTTCACTCAACGACCAGCAAGCTACAGTGCTGGACACCCTATGCCAAACAACTAGCAAGACAGGAACACAACCCCACCCATTAGCAGAGAGGCTGCCTAAAATCATAATAAGGCCACAGACACCCCAAAACAAAACACCAGACATAGACCTGCCCACCAGAAAGACAAGATCCAGCCTCATCCACCAGAACACAAGCACTAGTGCCTTTCACCAGGAAGCGTACACAACCCACTGATCCAACCTTAGCCACTGGGACAGACACCAAAAACAATGGGAACTACGAACCTGAAGCCTGCGAAAAGGAGACCCAAACACAGTAAGTTAAGCAAAATGAGAAGACAGGGAAACACACAGCAGATGAAGGAGCAAGGTAAAAACCCACCAGACCAAACAAATGACGAGGAAATAGACAGTCTACCTGAAAAAGAATTCAGAATAATGATATTAAACATGATACAAAATCTTGGAAATAGGGCTTCCGTGGTGGCGCAGTGGTTGAGAGTCCACCTGCCAATGCAGCGGACGCGGGTTCGTGCCTCAGTCCGGGAAGATTCCACATGCCGTGGAGCGGCTGGGCCCGCGAGCCATGGCCGCTGAGCCTGCGCGTCCAGAACCTGTGCTCCGCAACGGGAGAGGCCACAACAGTGAGGGGCCGCGTAAAGCAAAAAAAAAAGAAAAAGAAAAAAATTCTTGGAAATAGAATGGAGAAAATACAAGAAACATTTAACAAGGACCTAGAAGAACTAAAGATGAAACAAAGAGCGATAAACAACACAATAAATGAAATTGGAAATTCTCTAGAAAGGATCAACAGCAGAATAACTGAGGCGGAAGAATGGAAAACTCACCTGGAAGATAAAATAGTGGAAATAACTATTGCAGAGTAGAATAAAGAAAAAAGAATGAAAAGAATTGAGGACAGTCTCAGAGACCTCTGGGACAACATTAAATGCATCAACATTCAACTAATAGGGGTCCCAGAAGAAGAAGAGGAAAAGAAAGGGACTGAGAAAATATTTGAAGAGATTATAGTTGAAAACTTCCCTAATATAAGAAAGGAAAGAGCAAACAAGTCCAGGAAGCACAGAGAGTTCCACACAGGATAAATCCAAGGAGAAACACGCCAAGACACATATTAATCAAACTATCAAAAATTAAATACAAAGAAAAAATATTAAAAGCAGCAAGGGAAAAACAACAAATAACACACAAGGGAATCCCCATAAGGTTAACAGCTGATCTTTCAGTAGAAACTCTGCAAGCTAGAAGGGAGTCGCAGGACATATTTAAAGTGATGAAGGAGAAAAACCTACAACCAAGATTACTCTACCCAGCAAGGATCTCATTCAGATTTGATGGAGAAATTAAAGCCTTTACAGACAGGCAAAAGCTGAGAGAGTTCAGCACCACCAAACCAGCTTTACAACAAATGCTAAAGGAACTTCTCTAGGCAAGAAACACAAGAGAAGGAAAAGACCTATAATACCAAACCCAAAACAATTAAGAAAATGGGAATAGGAACATACATATCGATAATTTCCTTAAATGTAAATGGATTAAATGCTCCAACCAAAAGACTGGCTGAATGGATACAAAAACAAGACCCGTGTATATGCTGTCTACAAGAGACCCATTTCAGACCTAGGGACACATACGGACTGAAAGTGAGGGGATGGGAAAAGATATTCCATGCAAATGGAAATCAAAAGAAAGCTGGAGTAGCAATTCTCATATCAGACAAAATAGACTTTAAAATAAAGACTATTACAAGAGACAAAGAAGGACACTACATAATGATCAACGGATCAATCCAAGAAGATATAACAATTGTAAATATTTATGCACCCAACATAGGAGCACCTCAATACATAAGGCAAATACTAACAGCCATAAAAGGGGAAATCGACAGTAACACAATCATAGTAGGGGACTTTAAAACCCCACTTTCACCAATGGACAGCTCATCCAAAATGAAAGTAAATAAGGAAACACAAGCTTTAAATGATACATTAAACAAGATGGACGTAATCGATACTTATAGGACATTCCATGGAAAAACAACAGAATACACATTTTTCTCAAGTGCTCATGGAACATTCTCCAGGATAGATCATATCTTGGGTCACTAATCAAGCCTTGGTAAATTTAAGAAAATTGAAATCATATCAAGTATCTTTTCCGACCACAACGCTATGAGACTAGACATCAATTACAGGAAAAGATCTGTAAAAAATACAAACACATGGAGGCTAAACAATACACTATTTAATAACGAAATGATCACTGAAGAAATCAAAGAGGAAATAAAAAAATACCTAGAAACAAATGACAATGAAAAAATGACCACCCAAAACCTATGGGATGCAGCAAAAGCAGTTCTACGAGAGAAGTTTATAGCAATACAATCCTACCTTAAGAAACAAGAAACATCTCAAATAAACAAACTAACCTTGCACCTAAAGCAATTAGAGAAAGAAGAACAAAAAAAACCCAAAGTTAGCAGAAGGAAAGAAATCATAAAGATGAGATCAGAAATAAATGAAAAAGAAAAGAAGGAAACGATAGCAAAGATCAATAAAACTAAGAGCTGGTTCTTTGAGAAGATAAACAAAATTGATAAACCATTAGCCAGACTCATCAAGAAAAAAAGGGAGAAGACTCAAATCAATAGAATTGGAAATGAAAAAGGAGAAGTTACAACTGACACTTCAGAAATAGGATCATGAGAGATTACTACAAGCAACTCTATGCCAATTAAATGGACAACCTGGAAGAAATGGACAAATTTTTAGAAATGCACAGCCTTCCGAGACTGAACAGGAAGAAATACAAAATATGAACAGACCAATCAGCAGCACTGAAATTGAAACTGTGATTTAAAATCTTCCAACAAACAAAAGCCCAGGACCAGATGGCTTTACAGGCGAATTCTATGAAACATTTAGAGAAGAGCTAACACCTATCCTTCTCAAACTCTTCCAAAACATAGCAGAGGGAGGAACACTCTCAGACTCATTCTACGAGGCCACCATCACCCTGATACCAAAACCAGACAAAGATGTCACAAAGAAAGAAAACTACAGGCCAATATCACTAATGAACACAGATGCAAAAATCCTCAACAGTATACTGGCAAACAGAATCCAACAGCACATTAAAAGGATCATACACCGTGATCAACTGGGGTTTATCCCAGGAATGCAAGAATTCTTCAGTATATGCAAACCAATCAATGTGATACACCATATTAACAAATTGAAGGAGAAAAACCATATGATCATCTCAATAGATGCAGAAAAAGCTTTTGACAAAATTCAACACCATTTATGATAAAAACCCTCCAGAAAGTAGGCATAGAGGGTACTTACCTCAACATAATAAAGGCCGTACATGACCAACCCACAGCCAACATCGTTTTCAATGGTGAAAAACGGAAAACATTTCCACTAAGATCAGGAACAAGACAAGGTTGCCCACTCTCAACACTATTATTCAACATATTTTTGAAAGTTTCAGCCACAGCAATCAGAGAAGAGAAAGAAATAAAAGGAATCCAAATCAGAAAAGAAGAAGTAAAGCTGTCACTGTTTGCAGATGACATGATACTATACATAGAGAATCCTAAAGATGCTACCAGGAAACTACTAATCAATGAATTTGGTAAAGTAGCAGGATACAAAATTAATACACACAAATCTCTTGCATTCCTATACACTAATGATGAAAAATCTGAAAGTGAAATTAAGAAGACACTCCCATTTACCATTGCAACAAAAAGAATAAAATATCTAGGAAAAAACCTACCTAAGGAGACAAAAGACCTGTATGCAGAAAATTACAAGACACCGATGAAATAACTTAAAGATTATACAAATAGATGGAGAGATATACCATGTTCTTCGATTGGAAGAATCAATATTGTGAAAATGACTATACTACCCAAAGCAATCTACAGATTCAATGCAATCCCTATCAAACTACCACTGGCATTTTTCACAGAACTAGAACAAAAAATTTCACAATTTGTATGGAAACACAAAAGACCCCGAATAGCCAAAGCAATCTTGAGAAAGAAAAGCGGAGCTGGAGGAATCACGCTCCCTGACTTCAGACTATACTACAAAGCTACAGTAATCAAGACAGTATGGTACTGGCACAAAAACAGAAATAGAGATCAATGGAACAGGGTAGAAAGCCCAGAGATAAACCCATGCACATATGGTCACCTTATATTTGATAAAGGAGGCAGGAATACACAATAGAGAAAAGACAGCCTCTTCAATAAGTGGTGCTGGGAAAAATGGACAGCTACATGTAAAAGAGTAAAATTAGAACACTGCCTAACACCATACACAAAAATAAACTCAAAATGGATTAAAGACCTAAATGTAAGGCCAGACACTATCAAACTCTTAGAGGAAAACATAGGCAGAACATTGTATGACATAAATCACAGTAAGATCCTTTTTGACTCATCTCCTAGAGAAATGGAAATAAAAACAAAAAAAAACAAATGGGACCTAATGAAGCTTAAAAGCTTTTGCACAGCAAAGGAAACCATAAACAAGACGAAAAGACAACCCTCAGAATGGGAAAAAATATTTGCAAATGAAGCAACAGACAATCTCCAAAATTTACAAGTAGCTCATGCAGCTCAATATTAAACAAACAACCAACCCAATCCAAAAATGGGCAGAAGACCTAAACAGACATTCCTCCAAAGAAGATATACAGATTGCCAACAAACACATGAAAGGATGCTCAACATGACTCATCATTAGAGAAATGCAAATCAAAACTACGATGAGGTATCACCTCACACCAGTCAGAATGGCCATCATCAAAAATCTACAAACAGTAAGTGCTGGAGAGGGTGTGAAGAAAAAGGAAGCCTCTTGCACTGTTGGTGGGAATGTAAATTGATACAGCCACTATGGAGAACAGTATGGAGGTTCCTTAAAAAACTAAAAATAGCATTACCATACGACCCAGCAATCCCACTACTGGGCAAATACCCTGAGAAAACCATAATTCAAAAAGAGTCATGTACCAAAATGTTCACTGCAGCTGTATTTACAATAGCCAGGACATGGAAGCAACCTAAGTGTCCATCGACAGATGAATGGATAAAGAAGATGCGGCACATATATACAATGGAATATTACTCAGCCATAAAAAGAAACGAAATTGGGTCATTTGTAGAGATGTGGATGGACCTAGAGACTGTCATACAGAGTGAAGTAAGTCAGAACGAGAAAAACAAATACTGTATGCTAACACATGTATATGGAATCTAAAAAACAACAAAAATGGTCATGAAGAACCTAAGGGCAAGACGGGAATAAAGAGGCAGACCTACTAGAGAATGAACTTGAGGATACAGGGAGGGGGAAGGGTAAGATGGGACAAAGTGAGAGAGTGGTATGGACATATATACACTACAAAATGTAAAATAGATAGCTAGTGGGAAGCAGCCGCATAGCACAGGGAGATCAGCTTGGTGCTTTGTGACCACCTAAAGGGGTGGGAGAGGGAGCGTGGGAAGGAAGGAGATGCAAGAGGGTAGATATATGGGGATATATGTATATGTATAACTGATTCACTTTGTTATAAAGCAGAAACTAACACACCATTGTAACGCAGTTATACTCCAATAAAGATGTTAAAAAAAATTAAAAAATAAATGCAAAGATAAAGGAGCCAGTGGAGAATGCTTCATTCTCCTCTCTCAGAAAATGTTGATGACTTATGATATGAACTCATGCACACATGACTGAAGAAAAAAAGCTCAAATTCATAATCACTTCTTAATGATATCACAAAAAATTAAGCACAAAAAGCATGGAAATTCTTGCTTATATTATTCAAAAAATAATGAAATAGTTGGGCATTAAAATAATTTTAAACGAAAAAAAAATGTACCCGCACTTAATGTGTTTTGATAAATGTACACTCCCACGTAGCTACCACTTCCATCAAGTTATAAACATTTCCATGACCCAGAAAGTTCCCACATGCCCCAGTATAGTCAATCCTCTCCTCCATCTCAGAGAATCACTGATTCTGACTTCTATGACTACAGATTAGTTTTGCCTGTTCTGAACCTTAAAATATGTACTCTTTTGTCACTAGCTTTTTTCACTTAGTTAATTATTTTAACATTCACCTATGTTGTTAAACATATCAGTGGTTCATTCTTCTTTATTGCTGAGTAGTATTCCATTGTAAGAATGTACCTTTATTATTTCTCTATTCATCTGTTGATGGACATTTGAGTTATTTCCAGAGTTTGGTTATTATGAATAAAACTTCTGTGATCTTTTGTGTGTAAGTCTCTTGTGAGCATATGTTTTCATTTTTCTTGGGTAAGAAATAGAATTGCTGGTTCATATGTAGATATGTATTTAACTGGATAAGAAAACTGCCAATTTCAGTGGAGCACACACCAGTCAGTGTACACTCAAGAAACAGACACAAAGGAGTGACCAAGATGGCAGAGTAGGGAGACCCTGAGCTTACCTCCTCCCATGGGCACACCCAAATTGCAACTATTTATAGAGCAACTATCAATGAGAACAACCTGCAGACTAGCAGAAAAGGTTTTCCACAACTAAAGATATAAAGAAGGAACCACAATAAGATAGGTAGGAGGGGCGGAGAGACAGTATCATCAAGACCCACAGGTGACCCACAAACTAGAAAATAGTCACAATAGCAGAGGTTCTCCCCAAGGTATGAGGAGTATAAGCCCCACCGACAGGCTCCCCAGCCCAGGGCTCCTGCACTATAAAGGTGAACCTCCAGAACATCTGGCTTTGAAGGCTAGTGGGTCTTGCATATAGGACAGCCAAAGGTCTGCAGGAAACAGAGACTCCACTCTTATTAAAGGGGGTACACAAAATCTCACATGATCCAAGAACCAGTGCAGAGGTAGTAATTTGAAAGAAGCTTGCGACAGACCCACTTGCTGATCTTGGAGAGCCTCCCACGGACGCAGGAGGCAACTAGGACTCCCCCTGTGGACAGAGAAGCTGATGTCAGCCTTTTGGGGGAGTTCATTCTACCATGAGGACACCGGTGCTGACAAGTGTCATTCTGGAGCCCTCCCTCTAGCCTATTAGCACCAGGCGGCTTACCCACCCACCAGTCAGTCCACACCAGTCCTAAGAACCCTCCCAGGCCAAGCAGCCAGCCACACAGGGACCCGGCCCTGCCCAGCAGCAACTAGTTACATAAAACAGAACCCCCATAAGACCATCAGCTGACTTTTCAGCAGAAACTCCAAAGGCCAGAGGGAGTGTCACTATATATTTAAAGTGATAAAAGGAAAAAAACCTACAACCAAAAATATTCTACCCAGCAAGGCTTTCATTCAGATTTGAAGGATAAAGAGTTTTACAGACAAGCAAAAGCTAAAAGAGTTCAGCAGCACAAACCAGCTTTACAAGAAATGTTAAAGGGACTTCTCTAAGCAGAAAACCCACAACTAGAAGTACGAAAATTACAAAAGGAAAAATCTCATCGGTAAAGGAAAATATACAGGAAAAGTAGGAGATCGACTACTCATAAAGCTAGTAGGAACGTTAAAAGACAAAAATAGTAAAATCTCTACAGTAAGTATTTAAGGGATATACAAAACAAAAAGATGTAAAATACGGTGTCAAAAACATTAAACATGGGGAGTGGGAAGTGAAAATGCAGGACTGTTAGAATGCATTCAAAATTATGAGATCCCGGGCTTCCCTGGTGGCGCAGTGGTTAAGAACCTGCCTGCCAATGCAGGGGACACGGGTTCGATCCCTGGCTCGGGAAGATTCCACATGCCGCGGAGCAACTAAGCCCGTGTGCCCCAACTACTGAGCCTGTGCTCTAGAGCCCATGAGCCAAGCCCACGCGTGCCTAGAGCCCACGTTCCACAAGAGAAGCCAAACAATGAGAAGCCCATGCACCGCAACAAAGACCCAATGCAGCTAAAAATAAATTAATTAATTTAAAAAAAACTTCTGAGATCCTCAACTTAAAATAATCATATATACATATATACATATACATATATATATTGCTATATACAAACCTCATGGTAACCACAAACTAAAAATCTGTAATAGATACACACAAAAAAAGGAAAAGGAGTCCAAACAGAACACTAAAGATAGTCATAAAATCACAAAGGAACAGAGCAAAAGTGGAAGAAAGGAACAAAAAAGAACTATAAAAACACCAACAAAACAATGAACAAAATGGCAATAAGCACACACGTATCAATAACTTCTTTAAATTTAAAGAGACTAAGTGCTCCAATCAAAAGACACAGAGTGGCTGAATGGATTAAAAAACAAGACCCACTGCGTACAAGAGACTCATTTCAGATCTAAAGACACACATAGTGATGGCATGGGAAAACAGTAGCCAAGACATGTAAGCAATTCAAGTATCCATGGGTAGACTAATTGATAAAGAAGATATGAGATAGATAGATAGATGATAGACAGACAGAATGGAATATTACTCAGCCATAAAAAAGAGAGAAATCTTACCATATATGACAACATGGATGGACCTAGAGGGTATTGTGCTAAGTGAAATAAGTCAGACAGAGAAAGACAAACACAGTATGATTTCACTTATATGTGGAATCTGAAAACAAAACAAATGAATAATACAGCAAAACAGAAACAGACTCATAGATACAAAGAACAAACCGGTGGTTACCAGAGGGGCAAGGGGGGAGGGATGAGTCAAATAGGTGAGGGAGATTAAGAGATACAAACTTTTTGTTACAAAATAAATGAGTCACGGGGATGAAATGTACAGCCTGGGGAATATGGCCAATAATATTGTAATAACTTTATATGGTGACAGATGGTAATTATACTTATCCCAGTGATCACTTTGTAATGTATAAAAATTTCAAATCACTATGTTGCACACCTGGAACTAACATAGTGTTGTAAGTCAATGAAAAGAGAAAAGAAAACTGTCAAACTCATTTCCAAAGTGACTGTACAATTTTACACTCACATCAACAACACGTGAGAGCTCCAGCTACTGCAAATCCTTGCCATCACTGAATCTTGTCATTCTTTTTTGTTTTAGCCATTAAGAGCAGTCTTTTGATGAGCTAAAAACCAGAGGCTATATCTGTTTGTTATTTAAGTCTGGTTTGATTTTTTTCCATGCAGCAACCCTTATTTTGAAGAATTGCTGCCTCCCAAATCCATGTATTTAGGACCCATCGCATGTGCCTCATTAAGATTCTTCCCACCTCGTCTATGTTCTAGACCCTTGGCTACTTTGTTCCACTTCAGTTGCTACCAGGGTCTTAACTCCATGCAGGGCACACGGTCCCACTGCCTCTTGTTCTGGCTCCTCTTGATGTTTCTAAGCTCAGAGGTAGCATATGTCCCCCAGGGCATGGAGGACAGCTGAAGGGACTGGGTGATCCAATCTAGAAGTATAAAGGAGTTGTCTCCCTCTGGGATAAACTTTGATCAGTGGGCGATCAGAGATGGGATGGAGCTGGCAGGCACATTTCCTGTGTCTTTACTGCATAAGTCTGGGGCCCAGATGCTTCGTGCAGTGTCCAGCCATCCATTCCACATAGCTTAGTGGATGTACCTACTGAGCAGCCAACGGTGACCCATCAGGAAATAGTGGCCACACAGTAATGCATCACTTTGCATTTGTTCCCCATCCTTTCCTGCCTCACTTCCTTTTTCTCTCTGTGTCTTGGGATTTGAACTTCCAATAAATTATTTTCATTTAAATCTTGCTTCAGGTTCTGTTTTTAGGTAACTTAGTTTCTCCATAAGTTCCTTCTCTTGAGCTATCTTGACCCTCATCCTTCTTAATGTCCTTTTCTTCAAACTTTTATTGATTTTATGAGTCATCCAGTGTCTCTCTAATAAATTCCATTTTGGTCAGAGTCAATTTCTGTAGCTTAAGGCCACAGAATCTTAATCAGTTTATGAGACAACGATGTAATTTTGTAGGATGTTAGAATATATCTTTATAATATTTTATCCTATGAAAGAGGAAAATGGGGATCATAGAAGTTCATATAGTTAATCATCTGCTGCAGCGGAAATGCATAGACTATCACTTGGCATATAGTATGTACTAAGTAAATATTTGCTGGATCTGAATCAGAAACCTGGTGAGTACTGCATTTTCCACCAAATTTGAATTCAAAGCCTGTGAGCTCCCTACTATATCACATTTTATCTCAATTCCAGTTAAAGATTTCAACAGGAATCATTCTCTCTCAGATGTATTGTAAAGGATTCTCTATGATTATCTGCCTGCTGATATAATTCTTCATCCAAATAGTTGTTTAGTCTGGATTGCTCCATCCTCTGAAATAGAATTCTTTATTCTGTCTGATTTAAAGAGTAGTACACCTGAGAAACCTTGAAGAAAAAGAACAAAGCCAGAGAATTTATACTACCATTTATGAAGGCTTAGTGTAAAGCTCTAGTAACTAAGACAGTGTGGTTTTAGCACAAGGATAGAAAAACTAACCAATGGAACAGAATGACTACAAAAACAAACTCTATGATTACATGAGATACAATGGGGAATTCTTTTTTATCTGGTTCTAGGTTAATTAGATATCCATGTGGAAAAACTACATTTTGTTAGCTACTTCAAATAAACCAGAAAATAAAATATAAACAAATGGTATAAACAAATGGTAGAAATTATAAGGGTAAATTTCAACATAAATAAATGCTTTTATCAATTATGCTGGCCTTTATCATCTCATTATTGCTGCCAGTAAATATTTTAAGCTTTAAACTTGGTTTAGGAATTAGAAAAGAATTTTACAGACCATTCTATGTAACAATTATTTTCATAACAGTTTTACAATACAACATATATTACTGAAAAAAATCCAATTGTATTCTTTTATCAAATGCCATTTAGTTTTCATCTTTGTAATTTCCTAAGAATTTCAGAGTGTGTAGGGCACTGGATAACATAAGGAACTATTTCATTCTTACGCAAAATTAAATATTTTAATAGATTGCCAAAAGCAAATCCCTATTTATGTTTTATTATTTTTTTCTTCAAAGTATTTATTATGGGTTTTAAATGACAGATTTCATTCTCAGAAAATGATTATATCAATTTAATTAATTGTCACCTCAGGGTCGATTCTTTCATATCTAAGAAGTTTGGAACAGAAAAGATTCCAAAAACTGAAAACCATTGCAGCTAGGCACCTGGAAGATGAGATTCAATTCAGCTAACTGAGAAGTAAACTCTTAAATATATAATTCCATAAATATGTTCATATTTCCTTTATCTAATTTTAGAACTTTCACTTAGAAATCATATATTAAAGAAACAATTGAAACCCCCTTTGTAGCCAGCCCTGATTTATTTCCCTCTTTATTCTCCCAAGTCGTATGGCTTTCCCAGACACGTTTTTTCATTTTTAATACATATCTACCTATCCATAAACAGCAGATAGTATTATTTTGTGTGTGGCTTTTTTAAAATCACATAAACTGTATCATTCCATGGATGTTGTTCTGTTCCTTAGATTTTTACTCAAATTGTGCTTCTGAGGTTTATCTAGATTGATACTGATAAATCTGAATAAAGTTCTTTTTTTTTTTTTTCGGCTTCTAAAAAGAAGGAGCAGACACTGCCAGTTGCCTACCCAATACCATGCCTCATCTTTTTTCTTTCTAAGAGAAACATAATTTTTTTTTCAATGTAGTCATGTGCCTGAAAAATTAAGACAATATTTTCCAGGCTTCTTGCAGCTAAATTTCTAGCTAATGCCATTGAGCAAAGTCTGCTTGGGATTGCTCTGGAAAATCTGATTTCTCAGCTGCCTTCTCCTCCTTGTTTAATTCTTTTTACTTTTCTCCTACCTAGCATGAGGATGTGATTCATGGTGGCAATGCAGCCATTTTGTA
Organism: Grampus griseus; assembly: GCF_964374135.1. Classification (NCBI taxonomy): domain Eukaryota; kingdom Metazoa; phylum Chordata; class Mammalia; order Artiodactyla; family Delphinidae; genus Grampus; species Grampus griseus. The sequence goes on along the minus strand of NC_139013.1, from coordinate 32,456,069 downwards.
ACCATAAGAAAAAGAGCTACATGCTAGGTATGGCAGAGTAGGAATGTATAGAAGCTTGGACTCTTTTTTTTTAATTTAATTTTTATCTTATATTAGGGTATAGTTGATTTTCAATGCTGTGTTAGTTTCAGGTGTACAGCAAAGTGGTTCAATTATTCATATACATATATCCATTCTTCATCAGATTCTTTTCCCATATAGGTTATTACAGAGTACCGAGTAGAGTTCCCTGTGCCATACAGTAGGTCCTTGTTGATTATCTATTTTATATATAGTAGTGTGTAGATGTTAATCCAAAATTCCTAATTTATCCCTCCCCCCACACACCTTTCCCCTTTGGTAACCATAACTTTGTTTTCGAAGTCTGTGAATCTGTTTCTGTTTGTAAATAAGTTCATTGTATCATCTTTTTAGATTCCACATACAAATGATATCATATGATATTTGTCTTTCTCTGTCTGACTTACTTCACTTAGTATGATGATCTCTAGGTACTGGCACAAAAACAGAAATATAGATCAATAGAACAGGGTAGAAAGCCCAGAAATAAACCCAAGCACCTATGGTCAATTAATCTATGACAAAGGAGACAAGAACATAAAATGGAGAAAAGACAGTCTCTTCAATAAGTTGTGCTGGGGAAACTGGACAGTACATGTGAAAGAATGAAATTAGAACACTCTCAAACGCCATACACAAAAATAAACTCAAAATGGATTAAAGACCTAAATGTAAGACCAGATACTATAAAACTCTTAGAGGAAAACACAGGCAGATACTATAAAACTCTTAGAGGAAAACACTCCTTGACATAAATCGGAGCAATATCTTTTTGGATCCACCTCCTAGGGTAATGAAAATAAAAACAAAAATAAACAAATGGGCTCTAATTAAACTTAAAAGCTTTTGCACAGCAAAGGAAACCATAACAAAATGAAAAGACAACCCACAGAATGGGAGAAAATATTTGCAAATGAAGCAATGGACAAGGGATTAAACTCCAAAATATACAAACAGCTCATGCAGCTCAATATCAAAAAACAAACAACTCAATCAAAAACTAGGCAGAAGATATAAATAGACATTCTCCAAAGAAGATGTACAGATAGCCAAAAAGCACATGAAAATATGCTCAAAATCGTTAATTATTAGAGAAATGAAAATCAAAACTACAATGAGGTATCACCTTACACTGGTCAGAAGGGCCCTCATCAGAAAGTCTACAAACAATAAATGCTGGAGAGGGTGTGGAGAAAAGGGAACCCTCCTGCACTGTTGGTGGAAATGTAAATTGGTACAACCACTATGAAGGACAGTATGGAGCTTCCTTAAAAAACTAAAAATAGAACTACTATATGATACAGCAATCCCACTCCTGGGCATATATCTAGACAAAACCATAATTTGAAAAGATGCACCCCAGTGTTCATTGCAGCACTATTTATAATATCCAGGAGATGGAAGCAACATAAATGTCCATTGACAGAGGAATGGATAAAGGAGATATGGTATATATATACAATGGAATATTACTCAGCCATAAAAAAGAATGAAATAATGCCATTTGCAGCAACATGGATGGACCTAGAGATTATCATACTAAGTAGAAGCTTGTACCCTTGATGGCCTTGTGGAGCTACCATAGCAGCTACAAGTAGTCCTACCTCTGGACTTCATATTAAGTGGGAAAAGTAAAATCTCTTTTTGGTTAAAGTACAGTAGTTGGTTCTCTACCACATGCAGCCTTATTAACTCCTAACTAATAGAATTCCAGTAATGAATATGCTATAGATATATACAACCATTTATCCATTCCAATAAATTATTTACTTCTACTTCTTTACAGTTATAACCAGTATTGCAGTGAACATCCTTGTATAATGAACTTCTCTTTACACATATCTGAGATTCCCTAGAAGTACTGAAAGTTCATATAGCTGATTCACTTTGTTATACAACAGAAACTAACACAACATTGTAAAGCAATTACACTCCAATAAACATGTTAAAAAAAAAAGTTCATAAGGTCATACTGATATTCAACTTTGGAGAACAGTTTAAAACACCTAGAAAAGTGATGGTTCTTTACATTCCCATAAACAGTGTCTGCATTTTTTATTCCATACACCTTTGCCAATTTGATGAGTCCCGGCCGATGAAATTTTTGTTAAGTCTGGTGGGTATGAAATAGTATCTCATTTTTTAAACTTTAAATTCATTAATTCCTAGTGAGGTTGATTGCTTTTTCATATTAGACTTTCTTATTTTTTTCTTATTGGACTTTTGGCTACTCCTAAATTAATTTATGGAACACAATTATATGAATACAAGAGTAGGTCCAGAAGAATCTTCAAATGAAGGAAAAAATTTCAATTCAATAATGGCTACTTTTTGTTGAGTATTTATTACATTTCATCAATTCTACTCCTCATGAAAATTCTGAAAGATAGTAAGATAGGAATTACTATTCGGAAGTTTTTGTTATTTTTATAAATTTTATTACACTGTGACATTATTCCAAGGTTTGTATAGACATGGAGGAGTTATTATTTGTCCAAAATCATACAATAGGAAGCAGTAGAGCAGAGATTTGAACTTGACTGCTGACTCCAAAGCCTGTACATTTTTTATTACACAATGCTGAGCATAAGACTTTTTTCAGCATAAACTGTGTGCAGGAAAGTTATTAGCTGCTGTAGAGGAGGAGACAAGTAAAATGTAAGTAATAGTCTGAACTATAAAGACAAAAACATATATATTCATACTTGTTTTCAAACATGGAGCTGAAAAATACACATACTTAAGAAACAGTTTCTGGTCAAGGAAAATATGAGATAAAGAGAAATTTTTAAAAAGATTGAATATCACCAGAGAAATGTTCTACAATTGCTACTTGGACACAACTTTAATTTTAGTAGGTTAAGTGAATGCAAGTGATCCATCTTAGTTTTAGAGAAGCGGGTGCTACTTTAGCTCATGAAATTTCTCCTTGCAGAATTAACTGAAATTGGCTTAGCTATGAGTACTCTCAGTTGACTTGGGAACTGGCTCAAGTCACGAAGAAGAAATAATCATAAAACTCTGAGTACCTAGTTTGCTACTGGGGTGGCACAGGGGTTGATGGATTGAGTTTCATTTAGCATCTTCACTAATGACCTGAAGGAGGGAGCAAATAACTTGTTAATGAAATTCACAAATGGTAATATATGAGGAGGCATTGCAAACACTGATAAAGACTGCTAAATTATCAAAAGAAACCCAAAGAGGTTAGACATATAGACACAAACGAACAACCTAAAACGTACCATGGAAATTTAAGAGTTGAGAACAGGAATGGATGTGGGAGAAAGTTGATAGAGCAAATGTTACTAATTTTTATGATGCCATCAACTAAAAGCCTTCTAAAGCATTATTTCTAAAAGAAACCCAGGAGTTAAAGTAAAAAGTCATCCACCGATGGACACTTCGCTGTTTCCACATCTTGGCTATTGTAAATAATGCTGCAACAAACACGGGCATGCAAATGCCCCTTTGAGATCCTGTTTTCATTTCCTTTGGATATAGACCCAGAAGTGGGATTGCTGGATCATATGGTAGTTCTTAATTTTTTTTAGGAACTTCCGTACTGTTTTCCACCCTGGCTGCACAAGTTTACATTCCCACCAACTGTGCACAAGGATTCCCTTTTCTCCACATCCTCACCAACACTTGTTATCTCTTGTCTTCTTGATCTCAATGAGGTGATATCTCATTGTGGTTTTGATTTGCATTCCTTGACAATTAGTGATGTTGAATATCTTTTTTATGTACCTGTTGGCCATTCATATGACTTTTTTGTAAAAATGTCTATTCAGGGGCTTCCCTGGTGGCGCAGTGGTTGAGAGTCTGCCTGCCAATGCAGGGGACGCAGGTTTGTGCCCCGGTGCGGGAGGATCCCACATGCCGCGGAGCGGCTGGGCCCGTGAGCCGTGGCCGCTGGGCCTGCGCGTCCGGAGCCTGTGCTCCGCAACGGGAGAGGCTACAACAGTGAGAGGCCCACATAGCGCAAAAAAAAAAAAAAAAAAAAAAATGTCTATTCAGTTCCTCTGCCCACTTTTTAATTGGATTGCTTATATATATATTTGCTATTGAGTTGTATGAATGGATAAAAAAGATGTCATATACATATATATACAATACAATATTATTCAGCCATGAGAAGGGACATCCTGCCATTTGCAACAACATGGTTGGAGCTTGGGCACATAATGCTAAATGAAATAAGTCAGACAGAGAAAGAGAAATACCTTATGATATCACTTATATGTGGAATCTAAAAAAGCTGAATTCATTGAGACAGATACTAGAATGGCAGTTACCAGGGACTGGAGGAAAAGGGGAGTTATTAGTCAAGATTACAAATTTCCAGCTATAAGATAAATAAGTTCTGGGGATCTAATGTAGAGCATACTGATTAAAGTTAATAATACTGCATTACATATTTGAAAGTTGCTAAGAGAGTAAATCTTAAATGTTCTCACCACAAGAAAAGAAATGGTAATTATGTGATATGATGGAGATGTTAGCTACCACAACAGAGGTAATCATTTTGAAATATATATATGTATCAAATCAACATTGTACACCTTAAACTTACACAATGTGATATCTCAATTATATATCTCAATAAAGCTGAATGAAAAATAAAGTGAAAAGTAAAGTCAATTAGATCTTAGCTTATAATGTGAAAAGGGTGCCAAAAAGAACTCTGGCTTACTGCTGTATGGTAGAGCAGAAAGAACCTTGGATTTGGATTCAGTAAGACAGATTTGAAATTCAAACCCAGGTCTTCCATCTCAATTTTTCATCTATAAAATGAGAATGATGATAACCACCTCACAGGACTGCTGCCTGATTAAAATGAGGGAATATGCAAAAAAGCAGCAAGCTCAATGCCTGGCATGACCGATAGTCCAGCAAACATGATATAAAGCCGTCTTTGATACATTCCTTGAAGTGAGTTGCTGGACTCAGACCTGAGCACTTTAACTCCCAAAATATGGAATTAACCTGGTGAAAGTGCCAAGAAGAGTAAGGGGAAAGGAAGGAGCAAAACCAAGAGACAGAAGAACTTAATCCAATTCACTAGTTCCAGAAACACAGCTGAGGCGTGCAAGGCTGAAAATGGAGAGTGAATATTTAATATGAACAAGGAGATGCAAGTAAGAGTAATGGGATGAGATTAAGAAAAAGAAAGCTTAAGCTTTAGATCAGGAAAAAAAAATTTTCCTTGATACTCCTGTCAGATAGTAGCAGAATATTCACACAAGGAGAACAGTAAGTGAACCATTTCTTAAAGTACTTTAAATTAACTGTATAATAGTTCAAAAAGTTTATCAAGGGACTGGGAATTTGGGGTTGGTAGATGCAAAGTATTACATTTAGAATGGATAAACAACAAGGTCCTACTGTATAGCACAGGGAACTGTATCCAATCTCCTGGGATAAGCCATAATGGAAAAGAATATTAAAAAGGAATGTTAGATGCAAGAGGGAGGAGATATGGGGATATACATATATGTATAGCTGATTCACTTTGTTATAAGGCAGAAACTAACAAAAAAAACAAACAAAAGGAATGTTAAAAAATGTTTAACAAGGGAAAAACCCCTCCTAAATTCTTTTGAACTCTAATGCCTTTGATAATAATTCTCACACCACCATGATTCAAAATTATCCAAGAGATTCTAAAACAGTAGTAGAATAATTGACCCTTTTCTTCAAATTCTCAGCAAAAATCCCTAATAAGTCACTGAACAGAATGTTTACAGATTTAAAGTTCCTTTCCTCCTAGAAATTATCCTTAAACACTTTGGTATACTGCTGTATATATGATGATATCTGATTTTTCACGCCATTATTTCACAACTGATTTATCCAGATTTCACAATGTTCTGCAAAATAAATTATTCTATTCAGATGCTCTAACTTCTGGACAAGTGTGAAGTTCTCCTTTGCACTGGAAAAATCTTATTACTTGAGTCTAAGGCAGGCTTTGGTCTGGTGCAGGTTAGATAACCAGCAGATACTCAAGCAAGAGCCAGGAGAAAAAACACGTAACGGGGAAGGCAGACATCTGATTAATACATCAAGATACCATCAAAAAAAACCCACTAATTCTAAAAGATACACGCACACCCTATGTTCAGTGCAGCATTATTTACAATAGCCAAGATACAGAAGCAGCATAAGTGTCCAACAATAGATGACTAAAGATGATGTGTGTGTGTGTGTGTGTGTGTGTGTGTGTGTGTGTGTGTGTGTGTGATGGAATATTAGCCATTAAAAATAACGAAATCTTGCCAATTGCTACAAGGTGGTTGGACCTAGAGGGTATTATGCTAAGTGAAATAACTCAAATAGAGAAAGATAAATACTGTATGATTTCACTTACATGTAGAATCAACAAAACAAAACAAATGAATAAACAAAACTAAACAGAGCCATAGATACAGAGAACAATCTGTTGGTCGCCAGAGGGGAGGAGGGTGTGACATTGGGTGAAATAGGTGAAGGGGATTAAGAAGTACAACCTTCCAAACTAACACAACATTGTAAAGCAACTACAATAAAAACTGCAATAAAAATTTTAAAAAAAGGAAGTACAACTTTCCAGTTATAAAATAAATAAGTCATGAGAAAATAATGTACAGCATAGGGAACAGTCAATAATATTGCAGGGCTTCCCTGGTGGCGCAGTGGTTGAGAGTCCGCCTGCCGATGCAGGGGACATGGGTTCGTGCCCCGGTCTGGGAGGATCCCACGTGCCGCGGAGCTGCTGGGCCCGTGAGCCATGGCCGCTGGGCCTGCATGTCCGGAGCTTGTGCTCCGCAACGGGAGAGGCCACAGCAGTGAGAGGCCCGCGTACCACCAAAAAAAATAATAATAATAATAATAATATTGCTATAACTGTTTATGGTAACAGATGGTTAGTAGACATCATGGTGATCAATTCATACTGTATATAAATATCAAATTACTATGTTGTATGCCTGAAACAAATATAATATTGTATGTCCCACACAAATGAACATATCTATGAAACAGACCCACAGACATAGAGAACAGACTTGTGGTTGCCAACAGAGGTGTGGGAGGGTCAGGGATGGATTGGGAGTTTGGGATTAGCAGATGCAAAACTATTATACATAGGATGGATAAACAACAAGGTCCTACTGTATAGCACAGGTAACTATATCCAATATCCTGTGATAAACCATAATGGAAAAGAATATTAAAAAGAGAATGTATATATATATAGATGTATAACTGAATCACTTTGCTGTACAGCAGAAATTAAAACATTGTAAATTAACAATACTTCAATAAAATTTTTTAAAATATTGTATGTAAACTATAGTTCAATTTAAAAAAAGAAAAAAATATCATCAAAAAAACATATACTGTCAACCATATGCCAGGCACTGTATGAGGTCTTGGTGATTTAACAATGGCCAATAAAAACTAATGTTCCCAGCCTCAAAGACTTATATTTTGAAGAGATACATGATGGCAAATAAAATACAACTTCTAGGGTACAAAAGTATATGAAGAAACATGAAAGGATTAAGGGGTGGCTTGGGAATGGGAACAGGGGACAACACTATTTGTTAGGTGGTCAAAGAAAGCCTCTTAGTATATACATTTGAAAAAAGACCTGAAAAAAAGTGAGGGAGGAAGCTCGATTTAGGAAAATCACATTCCAGACAGAGGAAAAAGTAAACCCAAAGGCCTTGCTCCTGCATATTTCAGGAGCAACAGGTAAGGCAATGTAGTCAGGATGGGGTAACCAGGGACTTGTAGGTATTCTTGGGTGGAGGTGGCAAACATGATAGGAGTTAAGGTTAAAAACTAGGCAGTGGTCAAACTGTAAGGAGCCTTGACGGCTCGGAAAGGTATGGGAAAGCATGAAGGTGTTGAGAAGGGGAGTAACAGGATCCGATTTGCATTTCTAAAAGCTCACTCTGGGTGCTCTTTGAAAAATGGATTTTGTTGGGTGCAGGGTGGAGGTAAAAACACAAGAGTGGGAATAAGGAAGACATTTTACTAAACCAGGGAAAGATGCTAATGGTAACAGGAGGGATAGAAACAAGCCTATAGACTCAGAAGACATTTGGAAGGTAGAGCCAATAGATTTTACTGACATGTTAGATGAGAGGAAATGCCCATTAGTCGAGGGAACAGGCTGCTGAGACCTTCGGAAGGAGGGGTGTAGAAGTTAGCTGCCTATGTTGTCAAGTAATACAAGCAACACATGTATGTTTGGTGTGTTCAGAAGAGTGGATGATGGTGACATGAGATGTTTTGTACCTTTACTAAGTCTCTTTAAGTACCTACTCTCCATTAATTCCTGAATCATTTTCAGATGATGGATATGGGCTTTGGTAAATTCCAGAATCTGTGTATCAGTTTGGGGAACTCATATCTTTTTCATGCATTCTTAATTGACCTCTTTTATGTTTTCAAATTTTGCCTGTCCTTCCCCACAGTCATATCACACCCAACACAAGTCTACAATATTATGAAGAGTCCACTATACCCTTTCCAAACCATGAAGATTTTAGAGCTCTTCATCGTGAGTCCTTATTTTGGGGAGTTTATGTTTGGTTAAATGGAATAATGGGACTGTGTTCTATTCTAGACACTCATTCATCATCCCTTTCTCTTTCTGAGAGCGTTTCTTCTTTCTTGAGGATTGCCCTCTATATTTTCAGCATGACGGCCCCATGCTCTGGAACAAGGGGAATATAGTTCTCTCATGTTTGTTTCCTGGTGTTGCCCAGAATTTCCTAATCAATCTAAGCTGACTAGAACACCCCAGACAATCTTGATACTCCCACTTCCCTCACTCCGTTTAAGAAATTGCAACGTCATACTGACTCTACCTCGGACCTGGCTGTGCATCTGTCCCTCTTCCTCACTTTCACCATCACAACTTTAATTTGAGCCCTCATCACCTCTCCCTTCCATGACAGCAATAGACTATTTGGTCTTCCTCTCTCCATAGAGCTGACAGTGCTCTTTCTTAAACATAGATCTGTTGATTTCCTATTAACTTTGAGCAGGTTTTCAGACTGTGCTTTTTTTTTTTTTTTTTTTTTTTTGCGGTACACGGGCCTCTCACTGTTGTGGCCTCTCCCGCTGCGGAGCACAGGTTCTGGACGCGCAGGCTCAGCGGCCATGGCTCACGGGCCCAGCCGCTCCGCGGCATGTGGGATCTTCCCGGACCGGGGCACGAACCCACATCCCCTGCATTGGCAGGCGGACTCTCAACCACTGCGCCACCAGGGAAGCCCTCAGACTGTGCTTTTTGAAATCCTAGGGAGTTCGTAGATGTGCAGCTGCCTTTGAAAAAGAGGCAACTGGTGGAGTAGGAAAGTAGGCAGGACTCCTGGCCATCTCCCTGGCTTCCACTGAAGGTGAACCTCTTTTTCTTTGTTACACATTTGTCTTTTGAATAAGAATTTTTCAATAAAGAGTTTCAATGAAAGAAAAAAAGAGAGGCTGAAAAACACTGACCTAGTCTAGCCTTAATATACATTCAAGCTTCTGCAAAACTAATCTCCCATTCCAACCTCTTTCAGTCACTTCCCCAATAATACACTCTATGGGCCAGCCATACTGTACTGCCCACACTTCCTAGAACATGTCATGCCCTAAAACATGTGCACGCAGACAAGCACTTGCCACAGAGAAAAGAACAAAGGCAACAGCTAAACCCAGTAGAGAAAAATCTGCCCTCACTCTCCTCTCACCCTCCTAGGTCCTCACTGGCTTAATCCAACAGGAAGCTAGAAAATTAGCAAACTGATTAATGAAGTCCAGAGGATTACTCCATAGAGTTGGGAAAGGGTAAAAAGTAGGCCTGGAGATTCAAACGAAAAATATCAAAGATCCACAAGCTGGTAGGTGTCCCTACAGGACATCTGAATATCTGCAATATTGCTTTCACGTCATCTGCATGAATCCTGCTGGGACACATTTTATTTCTTTGTCATTGGAAACAGAGAGGATAAAAGGTGATGGTGATGATGATGATGATGATGACAGAAGAGAAGATATGAAGAAGGTGGAGAAAGAAAGAATACGACAAATACTACTAAAGATTAAAAAAAAAACAAACCTGTGCATTTAACAGTTATTTGTTGAACACCTGCTAAGTGTCAGGCTGCTGAGCAAACTGCTGACAATAAGGAGAGAAGACGTGGCTTCTGTCCTTAGGAGCTTCCTGTTTATTGGGGAAATCAGATCTGTGAATCAGTGTTCACAGAGCAGCATCAGCAACTACATGGATAAATACATATAATTCAACCAGCTTCTATGTTATTTTATTAATAGTAATAATAATTATTATTATTAAGCTTTACTATATATAGGGAAATTTGTTAAACTACTTAAATCAGATCTACTTCATATGATCATGAGAGGATTAAAATTAATCACCTACAGGACTTCCCTGGTAGTCCAGTGGTAAAGACTCCACGCTCCCACGGCAGGGGGTGTGGGTTCAATCCCTGGTTGGGAACGCGGGGCAGCCAAATAAATAAATAAATAAAATTAATCATCTACTATTATCTTCACTTTACAGATGAGCAAGTTGACACTTAGGAAGTTTAAGTCACTTACTCAGAGTCTCGTGGCTAGTAAGAGGTAGAGCTGTGATTAAAACCCAAGCACTCTGATCTCAGAGACACACACCCCTAATAACTTCAGGGGTTGAGACCACAACCGTTTTCCTTTGAAAACTGCACTGTGTACGCTTTCAAAATCCAAGGGAGTTTTCCTTATCCATCCATCTACCATGTCCCCTGTTCTCTCTCTCAAAATCTATGACTCGATTTTCTAATTGCATCAAATACTGCATTAGCTCAGAATTACACTAATTAGTACCATTTTGTTTACTAGATGATGACAGGGTGAAAGGGCGTTTCCTTTCCTTGATGGCCATTATTAAGATGATTATTCCCCAGGGGGTGATGTGGAAAAAGAAACGAGGTACACTGCAGTATGTGTGGATACCTGTGGCCTTTTGCAAGGAGGATGGCCCTACCCCAAATTATTCCATCTGGCAGAGCTGTTACCTGCTGTAGTTCACACATGAATGGCAGCGATTTGCATGCAAATGGAGGACTGCATGCTTTCTTGGAGCTAAGAGCTGTATTTCAACATTTCACAGGGGAATTAGTCAGTGGACAGGACGCTGCGACTTTGTGGATGTGCCAGCTAAAACCCTTCTAAATACCAAGCTCTGTGTTTCACAGCAAGATTATTTATTGAACCAGTTCATGAAAGCTCCAAAGACTCTTCTGCTGAAATACTGCCAGCTCCAAGCTCTGATTTTGACACTGATGTTGCAGGTGAGATTAAGCTTTGGTCTTAATGAATGCTGGCAGATATCTTCTGAGGTGTGATCACCCGTATTCCTGTGGCTAAGTAGCAAAGCTCTGGACAGGAGTGAAACTAAGGTCTTGAAAGTAACTAGGTGCCTTTTTTTCTAGCTCCCCTTCATTCATTCCCCATTTCTTAAAAGATAAAGGTCAAGTTCCTTGACCACTCATCATGAATTTACATGATCTGAGCCATATCGATCTTTTTGCCCCCCTGCTGTCCCACTCCTTTATACTCCAGCAATCCTAATGTACTTCTCTTGCCCCTACACATCATGCAATCTTTTAAAAAAGCTTTCCTTCCTTTGCACATGCTGTTCCCACTACCCGGAATGACCACCTTCATTACGGCTGGATGGTAAACTTCAAAACGCTGGACGATGATCCCCCAAAACCCCATCCAGATTATTCTGAGAGACCTTTCCTTGCTTGTTCCAAATAAAGGTAATTTTTCTATTTCCAAAACCTCATCGAGATTTTTACTCTTATTGCATGAAACAAGATTTACACGCACACAAAAATAATAGTCTTACTACTTGACACTAAGCATCTATAACTCGTTCATCCTTATATACCCAGATCTCAGCACAGTGTCTGGCATATAGTAAGCTCTCCATCCTTATTTGTCTAATTTAACTGAACTCTTTTACCCAGGTATTTGGTTATAGGAGGCTTCTAGGAGTTTAAAAGAAACCACAATGGGGCTTCCCTGGTGGCGCAGTGGTTGAGAGTCCGCCTGCCGATGCAGGGGACACGGGTTCGTGCCCCGGTCCGGGAAGATTCCACATGCCGCAGAGCGGCTGGGCCCGTGAGCCATGGCTGCTGAGCCTGTGCGTCTGGAGCCTGTGCTCCACAAGGGGAGAGGCCACAACAGTGAAAGGCCCACGTACCGCAAAAAAAAAAAGAAACCACATTGTAAATTAGGAGTTTGGGATTAACATATAGACACTACTATATATAAAATAGGTAATCAATAAGGACCTACTGTATAGCACAGAGAACTCTACTCAATATTCTGTAATAACTTACATGGGAAAAAATCTGAAAAAAGAATGGATATATGTATAACTGAATCACTTCTCTGTATACCTGAAACTAGCACAACACTATAAATCAACTATACTCTAATATAAAATCAAATTTAAATTTAAATTAAATTAAATAAAATAAACCACAAGCAAAAGAAAAAAAGAAATGCATTATAAAGGATGGAAAAAAAAAAATTCCTTGATCTCCCTAACCAGAAAAACACTTTCAACATTATGGGTCTATGCATATCTACAGCTATATCTATATATATATATCTATATCTGTACCTAAAATATTCATACATAAAACAGAAATAGAGCTCTGAGTATTAGGTTTTTTTCTTCTTTTTTTAAAGAAATTTACACTGAATAGTGGGAATAAGTTATCCTTTGTAGATGAAGATGACACAGTGGAGAAATCAGTATTCCCTCCTGATGCAACAAGACAGTAAGGCTTGCTGGAATCCATTTAGCGCAATCAGCTGGTGTATTATCTCCCGATTATGGAGGTGGAGAAGTGGGATATTTAATCAGGACATATTTTAGAAAGTTGTAACATATTTGCGTATTTCCCTAAGGCCTGTAATGAAGAGCTCTTAATATTTCATTTTCATTACCAGAAGAGTTACAATAAAAACTCTCCCTGTGGTCTGAGTCCCAGAATAAAGAATTTCAGCGTCTCTAGGTCATTCAAGCAATGACCCCACAGTCAAACTAAGTAGAGAACTACTCAAGATCAGGGCTCTGGGTCCACTTCCCAAGCCATTTCCACTCTCTGTCTTGGTACGCACTCTCTGCCCCTAACTCACAGAAGGACATCTTCTATTTAGAATCTGTTTTGAAGGTCATGGAAGATAATCATCCCTATTAGCAGGATGAAGTGGACACCTCCTGCTGAATACCAAATTCCTCCAGAGGTTCAGGAGCGAGGGTCACACTCTCTCTGCCACGTGAAATCTGGCAGCTCCTGGGGGCGGGGTTGGTGCACAACTGAGTAAACTGAGGTATATTCATGGGAAGATCAAGAAGAGACTGGAGTATGCCATCTTTAGGATCTTTTCAAGCCAAAAAATTATCTGATTAAATTAGTGCCAAACAATAATATCCCCTGAACCAGAGATGTAATCATGGAGCCAGAGAATATGTTTATCAAACAGCAAAATGTTAATTCTGACTCAATTACTACTTTAGCTGCCAAATCCACATAGTTTTTGACAAGCTAGATTTACATTGACATGTAGATTGTAACCAAGTGTGCTCTGTTCCTAAACAGATCAAGACCACATAGCTGAGAACTGTAATAATTGAAGAATGCATAGACAAATGATTAGTCTCTGAACAAAGACACAAATTTGGCCTTCTTTCCCATACTTCTCAATGTGCTGTTCTCGTATTCCAGGTCTAGGGCTAATCACGCCAAGAGAAGAAGCTTCAATTTATAGCAAAGACAGGGTGGGTGCAACTCCCAGGGATGTCTGAGTCTCACCAGACAGTGCTGCCTGCTTCCCGTATCCAGGTGGTCTGTGGTGGTGTGTCTGATAAGAACAAGGGACAAGAGGCAGATGGCATGATCACTGCAATGGAAAATGAGAACTGAAGAGCAACCACGTCCCAGCCGCCCCTGACATGGTGGCCCTGGATAGCTAAATTTCAGCCATTCCTAAACACTGGTGGGAAGAAACAGATTCAATTCATTAGGTGTTTTCAATCTGCTTTTTTATATGTATACATATACTGTGAAAAGAGTATCAGTTTGTGTTTGGAAGGACTGGTCTGTTTATTCATATTTAGTCATCTATTGGGGCGTGAGGAGTAAAATAGAAAGAGGTATGGAAGGGCGAATTATTTGAGAAGGGAAACTGGTATAACAGGAGAAAGCAAAGGCTTGCTTAGTTTCTAAAAGAGAACAGTGTTTTAAAGGTCAGCTAGGAGGCATGTCTATGTGCATGTATGTGTCTAAACCATATTTACTATAAAAGCACATTGGCTCATTCACCAAAAAGAGCACAGTCTAGCATGTGGCATATCTTTCTCAGAGTCCAGGGAATGGGGACTTTAGAAGCTGGACAGAGGGGAACAGAGATAAGTGCCTGTGCTCACATGCATGGATATCCGAAGTCTATTCTCATTTCTCATTCTCTTTCTCTCTCCATCTCCATCTACCTATTTTTACCTATTTCCTGAAAGCACTGTGACTTCAACATACTGCTGTCCCTTGTGTGCTAACGTGAAAATCCTGATCTCTCCTTGCCTCAAGTCCATACTGCCAAGTTCCCGATTCAAAGATGTCCCACTTGGATAAGCATGAGGACCCAGGACAAACCAAATGCCTTTTAAAATACTGAATGCTTTTTATAAAATAACTTTGACTTGAATACAGTCTACAGATTATAGTATTGTATCAATATTAATTTCCTGATTTTGATCACCATACTGTAAAAAATACACCCTAAAGTATTTAAGGTTAAAGAGATATCATAGTTGTGACTATTTTCAAATGTTACAGAAGAAAAAATAACATATATAGAAAGAATAATAAAGCAAATATGACAAAATGTTAACATTTGGGATACCTGGGTGAAAGATACCAGAAATTCTTTGTATTTTTCTTAAAACTTTTCTGTAATTTTGAAATTATTTCAAAATAAAAAATTTAAATGGGGGCTATTCTATATGAAAAGAAATTTACCATTTTAACTTGTCCTCATAGTGAAGACTCTCTTCACTCAATAGTGCCATTGGGGAAGATGACTGAAAAGTAAAAACTATACCCCAACACAAATCAAACCAAACATATTGTTGTGTAAACCACACAACCAAAACTGCATTCTAGAAATCTGGTCAAAATTTTCCACATTTCTAATGAAGTTCTCATCTTGTCATTCACCCATTCATTCACCAAATATTTATTGAGAGTCTTTATATGAAATGATCGAAGATGCTGATCTCATGAGCCTGCAGAAGAGAGACACACAGAGTCACGTCTGACACTGTGTGCCACGTGGTAAAACCACAGAAAGGGGCAATCCTCACCCAGTCTTCAGGGGGACCAGAGAAACCTTCCTAAAAAGAGGATGTTTAATATCAAACTCATAAGAGAAGAGGAGTTGGCTAGATGAGGGAGGTGTGGGAGAGCAATAATATCCCAAGATATGCAAAGACACTGGCGCAGAGCACTGGGAGTGAAGGGCAGAGAAGGCTATAGGTTACAAAACAATTAAAACTAAAGAATCAAACAAGAGCCTTATACGGAAATCAAGCAGGACCCTGCAGGGCCTTCCTGGGGACAGAACTCCTCAGTGTTCCCTGTCTCTTGTTTGTAGAAAAGCTTTAGCCTTCTAGGCCTTCCCCAAGTTCCAAAGAGCAAATTTACTCAGAGAAGTGAGAAAATGCTAAAACAAACGAAAACAGTCATTCAAGACAAAATAATAATAGTCTAGTTGTTAAAAAAAGGTCTAGGAACTTTAGTTCCTCCTGAAGGGCTACAAATAATATTCCAAGCTATATCCTTGAGTTGTTTTGCAGATACTATAAAACCCCCACCAGGTGGAAGACGATAACTGTATGCTGCCCACCAGCACGCAGATCCCAGACCAGCTGGAACCAGAAGGTTGATGACTGAGATCCTCAAAACCTTACCCTGTTACCTCACCATCAACCAATCAGAGAATTGTGTACAAGCTGATCACACACCCTGTGACCTTCTCCCTCACACTGTCTTTAGAAACTCCTCCCTGAAAGCTACTGGGGAGTTTGGATCTTTCGAGCATAAGCTGCCCATTCTCCCTGCTTGGTGCCCTGCAATAAATGCTGTATTTCCTTCACCACAATCTGGTGTTGGTAGATTGGCTCTGCTGCAACGCTGGATGAGCAGACCCAAGTTCGGTTCAGTAACACTATGAGTTGCTTGTGATTTTGGATTTTATCCTGAAGACTACAGGATTTTTAAGCAAAGGAGTGACATGAGAAATGTTTTTGCTTTTTTGAATTTTAATTCTGGTTACTGGCAAGATCACTGATTTGAAGAGAGCAGGAATAGAGCCTGTGAGACCATTCGGCTGGAAGCGAGATAATGAACACTAAGGCAACATCAGGAACATATGGACCAATGAAATTAAAGGCTCATACGCCATGTCTGTCTTCTGAAACCCAACCCTTTTAAGTCAAATGGAAACATCCCCGTGCCCCATATCAGATGGATGATAAAGGCCAGGTGCTCACACCCTAATCTTGCTTATGACAATCACTATGGGCTCACCTTCCATTATGGCTTTTCTGATCTTGCTCTAAATTGTGTGACTGATTCTGAGAGTTAATCTCATAGCCCTTCACAAATCCATCCTGAATGGATGAAATGGGTGAAGGGGGTTAAAAGGTACAAACTTCCAGTTATGAAATAAATAAGACACGGGGATGTAATGCACAGCATGGTGACTGTAGTTAATAATACTGTATTGCATATTTGAAAGCTGTTAAGAGAGTAGATCTTTAACATTCTCATCACAAGAAAAAAATATTTGTAACTATGTATGGTGAGGGATGTTAACTAGACTTGTGATGATCATTTTGCAATGTATACAAATATTGAATCATAAGGTTATACACCTAAAACTAATATGTCAATTATACCTCAACTTTTGAAAGTCAGTAAAATGCGACCATCACACTGAAGCCAAAACTATATTGCTTAAAGCCATAAAACTAAATCTAAATCAGATTATCAAAATATGCTGTTCAATGACAACTATTACTTAAGTGGGCTTCACAAAAGAATCCAAAAATATTCCCTATGGCCATTTCCACTTATATGTTACAAATGCTGAAATAACCTCCTGTCAACCTTTGTCTTTGTCAGGTGAACTCTTAGTTATACTTCAAGACCCAAATCAAAAAGTACTTATTTGGTAACATTTTTCTGAATGCTCCCAGGAAAGGTGAGTCAATCACTCCTACGTTCTTATGGTACTTTGTGCTTGCTTCTTAACCACATGGGTTCAAACTCAGCTTTTCCATTGATTTTGGGATAATGTTTATCATAGTGCTTTCTACCTAAAAACAGAGAGGAAAATAGAATTTACCTTCCAGAGTTGTTATATGAAATAATCACTAATGAATGTTTGCTTGGGTCCCCAGAATATGAAAATAACAGATAGCAGTTATGGAGGGTTTACTCTGATTTCATTTGTTACTTTCCTCCATTAAATTAGGAGCTCCTCAGGAACTCCCTGGCAGTACAGTGGTCAGAACTCCACGCTTTCACTGCCGAGAGCCCCCTTTCGATCCCTGGTCAGGGAACTGAAATCCCACAAGCTGCACGGTACAGCCAAAAATAAAATAAAATAAATTAGGAGTTCCTCTAGTAAAAGAGACTCTCTTAACCACCTATGAATCCCCACTGTCTAGCAAGTGGTTTGGCACAGAGACGGAGCACCTTCCATAGCTGTTGAATGCATGAATGAGTGAGTGGGTATAAACAGGATATCTGATGAGCAGCGTCCACGGCCACAGATAAATTACAGCCTGGTTCTTGGCAGATTCCAGAGATGAAGTGTTCAGGCTGGTTCACAGAGCCACAGGTTCAGCCCCAGCTTGGCGAGCCTGCTGAGTCGTTTCTGCTCGTTGACTGTATCTCAGACTGCTCTTCATCCTGATCACTGGCTTAATCACCTCTGCTGGCTTCTTTCCTGCTTCTTGGGGAGTGAAAAGTTTCTGCCGCTAAAAGAACGGCTGCCTGTGATCCCATCCTTTCCATTTGGGCAGTCTCCTATTATTGTCGATTCTCCCCTTGCTCTAACAAGTGGCTCCTGCTTCATCACAAAGCATTCTGTGCTTACATCTCCCTTTATCCCTGTGTGGAGTGGAACAGAGCAGAGAGAGTTCCTCCCTGCCCACATTGTGCTGACACTGAAAGAGACACAATCATCAGGCAGGAAGGAAAGGTGGCTTTTGAATCAGAACAAATGCATCCCAGCTCAATTCTATGCTTCATTTAATTAGGAATCAATTGGCTCTGGCCACCACGACGGAGTTCCCCTTTTCATAAGAAACCAGAACTAACTAACTCTCCCTCTCCTCTCTCCCCCTTCATTTATATGAGAGGTGGAGAGAGATGGGGAAGAATTGAGTGGAGTTTGAAATTAAAAACTAGCATCCTGCAGAAGGAGAATCAGGGTGAGCAAAAAAAAAATATAAACAAAGCTGATATGGTAAGGAAATTAATTCCAACCCCAAAAATGTATTGAGCACCTAATATGTGCTAGGAAGTGTGCTAAAATCTGAGAAGGCACCTTTGAAAAAAGACAGATTCCTGCATTCACGGATTGTGGGGAAATAAATTCCTGTGATGATTATTTGGAGTAATTGATGTTATTTAGCTTGGGAAGGGAAAGAATCAGAGGTGGCATAAGTCTTGTCTTAAAATATATGATAGGATGTAGAATGGCTTCCTCTGAGCTCCTTCCAATTGTCTACAAAACTCTGCACTATCTAGCAAGTGCTGGCCACCTGCAACATCATTGTAAATGTAAGTTTCATAGGGTGGTGCGTGAAACCACCTAAAATCACAGCATTCCAGAGAAGTAATAATGATAAAGGGCTTAAGTTCTTCTACCAGTCATCCTGTTCCTTCTCCTACAAGCCAAAGATAAAACCATGTGCTTGTAGTTCCCAGCCATAAATAAATGTTAAAAAACTCACCCCTACAATTTACCACACCCTTCATGGATAACATATAAGAATCCAGGAAAGGAAGAGTAGGATACACAACTTGATGGAATCAGAATTTGAAGTTGATAATCTTTCATACACCCTCAGGAAGTGTGACTTCAGTTGTCACATCAGGGCTTTGCAGCCACAAAGTGTCCTTGTCAAGATCTGCAACCTTTTACTTCATCCCTTTAAATTCATACATGCCATTTGTCACATCCAATGGCTCAGAAACCAATTCCAAGTTAGCACAGTCCATTACTTGGATGTTTGTAGATGGACTTTCTTTGTCTTCCTCCTTCTGAATTAACAAACCAATTTCAAAGGTTTTGCTTTGCTTGGGACCCAGATGGCTGTGAACATACATTTATTAGTCATCACTCTTAGAGTTGCAAATTATGGAAGAGTCAAGTCAAACTGGCTTAAGCAAAACAGGCAAATTACTAAATCATATAACTAAAACGGGCTAGTCGTAGAGTTCATTTTAGAGATTTCTCTCTCTCTCTCTCTCCCTCCCCCGCTTCCCTTTCCTCTGGCCTCTCCCCTCCCCACTCTACCTCTATCTCTCTATCTCTCTTTCCTTTCCCCATGCCTTGGCTCTGCTTTCCTCTGTGTATGTTTCATGCTCAAACAGGATCTCTTTGTGTGGCCTCTGGCAGCTCTGGTCTTTCATCTCTGTAACTATAAGACCAGCACAAAGAAGAACAATTTCTTCCAATCTCCTCAGTAAACATCCAAACATCAGCTCTGACTGGATAGACTAGGGTATGTCTCCATCCCTGAAGAAAGCCCCGAGGCTCCAGGATGAAACATTGGTGGGGCTGGTTGCTCGCCCATCCCTGCAGCTGAGGCTGGGTCAGCTAATGGTCTGAGAGAGAAGGTGTATTTCCCAAATGAGTCTCCAGAAGCTGTTATTAGTAAGAGAACTAATGAAGGGAGAAAGAAAAAGGCAGAAATGTCCCCTTAGTTCCCACATTTGAACATCGAGCCCATAGCTTTCAATAGCTTCAGACGGAGCAAAAAAACAAAAGCCTCTGAACCAAATTTTAGGTGTCTAAGGCTTGGCTTGTTTCCTTTTAGCTCATTGCCCTCTTATGTCTCCTGGAGGGAAGAACTGATAGAAAGTGAGGGTGAGAGAACAGATAACCAGGAGAAGGACGTTTGTTCTCAACTTTTTTTGAGAGCAATGAAGTCAGATGTTAATAGAGGCAAAGAGCAACAGATCCAGATTATGTATTGACAGGAGGGTGGGGCTGTGCTACTGGGAGGCTCTCACTTTGTTTTCCTGTCGGACCTCACACGGATGCCAAGATGGACTATTTACACAAAAAACATACTATGTATCTGAGTCATAAGTGCTATAAAAAAAGATTATAATTGGGATTTGAAGTTCAGATTCCAGCTTAACTTTGGATAGGAGAAAGAAACCTATCTGAGCCTGAAGTCTACCTCTTATAACCTCACCAATCAGTTACAAAGGTCGTGGGTATGGAGAAATATTTTTACTATACTTTAATAGCAGGAAGAAAATGGGAATGCATTTTAGAGTGGATTTCTTTGGTCGTTCTGTTTACTCTGCTTTTTCTTTTCATTCGCCCCTTCCCAATGCCCCACCATCTCAGGGTCACTTCACTGCACACTGTTTCATCCATGGCTCTGTTATGTGGATCTTCATGAGGTACAGTTATGGAAACAGTAAGTTTTCTCTTCCCACAGCACCAACTGGAGTTTCTAATAACAATAATATAAGTATTATTAACCTCATCATTATTAACACCAATGACCACAGAACAAAAACTTAGTATGACATAATAGCCATATTGATGAGCAATGCAATGTGTCATGTTCTCTGTAAGCACTTTCCCTATATTATCACAATTAAGTCTTGCAACAAAACTATGAGGTCAGCACTTTTTTCCATCCCCACTTTTAAAATGAAGAAAACTGATACTCAGAGACCAACGCTTCAACTAATAGACAAAGCTGGTGAGTGTCCTTCATTCATTTCTTCTGCCTGCCCTGCTCTCTCAAGCCTTTGCAACTGGATTGCTCTTGATTCCTAACACTGTCTCAGGAAAGAGCATATGTTTTCAGGGCACAATCTTCACAACCATAAGTGATGACCTATTCCTTCCTGGCTAACTTCGACTCGTGCTCTTAGAACAAAAGGCACCGCCTCAGAGCTGACTCCCAGACCTCACCACTTTCAGCGCCCCCCCCCCACTTTGTACTGCATGATTGTATGGTCATTGATCACCAGCACTGTCCTTCTAGACTTAAAGTTCTGTTTGGTTTTTACCCAGAGCTGTGTCCTTAGTTTTTAGCTCAGTTTTAGTTGTCTATTACATATGGCTAAATAGATGCGTGACTGTAATCACTACCCAGGCGGGTAACAGGCAGTTTGGGACGAGTGAACTCTAAGCATTTTCTCAGGACTTCCTCCATCCCCCAATGCCATTTTCTAATGCCTCCTTTTGCTAAACCTCATCTCCCTGATTTGAAAACTATGACTCTATCCCAGATGTTATTTACTTAACTACTTATAGGAGTAAGGAAAATAACAAAAGTTTTAAAAGTCGACCAATTACAGCGAATAGGGATGTGTGAAGACTCCAATAAACAGTAGCCATGCATATCCTATCTAATAAGGACATTTGTTGCCCTAAGGATTGAGAGCCCAAGAGTCACTAGAAGTTTCAAATATTCAGAAATACTGATTTTTAGTTTTATATGTAAAAATATAAATATCACGGGTAAGGTATATGGCCTTGTTTTAATATCACGGGTAAGGTATATGGCCTTGCACAAGTTATCTAACCTCTCTGTGCCTCAGTTTCCTCATCTGTGAAGTAAGGACAATATTGGAACCTAACTAATAGGGTTGCTATAAAAAGTAAATTACATGGTATTTCTGAACAGCTTAGAGCAGTTCTTGGCACATAGTAAGTGTTTACATATATAAATATATATATCTATGAATATGTGATTATATATAATGTTCAATTTCATGTTGAATATATAATTGGATATTGAATATATAACTAAATATTAATATGCAATTGAATGACAACAATAATACATTTTTAAAGAAAAACACTGAAAGCCAAGCAAAACACACCTCCAGGGCACTTGTGGCCTACAGGTTATCAGATTGGGAGCCTGCTTATACTTTCACTGAAAACCTCATTTTGGACTGCCTCTGGATATGGCATACCTCCTGACTCTTTTATCCTACATAGTTTGAAAAATAGCCCTTTCTCTGCCCACACAGTCCCTAATTTTCTAAAATCAGCCCACCCCTGAGTCCCAAGACTACTCAAGAAGGGAGAAGTTTTTAATATCTGCCTCTCCCCACCACAGGCCCCCCATGGAAGTGTGGTTGAAAACCCTCCCCCTAAAAGCAAACCCTTTAGGAAGCTCCTGCTTCCTAGGCCTCAGAGGGGTCTCTATCAGCTGCAGCCCACTTTTCAATCAATCTTATCTGTAATGTTTGCAGATTGCACCGGCCACCCCACCGAAGCCAGCTGTGTTATCAGCAATCAGCAGCATGGTGAGGACAGAGCACAGGCACAGTAGAGAACAAGGCTAAAAATAACCATTTTCAAATTAAAATCCTGAATTGTAGAGGGAAGGGGGGGAGGAGAAGCAAGACACAGTAGGGCAGGTTTTATTTATTTACACCAATGAATCAAAGATAAAAGCAGGAAAAAGGCATTTGGAAGGAGTTGGGAGTATGGCAGAATTGTTTTCATCTCCAGTAATGTTGTCAAAACACGAATGATGATGCAAAGTAAATGCCTGTCAGACAAACCCAAAGGAAGCTTATTTACACGTTTAGGATGAGCAGGGTTGTAAATGATGGTTTAATTGGGAAAATCTGCCTAGTCATTTGAACAAGCAGACCTAAAAACAGACATAACATAGTGCTGGGAGGAAAATAAATTTAAGGAAATTTCTTTTTTCCATTGCTTTGCTCTAATACATTTCCCCCATTCCTCTGCCTCTCTCTATTCCATTTTCATTTCCATTAGAAAAAACGTTTCTCAGCATTTCCCAGGCTGCCCTTAACCTTTCTGACTCACTCACTTGGGGCCTGTGGAAGGCAAAGCATTCTCTCAATGACTGGAGACAGGCTCTGGGCAGTACCCAACACACGTAGGCTGACCTCTGGAGCTGGGATGGTGGCTTCCTAAAAACAAACAGTGCAAGGGCTAATGGATTAGGGAAGGTGTGTAGAATGTTCAACTCGATGTCCAGCAAATAAAAGGCATTCAATAAATATGTTTCCTTACCTGCCACTCAGTAGGGAACTGACATTTATTGACTGGGAAGAACTACACCAATACAGTAACAATGATTATTTCTAGATGGGAGGTTATGGTCGATATAGTTTCCTTCTTCTTTATATTTTTTATTTAGGTTTTTTTTAAATTTTCTGA
The DNA here is from genome assembly GCF_964374135.1 of Grampus griseus. Taxonomy (NCBI): domain Eukaryota; kingdom Metazoa; phylum Chordata; class Mammalia; order Artiodactyla; family Delphinidae; genus Grampus; species Grampus griseus. The sequence continues at coordinate 32,432,471 of NC_139013.1, read as the reverse complement.
AATGAGAAATAAGATGATTTTTAAATCCAAAATTCTGGATGCCATTATATTAAATGTGTCATTCTAGTCTTATACCCACCTATTCCCATCCCATGATCTGACCTTCTAGTAAAATTAATTTATTAATAAGCTTTAAAACTAAGGTTTTAGGGCTTCCCTGGTGGCGCATTGGTTGAGAGTCCGCCTGCCGATGCAGGGGACGCGGGTTCTTGCCCCGGTTCAGGAGGGTCCCGCGTGCCGTGGAGCGGCTGGGCCTGTGGGCCATGGCCGCTGGGCCTGCGCATCCGGAGCCTGTGCTCCGCGGCGGGGGAGGCTGCAGCAGTGAGAGGCCCGCGTAACGCAAAAAAAAAAAAAAAAAAAAACTAAGGTTTTAGTTCTCTTTTATGGTTATTTCAAAATGTGCCAGAAATTGGCATTTTGCCAATTTTTTAGGAGGTGAGGTTGGCACAAATACCAACCTTAAACTGAATATCACTTGACATGACTGTAATCTCTCAAAACATAGCAAAAAATCATATATAAATAATTAGTAAAGCATATACAATTTATTTCATCATTTTGGCCATTATTCTTAGGTAAGACTTCTTGTCGTCTGTAGCAGATACTTATAATGAACCATTTCCCTCCCTCAGTCCACCTAATTTCAGCACTAGTATGGTAGACAGTTCCATGCATCTTTGCCGATATCCCATGGTGCCTCTCTGTACTGCTTTCTCTAAAGCTGGAGAAGATGGCTTAGCCACATGCAGATGCAACCCAAAAATGTGGGCGAATCTACCCCCAATGCAGTCCTCACACTATGGAGGGTAAAAGTCTATGGATAAATGTCCCAACTTCTTTGTCTTTCAGTGGGACAATTCTAAGCAGTAATCAGCTCATTATCACATACTTTGTTTTTCTTCCTTTCTTGTCTCTCTCTCTCTACTTTCCACACTTCTGTTTTCTGTGGTCACCTTCAAATTAAATTCCCCATATCAACTCCTTGTCTTAGGGTCAGCTTTAAGTGGCAGGAGGAGGTGTGGCTGCACCCACAGTAAGATATCATAATTATAATTCATTGGTTAAAAAGAGTCTTCAAGTCACTAATGATAACAATGTCATTAATGAGAATTGCAGCTAACATTTTATTTATTGGAATGTGGTGCCCAGGGCTTTCCTGGTGGCGCAGTGCTTAAGAATCCGCCTGCCGATGCAGGGGACACGGGTTGGAGCCCTGATCTGGGAAGATCCCGCATGCCACGGAGCAACTAAGCCCGTGTGCCACAACTACTGAGCCTGCACTCTACAGTCTGGGAGCCACAACTACTGAGCCCCCATGCCACAACTACTGAAGCCCACGCACCTAGAGCCCGTGCTCCACAGCAAGAGAAGCCACCACAATGAGAAGCCCGCACACCGCAACGAAGAGCAGACCCCACTCACCGCAACTAGAGAAAGCCCACGTGCAGCAACGGAGACCCAACACAGCCAAAAATCAAATAAATAAAAAATAAATTTAAAAACAAATGGATGTGGTTCCCAAATTAAACTGACTGTGTAAGCAACCTCCACATAGAATGGAACTGGAACAAAATTCCTTTCTGTCTAGATGTGCTGTTAGCACACAGAACTGTGCCAGGCACTGAGACAAAATAAGCAAGTGCTTTCACAAGCCCATGGGCAAAACCTCCCCTTTTCTAACTCTTGGCCTTGAAGAATTAGGGTCGTAGGAACATGATGAGTATGGAAGACCAGCCTCACTCAACAGTAACTCTTCCTTATAGCCTGAGTTTTTGACAGCCTAACAACGGTACAGGAATTATGCCAGTTTTCCTGCTTAGCATGAGCTCTGCCACAGGACCAATGACATATAATCTGTACACTTGCTTTTCCTGCCACAAAGCTGTGACACATTATCAAAGCTTCACAAAGTCATTCCACCTTAGTACAACTCTGGACAACTTCTTTCCATCTTATTTCTGGGACAAGGACATTCACTGTATCCTACTTTCATTTTCTGATTATTATATTAAATGTTGACACATGTATGACAACTCAAATTCATTGATTATATGTTTTTTCTCTCTCAAAATTATTTTTAATATAATAATCTAATAAATATGAATCCCAGATTCATCACTAAATATATGGCCTTGTTTAGTTAAACCTCAGTATTTTGTTTTGTAAAATACAGGTAACAGTAAAACACTGTAGATTGTTGTGAATATTGCAAAAATCCCTGTGTGTTTTGTGAAGTCCCTAGCTCAAAAACACGTCTAAATGTTAAACACTATTATTAAAATCAGATCCAATTATAATAAATGCACAATGAAAAAATACCACGTCAGTTTTGTACTTAGAATCTGGAGACACTTTAACTAAAAGACATATAAGGTCTCTCATTCTAACCTTTTCATTTTTTATGCAATTTAACCTTCATTAAAACTATGTGTAAAGACAGGAATGTATGAAAAAAGCAAAAATGATCAAGATATCCATCTAGAGGATCTCACAATATAGAAGGAAAAACAGATACATATACAGATTTTATCATGCACTAAACATTTATGAAATGCCAGCTTTGTACTAGAATTGCACTAGGTAATACAGACACAAAGATGAATAAGATTCTATCTCCTCTGAGAGAAGCAGCTGTCCAATGAACCAAAAAGAACACTATATTGATATGATATGTATTATGTTCAAGGTAATATGAGAAGACCTTAAAAGGAATTACCAGCTCTAACAAGGGAAGTTAGAGCTGGGGGCAAATGAGTAAAGCTTTACAGTTATGACTGTTAAACTGGTATATGAAGGATGTATAGGAGTTAACAAATCAATGGGGAAAAAATGGCTCCAAGATATAGCATACACAAAAGCAAGGAATTATGGAAGAACATATTGTCTTCAGGGAACTCCAAGTAGTTAGATTAGACTGGACCCAGGAGAGATGGGGAAAGTGAGGAGGAGAGATGTAGGAAAACACTTCTCACAATGGGATTATTTTGAAATGACCATAATGGAGTTACAAGTAAAGCAGTATGAAATATTCCTGTCACATAAGGTTAGATCACTTGTCCACTTACTTCTGGCAAAACTAAAACTAGAAGCTGAGCCTCCCAACTCCAAATATGGTGCTCTATCCTATAGATCAGTGATTTAGAAAGGTGTCCCAGGACCAACAGCTTAAGCATCATATGGGAAATTGTTAGAAATGTACATTCTCGAGTCTCACCCAGACCTACTGAACCAGAAACGCCAAGGACCGGGCTCAGAAATATGCATTTGTAAAATCCCTCCCGATGATTCACACTAAAATCTGAGAATCACTATTCTTGACCATGCTGTTGTCTTCACATTCCCAAGGAGTTGTTCATGGAAGAAACTGAAGAAAAAGCAAAGATTGCTTCTTTTTTATCATAATCAGAAAACAGCCTTATGCTCATAACAAAACTTTACCAATCAAGCACTTTGCAAAAATTGTATGAAAATGTTCTGTTTTGGCAAGTCCTTTGATGGCCAGTATCTTAGAGGGCACAACAGGTTCAGGTAGCCAGAAATACCATTTAACCCCAGATGCCATTTAGGTACCAGCTACATGGAGACCCAGGAGCAAGTGCCCACCAGTATACCTGCTGGAAGAAGTCAGAAGGGGGAAATAAAATTAAAAGGAATGGGAGGAAATGAACCACCCTTTGAACACTATGGTTATATCATTGATTTTTCTGAAATTAGAAGCATTCTGCATCCAATCAACCTGTCTCTCTATAGCTGACATCAACCATTGAGGAGATGAAGAAGAATCTCATTTGTGTCAGTATCTGGCAAACTAATACAAGTTAATTTGTCAATTAAACTATCAGTGTAATAGGGAATGCTGCAAACTAACATTAGCAGGTTAAGAGAGGCAAACTGTATAATTCATAAAGAAAACACCAAGTCCGCAACAGGAATTCAGATGGAACTTAAATGAAGATGAACAATGGCAAAACTAAATTAAAGACAGGGTCTGAGTGACCTCTAGTGTTATTAAGAGGAATATGAGGTAAGTATGAGAAATAGAAACTAGCCTACAGTGCAGAATCCTAGATACAAATGTAACTATATATGTATATATGTGCATAACTATACATGTATAACTACACATATACACTTATGTATGTATACTTCATTTCAACATAGTCATCATATCCATTGGTTTAAAAGTCACCCAAGAAACATGTAATGTTTTACATTTCAGTTTTCGTCACTAAAATACTGACTGTTCTGACTTACTGACTCAGTATTAAAATGTCTTCATTGTATATATGCAAAAGTTTGGGATCTTAGCCTCATCATTCAAATGCCTTTGGGGAAAAAGAAATAATGCCTTGTATTAAATGTTAAATAACATTAGGTTTCCTAACTGATATTGGGAAAAGGTCAAGGGAATGCAGAGAGGCAATAAAGTCATTCCAATTTTAGAACTGTTGAGAGAGAGTGCTTACATTCAGTAGCTTCACCTTCTAACGTATGCATTGATTTTTCTAAAAGCACAGCTCTGATCACCTTCCATCAAGGTTCTTCAAAAGCCCCCGATAGTCTACCAAATTAAGAACAAATCCTTATGTGGGTCATTCAAGGTCTTCCATAATGTGACCACTCTGACCTTCATCTCTTATGAAGAAGGCATTGCCAGATGTCACAATACTTAGGTACTATTTCTGCACAGGCAGACTTCCCACCTACCGATGTTTTTAACTTCAAGAATTTTGTAAACCTTTGTGTAAAGATAGCCCCAAGCCTGGGAAGGGCTTGCAATTTATTTCTAACAATCTCCTGATTTCAACTCCCATTTCCACCACTTGCTAAATGTGTAATTTTGGAAAACTTACTTAGCCCAACTTAACTCAGTTTGATCATCGCTAATACAAAGATAACGTACATCATGAATATGTTACTACAGCTACCTCTTCATGACAGAAGATAAAGAAGGGTAAGAAGAAACCAGGTCAAGTACCATCTCTGCCCTTAGCTTTGGGAGCCTGGATAAACCACTCGACTCTCTTAATTCCAGTTTCTCCATCTGTGAAACAGGTACAATAATAACCAACTTTATAATATTAAGATGAGGATTAAAATCAGATGACTTATATGCAAAAGCAGCCAGTATATCATAGGAACTCAATAAAAGCTTAACCCTGCACACTCTAGGACTACTGCCTCTACCTACCTCTTTCATCTGGAGTAGAGGCACGGATGTCAGTGATGCCATCAAGCCCTCTAATTGGGCTGGGGCCTTTGACTGTCCTGTTCCTCCTTTTCCTATTGAAAACGTAGTCAGCAAATGATTCAAGAATATGTTAATAGTAACTCTAAGGTGTGGTTATTATGAACCATCTGATAATAATAATTTACAGGATGATCCTGTAAACCAGCATCATGCAGTCAGTAAAATTATTTTAGCCCATAGACTTGTCTAAACCAGGCTCAGAATGAAAAGTTAAAATAAAGTTGTAATGTATGATTCCACTTACATGAGGTATTTAGAATAGACAAACTCATAAAAACAGAAAGTAGAATGATGATTGTCAGAGGCTGGGGCTGGGTGGGGGGTTTCTTTCTAACAGGTATAGAGTGGCAATTTTACAAAATGAAAAAGTTCTGGAGATTGGTTGCACAACAGTGTGAATATACTTACTACTACTGAACTGTACACTTAAAAATGGTTAAGATGGTAATATGTGTATTTTACCATAATTTTAAAATTTTTTTTAATTTTAAAAAGCTTTTATGAGATGAAATTCATTACCCCTTAAATGCAACTTCTTCTGGCATCTCCATAGGCCACAAACACACACAAGTGAGTTTGTGTGTAAAGAGTGATCTTTGTCTAATAACCCATGATTTTACTAATTCGCCCTCAAAAGCCTAGATTATTTGAGTCCATGTTGAAGAATGATAAAAAGTACATTTTTCACCCCTCTGAATGCCACCTAACATGTAAGAAGAGGAACCGATGCTAACTCATTTGGCTAGAAATAAAAGGAGTAAAAGGACCAGCATTTACCTTCTACCTGGAGTTACTTGGGCAGAACCTGGAACAAAGCACCAGTATAAATAATTTTGAACTCCTTCCAATTATTATCAGGCTTTTGGTGATTATTAAAATGATTTCTCAACAAGAGCTACCATCAATTCCTTCCATTACCTGAAAACTTAGACCAGCAAAGAAAGAAGTCCCAAAGCCAGCTCCACACTGTGTCCCTTCCTTCTGAATCCACTGGAAAAATCAGTAAAAATTGTAAGTCTGCACTGCTGCTTTCTCGGGTTAGAAATTCCAAATTACTTTTAAAGCCTCCTCATTAATGTGTCCCTCTAACAGCCTAACCCTCATTGTTGGCCTGATATCCAGAATGCTTAGAGCTTGATGAAAAAGGATACAACTCAGTAGCCTTGAACGTAAGTGAGCTGAAATAACCCATCCATTTACCCCCAGATCCTCATGCTTCTCCAAGTCAGTGTACCCGACGATGCTGTCTCTGTACTTCTGGATGGATTCTAGCAATCCTAGGTGTTCTCTATCTCATGATCACAACTTTTTAGGTAGTTGTTTCAACTTTTTGTTGAAACAACTACCTAAATATATATATATATATATACCTATATATATATACACACACACAAATTGATGTGCATATATATGCACAAATCATGATTGTATAAATTGATGCACTTTCACAAAGTGAACATTTCTGTATAACATCTGCTTTTGTTACATTCAAGTTATCCTGCCAAAGATAACTACTATACCAAATATGCTGACTTTTAATATCATACATTAATTTTGCCTCTTTGTGGGTGGGGCAGGACTTTATATAAATGGAATCACACAGAGGGATCTGTAAATTCGTGAGATTCACCTATACTGCTCTATGTAGATGTAGTTTGTTCCCTTTCATTACTGTGTAAGGCAAATGTAACATGACTTATTTGTCCATTTTACTACTGATGACGCTTCCCATTTATTGGAAATTATCCCATCATATTTGGGTCTGTGAATGCACACCTCAAATCCCTGTATTTTAAGTTTCTAGAAATGTTCTAATGACCATCTGACAGCAACCACAGAGCTGCCTTGTCATCCTCTGTCCAAGTCAGTAATTCCCAAATTCCATCTCTAAGGTTCAACCAAAAACTGCCCTGCATGAAAAATCAAGAAACTCATTTTCCCTGAGAACAATACAACCTTTCTATATTTGTAGATTTTCTGTTATTGCTTTAGAAATTATTTTTTTAAACACTATGTTCTATCTACTTCAGTTCCGTTCAACAAGTTTTATTAGAATTTCATCTATGTGCCAAGCACTGTGCTCCTTATGGGACTACAAAATAAGGTAACATACAGTCTTGAATTTGGGGGAGCTCAGAGCCTACTGGAAAGAAAGATGATATTATATATGTGACTGCCCCCCACCCCAGAAGTGAATGTGCTGTTCAAATTTCTCACCAATGCTGTTCTAACTCCAGGGAAGAATAAAGTCATGACCCTAGGGCTGGGGGCTCTCAGGAAAGTCTTAAGTAGTTCACCCCAAGTGTGACATATCCTTGAAATGTTGTTCGTCAGTAAAGGTATGCTTAATAAAATGATCATGCCTGTTTTAATATCAAAATATTTCCCTTCACAACTGTCAGTTAAAATAGACACTCCAGGACAATGTGCCCTGTTTAACACTTGAATTTTAGCACTCCTGGAAACCACTAATATATTAAACCACTGTAGATATCACCACCGAAGTTTGAAAAGGACAAATCTGAACAACCTGTAAAAGTTTACCACATAATAAAAGGATATGAGGCAGCTCCATCAATCTTGAAGATGATCCACAAACATCTGGCCATATTGTATTTTGATATATACTAATTGATTTGCTCTACTTTTCCCAGGAGATAAATAATTCTTCATATATTTTATCCATTTTAAACAACCATGCATTTCAGAATAAGAATCGGAGGCTTTAAACCACAAACCCTCAGTAAAACAGAGGCTGAAATTCTAGTGTCACTCATACAGTTAATAACCAAAAAAGTAATACTCATCATTTTCCTAACTGTTTGAAAGTAGAAATTGACTCCTGGGAAGGCAGAGAAGCCAATTTGCAATGAGCGGCTTTCATTTCCTACTCAATTCAAATCGTCATAAAATTGTTTGAAGTCTTGGCACAAGTAGTGGCATTCCAATGTAACCTATAAGGGGCTCTTTGGGGAGGGACAGTTATATGTAAAATACACTCTGCATAGCAATCAAAACAGTCAGTGGACTTTGAGTGCTAAAATAGGACATCTTTCTAACCACAAAGAAGAAAAATGAAGACGGTGGCACAAGATGATTAGAACTAAGGGTGAGAATCCTTTGGGCGCTCTTATTTTGGCTTGCTGTGTCTTTTCTGTGCAAAGGGAGACGTGATATCTTTCATTCATTCATACACACATCCTGGAACTCAGGAAGTCCAAGGGGATGTACAACTAGGAGCCCTCAGAATACAGATGGGGATTAAAGCCTCGGAACTGAATAACATCACCTAGGCTAAAGAAGAGAAGAAAAGATGTATGAGGTCTGATCCCTAGTCTGATCCAATACAGAGGTAAGAAAGAGGAGGGCAGGCTGGAAAGAACCTTAGAAGAAGCAACCTATGATGTAGGAGGAAAAACAGGAGTGTGGAATGTCTTCAAATTATATGGGGGTGGAGAGGTGGTCAACAAGGTAGGAATACTCAACCGTTCCAAAGACTCTCAAAGGCCAAATGAGATGAGGTTTGACAAGGGACCAATGGAATCAGCAAGCTAAAGGCACCAGTAACCATAAGAAGCGTGGTTTCAGGAAGTAGGGAGGGCAAAAATGGATTGAGGAGGGCTTCCCTGGTGGCGCAGTGGTTGAGAGTTCGCCTGCCGATGCAGGGGATGCAGGTTCGTGCCCCGGTCCGGGAAGATCCCGCGTGCCGCGGAGCGGCTGGGCCCGTGGGCCGTCGCCGCTGGGCCTGCGCGTCCGGAGCCTGTGCCCCACAGTGGGAGAGGCCGCAGCAGTGAGAGGGCCGCGTACCGCAAAAAAAAAAAAAAAAAAAAATGGATTGAGGACAGGATACACAGTGAAGATTAAGTAAACAGAGAATAGAGACAACACTTTTGAGGAGTTTGCTATAAAGAAAAGTGCACAAAGTTTATAGTATCAGGAGCAGCACTTTTTAAAGATGAGCTACGATAGATTAGGCCATGTGTTTATGCTGACTGCAAAAATCTAGCAAAAACAGGTTAAGTCATGATTCGGAAGAGAAAGGGCTAAGTGCAGGCTTGAATCTCTTGAGCAGGTTACAGGTATGAGATCTCGTTTACAGAGTGTGTAGGGAGGGGAAATTAGATAAGAGCTCGACACTTCCTCCTCTATGAAAGGGAGATGAGCAGAAGGTGTCAGCATTAGACAGATTTGTCATGGGGAAGCTGTAACAACTTTCTTCTGATTGCTTCAGTTCGCTTCAGTGAAATAAAAAGGGAGGTCACAAGCTAAGAAAGGAGAAAGGACAGGTGTTGAAAATTTGAGGAGGAAAGGGTATAGATGCAATCATTTGGATAACCTGGTTTTCTATCCAAAACCTGCTACTCCAAGCTATGTGCCTTAAATAATTAAATTAACCTCTCTGATTCCCAGCTTCTTCATCTATAAAATAAGGACGATGGTTTTATCATGAGGTTAATCCACCACCTCAGAGTGAGTTTTATTTGGCTTGAGTTTCTTTCTTATAAAAGTAATCATCACAGATCTTCCAAAATGATATTCTGAAACCAATTATCACATGAGTTTATATTTAATAAGAATACACACATGCATGGAATAGATGGCGTGAAAAGGGCTCTGGGGCATACCTACAACAACTAGTCTTGGATTTAGATTGACTCAAAATATTCTACAACCAGAAAAGCAACAAGTAAATTATGATACAGAAGACAGTGCAAAGAAGCTGGATCTACTCCTAGGTGAAACACTCATTTGCTGTGTGCCATGGATATCACCTAACTTTTCTAGGCAGATATTTCCAAACTGTAAAATGAAGCCCTTGGACTTAACGATCTGGTTCCTTCCAGCTCTAAAATTCTGTGGACATATGAATAACTCCATTTATACATAGTTGCCCCTTGCCTACTCCATGTATAGCTTTGAATTGCTAGACCCCCTCTTTCTTTCTCTTTTTTTAACATCTTTATTGGAGTATAATTGCTTCACAATGTTATGCTAGTTTCCGCTGCACAACAAAATGAATCGGCCATATGCGTACATATATCCCCATATCCCCTCCCTCTTGCATCTCCCTCCCACCCTCCCTATCTCACCCCTCTAGGCTGTCACAAAGCACCGAGCTGATCTCCCTGTGCTATGCAGCTGCTTCCCACTGGCTATCTATTTTACATTTGGTAGTGTATATATGTCCATGCCACTCTCTCACTTCATCCCAGCTTACCCTTCCCCCTCTCCATGTCCTCAAGTCTATTCTCTACGTCTGCATCTTTATTGCTGTCCTGCCCCTAGATTCATCAGAACCTTTTTTTTTTTTTAGATTCCATGTATATGTGTTACCATATGGTATTTGTTTTTCTCTTTCTGACTTACTTCACTCTGTATGACAGATTCTAGGTCCATCCACCTCACTACAAATAACTCAATTTCATTTCTTTTTATGGCTGAATAATATTCCATTGTATATATGTGCCACATCTTTATCCATTCATCTGTCGATGGAAACCTAGGTTGCTTCCATGTCCTGGCTATTGCAAATAGTGCTGCAATGAACACTGTGGTACATGACTCTTTTTGAATTATGGTTTTCTCAGGGTATATGCCCAGTAGTGGGATTGCTGGGTCATATGGTAGTTCTATTTTTAATTTTTTAAGGAACCTCCACAGTTCTCCACAGTGGCTGTATCAATTTACATTCCCACCAACAGTGCAAGAGGGTTCCCTTTTCTCCACACCCTCTCCAGCATTTATTGTTTGTAGATTTTTTGATGATGGCCATTCTGACCAGTGTGAGGTGATACCTCATTGTAGTTTTGATTTGCATTTCTCTAATAATTAGTGATGTTGAGCATCCTTTCATGTGTTTGTTGTCAATCTGCATATTTTCTTTGGAGAAATATCTATTTAGGTCTTCTGCCCATTTTTGGATTGGGTTTTTTGATATTGAGCTGCATGAGCTGCTTGTATATTTTAGAGATTAATCCTCTGTCAGTTGCTTTATTTGCAAATATTTCCTCCCATTCTGAGGGTTGTCTTTTCGTCTTGTTTATGGTTCCTTTGCTGTGCAAAAGCTTTTAAGTTTCATTAGGTCCCATCTGTTTATTTTTATTTCCATTTCTCTACGAGGTGGGTCAAAACGGATCTTGCGGTGATTTATGTCATAGTGTGTTCTGCCTATGTTTTCCTCTAAGAGTTTTATAGTGTCTGGCCTTACATTTAGGTCTTTAATCTATTTTGAGTTTATTTTCATGTATGGTGTTAGGAAGTGTTCTAATTTCATTCTTTTATATGTAGCTGTCCAGTTTTCCTAGCACCACTTATTGAAGAGGCTGTCTTTTCTCCATTGTATACTCTTGCCTCCTTTATCAAAGATAAGGTGACCAGGAATCTCTTGGGTTCCTTCCGGAAGATGGCGGAAGAGTAAGACGCGGAGATCACGTTCCTCCCCACAGATACACCAGAAATACATCTACGCATGGAACAACTCCTACAGAGCATCTACTGAACGCTGGCAGAAGACCTCAGACCTCCCAAAAGGCAAGAAACCCCCCACGTACCTGGGTAGGGCAAAAGAAAAAACTAAACAGAGACAAAAGGATAGGGACGGGTCCTGCACCAGCGGGAGAGAGCTGTGAAGGAGGAAAAGTGTCCACACACTAGGAAGCCCCTTCGCGGGTGGAGGCTTCGGGAGGCGGAGTGGGAGAGCTTGGGAGCCGCGGAGGAGAGCACAGCAACAGGGGTGCGGAGGACAAAGCGGACAGATTCCAGCGCAGAGGATCGGGCCGACCGGAACTCGCCAGCCGAGAGGCTTGTCTGCTCGCCCGCCGGGGCGGGCGGGACTGGGAGCTGAGGCTCCGGCTTTTGTCGGAGCGCCGGGAGAGGACTGAGGTTGGCGGCGTGAACACAGCCTGCAGGGCGTTAGTGCACCGTGGCTGGCCGGGAGAGAGTCCGGGGAGAAGTCTGGAACTGCCGAAGAGGCAAGAGACTTTTACGTCCCTCTTTCTTTCCTGGTGCACGAGGAGAGGGGATTAAGAACGCTGCTTGAGAGAGCTCCAGGGACGGGCGCGAGCCGCGGCTAAAAGTGCGGAGCCCAGAGACAGACATGAGACGCTAGGGCCGCTGCTGCCGCCACCGGGAGGCCTGTGTGCGAACACAGGTCACTAGCCACACGCCCTTCCGGGGAGCCTGTGCAGCCCGCCACTGCCAGGGTCCCGGGATCCAGGGACAACTCCCCCGGGAGAACGCACAGGCGCGCCTCAGGCTGCAACTTCTCGCCGGCCTCTGCCGCCGCAGGCCCGCCCCACACTCCGTGCCCCTCCCTACCCCCGGGCCTGAGTGACCCAGAGCCTCCGAATCAGCGGCTCCTTTAACCCCGTCCTGTCTGAGCAAAGAACAGACGCCCTCCGGCGACCTACACGCACAGGCGGGGCTAAATCCAAAGCTGAGCCCCTGGGAGCCGTGAGAACAAAGAAGAGAAAGGGAAATCTCTCCCAGCAGCCTCAGAAGCAGCGGATTAAAGCTCCACAATCAACTTGATGTACCCTGCATCTGTGGAATACCTGAATAGACAACCAATCATCCCAAATTAAGGAGCCCTGTGGATGAAAGGCTCTTGGTGCTGCAGCCAGGAGTCAGTGCTGTGCCTCTGAGGTGGGAGAGCCAACTTCAGGACACTGATCCACAAGAGACCTCCCAGCTGCACATAATATCAAACAGCAAAAATTTCCGAGAGATCTCCATCTCAACGCCAGCACCCAGCTTCACTCAACGACCAGCAAGCTACAGTGCTGGACATCCTATGCCAAACAACTAGCAAGACAGGAACACAACCCCACCCATTAGCAGAGAGGCGGCCCAAAATCATAATAAGTCTACAGACACCCCAAAACACACCACCAGACGTGGACCTGCCCACCAGAAAGACAAGATCTAGCCTCATCCACCAGAACACAGGCACTAGTACCCTCCACCAGGAAGCCTACACAACCCACTGAACCAACCTTAGCCACTGGGGACAGACACAAAAAACAACAGGAACTACGAACCTTCAGCCTGCAAAAAAGGAGACCCCAAACACAGTAAGATAAGCAAAATGAAAAGACAGAAAAACACACCGCATATGAAGGAGCAAGATAAAAACCCATCAGACCTAACAAATGAAGAGGAAATAGGCAGTCTACTTGAAAAAGAATTCAAAATAATGATAGTAAGGTTGATCCGAAATCTTGGAGATAGAATGGACAATAGAATGGACAAAATGCAAGAATCAGTTAACAAGGACCTAGAAGAACTAAAGATGAAACAAGCAACGATGAACAACACAATAAATGAAATTAAAAGTACTCTAGATGGGATCAATAGCAGAATAACTGAGGCAGAAGAACGGATAAGTGACCTGGAAGATAAAATAGTGGAAATAACTACTGCAGAGCAGAATAAAGAAAAAAGAATGAAAAGAACTGAGGACAGTCTCAGAGACCTCTGGGACAACATTAAACGTACCAACATTCGAATTATAGGGGTTCCAGAAAAAGAAGAGAAAAAGAAAGGGACTGAGAAAATATTTGAAGAGATTATAGTTGAAAACTTCCCTAATATGGGAAAGGAAATAGTTAATCAAGTCCAGGAAGCACAGAGAGTCCCATACAGGATAAATCCAAGGAGAAATACGCCAAGACACATATTAATCAAACTGTCAAAAATTAAATACAAAGAAAACATATTAAAAGCAGCAAGGGAAAAACAACAAATAACACACAAAGGAATCCCCAAAAGGTTAACAGCTGATCTTTCAGCAGAAACTCTGCAAGCCAGAAGGGAGTGGCAGGACATATTGAAAGTGTTGAAGGAGAAAAACCTGCAACCAAGATTACTCTACCCAGCAAGGATCTCATTCAGATTTGATGGAGAAATTAAAACCTTTAGAGACAAGCAAAAGCTGAGAGAGTTCAGCACCACCAAACCAGCTCTACAACAACTGCTAAAGGAACTTCTCTAGGCAAGAAACACAAAAGAAGGAAAAGACCTACAATAACAAACCCAAAACAATTAAGAAAATGGGAATGGGAACACACATATCGATAATTAACTTAAATGTAAATGGACTAAATGCTCCCACCAAAAGACACAGATTGGCTGAATGGATACAAAAACAAGACCCATATATTTGCTGTCTACAAGAGACCCGTATGCTAACACATATATATGGAATTTAAGAAAAAAAAAATGTCATGAAAAACCTAGGGGTGAAACAGGAATAAAGACACAGACTTACTAGAGAATGGACTTGAGGCTATGGGGAGGGGGAAGGGTAAACGGTGACAAAGCAATAAAGAGGCATGGACATGTATACACTACCAAACGTAAGGTAGATAGCTAGTGGGAAGCAGCCGCATAGCACAGGGAGATCAGCTCGGTGCTGTGTGACCGCCTGGAGGGGTGGGATAGGGAGGGTGGGAGGGAGGGTGACGCAAGCGGGAAGAGATATGGGAACATATGTATATATATAACTGATTCATTTTGTTGTGAAGCTGAAACTAACATACCATTGTAAAGCAATTATGCTCCAATAAAGATGTTTAAAAAAAAAAAAAAAAAAAAAAGATAAGGTGACCATATGTGCATGGGTTTATCTCTGGGCTTTCTATCCTGTTCCACTGATCTATATTTCTGTTTTTGTGCCCCTACCATACTTTCTTGATTACTGTAGCTTTGTAGTATAGTCTGAAGTCAGGGCACCTGATTCCTGCAGCTCCATTTTTCTTTCTCAAGATTGCTTTGGCAATTTGGGGGCTTTTGTGTTTCCATACAAATTGTGAAAATTTTTCTTCTAGTTCTGTGAAAAATGCCATTGGTAGTTTGATAGGGATTGCACTGAATCTGTAGATTACTTTGGGTAGTATAGTCATTTTCACAATGTTGATTCTTCCAAGCCAAGAACACGGTATATCTCTCCATCTATCTGTATAATCTTTAATTTCTTTCATCAGTGTATTACAGTTTTCTGCATACAGGTTTTTTGTCTCCTTAGGTAGGTTTATTCTTAGGTATTTTATTCTTTTTGTTGCAATGGGACAACATGGGAGTGTTTCCTTAATTTCTCTTTCAGATTTTTCATCATTAGTGTATAGGAATGCAAGAGATTTCTGTACATTAATTTTGTATCCTTCTACTCTACCAAATTCATTGATTAGCTCTAGTAGTTTTCTGGTAGCATCTTTAGGCTTCTCTATGTATAGTATCATGTCATCTGCTAAGAGTGACAGTTTTACTTCTTCTTTTCCAATTTGGATTCCTTTTATTTCTTTTTCTTCTCTGATTGCTGTGGCTAGGACTTCCAAAACTATGTTGAATAATAGTGGTGAGGGTGGGCAACCTTGTCTTGTTCCTGATCTTAGACCCCCTCTTTCTTTAAAGTGACAACACAGTATCTTCTTTAGTATCACAGCACACTAAATCTTTAAGGTAAATGTTAAATATTCTAATAAACTAAACTTTTGAATGACTGTATCATGTGTATGGCCATAAGTAGCAAATTATATCAAGACATTACATTTTTTATTGAAGTACGGTTGATTTACAATGTTGTGTTAATTTCTGCTGTACAGCAAAGTGACTCAGTTATATATACATTCTTTTTTATATTCTTTTCCATTATGGTTTATGCCAGGACCTTGTTGTCCATCCATTCTATATGTAATAGTTTGCATCTACTAACCCCAAACTCCCAGTCCATCCCTCCCCCACCCCCCCAAGACATTATATTCTAAATAAACACTGTAGGGTCTTAGGGGAATACACAAATATATTTTTTGGCAAAATGCTTAAAATCAACACATAATCTTTACAAATCAGTGTTAAGTTTGACTTGACAAAGACAGATAAGAGGATATGTTATTTTTATCATTTAATTTTTTAATGGAATATTATTAATTTATCCTTCAGTGACAAGTTCACAGGTTTAAAAAAAGAACTTGAATACCAAAGTTTTTTAAATGGCACAATCATATGTATAGTCATGCATTTTTAGTTATCTGAAATGAGTTTTGGTTCCAGTAAGCTCAATGACAAGATAAGTATTACCATGGCTGATTCTGTCACTTAGAATGGACTCCAATTATGGGATTTGTATAATAATGAAAATTATGGTCAACATGTTTTGACTAACCAAATTTCCAAATCCCTTCAACTGCCCCTGTGGCAATGAACAAAGGATTGCCATTTCATTTAAGCAATTGTCCTAACCATCTCATACAACAGCAATGAATTTAAAACTTGGATAATACTCCCATCACAGTGGTGATTGTTTTGTAATAATACAGAAATATCAAAACACTATGTGTGCAGCAGTAACTAACATGATGTTGTAGGTCAATTATACTTCAAAAAACAAATAAACAAATTCACAGAAAGAGAGATCAGACTTGTGGTAACCAGAGGCAAGGGGTAGGGAGTGGGGGAGTGGATGAAGGTGGTCAAAAGGTCAAACTTCCAATTATAAGATAAATAAGTCCTAGGGATGTGATGTACAACATGATTAATATAATTAACCCTGCTGTATGTTATATACGAAAGTTGGCAAGAGAGTAAATCCTAACAGTTCTCATCACAAGGAAGAAGTTTTTTTCTTTTTCTTTTATTTTGTATCTGTATGAGATGATGGATGTTCACTAAATTTATTATGGTAATCATTTCCTGATGTATGTAAGTCAAATCATTATGCTACACACCTTAAACTTACACGGTGCTGTCAATTATATCTCAATAAAACTGGAAGAAAAAAATACTTCCATCACAAAGATTTCCAAGGTTTCTTTATTTTCTGTGCCTCTCCTTTTGGTATGTCTATAAACTTCACTGAAACAAACTTTCTAAAAACTTCAAATGACCCCTTTCCTTGTGGTAGGGCTGCCAGATTTAGCAAATAAAAATGCAGAATGCTGGCTTAAAATTGAATTTCAGATAAATAACAAATAAGTTTTTAGTATAAGTATGTCCTAAATATTGCACTAAAAAATTACTCGTGTTTTATCTGAAATTCAAATTTAACAGAGCATCCTGTCTTTTATCTGACCACTCTGCCTCTTTGCCCACCTTAGCCATTCAATAGGATCCAGGAAGTACACTGAGCTCATGGTGATGGTGATGATGGTGATAACATCTGACTTTTATAAAGGGTTAATTAAGGGCCAAAAATAGCAAGCTTTTCTGATTGTATAATTTGGTATGATTTGCTTAAATTAATCAAAATGAAACATTAATCTATTTTGTGCTTAATTGTCTGAAAATTCATGCATTCATTATTCACTGAGGTCCTACATTTTGCCAAACTCTTATCAAGCACTGGGGAAATGGCAGTGAACAAAACAGAGTGGTGTTTTCCTCTTGGAGCCTGAGCAAGTAGGAAAAAGGCATCCAATAATAGGTTCAGGGATACACAACCATGGAACGCGTGTCATGAGAGAGCAAACAAGGGGAACCTACCTTACCTAGGAGTATAGCTGGGTGTAGGGAAAGCCTCTCCAATTCTGAGACCTGGAGTCTGAGTAGGCATGGGCCAGCATTGAGGGAAGAGTAGGAGAATTTGGCAAGTTAAAGCGACTGGAAAAGGCCAGTGTGGGTAGAATATGGTAAGCAAGTTGGCAAGGGCAGAAAATGAGTCTGTAGAAATAGATGGGGGCCACCACGTGGAGTCCTCTGAGTCATGTTAGGATGTGGGATTTTTTTAATGGCATGAAGAAGCCCTTGGAGGCTTTTCAGCAGTATGGTGACATGATCGAAATTGCCTATTAAAACGCTCTACCTAGCAGTTAGGTGGGAAATCATACAGAAGGGAAAACTAGTACCACTGGGGAGACAGACCATTGAAGGAGAGGAGGCATAAAATAAGGGTGTCTTTAGCTGGTGTGGTGATAGTGAGATAGAGAAATATTTTGGAGCTAGAAATGACAGGATTTGTCACTGGATATAAGTAAGGAGTGAAAAAATATGAGATGTCAGATGGCTTGATTAGAGTATGAGACTAGAATGCGGGGAAGGATGGATATGCCACTTCCAAAAAAGGGCAATTTGGGGTAGATTAGAGTGCATCAGGGAGGGAAAGAGGCAATCTAATTTTGGCCCTGTTAAATTTGAAATGCCTAGTCCCAGCCCTTTGTATCACCATAATGTGAATCTGGAAATAAAGAGACCGGCATCGTGAGCATTGCTTGTGGAATTAAAGTGTTCTATAT
This sequence comes from Grampus griseus, assembly GCF_964374135.1. NCBI lineage: Eukaryota > Metazoa > Chordata > Mammalia > Artiodactyla > Delphinidae > Grampus > Grampus griseus. The sequence continues at coordinate 32,413,994 of NC_139013.1, read as the reverse complement.
TCAGGAATGTTTTACTTCATGGTCCAAATACAAATGAAGAGGACATGTTACTTATCCAGGACAGAACCTAAAAAGTTTGGGTTAAGTGATGACTTGTAGAACTGGAACCAATTAAACACTGAGATTTGAAAGAATGTATTGTAATATTGCTCATAAAATGCAAACAGACTCTATCACGGAAGAGATTTGTCTCCACTAAATAGAGAAAAAGATTCAAATAAAGGAAGTCTTCATATACTATTCACTGACTTTCTTCTTGACAATTTGACAGACAAGATACAAATAGTTCGCTTTTGTAACTGACTCTAAGAACGGCAACCAATGATCTGGCTGACTGACTAAAACTGTTAATTAAACAAAGTAAATGGGTTTTCCACCTCATCCTCAGCACTTCCCATCAAATCAACTGTATGAACATGTACATGACTTGTGACCTCATTTTATTCTACATAGAAAAGTTTGAGAAAGAAAAGTGAGTTAAATTCTCTTACATTTTCCCCTTCACATATGTCCTGAGATGGGATGATAATCCCATCTAGAGTTTATCACAGAAAAGTTTTCAACAGGACAGAATTAAATGAAACTGAGCATTAGAGAGAAATGGTTGAAAATAGGACAAGGATACATTTATATAATTTCTATATGTGTTGTTGGTCCAGTGTGGTGTGGTATGAATAGACCTTATTGATAAATTAGATATTTATGTATGTGAATATACATGTAGAAATTAAGGCAGAGCGGGACTTCCCCGGTGATCCAGGGGCTAAGACTCCATACGCCCAACGCAGGGGGCCCGGGTTCGATCCCTGCTGGGGGAACTAGATCCCGCATGCCACAACTAAAGATCCCACGGGCTGCAACTAAGACCCGGCACAACCAAATAAATAAATAGATATTAAAAAAAAAAAAAAAGAAATGAGGGCAGAACTTTGGGAAAATACACCCATTATGAAATGAACAAAATGTATCTCACTTTTTAATATTCTCACGTGCAGCGCATAAATGCACACAGTGCTTTTTAACATAACTGTTCCACATGGAAATATTTTAAAACTCTAAAAGTACATTTGACAATGTCTTTATAGAGAGCAGCATGTTCGGTCTGTTCTTTGAAATGAAGAGTGTCAACCATCACTGCAGTTCTTAGAACTGAGATGTTAAAAGTCTGTGGTGTCAAGAATGGGCTCATTGTGGGCTGCTGATAATACAGACTCCTACAAATGTTCCATTGTACTTCTGAGCCATGCTAATGATCCGTGCCTAATGGATTATGCAGAGCGTTTTGAAGCCACCTTTTCCCTGATCATCATCAACTCTCAGTACCTTGTCAAAAAGCACCAATGGTTGTCATGATGACATCCCACGAGTGTCCCTTCCCCAATGCAGCCATCAAATGCATTTGAAGGCTTTGGGAAACAGGCAGCAAAATTCAAGGGGAGTTCAATAGTGCATATCTGAGTTTTCAAAAAAATTAAATCTGAAATAATATTTGAGACATGGGCCTTTCACAGTGGAAAAAGTGAGCTATTGCTATGTGGGAATTCCATTGTTATCCAACTGAGAGAAAATAATACCTTATAGTTACAGAGCACTTTTTAAGTTACATGTTGTACATTTTTATCTCATTTACTAACACAATGTTCCTGTCAGTACCATTATCATTCTCATTTTATAGATGAGGCCCTCAGAGATCTCAAGAAACATGCTTAAGAAACATTCCTCATTTGGTAAGTGGTAAAATGGTGATTCAAACCCAGTTCTCTATGATTCCAGAGTGTGAGCTTGTAAGCACCCTCCTAGGTCCCCAATTATTGTGCCATAATATGGAAATCTATGAACTCAGCAAATTTTCCAAAAGCCCAATAGAAATCAAACATTTACTTATCAAGAAAGTCCCAGGTTTACTTAAAAAAAAAAAAAACTTTTTTTTTAGCTTTTAAGATAGAATTAGGGGGCTTCCCTGGTGGCTCAGTGGTTAAGAATCCGCCTACCAGTGCAGGGGACACCGGTTCGAGCCCTGGGCCAGGAAGATCCCACATGCCACGGAGCAGCTGGGCCTCTGTGCCACAACTACTGAGCCTGAGCTCTAGAGTCCACGAGCCACAACTACTGAAGCCTGCATGCCACAGCTACTGAAGCCCGTGCACCTAGAGCCCATGCTCCGCAACAAGAGAAGCCACTGCGATGAGAGGCCTGTGCACCGCAACGAATAGTAGCCCCTGCTCGCTGTGACTAGAGAAAGCCCTCGTGCAGCAACGAAGACCCCACGCAGCCAAAAATAAATAAATATTTTTTAAGTAATAAAATTTTAAAAAAAGATAGAATTAGGAAGAGAGAAAATTTGGAGTTGAAAGAATAAGGTTCACATCCAGCTCTGTCATTTGTGTCCTATGTGACACTGCACAAGTTACTTAATGCTACAGTGTTATTATGATAAACTCAGTGAAGTGAATGATATTATACCCATTTCTCAGATGAACATACCGGTTAAATTCAACCCTGAGGGGCTTCCCTGGTGGTGCAACGGTTAAGAATCCGCCTGCCAATGCAAGGGACACGGGTTCGAGCCCTCATCTGGGAAGATCCCACATGCTGCGGAGCAACTAAGCCTGTGCGCCACAACTACTGAGCCTGTGCTCTAGAGCCCATGAGCCACAACTACTGAGCCCGTGCTCTAGAGCCCTCATGCCACCACCACTGAAGCCTGCGTGCCTACAGCCCGTACTTTGCAACAAGAGAAGCCACCACAATGAGAAGTCCGCGCACCACAACGAAGAGTAGTCCCCGCTCACTGCAACTAGAGAAAGCCTGTGAGCACCAAGGAAGACCCAACACAGCCAAAAATAAATAAATAAAATAAATAAACTTATTTAAAAAAAAAATTCAACTCTGAGTGTGGCTATATCCCAAATTACTGATCTCTTTATTTAGAAGGACTGAAAAACTATGTGATGCCAAATTGCACTTAGTCTAACCTTGGTCACAAGGTTGAATATGCCAGAATTTGGGGACTATACTGATATGAGTTTACTGTGTAATTGTCTTGGAAGGATCCCAGGTCCAGATCACACCCCCGTAGGTGAGAGTAGAGTTTTCCTAAAGTGAAACGATATTTTAACTGTCAGTCATCCTGGAAAGAGATCCTTTGGAGGCAATAAAAAAAGGACTTGGGAGAACCCCATGAAAGAGGGGAAATTATATCTCTTTCCTTCAGTCTCAGGACCCAGTTCAGTTCACCGGATGTTTGGTCACATTGACACAGTTCCAGAAAAAAGCAGGAAGCCAATCTGAGGGAAAGACCTAGGGATGGAGCACAGCTGTAAATCACTGCATGTTGGACTCCTCTTTTCCTGTTACCAACCTTCAGTGAAATCTCTGCTACGATCTAGGACAAAGGTCTGCAAACACTTTCTATAAAGGGCCAGAGAGTGAATACTGTAGGCTTTGTGGGCTATACTGTCTCATCGCAACCACTTAACTCCTGACATTGTAGCTCAAAAGCTGCCCTAGGGCTTCCCTGCTGGCGCAGTGGTTGAGAGTCCGCCTGCCGATGCAGGGGGACACGGGTTCGTGCCCCGATCCGGGAAGATCCCACATGCCGCGGAGCGGCTGGGCCCGTGAGCCATGGCCGCTGAGCCTGTGCATCCGGAGCCTGTGCTCCGCAACGGGAGAGGCCACAACAGTGAGAGGCCCGCGTACGGGGTCGGGGGGGGGGTGGGGAAGCTGCCCTAAATATGTAAACGAGTGAGGGTGGCTGTGTTTCGATAAAACTTTATATACATTGAAATTCTAATTTAATATAATTATCACATGTAATGAAATATTATTCTTTTGATTTTTTGTCAACTATTTAAAAATGTAAAATACATTCTTAGCTCACAATCCATACAAAAACAGGCAACAGGCCAGATTTGAACCAGGGGTTGGAATTTGCCCCCTGCTCTAGGAAATTAAACAGGAGAGCCTATCCTCCTGGAAGTAAGGCAGTAAAACAGAAAGAAATGTGCCCTTCTCTGAGGACTCGAGGCTGGAAACTAATGCTACTGTCACCATCCAAGACAGTCACATTCTATGCTGACTTCCTCCTACTTAACTAAGCCCATGGCTGCTGAATTTTAGGATGTCAATATAAGGGCAACACTGTCCTCCAAACTACTAGAAATTGATTATGGATACAAATCACCAGTGATGCACCTGGTACTTAAAACATACTTTGACAATACTTGATTCCCTCCCTCTTGCTGATTTTAGCTTCGTAACCTTGGTGTGAAATATGCTTAATTCACATCTAAACTGTTGAGTTTTTTTTTCTAATTCTGACTAATAGAAATACAGGAAAGCCAAATCCTTATTACTTAAAACATACAGTTATTATTGTTTAATATTCTTATTTTTTGAGAGGTCAAATTGTTCAAGGTCTGTAGACAAGGGACAAAAAAAAATAAGACCATATACAAAAGATACTTTGGTGGTGGTCTCCACCACTTCCCCTACATAAAAACTGCATCGTGTGTCTTTTTCTCCACATTCTGCATATACACGCACACACATAAGCACATGTGCCTTTCTCCAGCCTTTATATTTATGCACACTTTAAAATAACAATTTCATTAACTTCATTCATCTTTTGGATTAGCCAAAGGACAGCCTTGTAGACATTAATGCAGCATAGAAAATCAATGCATCACAATTAGTAAAAGCCAATTGGAAAGGCTCCTGGCTTTTGTTTTACTTTATTTTTACTCATACACATTCAGTTTATTTCAACAGAGGACAATTTTGCTATTCATGCCATCAGCCAGAATTCTTGAACCAATGAAGCCAGTGGACACTAATGAAAAAGGATTTTTCATGTCTGTTGCATCTGACTCAACACCAAGTTGCTTAATGAATTACATTTGGGTTTCACCTAGAGTTGATTAAATATTTAACATTTGGAGCAAAAATACAGCTGCATTCAGTAGGTTAAGGGTGAGCCACAAAATGGCTTCTAATAACCAATTCTAGAAGTGCATTATAGAAAACACTATTAAAAATTATCTAACCCAATAAACCAGTATTTTAGACTAGAAATAACTGAGGCCCAAGAGATTCAGGTGGCATGGTTGAAGTCATCCAGCTAGATTTTAATCCGGCATTCCTTTTAGCTGGATATTAGACTCATTCTGAGAAGCAGAAAATGGGACTGTTTCTTTTAGGATGGTCAAATCCTAGTATTCAGAGATTGGCCCTCTTTTTGAACAGGTGTAGACTGCACCTGACCTCAGGCTACACGTGTTTCTGACAATTCCAAATGAAGTGTCTGCTCTAAGGGAAAGATCTGGATTTTAGCTGCTGCCCTCGGTGGTGCAGGGTTAAGTGCCAACATGTTTGAGTGCAGGACTTATTCTTGAAGTTGCCAGCTTCAGCTAATTGCAGATGTAAAAGATAAGACACCAATTTCAAAAAGAAGAGCACATTGCAATGAGGCCAAAAAACGTGTTCACTGTGCTCCTTCCCTATCTAAGGACAATTGACCGCACTAGAGGAGACTGATAAAATTTAATGGTCTTTTTTTTTAAGTTATTTCTAATTTAAATGTGATTTAAGAAAATTAATACCCAAGTCTGATTCAGAAGTCATTTGGGGCAGCTAAATTACAAGGCTCCTTAGAGGAAGAGTTTTTTCCATTCAATTAATAAACAAATTTTTAGGTATTATTAAGGTATGATTGATACAATAAACAGCACATATTTAAGGGGGACAACTTGACCAGTGTTGAAATATGCATACACTCATGTAACTATCATCACAGTCAACATAATAAACAATTCCATAATGCCCAATAGTTTACTGGACATGTCTGAAATCTACTCTCCAGCTCTGTCCTTAGACAACCACTAATCTGTTTTTTGTTTGTTTGCTCTTATTTTTTTTGGGGGGGTGGGGTTTTTTGTGGTTTGGGGAGTATTTTTTACTGGTTTCCAAGTGATCCTTTATTGAAATATTTTCCTTAGTAGTTCCTAACTAGCTGGGCATTCAACTGCACCAGTTGATGTCATCTATGACGTCATGACGGTGGTGACCATCAACACTGCAGCCATACACTGGGCAGTCCCCAGGATTTCTTGAATGGTTCCAGAGAGTTTTCTAGCTAAACATCCATGCCACATCTGTCAGACAAAGTTGACAATCTCTTCAACAGTGATGTTTCCTATGTGCTTAATGTTTTTTGATTCTTTCCGTCTCTAGGTGATTCCTTGAGGGCTTTGATGGCCAGGGTAGAAGTAGAAGGTACCACCTCAATCTGGGCCTGTCTGTTTTAAATGGGTAGGTCCACTATAATCCTCAGGCCCTTCATGTCACTGGTTGCCTTGGTGATGCCACCACCAAGCTTTTTTGGAGACAGACTCAGGGGACAGATATTGGTGGCCAGGGCAGACGTGGTATCAATTTCCCGACCAAGGCACCTCAAGTACACACAACTTTTGATCTTGTTGGGGTTGAACTTGAGCGACATGTTGGAGGCAGCTGGTGTCGGATAGACCTGGATGCAAAAAGACGGAAGAAAGTTGCCCCTTGGCCTGCTCTGAGATAAAAGAGGAAAGCTGCTTTCTGTTATATATTTGTTTGCACTTTCTAGAATCTTCTAGAAATGAGGTCCTGTAGTATGTACTCTTTTTTGGTCTGGCTTATGTAATTCAACATAAATGATTTTGAGATTCATCCATGTTGTTGCGTGTATCAATAGTTTATTCCTTTTTTCTGAGTTTATTGTAAGGATATAGAAAAACTAAATTGAAATGGACCATAGACCTAAATGCCAACCCATAAAACTTCTAAAAGAAAACAGGAAAAAATCATAATGGCCTTGAATTGGGATAAGATATCTAATATAGCAGGGGTCCCCAACCCCCATGCCGTGGACCACTACTGGTCCGCAGCCTGTTAGGAACCGGGCCGTGCAGCAGGAGGTGAGCGGCGGGCAAGCGAGTTAAGCTTCATCTGCCGCTCCCCATCGCTCACATTACCGCCTGAGCCATCCCCGCCACCCCACCCCACCCCCTGGTCTGTGGAAAAACTGTCTTCTACAGAACCGGTTCCTGGTGCCAAAAAGGTTGGGGTCCACTGTATAGGACAACAAAAGCGTGAACTATTAAAACATCAATAAATTGAACTTCATCAAAATTAAAACTTTTTCTCTTCCAAACACACTGTTAAGAAAGTGGAAAGGCGGGCTTCCCTGGTGGCGCAGTGGTTAAGAATCCGCCTGCCAATGCAGGGGACACGGGTTCGAGCCCTGGTCAGGGAAGATCCTACACGCTGTGGAGCAACTAAGCCCATGCGCCCCAACTACTGAGCCTGTGCTCTAGAGCCCGTGAGCCACAACTACTGAAGCCCACGAGCCACAACTACTGAAGCCCGTGTGCCTAGAGCGTGTGCTCTGAAACAAGAGAAGCCACTGAAATGAGAAGCCGCGCAGTGCAACGAAGAGTAGCCCCCGCTCACCGCAACTAGAGAAAGCCCGCGCACAGCAACAAAGACCTAACGCAGCCAAAGATAAATAAATAAATAAGTTTATTAAAAAAAAAGAAACGCCACACACTTTGAAGCAGCCAAAGGTGGTAAGGCCTGGAGTGGACGCCAGCTTTATTTATTGTCAAGGCCAGCACATTCGTCAACTCTCCTCATTAAAATTTGCCAATTAATGAGCAGTGGCATACCCCTTAGCAAAGGTCAGCAGCAGCCTAAGCAAACTTATCAAAAATTCAAAAAGGTACAGAGTTTGGGAAAAGTTCATTCTTCACTTAATTAACGGATCTAATTACAATCCTGACATAACAAAATGCAAAATGCGGTCTTCAAAAGACACGCAGTCAAAGATTTAACAGCCCAGATAACCTTCTCCTTTGGTACAGGCTGACCCAAATGTGTGGGGGGGGGGGGAATCTTAGCATACAGTCAACGGGGTTGATGAAATGGCTTTTCAAGAAATTAAAGCTTAGTAGGGTATCAGTATCCCAGAGCAACAAAGGAATTGAAAGCGAATGAAGACGCTCCCACATCCCGCAATCTGGCTGAACACAGAGTCAAGGCTTTCACTAATCTCCTTTGTTAGCAGACATCAAAGTATTTATTTGGTGACCTTTCCTGACTAGTTGTGAATAGCACTTTAGCATCCTAAAGAGTCCGGGTCTGTAACTGTTGCCTCATTTAGATGAAACCTAAGATACAATAAGATAGAATGGATATGCTGTGCTTACATTGTTTCTGAAATAGCAGGTCTAGAATTTCAAACCAGGTACCACTAACCAAAGGCTTAGAGAAAAATCACCCTGACCTCCAGCTCATCCACTCAGAGAACAACCACCTTGAGAGGGTTAGCTCCATCACTGTCTCATGACATGGAATCAGCTTCACAGGAGACAGTAAAAACCCTGGCAACTTCAAGTTTTGATTCTGTACATGAAAATGAACAGATAGGAAGCATTAAGTCTCAAGGCTTCTCACCATTCTCACCCTTCAAGGGTGTTCAAAACTTTTAGACAGCAAGTGGGTTTTCCACTCAGGAGTTCCTAGGTGAGAAGCACACTCGTGGATTAGAATAAGCATATCACAGAGTATTATTATCTGGAAGGGGAAACCGATGCTCAGAGAGAATAAATGACTCACCTAAGACCAAACACAAAGGTAATAGTAAAGAACCCTGCAGCCTACCCTCAGCAGGGTCAGGTGTGGTAGTTCTAATCATTTCTTTATTCAACAAACATTCGTTAAGCATCTTTCATGTGTTGGGCCTTGTTTAGTCACCGGAATGAGGTTAAGTGTTCAAAACAGATATGTCCTACCCCTCATAGAGCTTCTATTCTAGTGGAGGAAGATAGACAATAAAGCAACAAATAAGCAAGAAAAATGCATCTAGGGAATTCTCTAGCAGTCCAGTGGTTAGGACTTGGCACTTTCACTGCTGGGGCCCAGGTTCAATCCCTGGTCAGGGAGCTAAGATACCGCGAGCTGCGTGGCTCGGCCAAAAAAGAAAAAAACAGAAAGAAAGAAAATGCATCTACTATCGGTGCTTATAGAGAACTAAAACGGAGGGACGTGAGAGTGACTGGGTGATCATTATAGTTGGAAGGACTGGAGAAGCTCTCCCTAAGAGGTAACATTTCAGCTGAGCCTGAAGGACACAGAGAGCCATCCACGTAAAGACTAGAGACAAATGTACAAAAACAGGAGAGAAAAGTTGGTGCCAAGGACCAAGGCCACTAAACAACATCAAGAAGACCAAGGCATCCAGAACCAAGAGAGCGAGGAGAGGGGTATAAGATGAGGCAGAGGCAGCAGGCCACGGGTAGCTATCACACACAGGACTTTGCACGTCCATGATAGGATATACGAATTTTATTACAAGTGCAACAGACTCCACTAGAGGGTTTTAAGCAGAGGAGTGATCTGAATTCTCTTCAGAAGATCATCCTAGCATATATGGAGACAGTCCAGAGTCCAGTAAGAAAATCCAGTAAGAAGGTTGCAGCAGGAGAGCAGGAAAGAGACGAGAGTGGAGGTGTCAGTGGAGATGGAGGAAGGGTAAACAGAACTTGCATGTGAATTGATGAGATGTGGGAGGAGGTGAGAAAAGAGGAGCAAAGCATCACTGGTGGGTTTGGGGCTTGAGCAACTGTTTGAGTGGTGATGGCTGATACTGGGTTGAGGAAAACAGGCCATAGGAAAGAAGCAAGTGTGGAGGTTAGCAATAGATTTTTTGGTCAAATTTGAGATGCCTAGTAGATACCGTTGTGAGATACCAGCTAGATAACTGGATAGAGAAATATACAAATCTGGGATTCTAGGAGGATGTTTAGAATTGAGGCAGCAAAGTGACAGTTACCTTCCTTAGAGATGTCACTTAAAGTCACTGGACTGGATGAGGTCACCCAGGCAAAGGGAGAATTTTTCCAAAGGAGCAGTCCACTCCACTCCTTTCCAGGAGGAGCTCTGTGCTTTTTTCTCTCCCGCACAGCTGTTCTGTGACAGTACTTGAGAACAATAAAGGAAGGGAGGCGACTCTGAGCGTCCTTGGACGCATGTTTGGAGTTGGTGCCTCTTCCTCGTAATCAAAAGGCCCTCAGAGGTGAGACGCAAAGACGCGCACTTCCTGTGATGTGCTGCCGAGCGAAAACCCTGGTCCCTACCTCAAGTCCTTCGTAAAGAAAAAGAAAAAAAAAAAATCAATCCGCTTTCACACAAAACTGTGGAGTTTTACTTACTGTGCACCTAAAGAGGGGAAAAGCAGCCGCCGCCGCGATCACTGGCGGCCTTCCCTGAGAACCCGGTGTGAGGCTGCCCCCTTGTGTCTACTAATGGGTATGACCCGCTCAGCAATCCAAAATCGGTTTCTTAAAATCGCAGGGCACCGAGGGGTGGGAGAGGGAGCGTGGGAGGGAGGCGCCAGAGGGAGGGGATATGGGGATATATGTATATGTATAGCTGATTCACTCTGTTATACAGCAGAAACCAACACACCATGGTAAAGCAATTATACTCCAATAAAGATGTTAAAAAAAAAAATTTCAGGGCTTCCCTGGTGGTACAGTGGTTAAGAATCCGCCTGCCAATGCAGTGGACACGGGTTCGATCTTCCCTAGTCCGGGAAGATCCCACATGCCGCGGAGCAACTAAGCCCGTGCGCCACAACTACTGAGCCCGCTTTCTAGAGCCCGCGAGCCACAACTACTGAAGCCCGCGCACCTAGAGCCTGTGCTCCGCAACAAGAGAAGCCACCGTAATGAGAAGCCACACACCACAACGAAGAGTAGCCTCCGCTCGCTGCAACCAGAGAAAGTCCGCGCACAGCAACAAAGACCCAACGCAGCCAAAAATAAAAATAAATAAAATAAATTTATAAAAAATTGCAGAGCACGGAGCTGCCTTTATTTCCTCTTAACTTTTTTCTTTTTTTTTAGCTGTTACTGAGTGGGTAAGTTAATTGAATAATTGAATTATAATTGCTGTACAATATTATATAAGTTACAGGTGTACAACATAGTGATTCACAATTTTTAAAGGTTATGCTCCATTTATAGTAGTTATAAAGTATTGGCTATATTCCTCATGTTGTACAATACATCCTTGTGGCTTATTTTATACCTAATAGTTTGTACTTCTTAATCCCCACTTTATCTTGCCCCTCCCCACTTCCCTCTTCCCACTGGTAACCACTAGTTTGTTCTCTCTATCTGTGAGTCTGCTTCTTTTATGTTATATTCACTAGTTTGTTGTATTTTTTAGATTCCACATATAAGTGACGTCACATGCCGCAGTGGTCACTATAAAGGAAACAAACCAAAACACACCAAATGCTCCACTGCCCTTGAGATGAAGCCCTTTCCCAACTCAAGCTTGACCTTGGACCCCTGCCTGGCCCTGCCTCCCCAGCCTCTGCTCCCTATGACCATTCTACTGGCTCACCATCAGTCCCACACCCCACCCACCCCTGATCACACCATGGCGCACTCTCCTGCCCTGGCCCATCTGCCCCAAATCCTCCTCACACCCTTCTTTGCCTTCAGACCTCATACTGGAAACATCCAAGCTCACTCTGGGAAACCTGCTCTGGGCCTCGAGGATGGGAGCTCCTCTGACGTATTTCTCCCATCACAGTCTTTGCCACAGCTTGTTATAACTGTTTCGTTGTCTGTCTCCCCTAGAGAATGTAAGCTCTACTTCCTAGAAATAACCACCACTTACCAGAAATCAATCCCATGCGGCCCCATTACAGGAACATAGATGAGGAAATGAGAAAGCTCCACGTGACATTACCTACAAACATCAAAACGTGGGCTTCTTAAAAACACATCTTTCCCTGTCATACAAGGTATAATTCTCAAGCAAAGATAGTGGTGGCTTCACAGATTCAGATACCTGGTGGTCCTTTAGGATACCCCAAGGTGTATGACCTTGATGTGACATATGGGTCTGATTAACTAGTGTCTCGGCTGGGATTCCTCTGAAAGCAGGGCCTGACACAAGTTGAGTGCAGATGATGTCAGAAGCAGGGATGTGAAACGGTGGGAATAAAACAGGGAAGGAGGAAAATGAGGAATGGCTTACTGAGCTGTTTACTTGCGGGTCCAGTAGAGCTCAGTGACGTCAGGGAACTTCTGAGAACCCATGTAGAAAGCACCTTATAATTGTCCATCTGAAGGGCAGAAATGTGGTGCATTTTTCAACCAACTCTTATTTTCCACTGGTGAAGGACTGCTACCTTGCATCTCTGGGCTGAGCCGATAAGAACTTGACTATCCTTCCATGGTTTTAGAAAACCACGTGAGGCAGAAAACCAGAAAGAGACCATGGCACACATGCTTGAAGAGGGATGAGGTCAGGAACAGGAACTTTCCACCCCAGCTAAGCCGAAAAAGGTGAGCTGAGGGGATGTGACCTGGGGACGACAGGCATCTGTGTCATCTAGGAAGAGTCTCATCCTGAATGATTTAGAGAAACCTTGTTCTGTAGAGCACAGGGTACCACATTTGCCATTTGCTAGCTGTGTGAGATTCAGCAAACTTCTTATCTCTCTGAATCTTAAAATTCTTCATCCATCAAGTAATTACTAATGGTAACTATAATTAAGGGCTCTTCTAAATAACAAATGTGTTAATATATGTGAGGTGCCTGGTACAAGGAGAAAAAGAAGTTAAGTTGCTATAGTATTGTTAATAAAATAACAAGAGTAATATCTCACTTGCCTCATGGATTCATGTCTGTTGACTCCATTTTTGTCCTGCTCTTACTTAGTAGCATCTGTTTATTCAGACATATGCTAGTTGCCTTGGCTTGTTTCCATTCTTCCTTCTTCCTAACAAATATTTATTGAGTCTTAACTGTGCTTCAGACATGTGCTCCCCTCAACTCTATAATTTTGCTTCCCAGACCATATTCAAGCATTCTTATCTGAAGTACTAGAAATTCGCTGTCTGCATAAATACTGCCTGCCACTAACCCCTAATCCACACCATGCAAGTATTTAAAGTCTTGCCATGTCACACTGGAAATGCAACAGATAGACCAGAACTTACATCTAATTGAGCACTGTTCCTCTTAAGTAGTCACCTTGCAAAGTTACACAATCCACCTGTCTCCCTCCTCCACCCCATGCATACATTTAGGGAACAATACAGAGTCAGCATATTATTTTTAATGTATTTGAAGACAAAAACTATTTTTGTTTCATTTGTAGGTATATGCAACAACACAAACAGAGGAGTACATAACACTAGAGACCACATCTTATTCTTCTTTGGTGACCCCCACTCCATACCTACCTAGTAACCTTTACTTTGTAAGGCAACAGTAAGTGTTAGCTACTATTTTCATCCATTTATCAAATATTCTAAGCACCTACTATAAACTAATTGATGTATTAAGAGCTGAAAAAGGACACAAAGGTAATTGAAAATATGACTTATGATCTCAAGATCGCTATGGTCTAACAGAGAAGTTAATATTAAATGCCTCTACAAAAAGATCTTAGGAGAATTTTATAGATGAAGTTGAACTGAAAGGTGGGTACGATTTCAATAGACAAAACTGTGAAAGAAAGAATGCAGTACTAGCAGCAGGAGCAGCAAAAGCAAAGGCACCGAGTCAGGAAATAACCAAAAAATTCATTTAACAGTGTTAAATAATTTTTTCTCAATCAGTGGGAATAGATGGCTTGGGACACTCTACTAAGACACTGGTATAATATCAGAGGTATCTAAACAGGGGTGTTGAAACTCACTTCCCATAAACTTTTTAGTATAAATGAAGCTTGAAAATTTGAAAAATATTCATCACCAAAGAACCCTCTGGGGGAGTTGAAAAATCACCTGCCTCCAGCTGGTACTTTGCTCTGTTAATGATTTGTATACATGTGAACAAAAGGTTCAATGCTCCTATTAATTACCTAAAAAATGATTAATCTCCTCTTCCACTATGGAATTAGGGACTCAAGAGGTAGATCGTTTAAACCTCTGTATCGCAGATATCAGAAATGAGTATCCTTCCTTATACACTCACCATACTCTTCCCCAGCTTTCCTTCTGCTCCCATTCTATACACACATATAGCACACTGAGAAGAGATGAAATTCATATTCATTTTGTTTTTGCTCACATCCCAGAGGTAGAAATGATGAGGCACAAACTTTCTAAGCTAGGGCACATGTGTGGGTAATCATACCCTTTACTTCACCATCAGAAGGTCCCCTTCTCCCCACATGCTCCCATATCACTCCCTGAACATACATTTCACCTAAATTTGCCATGAAATCCTCAAGATGTTCACAACTTTTTTTTTAAATAACACTAAGCATAACCTATCTACTTTGCCTATGGTTGGGGCCTTAACTGTAATAGCCTCCAGCCTTGCAATTCACCTTCCCAGTTATGACCTCTACTCTAAACTGTAATTGGATTGTCCCTATTTTCATTGCACTGTGCAAATATCCCACCACATAAAACATTTCTCTTGGGGCACTCATCCATATTCCAATTGCCAACTTGAAGGGCTCTCTGGAAAGTTCACTTCAAATTATGTAACGCTAAAAAGAATTTAAACCAAAAAGGATAGGATAATTATTGTTTTTCTGAAAATTGTTTATAGTATCTTTGGGTTCAGGACTTACAACAATCAGCACTTGTAATGACTTAGATGAAGATGTAAAAGGTACGAACTCAGCCTTGCAAGTAACACGAAGATGTGGAGAAAAAAAACTATTGAGCGAAGTACAATAAGCCACTATCTATTAACTACTATTAAGGTGCTTTATACTTAAATCACACAATTTTATCATAAAAATCCCTATAGAGTTGCTGTTGTTATTATCATACCTCTGTTTCATAGAGGAAGAATTAGGCCTTATCATGTCTAGGGCACAGGTGCAAATCCACTGCAGCTGAAGTAAGGGAACAGAAAAAAAACATCTATCCCTGAGGGAAGGGGCAGGAATACATGCCAGACATAGGCTATTAGACATCTCCTCTAGCTGAGCAGGAAGACAGTAGATCCCTAGAAGACTCCACCCTCAGGACCCAGGACACAGCAGTTATCTAATACCAAGGCTTAATCAGAACAACAGAAAATATGACTCCTCCTCTGCTCTCACCACCAGGCTAACAAGCCTCCAGTAACTAATAATAGCAGTCTATTATTGGAGAGGGGCAACAGTGAAGACCTAACGCTGATGGTGGAACACATATTAAGAAAAACCCTCTGGCAAATTAGTACCCACTTTAAATACAAAGAAAAGCTAGAAGAATTTGAAGCCTGTGGTACAATGAGGGTGCATTGGTCTCCTGAAAAAAAAAAAAGATAAGTTATAGGTTGCATTGTTTCCTGGAAAAAAAAAAAAGATAAGTTAGAATCCTAAGCCTCAGTACCTCAGAATATGACCTTATTTGGAGATCAGGTCTTTACAGAAGTAGTCAAGTTAAAATGAGGTCCTTAGGGTGAGTCCTAATTCAATATGACTAATTTCCTTATAAAAGGGGAAATTTGGATACAGAGACAGACACGCATGGAGAGAAGATGATGTGAAGAGATACACAAAGAAGATAGCCATCTACAAGCCAAGGAGAGACGCCTGAAACAGAACCTTCCCTCACAGCCCTCAGAAGAAACCAACCCTGATGACACTCTGATTTAGGACTTCTAGCCTCCAGAACGATGAGGCAGAAATTTGTTGTTTAAGCCATTCAGTTTGTGGTACTTTGTTACAGCAGCCCTAGCAAACTAAGACAGAGGGTAACCACAGAAAAATAAATCCCAAACTCAACTTAACTCCTGAGTAGATTGAATCAAACACTTACTAAAGGTCCAGCAGGAGGAAAGGCATGCCAGTTTCCAAATAAAAAAAAAAAAAAACTATTAAGTTTCTACAGTCCTAAAAAAAAAAAGTCTGGCTTTCAATCAAAAACTACTAGGCATACAAAAAAGGACAGAAAAAAAAAACTGTCAAGAGACAAAGTAAGCAACAGAATCAGACTCATATATGACACATGTTGAAACTAACAGGGAATTCTAAATAATTATGATTAACATGCTAAAGGCTATAGTGGAAAAGGTGGATAGCATGTAAGATCAGATGAGTGATTTCAGAAAAAAAAAGAAAATTCTAGAAACGAAGATCACTGTAACAGAGATAAAGAATGCCTTCAACAGGCTAATCACTAAGCTTCACATAACTGAAGGAAAAAGTCAGTGAATTTGAATGCAGGTCAAAAGAAATTAGGCAAACTGAAACACAAAGAGAAAAATAGGACCAGAGCATCCAAGAGCTGTGGGACAATATCAAGTGGTCTAATATACATGTAATTGGAATCCCAGAAGAAGACTCCATTTCTTTTTCAGGAGAAGAGAGAGAAATGAGGCAGGAAAATATTCAAAGAAATAATAGTGAAGAATATTCCAAACTAATGACAGACACCTGGGTTTGCAGGATACATACCAAACAAAGCATACCTATGTATACCACGTCCAAACTTCTGAAAAGGAAAGACACAGAGAAAATATTAAAAGGCAGCTAATACGTACAATGGAATATTACTCACACATAAAAAAGGAATGAAATATTGCCATTTGCAGCAACGTGGATAGACCTAGAGAATACTATGCTTAGTGAAATAAGTCAGAGAAAAAAAATACTATATGATATCACTTACATGTGGAATCTAAAACAGTAATACAAATGAACCTATATACAAAACAGCAACAGACTCAGACAGGGAAAACAAACTTACGGTTACCAAAGGGGACGTGGGGGTGGGAACAGATGAGGAGTGTGTGATTAACAGATACAAACTACTATACACAAAATAGATAACCAACAAGGATTTACTGTATAGCACAGGGAACTATACCCAATATCCTATTGGGTACAGGTATTAGGGGTACCTAATATTCCTATAATGGAATATAATCTGCAAAAACACCAGAATCACTATGCTATACACCTGAAACACACAATACTATAAATCAACTATACTTCTGTTTTTAAAAATATCATAGCAGCAAAGTTAAAAAAAAAAAAAAGAAGCAGCTAGAGGGAAAAGACATATTACAAAGCGGAATAAATGAGAATTACAGCAAACTTCCTGTCAGAAACTATGCAAGCCAGGAGGTATCCTGAATAGCCCTGTACCTGTTAAAGAAATCAATTGGCAGCTTAAAACTTTCCCACAAAGAAAACTCAGGCTTAGACAGCTTCCACAGCGAATTCTATCAAACATTTAAGGGAAAAATAATATCACTCTACATAAAGCTTTCCAGAAAACTAAAGAGGAAGGAACACTTCTCAACTCATTCTATGAGTACAACACTACTTTGATACCCTGCCAAAGACATTAAGAGGGACTTCTCTGGTGGTCCAGTGGATAAGACTCCACACTCCCAATGCAGGGGGCCCGGGTTCAATCCCTGGTCAGAGAACTAGATCCCACATGCATGCCACAATGAAGATCCCGCGTGCCACAACGAAGGTCCACGTGCCGTGACTAAGACCAGGGCACAGCCAAAATGAAAATACATATTTTTTAAAAGACATTAAGAGAAAAGAAAGCTATAGAACAATATCCCTCTTAAGCACTGACCAAAAAATCCTCATCACTAAATAAATCCTCATTCACTAAGATATTAGTGAACCAAATCAACAATAAATCAAAAGGAAAATACATCATAACCAATTGGAATTATCTCTTGATGCAGAGCTGATTAAACATTTGAAAATCAATATAATTTACCACATCAACAGACTCAAGAAGAACTATATGACCAACTCAATAGATGCAGAAAAAGCCTTTAAAAAATTCAAAACCTCTCATGATACAAACTCAGCAAGCTGGGAATACATGGGAACTTCCTTAAGCTGATAGTTAATGTTCTAGTGGTGAAAGGCAGACTGCCTTTCAGATAGGGAACAAGGAAAGAATTCCACTCTTGCCACTCCTATTAAACACTGTACAGAGGACCATAAGAGATATAATAAGAAAAGTAGATAATAGGAATACAGATTAGAAAGGAAGAAATGAAATTCTTTTTTACTGATGACAAAGTTGTATACATAGATAATCCCAAGAATTTATCACACACACACCAAAAAAACCCTAATAGAACTAATAAGTGAATTTAGCAAGGTTGCATGATACAAAGTCAACGTACAAATATTGATATCCATTGTATTTCTATATATTAGTAGTGAACTATTAAAATTTTAATTTTGTAAAAAGTCACTCACAATAGCAGAAAAAACATGCATTATTCAAAGATAAATCTTATTAAGGATACAAGTTATATGCTGAAAAATATATAACACTGATGAAAGAAATTTTTAAATACCTGAATAAATAGATACATATACCAGGTAAATAGATTAGGAGATTTAATATTGTTAAGATGTCATCCTCCCCAAACTGATATATAGATTCAACACAATTCCAAGAAAAATCTCATCAGAAAGTTTTGTAGAGGCAAATAAGCTGATTTTGTAAATCACATGCATTTATAAAGGCATCAGAATAGCCAAAATAATTTTGAAAAATAAGAACAAAGTAGGACTCATACTACTTGAATTCAAGATCTACTATAAAGATAAATAGTCTATGCAATATGATATTGAAGACAAAGAATAGATATTTAGATCAATGGAAAAGAATAGGGAATCCAGGGCTTCCCTGGTGGCACAGTGGTTGAGAGTCCGCCTGCCGATGCAGGGGACATGGGTTTGTGCCCCGGTCCGGGAGGAACCCACATGCCGCGGAGCGGCTGGGCCCATGAGCCATGGCCGCTGAGCCTGCATGTCCGGAGCCTGTGCTCCGCAACGGGAGAGGCCACAACAGTGAGAGGCCCGCGTACCGCAATAAAAAATTTTAAAAATAAAAATAAAAATAAACGTTTCTCTGCTCCAAACCCGACATTTCAGTTTGTTTGACCTCAGTGTCCGCTGGACACACGAACTTGAGTTCCAAAACAGTACTGTTTCTCTTAAACCTTAGAACAAGCATATAAAGTACCTACTTTACATGGTAATCATATCCCTATTTTACAGGTGGAGCTGTTGAGATCTGAAAGATCAATTAACTATCCCAAAGCCACACAGCTGATAAATGATAGTCACATTTTATCAGGTCTGCCTGACTCCAAAGACCAGGCCTTTAACTAGTATGCTGGTAGTTCTCAACTGAGGGTGACTTTGCCCACACACCCTGCACCCAGGTGACATTTAGCAATGTCTGAAGATATTTTTGGTTGTCACAACTAGGGGCAGAGGGGATGCTACTGGCATCCGGTGGGTGGAGGCCACAGGTGCTGCCAAACATCCCACAGGGGGCAGGACAGCCTCCCACAGCAGAGAATTATCCAGCACAAAATGTCAACAGTGCCAAGCTTCAGTGACTCTGCATTACGCCATGGCAGGTATGGAAGAAAAGTTTCAGGTTGAGGCACTATTTTGCTTCAGTGGGGCCTCTCTCCATGGTCCATAGTCTTGGTCCTGGTGGCATGCCTTTCCCAATATTAACGACATAAGCCTAGGGTCACCATGTGTCTGATTTCTGCCCTTTGGAAAAAGAGGAAGCTGGGGTGGGTGTTACAGAGGCAACTTTTAAAAATACACCACGGGATGACTGTGTTGAATTGAAAGACAGATTTTGGAATGTGTGACCCCAGTTAACGAAGGCAATACACAGAGCCCCTAACTGTTCTATCAGGCAACATAAAGCACTGAGCCCCGGGGGCAGGCACAGGGATGGGAACTATGTCCCCATTATCCACAAAGTGAACATTTTCTTAACAATAACACAGTGATTTCAGAAGCAATTTTAACAACAAAAATCTTCCCCCAAACTCTAGAGCTTTTCTGATTTTTGTCAGCAACAAAAGAAGACAGCTTCCAAAAGCAGGCTGTATCTCTGAATATTAAAACTCCCACCTCGGGAAATTTTTTAAGCCTTCAGACAACCCCTTTTAAAGTTATAAATGAAAGTCACTCAGCAGACTATAGTGCTCTTGGGCCCCTTTTATCTACTGAAGAAAGACAACAGAGTGAAAACTCGGGAGTCAAAGACCAAATTACTGACCTTGAGTCACCTTCCACACCACGTCTGGCCCAACCAAGATAGGGAGTTGAAAGGTTTAACTAGACCAACAGCAAATGATGTAATTTGATGATATAAAGAAATCCATCAAGGGAGAATAAATGACTAGATCATATTATTCACAGAGCTCTCTGAATTTAAAAAAGAGCCTTGATTTGCCTTCAGCTAAGTTCTTTCATGCAAAAAATCAACCATTCCACTTTCCCCTCCTGTCCAGAGAACAAGCAATTCCATAGCCAAAGAACTGGTCCACTGGAGCTTGGACTGTCCTAATACATTTATTATTTATCTGCCTAGAGCTCCATGAGTGAACCCCTACATCACTCCCCCAGTTCTACTGCTCCCATTTCCCTTTTCTATGATGGTTATTATTATGCCACACCGATACCTATTCATCCACATGTTCATTATGAATTCCTGTGTTCCTTCACCCCAACTGTATTTCCCATGCGAGCCAACTATGAAACTTTCAGAATTGCCACCAAATCCAAGCATCAAGGATCTAACGCCCAAAACTGACACAGCAAGGATGCACCACAGCACTCTGTGGCATTTCCCCAGGACTCACAAACTGCTGTCATCATACTCAAATCTGCTTCTTTCTGCCTTATTTTCTCCCTAACTCTTAACTATCAGTATTAACTGCTCATTCTCATTATATTACCTGGCACTGTACTAGGTGTTTTAAAAATACAGTTTTATCCCACAGAGAATACTACAGGTATCTTCACTGGAAACTTTCACCAAATATGTAAGGAAGATATAATTCCCATTTTACACAAACTTATTCGGGAATAGACGGGGAAAGAATGCTTCCTAACATTCTATGTAGGTAGCAGTATTCTGATACCAAATACAGATGAAGGTAAAAGAAAAGTATTCTAGAGACCAATAGCTCTCGTTAACATATGCAAAACTTCTCACTAAAATTTTAGCAGATCAAATACAACAATATGCTTTTTTAAAAAAGGTTACTATATCCAAAACAAGTAGGCTTATCCTAATGGAAGCCTACTTTAACATTATAAAATATATCACTGTAATTCACCATTTACACAGACTAAACAGGGAAAACCATATGTTCATCTCAATATATATATATATATATTTTTTTTTTTTTTTTTTTTTTTTTTTGCGGTACACTGGTCTCTCACTGTTGTGGCCTCTCCCGTTGAGGAGCACAGGCTCCAGACGCACAGGCTCAGTGGCCATGGCTCACGGGCCCAGCCATTCCGCGGCATGTGGGATATTCCCGGACTGGGGCACGAACCTGTGTCCCCTGCATTGGCAGGCGGACGCTCAACTGCTGCGCCACCAGGGAAGCCCCATCTCAATATATTTGACAAAATCTACTGGGAAAGGCAAAGAGTTGTAGAACTGCAAAGTGGACATGAACAAAGAGTGCTATTCCAGAGACCTAATAATCTTTTTAAACAGAAAGATGAAAAACCTCTCTTTCATCTCTAACCCATAATTTTGGCTTTGTATAAAGATGCTGGAATCCTGCTATCTCAGATGGAAACATTTTGAGGTATACACACCCAAAATAATACTGGAATCCTGCCGACTTAGAGAGACTTGAGTCTCCGTGTTAACATCACGTGGACTTGTAGAAAATCACAATGTGACACCCAAACTGCATTTGTGGACTACCTGATACTTCTGATTTTCTGCTTTTTGTCTCAAATCTCTGTATCCACAGGAACAAGCCAAGTCCTTTACAAGTTATATATGCTCAACAAGTGTTTGCTGAACTAAATATTGAATAAAGCTCTTAATATAAAAAAAAATAAAAATAAATAATAAAAATAAAATTAAAAGTACAGTTTTACTTAGTCCTTGCACCAACCCACGAGATAAGTAACATCACCTCTATACTACAGATGAGAAAGCTAAGGTTAGTGAGTTTTCGTAACTTATAAAAGATAACATAAAAAGTAAGTGGCATATTTAGTCCTAAGTATATCTGACCTCAAAAATCATTTTTACTACACAGCATGCAAGATTTGTGGATGAAAACTCTAAATTCATTATCAGTAAATATTACCAAAAATAAGATGAGGGCTAATTTTTTCTTTCTTAAATATTCTCTATATTTTTCAATATACAAAATTGGGTACACAAGATAGAGTAATAGAGAAAGGATTTACCCTTACATCAAAAATAACCTAAAACAGATGAAATATATGAAACAAAAGTTTTCAAGACCCTAGACATCAGGCAACGAAGGCAGTGATCCCTGAGAGATGGGAAACAAATAAGGGGAGCCCTATGATTGCCTCAGTGTAGTCTAGCAAGAGAGTGTCCAGGGACTTCCCTGGTGGTGCAGTGGTTAAGAATCCACCTGCCAATGAAGGGGACATGGGTTCAATCCCTGGTCTGGGAAGACCCCACATACCGCAGAGCAAGTAAGCCCACGTGCCACAACTACCGAGCCCACGTGCCACAACTACTGAAGCCCCGCACCTAGAGCCCATGTTCCACAACAAGAGAAAACACTGCAATAAGAAGCCCGTACACTGCAACGAAGAGTAGCCCGTTTGCCGCAACTGGAGAAAGCCCAGTGCAACAACGAAGACCCAACGCAGCCAAAAATTTTAAAAACAAATAAATTGATTAATTTAGAAAAAGAGAGAGAGAGTGTCCAGACCTCTGCACAGGGAGGGGAAACCAGGCAGAACCTAGCAGACTCCCTGAGTTGAAGAGACAAATCTAAGAGTCTAGTGAGACCAAAGTGGCTAGAGTTCACAGCACCAGCAAGGAGGGAGGTGCACAGAGAACTCCAGACACTGCAGAATGTGCCCTTTAAGTATTTAACGAGTACTGATCAGTGCATATGTGTGAGAAAACTACCCATCAGGAAAATAACCATCCAAAAAAATTAAGTATCCATTGTTCAAACAGAGCTAGGTATAGTGCCTAACCCCACAAGTCAGACTAGAATACCACATGACTCACAGGTCACTGAGTAGAGTACACAGTAGGGTCTTGCTTCAGTCGTGGAAAATAATCATCCCTAGAGAGCTCTGTTTAAGTCCCACCTAATATTTCTGGAAAGCTATAACCAAAAGGATCAAATTTCTTCCAAGTAACTTAAACATGTCCCAGAACAAACCTCAAAAAGATTTATAGGGATACAAAAATATCCAGCACTCAGTAAGGTAAAATTCACAATGTCTGGCACCTAATCAAAAATTAACAGACATGCAAAGAAGTAAAAAGATACAACCATAGGGGCTTCCCTGGTGGCGCAGTGGTTGAGAGTCTGCCTGCCGATGCAGGGGACACGGGTTCGAGCCGCGGTCCGGGAAGATCCCACATGCCGCGGAGAGGCTGCGCCCGTGAGCCATGGCCGCTGAGCCTGCGCGTCCGGAGACTGTTGCTCCACGACGGGAAAGGCCACAGCAGTGAGAGGCCCGCGTACCGCAAAACAAAACAAAAACAGTACAATTATTTTCCATTGCCTTTACGATAAAGATCAAAATTGATAACAACCTAAAAGAAAAACTATGGTCTGGTGTCTGGTAACTCTTCATCATTGTATTCTGTGCTCCAGGTTCTCTGACCTTCTTTATTAAAAAAAAAAAAAAAAAAGATACAACCATAATGAGGAGGGTGATTAAAACAATTGGTATATATGTATTCCATATGTTCAGAATTTGAAGTACAGGTGTGAAAGATATAAGAAGACCCAAATCAAACTTCAAGAGATGAAAAATACAATTATGAGATGAAGAATAGACTTGATGGGAGTAATGGCAGATTAGACGCTGCAAAGAAAATATTAGTGAACTTAAAAACACAGGGGACCTCCCTGGTGGTCCAGTGGTAAAGAATCCACCTTTTAATGCAAGGGACGCAGGTTTGATCCCTGGTCAGGGAACTAAGATCCCACATGCTGCAGGGCAACTAAGCCCATGTGCCACAACCACTGAGCTCGCGTGCCTCAACGAGAGAGCCCACGTGCCGCAAACTACAGAACCCAAGAGCTCTGGACCCTGCGTGCCACACCTACAGAGCCCACGCACCCTGGAGCCTGCGTGCCACAACGAGAGAAAACCCGCATGCCACAACTAGAGAGAAGCCCATGTACCACAACAAAGAGCCCATGCAGCAACAAAAGATCCCACATGCCTCAACAGATCCCACGTGCCGTAACTAAGACCCAACGCAGCCAAAAAAAGAAAAAAACAGCAATAGAAACTATTAAAAATGTACCATTGGAAAAAATAATGTAACACTGAGAGGAAAAAGAACACAATAAAATTAAAACTGCATCAGTGAGATGTGGGACAACTTCAAGCGTCCTAATATATGGGTAGTTGTAGTCCTACAAAAGGGGGGTGAGAGAGAAAAAATATTTGAACAAATTACAGTCAAAAACTTTCAAATATGACAAAAACTATAAACCCACACATCCAAACCCAAATGAACCCCAAGTACAAGAAAAATTAAAAAAAAAAAACTATACCAAGGCACATAATAATCAAATTACTGGACTTCCCTGGTGGTGCAGTGGTTAAGAATCTGCCTGCCAATGCAGGGGACATGGGTTCAATCCCTGGTCCAGGGAGATGCCACATGCCACAGAGCAACTAAGCCCGTGTGCCACAACTACTGAGCCTGCACTCTAGAGCCCGTGAGCCACAACTACTGAGCCTGCATGCCACAACTACTGAATCCTGCGCCTAGAGCCCATGCTCCGCAACAAGAGAAGCCACTGCAATGAGAAGTCCATGCACTGCAACGAAGAGTAGCCCCCACTTGCCACAACTGGAGAAAGCCTGTGTGCAGCAATGAGGACCCAACACAGCCAAAAATAAATAAATAAAATAAATTTATTTTTTTTTAAATCAAATTACTCACACTGTTGGTAAAAAGAAAATCTTAAATTCAGCTAGAGAAAAAAGACATGTAGAGAGGAACAAAGATAAGGATGACAGCAGGTTTCTCATCAGAAACAACACAAGGGAGAAAACAGTAGAGCAACACCTTTAAAGTACTGAAAGAAAAAACTGTCATAAAAGAATTCTAGGAGCTCCCCTGGCGGCGCAGTGGTTGAGAGTCCACCTGCCAATGCAGGAGACGCGGGTTCGTGCCCTAGTCCAGGAAGATCCCACATGCCGTGGAGCGGCTGGGCCCGTGGGTCATGGCCGCTGAGCCTGCGCATCCAGAGCCTGTGCTCTGCAACGGGAGAGGCCACAACAGTGACAGGCCTGCGTACCGCAAAAAAAAAAAAAAAAGAAGAATTCTAAGGGGCTTCCCTGGTGGCGCAGTGGTTGAGAGTCTGCCTGCCAGTGCAGGGGACACGGGTTCGAGCCCTGGTCTGGGAGGATCCCACATGCCGCAGAGCGGCTGGGCTCGTGGGCCACAACTGCTGAGCCTGTGCGTCTGGAGCCTGTGCTCCGCAACGGGAGAGGCCGTGGCGGTGAGAGGCCCGCGCACCACGATGAGGAGTGGCCCCCGCTCGCCACAACTAGAGAAAGCCCACGCACGGAAACGAGGACCCAACACAGCCAAAAATAAATAAATAAAATTTTTTTAAAAAAGAATTCTATACCTAGCAAAACTGTCTTTCTAAATAAAAGCAAATCAACATGGATGAACCTTGAAAACATTATGCTAAGTGAAAGAAGTCAGTGACAAACGTCTATAGATACTATTTTATTTATACAAAATGTCCAAAATAGGCAAAGTTATACAGACAGAAAGTAGATGAGTGGTTGCTTAGAGCTGGGGGGTGGGGAAGGTAAAAGCAGGTGATTACTAAACTAGAATAACAAAACAAAGAGTCACAGCTAATAAAGCCAACAAAGGAGATAAAAATAGAATCATAAAAAATAATCTGAAAAAAAGGCAGAAAAATAAAACAAAGAACAGATGAGACAAATAGGGAACAATTTGAAAGATGATAGGCTTAAACCTGACCAAATGAGTAATTACATTAAATGAAAATGATTCAAATATTCCAATTAAAGGCAGAAATTGTCAGATTTATAAAAAGCAAGACACAACTAAAGATAAACAAATAGATCAATGGAATAGAATACAGTCCAGAAATAGACCTATACATGTATGGAAAAATCAGTTGATTTTTTTACAATGATACTAAGACAATTCATTGAAGAAAATAATCTTTCAACAAATGGAGATGGAACTATTGTATATCCACATACAAACATAACAAAAATAATTTTGATCCATATCTTATACCATATACAAAAATTAACTCATTTGAACACAAATATAAAACTGAAACTTCTAGAATAATACATAGGAGAAAATACACTGGATTAGACAAAGACTTCTTAGCTACAATACCAAAAGCACAATCCATAAAAGAATAAATTGATAAATTGAACTTCATGATAATTGAAAACTTTTGTTCTTCAAAAGTCACTGTTAAAAGAATTAAAAGAGAAGCCACAAACTAGGGGAAAAATTTTGCAAAGTATATATCTGATAAAGGACTGTTTCCAGAATATTTTTTTTAACTCTGAAACCTCAAAAAATAAGAAAACAAACAACTCGATTTTTTAAGTGGGCAAAAGAGTTAGACTCTTCAGCAAAAATATATATATATATATATATATGAATGGCAAAGAAGTATAAAATGATGCTCAATATCATTATTCATTAAGAAAATGCAAAATTAAAACCACAATGATATAGCAGTACACACTTTAATTTGATGGTTTAAATTTAAAAGACTGACCATACCAAGTATTTGGTGAGGTTGTAGAGGAACTGGACCTCTCATACACTGCCGGTGGTAATGTAAAATGGTACAATTGCTTTGGAAAACAGTTTGGCACCTTCTTAAAATATTAAATGACATCTACCATATGATCCAGCTATTCCACCCCTAGATATTTATTCAAGAGAAAAGAAGAGCTATATACCTACAAAAACTTACTCAACAATGCTCACAGCAATTTTACTTGTGATAGCCAAAACTGGGAATAATCCAAATGTCCATCAACAGGTAAATGGATACAACAACTGTGGTATATCCATACAACAGAATACTACTTGGCAATAAAAAGGAATGAACTATTGATATACACAACATGAATGAATCTCAAAATAATCATGCTAAATTAAGGAAGCCAGACTAAAAAAATTTTTTAATTAAAAAAAACATTGTGTCATTCTATTTATATAAATTCTAGAAATGCAAAATGATATAGTGATAGAAAGCAGATCATTGGTTGGGGGGAAGGGGGAGCAGCCAGGATGATGAGGGACAAGAAGGAAGAATTTTAAAGGGAAACAAGAAAAATACAGGTCATGAATGATATGTTTACTACCTTGATTGTTAGGTTCACAGGTGTATACATAAGTCAAAATTTTTTAACTTACAAACTATAATATGTGCCACTTATTGCTCATCAATTATGCCTCAACAAAAATGGGCACTTGCAATTTTATAATCATAAAGCATTAAAAACATATCTTAATAAATCCAAAGAGATATCTAAACTAGTGGGAATTTCAGTTGCTATAATAAGGGGAGATATTTTAGGGGAAGTGGAATCTTCAGTTCCTATAAGATATCAATCTGAAAATCCAGCATGGCTAAAATACCTCATGGACCAGACCAAGCTGGTGATAATTGCCTATTTGTCTTGTAAGTACAAATAGGAGTAAAATCTAAAATGAAAATCTACCGCATTTCAAGAGATTTATTTCAACCATTCATACAAGGACTCTTCTCCTCTTGAGACCGTTAAACAGGGCTCCTTCAACACTGACTCATAAATCTGGGATGAAAAACAAAAAACTTATTTCAATAGATAATGCTTCATGCTAATGTTTCTTTTCAATCACCAAGTGAAGGTCCATCACAATCGTAAGGACTCCCACAAATCATTTCACTAGGTGTTGGGGTCTACTTAAAAGCTGCCAGCCAGTGAAACCTCCTGTAATCAATTTCACTCATCTTTGAGCACTTCAAGATTGTCCTTTTAGCACTCAGGTTTGTAAGCCAAACCACAATGATTACCAAAGATTCTACAACTGAAGCGCCTCTCTGTTCAACTACTGATCTTCCTCGACTTACAAGGATTACCTCCTGATAAACGTAAGTTGAAAATATAATAAACAGAAAATACATTTAATATACCTAACTTACCAAACATCATCACTTAGCCTAGCCTACCTTTAACATGCTCAGAACACTTAGCCTACACTTGGACAAAATCATCTAACACAAAGCCTATTTTCCAATGAAGTGTTGAATATCTCCTGTAAGGTACTGAATACTGTACTGAAAGTGAAGAACAGAATGGTTATAAGTGTATCAGTTGTTTACCCTGGTGATCACATGCCTGACTGGGAGCTGTGGCTCGCTGCCACTGCCCAGCAGCACAAGTGAGCATTATACTGTGTATTGCTAGCCCAGGAAAAGAGTAAAATTCAAAATTATAAGTACGATTTCTACTGAACGCATATCACTTTTGCATCATCATTAAGTCTAAAACTCATCAGTTAAACCATTATAAGTTGAGGACAGTCTTATTTAATTGCATGTGCCACAAGAGAAACTGCACAAGAGAGGGGGCATGCAACCCCTCCTCAAGACTATAGAGAAGAAACAGACATTTTGAAATTCTATATTCTTGTTTTAAAAGTTGATATTCTCTTTTTGGGGAGAGTGGGGAGGAAAAACAAGTAACTAGCTATATTGAAATCCTTTGGGAAAAGGAACCAGGAACCAGAAGAGGGACTTTTACTTTTTACTTTACATCTTACAGTATTTTTTTGAATTTTCTACTCTTGACACGTATAACTCTTTTAAGTCAGCAGAGGGTATCTTGGTGTTAGATTTAAGATCCTTCTGTATTCATTTCTATAATCCTCTGTGTTCAGTCTTTTAATAAAGGTAATTTTTAATAATGTTCATCCTCCATTGTTACTGGGTCCATTCAGAACCCGGAGGAATAGAGATCTTTTAATCCAAGACTTTCATTTTACAGATGGAAAAAGTGATGCTCAGACTAGAGAAGCTGTCTGCCCAAGTCTCCACACAGTAACTGGTATGGCCAATTCAGGGACTAAGTCCTCTTCTTTTTTTCTTTTAACATCTTTATTGCAGTATAATTGCTTTACAATGTTGTGTTAGTTTCTGCTGTATAACAAAGTTAATCGGCTATATGTATACATATATCCCCATATCCCCTTCCTCTTGTGTCTCCCTCCCACCCTCCCTATCCCACCCCAGACTAAGGCCTCTTAACTTTCAATGCTTTTTACCAAATTTCCATTCTATACTTACATATTAAGATTCCACAGTAAGCTTTTTAAAACTCTAAGTACAGCAATATTCTGGATGCCACACCTTGAAAGAAAAGGTACCAAAGTGGAAAACTATCAGATGAGAAGTAATTGAGGAGATTTAAGGAGACTAATGAATCATGTGGAAGTTTTATTGTAACCCCTGAATTTCTTTAAAACAACATCATGGGGACAAGGTGGGGAACATGTTCTGTGTGGCTCTAGAAAGAAGAACTAGGTCCCATGGGAGATAGTCCAAGAGGGCAAATGCTTGTGGTCCAACTATCCACAATGGAGTGTCGTGTGTGTGTGTGTGTGTGTGTGTGTGTGTGTGTGTGTGCAGTGCGTTGGGCAATAATGTGCCAGCTATGTTGGAGAAAGAGACAGATGTGAGAAGAAAGATAACCTAGATGGACTTCGAGGTCTTTTCCCCTGGGGCCCAGGGGAGACTTGTATACACTATGGTCACGCCTTAAGTGCAGGCCACCTTATTAGATCATTCTCTCCCTTGCCTCGTTTCATGTGGAAGACACTGACTCATCCCCGACCATTCTCCGCATGAAATAAATGAATTACACTCGGCTTCACAGGATTAAAGCTTTAAATCAGCAGTGACGGTTACTGGACAGAGTGGCCACTGGGCTCCACAAACAGCCAAGGAGCAGAACCCCCAAACAGAGCTAGACCAAGTTCGGAAGGTTAGGTAGCCTGTTTGGTACGTCCCAATCTTTCCATTTCATTACCCTATCCGTCTCACTGGGTTTTTAGTGGTTTTACTTTTGTCTGTTTTCTTGTTTGTTTTGCCTTCATTTCAAAGCATCCTGTCTGTTCAAATAGCAGCAAAGCAGTCAAACGACCTTAAACAGCCAAAGGGTACTGGATCTTTGAAGTAACAGTAAACAAATACAGCTTCTAAACTTCCTTAGGGTAAGACCACCCTTGTATCTTCTTTAAGGAGTGAAGTGAGAGGTGAGAATGAACAGAATAAGAAGTGGGCTGAACACTGAGTATGCTCAAAAAAGACTATTTTATGCATTTCTTCATTAATTTATTTACCCATGTAATGGGTAACGTGTGTAAAAAAAAAATCATGTGTGAAGAACATATGAGCTTTGACCAGACAGACAAGGTCTTTGAGCTTTGGGAAAGTGACTTACCTCTGAGTCTCAAGTTCATCAAGTGTAAAATGGGAACAATAATAAATTTCTCCTGATCTTCAGATTCATACATTGAGCTAGTTGAAAGCATCCGTACTTAAATGATACCTAAGTTCCTCAAACTCAGCATGTTTCAACCTCTGTGAACCTATACGACCTTCCAGAGTTCTCTGTTCCTCGTTGCGTCACCACACGCAGAGCCATAAATCTCGTCATACTAAATACATCGCTTCTTCCTCACCCACCCACATGGATCCATTCACCAAAGTCCTCCCATTTAAAAAGGAGTATTACGGGCTTCCCTGGTGGAGCAGTGGTTGAGAGTCCACCTGCCGATGCAGGGGACGCAGGTTCGTGCCCCGGTCCAGGAGGATCCCACATGCTGCGGAGCGGCTGGGCCCGTGAGCCATGGCCACTGAGCCCGTGCGTCCGGAGCCTGTGCTCCGCGGCGGGAGAGGCCACAACAGTGAGAGGACCGCGTATCGCAAAAAATAAAATAAAAAATAATAATAATAAAAAGGAGTATTAGGACTTCCCTGGTGGCGCAGTGGTTAGGAATCCGCCTGCCAATGCAGGGGACAGGGGTTCAAGCCCTGGTCTGGGAAGATCCCACATGCCATGGAGCAACTAAGCCCGTACACCACAACTACTGAGCCTGCGCTCTAGAGCCCATGAGCCACACTACTGAGCCCGCCTGCCACAACTACTGAAGCCCACGCTCCTAGAGCCCGTGCTCCGCAACAAGAGAAGCCACCTTAATGAGAGGCCTGCGCACCGCAACAAAGAGTAGCCCCTGCTCGTTGCAACTAAAAAGAAAGCCCACGGGCAGCAACGAAGACCCAATGCAGCCAAAAATAAATAAATAAATCTTTTTTTAAATGCTAAAAAAAAAAAAAGTGATAAAATTCTTAGAAAATTATAGTATGAGGTAACATTTGATAGAGTCCAAAGACAAGATATAAATAAAAGGTTAAGGGAATTAGCAAAGGGATATGATCCTTTGTTAAATTCAGTACATCAAGACCTATGAGGTTGGACCCTCAATGGCTTAGGGCTCCAAGGGGGTTCTCCCAGAGAGAAGGGCGGCTGCATGAACAGTGCTCTGTGTTTTGCCTTCTACTTGTATTCTTTCCTTTCATTCCACAGTAGCATCCAGGAGTATCCGGATCACTTTTTTTTTTTTTTTGGCCGCACTGTGTGGCATGCAGGAACTTAGCTCCCCAACCAGGGATCGAACCTATGCCGCCTGCATTGGGAGCGTGGAGTCTTAACCACTGGGCCGCCAGGGAAGTCCCTCCTGCTCACTTCTTAGAATTCCACAGTGGCCACTAAGCATGCCCTCTTTGTCTTGAATAGAGGCTGTATGTTCAAAAACAACATCAATAACCACCAAAAGGTGAAAATAAAAGTAAAGGAAAACATAATAGCAGAAATTAATGGACAAACATTTGTGAACATCCAAACAACAATAAAAGCATAAACACACACCCAGAGTGTACTTAAAGCAGTAATCACAGTGCCTGAGGAGTAAGAAGCCTTGGCAACCAGCAGTTATAACTTCCTCAGAACAAGCCAATAGGTAGGTGCATTCTACAGACAAGAAAGCTGAGGCTCAGAATGATTAAGAGAATGGCTCAAAGTCACAAGATTTGCTGTGGAACAGATTCCTAACAGAATTCCTAAAATTCAAACCAGTGTCTGTTAGACTGGAGAGTTTATGTCCTTTTCATTACAGTGGGCTGCCCTCTTAGCCTGCTGTACCCCTACACATGCAACAGATTCATGCCTTTTCTGATCAATACTACCTATTACCTTAAGCTATACCTGGTAAGTAGTGATTCATGTGTAGCTTCAAAATGTTCACCTCCCATTGGCAGAGGCCAGCTTAGCGTCAAGGGAAAAGATGATCCAAAAATCCATATATTCCATGTTTTTGGTCTGTTTTGTGTCTGACCCAGTTTCCTGATGCCCAAGACTGAACTATTATTGTGAGCATCCTAACCTGGCTACCCCAGGACAGTAGGGAAGAAATATAACATTGGCAACTGTGTATACATGTTGCCCACATTTGCTGAAATAACCAAAAGAGGGTATGGAAATAATGGGAGATTACATTCAACGGCCTATCCTAACATTTCTATTCCCTACCACATAAGAGAGAAAACAGTGTTCGCATCACAGAAGACAAAAAGCATAAACTTTGATATCTGACCTGGGATTTAAAGTTGTGGAACTTGAGAAAGCAGTTTTCTTATCTGTAAAAGGGGTTGTTAGGAGGATTCAAAATAATAAGTTTAACTTGCCCAGCCCACTGTAAGATAAGTTGAAAATTGTTGCTATTGTAAATATTAGTAGTAGAAGTAGTAGTGTTGTTTTAGCATATGAACACAGATAATAATACATGGACCTGGGAAGTCCTTAATGAATTGTGTGGGCTCTTGGAAACCAGCTCCTACATTAGGCCTTTCCCTTCAGCGTGGGACCGTGTACAGACAACTTAGACAAATAGTCAGGGGCTTGGCAAAGCACATGTGAAGAGACACAGTGCAATCTCTCCCCTCCTTGAGGGGCTACCAGGTTTTTGATGAATGATGAGGGTGAGTGTCAGTCATGAGGCAGAGCAGTAGGGAGCATTCCCCATTAAATATTTAAATCCCAGCTGCCATTCCCAAGGCCCCAGAATTCACATACTCAGATCTGAAGCAAATGAAAAACAAGAAAGCAAGTAATAAGTTAACAACCCACTTCAGAAATGACTGCATTCGTTCTGTTGAGCAGCTACTTAAGTTCTGATGGTTCCCACTCATTTGCCAGTGTGTAATTCTTTTTCTTTTTTTTTCTTTTCCTTCCAGTTTTATTGAGATATAATTGACATATAGCACTGTATAAGTTTAAGGTGTACGACATAATGATTTGACTTACATACATCATGAAATGATTATCACAATACGTTTAGTGATCATCCATCATCTCATATAGACACAAAATTAAAGAAGCACAAAATAAATATTTTTTCCTTGTGATGAGAACTCTTAGGACTTACTCTCTTGACAACTTTCCTATGTAACTTTCAGCAGTGTTAATTGCTTATCATGTTGTACATCACATCCCTAGTACCTATTTATAACTGGAGGTTTGTACCTTTTGACCACCTTCCTCCAACTCCTCCTCCCCACAACCCCCGCCTCTGGTAACCAAAAATCTGATCTGTTTTTGATGAGTTTATTTGTTTGTTAGTTTTTTCTTTGTTTGTTTTTGAAGTATATTTGACCTACAACACTATGTTAGTTCCTGGTACACAAACAACATAGTGAGTCTATATTTCTTTTTCTTTTTCTTTTTTTTTAAACATCTTTATTGGAGTATAATTGCTTTACAATAGTGTGTTAGTTTCTGCTGTATAACAAAGTGAATCAGCTATACCTATACATATATCCCCATATCTCCTCCCTCTTGCGTCTCTCTCCCACCCTCCCTATCCCACCCCTCTAGGTGGTCACAAATCACAGAGCTGATCTCCCTGTGCTACGCAGCTGCTTCCCACTAGCTATCTATTTTACATTTGGTAGTGTATATATGTCCATGCCACTCTCTCACTTCGCCCCAGCTTACCCTTCCCCCTCCCCGTGTCCTCAAGTCCATTCTCTATGTCTGCGTCTTTATTCCTGTCCTGCCCCTAGGTTCTTCAGAACCATTTTCTTTTAGATTCCACATATACGTGTTAACATACAGTATTTGTTTTTCTCTTTCTGACTTACTTCACTCTGTCTATATGAGTCTCTAGGTCTATCCACCTCACTACAAATAACTCAATTTCGTTTCTTTTTATGGCTGTGTAATATTCCATTGTATATGTGTGTCATAGCTTCTTTATCCATTCATTTGTCAATGGATACTTAAGGTGCTTCCATGGCCTGGCTATTGTAAATAGTGCTGCAATGAACATTGTGGTACATGACTCTTTTTTTTTTTTTTTTTGCGGTACACGGGCCTCTCACTGTTGTGGCCTCTCCCGTTGCAGAGCACAGGCTCCGGACGTGCAGGCTCAGCGGCCATGGCTCACGGGCCCAGCCGCTCTGCGGCATGTGGGATCTTCCCAGACTGGGGCATGAACCCGTGTCCCCTGCATCGGCAGGCGGACTCTCAACCACTGCGCCACCAGGGAAGCCCCATGACTCTTTTTGAATTATGGTTTTATCAGGGTATATGCCCAGTAGTGGGATTGCTGGGTCGTATGGTAGTTCTATTTGTAGTTTTTTAAGGAACCTCCATATTGTTCTCCGTAGGGGCTGTATCAATTTACATTCCCACCAACAGTGCAAGAGGGTTCTCTTTTCTCCACAGCCTCTCCAGCATTTATTGTTTGTAGATTTTTTGATGATGGCCATTCTGACAGGTGTGAAGTGATACCTCATTGTAGTTTTGATTTGCATTTCTCTAATGATTAGTGATGTTGAGCATCCTTTCATGTGTTTGTTGCCAGTGTGTAATTCTAATCAGAATGAAAGTCCTTAGTCATAGCAAACTACAGAATCTTCTATCCTGAACCTATTAGGACTCTTATAAGTAAATACCTTGCAAAGGGAACTGAGTCATCAGCTCATAGCTCTGTCTATCCCAGGCTTATTCCTGATGCTGACAGGCCACAAAGCAGTACCTACCTCTTCCTGGTGTGTTTAGTTTATCTGACTATGACTTGGCCTTCCACCTCCCCATGCCCTGTGAATAAAGGTCATAAATATCCTCCCATCTGCCTAGACTTAGGTCAGCACACAGATTCTAACTCAATGTTGTGCTGGTCATTTAACTTTCTCTACCTTATTTTCTTACATGTAAAGCAGTTGGTCAAGGCATAGTGCCCCATCAAGCCCTTAATGCCCTGATACAGAGCAATACCTCTTATGAAGTTAATGCGAGGATGTCGGGGGAGGCATACAGATAGAAGATGTATACAGCTGATGGAGCAGGCCATAAAAGTAACTGGGCTCCACTTAGGTTTGACTGAGAGTAACAAAGAGAAAAGGAGAAAATCATGTTAATAGTCTACTATAGCTTGCCAAATTAATTTAAAGGAAACGTGTCACATTTCCTCATTACAAACAATGACTCTCCCTTTGGATCAACTCCCGCAAGCCCACCTTGGCCCCTCATCAGGTCAATAGCATTGATGAAGTCCATTCAGTAGCCCAAAATTTAAACAACTCTATATTTCCCAAGTCTGCCCCATCCTATTATTTTAGTTACTGTGGCTGAATATTTGGCACTCATCTTTGACTCCTTCAACTACCAAGTCCTTCAATATTTCTACTCTTCTATACCCCTAATCCATCCCGGTGGTCAGTAAAGAGCTCCAGACCTATATCCCCTCTCAACTAGCCAACAGAGAAAGGCTTCCTTTGTTCATCCTGTCTTAAGTATCTGCATTGAAGTGTACCATATCTACCTCTGTGACTTTAACCTTTCTAAAATAAAGTTCTTATTCCCGAACACTAAATGTCTCCCCAAGAAATAAAGGCCCAAATATCTCAGCCTGGCGTTCAACTATTTTCATAATCTGACCCCAAATGTCCTGCATCCATCACCCCTTTCTGTCTCCCTCCTTGAATTCTAGAGTCCACTCAAGCTAAGCTGACTGCTGGCCCCAGAGTACACTCCTGGTTTCTCTCCTCAACACGTGTTCATGATCTTTCCCACCTGCAAGAAGGCCTTAATCCACCAATCTGTTCATATCTAAATCATCCTTCAGCATCAAGGATGCTGGGAAGTCTTCCTGAAGACTTCCCTGAACTCCCAGACAGAAGGGATCTTTCTCTTCTCTGAACCTCACTGCCCTCTCTCGAGCATTTATTACAATGTGGTGACTCCACAGACTGAGCTCTTCACCATTTCACTCAGCCTCCTCCTAGTGCAGCAAATCAATCTCGGCAGAGTTTGAATCCTGGCCATTTATCAGACCTGGGGTTATTTATTTAACCTCTACCAGCCTCCATTCACTTGCTTACAGAATGGTGGTAAGAATGATTCCTACTTCACTGGGTTAGTATGAGGATGTTGTGAGATAATACATGTCCAGTACTTACTTAGCTGGCTGTCTGACATAGAAGAGCTCACTAACTGTTAGCTATGGTTCTTATTTATTTGTATCTGTGGAAGATAACTCTCCAAAAAGGGTTCCCTCTCTACAAGTGTGTGCTACTTCACCCACTAC
The DNA here is from genome assembly GCF_964374135.1 of Grampus griseus. Classification (NCBI taxonomy): domain Eukaryota; kingdom Metazoa; phylum Chordata; class Mammalia; order Artiodactyla; family Delphinidae; genus Grampus; species Grampus griseus. Next base: position 32,377,242 of record NC_139013.1, on the reverse strand, counting down.
TAATACCATTACCCCTCCTCTTGAGCCAGGGCTGGCATTATGACTTTCCTTGATCGGTAAAATGCAACAGAAGTGATAACCCTTCTGGTCTCCTTTAAAAAGCCAGGCAGCTTCTGCCTTCCCCCTGGTACAGCCACTCACCCTGCAGTAAAGAAACTTGGACTAGACTACCGGATGATGAGACACCACGAGTAAAGAGAAAGGCCATGTGGAAGAGCACTGAAATACCAGGCACAAGAGTGAAGCCATATTGGATCTTCCAGCCAAGCCCAACAGGCAATTGAATGCATAGGCATGAGAGACTCCCCAAGCAAGACAAGCAGAATAACTGCCCAGTGGAGCCTTGGAAACCTCACAGCCAGCCGTGGATTTACGGGAAATCATAAATGATTATAGAGTTAACTAAAACAACTTCTATCTACTTTCCCTTCTACTAGACCATGAGCTCCTTAAGGGTAAGGACCATATCAGGTTTCTATCTGTATTGCCAGCTCCTAAACAGACAGAAATTTGAAGTAATTCATAGATTAATACACCAGTGAACTAAGTATGTGAGTGGCTAAGGCAGAATGTTTGAACAGAAAGCTATTGAATGAATTATGTCCTAGCTCTTTATGAGGATACTGGACATACAGAATCAAAGCCCAGGGCACAAAAACATTAATACAATCTGACAACATAAGCAGGAGGACCCCATTTTTGAAAGCTTTATGCTCAACATCTTGGTTAAATAGGTCTCTTCCAAAACAACCTGGCTGCCTGTCAACTTCGAAGACAGTGGCAACCTGGGTAGCCTGGGGAAAGGAAGTGGGAAACTTGGATTTATTGCACCAAGTTGAAATTGCAGAGGGAAACAGATGGGAGATAAAATGTTCCGTGATGTTGTCCATTTTTCTACCCATTCATGTAGTGATTGCTGCTCACCATCTGTGTTGGCCCCAGAAAGTTGGGTCTTTAAGCACTGAAAGAGCCTCCTTCTGTCACTACTGCAGAATTATATCAAATGTACCACCCCTTAAGATTATACCTTGTCTAGCAGAGTCTAGCTCTGTCCCTTTAAGCCTGATGGCCCATCCCCAGATCAAAAGACCTGAAAAGAAGTTATCTCTTCCAGCTTTTTCTCTTTCTCAAGTTTTGTCCTGAACCATAATCCTCTTGTTTTTGCATCTCTTTTCTGTTAAGAATCTTGCCTGTGTCCTCAGACACAGAGGTTACTGTGCACCAGAGGTTCTGACCCCAAGCTTACTGCGCACCAGAGGTTCTGACCCCAAGCTTACTGCGCACCAGAGGTTCTGATCCCAAGCTTACTGCGCACCAGAGGTTCTGATCCCAAGCTCTCTTCACCAACCATAATGGTTTATTTTCCCATGAACTCTCCAACTTCAGGTTGTGTGGATGAAGTGAAACCCTCAAACATACCACCTGGCCCCAGCATCCAGTGTAAACCCTTGTAATCTCTGTAATTCCTGGGCATTACACATGAGATCTCAAATGAAGCCCACATCCCATCTGCTGGTCAACATTTTACATAGATCCTTTGGAAATGGGTTAGGAAGGGAAACAAAAGGATCAAGGATATGACCTTGCTAGTTTGAGTAGATGCGAATGAAACCCAGCGCCAGATGTGCTCAGCAGCTTTCACTCTTTACTTTTCATCAAGTGAAAAGTCATGCCCTCCTCAATAATTTTTGTTAATTCCCAGGGTCTTTATATTCTCACTGCCACTCCTTGCTGCAATTTCCTGAATCTACTGAATTCCTGTTCCTGGTTTTAATCCTGCCACATGTGCATTTACTGAGCCTCAAATATCTTTCTTTACATCATCAAATGCTTTTTGAGTCTTTCATATGTGAATGCAACAAAACCCAGTGGTCTAGGACATAATGATCTAGTGGGGAGACCGAAAAATTAATAGACAATTAAACACTGTGGTGAATGCTCCTACAGGAAAAGTCGAATGTGTTCTTTAAAGCACCTCATTATGGGTGTAAGCTGGGAGAGCAGAACAAGCTTCCCAGGGAAATAAAAAGCAGGAGATACTTAAACAGTTGCTACTCAAAGTGTGGTCCATTAAAACAGACAAATCCCCAATCATAGTTAGAGATTTCAGCATCTCTCTCTCCATAATTGACAGGACAAATGGATAGGAAATCAGCAAGGAGGTAGCAGATTTGAACAACTACCAACCAACTTGACCTGAGTGACATTTATAAAACACTCAACCTAACAACGTAAGAATACACATTCTGCTCAAATGCATACAGAACAATTACTAAGAAAAACCTTATTCTGGGTCATACATCAAACCTCAATTATTTCAAAAGGACTCAACTCATACAAAACATTTTCTCTAACCACAAAGAAATTAAATTAGAAATCAGTAACAGATAGGTCTCTGAAAAAAATCCCCAAAATTTTGGAAACTAAATACACATCTAAATAACCCATAGGTTGGGCTTCTCTGGTGGCGCCATGGTTAAGAATCCGCCTGCCAATGCAGGGGACACAGGTTCGAGCCCTCCTCCGGGAAGATCCCACATGCCACAGAGCAACTAAGCCCAGGTGCCACAGCTACTGAGCCTGCGCTCTAGAGCCCACGAGCCACAACTACTGAGCCCGCATGCCACAACTACTGAAGCCCGCACATCTAGAGCCCGTGCTCTGCAACAAGAGAAGCCACCACAATGAGAAGCCCGCACACCACAACGAAGAGTAGCCCCCACTCGCCATAACTAGAAAAAGCCCATGTGCAGCAATGAAAACCAAAAACAAACATTTTGAACAGGATGAAAACTAAAATATCAGAATGTATGGAATGTCACCAAAGCAGTATTAACAGAGAAATTTATGACTATATGTCTATATTAGAAAAGAAAAGAGAAAAAAGGTCTCAAATCAATAACTTCAGCTTCCACCTTAAAAACTAGAATAAGCAGATAAAATTAAACCCAAATTAAGCAGAAGAAATGACATAATAAAAATCAAAGGGGAAACAAATGAAATAGAAAACAAAAAGGCAATAGAAAAAAACAACGAAGCCAAAGCTGTTTTGCTGAGATCATTAAAATTAATAAAACTCTAGCCATAATGATTAAGAGAAGAAGACAAAAGACACAAATTACCAAGATCAGGAATGAAACAGTTTCAGCATTTTTTTTTTTTAATTTACTTTTGGCTGCATTGGGTCTTCGTTGCTCTGCGCAGGCTTTCTCTAGTTGCGGTGAGCCGGGTCTACTCATTGCAGTGGTTTCTCTTGTTGCGGAGCACGGGCTCTAGGCACACAGGCTTTTGTAGCTGTGGCTCACGGACTTCCGTAGTTGTGGCTCGCGGGCTCTAGAGCACAGGCTCAGTAGTTGTGGCGCACGGGCTTAGTTGCTCCACAGCATGTGGGATCTTCCCAGACCAGGGCTCGAACCCGTGTCCCCTGCATTGGCAGGCGGATTCTTAACCACTATGCAACCAGGGAAGTCCCAAGAATTACAGCATTTAAATTTCTACAGACATTAAAGGATAAAAAGCAAATATAATGAACAACTTCATAACAATAAATACAGAAACTTAGATGAAATGGACAAATTCCTTAGAAGACACAAATGACCAAAGCTCATTAAAGAAAAATTAGGTAACCTGAAAATACCTATCAAGGAAAGGAATTGAAATTATAATTTAAAACACCCCATTAAGAAAACACCAGGGCCAGATGGCTTCACAGTGCATTCTACCAAATGTTTAAAGAAGAAGTAATGCCAATTCAATACAAACTCCTCCAAAAATTAAGGAGAAGGGAATACTTCCCAACTTATTCTGAGGCCAGCAGTACCCTGACACTAAAATCAGAAAAAGACATTACAAGAAAAAAAATAGACCAATATTTCTCTTGAACATTGATGGAAAAATTCTAAAGAAAATTTTAGCAAATCAAAACCAACAATATATTAAATGGATAATATATCAGGACCAAGTGGGATTTTTCCAAGAAATGCAGGGTTAGTTTAACATTCAAAATTCAATCAAGGTAATTTACTATGTTAACTAACTAAAGACCAAAAAAACATGATAATCTTAATAGATACAGTAAAAGCATTTTCCAAAATCCAACATCCATTCCTGATAAAAACCCTCAGGAAACAAGAAATAGACAAGAACTTCTCCAATCTGAGAAAAGTCATCCAAAAAACACCCACAGTTAACATCATACTTAATGGTGAAAGACGTGAATATTCTCCCTCTGGGACTTCCCTGGTAGGGCAGTGGTTACGAATCCGCCTGCCAGGGCTTCCCTGGTGGTGCAGTGGTTGAGAGTCTGCCTGCCGATGCAGGGGACGCGGGTTCGTGCCCCGGTCCGGGAAGATCCCACATGCCGCGGAGCAACTAAGCCCGTGTGCCACAACTACTGAGCCTGCACTCTAGAGCCCTCAAGCCACAACTACTGAGTCCACGTGCCACAACTACTGAAGCCCGTGCACCTAGAGCCCGTGCCCTGCAACAAGAGAAGCCACCGCAATGAGAAGCCCACACACCGCAACAAAGAGTAGCCCCAGCTCGCCGCAACTAGAGAAAGCCCGAGCACAGCAACGAAGACCCAATGCAGCCAAAAATTAATTAATTAATTTTAAAATATATATATTTTCCCCCTAAGATCAAGAACAAGTCAAGAATTTCCACTTTCATTACTTCTATTGAACATTGTACTGGAAGTTCTAGACAGTACATTCAAGCAAGAAAAGAAATAAACAGTATCCAGATTGTAAAGGAAGAAGGAAAATGTGAACATTTATTCACAGATGACATGATAACCTATGTGGAAAAAGACATGAACTCAACCAAAAAATTACAGAACGAATAGATGAGTATAGGAAAGTTGTAAAGATTCAAGATCAATATTAAAAAATCAATTATATTTGTATATGCTATCTACAATTGGAAATTAAATTTTTTAAACTATTATTTAAAACAGTATTTAAAAATATTAAATACTTAGGGATAAATCAAAAAAAAGATAGGAAAGACCCATTCAGTGAAAACAATGAAATACTGCTGAGAGAAATTAAGGAAGAATTAAATAAATGGACAGCTATACCTTGGTCACGGGTCAGAAGACTCAATGTTGTTAAGATGTCAATTCTCCTCCAAACTGATCTGTAGATACAAAGCAATCTCAATCAAAATCCTAGCAGGTATTTTTGTAGAAATTGAGAAGGTAACTCTAGAATTCATATGAAAATGTAAAGAACCTAGAATAACCAACATAACTTAGAAAAAGAAGAACAAAGTTGAAGGACTAACATACCTGATTTTAAGGCTTTTTTTAAAACTGGAGTAATCAAATCAGCATGGCATTGCCATAAAAACAGGCAAATATAAATAGCAAGTCCAGAAAAAAAAAACTACACATATATGAACAGCTGATTTTTTTACAAAGGCACATATACAATGCAGATAGTATAGCCTTATCAACAAACAGTGCTGTAACAACTAGATATCTATATTCTCTGGCAACTCTGGACCTCTGTTCCCAGCAACTGGCTGGGCACCATGCTGTTCACCCATGCACTTTGCCCGGTTCCCCACCGCTCCCCACCACTCAGCTCATCTCCCCTGTGTAACTCATTCACGTTGCTCACTCAGCCTCTACAGACAGCTGAGCAGGGGACCCCCAGGGGACTCTCTCCAGACCTGTGGCCCCCTGGGCCTGCCCTAGCTGCTGCCGTCCTCCCTGCAGTGGCCAGCCCTTGTGATGGGAAAGGCCCTCTGGACTCTGCCTGGGTGCAGACCTGCTGGGTGGCCCATTGACACACAGGGCCAGAAGGCCAGGGCATGGGCAGTGGGTTGTCACATTGGTTCCTCCCCGACCGGCCAGTCCCACTTACAGAGCCTTACCAGAAACTGGACACAAGCCAAGCTTTGGTTAAAGGAGGGGTCCTTACCACAAATGCCCACAGGGTTTAAGCTTAGAAGGTGAACCAGTGGAGAGTTGGGGAGGAGACAACACAGGATGGAAGGGATTGAGGCAAACTAGACAGAAAGGCCCATCCTGGTGGCAGCTGATTCCTGCCCACCCTGACATGAACCAGTATTGTCACAGCCTTGCTTTTTAAGACCGGAATCCAGATTTTTAGATGTAAATGTCTGAGTTTTAAGTGTCATCAATGAATCTAAATTAAAATACAAGAAAAGCCACAAGAGGCCAACACCCTGGTTCTGAAGCCACATTCAGCCTCAGATGCCAGCAGATCCCAGGTTAAACCCTTCAAGGCGTGGCATCAGCTCTGGTCCTGGGTGCCTGTGGGGGCAGCTGTGAGCTGGAGGAGCAGCGGGCAGGGCTTTCTCCCAGGTTGTCTGCAGAAGCCCGACCACAGCTCGACTTCCCAGCTGCCTCCAGGTGGCGACGCCGGACCTCCGAAGTCGCTGCTGTCCAGCCCCACCACCCGGAAGTCCCGGTGACAGGATTGCCAGTACCTACCACATACGATGGGTTAAATACGTCCATGCCTTTGAACTGCTGCTTGGATATGGCCTTGTTGAAGATGAGCCCTCCGAAACTGGGGAGAGACAGCAAACGATTAGAGTAGACGCTTGCCAATCTTCCCCACGCAGACCGCCAATCAGCCGAGCGCTTTCCCGGCTCCCTGGCCCAGCTGGTCTCCCCAGTGCCCTCTGCACCCCACACATGCATTTTCCCCTCTGTTCTGAGTCTAACCTGTTCCAAAAAGCCCATCTGATGATGTCAGCCCACTGAAAACCCAACGAACCCTTTCTGAGGCCACTTAGCTGGCTGGGCTCTGCCGAGTGATGGCCTGCGAGCTGCTCTTCAGCAGAACGCCGAACCTGCACAACGTCTCCCGCCCCTCTACCCCGTTCCCAGAAGCCGCCACCCCAGAACCTGGCCCCACCAGCCCCTGTGGTTTAGCAAAGGCCTGGAGCCCAGGAGCTTCTAGAAGCAAAGACACCTCGACCACAGCCTCCCCTCCCCAAGAGTCAGTCGGGAAAGCACATCATAAGGGACTGGGGTGGCCCCCGTCAGCGTCCACGAGCAGAAAGGGACCCCAAGGATGGGTCTGGAGGGCAGAAAGCCTGGGCTCGGCTGGAGGCCCCAGGGCCCTGGGGCACTAATCCCTCAGCATTGCAGGTCCCACCAGCGGCCGTGCTGCGGAAACACGGAGTCCACAGTGCCGTCGCCTTGAGGCCAGCTAAGCGAGGCCAGGCCGGCAGGGGCGTCAGCAGCAGGAGAGCAGGGCCCCGGGCGCCAGGGCTGAGGCCGCGGCCGGTGCTCGTCCGCTGTCACCAGGCTCTGCTCCTCAGGCCCCCGGTGCTGTGGCCGCCATAAACAGCGCTGCCCCTCGGAATATACGAGGTCCGGGGTTCTGGGGGGAAGAGCAAAGAGCATGGCGAAGGCGCCGCGAGCATAGCGAAGACGCCGCGTCCACTGCTCACCCCACCCGGACCCAGAGGCGTCGCCACACCCTTGCGCCCGCGCGCGCACCTGCTGACGACCATCCTCAGAACTTTCCCACCCGAACTTCAGGCTCTTCACGACGGGCAGGTTCTGCTTGGCGACGAGGACCCACACGGGGGTCAGGGCCGCGAAGCCAACGCAGACCAGCGGCGTCAGATACTGACTGTGTAGGGCGGGGTGGGGGGCGGTAAAGGGGCGCGTGGCTGGTGGCGCCAGAGCTCACGGAGGGGCCCGGGCTGTGGTCTGGGTGGCAGAGCTGAGAGGTGGGTGGGGACCCTGGGCACCGCAGGCCCGAGGAGCAGCTTACGTCCCCATCAGTCTGGTGGGCCGTCCCCCACACGTCTCAGAGAACCTCTTTCCTATCAGGCGGCTGGAAGGTCTCCTTCCACCTCGGTTCCCGCCACACCCGCCTTTTCTTCTCTTATGTCTTTGTGACTTTCCTGACACACTTCCCTCCTCTGCCTCCTCTCCGCCCAACCTCATCGGTTCCACTTATGGGATCGTGACCGTGGCCAGCACCGCGTTCGTCACCTCGTGTGCCTGACTCTCCTGTTCTCAACGACCCACTCGGACGGCCCGGCAGGAGGTGGCAGACCAGGATACACGCCCTGCTCCTGAGGCCATCCCAGCGCCTGCGTTTCTCATAGGGCTCGGACCTCGTCCTGCTTTGCATCTACTCCTGTCCCTGTGTCACCTGCTCCAACCGGCGGGAGCCCGGAAGACCGACCTCGACCTGTATCGGCCACCGGAACCAGGGCGCAGGCCTGAGCCCGACACACGGGGCACACGCGGCCGCCTCGCCCCACCCACCCACCCCCGCTGCGCCCCGCCCCGCCCCGCCTGCCTCCTACGCGCACGCAGAGCGAGCCACCGGCCTCGTGGAGAAATGTCCTCTGACCCCAGGCACGCCCAGAGCAGGTTCGGGGGTGCGCACCCCTCTGCAGAGGCCGCAGGCCCAGAGTGCAGGCGTGGCTCCATGTCCCCTGCCCTTCTCCGCAGGAAACAATCGTGTCCCGTCCTTCTGGCCCACGGGCTCCCGGGAAGCTGCAGGGAAGGACCGGCCGCCACAGGCCATGTGCTCCACGGTGGGCGTTCAGGGCAGGCGGTGGGTCCAGGGGTTCTGCTAGTGTCCAACGCCCTGGAAATGGCATCCTGGAGAAGCAGGTACTCAGGACCAGTACCCTCCCAGCGCCGTGATACCCGCCTCCCCAGCTGAGGGCTCACCCCGCTTTAGTCAGGACTTACCTGACTGGTGCCAGGCCGGAGACCTGCGAGACCCCAGGGATAAACCACTGTCCAACTGAAAGGACGGGTGACCCAACACGACTCAACGTCTGGTGCATCGAGCGGAGACGTGGGGCTGAGCGCAGAGGGGAGGAAGGGTCTGGGGAGGCCTGAGACTCGAAGTTATTTTGCAAATCAAACTCGATAACTAACCCATGCACAAATCTCCTTTGAAATTATTTTGTTTGAAAAAAAAATAAGGTCATCTTATTTAAAAGAAAGGAAGAAGAAAAGGAAGGAGGGAGGGAGGGAGGATCTCACAAACAACCTAACCACACCTCAAGGAAAGAGAAAAAGAAGAACAAACTAAACCTAAAGTTAGGAGAAGGAGGGACTTCCCTGGTGGTCCAGTAGTAAAGAGTCCGCCTTCCAATTCAGGGGATGCGGGTTCCATCCCTGGTCAGGGAACTAAAGATCTCACATGCTGTGAGGCAACTAAGCCCGCCGGGCCGGCAACAGCTACTGAACTCTCCCGCCTCAACTAGAGAGCCTGCGAGCCGCAAACTAAAGAGGCCACGCTCAACAACTAGAGAAGAGAAAACCTGCACGCCACAACTAGAGAGAAGCCTGTGCACCACAATGAAGAGGCCGTGTGCTGCAACGAAAGGTCCCGCATGCCTCAAGGAAGATCCCCGCGTGCCGCAACTAAGACCGGAAGCAGCCTAATTAATTAATTAATAAAAAATATTGCCCTCTCCAATGGGGGTGGGCATCATCCAATCCATTAAGGGCCTGAACTGAACAAAAATGTAAAGGAAGGGCAAATTAGCTTTTTGCTTGAGCTTCACCTTCTGCTACCCTCAGACATCAGCACTCTGGTCCTCCCGATATTCGCTTTACTGCAATGGTCTGGAACCTGATCTGCAATCTCTCTGAGGTATGCCTGTATTATTAAAATCTATTTTTTCCTTAAGTAAACACAGTTTGAAGCCAAGAATAAGGGTTAATAGGGGTTTGTGTAGATGTCCTTAAGCGGCTTGGCATTTTGTAAAGTTTTGGGGTGAATGGGCAGAGCACAGAGGATTTTTAGGGCAGTGAAGGTATTCTGTATGATACCATAATGATGGATATATGTCATTATACCTTTGTCCAAACCTGTAAAATGTACAACTCTAAGAGTGAGCCCTGATGTAAACTATGGACCCTGGATGATTCTAATGAGTCAGTGTAGGTTCATCAATTATAACAAATGTACCAGTCTGGTAGGAGATGTTGATAATGGAGGAGGCTATGTGTGTGGGGGTGCAGGGGTGATATGGGAAAATGTACCTGCTACTCAATGTTGCTGTGAACCTAAAACTACTCTAAAATGGTCTTAAATAAATAAATGACATATACTTTACACCATAATACAGCCATTTTTATTCCAATTTATAATTTTTTAAAATTATTTCCTGGTAAAATTGCTTAATTCTCTTCCAAAAGTAAAATGGGGACTGCTCAGACTTTGCAGCATCCTGCAGGGAGTATTCTAGGAAGCTACCACGAGATGGCAGCATCCGCCCACAGATGTTGCAACCAGCCTAGACCGTCTCCGCAACAAGGAACTACACGTGTTTGAGGAACCCTAGAGGGCCTGAGGCCTCACCATCTGTTTAGGGGGAAGCAGAGGATGCTGGCTCAGAAAACATCTGGTAGGGGGCAGTCCTCTCCACGCCTCCACGGGTACATACACACTCCTGCCCTCATTCACTCAGAAGGTCCTGTCACAATTCTATACAGTTGTGGCCATTTTAAACACACACACACACACACACCACCCAAGATGTCCAAGCCCAGAAAAGGCCCGTGACCCACCAAATCTCAACGTTCAGAGGGCTCTTGCATCTGTTCCTTCCTTTCTATTTTAAACATAGACGTCACTGGAGATGCAGCACATTAAATAACAATTTCAGTGTCAGGATGCACCAGCCCCCAATGTCAACCAGGTCACCCTCGGTGTGGGTTGCACTCTGCAGAGCCAGGACCCACAGGAAACCACAAACTAGGGAATCTCTGACGTCTGATGAGCACTCCCTGGTACCGTGAAGTAACTTCACTCCCCTTTTTCACTTCAGGTAACTGATTTTCAGTGTGGTTTAGTCACGTCTCTGTGTTCGTGTACCACCTAGTGGTAGAAGAGAGATTCAAACCCAAATTTGTCTGATTTCAAACCCCCTTTTTTTCTACTATCACTTTACTGTAGTGTTTATCTACTTTATTGGAGCTTTTCCTACAATACTGGGTGGGGGGAAAAGAATACAAGAATATCTGGCTCTCTGAAAAGATTTAGTGTCACTTGGGTTTTTTTTCTTTTTACAAATAGAATCCAATAGAATTAAAGAATTTTGCCAAATGCTGAATGGAAGTTAAATGGTAGTTAAATGGAATGGAATGTGGAATTCTAGTCAACAAGAATTCTCACAGGTATTGCAGAAAAAGTTTTCTGTGACCACGATAGCACCTGAAATGCCTTATCACCACATAAAATTTAAGTTCTATGAAGAATGCCACACTTGTTCTCAAAATGTTCATAAACTGTGCATTCTTAGTTTGAGGTTAGATGTTATGTAACTCTGACCCAGAAGACTTTTCTATGCTACTGCTGGCCACAGGGCCATTATAATCAGCAAATCGATATAAGCGTAAGTCATATTAATAAAAGAATAAAGTAATTATCACACTCTCCTCTGCCTTGGTCAGACCTCTCCCAATGGTGCCAAGTTCTTGTTATGACATTTTATGATAGGTTTTGTCAACCTAAAGAATGGGTTTTAGGGCTTCCCTGGTGGCGCGGTGGTTGAGAGTCCACCTGCCAATGCAGGGGACACGGGTTCATGCCCCGGTCCGGGAAGATCCCACATGCCGCGGAACGGCTGGGCCTGTGAGCCATGGCCGCTGAGCCTGTGCGTCCGGAGCCTGTGCTCCGCAATGGGAGAGGCCACAACAGTGAGAGGCCCCTGTACCGCAAAAAAAAAAAAAAGAATGGGTTTTGATGCCAAAAGTTATTATGACATTTTAGGATTGATTTTGTTAATAAGAGAAGAGAGAGCAGGAAGGTCAGGGGCTCCAGGCCAGACATGCCCGGGGGTCCTCAGCTGTTTCTCCTGCCATGAACTGAGGAAGAAATGATTTAATAAGGGGGACATAGCACCTGTACTCAAATATGCAGGGCATTTGTTTTTTGGCTCTGGTGATCAGTGCAGGCCTCTGAACAGAAGGCACACAGATAGAGTTTATCTCATGATAAGGAAGAGTACTGTCTCACCAAGTGCTGTCCCACAGTGGAATAGGTGGCTTGGGAAGGGCATCAATATCTGATGAACCAGTGATACCCATAAGCAGAAAATCATTCCATATACGTGATGTACTGTGACAAACTCTAGATGCACAGTGGTGTTTCAGGTAGGCTTTGTCTCTGCCCTCACAGGGGCTTCACAGACAAGACAGACCAGAAAAAAAAAAAAAAAAGTATCTAGTTTTAACTATAAAGTATGAAATGTACTATAATAAGAACAAGAGTGCAAAGGAGCCCATCCAAGGGGCCCCTGCCCCTGTCTCTGAGTACAGAGAAGGATTCCCAGAGAATGAGAATATGAGACTTAAATAGTGAATGAGAATTAACTGAATAAAGAAAATAGGAGAAAGAGAAGATTCTCCCCTGAGAACAATGCTCCTTCCCAAATACAGTTCTCTGTGACCTCCTTCACATATGTGACCTTTATAAACACCACGGAAAATAGCCTGTTGTTATGGTATCTATCGCTGCATAACAAGCCACCTCAATGTTTTGTGGCTTAAAACAACCACCATTTATATGCTCATGATACTGCATCTTGGCTGAATTCACACAGGAACGTCTCCTGGCTCGCCTGGGCTCACTCCTGTGGCTATAATCTTCCTATAGCTCCACTGGGATGGACTGGCCAGATGGCCTCGGCAGGGGCACCTTGGTTCTCCTCCACAGCCTCTCACCCTCTAGAAGGCTAGAAAGAACTTCCTTACTCGGTGGTCTCAGGGCTGCATTCCAAGAGGGCAAAGGAGGACGTCTTAAGGCATCTAGGGGCCCAGGCTCTGGAACTCACATAGCATCATTTCTGCCACATTCTATTGGTCAGAGAATGTCATAAGGCCAATTTGGATTCAAGCAATAGGGAAACAGACTCTTCCTTTTGACAGGAGGAGCTACAAAATACTGTGGCTCTGTTTGTCAATCTACCATAAGTGTGGTGAGAAAACCCAAAGTGGAAGGAACTAGGGAAGATTCCAGAGAAGAGATGGAGCTTGAGCTCGGTCTTAAAGGATGAGTAAGATTTTGTCGAGGAGAGCAGAAGGAGTGCACAGCATTACAATGACGTGGAGGTGTCAGAGAACACAGGTGACCTGTTTGAAAAAGAACACAGGGATTGGCTCAGGGGACAAAATTGTGGGGAAAGACCCATCAGGAGAAGAGCAGCATCACACCTAGCACCGTCCCACGTGCATGTGGCTGCTCATGATACGGTTAATAAATACTGACTGTGTCCAATCAAGGACAAGATCATGAAAGCCTCTATGGTAGATACAGGAGTTTGCCAAGAGAAAATTTTTTTTTTTTTTTTGCGGTACGCGGGCCTCTCACTGTTGCGGCCTCTCCCGTTGCGAAGCACAGGCTCCGGACGCGCAGGCCCAGCGGCCATGGCTCACGGGCCCAGCCGCTCCGCGGCACGTGGGATCTTCCCGGACCGGGGCACGAACCCGCGTCCCCTGCATCGGCAGGCGGACTCTCAACCACTGCGCCACCAGGGAAGCCCCCAAGAGAAAATTTTTAATCAGGGGAGTTAGGCAATGAGAATTTTCCTTGCATATCCGAGATGTCGTTTCATAGACACTGCATAAATTAGCAGCCAAACTATTTTGTTCCTGTGGGTCTGGTCAAGACCTTTCATCATCTGGACTTTCTGTGGCCCCTGACTTGATTATCTGTGTGAATTCTGGATCTTTCTTTTGATCACATCCATTCACTCAGAGTAGAGGAGAGATGTAATGTCCTCAGCAAGCTGCAGAGACCCCATCTGACATGAAAATGGACACTGGAACAAGAGGACCATGATGAGAGCAGGTATGAAGGCATAGGGCTAACATCTAATCCAACACACATTATCTCCCTCCAGTTGGATTCACACAAGATTTTTTTTTTTTTTTTTTTTGCCTCAGTCAGTAGAAAGGAGATATTTTATTGCTAAAAGGCTGGAGAGAGAAAGAAGTGAGATTGAAATTCTGGAACTAATCAACTCTGGCAAAGCCCTAATAGTGGTAACTTGCGACTACAGTGGTAGATTGCCCAGGGTCACATGGATCAAATGATTTAAGCCACTAAGAACACAGAATAAACATGTTCTCATATCTGTGGTTGCTCTGTGAGCAGGACCTTACATGACGCACGATGAAAGTGTAGTCATAAAAGACCACGTATTATTATTGTATGATTCCTTTTACATGAAAGGCCCAGAGGAGGCAAATCTATAAAAACAGGAAGTAAATTAATGGTTGCCTATTACTGTGAGGAGTGAGGAGAAATGGAGGGTAGCTGCTAAAGGACACAGGGTTTCTTTGGGGGATGATAAAATGTTCAAAATTTGATTGTGTAACGGAGCAGGACCCTATGGGGCCTTCCTGGGACAGACCCTCCCCCCCACTCCCCAGCACCTGCTCTGCCTGCCTCTTTTTTTTTTTTAATATTTATCTATTTGGCTGCCCTCGATCTTAATTGCGGCACGGTCTTAGTTGCGGCACGCAGGATCTTTAGTTGCGGCATGTGGGATCTAGTTCCCTGACCAGGGATCGAACCCAGGTCCCCTGCATTGGGACCGTGGAGTCTTAGCCACTGGACCACCAGGGAAGTCCCCTGCCTGCCTCCTGTTTGTAGAAAAACTTTAGCCTCCTAGGGCTTCCCCAAGTTCCAAAGAATAAATTTAATCAGAGAAGTGAGAAAATGCAGGAACAAAGGAAAGCAGTCAAGCAAGACAAAATAATAATAGTTTAGCCATTAAACAAAGTCAAGGCCCTTCCGTTCCTCTTCAAGGGCTATAGATAATCTTCTGAGCCAAATCCTTTGAGCTGTTTTGCATATACTGAAACCCCCACCAGGTGGGAGAAGTTATCTGCGTGCTGCCCACAAGCACGTAGACCCCAGACCAGCTGGAACCAGAAGGTTGATGATGTTGACTCCCCGTTACCTCACCATCAACCAATCAGAAGAATGTCCATGAACTGATCACATACCCTGCAACCGTCTCCCACACTCTATCTTTAAAAATCCTTCCCGGAAAGCCTTTGGGGAGTTCGGGCCTTCTGAGCATTAGGTGCCTGGACCCCTTGCTTGGTTGGCCCTGCAATAAATGCTGCACTTTCCTTCACCACAACTCGGTGTCAGTAGATGGGCTTTACTGTGTGCAGCTGAGCAGACCCAAGTTTGGTTTGGTAACAATTGTGGTGATGGTTATAAAACTCTGTGAATACATTAAAAATCATCGAACTGTACACTTTGTGGGTGAATATATGGTATGTGAATGATATATCAATAACGCTGTTCCAAAAAACTAAGTTAAATTAAAGAATAAACTCTCTTTTCACGCAAATCCTGTCATTTGGAGGCTGGCTGGCAACCATCCTCTAATCTAACCTTTATGCTCAGTAAGTCTTTTCAAAATCAAGGGGAGATATGGGACCTCCCTGGCGGTAAAGTGGTTAAGACTCTGCACTTCCACTGCAGGGGGCACAGGTTCGATCCCTGGCTGGGGAACTAGGATCCCACATGCTGCATGGTGTAGCCAAAAAAAAAGCAAAAAACAAGGGGAGATATATTCTCAAGGCAAAAATGAGTATAATAAATATATTCTGCTTCCTAATGGTGCCCTTTGTTTGTTTAGCCCAAAGGGAGCATCTATATAAATGCAGGTCAAGAATCCAAGAACTTGATAGCTATCAGCTGGAATTTACATCATCCAATTAATCTCAATGCTGGCAAAAACTACTGTCTTGTTTTGTTTTGTGGGGAGAAGTAGAATCTCTTGGAGGTGGGAAGAATTAAGACCTGTTGATTCAATGCATTTTGTGTTAGGTTTGCAAGACAGTGATGACACGTTCCCGGGCCTCAGGTTGACTATATTTTGCTAAAATAGGAAGGGATCCCTCAGGGACACACAGGTCTGGGGCTACTTGTGCTGCAGGGTGGATGCATCACTAAATTATCTTTCTAACAAAGGCAAATTACCTCCTATGTTGTACGAGACCCCGAAGACATTAGACGAATGAATCTAATGTCCAGCCAAGACTTGAGCTGAGAGTCAGCAGGATGGCACCTGCCAGAGGAGCCTCTTGAGTGGTCTACACAGACAAAAGGTGAGCATCGGCAACCGTGATCACATGTACCCCTCGGGAGGGCTTTCACACACCATGGTCTTATGTGATACTCTTCTCAGTCATTGCCAGGAATGATTTTAATTACATTTATCTGCATATGAGGAAACTGATGTTCAGAAACATCAGAATCATATAGTGGACAGGGCTTAGCTGTTGTAGACATAGAGCTCTTTGTTCAAATGCCTTAAATACAACGTATCAGCCCAATGACTTTTGGAAAGTTTTTACACCTGAGTTTCAGTCGCCTCATCTTTATAGTGATGATGATAATGCCTCTCTCATAGGCTTGTAAGAACTAGAGGAGAATTTATTCACACAAGCACATACACACATATGCACATATACACATACATGCACATGCACACACATACATACACACAGAATGTCTGGCGCTTCTAAAGAGTTTAGCAAGTGGTTATTAAACTGTGACCTCTGGAGTCTAACCACTTGGGTTAAAATGCCAGGCCTGCTATTTGCCAAAGCTAACAAATGCAAGAAGCTTGGCTTCTCTGTGCCACATTTTCTTATCTATAAAATGGGGACACTAATAGCAGCTGACCCACAAGTTTGTTGTAAAATTTTAAGATGATAAAAAGCATATGAAGTCCATAATAAATAGTCAATAAATGATGGAGACAAAGAGGATAATGATTATAAGTAATGATTATCTTAACTCTGAAACAGTTTGTTCAGGGTCACATAACAGGTAAGGTGAAAGTGGGCTCCAATTCTAGGTCTTCTGACTTTAAATACTGATATTTTTCCATTACTAGAGAAGACCACAAAGTCAAGGGAAAGGGTGTGAAATATTTTCAGATCCCAAAGGGTCTTCGGTGGCAGAAAGGACGTCAGCAACATTCAAGAAACAATAAACTCTTCTTAAAAAATAGAATAGAAGGGAACACTTCCTAACTCACTGGATAAGACCAATATTGTTGCAGTGATTCCAAAGCTAGATAAAGACATGACAGAAAAAGAAAACTACAGACCAATCTCTTTTATGAATATGGACACAAAATCCTCAACAAAATACTAGCAAAGTGAATCCAACAGCATATAAAAATAATTGTATATGCTCTAACCAAGTGAGATTTATCCCAGGAATATAAGATCAGTTTAGGATACAAAAACCAGTCAAAATTATATACCATATATAGAATAAAAACAAAAACCACATGAACATCTCAATAGATACATAAAAAGCATCTGAAAAATCCAACACCCTTTCATGATAAAAACATTCAACAAACCAGGAATAGAAGGGAACATACTTCTTCAACGTGATAAAGGACATCTGTGAAAAACCCATAGCCAATATCATACTTGATGTTGAAAGACTGAACGCTTTCCCCCTAAGGTCAAGAACAAGACAAGAATGTCCACTTATATCCAACATTGTACTGGAGGTACAACATCGTACCAGGGCAATAAGGCAAGGAAAAGGAATAAAGACATCCAGATCAGAAAGAAAGAAGTAAAATTATCTCTGTTTGCAGATGACATGATCTTACATATAGAAAACCCCAAAGAATCTGCTTAAAAACTATGAGCTAATAAACAAGTTCAGCAAGTTGAAGGAAACAAGATCAAGATATAAAAAGTAGTTGTATTTCTATACACTAGCAGTAAACACTCCAAAAATAAAATTAAGAAAAAAATTCTACTTGTAATAGCATCCAAAAGAATAAAATACTTAGAAATAAATTTAACTGAATAAGTGCAACACCTATACACTGAAAACTGCAAAACATTGTTGAAATTTAAGATCTAAATAAACAGAAAGAAATCACATGTTCCTGGATTAGGAGACTCAATATTGTTCAGAGAGCAATATTCCCCAAACTGATCTACCTGTTGTTCAACACAAGCCCTACCAAAATTCAGCTGGCTTCTTTGCAGCAATTGACAAGCTGATCCTAAAATTCATATGGAAATTTAAGGCACCCAGAATCCCCAAAACAATCTTGAAAGAGAACAAAGTTGGACTTTTTAGGGACTCACACTTAATTTCAAAACTTACTTCTAAACCACAGTAATAGAGACAGTAATGAAACAGGAGGGAAGGGGACAGGGCACAACCTTTAAAAGAATGACATAGCCCAAGGACACGACATAAACCGATTAGACCGAACAGGTCCAAAATGGTGGACCAGTCGACTTCCACTAGACCTTGAGTCTCATTTAGCTTGCTGATGTGTTACTAGCTCATTGTAACACATCAGCAAGCTAAATGACACATACACAGGTGTCATGACAGTTCCAAGACCTACCATAAAGGTCAAAAAGTGGGTGGTGGCCCAATTTCTGGAAATTTCCACCCCTTCCCCAAAATAGCTGTAATACTCTTCCCACTCATTAGCCTATGAAATTACCCACCCTATAAAAACTGACAACCCGGACTTCCCTGGTGGCGCAGTGCTTAAGAATCCGCCTTTCAATGCAGGGGACACAGCTTCGAGCCCTGCTCCGGGAAGATCCCACATGTCGCAGAGCAACTAAGCCGGTGCGCCACAACTACTGAGCCTGCACTCTAGAGCCCACAAGCCACAACTACTGAGCCCGCGCACCTAGAGCCCATGCTCTGCAACAAGAGAAGTCACCGCAGTGAGAAACCCACGCACCACAATGAAGAGTAGCCCCTGCTCGCTGCAACTAGAGAAAGCCCGCGTGCAGCAACGAAGACCCAACGCAGCCAAAAATAAATTAATTAATTAATTAAAAAAAAAAACTGACAACCCCATACCCTGGGGCCGCACTGGCCTTCTGTGATGGCCCACACTCTGTCTGTGGAGCGTGTTTCTCTCTAAATAAATCCACTTCTTACCTATCACTTTGTCTCTTACTGAATTCTTTCTGTGATGAGACATCAAGAAACTGAGCT
Organism: Grampus griseus; assembly: GCF_964374135.1. Classification (NCBI taxonomy): domain Eukaryota; kingdom Metazoa; phylum Chordata; class Mammalia; order Artiodactyla; family Delphinidae; genus Grampus; species Grampus griseus. The sequence continues at coordinate 32,358,238 of NC_139013.1, read as the reverse complement.
TCATTAAGTCCTGAGACCAGGTGTGTGATCTCAGTGAAAAGACTGTGGGTTCAGGGACTTCCCTGGTGGCTCAGTGGTTAAGAATCTGCCTGCCAGCCACTATGGAGAATAGTATGGCGGTTCCTTAAAAAACTAAAAATAGAATTACCATATGACCCAGCAATCCCACTACTGGGCATATAACCAGAGAAAACCATAATTCAAAAAGACACATGCACCCCAATGTTCACTGCAGCACTATTTACAATAGCCAGGTCATGGAAGCAACCTAAATGCCCATCGACAGATGAATGCATAAAGAAGATGTGGTACATATATACAATGGAATATTACTCAGCCATAAAAAGGAATGAAATTGGGTCATTTGTAGAGACGTGGATGAATCTAGAGACTGTCATACAGAGTGAAGTAAGTCAGAAAGAGAAAAACAAATATCGCATATTAACGCATATATGTGGAACCTAGAAAAATGGTACAGATGAACTGGTTTGCAGGGCAGAAATTGAGACACAGAAGTAGAGAAAAGACATATGGACACCAAGGGGGGAAAGTGGTGTGGCGGGCGTGGTGTGATGAATTGGGAGATTGGGATTGACATGTATAAATGTGTATAAAATGGATGACTAATAAGAACCTGCTGTATAAAAAAATAAATTAAATTTTTTTTAAAAACGAATCTGCCTGCCAATGCAGGGGACACGGGTTCGAGCCCTGGTCCAGGAAGATCCCACATGTCGCGGAGCAACTAAGCCTGTGTGCCACAACTACTGAGCCTGCGCTCTAGAGCCCACGAGCCACAACTACTGAGCCCATGTGCTGCAACTACTGAAGCCTGTGCTCTGCAACAAGAGAAGCCACCGCAATGAGAAGCCCATGCACTGCAATGAAGAGTAGCCCCAGCTCACTGCAACTAGAGAAAGACTGCACATAGCAACAAAGACCCAATGCAGCCAAAAATAAATAAAATTTAAAGAAAAAGACTATGGGTTCAAGTCCCAATCTGAGTTGCATGGTTTCAGTGAGGTACTGACATAAAGATAGACATATAGATTAACGGAATAGAATTAAGAGTCCAGAAATAAATCCATACATCTATGGTCAACTGTTCTTTCAACAAGGATGCCAAGACCATTCACTGGGGAAAGAATAGTCTTTTCAGCAAACGATGCTGGAACATCTGGATAGCCACATGCTGAAGAATAAAGCTGGACCCCTACCACATACCATATACAAAAATTAACTCAAAATGGATCAAAGGCCTAAATGGAAGAGCCAAGATCATAAAACTCTTAAAAGAAAACATAAGGCCAGCGTGGGAGGGCTTCCTTATAGCTAGAATGGGAGCTCTCAGGCTTTGACCAGGTTTACAATAGAGCTGTGTTACAAGACCAATGCAGTCTATTTTGTGCAGGATAGTTGTGCAAAAGCTGTGTTGGTCACGTGACTGAGTCACAGAGCTATTGCAGCTGGTTGAGTATGGCAGGAATCATTTTCAACTCAGTTTTGATAGAGGGTTTTCTGCCATGATCACAAGGCACTCATATACCTTGATCCCTCCCTTTTTCCCTATCATTATCTATTTTCAGGAAAGTATATAAAGGTGGTCATTTATATCTTAACCTTCACCTAGGTCGTTCATTCATCCATTCATTTATTTATTTTCCTAGTGCTTTCAATAGCCCAAGGTCAAATAATTTGCATATTAAGCTTCAATTTCCTTATCCTTGTTAGGAGACAAGTCTCCTCAGATTTCTCACTTTCTGCAAGGTCTGGGCCTTCTAAGCAAGATATGTTTGAATGGCAAACAGCTTTGGAAGCTAGAGACATGTATCTCATGAGACATTTGGAGATTATCTCTCTGGAGATATCACAAGGTAATAAAGATAAGACTTTTCCTTCCCTCTCCCCCAGTGGAAACTTGCTTACATTTCATAAGTAATCTCTCTCTCCACAGGGGAAGATGGACAGATCACCAGTTTCCTAATTTCAGGGTTCCTCTCCTATGGGGCACCCCTCTGCATGAGCAGGTAACCTCCAGCCTTCATCACCTTTCCCCATGGAGCGTGGGGCAAGGGGAAACGCTGCCCTGGCAGCTGGTTTGGCTGTGAGTACTAAATCATCTGTGTCTCTGACCCAGGGGTCTCATGTCTGCTGTAAGTACATAAAAACTGTAACAGGCTAACTCATAAGCTTACAAGCAAGGTAAAATCCCAGACTTTTCTCAATTTCTGAGTTCAAATTTTGTAAAATGGATAATACCAGAACCAACACTTTAGAGTTTTCATCAAGACCATATGAAATAATGCATGTGAACACTTAGCGATCATCAGTCAGTCACTGTGCCTTACTATATTAATTACTGGAGACACAAAATTAAGTACTAGGGACACAGTAGGAAGCAATAAAGGGATTTGCTTCTTAGATTTCTGTCTGAACACCTGAGTTCAAGTTCTGGTTATGCATTAACCAGTTTTGTGACCTAGGACAGTCACCAGAGCCTTTGTATTCTCATTTGTAAAATTAGAATATTGGAAGAGGTCAACATGTGAAAGATCTATTCCAAGCAACATTAGACTCATGAGATTATTCTTGGGGGAAAAAAAGTGTTCCATGGACACAAAAGTCAGGGAAACTTTGCATCTTATATATCTCCCCTAGAAATCTATAATGCATATAGTAAAAACTCTGAGAAGCCCTCAGAAAGGAAACCTGTTTAATTTGAATGAAGCCACAGTTTCCCAAAGTCATTTGACCACAGGACCCTTTTTCCTCATGACAGCAAATTAGCATCCCATGGATCATATCGTAGGAAATACTGAACCAGGTGATCTAAGTTTCTCCAATGTTAACAATCTTCTGTCTCTCTGCCATCATTACCTACATCTAATGTTTCTTTCTGTAATTTCAGACTCAGGTGTGAGTGGAGATGGTCTTCTTGTTGACATCTGTCACTTCTAAGTCACAGGGCATAAGCAACTGACAGGTGTTTACACAGAGCCACACCAGTAAAATATACACCCATCAGCAAGTGCACAAAAACAATGATATTGGAAGTTTGTAAACGAGCTTCCCAACATACTTATTGCCACCAACACCTTGTTTTCCACTGTTCCCAGGAAGCCTTTTCTTTAATAATCAGATGGAAAGAAAAGCTTGGAACCAGAAGGCTTTTTTTTTTTTTTCTGCCTTCTAAACAGCTAAACCCAATAAGAGTAATGGTCTAGAACCTGGAAGATTTGGATTCTAATTCTGCCAACCCATGAACTCACTTTTGATTTGAAGCAAGTCATCTTCCATATCGAATCCTGCATCTTCCATCTGGAAGTGAGGGAGTTAAGTGAGGTGGTCCCTGTGTTCTCACCCAGTTTGAGAATGTTGTTTCATTCTGAGTAAATGGCATCTGAAGGCAGTTTTGATCCAGCAACTCCATGGTTTGGCCGTATAGCCTTCGGTAGTGTCCATCTGGTGCAATGGAGTGTGTAGCAGCAACCTCTCTACCCTCCAACAAGCAATAGCTGGAGATGGGAACATCTCAAGCCCATCTGGGTCTTTTCAAGGAGGCGACACCACACCCCTCATGGTCAGTGCCCACACTGAGGTTACCCTCACTCTTTGGGACATGCTCTCTCCAGCTTTGGGGACAATCTGTGTCCACTGAATCAGTGGCTTGGACTATTGCGATCCTCATATTTTCTTTCTTTTTTAATAATTAAAAAATCAACAAGAACCCTCATTTAAGTTATGCTAAGGGGTTTACTTCAACCCACAAAATCTATGAGAGCTATACCTGGGCCTGGAAGTGGAGCCAGACACAATAGCTTAGATTAAGGCAGGAGAACAGCTTCAAGTGTGAAGTTAAAGTTTGTTCTGTGTGTGTGTGTGTGTGTGTGTGTGTGTGTGTGTGTGTGTGTCTGTCTGTCATGATTCAAGCATAACTTAGCTGGGAGAACTAAGTGCTGTGAATGCACACACTGTCTTCTATTTTTCCAAACTGTGCTTAGCAGAAGCTCAAATCCTGTTAACTATTGAGCACAGGGAACATCTCCCCAGTGCAGCTGCTAGCCTTGGCTTTGAGGTGGCTGACTGCACCCCTCTCCCTGCCCTTCCTGTCGTCAGCTGAGTGAGGTCTGGGGCTTGTCTGAATCTCCTCACCTGGTCAGAACCACACGGTTGCAGGAAGAGGAACACTGAAGACTTCGTTGGCTCTGACTTTACCAATCTGTGACCTTGAGCCAGGCATGTGACTCTATGGGTCTCAGATACTTTCTTATTCTGTACAAAAGGTCTGATAACCCTGCCATGAAAACATCAGGCTGCTGGTGGGACATCTCTTGCCCCTCCCCAATTTGTGCTGTAATATCTGAGACCACCTTGACTATGTCTGACTATCTGCACCTCGTTCTCTGATGTCTTCCGGTCTTGACAAGTGCTGCTCTTTCATCCTGGTAACATCCTTCCTTTTTTGCTTAATAAACTTGTACTCATTCTTCTAGGATCAAGTCAAGTGTTTCCTCCTCCAGGTGTTTTTTTTACATACATTTTTTAAATTTAAGTATAGTTGATTTACAATATTAATATTAGATTCAGGTGTACAACACTGTGATACAATATTTTTATACTCCATTTAAATTACAAAACAATGGATATATTTCCCTGTGCTGTACAACATATCCTTATTGCTTATTTATTTTATACATAATAGTTTATACTTCTTAATCCCCACTGCTATCTTTCCCCTCTCCCTTCACTCTTCCCACTTGTAACCATTAGTTTGTTCTCTATATCTGTGAGTCTGTTTCTGTTTTGTTATATACATTCATTTGTTTTATTTTCTTAGATTCCACATGTAAGTGATAATATAGAGTATTTGTCATTCTGACTTATTTCACTAACCTTAATACCCCCTAGGTCCATCAACATTGTTGCAAATGGCAGAATTTCATTCTTTTTATGGCTGAATAATATTCTAGTATATAAATACTGCATCTTGTTTATCCATTCATCACTTGATGGACGCTTAGGTTGCTTCCATATTTTGGCTATTGTAAATAATGTTTCTATGAACACTGAGGTGCATGTAACTTTTCACATTTGTTTTCGTTTCTTCGTTTTCTTTCAATTCCAGCAGTGGAATTGCTGGATCATATGGTAGTTCTATTTTTAGTTTTTTAAGGAACCTCCATACTGTTTTCCATAATGGCTGCACCAATTTACAATCCTACCAACAGTGCACTAGGGCTCCCTTTTCTCCACATCCTCTCCATTTGTTATTTGTAGACTTTTTGATGATAGCCATTCTGACAGGTATGAGATGATACCTCACTGTGGTTTTGGTTTCCATTTATCTAATGATTAGTGATGTTGAGTATTTTCTCATGTGCCTATTGGCCATCTGCATATCTTCTTTGGAAAACCCAGGCGGTTTTTCTTGACATCCCAGGTTGGGTGTCTCTGTTTTGCACTCCTCTGGCAGTGGCATCTGCATTTACATTTATACGTAGAGAACCCCAATTCACAGTTCTGCCCTTCAAGATGCTCACAGTCTTATGGCAGATGCTGCATATTCTTTTATAATTGCCCTTTTTTGCAATGTCCTCCTAGGGTGGTGATATGTTTTAGAAGGATCCTGCTAGCTACTGTATGGGGAATTTCTTGAGGGGCAAGACAGAGTCCAACAGTCCAATGAGAGGAGGGGTTTCTGGTGTGACCCAAGAGAGGACTGTGATGATGTGACCACGTGGATGAGAGGCAGGTGGCTTCTACTTCCTGTGGTAACGAGAGCTGGGCCTGAATCCCAGCTCAGCCTCTCCCTGGCTATAGACTTTGGGCACCAACTTCTTGGCATCATTGTGAGGAATAAATGAGGGAATAAATGTTTAGTAGTAGTAGTAGTAGTAGTATTCCAGACATATTCTCGAGGTCAACTGGGGAATGTGGGAGGTGATGGAGAGCTGGATCAAGGATGACTCTTGGATTTCTGGAAATGGGTAGGCAAGTCAGACATGACTCAACGCTGAGCATGTCAGGTCATGATGGGAGGGCATATTTGGGATCTGTGGGTGGAGTAAGTTCAGGCCTTCACATCTCAGCCCTGGCTCGCTCTGAATCCTGGTCTTCACCGCCATGGGCAGGGCAGGGTGGATCCAGCATAGGCAGCCAGAGGGACAGAACTGATTAGAAAAAACAAGGGGCCAACTATCTGAAAGGCTAGACCCTATCAAAGGTGCTCTGTGTGGCCCTGGGTAATTCACCTTACTGGCTGGGGCCTGAGCTCACACATATGTGAATGAGGGAGACAACTGGGCCCAGCCCTGGCCTCCCAGACACCGAGCCATGAAGTACAGACAACAGTGATGTTGAAACACCTCCTCTTCCTTCAAGATCCACTCACGTGTCACCTCCTCCTTGTCACGTCTCCTGGTTCCCCAGCCAGAAGCAACCCCTCTCCACTCTGGGCTCCTAGAACCTCCACACTATGGGCACGTACTTCCTTATACCCACCTCACAGCTCCCGCACAAAATGGCATACACAGGCCGCGCGCTGCCATGTCCGCTGCACATCCTCCCTGCAAGTGGCCAGCATAAGCCCAGGGCTGGTCCAGAACCCAGAGCTAGTCATGATCCCAGCTGACAGGGGAATTAGCGTCCTTCAGGTGAGGCATCTGAATGTGAAGCACACCACAGGGAACACAGGGGAACCAAGACACACCCAGGGGGTGCACACGGGGAGCCACAGGTGGACAACATTAACAAAGGATTTTAAAAAATCATTTATTAAAATCCTCAGTTATCAGGTGGAGGTGGGTGGCTTTTCCAGAGTAATTTTACACACAAGATAAGTGTTTGGAGACATTCTGTGAGCCAGTGGGAGAGGTTTCCAGAGGGTCCACCAGCCAAAGACCAGTACATTCTGTGGCAGCTCTGAAGATGCCCTCTGACCATGAGGAGGGGCAGAGACACCAGAAACTACCCCCCCACACACCCCGTCTCCTGCTAGCAGGAGTGCCTGCACTCGGGCCTCCCCCAAGCTCTTTTTCCAAGGCTGTGCATTTCCCGAGGGCAGGCTGGGCATGGAGGACTAGGGTTGAGGGGATATAAAAGGCCCCAGTCAGTCCAAAGAAAGGGCTGCTTCTTCAGATGAGGTGGCCCTCAGCCAGCACCATCCCCTCCCCACCCAAGGCCACTAAGGCAGCCCAGCATCCCCTACCCTGGGCTCAGGTGGCCTCTTCTGTCCTCTTCAGGATGCATGCAAACAGGGCACACCTAGACACTTGCACAGAGTCACACCCCACTCACTGACTTCCACATATGCACACAAATGCAAGACACGACAAGGTCACATTCAAACAGTCACCCCAAGTGCACATGAACATTCTCCATAGACTCCAAAGATAGGCATACAGCTACTCATACACACATGTGCGCACACACACACACACACACACACCATGTACACGCGGGCCCCTCATAAGTACTCTCTCCTTATATAATTTATATAAATATCTACATAGTAGCTGCTGGGGGCTGCTACTTAGATCCCCTGCCCTCTTTCCACTGAACCCATTCACTTGCCAGGCAAGGTCACGCAGCAGGACAGAAAGTCAATGCACAGGTACAAAAGCCAGGCCCCCTCGCCCTGGTTCAGGACCACTCTTCAGGGCCGTTATAGCGTCAGAGCCTTTGTTCTTGCTGCAACACAGCTCCTCCCTCTATCCAGTCCTGCTTCAGTCATTCCCCCAGGTGGTGATGGCCAGAGTGCTCCCCAAAAAAGTATGAGTGTGTGCTGAGCTCTCTTTCCTTAAGGGTCTTCAGTCCCCTGGCCTGGAAGAGACTACATCTTTTCTACCTGCTGCCTGAGGTTGACCTGCAGCACCAAATCCACAGCCTGGGCCTGGGCAAAAGCCCCAAGATGATTCCTGGACAGGCCACCAAAGAGCTGACTCCAGGCTGGGAATAGATCAGGGAATCCTCCTAGCTATCTGCATTTGGTACTGAAATTGGCAAAAGGAATCTAGCCTCAATCTGTGCTTTTGTTCCTAGTCTCAAACCATAGTTGGCTATGTGACCTTAGGGAATACTTCCCTCCTTTGGCCTCAGATTCTCCATAGATATAGTGGGAAGTCTGGAGTTTGGGACACAGGCTTCCTGTGACATCTATAAAGGGCTGCAAGGCATGGTTTAGATCTACGCTGCTCCAGTGTGGTCCACTGGTCAGCAGCACTGGCCTCATCTGGGAACTTATTAGAAAAGCAGAATCGTAAGCCCAACTCAAGACCTGTTGAATCATAATCTGCATTTTCACAAGACCCCTGGGTGGTTCCAATGCACATTACAGTGTGAGAAGCACCGTCCTGAATAAGCTCGGAAAGCCCTTTCTGTTTCTAGAGTTCTATGATACACTACTTCACCAGGATTGGGATGGAGGGTGTGGGCCTTTGGGTTGAGAGGGGTTACTGATTTGCCAGCGAAGTTTTGTCTTTATTGATCCCTGGTGACCAGTCGGCTTTCATGACTCCAGCAGAATTCCCAGCTGTGGTAAGAGTAATTTTAAAAATAATAATACAAACGATGATGAGGGTTGAGGACGGTGAAGAACGGACTTCTCTGTGACTCAGGACCTCCTCACTATTAGACATTCCTGCCCCCTTTCACCCAGGAGAATCCAATGAACATCTGGATCCACCTGGAGCCCTGGGGGCTGACTTTTCTGAGCTCATCCCAGAAACACTTCCTCTGGGTCTAACAGAGGGTGACCAGGAAATGGACTTTGTGGGGCAGAAATGCCATGCCAGCCCTTGACTACCCATCTCCATATTTTTATGCTAGAGAAATACATTTTATCTTGATTAAGCCGATTATTTTGGGTCTCTGTTATCTGCAGACAACCCCAATTTTAACTGATACACTGGGAATTATTTCAGATTCCTTTTCTACTTCTCCCTGCATTTAATCACCAAACACTTTTGATTCTTACTCCATGATATGTCCCAGATCTGTAACCTTTTCTCCATCATTGCTACTTCTACCTGAATTCAGACAACCAAGAATTTCTTGCCTGGATTATTGTGTCAGCCTTCTTTTGACCTTGTCTCCCTACCTCTTAGGAGTGTCCTTTCCAATCCACCTTTCATACCAGCGACTCAAATTAGCTTTCTAATGAGAAAGTTAAATGTATATGTGACAGAGACCCACACCCAGAATGGTGATAATCGTTAATATTATCTGTAATTTTTTATGAAGCAAATATGACGAAGTTGTCTTACTCCCTCCATAAGAGCAAATATCCTCTTGTGCCCTCCTGATCCTGAACTGAAGTCTCCTTGGTGTATTCTTTCAAACTTTTACATACATTTGTGAATGAATGTATCGTATGCTTTTGTGTATTTTAAAATTTTATCTAAACGGCGCCATATTATACCTATAGTTCTGCGACTTGCTTTTTTACGTTTTTGAGGTCTATACGTGTTGATACCTATAAACTGAGCTCATTCATGTCAGTAGTAACAGCTACCTCTTCGGTCAGGTCCGTCGTCATTAAATGAAGGAAGCGTGTCGAGCGCTGTGAACGGCAATAAACTGTGTTGTCACTGTTTTCCGGGACCACGTGGCGCCGGCGGTGCAGACACCCCTGCAGCGGGACCCAAGGCCTCACGGAAGCCAAGCCGCTCCGCTCCGGCCGCCAGAGTGCGCTGTGACGCGGCTCGGGGCCTGGCGGGAGGCCGCTCTAGCCTCGCCCGGGGAAGTCGCTGTCCTTACCTTCAGCAGGACCCTGCACCTCCGTGTCCGTGTCCGCTGGCATCTCCGCTCCGTCCTCCAGCTACCCACTGCCCTGTCGCCGCCCACCATGGCCCTGCTGCACTCCGGCCGCGTCCTGTCCGGAATCGCCGCCGCCTTCCACCCAGGCGTCGCTGCCGCGGCTTCTGCCAGAGCTAGGTAAGCGGGGGGGAAAAGGAGCCAGGGCGACGGGCCTGCGAACTGCCGACACCTCAGAACATCTAACCCGCCTTCAAAGCACACGCGTGCACCCTCACACACCAACTTTCTCTGCTACTCCCTCGGCTTCACAGGGGGCTGAGGATTGAGCGTCCGCGCCTCACAATGACCCTTCAGGTCCTACCTCCCACCCCTCCCATGCCCCTAGGACTGTCGGAGAGCCTGCCAACGCGTTCCCCTGGCTTAGGAAGTGTGGCCCTCTACGGCACCCGGACTCCCATTCAAGGTGGAGAGGTCACGACACGCAGATTCGGCGCAGTGCGGGTGGGGGCAAGGGGAGAGCCCCCGGGCTGTGGCGCCGAGCCGGCCTCGCGCGGATTGGCTGCGGCGCCGGGAATACCTCGCGCTAGTTGGCTGCGGCGCCGGGCGGGGATGGGGGATGGGGGGCGTGAGCCCTTGACCCGCTGCTCTGGGGGGTGGCGGGGCTCACCTGTTGGGGTCTCCCTGGGCCGTGGCAGGGCTGGAGAGGCGGCGGCTGGCTCCCGTTTGTGTGCCGGGGGAAGAAAGCTCAAGGGAGGAAGGTTTTCAGGGCCCTGGCTTTCGGGCTTGGCGTTCCTCCCCGCATCCTGTGACCTTGGCGCGCGGCATTCTCCCGCCTGTGTCGCCTCCTGAGTCACCGGTGATCCCCTCCCCCTGGCCCTTTGACCCTTGGATGTTAAGAGTCGGGGTGTAGTGACTTTTTTTTCCCCCGTTTTATCCCTTAGGAGGTCTGGCTGTAGGGAAGTTGCCTTTCTTCCCCTCCCTCTTGCTCTGCTCTTCGTTTAGTATTTACTAATCGCAGCCAGGCACTGGACCAGATGCTCGTGCTAGATGCAGCGGTGAACAAGCCTGACGGAGGGACCGGTGTCGCTCAAAAATTTCCAAATATGTAATTTCAAACTGTGTGATGTGTTGCAGAGAAAAGGTTACAGAGCATTAAACGAGTTAGTAATCCCTTCCTAGTGGAGAGAGCCAAGCCAGGCTATATAATTCACACAAGAAGCCGATTTGGGAGAGTGCCCTTAATGACTACCTAATCAGGAACCGAGTCTCCAAACCACCCCAATCAGACCTTAACTCCAAAGAGCAAAGCCTTGACACCTCATACCTGCCTTGGCCTTTCGTTTGAATGTATGCACGGTGTCTTTAAGGCGGCAGAACAGTTTGTCCTTACCAAAGCCCCACACTCTTGGCAGTACAGTTTTGCCCAGGCTTTCACACTTTCTTCTTTACCTAATTTGGTTCCTTCTTGGCCCACTGTCAAGGTGTGCCCTTGTTTTTTGTTTTTTTGTTTTGTTTTGTTTTGTTTTTTGCCTTACACGGGCCCCTCACTGTTGTGGCCTCTCCCGTTGTGGAGCACAGGCTCCGGACGCGCAGGCTCAGCGGCCGTGGCTCACGGGCCCAGCCGTTCCGTGGCATGTGGGATCCTCCCGGACCGGGGCACGAACCCGTGTCCCCTGCATCGGCAGGCGGACTCTCAACCACTGCGCCACCAGGGAAGCCCCAAGGTGTGCTCTTAAGGCAGCCTACCTGGACTAGAATTAGGGAGGGGTTGTCATTTATGCAGCAGATTTGGAGAACAGAAAATAGTGCCTAAAATTATGGGCAAGTGAAAGTCTGTTTCACCATTGTAGTAATCTTAAAATCTTAAATAGTAATCTTAAAATAATCTCTTATTTTATGGATTTGGTTGAGTGGCCTACAGCTCTGCTTACAAAGTGCTTGGTGAAATCCCTATGGGTGTTACCTTTTAGTCTCTCACTTTGACAGCCTAACTTGTTTTTCTTTTGTGTCTTTTCCACATTAGAATGTGAATTCCATGAGAGCAGAGACTGTATCTATTTTGTTCACTGTTATAATATAGTATTTCAGGACGTAGAACAAATTGAGTATTTTAATTTTAAACCTTGATTTTTAAATTAATGCAATGGAAACATATGACATTTTAGCATTGTACCTTATTTCAAAGTCTAAACATAGGGGAACCAGAGTGGTTCAAAATGTGTACCAAAAAAGTCTTAAAATATTTGAGCCCCTGCAGTTGAGGAGGTGCTGTTCAGGTTTAACAATGATGCATGATTCAGTGATAGAACCAGATGCCATATCTAACTATGATTGTTAACTGTTCAGACAACAAGGAAGTTAAGAATCTCCACTCCTGCCACGGTGGATATGATCTTTACCTAAAGCCAAATGGTAAAATTGGAAAACATTCAAACAACTAATTGAAGTTTTTTTTTTATTTATTTTTTTTTTAAAAACAGCTCATCTAATACAATGAAACCTTGGCAGTTGGTATTCTGAAGGACTGAGGATTTATCCTATGACATACTTAATTTTCATACTTGGGTCATTTAAATGGAACTCTCTAAGTTCAAGTGTTCCTATAGCTGCATTTTTTATACAGAAGGAACTAACCTTTAACCTTTTCTTCCTGACCTGTGCTGTAAAAGCATAGTAACATGAAATCAGACATAGTCACAGGTCAGTGAAGAAAGGAAAATATGCTAATGTATTTTTATTATAAATACCTATTCTTAATTATTTAATTCTCATTATTTAATTTGTAGTTAAATAACTGAAGGAGTATCATGAGACCCTTGAGAAAGGCAGTGCTCAGTAGTGGTACAATAACCAGTAAGAAGATCGTAATTGTAGTATTGTCTTTGCCATTTTTTAGCTCTATGATCATGAGCAAGTTAATTAACTTCTCTTCTTATTTTAAAATAAGAATGTGAGGGAAAACATTCTAAAAACTATAAAGCACTAGGTAGACTCCCAGAAAAATTGCAAGGTATTTGAGTTGGAAATGCTTATCTGAATACTTTGTACCTAACATCTTTTGGCTGGCTGGTCAATATTGCTCAATGGCTGAAGCTTTGCACTTTTGTCCAAAGTACATAGATAGGAATGCTTTGTAGGCCGCAAGTTATCAGTATCAGTTTTGTCCCTGGAACACTCTTGGTTTCCTCTAGTACTGTCCCTTAAAATCATTAGAGTTCTTACAATGTGGGCGTGATCTTTATCCTTAGAAGGAATGGAATAATAAAGGGCATAGAGGACTGAAACATCATTACTGATATAGGACTGACTAATCAAATTAAGTATTCCTGCTCCTTTATTTAGATTGTTTCAGATTTAATGTTTTGAAATTTTTTTAGAATCCTTCTTAAAAGATACCACTCTCAATCAGTTCTCTGCTAGAAGACTTAAGGCTATGATTTCTGAGAGAATTTCTCTACTAGATAAACTTTTTAAAGAACTTGACAAATAAGTGCTTTTCACACCCTTTAATAAGAATGGTGCCTTCTCCTTGTGGTTTAGGAGCAGTGGCTCTGTCATTGTTGATGGAAGGCCCTGGAAACAACCATATTTTTAAAATTGAAAATTGTTTATTAAAAGTTCTCTGTATGTCATTGGGCATTCAAGGTGTTCCTTGCACTCATCAGTTAATGACAGTGATATAGGTGGGCAGGTGGCTACATGTTTTCAGGGTCTGAATCATGGGTAGGACATAATGAAAGCTTTTGTCAGGCCCAGTTCAGAAGTTGCTTCGAGGTAGTATCTGTTTCTTACTATTGCTTAGATACTGGGACAACCAAGCAGCCTAGAACACTGAAAAAAGAATGAGAAGGATTTTGAGTCCTGGCAGTAGTGCTAGTGAAGAGGAAGAATGATAACATCTCAGAGACTCCAGAGAAAACTAAATAGTAATAATTGAAAAGCAGGAAAGACCTGCATTTGGTCATAAAGTTATGACTTATGCTCCTTGAATTTTTTACATACTTGGCCTCACCAGTCTTCATACTAGGGGCAAGGTGGTTATAAATAAAGGTGTACTAGTAATAATTTAGTAACAATGATACCAGCTAACATCAAGCACTGTGTATCAGGCTCTGTTTTTGACTGTTTTATATTTAATAGCTCCTTTCATCCTTGTAACAGCCCTGAGAGATAGGTACTGTTGTGCCCCCATTTTACAGGTAAGAAAAATTGAGACTTAAGAGAAGTTAATTGATTCGCCTGTGCTCACACAGCTGGTAGGTGGCTGAGCATTTGAATCCATGCAGTTTGCCCTACTGACATTGCACAGGGCAAGCTATTAAAAGAAGTAAAAGCCTGGGACATCTGAAAATGGAATAATCCACCCTTTGTTAAGAGAGAATTAGCTGTACATACCAATTACAGCTACTGAGACTGAGACAATTTTCAGCTTGTCAGGAGAGCTTAAAGTTATTTTTTAATTCTCATTTTTTATACATTTTTAAAATATTTATTTATTTATTTAATTTGTCTATGCCGGGTCTTAGTTGCGGCACACGGGATCTTTGTTGCTGCGTGCTCATTGCTGCACGCGGGATCTTTAGCTGTGGCATGCGAACTCTTAGTTGCAGTATGTGGCATCTAGTTCCCTGACCAGGGATCAGACCTGGGCCCCCTGCGTTGCGGGTGTGGAGTCGTAGCCACTGGACCACCAGGGAAGTCCCTATTTTTTGTACATTTTTTAAAGGTTACTTTCCATTTACAGTTATTACAAAATATTGGCTGTATTCCCTGTGTTGTGCGATACATGCTTGAGCCTATCTCACACCCAGTAGTTTGTACCTGCCACTCCCCACCCCTATATCACCCCTCCCCCATCCCCACTGGTAACCACTGGTTTGTTCCCCGTATCTGTGGGTCTGCTTCTTTATTCATTAGCTTGTTGTATATTTTAGATTCCACATATAAGTAATATCATACAATATTTGTCTTTCTCTCTGACTTAATTTCACTTAGCATAATGCCCTCCAAGTCTATCCATATTGCTGCAAATGGCAAGATTTCGTTTAAAGGATTTTTTTTTAATGTAAAATCATGACTCATACAAATATAAAATAACGAATATTGTTAAGCATTTTAACTCAATAAGTAATGAGGAAATCAGTAAGATGTTACAACCAGTTCTAAATACCTGGCAATTCTCTGTCATCCTCTCCACCTCTACTCCCCCCATCCTGGTTCAAGCCCTCATCTTTCTCTCTCTCGCTGGGTGCTGAACCAGATTTTTCAGTGATCCTTCTGCGTTTCCCCTCCTTCTCTGCATTCAGTACCCCACCTTGTGACCAGATGAGCTCTAAAAATGCAAGTCTCCTCGTGTCACTGTTCTTACCTGATCACCATCCCCCCTCCAAAAAAAACCTTAAATGATTCTGTATATTTTCACTACATCCAAAGTAGAGCCCAGGAACCTGTATTTTAATAAGCTTTCCAAATGATGCCCTTAACAAGTTTGGGAACAGGATAAAACGCAATCCCTTTGGTTGGATGTCACAGAACACCCTTACATTGGTCCTTGCTTACTTCTCTAGTCTCATCTTTTACCACTCACAACTTCTCACTGCCAAATTACTTGAGATATCCTTTGCCTGGGAATCCAGGTCAGGTTTGGACTGCTTTGAAAGTGTACACATGCACCCTGTCCTCCCCAGGATGATTCAGGTGCCCCTACCTTTTGCTTCTCACAGCATTTGTATTAATATTATTGGCCTCCACTCTTCTGCAAGGTGCTTTGAAGTCATGCATTGTTGGATTATTGGTGTCTATTGCTATATCATGTGCATGGTAGACAGGAAAACATTTGTTGAAATGGATTTTTGGCCGATCCAAGATGTCTTTGGCCATGGAAATCTAGTTGCTGTGACTGATGTCTTATATTTCCCATTTCAGCTCCTGGTGGGCTCATGTGGAGATGGGGCCCCCAGATCCCATCCTGGGAGTCACAGAAGCCTTTAAGAGAGACACCAACAGCAAAAAGATGAATCTGGGAGTTGGTGCCTACCGGGATGATAACGGAAAGCCTTACGTGCTCCCCAGTGTCCGGAAGGTAAGCTTGCCAGACGTCTGTTTGATGGGGATGAATAACTGAAGGGCACTCCTGAAGAGAGACAGAAAGACTCCTGGACTGGGAGTCAGGAGACTTGGGTTCTAGTTCTGATACTGCTTGAATCACGTAGGTTGTCTGGGCTGTAGTCTCCTTGGCTATAAAAGTGAGAGGTTGGAACTATATGGTCTTTTCCAAGATTGAACTTCTATGATTATCTGTAAAACAGGCAGAGTGTCAGTGTCATGTTTTATCCTGAGGATGCACAAAAGGACCAAGCATTTAAACATTGTCTCTTGGTGATAGGAATAGCCCTTTGTGGATGAGGGTTACCATTGTTATTTTCCATTTCTCTCATTTTGATTGCCTTAATAAAACCCTCCTACCCAGGCGTGTTCCGTTCTTTCTTCCTATTGAACTATAGAATAATTTTCTTTATATTGTCGTATTTTTATTAGTAGTCTTTCTATTGGTTATCACAACTTAAATAATGTAACTAATTTCCTTAGAACAGTGTTTTGTTTTGTTTTGGCTGCGTTGGGTCTTAATTTCTTTGCGCGTGGGCTTTTCTTTAGTTGCAGCAAGCGGGGGCTACTCTTTGTTGCGGTGCATGAGCTTCTCATTGCAGTGGCTTCTCTTGTTGCGGAGCTCAGGCTCTAGGGTGCATGGGCTCAGCAGCTGTGGCTCGCGGGCTCTAGAGCACAGGCTCAGTAGTTGTGGTGCACGGGCTTAGTTGCACATCCTGCAGCATGTGGAATCTTCCAGGACCAGGGCTCGAATCCATGTCTCCTGCACTGGCAGGCGTATTCTTAACCACTGCGCCACCAGGGAAGTCCCAGAACAATTTTTTAAAAGAAAGTATGTGTTTCCTTTCCATCTGCACCTCCTCTGATGAAATATGTGCTGCTCTGTCACTTCCAAACATGGGGTAGTGACGTGTTGTTCCTGCATATAGCAAAACTAGGCATCCTGAGTGAAAGTTACAGAAGCATACTTTGGGGTGGGAATAAAGAACCCTCTGATCATCTGAGCTGCAGTAGGCTGGCTCAGGCCCTCTTGAGCCACTGTAGTAACAGAGCATGGGCTGAATGAACCACTGAAAGAAGAAATTTCTGAGTGTATGGGAGTGTGGATTAGGTGTCCTCTCTCTAATTCTCTGAGTAGAAAAAAGGACTCAAGAAATGGTTGTGATGAGAAGACTCACAAAAAACTGCTGGCTACTGGGTCTCAGGTCATGCAGGGATTGCTTTTGTTCTCAGTAAATCAGTTTAAAGTATTCAGCAGGTGTTAGCTATTGATAGAAGCTGAAACACCACCACACACTTTTGTACATTACCTCTTAACTCTTCACCTCAGTCATATGAGGTGTAGAAACAGCTGTTCCCCCATTCAACAGGTGAGCAAACTGAGGTTCAGGGAGGTTAATAAATCACCCAGTGTCACACAGCTAGTAAGGGACAGCCAGGCCTCTGACTCCAAAGCATGAAGATATGTGACTATTACTATTAACCTTTTGAAGTTCTTAGACTGGTATATACCTTGAAATACTTCTTTATGTATTTGTTTTGGTTTTATCATCTTATATCTATTTTAAGTGTTGCTCTTAAACCTTGTTCTTGTGCATCCCAAGAATGCCATTTTTTTTAAAACAAGAGACACCATATACCTACCCATTCACATAAAACCTAACTTAATGGGCTTCCCTGGTGGCGCAGTGGTTGAGAATCTGCCTGCCAGTATAGGGGACACAGGTTCAAGCCCTGGTCCGGGAAGATCCCACATGCCACAGAGCGACTAAGCCCGTGCACCACAACTACTGAGCCTGCACTCCCTGCTCTCTGCAACTAGAGGAAGCCCGTGCACAGCAATGAAGACCCAATGCAGCCAAAAATAAATAAATAAAAATTTTTTTAAAGTCTAACTTCTAAAAATAAAGTAAAATATGATAAAAATTTAATATTCCTGTTCTGTAATATAAGATATATTCTACTTACCCTTCTTCTTGAACAATATCTCCAAATTTTTTTAAAAGGCTTTACTTCCAAAATTTAACTTATAAAACATTAGATATTATTCTTGGTAATTCCAGGTAAGGAGAAGAAACTAAATGTATGCATTTTCTCTTGTCTAGGCAGAGGCCCAGATTGCTGCAAGAAATTTGGACAAAGAATACCTGCCCATTGGGGGACTGGCTGAATTTTGTAAGGCATCTGCAGAACTAGCCCTGGGTGAGAGCAACGAAGTGTTGAAAAGTGGCCGGGTAAGGAGAACAGACTCTGGCACCATACGGGTCTCTTTAAATCTAGCAGTTTAAACAAATATGAAATAATTTAAATAAGAAAAGATACAGCACTTTGTGTGTGATGATTGTTTTGAGGCAGCCGCACGATGACTAATATCTCTTCTTTAGGTAGTAAATTGCCACTAATTCAATAAAAGATTTCATATAATACCAATTCCAAAAATGTAGTAGTAATCCTAAAAATGTAGTGATTTGACTTAAGATTTGACAGTTTTTGCTGTTAGTCTCTGTGTGTGCTTATGTTCATTTTACACTGAATGGCTTTGAGGAATGCCAAACTATGTCAAGTTTTAAGGCCTATAATTAGGTCCCACCCTCATGTCCCAAGCTGCCAGCTTAGGTAGAGGAAACAGGCAGAAAACAAGCCACGGGGTGACTGTCAGGGCCAGGACAAGCCTGGCACTCCTCTGCCACCCCTTCACAGCCAGCTTGGATGTTGAAAGAGCAGACCATGCTCCCTCCATGCTGTCTCCCTCCTCAGAGGGCAGAGAGCATCACTGCAGCCAAGAGGTGAAGCACAAGTGGTTCCCAGGTGTCTCCTCCCTCCAGCTCCCTGGGGGCCCTCTTACTGTGGAAGAAAGAGGTCCCTAAAGGTCACTGAACATAAGCTTTTTACAAACAGATTCTTGTATGCACCCACAGAGTAAACACAGGCCCAGCACTTGTAGTAGAAGACTCACATCATGCAGGTGGGATGCAGCCAGCCAGCCTGACATGTGGTCTCATGTGCATTATAGTTTCCTTGCTTTTGAAACAAATGTGGTTTTTTAATATATTTTGTGTGTTTAAATATTTATTTTTCTGGGTAAACCTCGACCCCAGGGTAATGTAGTAATGATCCTAAGTCATGGACAAAATATGGTTTGATTGCTATCCATATAATCAACCACCTGTTAACCTCTCATTAAAACGTCTGTATTTTTCTGTAATTTTTGCTTAGTCTGTGTATCATCTAGCGAATTGTAACCTAAGTGTAAGACTGGCCTATCTTAAAATCACATCAGCTTCTCTTTTATAAATTGCTATGCCTTTCTGATTCTTATTATCAGATTTACAGTTAGGTTTTTATTTCTAAAATGCCAAAGTTTGCACAGGCAAACTTTGCTTACTAAAGAGTTTGTTAGTAGAGTTCCCCCTCCCGCCATTTAATCCATTGCCTCCCAGTCCAGAAAGGAGATTTATGTTTTGTAGAGCCTTGTACTTCTATGGTGCCTAAAAACAAAAACAAAAACAAAAAAACCCTACTGTAGCTTCTTACTCATCCCCTAAAGTTGACCAATTTGAAGATTTACCTCATGCCATCTCCCTGTTACCCAAAAAGTATTTTCAGATTATGAAAACTCATAGAATATTATTCATGTAATAATGTTGTTCTAATATACTTGTTGACTTTTTTTTTTTTTTTGTGGTACGTGGGCCTCTCACTGTTGTGGCCTCTCCTGTTGCGGAGCACAGGCTCCAGACGTGCAGGCTCAGCGGCCATGGCTCACGGGCCAAGCCGCTCCGCGGCATGTGGGATCTTCCCAGACTGGGGCACGAACCCATGTCCCCTGCATCGGCAGGCAGACTCCCAACCACTGTGCCACCAGGGAAGCCCACTTGTTGTCTTTTTAAGATGACTTGCTTTTTGATGTTCAGAGAGTCATTCAATTTCATATAAGTCTAGAATAATATTTTAATGTAGTGACTGTTCATCGTGTCTTTTTTTCTCTGTATAAATCACTCCTTTTTCATATCTCGTGGGGGGCTGTGTCCTGAAAGTTTCTCATATAACACAGTATGATACTAACAACTTTCAGGGCAGGCCATAAGGAATTAGCTTCCACATCAGCACAGGTGTTAGAAACTGAAGAGCCAACTCTTTTGAGAACCTGTAAGGAGAGTTGTTCTCTCTTAGAAAATGGAATGAAACAGTAGTACTGTTCTCTTGTTTCTAAATATTCATTTGGAAGGGTGTCTTCATCTTCTGAAGAAAGAAGGGTATTGACCATACGGTGCCTCCCTGTGGGCTTGAGCTCAGGTTTGTTAAGTCGTGGGCCTGTAGAGAGAGTGCTGCACCTCACTGACCAGGGGTGTCTCTCCTTCAGTATATCACCGTGCAGACCATTTCTGGAACTGGGGCCTTAAGGATTGGAGCCAATTTTCTGGTGAGTCTGGAAACTCCTTCTGTAAGACGGTCTGTAAGCTGGGGATGATGGGGTTCCCTCTTGGATATGTGTTTGACTTCTGACCCAGAAGTAGATTTCCTCTTTCCACAAAGCTGGAAGATTTCCGGTTCTTTAATAAATGGAGTTGGGAGGAGAGGGGGGAATGGAAGTACTTAGAAGAAATTATAAGGAAGAGATAATTATAATAATAAGTACAATTTATTGAGCACCTACTGTAACTAGGAGCTTTTATATCTTAACTTGTTTAATCTTTCTGAGGGAGATTTAGTTAATGCCATTTTACAGAGGAAGAAAGTGAGGCCCAGACAGGTCCTTGGCTACATAGCCAGTGTAATTGTTGCAGCCTGATTCCAACCCAGGCAGTCTCGCTGCTGAGTCATCACTGTCTCTCAATCTTAGAGAGAAGCCAACTTTCAGTAGAGAAAAATGTCTTCTCAGTTAAATATATCAACGTTTTTGTTGTTGTCTTTGCCTCTCCTTTCTTCATTTTTCCATTCCCTTTCATTCCATCTTTTAGCAAAGATTTTTTAAGTTCAGCCGAGATGTCTTTCTGCCCAAACCAACCTGGGGAAATCATACGCCCATCTTCAGGGACGCTGGCATGCAACTACATAGTTATCGATACTACGACCCCAAGACGTGTGGCTTTGACTTCACAGGCGCTATTGAGGACATTTCAGTAAGTGTGGCTTTCAGGGCAGGACAGGGAAGGAACAAGGAATAAACCTCCCTGTGGAGATTTGATGTCTCCCACTTAGGTCTCAATATCCAACTTAAAACACTGGGATGAGGGACTTCCCTGGTGGTGGTCCAGTGGTTAAGACTCCATGCTTCCACTGCAGGGGACACGGGTTCAATCCCTGGTCGGGGAACTATGATCCTGCATGCCGCACAGAGCGGCCAAAAAAAAAAACCAAAAATACCAGGATGAGCTAATTCCCAGACCTCATGTTATTTTCGTTACTTATCAAATAATGGTGACCCTATGGCATTTCAGGTAAATGATCTCCTTTAAAGCTGCAAAGTAATCTCTTGGTTGTTGTTCTCTTCAGAAAATACCAGCAGAGAGTGTTATTCTCCTGCACGCCTGTGCCCACAACCCCACGGGAGTGGACCCTCGTCCTGAACAGTGGAAGGAGATGGCTGCAGTGGCGAAGGTGAGGCAGGTGAACTGACCGGTGACTGTTCTGTGTTTAGTAACTAGCCTTGGATGCTTCACTTGGCGAAGTCTTAACAGTGAGAATTAACCTCGAGACTGCATGAAATTTCCACGCATTGTGTAGTTGCCAAGAAAGAACTCCTTGTTTGCATAATTAGCAGTTCTGTAATTGATGATACATGAGCAGTTTGAAAATAATTTTTGCTCCTCAGCTAAGATGTATAGAATTCTGATAAAACTTGTCGCTGGCTAGTCTGCACAATCGGTATCCCCTGGACCCAGCATATCTGCTGTTGGTGCCTACACTTGCCCTGGTCAGTGGCTCCTTGTTCATCCTTTTATCCTCTTTTTCACATCCCCTCCTGTCTTTTCCACTCTCCTTGGCATTGCCGTTAATTATTCACAGTGATTCTTATTCTTCTGTGAGAGAAGGCACTAGTCAAAATTCCCAAGGAGGAAGATATTCCTGTTGGCTCGTGTCCCCATTCTCATTCCTTTCGGTTTCCCTTTCTTTACGTTCTGTCAAACCTAAGCTGCGAACAGAGTGGGACAGAGAAACAGCATTCAGAGAGCACTTTCAAAATGAGATGGTTATAGTGAGGCTGTCCCCTGAACCCTGGGAATAAGATGGCCTGCCAGAGTCTCATTAGCCCCAGGAAAGGCTGAGGCTCGTCCTGTGTTGGCTGGACCAAAATAACTACCCAGACCACTGTGGGCCTTAGAAGAGCTTCCTGTTTGGACTTCCCTGGTGGTCCACTGGTTAAGACTCCATGCTTCCAATACAGGGGGCGTGGGTTCGATCCCTGGTCAGGGAACTAAGATCACACATGCCATGCTTCCTGTCTGACCAGACAGCATTCTGTCCAGGTTGGATTAAGATTATCTTTTCTTAATGTCTTCTTGAAGGCCCATATCCACCAAAGTATTGAACAAAAAACTATATATGTTGATATATTAACTCTAGGAAAATTAAACATCTCCAAACTGCCACCTGGGGAGAAAACTGTTGACTTTGTCTGAGTGAAGCAGGCATGGTCCCAATAAGCACAGGTAACCATCTGGGGCATCTTGAGAAGAACTGCCTAAAGCTTTGGTCATCTTTTCTTTCCTTTCCAGAAAAACAATCTTTTTGCATTCTTTGACATGGCCTACCAAGGGTTTGCCAGTGGCGATGGTAACAAGGATGCTTGGGCTGTGCGCTATTTCATCGAACAGGGCATTAATGTCTGTCTCTGCCAGTCCTATGCCAAGAACATGGGCTTATACGGTAAGCTAAAGGACCTAGGGTGATATGTGTTCTGTTGAGACTGAAGAAGTGGTGGGAGAGGGTGCCACAAAGGTGTAGAGTCTTGGAAGGGGTGGGTTGTGCGTGTGCGTGTGTTGTCCGTGTCCCTCTTACCCAGAGAGGAAAGACGGGGAAAGTGGATTTTACTGCTCTAAGCCATATCTTATTCAGTGTCCCTGAATTCCTCCAGCAAAGAAACCTATCACGGCTTCTCTAAACAAAAAGCGACTGCTCTGTGAGCCAGGAAGAGAGATACAATGAAGAGAGACCTGTGACCACTCTGTAGTACTCCAACTTTCTGTTGGAGATTCACCATGCTGGTTGTTGAAAACTTCTTGTTTATAACAAAGCGTTATTTTGTGCTTCTCATGGAAACAGATAACACATAGCGAATGGAATCACGACTGTCTTTAGTATTTTAGATAGGAGAACCAGAAGACAAGATCCATTTTTTCTTTTCAGGTGAGCGTGTTGGAGCCTTCACTGTGGTCTGCAAAGATGCTGATGAAGCCAAGAGGGTAGAATCACAGTTGAAGATCCTGATCCGTCCCATGTATTCCAACCCTCCTCTCAATGGTGCCCGGATTGCCTCCACCATTCTGACCAGCCCGGATTTGCGGAAACAATGGTAAAGGCGCTTTGCCATTCCCCAGCCGTCAGCCCTTCCCACCACTGATCCTTCAGAGCTCCTTTATACTTGGCTTATAGGGACATGCAGTGTCACTCAGCTTCCATATGTGGAAGGGGAGGAAGGAGAGAGGAGTGTACATTTTGTCAGCACTTTCGAACAAATAAGTTGGTTGTTCCCTGTAAGAGAAAACATTGGTCTAGATTAGGGGTTGGCACACTATGTTCTGCAGGTCAAATCTAGGCTGCCCCCATTTCTTGATGAATTGTGTAGGGATGCTCTCATGTCACAACAGCAGAGTTCAGCAGTTGTGACAGAGTCTGCAGCTCACAAAACCTAACATATGTACGATTTAGCCCTTTAGAGAAAGCTTGCCAACCCCTGCTATATATAATTCGGAGTCATGGAAGGTGTGATTTGTTACATAAGAGTTTATCCTGTGTAGCTGATTAACCGAGGGTGTAGATCCCTAAGCAGCTCATTGGATAGAAAAGCTAAGTCTGTGAGAAACTTCTTCCACAGCTCACCTGGTCATCATGGAACAACTGTTTTTTCTACCTTAGATAAATCCTCTGAACATTGAAGTAAATAGAGTCTGGTTCAGGATATTTCTTTTCAGTACAACAGATCTATGCAAGGCTTACCAAAAAATCAACTAATTGTTAAATTAGATCTGTTGTAAAATTAATGTGTGAGTACATTTCAGAAAGTTTGGGCAAGTCACTATAAGCCAGATTTTTTTTCTTTGCCTGTTATTATTCATAGTTGTAACATGAATAGTATGTCCATGTATCATATGTATGTGTAAATATGTTATATATGTGTGTGTAGGGTTGGTTTTGTTTTTGTCACTAAGAATTATTCTAAGCTTTTTTTCTTAATATTTTTAAGTGGTTTTTAAAAATATTTCCATGGTCCTTAATGGTTATCAAGATGTTTATTTTTTTAATGTGTTCATTTCAATACTTATTTGAAGTCTGTAGTGTACAGAGATGACAGAGATACTGTGCTAGGTGACTAAGATATCTCTTCCCTTGGGGAGTTTATAATCTAGTGAGAGAGATACACGTATAGCATTGCTACAAGACAGATGGAATAAATGCTGAGTAAAGGAAGAACTATTGATTAGTGGGGAATGCAGGAGGAAGTGATGCAGACAGCAGCATTTGAGCTCTGCCTTGAAGAAAGAAGGCAGAGGAAAGGAAAAGAAAGGAAGGAAGGGGAAAGATGTGCGTGAGGATCAGCACAGGCACGTGATGTGCATCGTGCAGGGTGTGCTTCAAACCAAGTGGGTTTTGTAGCAGAAACACGGAGTGTAAGGAGGGTGGAGAAGGCAGCAAAGCTGGGAAGGTGGGAGCAGGTCGTGTAGCACCTTGATATTGTGAGAAGTTAGAACTTCATTCTGTGGACAACAAGGAGCATGGGGGCGGGAGGGGGCAGGGCGGGGGCAGTGGTTGCTAAGGGGGCCCTGGATCTAGCCATGGTCATGTACTCAGTGCCTTTAGGGCCCAGGCCTCAAAGTGAATGAAGCTGGATGGATAGGACTACAGGAAATATAAAATCATATGCCATCCTTAGTGGGGCTGGGGGCTCCAGCCGGTAATCACAAGGCTGGTGCAGTGTTGCCAGCTTCTTGTTTTTCAAGAGAGGCTACAAATCCACGTCTTTATGTGCATGTACCAAATCTAAGAATGTTTAACTGGGTCAAATAAGACATGATGAAGACTCTTATTTGGCCTTTCATTGGCAGTATGTAACCTCTGTTCTACCTATGCATGACATCATGGTGGAGAGATGGTTTGAAAAGTGAACACGTAAGAACAATGAGATAAATTATTTACAGTCATCTAGTTAGTGAGAGCCAACAAGAATTTCCCATAGCTCCATAGGAACAGAATGAATGAATGGGTAGATTCTGAGGAAGGGGAAGACTGTGTCCTGAATCCAGCGAGCATGCACAGTCAGAGGACTGCCTTCTGTGCTCCCCCAGATAGAATTCACCCTCTCTTCTCAGGGCCTCTCTTAACACGGCACAGTTCTGTCGATTCTTATCCCACCTTGTTCCATAGTCAGTTGTTTGCAGGTTTGCTCCCAGCCACAATGGTAAGCTTTTAAAGGGAGGGGCCGGGTCTCAGTCCTCCCTTTCTCCTCAGCACCTAGCACATGGCTGGGCACATGGTAGGTTCACAGCACACTGTCTTTAATTGTGAAGGCAGCAATGTTTCTTCCATCCATGTTAAAGAATAAGGTTATATTTTACTGTTTAATTTGCAGCTTTTGCCCCTTGAGTAAGGGATGGAGAGCCTTAGTCCTCCTATGTTTTAGAGTGATTTAGTCATTCATTTTTCTTTTTTTTTAAATTGCACATCTAATTGGCTTTATTAAATAATTCATGAATTGGGCAGTATCCATCTAGTAAATAGAAAGGCACTCCGCATTCATTTTTCTTAATAACTCAATTATGTCAGCTATTTTAGTTGCCTGATCAAAATGGTGTTCTGATAGAAAGCAGGATGCTGTAAAATAGCTTTCTTCCGAGACCAGTGACAGCACAGGACTCGGTCAAAAACGGAGAATTGAGGCAAGCTAGAGCAGTACGCAAGGGAGGTAAAAATGCCGGGAACTGGCTTATCTGTTAGTGCTTGGCCAGAATTGAGCTCCATCTTGGGGGTTTTTTCCAGGTTACAAGAAGTAAAGGGCATGGCCGACCGCATCATTAGCATGCGGACTCAGCTGGTCTCCAACCTCAAGAAGGAGGGCTCCTCCCACAACTGGCAGCACATCGTTGACCAGATTGGCATGTTTTGTTTCACAGGCCTAAAGCCTGAACAGGTGAGTGGACTCCGATTTCTCCGCAGCAGACCAGTTGGTCAGTCCTTGCAAACCAAAATTCCTCAGGTCGCCTACCCATTTAGGATTACTCTAAAAACAGTCATTTTGAAGCTTCATTCATAGGTAAAAGAAATATAAAGCTTTCATTTCGTTTCATTCTTTGTTGGTCGTTTACCTGTCTGTATCCTCTGTGAGGTTGCAAACTTCTGGAAAACAGAGCTTGTTTTGATCATTTTTATAAACACTGCTGTTTCTCAGAAAGATTCCAGAACAAGCAGGAGCCTGAATATTGATAGGAAGAGTAGCTGTTCCATAGCTGGATTCTGGATCAATTTTTCTACAAAGGCTGAATATATATATAAGATTTTTTTCACCTGGTCACACTTCAGAATTCAACATCCCACTTTAAAATAGCTTTTTATTCTTCTTTCATTCTAAGCTAGCATACCAAATTCTGGGAATAGGGTTTAAGTGAGAAAACAGACCTGTTATTTTCCTGTCCTAACTGTTGGCTAATTGTGCCATGCCAGGGCTGGGGAGACCCCCCTGACCAGGAAGTGCCCACACACTCTTCTCTCTGCAGGTGGAGCGGCTGACCAAGGAGTTCTCCATCTACATGACAAAGGATGGCCGTATCTCTGTGGCAGGGGTCACCTCGGGCAACGTGGGCTACCTTGCTCATGCCATTCACCAGGTCACCAAGTAATTCCCCTGGTCAGAGGGAACAGAGACAACCTTCCTGTCTTCAGCCTCTGCTATTGTGAGATTCACATGGAGGAAGAGGGAGAGTGGATGGTGGTGAGCAGATCATTTTTTTCAACCACAGTACTTTAAAACTCAGCGATTGAATGTGTTTCTCAGAAAAGAATGTGCAGTGAAATAGGGCGGAGGCACCTGTGGCTGGTGTTGGGAACTTTGTGGCTGTAAACCAAACTCTCACTCATCATTTTATCTCCAGTTTTTCCAACAGAGTTTACATGTACAAGAAAGATATAAGCCCAAAAAATACCTGTCAATCACACCATTGCAATATTTCAGAAGCTTTAACAGAAGCACCTTTTGGTGTTGCAGGTTCCTCTGTAAAACCAGCGTGAAAATAGCACCTATTAGAGGCTTTGTGAAAAGACCTAGTTCTAACATTAACAGTCAACCTCATGTTTGTCCTCCCGTGATTGAGCAACCTTATCAACAAACCGTATGACAGAAATCATGTTTTACAGCGAGTCTGCTACCGCTGCAGCAAAGAAAAGATGCAATTTCCCGTCTTATTTAAGAAAAAAAGAAAGAAGGCTCTCCTTTTTAGTACTTGCAGGCATTTTAATGTTCCTCTTCTTACTCACTGCTGTTCTTTTCCTTAGGCACAAAGATCTGTAACTAGCCTAGATTTTCATCCTGTTCTACTCCTTGATTGACCATCAGTCCCATCCCATAGGATTTACTTATTTGAAGAATGAAGAACATTATTTACTGCTCATCCCATACCCTCGCTTTTCTTGGCAAAGAATAGCGGAGAGTAGGTAACTGCACTTTATTTCAGCATCCCCTTCAATGATTGTCATCTCCTGTAGGTATGTTGCCTCTGCCCAGTTGGACCTCGTAGCTTTGTTCAGTATGGTTGTGCAGTCACTCATTTCATATCATGAGTCAGGCAATGCAGGGTGGAATCGGGAAAGAGGATGTTCTGGGCTTTGATTTCAACTTTTGTGTGCTGCCAGCTGGGCTCAGGCTTCACCCTTTGGAAGGATAACCACCATTTGCTCTAAATGTAGACTTATTGCAGCCTGGTCTGTCTGTTACAATAAAGTTACTGTAGACCCAACCGCCATTTACCATGTTATCTTTTTTCTTTAATGGGATGAAAGGTTAGGAGTGGGTATATATCCCTGGAATCTGGAATTGTGTCCAGATGACCATAAGCCAAGAGATATTATAGCTGTTTCGAATGTAAACCAAAGCCACATCTTTGTCGTGTCATTCCTCATGTCCAGTCCGACAACGCTGAAAATGTTGGTACAATCCTTTGGACCTTGGTAGACAAGTAAATGGAGTGCCTCAAAGGATCCTGTGGATAGAGGCAGTGATGAGGAGATGGGGAGGGGAGGTGGCAACTTTGGGTGTCTAGAGGAGTCCAGTAGGTAATATAAACAAACAGTGCATGTAAAGTAAAAAAGTGATGTGAACTGGGTGTGAGATGATTGTCAGTGACCAGCCCACATCCTCAGAGATGAGGCATAGTAGGGAAGTAAGTGACAGGCACTGTGAAAATGAAAACCCAGGGCTGCAGGTCTTAAATTTTTCAAGTAAAATGGAAATCCTGATTTTTTTT
Organism: Grampus griseus; assembly: GCF_964374135.1. Taxonomy (NCBI): domain Eukaryota; kingdom Metazoa; phylum Chordata; class Mammalia; order Artiodactyla; family Delphinidae; genus Grampus; species Grampus griseus. The sequence goes on along the minus strand of NC_139013.1, from coordinate 32,329,703 downwards.
TTTTTTTTTGCGGTATGTGGGCCTCTCACTGTTGTGGCCTCTCCTGTTGCGGAGCACAGACTCCAGACGCACAGGCTCAGCGGCCATGGCTCACGGGCCCAGCTGCTCCGCAGCATGTGGGATCTTCCTGAACCGGGGCCCGAACCCGCGTCCCCTGCATCGGCAGGCGGACTCTCAACCACTGCGCCACCAGGGAAGCCCCGAAATCCTGATTTTTATGGGAGGTCTATTGATGCTTAAAAGCTGGCAACTCTTTTCTTTTCTTTTTTTAATGATTTGCAAGCAAGATGCAAACAGTAGATCGCCAGTGTGCAGCCTCTACTATAAAGTTATATGCTCTGTCAGCAGACATCCCAAGGTAATTCTATCACCTTCTGCTTAATGCCAGGAGCCATTCAGGATAGGACAGCTACTGGGCAGACAGGCAGTGGAGCAGGAGTCAGGCCCAGAGCCCAACCACAGCATTCTGATTATTGTTGGGAGGGGAAAGCAGCCTCAACTTGTTCGTTCCCCCTTGCTTCTCCTCGCTCTCTGAGAGACACAGTATATGATGGGCTCACTCCTTCTTGGCTTTCTGTGTTCCTATTGCTAATGGATACACCAAGGTGGTAAAAGGTCAAGTGAATGGACTGATTCCCCGAATGTCTTTGGGAAACTATCTTAAGTGGGGAAACAGTAAACATATTAGTCAGCTGCTCTGTAAAGGAGATGACTGCCTAGCTTAGAAGAAACTGCTTTAAGTCTCCCTGTCTGGAGCCAAAATGATTCAAAGTTGGATGCCAAGACCTCAGCTGGAAAAGGAACTTGACCACCCGACTGACCTTGTTATTTTTAAACACATGTATTTCCAGCTCACCCTGGACCAAGTCCTATTCCTCACTGAAAAGTCATGTAGGGTGTGAACCTGATGTTTTCCTCACAGTTCAGTCTGTTGGCCATCAACCTTTTCCTCATTTCCTACGAGGGTCTAAGATGTTCTTCCACTTGATGGAGGAGGTAGCTTGCCTGCCCAGAAAGAGTAGTCATGCCTTGTTTACCATCAGTTGAGGTAGGATAGTTCCCAAATCTGGATTTTTTTAATTATTATTATTATTAGTTCCCTGGCCTTACCTCTAGGCACTCTGACTCAATACGTCTCAGGTAAGGCTTGCAAATCTATTTTTTTAAATGAGAAAAACAAAACTTTCTAGGTGGTGCAGATACAGCTGATGCATGGGCCAGCCATTGGGTGCTATTGGAACAACTGCCTTAGGCTTACATCTAAACAGCCGAAGTCCAGCTCACTCAACCAACTTGAGAATTTTGTTTGAAACTTTTTTCCTTACTTGTAGTCTGTGGAATTTTTTTTTTTTTTGCAGTACGCGGGCCTCTCACCACTGTGGCCTCTCCCGTTGCGGAGCACAGGCTCCAGATGCGCAGGCTCAGCAGCCATGGCTCATGGGCCCAGCCGCTCCGCGGCACGCGGGATCCTCCCAGACTGGGGCACGAACCCGCCTCCCCTGCATTGGCAGGCGGACTCTCAACCACTGCACCACCAGGGAAGCCCTGTGGAAATTTTTAAAATTAATTTTATTGGAGTATAGTTGATTGGAAAACAATTTTAATAGAAATTATTGGTTTATTTATATCTAATAACTGAAAGACCAACTTTTTCTTTTTTTTTAAATGATAATCTTATAAAAATGTTGAGAATAGTATTGCAAATCACATAACTGATAAGGGATTTGTATCCAGAATATATAAAGAACTCTTACAACTTGATAATAAAAAGGGGGTCTGAATAGACACTTCTTCATAGAAAACATACTAATGGCCAATAAGCACATGAAAAGATGCTAACATGAGTCATCAGGGAAATGCAACTCAAAACGACAATGAGAATCACTTCATACCCACTAGGATGGCTATAATCAGACAATAACAAGGGTTATCAGGGATATGGGGAAACTAGAACTCTTACACAGTTTGTCAGAATGTAAAATGGTGCAGTTGCTTTAGAAAACAAGTCTGGCAGGGCTTCCCTGGTGGCGCAGTGGTTAAGAATCCGCCTGCCAATGCTGGAGACACGGGTTCCAGCCCTGGTCCGCGAAGATCCCACATGCCACGGAGCAACTAAGCCCATGCGCCACAACTACTGAAGCCCGCACCTAGAGCCTGTGCTTCGCAGCAAGAGAAGCCACCGCAATGAGAAGTCCATGCACCGCAACGAAGACTAGCCCCCGTTCACCGCAACTGGAGAAAGCCCGCACATAGCAATAAGACCCAACGCAGCCAAAAATAAATATATTTATTTAAAAAAATAAAAGTCTGGCAATTTCTCAAAAGGTTAAACATAGAGTTAACATTTGACCGAGCAATTCTACTTCTACATATATACCTAAAATAAATGAAAACGTGTGCACAAAAAGTGTACCTGAACATTCATTGTGGCATTATTCATAATAGCCAAAAAATGGAAACTACAAATGTCCAAACAACTGATGAATGAATAAACAAGATGTGATATAGCCATACACATACATACTTGTAATATTACTCGGCAATAAAAAGGAATAAAGTACTAATATATGCTTCAACATGGGTGAACCTTGAAAACAGCTCATCCAGAGCACAAAGTAGATGAGTGGTTGCCAGGGGCCTGGGGGAGGGATGAATGGAGAGTGCCTGCTAATGGTTACACGGTTTTGGGGGGAGTGATAACAATGTTCTGATATTAGATAGTGGCAATGATTGCAAAACTCTGAATATACTAAAAACCACTGTATTGGGCACTGAAAGTATAAATTTTTTGGTAAAATTCATAAATCTCAATAAAGCTGTTATTTATGTTTTAAAAAACCTGCAACAGCTCAGATGTCCTTCAAAAGTGATTAGTTGCACAAACTGCAGATACCATGGAATATTGTTACTCAGTAATAAATAAAACATACACACACGGCATGAGTCTCTGGGAAATTATGCTTCTGCTGAGTAAAAATAGCCAATCCTAAAAAGTTGCAGACTGTATGATTCCTTTTATATAACATGCTTTGAAATGACAAACTTTTAGAAATGGAGAACAGATTAGTGATTGCGAGGAGTTACAGAAGGGGGGCCTTGCTGGAGGGAGGTGAGTGTGGTTATAAAAGGGTAACAGGAGGGATCCTTGGGGTGATGGAAATGTTCAGAATCTTGAATGTGGTGTAAACCCTACACATGATTAAGTTGTACAGAACTAAATACAAACTAAAAAATGACTATAAATATAACTGAGGAAATCTGAACATGATCTGTGGATTGTGTCAATGTCAGTATCCTGGTTGTGATATTGTATGATAGTTCTGCAAAATGTCACCATTGAGGGAAACTGGGTAAACAGTACACAGGACCTCACCAGCAAGGACCTTTGATGCACGGAGAGGATATAACATAGATGAAGACATTGGAATGCCAAAGATTATGTGACAGCTTGCAAGTGGCACACAGCCACAAACAGAAGCCAGGGCTCTGGACACCCATTCCTTCATTCAACAAATATTTATGTGAGTGACACCAATGCCTCAGATCCCCAGTTGTAGAATCTAGGCCCTAGGGTTATAGCCATGAACAACCCTCAGGCCAGCCACAGCTCAAGGAGGTACAAATGACCCCTCGCTGTCCCTAGTGAAAAAGTCCAGGGTCACTGGCTGTGGGTGTGAACGTAAGAAGGGAGACAAAGGAGGATAATAAGGCCAAATAGCTCTGGCCCACAGCATCCGTACTGGCAAAGACACCAAACCTCCTAATGCTCTTGCTAGGAGGCAGCGGCTTGGCCAAGAGGCCAGGACTAAAGTAACAGGATAAACACGGGCGGGCTGGGGGCCGAGGCTGGTTTGGGGCAATGCGGTTGGGTTGAGGATTAGAGAGCTGGTGTCCAAGACTAACGCCTGCCGAAAACTACAGCTCCCAGTGTGCCCCGCGGTCCGCCCCAGCGGTCATGTGACCGCTGCTCACGTGTCTCCGCAGCCGGCCCGGGCTCAAAGCACCGCAGGTAAGTGAAAGGAGGTACAGGTTAGTGGAGGTGGAAACGTTAGGTCCCTGGGTCCCCAGGGCCGCCACCGCGGCAGAGTCCTACCCACTCCTTGCAGGACTCTGTAGCCCGGCGTCCTCCGCCCCACACCCGCCTTCGGTCGGCCGGCCCTTGCCGCGCCTTAGCCCGGCCTGTCCCCACCTAGTCTCCACCTAATCAGTCCTAGGCCCGGGTCGAGCGCCGGAGCCCGTACCCAGTTTACCTCACAGCAGCCCACTCTCCTCGCTTCAGGCCTGAGGATCGCCCCCACCCCCCGCCCTGGGTGCGCCCTGGCCCACCTTCCAATGCAGGTCACCCCTTGTATTTCTGGGATCCAGCCCCAGGCTGGCCTGGGAACCTGCTCCGTTGGGATCTGAGGGGCCTACTGCAGTAGTTACAGCTCTGGCCTGAGCGTGTGGGCATCAGGGTTCTAGTTCTGGCTCTGCCGACGAGCCGCTGTGACATTAGTCTAGCCTCTTTCTGTCCGTGGGCCTGTTTCCCTAAGTGAGCTGCTGCTCCACTCCGTGAGTTAGAGCGCCTCGGTTCCCTTCACTCTGCTGGCCCGCACAGAAACAGCTGACTCTTTCTCTGCTGACAAATTTTACGTAGAGTTTGAGAAAGAAGAAACTGAGGGCAGAGAGGGAAGTGAGGAGAATCAGATCCCAGATCTTTGGGGAGAAGGAGCTGTAAGGAGCAGCTGTCCCTCCACCAAAGCCGGAGAGGTGGAAAGAGCAGGTAAGCTGGGGACCATGGAGCAGAGTAGTTTGAGGGGAGCGGGGCTGAGAGATTTCAGACCAGTGCAGAGACCTCTGTGTCTGGGATGTGAGCAGGGTGGAGGACAAGGTCTCACCGCTCAAGCAGCGCTAACTTTGCAGGGCTGTCTCTGGAGCTACGCTGGAAACTTGGGAGACCAAAACTGCCTCCACTGCTCACCGCTTTGATTTTTTGCCGAGTTGCTGGCTGGGTGGGTGGCAGGTTGCACAAGAGGAAGCCCTGTGGCAGCTGACTGATCTTTCTGGACTTGGAGCCAGCAGGGAGACATTTCCCCTGGAGCTGTGTCCCTTGGTTTCAGGCTTGGTGACAGATGTCTGAGAGCACCCAAACTCCCCCTTTTCTCTCTAATGAGTTTAAGGCTCCCAACTTTGTTCAGCCATCACAGGAGGAGCAATGGCAAGCATCTGACTACCCAAGAGGCCTTGCTAGCCATTCTCAACCCCCCAGTGTGCTGGGGGCATTGGAGGGGATGTCCCTGTGATGGGCAGTGGTTAGGTCAGGCATGTGGGGAGATAAGTAAGAATTGGCCTCAATTTTGAAGGGCTTTGAAAGCTCCACAGAATTTAGACTCTGGAGGGAGGTATGCTGGGCTGTAAGACATTGAAATACCCACAGTCCTGGGTGAGGATTTTTCTTGCGACCCTGTGGTGTAGAAACAAATGAGGAAGCCAGACAGATCTGGATCTAAATCCTGCTTTGCAACTTGCTACTTTGTGACCCTGGATGAGTGATCTGATCTCTCTGAACCTTATGATCACTGTCATAAGGAATGAATGAGATAAGATATGTCCATGACTCTCCTGCCCGATGCATGGCCTCTAGTGCTGACATATCAGTACCCCTCTCTTCTGTGTTTATGTCTTATTTACCTGATAGGTCTGTAGGCCTGAAGCAGGCAGGAATTACATCTGACACATTTCTGTCTCTGCCATCGCACTGTGGCACCCAATGCAGTGTTCTGCACAGCGGCACACCCGGGTTTGGATCTCAGCCATCTGATCTTGGGAAAGTTGTTTCACCTTTCTGTGTCTCTTGGGATAACAGTAGTATCTGCCTTTCCCATCTAGGTTGAGGAGAGCCAGAGCCCACAGGCCTCCTAGGATAACAGCCCCAAACAGGCTGGTGGCACCCTCCAGCTGAAGGTGTTCTCTCAGCTCCCCAGGGCATGTGGTCGTGAGACAGAACCCACAGACCCTGCAGGAACAGGACTCCCAGGGCCATGGCCCAGGTCAGCATCAACAGTGACCTTGGCGAGTGGGGCTTAAGCACAGACTCCGGGGAGCGTGCCCGTCTGCTGCAGAGTCCCTCTGTGGACATAGCCCCCAAGAGTGAGGGGGAGGCCCCTCCTGGGGGTCTGGGCAGAGGCACCACTTCCACACTTGGAGCCATCTTCATCGTTGTCAATGCCTGCCTGGGCGCAGGGCTGCTCAACTTCCCAGCAGCCTTCAGCACTGCCGGGGGAGTGGCAGCTGGCATCACGCTGCAGATGGTGAGTGAGCAAGCCTGGCGGGCAAAGGTGCAGTTCTAGTGGTGGGTCTGGGCTCTTCACCTCAAAAGGGAGGCTCTGGATCAGGAGTGGTCAGTTGGAGACACATGCTACCACTCTTTCTCCATCACACATGGCAGACATTACTAATCTATTCCAGCATTCTTTCCTTTGAGCCCAGATGAGGCTTCAAAAGCCTTCCCAGCTATCAGGGAAGTTTGGACGTCGACTGCATATTTAATAATTTCATGGTTACGTTTAAAAAGCAGGCCCATACCTTAGAGCCGTGCTGAAATATTTACTGATGAAATGATATGATAGCTCGTATTTTCTTCAAAATAATCCAGAGTGGGAGAGGGAATAGATGAAACAAGATTGGCTGTAAATTGATGATTTTTGAATTTGAGTGATGGGTACATAGGGGTCCATTATACCATTCTGTCTACCTTTGTGTGTGTTTGAAATTTTCCTCAAAACTTCTTGTTTTTAAAGAAAATCTCAACTCCAGTAATCCATTAAAATTGCCCTGCAAGATAAGGCTAATTTGCCAGATGGGCATTGGGCACCGGGCCAGTAAATGCTGAGCAAGACCAGGCTGCTCTTTGCTGCCAGGCCTTTCCCACACCCTCTTGCTATGCCCCTACCCGCAGGCCATGCTGGTTTTCATCATCAGTGGCCTCGTCATCCTGGCCTACTGCTCCCAGGCCAGCAATGAGAGGACCTACCAGGAGGTGGTGTGGGCTGTGTGTGGCAAGCTGACAGGCGTGCTGTGTGAGGTGGCCATTGCCACCTACACCTTCGGGACCTGCATCGCCTTCCTCATCATCATCGGGGACCAGCAGGACAAGAGTGAGGTCCCCCCTCAGTACCCACCCCCAGCCCTGGGGGTCATGCGGTGGGTGGGAAAGAGCATGGAACACCTGCCCAAGGCCTGGCCTGGGCCCGGCATTCATCTGGGAGTCCTCCCTCCTGGCTGCTGGGCCCATTAGACAGATGGAGGTCCCAGCAGAGGTGGAGGACCACACCCTGCAGTAGCCTGGCATCACGTTCCCTCCTTCCTCCCTGTGCAGTTATAGCTGTGATGGCAAAGGAGCCTGAGGGGGCCGGCGGCAGCCCCTGGTACACAGACCGCAAGTTCACCATCAGCCTCACTGCCTTCCTCTTCATCCTGCCCCTTTCCATCCCCAGGGAGATCGGCTTCCAGAAATATGCCAGGTTCGGAGGCCCCACCCCAGCCTGCGCTGGACAGCAGCTCTGATCACAGGCAGCTGGAGACCCAAGGGCTGCAGGGGAACCCCTCTGCTCCATGCCACCTCATCTCCTGGGGCAGCAAGAGTGGGCAAGGCAGGGTAGACCGGGGCTTGCAGGGGTTCCGGCATAAGACCTTCCTTTTGTGTCAGCAGCAAGGGAGACAGTGGCTCTTTGTATCAGTGAGAGATTCAGTTCCAAATGTCCTTGTCGAAGAAGGGATGCATGATAATCATGTGTGAAGGCTGTCTCCTAGCCTGGGCCTTGTCTTTCCCACGGAGGATGGGACTCTTGATCATTTGGGATTGTCAGCCTGGCAGCATTTTCCATGCAACTTGGTATGAAGGGAAGGGACTAGCTTCCTGGCTCAGAGTCTGAAAAGCTGTGGGATTCTAAGCTGTTTCCTGTGATCCTTTATCGAAGGGGTCACACTCAGTGTCTCCAAGGTTTCCTTTAATGTTGACTTCCCAGTATTTGTGCCTTCAACCCTCCAGTATCTCCTACTTCTCAAAGGCCGTGCTTGCACCTCTCGCCAAGTCTGGGCTGCTCTGATTGAAGTAGCAGATGTGCTTTGAAGCCCAGCCCCCTGCTGTGGTCTCTGAGCCATGGAGCTGAACCACCTCATTTCCCAGTGGCCACAAGTGTCAGTCTGGTCCCCTCCTGGCTTCCTAAATGTGGCTTGTTTCTCTGAAACTTATGTCTCATGCATTTCTTGAGTCTTTGTTTGGGATAGTCTCCCAGTTGGTTCATTAGACACTTGTGGTCACTAAAGTTAAGGGTGGATGTCCCTGGGGGTGGAATGAGAGAAAAGGCAGCTGGGGATAGGGGGGAAGAAGCTTAATCTATCCTTCCTGGCAGCTTCCTGAGCGTCGTGGGCACCTGGTATGTCACTGCCATCGTTATCATCAAATACATCTGGCCTGATAAAGAGATGACCCCAGCGGACATCCTGAACAGGTGGGTGAGGGCCCCCGGGAGACACATGGGGTAGAAGCTGCCACTCGGGCCCCAGGAGGTGCTGGGTCAGGCATCAAAAAGCCACACAGGTGCTCTTCCCAAGGCTCATTAGCTCATTGGGGCTTGACTCATTGGTCATTTTAGGAAGGAGGCAAGAGGTCCTGATCTCTTTTTGCTGGAGAGAAGAGTGACAGCCGGAGATGAGGGAGACTTTGCCACTAATGTCCAACAGATGAGCCAATGTGAGACTAGGCCTCAGGTTATGGAAGCTGCCAAGGTGGAATTGCACATGTTTCAACATGTGCTTATCTGTAATATCTGTATCTTCCACGTGAGAATGAATCCATTTTCTTAATTTAAAAAAAAAAAAAAGTTTCCTTTTTCTTGAAAGGAACAAATCAGAGAAGCAAAAGCCCAAGTGCAAGAGCCAAAAGTTCTGAATTTTGGTCCCAGGAGGGCCTTCCAGAGCCTCAGTTTACTGACCTGTAAATGGAGATGTGTCCTCTCCCAGTCCCCAGACTTCTGTGGGTTGAATGTGTGCATGCTGGCTGGTGGAGGCCGTGGGGGGCTGAGTGAAGAGTAAGAGCATGGCGGCGGTTGGTGACTCTGAGGGGCTCCCGGGCAGCAGCATCTTGTGTGTTTGTCCGCAGGCCAGCTTCCTGGATAGCCGTGTTCAATGCCATGCCCACCATCTGCTTCGGATTTCAGGTGCTAGTTGCAAGGTCCCTTTTGTCCCCTTAGCTCACTCCCCATCCTGGGATGGAATCCACGTTACAGGCAGGATGGGGGAGTCCTGGAAGGAAGGACGGAGTGGGGGCCCCAGGACTTGCCCCTTATCCTTGGGGGTGAGGTCACTTGCCCACCATGACCCTGCCCTTCACCCTGACAGTGCCACGTGAGCAGTGTTCCCGTCTTCAACAGCATGCGGCGGCCTGAGGTGAAGACCTGGGGTGGGGTGGTGACGGCCGCCATGGTCATAGCCCTCGCTGTCTACATGGGCACAGGTGAGTGCTCCCCTCCGAGGGCAGGGCTTAGAGGGCTCCCACTTTCCCTCTTTGTCCCCAAGTTGTCTGGCCCAGGATTTCCTGGGGACAGCCCTGCACTCCCAACACGTCAGACACTTCTGTAGGCACTGGCTTGAACTTGGGCCACCCTGGGCCTCCTCCTGCCCAAATGAGAAAGATGTATGCATGCGTTCATTCAGCAGCTCTCAGTGGGTGCCTAGTAAGTCCCAGGAACTTTCTCAGCATGGGGGATGGCATGGAGATAGATAGACCCCGTCCTGCCCTCATGGAATTGACAATCTAGTCGGAGAGAGAGTCTTATAGGAGCAAGTCAGTCAGGAGTCAGTAAGGAAATCCAGACAGTGGTGAGTGCCATAGTAATAGGGAAACGGGAAGCTGTGAGTGGGACTGAGTGGGGTTGGCTTTGGTGGGTAGGTCACAGGTGGCTCCTCTCTGAGGAGGTGGCAATTGGGGAAGGCCAAATCATGAGAAGGAGCTAGAATCTGAAGACCTGGGGGAAAAGCATTCCAGACAGACGAACCAGAAAACGCCAAGTCCCTGAGGCCGGGACAGAAGAAGGTCTGCATAGCTGGAGTGGAGCGAGTTGAGGGTGGGTGGCGGGCAGCACGGCCAGACAGGGAACACAGCCAGATCCCTGAGGACTGTTGGGAGGCAGAGAGGAAGCGCTTCAGCAGGGGCGTGGCTTGGGGACACCCGGCTCTGGGTGTTGTGTAGAAAATGGTTTGGGTGAGGGAGCAGTGCTGGGAGACCACAAAGAATGGCCCTGTGATTCCTTCCACAGATGGTTCTCAGGACCAGCACTGTTCTAGTTTCCGAAGACACAGCAGGAACAAGGGTGGCAAATAGGCAGAGTCCCGTTCTCCTGGGGCGACAGACAATAAACGAGTAAAAAAAAAAAAAAGTTCCAAGAGAGAGGAGTGCTCTGAAGAACACAGAACAGGGTGGTGTGAGGGAGTGCCTGGGGGCAGGGGTTATTGTGGACGGGCTGGCTGGGGAAGCATTCTGAGGAGGGGACAACAGAGCTGAGACCTGAATGATGAGGAGATGGGCAGACAACGTTAATGCGGAAGCTCTGAGACAGGAACTGCTGGGTGAGTTCAAGATCAGAAAGGTGACGGTGTGGGGGCGGGAGATGTGAGAAGTCAGGGAGGGAGGCTTCTGATGCCAGCCTCGACACCCCTCTGAGCTTCAGTCTTAGCCTCCAGAGCTGCTCCGTCATCTCCCCACCTGCTGCTGGACCCAGCGGTGAACGGTCCATGGCCCTAACCCTCCGAGGGTCTCCTGGACCCAGCCCTCTTGTCCCTGCCCTCAGGCATCTGTGGCTTCCTGACCTTCGGAGCTGCTGTGGACCCCGATGTGCTCCTGTCCTACCCGTCGGAGGACATGGCTGTGGCCGTCGCCCGTGCCTTCATCATCCTGAGCGTGCTAACCTCCTACCCTATCCTGCACTTCTGTGGGCGGTGAGTCCCCTCTCCACCCCACCGGGGTGCTCCCTTTCACCAGGGCCTCTGAAAGCCCTTTGAACATGGGCCTTGTGTAGAATCCATTTTATAGAAGGAGAACCGGAAGCCCAGAGGAAAGAGTCAGTGCCTCGCATGGCCCTGCAAGTACTCCCAGCCGGGTCTTTGGGGGTCCCTTTTGTCCCAGAGTCACCAAAACATTCTGTGAGTCCTCTGAGAACCTCTAGTCCAGATCCTTTCCTGAACACCCTGCTTTCTGGGTACCCCAGACCCTTCCTTTTCAGGAGACTAGTAGTATATGTTCCCATGGGGTGTGCTAGTCCTGGGCCAGGCAAGGCACTAAGCCGTTCCCATTCACCATCCCGTCCGGTCCCCATGGCAACCCTGAGAAGAGTGCTGCTAGGCCCATTTCAAAGAAGAGGAAACTGAGGCCCAGGGGTTAGAGGCTTGCCTACAGTCCACCCAGTCGGGGGTCTGGCTCCATGGCTGGAGGTGGGGAGCTGTTAGCAGGGGCGCCTCTGAGCCGCTCTCTGTGTGGGCAGGGCGGTGGTCGAAGGCCTGTGGCTGCGCTACCAGGGGATGCCGGTGGAGGAGGACGTGGGGCGGGAGCGGCGGCGGCGAGTACTGCAGACGCTGGTCTGGTTCCTGCTTACCCTGCTGCTGGCGCTCTTCATCCCTGACATCGGCAAGGTCATCTCGGTCATTGGAGGGCTGGCCGCCTGCTTCATCTTCGTCTTCCCAGGTGTGGACCCCTGGCATCCCCGCAGCACTCTCTCCCAGGGCCTCCTGGCCTGAGCGCATCACCTCCCGGGTTATTGATCACCCACTTCAGGCTCTGGTGTGTTTAAACGTTATCTCCTGCAAAGAAGATGTAGTTGTCATCTCCATTTCACTGGTGAGGAGGTGTGAGGATCAGAGAGGGTAACAAGCTTGCCTAGAGGTTAACAAACTCAGCTAAAGACTAATAGAAGCTTTTCAAACCCAAGTCTGTCTAGGTCCACAGCCTATACTCTTAACTCTTCATTCAGGTACCTGTTACTCCCCGACTATCAGGGATCTGGGTGGGTCAGCCCATGACGGGGTAATTAGGGTCTGGTGGTGGCACCGTGACACGGGTCGGGAGACCTGAGTTTCAGACACGATCTGCCACCAGATCCCTGGGCAACTGTCCTATCTGCCCAGTCATGAGTTCTGCCTGTACCCAGCTTACTTCTCTCTAGGAGGCCACCTGGAAATCCCTTGCCACTTTGCTTGGAGCAAGGGGGACACATCTGCTCAGAAGTGCACTGGGAAGGGCCCTGCAATGTAGACACCACTGAGTCACCTCCCTGTGCTGCCCCTTTAGCTCTGGGGCTTGCATGCAGCCCAAGGGGTGCCTGGCAGGTGCTGGCTCCTCCTGGGAGACCAGATGCCAGGTGTCCAGCTGGGTGCAGAGTGGAGACAGAGGCAGAATGTGTGGAGGAGTAAACACAGGCCTTTCTCCACCCACCATCACTGCCTCCTGGCAAAGGGGGAGGCTGGACTGCTGGGTGGTGGGGGGGGGGTGCCCACCCAAGCTCCCAGGGCCACCTCTTCTCTTCTAGGGCTGTGCCTCATTCAAGCCAAACTCTCTGAGATGGAGGAAGTCAAGCCAGCCAGGTAAAGCAGGGCCCGGCCCGTGGTCCTCTCAGGGAGGTACTGGATGGGGGGTGGCCTTTAAATGGATAGGAGTCAGGAGACTTGTGTACTTTGAAAAACTTTTTTGAATACTTCTTTTAAAATGTATAACATGTTAGTTTTAACAGTTCAAATACTACTGAGGATTTGTTTTTAATTTTTTAATTTAATTTTATTTTTTTATACAACAGGTTCTTAGTAGTCATCAACTACTGAGTATTTTAGAGAAAAAAATGGAAGTCCCTCTTACCCCACAGCCCGCTCCCCACCACTCCCTTCTCCTGAGAGAGCTCCATGAGATCAGCACAGCCTGTGCCCTTGTAGACTGTTTCTGTGTGTGCACATGTGTCTGTGTACACAAAGCTATGCACGCGTATACACAAACACATGGGGTTTTGTGTCTGGTTAGGTTTTTTCAAAAATGGTTTCATGCCAGACACACTTTTCTGCTACTTGCTTTTTTCGCTTAACCACGTATTTTGGAGATCATTCTATGTCCACACAAGAAGATCTACTGCTTCCTTTTTCCATGGCCGTAGAATATTTTGCTGTTTGAATGTGTCCTGAATGTGAACACACTTCTGCATGTACACCTTGGCACAGCTGTTCGAGGATCTCAGTAGCATCGATTCTTAGAAGGAAATTGCTCCATCATAAGGCACGCTCATTTTTACTCTGGCACACGGGTTCAAATTACCCTCCAAAAAGGCAGCACCAGTCAGAGTCCCAGAAGCAGTGAATGAAAGTGCCCTGTTCCCCACACCCCTGCCAGGACTGTATATAGCAGCCTTTTCAATATTTGTTAGTCTAATGGATACAAAACACTACATGTTTAAAAAATTAACCATTTTTACCATTTTAAAGTGTTCAGTTCAGTGATATTAAGTTCACTCATATTTTTGTGTAACCATCCCCACCATCTACCTCCAGAACTTTTTCATCATCCTAAACTGAAATTCTGTACCCATTAAACAATAATTCCCCATTCCCTCTCCCCTCGCCGCCACCATTCTACTTTTTGTCTGTGTGAATTTGACTCTTCTAGGTACCTCATGTAACTGGAATTATACAGTATTTATCTTTTTGTACCTGGCTTCTTTCACTTAGCATAATGTCCTCAAGGTCCATCTATGTTGTAGCAGCCTTTTTAAGGCTGAATAATATTCCATTGTATGTATAGGCCACATTTTGCATTCTTTTAATACATGCATGTCCCTGAATGGTAGAGAAGTTATGACCAGGTTGCATGCTTTTAAAAAAATATATTGTGCAAGTAATACTCATTGATTATAGAAAACTTTAAAAATACAGACAAGTCTAAAGAAAATAATAATCACCTTTAATATCCAGATATAACCAGGAAGTTTCTTGGCGGTCCAGTGGTTAGGACTCTGCTTTCACTGCTGAGGGCATGGGTTCAATCCCTGGTCAGGGAATTAAGATCCCACAAGCCAGGCGGGCAAAAACAGGAAAAAAAAAAAGAAAGAAAAAATTCCAGTTGTAACCCTGTAGCTATTTTTGATACATATCTTTGCAGATGTCTCCTTTTTTATTTATTTTTTTAATGAAATGGATCACTCCATGTGACCTGCTTTTTCCTGACCATCTTTCCATCAGGAGATATGCATTCTTTTTTTTTTTTAAATATTTATTTATTTGGCTGTCCCAGGTCTTAGTTGCAGCACGTGGGATCTTCCATTATGGCATGTGGGATCTTTTAGTTGTGGCATGCAGGATCTTTAGTTGTGGCACACGGGGGTCTTTAGTTGCAGCATGCGAGCTCTTAGTTGCGGCATGTGGGATCTAGTTCCCTGATCAGGGATGGAATCCGGGCCCCCTGCATTGGGAGCTCGGAGTCTTAGCCACTGGACCACCAGGGAAGTCCCAGGAGACATGATTCTAATTCTGGTCCTGCCCTTGGTGTGCTGTGACCAGTCAATTAATCCCATTAGGTCTTGGCCTCTTTACCCATGGTCTAGGGATCATACACCCAGCCCCATAAACTGTTGTATGAAAGTCGTTGAGAAGTAGGAAGTGCTCTTCCCATAGGAGAAGTAGTACAAGTAATTAGGGTAATTAACTGATATATATATATAGAGAGAGAGGTTGGCAAATTCACAAGTGGATCAACTGACCAGGCCCTCTCTCACCCTCTGCTCTACAGCTGGTGGGCGATGGTCAGTTACGGAGTCCTCTTGGTCACCCTGGGAGCCTTCATCTTCGGCCAGACCACAGCCAACGCCATTTTTGTGGATCTCTTGGCATAACCAGTGCCTCCCAGGGAATTCTTGGCCTTTGCCATTGGACCCTGGAACCCATCTCGTAGAGCTTCAGGACCACCTTGAGTCCGGCATCATTCCCCTCTACTGGTGGGATGACATCTGGACATCCTTTTCCAGGGACAGTTCTGGGGTGAAATCAGGCCCCACAATCCTGGACAGTTCAAACCCAG
Organism: Grampus griseus; assembly: GCF_964374135.1. Lineage (NCBI taxonomy): Eukaryota > Metazoa > Chordata > Mammalia > Artiodactyla > Delphinidae > Grampus > Grampus griseus. The sequence continues at coordinate 32,314,618 of NC_139013.1, read as the reverse complement.
CTCCCTTGCTGCCCCCGCATCCTGGCAGTGCCATGGATGGTAGGAGGAGGTCTCGTGTCACAGAAGAACCTTCCCCCCTCTTCCACCTCTCAATTTCTCCATGCCTGGAAGCCACGGGTGAAGAGAGTCGGTAGGTCTCCGAAGGAACAACTCAGCCTGACTTCCCTCTGGAGAAAGAGTGTGGACCAAGGGCTGCCATCCTCCACAGAGAAGCCTGCCCTGGGTAGGGGCTGTGCTCATTACCCCGGGGCTCAGTGCCTGCTCCAGTCTGTCGGCAGCCCAGCCAGCAGTGGCTTCCTCCGGCAAGTTCCAAAGGTAGCACTGAAATCATACAGGTGCCCCGAGGCAGGCAGATGGATGCCTTGTCCACTGCCTCCTGGGCCTGTGGTGAGCCTGAGAGCCCTCTTGCCCATGGCTGGTTGACATTTCCCAAGCCTTTTGGGGCCTCACCCTGTCTTCTTACCCAGACCTGATGGTCCAGGCATCCCTCTGCTCCTCCATCCCCAGACATCACCAAGTCTAATGTTTACAAACGGTGCCAGCCCGGCTCTGAGCCAGGGGCCAGGGGCCGTCCCGTGCCACGGTGCTGTGAGTACTCCTCCCTTAACTTTCCCCAAGGCCGGAGTGTGCTTTTCTCTCTCAGATTCCTGATGGGTCCCTCTTTTCAGAGGCACAAGGTGGGGTGAGGGAGCAAGCTGGGAACCCCATGCAGGCTGGGCTGGTGAGGATCAAGGTGAACCTGTCTGGCATCTTCACTTTGAATGGCTGCTTCTCTTCTCCCTGCCCTGCACGTCTCCCCTTCCCTGCCAACCCAGCCTGGTACCCTGGAGACAAGAAAGGCAGCTGGGTGGCCACTGACTAGGCAACGTCTGAGTGTAGTCACGCCAGCCTACAAGTTTCCCTTCCAGTCTGGATCTCGTCTGCTCCTGTCCCCCATCACCTCTTCGCCACCACCCCATTTTTCTATGTAGCTCAGTCTCTCCTGTTCACATAAGTATGGGGGTGGGGGTGGACCAAACCCTCTCTCGTCCACTTCCTCAGCTCCACAGGTCTACCAGGCCTGGCCTCGGCGGCCTGTCGATCACACTGAGGTCACACCTACGTTGTGCCCCAGGCGGGGTGAGGAAGGATATTTTCCCCTTTCATATCTTGAACACCTTGGCCACTCACTTAGGCCAAGCCTAGGCACCGAATCAGGCTTCCTCTGCCTGGAACACCTAGCGTTCTCCCTGGCCCCTCCTGCCTAAAACCTCTGAATGCAGTGGTGGGGTGAGAGGGATCCCTGCCCTCAGGACAGTGAGACAGAAGAAGCAGAGCCTTGGGGGGCCAAACAGGCTTCTGCTCAGACCCCCGGACTGGGTGACCTGCCTTTCCTCACGTTCCCTGGGGGCCAGACCCACGTGGCCGTTTTCTCTCCGCCTGCTGCACGGCACCAGGCCCTGCCAGTGCCCACCCCAGATACGGTCAGGAGGATGGCCCATCAGCAGCAGGGCTGCACTGCCTCCTAATGTTGGATTTCAGTGAGGGCTGGGGGCATGTACGGGGAAAATGAGCTGGAATCTGGCCTAACCTCAGGAGCACCTTCCCCTGCCCTCTCTGCCAGGGCATTTTACTGTTTCTTTTCTACTTCTGCACATTCAGACCAGGGAGGATGGTTAATAAAAAGGGACTTGTGCTGCTGAGCTGCGTGGCCTGTGTCTGGTGCCAGGGACAGTCCAGGCCACTGACAGGAGGAAGACGGGCTGGAGTGGGAGTAGGGGTTGGGGTGCGATAAGGCCGTTTGGCCTCACCGTCTGTGACCCCTTACTCGAGAATGGGCCCATCACGCTCCCTTTCCCAAGCCGGAAACCTGCAAGTGGTTCTTAACACTTCTCTCTCCTTCCACATCCCATCAGACTTTCCCCACTGACTTGGGACTCCGCCTTGGTCTGTCCTGCTGCCTCTACCTTGGTTCAAGTCCTTCCTGTGTCTTCCCTGCACCACTGCAGCCTCAGATTAGCTTCTGTGTTGTATGTCCCTCCCTGACCTCAAGTTTTGGGGTGAGCTTCAAACCCCTGAGCATCCCTCCCGCTTTGTCCTTTCAGAGGCAGGTGTTGAGAGCAGGCGCTATTGTCCTGGTTATGGAGCCTCTCACTGTGCTCAGTGCTGGGGAGAAGAAATTCAGCAAAACACACCAGCTCTGCTGTCAGTCTACTGGGGAAGATTGATGCTTAGCAAATCATCACAAACATAAACATGCAAGTTGTGATAAATGCCAAGAAGGGAAAATACAGAATGTTACATTTGGGGGTCTGAAGCTTCCCTGGGGAGTCAAGGAAGGTTTCCTGGAGGAATTGACATATGAACTGGCCCCTGAGTGATGAGCAGAATGAACTAAGTGAAGAGAGGTGGGGGAGACCTTTCCAGGCTGTGGGAAATGCATGTGCAAATGCCCTGTGATGGGAGGAACATGGTCATTTGAGGAACTGGAAAGTGGCCATTGTCGGTGGAGTGGGTGTGGGAGAGCAACAGAGGTGAGAGCAGAGCATTCTGAGATGGTCTGCAACGGCTCCCCCTGGTCCTCAGAATAAAGTCGAACCCGCCCACCTTCTACCACACTCCCCATCCCTGTTCGGGTATTTTGCAAAGATCCCTCCCTCCTGGTGGAGGTGGGGACCCTCTCCAAGGAGGAAACATGTTGCAAGACTAGACAGGTGGGACAGCTTTGGGCCATGGTTCACACCTGCCTAGTGGACCAAGAGCTTGAGGTTTGGTTTCACTTTCTCTGAGTGAACAGAGGGAAGGAAAGGTTACGTCTAGGCCACAGGCAAATGCCCAGCCAAATTCAATCAAGACTTGTAAGCATTTAATCAGTGTCTGTCTCCCTGTTAGACTGTAAGTTCCACGGGAGCAGGGTCACATCTCCCTTGTCCATCAGGTATTTTAGTCAGTGCCTGGCACATAGCAAGTGTTCAGTAGTTGTTGAACAAATGATTGAATGAATATCAACTAACACTTGTTGATTTCTTACTTTGTGCCAGCACTTAACTTGCATCATTCACATTTGGTCTTCATGACAACTCTATGCAAAAGTGAAAGCTGAGAGATGTTACATAGTGTGCCCAGGGAGTAAAATTGGAGCCCTCTTGCCGTGCATGAATGAACAAGTGAGCAGAGGGCTCTCTCAATCTGGTGATTTCTGACCCCAGAAGGCAAGCTCAGGAACCTCCAGCCCTCATGCTGGCACCAACATCAGACCCTAAAACCTTTGACTTACTGTCCCATCCAAACCGTGTCAAGTTGTCGGATGCCTGCTGGCTGGTGGCTCTGGGCAAGTCTCTTCCCCCCTCTGGGCTTCTGTTTCCAGACTCTCTAACATGGGACTGATCATCACTGACCTTACTTACCTCCCAGGATAAAGGAGAGCCAATGTCAAGAAAGTACACAAGAAAAATGACAGAAGTGCTTTATAACCAGAAATCCACGTTTGCAGAAGAAATACGAAAACTCAGTTTCTCCTCAGGAGGACACAGGCAGAGGTTCCCCTAGCACTTCCTTGGAGTCAGGGTACTTCTCAATCTTTAATGTGCATACAAAATTTTTATCTCCTTAGGATACAAATTCTGATTCAGTAGATCTGGAGTGGGGCCTGCAGTCTGCATTGTTAACGCTCCCAGCTTCGCCCATGCTTTGGTCCTTGGACTGTACTTTGAATAGCAGGGGACTGGTGGACAGACCAAAGGCTTTGGCTTCAGACAGACCTGGGGTGGATCTCAGCAGTGCCTCTTTACAGTGGGAACTCAGAAATTAGTTCACTTCTCTGAACCCCACTCTCCTCGACTATGAAGTAGGAGTGATGGTGCCCACCTTATAGATGCAAATATTATAAATCCAAGGACAAATGGCATAATATACGTGAAGTGCCTGGCAGATAGCAGGGATTATGTTGGTCATTTCCCTGTACTGGAAAGAAGGGGGGGGGGGGGTGGGAGGGTAACTGCAATTTCTTCCTTTAGTCAATAGAGGTCGCCTCTGAATAATTTCGGCTTACGAAAGTGAGGAGCCTATGGCCTCAGAGGACAGTCCAGTCCTGAGTCATTAGGGTTCCTGGTGAACTGCTGCCTAGCACTTCTGAATGATGTCCCTATACTGGGGCAGGGCCACTTCTGGATCATGGCCTCCAATCTGGTGGGGGAATCAGACCAATCAAATAATCACAGAAACTAATTATGTAGGTACATGTGCTAGATGTAGATTCAGTATTGCAAATCCAGATTTGGTAATTCATTGCTATGATACAATGAAAAATTTTTCCATGGGTGTGGAGGAAGGCCAGAGACATTGTCGTCAGGAAGAAGGAAGACGGCAGACATCCTGTCCTCCAAATACTTTGTGTTTCCTGAGGGGGCAGTGGGGTGGGGAGGGGGGAAGGAATAGGCACAAGATGCCTATTTGGATATTCTTCCATTAAAAATGAAATTGATGTGTTTCCAGTCCAATATGTAAGAAGCTTGGAAGTGGCCACTCCATCCTAACAACAAGTAAAAAGTTGAACAAACTGGAAAGTCAACTCTTCTTAGATATGTACAATAAGTCAGATTATAAGGCACACCACTGCCCCCAGAATTGGAGAGAAAGACAGACAAATACAGAGCAGAAACCCACAAGCAGAAACCTCTGTGGGAGTCAGTGCCAGGGTAAGGAAACCTGAACTGTAATTGATGAATTGCTGGAGGCTCAGTGTGGACAAATCTGAGAAATAAAAACACCAAGGAAGGGCTTCCCTGGTGGCACAGTGGTTAAGAATCCACCTGCCAATGCAGGGGACATGGGTTCGATCCCTGGTCTGGGAAGATCCCACATGCCACGAAGCAACTAAGCCCGTGAGCCACAACTACTGAGCCTGTGTGCCACAACTACTGAAACCCGTGCGCCTAGAGCCGGTGCTCCGCAACAAGAGAAGCCACCACAGTGAGAGGCCCACGCACCGCAATAAAGAGTAGCTCCCGCTCGCCGCAACTAGAGAAAGCCCACGTGCAGCAATGAAGACCCAGTGCAGCCAAAAAAAAACCACCAAGGAATCCAGTCCTACTGGGGGAAGGGAGCATACTTTGTGACTTTGTGGGTTTTACCTGAAGTTCTACCAGGTTCTCATAGTAAACATCAGAAAAAAATCCCTCATGTTTCCAGCAGAGGAGGGTAAAAGGAACCATTTTGAAATGTGCTAGAGCATTCCGTTGTTGTTAATAAGATATACCCTCAGGAGACACTTAAAATTTAACCAGAGCCTAACCTACGGGGATTTTATCAGAGCCTAACAGACCTAAGGGAAGGGAAACACACAACTCCATCCCACTCTAGCCACCCTGGGGGGACTGGAGGGAGAAGATAAGTGAAGTCCATAGTCCTTCTCTTAGTGAGCCAGTCCATCACAGGCTCACTAAGAGACTGTGATCCAGTCATAGGACTACAGAACACTTCCCCTTCCCTTACACCTTGCAACCTTCGTACTAAAGGCCAATCTACAGCAGTTCCTTTTACCTAGTACATTATGTCTGGCTATCAATAAAAAATTACAAGATATACTAAAAGGCAAAAAACAGAGTTTTTTGGGGTTTTTTTTGCGGTACGTGGGCCGCTCACTGTTGTGGCCTCTCCCATTGCGGAGCACAGGCTCCGGACGCGCAGGACCAGCGGCCATGGCTCACGGGCCTAGCTGCTCCGCGGCATGTGGGATCTTCCCGGACCGGGGCACGAACCCGTGTCCCCTGCATCGGCAGGCGGACTCTCAACCACTGTGCCACCAGGGAAGCCCCTAAAGACATAGTTTTAAGAGACAGAGCAAGCATCAGAGCTAGACTCAGATATGGCAGGAGTGTTAGAATTATCAGACCAGGAATTTTAACGACTATGGTTAAGATGCTAAGGGCTCTCATGGATGAAGCAGACAGCCTGCAAGAACAATAGATGTGCAATGTAAGCAGAGAGATGGAAATTCTAAGAAAGAACCAAAAAGAAATGCTAGAGATAAAAAACACTGTAGGAGAGATGAAGAGTGCCTATACTGTACAGGCTGGATACAACTTAGGAAAGAATCTCTGAGCTTCAGGATATCTCAATAGAAACCTCCAAAACTGAAAAGCAAATAGAAAAAAAAAAAAGTCTGTGGAAAAACAAAAGGAATAATGTACACAGAATAATGTACACAAAAGGAATAATGTACACAGAATATCAGAAGGAAAAGAGAGAAAGGAACAGAAAAATATTTGAAACAATAATGACTGAGAATTTCCCCCAAATTAATTTCAGGCACCTGATTAATGACAGACCAGGAAGCTCAGAGAACACCCAGCAGGATAAATGCCAAAATATATGACACCAAGTCATATCATTTTCAAAAAATACAGAAAATCAAAGATTAAGTCCTGAAAGAAGCCAGAGGGAAAAAACGCCTATAGAGAAGCAAAGGTTAAGAATTACAAGGGAATTCCTTGGCAGTACAGTGGTTAGGACTCGGCACTTTCACTGCCAGGGGCCGGGTTCAATCCCTGGTCGGGGAACTAAGATCTCACAAGCCTCACAGTGTGGCCAAAAAAAAAAAAAAAGGAATTACTGTTGACCCTTGAACAATATGAGGGTTAGGGGCTCCAACCCTCTACATACTTGAAAATCTCCATATAATTTATAGTCAGCCCTCTGTATCCGAGGTTCCTCCATATCTGCAGTTCTGCATCTAAAGATTCAACCAACTGCGGATCGTGTAGTATTGCAGTATTTACTATTGAAAAAAATCCACTATATATAGACCCTTGCAGTTCAAACCCATGTTGTTCCAGGGTCAACTGGACATCTGACTTCTCAGAAACTATGCAAGCATGAAGAGAGTTGAGTGAAATATTTTAAATGTTAACAGAAACCTAGAATTCTATATCCTGTAAAATTATCCTTCAACAGTGAAGGAGAAATACTCTCTCAGACAAACAAAAATTGAGGGAATTTGTTGCCAGTAGACTTGCCTTGAAAGAAGTGTTAAAAGGAGTTCTTTAGAGAGAAGGGAATTTTTTTTTTTTTTTGGCCACGCCACCCTACTCTCGGGATCTTAGTTCCCCAACCAGGGCCCCCTGCAGTGGAGCACAGAATCCTAACCACTGGACCACCAGGGAATTCCTAAGGGAAGGGAAATTAAATGAAGCAGATATCACAATTATAAAGCAAGAAGAGAATGCTTTGAAAAATGAACAAAATGAAAACTAGCACCTAAAAATTAAAAGTATGATTGCCAAATTTAAAAATAAATCAAAGAAGAGTTAAAGATAGTTAAGAAAATCCCCTGGAAAGCAGAACAAAAAGACAGAGATGGAGGGAATTCCCTGGCTGTCCCGTGGTTAGGACTCAGTGCTTTCACTGACAAAGAGATGGGAAAGAAGAGATAAGAAAATTAGAGTTTCAACTCAGATCCAACATCTGACTAACAGGAGTTCCAGAAATAGAGAAGAAAGAAAATGGACAGGGGCAGGAAGTGGGAGAGCAGAGAAAGACAGATATTACCAAAAAAATAACTCAAGAAAATTTTGCAGAACTGAAAGATATGAGTCTCCATATTTGAGCCAGTAAATTGAATTTTAAGAGCTGCACACTGGAAATAAAGAGAAAATCTTAAAGATTTTCTGAGATAGTGGTGGGCAGGGAGGGCATGCTTCTTGGCATCACTGCGAGCTAGAAGATAACACATCAATGCCTTCATAATTTTTGAGTGAAACTTTTCAACCTAGATTTCAGTGCACAACCAAACATTCAATCAAGTGTGAGACTGAAACAAAAACATTTCCAGATAAGTAAAGGGTACATAAATTTACATCCTGTGTAGCCTTTCTCAGAAAGTCACTGGAGAACATGCTTCAGCAAAACAGAGTTGTAAAGCAAGAAAGTGTAAGGCAAAGCATCCAGGAAACCAAGAATCTACCTCAGAAGAACCAAATGATGGTTTCCAAATGGCAGCTGGGCAGCTGACCAAAACGTGGCCAGTTCAGCTGAAGCAGGAGTACGGAGAGCAATCAAAGGAAGGTCTCCAGGGAAAAAATAAAACGAAGAGCTTATCTGACTTGTCTAAGCATTTGGAATAATTACTGACAGATCTGTTGGAGCATTTGGATAAGTATGTATATAACAAAGCAAATGGGAAAATATGGCCATTATTAACCACAGGAAAAACAAACAAGTTTTACAAAGAAGGAAAGGTAATCATAGTAAACTACCAATACTTTTTTTAAAATTTATTTTATTATTTATTTATTTAGGCTGCGCTGGGTCTTAGTTGTGGCATGAGGGATCTTTAGTTGTGGCATGTGAACTCTTAGTTGCAGCATGCATGAGGGATCTGGTTTCCCATCCAGGGATCTAACCCGGGCCCCCTGCATTAAGAGCAGAGTCTTACCAAATGGACCACCAGGGAAGTACCTAAACTATCAATACGCAGCACAGCAGTGAACAATACTTACATACTCATAATAATGTACATACTGATTATTTAACCCTAAGGGCTGTATTGTGACAGAACCTCATTTTAAAAGGAGAGGAAGGGACTTTAGGGTGCAGGTGTAAGAAAGCTAAATCTTTAATCAATAATTACTGCTTTTAATTTTTAAATCACAAAATAGCAGTATAAGCACATTATCTTAAAATAGTGAGATAATGCCAAAAGAAACAGGTTAAAAGAGATGCATGTAGGCAACACAACGAGCTAGAGGTGGGCAAAGCTGGGACAAAGGACTGCTGGCATTTGATTTGAGCTTTTTAAAAATATATATTTATTTATTTATTTTTGGCTGTGTTGGGTCTTAGTTGTGGCACGCGGTCTTCTCTCTAGTTGTGGCGCGTGGGCTTAGTTGCTCCGTGGCCTGTGGGATCTTAGCTCCCCGATCAGGGATCGAACCCATGTCCCCTGCATTGGAAGGCAGATTCTTAACCACTGGACCATCAGGGAAGTCCCGGATATGAGCTTTTTATTACCACTGGATTTATAAAACAAAATGCATGACTAGTTGGGGTTTTTTTAACTTAAAATTATGTTTATACTTACAATAGCCAAGATATGGAGGCAACCTAAGGGCCCAGTGATAGATGAATGGATAAAGAAGATGTGGTCCATAAAAAAGAATGAAATCTTGCCATTTGCGACAACATGGATGGACCTAGAGGATATTATGCTAAGTGAAATAAGTCAGACAGAGAAAGACAATATATGATTTCAATTATTTGTGGAATCTTAAAAACAAACAAACAAACACAACAAAACAGAAACAGCATCATAGATACAGAGAACAAACAGGTGGTTGCCAGAAGAGTAGGGTGGGGAGATAAGAAAAACAGGTGGGGGAGATTAAAAGGTACAAACTTCCAGTTACAAAATAAATGAATCAGAGGTATGAAATGTACAGTGTGAGGAATACTGTCAATAATTATGTAATATCTTTACATGGTGAAAGATGGTAACTAGATTTATCACGGTGATCATTTTGAAATGTGTAGAAATATCAAATCACTATATTGTGCATCAGGAAGTAACACAATGTTTTAGGTCAATTATACTTCAAAAAATAAACTAAATCATAGAAAAAGAGATCGTTACCAGAGGCAGGGGATCAGGGGAGAGGGAGTTGGATGAAAGTAGTCAAAAGGTACAAACTTCTAGTTATAAGATAAATCAGTACCAGGGATATAATGTATAATATGATAAATATGATTAACACTGTTGCATGTCTGTCTATGAAAGTTGTTAGAGGGACTTCCCTGGCTGTCCAGTGGTTAAGACTCTGTACTTCCACTGCAGTGGGTGAGGGTTCAATCCCTGGTCTGGGAACTAAGATCCCATATGCCGCAGGGTGTGGTCCAAAAAAAAAGTTTAGAAAAGTGATCATAAAACAATTTTTTTTTTTTTCCACACCATGCAGCATGCAAGATCCTAGTTCCCCAACCAGGGGTTGAACCCATGCCCCCTGCAGTGGGAGTGTGGAGTCCTAACCACAGGGCCACCAGGGAAGTCCCTAATATTTTTTTAAATAGGAGAAGTAAAAATTGAATGTCTCCTATAGGCCATGTTTGAATTCTAGCTTTGCTGCTTCTCGTGAGGACTTAGGCAGTTAGTTAAACTTTATGGGCCTTGATTTCCTTATCCATACATTACAATACTTGTTGGAGTGAAGACCCTTGGCAGCCTTCTCCATTCTTCAATAAACAATACAACTTGTGAAATAATAAAAAATAAATATATTGGTCTCTGCCCCATTTCTGGCATAGAGCTCCTAAAACTTCTGTAATTTCCTAAATGATAAGGGTACTTGGAGCATTTTCTGTTCTAATATTTGGTCTTGGACACTGTTTCCTGACACAGAGCTCCTAAATCCCTTGGAATTTCCTGGGCAATAGGAGTGTCTTTTGTTCTAATGAGGCAATGATTGGGGGGCTCCTGGATAACTTCAGGATTGGTGCAGGTCACCAGAAAGACCACACGCCACGATCAGAAGCTCGGAACTTTCAGCCCCAGCCCCCCAACCTCTGGGAAGGGGAGAGGAGCTGGAGATTGAGTTAATAATCAATCATGCCTATGTGATGAAGCCCCCATAGAAATCCTAGCACTACATGGTTGGAAGGGGTTCCGAGTTGGTGGACACACCCACATGCCAGTAGGGTGGTACATCCTGACTCCACAGGGACAGACGCTCCTGCATGTGGGACCCTTCTGGACCTCATCCTATGTACCTCTTCATCCTGGCCATTCACCTGTACCTTTTATAATATCTTTTACGATAAACCAGTAAACGTAAGTAAATGTTTCCCTGAGTTCTGTAAGTCATTCTAGCAAACACCTCTGAGGTGGGAGTCGTGGGAACCCCAATTTATAGCTGGTCACCAGATTCAAGTGGGGGGAGCTAGACCCACCCCTCCACGAGAGAAGTGACAAAGAATTTGTGGCCACCTTTATCTACCACATAATCTGGAAAATATACATAAATACTTAGCTCAAAGGGTTGTTACAAAAATTGTATTGGATTTATAAAAAATGCCTTGTCTGTACTGAGGAATAAAGAAATAAATGTTTTATTATCGTAATTCTTTTAAAAAGGTCATATTTAGCATTAGAGGGTGCCTTTTTTTTCCTTTTTGGCTCCATAGCTTACAGGATCTCAGTTCCCTGACCAGGGATTGAACCCAGGCAATGGCAGTGAAAGCCTGGAATCCTAACCACTAGGCCACCAGGGAACTCCCAGAGGCTACTTTAAATTAATAAAGATAGAATTCTTCACTTAGAAGAGTTCACCTCAAGTCTCTCTAAATAGCAAACTTTTCCTGGAAAAGAGGACTTGGGTCATGTGTCATTTCACTGACATCCTACTAGCTAGAATTGCACCATTCATACTCACTGAGGTGTCTTTTGAAGGCCCAACGTGGAGAAAAGAGGCTCTTGCTGGGAACGTTACCAGCTCCATCTCCTGGAGCGGCAGTGGTTGGAGCAGGGGCCAACTAAGACGAGATGACCTCCCCTGGGCTTGGCTCTGAATGTCCAAAAATGAGATTGGGGGAATGAGAAGGTGTGTCCATGGGCCACTTGTTAGTTTATTCTCAGTGAGATAGATTCTGTGGTCCCTCCCAGCCCTGGCAGATTATATTGTCCTCAGCCTTTTTCTCCTCAATTCCTTATCCAGGGGTTGTAAATAGAACTCATTGTGTGCTTATCTTTTAAAAAGAAGGAGGAGGAGAAGGAGAAGAAAGAAGAGGAAGAAAGGAAAGAAAGGAAGGAGAGAGAGAGAGAGAGAGAGAGAGAGAGGAGAAAAAAGGAAAGAAAAAAAGGAAGAAGAATTTTTAAATTACTTTGGAGCTCCTAAAACCCTTGGAATTTCCTAAGTGATTTAAAGTCTTTTGTTATGTTAATGAGATGATGTTGGCACTGACCTAAGGTTGAGGGCTGGTTGCCAGGAAACCAACTGTGTTATTAGAGGGTTGGAACTTTCAGTCCCACCCCCTGACCTCCAGGAAGGGGAGAGGGACTGGAGGTTATTAAATCTGCAGCCTAATGGCCAATGCCTTACTCAACCATGCCAATGAAAAAAAGCCTCTATAAAAACCCAGAGGATGCAGTTCAGAGATTCCAGGTCGGTGAAAAGGTGGAGGTGCTGGGAGAGTGCTGTGGTTGGAGAGCATGGACACTCCATGCCCCTTCCCCATACCCTGCCCTGTGCATCTCTTCCATCTGGCTGTTCTTGTGTTACATCCTTTTACAATAAACTAGTCATCTAGTTAAAAAAAAAAAAAAAAAAAAAAGAAGAGGGACTTCCCTGGTGGCGCAGTGGTTAAGACTCTGCCTGCCAATGCAGGGGACACGGGTTCGAGCCCTGGTCCAGGAAGATCCCACATGCCGCGGAGCAACTAAGCCCGTGCACCACAACCACTGAGCCTGCGCTCTAGAGCCTGCAAGCCACAACTACTGAAGCCCGTGCGCCTAGAGCCAGTGCTCTGCAACGAGAGAAGCCACTGCAATGAAAAGCCCACGCACCGCAACGAAGAGTAGCCCTGCTCGCCACAACTAGAGAAAGTGCGCTTGCAGCAACGAAGACCAACACAGGCAAAAAAGAAAAAAAAAAAGAATTTTTAAATTAAGAACAATGACAGAAATCCGGATGTCCCGCTTCTCTGAGAAACTGGCATGTCTAGCAACACTGTCCTCAATCCTGTTTGGAAACCACCAGCTAGAGCTGGATTTCAGTATAGTTCCAACCTGGCAGCTTCTTTCATATATGTTCCCTGCCTGGCACCTGGGGATATCTGGGTTTTGGATCCCTGCAATTAACCTTGAACCAAATCAGCCAATCCCAGCCCACCCAGGTGCTACCCTGCAAGCCAGCATCTGCCCTGAGCTTCTGAAATGCCAGCGACTGAGCAGGTGCCAGCCTCAGAGCCAGCTGTCCTGTCAGCACCAGAACCAGCTGTCCTACCAGCCTCTGCCCAGAAGCTCAGGCTGACAAAGGGAATGGGACTGGCCAGGAACACTAGCCAGGGCTGTGTAGGGAATGAAGTGAGAAAGATGTAGCCTCTCAGCTATACCATAAACGTTGGCTGTTCTCGGACCCCAACATCCTCCCTGCTTGTCTGGCTGCTTATGGTTAACAGAAGGCCAGGGAGACGCTGACTCTGCCTTCTTCTGAGCCAAGCCCCTGGGGCACCATGCACTTCTGGGTGCTATGCTATTATGCTGGACCTCAAGTAACCAGAACCAGCAACCAACCATCCTGCTTAACTGAATTCCTGATTAACATGTATATCCCTAACCTGTATATCCTTGATGTTTAAAATTAAAAATTCCAAAATGTGTTAGGAATCCTTTCTTCTTTAGCAAAGAACATCTCATAAATACAATGTATCTGAATCTTTCTTTGGGGACTTAAGGTCCTGCCAGAGAGCTTCCTTACTTCCTTCTCTTCTTCCTTTCTTTCCTCCACAAGATGTTTTTAAGCATCTATGATGTGTCACTCCCTGTTTAGGCTTGAGGACAGAGAGGTGCAGATAGCCGGCTGGAGTGGGTATTAACTAAAGAATATTCCTGAAAGGCCACCACTGGTGGCCCAGTGGTTAAGACTCCATGCTCCCAATAAACGGGGCTCGGGTTCAATCCCTGGTCAGGGAACTAGATCCCGCATGCGGCAACTAAAGATCCTGCACGCTGCAAAGAAGGTCCCGCGTGCCACAACTAAGACCTGGTGCAACCAAATAAATAAATATTAAAAAAAAAGAATATTCCTGAGAAATTGTCTTCATAGACTAAATTCTGAATCCTAGTCTGTTTCCTGTGGATTTTTTTTTTTTTTTTTTTTTTTTTTTTACTATTCTGAGTAGAAAGCTCAGGAAAAAAAAAAATCAACCTAATTGTGAGCTCTGGGTAGCCAAGTTCAAATCAATCAAGGTTTAACTGAGCAGGGCTGGGGCACGGGGAGACCCCAGATAATCAAAATAGAGCACAGGGCTGGAATTGGAGAGGTCTGAATTTGAGTCCTGGTTTTACCATATTCAGTTGGTAGGATCTTATAGTCCCAAACTTTATTGAGCATTTACTATGCACTTGGCACTGTGTTCAACACATCCCATGCATTATCTTACTTGATAAGTGAACTCTAAAGTCACTGCCTAAGAAATCACAGGAGAGGCACTTTACCTCCCTGAGCCTGAATTTCTACATCTGCAAAATGGAAACAAAAATAGCATCTGACAGGTTTGTTGGGTGGATTAAGTGAGCTCAGTGTTGGAAAGTCCTCAGCACTGGGCCTGGGCCAGGGTGTGTGCACAGCAGGTGTGGCAGCCAGGACAGGCCACTCCGAATGCATCCTGCCAAGGTGCTCTGCTGGGTAGTCAGGTTTGGGTTTTGAATCTTTCTTTCTTTATTAAAATCTTGTCCCCCTTCTTCTTCTTCTTTTTTTTTTTTTTTTTTTGTCATTTTAAAGGGACTTTACGCTCCGGTTTGGCTGGGCTTCACTGCTTTTATTGAATCCCAGACACAGCTGCTCCCAGCCTACGAGGATCTTGCCTGCCAGGAGCTAAAACCTAACTTCACACAGTTTAATTAAGATGAGAGAAGACTGGAAATTCCCTGGTGGTCCAGGGGTTAGGGCTCCACGTTTCCACTGCAGAGGGCACAGGTTCCATCCCTGGTCTGGTAAATAAGATCCCACAGACCACTCGGCGTGGCCAAAAAATAATAATAATAAAATTAAATTAAATCAAAAAGAAAAAAAAGAAATCTTCCAAGGCCGAACCCAGTGCTAAATGACTGCTCCATCTCTTCACTGCTTGCCTGCCCTCAACAGGGCACAGGCTGTAAGGAAAGTCACTGTTGGTCCAAACAACGACTTGCTGTGCATCCCCACGCAGGTTTCTTTCCCTCTCAGGGCCTCAGGTTTCCTTCCTTTATAGTGGGAGGGTTGCAGCACATGACTGCTGAGGTCCTTCTGACTCGGGAACCCTGTGGTTCCAGCTGGAGTTTGCCACTAACTGTCCTGCAAACCCCTCCCAAACCCCAAGCCATCACATATGGAGCTATCGTGAAGTTCCCTAAGGAGCCCTGCTCGATCTAGTGCCAGGTGGTGAGGGTTGGAGAATTAGACTCAGGCCTTCAGAGCCAGAAACTCTGGGAGAGCAACGGAACAGCCAGCAGCTCAATGTGGTGGAAAGAACGCTGGACTTAGATTCAGGAGGCATGAACTGTAGTTGGTGTCACCTTGGGCCGGTCACTCCCCCTCTCTGAGTCCCAGTATTTTCACCGATCAATTGCCTTACGGACTTTTTAGCATCAGGTGAGTAAAATTCCACGGAAAGCAAACCGTCCTGAGCATGACTCAGGTGCAGGGTCAGTTCACATGCTGCGATAAGACAGAGGTGGTTCAAGCCCCATCTCCAACACCTCCCAGCTGTGTGAACTTGGACGAGTTACTTAACCTCTCTCTGCAGGCCTCAGTGAAGGGGATGACAACAGTATTAGTATTGTGAAGATTTAGGAGAAGTTTAGCATAATATGTGCCTTGGAAACTGACTGACTCGTTCAAATGTGGGCTCTGCCATATACTAGCTATATGGCTTAAGGTAAATAAACCTGGTTGGGCCTCAGTTTTCTCATCTGAGAAATGGGAATAATAATAGAACCTACTTCATGGGAATTCCCTGGCGGTCCTGTGGTTAGGACTCCATGCTTTCACTGCCGAAGGCCTGGGATCAGTCCCTGGTCAGGGAACTAGAATCCTGCAAGCTGCGCAGTGTGGCCTAAAAAAAAAAAAAAAAAGAACCTACTTCAAAGGTTGCTGTGAGGAATAGGAGCAATTCCCATAGAGTACTTAGCACAGTAGCTGGCAGACAAGTTGTTTCTCGACAAAAGGAAACAGAGAACAGGGCCAGCAAGGAGCAGATTTGGGGCTCAGGAAGAAGCTCCATGGCAAAGTTTGGCCTTAAGTGGGAACACCCTCTGTTACTCAGGTGGTGAAAGGATTCTCTCTAGGGAGGGTTTGGAGAGGCTAGAAGAAAGAGGGCTTCCCTAGCCTCCCCTGTGGAATGCCAACCTAGGGGATGCCCTGGAGCCACCTACTCCTGGACTGGAGCATCCACCTATGCCCCTCTCTGGCTGCCATCTTGTTAGGAGGCATGGGCAAGAGCCCCACGACCACTGCGTTCAGCCCTACGGGTGCCCTTGGCCCCTGCAGCCCAAAGGACACCCACACATCTCCCTCCTCCCTACAGAGGGAACGCCGACACGAACCCACACAGCTGGAACCTGGTGGCCAGTGTTCTGGACCTGGAGTCCCCGCTGGTGTGGGTTCCTCCTACTCTCTCAGCCAGAACTACCAGACCAATGACCAACAGGTGGGTGGCTGCACCACTCAAGGTGGGGACAGGGAAGACGGAAGGAAGGGGAAGGAAAGGAAGAAGGGCAAGAAGGCTAGATGGAGGTAGAGGGAGGACGAGAGGACGGGAGCTGGAGGAAGAAAGGAAATGCCTTCTGTCTCAGACAAGAGGCTGCAAACTGTGGCCTGTGAGCTGCAGCCATTCAGCCCGTGGATATGTTTTCCTTGCCCTGCCTATTAGAGCGAAGAAAACTTGAATTTTGGTTGCCACCGTTTACACAATTGAGAGATTTCACTTAAAAATTCAGACTTGTGACTTCTGTTAAAAAGTCAACTCTGAGCCTGCATTTGCTCTTAGTAACACCCTTCTGGAGCGGAGGTGCAGCAAGGGTGAGTGGCTGTAGAAGACCCTGTGCTCTCCAGTTTACCACTGTCCCCACCAGGCCCTGTTGCCTGACACCTGTCTGCTTCACCCATTCATGTTTTCTGCCTAGTTCCTGCAGGCAGTAGGTTTGTGGCCCCTGCTTTTGAATCAAAGAAAGCCAAACCTCACCCTGGGGGCTGATAGAGAAAGGATAATAATGCCTCCCTCCTATATACAAGGCCAGCTGGACAGTGTCATGGTTAAGAGTCAGACTGCCAGGTTCAAATCCCAGTTCTGCCATTTCCCAGCTATCTGACCTTGGGCAAGTTCCTTTAAATATCCTGTGCCTCAGTTTCCTCATCTGTGACATGGGATGCTAATAACAGTACCTATCCCACAGGGTCATGCAAAAGATTAAGGAAGTGAATACACACAAATGACTAGAATATTGAAAACACTCAGTGTCAGCTATCATTATCATCATCCCCAAGGCTGTCGCAGAGATCAGACTGTATACGAAGAGATACTTTGTGAGAAGATGAGGGATTTATCAGCTGGGCCAGAGGAAGCCTGAGCCAGCTTTGAAGCAGGTGGTGACCAGGCAGCTGACTCTGCAAGCTACTCTTTGTGTGACCGTGGGCAAGTCACTCACCTTTCCTGAACCTGAGTTTCCCCACCTATGAGTTTAAGGAGCCAGACAAAATGATCTCTGGACCCTCATTTTCTATTTTTTTTAATTAATTAATTTATTTTTGGCTGTGTTGGGTCTTTGTCGCTGCGCACGGGCTTTCTCTGGTTGCGGCGAGCGGGGGCTACTCTTCATTGTGGTGCGCAGGCTTCTCATTTTGGTGGCTTCTCTTGTTGCAGAGCACAGGCTCTAAGCGTACAGGCTTCAGTAGTTGTGGCACGTTGGCTCAGTAGTTGTGGCTTGCGGGCTCTAGAGTGCAGGCTCAGTAGTTGTGGCGCATGGGCTTAGTTGCTCCGCGGCATGTGGGATCTTCCCGTACCAGGGCTTGAACCTGTGTCCCCTGCATTGACAGGTGGATTCTTAAGCAGTGAGCCAACAGGGAAGTCCCTGGACGCTCATTTTCTTTTTTTTTCTTTCTTTCTTTCTTTTTTTTTTTTTTCGGCCGTACACACAGCTTGTGGGATCTTAGTTTCCCGACCGGGGATTGAACCTGGGCTCTGGCAGTGAAAGTGCGGAGTCCTAACCACTGGATCTCCAGGGAATTCCCTGGACCTTCATTTTCTAATCTGAAATTGAATGCAACAATCTTCTTCTTAGTAATTTACTGTGTGCCAGGTACAGTGCTACACATGGGGGAAACAGCAGTGAAGGAAGTGGTCCAGTCCCTCCTCATGGAGCTTACAGTCTAGGGCAGAAGCAGACATCAAACTAGTCATTACAAGTGTGAGGAATATGGCAAAAGAGGAGCTAGAGGGGATTGGGAAGCACAGAGCAGGGAGATGTACATCACCCTTGGCCTCAGGGAACAAAGCCCAGTGATTGTGGAGGAAAAGAGTCTACTCACAGAGTGTAAGCAGGGACCAAAGGCTTGGAGATAGGGAAAGCTGATGCCTGAGAGGCTGGAGCATTACGTTTAAGAGGGAGGGTGACAGGAACTTCCCTGGTGGTCCAGTGGGTAAGACTCCATGCTTCCAATGGAGGGGGCGCAGGTTCGATCCCTGGTCAGGGAACTAAGCATGTTGCATGGTGTGGCCAAAATATAAAAAAAAAAAAAAAAAAAAAAAAGCGGGAGAATCGGGCTGGTGAGCTGTACAGGGCCTGACTACCAAAAGTCTCATAAGCCCCATTGGGGTTAAGGGTGATAGGAAGCTCTGAAGAGTGTGAAGCCCTGGACTGCCTGGGTCAGACCAGCTCTGCCATGTTAAAGTGAAAGGGAGGATGGACCAGAGCGGGTAAGAGGGGAGCTCAGCAAAATGTGCAAATGAGTATATGATCTCTTCTCACCCTTTGGCTGGGGCAGGGGAGCCTGTCTGTGATTCTTTCCCACTTTGACCCCCACCTTGGGCCCCACTTCCTCTCCGTTCAGGGGGCTTCTGACAACTGCCAAGCACTGCTGAATTTCTTTGAAAAGCTCCCCACTTTTGCCAGCCATGACTTCTGCGTCTTTGGAGAAAGTTATGAGAGTATATATGTGCCCCGCCACCCCGAGTGCACAAATTGTCAAGGGTCCATTTTCTATCAACTTCAAGTAAGTCTCAGGTCCTTGACTGCTGAACAGGTGTAAAAGGCCAGCACTGCCCAGTAATCTTTATCCTGTCCTTCACTCTTCAAATATTCTTTGAGCACCCAGCCTGGCTCAGACTGGAATACGGTAGTGACCAAGGCAGTCTCTGCCTTCTAGGTGGGGGAAAAATAGGCAATAAGTGTACACACACATATAAACAAGGTCGTTTCAGAGAATGCTATGAGCTATGACGGACTGCTTTAGACATCATAGTTGGGAAACCTTCCTGAGTAGGAGACAAGTGGGCTGAATGACAAGAAGAAGGCACGAGAAGAGCCTCAAGAAAAGCGGTCCAGGAAGAGAGAAAAATAAGTGCAAACCTGAGGCAGAATAACCCAGGTGGAAAGAAGGCCTCTGTGGCTGGAGCAGAGTGAGCAGGGGCACGTGGTGGAGTGCCACTGGACAGATGAACGGGATCCTGGGGGCCTTGTAAGCCATGGTAAGGATTCTCCAGGAAGCCATTGGAGGGGTTTTAACAGGAGGATGGATTGCGGGGGTCGGGGAAGAGTAGAAGGAAGGAAACCAGTAGGGCCTGTTCTAGTTGTCCAGGCAGAGATGATGGTGACACATGGACTAGAATGAGAGCACTGGAGGTGGAGATCAATGGAAAGATTCAGGATACATCTGGAACCAGGGATCAACCTCTGACCTTGATCTCTATCCCCTCTGGCCTGTTTCCCCATCTGTACATAAGGCTAATCTGAGACATCAGCTGCTCTGAGATGCTGAGTATGGTTCTCTGTTAATGCTGCACGAGGCAGTATAGCCAAGACACTAAGTGTAGACCTGGAAATGGCACTAACCTGGGTTTGAAACCTGGCTCTGCCACTGATTGGCTGTGTGGCCTTGAGCAAGCTCTTTAGCCTCTCTGTGTCTCAGTTTGCTCATCTGGAAAATGGGAATGCACAAAGAACAAGAAAGAAAGAAAAGGAAATGAATTCCCTGGTGGTCCAGTGGTTAGGACTCTGCACTTTCACTGCCAAGGGCGTGGCTTCAATCCCTGGTCAGGGAACTAAAATCCTCGCAAGCCACTCGGTGTGACCTCCCCCTCCCCCCAAAAAAGGGGATGCACACAATAGTACCTGCTTCACAGGATTAGGGCGAATAAAGGAGACAATGAATATGCAGGGCTCAGAGCAGGGCCTAGCACTCAAGCTTAGCCATTATCACTGTTACCAAAAGGAGGGGCTTCTCATCACTTATTTGTATCTTCTGGTATCAGGGCTTTGGAATGGGAAGGAAATGAGCAACTACCAGGTGGGTGATGATCCTCTGATAGACTATGGTTACTACCATGGCCTCATTGGCAATGAGTAAGTCCTGTATCCTTCTAGTCTTTGGCATGTCAACTTTTTTTTTTTTTTTGCGGTACACAGGCCTCTCACTGTTGTGGCCTCTCCCGCTGCGGAGCACAGGCTCCGGACACGCAGGCTCAGTGGCCATGGCTCATGGGCCCAGCCGCTCCACGGCATGTGGGATCTTCCCGGACCAGGGCACAAACCCACGTCCCCTGCATCGGCAGGCAGACTCTCAACCACTGCGCCACCAGGGAAGCCCGGCATGTCTACTTTTGAGGCAGCTGGCTTTCTGTCATCCTTAGGCCAGAGGCAGATGATGCCACCAGGCAGGCCAGTTTAGATTGATCAGAGGTAATCAATATGGCAGGAAATGGAGTAACTGCCCTGGGAGTGGAGGTGAGCCCAGGTGGCCACACCCTCACTGCCTGATTCCAGGTCTCAGTCCACAGCCTCTGGACTTCCCTCAACACCTACTACTGCTCTGCTTTTATACCACAGAGGACAACTGCTTCAATGGGGTGAGTCACCCCTCTCCTCGGTGAGGGTTGGAAAGAGGGCACCTCTCTCCTCCTCAGCTGGTGGGAGAGCAAAGGAAAAGAGCTCAGAACCCCAGTGCACAGAGCTGTTCTTACACACACATACACACACAGAGCACACCCCCCAATCAGTTTACAGCAACCCTGTGAGGAAGGCAGATTGGTGGGACTCACATGGGGATTTAAAAATTCTTATTTCTAGAGGCTGGGGAAATTTCTGAAGATGGTCAAAAGGTACAAACTTCCAGTTATAAGATAAATAAGGGCATGTCCCTGGTGGCGCAGTGGTTAAGAATCCGCATGCCAATGCAAGGGACATGGGTTTGAGCCCTGGTCCGGGAAGATCCCACATGCCATGGAGCAACTAAGCTCGTACAACACAACTACTGAGCCTGCACTCTAGAGCCCGCGAGCCACAACTACTGAGCCCTCGTGCCACAACTACTGAAGCCTGCACGCCTAGAGCCTGTGCTCCGCAACAAGAGAAGCTAATGCAATGAGGAGCACATGCACCACAAGGAAGAGTAGCCCCCGCTCACAGCAACTAGAGAAAGCCTGTGCGCAGCAACGAAGATCCAAGGCAGCCAAGAATAAAATAAATAAATTTATATATATTAAAAAAAAAGATAAATAAGTCCTGGGGATGTAATGTACAGCATGGTGACTATAATTAATAATAGTGTTCTGTATATTTGAAAGTTGCTAGGAGAGTAATCTTAAAAGTTCTCATCACGGGCTTCCCTGGTGGCGCAGTAGTTGAGAGTCCGCCTGCCAATGCAGGGGATACAGGTTCGTGCCCCGGTCCGGGAAGATCCCACATGCCACGGAGCGGCTGGGCCCGTGAGCCATGGCCGCTGAGCCTGCGCATCTGGAGCCTGTGCTCCGCAACAAGAGGCCACAGCAGTGAGAGGCCCGCGTACCGCAAAAAAAAAAAAAGTTCTCATCACAGGCTTCCCTGGTGGCGCAGTGGTTAAGAATCTGCCTGCCAATGCAGGGGACAAGGGTTCGAGCCCTGGTCCGGGAAGATCCGACATGCCGTGGAGCAACTAAGCCCGTGGGCCACAACTACTAGAGCCCACGCAACTAGAGGTCACGCTCCGCAACAAGAGAAGCCACTGCAATGAGAAGCCTGCGTACCACAACGAAGAGTAGCCCCTGCTCTCTGCAACTACAGAAAGACCGCAAGCAGCAGCGAAGACCCAATGCAGCCAAAAATAAATAAATAAATAATTAAAAAAAAAAGTTCTCATCACAAGAAGAAAAACTGTAACTATGTGAGGCGATGGATATTAACTAAACTTATTGTGGTAATCATTTTGTAACATATACATATGTCAAATCATTATGGTGTATACCTTAAACTAATACAATGTTATGTGTCGATTATATCTCAATAAAACTAGAAAAAAATGTAAATACATAAAAAATAAAATTTAAAACATTTTTTTCTTGTTTCTCATTGCTTTTAAATTGCAAATACAATATACTGTCCTCATTTAAAAATTCAGGTAATATTTCCTCCCTATTTTACAGGAAAACAAACTATCCCAAAGCCTTCCAGGCAGTAAGGGGCAGACTGTGGACTAGAATTCAGGTTTTTTTGTGTCCAAGGACAGGGTTTCTCCCCTGGGCTGTGTGGTCTCCCCACAGGGCCTCCAACTCTGCCCCCTACCCTGCCCTAATCCAGAAGAAACCTACAAAGGCCTTGGCAAAACACTTAGCAGATAGGCCCTGATCCACATCAGAGATAACATTTTCTCTGACACAGGAGATAGGACTGTCCCCAATTCCTCCCACAGTATTTGCTGTCACACCACTCCTGTCTCTTCCTCCCAAGAGGGTGTGCATATCTGAATGCAAGTGATGCAAATCTGAACGCAAACTTCAGCACTCTATGATTTTTTTAAACCAAATAAACAGCAGGAGGTCTCACAGGGAATGATGACAACTCTGAGGGGATGACCTTCCCAGAGCAGTGTTTTCTGCCTCTGCTCCCAGGGCTGGTGCTGGGCCCTCAAGGCTCTGATTAGCCATTGCCAGAGCCCAAAATGACAAATGCCTCGCATTTTCCTTTGACCCTTGGGTTATTGTGCACAGGGAGCAATCACGGCTCACCAAATTCTGATTTTCACATTAGATTAATGTGCAATCTCACTCCAGATTTCTGCCAGGGGTTTGCCTGCCATGCAGCCTTGCAAAGTTCCTGCTGTGCATGGCCACGTGGAGATAGTAGAATACCACTAGGAGTAGGAAGGGGTGAGATAAGAGGACCACAGAGCCTTTGGGCCTATCTAAATGGGGTCAAAACTTTAAAAAAAAAAAAAATTGTGAATCCTGGCCTCTAGAGCATAATCCAGCCCCCTGACTTTGTGGAGCTGGCTTATAATTGGTAGCTCTCTCCCACGAGGAGGGGAGCAGCAGTGCCCTCAGCTCCCTGTGGTATGGCATGGATGTGTCCCTGGGGGTCAGCTCCAAGACTGCCTCCTGACCCAAGAGGCCAGAGGGCACAGGCTCAGTCCCTCATGCTTTGCTGGCCGTTTTCACCATGTTAGGTGTCCCAGTCAACAGACCCTGTGCCTGAAAGAGTAGCAAATTGTGTTTTTACCCTCAACCCTGGAAAGTCCTTGGACTGATTCCTCTCTGCAGGTCCTGGAAGCTTATGGTATGATTCAGGGCATTGCCCTCAACATCTGCAACCTCTACTCACTCTGCTGAGGGGCACATGGCTACCAGGGGCCTTAACGCTGCTGGCATGAGCAACCTCTTCTGAAGGTACCAGGCCAACGTGGCCACCCCAGGAACTGGTTGGTGAGGTGGGATGGGAGACAGTGAGTGCTGTGCCCTGTAGTCTGGAGATAATTATTAGAGGTAATGCTTTTCTCCACCTTTGCAACTAGTCCAATACACCATCATCTCTTTTTTTTTTTTCATGTTCTTTCTTATTTTATTCTTTCTGACAGAGTTTTGAAAAGAATCTTGCTCCAGAAGAATGTTTTTCCCCTTTGGATCTTTTTTAACAAAATCCAAGAACAGAATGAAAAACTTGGGCTGATTATTATTATTTTTTAACATCTTTATTGGAGATAGTTGCTTTACAATGGTGTGTTACTTTCTGTTTTATAACAAGGTGAATCAGTTATACACATAAAGTTATGGAACGCTTCACGAATTTGCGTGTCATCCTTGCGCAGGGACCATGCTAATCTTCTCTGTATCGTTCCAATTTTAGTATACGTGCTGCTGAAGCGAGCGCCACCATCATCTCTTGCCTGGACTATTACATCCTTCTACTTTGAAGATTCCTGCTGCCCTCCACCCCTTTGCTCTCCTGTAGTCTTCTTCTTGCAGTAACCTTTTAAAACTAAGGTCAGCTCACATCCTCAGCTCAAAATCTTCTATGGCTTCTCTTCTTACTAGGATGAAAGCCAAAGTCCTCATCTACCATGGCTGACAGGGCCCCACAATTCTGGCTCCTCTCTGACCTCTTTTTCTGTTACTCCTCCTCTCCCACTGCTCAGCCTCAGCTACAGACTCAGGGACTTTGTACTTTCTGGTCTCCTGCCTGGAACCCTCAGCCACCAGATGTCTGTGTGGTTTCCTCCCTCACTTCTTTCAGGTCTCTGCTCAGACCCTTTATCAGAGAGGTCTCCCCAAACAAAAAGAGCTGCTACCACCTCCCCAACCTTCCCACCTCTGTCACTCCAGCACCTTATTCTGCTCCATTTCTTTTCATAGCACTTAGACTGCTCAACATTATTTCCTTAGTAGTATTGTTTATCACAACCCCCTGTTTAAATGCAAAATCAATGACTGCAGGAACTTTGCTTTTTTGCTGCTATATTCCCAACACCTGGCACATAGGAGGCACTTAAAAACTATTTGTTGGGGGGACTTCCCTGGTGGCACAGTGGTTAAGAATCTGCCTGCCAATTCAGGGGACACGAGTTCAATCCCTGCAACTAAGCCCGTGTGCCACAACTACTGAGCCTGCACTCTAGAGCCCATGAGCCACAACTACTGAAGCCTGCGCGCCTAGAGCCCGTGCTCTGCAACAAGAGAAGCCACCACAATAAGCCTGTGCACCGCAACAAAGAGTAGCCCCCGCTCACCACAACTACAGAAAGCCCGTGTGTACAAACAAAGATGAACGCAACCAAAAATAATAAATAAATAAAATTGATTCTTTAAAAAACAAAACAAAACAATTTGTTGGGGACTTCCCTGGTGGCGCAGTGGATAAAACTCCACGCTCTCAATGCAGGGGGCTTGGGTTCGATCCCTGGTCAGGGAACTAGATCCCACATGCATGCTGCAACTAAGAGTTCACATGCCACAACTAAGGAGCCCTGGAGCCACAACTAAGGAGCCTGCCTGCTGCAAGTAAGACCTGGTGCAACCAAATAAATAAATATTTAAAAAAAAAAGCTTACCTAGGGCAGCCTTGGACTGTGGACAGCATGGTCTGAGCCTGAAAGAGATCAGAATGTGAGGTGCTCAGGATGGTGGGAATGGGGGAACAGGCAGCACTTCCCCAGGGTCCCCTGACCAGGACAGGTGTGTCCTTGGGATCCTTACTTCTTGGGACTATCACGTAGTGATGGTAAGAGAGGAAGACGTGCAAAGTGGCCTGGCTGCCCCTCCTCTCTCTGTCCTGCCTTCTCCAGGTAACTCTCCCTGACAACTCCCATTTGGAGTACAGGGTGGACCAGGGGCTGCTGTGGAAGTCAGAACATTTCCAGACAGAAAGGACTTTGAGATCATCTAGGCCAACTCTTCTGTTTTACAGAGAAGGATTCTAGAGAGAGAGAAGGACTTAGTCTGCATGGGAAGGGGATGAGCAGAATTACAGAAGGGGCTCAGGGCTGTAGAGCATGGGACGAGCTTGTGGGATCCCAAAATAGCATCTCTATGAGGTTCACCAAGTACTGGGGGACTGGCATGGAAAATGGGATGGTGGGAGGGAATATCTGAGGCTTTCAACCCCACAACCCCTTCCATACTCTCTGCTTCCAGCCTCCTGACGGCCCCATTTCTGGGGTGCCTGAATGTATCCAGGCCAGGCCGTACCACATACCTGTAGCTGAGCCACACCCTCAACTCCCTCCCTGCCTAGGAACTGTGCAGGTAAGCCCGAGGAGATCTAGCAGCCACTGGCAGAGGCACGAGAGCGTGGATATGACCTCCCAAGATTGGGGGGCCTTCTTGGGGAGAGGTAGGGCAGAGATAGCTGACACTAAGATGTAGGGTAGGGCAGGCTGTTGGTTCACTACTATGATCCCAGCACCTGTAACAGTGCCTGGAACGTGTGGTGCTCCAAGGACAATGGTGTTTCAAGGACAAAGGACAACCCTGCCTGAAAAAGTTTCAGCGTTACACATCCTACTGGACTCTAATCACCATGTTGCGATGGGTACGAAATTCCTGAGCCCACCTGGGCTACGAGACCTGTTCCTCTCTCGTCCCAAATAAGGAAAGGCATCTGCCCCATCCCACTCCCACTCTAAAGAAGGAAGGTATATGTGCCTCGACCAATCAGAAAACAAAAATTTCACCTCGGACCGTTTCCTTGTTCTAGGGCTATAAAAACTGACTAATAGCACATGTTCGGGGTTGGCTCTCCCAGACTACTAGGAAGTCGGCCTGCTGTCCTGGCAGCGACCATTCCCTCTAATAAATTCTAACCTCTTTACATTCTGCTTTGTGTCTGGAAATTCTTTTCCAACCCGCGTTCGGACCACGACAGAATACAGTAAACACTCAAATATTTGTTGAAAGAGGAAATGGATGAGGGAGAGGCACCTGTTGCAATTGGAAGAAGATGGGATGGAGGTGGGGGTCCTAGAGCCTAGGCACTAGGGAAACCATCGTTATCCTGGGAGAGGGGACAGGCCCATATCTACAGGCAACTTTTTGCTGATTAAGAGGCAAGGCTGAAAAGGGGCTCCAGGAATCCCAGTTCCCAGTTTCCTGGAGTAGACGCCGGATGTCTGGACATCCTCAGCTGCTTCTGCCTGCAGCGCCCAGGTTTGCCCTCAGTACCAGATGCAGTATATGGACATGGTCCCTTTCCCCTGGGAGCTGCTGCAGAATGACCTCTGAGCCCTTGTCTATAAAGGGGGCAGTGACCTGGCTTACAACTTCGTGGGTGGGGAGAGGTCTGTGGAGGCCCTGAAGCAGCCAGTGAGGACGTGATGCCCCAGGGGAAGGGTGGACTCCGGGTGGCCAGGGTGGGGGCGGGATGGCTGCAGCCCTTTCTTCTCCCAGAAGTCAACAGTCAGAGGAAGAGTCACTTCCCAGGCAGCTCTAAGTGGGTGCTGTTGCTGGATACCTTCTGCCTGGGAGAAGAACCCTCAGGAGAAGGAGGACGGAAGAAGATCAAAGCCCAAGTGTTTCAAAAACAAAGAAGACCTTGGCCCTCCAGCTGTCTAAACCTGAACTCCTGGGAGGAGACATCACAGGGAGGAGAGATAACTTCTTTCCAAAAGAAATTTATTAGCATTTAAATGTGCCCCAATCCCTCTATCTTAAAAAGTACAAACCCTCCTTTGCCCTCCAGCTACAGCTCTCCTCTGCAGCCTGATCCCATCTGGCTCAAACTCCCTCTCAGCCACAGAAAAGGTCCCACAGCCCAAGGCCTTGTCAACCTCCTCCCTGCTTGACTGCTCAAACACATTGGGTCCCTCAGTCCTCTGGCTTGTGTGACTTCACTCAGCCTCCAGCAGTCCTCAGGCCTCCTGGGTTGGGCTGTTTCCCAGCATGCTGGAGACTCTTCCCTCCTCAACCAGGAGCCTGAGCACAGCTCTTCTCAGGGCCCCGAGGCCTCTGCTCTCTGAAGGCTCCCCCAGGGCAACCGGCTTGTCAGTGCCTCCATCAGCAGTTCTGGCTCTCAGCCGCCCAGAGCTTTAGCCCACGGCCTGAATGTGTGAAACACATTCACCTTCAAATTGAACTCACTGTCTCTGCTTCCACACCTGCTCCTCCAGTCTCCCTGCATCAAGAGGCGGAGTTGAGGTGGGAGGAAGGAGGTGCCCAAGGGCAGACAATCCTTCACTTTTTCTCCCTCACCTTTCACACTCCATCGGTTGCCAAAGCCCACTTTGCTCCATTCCCATGGCCAGCACCTCCCCTGGACTCCTGCGGTAGCCTCCTGGCTAGTCTCCCAGCAACTTCTCTGGCTGGACACCAGTACTTGCTTCACGCAACAGCCAGTGTGACCTTCGAACAGTGCAAATATGAGCACAACAGCTGTTCCATCCAACCCTTCAAAGGCTCCCAGAGCCCTTAGGATAAAGGGCTGAGCACAGAGGCTTAAATGGTCCTCTGGCTGCCTCTCTAGGCTCCAACCTTCCTGGTCTTTTAATTCTTCCAAGATGCCAGTATCATCTCGGTGAGGCTTAGCTCTTTGCTGGAATGTACTCCCTTTCTGCCACTCTGTTTAGAGAACTCCTACTCCCTTTCACATCCTTAGAGAGTCCTTGAATCCCCGGACTGGGTTGCAGGCTCCCCAAAACTCCCTATGTTCCCCCTTTGTTAACATTTATCACATCTGTGATTCTTTGACAGTTGGCTGCTCTGCTAGTCTGAGCAGATGATCATGAGCAACGTCAACCTGCACAGACACCTGAAGTGCCTATTCTGCTCTGAGCTATGTTCCAGGACACAGCTGTTGTTTAATCAATGATTATCTGTTGAAGAAATGAGGGTTCTGCCCTGGTGGTGGAGGGGTGTGTGTGATGTATTGGGAGGTAAGGCCTTTGGGCGGTGATTAGGTCATAAGGGTGGAACCCTCATGAATGAGATTAATGCTTTTATAAAAGGGATGCCAGAGAACCCCCTTGCTTCTTCTACCATGTGAGGTTACAGCAAGATGTACATCTATGAACGAGGAAGCGGGCTCTGGGCTCTCCCCAGACACTGAATCTGCTGGTGCCTTTATCTTGGGCTTCCCAGCCTCCAGAACGGTGAGGAATAAATTTCTGTTTTTATAAGCTACTGGGTCTACAGTATTTTGTTATAGCAGCTTGAATGACATTATTCCAAACGCTTTCTTTTTTACTTGAACCTGGAGTCTGTCCTTTCTTTCACCATCTGTGACTACTCTAAAACCACAGGGCTACAATGACAAATATGGGCCTAGCCTCATCCTCAGGTCAGTGAATGAGGCTAATTAGCCTCAGATTTTGGGGGTTGAAATGGGCCTCCGTAGAGATTCCCCAATATTTTATTCCAAAGATGTTTGCTTATTATTTTCCCTACGGGTTCTGAATTTTGGAAGATTTTTGCCTACCAAATATGATGAGCTAATTAATGATAGCTGCTGTAGCTTCTGGGGGGGGGTAGTGTGGGGAAGGACAAATATTTGATTTTCTTTTTTTTTTCTCGGTACGCGGGCCTCTCACTGTTGTGGCCTCTCCCATTGCGGAGCAAGGCTCCGGACACGCAGGCTCAGCGGCCATGGCTCACGGGCCCAGCCGCTCCGCGGCATGTGGGATCTTCCTGGACCGGGGCACGAACCCGTGCCCCCTGCATCGGCAGGCGGACTCTCAACCACTGTGCCACCAGGGAAGCCCAAGAGGCCCCCAATATATTTGAATTCAGGGATTCCTGGTCATGAAAAGTCCTTTTCAGGCCAGTGTGGGTGGCTAGTAAGCTTACCTTTTGGGGTTCAGGGAGGGGGTACTGTTTTAAGCTACATATCCTGAAAGAATTCCAGCAAAAGTATTTCTCCTGGATCAGCTTCCAGCATTTAGATTATTGACCTATTCATTCTATAGGTAACATACAGGCTTGAATTGTTCACTAATGATTTCCTGGTCTGTCTTTTGCTCCTCCAAAGAGTGACTGTAAACATATTAAAGACAGAGGCCTCTTTTTCTCAGACTTCCAAGACTCTGTACTGTATTTGGAAGAGATTAAATGTCTGATGGACTTAATAACCTAGAGAGGGAAGTATGGAATGGTCAAGAGGAATTTGGAAGGGGAGTTCCCTGGTTGGTCCAGTGGTTAGAATTCTGGGTTTTCACTGCTGAGGCCCTGGTTCAATCCCTGGTTGGGGAACTAAGATCCTGCAAGCCGGGAGGTGTGGCCCTCCACCCTAAAAAAAGGAATTTGGAAGACAATGCTCAACTCATTGCCCCCTCCCACCTTCAGTTGAGGATACCTTGTAAGTTTACCCCTCTAAGATGACAGTAGAGACGGGTTTTAGGTAAACCATGTTAAGTGTAAGTTGGGGGCTGAGGAGCTGAGACAGTGCCCAGAGAAGTCTGTAGTACTAAACGAGAGCTATCTGCCAAGGCAGGGGCCCAGATGGGCAGAGAATGAAGAGTAATCAGGGAGGACACAGAAAGTTACGGCAGAGTCATACAGACTCTGTCCAGCTCAGAAGAATTCCATCAATAATCCTAAAGTCCGCGAATCTGTCTAAAGCCCAGGTAGGATTCTCAGACCTGCTCTAACTTGTTTGCAAGCATCCACTCAGTGCTAAACTAACCATGAACCAGAGGAGATGCTTTGTGGCTTTTCCTTTTTCCTCTTAGCTTCTTCCCTGTTCTCTCATGAAAAGAGAGAGAGGGATAAATAACCTTAAAAAAAAGTCAGGAGTTTCCTACACAGTCTTGGGACAAAATCCCGTATTAAAGAGAGAATCTAGGGACTTCCCTGGTGGCACAGTAGGTAAGAATCCACCTGCCAATGCAGGGGACACAGGTTCGATCCCCAGTCCAGGAAGATACCACATGCCGTGGAGCAACTAAGCCCGTGCACCACAACTACTAAGCCTGCGCTCTAGAGCCCGTGAGCCACAATTACTGAGCCTACGTGCCACAACTACTGAAGCCCACGCGCCTAGAGCCTGTGTTCAGCAACAAGAGAAGCCACCGCAATGAGAAGCCTGCGCACGACTACGAAGAGTAGCCCCCCTCGCCGCAACTAGAGCGAGCCCGCACGCAGCAACGAAGACCCAACGCATCCAAAAATAAATAAAATTTTTAAAAAAAGAGAGAATCTAAAAATTCAAATGTAAACTCAACTGGAAAACACCAAACTCACAGCAGTATTTTCAGAATCTGTCTCACTCATTTATAACACCCTATCAGACGATGCATCACATTTTTTGGCTTGGAAAGTATCTGATCACTACGGACCACTGAACATGACAGTTGGGAGATCACCTAGGCACGGGGGTTTCCAAACAAAGGCTTAGAGGACAGTGGCTGGGAATGTAAGCCCTGAAGTCAGAGAGCTTGGGTTTCAAGGCTTGCTTTGCCATTGACTAGGTATGTGACCTTGGGCAAGTGACTCACCTCTCTAAGCTTCAGTTTTATGATCTGTAAAATGGGGTCCCTACGCTACAGGGTCTTGAGGTGTGGATGAGATAAAGCATGTAAAGTTTTACTTTTAGAGTATATTAGTTGATTAATAAACCTATGTGCACATAAGAATTCCAGGACCACACAGTAAGTCTTTGGCTTCCTAGGAGTCCACAGAACACACTTTGGGAGCCAAATCCAATATCCTCAGAATAGTAAAGAGGGAAAAAGAAGTGCAGGGAGGGGAAATGACTTTCCCAAGGTTACACAGAAAGTTAGGGGCACAGCCTGGTTCGGGGCCTGGGTTTCTGAATTCCTCAATGGGCTTTCTGCAACGTGCCTCCCTGGTCATCCTCCCATCAGGGTAGAGCCACCAAAGTCATACCAAAGCCTGGGTGCCCAGGGAGCCATAAGGTTTGCTTAGGCATTGCTGATGGTCTGGAAGGAGATCAGAATTTAGCTTTAGGCTGTCAGTCAGTTGCTTTGGATAAGACAGTCAAAACTACTATAAACTGGGAACTCCCTGGTGGTCCAGTGGTTAGGACTCCATGCTTCCACTGCAGGGAGAATGGGTTCGATCCCTTGTCAGGGAACTAAGATCCCGCATGCTGTCCAATGCAGCCAAAACACAACAAAACAAAACAAAACTACTGTAAATTGAAGTTACTGACTCTCTGATAAATGGGACTGAAAAACAAGAACACTGAATAAAAAGGCCTTGTATCTCTTCTTCAATCAAGCACCAAACATTTTATAACACAGTTTGCACAGATCTCAACCTCTCAAAGTCCTTTGTGTTCTAGGTATTTTTGCCTCCACCCCAAGCCAATTCAATAAGGCTTTTGTTTCCTAACACTTAGATTTCCCTCTCCAGGCTATTTTGGGAAACAAAAGAGTTTGTATAGTTCTTCTAGAGCATGGGAAGCACAGTTAATTGGGGGTGAAGGATTGGAAGAAGGCTGAGGAAAGAGGCCAGGTGAGTAATTAACAGCTGGTAAAAATATCCTATTTCTAATTATGTTTGAACCCCAGAACACATAATTGCTAAGTTACAAGGTGATGCCTTTGTGATAGTCTCTAGTAAACTAGTTTGTCTGGGCATGATTTCCAACTATGTCTTTCAGTAAAGTGAAAAAAGTACACTAAGTTATCTCCATTAACCCTTCCAATTTGTAAACATTCTATGAGTCTCTCTCTTTTCTAGCAGGGATAGAAGCCACCCAGAATTCTTGACAACACACAGTTGAAGGACTTTGATCTCCAGGCTATTTATTGTGCAAATCCTGCAAGTACTAGGCTAAGTCCCCAAGGCACGTCAAATCCTAGCAGTGGTGTTGGTGTAGCTGGGGGTGAGGATGGGGCGTGGGAGGGCGGCACTGGCAGTGGGCAGAAGGGTCTCCCAGAGCAGCCTCAGTATAAAGACAGGCGGAAGTGGGGAAAGGCAACTCAGCTTTATTTCATTCAACTGACTTTAGGAGATTTATGTCTGAGACCTGATTTAGTTGTAGAATTACAGAATTGATCTTAGATAGTTGACCTCTATGGATGTCATTAGCTGTCTCCTTTTAAAAAAATTTTATTTTAAATTATACAAATAGAACATGAATACATCCTCTTTGCAAAAAGTTCAAATAATATAGTAATACACAAAACAAAAAGCAAAAGCTCCCTTTACCCTTCCTCATTCCACTCCCCTCCCTAGGGATAACAACTGGTGTCAGTTTGGGGAAAGGGTGTATCTTTTCAAATCTTTTTATGCATTTATTTATATGTAAATACAAATATAGTTATTTTCTCCTACACAAATGGTAACATACTGATTATACCATCAGTTTTTTTGTTTCGTTTTTTCTTTTTCTGCACTTAACTTTCAAATTTAACAATAAATCTTTGAATTATTCCATATCAGTACCCATAGACTACCTCACGGGTTTTAAAAACTCTGTAGTATTCCATTGTATAACAGTACCATACACTTATTTATCCTCTTCCCTATTGTGTCCAATCTTTTGGGACTCCATTAACAATGCATCAGTGAATATCTTTATATATTCATCTCTGTACAAATCTGCAATATTCACCTGTGGAATAAATTCCTAGACACTGGGTCAATGGGTCTGTGCATTTTCAGTTTTGATAAATTTGGCCAAAATTCTGCTATCCATAGAGGTTTTAGCAATTTTATACAGCAACAAGGTATAGAAGGGACTTATTCCTCATCCTTGGTCTGTTTAGGGGGCTTTCTATCACTAATATCATAATGTTTTAAGTCCATTTCTCCATTTCCTGATTTTTCAACATTTATTTGCTCACATGTCTACCATGTGCCAGGCACTGTGCTAGGTGCTGGGATACAGCCATGAACAGGACTGAAGCAACCCTTGCCCTTGCTGTATGTGGGGTCCCTGGGTATCCTACAGTTGTTTGAAATCACCACTCAGTAAATGTCTGCTGAAAGAGTTTGCCTCCAACCAAGGAATGGGCAGGTGTCAGTAAGTATTTCTAGGACGTTAGTGAAATTAGCCAGTCACAAAAAGACAAATTCTTCATGATTCCACCTATATGAGGTATGTAAAGTAGTCAAACTCTTAGAAAATAGAAGGGTGGTTGTCAAGGATTGGGAGGAGGAGATGGGGAGTTGTTTGATGGGCATACAGTTTCAGTTTTGCAAGATGAAAAAGTTCTAGAGATCAGGTGCACAATAATATGCATATAGTTTTAACACTACTATGCGGTACACTTAAAAACAGCTAAGATGGTAATTTTTATGCTATGTGTTTTTACCATAATTTTTTTAAAGCATTTTTAGGCACAAAAGGTAGTATGAGAGAGATGGCTAGGAGACAAGCAACCCAGCATAGCCTCAGGACGGGGTGATGAGGATACATTTTTTTCAAAACTTAAAAGAGCCACCAGCCAACACTTCCTTCCACTCCTCCCACACTCAGCTAGGAACACGTGACCACAAAATCTTTAAAAAAATGTTTCTCTATTCTTTCTCCCGAGAGCAAAGGGCGTAAGTATTCTTTCTGATACCAATTGCAGGGACTAAGCCAAAGAGAGACTGAGCTTCCTACCTCTCTGTAAAGAGTCCCTTCTTCAACAGGCAGAACTAGATGGGAAAGTTCTCTTGACGAAAGTGAGGCAGGCTAGGACCAAACGGGAACCTGGGGGACTACGTTCTCCAGCACGCATTACTCCTCCTAGGGCGCAGTCAGTGACGGAAGAACTCGCACTACGTTTGCGACAGGAACGGGGAGGGGGGAACTACATATCCCAGGATGCAAAAGCGCCACCACTCTAGTTACAGGCTGGCTTGCTTTCTGGGAGCTGGCGTTCCCCGCCAAATGTACAAGAAGGGTGGGGGTGGGGGTGGGGAAATGTTTAAGATTGGGAAGCCCGGTGGTCTACCAGACTTGACACTTCGAAAGAGGAAGGAGAGTATCGGAAGACTGTTTTTCCCTCTCAGAGTAGTGCCCGCGCAAGGTGGCGAGGATTTAAGGGCTCTCTCCTTTATTTATTGTTTCTCAGAGGCAATGCCAGGCCCCCATTGGTCGACGACCTCGAGGGCAGGTGGGAAGTCCGTAAAACCCCAAATCGAAGTTATCTGCGTCTCTCCATTGGCCCTCGCCTCGAGCGCAGGCGCAAGGGCTCCTACTCCCGTCCCTGGGGACTGGTGAGCGGCAATTGGCCAAAGCCCGCGAAGTAGGAGTCTGGATTGGTAGTTGCTAGCAAGAGCCTGGTTTCTTCCTTGACTTCTGCAAGTGATAGTGTGTGATTGGTTTAAATCCGCGGGCACCCGTCGGTGACTGGGCAGGAGCCACGGGCGGGGTACGATCATTGGCTGGTGCTGGGGCCCTCCCTCCTCGGGCGGCCAGCGAATGATGAAATGGGAACGGGGAGGGGAAAGGCCGCGACGTGAGCGCGCGACCTCCGGCGCCATTTTGTAGAGAAACAAGCGGAGTTAACCGAAGAGGGGTCGAGGAGAGCCGGAGTCGGGGACCCAGGAGTTTCCTGTGTCCAGCGCCGCCGGAGCCGCCTGAGGTGAGGTGGGCTGGGGTCGGGTGCTGGGGCCGGCGGGCGGTGTCAGCTACGGAAAGCGGGTGCCGATGCGGGAAGGACCGGGGGTGGTCCCGGGGCCACTGGGAGCGTTTCCCGGCGCTCCGCTGTGTGAGGGGCAGTCGGGACGGGGAAGTGGAGAGGCGAGAGAGGGCGGACTCTCTCCCCTCGGCTGTAGAGTTTTTGGGCTCTGAAGAGAAGAGGCCGAGGCGAAGGCTCCATAAAGCGGAGGGCAGAGCGCGGGATGAGACCCGGGATGGCCCCCGGCCCGGGCCTGGAGGCTCTGAGGGCGGCGGTGGCGGCAGCTGGGGCGGCTGGGCCTCGGTTCGCGCGGACTGCACCCTTCTCAGACCCCCACGAGCTCCTCAACTGCCGGATGGGTGCAGCGGGCATCGGCCCCGGAGGCCTAGCTCCGGGGGCGAGGGGCCCGTGTTTGGAGTACAGGCTCCCAGTTTCTCTGGGCGGACCTGGAACTGCCAGTCCCCTCCCCCGCCCCCAGCACGTTGTCAAATCCCGGGTGTTTCGGGTGTCCGCAGGTGGGAGGGGCGGGCGGGAGAGAGCACTTCCTCATTACTTCTTGCCACAGGTTTTGTTCCACTCGCGCGCCCGGGCGCTCACTCTGTCTCCAAAGTCGGCCCCCATCCACCGGGCCCAGTGTCTGTGCTGTAGTGGCGGTTCCGCTCATCCGTAGGCAGTGCCCGCTTCCTAGCCGAGCACTTGTAGGCCTCAGCGCTGGTGGCAGAGAGACTTACTACAGGTCTTACTAGAGGGTGCCGTGAGGCCAAACGCACAGGTGTTCTTTTTCAGTACCACCCCCTCTGTAGATTTCACACCACCGGGCTCCCACAGAGGAGTACCCTCACTAGGATGTCTGTGGTTTGGAAATGTTGTGTTTAAAGTAAACTTCGAGCAGAAACTTTGCTCCTTGAAGTCATTCAAATATCACAGTTTTTAGGGCTCTAATAAAAAGTATTTTTTTCCTGAAAGTGAGTAATAGCACTTAGTCTCCCTCTTTCTCTAAAATTCGATTGCCTTGGGGAGTTTATTTGACCAGTTAATAATTGAGTGAGTGTAGTTTATTACCGTTTGCGAAAAAAATTATGAACATTTGCCTCATGACAATCCGTTTGATAGGAGTTAGGGATACACGGATGAAAAAATGGTTGGACACGTACAAAATCAGGAAATAGGTCAAACAGAATAAGAACAAACTTGTTTGTGTAGAAGTATTTGGGTTTAATGTGCTCAGGTTGACATTCCTACCCATCCAAAGATTGGCAGTGTAGTATTTTAGCTATTAATAAGATATATGGTATCAGTTTAAATAATCCTGTTGTAGGACACTGCAGATTGTTACCTTGTCTGAGGAGAAAATGAGCTGATGATACATAAAGTTTTAGACATATAGTTGTGCTTTGACTGAAAAGGTCCCATGATGATAAAACTTGTTTAGAGAGTTGGTCTCTTTTCAACAAGTGGGGGCCCAAGTCCTTCCGTGGAAACTTAAGTCTAGAATCAGGGCACCAAGATTTGACCATCAATAACTGAAAGTATTACCCTTTCTTGCCTAAGATTGTAATCGTAGAAGTTTTAAGGCAGCCTTTTGTGGCATTATGGTGGAACAGAACTGAAACGCTTTTGGTTCCTAACTCACTCGAATGGATCTCTGGCTTAGCTTCTTTCTTTATGGTCTCTTAAATTTCTACTGGGGTTTTAAATCCCAATCTCTTTAATATGGATCTTTTCAGGCTAAGTACTGTGATGTTCTCCTAACTTTGGGTTAAGTCATTAAAAAAAGCAAAAACAATTGTGAGGACAGAAGAGGAAATGCTTCCTATTTCTTGACAGCATGTTTTAAGACTAATCTCAAATTATCCTTGCTTTTTCCAAGTATGTTTTTGGTTAGATTCTGATCTAGTTATGAAAAGCTTGCTTTTTAGCCAATTTAAATTTATGAACTTGAGTCTTTATTTCATTCTACCACGTAACAGATCTCTGGTACTCAATACCTTGGAAGAGAATTTATCACAATAATTTTAATTGAATGCTCAGATATTTCAAGACACTTATTTTTCATGAGAAGTTGATGATTCTTGAATTAACAAAAGTAGTACCTGCTATGAATTTGGTATATTCTTTTGTAAAAGAACAAAGCTGACTTTCAAGTCAGTTCATATTATTAGTTGAAGCATTTCTTAACCAGCCCTCTGATCAAACTGAACTTCCTGCTGGGAAGTTTCAAAATGGCATCCTACTGAGTCTTATTTTAAGACCTTATATAAAGAAAGATCCAGCAGTTCCTCTTCTGTTTGCTCACAATTTTCCAGAAGCATGTTTCAAAGCTAAAATGGGCTCAAAACCTTTTGCACCCTATATGTACACAGTAGTTAATTTTACCGTACTTTTCATTCATACATTTGCAAGAATGTAGCAAAGCAAATAAAACAAATTATTCGTTGGAAAGCATTGTTTGAGAAGTCACTAATTAGAGGTGTAGACTTAATCTGAAATCCTGTGTTGAGATTTGAAGGAAATGCAGCCTTTGGGAGTGTGGAGCATAGGTTTAAGAAATGCATTTCTGGGGGAAAAATGCATTTCTGTCTTTAATGCTGGAAGGCTCAGGATATACCTCTAGGCTATATTAAAATGTTGAATGAGATGTTAAACTGTCTGCAGGAGAGGTGTTGGTTTTATTGTTGTGCTTTTTGGTTTTTTTTTGTTTTTTGGACTAATTATATGAAATGTAACATGGAATGAAAGCATATTGTGAAAGACACCATTTTATTGCTCTTAAACTTCATATTAAGAGCTCAGCATTTTCCCTTTCAGATAATTTGTTTGAAATTTTGTCACCTTGGATTTAGAGCTCTTAGTTTTGAAATGCAGTGTTACTTTTAAATTTTTTGGTAGACTCATAAGAATAGTTACTCCTTTGTTTCAGACCCTGTCTTTTCTGCAGTAGCTTTCTAACTAATCTCCAGTATCTTTTCCCCATCATTTGTTTATTGGATTTCTTTATTACATAAGTAATATGTGAATATGTTCTAATTGTAAATGATTCTGGGAATACAGTTAATTCTTTACATTAATGCCAAATTGTCTACTAAATCATTGGTTTGAAACTAGGCATCCTATACGCCAAAGTTTTTCAAGTACTTTGGCCTGGAGCTTATTGTGTAAGTATTGATCCCTCCCTACTTATAGCAGTATATTACAACTTACACTTTAGTTAAATTTAAGACTGTTGCACAGTGGTTCCCAAATACATTTTTGCCCCTTTTATCTGGAATATCATCGTCTGTATCTACAAAAACATTATCCATCATTCCAGTTCATACTCAGATGTACTGTCTATAATCTTTTCCCTGACTTCCCTAAGCAAAATTGATTTCTTACATTCCTCTTGGCTAGTTTCACTTATCTTTACCATGTATTGCCTTATAAGTTGTCTCATTTTATAGTAGGTAAGAACTCTCCCATCCTCCAAACATATACATACAGTTGCCCTGAATGGTAATTGAATAATACTTCATTTGTTACAGTTGGGTAGATTTATAGAACATGGTGTTCTTGGAAAACAGTACACTCTGGTTTTCTTTTGAGGACACAGACTGTTTTTCTTGGAGCTATATACTTATAATTCTGTTGACATCTTTTAGAAGGTTAAACTTTGAAATCTAGTCATACAGAATTATGGTGTCATCTGTAGGAAATTGAAGCCCAGGAAAGTGAGGTGACTTCCTTAAGTTTAATGTTAGACCAGGTTTTCCTACTCTAGCCTAATGGTGATTCTGTCTTTCCGTACTGCTATTCAGTACAAGGAAAAGTTCTGTGAATCTGATCATTCATCATAAAGGTGAGAATAATCTATGATCAACCACTTATTTTTGGAGGACAAGACACAAGATTTGAGTTTTTCATCTCTTCAGTGTGAAAATATAAAACTCTAGTCTGACAAAAAGATAGTCTTTTGCAATTATTGGGAATGGTCGTTACTTAACCTCAGTGTAATAAACTTGCATTTCCATTGAGGCCTTCAAAGGATGGAGCGACTTAAGTTTTAAAATGTTCTTCAGCACTGTAAATTGAATTGTGACAGATAATTTGAGTAAGTTTTCTTCTGGTGTAGTTACAGTTTTAAGATAAAGTAGTTCTAAGAAGGGTACTCTCTGTTATTATTTTTTAGTTATCTTAAATACATAGTGTATAGCTTTATAATTTTACACATGCTACTGGGAAGATGCTTCTGAATAGTCAGTTGATTTCAGATCAAGAACTTGGTTCTTTTCTGATTTTGGAGTAAACATGCTTTTTGGGCTCTTTTCACTTTTTCAGTTTTTAAAAATGGATGGTTATTTGCTAATACTAACAGTTGTTTAAACTATGCTGATGTACAGATTGTAGTAATTCTTCTAGAATTGTGAAGTGCCTTCCCTGGCGATCCAGTGGTTAAGACTCTGTGCTTCCACTTCAGGGGTTGCGGGTTCAATCCCTGGTTGGGGAACTAAGATCCCACATGCTGAGTGGCCAAAAAATAAGTAAATAAGTAAAATAAGGTGAAATAAAATTGTGAAGCTATCCACACAAGGCTATTAAATGTGCTTTAAAAGTTACTATTAAGGTTCTGTTGCCTTTTTTTTGGCCACACCGCCCAGCATGTGGGTCTTAGTTCCCTGACCCCAGGGATCGAACCCGTGCCCCCTGCACTGGAAGTGCAGAGTCTTAACCACTGGACCACCAGGGAAGTCCCAGTCAACTCTTGATCCATTTGTTTTTATCCTTGGCAAAGCTTTCATTTCAAACCGATTTATTACCTGTTGACCATAATGTTCTTGAATATTTCCTTATCCCTTGCCAGCTGGGTTCTAAAAAAAAGTTTTACACTAGACCTTTCTAAGCCCAGTAATACATAATTTGGGGATGTCCTTGATTTGGATTACTCATATTAGTGCTTTTTGTTCTTTAGGTAATGAAGAGGTAAGTGTACCATGTATATATATCCACTGTTATGGCATGGATATTTTAGGAATATTCCTGTTCCCTTTTCAAACAGACAGTTACACCAAAGATTACAGAAGTTGAGGTTGTCTGTCCAAAGGTAAAATGTAAAAATTACTTGAAAGTATTTCATTTTGATTTTTGTCTTCTTCAATCAGTAAGCCCTCAAAGGATTCTGGCAACTGCAAAATGTTGGTATGGTAACTTACTTTAATATAGTAACCTTGTTTGGGGATATTTGTGTATAGCTTTGTAGGGTTCTTCTGTGTTTGGGTTTTAGTCACTAATTTCCTCTTAATGTGCTATTATCTACCTTGCTTTCTACCCTTGCTCCCCTGTAGTTTATTCTCAGTTCATCATCTGGAGTGATTCTTATATTTTTAA
The DNA here is from genome assembly GCF_964374135.1 of Grampus griseus. NCBI lineage: Eukaryota > Metazoa > Chordata > Mammalia > Artiodactyla > Delphinidae > Grampus > Grampus griseus. The sequence continues at coordinate 32,274,065 of NC_139013.1, read as the reverse complement.
AAATTATATTGTGTCTTCTGCTCAAAACCACCCATTGATTCTCCATTTGTCTTTATTAAAAGCCAAAGAAAGTCCTTTTATCACCTACAGGATTTAGCCCTGCCCTATACCTCTTCATATGTTCCCCCTTCTCCCCAACTTACTCTCTTTACTCTCCCCCTCACTAAGTACTTCACCTACACTTGGCCTCCATGCTTTTTCTCACATATGCCATGTACTCTCTGAGGAAGCCTTTGCATTAACTGACAGTCCCTCTGTCTGGAACATTCTTCTCTCAGATATGTGCATGGCTAAACCCCTCAGCTCCTTAAAATTTCAAATACTACTTTCTCCATAAGGCTTACTCTGACCACCCTACTTTGCAATCTCCTCCCGCCCTCCTCACCCCCAGTGTGGTTCACCTTTACTCTTGCTATTTTTCCATAGTACTTAGTGTCTCTTGAAATGCTTGATAATTTTTTATGATTACTGTTTCTTTCCCCCATTGGGAATGCAGGGATGTATGCATGGCTGTTCACTGATGTATCTCAAATACCTGACACATAGTAAGTACTCAACAAGTATTTGACTAGGTTAATATACATAATAGTAGTGTGTAAACTGTTTCTCTGATAAGTTTTGGTAGCCACTTCACATTAGCCATATACTATTTCCTACCATTTGGTGGATTTAAGTTGTGCTTGGCTTTGTATTAACTTTGTGGGAAGCCAAACTTGAGGTGTTTGCATGTAGGGCCCACCTGCAGAAAGTGGATGCAAAAGCTGTTTTCTCAATAAGGACACTATTGATGTTTGGGCAGAATAGTTTATTGGTGGTGCTGTCCTCCTTCCTTGCAAGATGTTTATTGCATCTCTAATTCTCATTGAATACCAGTGGCTCTCCCTTTCAAAATGCTTTTGGAGATGATATTGCCCTCTAGTTTATAAATACCAGTATAAATACCCTTTTGGGGTTCATATTTGTTGTCAGGGTTATTTTACTTAACTTTTATCCAACTATTGTTGGGGTAAGTCACAAGTTTACTTAAAATTATTTTAATTTTACAACAGCATATGTGAAAACACTACATATGGAAAAGGAATACCATATTTCACTGATTCTAAAAGAAATTTTTAACATTTTAACACCTCTGAAATTGGGATGTATCATGTCAGAAAAAAAACTGCCAAATAAAGTTTGTAAGTGATACATAAGATAGTGATGCTATCACAATTAAAGACAAACCAACCTGAAATGAGATTATGGAAAATTATCTCCACCTTTGATGGGTGATGAAGGTAGAAGAAATTTACCAAACTTCGACTACATTTTGTTTTCTGTTAAGTCTAGTCAAATTGTATTTTAGGGACCTAGAAACTGAATATGGTATTGGACTTATTTAGCAGGGTTATGGAAAATTTTTGATGCCCTCAAAGCTGGTTGTTTGGTTGGGAGTGGTGGCAAAGAAGAGATAGGGAATAAACCCAAAGTATGTCCCCAGGCACTGATGAAAGGGATAATACACATGAAACAATAGAGAACAGTGTGATTAAATTTTAACAGTATGTGTCATGCATACTGAAGGGAAGGGAAGGTAGATCAGCACATCAACCTGTAGACAATCTGATGTGTTTGGAAGGTTTCAGAGGGGCTGGGGCTTGAGCTAGGCCCTGGTCTTATTACCTTATGGTTTTGTCCTCCTGACCACTAACGTCCCGGTCTTGAAGGTATTAGGGATCTCCTAGTTGGTAATTCTGATAATTTATAATAGTTTCTTTTTTTTTTTATACTGCCAAATGTATGTCATAAGGTCTCTCCCCCATGGTTTTCATAGACTATTACGGATGTATTAGTTATCAGTTGCTGTACAACAAATGACCTCCAAATTTAGCTGTTTAAAGCTTCTTTGCTTTTTATTATTTCACAGGCACAACCTGGCTAGATGCTTCTGACTCAGTGTCTCTCACAAAGTTGCAGTGCAAGTATTCACAGGCCATACTCATCTCATGTCTGAAGGGTAGTGAGAAGGGTCTGAAGGGTACAAGCTTACTCATGTAGCAGTTGGCAGGTCTCAGATCCTTGCCGGCTATTGTTTGGGACATATCAGTTCTGTGCCACATTGCCCTCTCCACAGGGTTACTCACAACATGACTGCTTGCTTCTTTCTGTCAGAGCACAGGCTCGGAGAGAGGTAAACCAGACAGAAGTCAGTCTTCTTGTAACTTAATCTTGGAAATGGCTTTCTGTTCTCTTATTTTGAAGCCACGTTTAAGGTCCAGCCCACACTTAAGGGGAGCAGATTACTTAAAGGTGTAAGTAAATATTAGGCAGGGATCATTGGGGTTATTTTAGAGGCTGCCTACCACAGTGGACAAAGATTCTTCCTTGGAGCTCTCTTAGGGATGCTATCTGTTTCTAGGTTTTACTTATTACCATTAAGAAGAGGACTCTCCTTGGTTTCTGATATTAATCACTGTTTCTTCCACCTCTCTGTCCACTCTTTATTTCCCTTTTTGACTTCCTTTGTTTTTTTCTTATTGAAGTATAGTTGATTTACAATGTTATATGAGTTTCAGGTGTACAACGTAGTGATTCAATGTTTTTAGAGGTTATACTCTATTTAAAATTACTGTAAAATATTGGCTGTATTCCCTGTGCTGTACAATATATCCTTAGAGCTTATTTATTTTATACATAGTAGCTTGTACCTTTTAATCTCTTGCCCCTGTCTTGCCCCTTCTCCCATCCGTCTCCAACCTTTAACCACTAGTTTGTTCTGTCTGTGAATCTGTTTCTGTTTTGTTATATTCATTTGTGTTTTTTTTAAGATTTCACATATAAGATAGCATACAGTATTTGTCTTTGACTCCACTAAGCATAATACCCTGTAGGTCCATCCACGTTGTTGCAAATGGCAGAATTTCTTTTTTTTTTTTTTTGGTTGAGCCACATGGCATGTGGGATCTTAGCTCCCCGACCAGGGATTGAACCCACACCCCCAGCAGTGGGAGCATGGAGTCTTAACCACTGGACCACCAGGGAAGTCCCTCATTTTTTTTATGCCTGAGTAATAGTCCATTTTATATGTGTGTGTATATAAATGGGCACATCTACTTTATATATTCCTCCGTTGATGGACACTTACATTGCTTCCATATCTTGGCTGTTATAAATAATGCTGCTATGTGCATTGAGGTGCATGTATCTTTTCGAACTAGTGTTTTAATTTTCTTCTGACATATACCTGGGAGTGGAATTGCTGGATCATATAGTAGTTCTGTATTTAGGGTTTTTTTTTTTTTTGGTAATATTTATTTATTTGGTTGTGCCAGGTCTTAGTTGCAGCTCCTGGGCTCCTTAGTTGTGGCACGCAGGCAGGCATGTGGGCTCCTTAGTTGCAGCATGCATGTGGAATCTAGTTCCCTGACCAGGGGTCGAACCGGGTCCTCGGCATTTGGGAGCTCAGAGTCTTAACCACTGCACACCAGGGAAGTCCCTGTTTTTAGTTTTTGAGTTCCTCTGTTTTGGGTTGTTTTTTTTCACCTTCCCTTAAGTGCTAAGCTTCCTTAGGACTCTCTATAGCAGGGGTCCCCAACCCCTCCCCACCACACAGCAGGAGTTGAGTGGTGGGCAAGTGAGAGAAGCTTCATCTGCTTCTCCCCATCATAGCTCGCATTACCACCTGAACCTTTGCTCAAAATTACTGCCCGAACCATCCCCCCCGCCCCCCAGTAGAAAAATTGTCTTCCATAAAACTGGTCCCTGGTGCCAAAAAAGGTTGGGGAACTGCTACTCTATAGGCCCTCTCTTATTCTCATTTCTATAGTTCTCCCATGCTATCATCTATATGTTGATGACACTGAGATGTGTTATTAGCAGCCCACACTTTCCATGCTCCAGACTGTAAATCTAACTGCCCAGTGGATTTCATCTGTACGCTTTACTCAAGGCATGCCTTATTATCTTTCTTGCCCTTCACACTTTGTCTTCCTCAGTTGTTTCATGTCAGGAGTGAGTGGAACCCAGCTGCTTAGTCTGGAAAGGTGTGTTTGATTCCTTCTCTTTATTCACTTCTTTCCTTATTCTTCACAGTTTTAGAATCCTTGCAGTTCCCTCTTGAGTGCATTCACTTCTTTTTCCCACTGATAGTCTTAATTTCTCTGTGACCTACTCTTCTTTCTCAGTGTTTCACATTGTCAAGAGTAACTTCTAAAAGTTTTCACCCAATCATGTCTTCTTTTGGTAGGCAAAAGCAGGCTAGGGTTGTAACAAACAACCCCAAGGTATCAGTGGCTTAGCAAAGTAGACGTTTATACTCAGATAACTTTCCTCAGATAACTTTCATTGAGAGTGTTCATTTAGGTTACCTTCTATGCAGTAATTCAAGAACCGAGACTCCTTCCATCTTTTGGTGCCACCCTCCTCTAGGTGTTAGGAGTTCTGTTCATAGCTGGTGCTTGGTGAAAGAACCAGAGGGTCGTGAGTAGGAGGTTTTATGGACCAGTGGCTGGTATCATATTTGGCCTACATTTCATTGGGTATAACTTAGTTTGTTGGCCACACCTGTGCAAGAGGCTGAGAAATATAGTCTAGCTGTTTATCCAGGAAGAGGAAACAGATTTGATGATTATCTAATCAGACTCTGCCACTTCCCTATTCCCTAAAACATATCTAAGGCAATCCAAATAGCTTCCAGGATTGTCTTTATGATAAAATGCAAAATTCTGAAATGGATTCTGCACATACTAGAGAAGAAACCCACAAAATGAGTCCCAGTTACCTTCAGAAGGCTTTTCCTCTTGGCTAGTAACAGGATGAGTGTGTGGGGGGGTCCCCCAGGACTACCATCCCCAGGTTCAGGTTCAGTCACTAGAAGGACTCACAGGACTTGGCATATGGTTGTACTCAGGGTTATGATTTATTACAGCAAAAGGATACAAAGCAAAATCAGGAAAGGGAAAATGCATGTGGGGTGGAGTCCAGAGAAAACTAGGCTCATTCTCCCAAGCATGAGCCTCTTCTAGTGCCTCTCCCAGTGGAGTCACACAGGACCTACTTAATTCCTCCAGCAATTGTGACAGCATATGTGTATGAAATGCCTCCTGGCAGGGAAGCTTATTAGAAACTCAGTGCCTAGGTTGGTCATGTAGGCACCTTCTGCCTACCACATAGCAAAATTCCAGGTTCCCAGAGGGAAAGCAGGTGTTCAACATAAACCACGTTTTTGGGTACAGTTTAGGCACAGTGAGCCACTCTTATTAGTTCTGGGAGTGGGAGTTCGTTCTCTCAAAATCCAAATTCTGACACCGGCCAAGAGCCAACCTGGCAAGCCTTCCTAAGTATAGCAGCCTCAGGCCTTCTATGTTAAATTAACTCTTCTGCACAGTGACTGAGGTTCAGACCTCTATAGATTGGGATTCTGTATAGAGAACCTTAGAATATGCAAACAAACAAACTTTATTGACCTAAGTTTTCTTTTCTCTCTCTTTTTTTTTGGCTGCGTTGGGTCTTGGTTGCTGCGCGCGGGCTTTCTCTAGTTGCGGCGAGCTGGGGCTACTCTTTGTTGCAGTGTGCGGGCTTCTCATTGCGGTGGCTTCTCGTTGTGGAGCACGGGCTCTAGGTGCATGGGCTTCAGTAGTTGTGAGTGGGCTCAGTAGTTGTGGCTTGCGGGCTCTAGAGCGCAGGTTCAGTAGTTGTGGCACACAAGCTTAGGTGCTCCGTGGCATGTGAGATCTTCCCGGACCAGGGCTCGAACCCATGTTCCCTGCATTGGCAGGCAGATTCTTAACCACTGCACCACCAGGGAAGCCCTAAAATTACTTTTCTATCAGTGGGGGAAAAAAGTTCAATTTCCTTTTCAGCTTCTTTCATCTAACTTTTCATTTATGGTTACTGTTTGTATCCTTCTAGATACTCTGCGTATAAGGACATACATACAACATGTCACTTGCTTTTAAAAACCCTAATAGATATTTCCAACCTTTCTAGCTTCTTTTTATTAGCGTTAAATGATATTCCATTTTATGATTTACTTAACCAGTGCCCTTTTGATGGATACCTAGGCAGTTCTCAGCTGATACATTTTAAACAGTTGGTCTGGGACTTCCCTGGTGGTCCAGTGGTAAAGAACCCACCTTGCAAAGCAGGGGACGTGGGTTGGATCCCTGGTCAGGGAACTAAGATCCCACATGCCTCGGGGCCACTGAGCTCGCAGGCCTCAACTAGGGAGTCTGTGTGCCGCAAACTACAGGGACCACATGCTCTGGAACCTGCGCACCACAACTACAGAGCCCATGCACCTTGGATCCTGCCCGCCACAACTAGAGAGAAAACCCACACGCCACGGAAGAGAAGCCCGCGCGCCGCAACAAAAGATCCTGCATGCCTCAGCGGAAGATCCCACGTGCCGCAACTAAGACTCTAAGCAGCCAAAAAATAAATTAAATAAATAATAAAGTAAATCTTAAAAAAATAAAGAGTTGGTCATTTCCTGGATGAAAAAGAAATGAGTTAAAAGACAAAGTGCAGAGATGGGGGTTTAGGGACCTAAAGCTCTTACTATTCATCACTTTCTGTAAGGTTGGAGATATTTATATCAGGAAATGGCATTAAAAGTTAGGGACTTCCCTGGTGGCACAGTGGTTAAGAATTTGCCTGCCAATGCAGGAGGACACAGGTTCGATCTCTGGTCTGGGAAGATCCCACATGCTGTGGAGCAGCTAAGCCGGCCTAAGCCAGTGTGCCACAACTACTAAGCCCACGTGCCTAGAGCCCATGCTCCGCAACAGAAGCCACTGCAGTGAGAAGCCTGCGCACCGCAATGAAGCAACTAGAGAAAGCCCGCGCGCAGCAACGAAGACTTAACACAGCCAAAAAAAAACACAAAAAAGAACCCCAAAACAATTAGACTCTTTAAAATATTGATTTTGAAGTTATAATACAAGTTTTAAAAATCATACATCTATTGCTCTATTATTATCATGTCTTCACAACTGTATTAGTAGCTGCCAGTTAAACTTTAAAGTTGAGATAATATCTTCCTCAACGAGTTATCAGGTTTAAATAAACTAATATAGTTGACCCTTGAATAGCATGAGAGGTGGAGCACCAACAGCTTTGAAGTCAAAATTTCACGGGTAACTTTACAGTTGGCTCTTTTTATCCATAGATTCAAACAACTTTGGATGTAGTACTGTATTGAAAAAATCCACGAATAAGTGGATCCTCTCATTTCAAACCCCTGTTTAAGGGTCAACTGTATGTAAAATGCTTAGAACAATTCTAGTATTTAAGTGTTTGTTGTGATTATGCTCCTATAAGTTATCCTATTATGTACACAGTAATTATAACTGAAATTTTAATAAGTGAGCCAACATTTTGGATGAATGGCTTGGAACTGTGCAGTGTAAATCTAGAGTCCCTGCCTCCTGGAGGAATATTAAATATCAGGGTATGTATTTTGTTTTAAGTTAGTGCTTAGTTGGTCATGAAGTTCTGTAGAAAGTAGTGAGCTCTCTTAAAACCAAAGGAAGAAGTGGGACATCTGGGAAAATTAGTAATGGTTGCTTCTGGATGCTAGAGTACATACTTTTCCCTGATTTATATGGGCCATTAGTACTTTGCAACTTTGTCAATTATGGTAACAGTACCCACATGTGGCCTTTTTTTTTTTTGGCCACACCACAACGCATGTGGTATTTTAATTCCCCAACCAGGATTGAACCTGAGCCCCCTGCATTGGAAGCGTGGAGTCTTAACCACTGGACCGCCAGGGAAGTCCCTAATTTTATACTAAGATTAGTTAAAATTAAGTAAAATATTAAAAATTCAGTCACCCTAGCCACATTTCAAGTAGCCACATGTGGTTAGTAGCTGCCACATTGAACAGTGCTGTTGTGGAACATTTCCATAATTGGAGAAAATGAATGAGAGAAGAAGGCTCAACTCAGCTTCTTCTAATCAGGATGCTACTTTTAAGACTTGGGAATTTTCAAAGTCAGACTTTGGTATTAGTAGACCTCAGAATTCTATGTATTTTTAATACTGGAAGTTGGGGGTTCAATAAACTGATAGCCTTTGGTCTGGTCTATTTGGCTTCTTAAAGTACCTATTGGTACTTAAACCTAGAGCAAGTTAGGTGGTAACTATTAAGGTTGCTATGGGAAACCAAAGTGTCTTTAGACATGTCTTTGGTCCAGCTGAAAGAAATAAAGGGGAGAAAAAGGAATCAGTGGGAGGGGCTTTCCTTATCTTAGTAGCAAGAGGTTGCCTCAAGCTATACTTTTCTTAAACTAATCCCAGAGCTATTTGTAAAGTCAGTGGTTTTCTAACTTTAAAATGCATAAGAATCACCTCCAGAGTTTTTTGTTTTGTTTTGTTTGCGGTTCTGCAGGCCTCTCACTGTTGTGGCCTCTCGTGTTGCGGAGGCTCAGTTGCAGAGGCTCAGCCTGCGTAGGGTCAGCGGCCATGGCTCCCGGGCCCAGCCACTCCGCGGCATGTGGGATCTTCCCGGACCCAGGCACGAACCCGTGTCATCTGCATCGGCAGGCGGACTCTCAACCACTGCGCCACCAGGGAAGCCCACCTCCAGAGTTTAAAATGCAGTGTCCTGTTGTCTTTCCCTAAAGATTTTGACTCTTTTGGTGTAGGGTAATGCTTAGGAATCAGCATTTTATTTACTTTTAATTTTTTAATTATTTTTTTTTGGCCATGCTGCATAGCTTGCAGGATCTTAGTTCCCTGACCAAGGATTGAACCCCTGCCCACGGCAGTGAAAGCTCAGAGTCCTAAACACTGAATAGCCAGGGAATTCCCAGGAATCAGCATTTTAAATACCTCTCTTTCTTCTCCCAGTTCTTATATACAGTTGCCTTAGTTGCAAGCATTACAGTAAATTATGTATTCTGTTAAGCCCCTTGAGATCAGTGTTTACTTTTGTGTTTTCTATAGCATCTAAAGTTATGTACATGGTATATGGTTAGGCTCAAATGTTTGAATTAATAGGAGGGCCACCTCTAGCAGATGATTTTTATGGTACACTGGAGCGAAATGGAAAAGGAGCATTTGACATTTTGCATAATCCTGATAAAATAAGGGATGATAATAGTAAACTTCTTCAATTAAAAATATTTTCAAAGTTTAATGAATTTGAGCTTGTTTCTGTAATCAGGTTTATGTCGGTTTTATGCTTGAAAAGGCTACATACATTTTAACAGTCTCCAAATTGTTGACAGTCATCATCAAAGAGAAGCCTCATTTGCATAAATAAATATGTGATACATTTAAAACATTTTTTCGAGCTTTTTTTTTCCCGAGCCTTTTTGCAGTACGCGGGCCTCTCACTGTTGGGCCTCTCCCGTTGCGGAGCACGCGCAGGCTCAGCGGTCATGGCTCACAGGCCCAGCCGCTCTGCGGCACGTGGGATCTTCCCGGACCGGGGCATGAACCCGTGTCCCCTGCATCGGCAGGCAGACTGTCAACTACTGCGCCACCAGGGAAGCCCAAGGCTCATCCTTTTTTATTGACAAAATGTAATACCTTTAGAAAAATGTGAATGTATTTTGAGCCCAACATTAAAAATGATGTGAAAGTAAAGATGAAGCTTTAATTTGAGAGTTTGTGTGCATAGCAGCATTGCAGCTGTCTTGGATGCCACTTTAACAGAGAAGACAAGAGATTTAAGGGTATTAATTGCTCCTGTCAGAAGCCAACCACTCAGCTTTACCATATCATCACTCTGGACCAGTCAGTACCAATTTGGTCTGCCTGGCTGTACTCCTTTAGCATGTGGTTTGTAAACTTCTCCATCAGCTCCACTGAAAAGATTTGATAGTTGCTTACTTTTTAGCTAGCTGTTAAAGCTGATGTTGAGGTGATAGAGCATCATCCACTGTGCTTGTAATGGATACCTCCTGTTGTTACCTTGAGGGCTTAGGAGATCCTTATCCCTGCTACACCTCCTGCCTCTTAAAGATAAACCCTTTGGGAAAGCTGTGATATAGTTGAGGCCTAATTTTACCAATGGGGAGGGGGAAGCATAGAGGTTCATCACTTATTCAAGGTCATTTACCCTTGTGTTATGTGTAGTTACTGGTATTATGGCTTTAAATTTTGAATTATTTTAAAAATTGCTTAAACTTAGCCTAAATTTTCATTTTGTAAAAATTACCATATACTTGTAAAAATTAAAATACACTTGAGTACAAAGTGAATTTTTGGAAATCCTATCACGTGCTTGTAATTCCTGCTTTAAATTATAAAGGTAATACATGCCCCCATCCTCAGTTTTGTTAAGAAAAATTTCACACGTACAGAAAAATGCAAAGAATAATACAGTGAACAATCCCATAACTTCTTCCTAGATTAAACAGTTAACGTTTTGCCATGTTTATTTTCTCTATATTTTTATATTTTTACTGAAGTATTTGATCCCAGATGTTTCGGCATGTATCTCCTACAAGTTAAGACTTTCTGGCATAGTCATACTACATCTAAGAATATTAAATACTTAAAAAACCTTATATTAGAGTATAGTTGATTTACAATGTTGTGTTAGTTTCAGGTATACATCAAAGTGAATCAGTTATACACATACATATATCCACTTATTCCTTTCCCATATAGGCCATTACAGAATGTTGAGTAGAGTTCCCTGTGCTATACAGTAAGTCCTTATTAGTGACCTTTTTTGTATATAGTAGTGTGTATATGTCAATCCCGGTCTCCCAATTTATCCCTCCCAGAATATTAAATACTTTTATAATATCCAGTCAGTTTAAAAACTTCCCCAGATGCCTCAAGAATATCTTTTGTAGCTTTTTAAAAAAATATTTATTTATTTATTTGGCTGCGGCAGGTCTTAGTTGAGGGCACGTGGTCTCTTAGTTGCGGCATGTGGGATCTAGTTCCCTGACCAGGGATCGAACCTGGCTGGGCCCCTTGCATTGGGAGCGTGGAGTCTTAATCACTGGACCACCCTTTTATAGCTTTTTTGAATCAAGCTCAGATTACTGTTCACGTTAAACGTTTTCATTTTGGTTTTGTAATCTAGAACAGACCCCACTTTCTCCTCTCTCTTCCTGACTTTCTGGCTCGCGAGTGTAGGCCAGTGGTCTGGTAGAATAATCCAACACTTGGATTTGTCTGATTAGGTTCTCATGTATAGTTAAACTTGTTCCTTAAACCCTTTATTTCCTGTGAATTGATAGGTGTAGAGGTGTGGTTAGGTTTATGTTAGCCATCTTTGGCAAGAATACTCCAAAGTGACACTTCACATTGCAACACATCAGTAGGCACATTTGTTGGGTAGTCTCACCATTAGTAACTTGATCATTTACTTAAGGTAGTGACAGTCATATCTCTATGGTAGAGGAACATTTCTTTCCCTTTGTAATTAGTGGGTAATACTGTACAAATGTCCCACCTGAGGATTTTTAGGCATTGGTGATTCTTGCCTGAATCAGTTTTTATACTGGTCAGGGGTATTACACAATGGTAACTTTCTTTTTCTTTTATACTTTCTAAATTTGTTAGCCAGCACCTTTCTGGTGCATCTTGTCCTTCCTCTTTAAGTATAATCATGGATTTAGGGATTCTTATTCACTGTATTATAGTTGTAGTCAATTTTTTTACCCTATGATTTATTGGAAGGAACTTTTATCCATAGTGGCTTACTGAAATTTCAGATTTAGGTAACACATTTTCATTTAATCTTCTGTTTATGTCAGGATGCTTAACTGTTTGGAATTTTCTTCATCTGCACACATATGAACAACTTAGAATTCGTAGAAAGAAATTTGTCGCTGCAAAAAGTAAACTTGATCACCAGTGTGTGTGGATTCAAAAATATATATGTTTGAGATAAATTAACAATTTAGAGTATACAGATTGGCAATAGTAAAATCACCAGATTATTTCTATGTTTTGTTCCCTCAAGCATTTCTAAATGATGCTGCATTTAGGGAAGATTATAGAAACATTGCTTATAAGTTCCTTTTGGTGCTCAGATAGACCCAAAATTAGAAGAATCCTTTTAATTGGCTCATTTCTCTCTGACGAAATTTTTAAGTGTTTCCTATTTTTGTCATAGGATGAGCCAAACTCACCTTGCATCTTCCTTGTTAGTCATATCTCCAAGGAACCTTGGTTCTTTTTAGTATTTAGAAACCATGATCCAGAAGTTAGATGGGCTCATTGCTTTTGGGGTATCATTTAAGGTGTATAACACATTGATTTGATACATTTATATTGCAATATGATTGCCATTGTACTGTTAGCTAACACCTCTATCAATGTATAATTATCATCCTTTCTTCTAGTGGTGGGGACAGTTAAGATCTTAGCAGATTTAATGTTTATAATACAGTTTTGTTGTGTGTAATCACTGTACTATGTATTAGATCTCCAGGACTTATTTATCTACTAGTTGCAAGTGTGTACCTTTAAACACCCAGTCCCCCACCCCTGGTAACCACCATTCCACTTGGTTTTTTCAAGTTCAATTTTTTTTACATTTTAATTAATTAATTTTTAAATAAATTTATTTTATTTATTTATTTTTGGCTGCTCTGGGTCTTCATTGCAGCGCACAGGCTTTTCTTTGCGTTGGCTTCTCTTGTTGTGGAGCACGGGCTCTAGGCACACAGGCTTCAGTAGTTGCGGCGCATGGGCTCAGTAGTTGTGGCTTGTAGGCTCTAGAGCACAGGCTCAGTAGTTTTGGCACGTGGGCTTAGTTGCTCCACGGCATGTGGGATCTTCCCGGACCAGGACTCGAACCCGTGTCCCCTGCATTGGCTGGCAGGTGGATTCTTAACCACTGCGCCACCAGGGAAGTCCCTTAATTTATTTTTTTATTAAGATGCTCAACATACTATATTAGTTTCAGGTGTACAACATAATGATTTGAAATTTGCATATATTTCAAAATGATCACAATAAATCTAAACATCACCACACAGAGTTATGAAAAAATCTGTTTTTTCCTTTTTTCCTGACTTTCAAGATTTATTCTAAAAGTTGTACATTCTAGATGTTGTACATTACATCCCCAGGACTTATTTACTTTATAACTGGAATCTTGTACCTTTTGACCACCTTCACATAAAAATTTAATACATGCATACCTCTGGAAACCATCAATCAGTTATCACCTCTCTGTATCTATAAGTTAGGTGGGGGGGAGGTTCTTTGTGGAATAGAAGGGAAGTCATGGTCTTTGTCTGACTCATCTCACTTAGCATAATGTCCTCAGGACCCAACCATGTTACAGCATATGGCAGGATGTTTTTTCCCCCTCATGGCTGAATAGAATTCCATTGTATACAGTTGACTCTTGAACAATGTGGAATTAGGGGCATCAGTTCCCACATATAACTTTACAGTTGGTGTCATTATGTGCAGTTCCACATCTAACCACAGATTGTGTAGTGCCATAGTACATATTTACTGACAAAACCTGCGTATAGGTGGACCCACGTAGTTCAAACCTGTGTCATTCAAGGGTCCGCTGTATATCCTGCATCTTTATACGTTCATCCATTGATGGACACTTAGGTTGTTTCCATATGTTGGCTATTGTGAATAATACTGCAATAAACATGGGAGTACAGATATCTCTTTGATAACCTATTTTCATCTTTGGATGTATATGCAGAAGTGGGATTGTTGGATTGTATGGTAGTTTTTAATTTTTTGAGGAACCTCCACATTGTTCTCCATAGTGACTGAACCAGTTTATAATCCCACGAACAGTGCATAGGGGTTCCCTTTCCTACACATCCTTGCCAACACTTAACCTCTTGTCTTCCTATTGATAGCCATTCTTACAGGTGTGAGGTGATACCGTGGTTTTGATTTGCATTTCCCTGAGGATTAGAGTTTTAATGTACCTGTTGGCTATTGTGATGTCATCTTTGTCTACTTAGTTCCTCTGCCCATTTTTAAATCACATGTGTTTTGTTTTTGTGTTATTGAGTTGAATGAGTTCTTTATGAACTTTGAATATTAACCCCTTATCTGATACATGGTTTGCAAATATTCTCTCCCTTTCTGTAGGTTCTCTTTTTTTTAATAAATAAATTTATTTATTTTTGGCCACGTTGGGTCTTCATTGCTGCGTGAGTGCTTTCTCTAATTGCACCGAGCAGGGGCTACTCTTCGTTGTGGTTTGCGTGGGCTTCTCATTGTGGCTTCTCTTGTTGCAGAGCACAGGCCCTAGGCACGTGGGCTCAGTAGTTGTGGCTTGCGGGCTCTAGAGCGCAGGCTCAGGCTCAGTAGTTGTGGCGCATGGACTTAGTTGCTCCACGGCATGTGGAATCTTCCCAGACCAGGGCTTGAACCCGTGTCCCCTGCATTGGCAGGCAGATTCTTAACCACTGTGCCACCAGGGAAGTCCCTGGTTTTTTTCTTTTTTATGATTGCTTTGGCTATTCAGGATCTTTTGTGGTTTCATAAAAATTTTAGGATTTTTTGGGCTTCCCTGGTGGCGCAGTGGTTGAGAGTCTGCCTGCTGATGGAGGGGATACGGGTTCGTGCCCCTGTTCGGGAAGATCCCACATGCCACGGAGCGTCTAGGCACATGAGCCATGGCCGCTGAGCGTGCTCTGCAACGGGAGAGGCCACAACAGTGAGAGGCCCGCGTACCGCCAAAAAAAAAAAAAAAAAAAATTAGGATTTTTTTTTCCCCCCCTATGGAAAATGCATTGGAATTTTGATAAGGATTGTGTTGAATCTGTAGATGGCTTTGGGTAGCCGGGACATTTTAACAATATTAACTCTTTCAATGCATGAACATGGAATGTCCTTCCATTTGTTCCTGTCTTTTTTTAAAGTTTACTTATTTATTTATTTTTGGCTGCATTGGATCTTGGTTGCTGCGCACGGGCTTTCTCTAGTTGTAGCGAGTGGGGGCTACTCTTCGTTGTGGTGCGCAGGCTTCTCATTGCGGTGGCTTCTCCCGTTGCAGAGCACAGGCTCTAGGTGTGCGGGCTTCAGTAATTGTGGCACATGGGCTCAGTAGTTGTGGCACAAGGGCTTAGTTGCTCCACGGCATGTGGGATCTTCCTGGACCAGGGCTTGAACCCGTGGCCCCTGCACTGGCAGGCGGATTCTTAACCACTGCACCACCAGGGAATGTCCCCTGTTCCTGTCATCTTTCTATTGATTTCTTTAAACAGTTTTGTAGTTTTTATTGTACAATCTAGTATGTTTTATTAGACTCAATTAGGAAATTTTAAAAATGAGTTCCTGTTGATACTTCTATTTTGAATAAAATATTTCAGGTTTTTAAAAGTTTCATCTTTACTACATTGATCTGCACTGAATCTGGATTCCTATTAATTTATTTGCTGTATCCAGTAATATATAAAAGTAGCTTAAAATTGCAATGAAATATTATTGCTAACAGTAAGCTTATTGAGTCAAATTTCTTTGAATTTTCTCTGTCCTTAAAAATATATCCCACTGTACATCAAGGGTTGTTCAGATACTGTGTTCAGTAGTTACTTGAAATATTTGTTTTCACTGTGTTCTTTGTTATCAGCTTGATATTCCAGTTCATTCTTTGTGCTTGATATTAGTTTTTATCTTATTTAATTAAATTTCAAACGTAAATATGGTTCAAAAGTCAAAACCATATAAAAGATACAATCTGTGAATTTTTGTTATGATTTCTATGTCATCTACCCAGTTCTCACCCACTCCAGTATAGGTAACTTTTTATTAGTTTATGTCTGATCTTTCCTGTGTATTTTTTGCAAAAAAGCAACTACATATATGTATGCATATATACAAAACAAAAAGTAGCATATATATAGAAATTAAAGCTTAAACAAAGGGTAGACTATTTTGTACATAGTCCAAGATGTTTATTCACCAGTCACTAACTCACGGCCATTCCTTTGCTGTGATAAATATTGCTGCAGTGAATAACATTGTGCATATGTTACATGTATGAAGTGTATAGATTTCTTGGACTTCTGTAAAAATGGAATTTTAAGTGAAATCCTCTCTGTAATCTCTGTTAATCTAGAGCTTATTTTTTTGCACATGTTAACATGGATGTGTTTATGGGATGGGATCATGCTGTTCAGAGTACTGCAGCTTTTCAGTCAGTGTCATGGGTATTCTTTTACATAACACTTAGAGGATTAGCTATAAACCACAACTGCTTCTGTATTCCTTAGATTGGGTGTTTAGGAAACAATTTGTAATACTGTGTAGTGTTCTCCAGTTAAAATGTGAAGTAATTTTACATAAGTTGGACGTCTACATACCATTTTATAAGCTTTCTTTCATTTTCCAGTGTGTAGTGAATGTTTACAGCAAAACTGCGTTTTAAATGTCTTTCACATGTTGGGTGGGATTCCATTGCATGTAGGTAGATAATTCTTCACTGACGGATATATAGATTGTTTCTAAAATTTTAAATATTAGGAAAAATACTGAGAACACATTCAAACAGTCTTCCAGAATTGCTGTTTTACTTTTTATACAACCATATCTTTGGGAGATTTTTTGTTATCACTGTTCAGGTAACAGCTGTCTTATAGTATATTGCTGTCAAATGTCAGTGCCCTTTCATTCATAGTGTTAAATTGAGAAATGCTGGGGGGAATAACAGTAGTAGAATTACTGCTTGGAAGGATTTAGTTTTTTTGTTGCAAGATTGTTGCTATTATTGTTTCCACTGTTGAAATCCCAGCTCTGTGATAACAAGTCCTTTGGGGTTTTGGAAGACTATGCCTGTGTACATTTTTAATAATGAAGATAAGGAGGCCTATTGAAGTGGTAGCTGTTTTTGAACTGTTCTTTAAGACTTTGCCTTGATAGGAAATTAATTATTTAAAGTCTCTGAGTCCCTGGTGTATTATGGAGACCAATACTAGGCACTGCATATACAAATAGAATGCTCCTGGGCCACAAATTCCTTACAGTTAAGGAATATCTTGGAATCTCAAATTTAGTGATCTTGAAAGAATTTAACATCTAAACATTTTAGTGGAAAGCTGTTGAATAGTCACTTTATAGCTTTGCATTTAACATATTTCAAGAAACATGTTCTATAAAACATTGTGACTCAATTTATATATACACATTATGATGCTAAAGGTTACTTAGAAGGGTCTTAACAACTTGATAGTGTATGCTACTGAGGCAATTAAATTAAAAATCATCTGTTATTTACTCTCATGTGATTGTTATTTCCTCTCGTGTGATTGTTATTTCTGACTAGGAAAATTTCAGTGGGTTTCCATGCCTTTTGGTAGAGTCAAAATATAGGTTGCAAAATCCTAAGCTTCAGTTTACAGCTCTTCAAATATGTAGTGAGCTCCTACTATGTAGTGCTTGTAATAAGTTGGTGAACAATAGACAATTATGATCACTGCCTTCATGGAATTTACATATGAGGAGATGGGCAAATATAAATGTTACCCATGTTTGGTGATGTAATGTGGAAAAAAGGGTGGGGGTTGCAATTTTGTGGTCAGGGTGATCCTCACTGAGAAGGTGACATTTGTGTAGACTTGAAGAAGTGAGGTAGTTAGCCATCTGGGTATCTGGAAGAAGAGGATTCCAGGCAGAGGCATCTAAGGTGAGAGTGTGCTGGAGAAGCAGCAAGGAGGCCATTGTAGCTAAAGGGGATTGAGCAAGGGGGAGTGAAGAAGAGGAAGGCCAGAAGAGTACCGGTGGCTAGGTTCCATCAAGTTGCGTTCGTTCATAGGCCATTATAAGGGCTCAGGCTTCCATTCTGAGTCAGTGGAGGGTTTTGAGCACAGGATGACCTATCTGAGGTTTTTTTTATATATATAAATTTATTTATTTTATTTATTTATTGTTTCTGGCTGCGTTGGGTCTTCATTGCTGCGCGCGGGTTTTTCTCTGGTTGCAGCGAGCAGGGCCTACTCTTCGTTGCGGTTCGCGGGCTTCTCATTCTGGTGGCTTCTCTTGTTGCGGAGCACGGGCTCTAGGCGCTCGGGCTTCAGTAGTTGTGGCATGTGGGCTCAGTAGTTGTGGCTCGCGGGCTCTAGAGCGCAGGCTCAGTAGTTGTCGCACAGAGGCTTAGTTGCTCTGCGGCATACGGGATCTTCCCGGACCAGGGATCGAACCTGTGTCCCCTGCACTGACAGGCGGTTTCTCAACCACTTCATCACCAGGGAAGCCCTGAGTTTTTAATATTTGAAAAGTCTTTTTCTTTGGCTGTTGTGTTGAGAATAGACTTGTAGGGAGCAAGGGTGGAAGCAGGAAGACTAGTTAGGAAGTTAACATAGTAATCCAAGTGAGAAATGATGGTGCTTTGTTATCATAGCTATGGTGAGAAATGACTGGATTCTGTGTATATTTTATAGGTAGAGCCAAAAGAATTTTTTGACAGATTGATTATGGGGAGTGGGAAGTCTAAGAATTTGGCCTGAGTAACTTTAAGGACAGAGTTGGTATCAACTGAGATGGGGTAAACACATATGGGGTGGAACATTATGGGGGCAGGGTGTGAAGATCAGGAGCTCTTTTTCTTTTGGGCTGTGCCACGCGGCATGTGGGATCTTGGTTCCCTGACCAGGGATCGAACCCGAGCCCCCTGCATTGGAAGTGCAGAGTCTTAACCACTGGACCACCAGGGAAGTCCCAGGAGTTCAGTTTTGAACATGTTGTACAATATTTGAGATGTCATTAGGAAATTAAATAATATATTTCTAGACATCGTGAGAAATTTGGGTTGGAGATAGAACTTATAGGAGTTATTGCTATAGGTGGTTTTGAAAGCCATAAGACTGAAGTATATCAAGAAAGTGAATATAGAGAAGTCCAAGGACTCCAATACTGCGAGGTCAAAAAAAGGAAGGGCCAGTAAAGGAGACTGAGAACAAGAGACCAGTGAAATGGCATTTTAGAAACAGAGTAACAAAGGTGTATCTTGGAGGGAGGGATCAGCTTGTCTAAGGCTTCTGGATGGTTAAGGTGATCACGTGTCCTAGTTTATACCTGTTGTCTTGGTGTAAATTGTTAATGGTACCCTCTTTATTTTCAGAAGCGTCGTAGTTTGGTTAATAAATTATGTTGTCATCCTACTTACTAATAGATCTCATAAGGTGATGGTTCAAAATTGGTCATTAGTTTAATGCATTAACTTGCTCATGTAATGACGATTGGCTTGTTGAAATTTGTGTTACACTAGTATTTTTATCCTTCGCAGTCTTTTTTGTTTGTTTGTTTGTTTGTTTTGTCCATGCCTCGAGGCTTGTGGGATCTTAGCTGCCCAACCAGGGATTGAACCCAGGTCCTGGCAGCGAAAGCGCCACGTCCTAACCACTGGACCACCAGGGAATTCCCTCCTTCACAGCCTTTAGATGTTAACATGGAGAAGTTGTAACCCTTGTCATGGGGCTCGTATCAGAAGATAAAGTTGAAGTGCCAAAGTATCAGGAATTCATTTTCTTGGAAGGTCGTTCAACACTTGTTTTGCTGGATTTGTGCTGTACCATAGGTAAAAAAATAATTAAAATAGGCTATGATCACATCTATTTCATGATAAAGTGATTCTGTTGTCCCTCTGTGTCAGCATTTGTGATACAAATTCTGAGCAAGGAGAAACTTTATGTCTTGCAAACTCTTATCATCTATTGCCTTTTTGTATGTAATTGTGAATAATAATTATTAGATGTGTGTAATATAGTGTAAAGTAACTACTGTTCCTGTGAATAATATACTTTGAATAATACAGTTTTAGCTGAACGCAACTTGTAAAAATTAAAAATACTTTGAATTATATTTGGTACTAAGAATGAACGTTTTATTTTATTGTTTTAGTTTTAGTTTAGTGTTTTGGTCGCACCGTGCAGCTTGCAGGATCTTTAGTTTCCTGGCCAGGGATTGAACCTGGGGCCACTCAGTGAGAATGCCAAGTCCTAACCACTGGACCACCAGGGAATTCTTATCTGTGTCCTTTTTTTTTTTGTCTTAATGAGTATCTTTCCTGCACAGTTTTGCTTCATTCTTTTTAACAACTGCCTTGTTTGGATATACCATAATTTATTTAAGCAGTTACTTTTTGCTGCACTTTCTTTTTGCTATGATACACAGTATTTCAGTCAAAACCTCTGTTTCCTTGAGTTGTTGAGGCAATATACATGGAGGGATACAGTCTTAATTGTGGAATTTAGGTTCAGGGGTAGTGTAAGAAACTCTTTATTTACAATATTGCCACTTTGAGTTTCAGAAAAGATGGTACCAGTTAATAATGTTGTTAACAATCTGATAAGTCCTCTGTTTTATGGTGTGTTCTCAGACTTGGATTTTTGATTGTCTGATACAGAAAATATGCTGTCATCGTAATATGAAGGAACAGCTTGCTCTAAGAATTTATAGCAAGCAAGTTTAGTTACATATAATGGATAGATATAAACACAATTTATCTTTAACTTCTCATATGTTATTACTTTAGAATAAACAAAAATAACTTGCCACATTCCCAAGATTCTCTCTCTTTTTTTTTTTTAGGGAGGATGTGGAAAAGGATAGCATAGGTAGAATCTTTGCTTAGTATGAACAAAACAGAACAAAAATGTAGGGACAGTGTAGTCTTTCTACATTGTTAATAAGTTATTAAAGATAAAGGCTTAAATGCCCTTACCAAGGGGCTTTTAATCTTCATGAATTTTCTTTACCTTACATAGTAAGTTCTGATGGTAATGAAAGTATGAGCAGATTTCAGATCATGAAGCTGTGGACAAGCTTAGCTCCTTGGATTCAAAGATTTTTGTTTCAGCAGTGGTACTTGGTGAATTCTTAAAAACACTTGTGTTCTTTGTTTGTTTTTTTGTGTTGTGATACAGAATGTTCCTCTGACTCACCAGGTTGTTGGAATTAAAATGATAAGCATCCTGTCATTTTAGCTATATTGCTGCTTCGAGCTTCCCTTTCTAAATTTTCCTAGTGCAGGAAGGAATTTGGGTTCTGAGGCCCTTAACTTACTTTTAAGCTAGCCGTTCAAATACCGAAAACATATATCCTAAGATAAAACTTAAAGACCAAACTATTGTCTGATTCTGAAGCAATACATAAGTTGTAAGGTGAATAAATGGGATCTTATAAATAAGTTGTAGATAGTGTGAGAAGAGGGATTGAAAATGTCAGATGAGTGTTTCTTTCCACAGACCCTAATTTTACTTAATCAGTTTTCTGTGGCTTCTAAAGGGGATAGTATAAATTATCATTGAAATTGATAGAGTAGAAGCCTCAAATATTATAGGACGTCTTGCTAAAACGACAACTTTTTTGTGGGTGGGTGGGTGTGATTTTTCTTTTTTATACCAGCCCTACCTAATTTTTAAAACTTGGCATCTTTTATCAATAGTGGTTGAGACATCTTACTTTTTTAAAAAAAATGCTTAGTGATATTTCAGGTATTAAGATGGAAAGATGGTTATTTAACCCTTTTTAACCCTAATAAAACATTAACTAATTAAAATATCTTTTTTTTTTTTTTTAACAGGTGCCATGTTTCAGAACAGAGTAAGACCTCTGGTAAAGAACTGAAGACACTGTACAGACATCAGATATAGGCTAATTACAAAGAAAGCATTAACCTGCCTCTGAGGTGACTAAAGGGGAATAATGGTGATTTTGCGCCGGGCTCGGCCGCCTGCTTCCGCCCCAACCAGCAATGAATCTTGACTCGCTCTCGCTGGCCTTGTCTCAAATCAGCTACCTGGTGGACAATTTAACCAAGAAAAACTACCGAGCCAGCCAGCAGGAAATACAGCATGTAAGTAAACTAGTGAGAAAACAAGCACCATTAAAGGAATGAGTATGCAGTGAAAAGAAAATTGGAAATTTTTGTGGGTATGTTGCATGAAAAGTAACCTTTGCTCCTTATTTCAAGTGATTTCAGTTTAATATATAAAAGAGAGCTTTCACAAGGTTGTTCAGCTGTCACCATCTAACTCCAGAATGTTTTCATCACCCCTAAAAGAAACACCTGAATCCATTAGCAGTTGCTTTCCATTTCTTCTTCCCTCCAGCCCCTGGTAACCACTAACCTACTTTGTGCTTCCATGGATTTGCCTTTCTGGACATTTCATATAAATGGAATCATACCATATGAGGCCTTTTGTTTCTGCCTTCTTTCACTAGCATAAGTTTTCAAGGTTGATCCATGTTGGAGCATGCATTTAGATATTTAGGTTTGGTTCCACCTTTTGGCTGTTGTGAATATTGTGGCTGTCAGCATTCATTTACAAGTTTTGGGTGGATGTTTATTTTAAAGTTTGAGGATATTTACCAAAAAATGGAATTGCTGGGTCACATGGTAACTCTGACTTTCTAAAGAACTGCTAGACTGTTTTCCAGAACACTGTATCACTTTTCACTGCTAGGAGCAGTGTATGAAGGCTCTAGTTTTTCTTGATCCTCACTAATACTTGTTACTGTGTGTCTTTGCTTTTAGCCATTCTAGTGGGTGTGAACTGGTATCCCATTGTAGTTTTGATTTAGAGTTAATGATGCTGAGCACCTTTTCATGTGCTTATTTGTATATCTTTGGAGAAATTTCAGTTTGTACCCCCACAATCTTTTTTAAATTTTCTATTGTTTATTTGGCTGCGTCAGGTCTTAGTTGCGGCTCCAGAGCACATGGGCTCAGTAGTTGCGGCACTTGGGCTCTCTAGTTGTGGCACATGGGCTTAATTGCCCCAGGGCATGTGGGATCTTAGTTCCCCGACCAGGGATTGAACCCGCATCCCCTGCATTGGAAGGTGGATTCTTACCTACTGGACCACCAGGGAAGTACCACCCTGCCACCAGAGAAGCCCTAATTTTATTTTTAAAATAGATAATATAGTGGGACTTCCCTGACCAGTGCAGGGGACATGGGTTTGAGCCCTGGTCCAGGAAGATCCCACATGCCGCAGAACAACTAAGCCCGCGAGCCACAACTACTGAGCCCTCATGCCACAACTGCTGAAGCCTGTGAGCCTAGAGCCCGTGGTCCACAACAAGAGAAGCCACCACAATGAGAAGCCCGCACACTACAATGAAGAGTAGCCCCCGCTCGCCGCAACTAGAGAAAGCCTGCGTGCAGCAACAAAGACCCAGTGCATCCAAAAATAAATAAATTTAAAAAACTAGATAGTATATTAACCTGATTACTCTAGCTACCCATTTCTCCTACCCATAGGCAACTGATACTAGCTATTTCTTAACTGTCCTTACAAAGATATTTGCATATGGAAAATAGGGAAATATTTCCCATCCCTTTTCATATGGTGACATACAGTATAAACTGTTCTGCATCTTGATTTATTTAATTTGTTTAGTTAACTAGTTTATCCTGGAAATGATTCCTTATCCGTACACAAAAAGCTTCATTCTTTTAAGGGTGCATAGTAAACCATGGTATGGGTGAATCATATAGAATTTACTTCACTATTGATGCACATTTAGGTTATGTAAAATTTTTTTTTTTTTTTTGCTATTGACAGTGTTGTTACAAGGTTATTTCTTGCATGCATATATCTGTCAGTATGTTTGTAGGATAGATTCCTAGAAACTCAAGCTTGGGCAACTCTTCTGTCTAATGGAAAAGCTCAATTCTTAGAATTATATATTTCTGTTTGATTTTTTTCTTTACATGTAGCACTGTTTCTCTGGTACATTGAAAAAGCAGGTGTGTATGCTTATGGAGTTTATTACATTTGATGCTGCTTTAACAAATTATAGTGCTTAAGTTCATTGTTCTAATACCTTCAGTGGTCCTCTTACTACCGAACAAAGTCAAAGCTCCTCAGTAAAAAGTTTCAGGGCCCTACTGTAAGTCCAGTTTTAAATGCTTTTCTTGGAATTCTGTTCTTTCGAGAACCAAATCCAATACCACCTTGCCAGTGAAGACTTACCCTCCTTTTCCTTTATTTGGATTAATTCCTTAGGCTCATTCTGAAAGCTGTGTTGGTCTGAATGTGACCTAACAGTTTCATGCAGCTACTATTTAAACATCTGCTGTGTGTCACATACTCTTTTTGTGTGTGTGTGAGCTTTTTTTTCAAAGATTTAATAACGTATACATGGGAGAGACTGAGGAAAACTGAGTAACTCCTAATCAACTTTTTATTGAATTAAAATGTATATACCAAACAATTCATAAATCGTAAGTGTGCAGATGAATTTTCATAAAGTGAACATAGCTATTAATAACCATGCAGATTAAGAAAATTGATACTAGCATCTCAGAAGCTGTTTTAGTTGTTGAACATATCACTTATGACCCAGCAGTTCTGTTTCTCTGTGTGTAACGAACAGAAATGCATATATACATTGATCAAAAAAACATGTATTGTGATAGCCCAAAGTTGGAAACAACTGAGTGTCCATTAACAAGGTATACTAAGAAGCAGTGAGACTATTTTGTGGAACAACATGGATTGATCTTACAGTGTTGAATGAAAAATGCTAAACATTCTGTCAGTTCAGTAATTCTGTGTACGGTCAGTTCTCTCGTCATAGCAACCATTCAAGCATTTACAGTGTTCCAGTATTGTTAATGTGATTTTATGTCATTTCTCACATTGTTGTCGCAGTCATGCAGGATGGGTGGTGGGTAGTATTGTTCCATTTTACACTAAGGTTCAAAGACATTAAATATTTTTGCCCACTGGTACTCTGCCTGAAAGTGGCAGATGTGAGATTGGAACCCACAACATTCCTATGTTGAATCTCTTTGTAATCGTTCACGGAAGACAGAAGTAGAAGGAAATTAGAGACTCTGGATTGGAAGGTCATCTAGTCCCAAGTTTGATGCCCTGACAGCCCCTACTCTAAAACATCTTCCACTTTTTGTCAGAGTGGCCTTTCTAAAATGTATATCTAATAGTCTCTTTGCCACTTTAAAATCTTTTGTGTGTCTCTGTCCCACTCAATTTAAAGCTCATACTCCTAAACTGGGCCTCTATTGCTGTTCTTTTGGAAGCAGATATGAAACATTTTGGAATGCAGGTTATTTATAAGGTTTCAACACCTGTAGGAGAAGGAGGACTGGTTGGAAACAGAATTGGACAGGAGGAGAACTACAGTGGAAATCTTCATCAACTCCATGGGGAATTCTGGGATGGGTATCAGAGTTGTCCCATAGGGGGCCCAAATGGCTAGGCCTTCATATCCCTGTTGTTATTGTGTGAGGGCTCCCTCAGGAGGGCTTGTTCCCTTGGGTAGTATGATTGCAGCTTAGACAGACACTGAAGGAGCTGATTGCTGGGGCACCTGCAACTTTAACTTGAAGTGGGAAATATGGTGGCACTGTCTGAATTTACCCCAGCAAGGCTCTGCGTGATCTGGTCAATTTAATACTATATTTTAATTGGTTTGATCCCAAGACTACTCCCAAGACCTCATGGTGTGGGACTATCCTTTAGTTTATGTCTCTTAAACCTAACATTTAGTAAGTGTTCAAATGCAATTGGAATGAAAGAAGGAATAAATGAGTAAGTAATTAATTTTGAAGGTAAATGTTACAATGCTTGGTTTCAGCCTATGGCTGAGGTTTTCAGTGTTACAGATATTCTTTAGACAAGTGTGTCCTCAGTGCTACCCTTGCAGATAGTCGCCTCTCTTTTACTTTTAGAATGATTAGGAATTTAGAACTGGGATGGGAGCAGGGTTCTAGTTCTTGACTCTGTCTTGATTTCCTTTGGTGATCTGTAAAGGCTTATTGCACTTCTTAGATGCCTGATATATTTTAGTGCCATACTTTTTGGGGCTTAGACTAATAGGTTGGCTAGGATTGTGTTCCCTTTGTTATTTCTCCTACTGACTAGTAGGAAGAAGGAATGTTTATTTATTAGATGTATGAGTTCCCTAAACATGAACAATGAGCTAGTTAATATTACCATTTTATAGGTGAAAAAACAAGTTTAAAATTTAATTTGCCCCCTCAGTCAGGATTTTATGATGTTCTTTAGAGCAGCGTCCCTAACCTTTTTAGCACCAGTGATCAGTTTCCTGGAAAAAATGGGCGGGGATGCGGGAGGGAGATGGTGATGGTTCAGGCTTGTAATGCGAGCGATGGGGAGTGCAGATGAAGCTTTGCTCCTTGCCCACTGCTCACCACCGCTCACCTCCCGCTGTGCGGCTGCTTGTTTGAGGCCCAGGGCTTGGGGACCCCTGCTTTAGAGAGTAACTCCTATAGTTGTTCTTTTCTTTAAAAATATTTGTTGTCATTATTACAGAAATTATGTAAGTAAAATATAGAAAAAAATAAAATCAACTCTGGTTTTTCTACTCAGCTTTTTAACACTTCTGAGTATTTTTTGTCTTTGCATTAAAAGTAGCTTATAGGGCTTCCCTGGTGGCGCAGTGGTTGAGAGTCCGCCTGCCGATGCAGGGGACACAGGTTCGTGCCCCGGTCTGGGAAGATCCCACATGCCGCGGAGCGGGTGGGCCCATGAGCCATGGCCGCTGAGCCTGCGCGTCGTCCGGAGCCTGTGCTCCGCAATGGGAGAGGCCACAACAGTGAGAGGCCCGTGTACCGAAAAAAAAAAAAAAAAAAAGCTTATAAAAATATTTTATACTGTTCTTTAAATGATAGTCTCTAAATATAATGTTAAAACATTTTATTAAAATTTCAAATTTATTTCATATGTAAAAGTTAAAAATTAAAATTTATTAAATAAGTAAAATTTATATTAAAATTAAGTAAAATTTATTTATGCTACTCCCACGAGTAGTATAATATAGCCCCCATGAATCTATCATCTACCTTCATTTGAAGTCATGACCAATCTTGTTTCATCTAACCCATTGTCCTCGGTTGTTTTAAAGCAGATCCCAGTTATAATTTCATCTATTTATATAAACCTAACCTCAATACTGTTATTACATCTTTTTTTTTTAAATTTATTTATTTACTTTTGGCTGTGTTGGGTCTTCATTTCTGTGCGAGGGCTTTCCCTAGTTGTGGCAAGCGGGGGGCCACTCTTCATCGCGGTGCGCGGGCCTCTCCTGCCGCGGAGCGCAGGCTCAGCAGTCGTGGCTCACAGGCCCAGCCGCTCCGCGGCATGTGGGATCCTCCCAGACCAGGGCTCGAACCCGTGTCCCCTGCATTAGCAGGCAGACTCTCAACCACTGCACCGCCAGGGAAGCCCTGTCACATCTTTTTGTAAAAAAAGCACAGTAATTCTTCTAAAAAAAATTGTATTGAAGTATATTTGATTTACAATGTGTTTCTGGTGTACAGCAGAGTGATTCAGTTATACATATGTATATTTTTCATATTCTTTTCCATTATGGTTTATTACAGGACACTGAATATAGTTCCCTGTACTATATAGGAGGATGTTGCTGTTTATCCATTCTGTATAATAGTTTGCACCTGCTAATCCCAAACTCCCAATCCTCCCCCACACCCCATCCCCCAGCAAAATAATTCTTAAACATCAAATATCTAGTTAACAGTCACATTTCCTCAGTTTGCTTCATAAAAAAAATTTTAAAGTTAACTTGAGTTAGAACCACCCCCCCACCCCTTTCCCCAGTCTGTTTGTTGCATTGGCCCTTACTAAATCTCTTTTAAAATCTGGGTTTTCTCTCCCTCTATTTTTCTTGCAGTTATTTTGTTAAAGAAATCAGGTTGTCCTGTAGTTACCCACAGTCTGAATATTGCTGATTACATTCCCAGCATGGTATTTTACATGTTCTTCTGACTGTTGTATTTCCTGTAAATTGGTAATTAAATTTGGGAGCTTAATCAGATTAAGGTTTTTTCTCCCTTAGGACAGTTTTACAGGTGGTGGTGTATACTGTTATTAGGAGGTTCATAATGTCTAGTCATCTCTATTTTTGTTATTTTTAGCAGGCTTTGTTCATTGCCTGGATTCATTGATTTGTTAGGGATTGGAAAGTGGTGACATTCTAGTTGTTAGACGTTTTTTATTAGTTGAAATAGTTCTGTAAAGGGAAACTTGCCCTTACCAACTGTAACTATCTGGTTGCCCGAAGTACAGTTTATATAGGAAGGGCTTGATTCTCTCTCTCTATTTGCCGGTTTTCAAAATGACTTGTTTCCTAGCATCCTCCAAATATGACCAATAAATGAGTTTTTTAATATTAGGAACTCATGTATTTTTAACATATTTGATGTGTTTGAATTCACTGAAAGTATTATTGATATTCATGCATTATCCTCTTTGGCCAGTGTAAACTTATTCATGTTGGCTTCTGAGTCCTTTTGACTGTATTCTTATTTGTTGTCTTTGTTGTGATTCCAGAAACTTGGAAACTGAAATATTCCAGACTCGTATGTTTCTTGCTTCAGACCTGGAAAATTAGCAATTTCTCTAAGAGGTCTTGGTTTTATTTTACTGGGAAATGGTATTTAGAGATTACCGACTCTTGTGTAAATAAATGATTAAGACCATTTAGGTTATACAAACAAACTTTATTTAACATTTCATGAAATGGACAGTCTTACTTCAGAGAACTGCAAAATGGGCAGAAGACAAGAACCTTTTATAGGGTAAAGAATAAAGAACAGAGACTTTGCTGGTGGTCCAGTAGTTAAAACTCCATGCTCCCAACGCAAGGGGCACGGGTTTGAGCCCTGGTCAGGAAACTAAGATTCCACATGCTGCCTGGCACGGCCAAAAAAAAAAGAATAAAGAAAAGACAAATAGAAAATATATGATTGGCTGGGACCACATAGTCAACCTTGTTAGGGGTTAGATAGCGGTTAGAGCACCCAGAATCGGCTTGGTGTTTGGGAATTGGCTGACTGAATATACTGGGTTTCTGGTCAAGCGAAACATTTACGGGGGCTCCAGAGTTATCTAAGTTTTGGTTTGCTGATGTTACACCAAGGGCAGGAACACTCCATTTTGGGCCTAGAAAGTTATTTCAACACTTATAGTGTTTACTGATACTCAGTTGGCCATTATTAGGCCTTTCAGTGGACAAAGCTAAGGAGAAAATACACCATGATTTCATACTAATACTTCCAGTTTAATTTCAGGACCAAGGGATTTTTATTTCAATTCATTACCTAAAATCTGTCTCTCCTTACTTCCAGTGCAGAAAATTCCTGTTTTCAGTAATGAAAAGTCATTTGTTTTATTCCACACTCCACAGTCAAGAGTCTCAGATTATCTGTGACTCTACTTAACAGCACTGTGATTATGGAAAGTAGTTTACCATTTTTTGGTGGGATTGGTGGGGGAGCTTTTAAGGTATATCTCACTAGAGATGTAAAATCAAGTTACTGTTTTAAAGTCATTTAAAATGGTTCTTCTTGGAATAGTTATGCCACACCACCAACTGGATATGGAGTTTGGGTTCATTGTTTTCATATTATTTTCAATATTTACGAAGTACTTTTAATAGTAATCTAATTTTGCTTGATACCATGTAAAACGTTTATTTCCCAAGTCAAATCTATAAAATGACTTTTATTAAAAGAGTAGTTTATGCTATGAGGTATCACCTCACACCAGTCAGAATGGCCATTATTAAAAATAAGTCTACAAATACTAAATGCTGGAGAGGGTGTGGAGAAAAAGGAACCCTCCTACACTGCTGGTGGGAATGTAAATTGGTGCAGCCACTATGGAGAACACTATGGAGGTTACTTGAAAAGCTAAAAATAGAGTTACCATATGATCCTCCAATCCCACTCCAGGGCATATATTGGCAGAAAACTCTTAATTAGAAAAGATACATGCACGCCCAGTGTTCATAGCAGCACTATTACAATACCCAAGACATGGAAGCAACCTAAATGTCCATTGAGAGATGAATGGATAAAGAAGATGTGTGTGTGTGTGTGTGTGTGTGTGTGTGTGTGTACACACACAGTGGAATATTAGCCATAAAAAAGAATGAAAGAATGAAAAAATGACATTTGCAGGAACATGGATGGACTTAGAGATATATTAATAAGAGAAAGACAAATATATGAAATCACTTATTTGTGGAATCTACAAAAATGATACAAATGAACTAATTTACGAAACAGAAAGAGACTCACAGAGATCGAAAACAAACTCACGGTTACCAAAGGGGTTAGTGGAGGGAAGGGGGAGATAAATTAGGAGTTCGGGATTAATAAATACACCCTACTATTATATAAAATAGGTAAATAACAAGGACCTGTATAGCACAGGGAACTATACTCAATATCTTATAATAACCTATAATAAAAAAGAATCTGAAAAAGATAAACATATGTAACTGAATCACTTTGCTGTACACTTGAAACTAACACAACATTGTAAATTAACTATACTTCAGTTTAAAAAAATTTTTAAAGAGTTGCTTAGTCTTGTTAAAAATGTATTATATATTGAAATGGATTGAGTACTTGCAGCCTATTCTTTTACTGCAGTTTTTATATTCCTGAAAATATCTTTTATTTTCATACATTTTTTTGACCATAGATCATTGTCAGAAGATTTGTTTCATTTGGAACTCAGGTGCCGTTACCTGCGTTCTTTCATGCTTGAGAATATCTTTCTTGTTTTTATTGGAAGTCCAGTTATCAGTAGATATATATATTCCCCCTAGTTTTGCAAATATTGTTCCCCATTATTCTTTCAACAGCATCAGTTACCAAAAGCTGCCTATCTTCCTTTGTCTCTCTCCTCCCTCATGCATTTTAGGTGACTAACTTTTCCTGCCAGCATCTATTCCTAACCTCAATATCCCTATGAATTTCCTTTTTTTTTAAAAAAAAATTATTTATTTGGCTGTGTTGGGTCTTTGTTGCTGCGCACGGGCTTTCTCTAGTTGTGGAGAGTGGAGGCTACTCTTCATTACAGTGCACAGGGTTTTCATTGCGGTGGCTTCTCTTGTTGTGGAGCACAGGCTCTAGGCGCGCGAGCTTCAGTAGTTGTGGCGCATGGGCTTAGTTGCTCCGTGGCATGTGCGATCTTCCTGGACCAGGGCTCGAACCTGTGTCCCCTGCATTGGCAGGCGGATTCTTAACCACTGCGCCACCAGGGAAGTCCCTGAATTTCCTTTTCATTAGAGTTTATTAACTTCGAGTGTATGCTGTAGTATTGATTATTCTGCATCAGCCTTTCTTGTGCTATGGTATACCTTTCATTCTTCCAACTCAAATGTTTATTTCAGGGATATTTTTGTTGTTTTCTTTGAATGTTTTTCTTTTCATTTCTTGTGGATTGAGATATTATATATTGATTATTAAGTTATCTTTTCTGTAAGAGTTTTGCTTTCTTAAGTGCCAAAAGTTTGCTTTCATTTCCTTCTGTTATGTTGTACTTGAACCTAATGTTTTGTTTTACCTTTTTGAGGACTTTCCTTTTAAAAAACAAAAACAGCTCCTATAATCTCTTCAAGGATATGGAATACTATTTGTCTGAACTCTTCTGTTTGTTTGTGTAAGTCTTTTGTTTCTTTTAAATTAAAAAATTTTTTTTTTCTGGGTGGGGGGTAAGTCTTTTGAAAGTATGTTCTTCACCTGTCTTGTTTGTTGCTTTGCTCTGTTTTACAGTTTCTTCAAATAGGTTCCAGGCTGAGTCTTTGAATTTTTGCTTGTCTTTGAATCAACACATTATTTACTCACATATAAACCATCTTGGGGATGCTTGAGGGTGGGGAAGTGTGTTGGGGTAGTCTGCCATGTTCTGTATCCAGGTTTGGTAATTGTTACCTCTTCTTCTTTGTTATTCTGCTTCTCCAGGATTCTCCTTTAACTCGATGGTTTGCTTACAGACATTAAAAGTAGCATCTTGAGCTTGGTTCCCTCAGCTCTGTCTCCTTTGCCATTTTCTAATTTCCATATATAGATCTGGGTCTCTAAATGGACAGTCTTCTTTCATGGCTCATCTGTGCTCCAGATTCATCACTTGAACAAAGGATAACTATGTGTGTTTTGGGACATTCATCAGTCCTAAACATTTTTATTTCTGGATTTATCAGTCCCAAATAGAAAGCTGCATTTAGCCCGTCATTTGAGGTACTGAGAATAAGCTATCTGACATATCTCTCTGGACCACTTCTTATGTGAATGTTTTGTTGAAAATGGATTTTTGTTTTTTCATATGAGAGGCTAGAAGAAAAATAATATATGAGAGGCTAGAATAGGAAAAAAGGGCTCTTAGTTCCACCATCTTTTACTTAGGAGTTTGACAGTTCTGTGCCTTTTGTGTTAAAAGTAACCCTTTATGTTTACTGCAAAAATTTTTCATGGTCTTTTCAGTATGTTAAACTGTTTTGAATAGGTACACTATTTTTTATAAAGTAACCCAAAGCATTCATACAGATAATACAGTAAAAACCTGGAATGCCTTTTTTTTTTTTTTTTTTTTTTTTTGCTGTACGCGGGCCTCTCACTGTTGTGGCCTCTCCCGTTGCGGAGCTCCGGACGCACAGGCTCAGCAGCCATGGCTCATGGGCCCAGCCGCTCCGCGGCATGTGGGATCCTCCCGGACCAGGGCACGAACCCGTGTCCCCTGCATCGGCAGGCGGACTCTCAACCACTGCGCCAACAGGGAAGCCCTGGAATGACTATTTTTAATGGTTAGAATATGTATAACAAGTTTAAGAAATATGAAGATCCTACATTATTTGTGTGGTGGAGTATATGTATGTTTACGTACAATCCAATTATTCCAATTCCTATAATCATTGTAATGTAGTGAGTTACTGTCTTCAATTTAAATTTTAAAAATCTGGTACTTTGTAATTATATAGAATCTTGGGCCTCTGAGGTCATCCGTTAGGCTAGATTTAGTAGTTTTCTTTATATAAATCTTGTTTTTATGTGAAAATCTCTATAGATGTGGTTTGTTTTCTCCTGTTTGTTCGGGGGTTTTTTGGCTGCACCAGGATCTTAGTTCCCCAACCAGGGATTGAACCCGTGCCGCCTGAACTGGAAGCCAAGTCTTAACTACTGCACCACCAGGGAAGTCCCAATGTGGGTTTTTTTCTAAGCTGTTTTTAGGAGCTGGGGTTGATATTACAATTCCTCAGATAATTGCTGCTTTATCAGTATTCTACCCAAAGAATGACTTTTAAAGTATTAATAGAGGTAGGGATTTTTGATGTTTCTGACTGTGGAAGTTAGTTGACTACTTCATTTACTCATTACCATTTGTGGACAACCTTATTAGGAGTATCTTTATAACAAGCTAAAATAAACTGTTTGGGACTCTTTTTGTGAGGATTTAATATTCAAGTACCCTTCACATAATTAAGTCTTTATTCTTCCCTTATGTGTGCTCTCTAGGCCAAATAGTGCCCCATTTCCCCACCCATTCTGCATGATTTTCTGAATCTCTACCATCCATCGTGGATGCACTATTTTTTAGTGTTCCTCTTAATATGTGACTCTTAGATGAGAATATGTTACTCTAGCCACAAATCAGATTATTACAAAAGTATTGTAGAATGAATGCCTTTGATAAAGTTACTTTATTTTTAATAGCCAAAGATTTTGCTATCAAATTGTAAGGTGTAGTTAACTTCACTAAAAGGTTGTTGATTTTGCTAGTCTCCCCTGCCCAGTGGGTGTAATGGTTTGAACCTAAGGGAAAATGTATAAGGCTTAATCTTATGGGATCAATGAAATCTTATTTCAGCATCTTTGCAACCCAAGATCATGTTTTTAAAATACCACTTTAGTTTTAAAAGAAAACAGTTGCTCCTAGAGAAGGGTAGCATGGTATCACAGGAGGACTATTTCATTCACTTAGCAGCCATAAAACACACTTTCTGATTCTACCACTTATCCAGCAAATTATATGACATTTGTCTTTAGTCTTTGCAATCTTGATTAAAAAAAGAAAACAAAACAAACCTTGTCTGTAATAACATGGTGTATTATATGTATTGTATGTATATACTTCTTAGGGTTGTTGTGAAGATTGAGTTGTTGTAAAAGCAATTTTAAAATTATAAAATGTTACAGAAATAAATGCTAAGGATAAGGGATATTCATTAAATTCGGTGATCCTAATTAAAACAAAAATTTCTGGGGTTTCAGTGGCCATTGACAGTCTCTTGGAATGTCTTTCCTTTTTTTTTTTTTTTTTTTTTTTTTTTGTCGTACGTGGGCCTCTCACTGCTGTGGCCTCTCCCGTTGCGGAGCGCAGTCTCAGCGGCCATGGCTCGGGCCCAGCCGCTCTGTGGCATGTGGGATCTTCCCGGACCGGGGCACGAACTCCTGTCCCCTGCATTGGCAGGCGGACTCTCAAACACTGCGCCACCAGGAAAGCCCTGTCTTTCCATCTTTTAGGTTGGTGTAAGAGTACCAGTTAAGGGCTTCCCTGGTGGCGCAGTGGTTGAGAATCTGCCTGCTAATGCAGGGGACACGGGTTCGAGCCCTGGTCTGGGAGGATCCCACATGCTGCAGAGCAACTAGGCCCGTGAGCCACAACTACTGAGCTTGCACGTCTGGAGCCTGTGCTCCGCAAAAAGAGAGGCTGCGATAGTGAGAGGCCCGTGCACCGTGATGACGAGTGGCCCCCGCTTGCCACAACTAGAGAAAGCCCTCGCACAGAAACGAAGACTCAACACAGCAAAAATAAATAAATAAATTAATAAACTCCTACCCCCAACATCTTCTTTAAAAAAAAAAAAAGTACCAATTAAGTCAGTACGCTAATTAACCATGATCTGGTTCCCTGACTCCTGCTGGCCTTTTTTCTGTTACTAAAATCCTTTATGTATTGTTTACCTTCTGTCTCAAATGCTCTTCCTTCATTGTATCTTTGGTTGTCGCCTAAATATTTTAAGTCTCAGTTTACATGTTACATCTTTAGGGATGGCCTCTCTGAGGTATACCCCCCCCCACCGTCCTGTCAATATCATATAACCCTGTTTTCTTCATGAGTTAATATTATCAGAAATTGTTTGCCTGTACTTTTCTACTTCATGAGAGCTGTGGAACACATTGGTCTCCTCTGCTGTTATATTTGCTATACCTTGAATGGTATCTAGCATGTACTCAACAAATGTTTGTTAAGCCAGTTATTCTTGTTCTTTCAAGGGAGAGGTCTGGTTGGTTGGAGCATAGGTAATTCTTCTTAATTAATTTGAATTGGCTCTTTAAGATAATGTCTTCAGGGTTCCAGGGGATAGGAAAAAATAACCTATGATTATATAGATTTTAACTTTAAGATGTCTGAGGCAGTGTAAAGCTTGGTCTTACTTAACTCTCACATGTTCTGGATGGGGAAAACTGAAACTGAAATAAGTTAACTTAGCTGGCTGTGACATAATTATGATACAGTAGAAAGAGTATAGACTTTGGAGTTGGACTATGAATACCAGACTCCTAACTCATAGACTATTGGATTTTAGGCTCATGGAGTTTGTTTGAAGTGTCCACTTTCTCATCTATAAAATGGGAGTAATTTTTGGCAGAGTTGTTAAAGATTAAACCAAGGAAGCCCAGTCACATTTTTAGGCCAAAGTAGGTAGTTAAATATTTACTATTATAAAATTTTAATGTGGCATTTAATAAGCAAATGATTACTCTGCACATACATTGTGCTAAATAAGCTCTTTTCCTGACCTAAATGTGACGTGAACACAACTACATAAATTCCCTTTTCTCATGCAACTTACAGTCGAGTGAGACATAGACAATAAACAGAAATTATCGGGTGGTGCTAAGTACTGTGGAGAAAAGTAAAGCAGAATGAGCGGTGATGGTGGAGCAGTTCATGTTGCTATTTTAGGGATGGTAGTTAGGAAACCTCTGACTGATGAGGTGGCTTTAGAGCAGAAACCTAAAGGAAGTGAGAGAACAAACTGCATGTAGATATCTAGAGTTTTCTAGTTAGAGGGAATAGCAAGTACAAACATTGGTAAATTTGAGGAACAGCAAGAAGCTCAGGGCCAGTACTGATATCAGACCAGTTCCTTTAGGGCCTTGCCCTATAGGCTATTACAGAGAGTCACAGTTATGTTAGATTTCAGGTTATACTTTTTAGGGGTTAAAAACAACAATGGATAGAAAAGTGATGCTCTCATGAGTCCAGTTATAAAATTGTCGCCTTACAACTTAAACATGTCATTTGTGCTGTTGTTTGGTGTTTTTGGTGTAGAGGTTGGTCAGAGCACACTGTTACATGGGGCTAATTACTGGTAGTTTTTCTTCTTCTCTCTTTCCTGCTAGTGCCTGTAGGAAACACTTTAAAAAATATTTAATTATAAAATGTTGGCACCTCCATCTCAATAATTCCTAGAACTCTTGTTCCAAAATGAACAATTAATGTAATTTGGGATGTTGTCCTAGAGATGAATTTTTTTTAAAAAAGAAAAGTCACTCTCAGCAAACTCATATTTTTGGTCTTTTTAGATTGTGAATCGGCACGGTCCTGAGGCAGACAGGCATTTATTACGCTGCCTATTTTCGCATGTGGATTTCAGTGGCGATGGTAAAAGCAGTGGCAAAGATTTTCATCAGGTATTTGGGGCTTACATAGTATATA
This sequence comes from Grampus griseus, assembly GCF_964374135.1. Lineage (NCBI taxonomy): Eukaryota > Metazoa > Chordata > Mammalia > Artiodactyla > Delphinidae > Grampus > Grampus griseus. The sequence goes on along the minus strand of NC_139013.1, from coordinate 32,237,655 downwards.
TATATTCACTTAGATCTAATTGTTCCATGAATTGCATTTTGGGCATAGCTGTGTAGCAAACACATAAAGGATCCAAAAATAATCTTAGCTGAATGGCTAAAAGGCAGTGGGACTTTTCCTTTTCTTGTCCTTCTCTTCTCCTGCCTGACTGCAGACCATTACAGCTACTTAGTTCAGGTTTAGAGAGCTGGGAATCAGACCTGCCTGAAGGAAGCAGGACTGTGGGGAAGTCCAGCTTGACAAGTAAGTAAGGCAGAGAGAGGATCTCTTCACCTAGTTTGAGTTTCTATGGTTTGATTCTCAATCTGGGAACAGTTTGTCATGATATTACTCCTTATAGTTATCTTGTCAGTAGACTTTCTTCTGTAGAGGTTTTGGTTTAACACCTGTTGCTAATAGACTTTGGTAGTTTCAATAGGATTTTTAAAGAGCTGATGTAGAAACAGTGTACAGTATCAGATTACCCTTTAATGTTCTGAGCAATGCTGCTTCTATTTGTGCAAGAAGATGACTGTTAGTGCTAATGAAAATTCATTTGTTATTTTTAAAGACTCAGTTTCTGATTCAGGAGTGTGCGTCACTGATTACGAAGCCAAATTTTATCTCCACGCTGTCCTATGCCATTGATAATCCATTGCACTATCAGAAGGTTGGTATTCCTTTTATCTTTAGTGGTCCTAAGAATGTGATCTTTTATTAGGTTTTCTAAAAAGGCCTTAATCCTTGGCCTCATAATATCATATTGTAAATAAAAATTTCAGATACTTTCTTTGGAGTTTTTGTAGCTTTCTAACAAAGTCAAGGTGGTTTGATAATAATTAGAATCTTAATAAAACCAGATCATGTGAAGGCTTAAGCTTGTCAGAACACAGTTCCACAGCTGTTGGTAGCAGCACTACAGAATTGTCACTCCTATGTAGCACCATAATTGGGTAAACAGATGCTTTTATAAACTTTTTGAAAATTGTATGTTCTTATTTTAAAATAAAGTTTGGTTTGTTTCAGAGTTTAAAGCCTGCACCCCACTTATTTGCCCAGCTGAGTAAAGTTCTCAAGTTAAGCAAAGTACAAGAGGTAAGTGATTTAAGAAAAGAGATGTAGGCAAAATTAGAAATAAAACAACTATTTGACTCTTTGGTCAATCTAACCCTTCTTGTTTCAGGTAATTTTTGGCCTTGCCCTCTTGAATTCTTCCAGCTCAGATCTCAGAGGTTTTGGTAAGTTTCCTTTTCCCTAAAGATCCTATAGTGAAGTTAGAGTCTTTAAAACCCGTGGGCTTCTGAGTCTTGAGCCTCCATAGTTTAGAGAGTAAGATTATTTTCTTTTGGTCTCTTTTATGTATGTATGTATATGTACGTATGGTAAAAACATAAAATTTACCTTCGTAACCATTTTCAAGTGTATAATTCAGTAGTGTTAACTATATTCACATTGTTGTATAATGGATGTCTGGAACTTCTTTGTCTTGCAAAACTGAAACTCTGTACCCATCTAAAAATTCTCCATTCCCTCTCCTCCTCCTGCCCCTGCCCCCCACCGCCAAGTCCCTGGTAACTGGTCTTTTGTTTTTATGCCTACCAGCTAGAGCTGTAAAAACATTAGAGGGTGAAGGGTGAGTTGGTGAGTGAGAATGATGATCACCTGTATTTTGATGATATGTGAATTCTTACCCATCGTGGTGCAAAAATAACTTGTGGTTTTTTATTTATCTCATTTCTAGCTGCCCAGTTTATCAAACAGAAGCTTCCAGATCTTCTGCGTTCTTACATTGACGCAGACGTCAGTGGAAATCAAGAAGGTGGCTTCCAGGATATAGCAATAGAAGTCCTACACCTCCTCCTCTCCCATCTCCTCTTTGGGCAGAAGGGAGCCTTTGGAGTTGGACAGGAACAGATAGACGCTTTTCTTAAGACGCTGCGCAGAGGTAAAAAGGAGTGTCTGTAGCCTACAAAAGATGATTTCTTTGGATGAACACACATTACAAAGGATTGTAGAATACAAATGAAGGCAGTGATTTACTTTTCTGTTAACTTCGTAATCTTTCAAGGAAGAGAGTATTTTATAATTTAAAATATGAAAATGATAAAAGCCTCATTATAGACAAGGTATAAAATGAAGAGCACTTACCAGCAATATTGTTATCTAAGTACAATCTCATTTCAGACTTGGTATATTTCCACGTGGTCAGATTTTTCCCTTTTAGGGAGACAGAGACTACAGTATTTGTGACATGCTCTCTTTAGTTTAAAATGTCAATCACTATCATATATCCACTTTACCTCTTGGCTGTTGGCATTGTTATGCTAAGATAACTCCTGGTTCTGTTGTTGCCATCCTCCTTCCTCTGATCCTTTTTTTAGAGATAGTGTTTAAAACAAATCTTTTATAGTGGACTAACCACTATCCAGTTTCACTCTTATTATTGTTTACTTCTTAACATTGATATAGTTTAATTTAAACTTCATTAACTTTCTCAGTAATAGGACGTTTTCCACTTGTCAGTGAAATAGAGAGAGACTGATGTACCAATTATTTCTGATGTCTTCCTTGCATGGGAATTGATAGCCCTTTTATGAAATTTTAAAGTAATATTTAGGGTGCAATAGATAATGGGATCCTAATAAAAAAATTAAAAATATACTTATGACCATTTTTTGTGACATAAGAACATTCAAATTTTAGAATTGGGGTTGAAGTCATAACTTGGGCTAGGCTAGCTGGATTGGAAAAACTGAATAACTTTGGTTTGAATATGGACTTGTGAAAACTCAGGTTTGAGAGGCTTTTAAAGAGTAAAAGAGGATAGTTTGTTATTAATCAATATAGCAGTTATAATTATCTTTTTCCTTCTTCAGATTTTCCCCAGGAACGCTGTCCCGTGGTGCTTGCACCACTTTTATACCCTGAAAAACGGGACATCCTAATGGACAGAATCCTGCCTGATTCTGGAGGGGTAGCTAAAACCATGATGGAGAGCTCTTTGGCTGACTTCATGCAAGAAGTGGGCTATGGCTTTTGTGCAAGGTTGGTAGTCAGACATTTTAAACTTCTGATTACTCTTGTGAAAAGCACAATGTAATTCTTTAAAGCAAGTTCCTAAAGATTCCTTAATGTATTATCTTTGCCTCAAGAATTTTGCTTCTAAATTTAATCTTCCACATATTAGTTTTGGTGGCAGCTATAAATGTTCTCATGGCTAAATTTCCATCTCTCCATCCTCCCTAGTTTCTCAAATTTAAGGATCAGAGGTTCCTAGCCTAGTCGCCATGGTAGGCAGTTTTAGCTTTTGAGAGGGAGGGCATTGAGGCAAGTGTTCATGGAACTTGCATCATTTCCCATCCATCATGTCTAATATGCTCTTCCCTGCCCGCACCCTCAATTTCCTTGCTGTACCTTGATTTCTACAGTCTTCCTTTTCTGCCTTTTTCATACCCTGCCTCTCACTTATTTTCCTCACCTGCCAGGGGCATAAAAGGAAATTGTTTCACCCTAATGGTAGCACATAGGACTGTGATATAGTGAATTGTTAATATTTTTCTGAGAATATGTTATTAAGGGCATTAATGTGCTTTGCTTTGACTTTAAGTGTAACATTTAATGTTTTTAAAACTCATACAAACCACATTTCCGCTTATGTTTGAAAGTGTATTTCTTGTGTGTGTATAAATGTGCCTGGCATAAAACTTTTGTTGATGCAAAGTGAAAAAGTTAAAATACATTTTCAGGACTTTGTACATATCAGAATAACTCTTGAGTTATCAGTATTTTAAAGAATAACTTGATTTATACCGAATATTGACATAATTTTATGTCTCTTTGTAGATACTACTGTTAACTCATATTTCCTTCTTCCATCGGTATTTTAAACGTTTTCTGTTTCCTTAAGTAGGTGGATTTTACACTCCTAGCTATGTGAAAGTAACAAGAAATGCAGCTTATTACTCTCTATGTTAGTAAAACTCTAGCGACTTCACTCGTTTTATATGAGTGTTTTATATGAGTGTTTCTTAACCTTGGTATTGAGGGTACCATTTTTTTTTTAACATCTTTATTGGGGTATAATTGCTTTACAATGGTGTGTTAGTTTCTGCTTTATAACAAAGTGAATCAGTCATACATAAACTTATGTTCCCATATGTCTTCCCTCTTGCGTCTCCCTCCCTCCCACCCTCCCTATCCCACCCCTCCAGGCTGTCACAAAGCACCGAGCCAATATCCCTGTGCCATGCGGCTGCTTCCCACTAGCTATCTACCTTACTATGTTTGTTAGTGTGTATATGTCCATGACTCTCTCTCGCCCTGTCACAGCTCACCCTTCCCCCTCCCCATAACCTCAAGTCCGTTCTCTAGGAGGTCTGCGTCTTTATTCCTGCCTTACCCCTAGGTTCTTCATGACATTTTTTTTTTCTTAAATTCCATATATATGTGTTAGCATACGGTATTTGTCTTTTTCTTTCTGACTTACTTCACTCTGTATGACAGACTCTAGGTCTATCCACCTCATTACAAATAGCTCAATTTCGTTTCTTTTTATGGCTGAGTAATATTCCATTGTATATATGTGCCACATCTTCTTTATCCATTCATCCGATGATGGGCACTTAGGTTGTTTCCATCTCCGGGCTATTGTAAATAGAGCTGCAGTGAACATTTTGGTACATGACTCTTTTTGAATTTCGGTTTTCTCAGGGTATATGCCCAGTAGTGGGATTGCTGGGTCATATGGTAGTTCTATTTGTAGTTTTTTAAGGAACCTCCATACTGTTCTCCATAGTGGCTGAACCAATTCACATTCCCACCAGCAGTGCAAGAGTGAGGGTACCATTTTTTGAAGTTAAATTTCTGTTTCAGTATTGAAGAATGTCGCAATATAATCATGCAGTTTGGTGTTCGGGAGGTCACAGCTGCCCAGGTTGCAAGGGTTTTGGGAATGATGGCTCGAACTCATTCAGGATTAACAGATGGAATTCCATTACAGGTAGGTGTGGAAATAAACTATTTTACAAAGTGAATTAATGTCCTGCCCTCTTTATTTTATTTATTAAATTACAGTATGATTGTTCTACCAACCAGAGCTGAACACATTGAGTAGTTGGCTTTGTTTAATTCAGATTTTAATTCTACAGAGTATCTCTGCTCCTGGCAGTGGGATCTGGAGTGATGGAAAAGATAAAAGTGATGGAGCACAGGCACACACATGGAATGTAGAAGTCTTGATTGATGTTCTCAAAGAACTGGTGAGTACACATGTAATGTTATATATTTATGATGTTAGTATGATATAGCCCAACGAAAGAAAATTTTAATGAATAAAATGCCTAGCTGAATGAGAACTGCAGTGTTTTATAATTTCTGACTTCAAAAGTAATGAAGCAGGCTTCCCTGGTGGCGCAGTGGTTGAGAGTCCGCCTGCCGATGCAGGGAACACGGGTTCGTGCCCCGGTCCGGGAAGATCCCACATGCCGCGGAGCGGCTGGGCCTGTGAGCCATGGCCACTGAGCCTGCGCGTCCGGAGCCTGTGCTCCGCAGCGGGAGAGGCCACAACAGTGACAGGCCTGCGTACCGGAAAAAAAAAAAAAAAAAGTAATGAAGGGTCCGAGATAATTATGTACTGGAAATAGTATGCAATCAAACTCTAGCTTTGTTCATAATGAATTGTTGCTATGCAATTCTGAGTAGCACTGCTGAGGTGGTTTGGTAGGTTGTTAGTGTGTGGTTTTTTGGGGAGGATGAATATGTTACAAGGTAATGATTGTATGAGGAATTACTGAGGAGAAAGAAAGTCTTCTGAAATTTTTCTGGAAGGTGCAACAAAAACCCTGCCAACCTTCTTTATGGGATATTATTATAGGGATAAAAAAAGCCATACTTACCTTACTACTTCCACTTCTGAAATATCCATAGACTAAATAATTGGTCCCCAAATAAACAACGTACCTCTCCTAAAATATTGAACTGTTAAAATAAAATATAAAAAAGTGAAACTTCTAGTTATTAAAAGGGAGTGATGAAATTTAGTCAGTGAGAGAACAGTGGAGTCACGATCAAGATGTAATGTTTTCAGTCTTGTTCATAAAATGTCAAGGAACAAAATGTAACACTAAAGACTACAAATAAATACTTCCCTAACATTCTTGATAAGGTGTCAGGTCATTTGTCTATCCTATTTCTCATTTTTAGTTTCCTACATTTGTAACTTGTAAGTAAAATTGAGTAACAGGGAATCATACTGTTCTCTGTGTGACCTTATTACTAACAGCATCAGTGGGTTTTCTTTTTATTTTTCTTAATAGTAGATGGGTTTATGGTGTTCAGACCTACTCTTCAGTAATAGAGGAGGGGAAAAAATAACACGTGATCATGGCAGAAAACTTAGAGAGTGAAAAGGAAGAAAAGCAAAATAAAACCACAGTTTTAGCACTTAAGGATAACCAGTTACTAATTGGTTTGGTTTTTTTCTTTTTTAATTTTTAAAAAAGTAATTAATTTATTTTTGTCTTTGTTGCTTCGCACGGGCTTTCTCTAGTTGCAGCAAGCAGGGGCTACTCTTCGTTGCGGTGCACAGGCTTCGCACTGCTGTGGCTTCTCTTGTTGCAGAGCACGAACTCTAGGCGTGCGGGCTTCAGTAGTTGTGGCGCATGGGCTTAGTTGCTCTGTGGCATGTGGGATCTTCCCGGACCAGGGCTCAAACCCGTGTCCCCTGCATTGGCAGGCGGACTCTTTTTTCTTTTTTTGCGGTACGTGGGCCTCTCACTGTTGTGGCCTCTCCCGTTGCGGAACACAGGCTCTGGACGCGCAGGCTCAGTGGCCATGGCTCACGGGCCCAGCCACTCCGCGGCACGTGGGATCTTCCCGGACCGGGGCGCGAACCTGTGTCCCCTGCATCGGCAGGTGGACTGTCAACCACTGCGCCACCAGGGAAGCCCTACTGATTTGTTTTTAACCTGTGGTTGTCTTGCAAATACGAAAACATGCTTTTCCCTCAGTTTCATCTTTGTACTTTATTGCACTATTGAAAAACTCTTTTTTAAAAAAATTGCAGACAAGGACAGTTTTCCATGTTATCTGAACCTATGTTTTGATTTCAGAGAGTGCAAAGGCTATAAATTGAACGCCTTCACTGTGGATTTGAATAGTTGAATTAGTAATCTCTTTTCTTCTTCCTTTTTCTCGTATATTTGAGTTTCTGTACAATTTTTTGTAGAAAGGGAACAGAGGACAATTTCAGATACACATCGGGTTAATAATTTTTCTGATTTACTTCCAAGGATGGGAGGAGGAAACCATAGGGGCACGCCTGTGGATTTACCAAACTTAACTCTCTCTAGGATAATGCTGTTTAATAGTATATTTATGGTTTTATTCTGTCACAGCCAGTCCTTGAAACAAATTTTAGAAAGAAAAAAATGTTACCTCTGAATGCCATTGTTGTCTTAGAGTGAATACCCCAACTGACGTTTATTCTTTGTACCATATACAAAGCAAGCATTAAAGTCTTTATGGATTGAAAGGTGTCACCTTAGAGCAAAACTAAACTGGACATAACGCTTTGGTTGGAGATTTAATTATGAAGTGTGCGCAGCCTTTTCTTCTTTCAAGCACAAAATATTCTTCTGTTTTTTCTTTCCCCCTTTTCTTTTTGGCCACGCTGTGCAGCATGCGGGGTTTTAGTTCCCCGACCAGGGATCGAACTTGTGCCCCCGGCATCGGGAGCACAGGGTCTTAACCACTGGACCGCCCGGGAAGTCCCAAGCACAAAATATTCTTATTGCTTGGTGCAGAGTGTTTGGTAAATTATCTTCTCTAAATGTGTTTCCTTTGCTTTGTGTTTCTTTAAGGAATCTCATACTGCTTTTATGAATACCTTTTCATAAAACATTTTTGAATGGAATTTTTAGTCATTTTGACATAAAGAATCTAGACCACTTTTCCTGATGCATACATTGGGATGCTTTTAGGGGAGATCTTTAGTTAATTAAGATTTTTTAAAAAAAATAAATTTATTTATTTATTTTTGGCTGCATTGAGTCTTCATTGCTGCGCACGGGCTTTCTCTAGTTGCGGCGAGCAGGGGCTACTCTTCATTGCGGTGCACGGGCTTCTCATTGCGGTGTCTTCTCTTGTTGTGGAGCACAGGCTCTAGGCGCGGGCTTCAGTAGTTGTGGCACGTGGGCTCAGTAGTTGTGGCTCGTGGGCTCTAGAGCACAGGCTCAGTAGTTGTGGCGCACGGGCTTAGTTGCTCCGCGGCATGTGGGATCCCCGGACCAGGGATCAAACCCCCATGTCCCCTGCATTGGCCGGAGGATTCTTAACCACTGCACCACCTGGGAAGTCCTTGTTAATTAAGATTGATATTTGGGATAATTGATTTATCTTTGCAGCTTTGTTCCAAGGTAGTGGAATCTTACTATAAAGATGAGGCACTAAGTGAAGTGTTATCTGTTTGCCCTATTGGGATGGGAGTGTTCGTTGGACTAAAGTAGGGGAAGAGATTTCCCCTTTATGTACTCACGTATTCACGAGTATGTTGTGAACTGAAAGGTAACTTGGAGTAGCTTGCTGGTAGAGCCAGTTTATTTTGAATATTAAGAATTTACCTTTCCAAGTCTCTTTGGAAATGCCAGAAAGATTTAGATGACTTTGAGTCTATAATTAGACCATCTTGATTGAACTTCAGATTTAATATGGCTCTTTGGATAAAGCAATCAAACACTTTTGTTCATTAAACTTTTTTTTTGGCTACGTTGGTTCTTTGTTGCTGTGCGTGGGCTTTCTCTAGTTTCAGAGAGTGGGGGCTACTCTTTGTTGCGGTGCGCGGGCTTCTCGTTCACGGTGGCTTCTCTTGTTGCGGAGCACAGGCTCTAGCCGCGCAGGCTTCAGTAGTTGCTGCACGTGGGCTCAGTAATTGTGGTGTATGGGCTTAGTTGCTCCACAGCATGTGGGATCTTCCTGGACCAGAGATCGAACCTGTGTCACCTGCATTGGCAGGCGGGTTCTTAACCACTGCATCACCAGGGAAGTCCCTTTTCATTAAACTTTGAAATGCTTTTCTTTTTTAGAACCCAAGTTTGAATTTCAAGGAAGTAACTTACGAACTGGACCATCCTGGATTTCAAATTCGTGACAGTAAAGGACTTCATAATGTAGTGTATGGCATTCAGAGGGGTCTGGGTATGGAAGTGTTCCCTGTAGACCTCATATACAGACCTTGGAAACATGCAGAAGGCCAGGTAAGTGAATGATGTTTAGCTATAGAAGAGGCAAAGAATCATGGCTTAGATAGTGCCGTCTATCCATTGATTAAAATATTCTTTTAATGTAGAATTTGTTTGGCATTGCTCAGAAAAGCAGAGACTGATAAATTTTGAAGGAACATTATTATAGTTTAGTACCAGTCAGACTCAGCTGAAGTGTAGCAATCAAACTGTTTTCCCAATAGTTTAATGATGTTTGTCTCCGGGGTCACCTCACCATGCACCTTTCATTTGTCTGACTTGTCTGTGGTTTTGAAAGATCGCATAATTAAGATTTTAAAGGGAAATTTCATTCTGATGAATGAGAATTAAGATTGAGATTAGCCTAGTGAAAATGTTTCACATTTTTATAACATTCACACTCATTTATGGTAGTAAGGACTTTTTTCTCTTGTTCCAGCTCTCCTTCATTCAGCATTCCCTTATAAATCCAGAGATCTTCTGTTTTGCCGACTACCCATGTCATACTGTTGCCACTGATATTCTGAAAGCACCACCAGAGGATGACAATCGAGAAATTGCCACATGGTAAACACTCTTCATCTAGCTTTTCTTGAAAGGGTCACTTATACTTTTTTGAATTACAAGATTAATAGTGAGCCAACTACGTAGTTAAAAGGTTTAAACGAAACAGTATTTTTAGTAAGCCTACTTACCCTAAATTTTTATAAAGTAGGGTGTTGGTGGATGAAAATCTATATTTAGTCTCCTTATCACTAGATACATCTTTCCTCTTGTAATGTCTGCCATTGTATATTTTCTGTAACAATCAAATGTTAGAAGGTTTTTACTTCTCCCTTAATGTTAAATCCCTTTCTTCTCTCTGTAGATTTGCTTGCTTGCTTTCTTTTTAAGTGGCTCAAAATGGCCAGTGGATGAAATCTAAAACTTTAAGCTGAATTATCTATTTCTCTGAGTTTCAATTCAAAATTTCTGCTGGAGAATCTGACTGGCTCAGTTGGTTTCTTCTGGAACTAACTCCTCTCTGGGGATGTGAGATAAAGATGGTAAAAGTACTTCCATCACTGTTATAATAAACCCACAGCTGTGCAGAGTGGGCATGGACTGGATTGGTCCCCAAAGACATCTACTTTATAATGTTTCTTCCATTTTTCCCAGCCATACTCCCCTAGGACACATCTTATAAACAAAGGATGGTAAACTTCCTGTAAAGGGCTTTACAAGCCAGATGGTCTCTGTAGCAACTACTTAACTCTTTAATTGTAGCACAATGTAAATATGGGTGTGGCTCTGTTCCAACAAAACAGTATTTACAAAAATAGGCAGTGGGTGAGATTTGGCTTGTGGATGTAGTTTGCTGATCCCTGTTCTGAAAGATTGACCAAAGCAGTGGTTTTTTCTGAAGTATGTCCTTTCCCCAGGTGCTAGCCAACATTGGATGTACAGGATAGTTTTTTTTTTTTTCTCCTGTTAAGTCTAATGTGTACGGCAGTATGTCTTCATTTTATTTTAACAGATAAAGGCCTCTTTCCATTTTATAAAATTGAAATGTCATATACATTTAATAATTCCTTAATGTAGCTATATATTCAGATTTCCCTAACTGTCTCAAGAATGCTTTTTAACAGTTTGTATGATTGAGAGTCCAAACAAGGTCCACATAGTTTCTTTTATGCTGTAAGTCTTTCTTCTCCCTTTTTTTTTTTCTTAAATATAATTCTTGGCCATCGATTTAATGGAGAAGTAGGATCAGTTATCCTATAGTCTACCCTGTGGTATGGGGTATCTGTTTCCTCATGGTGTTTAATTTGATCCCTATCCCCATAGTTTTCATGGACTAAGGGTAGCAAAACCTTGAGGCTAGATTGAAGTCAACCACATTTAGCTTCTTGGGGCAAGAATAATTCATAGGGGGCATTGTGCACCTAAGTAAAAACTTGGTGTTACCGAACTAAGTGTTTGGGCTTTTTTTTTTTTTAATGGAAGTATAGTTGATTTACAGTGTTGTGTCAGGCTGTATTTTTATGTAGAATTTTTCTTGTGTATAATTATATCTATATTTGTGTTGGATTTTTGACTGTTTCTAAACTACTATTTGTTTTTATTTTGCACTCTAATCACAAAAGTTTTTGATGGTAACTCTTTGGTAAGGTGGTCCATGGTTATGCACATGGTCAGTCATGTCTGCTGTCCTTCATCATGTATTCTCTTAATTTGGACTGCCTTTGAAATTAGTTTGAAAGCATACCAGCATTATATATTTGAGATGAACACCAATTTAAATATTTTTCAAATATTAAAAGATGACAACTTGGTTTTGTCTTGATAGCTGGTATCACTTACTTGGAAAATGAATTTTGTGTACTTAGGTTTTCATTGATAGAGTATCTTACTTCCATTCTTGTTAGGAAGAGCTTGGATTTGATTGAATCTCTGCTGAGGCTCGCAGAGGTAGGGCAATATGAGCAAGTCAAACAACTCTTCAGCTTCCCTATCAAACACTGTCCAGACATGCTGGTATTGGCCTTACTACAAATCAACACCTCCTGGCACACCTTGCGCCATGAACTCATCTCCACTCTGATGCCAATTTTCCTTGGAAACCACCCTAACTCAGCTATAATTTTGCACTATGCATGGCATGGGCAGGTAAGATATGACCATTTCTTTGTCTTAATAAACGGACATTCTTTTTTTTTTTTAATTTTTATTGGAATATAGTTGATTTACAATGTTGTGTTAGTTTCAGGTGTATAGCAAAGTGAATCTGTTATTACATATACATGTATCCACTCTTTTTCAGATTCATTTTCCATATAGGCCGTTACAGAGTATTGAGTAGAGTTTCCTGTGCTATACATTAGGTCCTTATTAGTTATCTGTTTTATATATAGTAGTGTGTATATGTGAATCCCAGTCTTCCAGTTTATCTCCCCCCACCCCATAATGGACATTCTTTCTTTTTTTTAATTTGGCTGTGCGGCACGTGGGATCTTTAGTTGTGACATGCAGGGTCTTGGTTGTGGCATTGGGGGATCTAGTTCCCTGACCAGGGATCAAACCCAGGCTCCCTACATTGGGAGCATGGAGTCCTAACCACTGGACCACCAGGGAAGTCCTGACATTTCTTTTTTTATTAATTTTCATTGGAGTATAGCTGCTTTACAATGGTGTGTTAGTTTCTGTTGTGCAGCAAAGTCATTCAGTTATATGTATACATATATCCACTTTTTTATTTTTTTAAATTTATTTTAATTTTTGGCTGCATTGGGTCTTCGTTGCTGCGCGTGGGCTTTCTCTAGTTGTGGTGAGAGGCAGCTACTCTTCGTTGCGGTGCGTTGGCTTCTCATTGCTGTGGCTTCTCTTCCTGCGGAGCACGGGCTCTAGGTGCGCGGGCTTCATTAGTTGCAGCACGCGGGCTCAGTAGTTGTGGCTCACGGGCTCCAGAGCACAGGCTCAGTAGTTGTGGCACACAGGCTTAGTTGCTCCGCGGCATGTGGGATCTTCCTGGACCAAGGCTCGAACCCATGTCCCCTGCATTGGCAGGCGGATTCTCAACCACTGCGCCACAAGGGAAGCCCTATCCACTCTTTTTTAGATTTCCTTCCCATTTAGGTCACCACAGAGCATTGAGTAGAGTTTTTGTACAGTAGGTTCTCATTAGTTATCTGTTTTATACTAGTAGTGTGTATATGTGAATCCCAATCTCCCAGTTCATCCCAGCCCACCCTCCCCTTCCCCCCTTGGTAACTGCAAGTTTGTTTTCTACATCTGTGATTCTATTTCTGCATAATTGACATTCTTTTGATGATGTTTACCTAGAGAAATTGTTAATCATTGAATTTTGACACTGAAAAAGTCACACTTCTATAAAACTTATTTTATCTTTTAGCATCATGTGAGCATTAAAGTATAAAACTTGAAAGAGCAAGGAGGCAAGACAATTTTAAAAAAATCAGTATTATGAAAGGTCTGTATTGCTAGTGTACCAGTATCCTTTCGATAGCAGTAAAGAGCTTAATCATTTATCATAGAACTAGAAGGTTCTCATTTCACTTTTTAACAGTAAATGGAAGAAGATCATAAAACAGTTTAATTGAGGGCTTCCCTGGTGGCGCAGTGGTTGAGGGTCCGCCTGCCGATGCAGGGGACGCGGGTTCGTGCCCCAGTCCGGGAAGATCCCACATGCTGCGGAGCGGCTGGGCCCGTGAGCCATGGCCGCTGAGCCTGCGCGTCTGGAGCCTGTGCTCCGCAGCGGGAGAGGCCCGTGTACCGCAGAAAACAAAAACAGTTTAATTGACATAATTTTGTTTTATCCAGATCCAGCATTTAAATTTTATTTTGGTTCCTGCTGAGATTTCAAGCCCTTGTGCTCCTGCACCCCCCACCCCTTGCCAATTTTGTAGAATATATTTGACAAATACTCTCTTGTCCATTGATTTCCCCCCCGCATAGCCTACATTTTAAATAAAGATATATGTAGAAGCTTTAAGAAAAAGCAGTCATCTTCCCCTTTATATCAATGTGCCCCTTCCCTTTTTAAGATATTCTTGCTGTAGTTTGTTGTAAACAAGTGCTTTTAAAAATTCAGATAAGACTTTATAAATGAAAAACATTAGCCTTGGTTGCATGCCTTTCAGTCAGACCAACTCCATTTCTAGAGACTCAAATCACATGACAGTAATGTTTATCAGACATTTAACCAAAAGTTTGTAGCCCAGACATTCTTAGGCTTTTCTCACCACATCTGTGAGGTGGAAAGGGCAGAGTGGAAGGACTTGTATCTCCACTCCTGGTTAGATACTTGTTTTGCTAGGACTTTCTGTCAGTCTAAGACAGTTACTGGAAAGTGATTTAGACAGTGATAGTAATTGCCTTGCTGTTGCTTCTGTGAGAAACATTTTCTAAATTACCATTCAACTGTACACTTTTAGATCAGTCTTCAAAGACAGGCTGTTTTCCGCAAAAAAGAGAAATTGAATAATTACAAAAAATGAGCATGATCATTTGTGAAAATAGCTAGATTTAGAATGTACAAACTCTAGTCCCAGAAATACTGATAAAACACTACCCTGTGCAGCATGAGAGATGATTACCGTAAACTGTTTTGTTTTTATAGGCCAGTGATTTGTGATTTAATTTAAGGGATCATATAAACTTGATGCATCGTCATATTCTCATCATACTTCAGCTTTGAAAATGTATAGGCAGACTTTTATAGGACAAATAAATTTGTTGTATGTGACTACATGACCCCAGGGTTTTGGGGTAGGCCTCATTTGGGAAATATGGACAAAACTGCTTTCCCACAAAATAAACGTCACTGTAATCAATGCTTGAGGCTTGAGCTTTGTTGTCTGCACTGATACACCTCAGTTTTACATAAATACAAGTAAAATCAGCATTTGCAACAGCCTATCAAAATGGTCAGTAGTATTGCTATTTAACCCTCCTTTTTCTTTTCTTAGGGACAGTCTCCCTCAATCCGCCAACTTATCATGCATGCGATGGCAGAATGGTACATGCGAGGGGAACAGTATGACCAGGCCAAATTGTCTCGAATACTTGATGTGGCCCAGGACTTGAAGGTGAGCTTGGAGGGACAGATTAACGGTTTTTCTTTATTAATGATAAAAAATAACATTTTTATGTAACATAGGTGCTTTAGGAATAATTCACATGTAACTAGCTCTTAGCTAGAATGGTTGAGATTTAGAATTTTTCCTTGTATTGTAGAAAGAGATTGGAAGAAGAGTGGTTTTAGAAATGTAAAAATGTTTTCATTTACATTTCACTGAATTTTGTTTAGTCTTCTGTGATATTTGTAAGGCTGTTTTAAAGCAAGTGATAATTGACCTCAGATGTAATCTGTGAGATACAATTTTTGGAGAAATTGGTTGGCTTTCAACCCTTTTGCAGATTTCATTAGCATTAACAGGGTCTTTTGATAAATAGTGTGATTCTTGATGTCTTTGATCACTGGTAATGGTGTTGTAGTTGTACTTAGGTTAGAGTAAGCCTGAGTTTAGATTTTTTTAAATGGGTAAGGATAATTTTTCACGCTTTTGTGTTTTGCTTTGCTTTAGGTTAAATTATTTGAAAAAACACAGGGTAAAGTTTATTTTGAAGGTAAAGTCATGTGTTTGTCTTTGAAATGTGATCTTATTTTAAGTAGGGACAAGTGTTACCATTGATTTCTACTAAGCTGTTTAAAAAATTATGACTAAGAAAATATTAGCAGTATGTTTTATTTAGACTTGTTTGTGAAAATAAAAACTGGAAACAGAAAATAGGACAGAAAAGTCACTCAGTTGCTTGACTCGTAGTTTCTAATATCCTTTTTCTTTAGGCCTTGTCAATGCTGCTAAATGGTACTCCATTTGCCTTTGTTATTGACCTTGCTGCACTTGCTTCACGTCGTGAATACCTCAAACTTGACAAGTGGCTCACAGATAAAATTCGAGAGCATGGAGTAAGGATTTGTCTGTTTATTACTGCTTTTGATTTTTGATGGTCAAGATAGCTTAAGAAAGTGGCAATGAAGATGTTATTGTATTCTGGATTTTAGTCATAGTGCTTAGTCTTATCTGAAAGCAATTAATGATGAATTTCAAATACAGAGAGACTTTCTCTTTTCCAGGAACCTTTTATCCAGGCTTGTATGACTTTTTTAAAGAGACGGTGTCCTTCTATTTTGGGTGGACTTGCACCAGAGAAAGATCAGCCCAAAAGTGCTCAACTTCCTCCAGAAACTCTGGCGACAATGTTGGCCTGTTTACAAGCTTGTGCAGGGTAAGAATAGCATGCTTGAAAATGACTGTTTAATATTGGAATTGGATTGAATGGATAACTGTTGATTTGAGGAAAAGGGGTTGAATGATTAAAAGTGACAACATCTAAGGTAATCCAGTGGTTTTTAAGTCCAAAGTACTATATATACTACATAAAATATGTATGAGATCTGTTTGAGTTAATTTTTTTGTATGTGGTGTGAGACAGGGTCCCAGATGCATAGTTTTGCATGTGAATATTCATTTGTCCTAACACCATTTGTTGAAGAGACTGGTCTGTCCCTGTGGAATTGTCTTCTAAAAGATCAGTTACACATAATACATGAGTTTATTTTGGGGCTCTTAGTTCTATTCCATTGATCTTGTCTATCCTTATGCCAGTACCACACTGTCTTGATTACTATCGCTTTTTAGTAACTTTTAAAATTGGGAAGTGTGAGTTCTCCAACTTTGCTCTACTTTTTCAAGATTGTTTTGGTCATTCTGCGTCCCTTGAATTTTCATAAGAATTTTAGGGTCATCTTGTCAATTTCTGCAAATAAATTACATAGCCCAGTGAGATTTTGATAAGGATTATGTAGAATCTTTAGATCATTTGGGGGGATAGTGCCATTTTAACAGTATTAAGCCTTCCAATTCATGAATCTGAGATATTTACCCATTTCTTTAGGGCTCTGATTTCTTTCAGTATGTTTGCACTTCTTTTGTTATGCTTATTGATAGGTATTTTGTACAAGTCATGAACCTCCAGTCTAAAGTTGGATAGAAGTGGTGAGAGCAGACAGCCTTATCTTGTTCCTGATTTAGGAGAAAAGTATCCAGTGTTTCAGAATTAACTTTGATGTTAGCTGTGGGTTTTTTATAGTTATATTTCACATTGAGGGGGGTTTCCTAGTTTGTGTGTGTGTGTGTGTGTGTGTGTGTGTGTGAGAGAGAGAGAGAGAGAGAGAGAGAGAGAGAGAGAGAGAGAGAGAGAGAGAGAGAGAGATGAGTTTGGTTTGGTTTGGCTTTGGTTGCGCCTCAAGGCACACGGGATCCTAGATCCCTGACCCAGGGATGGAACCTATGCCCCCTGCAGTGGAAGTTCAGAGTCTTAACCACTGGACTGCCAGGGAAGTCCCTGTTTGGTGTTTTTTCATTAAAGCATTTTGTCAAATGTTTCTGTCTGCATCTATTGAGATGATCATGTGTTTTTTGTTTTTTATTCTGTTGGTGTGGTATGTTATGTTAATTGATTTTTTGGATGTTAGAAAACCTTGCCTTCCTGGGATAAATCTCATTTGGTCTTTGTATACACTTCCTTTTTATATGCTGCTGAATTCAGTTTGCTAGTATTTGGTGAGCATTTTTGTGTCTGTATTCCTAAGGGATATTGTTCTGTAGTTTTCTTGTGTTGTCTTTGGTTTTGGTATCAGGATAATATTGGCCTCATAAAATGAGTTGATAAGTGTCCAGTCTTCTAATTGTTGTGAGAAGGTTTGGTGTTAATTCTTTAAATGTTCCATAGAATTCAGTGAATCCCTCTGGTCTTGGGCTTTTTCTTGTGGGTGGATGTTGTTTACTAATTCAGTATCTCTACTTGTTATTGCTGTGTTGAGATTTTCTGTTTCTTCTGGAGTTAGATTCAGTAGTTTGTGTCTTTCTAGGAATTTGTCTATTTCATCTAGCTTATTTAATTTGTTAGCATACAATTGTTTTATACGATACCCCATAATCTTTCTTGGTTCTGTAATGTTGGTAGTAATGTCCTCTCTTTGAATTTCTGGTTTTAGTAATTCAGGTCTTCCATTTAGTTTATTGCAGCTCTAAACTTTATTATTTCCTTCCTTCTGCTTATTTTGGGTTTAGTTTGAGCTTTTAAAAAATTTATTAATTGGAAGGTTAGGCTTTTTTATGCTAACATCTCTGTCATGTTATATAATTATCATTTATGTTTTGTGGTGAGAACAATTAAGATCTAGGCTCTCAGCAACTTTGAAGTTTATAATAAAGTAGTGTTGACTCTACACATTACTGAAAGTGAGGTGTAGAAGCCTCCAGCTATATTTTTGAATTATCTATTTCTCCCTTTAATTCTCCCTTCATATGTTTTGGGACTCTGTAAGTATGTATGTCTTTCTGTTGGATTGGCCTTTTTATTATTATAAAGTATCTTTGTCTATTAATTTTTTTCTTAAAGGCGATCTTGTCTGAAATTAGTATAGTCATTGTAGTTCTCTTTTGGTTAAGGTTTGCAAGGCATACCTTTTTTCATTTTTTACTTTCAAGTTATATGTGTTTTTTAAAAATCTAAAGTGTCTCCTTTAGACAGCATATAATTGGATTATTTTTTAAAAATCCATTTTGACCATTTCTGCCTTTTAATTGGAGTATTTAATTTATTTACATTTGACATAATTACTGCTAAGGTAGGATTTACCCATGCTCTTTTGCTTAGTTTTTCTATATGTCGTATGTCTGTTTTGCATCTCCATTCCTCCATTACTGCCTCCTTTAGTGTTTTTTTTTTGTTTCGTTTTGTCTTTAATTTATTTATTTATTTATTTAGTTTTGGCTGCATTGGGTCTTTGTTGCTGTGTGCAGGCTTTCTCTAGTTGCGGCAAGCAGGGGGCTGCTCTTCGTTGTGGTGCGTGGGCTTCTCATTGCGGTGGCTTCTCTTGTTGCGGGGCATGGGCTCTAGGCACGCAGGCTTTGGTAGTTGTGGCGTGTGAGCTTAGTAGTTGTGGCTCGCGGGCTCTAGAGTGCAGGCTCAGTAGTTGTGGCGCACAGGCTTAGTTGCTCTGCAGCATGTGCGATCTTCCCGGACCAGGGCTCGAACCCATGTCCCCTGCATTGGCAGGTGGATTCTTAACCACTGGACCACCAGGGAAGTCTCTTCCTTTAATATTAAATAGATCTTTCTAGCATATCACCTTAATTTCCTTGCTGTTAACTTTGACATGTTTTTGAGTTTCTTTTTTCCTTTGGGTATTAAAATTAACATTTTTAACTCAAAACAATGTAGTTCCAATTAACACCAACTGAATTTCAGTAAGATGCAAAAATTTCCTCTAAACGGTTCTGTTCCTTTCCTCCTTCAAAGTGGTGCTCTTGGGCTTCCCTGGTGGCGCAGTGGTTGGGAGTCCGCCTGCCGATGCAGGGGACGCGGGTTCGTGCCCCAGTCCAGGAGGGTCCCACGTGCCGCGGAGCGGCTGGGCCCGTGAGCCGTGGCTGCTGAGCCTGCCCATCCGGAGCCTGTGCTCCACGGCCGCAGCGATGAGGGGCCCGCGTACCGCAAAGAATAAAAAAACAAAAACAAAGTGCTTCTATTGTCAAATAGTATCTTTATACGTTGTGTGCCCATCAAAAGATTTGATGTTATTGTTTAGTGTAATCATTGTCCTTTAAGCCAAGTAGGAGATAAAAGGATTATATATAAGCGAGAAATACAGTCATAATGTGTTTTATATTTCCTTATGTCCCTTTACGGGTGCTCTGTTTTTTCATACAGATTCGAGTTACTGTATAGTGTCTTCATTTCAGCCCAAAGGGTTTCTATTATTTCTTTCCCCTTTTTTTAAAAGTATTTATGTATTTGTTTATTTGGTTGTGCTGGGTATTAGTTGCGGCTCGTGGTCTCCTTAGTTGTGGCATGCAAACTCTTAGTTGCAGCATGCATGTGGGATCTAGTTCCCTGACCAGGGATCAAACCCAGGTCCCCTGCATTGGTAGCGCGGCAGAGTCTTAACCACTGTGCCACCAGGAAAGTCACTCTATTATTTCCTATTAGGGCAGGTCTGTTAACGATGAATTACCTCAGCTTTTGTTTATCTGAGAATATCTTAATTTTTCCTTTATATTTGAAGGATAGTTTTGTCAAATAAAGGATTTCTGATTGACATTACTTTTTCTTCAACACTTTGAATATGCCGTCCCACTACTTTCTGGCTTCCATAGCTATTAATTTTTTTAAAGGGTCCCTTGTATATAAGTTGCCCCTCTTGCTGCTGCTAAGATTTATTTCTTTCAACAGCTTGATTATGTTGTTTCTAGGCATGGATTTCTTTGAGCTTATATTACTTGGAATTCGTTGAGCTTCTTGGATGTGTAAATTAATTTTCATCAAATTCGGAAAGTTTTCAGCCATTTTATCAACAAATACTCTTTCTACCCCTTTCTATCTCCTCTCATTATGTTTTGTTGGTACCTTTGGTAGTGTTGCACATGTCTCAGTCTGTGTTTATTTTTTTCCCTTTCAGTTTTTCAATCTTTATTGGACTATATTCAAGTTCTTGGATGCTTTTTACGTGCTTGAATCTGCTGTTGGGAACCCGTAGTGAAGTTCTCATTTCAGTTATTTTACTTTCTTCTTTTTAAATTTGTATTGATACACTCTGTTTTTTGAGACATCTTTTTCAAACTTCCTGTAGTTCTTTTTTTGTTGTTTTTGTTAATCGTTTATTTATCAAGAGAAGCTGTTCCTTAGCCCAGATATTAGTAGTTCATAGTTTCATAGTTCAGGAACACAGGTAAGTGACAAACTTGCATGGAACTAAATGCAAAGAAATTCTTTATATTCCAAAATCACTTCACACTCTGAAAGATACCAGCCTTCCTCATCTCCTCAAAATCTTGTATGGAATCATAATTTCTGTAGAAGTCTGCATAGGCCTTCTTTCTTGGTGCAGCCACAGCAAACTTACAGAAAGCTGCAATTCCCAAGGAGATAATGAATGCTCCAGCAATATGAAATCACAGACGCTTGGCCAGAAGGCCACGCATCTGAGGTTTTGTCAAAGAACTGGAAGCCATGGTAGTTTTTCTCCTTGACAGCTCAACAACGATGTCCTTCCAGACAGGTGGAGAAATGGCCCTGTAGTTCTTTTGACTTTTTTTTTCTTTGAACATAGTTAAAATGGCTGATTTAAAGTCTTTGTCTGGTTAAGTCCAACATCCGTTCTTCCTGAGGGACAGTTTCTCTTGATAGCATTTTTTCCCTACGTATGGGCCATGCCTTCTTTGTGTGTGTGTGTGTGTGTGTGTGTGTGTGTGTGTGTGTGTGCGTGCGTGCATGTGTTGCATGTCTTATAATTTGTGGTCGAAAACTGGAAAGTTTAAATAATGTGGCAATTCTTGAAATCAGATTTTACCCCCACACAAGCGTTTTTTGTTTTGTTATTGCTCTTTTCTGAACGAATTCAGTAATGTCTGTATTCTTTGTCATCTTTGGTCCCTGAAATCTCTGTTTGGGTAAGCCTTGTGTTCAGCTAAGATTGGAGATTTTCTTATCAATAAGAATCAATAAGCTATTCTTTACCCTGTGATTCTGTATGCATTTTTAGGCACATCTTTAACACTAACTTTAATACTGTTAAACCCACTGAACTTTAACACCTTGTTCTTTTATTCGCCTGTAGTTAACCATTTTTGTTTTTTTGTGGGTTATCTCTGTGTTAGAAAAGTATATATTTTCCTCTTTCCGGTAGAAAAGGTAGTATATTATATACTTATTGCACTATGCTTCTTTCATTTGATCATGTATCCCAGAGTCCATGCCATGAAATTATAGTTTCCTTATTCCTTGTAATTAATCTGTTGTACTCCACTGAATAGATGTTTTGTGCCTTAATAAATCTACCCATTGGTAGATATTCTGTTTATTCCACTCTGTGTCACAAATAATGTTGCAACGAATAGCATTTTGCATACATCATTTTTGCCAGTGTATATTTGGGCCCACCAGAAGTAATTGTTACGTTAAAGGGAAATGCATGTGTAATTTTGTTAGGTGCAAAAGTTTTCTCTATAGCAAGTTCTCCTTTTAGTATAACCAGAGGCAGTTGGTCTATTTCCCCGTTGTCTTGTAGCTAATCTGAAAGTTGAAATATGGCTATCTCCATGAAGTTTTTTTAACATGAAGTTTTAATTGCAGGGGAGGTGGGTATTTTTAACCCAGGTACATAGAGGCTAGAGACAGCTACTCATGTTCTTCTATTTGAAATATCTTTTGGAAATTAATGGTTTTACTACTTACTACTAACTTAAATAAGTAGGTCCACACCGTTAGGAGTTGACATCTCTCTTTTCTTTTCCATGGTCTGTAATGTTTTTCTCCCTTGCTTCAGTGGATGTAAAAATAACTCATTGTTCATTTTCATTTGTAGCCCATATTTTTTATTTTTATTGAATATCCTTGATTTACAATATTATATGTCACAGGTGTACTAATTCATAATTTTTAAAGGTTATACTTCATTTATGGTTATTATAAAATACTGGCTGTATTTCTTGTATTGTACAATATAACCTTGTAGCTTATTTTATACATAATAGTTTGTACCTCTTAATCCCCTGCCCCTACATTGCCCCCTCCCTCTAGTCCGTATTTGAACCACTCATTTTTTTCATGTTGGCAAAAATAAAAAAATTGTAGATTTTGATGTAGTGCTGTTTTTGTTGGCCACGCTGCACAGCATGCAGGATCTTAGTTCTCCGACCAAGGATCAAACCCGCGCATCCTATTTGACATTTTAGAAGTCAGTCAATTCTGTATGTGCTTGCCAAATATAGTTAGTGACTATGGGTATGGCATTTTTATCTATACTTAAATAAAAGTCTTATTTTTGACTATGAGAACCTAGTCTAAAAAATGCTTACCTGTTTACTTTGATATGTCCAGCTTTGGGCATAATTTTTGATGAAGTAGTTGAGGATATGGAATGTTTCTTACAGCATAGTATTTCAAAATACATAGGCAACACTATACACAAGGCTTAATTTCAGAGGTGTAAAAAATATTTTCAAGAGAAAGCCAGTGCTCAGAAAATCCTGGTGATTAATGACAGGTGCAAAAACATGGGATATGGTGGAAATTTGGCCATAGGTTCTAGCAAGTTTTCTTTATTAGAAACCTAGATTTGTTTATTTAGGTGTTCTAGGAAATAATAAGTGACGTTTTTCACTTTTCATTTCTCTTAAGGAGTGTTTCTCAGGAGTTATCAGAAACCATCCTCACCATGGTAGCCAACTGCAGTAATGTTATGAACAAGGCCAGACAGCCACCACCTGGAGTTATGCCAAAAGGACGCCCTCCTAGTGCTAGCAGCTTAGATGCCATTTCTCCTGTTCAGGTAAATGAACACTACACTTGGTACATCTCCATTTGTTCATAGACTTGGAATAGAATAAACTTGTACATCATCATTAATAATCTACTCAAAGGAAATTTTTGTCTGAATTTATTATATTTTAGATAACTGCATGTCTAGTATCCACTTAAAGGAGATCCGTAAATAGGCATTGTGGTTGAGAATAGATTTTAATCATTAAGTAGAAAGAACATGACTATGAGAGGAAAGATACAAAACAACTTATTTAGGGCTTCTTTTTAAGATAAGAATAACTTAGACTTGAGAAATAAGCACTGCCTTTGAACCTGATGTGTCTTGTTTGTAGCTTCACGGGCCAAGCAACAGTGCTAGAGCATAAGGACTTGTTATAACTGGGGCTCTTCAGCTCTCAACTGAACTGCTCTTTTAAAAACAAGGTACATTTAAGTTACTCCCTGACACCAACCACCCCCTTCTCTCTGGGAGCAACATATTCCGCTTCTATTTTCAGCTGCATTGAATGGCAGATTGGGGTTTATTTTAAGAAAAGAAAGAGCATTTAGTGATTCTTCAGTGACCACTTTATAAAAGGCATTTTGTGTATTATTTTCTATAGTCACAAAGGTCTGAAATAATGCCACAAACTAAGAAGCTTAGAAGTGCAGTTATTAGATATTTTATAAAATCTTTTGGTGAATAGTATACCTTGTTTTTTGTTTCTGTTTTTGTTTTGGGGTTTTTTTTGGTTTTGATTTTTTTTTTTTTTTTTTTAATCAGAGCTGATCTCCTCCAACCCCAAGATTCTCAAATTTTGACTAGATATATTTGTTTTGACTAGATTTCTAATTTCTAATGCTTTTATTGTGTTGAAAGTTAAATAACTTGCATTGAGAGAATTCTTTTAAAGGGGCTTACGGGAAATTTTACGGACTGCCCCATGTCACTACTAAATGTTTAGTAGTACAGCTTCAGAGAAATTCGTATGAAATGTTATTCTTGAAGTTTTATAGCCCTCATATTGTGGCTCTGGTTCTTTGGCAGGGGCTAACTCTTTAAACCTAGTCCATCTATGATATAATAAGAAAAATGACTGGTACTCTTGATTTGGGGATTTAAGCATCATCAAGATTGTGTGTGGTTTTGCAGTTTATATAAAGCATTTGAAGAGCTGTTGCTAAAGATTGCTTTACCTGTGTCGTTTGTCTGCCTTTGCTTGAAGTATGTTTAATACGTTTTTATAATGTTTTTCTTTAGATTGACCCTCTTGCTGGAATGGCATCTCTTAGTATAGGTGGTTCAGCTGCCCCTCACACCCAGAGTATGCAGGGCTTTCCTCCAAATTTGGGTTCTGCATTCAGTACCCCACAGTCACCAGCAAAAGCATTTCCACCCCTTTCAACCCCAAATCAGACAACTGCATTCAGTGGTATTGGAGGACTTTCATCACAGCTTCCAGGTAAGGGGGTTGGTGGGTAGGGGTGCAGATTATTTGTAAGCCTCATTGTGCCTTAGTGTATATAAGGTGTTTTGGAGTCACTATGATAAAGGAAAGCTGCTTGAACTAAATCGTGAAAAATTGCGCTCATATCCAAAGTTGGGAAGAGAAAAACACTACATTAATTTAGTCAAATTGCAATGAGGATATTTGTACTTGTAAAGTTAGTTGAATTATTCAGTAAGGATTGTATTATCAGATGATAGTACAAATATTAAAAGTGTGTTAACCACATTCTGAAGAACTTAGGCTTAGATCAAAACTCATAGCTTTATGAATTACTCAAGGTTGGTATAATAAAGGTAGAATATTTCACACACCAGATTCAGGTATATGTTCTGCCTTTTTGCACCTACCTTGGAAATGATAGTAAATCCCTAAAACTTTTCCACATATTTTGGCTTTTTTTTTTTTTTTTTTGCGGTACACGGGCCTCTCACTGTTTTGGCCTCTCCCGTTGCGGAGCACAGGCTCCGGACACACAGGCTCAGCGGCCATGGTTCACGGGCCCAGCCGCTCCGCGCCATGTGGGATCCTCCCGGACCGGGACACGAACCTGTGTCCCCTGCATCGGCAGGCGGACTCTCAACCACTGCGCCACCAGGGAAGCCCCACATATTTTGGCTTTTAACTTAATGTTGAAGTAAAGGTTACATTTTTTCCCCCTCTAGTAACCACATGTTTCTCCTAAGCTATCTGAACCTTTTATTGCCAGAGCATAAGTTTAGAGTACTAAAACCTAAGGAGTGAAATGTTGTAATAACTCTGTAACCTAGTTACCACTGAGTTAACAAAAGACCCTAATTTTTTAATTAATATAATTTTTTAATTAAAAACTTATTTTTTGATGTGAATAAAGTCAAGAATATGAGTAACGATAAAACTTCTGGCTGCCTTCGTTCTTTCTAGTAGGTGGTCTTGGCACAGGCAGCCTGACTGGTATAGGAACTGGGGCTCTTGGACTCCCTGCAGTGAATAACGATCCTTTTGTGCAGAGGAAACTGGGCACCTCTGGACTGAACCAGCCTACATTCCAGCAGAGTAAGATGAAACCTTGTAAGTGGTAGTGTTGTCTGTGATTGTGAAGTGTGACTGATGCATATAAAACTTGCATGTCCAATTTGTTGTCCCTAGAGATACATGGACAAAGACATTGACTTATCTTAATATATTGTTAGTAGGGCCGTTGATACGCCTCCTAGGTCAGTGGGAGTAAATTCATACATTTAAATTATTAAAACAAAAATTTGAGGTATCATTCCACCTTTGATCCTGGATTGCCAGAACAAGGTGACTGTTAATAAGAGGTAGCATCCTTTGAGGTGTTATCCTAAAAGTAAGAAGTAAAGAGAAAAGACTTTCATCAGTTTAAGTCTATGTATGTAAGTCTTATACTTATCCTAAAGATTTTTTAGTGTTTTTTTTTCTTTTCTTTCCTTTTCTTTCCTTTTTTTTTTTTTTTAACAAATCAGGAGCAGCCAGGAGAATTTCAGATTTCTGTTTCAGCTTGGCAGTTTATAAAGTAAATAACTATATTTACTTTAATGTTTATTTTAATATAATAGCTTTATGATATATATAGCCTTATAGTACACATAAGTATTGCCATATATGATGCTACAAAAACCAATTTTTTAAGTTTTAATCTCCTTTAGTAGGTTATTTCAAAATCAGAGACGTCCTCTTTGTAAATACATAGGTATCATTGGCTTATAAATATCCTTGTCATTGGGTCTAAACATTCATCATACAAGGTTTGAAAGTATACCAAGTGACAGTGACTTTAAAATGTTAGTGTGAAAGACTTGTCTGAATGTTATGTTTTGTAGCATGCGTTGTGTTTATATCAAGTGTCATGCACATGCATTGAGAATTCTTACATGTAAAAGGTGATTTTTTTTTTTTAATAAAGTAGTAAAGATTTGTTAACCTCAAGTGAGGTTGTATTGAGGGTAAGTGCATTATGAATTTGAACCTAGTGAACTTTCATGGTGTGATAAATCCTTATGAAGAAAGTACTAGGGTAGGACTATGGTTGTAAGGCAGTTTTGTGAGAATCTTTTGTGTCCCTAGAGCACTTGAATATTGAAACTTGACCACTTAAAACACTTTATTTTTTCCTTAAAATTCAAACTGTATTGGTCTCTCTGGCTCTGCTTTATGTGGGGGAGTGATGCTTTATGTGGGGGAGTGAAGGAAGAGCCTAAATGCCCACTGGTCGCTTTTCTGTTTCTAACAGCGGACTTGTCTCAGGTGTGGCCAGAGGCAAATCAGCACTTTAGTAAAGAGATAGATGATGAAGCAAACAGCTATTTCCAGAGAATATATAATCACCCACCACATCCAACCATGTCTGTTGATGAGGTGAGTGTCTAGGACGATCTAATTCTTTATGGTTTAGGTAAATCTTAAATGCCCTTTTCAAAGTGAAATCCCAACACAAAGTGTTTTGATATGTTTGTGCATCTTTGGAAACCTTAATATTTGTCTCAAGCTCAGTTTATTCTTAAATATTCTGCTTAACAATAAAGAATATTTGAGGAATGCTCTTAATAATGGTTTCCTTTATGTGTATATTATTTTTTCTTGCTTTCTCCAGGTATTAGAAATGCTACAGAGGTTTAAAGATTCTACCATAAAGAGAGAACGAGAAGTATTTAACTGTATGCTAAGGAACTTGTTCGAAGAATATCGGTTCTTCCCCCAGTACCCTGATAAAGAGTTACATATAACAGCCTGCCTGTTCGGTGGTATAATCGAAAAAGGACTGGTCACTTACATGGCATTAGGTTTGGCTCTACGATATGTTCTTGAAGCCTTACGCAAGCCTTTTGGATCCAAAATGTATTATTTTGGGATTGCTGCACTAGATAGATTTAAAAATAGGTGAGTGGATAGGTTTCCTGTGAAGCTTCTCTTTTTTAATATAAGGAGAAACAGTAGCTTACTTTTCAACTAATTCTTGCCATGCCTTATCATGATATGTATATTAACTAATCTTCATGACTGTATGAAGTAAAAGAGGAAGAAGTGAAAACAATTGAATTCGTTACAGTTGACAAATATGTGGTAGGAAAAGTATAAAATGAAATAGCAATTTTTTTGGTTTGTTTATTGAGGTATACTTTATATACGTAAAAGTCAGTATTTCAGGTGAACAGCTCTTTGAAGTTTGACAAATTCTAACAGTTGTATAACCACTGCCACCAACACCACAATCAAGATACAGAATATTTTCGTCACCCCCAAGAAGTTTTCTTATTCCCCCTTTGTAGTTAACTTTCCCTCACATCTAACCCCTGGCAATCACTGATCTGATTTGTCTAGTTTTTCCAGAGTATTATTTAAATGGAATCATACACAATGTGTATGAGTCTGACTTGCACATAGCATGATGCTTTTGAGATTTATCCATGTTACTGCATGTTTCAGTAGTCTGTTTCTTTTTACTGCTGAGTAGTATTCCATTCTGTGGGTTCATTAGCAAATTGTTTTTCTATTCACCTGTTGATGAACATTTGGAGTCGTTTCCAGACAGTAGTTTTAGTGGCTCATTGTAATCTAATATTAAGTGGAATAAGACCTTTAAAAAACAATCAGTAATAACTTTTTTGATGTAAAAGGGGTGAAGTTCATAAATATCCACCCCCTTACTTCTTTGTTCTTCCTTTTGGCATTCTCTTCAAATAAGGTATTTCAAAGGGAGAAAGGGGGGAAATGGCCTAGACTAGCTTTTGAAAAATTTTAAATTGTGCTGCCTCTGTTCTTACATGAAATGGTAAAGAATGAATGTTTTTGTTGGCAGATTGAAGGACTATCCCCAGTATTGTCAGCACTTGGCTTCTATTAGTCACTTTATGCAATTTCCACATCATTTACAGGAGGTAAGTGTCTTCAGTACCTACGTAGTTGGATGGTTTATCTATTTTAATTTGAATTTGGATTTACTGGCAATGGCATTAAGATTTCTTAATGATTGGCATGATACAAGTATACATATTATTTGTTGCTTGTTTTGCAGGTTAATCATGAAAAAATACAGATTTTGGGTTACCTTTTGTAAGCAGTGGTTTTGCTTGATTTAATAAAAGGCTTTTGCTAGTTCTTTTAGCCTAATAATGCTATTGAGGTAGACATCTTTCGCTGTTACCAAGAATCCCTTGCCTGAGTCTAAAAAGGATTTGGAGTGGGACTCTTTGATTAAAATAAGTAAAGTTGTCCCTCTGATTTAAATGTTAACATGAATCAGAGCTGTTTCTTTTTGTTGTTTCGGTGGTGGTGGTGGTTTGGTTTGTTTTTTTGTTTCTGTGGTTTTGGGCGGGGGGTGTGCTGCTCCACGCGGCTTGTAGAATCTTAGTTCCCCAACCATGGATTGAACCAGGGCCACGGCAGTGAAAGCGCCGAGTCCTAACCACTGGACCACCAGGGAATTCCCAGAGCTGTTTCATATAAAACTTTCAGACCAGCTGTTTCTTAAAAATACAGCCTTCCTTTTTTTTTTTTTTTTTTTTTGTGCGGTACGCGGGCCTCTCACTGTTGTGGCCTCTCCCATGGCGGAGCACAGTCTCCGGGTGCGCAGGCTCAGTGGCCATGGCTCACCGGCCTAGCCACTCCGCGGCATGTGGGATCTTCCTGGACCGGGGCACGAACCCGTGTCCCCTGCATCGGCAGGGGGACTCCCAACCACTGCGCCACCAGGGAAGCCCAAAATACAGCCTTCTTAAACTACCTGCTTAGATTCCTTTGAGGTTAGAAAGGAGACAGTCCCTGAGGAAATGGACCTAGAGAATATATATTTTAAGCCACATTTTGTGATTATTCTTGAAATTTGTAAACTATTACTTTAATGATTGATTTTTAGGTGATTACTAAACATTCACACTTTTGCCTTACCTTTGGTCAAAGTCAGCTTATAGAGAACAAAGAAAGTTGATTAATCTCTATTGACTTTATTTTACTTTATTAAAATAAAAGATGAACTGCTTTATAAGATCATATTTTTAAGAAATCAGAAAGATCAGAATTTGAACTTACTTTTAATTCTATTATAATTTAGTCCAGCGCTTTCTACCTCATCCCACTGGGTTTGTTTGTAGGAGGGTAGGGTCATTATGATGGTTTAGCGTAGGAAACCATAGCATGGGGGGCAGGAGTGTATTCATGCCTCTTGAGGGGGTGGAGGACTGTGCCAAAACTATAGCACTGAAAACTAGACAGGAAAGCAGAGTTTGAAAAGCTAGGATGGGAGGTCAGAGGCTTACTACAATCAAGTGTTTTTGGAATTGAGAGCTGGAAATATGGGCCTTGGAAGACTAGAGAGAACAAGGGAGGTGGTATGAAAGTGATCACACAAAGCAGTGATCCTAGTTCCCACTGTAACAAGATACCCAGAGAAGAGAAGGGAGGTCATTGTTTATATTTCTATAGTCAATTTAAAGGGCTGTACTTTCTTCAGAGATTGTCCTTCCTTGAAAATGTCCCCCCCCCCCTTTTTTTTTTTCCTGTACGCGGGCCTCTCACTGTTGTGGCCTCTCCCATTGCGGAGCACAGGCTCCGGATGCGCAGGCTCAGCGGCCATGGCTCACGGGCCCAGCCGCTCCGCGGCATGTGGGATCTTCCCGGACCGGGGCACGAACCCGTGTCCCCTGCACCGGCAGGCAGACTCTCAACCACTGTGCCAGCAGGGAAGCCCCGTCCCCTTTTTTGAATAAAGTTATTGTATATATAGATAATAGTTTGTTTTGTTATAGGTACAAGCTGTGGGAAATAGTATCACAAAGGGTGTGTCAGTCTTCTGATTTGTGTGTGAGAAGGACTTTTATTGGTCTGTGAAATGGAAAGAAAACCTTGTCCTAGAACATCCAGTATAATGCTTACCTCCAGTTGGCTAGGTGGTGTGGTATACACTGTTTTGTGGTAATAGCTTTATTGAGAGCAGACTCATATTGCAGTGTGTTTTTTAGGCCACGGTTTTCTCATCAGCATCCAATAGAAAAGAAATTAGTTTGGGCTTCCCTGGTGGCGCAGTGGTTAAGAATCCGCCTGCCAATGCAGGGGGCACGGGTTCGAGCCCTGGTCCAGGAAGATCCCACATGCCGCAGAGCAACTAAGCCACAACTACTGAGCCTGCGTGCCACAACTACTGAAGCCCGCGCGCCTAGATCCTGTGCTCTGCAACAAGAGAAGCCACCACAACGAGAAGCCCACACACCACAAGGAAGAGTAGCCCCTACTTGCAGCAACTAGAGAAAGCCCGCATGCAGCAACAAAGACCCAACACAGCCAAAAATAAATAAATAAAATTTAAGAAAAAGAAATCAGTTTACTATATAATTTTTAAAACTTTACACGTATTAAGGGATTTAAGGAAATTTATATGCAGGCATTTGTGGCTACTCTTTTGGAACTTGTTTTGTTAGACTAGTTCTCTGATAAATACTTTAGAAACATATTAATATTTTACCTTTACTCCTTAAGGAGTTCATGGTATCCACTATATATTATATATATATTATATATATATTATATCTAATTATATATTATAGATATAGGAATATGGACCAGAATGAGGTGAGACGTAAGGGAGATAGATGAACCAAAAGAATGCTCTGAAATAATTTCTATTCTCTCAGTAGTGAGCGAGGTGTAATTCAAAAATTTCAGTTTCTGTTAAGAACTCTTTTAATGTGTTTCTCTCTCCCTACCCCCATAGTATATCGAGTATGGACAGCAATCTAGAGATCCTCCTGTGAAAATGCAGGGCTCTATCACAACCCCTGGAAGTATTGCACTGGCTCAAGCCCAGGCCCAGGCCCAGGTTCCAGCGAAAGCTCCCCTTGCTGGTCAGGTTAGCACTATGGTAACCACCTCAACAACCACCACTGTTGCTAAAACAGTTACAGTCACCAGGCCAACTGGAGTCAGCTTTAAGAAAGATGTGCCAGTAAGTAGGTCTGTCTTTTTTCTTTGTTGGATTTGATATGTTGTAATATATCCAGTAGTGAACATGTATTTTAATTTTATTATAAACAACACATGCCGACTAAAAAAAAGCATTTCTCCCTTTGTCTCTCTGCCTTCCCACCCCGATTTCCCACACTCAGCCACTATTAATAATAGTTCAATACATAGTCTTTCCAGCACTTCCAGTACACAGTCATACACACCATGTATATTTTGTATACTAAAGAAATCTGTATACATTCCCGCCCCGGGATTTGTCTAGGAAGGATTTCAGTTTGTTTATTTTATGTATTTTATTTCTTTAGCCTTCTATTAATACTACAAATATAGATACATTACTTGTGGCCACAGATCAAACAGAGAGAATCGTAGAGCCCCCAGAAAATATCCAAGAGAAAATTGCTTTTATCTTCAACAACCTCTCCCAGTCAAATATGACACAAAAGGTGAGTCTGAAATAATAGTTTATATATCACTACAAATGCTCTCTATTCTTTTCCTTGTTGGGTTGGGGGATTTATATATGACATTCTGCACCCTTTTAATACTTTTAAAGGTAGAGATAATAGAATGAAAATGAAGGGAACATGGATATACAACTACTGGTGGTGGATTTTGTAGACATTAAATAGCACTGGTATTATTTTTTATTTTTTATTTTTTTCTATTTTGGCTGCACCTTGTGGCGTGTGGGATCTTAGTTCCCCTACCAGGTATTGAACCCACACCCCCTGCAGTGGAAGTGCGGTGTCTTAACCACTGGACCTCCAGGGAAGTCCCAAATAACATTGTTTTGCAGTGAGTTATAGCCTTTTTGAAGTAAACTTGAAAATGATTTCATGATGATGGAAATTTCATTTGTCTTTCTAATCACAATTCATGCCCTCCCAGAAACCATTAGGCACCTAGTAAGTGAGGTAGAGCTTCTGAAAGGTAATGATGCACAAGATTATGTGCTAAGACAATACTTGGAAATGTCCGTTTTAGTCAACAAGATTAGCCTTAACAAGTGGGTTTTGAGATGTAATTTATAATGCAAGTGCTGCCTTTGAAAATCCCACCATAATTGATTGGGGGAGAATTTTGAAGCACTCAGCATCCCTTTTGGAAGAGAAGTTTCAAACTTTACCGATAATTTCTGGAGATATAAATTTAGGAAAACAATAGTTCTGGTGTCAGGTCTGTTAATAGCAGGTTTGTAGATTAGTAATATATCCTCTTTTGGTCAAATGGAGAGTAAGTAAGATGGGGTTGAGGGACTACATATTTTGTAATTTTAAAGTTTAAAGTGACAGTAGATGTTTCAGTTCTAATCACCCAGTTAGGGATGATTGACTCTATACTTAGATGGAATTGAACATACTGTACTTGGATAGCATCTGTCTGAAATTGGGAGAGATGTAGCATGGTACTTTATTTATTTTTATTAATTAATTTATTTTTGTCTGTGTTGGATCTTCGTTGCTGTGCGCAGGCTTTCTCTAGTTGTGGCGAGCAGGGGCTGTTCTTCCTTGTGTGGTGCGCGAGCTTCTCAATGCAGTGGCCTGTCGTTATGGAGCATGGGCTCTAGGCGCATGGGCTTCAGTAGTTGTGGCACGTGGCCTCAGTAGTTGTGGCGCATGGGCTTAGTTGCTCCGTGGCATGTGGGATCTTTCCCGACCAGGGCTCAGAACCCATGTCCCCTGCATTGGCAAGCGGATTCTTAACCACTGAGCCACGAGGGAAGCCCTAGCATGTACTTTAGCTTCTAATTTTGCAAGGAGCACGTGCTGTAGTATTGTTCACAGAAAGAAAACACAAAACTGTTATTTTATCATCTTTTAATTGTATACTTCCCATGTCATAATGGTTTTCTAGGTTGAAGAACTAAAGGAAACTGTGAAGGAAGAATTTATGCCTTGGGTTTCACAATACCTGGTTATGAAGAGAGTCAGTATTGAGCCAAACTTTCACAGCCTATATTCAAACTTCCTTGACACACTGAAGAATCCTGAATTTAATAAGATGGTTCTGAATGAGACCTATAGAAACATCAAAGTAAGTGTTCTTGTATTTCTTTTTATTAATGTTTTGAGTTTGGGAATACTTGATTGTACAGGTGTAATTGGAGGGGGAGGGGTATTGCTGTTTTCCCCTGTATGTGTATATGTTAAAGTATTTATGAAAGTTGCTCTAGGGTTTGTTTCAAATATAGAACTAAATTTTTTTGAAGAATTTAGTCTCACAGACATATTCTATGCGCTATTTACTTTGAAAGTAACCACTCGTGAATTTGTTTTCATCATTCTATGCATGGTTTTGAAATCTTTACCCTTTGTGCATGTTTTTAGGAAAACAATAGTTCTGGTGTCAGGTCTGTTAATAGCAGGTTGTAGATTAGTAATTTATCCTCTTTTGGTCAAGTGGAGAGTAAGTAAGATGGGGTTGAGGGACTACATATTTTGTAATTTTAAAGTTTAAAGTGACAGTAGATGTTTCAGTTCTTTTTTCTCCCTCCGCATATTATTTGATTATATACTCTTAGCTTTAATCCCTCTCTTTTTAATAGTCTTATAGAAATCCATTATATTGGTTGATAATATCTTTCACTATTACAGAAACAGTGCTGCAGTGAGTATTTTCCCTTATGTCTTAAGTGCCAGATATCTCAAGACTCTAGACCTATTGTGGAATAGGTGTTGTTTAGCATTCTCAGAAGTTTAAGTTCAAACTCTTCCTAATGAGCTAATGCTTGTTCTATAAAATCCAAGTATTTTTCTTAGGAGGAATAACTTTTCAAGAAAACAGTGTGAACCAGCATGTAGCTGAAAACATTCTTTGCTGAATAACTTGGAATATTGGCTTAGGAACCAGCACTATATTTAAACCTGTGGATAGGAATTTTCCCTATTCTTGGTTACGCTGTAGTGCAAAAGAATTCCTGTCTCCTTTCTGTTGCACAGCTGACTTTGTGCCATTCTGCTGTTGCTGTATGGAGTTAAGGAACATAACTATATTCAGCCTTTGTTATTTGATAGCAAGGATGATTGGGATATATAAAAATTTCCACATAATCTGGAGCAGAATTTCAAGATCCTTTCTTTTAAACAAAAGTTTAAATTACAGATTTAAACTTAAAGTCATAAATTAAAAGGTATCATATAGTAAGTGGATATATGTGTGTACCCAAGACACTCTTCATGTGTACCCAAGGCACTCTCATGTGTTGGTTCTGTCCCCCTTAAGAAAGAAGTAAAGAATTGAAGAAATGGATTAGGTATCCTAGAAATGTGATAAGTGTGTAAGCAATATTACACTGTATTCTAGAAAGTTATCTTAGTTGTCTCCAGAGATAATGCTAAAGATCACAACATTTACTGCAATCTTGTTATGTTCCTCAGTATGCCTGCTGTCTGGGAAGGACTTAAAAAGTATAGCTATAGTCTTCATTTGAATTGAATTTAGCTCTTCCAGATAGATTTGCAGTTGGGTCTCTGCTTCAAACCTAGCTAAAATTTTTAGTTGTGGGACCATACATGATACTTTTAACCTTGTGTTACTTTATACAATATACTTGTATTACCTTTTTTTTGTTTGTTTTAAATGGAAAGGCATTTGAAGGTTAAAATGTCACTGAACACACAAAATATCACAATGATACATGGACGAGATCTACTTTGGGGGCATGTTCTCTATTGACAGCTTGTTTTTAATGTAGAATAATGGAATTCTTAAACATTTAGTTGAGAATATTTTTTTATAAGCTCATTGTCATACCTTCCTTAATCCTGCACTATTTCAGGTGCTCCTGACCTCTGATAAAGCTGCAGCCAATTTCTCTGATCGTTCTTTGCTGAAGAATTTGGGACATTGGCTAGGAATGATCACACTAGCTAAAAATAAACCCATCTTACACACTGTGAGTTTCAACTAAAAGCTCATGTAAAACTTGAGAATGTTCATACAGCATATTCTGTTTAAAAGTCTTGACTTTATTTGGGGCTGTAAAAGTTTGGCCCATGTTTTGAATCCCTAATTGCATGCTCATGGCCTTACATTGTTTAGCAGGATAAACAAAAACCAATAAGGTGTGATTGCTACCCCTTCCTTTTCATAAGGCGAGGGTCAGGTTATTGATTCCAATTTCAGGGGTGAGTTTGGCAAGGTATAATTGGGGGTGTTTGTGAGGGATTTTCTAGTATATTACTAGCTTTTAAAAATACGTTTTTTATTCTAGGACTTGGATGTAAAATCTTTGCTGCTAGAGGCTTATGTTAAAGGACAGCAAGAGTTGCTTTATGTAGTCCCCTTTGTTGCCAAAGTCTTAGAATCTAGCATTCGTAGTGTGGTGAGTAAATTTTAATATTTTATTGATGGCTAATTTGTAAGAGTTAGTTTGTTTTAGCACAAGGTTTAGAGCCTATAACCTTAGTTCTTATGGACATAGAGCTAGTTCAGTTAATTTTCCTCAGGGAAACTCGGGTTTCCAAATTGAGAGGCCAAGTAGTATTATAGGACTGATTTTAATGGGTGGTTTTGGGTTCTGGTGTTTTTCTGAAATACAGTATTGTAAATGGGAAGGCTAGGGGTTTTATTATGGCCACATAGGTGTAAGTGCTTAACTTTTAGATAATACAAATTAAAGAGTAATTTTGGGGCAAGCTTATTTAACATAACGGTTTTCTTTAGGTTTTTAGGCCACCCAACCCCTGGACAATGGCAATTATGAATGTATTAGCTGAGCTACATCAGGAACATGACTTAAAGGTAAATTTGTTGCTCCTTATCCCTAAGAACACTCTCTGGCTTTACATTATTAAGATTTACAGGAAAAAGGGTATTTGGGGGGAAGCACTATGACAAATGGGTGAGAATACTGTATATTATGAAGCTAAATTTTCATTTTTAATATTCTAATTGAATACTGGAATTATGCAGTTAAACTTGAAGTTTGAGATTGAGGTCCTCTGCAAGAACCTTGCATTAGACATAAATGAGCTGAAACCTGGAAACCTCCTAAAGGATAAAGATCGCCTAAAGAACTTAGATGAGCAACTCTCTGCTCCAAAGAAAGATGTCAAGCAGCCAGAAGAGCTCCCTCCAATCACAACCACAAGTAAGTGTGATAATTAGCCCTCTGTTTATCAGATGTTCTCTTTAATGGTACATTCCCATGCGTATAACAAATTATAATTATTCTGTGTAATGGGGTGCTGAAACTGTGTACTTTCTGGTGAGCCTTCTAAATTATTAAGGAAAAGTTAGTTATGTTTAGGCATTGTCTTACTATATTAGAATCTATCTGGGTAGTTCATGTGGTATTCATAACTAATATTATTAATCAGTTATTTCTCATATCCCAACTAAGCCAGGTTATCTTTTACATTGTTTGAGGTCTCCGAGAAAGAATTGCATTGGCATGATGACCTGTGTTATTCCTCAAATCTGGGGGTGGCCAGACCAGCTCGACCTGTTAGGGGACTGGATTATTTGACCTGGGTCCAGGAGGACTGGAAGTGCGGGGGCTGTAGGAGTGTAGAATGATTGGGAGTTGTGGTTAGAATGAACCAGCTTTTCTTCTTTTTCTCAGCTCTCAGTTTAAGAATCCGCAGGTAAATCAAGGGAACAGCCTAAGTTGAAAACTGACATCTATAATATAGAATAATCGAACAAGGCTTGGGCCTGCTAATGTGGCATGACCCCTCGATTGCTTTCTGTGCCCACCATGCACCGGTACAGTTTTACATGCTTTGTTCAAATCTCTATTAAAATAACAATTTCCCTTATAATAATTAAAGGTGGAAGAATGTGACCTGTGCCACCCCTCCCCGCCATTCAGTTAGTTTAATTAGATAAAGACCACATGATGCCCTGCTAATTTTATAGTAAAGTCAAGAAGTGTGCTCCTTTTATTAGCTCTTATTTTATCTCTCTACATTTAGCAACTTCTACAACACCAGCTACCAGTACCACCTGTACAGCCACGGTTCCACCACAGCCACAGTACAGTTACCATGACATCAATGTCTATTCCCTTGCGGGCCTGGCACCACACATTACTCTAAACCCAACAGTAAGTAAACACCACCCTATTCCTAAATTCCTACTTTGTGACAAGGTAAACTGGTTACTTTCCCATCCCTCTTCCCCTTCCTTATGGATTCCTAGGTTGTAGGCTTTTGTGGCAGAGAGTAGGGATCATGAGTTGCTGTGTAGTATAGCTGAGATCTTTTTTCTACTCTGAAAGTAAGTCGTGATCAGACATCACTTATATTGGCCCCTCATGTCCAAACCCATGATAATTAAGTAAGCTGCCAATATAATCAAAGTCTCCAAGTATTCCTTATATAGTCAGAAGATGCTTAGTGTATACCATAGGTTTTTGTTCTTTCTTTTTATTATTATTGTATTTTATCATTATTATTTATTTATTTTTGGCTGTGTTGGGTCTTCATTGCTGTGCACAGGCTTTCTCTAGTTGTGGCGAGCGGGGGCTACTCTTCGCTGCTGTGCACGGGCTTCTCATTGCGGTGGCTTCTCTTGTTGTGGAGCACAGGCTCTAGGTGCGTAAGCTTCAGTAGTTGCAGCACGTGGGCTCAGGAGTTACGGCTTGCGGACTCTAGAGGGCAGGCTCAGTAGTCGTGGCACACGGGCTTAGTTGCTCCGCGGCATGTGGGATCTTCCCGGACCAGGGCTTGAACCCATGTCCCCTGCATTGGCAGGCGGATTCTTAACCACTGTGCCACCAGGGAAATCTCCAGGTTTTTCTTCTTTATTATCGTGTCACCTTAGTCTTGCATTAAGCCATATCTTTTGGAAGATAGCTGGAACTGAGCTGGTGTGTGCATGTGTGTGTGTGTAAAGTCTCCAGGCCAAGGTCTGGAAGTGGACTTAGTACGCTCAGTTATGTTTCTGTGGCCTGATTCTGTGAGATTGTCTGTTCTTAACTTCCCATCAGTCCCTTTTTCCTATACTTAAAGGTAGTATTCTACTCTGTATATTGAGGGTGATGATTGCTTTTTTATCCTCATTCTCTTATTCTGCTTAACACAGTTGTTTAGTTCAAAATCAGATTTCATGGTCTTTGCTTTTTAGAAATTGAAACAGTCGTAACGTAAATACATTGAAGTTTTGTATTTAAAGGACTTTGAAAGGGTTTTAAAGAGATCATTTTTAACCTGTTTTTTGTTTGTTTTTGCTTCTGTAGATGTGGCACTTGGTTTTTTGGGGGAAAACTAGGTCTAGAAATTATGATTCTCTTTTACAATACTCCCAATAATTGAATATTTTTATAAGTTCATCATGAATATTTTTTTAAGTTTCTTAAAAATTCAGTGAATACCTGGAAGCAGTCTTTCAATGAAGCAGGTTTCAGTGTATGGTAAATTTTTATAAAACGCTTGCTATCTTGAAAATAATAGTTTTTGTAGAAAGCCTTTTCTCTTATAGCCATTATCTTGTAATAACTTAATGGAATGTAATCTATAAAAATACTGATTACTACGCTGTACACCTGAAACTAATGTAATATTTTAAGTCAACTATACTTCAATAAAGTTTTTTTAATTTAAAAGACAAAAGTACCATGCAGAAAGTGAGCAGACAAGCCACAGAGAAATGATAGTCCCAATAGATATAACCACAAAGGATTAGTATTTAATGCATATAAATAAACCTGCAAACCAAGAAAAGAACCCAACAGAAAAACTAAAGATATATTTTGTAGAAGAAATATTAAAAGTCATCCAGCATATGGAAAATGCTAAACCTCATTAGCTGTCAGGAAAGTGCAAATTAAAGCCACAATATAAAATTTAAAATCCCCCAACTAGGCAAAAATTGAAAGTATGGTCATACCAGCTGTTGGTACAATAGAAACGGTTATGCATTGCTGGTGGGGGGTATAATATAATCATTTTGGGGAAAAAAATATGGCATAACCTATTAAAACTGAATATGTGATTTTTTTTTTTAAAGGCTTTTCTCTGTAAACTTGATTCTTCTTGCATTTCCGCATGCTACTAAAGAAGTTTCTTTTCTTTCTTAAACATTTATTTATGGCTGCGTCGGGTCTTAGTTGTCACACACAGGCTTCTTTCTAGTTGTGGCATGCAGGCTCCAGAGCACATGGGATCAGTAGTTGGCATCACACGGGCTTAGCTGCCCCTTGGCATGGCATGTGGTATCTTAGTCCCCCAAACAGGGATCGAACCCGCGTCCTCTGCATTGGAAGGTGGATTTTTAACCACTGGACCACCAGGGAAGTCCCAAGAAGTTACTTTCTTTAGGAGTACTTGGGCCACAAATTTTGACTAAGCAGGTAGTGTCTTTAAGCATCTTGTAATGAACAGTTTGCCCATTAAATTTTATCTATAATCATGTATCTATCACAAGATATACTGACTACTACGCCTTCTTTGGAGCCCAGGTTGTTTCCTTAGCTTTTCATTGGTTAATTTAAAGTAGAAATTGGTAGTTCATGGTTAACCTTGAAATAATGACAAAAACATGGGTGTGATTACTGATAGAAATTGGATTGTCTTAGTTAAACAAGCTGTTGACTTGTTTTTTCCTCCCTAGATTCCCTTGTTTCAGGCCCATCCACAGTTGAAGCAGTGTGTGCGCCAAGCAATTGAACGGGCCGTCCAGGAGCTGGTCCATCCTGTAGTGGATCGATCAATTAAGATTGCCATGACTACTTGTGAGCAAATAGTCAGGAAAGATTTTGCCCTGGATTCTGAGGAATCTCGAATGCGAATAGCAGCTCATCACATGATGAGGAACTTGACAGCTGGAATGGCTATGATTACTTGCAGGGAACCTTTACTCATGAGCATATCCACCAACCTGAAAAACAGTTTTGCCTCAGCCCTTCGTGTAAGTTGATTATTTTCTTGTTGTTGTATAAAACTCATTATTGCTTATCTGAAAATGTTTCTTTTCCTTTGCTAGTAACAGTGAGCATTTCCACTTATTATAATAGTTACCATATGTGTTTGATGTCCTCCCCTTTAGACTGTAAGTTCTGTGAGATGAAGCATTGTGTCTGTTTTTGCTCACTATTATATCCTTAATAGTGTTTGGCAGATAGTAGATACTCCAGATATTTACTGGTTTAAAGAAACTAAGGATTTTTTTTTAAAACTGCCTAAGTTAACAGTCTTGATTCTGTTTACCATGAAGAATTTAGATTTAAAGTACTTTGGAGTAGAACAGTACAAAACACCTTAAAGTGACTCTGTATGTCTGTGTGAGCACACACACCACACAGACACACACACACACACACACACACACTCTCTTCAGGTAACTCAGTTATTAATTTGGGGTCTCATATGTCATGGTTAATAATGCCTTTGTTTACTGCTTTACTGCTTTCATAGTGTTCACCATCTTCACAGAAACCTGGTAAGATGTTCCAGTTGAGTAGTATTTTCATCTTGTAGATGAAGATTGTTAGACTATTTCATGGTCACAGCTAATGAGTCATACGTAGAGTTGAAACTTCTAAAATTAATTTGTCTAAGCACTGCATTTTCTATTATCCCATCTATCTGTTTCATCTACTCACAGAAAACTTTAAATTTTTTTCTGTCTCTCCCCCTCCCAATAGACTGCATCCCCACAACAAAGGGAAATGATGGATCAGGCAGCTGCTCAGTTAGCTCAGGACAATTGTGAATTAGCTTGCTGTTTTATTCAGAAGACTGCAGTAGAAAAAGCAGGCCCTGAGATGGACAAGAGATTAGCAACTGTAAGTGTTTAGCATTTGCCTTTTAAGTATTTTGTTTTTCCATTTAAGAAAGTGCCTCATAACAAGAACCTCAGTGACTATTTTTGTTTGCAGGAATTTGAGCTGAGAAAACATGCTAGGCAAGAAGGACGCAGGTACTGTGATCCTGTTGTGTTAACATACCAAGCTGAGCGGATGCCAGAGCAAATCAGGCTGAAAGTGAGAATTGGGGGCTCTGTCTCTCCCTGCCCCATCTTTGTTTTCTTTCTGTTCTTGTTGCTTAACTCCTCACCAGGACTAGGATAGGGGGTTTAAATGCTGTTTCTGAGAAAGCATTTCATTTCACTTAAAGGTTACCTGTGGAGAAGACATAGAAATAGCTTAGATGTGCCCCCCCCCCATTATTGAAGTGCCTTTTAGTTTTTGTTTCCCAACTTGGTCTTCCCTTCTGATACTTGAGTTTTTATTGCTAGTTGGTTGTTGGTGAGAAGACGATGTTGAGAAATTTTATCATTTTTACCAGCTGCACTGGAGAATTGCACTGGCAGCATGGTCCTACTTGAGTCATTTCCCAGTGGAAAAGCTCTTAATCTATAAATAAGGGTGACTCTAACAGGTCTCAGGGAAATAGGAAACACTGAACTGTGTGCACGCACATGCATGCATATTCAGTCATGCTATTAAATGTTGTAATGACTCCTGTGTCCCTTCTCAGAACCCCTGTGCTTACTCCCATGCAAAATTTCCACTTTGATAAAAAGGTTTCCCTTGATTGTGAAGAGGATCTTGTTAAAGTAAGTTTTCTTCTTCCAAGGTTGGTGGTGTGGACCCAAAGCAGCTGGCTGTTTATGAAGAGTTTGCGCGCAACGTGCCTGGCTTCTTGCCTACAAATGATTTAAGTCAGCCCACAGGATTTTTAGCTCAGCCCATGAAGGTAAATACTCGTCTTGGATTAAATTGAGTAATTTACAGTTTAATTTGAATGTTTTTTGTCAGTTAATCTATCACTGGTTCCCGGGAGCTTAAGTTATAGGGAAGAAGATTACCCACGGTTGTTGAGTTGTATAGATATTCTTTGTATCACATCAGCATGGCATTCGGGAATTTTTTTAACTCCATGAAGTTGATTTAACTTTCATGTTTGGCCTAACTAAAGGAATTTACGTGGTGACCTCATGGCTTCCCCTGTTCTTTGTAAAAACGTTTCCTAAAAATTTGAAATGGTATTTAAACAAAAGTTGAAAAT
Source organism: Grampus griseus (assembly GCF_964374135.1). Lineage (NCBI taxonomy): Eukaryota > Metazoa > Chordata > Mammalia > Artiodactyla > Delphinidae > Grampus > Grampus griseus. Next base: position 32,195,145 of record NC_139013.1, on the reverse strand, counting down.
GTAAGGGGAAACATTTTCCTTTTGAACCATTTGAACATAGGTGCTGATCTTGATGGCCCAGTCTCTTGAATTCTTTGGTCTGTGTTTCCTACAAAGACGTTTTTCTGTGTGACCATTGTATAACCATTGAAATCAGGAAGTTAACACTGATACCTTAGTATCATCTAATCCTTAGACCTAATTCACGTTTTACCAAGTGTCCCAGTATTCTTTTTTTGTAGTAAAAGGACCTAAATCAGAATCACGCATTTCAGGGAATTCCCTGGCGGTCCAGTGGATAGGACTCTGTACTTGTACTGCGGGGGCCTAGGTTCAATCCCTGGTCAGGGAACTAAGATCCCGAAAGCTGTGTGGCGCACCCCCCCCCCCCAAAAAAAAGAACCACACATTTCATTTAGTTGTTATTTTTAAAATTTTTCCCACAGGTCAGTCTACTCCAGCTCCTTTTCTCATCTTCCCATGGCCTTCCACTTTGATTACAGGCTAGTGATTTTATAGAATAACCTGATTTGGGTTTGTACAATATGTTCTCAGGAATAGATTCAGGTAGTACATCTTTGATAGTAATACCACAGAAATGATTCTGTGTTCTTATTCTGTCCTATTAGGTTTTGACAGTTGGCCCGAATACTATATTTTCCATGGTTTGGATTATATACTTTCATAGGCTGCAGATTAGATGCTACAAGTGTTGCTGCTCTCAGCCTTTCCCATTATTTATCATGCTCTTTCATCACTTGATTGTATTGGTGTCTGCAAGGCTTTCCACTATCAAGTAAACAAAACACACCCCCACCAGTGCTTGCTTTGCACTGCACCACTTAGTGGCATCAAGACCAAACAGTTCAGGAAGGGGAATGGAAGAGCCCCTCCATGTTTTGATGAAAAAGAGAGAGAGAGAAAAAAAAATAAGGGTAGTTAATATACCAATAGACTTTTTTAAAAATATATTTATTTTTTTTGGCTGCGTCAGGTCTTAGTTGCGGCACGCGGGATCTTTAATTGCGCACGGGCTCTTCGTTGTGGCGTGTGGATACTCTCTCTAGTTGTGGTGCACATGCTCCGGGGCACGTGGGCTCTGTAGTTGCAGCACACGGGCTCTCTCTTTAAGGCTCGTGGGCTCAGTAGTTGTGGCATGCAGGCTTAGTTGCCCCATGGCATGAGGGATCTTATTTCCCTGACCAGGGATCGAACCCTTTCCCCCTGCATTGGAAGGCGGATTCTTTATCACTGGACCACCAGGGAAGTCCCCCAGTAGACTTTTTTTTTTTTTAATTTTTATTTATTTTATTTTTGGCTGCGTTGGGTCTTCGTTGCTGCACGTGGGCTTTTCTCTGGTTGCGGCGAGCGGGGGCTGCTCTTCGTTGCGGTGTGCGGGCTTCTCATTGCAGTGGCTTCTCGTTGCAGAGCATGGGCTCTAGGCGCACGGGCTTCAGTAGTTGTGGCGCATGGGCTTAGTTGCTCCGCGGCATGTGGGATCTTCCTGGGCCAGGGCTGGAACGCGTATCCCCTGCGTTGGCAGACGGATTCTTAACCACTGCACCACCAGGGAAGCCCCCCAATAGACATTTAAATTGCTACCTGTGCCAGTGGAAAATCTTTAATTTTTTTCCTCTCTTTTTTTTTTTTTTTCTTTCTCCCCTCTCCTTTTTTGGTTATTTCCTCCAAAACAGCAAGCTTGGGCAACGGATGACGTAGCTCAGATTTATGATAAGTGCATTACAGAACTGGAGCAGCACCTTCACGCCATCCCACCAACTTTGGCCATGAACCCCCAAGCTCAGGCTCTTAGAAGTCTTTTGGAGGTTGTAGTATTATCTCGAAACTCTCGGGATGCCATAGCTGCTCTTGGATTGCTCCAGAAGGTTAGTTCTTAAACTGTTAATTTTAGAAGAAACTAGGTTTGTAAATATCTAGTGACCTGCACCATTATCTACTTAAGTTATGCTTAAAATTTTAAAAATTAATATAAAGCAAGTTGTGTTCTGTAATAAGCAGATGATTTTCTCCAGAGTAGAGTGTTGTAAATAGTTACAACAGTAAAGTGTGAAATCTTCTCTTTTTTCCATAAAGGTAAGATTTTCTGGAATTATTATTTAAGAAACTTTGAAAGATAGCCCTTTAGATTTTGAGGGACAGTTGATCCAAGTACTTGGGTAAGGGGTAGGGTATGGGGCAGCATTAGGTTATTACTGTGTAGGGACAGTGTCACCTTTCTTGACAGGGAAGAGCACTAAGCATGGACTACAAAGAACTCAGAGAGTGTGTGTGTTAGGCAAGTGAAAGGGATTTTAGTGAATGGAGAGATTGTTAACTTGTGGCTTTAGAAGGTATGTTGTACTTTGCATTAAGGTTTGGTTATTGACTTTGATAATTGGGCTGAATACTGTATTTTCCATGGATCTGAACACTTTTTTTCTTCCATAGGCTGTAGAGGGCTTACTAGATGCCACCAGTGGTGCTGATGCTGACCTCCTGCTTCGCTACAGAGAGTGCCACCTCTTGGTCTTAAAAGCTCTTCAAGATGGCCGGGCGTATGGGTCTCCATGGTGTAACAAACAGATCACAAGGTCAGTAGCCATCTTAGAAGAGTAATATTTAGTGAACTGCTTTCTCACATACATGACCCTAAATACTGAGAATTGTTGAATGTTTGTTCTTTTTCTGTCTGGTGCCCATGATGGATACAGAAAACCAGTACCTTGTTTTGGGGAATAAATGATAGATCGTGGATTTTAAAAGGTTTCAGTGATTTCATAGAAGTGATGTTCATAAATAAATAATGTTTTAAATGGAATGCTTTGTTTTCTAGACTTCGAGAACAAAACTTGTGTTTTAACACTGGGTCGTCTGTTCTACTTCTTTACTGGTTATTTTGAGTCTTGAAAACTGATTTTTAGTTGGTTCTCAAGGCATCCTTAATTTGGAACAAGTTACCATTTAATAAAATGGGCTCTTTATTTTACCTGATATATAGTATGGTTAAGACTTTATGAATAAAGAAATACTGACTTTTCTAGGTGCCTAATTGAGTGTCGGGATGAATATAAATATAATGTGGAGGCAGTGGAGTTGCTAATTCGCAATCATTTGGTCAATATGCAACAGTATGATCTTCACCTAGCTCAGGTATGGAAGGAATTAAACAGGAAAAGTGACCTCTGGTAGTTCAGAAGTGTGTTTGCTGTAAGTGCTGTCTTTCTTACGTTGTGCTTTCTGTGTTTCCAGTCAATGGAGAATGGTTTAAACTACATGGCTGTGGCATTTGCTATGCAATTGGTAAAAATCCTGCTGGTGGATGAAAGGAGTGTTGCCCATGTTACTGAGGCAGATCTGTTCCACACCATTGAAACCCTCATGAGGATTAATGCTCACTCCAGAGGCAATGCTCCTGAAGGGTGAGAAGGAAACGCTTTGGGATTCTTGTGTATTCAGCAGTCTTTAAGAGCTTAAGAAATGACTGTATAGACTTAGTAACGTTACCTGTTATATAACTGCTTTACCTACCACATATGGTAAGCTTTGGTGAGGCCTAATATTGTCCCTTGAGATATGAAAGCTTGACTAGCTGCCAAGCCTTCTTGCTGTAGAGCAGTACATACAGCACTAGATTTGGTGTCAAGAGTCCTCTGTTTAAGGCCTGGCTCTGCTGCTTAAAATCTGATTTTAGGCAAGTCGACTTACCCTCCCTAAGCCTGTTTCTTGTATAAAATGGAAATAATATCTTGAAGAACTGTTGAGAATTAAGATGAATAACACAAAGCATGGCACATAGTGGGCATGCAGTGAATAATTTTTTGACCACGAACATCAGCTCCATTTCATTGGGCATCGTTTTGTTGTCAAGAAGTGACTTAAGTCAGTCATTTGCACATTATGTCCTCATGAGTAAACAGATATGAAGAAACCGAGGATAGTTTTGTTTAAATATGGGAATGGTAAAATTATCATCACTCTTGTGGTCTCTCTTAAATAAACAAATTGTCCAACTTGTATGTCTGTGAAATCACAGCCATGAATAGACTGATTTTCATTCTGGATTTATTGTACTAGATTGCCCCAGCTGATGGAAGTAGTGCGATCCAACTATGAAGCAATGATTGATCGTGCTCATGGAGGCCCTAACTTTATGATGCATTCTGGGATCTCTCAAGCCTCAGAGTATGATGATCCTCCAGGCCTGAGGGAGAAGGCAGAGTATCTTCTGAGGGAATGGGTGAATCTCTACCATTCAGCAGCAGCTGGTCGTGACAGTACCAAAGCTTTCTCTGCGTTTGTTGGACAGGTAGAGCTTTTGGAAAGAAAGGTGCTTTTTATTCAACATAAGTAGGGTGTGATGCCTCCAATATTAAAGCTCAGTATTATGTACCTGTGGTCAGTTACCTCCATACTCATGTAAACCAAAAATGTCACCATCATTACTGTTAAATTGATACTATTTATTTTCCCATCATTGGTCACTAAGCAGTAAAGTCAACATTTCCCATCCCCTTTAGTTCTTTTTGTCCGATTTCAGTTGTCACAGCTACAAAGTACAATGGGTCAGGTAATGAATAATGAAACTGCCAAATGTATATAGTAATTTTACCAGTTTGATAATCAGCAGTGATGGGATACGGGCTAATCTGTACAGTTCTTATAATAGCCCATGTTTAAAAAGTAAAATAATGAGTACCCTGGTGGTCTAGTGGTTAGGATTTGGTGCTTTCACTGCAGTGGCCTGGGTTCAGTCCCTGGTTGAGGGAACTAAGAATCCTGCAAGCCCTGAGATACAGCCAAAAAAAAAAAAAATTTTTTTTTTTAATTTAGAAGTAAAATAAAACACAACCAAAAAACCTTAAGTATTTAAATGGTGGAGATTTTTATTTTATTTTCTAAATTAAGTACCTTATCTACCTAAAATAGCTTATTTCTGCAGTTCGACCATTGTATTTCTTCAAACTGAGACCAAAGCTTAGGTGTGCCACCAAAGAAAGATGCAAATTAGATCTATTATCAGATAAATGACAATTGAATGTGGAAGAGCTGATTTGAATTTTAGAAGTTGTCAGGAATTGGATTTACTTTTCAAGATGACTAATTTCTTAGTAAATCATACTAAGTAAGTTTCTCCCTTAAAAGAATCGAGGGAATTATAAAAACATACCCTATTGAAAAGCTGTTACTGTATACTTACAGTTTGATTTCTGATTTGGATAGAGGAATTTCAAATCAATTGGTTTTTGTGGTCATTGATATTTCATGGGTATGGATGTGGCACCTGTCTCAGCTCTCTTGTTGGCTTATTTGCTCTTGTTCTCTCCATTTGAAAAAGATAATGTATTATACTTTTCTATTCTCTTTTGAATCCTTTTGAGAATTCCTTTTTTCCTTTTCTGCTCCTTCTTGATCATAGCAGTCCATCCTCATTTCTTCTCCCCCTGCTTAGTTTTTCAGATTTCATTGTACAAACGTCCCTTTGCTGGCCTTCTGTTTTTCCTAGGGTATATTATTGTCAATTCAGCTGTGTTATTTATTGCTTATCAAGGGACATTTAAATTGTTTTAAAGTTTCCAAGATAATGGTCAAGTTTTCATTCTGGGCTTGGTTTCAGCACTGACCTCCTCCCTCTGCAGCCTTAACGCTTGTTACTCTTTCTTTTTCTTCTTTCATACTAGCGAAATAACTTCTCTGCTCCACTTCCAAATCATATGTCATAAAATTTGTATTTTATCCTTTCTTTTAAGTAAACTTGCCCTTTCTACTTTATCTTAATTTACATTAAAATAGCCAGGTATGATCTGCGAGCATTTTGCTTTGGTACTTACTTACTGTATAAATTATTTGATTTTCCTAGTGCAGCTAGTTGGAGTTTCAAGAACTTTGCTGTTATTAGAAGAAATTATGTGAGAAACTAAAATATATGTAACTTAATCTCTTACTTGGGAGAAATACACATTGACCAGAAAGTCTTAATATGACTTAATGGTTTATTAAAAGTTGGTTTAATTTGCATAATTAACTTTTGAAATTATTGGCTATGGACTGCTGTTAAAAATTGCCATGTTATTATCTCTCAACTCCCATCAAACTTAAAACTGAAGGAAATGTGTCATGGATCCTTAATGTAAAAGTCATTTTCATGACCCCCCCCCTTTTTTTTTTTACAAAGTAAGAATCAGAAATGTGACAATAGGATTGAATGAAAGAATACTTCTGACATGAAAATTAAAATTTTATTCGTGTGTATTATCTCATTGTGCCTTGTAATGTTTTTGTTCCCTTGGTAGATGCACCAGCAAGGAATCCTGAAGACTGATGACCTCATAACAAGGTTCTTTCGTCTGTGTACTGAAATGTGTGTTGAAATCAGTTACCGTGCTCAGGCAGAGCAGCAGCACAATCCTGCTGCTAATCCCACCATGATCCGAGCCAAGTGCTATCACAACCTGGATGCCTTTGTCCGACTCATTGCACTGCTAGTAAAGCACTCAGGGGAGGCCACCAACACTGTCACAAAGATTAATCTGCTGAATAAGGTCTGAAATCCTTTCTTGCCTTAGTCTTTGCACACTTGAAGTCTGTATCAATGGCTCTTAACCCTACAGGGCCCTCAAAACATTTTGTAATATCCCCTTTTCTGTCCAGATATTAAATTCATAGATAATATGTAAATATAATCACCGAATTTTAGAGGAAGAGTATGGTGCCTTAACTGAAAGACACCCCTCCCCTAAAACAAAACAAAAACATATAACGTATTTTCAGTATGTTAATGTTTAGTAATGAGTACACTAGAAAGTATTTAGGTAGTATGAGGTTTGCCCCCATGTACAGAATCACTGTGAGTGAGATGGCTAGACATGTCCATTGCTAAACAAAAATTGGTAACTCAAATACCATGAGTGACATTGCAGTTTTCTTGATTTTTCTGAAAAGGAACAAAGCAGAATTTCTGTTTGATTTATGCAGTGGAATTGCTGGAAATTTGAATGTTAAGATAGTGCAAAAATGAACTTAGAGCTTGGTCTCGGATAATTACAAATGGGTTCACATACATCCCCCACTGTTCAGTGATAAAATCAAGTGGAATGCAGGATAGTTCTTAAATATTTCTGCAACCTAATAGCATACCTGACCTTCCATCTACTAAATGCCAAGAGAAGGATAAATCATTTGCCTCTTGTCACCTTTATGTCAGACCAGAAAAATTAGGTTGATTGTGTTAACATGATAAAATATGATGTACCATGCTGATTTCTAGAGCTTTAGAAAAACTTGTGGAAAGTATATATGTCTAGCATACTTCCATATACAGGGGTATGGAGATTCAAAGAAACCATGCAAAATTCTGTAGGGCAAATCAAACCCCAATGCATGGTCCCTTTGGCTACCAGTATGTAATTTTATATTTCCTTTCATGTGGGGCATAACGATGCAAGGTAAAAAAGCATGGCTAGACAGTGGTAAATGAATTATCTTCGTGATTTACAAGCTCTATAATCTGTGTGCTCTATAGGTCCTTGGTATAGTAGTGGGAGTTCTCCTGCAGGATCATGATGTTCGGCAGAGTGAATTTCAGCAGCTTCCCTACCATCGAATTTTTATCATGCTGCTCTTGGAACTCAATGCACCTGAGCATGTATTGGAAACCATTAATTTCCAGACACTTACAGCTTTCTGGTGAGTATTGTTGAATATAATACTGTTAAGGATTTCCTGTTAAGGATTGCTGTTGTAGTGTAGTAAAATTTGAGAAGTAGAACTTCGTGGATTTGAGGCATGTTGATTCATAATGCAGCTTACATGTTGTCCACTTAATTATATTCATGTGTTTTGTTTTGTTTTGTTTTAACCATATCTAAGCTTGTGCTTCTGACTAAGGTTTTCTTCTTTCAGCAACACATTCCACATCTTGAGGCCTACCAAAGCTCCTGGCTTTGTGTATGCTTGGCTTGAACTGATCTCCCATCGGATATTTATTGCAAGAATGCTGGCACATACGCCACAGCAGAAGGTGTGGCTGCAGTTTATCTCCTACAGATGACGACTGTAACTACCGGGGACTTATTAGCACTCTTAGTCATTCAGTAGTCATTGTACTTCTTTCAGGCTTAGTTGGGAGTTCTTATATTTAATGTGGAGTCAAGTCGTGGAGAAAGGCTCTAACAAGTACTTGACTGCCTCTGCCTGAAAGCCATTCCTCAATGATTAGGGTACTGCTTCTCCAAGTTGTTGTGAGTCTCCTTATGTCAATCTCTTAAGGGATTTTCAAAAAAAGTTGAAACCTTAGAGCACCTCTGTAGACAGCTATGTAAAACTCCGAGTAATGGAACTCAGAAACCTGCCAGTTTTACAGGTTCTCTAAATACTAAAGGCTCTCACATTCAGGGTTGAGGACCACTCGTCTCTACTGTATCTGAAAAATTCAGATCAAATTTGAGTAAAGAGTTTTTAGTCTTAACTGTGATGAGAAGTTTCTCTCCCATCTTGCAATTAAATGGCAAATGAGTACTCCAGGAAGTACCCTTGATTGACCCTTCAGATCAGGAGACTGTAACTATACTGTGTGTTTAGTAAAAAAGAAAGTGAAATAATCCTTGAACGGATTTCATTTTGTTTGACAAGTGCATTCCAGGAGGAGGGAAAATATATTGAATAAAAACTACTTCAAAATGAACATAATTGTTATAATTGGGATATGGTGAGGAGGCCAAGTTTGGGTGAAAATAGAGGATTCATGTTGTAAATTGGATGAGGTTATTTGCCAGGAGTTGAGGAATTGGGAGTGGGAAAATAAATGATTGAGATCCAGGACTTAAAAGAAATTAAGAAAACAGACCCAAGTTTCTCAGTTGGCTACGTGTTTTGTGTTCTGTCTGAAAGTTCCTCCCCCTATTTAAAATGTTGCTACAGGCGCAAGGACCTATATATCCTGGAGTTTCTGGAGCCAGTTTGTTTCAAATATCATTTCCCATTATCTCCATAATTTTGCTTATTCCTTTCTCGGGCCAGTCAGTCTTTAAGAGAGGTGCTAATGTCCATATTCTCTAGCTATATGAAAAGATAATAAAGTCACAGTGTAGCTGCTTGGGCAACGGTTTTGGTGGCAGGACGACAGCTGACTGAGGATAATTATGTATCATACATTTCTTTCTTTCAGGGATGGCCTATGTATGCACAGCTACTGATTGATTTATTCAAATATTTAGCGCCTTTCCTTAGAAATGTGGAACTCACCAAACCTATGCAAATCCTCTACAAGGTAATTAATTTGGAGTTCTAAAATTAAAATAATTAAAACTTAACACTTAAAGCAGTTAAAAACAAACACTTCAGCTGGGAATATGAGGTCTAACGTTTGTTTTTATCATTAAGCTATATATATATATATATTTGTTTATTTTTGGCTGTGTTGGATCTCCATTGCTGCATGGGCTTTCCCTAGTTGTGTCAAGCAGGGGCTACTCTTCGTTGCGGTGCACGGGCTTCAGTAGTTGTGGCTTGTGGGCTGTAGAGCGCAGGCTCCATGGTTATGGCGCATGGGCTTAGTTGATCTGCAGCATGTGGGATCTTCCCAGACCAGGGTTCAAACCCGGGTCCCCTGCATTGGCAGGCGGATTCTTAACCACTGCACCACCAGGGATGTCTCTATCATTAAGCTTTTAAAGTATAACATATATTCAGAAAAGTACAAAAATCAAACATATTTGCATAACCAGTACTTGATCATAAGGCATTCATACGTTCATATATGTGTATACCAGTTAACTCTTCCAGAAGCACATTAGAATTACTATTTCTTCCCATCCTTACCATACTTGAAATTGTTTTCCGTTTTAGTCATTTTGTCAGTTGTGCAGTAGGATCTCATTGTGGATTTAATTTGCATTTCCTTCAGTTCTTAATGAGATTTTTGTGGCCATTTGGGTATCCTCCTTTTGTGATGTTCTTCCAGCCTTGTGCTCATATTCCTATTGGATTATCTGGGTTTTTCTTATTTATTTTAACAGGGATTCTTTATGTATTCTGGATGTAAGCCCTTTGTTGATGTATATTCAAACGTCTACTCTTGTGGCTTGCCTTTTCACTCCTTTAAAAGTAATGTGTCTTTTGAGGGATAGAAGCTTTAAATTTAATGTAGTCAAAATTACCAGTTTTCTTCTTTTATTATATGTTGCTTTTTGTGTCTTGGGTAAGAAATCTTTGCCCATCTCAAATTGCATTCTGTTTTGCACGTGCCTGCCTCCTGCCCAAGAAGCCATTAATTCTGGCTTTTACATTTACACTTAAAAAGAAAACTTTTTTTTTTTACTTCAAATTCATAATAGTAAAAATGCTACTCCCATTTTCTTACTTAATGTAGAAACAGCCAATGTTTTTCTTGTTTTTAAAATATAGGGCACTTTAAGAGTGCTGCTGGTTCTTTTGCATGATTTCCCTGAGTTCCTTTGTGATTACCATTATGGATTCTGTGACGTGATCCCACCTAATTGTATCCAGCTAAGAAATCTGATTCTGAGTGCCTTTCCAAGAAACATGAGGCTCCCAGACCCATTCACTCCTAATCTGAAGGTAAAGTTCTAAACAGTTCAAGGAAAAGCAAGTTACATCTTAGTATTTTAGTCCTTTCTCTAGTAAGTGGGGTATTTGCTGTCCCCAGCACACACACCTACAAGTTGTTGGGTAAGGGTGCTCTTTGGGGGAAGCTGTCATGTTATTAAGCCTGATAAAGTATGATACTGCTGCTGAATATTGATTCACAGTATTTGTCTAGTTGCTGTTTTCAGTTTTGATATTAAATTTAGCTATATTTACAGAACCTCAACCTAGGTATTGGGCCAGTCATTTGCTGGGTGGCCCCAGTGGCACCGAACTGCAGAATAGACACTTGTAATGTCATATTTCACAGGTGTTTTGGATTTGTGTACTTGGTTTTGTTTAAATTATCAGGAGAGAAGGGACTGTTTTAAAAATTATACCACCCTGACATGGCTATTGTAATTTTTATGTATGTTTTTTTAATCTTTTCACATGCATTTTTTTTTAAAGTAGCAAGTACAATGTCTTGTTCAGCTTGGGGCATCTTTTCAAAGACTAGGGCTCTTGGTGAGCAAGGAATCTCATTCTGTACTCTTGTTTTGAAATCGAATTCCAGGAAAAACACAATTAGTGGTATCAACTAGACTTCTCTACAAAAGGTACCTATCATGCCTTATTTTAAGAATGAGAAAATAGTATAGAATGAGAGATTACTATCATTTTGTATATGGGTACCTTTAATTAGAAGAATCTATTTCTTCTAATTAAAGATGAGTAATAACACTTTGCTGTACAGCAGAAATTAACACAACATTGTGCTGTACTTCAATAAAAATTTCTTAAAATATTGATTACTCTTCAAGATGTAAAGTGTATAACTTTAGAAAAACAATCCAGCTACTTTCTAGCATAGATACAGTTTGCTGTTAAGGCCTACAGATGCTTCTGATTATGATTCTTGTATTTGTTTGTGGCAGGTGGATATGTTGAGTGAAATTAACATTGCACCCCGGATTCTCACCAATTTTACTGGGGTGATGCCACCCCAGTTCAAAAAGGATTTGGATTCCTATCTTAAAACTCGATCACCTGTCACTTTTCTGTCTGATCTGCGGAGCAACCTACAGGTTAGTGGTTTGACTTAAACTCTTGGTTGTGTCTTTCACTTTGTACACACAGTCCTATGCATGGTCTCTTGTAAGTTAGTCTTTTCAACCTGCTTTAAAGGTTTTAAAGCACATTGTCATTTTTAATGGTTGGATGAGATTAACTGGATTATACATTTTACCAGTGACAAGCTATATAGCCTTGGAAGAGGCAGCCAGGGAATGGACTGGTTTTCTGTAAGAAAAGATTGCTGATAACCATCCCCTGCTCCAAGACTCTTTAAGTAAATGGATTCTGGTTCAATTTGCTGTATACAAATTGATTGAGGCTGTATTATTTTTCCATACCAAGAAACCACGTTTTTCCCCTCTCTAAATCTTTTTTATAAGTGAGATAGTGCAAATTTTGACTTTATAAACTTTATTTTTGTGCTGGTAACTGTCAAAGCTTTGGTTTCCCAAGGGAAATCCCATTTCTGTTGACACAACTACCCTTGTGCAAGTGTGTATTTGTTAAATAACCTCACAAATTCAAGCAGATTTCTAAAATTTAAGTCACAGAGGATATTGGGAACAGTTCAGCTTTTCTATGAAAGGCATAAAAAGGGTTCTTAGAAATATTGGTGCCTAAATCCGATGCCTAAGTCCTCTGTGACAGTAAGTCAGGAGCTTTCTGTTTTGTTCATTTAGGTATCCAATGAGCCTGGTAATCGCTACAACCTCCAGCTCATTAATGCACTGGTGCTCTATGTAGGGACTCAGGCAATTGCACACATCCACAACAAGGGCAGCACACCTTCAATGAGCACGATCACCCACTCTGCTCACATGGACATCTTCCAGAACCTGGCTGTGGACTTGGACACTGAAGGTGAGTGAAGCCAGCTAGTTCTCAGAGTCAAGATTTGTGCACTTTTTGTCACAGTCTGGTCCCAAAAATACTTTAAGCCACAATAGAGAATGTTCTGTCAATATGGTTATGGGTCTGGCTGGTTATTTTATCTTGAATTCGATAGTATTTGCTCAATGCAGAAGACACAGCAAAGCATAAAGGAAAAAAATCATCCAGAATCCTTACCACATCAGTTAATATTTCAGTATGTATGATTGTAGCATTTTTCTTTTTTAGTGTGAAAATAAACATGTTCTTTTTACTAGCCTCTCTTTAAAAATAGGCTCATGTTACTTTTTTTGTTAGCCTGCCTTTTATCCCAACATTTACTGATGCCTCTTTGCCAGGCAATATGTTAAATATTAAATGTGTAAAGATTAATGAATAGAACTTCCCCTACCTGCTCTGCAAAAAAGTTCACACAGTATAATCCTGTTGTAGGTTTGCATCTTGCTTGGTTGAACTACCAATTTTGGTGTTCTGTATAGTAGATGGTGACCAACGATATAGTGCTGCTCAACCTAACACGCATACACTTTAGGAGGATGCCTACTTTTTTTAACTTCACTATGGATTTTTGAGAGGCTAATTTTGAGTATATACTACTTGCCTATTTGTAGGAGGGGGTTTGAGGCAGCTTAAAATCAAGATTTAACACAAATGAATTCCATTATGTCCAGAGCCCAACAAAAAAAGTGGATAGCCTTTTAGTGTTAAAGCTCACTGTGATGGCCTTACAAACCTCAGTAATATCAAGCAGAGGGAGACAACCAAATCCAATTAATACTTATTCCAATAAAGTTTAAACTAGCATTTCTCCAAGTATAGTCTGGGAACCCTTAGTGGATTATCCCCAAGACTCTTATAGAAGGGTCGTGAGGGACTTGGTGGTCCAGTGGGTAAGACTCCACGCTTCCAATGCAGGGGGCCCTGGTTTGATCCTGGGTTGGGGAACTAGATCCCGCATGCATGCCGCAACTAAGGCCCAGTGCAGCCAAAATAAATATATAATAAATATTTTTTAAAAAAGAAAAAGGGCTGTGTGGTTAAAACTATTTTAATAATAAAAAGACATTTGCTTTTTTTCACACTCATGTTGTCACAAGTGTACAGTGACTGTTTCCAGAGGCCACATGAAATAACCATACTGGAACAGATTGAACATAAGGGCAGAAATGAGAATCCAGCAGAATGTGAAACAGTGACATTCTTCTCTTAAGTTTCTTGGGAGGAAATACTTAAATTTTTTATTAACAGGTTATATTAATATGCAGTAGGTCTCTTATTTTTAAATAGACTAATTTTTTTAACTACAATTTTTTTAATGTGAAAAATAGTGAAATAAAACCCACAGAAATGAACTCTAGGGCCCTGAGCACCGCTGGTTGAAACCAAAGGATAATTTGAGAACCTATATCAGAAATGCAAATCCATCCAGTCAGAATGTGATTTGTCTTCTCACATTGGCCTTTCAGAGTAAATTCTCACTAAGCTGGGTTTTCTTAATATCTAGGTCGGTATCTGTTCTTGAATGCAATTGCAAATCAGCTGCGGTACCCAAATAGCCACACTCACTACTTCAGCTGCACCATGCTCTACCTTTTTGCAGAGGCCAACACTGAAGCTATCCAAGAACAGATCACAAGGTAAGAGAGAGGTCTGTTTTTCAGAGGGTTCTAAATGGAGCCTCTTCCCCTTTATTACGAATTCTGAGTGTTTTTTTCCCTATGCATTCCATGTTCACTGAGCATCTTAAATGTGTTAAATAGTTGTGAACGAAATGGGCATGGTTCTGCCCTCCTGATAATTAGTCTGATGGATGCAAAAAAAATCACAAGTAGAGAATTATTAATCACTGCTGAAACAAAAAGTTTTCGACAAAAGGCACAGCATTTTGATAGATCAGGAGTTTTTCTCAGGTGGTGGGGTTAGCATATTTAACCAGTCCTGAAACACCCAGGCCTTTTAAAGGCCATGTTAAAGAACTTAGACTTGTCATTACCTCTGGGTTGGAAGGTTTTAAGCAGGAGAAATAACAGGATCATACGTGTATTCTACTAACAATAGTTAGGAATCTGTTGCAGATTGCTTGGACTATGTACAGCATTGGAGATCAGGAAATGGGTACATCCTAGTGAGAGAGATATACACAAACTTAAAAAACTGGACCAGACTTGTTAAACTTGCCCCTTCACCTAATAGTAGTTTCTGAGCATTAGTATTCCTTAGGTTTATATACTAAAAATTAACTAGCGTTTTATTATTAGACATTTAGACGGTAAAAGTCCTATTTTGTGGACTATATAAAGCTTTAGTGAACTTCCTCGAACTTAAATCTTCGTTCTTGTGCTTTATTACATCCTTAGGGTAAATTTAGAAGTAAAATTGGTTAGATCAGGGGATGTGAAGAATTATCCCACCCAATTTACATATGTACTACTAATAGTAAAATTCTTATTTCCTATTTACTTTCATTGAGTATGTATTCTTTAAGCGATTATCTTCTCTGTGTCATGTAATCTATTATCTATCCTTTACCTTAACTTAGTCTTGTAGGCTCAGTAATGGGAAGAGGAGGGATTCAGACCCACGTTTGTTATGTAATTCTAGAATCCATTTAACCATTCTATAGAAAAGACTTAATCCACCTGCCTTTTGTAAAGCTAACCATTTTTGCATGTAGTGTAATAATCAGGGAAAAAGTGTTAGGAAAAAAGACAAATGGAGAAGTGGTCGTGAATTTGTATGTTTCTGTGCATTGACTAACTTTTTCTTCCCTTCTCCAGGGTTCTTTTGGAACGGTTGATTGTAAATAGGCCACATCCTTGGGGTCTTCTTATTACCTTCATTGAGCTGATTAAAAATCCAGCGTTTAAGTTCTGGAACCACGAGTTTGTACACTGTGCCCCAGAAATTGAAAAGTGAGTTAAAGTAATTTTTAAATTGTTACATTCTTAAGACAGAAGAATGAGAATCATTTGATGGCTCCAGCTTGGGTGGGTGATTAAGAAGGTCATAGTAACCAAAATTAATAAGACACAAGGTTTTAGTCAGGCCTGAAGTTTTCTCACAAACTTGTTAACTGTCTCCATTCTTCAGGTTATTCCAGTCTGTCGCACAGTGCTGCATGGGACAAAAGCAGGCTCAGCAAGTAATGGAAGGGACAGGTGCCAGTTAGATGGAACCACATCTCTGTTGTAAATTTGTCAGCCTGGAGGTCCCACTGTACCAAGTTCATAAACTGGCTGAAGATCCTTTCAGCTTTTCCTGACTTTTCCGGCCCTTTGGTCTCGGGTATCTGCCCCAATTACTGTTTGGGTCAGCTTCCTGTCTACTTGGACACGTTCCAAATTTAAATGCATTTTTTGGACTCCTGGCCAACATTTAGAAGATGCTGTGAATATCATTTTGAACTTGTGTAAATATATGAAAGAGAAAACCTTTGTCTGGAACTTCTTGGGTTTGTGCAAAATGTGTCCAAGGCAAGTAGATAAACTGGTGGTACCTACTTCCCAGCTTATAAATTGAAGAGGCTGCTGATGCCGTGCACTTGTTGGGGCGGGGGTTGGGCATAGCTCCATGTCATCTGACATTCCTGGTGTCCCAAAGAATAGCAGGAAAGCCAGTTTAAATACTATGTGACTTATTTTTTTAAAATACGGATGGGGACCTTGAAAATCACAAAGTTGTTAAAAAATGTGGATGTGTAGAATTTGGTATGCCAGGAAACATGGGAAGAGTTCACAATCGAGATCCCGTGGATTTTTATTTTGCCTCTTCCCCAAATCTAAAGCTGGCTGTTGGCAGAGCACCATTTTCTCTTTTCTGCTGGAGAACACATCCCCTTGGGCCCTGTGAGACACTTCTTTTTATAAAGGGAAGCCAAACCAGGCCTAAAGTTCCCCCATCTCTCTCCTGGTAACTTGTAAACTGTGCGGAAAGGAACCAAATATTATGAATTGCCCTTCCCCATTATCCCAATGAATGGCCATACAGACTAAGCTGAACAACAAAGTCAAAAGGACCAATACAGCCCCTTTTGTAAGGATTTTGAATGTTTTGTAAATGTATTGGTCCATGTGTTGTATTTTGTAGCCTTCCTAGTTCCTGGGCTTTAGCTTCCCTACTTCTTGTATGTGTATGCATACTGTAGTCGAACATTAAAGTCATGACACACACACGAGTCCACTGTGCCTTTCTCAGTAGCGGCCAGTGCTGGTGGTGAGGAGGAAAGTGGACCACGCAGCCTTCCCATTGGGGCCACTGGGGAACACCAACTTTTGCTGAATGGTAGGTTTTCCCACTACCAATCTGGCATCTTTAAACAAGGAAGTGATTTTTGTGTAGTGTTGTTTGCCTTTTCCTTTCCAACAGTGAAAAATTATTGGAGCAGGTTTCTATGATTAAACAGTTTCAAAATGCCCATTTAAAAACGTCCTTTACCCTCATGGTGTTTCAGTATTAACATCTTTATTGGAGTATAATTGCTTTACAACGTTAGATATAATTTCTAAAAGAAAAGGAGTAGGTATGTATTTAAAACTTACCTAATATATACCTTACCTTTCATGACTGTCAAGTTTTATGCCCAGAGAGGACAAAAAGGTTCAAGATTAAATAGAAATCTTACACGGGGACTTGAATGTCATTGGTGTCTCTTAAGGGTGAGTTGTGCCATCTAGGCTGCTTAAGGAATTTAAA
Source organism: Grampus griseus (assembly GCF_964374135.1). Lineage (NCBI taxonomy): Eukaryota > Metazoa > Chordata > Mammalia > Artiodactyla > Delphinidae > Grampus > Grampus griseus. Next base: position 32,177,925 of record NC_139013.1, on the reverse strand, counting down.
CAATTGCTCAGAGTCCCAGTGACACAGCTTATTAAATCTTCCAACAGGAAACAGTTGTTAACTAAGGGAAAGTGACTTGTTCAAAATAGACCTGGATTTGAACCAGGTCTACTTTCAAAGTCCATGTTATTAAATGCCAGACTACAACAAAATGTTATCACTATCACATTTCTGCTAACTTTGGATCAAGCTGAGAACCAAACAGCTACAAAATTTATTAGTGTTCATAACAATAAGCAGCAGTTCCCACATCTACTGTTCCCAAATCCTTCAGCATGTCACTCTTACCTTGGAATTCATCCTAGACAACAGTTTTGCTACTTTTCCTTTTGGTATTTAGTATGAAATGCAAAACAAAAGGTCCAAATTATCCTTCTTTTCAAGCATCAATGTGTACCAGCTTAGCAGAAAGTTCTTCTCCTGGACATTCCTTCAGGAAAAAGGGAACCTGCTAGTTAGTCAGTTCCAACAATTGGTGTAAGATCATCTTCTGACCATAACGAACCTGTAAGGCTTGCTGTTCCCTCCAGCTGAGTGTGGCGTAGACCTCCTTACTACTGAGTAAATCTTGCTCAGTTTTTAAGTCTGTGGCATAAGTTTGCAGGGTCAATAAAACACTGTCCCGAAGAAGCTGTCTCCATGATGCTTTGAGTTTGGGGATATTTGTGATTGTCAGGCTGTCCTCTTCCCTTTTATCATCTCCCCATCCATCCTGGTCTTTAAATTCTCTGAACTCCTCAGCAGGCATGCACAGTACCTAGAAGCAACCATGGGGCCCTTTACTTGGGTATTTCCGAAATTGATTTAGAGAAGCCAACCTGCCGTGACAGCATTTAAGTGTCCTCTCCATCCATGCCACCTTTCCTCGCACCTAGATCTAAAATACTTATTTTGAGCATTTACCTTGAGTGTCATGGCCAGTTCCTCTTCTGTCAGCACTTCTTCCCGCCCAATCACAAAGGCTCCCTCTTCCCCTACCATCTCCAGTTTGCATAAGAAATCCCAGCGTTCATACAGTAGGAGCCTTTCAGCTTCAACTTTTGTTCCTGTAGACAGAAAGTACTGGTGTGAAAGTCAGTATACCCAAGAGCTCATTTCTCCTTAGTCTACAAAAAGGGAACAACTACTATTGGCAGAGCACCTGGGGCAGGGATGGAGACATACACCAGTGTCCAAGGTTTAATCACTCACCCTGTAACGCTGCTTCACGAACCGTCACCATCTGAATGTCAGCCGTGTCATCCGTGTTGTCAGGATACGGTTCAGTAAAGCCATACATGTGAATCAACTGCCAGTTAGCCATTTGCCCATAAGTGTTGAAAATCTCATGGCCTTTAGGAATGGGCTGAGTGGCCACCATCCGAAGACAATTCTGGGGTGGAAGGGAGAAGCTGGGGCCAGGCCCTTCCCAGGCCAGCCTCATGAAGATTACTTCCCTCCTAGGAGGGTACAGTTCCCTCCAGCAGGTATAGTTCAGTGATGGTGGGACTGACACTATACCTACCAACATTCTACCTTTAGTTCTTGTTAAGATCCTGTACTGTAGAATAAAAGTGGTGAGACTTAAAGGTCAAAGGTCATCCCCATGGTTTAGTAGGTAATCTTTCTTTGCTCAGTCATCTCACAAACACTTAAAAAGTTGCTAGCTGGCTTCCCTGGTGGCACAGTGGTTGAGAGTCTGCCTGCCAATGCAGGGGACACGGGTTCTGTGCCCTCGTCCGGGAGGATCCCGTGTGCCGCGGAGCGGCTGGGCTCGTGAGCCATGGCCGCTGAGCCTGCGCATCCGGAGCCTGTGCTCCGCGGCGGGAGAGGCCACAGCAGTGAGAGGCCACAGCAGTGAGAGGCCCGCGTACCGCAAAAAAGAAAAAAAAGTTGCTAGCTTTGGAGACTTCTCTGGTGGTCCAGTGGTTAAGAATCCGCCTTCCAATGCAGGGGACGCAGGTTCAATCCCTGGTGAGGGAACTAAGATCCCACATGCCACGGGGCAACAAAGCCCGCACACCACAACTAGAGAGAAGCCTGTGCATAGCAACAAAGAGCGTGCGTGACACAACTAAGACCCGACACAGCCCCCCCAAAAAGTTGCTAGCTTTACAAAAATGAAGAATTAGGCACTTCCCTTGCAGTCCAGTGGTTAAGACTGCTGGGGCCCAGGTTCAATCCCTGGGCGGGGGGAACTAGGCTCTGTGCAGTGTGGCAAAAAATCAGAAACAAAACGCAAAAAACCAAGATCAAAGTAGGAACAGCAAATGGACACAAGCTTTTAAAAGTAATAGCCAGGGACTTCCCTGGTGGCACAGTGGTTAAGAATCTGCCTGCCAATGCAGGGGACACGGGTTCGATCCCTGGTCCAGGAAGATCCTACATGCCACGGAGCAACTAAGCCCGTGCACCACAACTACTGAGCCCGTGTGCCTAGAGCCCGTCTTCCGCAATGAGACGCCCACACACCACAACGAACAGTAGCCTCCCGCATGCTGCAACTAGAGAAAGCCTGCATGCAGCAACAGACCCAACACAGCCAAAAATAAATATATTTTAAACAGCCATTTCCTAATTTTTAATCCCATAAACTTAGATCTTTTTTTGCAACTTTCCACTTAGCAAATAGAATTGATACAAACACAGCCTTGGTATCATCTTAAACCGGTCTTATGAACATCCCCTCTTGTGAAAAGTATTGACACTATGGCTGTTCCAGACTGCTGTCCACAGGGCCCGGAAACAATCTTGGCTCACTAGCACTGCACAGAACAACCAACCTACAGAACCAAATCAGTGAGGGTGCAAGGTTTATCAGAGGATTAACCCCAGCCTTCTTTTAAGGTTTTGAGATGTTTTCAGTTCAGGCGATTTCAGTGGAATACGCAAAGTACACACAGGAGGAGATAATTCCACCTACACATTTTTAGTATGAGGAGAATGGAGTGTTTAGCTCAACTGCCAGGCCAGCATTAATAACACACCGGTTTGAATCACATGCCCAATCATCCAAGCACATAAGAACAAGAACTGGGACAGATCCACTCACTGGAGAGTATTCTAGATTGGCATTGTGATTGGCTAAGTGGTTTAGTACGTCTGCAGCAGGCACCATCAAAGGGGAGTTTGGCTCCTTTTCATCATCCTCTTCCTCCAGTGGTTCCTGAAAGCTGCCACAGAGAGAACTTTGCTAAAGCCCAGTGCAGGGTGAGAGACGAGTGGGGTTCACTGTTCTTTCCCTTCTAGTCCCTCAATAGAGTTCTAAAAAAAAGGGTCCTTTTTAAGGCTCCGCTCACTGACCTGTAGGCCATCACAAGAGCCACGAGCTGGCGGTAGAGTTCCAGAGAGCGAACCCTGGGGCTGAAAAGATCGGGGTGGGCTTCCATGAAGGGCAGCACGATGGAATAATACTCGCTGCGGATGTTGGCCAAATCCTTCTCCACAGCCTCGGGTACGCCGGTGCCCTGCAGCAATCGCCGGCGCTCCTCCTCTGGCCTGCAGTGACACCCCCACCCAGGTTCTTCACACCACCTACCGAGACTAGCGCTTGGAACCCGTGTCCCAAGGGCAGGGCGGTTCGAGCCAGGCTACCTACGGTGCTGCCCCTCCTACGGCTCTCACCAGAACATGGGGTGCTCCAAGCGGCCCAGCTCGGGCCACAGCGCAAAGTAGGGGCTCCAGGGCGAGGCCGGGGCCTGCAGCTCGTGCAGCAGCGCCAGCAGCAGCGGCACCCATCCCGACTGGCTCTGCAGCGCGCCTCGCTCTGAGGGAGACGAAGAGGTTAGGGCCCCGGCCGGCCCCGCAGGCCCGCCTCGGCGTCCCACCCCCGCCGGCGTAACCACCTCGCTCCAGCAGGCCGCTGATTGAGCAGGTGTGCTGCGACAGAAGTGCGGCCCGCGGCACCGCGAACAGCAGCTCCCCGGGCTGCACGCTCTCCCGGGCCACCATGCCGTAGCCGGCCACCGTGCCCTGCCGGCTCACCGCCACCTGAGCAGGGAGAGCGGCCGGTCAGAGCTACACCGCGCCCGCTTCCCCGCCGCGCCCGCCTCCACCCCGCCCCCCACTCACCTTGGGACTCAGCTCCAGTCCTACCCGCCGGCACCAGCTCAGGAAGCTGGCCACCGGGGCCGGGTCCTCGCTGCCCGCAAGCCCTGCCACCTGAGATAAGCAAGCGCAGTGGCGTTGCCCCGCCCGGAAGAGCTCGCTGGGGGCGGAGAAGACGGCGGCGCGCGCGGAGGAAGGGCCGGGGTTGGGGGAGGGGATGTGGAGTGCGGCAAATGACCCGCGGCAGGCCGCGCAGCCGCGTGCGGGACGGCGCTGCGGACGGGGAAGCGGCGAGGCGCGGCGGAGAGGGGTGCTCCTGCGTCTGCCGCCACAACTCACCCGCCGGCGCTTCGCCTGGGTCGCCATGGTCCAAGGGCGCGCAGCCCCGCGACTCCGCAGCCCAGCGCAGGCGCTTCCGGCGTCTGGGGGCAGGACTCTCAGGGGCGGGGCCTATGTTCCCGCCCCGGAACCACGTGATGTTCGTTTCGACTTCCACGCGGAAGAAGAGTGAGGGTTTGCACCTGGTCGTACAATCCCTGCTGAAAACATCCTTGAGGCCGGGTGTCCCCACTTGGGTTAAGAAACCGCCGGGTGCAGGAAGATGTGTCCCCTTGCCGCCTTGAGCCTGGTCTGAGCCAGGCACAACCCTTCCCAGTCTTGGTCTGTGACAGCTGAAACCCCTGGGGGTAGAAGTCCGGTTGAAGTGCAAAATCCCATTTCTGGATGAGAAGGGAAGGCCTCGCTGGAGGCCGGCTGGGTGCGCAATTAGAGCAGTTTGTGCAGGTGTTTCGGAGTTGTGTGGTCAGGGCTCCCAGAACTATTGATACAATACACCCGCTCAGTTTTTCATCGTCTGGTAGCACATGGAGGGGCTTATTTTTATTTACTTGCTGCTTTAGTTGCTGACACACAGCAAGAACTCAGTATCTATTTATTGGATAAATGGCTGAGTAAATGAATCAGAAATGGTGGTTAAACACGGGGAAATAGCATGCCGTTAAATTTAAGAAAATGAGGCAACGAATATAAAAGTTACAGGTCTGGGTTTTGAAGTCAAATACTGTCAAGGCCACCTCCCAGCTTGGCTTCTTATTAAGGCAAATTCAGTTTCCTCAACTGTGAAACTAAGATAATTAGTATCTACCCTATGGAATTAATGTAAGGATTGGTAAGATGATGTGACAAGATATGGAAATACAGAGATAGATGGAAATGCCTGTCTTCACTCTGAACGGTCAAACCCACCTAAACCCAAGAAGCACCAGCCTCACCAGTTTAAACATTGTCTCTTCCAAAGCTTCTCATGATGGGCATGGCATCACCATACTCAAATTCTTCTTAGTTTCTTTATTAGTTTTTCAGCACAGTTAACTCTTTCTACGTTGACAAGGGTTTTTGTTTTACATTTTGTCATCTCAAAGTCTCATGACATCAGGCACCAGAATACACAAAAGTAGGCTCTTCACTTTGTACAGAGAAGAAAATAACAAATTCCATTAATAGTTCACTTTGACCAAAGAAGACAACCTCCGATGGAAAGCCACACGCCGGAGTACCCAATATACATATATATATAATGTATAGATATTTATAGATCTCATCTGAAAGAACACGGGAAAAAAAATCCAAGATTCACAGCGCTATCTACAGTAAAAGGGATTAATTCTACCGGCTTTTCAAACAGTCACATTCTATATTCAAAGGAAGCACGTGAGTGAATAGAACTAACAGACACTCCACTGGGCTCTATAATGGCTTAAGATGACAGAAGGGGGTGATGTGTGCCAAGGAAATGTGGATGCAGGTGTCCCCTCAGCCCCACACACACCCACCCACCCTCCACAGCCCTGCATTTTTCATTGCTCTCCCCTCTTCTCTGTTTTACTCATTTGAGGGCTTGTGGCAACTGATTTAGGCTCAGAGACAAATGGCTTCTGGTTCCTAGGTCAGGAGATTCTACCCAGTAAGGTGGATGAACAGGAAGTATATGGCACAGCCCTGGGCTTCAGCTGGCTGGAAGGGGCTGGGGTGTGTGGGGAGCCTTCCTCCTCTGCCTGGCCCTTGTTCATTTCAGGAAACGTTACCTCCCACCCCAGGACCCAGCAAGCCCCAGCCTGAGCCTACTCCAAATGGCTAGGATGGTGATTTGGGACTGCCAAGTCCTGCTATCTTGGGCCAGTTTTCTCCAAATGAACTCTCTCAGTGATGCCTATGTGAAACATTGGCATAGCTTGACTAGAACTCTCCCTAGAAATGCTTCCAGTGGCCTTGGCCATGCTGCTGCTGATTAAGTTGTCCTCCATGGAACCTAGGGGTGAAAAGGGGGTCTCTGGGGGAACTCTATAGGAACTCTGAGCCACCACTGCCTGCTGGCTTCCAAAGGCAGTCACCACGAAGTTCTCAGAGGCGTACCCAACACTTAAAGGCTACCCCAGCCTTTAACCTCAGCCCTAGTCAGCTCCCTAGAGGCAGAGGACCAGGTGACTTTCTGCCTCAGGGCCTTGGCTCAGAAACGGGACAGGGCCAGGAGGCGGCAGACTGTGGGCTGGGACAGTCTGTGGGGTCCCTGCCCTCAAGGTCCTCTGTGTTCTGTCTTCCTTGGGCAGAGAAACCCCTTTCAGCCCCTACCTGCCTGGCCCTACAGCACCAGGCCCACCCACAGAGCACCCGGAAAACTGCTGTCTGGTTGAAGCGCCCCCTTGTGGCTACTGTTCAGATGATTGTCACGGGTGCTAAAATCAGAAACAGATGTGCTTGATGGTGGGGCTCGGGGGTGGGAAAGGGGCCTGCAGAGCTCCAGGGCTCCTGCCTCTGAGTGCTCCCTGCTGCTGTCTCCTGGTTCTCATGCCAGTGCCTGAGCTGGACCCTGTTCCTGCTGTCCCAGCACCTACCGTCTCAAAACCCCATCCCACCTTCAAACCTGCCTGCTTGAGGGGGTCAACCCATGCTTTCTTTAATCCAGCATATTATCCTGGATCCTGGCCAGAGAAGGACTCAAAGTCTTCCCTTAGCTAATCTCCTTCTTCCCTGGAGCCCTGCCCTGACTGTGCCTGGGCCTTGGAAAACTGGAAGAGAGGGTCTAAGTCAGCCAAGTTAATGAGGTGAGGGGGGAGGGGGGGAGGGGAGGAGTGAGCCCCTCAAACCATCTGGAGACTGTTCCACTGCAGCATCTAGGACGGATCCCCTCACCTTTTTAAACAAAAGAAAAGTAACCCCATTTCCTCCCCTTCGCCCTCGCAAAAATAAAGGGGAAATGAGCTGCACAAGGATGGCAGTGGGACGTCGATGCAGGTTGGGGGGCAGGTGAGCATCTTCGTGGGACCAAGGGCTTCAACAGGACACCTCCATGGTGTGGTTGACCTGGCCCAGCCCCTCACTGCTCTCTGAGTGGGTGCAGGCCTGCGGGCGGCTGCCGTCCACCGAGCTGGCACTGGTGAGGGACGAGGTTCGAGAGCGGGCGAGACGGGTCATGCTGGCCGAGGGCACTGCAGACAGAGAGGGCACCGGGGGTGAGGACCAGCAGGCGGGGCCGGGCGCAGGCAGGCGGGAGAAGGATTTACGCAAGCAAAGCGGCCAGCGAGACCGGTTCTTCCGACGAAGGCATGGAGGCTCATCCCAAGCCAGGGCTCTACACTTGCTCTGTCAAGCCCCAGGCATGCAACGCCAGCGACAGGGAGTGAGCCAAAGGGGCGGGGGGCCACGGAGGCCGGCAGGAACCTCCTCACAAGAGCTGGCCAGAGCTGTGGCCAAAATGGGGTGTCCTTAAGCTGGAGCAAGGATGGGACATTATTTTCAACTCTGCCTCCCTCAAGAGGATGATGGGGTAGGGGGAATGAGACCAGTTCTATAAAGAAGGGCAAGAGGTGTGATGGCCCCAGACTGCCCTAAATCCTGTTTCTGCCCTTATTCAGAGTTTTACAAGCGAGACTTGCAGGAAGCAAATTCTACCTTCCTGACCTCAACTAGCCACCTGTCCAGCTCAGGCATGGCTTGCCCCTGACCCCAGGGCCGACACCTCTGAGAAGTTCTGGTTCCAACTGCCAGAGTGTTGGAAGCCACGGGGCCCATGGCAACCTAGAAGGCAGGCTGATCTAAAACCCAGCCAATCTGGAGCCCTAAATGGGACAGAGCCCACGGAAGAGCAGGACACAAGAAGTTCCCATGGCAAGATGCGGCCTGGCTGCAGCACTGCACAGAGGAAGGAGCTGGGGCTCCTGGGGTGGCGGCGGGGGGGGGAGCTGGGGGGCGGTCCATGCATTAGGGGAGGGGATGCGGGGCTACCTGCTCCTCCACTCAGCCTTCGGTCCTTCAAGTATGCAACTAAGAGAGAAGACAGAGCCAGAGGGGCAGGGTTGGGGAGACAGAACACGGGTGAAGAGGAGGTCCGGTGAGATGAGGGCGTCGAGATGGGTCAGAGAGGAGAGGAAGGCACAGAGCAGGCTGGGGGCAGGGCCAGAGCCTCAGGAAGCCCCCTCCTGCCCACCCACCGAAGCAGCGGCCACAGAAGGAACCACAGCACTGACTGATGTCAGTCTGGCCCTAGGAGTCGGGAGAGCAGGGTGGGGTGCTCGTCTCACCCCCCGATTCTCCAGCCTGGGCTGCAGCACTGGGGGCTCACGCCCACAACGCCTTTAAGGCCTATAACCTAGTGCCAGCACCCTCTCCATTCTGCTGGGGCTCACTCTCCCCGTGGACAGAACGCGGGAGGCCCGTATGACCTCCCAAATCCTTCCCAGCTCTTGGGCTGCCTGGTGGTATTTGTCCTGGGGCCCTGAGAATGGGTCCCAGCCCCGTGACAAGTACCGCTCACCCACCCATCCCAGCAGCGTCCGCCAGGCACTTCCTGGGCTCAGCGCCCAGCCTCAGAGCCCCTGCTGGGTCTCACTGTGGGTCTTGGCCTCTTGCTGCCCTACTTCTCCACAGACAAGCTGGCAGGGGGCCCCGGTCCCCTGGGGGCGGGGGGGTGGGGGTCTGTTCCTGGCTGGCCCCCCAGCCTTCCCCCACAGGCCTGTCCTCCCCAGAAGGCCCAAGCTCCAGAGGCTGAGGTCTGGGGCAAAGAAAAATTCGGGCAGAGGAAGTTTGCTTCCAGGAGGAGAGCCAGGCGCAAGGGGGAGACGGAAGGAACTGAGGAGATGCACGTGTGTCAACAAGGGGGCATGTGCGCTGGTGGTGCTCATGAGCAGTGTCTCATCCCCCCACGAGGGGAAGTCGGGGGCGGGCAGGGAGCCAGTTCCACCCCTCTTTCCTCGGGGTCTTCAGCTATGCCACCCCCAGTTTGGCTGCCTTCAGCTCTCCTAACACCCAGATGGCCTCACATGCCTTCCCCAGTCCCCAGACTCCAAGTCCACTCCTCTGATGCCCCTGGTACCATCCGGCATCTTCTCAGCCCTTCTCAGGTGCTGTAGGCCCAGCAGGCGCTGGGTGGGGTGAGTGACTCACCCCTAGGCAGGCTTCCCCGGCAGGACTCAGCCCCGGGCCCTCCGCCCCAGAGCTGGGAGAAGAGTCCCCGACCCCAAAAGGCCCAGCCCTGTCAGGAGAACAGTGCCCCAAAGCTGGCCTGGGACAATCAAATTACAACCTAGGTGGAGATGCCCTAGAGGCCCCCAGGCACAGCGTCAGCCCCGACTTGCTGCCTGCCCCCCAGTCTCTAGGGCAGGGTGGGGTGGAGGTATACTTACTGTAGCCCATGCCTTGCAGGAAGTACTTGAAGGCTTCTGTCAGCTTCCCGGGCTGCAGGGCGAGGGACAGGTACATGCTTTGTTTGCCTGCCTGGGATTCAGGGGGAGGGGAGGCTTCCCCAACCCCTGGCCAGGTAAGGGACGGAGAGAGGGCCAAGAGTCTCACCTGTGTGACCTGGGGGAGCCCCCCGGAATCTGCCATCTGCAGGGGAGAGAGGGGGGTGAGCTGAGCAGGGGCCCCCTCACACCACACCCTGCCTGTCCCTGGCACACCCGGACAGGCTCCCCTGACCAGACACACCGTCCTGCTCTGCTCCCGCCTTGGCTGGGCCCCCAGGCAGGCCCCTCCCTGTGGCTGGGCGCAGGGTGGGGAGGAGGGCCTCACCTTCAGGAAGGTCGTGGTGGTTGGATCCAGTTTGGAGTTGCACTCAACCTGGGGACAAGGAACAGGCTTCAACAGAGTGAGGCGCCCGAGGGCTATCAGGCGTCTCCCTGCCCCAGATGCTAAGGGAGTGTCTATCCCCAGAGTTGCGAGGCTCTACAGGTGAGGGAGGGAGTGCAGGGGGCAGACACAGGCACCTTGGCAAGGCCAAGGCCCTGGGGATCAGGAAGCAGCCCCCTGAGGGCCTGAGACCCTCTACTGCACTCACAACTGCTGCTGGGCTGGGGGCAGGGGCTGGGCAGCGGCCTCACAGCGAGCCAGGGCCACCTTGGCGGGGGAGGCTGGGAAAGCGCAAGGCACCCCAGAAGTCGGGCGTCAGAGGTGAAGGAGGGCCGAGGGTCAGCAGGAGACTCTGAAGCCCTGACCCTGCCGGGGTCGAGACGGCAGGCGCAGCCCACAGCCCTGCTCCCCGAAGCCCTCAGGCACACGGAGGGTGTCGCAGTTTGGGTGCACACTGGGGTCTTCTCTGGGCACTCCTGGACCCCTGACCCTCTGGGGGGACATGAACACCCCGGGCTGCCTGCCCTCAGAGTTCCAACAGGAGAGGTGACAAATGATCCCCAAACATAATGGATGCATGTGATGGTCAAAGAGGGATCATTGCTGTGCTCATAAATTGCTTATTTCATAACAAGTGAATCCAATTTTAGAGAAAAGAGAGATCTTAGTCTCTGGGCCTAAAATGGGTGGAGAGTGTGGAGAGGCTGCCGTGCTGCAGGGAGAGGTAGGGCGGGGCAATCAGGTGGGCCGGTCCTGGACCCAGGCCCCTCCTGTCTCCAGGCCTCCCTCACCTGAAGGATGGGGGCTGTCTCAGGCACTGGTACCTGGCAAGATGGTGGGGAAGTGGGATGAGAAGCCCACCATCCGGCGTCCCCCCGAGGCTTCCCGGGGCAGGGTCAGGAATTGGCCCCATTGGCCAGGAGCCAGTGACCCCTTTGCCCCTGCCACCCACTGGCACCAGGGCACAATCCCTCACTCACCACCCCCTCCTCGGCAGGTGCGTTATCCCCGACCACCAGCATCACAGGGCAGCTGCAGACACAGAGGAGAAGGGCTGTCTGGCCTGGGCACCGGAGAGGGGGTTACATAGGCCTGGCAGGCTGGAGGGGGCAGGGCACTCACCGGAGCGTCTTGGCGTTGGGCACTGTTCCAGGCCGGTTAATGTCCAGGTCTCTGCGGCTGCAGGGAGAGGCGGAGGTGGGTATCCCAGGACTGCATCCCGGGGCGGGGCTTTGGGGAATGTCCCCAAGCCTGACGCTGCCGTATTTCAACCCCGTCCCTCCACATGGCAATTATGGCCCAACAGCCCTGGAGGTGCTGGGCTAGCCCCAGATTGGGGGCTTACGCTCTAGCGTCTCAACGGTGAGACAAAGCCTCACACATGCCATTGGTAAACTGGGGAGACAGAGACCTGTTCTGCACAAGTAGGGGCCTGAGGGCTCCCCTCACGTGACTTCTTCCGGGACCCCCCAAGCCATGCCAGGTGGGCCCTCACATTTGGCTCTCATTACGGGCTGTGCACCACCACCTGTGCTGGGAGTCCCGTGCCTTAGAGGCAGGCAGGCCAGGGCTTCCCTCCTTCTCCAGTGTTTCTCCAGCACCATGCACACAGCAGGCGTTCAATAAATATTTGTAGGAGAAAGAGAAGGAGGGGCAGGCCAGCGGGGGGGGGGGGGGGGGGGGGCGGCCACTCCCCTGCAGGGCAACCCCTAAGGGGCTCCAAGGAGCACTTAATCCAACCTCCTCTCAACTTAGGGATGTCAGCACTGAGGCTCAGGGCAGTGGGGGCAGCAGGTGGCGCCCACATCCCCCGCTGCTCCCACTGGCAACGCCCAAGGGAGGGGGAGGAGTGGAAGAGCTCTGCTCCCCCTCTGCCCCTCGCGGGGTGTGACCCTGGGCAAGAGGTCACCCCTCTCGGAGGCTCATCGGTCCACTCATCTACGAACTGGGAGAGTGTGTTGCCAGCCGTGGGCAGCTGTACCGGGGAGGGGGGTCCCCCAACTGCGTGAGCGCTCCCGTCCTGGTGCCGCCAGCTGGGACCCGAGCCGCCCACACCTGTTGTACATGTTCCAGAAGAGCTGCAGGTTGGCCTGGTTCACCACATTCCCGATCTGCTGCCGGTAGCTCTGCACCAACTCTGTGTTGCTCACCAGCTCCTCCTGGGCCCCGGGGACGGGGGATGAGCGCACGGGCGGCAGGGCAGTGTGGAGCCACAGACCGGGACTGGCTCAGAGGGGGCATCTCTGGCCGGAGCGGCCCCTACCCCAGCCCCAGAGGTGTGGAGGGAGGGGGGGAGGGGGAAGGGTGTGTGGGGGGAGGGGGAAGGATGTGTGGGGGGAGGGGGAAGGATGTGTGGGGGGAGGGGGAAGGATGTGTGGCGGGAGCCCACGGCCTTGGGAGGGGAGGGGACCCCGCCCCATCCGTCTCCCCAGTCCGTCACGGGTGCTGCAGTCTCGCGGCTGATCCCGGGGTAGGGGTGAGGCATGTCTGATGCCCCATCACCCCGCCACCCTCTTCCTCCTGCCCGGCCGGGAGCGGGGGGCAGAACCAGGCCCTCGGGAGAGTCCCAACCCGCCACTCCGGCTCCCGCGTGAGGACGGCTCCGCCCCCTTACCTGCCTGAAGAGGTGGGAGAGCACCGTGTCGGGTAAAGTGCTGGTCAGGCTGGAGAGCTGCGGGCCGAGGCGGAGCCAGTGTGAGGGACGGGACGCCACGCCCCGCCCCTCCCCGCCCCGCCCCCCCACCCATTCCAGGCGGACCGCGCTCACCTTGGTGGCCGCCCAGTCGATCCAGCCTTTGCCGTTGGGGTCGATGTTTATCAGCACCAGCCCCTCCACCAGGTCGGGGAAGATGAGCTGCCGGGACAGGGAGACAGGGCTTGGGGGGCGGGGCAGGGAGCCCAGTCTTCCCACCTGGAAAACGGACTGTAAAATTCTGGCCCTGCCCGTCTCACAGGCGGTTGCTAGGATCTGAAGAGAAGGCCGCGCTCGGCAAGGGCTTCAAGGTACCACTGATAACCAAGTGCCTTCAGCTGGGAGCCCCTGCCCATCCTCCTCCCCAACTGGAACCTTTCAAAACCCTTTTATTTGGAATCTATCTATGCCTATTTCGCTGTTTTTCAGCCCCTTTAATATACCTTTGAAGAGGTTACTATTGCAACACTAAGGATTAAACATCTTCAATGCAATATTTTCTTTCTTTGCTTTCATAGAAAAAACCCTAGTGATATTAAGAAACTGACCTCCCCAAAGCCTGTTTTGTGTTAGACATTGTAAAAGAGATTCGAGTTTTCTGTTCGACTGTCTGCCTGTGTTAGGGGAAAATGGTGATATATATACAATACTGAGGTCATGTCAAGGTTGTCTGGGGGTGGCTGGGAATAGTTGACAGTTAACAAAGTGGTTAAGTACTGCAGTGGAAATTGGAGTTGAAAATTCTTGGTCAGTTTTTTTGTTTTATTCTTTTTTTTTTTGAAGAAAGAAATACTTTGAATCCTAAAAATTAAGTTTTTGCTTTTAGAGATGGAAAGCTTGTGAGCTCCTACCCGACATGATGTTTCTGAAACCTCAATTTCTTTAAACCTCGCAAACTTATCATAAGTGTAATTTTAGATTAAAAAATGATTCATGTTTAAGTATTACCCTAATTAGTGAATGAGTGATTAGGATAATCCTTGTTTAGTGGCTGGAGTAATTAGCTGTATAGTTTGTTGCTAAGAGAAAGTTTGCTTTTGGATAATGGTTGAAGCAACTTATGGCTCATAGTGTTTTAAGGAATTGTATAGAAAAAGTAACCTTGTTTTTTTTTAAAATTAATTTCCTTGGAGGAAAAAAAGAAAAAAGGACTTTTCCTAAGTGAAGAGGAAGTAGGGGGAGGAGGAAAGGAAGACAGGAAGGAAAGTTCCTGTGGGGCTGCCCCTGGGAGAGACCAGTCCTGGGATTAGTTACAGGGGCGGGTGGAGAGACTCACTGCAAACTTGGCCAGCACGTAGGCTCCGGCTCCCACGCCAATGCCAATCACGTACTTGAACCTGATAGAGAGCATGGCTGGTCACTCTAGGGGTTTCCCATGATTGCCATCCACAGCAGACCCACCCATAGCCCTCAGCGCTCAGCTGGAGCCTGCTGGCTCTGCGGAGATGGTGGGCGCCCCCTGGCCCCAGCACAGGGGCAGGGCAGGGCGAGGACTCACCCAAAGTGCTGCACCACACTGGGGAGCATGGCGGCTAGCTGCTCCATGGAGGGGAACTGGTACCTGCAGGCAGAGCACCAGGTCAGGCCCAGGGCAGCCGGGGGTACAGGGCTGGGGAAAGCTGGGGAGTGGGTCGCTCCAGGTACCTACCCCTGAGGAAACTGCGAGGCCCCCACCTGCTGACCGGGGGCATCCACGTGACACACCACAAAGTGCTTGGTGATCTCCTGCATGTCCTCGAAGTTGAAGAAGGTATTGAAGCACAGCTTGTCTGCAAAGACAAAGCTCTCAGCTGTGGCTGAGCCGGGAGAGGCGGGCAGGGAGGCCCATGGATGCTGCAAGGGAGGTCGAGGCAGAGGTGATCAGCCTCATGGTTCAGCGGGAAAACCGAGACCCAAATGGCTAGGGGCACAGAGCTAAGTGTGAGTGGGGATCTACGGGGCTCTGTGAAGAGGGAGGGGGGCCTCTCTGTTCCAGGAGATTCGAGGCAGTGGAGGGCCAAAGGACGCTGAGGCGCACTTACGGTTGAGACCCACGTCATGGTAGGTGAGGATGGCCGGGCGGTTCCCCTTGGGGGAGCCCCGGATCACCACGTGCAGAAGGCCGTAAGGCGTCTCGATGTCGTGCTCCTGGAGGGGAGAGACAGCGCTGGACACTCCGGGCAGCCCCCAGTCCTGGCTCTTCCTGGAAATGATGCTGTGGGGCAGCCTGGGGGCTGCTGGGCCTCTGGCGGGACTTTCACCCCCATAGGGTGGGGCGTCCCCTTCTCACCACCCCCAGCCACCCCCAAAGAGGACAGACCAGAGGGAGCACCCCTTCCCAAGGCTGTTCAGCACAGGGGCAACGTGAACTGGTCTGCATGTGAAAGTTCTGGTCTCCTCTGCAAACCAGCCAGTGGGACGAGCTGCCACTGCCCAGGCCCAGGCTCAAGCCCTGCTGCACTCAGGCCTGCAGGGTCCAGTGAAGCCCATTTTCCCCATCTCATTGCAGCCCCTCCAGGACAGCTCTGCCATCCCCACTGAGTCCCGCCCCCACCATGTTCCCCCTCGACTCAGAAGCCTTCAAAAGGGCCGCAGCTCCTGAAGGGGACTGGCCTCAGCAGCTCACCTAGAATCCACGGCAAAGACCCCTTGCTAGCCAGCCCAGCCTCCCACCCCGACACCTGCCCCTGGTTCCACCTCCAGGCTCTTGCTCCTGCCCCTCCGTGATCCCCAAGGCCTCCCTCAGGCTAGACTCCCACCCCCTCCCCAAAGGCCTTCTGCAGCGGCCACTCTGAGGTCCTCTCGTGTTCACGCCTTTGCTTTCGCTGCTCAGGGTCGTCAGTTCTCCAGGAAGCAGGAGCTGGATGCTGCAGGTTCAAGACCTGCTCCGGCCCCTACTGTGTAACTCTGAGCAGGGCATGCACTTCTCTGTGCCCCAGCCACCGCTGCCTAAGCCACCTCATCAGGACTCTGTGAGAACTAAACAAGCTGGTATCTGCCGAATGTTTAGCACTTGGAAAGGGGCCCAGAAAGGGGGCTGCCGTGGGTGGGCATCTCTAAGCCCTGGGGAGGCGCCCTGCTGGCTGGTCCTTCTGCAAACTCTTCCCTCTTGGCCACTCATGGGGAGGCTCCAAGAGGGTCTGTCAAAGCTGAATAAACAGCCCTGATGGCACCAGGGGGAGTCCTGGGAACTACAGGGGGGTGGCCCCAGGGAGTTGGAGGTGGGGCTAGGGTCAAGGACAATCAGATGTGACTGAGCACCTACTGTGTGCCAGGTGTTATGCAAGAGAGAAGGAGCTCGTTTCCCCATCTTTCAAGTGGAGGACACTAGGATGCTCAGATTCAGAGACAACCTAAGTTCTTGCCTCCGACAGGAAAGTGGAGACTCAGGCAGGGAACATCTTCTTGGAGACTGGCCTTCTTGGGTCTGGGCTCAGAGGACCACTGTCGAGGCCTGTCTCCAGTGGGGAGAGACAAGGCAGTGCCAACCCTGTGGCTCGAGGCTGCACCCCGGGAGCCACACTTCTGGGAGTCCTCCAGGCAGGCCCGAGCCCGCCACAGCCTCCCCACGGCCCAGGCCTGTCCTCCCTCAGGGCTATCAAAACAAGGAACAATTCCTGCTCACTGACCACTGATCAGATGCTTTTCATGTATCTTCTTATTTATCCTCACAGAGGAGGAAACTGAGGCTAGGAAAGAACTGACTTGCCCAAGGCCAAGTTCCGAGAAGGCAGAGGGGGACCTTGCCAGGGGCCAGCCTCAGGCTGCTTTTTTCTGAGGAAGACCTCAGGCTCCATGCAAGAGACTTCTGAGCAAGCAGCCCCTCCACAGGGTGCGCGTCCCTGCTGGGGCCCCTGCCTCATCCCCACCCCCCAGGCTCTGTTGGCGCTGGAGGGCAGGGCCTGGGGCAGGAAGAGTGCACAGTGCTAAGGAAGGTGGGATGGGGCAGGAGGGGCACACGGTGTTATGGAGGGTGGGCTGGGGGCAGGAGAGGGCGTCCACAGCACAAGAGCTGCAGTGCGCTTCCTGCGGCATAGTTCTCGGAGCGGGGTCAGCTCTAGCCAGCAGAGCGCAAGTCAGGGCCCAGGGCGTGGTCCTCCCAGATCTCCACTGCCCCGTGGGTGTGTGTGTGAGGGCAGTGTCTGCCCCTCCCAGTCCCGGTGTGGCCGCCCAGGTCCCCATGCCCCACCAGGGGCAACGGGACTAAGTCGCAGCGCTTGCACCACTAAGGCTCAGGCCCCTGGGGATGGGCTGGGCTGGGCTGGGCCTGGACAGGCCATCGGGAGCACCAGCCCGGTGGCCCACTGACCTTGGCTCAACCCTCCACCGACCTCCCTGCACCCTCTCGACCCAAGAGTGCAGATCCAGGTAATCCTGATAGAGGCCAAAGGTCCCCAAGAGGGGGGCCCCAAAGGCCGCAGCCAGACGCGCTTTGAGTCCCCCAATCCCCAGGGCCGAGGGCTCTCATTGGCTCTTGGTGACGTCAGAGCCCGTCCCCGCCTCCAGGTGGGCGCCAGCTCGAGGCACTGCGGCAGCAAGGGAGGGGGCTCTAATGTCCTCTCTCTCTGCCTGTCCGGCTCCCCTCATCTGTGACCTTGAGCGCTGCGGGGGGGGGGGGGAGCGGGGGGGCCTTCTGAGTGCGCGCAGGGCTGCTTGGATTCCTCCCATCAACCGCATCAATAATTCAAGGACCGGGTCTGCAGCGGCGGGTAGGCGCTGACGTCGTTGCCTGGGTAGAGGTCGGCCCCATGGCCTCCGGACCCGGCAGGGCAGGCTACGGGGTAGAGGGGTATGTGTGCCCCTGCCTCTCCCTCCTGGAGTTAGAACAGCACCGAGCCTGGGCACCTGCTGCCCCCAGGCAGAAGAAGGAGGCACCCTGGTACCCCCGGGGCCCCTAGCCCTGCAGGTTCATCCCTCCAGCATTGCCTTCCTACGCCCAGAAAATAAGGCGCAGCGACCCCCTTCTCCCTTCAGGGACCCC
Source organism: Grampus griseus (assembly GCF_964374135.1). NCBI lineage: Eukaryota > Metazoa > Chordata > Mammalia > Artiodactyla > Delphinidae > Grampus > Grampus griseus. Next base: position 32,160,127 of record NC_139013.1, on the reverse strand, counting down.
AGCCTGACGGACCAGTTAACACCATAACCCAGACTTCCCTACTTCTGCCTGACTAGCACCCTGCAGTCCCCCAAACAACCAAGACAACCCGCGCAGGGTCAGGAGGTGTCTGCTGGCACAGACACGCAGGGAACAGCTTCCACAGGGCTGAGGTGGTCACAGGCGCCAGGCAGAGCCAGGTGGGCACATGCCAGGCGGAGGGCACACCGTCAGTGGAATACGCACATGCCTACACACGATCCGTACAGGCTTACGAACAAGTCACAGCCCGTTCCAGTTTGTGCAGAGATTTCAGCCTTCCCCGCCCTTCCCTGCGGACCCTGACCAGCAGCTACCCACAACCGCTGCAGCAGACCAGGGTGCCTGGAACCTGCTGGCCTTGCCCAGTGACCCCCAAGGTGAGGCGACTGAAGGCAGAACCACCACCAGACAGAGGTAGAGGGATCCCCTCCCTCCCCGCCCGCCTCGCCACCGCCAGACTCCGCACTCACCCCATCCCAGCACTCCGGCATCTTGCTGAGGGAGGCGACCCGCCTCGACTAGGAAGGGCAAACAAAGGCCTGAGTCACCAGAGTCCAGAGAGAGGGGGCAACGCAAGTAGGAGACCAGCGGCTCTATGACGGGGCACAGCTCCCGGGCCATTTATATGTAGAGCCAGGGGGTGGCGGGGGGGTGGGGCCCTGGGCTGGCCCCTCCTCCCTGCGGGGTTTCTGAGCAGCCACTCGCTCACCCGGAGCCCCTGCTCCCAGATTGGCTTTCAGGAGACAAACTTGGCTCTGATTGGCTTCCAAGGTTCTCACTCACCCCATCTCCTGCTCCTCCCACCCCCAGCAAGACATCAGTCTTGATGGCCCCCAGCCCCTGCAGCCGGCCCACCCCCAGCACAGAGGCTCACAGCAGCAGCTGCACACGGGTCCTAGGAAGACAAGAGGCCACGTGTACAGGTGTGCCCTGTGACAGGCACACAGGAGCCTCTCAAAGACGAGCACACCGAAGCAGGGCAGGGTGGACCACACAGGCATGCCCTAGACAGCAGAGCCCTTGACCCATACCCTGGGAGCAGGGAGGGCCCGAGAGCGCCCCAAGCCCAGCCTCCACGTCAGAAAGGCCTAGATCCCTTAACCTTGAGGGGATACGGGGAGTCACTGCTGCCTGGGGCAACCTGGGTCATGACCCTACTCCAGGGGACTGCTCCTTCTCCACCCCCAGGGTCTCCCCTTGGGCAGCCCCCACTTTGCCCACATGTATACGCAGCGCCTGCTCATGCTGGGGAAATGGGGCCAGGGGGCCTGGGCAGATTGCAGGACCAGGGAGATGGTGGGCACACACCAGCTCTGCCCTCCCCCACCCCCACCCTGCAAAAGGGGCTGGAGGCCACTAGAGACAGGAGGAGGGACGGGAGGCAGCTTGTCCATGTGGGCATGCCCACCTGCCGCAGACACACCCAGCCCTCTTTCCTGGGGCCACCCAGCCTGGGGCTTGGCTCTCGAGTCTCTGGGGAGCAGGATGCTCGAGCCGCCTCCCGCCTCCCGCTGTCCTGAGCAGCAGGACAGGTGTTGGAGGTCACGTGGCTCAAGATTTGGGGGTGGAGCTGGCCAGAGACATGCAGGCAGAGTAGAGAGATTAGAAGGGGCAGGGAAAGGAGAGCAGAGAAGGAGAGGAAATAGGCCAGGGAGGGGAGCAGAGGAGGGAGCCCAAGGGCTGAGAGAAGCAAGAGCAAGAGAGAGAGGGAGGGGTGTGGGCCCCTGTGCCCCCATTCTGTCTGTTTGGTGAGGGAACACGCCACTCGTCCCAGCCTATGCCGACAGCCCTGCACGCTGGCTGGCTGCCCTGGGGGAAGGTGGTCACCTCCCCATTTCTGGGTGCCTAGTGACCTGGCCAGCACCTGCCACGTATGCTATTCCTGGCCATGAACTCTGCCTGGGGGGCATCAATAACTTTCCTTGCCCCTCTCTGACCTCTCGCACTGCGGGCCTAGTGCAGAGTGCTGGGGGCCTGTGGTCTCCCAGGGCAGCTGGGGTGTGGAATGGGCTATCCCCCAGCCCCTCCTGTTCTGTCCATGTTCTCTGTTCCCTGCAGCCACTTCGGCACAGGCAGAGGGTCTGGCAATTCAGGTGGTGTGCAAAAGCACAGCCCTGTCTGCAGACAGGCCCACAAAATCCTCCCATATGCTTCTGGAAGAGGGGCAGGGTGGGGTGGCCTCCCACCCTTTCTGCCACTAAAACCCTGCCCCTTCATGGTCCCCATCCAACCTTATGCCCACCTGAACCTCTGAGCAGCCTTTCCCACCCTTGGACCTGGGAGATCTCAGACACTGCCCACCCCAAGCCACGGCCTCCCAATTCTGCTCAGCTCAGTGGTTTCAAATCCACAGACCTGAGTTTAAATTCCAGCTTCCCCACCCACTAGCTGGGCGACCTTGGACAAGATTTTTAAACTCCTCTGTGCCTTGGTCTCAACTGTCAAATAGGAATCGTGCCTTCCTCACAGAGCTGCTAGGATGAAGAAAATCCTCATACATCACTACATGTAGCGGCCTATATGCAGGCCTACATGTAGGCCTCTCCCAGGCCTGCCCAGGGGAGAGATGGGATAATCTGTGTGTCTCTCCAACCTGTTGGCCTCCTCCCTGGAGGTTGTATAGTTGTGGCTGAATAAGGCAGGCTCAGGTCCTGCTAGCCAAACCCTGCTAGTCTTTGCTGTGTGACCTCAGGCAAGTCAGTCAACAACTCTGAGCCTCCACATCTGTAAATGGTAGAAAAGCAGTGTAGCTGCTTGCACAGGTAGCCTTAGGGAGCAAGGGTAACACATAATCTTCACAAACCTATGAGAAAGGATGAAGTGCTGAAGCACTCAGCTAGTAAGCAGTGGAGCTCAGCACCCCGGGCCTGAGGTCACATTAAGAGTAGTAAATGCTTAGTACCGTATCTCCCACATGCCATACTCCATCCAAATTGCTTTGCACATGTTACTTTATTTTATCCTCTGAACACCCACTTTACAAACAAGGAAAATGAAGCACAGAGATGTTCTGCAACCTGCCCAACATCACACAGCCAGTGGGTACAGAGCCAGGAACCACACGCAGGCAGTCTGGCTCTAGTGGCCACTAGTCACAGCCCAGGGTCTGAGTGCCCAGCCCAAGGGCACCAACCCTGACCCTGCAAACACCCGGGGAGGGCTGAGCTGCCTGCCTCACTCTACAAATGAGGTAGTGACCTGTACTGGAGGTCAGGTGGCAGGGCCAGGACCTGGACCCAGGTCTTCCTAGTTCTAGTTTGTCCTTCTGCCTCCCCCACTGGCTGGGCCCACTGAGGCAAGGGACTGAGCAGGATAAAATCCCTGCCAGGCCTTGGCCCAGACAAGGGCCCTCCTGGCAGCTGCTTTACTGAAAAAACAATTAAAAGAAAAAGCAGCCGCTGTGTGGTGTACCCAGAGTACACAGTAAGGCACCTTTCAACACACGCTGCACTTTACCAAGCAAAGGATCTTGAGAACCAAGGTCCCACACACATGGGGTGACCACCCTAGTCTGGGCCCGGCAGATGGGTGCAGAGGACCCCAGGATTCTCATCACCTATTTCACCCTCCAATCTGCCTCCCAGGGTGCGTGTGTTTTGGGGGCTGGCAGTCAGCACCGTTGGCGTCCAGTGAGTCCCACTCAATGTCAGGCAGGGGCTGATTGCTCTGGACTTTATTTCAGCAGCCCCATCCTGTGGAGGAGGGTCTGTTTGTTCACACATTCCAGCCCTCATTTGGAGCAGGGAGGACAAAGGGAACTCTGGCTGGGCCTGGGCCACCTTGTGGACACCTCCCCGGCCTCATCCTGTCTTCTCGAGCTCCAGAGGCCTTTGTGTTTGGAGCTGGTGCTCCCAGGAGACCAGAGCATGTGCCCAAGGGCCACTCTGATGCCTCTGCTTGCGTCCTTGAAGGACGGGTGACCCAGGGTCAAAAGCACAGTTCGTATCCAGATCCTCAGATCCTGGCTGCAGCTCCGTGCGCCTGGGAGAGGAGCCGGCGGGCCACCCCTCCTTCCACGTCACCCCTGCGTCCAGACCACAGGGCTGAGGCTGTCACGGGGCTGGGAGACTGACCCAAATTCGATGGTGGCCTGGGGGCTAGCTCCTGCCAGCCAGGAGGAAGGTCCCAGAAAAGCCTGACTTTGTTCGGTAGGTTATGATGGCCAGCGGGGCCCTGGAGCCCTGTGAGGCTCCCATTGTGTCTGCTGTCATGCCTTTTCTGAGACCCGGAAATAAACGGCCACTATGGGACTCACAGGGGAGGAATGGTTGGCCAAGTGAGCAAAATCAGAAATCATCATGCAGAGAAATAAAAACAAAGAATGATTTCAGTTTCACAGGGAATCTGGCATCAAACTAAAGAGGACATGGTTGTCCTGGGCAACTGTTGCCATGGAAACGGGAGCTATTTCAGAGCATCAACCTGGCTTTCATAGGAGGAAAGTGCTGATTCAGATGACAGCATCCTCACTCCCCCAGACCTCTCCTCCTTTCCCTGTCCTGTTCAAGGAGAGAGGGGGCATTTCTCCACGGGACAGAGGGGAGGCAAAGCCACTGTGAGCAGTGGGGGTGGTCCTGGAGGCTTCCAACTGCCCAGTCCCTGTGGCTTCAGGCTGGGGGCACGTGGAAGGGCTGTGAGCCTCCTCTGAAACAAGCTGGGTGGGGGAGGGGCCAGCCAGCAGCTGGTCCCCATCTGGGGAGGCTGAGCAGAGACCTACCTTCCAGTCTGTGTCCACAGCCAAGAGGAAGGTGTCGGAATTCTCCTAAAGCAAGGCAAACAGAGGGGGTGGCTCGTTAGGCCCCAGGCTGGGCCAGGCAGGGAAGGCAGGCGGCCACAGGGGCTCTGCCTTGAGCAGACTCGCTTGCTGTTCCCCAGGCTATCTTTTTTTTTTTTTTGGCCACACCATGCGACATGTGGGATCTTAGTTCCCAGAAGAGGGATCAAAGCCGGCTCCCTGCAGTGGAAGCACGGAGTCTTAACCACTGGACCGCCGGGGAATTCCCTCCCCAGTCTATCTTAATGTTAACAAAAGTGACAGAGGGCTTCCCAAGCGCCGGGCATCAGGCCATTTAGTACCTGACAGATGAGGCTACGAGCAGCTACACACATTGATTTTACCTGTTAATTTTTTTTTACCTATTAATTGAAAACGTGAAGATTTCCACTTTGCAGGTGAGAAGGGTGAGGCTCAGAGAGATGGAAGCACATGGCTAGAAAGTGATGGAATAATCTCTGACCCCAAATTCTTGCTGTTCAGCACTTTGCCCGCTGTCCCCATAGATGACTTTTGAGGTGCCCATCAGGGCACAAGCGCAGAGGCGGGCCTATCACACCCACTTTAGGGATGGAGAAGCTGAGGGAGAAGGGGGCTTTTCTGACCTGCACAAAGGCGCTGTCTGGGCCTCTGCAGTAGCTGCTCTCACCTTTCCACACCTGCCTGCTTCATGCTCTCAAAGCACCAAAATCCCCTGCTTTTAGGCTCATTTATGGTGACTGGTGTGAGTCTCTGATTGGTGCCCATCCCTCCCACTGGACTGCAGGCACCGGGAGGGTATGGACCACGTTTGGCTCAGCTCTCAGCATGAAGCCTGACATGGACCGGGCTCCTCAAACACAAACAGATTTGGATGAACAAGTCTAACTTCATGAGTGAGGGGAGCACGGCTTACATATACCCACTGTTTATAAGGTGGCAAAAATGGAGAGTGGAGGAATGGGGGCCTGAACCCCATGTGTCTGCGTCGCCAGGCTCTCCCCGATGCAGCCCGGCGGCCCTCAGACACTCTACACCCGCCCTGGGTCTCTGTCTGGGGAAGGAACCTCATGGGGGGATCCCACATATCCAGGAAGAGCAGAGATCTGGGGCCTCTGCCCTGCCTTCTACTGGGTCTGTCTAGAACCCTCTCTGCTCTCCTCTGCTCACTGCGGGCAGATCACTTAGCTTCCAAGCCTCAGTGTCTGTGAGGATTAAACAAGGGGCACAGAGAGCAGTCACTCTCTCCTTGGCACTGCTGCACTGGACTCTGTGTGCTACAGATGCTACTGGATACATATGTGGATAAATGAGACAGACGAGAACCAGGATATTATGGGAGGACAGCGAGCGAAGGGCAGGGCTACTAGGTGCAACAAGGAGGAAAATGAACCCAAGTCACAGGAGCAGGGAGGAAAACACTGAAAAGCAGCGAACCTGATGTTTTCACCCACCTGCATTCTGGCAGTTGGAGTGGGAGGGGTGATGGAAAAAATCAGACAGCACTAGAGGCTCTCACACAAAAAAGGAAAGCAAGCTCTCAGATGAAATCAACAATGGCTCTCCTCCCCTCCTGGTTCCTCCAGGGCCTGGGGGCTCTGCCTGGGGAGGGGAGGAGAGCATGGTGGCCACTCCTGGACCCTCCAAGGAAGGGGGCAGGGGTCTGGGGGAAAAGGTCGAGGCTGGTTATCAATGAATCCTCTTACCTTGGAAGACCTTGCCCGAGGGGGGGCCAGGGAAAGAGATGCAGGAGATTTTCAAGGGGATGGGAAGCTTCAGATGGGCAGGACCCCAAACCAAGAAACAGCAGGCATAATACAAGCCAATCCAGAGACACTGGAGGCCTGGGAGGAATCACATGAACATTCCAAGGAAAACCGGTGGGAGAGAGGGCCCAGCTGAGAGGAGGAGAGCAGGCCCAGGAGCGGCCTAAGGAGACCCAGGTGGGGATGCAGGCATGGGGAGAATCAACAATTCTTCCACGTAGCCCTGGACACACCAGGCAAAGACTTCAGAAGCAAGCGAGTCTGCAATGGCGGAGGGACGGTGGGTAACCGTGTGGAAGTATTTGCTCCTCAATGCATTCAGGGAATTTGCACCTGGAAGGTTGAGGAAGATTTAAAAAGTGAAAAGGACTGGCACTTCTGTCCCGTGCAGCTGGACAGGGGAATCTGTCCGTGGGTGTAACCGCCTGGGAGAGAGAGGCAGAGAGCGAGGCAGAGCTTCAAGACAGGACTGCACCAGTTGTCACTGAAATCTGCAAAGGCCACACTGGGAGCACCTAGGAGGATTGTGGGGGGTTGAGGATGGGGCCATTAGTACGCCTTGGGAAAAGCAGATGTGACCAGTGACCAGGTCTACAGGGCTTGTGCTGACCCGAGAAAGGAGAGAAACTCAGCTGGGGATTCGCAGCCTCCGTGGAGGACTGAGACGCAGACCATCGTGCAGGGGAGCCAACTCTGGTCCAGGTGGGATGAGGTGAGAGACACCAAATGCAGCAGGAAGAAGGCAGAGCCCGGGGGCTGGTCAAAGGGGCTCAGGGAGGGAGGGGCAGCAAGGTGCTGGGCCAGGCTGGGCAGAGAAGGGGTGCGAGGGGCCCTGCCAAGGTGGGGGGTGGAAGAGACAGGCATGGAACGTGTGAGGCCAAGGTGCCCTTCGCGCTCTGTGCCACCCACAGCTGCACACCCCATACCAGCAGGCAGCCCCCTACCCCTGAGCCCTGGTGATGAGTGCAGGGGTCCCTGAGAGCCACCATCCGGCCCACCACGCCCTCACAAGAAGGCTGGTGTCTGCTCGCATGCCTCGAAAGATGGGCTGTTTGTGGGGAGGAGGGACTTTTCAGAGAGTTCTGAAAAACTTCTTTCTTCTTTCTTCTGAGCTGCATCACAATCTATAGCTTCCACCCGACCCAAGTCTTTACTGAGAGCCTACTGTGTACCAGGCACTGTGCTAGGAACTGGGGAGATCGGGGAACCAAACGGACAGGGTCTCTGCTCCAGGAGCCTGTGGGGCAGAGCCCGAGAGCCCTAAGTGCCAGGCCTGGAGGGTGTGCGGGTGTCAATATTAGAGCCGGTGGTCGGAGAAGGCCTTCCTGACGAGGGGGCATCTGAGCAGAGCCTGAATAAAATGAAGGGCCAGCCCTGAGGAGTCCTGCGGCTCGCGTGTCCCAGGCAGAGGAAACAGCCGGGAATATGACCAGCCTGTTCGAGGAAGAGCAGTGAGCCTGGGAGACAGGATAGGAGCCAGCAGGGGGAGGGGGTGCAGAGCACACCCTGGGCCCCGGGAAGGACTGTGGCTGAGACTCCGAGTGCTACGGCAGCCACTGGCCAGCTGGAAGCAGAAAAGTGACATGATGTGTGGAATTTTTAGTTTACGCAAAAAGGATAAAATTACGGGGGTACCTTACCAAAGCCAAGAACAATAGTTAAAAACAGGCCTCAGGAGGGACGGTGGCCAGTAATAGAAATCAAATCTGGTCAGTCTAAGCAAAAAAGGGAAATCTATAATTAGGATACAAGGGTGCCTTACCAAGCCGAGGGCAGGACTCAGGAAGGGCTGGAACAAGTGAACGGAACACGTCAGAAAGCCAGGAATGACACGATGTAGTTTACAAGGTTGTACAGAGCAAGGAGACCAGTGGGGAGGCTCCTTGAAGCAGAAGGAAGGCGGGTGGGGCTGCCGTGCCGAGGCGAAGAGTGGAAGAGAACATGCGAGGCCAAGGTGCCCTCAGCTTTCTGTGCCGCCCACAGATGCACACCCGTACCAGCGGGGAGCACCTGGGCAAGAGATGATGGGGGCTTGGAACAGGGAGGAAGTAGAATTAGAATCAAAAGTCTACCAAGTGACCAGCTCAACAGCTGTTCCCCGACCATTCCTGGGGGTTGCCCTCAGGTAATCAGGTCTCATAAGTTAACTTGAGGTTCTGTTTTAAAAGTAAAACTGCACCCTAGGAATTCCCTGGTGGTCCAGTGGTTAGGACCCCGCGCTCACACTGCTGAGGGCCCAGGTTCAATCCCTGGTCAGGGGCGGGGGGGGGGGGTGGGCGAAACTACGATCCCGCAAGTGGCGGGGCAAAAGAAAAAAAAGAAGACTGTACCCTTCTTGGGGACAAGACTGCTGGCCTCATGTGGTTGGGCCCCTGGCACCTGGACAGCCACTCTGTCCCAACATGTGGAACTCAGCAGCTCTTGGGCTTATCTCCTTCTGGAGGGAGAATCTGGGAGGCTGGGGCAGAGCAAAGAAGGGTGTGCCTAGGATCCAGGGACTGGGCTCCTGGCTTCCCCACCTGTAAAGCGAGGGGGGCTGGGCGGCATAACCAGCAGGGACCTACAGCCGTGATGCCCCAGAATTCTATGAGCAATGGACCCATAGCTTTTCCCTGCAGGAGGGAAAGGGAAGCTGTGCTGGGTATTACCACAAGAAAACGTAAGAATCCGCCTGCCAACGCAGGGGACACAGGTTCGAGCCCTGGTCCGGGAAGATCCCACATGCTGCGGAGCAACCAAGCCTGTGCGCCGCAACTACTGAGCCTGCGCTCTAGAGCCCGCGAGCCACAACTACTGAAGCTCTCGCGCCTAGAGCCCGTGCTCCGCAACAAGAGAGGCCACCGCAATGAGAAGCCCGAGCACCGCAATGAAGAGCAGCCCCTGCTCACCGCAACTAGAGAAAGCCTGCTCACATTAACGAAAACCCAACGGAGCCAAATAAATAAAATTAAGAACATTTTTTAAAAATGCTATTAAAAAAAAAAGAAAACGTGGGTAGAGCTAATTCTGAAATCTAACGCCTGGTGTTCAGACGAGGGCCCTTTGGGATAAAATAACAACCTCAGATGCCTTGATGCCACTGCTCCTGGAAACACTGCTGGTAATACTTTCCCTCATACCTCAGGGGCTTACGAGGAAAAAAGAGAGGCTGCAGACATGAAAGGCCCAGGTAGTTGGGGAAGCATCGTGACCCTACTGGAGGCAGCACTGCCCAGCGGGGACCCTCTTGGGGCTCAACAGCCGCCCACAACCAGGGGTTGAATATGGGCCTCATTCCCCGAGAGCTGTGTGACCCTGGCCAAGTGAGTTAACCTTTCTGTGCCTCGGTTTTCTCATCACTAAAATGGGAATAACTCTTCTACAGAGCCTCCCAGCCTCAAAGACAGCCAAAGCCACAGCAAGGTTGGCTGGGTTTTAGCTGCGTGGGCGTTCAGCCCACCGAGAACTCTCCCAAGGCGGGGACAAGGCTTCTCAGGGTGGCTCACGGGATGGAGGGCCATCTCCTAGCCATCAGCAAGACTATTTGTAGTGAGGTGGATGGACCTAGAGTCTGTCATACAGAGTCAAGTAAGTCAGAAAGAGAAAAACACCGTATGCTAACACATATATATGGAGTCTAAGAAAAAAAAAAAAGATCATGAAGAACCTAGGGGTAAGACGGGAATAAAGACACAGACCTACTAGAGAATGGACTTGAGGACACGGGGAGGGGGAAGGGTAAGCTGGGACAAAGTGAGAGAGTGGCATGGACATATATACACTACTAAACATAAAACAGAGAGCTAGGGGGAAGCAGCCGCATAGCACAGGGAGATCAGCTCCGTGCTTTGTGACCACCTAGAGGGTTGGGATAGGGAGGGTGTGAGGGAGGGAGACGCAAGAGGGAAGAGATATGGGAACATATGTATATGTATAACTGATTCACTTTGTTATAAAGCAGAAACTAACACACCATTGTAAAACAATTATACTCCAATAAAGATGTTAAAAAAAATAAATTAAAAGAAAATAGACTAAAGGGAAGGCGCGCGGTTTCCTTCTCGGTCACGAGGTGGCGCCCTCCGCCCTCAGGACCGCGAAGGGGCGACTCACCAGCTCAGTGGCGTCCTGGCCCCGGAGCAGTGGCTTCTCCTCGGGGAATCGCAGCTCCTGCAGGCCGGCCATGGTCCCGTCGTGGAGCAGGAGCCCTAGAGAGGGAAGGCGAGGACGAGGGTTGGGCCCTGCTGCGACAGGCACGCCTGGGCCCTGCTCGGACTCTCTCGGCGGGCGGAGGGGACAGCGCAAGCCCGGGCTGGGGCAGGGGCACCGGGGACCACACCGATCCCTCCATCCCCGGACCCCCGGTTCCCAAGCGCAGGCCCAGCGCGGCGCTTCACCCGGCAGCAAGGCTCCGTCTGCAAGACTCGCCTGCTTGGCTCAGGGAAGGTCATTGTATTATTTGGTCTTAAAAGTTAAAACATGTTCCCTGCCTCCCCCAAAAGAAAAGGAAGAAAGAAGCAAGGGCGGGGGGAGGAAGAAAGGAAGGGAGGGAGGGAGGAAGGATGGAGGGAAGGAAGAAAGAAAAAGAGGAAAAGAAAAGCAAGGCGACACAATACAGGATGACCCTTGAATAAGTTCAAGTAAACTGCATTTATTAAGAAACAGAGGGACAAGTGTGGGGAAGCCAAACACAGGGTCGGAAGCGCCCTGTGGTCAGAAGTGGACAGTGGGCTCCGGGAGGACACAGAGGAAGAGAGCTGAGGGCTGTCCTGAGTGCCTAGAAGGACAGGCCTGGGTGAGGATGGCTCTGAGAGGGCAGAAGGGCGGGCCTGGCAGTGTGGCAGGCAGAGTGACATTGAAGGTGCTGGTCATGATGTACCACCAGCAGGGAGGGATGACACAGTGACCACTCAACCCACAGCCTCCAGGCAGAGGGGCCCAGACCCTAATGGCTGCGTGTTCGTGGGAGACCCCAGGCCTCTGAACCTCAGGAGAGGAAGGGGTCATATGTGCACGTGTGTGCTTGGAGGATCCAGTGGTGGGGGAAGGCAGACAGAGGGTGCCAGGACCCCACAATCTGTCTGTCTAGCCTGGCACTGCCATTCCTCACTTGGATTTCAGGATGGCACAAATCATAGTGCACCAAGAGAAACACTAGGCAAGGAGATGAGCTGGAAATTCACAGAATTACAACTGGCCAGTAAATACACGGGACAATGTTCAAGCTCACCAGAAGTCAAAGATATCCTTTCTTTTTTTTTTTTGCCAATGGAATTGGCAACATTTGCAGTGCTGGCAAAGATGCACCCCAACTGGCACTTTTCGCACGCTGCTTGTGAGCGTATAAATCAGTACGTCTTTCTGGAGGGCAGTTTTACAGAATGAATTAAGATCATTTAAAAGGTTCTTACTCTTGGACTCAGCAATCTTCTCCCTGGGAGAAATTTCCTAAGGAAACCAGAGACGGCACCTAATGATTTATCTGTAAGAATGTTCACCACAGTGCCATTTATAATCCAAAAAAAAAAAAATCCAAAACAAGCTAAAAAAGCGAAATGTCCATACGTAGGGCACTAGACAAACTATGGGTAAATAACTTGTAAAAGATTATTTAATAACATGGTAAAATGCCTGTGTTGTAATAGATTTTTTTAAAAAGCAGTTATAAAACATACAGTATTATCCAAATTATGAGAAATATGAATAGTTCCATAAAAAAGCCTGGGAGGCTTTTCACAAAGTTAACAGGCATTATCCCTGGGTGAAGGACTGAAAATTAGGGTCTACAGTCTGAAATCAGGAAAAAACAATATTTAGGAAAGACCGTTTGTAGATCACTAACAACTCTTTATTCTTGCAAAGCACTTCACATCTCCCAAGGTACACTTTCCTGTACTATTAGATTTCACCCTGATGGGAAGTGCGGCCTGACCTGGAAGGATGGAAGGATGACTTCCTATCCTTCCTCCCATCCTCCCTCCCACCCCTCTTCCCTTCCTTTCCAATTCTATTTTTAGTCTTTCTCAAGAGTGAAGCCCTCAGACTTTCCCTTCTGCCCTGAAAGGCTGACAGTCCCACTAGCTGGTTGGTCAGAAGATGCCCCCCCGCCCTGCCCACCCCTGCTCCTTTGGCTTCTCCCCGTGGAAGCCCTAGTGACTGGGGAGTCAGCGCAGTGGCTTCCTGGGACCCAAGGGCACATGGCCTTGGATGGAACCCATTGCTGTGGCAGGGAGGTCCTGAGACCAGGTCGTAGCTCCAGACCCTGCCTGGGCTTCCTTCCATCCTGTCAGAAGCAGGGAGCACCAGTCCTCCAGAATGCTAACATAGACGGCGCCTTGTAATCGCATGGGGTTCCCCTCCTGAGTCTAGTCTGGGTTGAGATGTGCTGGGGCTGGGCTGGGAGCCGCTAGCCACTCAGGCCTCCTGGAAGATTAATCCAGAGCTGTGCAGCCCCCCTGGGAAAGCCTTGTCCCCAGCATGAAAAGGCCAGGCAGGGAGGCCCCTGCCCACCCAGATACCCAGGTCCCTGCACCTTAGTGCCATGCTGGAGCTCTCAGTTCCCAGCGGCTTCTGGGGAAACCAGCTAACACAACGCAGACGGGCTGTATTTTTAGAAAGGCGTCCTCTCCCCTCTCCCCCATTTTCTCTCCCACCCTTTCTGACATGTGCACACTCATCCATCCATCCGGGTGGGGAGCTGCAAGAAGGGCCACCCTGGAAAACTCTTCTCCCATTAGGGCCTTTTTAGCCGCCAACCCCCCTGAATACTGAATTCAACTAAAAGCTTTGGCAGCACTGGGGTGTCCCCGCCCTCTCCCAGGCCTGTTATGAAACCACAGTGGAGACCATCCTCCCCAAGGACGGTTCTATTAAAAGGGCTGAGAGTGGGCAGCGCAGGGACAGATGGGCTGTGATGAGGGGGTGGCGGGGAAGGGGGCTGCAGAGAGAAACCTCATAATCCAGAGAACTGGGGATGTGTCAGCCTGTGGAAAACAGGGACAGCCCAGGGCCCAGCAGGTGATGTGGGGCTCGGGAACAGAGGCCGGAGGGGACATTCCCACAGGGTGGTGGCAGACGAGTTTCTTCCTAAGAAAGTTATGATTTTAAAAAAAGCAGCTAGATGATGTTACAAGAAAATGAGATTCCCATCAGATCAGTATATTGTATGCCTGAAACTTATACAATGTTATATGTCAACTGTATCTCAATAAAGCCGGAAAAAATTTTTCAGAAAAAGAGCGTGAATGTGTTTGTAAATATTCTGGCATCCCTTGGCCCTGAGAAGGTGTTTTTTGTTTTGTTTGGGTTTTTTTGCGGTACACGGGCCTCTCACTGTTGTGGCCTCTCCCGTTGCAGAGCGCAGGCTCCGGACGCACAGGCTCAGCGGCCATGGCTCACGGGCCCAGCCGCTCCGCGGCATGTGGGATCTTCCCGGACCGGGGCACGAACCCGTGTCCCCTGCATCGGCAGGCGGACTCTCAACCACTGCGCCACCAGGGAAGCCCCCTGAGAAGGTTTTTAAATGTGTTATTTACTTCTCTAATCATGACAATTGCTATAAAATAAAGTTCAGAAAAATCAAAAATAATAAATAAAAGAGAGCGTGAGATTCCTATCAACCGCCCACAAGGAAGCCTGAGTCAGGTGTGTCAGGAATCAGGGAGCAAAAGGCAAATGGGGTGCGAGATCCCAGGGGTCTGTGAAGCAATAGCAAGGGACCTTTTCACTTTGCCTTTTTTTCCCTCTTGATCCCAGATTCTCTAAGGGCAACACAGAGTGTTAGAACCAAATGGGCCTGGGGTGAATTCCAGCCCTCAGCTTCTCGGTGGTCCGGCCTAGAGTCCCTGGAATCTCTTCTGTATCACTCACTGCCTAGCTTTATTTTGGGCAGATCACTAAGAGGATTGCTTACCTGCAAAATGGGAGCAGTAGCCTTCCTCTGCCCACCTCAGAGAGCTTTGAGGTACAACAGAGACAACAGATAGAAACATGCTTTTTAAATGGAAGATTTCTGGACCCATTTGGATGGGACAAAAATAATGTAAGTGACTGGGGTCCTCCTAACCTTCCTTTGCCTACTTAAGACAACTCTGCAGTTTCTTTTTCTCTTGTCTCCTATTTAAGGAAGGGTTCATACCTGCTGACAGGGAGGCTCCGCTGATATTTCAATAAATGGACGGGAAAGGGATGAGGGAGAGAAAGCCCGGGCTCTTTGGCTGGGGGACAGAAAGGAGCTCCCGAGCAGCGTGAATGTGGGTGGATTCTTTATGGGGAACTGCATTTCTTTTCAATTACTTTTGGTTGCTGATTCGTGCTTCTTTAAATGTGATTCTATCCTGGGCCACGTGAACCCTCACACTTATTAGGGTTAAAACTATAAACAATTACTATGATCATTCCTGAGCCTTGTCCATAAGTGCTTCAATCCAATTGATCAGCGGCAGTTACACAACCTATGGAATAAAGCAACTGCTGAGTGGGAGCGCGGCGCAGCAGTAGTAGGGGGCGTTTGGAAACACACGTGGGGATTTTGGGTTGTCTCAGCCACTGGGGGCTCCTACAGCATTTAGTACCCGGGAGCCAGAGGCGTGGAAGGTTGTGTGAGGACAGTGCTGCCCAGCCAAGCATTGCTCCCCACCCCAAAACACCCAGACCTGTCCCACCAAGAAATGCAAGAGCTGAAGGTGAAGGAAGGCCAGACATCAACAGGGTAAAGTTAGCACATGCAGGCGAACCAGACCTTGTGCGACAGGGAGAAACCAAACTGTAAAAGCGGAAGGGCTGTGGAATGGCTTTTTTTTTTTTTAACCACAGGAGTGAGGGGGCCTCTTGGCAGGTCATGGTCAAGGTCTTGGTCCAAGATGCCCTGTGGATGGTGCACTCCTGAAAGTCCTGATTATAAGGTCTCGTTATTACAAGAAAAGCCGCAAGCAAATGGAACAGGGAGCAGAGCCAACCTGGCTTGGCCAGCTCTGCCCTGGGGGAGGGGTCTGCGCCACAGATTAAGAACGATGTCGCTAAGGGCAGGCAGACGACTCACGTTCAAGCCTGAGCACCTGAGGTCCTTCCACCCACACCACGCCAGCCCTGTGGTTTGAAAAGAAGCCCCAGAACTCAGGGACCCCAGAAATCAGAAACTCAACTTCCAACTGTGCTATGTAGAGGGTTTCGAGCCTCCGGGTAGCTGGCCCCTCATATCATTCTCTCTGTCCCGACCCTTACCTCAGAGGGTTGGGACAGCACAGTAGGTCCATTCTACCCACAGGAAGCACGTGCCTTTGTTCATGCCGTTCCTTCTGCCTGAAATACCTTTCCCTATCACATCCCTACAACAACAACAATAATGACGAAAACGATTGTTAATATTTTCTGACACTTGATATGTTTTTGTTGAATGAGATGGAGTGAAGGAATGCTTCTTCACCCAGACTGCAAAGTATTAAACGACTGGTAACATTCAGCGTTGGTGAGCTTGTGGGGAAACAGCACATACTCTCATACACTGTTGGCTCAACTGCAGTGGGTTCACCTTCATCTGGAGGGCGGGCTGGTAGTTTGCAAAAATGCAAACATCTATCAACTTTGCAATTATATCTCTAGATATTTATCCTAAAGAAAAACACTAAGAGGCTGTGCACAGGGATGCTCACTGCAGCACTCTTTGGAACAGGAAAAAGCTGAAAACAACCCAAACAAATGTCAGGAGGATGGTTAAATAAACCATGGCACATCTACACCCCAGAGCACCATGCAGCTATTTAAAAATTAAGGCAGCTCCACTCAAACAGATAGGGAAAGCATTCTAAAATATGCAGTTAAGAGAAAAAGGAATGCCGCAGAATAATAAGTATAAATAAATAAGCCCCATTTATGTAAAAAATACATGCATCAAACAGGTACATATATTTGCAAATTAAATCCTCAAATGAATCAGGGTAACAGTAATGCTCACCTCTGGAGAAGGATATGGGTTTGGAAGGGTCTAAAAGGAGACTTTATTCTACACGGCAGATATTATCAAATCTAAGATACCATCGCTCATAGCTGACACTAACATTTTATGTACCAAAAGAAGAGAAAAAACACTGCCAATTAAATTAAGGCATAATACTGTCCTCTACCTTTTAACTTTTTATTTTGAAATAATTACAAATTTAGAAAAATCAAAGAAAAAACAAAGCACAGAAACTTCCCATATACCTTTCACTCAGCTTCCCCTAATGTCACCATGCTACAGAACCTTAATACAATTAAGAGGAACCAGGAAAGAAAATACTGATACAATATGGTGAAGTAATCTGCAGACCTGAGATGAATTTCACCAGTTTTCCCAATAGTCTCCCAGTCCAGGATGCCACATTGCACAGAGCTGTCATGCAGTCTCTTCCAATCAGGGACAGTGCCTCAGTCTGTCTTTTATGATGTTGACACTTGAAAAATACTGATTAGTTAAATCTGTAGAATGTCCCTCAGTTTGGGTTTGTCTGTTGTTTTCTGATGATTAGACCAAGGTGATGCATTTTTAGTAAGAATACAGCAGAAGAGATGTGCCCTTGTCATTGTACCATTTTATGGGTTACAAGATGTCAATCTGTTTTATTATTGGGGATGTTAAGCTTGATCACCCGATTCAGGTGGTGTCTGCCACGCTTCTCCAGTATAAAGTTACTATTTTTTCCTTTGTAATTAGTACGTATCTTGTGGGAAGATACTCTGAGACTATGCAGACATCCTGTTTCTCATCATACTTTCGTGCACTAATTTTAGCAACCATGGATGATGCTTGCCTACAGTTATTACTGTGGTATTTGCTTAACGATAATTTTCTATTTCCATCATCTCTTCTACATTAACTGGAATTCTCCTCGAAGAAAAAGAGCTGTCTTTTCTTCTCCATCTACTTATTTATTCAATTACTTATTTTATTCTATGGGTTATAATCAATCTCTATTATTACTTTATTGCTCTCATTGTGCCGGATTTGGCCATTGGGAGTTCCTTCAAGCTGGCTCTTGGGCCCTTTCACCATGCGCCCATCATTTTTTTGAGTCGTTTCTAATTTTCTAGCCCTATATGATGTTCCAAACTCACCTTGCATTTTTTCTGCCTCAATCACTCACACACACACACACACATTCTATATCTATGTATCTGTATATCTATTAAAAGTCTGGAATTTATACTGATACCTCTAATTCCAATTCAACACCTCTCAGTTTATTCTAACTTCCCCCCTTTCTTTATTTGTAATTGTTTTTCTTCCACAATGAGAAACCTGGTTCTCATTATCCCCAATATTTTTATTTGTTCACTCCTAGTATACACACAAAGTAATTTCAGAACTGCTACTCACATAATGAGTTCTTACTATTCAGAACTTTGGGGATATACTTTATTTTTTTAATATTTTATTCTTTTAGACTTAGGCCCAAAATTTTAAAAAAATATTTATTTATTTATTTAGGTGTGCTGGGTCTTAGTTGCGGCACGCGGGATCCTCGTCTCTCTGTGCAGGATCTTTTAGTTGCAGCATGTGGCATCTTTTAGCTGCGGCATGCGGGGTCTTTAGTTGCAGCATGTGGGGTCTTTAGTTGCGGCATGTGGGATCTAGTTTGCTGACCAGGGATCGAACCTGGGCCCCCTGCATCGGAAGTGCGGAGTCTTAGCCACTGGACCACCAGGGAAGTCCCAGACCCAAATTTTTAAAAGCATCTAGCACTCTTGTAAATTCTTTTTTTTTTTTAATTGAAGTATAGTTGCTTACAACACTTGTAAATTCTTAAAAAGGAAAATACAAGTGAAATAAACTGTGTCGGGTCTTCCTAAAACTTCTTCACATTCAGGGTCCAGTGCCTCTGAATCACTCCATCTTGAAGTTGTTGCTGGCTATGCTTTTCCATGAAGTCCCAGCTCCTCTGACATTAAGATCATCTGTGGTGCAGCATTTCCCAAGAGTGCTCTACTACTGATTCCAGGATTTCTCTCCAAGCAGCAAATTTTGGTGTACATGTGATGGCAAGGACAGTAGCCCTGGTGCCCAACTTACCAACAGAGACTGTATTTTAGAGATGTTATGAAAAAAAGGTGCATCTTCGAGTTGCCATAACATAGCTCTTTTTTTTTTTTTTTTTTTTTTTGCCGTACGCGGGCCTCTCACTCTTGTGGCCCCTCCCGTTGCGGAGCACAGGCTCCGGACGCGCAGGTTCAGCGGCCATGGCCCACGGGCCCAGCCGCTCCGCGGCATGTGGGATCTTCCCAGACCGGGGCACGAACCCGTGTCCCCTGCATCGGCAGGTGGACTCTCAACCACTGCGCCACCAGGGAAGCCCAACATAGCTCTTTTATAAAACTTTCTTCTGTTGAGGTACAGCAGCAATGTGTGAACTCTGTTTCTGTACACACGTGGTTCCAGGTATTAAATGCAGACATAGGGGCTTCCCTGGTGGCACAGTGGTTGAGAAAAAAAAAATTGCTATAAATGCAGACATAATAAGCCTCCAATCCCCAGACCAAGGGCAAGGGCAGACAGAACTGGAATCCCAACAACACACTCCATGTGAGCAGCTTCTGTACGGAGCCAGTAAAAAGTCCTACTGGGGCAGAGACTGTTAATTGTCCCCCAATACCTGTTCTCTTCTTCTTAATAGATTCCCAAATTTTAGACAAGCAGGTAGACAATGGGAATAAAGCCTATTTATGACCATGTGACAGCAATCAGCCAGTTAGATGTAAGTGGAAGCATGTGACTTTGGGGTAGTGCTCTTAAAGGGAGGAGACATGTCATTCTTCAACCTTTCCTTCCTCCTGCTGGCTGGAATATAGATGTGATGGTGGGAGCTTGACAGCCATTTTGGACCCTGAGGCTGGATACTAAAGGTGGCAGAGTGGCAATATAGAAGTCTAGGTTCCTGAGAATCATGAAGTCATAATTCTGGATGGCCTATCTCTAGACTCTGCTTATGAAAGAGGGAAACACACTTTTATCTTGTTTAATCTATTTTTTAATTGAGGTATAGTTGATTTATAATGTTGTGTTAGTTTTAGGTGTTGAGCAAAGTGATTCAGTTTTTTATATATATATATATATATATATATATATATATTTCAGATTCTTTTCCCATATAGGTCATTACAGAGTATTGAGTAGAATACCCTGTGCTATACAGTAGGTCCTTGTTTATCTATTTTATATATAGTAGCACATATCTATACTTTGTGTATCCCAAACTCCTATTTTATCCCTCCCCCCACTTCCCCCTTTGGTAACCATAAGTTTGTTTTCTATGTCTGTGAGTCTGTTTCTGTTTTGTTGTTGAATCTATTATTATCGTGGGTTTTCTGTCACATGTCAGTGAAGCTAATCTAAACTCGGGACAATTTTCTTGGAGACCCAGCCTATAACATGCTAAAGGAACTCAAAGAAAAGGAACAGGACGGGGCTTGCCCAAGGGGACACAGGGAAATTCTAGGGCTGATCCAGAGCCTACAGCCTCCTCTCTGCATCGAACAGCATCCTCGCTTCAGGGAGTGCACCAGCCCCTTCCAGCACACAGTAACTGCATCAACACGAGTAACTAGGACCCACAGCCAAAAGTTAAAAAGCTCAGTTTGGCACTTTCGGCCACATATTATCAAGTTTCGTTAACACAGGTGCCTCAGTTCAGTCCTGTATCTTTGCCTAATTTGGCAAATGTTCCAGAAACAAAGATACGCTTGTCCTGGATCTTTGCGCCAGATTCAAAGGGGTAAGCCGAGGCAACAAGCCTCCTCCAGCTCGGAGGTCTGCAACGTGGTCGGCAGGAGAGAGCGAGGCCAAAGGGGCAGCTTTCTCACTGGCTATTTCTCTCCTGGAAAGCCCCCTTTCCCTCTGAATTGCCTCACGCACTCGTGTTCTGAAGAACGGCACACCCACCTGGCAGAGGAGCGCCCGCTCCAAGCAACTCCCAGGGTCTTCCTGCCTCACATATGATGTCTGCAGAAGGGGGGCCCTGCTCAACCCCAGGCCATTTCTTCTCATAACAGCACCTGGTTGTGGAAATGGCACCCTTGCCCCATCCTCAGTCCATGCGGTACAGGGATGACCACACCCCCAGGGGCGGCCAGGGGCGGCCAAGTGCCCCAGGCCTAAGTCCTTCCTTCCTTCCTTCTTTCATTCATTCACTCACCAGATATTGATTGAGCAGCTACTATGTGTCAAGCACTATTCTAGGCACCAGAGATAAAAGATTGATCATTACAGACAAAAAGTCCTACCTTTGTGGAACTTTCAGGGGAGGAGGTAGGCAAACAATCAACAAATCTAAGTAAATACAGTGTCAGACATGCCAGGTGCACAAGGAAGCAATGTCACAGAAGGGGAAAGAGCATGGGGCTGGCGGCTGCGATCTGAAACGGTGTGAGAGCAGGCCTCACTGAGAAGGTGACCAGAGCAAGGACGTGGAGGAGGTGAGGGAGGGGCCCTTGTGGATGCCTGGAAGAGCGCTCAGGGCAGAGGGAATAGCAAGCGCCAAGGCTGTGAAGCAGGGGTTTGCCTGGCGTGTTCAGGTGGATGTGAGGAAGCCAGCGTGGCTGGAGCAGAGTGAGTTGGGGGAGACAAGGAGGAATGCGGCCCAAGAGGGAAGAGCAGAGGCATCAGATCACGTTTCGTCTAAAAGGTTGTTAGAAAAACTCCGGCTTTTCCTGAGTGAGATGCCTTGGAGGGTTTGGAGCAGTGGGATGATGTGACAGGATTTCCTTCCACGTTCTATGTGTAGAACAGACCTAGGGGGTGAGGGTGGAAACAGGGAGACCAGTCACTGTATTAATCCGGGAGAGAGATGCTGACGGCTGTTGTGGAGGTGGTGAGAAGTCCTCAGGTTCTGGGTATGTTCTGAGGGTAGCTCCAGGGGGGAGCTGCGGATGGATCAGCTGTGGGGTATGAGAGAGAGAAGAGTCAAGGGTGATTTGGTTTTGTCCTGGGCCACTGGAGGGGGAGAGCTGCCATTTATGAGCCCGGAAGACCTTGGTAAAAAGAGGTGGGGGGAAAGCCCAGGCGGCTGGCTTAGACCTGAGTCAGGTGGGGTTGCAAATGGCAGGTGGTTATAAGAGTCTGCACTTCAGGGGAGAGTCTGGGACTGGAGACGTCACCACACAGACGATGTCTGAACGCATGAGACTAGATGAGGTCAGTTAGGGAGTGAGTGAGGACAGAGAAGCGGCCCCAGGATGAGCCCTAGAGAAAGGAGATGAGGAGAAAGCAGTAGAGAGTGTGCAGGAACAGCTGGAGAGGTAGGAGCGGGGTGCGGCAACCAAGTGGACACACTACATTTGGCTTCAGAGACAGTTCAGGGAGAGGTGTGGGTTCCAATCAGGGCAAGGCCTTTGCTGGAATATTTGAGAAGCTCTTTGCTGGGGTTATCAGGAGGATGGTATGTGAGTCAGCAGCCATTTTGCCACCACGAGGAAGGGACTGACTTGGGGCCGAACCAACCCAAAGAATGGAACTGATAGGAGTGGGGGAGAGAGAGAAACAGAGCCTGATGGCCTTCAGCGGCCATAGGTCCACTGTGCTGCACAGACACCCTAGTCTCCCTTCTTTCTGTCAGGCTAAGTTCAGTTTCTGTCACTTGCAAGGTCTTTTCACCTGCATGGTCCAGAGGGGCCAAGCGAAGCCCAGCACCCACCTGTCTGGCAATCACACAGGGTAGCCAGGCCTGGGCGTGGGGTCAGAGGGCTCATGGGCTTGGAGGCAGGGCTTCCTTACCACACTTGAATGGCAACACCACGGTCCACCCTGGCAGTTCAGGCCTTTTCCAACCCAGGCACTTCCATCAGGTGAATCCGAAGATGCAATGGTAAAAAGGAGCCCCAGAACATTCTGCGGCCTGTGGTCCTCCTGGATGACCACTTCAGGTTGCAGGGGACCTCCAGGCCACCGCTGACCACTGTCCCTCTCTGCCCTGTCCCAGGATGCTGGGTTCACATATGATGTCTGTCTCCAAAGCAAACAACTCTGGAGCTGGCAAGGGCTTTGGGCGCAGTGGGCTTAGAACACTCACTTGATGGACGAGGAACAGGGGTATGCTCAGGTGGGACAGGCCAGGATTCTCACTTGCCCGGGACTGGAGCATCTCCAGGCACACAGTGCCTGCCATGCACTGCCCCCAACACGTGAACTGAAAAAACATCTCAGTCCTCAAAGGTATTGGTTACGGGGCTTAAGACGTATGGCCATTCTGGTTGGAGTACACCTTTCATCTGTGGTTTGGAGTTTACAGTACCTGAGGATTAAGGAAAGGGGAAGGGCGTGCCATGAAAGCTTTTCTGTTATGACACAGAGACTAGGTTTGTGGCAGGCGAGCAGAAGCTCACATCCTACCGATGCTTGGGTGGGTGATGCTCTCGTGCTTACAAAACAGTGTCATGATGATCTCCCCGGCTGATCCTCGGAACTACTCTGTGGGCTCAGCCCAAGGTCAAACAGCCAGGGCCTGATCAGAAGCAGGTTTCCAGACCCCAAGCCCATGGCCACAGGGCCAGCCTCTACGGTGGCTGAGGCACCGGGTCAGATCTGCAGGCACCCCAGCACTGGCTTCCTGGCGCTGCTCTAACCAATCACCACAGCCTTGGTGGCTTCAAACAAGATGTGTCTATTGTCTTACACTTCCGGAGGTCAGGAGCCCAAATCAGTGGCCCTGAGCTGAAATCAAGGCATTGGCAGGACCACTCTCCCTCTGGAGGTGCTGGGGGAGAATGTGTTCTCCCACCTTTTCCAGCTTCTAGAGCTGTGTTCCTTGCATTCCTTGACTTGTGCCCCCTTCCTCCATCTACAAGGCCAGCAGTGGGAGCAAGTGAAGCGCCTTGCTGCAGACGTCACATTACCTTCTTCTTCTGTGGTCTGCGGCTACATCTCCCTCTGGCTCCCATTACAGGAACACATGTGGTTGCATTTAGGGCTCACCTGGATAATCTCCGCATCTCCAGATCCTTAACTTAAGGACAACTGCAAAGTCTCTGTTGTCATATAAAGTAACGTTCACAGGTTCTAAGAATTAGGATCTGAGTATGTTTGGGGGCCATAATTCAGCCTAGCACGCCTGGACACACGCACACGCACACCCCACGACCTTGCAGCCCCATCTGCGTTACTCACTTTGTCTGTATCCTCTTCCCTATAAACATGGAAAGCCAACTTCAATACCCATGGTGAATGACTCTTCCTATCTCGAGTTTTCCAAGAACACACCCTCCCAACAACCCCGGAATTCAGCTCTCCTTCAGAATTCCTGTAGGAATTCTGGTTTCACCCGAACCCCAGCACTTAGCACTTAGCACTCTCCCCTGTACATTTGTTCATTTTTCATTTTTAAAAATAGAACTTGAATTTCACGCAATACACATTCACTGAGAAAAGTCAGAGAAGCAAAAGAGCAAAAAGAAATAAAAAATCACATACAATCCTAGTAACCAGAGGAAAACACTGTTAACATTTTTGCTTATCTCCTTTCATTTTCAGTGCTAATAATCTATACACTGAAAAAAAGGTTTTTGTTTTTTTAAACTGAAACGTATTTTGGACTCTGGAGCCAGATAACCTGGTGCAAATTTCAGCCAGTTACTTGCCATCTGTGTGACCTTAAGCAAGTTACTTAACCTGTGCTTCAGTTTCCTCATCTGTTAAAAGGAGGAAATAACGGCACATACCTCATAGGGTTGT
Source organism: Grampus griseus (assembly GCF_964374135.1). Classification (NCBI taxonomy): domain Eukaryota; kingdom Metazoa; phylum Chordata; class Mammalia; order Artiodactyla; family Delphinidae; genus Grampus; species Grampus griseus. The sequence continues at coordinate 32,135,913 of NC_139013.1, read as the reverse complement.
TATGATGATGAGTTAACATACAGAAAGTGCTTAGGGCTGTGCCTGGCACATGACAAATGCCATGTTGTGAGCTGTCATCACGTTATTACATGTATATAAGGAGACATCTGTTCAGGTGGGTAAATAACTTTTGGTAGCATAATTCACAGCTGCCTGGGGTTCCCTGGTTTGAATGCATTCCTATTTATTTAACCTCCCCTACTGTTGGGCATTTAGGTTGTTTCCCGTTTTTTTCTTCTCTTCTATAAACAACTATGGGATAACATCCTTGAACAAACACCTCTGAACACATCTTTATTTTTTCCTAAAAATTCAACTGCTGAGTCACAGATGATACATATTTTTAAGCTTTTGATACATCATTGCCAACTTGCCCTTCATAGAAGTTGCACCAGCGGAACAGCTTGCCCATCTCCCCACGCCCCGCTTAATGAACTGCTCCCTTCTCCCCTCTTCCTGCAGGCCACGTGTCCCCTCACACCTATCTCTCGCAGTACCCCAGCGAAGCAGTGAAGTTTTCTAAAATGGATGAACTGGACATGAGGATTCAGGGTCCTATTTTCAGCCTCCTGGGTTAAATCAATGCCTCCGTTTCCCCCACATATAAATATATGGGTCAACACACCTGCCAACAATCAAACACTATTTAAATACACATTCCAGGCATTAAAATGATACCAAAATTCCAGACTGAACTGGCAAAAGGCTTGCTTTCTAATCACACATCAAGTATATTTTTTAAAGTTTCCAACGTCTAATACTGAGGCTCCCAAGGGACTATTTCAGAGCCCTCAATCTGCCATTTTAGATCTCTGACTCTGAACCATCTTGGAGACCGACCATTGGAATATAAATGCACAGAAACCATCACCTTTCTACTGCAAACAGACGAATGTCCCACTTTTCCCCATCTCACGAAGAAATAAAAAAAGGCACCGAGAGTCTGCCCTCTGGGGACTCTACAGGGAGCTTGTGTGTGGGCAGGACAGAGTTCCGGGCTCCTTCTCACCACGCTAACGAGGAAGGGCCTTTATTTCCATTTATTGATAAGGAGACTGAGGCTGAGAGAAATTAAGAATTTGCTCGGGAGCTGACAAGTGGAGAGGAAACCCTGAAATTCACATCCTGATTCCCAAATCCCTGCCCTCCCTACACCGGAAAACTCTGTAAAGGTGTCTGTAATTCTAAGTGCCGGCCGCCTAAGCATCGCTCACCTGTGAAGGAACAGCCCCTTCTTCCCTCTGGAACAAAAAGACATGTTCGGGCTGCGTGTGACAACTCATGGGCATCCTTCCAGCCAAGTGAGGGGTACCTGGCTTTGCCCACCTGGTGTCAGAGCTGTGGATGTCCGGCCAGCAGGGCCCAACCCCAGATGTCGTGCCTCACCTTGTCCCAGGTGACGGGAACCTGAGGCCAAAGCAGGGTCCCCCAGAGGCACATCTCAGGGAGGCCTGGATTGTGTGGAGAACCCAGAGGAGGAACTGGAACTTCCCTGAGGAAGGGAATCTGATGACTGGAGCACAGGGGGAAGGGGAGGAGACTCCAGGACCCAGAGAAGGTAGCTCGGGGACAACAGCCCTACACCTGCCATTTGCTGCCTGCCTGCCAGATGTTGCTCTCAACGTTTTACACACATACAGTCTCACACCTGTATGGGAGGTACCACAATGAACCTATTTCACAGATGAGGAAAGTGAAATGTAGAGCAGCTATGAGACTGGCCCGGAGCCAGGCAATTAGAAACGCATGGGGGGACTTTTCTGGTGGTCCAGTGGTTAAGATTCCGTGCTTCCAGTGCACAGGGTGTGGGTCAGGGAACTAAAATCCCACATGCTGTGTGGAGAAGGAAGGAAGGCAGGCGGGAAGGCGAACACGAAAGATTAAAAAAAAATAAAAAAGAAATGCATGGGATGGCTCAGGGCTCAGGACTCAGGTTTGAAACCCAGCTCCACCTCTTCTCAGCCACAGGACGTGAGGCAGAGACTGACCTCATTGGTAAATGATCATGATGATAAAATGGGAGAATGTGAAAACTATAAACAGCTAAATAAACATGAGTTTAACAAAAGGTTCAGTGAAATAATTTCCTAATGCTGGTGTGGGGCAAGGAGTTGGAGACCTCTAAGAAATCATCCTGGAGACGCTGCTGAGCCTGGACTCAGTCAACAACTACTGAGCACTTGCTGTATGCCACCACAATAAACCGGCCACCACCTTGTGACCTGCCCATCATCCAACAGAGGAGACGGGTCAAAATCTCACAGATGCACGTGACACGGATAAAGTGGGTGGAGATACATCCAAACTTCCTCGTGGCCAACCGGCCAGCGCAGCTGGACCCCTCCATCACAGGGACAGCCAAGACCAGGAACCTGAGGGGAGATGAAGCCCACGAGGTGCCCACCAGGGCCAGGCCCCAGCCGGGTGTGCCACCTCTACTATCTCAGTGAGCCTCACGCCAGCTCTCAGAGGGAGGGGTCAACATTTCCATCTCTAAGATGAGAAAACTGAAGTCAGGGAGGTTAAGCAGCTTATCTGAAATCACACGGCTGGCCAGAACCGGGGCTGCGATTTGAACCCAGATCAGTGGGACGAGGAAGAAGATGGGAGGCAGCTGGAGAAAGAGGGAAGGGTAGAAAAACCACTGTGGCGCGGCTGGCAGGGATGCCTGTCTCCCAGGGCCTGGTGAGAGGTGCAATGGGAGTCCAAGACTGATGATAGTCACCGACGGAGTCCTGTTCCAGACTGGCCAGGGGTCTAGAGAGCCTGTGAGAACCGGGCACGTCTGCCTGATGAGGGAGGAGGGGCCCTGACCCATGAACCCAAAAGACGAGGGTACACTGTATTGGGACCCCAAAGCCTGGACCCCCGTTGCAGCCCTCACGCATGTCTCCCACGAACACTCCTCCTCCAGGCCCTTCTGGGGCTGGAAGAGGAGAAGGGGAAGGATCTAGGAGTTCTGTCCTGCATGCAGGGCTCTAAAAACCCACGGGGTGGTGCAAACTTTCCCTCGCGGGGCGGGGCGGGGGGGGCGGGATTAACAAGTTCAGCCGCTGCTGTGGTTCCCTTTGGAGTCAGGAGGACTGGCCTGCCTCAGGTGAGCTCTACAAGGCAAGCTGGCAAGGGATTGGGGGGGGGGGTGCCAGCCGCACGGCTAACTGGGCTCAGATCTCGCGCTTCTGAGCACCTGGCCAGTGTTTCTAGCGCTCCAGGAACAGCGCCCACCTTCTCTTCCCTCTGAGCTTGGCATGAGCTAAGGAGTGGCCACTGTTACTTGAACACGTACTCACAGCCCGAAACTTCACCCAATCCCCAGCCCACCCCATCCCACACACTTCAGGCCCTCCGGCCTCTGCTTCACGTCACATCACTCCCAGTTCAAGCCTCTCTCACATCCCAGGGCCTCTGCGTATGCTGGTCCGTCCATCCTTCAGCCTGTAATGCCACCTCCCACTCGGTTAATAGAAGTTCTGTCGTTTAGGGTCCAGTTCAAACGCTGCCACGTGCTCAAATCTATCTGCTCTCCTCCTGCCCCCCCCTCAGACTCCAACCTGTTTCCTGAGTGTGTCCTCACACTGTTGCCCCCTTCTCTTTCTTGTAACAGGGCTCCTGTGCTGTCCCCTTGCACTAGATGGTAAGGTCCTCCAAGTCAGGGATCAAATCTCCCAGGCGCCAGGGGACGATTTCTGGAATCCACATGTCCATCCAGTACACATTGATCGAGCACTTCGACAGCCCAGGACCTGGTGGGATCTGGACTTCCCAACTGTTTCCCTTTCTTAGCCCCCATCCTCCTGTCTAGGTCTCTCCCCACCTCTCCCTTGGGGAGACCACAGAAGCCACCTGTACTGTTTGCCCTTCATGCCTGGGAGAGCGTCTCCACCCTTCAGACCCCTGGCCCCACCTACTCTTCTGGGCAGACCCAGTGTCCTCTGTTATCTCCAGCCACAGCACCCAGGATATGGTTTCCAGTGGGGTGTCTGGCCATTTCTTCACAGAGGCCCCAAGGCTGAAGTTCCCCAGTCACCAGGGCCCAATCTGGCTTCCCACTTTCCTGGCCACTTGGCCTCTACTCCGAGCAAGTAACTTCTCCTCCCAGGGAGAGGTGCTCAGATTCTCACGGGGAGCAGGAACACAGAGGCCCACGGCAGAGGTCCTGTTGGGAGCCCAGGAAGCTCCTTTCTTGGGGGGACTGAGTGACACTGATTGAAGGGCAGGGGCTCTAAGCTCTCTTTCCCTTTTTGGGGACCTAGAGCTTGACTAGTCGGAGACTCCAGGGGGCCAGTCCTCGAACGCGCGCCCCTGCGGCAAGCGCTCTACCCACCCAAACGCCGGGCCCCTCAGAGAGCAAAGCCGAGCAGGGCACCGCCCCAAGTCCTCTCCCGGGGCCAGGCTCCGCACAGGAACCCGCAGCGCACAAGCTAGGACTTCGCTGGTATCTGCACCCCCTCCTCCTGCTCGAACCCGAGCCACCCCAAACCCGCGGCCACAGCCACCAAGTCCCGCTCCAACTCGGCAAGTAGCGGGCAGCGAGGGCCGCGCAGAGGGGCAGCGGCGGGGAGAGGCCGGCGGTACCTGTCAGCAGCTCTATCTTGTGTCCCAGCACCTTCATGTCTGCGCCCCGCGCTCAGCCGAGCAGGGGAGAGGAGCGCGGGAGGCGAGGAGGGAAACAGCAGGAGAGCGAGAAGTGAAGCAGGAAGAGCAGCCGGGAGCCGGGAGAGCTCTCGCCGCCCCCCACGTCGCGCTCCCCCCTCCAAACAGGTTTAAAAAAATCCACCAATTGCACGGCCGCGCACCCCTCAAAGGCGCCCGCCGCCACCTGGTCCGGGTGAACTCCGGGAGGCTGAGAGAGCGCGCGGGGTGGGTGCGGATGACACTCTGGGAGGCGGCGGGAGTGGGCCCCTGTGCCGCCGCCCGAACAAAGAGGCCCGGCCGCCCCCGATGTCGCGATCAGGGAGGCGCGGGCGGCCGCGGGGCCGTGGCCCTGGGGGTCCGCGCCTCTGGCCGGGAAGGCGAGGAGGAAGAGCCCGAGCGGGGCGGAGTGGGCTGAGGGGGGGGGTGCCGCCCTCGTAGGCGAAGTGTGGCCCGGCGACAAGGCGGCCCGCTCGCGGGGGCTGCGCCGGGGCAGGGGGCCGGCCGCGGCCGCAGTGGCTGGGGAATGGGGGGAGATGGGTCTCGGGGCGCCGCCGACTCACCTAGGGTGAGGCGAGCAAGACAGACGCGCAGGCGGGGAGCCGGGCCTCTGCGCTGCTGCAGCCAACGCGCGGGTGCAGGTGCAGGCAGCGCCCGGCCCCTCTGCAGAGTCGCCGCTGCTGGGGGCGGGGGCCGGGCCGGGGGTGGTGCGCCGCGGGGGGCGTGCCCACGAGGGCGCGGGGAGCGTGGGCGCTCGGCCCGGGTGCTGGGCCGGGCCTGGGGTCTGGACCCGGGAGGCGGTTCTGCGCACTCGGCTTCCGCCTCCCGCTGCGGCTGGAGTGCCCAGTGGGCTGGCGAGCTAGACCCCCGGACACCCGAACCTAGCGGAGACCCCGGGTCGATCGGCCTGCTCCTCACCTCCTGCAGGCGCCCGGAGGAAGGGTCCCCCGCTGCTCGGAGTGCGCCGGGGGCGGTGGGAGGCCCCGCCCGCGCCGCCAGTCCCCTGGTAGCCGCGTGGCGTCGGGCTCCCGCGGGAGGGAGCGGTCTCTGCCCCAGTCTTTGTTTAGATTCCCCAGGAGCCTGGAGGAGACAGCACCCCCTCCCCCGTCCCTGTCGCCGGCTGGGAGCTGCTGGGGAAAAGCCCTTGGGGGTTGGGAAGAGCCAGGCGCTGAGGGGGATTTGGGTCGTCGTCCCCCGTTTTCAGAGCCCTAGGGTTTCCTTGGGGAACTCATGCGGGAGTGATTCCAGCCAGAGGTGTTCTGGGCCCTTGCCCCGCCCCCTCCCCCCGAATGTGGCGAGGTCCCTGCTCTCCCCCATTCACCCTCCATTATCTGAGCGAGCAGGAAAGGGAACTGGGGACCCCTTTTGTGCTCAGGCTCACTCTGGTCAGGCCCAGTGACGTTGCTCTCACACCTGTTACCCCAAAAGAGGGAACACCAAAGTCCCTGGATGGAGTCCTACTGTAGGGTGAATGGAAATGTGATGACCTGAAAAAATTTACTTGGGCAAGACAGCTCAAGAGGAGGGCTCCTGGAGACAGGGGTTCTATTCAGGCTCTGCCACTGACCTTGGGCGGGGCTCTGCCCCTCCCGATTCCAGCCTTTCCGGTGCAGAGTGACTGTGTTGGACCAGGTCATCTGGGAGGTCCGGGATGGTGCGGGCTGAGACGTCAAAGGATCCTTCAGTGCGTCTCCCCCTTCACTGAACCTTTAAGTGGGCTGGTTTGTAATGAGGTCCCAGCTTTCCCTCGGCTCCAGGCTTCCGTGAAAGCTACTATGACTTTGAATTAACCGACTCTGCAACGTTTAGGAAGCTGGTAAGATTTGGTGGCCCCAGATGGGGTGCACATTCCTGCTTGGGGTGCAGTATATAAACTGCACAGAAGGCAGCAAGCTTGGGTCCTCCTTACAACTCTGGGGCTCACCTTGGGGAAATTCTTGCCTCTCAGTTTCCTCCTTTGTAAAGGGATGATGAGGGGAGGTGGTGACAGAGTAAACCTCTACATCCAAAACGTCCAGGAAACTGGTTCTACATATGCAAGCCTGGAACCGGTCCTTAAGAGTACAGGCTGGTTCTATAATTTCCCGGCCGTATGACTTACTCTCTCTGAGGCTTCATGTTATACTCTGTAAAACTGGGATAATGCTGACCTCAGAGGGCTCCTAAGAATTAAATGATGGCATAAAATGCTTAGCATAGTGCCAGACACATGGATGAAGTGCTCAATAAACAGTCCTTGTGATTACTGAGGATAAAACTGTTATTATTGCATTATAGATTCTTTCAGGCTTTTCTGAATTCTATCCTTTCCAATAACTTCAGGCCTGGTTATTGAATAAAACTAACTGTTGATGTTCTAGTAACGTAATTCATGAGGCCTAGCCTGTTCTGAATTGGAATACAGGCCCCAGGAGGATGTAAAAGGCTGCCTAATGAGAGCTTTGACACTGTGACACATCTGCACACAGACAGATCTGTGTGTGGAATGGTGTCTGCCATAGACTTGAACTAATGCAGACAAATCCATCTGGTTTAGATAATTCATGAACCCCAAGTGCGCATTTGTGTGTGGGGGGTTAGGTTGAAGATTTAAACCCCTAAAAAATAAAGCTTTAATAGATGATGAAGCAATGTGATTCTGAGAACACTACCAGGGAGCACTCCTACCAGGGAGCTATTGCATCAAGAAAAGGTGCTTAGGGGACTTCCCTGGTGGCGCAGTGGTTAAGAATCCGCCTGCCAATGCAGGGGACACGGGTTCCAGCCCTGGTCTGGGAATATCCCACATGCCGCGGAGCAACTAAGCCCATGTGCCACAACTACTGAAGCCCTTGTGCCTACAGCCCGTGCTCCACAACAAGAGAAGCCACCACAATGAGAAGCCCTCGCACCGCAACGAAGAGTAGGCCCCGCTCACTGCAACTAGAGAAAGCCCGCGTGCAGTAACAAGACCCGACATGGCCATAAATAAATAAATTTATTTTTTAAAAAAAGGTGCTTAGGACTTCCCTGGTGACGCAGTGGTTAAGAATCCGCCTGCCAATGCGGGGGACACGGTTTGATCCCTGGCCCGGGAAGATCCCACATGCTGTGGAGCAACTAAGCCTGTGCGCCACAACTACTCAGCCTGCACTCTAGAGCCCGCGTGCCACAACTACTGAAGCCCGCACGCCTAGAGCCCATGCTCCACAACAAGAGAAGCCACCGCAATGACAAGCCCACGCACCGCAACGAAGAGTAGCCCCTGCTTGCCACAACTAGAGAAAGCCTGCATGCAGCAACGAAGACCCAACACAGCCAAAAATAAATAAATTTATTAAAAAAAAAAAAGAAAGAAAAGGTGCTCATGGGATAGGCAGGGAGGGAGGCCCTGACCCCTTCTGGAGGAGTCAGTCATGCTGGGCAGAAGAGTCCCAGCTGAGTGAGCAGAAGCACAAGCTCTCAGTTCCTTCTGCTCCGGGGCTCTTCTTCATCCCTTTGAGGGAGGCAGGGTGTTTGGGGGCAGGCTGGGTGGCAGGGTTTTTAACAGAGGAAAGCCAAGCGTGGCAGATGGCCAAGCTGTTGGCTGGGACGGGGGGGGGGGGCTCCAAGTCACATCCCTCAAGCCTTGCTCCTCATTACCTGAAAGATGCTGCTAAAGTTGTGGCCCTCTCTGGACTTCCCTTTTCCCATTTGTAAACCAGGGAGGAGACTGGCCTGTACCTCAGCTAGAGACGAGACCCAGCCTGTCTGAACATCTCTTTGGGCCTTCATTTCCCCATCCGGAAACTCAGGCTACCGAATCAGTCTGGGTGACTGCAGGAAACAGAAACCTACTGTCTGATTTAAGCAAAACAGGGTTTGTTAAAAGGATGACGGGCAGCCCTCAGGACCTCAGGAGCCAGGCCCAACCCTGTAGCATTGGTCTGGGGTCAAAACCACTGCTGCCATCCTCGGGAACAGATGCTGCAGCCAGCACCGCCCCTGGGCAGGGACACGGGGTGCTGGCATCAGGACCATGGCTGCCTCTGAAGCCAGAGGGGCTGCTGCTGCCACTGCCACACTGTCACCAGAATGGACTTGGTATGGTCTCGGCTTGTTCGTGTCACCAGTTTCTAATTCACAGTCAGGAATGTGATGTCTGATTGGAGATGCCTGTAAAAGGCACTCTGTCGAAGCTTCAAGGGAGGCTGGGAAAAATGTGTTTTCAGTTCCTCTAGTAGGAGGTGGACTCTGCCTCATAGGAAGGGCATGTCAGATGCTGATGGCCAAAAGAGTGGCCAGTGCCCACTTCAGATAATAATGGACTTGTTGTGAAACTGCTGTGAGATGACACACATGGGCACTTAACTCGGAGCCTGGCATGGAGGAAACACACCATCCCGGGTCACTGAGAGTCATATCACACTGCAAGTCTACAGTGTCAAGTGATAATATTCCTACATCCTTTACTCTTTGATTTTTCAGCAGGTGAAAGACAAAAGGACCTTGAGAAAAGTATGGCTTGCTGCCCTTCCAGATGCAGAGGCAGCTCCGGTCCCTTTGCCAGGAGGACAGGTGACTGGGTTTTTCCACTGTGGTGATGAATTGGGCTGAGTCACCGTTCCTCTCCAGTCCCCTTGTGACCGTGACTGGGAGCAAGTGAAAAGAAGCAGCAGGTGGGGTCAGGGGTGCAGGGGAGCCTGGGGCCATTGAATCTCCCTCTGTTAGCAGGGGGAGGTTGAGCAGGAACTGTCCCCCTGTCCCCACAAACACTCCCCTCACTAATGATGAGTAAGATGGCCTCAGGGAGAGAAGAGAGGATCCTTTCTCTTCTTTTATAGGCTTGGTTGAGTGCCTCTTTGGTGCCAAGCCCTGTGCTGAGTGCACTGGAGAACCAGAGCAGACCAGGCACTGACCTTGCCTTTCAGGTTTGTGCCCCAACGGAGGAAACCACCTCAGAGTGCCATAATCTGGGTACTGGGCGGACTCTGCTAACATGTGCAATTGAGGTTACTGTGCAGTACACGGGGGGCCTGGAGCGGTCAGCAAGGGCTTCATGGAGGTAGGGGCATCTGAGCCTGCAGAGAGGTAGAAGGTCAGCAGATGAAGATAGAAGAGAGGGTGTTCGGGGGAGAGCATCCATCCATCCTACAGTGGGTCAGCTAGGCCCCATGCTAAGCTCAGGGAGGCACAGAGCTGAGCATGTTGCAGCCCTGCCCTCTGACAGGAGCTCGTGCATTTAGGTGGAGAAGGCTGGGTGTGCGTGAGCAGATGGTGAGGAAGCTGGAATGAGCAAGTAGGCAGCGGTGAGTGTCTGGTCTCAGGCTGCCTCTGGAATTTCACCAGCCACCAGATTATCTGCTCCCCGCTCCTGGGCCACCCTGGACCACACAGTGGCTATGTTGCCACCCCCTTTCTCCCATAACATGTTAAGACCCTCCCCCTTCAGTGCCTGCCCTTTGCTCTCCAGGAGACTCCAGACACCCCAATCTGTCCTCCCCGATCCAAGAGGACAGCAGAACCTCCTCCAGGTCCCTTTGAGAATGCCCTTCCACCTCCCCTGGAAGCTCTACGACACATGGAGCCCCAGTATGTGCTGAGTCCAGGCAAGGGGTAGGTCTGATAATATATTTTTAAAATTCCAATAGTCATATATGCTCAATGCAGAAAACTCAATGCAGAGGAAAAATTAAAATCACTCATAATTCCATTGCCTAAAGATAACCAGTGTTAACATGTTAACGTTGGGACAGAGGGGAGGGGTATGTCCTTCAGCACGTGTGTGTGTGTGTGTGTGTGTGTGTGTGTGTGTGTGTGTGTTTCCCCCCAAGGAATCATACTGCACATATTTTTGCCACTCAATCTTTTTTCACTTGCCAGTATATCGTGAACATTTACCCTGATAAAAACAATTCTTCCGCAATGTAATGATAATAGCTGCACTGTACTGTGTGGATGCTTCATTATTTTCTTAGCCGATCCCATGTTGGGCATTTAGGATGTTTCCAATTTTGCATTGTTGGAAACAGTGTTGCTAGCAATTTACCCCAAGATGCTGCTTTGCCCACATCTCTTGGATGACCTCCTAAGGCCACTCTGCAGCCTCCCTTTGCCTGGGTGCTTGGTCTCTGATCTCCGCCAATGCCAGCCCATCCATCCTTGAAAGGAGACCTGTGTGTGATGTCCCGATTGGCTTCGCACCTATGCAGGTTCTTGGGGGAATCTTGGAGAAGGAGTGGAGTGGTTGCCAGCCCCACCTTCCCAATTGTGCTAATTTCACTTTAAAGCCTGAGTTTTTTTGATCTTGTATGTGTAAGGTGTTACCACTGGAGGAAACTTAGTTAAGGGTACACAGGACCTCTCTCTATTATTTTGCAACTTCCTGTAAATCTATAATTATTTCAAATAAAAAGCTAAAAAAACAAACACACCCAAGGCAGTCCTGAAGGGAACTATTTGGCCCCAGATTCAGAAATGTTTTTTTTTTTTTTTCTTTTGCAGTACCGGGCCTCTCACTGCTGTGGCCTCTCCTGTTGCGGAGCACCGGCTCCAGATGCACAGGCTCAGCGGCCATGGCTCACGGGCCCAGCCGCTCCACAGCATGTGGAATCTTCCTGGACCGGGGCACGAACCTGTGTCCCCTGCATTGGCAGGTGGATTCTCAACCACTGCGCCACCAGGGAAGCCCAGGAATGTTTTTAAGTCCACACTTTGTCACAAGGTCCAGAGCTAAGAGTTCCCTGTCTCAGTTTCCCCTGAAGGACAGGAAGTGTTCCAGGGAAAGACAGCTCTCCTGGCGGGTGCTGGGTGGCCCTCCAGGCTTTCCTTGATCCTAACTCTGCTGCTGGCCCCAGTCGTGAGCCTGAGGGACCTGATCAACCCCACTTTCAGCGGGAAGGGAGGACCAAGAGGTCAGGGAGGAGGCACAGCTTTCCCTGGGCCCCAGGGAGCTCTTACGTAGACGTGAATTTGCAGAAAGCAGACGAAAAGCTAAGATTTGCTCTTTGGAGGAGAGCTAAGCCATTCTCCTTCCAAAGCGGACACACGTGTCTGGAGAAGCCTTTGTCCTGCAGTTCTGGAGAGAATGGCCCCCTTTCTACAGGGTGATTGTCCCAGCCCCACCCCAGGCCTGAGCTAAAGCCATGCCCAGAGTTGGGGTGCCATGCCCCAGACCTAGGGTGGACCCTATGGTAGGCTGCCCCGGGCACGCCTCCCTCTCTGGGGGCTGCAGTTCCTCAGCACCACAATGACAGGATTGGGTTGAATCAGAGGTTCCAACCAAGTTTCCAGACAATAGAAACTGAGGAACCGACAGAGGATGCTGTGTTGAGGGTCCCCAAGACCACCCTCAAGCTTGATGATTTGCTAGAAGGACTCATAAAACTCAGAAAAGCCATTTCCTTCATGGTTACCATTTACTGCAGCGAAAGGACACGGATCAAATCAGTAAAGAGGAAGGGTGCACGAGTGGAGTCCAGGAGACACCAGGCGCAAGCTTCCAGTGCCCCTCCCAGTGGAGTCGCACAGGGGCACAGTCAATGCTTCCAGCACTGATGTGTGATAACACGAGCAGAGTACCAACCGCAGAACGCTCACCTGAGCCTTGGAGTGCAGGGTTTTTACTGAGAGTCGGTCACATAGGCATGCAGCACCTGCGCAACTGACCTAAGCTGCTCAGTCTCCAGGCCCCCAGAAGTCAAGTTGACACAGTGTGGCCCAGGGCCTCGGGCCTCCAACACAGGCTTTCCCCAGAGGTCACACTGTGAGTGTTAACTATCTGGTCAGACCCATACAGTGTGGCCCAAGGCCTCAAACACACACAAACACTCCCGCCAGGCAGCAGGAGCACCAAGGACTAGTCCTTTCTTTGGAAAGTCCAGGATTCGAGCAATCCAAGCCTGCTGAGCTAACCCCTTGCTGCACAGATACCAATCATTTATTTTGCCACAAGCACACGCACACTGTCGTCTATTATCACCATGATTTCATACAAGAAAGGAAGTTTAACTCCAAGAAGGTAGTCCGGACATCATGATGTGACAGGGGTTAGCACTCCCCAAGAGAAAACAGGCGGCCCTACATTGTTGGCTTTGAAGATGAGGGAAGGGGCCAGGAGCCACCAGTGTATACCAGGACTCTGATATATATGCTTTTCTTGTTTGTCCACACAGCTTTGTCCCCAGTCAAGGAACAGATAGGCTGAGAAGCTCCCTCTGGCTCCTGCGTTAGCTCTGGGTCGGGTGTCCCCGCTCTTGGGTAGGACCAGGCTTTGCTGAGGGTGGGAGGGCTCAGTCTGGGACCCTCCTTAAGTGTCCAAGCCAGTTTGTCCTTTGTTTTCTTGCGCCTTGCTGCTGTTGCAGCTTATCCTGGGAAAGAGACGAGCCTGTTCTTTTTAACAAATGCCCTGGCCCCTGCCCTGGCCCTTACCTCAGGCTCCAGGCACCCCTAGTTCAAACTCTAGGGTAGACCAGATGTTCTTCTAAGGTCCCACTTCATCTCGTTTCCTCATGGTCCAGCCTCCATGCATGGAGCTGAGCCATCAAAGGCCTGGGCTGTTGGCCTGAGCGGGCCTTGAGATGGGGAGTCAGAACAGCCTTGGGTTTCACCATCTACTACCTGGGTGACCTTGGATAAGTTTCACATACTTGCAGAATTTCCTCCTCTCTCCAACAGGTCTAATTATATAGCTGTGAGGAGTTAGTGAGTTGCTAACTGAAGAGCCCTCAGCTCAGGGCCCAGCACCTAGTTGGAGGCCATTGATGAGTGGCTGTTAGGACAATGAATTTTGTGGTTCCAGGTACAAAGTGTGGGGGCAGGTGGGATCCTCGTGACGAGTACAGTGGGCGCAGTACTGCCTTGGAGCTGGGTGTTTAGAAGCCAGGAGGTCTTTCCGGCCTCTGGACTTTGGGAGTGGGAGCACAACTCATGTACACAGCAGGAAGAGACCTGGTGGGCTATTGGGGTATCATGAGGATCGAGAGGCCTGTTCACCACAGGGCCTTTGCACGTGCATTCTTTCTGCCCAGGGATCCCTTCCTTCCACTTCCTACACTTCCCTGGGCTAATCCTGCTCATCCCTGGGGGTGTCAATTTAGACTTCACCTGACTCCCTGATTCCCTGACTGCCTTCCTCTGTGCTTCCATCATACCACATTCTCAATAATAATACCAATAATAATAGTCTGCCATTTAAGAAACCCTTACTATATGCCAGGCATAGTGCTAAGAGCATCACCTACATACGTTATCTCATTTGAATCTCCCAACATTTGGAGAGAGAGCTATAGTTATATTTTTCTGATTTTACAGATGAAGAAACAGGTTCAGAGAAGTGGAGAAACTGGCTCAGCTGTACAGTGGTTGTCTGTGTGCCGGTCCATCTCCACCCTGGACTATGAGCTTCCTGAGAGCAGGGACTGTGTCTTGTTGGCTGTTAAGCCTCAGCATCCAGCACTGGGCCTGGTCCTTAGGATGAGCTCAGTAGGTGGGAGCCCTCCACCAGTATCTGTTGAGTAAATGAGTGAGTGAGTGAGTGATTGCAAAGTACCAATGCAGCACTTGGCTCACCGTGAACGATTTGTGGTCACATACGTCAGTGTCCTCATCCCTGGAACCCGTGAATATGTTACATTACTTGGCACAGGGGAATGAAGGCTGCAGATGAAGTGAAGTTGCTTATCAGCTGACTTGAAAGTAAGGAGATGGTCCTGGATTATCTGAGTGGGTCCGATGTAATCACATGGATCCTTCAAAGCGGGAGAGGGAGGCAGGAGAGAACCAGAGAGACGGCAGCATGAGGACTTGGCTTGGTGGCACTGCTAGCTTTGAAGATGGAGGAAAGGGCCGTATGCCAGGGAAAGCAGATGGTCTCTAGAGGCTGGAAAAAGCAAGGAAATGGATTCTCCTCTAGAACCTCCAAAAGGAATGCAGCCCTGCCAACATCCTGATTTTAGCCCCAGGGAGACCCATTCCAGACTCTGGGCCTCCAGATCTATAAGAAAATTTATTTGTATGTTTTAAGCCACTAATGTGGTAATTTTTCACATCAGCAATAAAAACTAGTACGGTGCCCAATGCCTGACGCTGAGGATCACACTTAGGTCACTTATTAAATGATTGTTGAGCTGAATTAGATTATTACTGTATGTACCCCACTTACTATCAGGAAAGACATACGAGAAAAAAGTATTTTTGTATATTCTGGATTTACTACATCAGAGGCCTAATCGGGAGGTCTCAAGTCTCAGGATGGGTTAGAGTTTGATCCTAGCCATTGGCTTGGCAGGCTGGGCTGAGTGGGGTCACAGAGGATGACATGAGGGGCCTTCTAGGGAAAGGGAGCCCCAGGGTGTGAGTGAGCAGTGCTGCTGGGCAGGTTGAGTCAGCATCCTGGACTGTCCATGGCCTCAGGCCTGAGGATGCCATCTTTGGGTGAACGCCTGCTGCTTCCATAAGCAGAAGGGACACCATGCACTGAGTCTGTACCTCTGCTGGCAGGTCCTAACAGCTGTTAGTCGGCTCAGGCTGCTATAACAAAATACCATAACTGGGTGGCTTATAAACAGTTCTAGAGGCTGGAAGTCTGCGATCAGGGTGCCAGCATGGTCAGGTCCTGGGGAGGACCCTCTCCCAGGTTGCAGACAGCTGTTTTCTCACTGTGTCCTCACGTGGGGCAGGAGGAGGTGGAGCAGAGCGAGCCCTCTGGGATCCTTTTATAAGGGCACTAATCCCACTTCTGAACACCCCACCCTCATAACCTAATCACCTCTCAAAGGCCCCCAACTCCAAATACCATCACATTGGCGGGGGGGCATTAGGATTTCAATATATGAATTTGGGGGACACAAACATTCCGTCCATAACAAGCCCTACTGTGTAAGTACCATGATGATACCAATCCACCAGAGGAGAGAATAGCCAGCTCTTGTGTCTTTCTCCACTGTGCTGGGCACTGTACCAAGCATCCTTAACTGGTTCGGCTCTCATAATGATTCCACGTGATGGGTGCCATCGTTATTCCCATTTTACAGATTAGGAAACTGAGGTCTAGAAAGGTAAAGTTACTGCCAGTAATTGGGCCTGAACAAAGGCAGGGGGGCTCCAGGGTCTCTGTTCTTACCCACTGCGCTCTACTGCCTCTAGATGGAATAACGATTGTAAGAGCAATAAGACCACCTCACATTTGGATAAGACCTTTCTGTTCACACTCATTTGCATCCTCTTTTCTCTTGTTATCCTCACAGTGGCCAGTCATTATGATTAGTACCCCTGGCTTACATTTTGGGAAACAGCTCATGACACGGAGGTCCCAGCCTTTCTCAATTCAAAGCAAGGGTGGGATTCCTTCCTGGGTCTCCTGGCTCCAAATCCAGAGTCTCTCTCTTCCACCAGCTCCTGCCTCACCCTGATGCATTATTTATGGCCCATTACTTACCTCCTGTAGGCACCCAGATGCTGCCTGCTAGAGCTGTGACCTTGCTGCATCCCATGGCGAGGACCAAGGACCTCGCTCTCCTCTCTCCCCTCCCCCTCGAAGCCTCTCTGGGTCTTGGCAGGCCCCTGGGGTGTGGCACAGCCAGTCCCCTCTGCTGACTTGTGAGCACTTTCCTCTTTGCCAAGCCAGTCAACACATCCAGTGAGCTCCCGGCTTCCTGAGAAAAGCAGCGGCAGCTGCACAGTCCAAACTCACCATCCCCTTATCACAGCCCTGGCTCGAATCACCAGTGTGTGTGTGCACGGGAGGATGGTGTGTGTATGTGCATGTGTGTGCATGTGTGTCATGAGAGGAGGGCATGTGTTTATGTTATATATGGAGCAGGAGAGGGGCATGGATTTAAGAGCTCACAGTTGAACACGTTTGAGTTGCCTCTTCTGGGTCTTGTAGCCAAAAGCTAAGTCACCGTGGCAACTGGGAAGTGGTGCTTAGGTCAAGAGCTAAGGCTGGGGGGATTCCCTGGTGGTGAAGTGGTTAAGAATCCGCCTGCCAATGCAGGGGACACGGGTTCAAGCCCTGGTCCGGGAAGATCCCACATGCCGCGGAGCAACTAAGCCTGTGTGCCACAACTACTGAGCCTGCACTCTACAGACTGCGAGCCACAACTACTGAGCCTGCGTGCCACAACTACTGAAGCCCCCGAGCCTAGAGCCTGTGCTCTGCAAGAAGAGAAGCCACGCGCAATGAAGAGTAGCCCCTGCTCGCCGTAACTAGAGAAAGCCCACGTGCAGCAACGAAGACCCAACGCAGCCAAAAAAAATTTTTTTAATTTTTAATAAATTTAAAAAAAGAGCTAAGGCTGGGAGCAGGATCCCCAAGGCCCCTGGAGCCCACAGCCTTAGAGCTGTGAGACACTGAGCAAGTTGCTTAATCTCTCTGTCCTTATTTGCCTCCTTGTTTACTTCCCTGAGTGGAGGATTAGACGAGAATTCCTGTGAAGCAACTAGCGCAGGGCCTGAGGGACAGCGAATGCTGATACACACCTTTTCACCAGGCACCCTATCCTAACTTCCTCTAGGCAAGGAAGGACTAGTTTGGATCACAAACTCTTGGGAGGAAGGGCACCTGGGGACGGGGAAGGAGAAGCAGAAGCTAAAGTCTTGCAGACCCGACTGGTTGGTGTCTAGGCAGCAGCTGGGTCACCTTCAGCTCAGTTTCCATGTCCGTAAAATGGTCAATAGCTGAAGTTAATAGCTGCTTAACATCATGGCTGGCGCCATGGAATTCTGGAAGATGAGAATGAAAACCCCAGGAAATTACTTCTTGTACATTTTCCCTTTTCCTCAGAATTTAAGGCTTTTGGTACATGTTAGCACATAAGACCAGAGGGCAGGCATTTGTTTCTCCTCCTCGATTTTAAACTCAAAACTCCCAGGTCCTGAGTGATTAGCTGAAGTTTCTCAGAATCATCTGGAGACCCTGTGACCCACACAGCCCCTAAGCCTTGACTCCGGGACCCTGGTTAGGAGGGACCAGAGGCACCAACGAATCTGTGACTTTAATAATCTTCCTCAATGATTCCAAAGCAGGTGGCCCACTGTGAGAAATTAGAGACCAATCCACCGGCTGGGGATTTTTCCAGATGCCCATGGAAGGAGTCCTTTCAGAGTCCTGTTTCCTTGTCCTCCATCCTAGGACCCTGAGAATGGAACGAGTGGGCTTCCCCAAACCTCACCACCTCCCACTTCCTCCAGTTTAGCATTGCTGGTATCTGTAGCTTGATTAATTAATTAATTAATTCTGTAGCTTAATTAATCACCATAACTATTCTTGGACCCAGGACAACTGACGTTTGTTCTGTGGATGCCCCTCCCTGGAAGCACAGGGGAGTGAGCAAAGCTGGATCCCAGCAAAGTCTTCCCCAGACTTGGGAGCCCAACTTGAAGAGCCTGCCCTTGAACTCCTGCCTATTGAATTGAAAAGGACACACACTGGGTAGCTGCCACGTACAGACCTTGGGCCACAGAATGAGGTGCAGGGAGCAGGCCTGACAATGCCCTGTGGACTAGAGCAGAACTGCCCCAGCCAGCATGCAGACCCCTGAGCAAGAAAAGCAAACACTTGTGGTGGTAAGCCCCTGAATTTGTGGGTGGTTTGTTACACAGCATTATTGCAGCCAGAGCTGACTAGTTCACCAGGATCAATCTATTTTTTTCAGAGGCTCTTGAGGCTAACTTTGCCTGCTTTAATCTTGCTGTATGATTCCTTGCCTATAGTGAATCAGCAAGTCTGGTTCTAAGGTTCCAAGTCATTTTGGTGACGCTGGTGGTGCTTTGTCCCCTCCTACTCCAGAACTGGCTATGAACCTCTTCCATCTCATTCATCCTAGGAGCAACCACAGGAATCACCTGCAAGCATTAACTGCTGACCACAGACTGCTAATCCATCTGAAATGTTCTATATATTTGTCACCATAATCCTATGAACTAGTAACTGAGATTATCCCCATTTTATAGATGAGAAGATCAAAGCTTGGGGAAATTCACTAGCAATCTTACTGCTGGTAAGTGGTGGACAAAGACTCTAGCCCAGATCTCCAAGCCTGTGCTCTTCACGCCTCTTCCCAAGAGCTTCCTCATGTTGGTGGAAATGCCTATTTTCCTGACACAGCCCCCTCCCCAAGCCCTCTTCCACACACCCTTCTCCAGGGCCACCTTCCAGCTTCAGGTCCCGCAGCCACTTCCCACTTGCAGTGAATATACTTGATCCCTGATGCCTGGAGTTAATTATTTCAAAAAGACATTTGGAAACTCAGCTCTGTGGGGTCTAATGTGTTCCTTTTTGCTAATTTAATAGTTCTATCTTTCAAAAATGAGTGTGCTTTTGAAACATGTTCACTGGACTGTCATTTCATTACCCTCCAGAGATATCTTCCCATTGTTTTTTTCTTTGAACCCATGCTCACACCAGCCCTGTGGATCTCAGAGCCGAGACCTGTGTTTTGTGACTGGGGTGTCTCCTTCCCACAGGTAAGGCCCTGACTGTCTGTGTGCCCAGGCTCAGCAATCAGGCAGAAAGACAGTCTGAAATCATGAAAAATCTAAAGTACTGGATCATTTTTAAAAGAGTCAGCTTGGGTTCTTACTGGCGCATTCTGTCCACCAAATGCTAAAATGGTTATTTCTGGGTAGTGGATTTTAAGGGAGTTTCTAGTTTCTTCTTTACCCATCTCTTATCTGTTTTACTTTTCATTGTTTTTAATTTACAAAAGCATGTATGATTTTAATAATAAAATATAATTAAAAATAATATGCATGCAATAAGAGGAAACTGACCCTTCTGGCAAAGTGTCAAGGCAAGTCTGGCTTTTATGAATTTGTTAAATGAACTTTTATAAACTTGTCAAATGACCTTTTATGAATTTATTAAAGCCACTCCGAGAAGCAGACCTCTCTCTGAAAATGAGTAGAACTCTGTGCAAAGAGGGAAAACGAGACCCAGGCTAACAATTATGTTTGTAAAATAATTTTTGTGTTTCTGCCTGCCAATGCAGGGGACACGGGTTCAACCCCTGGTCTGGGAGGATCCCACATGCCACTGAGCGACGGGGCCTGTGCGCCACAACTACTGAGCCTGTGCTCTGGAGCCCATGAGCCACAACTACTGAGCCCACGTGCCACAACTGCTGAAGCCCACACACCTAGAGCCCGTGCTCCACAACAAAAGAAGCCACCACAATGAGAGGCCTGTGCACTGCAACGAAGGGAAGCCCCTGCCAGCCACAACTACTGAGGCCACGTGCCACAACTGCTGAAGCCCATGCACCTAGAGCCCGTGCTCCACAACAAGAGAAGCCACCACAATGAGAGGCCTGTGCACCGTAACGAAGGGAAGCCCCCGTTCGCCGCAACTAAAGAAAGCCCACGTGCAGCAATGGAGACCCAACGCAGCCCAAAATAAGTAAATAAATAAATAAATTTTTAAAAAATGGGATGGAACCTGAGTTTTTAAAACGTTAACTTTATTGTTTGTTAAATCTTAGATACTGCTCTTCTTTACCCTTGGGCATGATTTGACTTAAATTTGCAAATCGACTGAAGGGTAGATCTGTTTCTATAGGTTTTCACTTAACAGACACGAATTGAGTTTTGCCCAATGCCAGGCAGTTCTAGGTTCACAGGCTTCAGTAAGGGGCAGGGATGGATCCCCAGCCTTGAGCAGCCACTGCTCTGGGAGAAGGCAGTGGTGCCAGCACTCACACAGCTGGATAAGTGCTCTGGGAGGACACAAGGGAAGCCCAGCAAGAGGCAATTCTTTTCTCTCCCTGAGAAAAATCAAGGAAGGCTTCTCAGAGGAGGTAACTGACACATAGAAGTTACCAGGAGGAGCAGGTGACATTCCAGGAGGAGAAGGAAGACATTCCAGGCAAAGAGAAGAGGAGGTACAAACTCTCCTGGGGGTAGTGGTTGTAGAAAGGCTAGAATTGTGTTCATGAAATAGCAAGTTGCTGGCTGTGACTACAACTTAGAGTATATAATGTGTGTGTTTGTTGTATGTTGAAGAGCCTTGAATGATGGGCTAAGCAGTTTATCTGGTTGGCGATGGGGAGCTATTAAAAAGTCTTAAACAGGGAAGTGGCATGATCACATTTGCCTTTTAGAATGGCTGCTCAATGGACGTATCCAGGAAGGTCCACGTGGGCAACAGAAGCCACGTTAACCATATGAATGGAGAAAATTTAATGTAAATAATTACCTAGGTCAGAATGGCCATCATCAAAGAGTCCACACACAATAAATGCTGGAGAGGGTGTGGAGAAAAGGGGACCCTCCTACACTGCGGGTAGGAATGTACATCGGTGCCACCACTATGGAGAACAGTATGGAGGTTCCTCAAAAAAACTAAAAATAGAGTTACCATATGATCCAGCAATCCCACTCCTGGGCATATATCTGGAAAAGATGAAAACTCTAATTCAAAAAGATTCATGTACACCAATGTTCAAAGCAGCACTATTCACAATCTCCAAGACATAGAAACAACCTAAATGTCCACTGACAGATGAATGGATAAAGAAGATGTGGGGTATATATATATATATGTGTATATATATACACACAATGGAATACTACTCAGCCATTAAAAAGAATGAAATATTGCCATTTGCAGCAACATGGATGGGCCTAGAGAATATCATACAAAGTGAAGTAAGTCAGACAGAGAAAGACAAATATGATATCATTTAGATGTGGATCTAAAAAAATACAAATCAACTCACTTACAAAACAGAAACAGAGTCACAGACATAGAAAACATATTTATGGTTACCAAAGGGGAAGGGATAAATTAGGAGTAATAGATACACACCACTATATATAAAATAGATAAACAACAAGGACAACTGCATAGCACATGGAACTATAGTCAATATCTTGTAATAACCTATAATGGAAAAGAATCTAAAGCCATACACCTGAAAACTAATACAATACTGTAATTCAACTACAGTTTAATGAATAAAATTTTAAAAAAGAAAAAATAATTACCTAGATATATTTATCCATCTATCCATCCCTCTATCCATCCATCAATCCACCTTATTTTTTAATGTATTTCAAAGCAAATTACAGGCATCACTGCACTCCCCTAAATACTTCAGCACACTTGTCATTCATTAATGTTCAATTTTTTTGTTTTTAATCAAATTTATATACAATGAAAGGCGAAAATCCTAAGTACACATTTGCTGAATTTTGACAAATGAATACACCTGTGTAACCCAAACTACAATCAAAATATGAGACCTTACCATTACCCTAGAAAATTCCTTCATGGCCCTCCTCAGGCAATCCTTGCCTCCATCCTCCAAGAGACAACCACTGTTCTGATTTTTTCCCCACCATTTTCAGCATCATTGACATTTTGGTCCAAATAATTCTTTGTTCTTGGGGGCTGTCCTGTGCATGACTTAGCCTGTCCTAGAATTTCGTATAAATGGAATATACTCTTTTTCGTTTGGCTTTTCCTACTTAACATGTTTATGAGATTCATCCATATTATCGTGTTTTTTTTTTTGAGGCTTACAATGATCTTTATTTTTTTATTTTTATTGGAGTATAGTTGATTTACAATGTTGTGTTAGCTTCAGGTGTACAGCAAAGTGAATCAGTTATACATATACATATATCCACTCTTTTTTTTCATCCATGTTAGCTTGTGTATCGTTGTTTGTTCCTTTTATTGCCAAGTAGTTGTTCCTTTTTTATTGGCAAGTAGTATTCCATTATAAACCACAGTTTGTTTATCCATTCTGCTGTTGATGGACATTGGGGCCATTTCTAGTTTTTGGTTATTATGAAAAAAAGCTGCTATGAACATTTTTTTGCAATTTTTTTTTTTTTGGTGAGCATTATGCTTTCATTTCTCCTAGCTAAAGAGCTAAGAGGACTTTCTGGGTCATTGGGTAGGTGTATAATTAGATCTATCAGATAACACTCTTCCCTCTTCCTAAGTGGGTTTGAACCATTGTACATCAATCTCCCCGGGGCAGGTACCAACCAGAATAGCCTCTACACCCCAGAGCCCGTTGAAATGATTCAAACTAGCCAATCCTAAGCCTGCTTACCGTGCATCACTGCCTCTTTCCCATAGAAACCACGGTAAAGGCTCTTCCCCACGCTTTCCTCCCGCTCCTTCTCCCTCCCTGGTGCTTCCCCGTGTGGCCCCGTGTGGCATGGCACAGTGTGACCCCTCCTCTTGGGATCTGGGAGTCACAAATTATCTTTTCAATGGCAATCATCTCTTGATCTGTTGGCCTTACCATATCTGAATGATAATAAAATCTACATTTTAAAACAATGAGCAAAAAAGATTCTATCTTTCTTTTCACTAACCTCTAACTCAACTCAGCATTTCCCTTAATTATAGCTGTAGGCAACAAACCATAGTCATCTCAGCAGTATTAGTGTCTTTGCTGCACGAGAAATCACAGATTTTTTTATAAATTTATTTATTTTTTAAATTTTTGGCTGCACACGGGCTTTCTCTAGTTGAGGTGAGCAGGGGCTACTCTTCATTGCTGTGCGCGGGCTTCTCATTGCGGTGGCTTCTCTTGTTGCGGAGCACAGACTCTAGGCACGCCGGCTTCAGTAGTTCTGGCTCGCGGGCTCAGTAGTTGTGGCTCACAGGCTTCAGTAGTTGTGGCTAGCGGGCTCTGGAGTGCAGGCTCTGTAATTGTGGCGCACGGGCTTAGTTGCTCCGCAGCAAGTAGGATCTTCTCGGACCAAGGCTCGAACCTGTGTCCTCTACCTTGGCAGGCGGATTCTTAACCACTGCGCCACCAAGAAGTCCCTCACAGATATTTTCATATCACCGTAAGTGTTACAGATAACTTGAAACATTGTTTTTGTTCGTCACTACTTTGAAATTATGATAGTTAATAAGCCTGTAGCAGGATGGGGAGCTCAACAGGAGGGTCCTGAACAACCCAGTCTAGGATCCAAGCACCAGCTGGCCTCCTGTGAATCAAGGAGAAAAACCCAGGACCTCAACCTAAAGAAAGTGAGCAGCCCCACAGGTAATCCAGAGGGGTGGCAGGATGGTTCACTAGACCAGCCAAGGGCACAGCCCTGAGACCACAGGCCACTGATTGGCAGTGTCCTGCAGTTTTGTACTGAGTGTCCCGGCAGCTCAGGACATACAGGTATACCTGGTTTTATTGTGTGTTGTTTTACTGCACTTTGCAGACATCGCATTTTATACAGATTGAAGGTTTGTGGCAACCCTGCATTGAGCAAGTCTATAGGTTCCATTTTTCTAACAGCATTTGCTCGCCTCATGCTTCTGTCATGTTTCAGTAATTCTTGCAATATTGTAACATTAAATAATTTAAACATTTAAATTAAACATTACGATAAATAACACACCACTGTGTAGTGTAAACATAACTTTTACATGCACTAGGAAACAAAAGAAGTCTTGTGACTCGCTTTATTGCGATATTCACTTCATTGCAGTGGTTTGGAACTGAATTCATAACATCCTCGAGCTATGCCGGTATTTCCTGGGATATAGAAGATATACATGATGATTTTGAGTGAATAACCTAACATATAATTAAATAGCAGTAAATATCAAGTTAAGTCTTTCCTTTCAGTGCTGAGTACGCAAAGAGGAAGTCTCTGCTCGGTGCTGGCTGTCTTTAATGCCTCTCTAGCTCTGGCTAATCCTTTTGAGCAAAGAGCCCAGCCTCAGGCTTAGAATCACTGCATCTGGATTGTACATGTATTTGCCATAGTGGTATACTTAAGTTAAAAAAGGGGGTACTTTAAAGAAAAATGTTAAGTAGATAACAGTCAGGTGGCATGCAAATATGGCAGAAATCTGACGAATTTGAGGCACATTTTGCCAACTGATGTCCCAAGGCCTTTTGAGATCTTAGGAAATTCCCTATATAATAACCATCTCTATACTCTGCCCCTCTGTGAGGTCTGCTCATTAACTCATTCATATCTATGGAAGAACCAGTTTATTAAGCACCTCTGGGTGCCAGACCCTGCCCCTCCCCACATGCACGCAGAATTCCATCTCCTGCTCAGGTCGCCTTCTCTCCAGAAATGTGCCTTTCCCTGCCCCTCTTTTAATCTAAGAATCCCGTTCCTGGATGAGTTGAAAGTGCTCACTCAGGGGTCAGTGAATCTGCATGGAGCTATGGCCATTACAGGCTGTCAGGGTGGGGAGTTGAAAACCTCTAACCTCAGGGTCCCTAGAGTGATAGGTGAGGCTCTTACCCCTTGGGGTACCCAAAGAGTAACCAGTCTGCCTGTGAGGCACTCTCAAAAAAGAAGGGGAGGGCTTCCCTGGTGGCACAGTGGTTGAGAGTCTGCCTGCTAACGCAGGGGACACGGGTTCGAGCCCTGGTCTGGGAGGATCCCACATGCCGTGGAGCAACTAGGCCCGTGAGCCACAACTACTGAGCCTGCGCGTCTGGAGCCTGTGCTCCGCAACAAGACAGGCCGCCATAGTGAGAGGCCCACGCACCGCGATGAAGAGTGGCCCCCGCTTGCCACAACTAGAGAAAGCCCTCGCACAGAAACGAAGACGCAACACAGCAAAAATAAATAAATAAATGAATAAACTCCTAAAAAAAAAAGAAGGGGAAAGGTCAGACTTTATCTGGTATCCACAAAGCCACTTAGATGAGAAGCCCTACTGCCTACATCTGACATTCGCCAACGCTAACCACAAATCGGCACCTTATCAGTTACCCCTCACCAACCGTGTGTAACCAAGTACAACCTGGAGACACTGTTGTCTTGGTTCATTCTCCATTTTCATAAATCTGCAATTGCTTTGGGTACGTATGTGTATTGGAAGAGTTGTACATGGCAGAAACCTAATTTAATCTGGCTTATACAAGGCAATTTAAAAGAAAAGAGGTAATTAATTTACTTATTGAACTGAGAGGTGTGGGGATGCAGCTATTTCAGGCATGGCTAACCCAAGACTCACATGCTGTCAGTCCTCAGTTTCCACCCGTCTCTGGTTCTTGCTTCCCTTGTGTTTGCTTCAGTTTGGGGCTCTGTCTAGTGGCCAGATGGAGACAGGAAGTGGTCCCTACCTCCTCTCTGGTTTCAGGTCTGGCAGGAGCTCAGGGGCGTCTAGGGTTGTGACCAGGGCCCCCGGCTTGGTCACGTGCCTGCCTGCTCCTGGGAGCCAGTGATTGGCTCAGGGTGAGGGGATCCCTCACTCTTCCCCAGGAACTGGGCCTGACGTCAGCTTCTCTGGAACAACGTGAACCACAGGGATGGTTCCCCAGACAACAATAGGGGTATAGTTACCAGAGGGGCTGAGAATGGATGTTGGCAGAAAAAAAAGATGTTCTTGGCTTCATAGAGATGCTAAATGGAGCCAGGGTTGGAGCAGGGGTGGTTGATTCTACAGCTTGACTTCTAAGCCTCCCTGGCCTGTGTCCTGCCTGTATCCCAGAGCCCCTCACAGAGCCTGGCAAACAACAGGCACTTAATTCCTGTGCATTGTCTGAATTTCTTGTTGCTGCGCTTGCACACCTGCCTGTTGGGACACCTTGTTTCTCTGGACAGGCATCCGTTGCCTGGCCTCTCACCCTCCAGAAACTGAATCCTATTCTCACGTGTGAGCCCCTCCCAGTGTCTTCTTTTGCAGCAGACCTCAGTCTGAAGTGAAACATCAGGAAAGAATCCAGCCTATTGTGTTATGAACACACACGTATACATTTGCGTACCCAGTGAGTTCCTGACGCATCCCTTCAACCTGGGTTGGGGGAGGGGCTGGAGGCTTTAAAATGTCAGATCCTGGGGAGCTGGGAGCCATGCAGAGATTTCCCTTGGAGCAAGGTATGTGGGAACAGTGACCTGGCACAGACCCTTGCCAGCTCAGGGCTGCGCATGGGGAGTGTGGTACCAAGTGGCTGATAAGCTGGGGGCTCAGTTCCTTGGAAGCAATCAGGCAATGCGGTGTCAGTCATCAGCCCTGGAGAACCTGACGGTGGTGGGTGCAGCTCCCTGGCAGACTGGTGCCCAGCCCTGAACCTAATGATGGAAATGAACCAGAGGCTTCAGAAACACACTCTGTGCCTGGAGCTGCACCGTCTTAGCTCAGGATGACGTAACAAAATGCCATAAGACTGGGGGGCTCCCTATTAGCACGTGATGGATGAGTGGATGTTCAGTGGATGTGGCAGTGTGTGACTAAGAGGTCACTGGAATGGCAGGGGGGGTCCTGTGGGTTGGTGTAGGCCCTTCTCCAGCCACCCCGGAGAAGGCTCTGGGCTCCCTTGATCTGGAGGATGTCTTCCTCCCTTTCCTGTTTAGGTTGCTTGAGCCCCAAACTCTGGGCATGTCTTCATGGGAGGTGCTAGGTAGTCTGGTTCACACCACTTGCGAGTCTTGGCACCACTCGTGTGCTGGTTGTGGGGATGGGTGCTGGGTGGGGTTGGGTGGGTGCTGGTCTGGAGGGAAAGCAGCCGTGAGGGTGAGCCGAGTCCAAGGTCAGTCTTGCCAGCTGGCTCACCTGCCTGAGGTCATGAGGCCAACACCACAGAAGCACCAGGACTTGAACCCGGCGCTGATTCTAGAGCCCTGACCCGCATCCACCCTTGCTTCAGAATAGACAGCACAGTAATTATGGAAACTGTCACTTATTTGTAATCTCACGCCGACAGCCCACTGAGAAGGATGCACTCAGATTTATCTCCTCTTGGCCACTGTGGCCCTCACGGCCCGTGAAGTCCTGGGGTATCCAAAGGGTGTCCTCCATTCTTAGGCCAAATGGAGAAAGGCACAAAGCCAGGCTGGGCTGGCTTTCCTTCCCTGTGGGACCTGCAGCTCCACGCTCTCCCCGGGGGTGGGGGGCGGCGGGGGGGAGCAGCCCTGCAGACTCTCCCTGTGGGCATTGCTGATGCTTTTCCTGGGCTGCAAGGAGACTCGGTGTCTCCACACAGCACATCCCACTGGGAATGGGGTCTATTTATGGCTCTGAGAGCTCTGGCCAATTCCAGGCCCTGGAGCACCGGATTCCCAAGTCTGGGCTGGGCCATTCTGACTCAAGGAACACGGCACCGAGGAGATGGGAAGAGGTGACGTGTCCAGGCCAGGGTTCTAAATCCCAGCTCTGCACAAACCAGTCATGGGAGATCTTCAACCAGTCACTTAATCTGCCTGGTCCTAGGTTTTCTCATCTGTAAAATGGGGATAGTAACACCACCGCCATCATCTCAGGGTGGTTATGAGGATTATAGAGGGCAAAGCACATGGAACCCCACTGAGGCTCTAACACCCATGTGATCCAATCCTGGTGCAGCGTCTCAAAGAAACACAGCCCACTGAAGTTCCAAAAAGTGTTCACGTCTTTTTGAGCACAAAGCAGGTCCAGGTACAGACGGCACAGGCACTTCCAGTCTAGTGACCATTCTCCGTCATATCATACAGCTCCCATGAGATGTTCACTTTCCTTTCCAGAAAACTTCTCCTTCACTCACGGATGTCTGCCCCACCCTTGCCAGGCCTCTGCACTGCTGCCAGAACCCAATTCCAGAAGGCACTGCTCACAGTGTATTGAATGGACGAGTTGGCACAGCAGCCCTGTACCCCTTGCTGCAGATGTGCTGCCCCTGACCTCAGTTCCCTCAGGATGGTTCTTCTCCTTTCTATCTCCCAGAACCTGTTGGGCAATGGCAGTGCCCTCCGGGGACGGTATGGAGGGAAATGGAGTGGGTGATGCCAGGGCCCTCGCCTGCAGGCCTGGGACAGCATGGCACACACAGTTTAATACCTGCAGTCCTGTCACTCGCGGGCAAGTTCATGGTTCTCTAAGGTGGCATTTCTAGAACCACCTAATGGAAAGTCTCGCTGCAGTTTTCTATCTAGGCTGCAGTGGGCTTGGAGAATGCTTCCAGTCAAGGATGTAAGACCCTGGGATGAAGCAATGCAGGCCCTCCACTGCCCCTGCGGAAACGATTAGCCCGAGTGGCCCCACTCAAATGGGACATAACGGTTCTTGGTATCTTCCAGGTGGTGGATTTGGACGCATCTGCAAATCTTTACTGAAGTGAGAAGTGTCATTAAGGATCAGAGAGAGCAGGTCACTGGCAATGTTTTGGAACCAGAAAATACCCAAGCACACAGGCTCCCCTGGCAGCGAGGCCCGGGAGTGG
This sequence comes from Grampus griseus, assembly GCF_964374135.1. Taxonomy (NCBI): domain Eukaryota; kingdom Metazoa; phylum Chordata; class Mammalia; order Artiodactyla; family Delphinidae; genus Grampus; species Grampus griseus. The sequence goes on along the minus strand of NC_139013.1, from coordinate 32,107,195 downwards.
GGTAGCCTCACCCTCCACGGCCGAGAGCTGCGAGGAGAGTGAGGCTGAGGGGCTGGTGTGCCGGGGGGCTGCCTGGGATGCCGGTGCGTACAGGCCACCATGGCACATTGGAAATGCAGCAAGCGGAGGGAAGGTCGTATTAATTAACCAGAGCTCTTCTCAGGGGAAGCCGTGTGTGGGGTAGAAGGAGTACTTTGGGAAGGAGTGAGGGTGGAATAATACTGATACAAGTGATAACAACTGCTAACTGGATCCTGAGGCAGGTGACGAAGGGACTCCGGGGCTTGCTTTGCCAAGTCAGGGAAGCAAGTTTGGGTCTGAGGAAGGCTCTCAAAACAGTACAGAGGACTTCCCTGGTGGTCCAGTGGTTAAGACTCCGCACTTCCACTGGGTTCAATCCCTGGTTGGGGAAGTACTGCATGCCACTGTGGTGTGGCCAAAAAAATTTTTTTAAGTTAAAAAAAGAGTCAGTGCAGAGACTGGGCCCTGTATCAGCCCTTCCTTCTACAATTCATAATCAGGGTGAGCCAGGAATACTAGTTTGCATGGCTGCCTGTCCAGGTGCCCTCATATCTCAGTTAGGACATGGCTAACGGAACCAGCATCCCTAGGCCTTTTTTACCTGCTTCATTCTGTCTCCCGGTAGAAAGCTCCTATTACAGTTGAATTGTGTCCCTAGAAGAGATATTGAAGTCCTAACCCTTGGTACCCGTGGATGTGACTTTATTTTGCCACAGGGTCTTTGCAGAGGTAATGAAGTTAAGAAGAGGGCCCCCAGTAGAGTGGGCTCTGATGCAATAGGACTGGTGCTCTTACAAGAGGGGAAATTTGGGCACAGAGATGGACATACGCAAAGGGAAGATGATGCAGAGACACAGAAAGAATGCTGTGTGATGACAGAGGCAGAGACTGGAGGGATGCACCTGCAAGCCAGGGAATGCCAGGGGTTGCCGGGAGCCACCGGATGCTGGAAGGGGCAGGGAAGGATCTTTGCTGAAGCTTGCAGAGAGAACTTGGCCCTGCTGATACCTTGATTTCAGACCACCTGCCTCCAGAACTGAGAAACAAGAACTTTCCATTGTTTTAAGCCACCCAGTTTGTGGTACTATGTTACAGCAGCCCTAGGAAACGAATCTAGTGCTTCCGATACAAGTATGTGTGAGCCCTGTGTGGAAGCATTTTTCCTGGTTTGGCCCAGCACACCCGCCATTGGCTGGAGTGAAAAATGCCCAGAGACTTCCTTTTTTAAATTTATTTATTTTAGTTATTTATTTTTGGCTGCACTGCATCTTCGTTGCTGTGCCCAGGCTTCCTCTAGTTGCCACGAGCGGGGGCTACTCTTTGTTGCGGTGTGCAGGCTTCTCATTGTGGGGGCTTCTCTTGTTGCAGAGCACAGGCTCTAGGCACATGGGCTTCAGCAGTTGTGGCTCGCGGGCTCTAGAGTGCAGGCTCAGTAGTTGTGACGCACGGGCTTAGTTGCTCCGTGGCATGTGGGATCTTCCCAGACCAGGGCTCGAACCCGTGTCCCCTGCACTGGCAGGCAGATTCTTAACCACTGCACCACCAGGGAAGCCCCCACAGAGACTTCCCATGAGGCTATTCCACAAAGCATAACTTAGAGAACTCTGAAGTCTACACAAACTAGCCTTGGCTTTCTCTCTGTAAAAGAGGAATCAGGATGGAATTGGCTCTCTCCAAACTCTAACTTACTTTGCATTTGTAAAACCACCCAGCTCCATCAGACAACAAAGTGCCAAAGAATTATCAGTCCTTGAGAGTTCGCTTGGCCAAGTGCTGGGTGGGGCCCCAGGGGGCTGAAGGGAGGTGCCTGTCACACAGGTGTGAAGCCTGGGGGCTCCCAGGGTATCTCCTCTCTTCTGGCATCGGAGGAAGTCTGCAGCATCTGGGGCCAACATTTGGATGGCCTGGCTGCTCTGGCACTAATGACAAAATAAATTCCCAACATAAATTCAGTCCCTGGATTCACAGAAAGATAGACAAGATGAAAAGGCAGAGGACTATGTACCAGATGAAGGAACAAGATAACACCCCAAAAAACAACTAAATGAAGTGGAGACAGGCAACCTTCCAGTAAAAGAATTCAGAATAATGATAGTGAAGATGATCCAGGACCTCGGAAAAAGAACAGAGGCAAAGAAAGAGAAGATGCAAGAAATGTTTAACAAAGACCTAGAAGAATTAAAGAACAAACAAACAGAGATGAACAATACAGTAACTGAAATGAAAAATACACTAGAAGGAATCAATGGCAGAATAACTCAGGCAAAAGAACGGAAAAGTGACGTGGAAGACAGAATGGTGGAATTCACTGCTGAGGAACAGAATAAAGAAAAAAGAATGAAAAGAAATGAAGACAGCCTAAGAGACCTCTGGGACAACATTAAACGCAACAACATGCGCATTATAGGGGTCCCAGAAGGAGAAGAGAGAGAGAAAGGACCCAAAAAAATATTTGAAGAGATTATAGTTGAAAACTTCCCTAACATCGGAAAGGAAATAGCCACCCAAGTCCAGGAAGCGCAGAGAGTCCCATACAGGATAAACCCAAGGAGAAACACGCCGAGACACACAGTAATCAAATTGGCAAAAATTAAAGACAAAGAAAAGTTATTGAAAGTAGCAAGGGAAAAATGACAAATAACATACAAGGGAACTCCCATGAGGTTAACAGCTGATTTCTCAGCAGAAACTCTACAAGCCAGAAGGGAGTGGCATGATATACTTAAAGTGATGAAAGGGAAGAACCTACAACCAAGATTACTCTACCCTGCAAGGATCTCCTTCAGATTCGATGGAGAAAACAAAAGCTTTACAGACAAGCAAAAACTAAGAGAATTCAGCACCACCAAACCAGCTCTACAACAAATGCTAAAGGAACTTCTCTAAGTGGGAGACACAAGAGAAGAAAAGGACCTAGAAAAACAAACCCAAAACAATTAAGAAAACGGTCATAGGAACATACATTATCGATAATTACCTTAAATGTGAATGGATTAAATGCTCCAACCAAAAGACAAAGGCTGGCTGAATGGATACAAAAACAACACCTATATATATGCTGTCTACTAGAGACCCACTTCAGACCTAGGGACACATACAGACTGAAAGTGAGGGGATGGAAAAAGATAGTCCATGCAAATGAAATCAAAAGAAAGCTGGAGTAGCAATACTCATATCAGATAAAATAGACTTTAAAATAAAGAATATTACAAGAGACAAGGAAGGACACTACATAATGATCAAGGGATCAATCCAAGAAGATATAACAATTATAAATATATATGCACCCAACATAGGAGAACCTCAATACATAAGGCAACTGCTAACAGCTCTAAAAGAGGAAATCGACAGTAACACAATAATAGTGGGGGACTTTAACACCTCACTTACACCAATGGACAGATCATCCAAAATGAAAATAAAGAAACAGAAGCTTTAAATGACACAATAGACCAGATAGATTTAATTGATATTTATAGGACATTCCATCCAAAACCAGCAGATTACACTTTCTTCTCAGGTGCGCACGGAACATTCTCCAGGATAGATCACGTCTTGGGTCACAAATCAAGCCTCAGTAAATTTAAGAAAATTGAAATCATATTAAGCATCTTTTCTGACCACAATGCTATGAGATTAGAAATCAATTACAGGGAAAAAAACGTAAAAAACACAAACACATGGAGGCTAAACAATACGTTACTAAATAACCAAGAGATCACTGAAGAAATCAAAGAGGAAATCAAAAAATACCTAGAGACAAATGACAATGAAAACATGATGATCCAAAACCTATGGGATGCACCAAAGCAGTTCTAAGAGAGAAGTTTACAGCTATACAAGCCTACCTCAAGAAACAAGAAAAATCTCAAATAAACAATCTAACCGTACACCTAAAGGAACTAGAGAAAGAAAAACAAACAAAACCCAAAGTTAGCAGAAGGAAAGAAATCATAAAGATCAGAGCGGAAATAAATGGAATAGAAACAAAGAAAACAATAGCAAAGATCAATAAAACTAAAAGCTGGTTCTTTGAGAAGATAAACAAAATTGATAAACCATTAGCCAGACTCATCAAGAAAAAGAGAGAGAGGACTCAAATCAATAAAATTAGAAATGAAAAAGGAGAAGTTACAACAGACACTGCAGAAATACAAAGCACTCTAAGAGACTACTTACTACAAGCCAACTCTATGCCAATAAAATGGACAACCTGGAAGAAATGGACAAATTCTTAGAAAGGTATAACCTTCCAAGACTGAACCAGGAAGAAACAGAAAATATGAACAGGCCAATCACAAGCACTGAAATTGAAACTGTGATTAAAAATCTTCCAACAAACAAAAGTCCAGGACCAGATGGCCTCACAGGTGAATTCTATCAAACATTTAGAGAAGAGCTAACACCCATCCTTCTCAAACTCTTCCAAAAAATTGCAGAGGAAGGAACACTCCCAAACTCATTCTATGAGGCCACCATCACCCTGATACCAAAACCAGACAAAGATACTACAAAAAAAAGAAAATTACAGACCAATATCACTGAAGAATATAGATGCAAAAATCCTCAACAAAATACTAGCAAACAGAATCCAACAGCACATTAAAAGGGTCATACACCATGATCAAGTGGAGTTTATCCCCAGAAAGCAAGGATTCTTCAATATACGCAAATCAATCAATGTGATACACCTTATTAACAGATTGAAGAATAAAAACCATATGATCACCTCAATAGATGCAGAAAAAGCTTTTGACAAAATTCAACACCATTTATGATAAAAACTCTCCAGAAAGTGGGCACAGAGGGAACCTACTTCAACATAATAAAGGCCATATACGACAAAAAAAAAAAAAAAAAAATTCAGTCCCTGCTTTGAGCTGGGCTCTTTGGTGAAGTTTTCCCCTATAAATCATATCTTAGGCATTTCTTTTTCATAATTGAGATTTTACTGATTGTTTTGAGGATCAGTACACACACATTTCAATTTGTACACAATTCTCAACATACATTCCAAAAATCTAAAAAGTCACGTAGCTGTGATTCTTTTCTGAACAGTTATTCCAGGGACTTTCCAGCTTAAAATTTGAAGGCAAAATTTCCTTCACAGTATATCAAGTACCAATATCTTCAAATATTGATAGGCTGTTACATCGTAAGTCCCACTAATTCACAATATCATATACACTACATACTCAAATTGTCAGTCGTTCACAGCACATTAACAGTTACGAGAACTGGACTACCACCGACCAAAGATGTTACAGAGTGCACAAAACTCTGCCCAGGAGAGCCAAGATCAAGGGGTGAGTGGTTTGCTTTAGGAAACAATTCTACCAAAAGTAACATGGGAAGAGAAGTAATGTAAAGGGTTTAAGACATTAAATGCACAACTGACTCCAAACTGCCATTTAGTATGCTTTGTATTATAGGCTATAAAAGCTACCCTCCATCTGTGGAATGTTAAGCTGACACACAAGACAAAGCCTCGCATATTCAATATCCCACTATTTTCTGGTTGTACGAAAAAATAAACAACCACCAAATGATTTCACCTCTTAAAAAAAGCATTTACACTTAAAAACTGGGATGAGGTGGGATTCCCTCCTTTTTATGTTTCTAGAGCTACTAAAAAACTTGCATTTACGAAATAGTTGATATTCCTCTGGATTGTACAAGAAAGGAGACAGGGACCACTGATAGGACCAGGTGTGTGATATTAATCAGATTTGGCTTCTTTCTCTCCTGCTTCATCAGAAGCTGGGCTCTCCTCGTTTTTAGTTTCTCCATCTTCTGCAGCTAAGTCTTCTTTAGTCTCTTGGTTAGTCACTTCAGCCTGTTTTCCCTTTGCTCCCCTTTTTCCTTTTGTTTGCACTTTTTTGTCTGAAGATTTATCCTTTCCTGCCGCCTTTTTTTGGCTTCGTTTCCACTTTTGCAGGAGGCGGTTTAGCGGACAACCTCGTCCATCTCCTCTTGGGCTCCTCTTTCGCCGCCCCCTCGGCGGAGCTGACCTTCCTCCTGGCATCGCGGCGGCGGGGCGGGCGCGTGCCCGGTGCCTGCGGGCCGCGGCGCACCGAGAGCCTTCTCGAAGCCGGGCTGCCTGGCCGCTGCCGCTCCTCTCGCCGCCCGAGCTGGGGGGACCCGCGGCGGTGGGGAGAACCGGATGGAACCGGATTGGGAGCCCACCCCCAACATCTTAGGCATGTAAAGCCCTGAAGCTGAGCCAGTTTTAACATGGTGGCTTTTACCTACTCTATTTATAATGTCTCTATTAGCTTCCTCCCAGGTTAAGGGGCCAAATCTACCTGCTCTTTCTATTCTCCGAAAGCACAAGGAATTGAAATGGCAACAAACAACTAGTCTAGCTTGCTGCTGGAGATGCTATTATTTCACTGTTTAGACAACATGAAGTTTAGAAAGGATAAAGTCCTGCCCCAAGGTCAAAACAAACCAATGACACAAGAACAGGACAAAAGAGATGGGACTGAGGTAGATTTAGGTGTTCAGTTCACTTCTAGCTTAATGAGCACAGCTTAATGCGAGATTCCCAGACACGCTGATCAAATCGAACAAAATGCTTACTCTGTACCAGTGGGCAGGGTCTAGAGCAGTGGGTCATTCTGGGATTGACATTTTGAGAGGAACATGGGCACACTGGGAATTGTCAGGAGGGCAGTGACCAGGATGGCTACCATGTCTATATGAGAGACAATAAATGAATTGAGAAAATGAGTTTATACTTTGAACTAGAAATTTCTAGGTCTCTTGCTGAATTCATTTTCTACTGCTGCTATAACAAATTACTATGAACTAGGTGGTTTCAAAGAACACAGATTGAAAGGATTCTGGAAAGATAGTTGGATGGGAAGCATCAGCAATCTATCTCCCCCCGCCCCCCAGACAACAATTGTACCGGCAGAATCTGTCTCATGTAAGTATTTTGGAACTCTGGAGTCTATTGAAGGATTGCAACTTCCAGAGGAAGACTTGGACAGGTAAACTGTGCTTCATTTTGGTCAGTTTCAGCTCTGAGCATAGCAGTTACCCATCCCCCCATTCCCATGGTGGGCAGCTGTTTGCATACAGCTTGTGGGAGCCAGGTTGGGCAAAAGAGGACCCTGTGCTGCAAATGTTGGCGATCTATGCTCTGACTGCCCATTGCTGCTTCTGATTAGATTGTTGCTGCCCCTCCACCTCCAGCTGAAGTGACGTCCAAGGGATTTAAAGGGTGGGTGCCCTTTACTGCCCTCTTCATTTTTCTCTTTTTCCTCCTTTTTAGAGCCAAACATTAAAGACAAGGATACTGTATTAGGGTTCTCCAGAGAAAGGGAACCAATATGGTATATGTAGATTGATATCTCTATATAGATATCTCCCTCTCTATGTATATCTATATGAAATTTATTATAGGAGTCATCTCATGTTACAGAGGCTGAGAAGTCACATGATCTGCAGTCTGGAGAATCAGGAAGGCCATGGGCATAATTCAGTAAAATGCTGAAGGCCTGTGAACCAGGGGGTGAGGGGCTGCTAGTGCAAGAAACAGGAGCTCTGATATCTCTGAGGGCAGCAGAAGATGGACCTCCCAGCTTAAAAAGAGGGAGATAATTTGCCCTTCCTCCGCCTTTTTGTTCTATTCAGACCCTTGATGCATGGGATGAGGCCTGCCCACATTGGTGAAGGCAGATCTTTTTCACTCAGTGTATTGATTGTCTTCTAATCTCTTTGCTAATCTCTTCTGAAAACACCCTCACAAACATACCCAGAAATAATTTTTTACCAGCTATCTGGGCATTCCTTAGCCCAGGCAAACTGACACAAAATTAACCATCAGACATGCAAAACAACTGCATATATGGGGGAAGTTAGCAAGTGATCGTGCATGCCCAAGGAAAGGCTCTGAAAAGACCCAAGACTTTAAACTATACCTCAGCTGATCCTTGTCACATAGATAGCCTACAGCAATGGGAAGCAAACAAACAAAAAAAACGCTATTAAACAAAGCAGTAACAAAAAACAGCAAACTCTCGGTAAGAGGGAGAATCTGGTCTCCATAATTACCGCATTATTAAATCCAAATATTCAAATTTTTTCCAAAAAAATCATAAGGCATACAAATAAACAGAAAAGTATGGCCCATTCAAAGAAAAAATATATAAAACCAACAGGAACTATCCCTGAAAAAGACTTGATGGCAAATACAGCAGACAAAACAACTTTTAAAACAACTGTCTTAAAGACGCTCAAAGAACTCAAGGAAGATTTGGAAGAAGTCAGGAAAATGTATGAACAAAAATGGAAACATCAATCATGAGACATAAAACCTAAAAAGAAGCCAAAAAGAAATTCTGGAGCTGAAAAGTATAATAATTGAAATGAAAAATTAACTAGAGGGATTCAAAGGCAAATTTGAACAGGCATAAGAATCAGTGAACTTGAAGATAGGACAATGGAAATAATCAAGACTGAGAAACAGAAAGAAAAAGATTCAACTCGAAGCCATATGAAGAAACAAAGATCCCAGTAAAGGTACATAAACAAGTAATTATAAAAGCTAACATTATTGTAACAATGGCTTATAATTCCACTTTGTTTTCTAAATGACTTGAGACTAATGCATTAAAAATCATTATTAGTTTACATTATTCTGGGGCACACAATGTATAAAGGTGTAATTCTGTGATAACAACAGCAAGGGGTGGAGATGGAGCTGTAAAGGAGCAGAGTTCTTGTATATTATTGAAGTTAAGCTGGTATAAATTCAAATAAGAGTGCTATAACTTTAGTATGTTAACTGTAATCCCCATGGTACCCACAAAGAAAATAGCTATAGAATATAAACAAAAAGGAATGAGAAAGGAATTTAAACATTTCACTACCAAAAAAAAAAAAGTCAACTAAACACTAAGGAAGACAGTACTGTAAGGCAGGGAGTGAGAAACAAAGCCGTAAAATGTATAGAAAACAAATAAGATGACAGAAGTCTCTCCTTCCCAGTAACTACTCTTAAATGTAAATGGATTAAACACCCCAGAAGACAGACTGGCAAAATGGTTAAAAAAACACAGTCCAACTATATGCTATCCACAAGAGACTCACTTTAGATCAAAAGTGAAAGAATGGAAAAAGATATTCCATGCAAACAGTAACCGAAAGAGAGCAGGGGTGGCTGTACTAACACTGGACAAAACAGATTTTTTTTTTTTTTACAAAACAGATTTTAAATCAAAAAGTTTACAAGAGACAAAGTAGGACATTATATATTAACAGAAATTCGATATATCCTCTTGCTGTAATATTATAAACACATTTCTAATGACATACAACTGAATAAATAAAGCAAAAATTGACAGAATTGAAGAGAGAAATAATGGATAGAGCAAGCAGACAGAAGTAAGGAAATAGATACAACAAACCAACTATATGTAACAGACACTGCACACTCTACCCACCACCAAAAGCATACACATTCTTATGTGCACGCGGATATTTTCCAGGTTAGACCATATGTTAGGCCACAAAAATTAAGTGTCAACAGATTTAAAAAAATAACTATCATATTTTCTCTGACCACAATGAGATAAAGTGAGCAATCAGTGACAGAAGGCAAACTGGAAAATCCACAAATATATTGAAATTTAACAACACACTCTTAAACAACCAATGGATCAAAGAAGAAATCACAAGGTGAATTAGAAACTCCTTAGTTTTAATGAAAACAAAAATGCAACATACCAAAACTATAATGTAGCAAAAGCAGTCCTAAGGGGAAAAGGCACAGCTATAAACACATTAAAAAAAACAGATCTCAAATTAATAACATAACTTTACAAGTTAAGGAACTTGAAAAAGAACAAACTAAACCCAAAGCTAGCAGAAGGAAGGAAATAAAGATTAAAGAATAGGGGACTTCCCTGGTGGCGCAGTGGTTAAGAATCTGACTGCGGAGCGGCTAAGCCCGTGAGCCAATGGCCACTGAGCCTGCGCGTCCGGAGCCTGTGCTCCGCAATGGGAGAGGCCACAACAGTGAGTGGCCCGCGTATCGGGGGGGGGAAAAAAAAAAAAAGTGCTGGGAAAACTGGATATCCACACAGAAAAGAATGAAGCTGGACCCTTACCTAGTGCCAAGTATAAAAATTAACTCAAAATGGATCAGGACCTAAATGTAAGACCCAAAACTATACAACCCGTAGAAGAAAACAGGAAAAAAAGTTTCATGACACTGAATTTGGCAATCATTTCTTGAATATGACACCAAAGGTATAGGCAACAAAACAAAAAAGATAGACTGGACTTAATGAATATTAAAAATTTCGTGCATCAAAAGATAATATCAACAGGGTAAAAAGGTAACCTGCAGAATGGAAGAAAATATTTGCTAATCATATATATAAGGGTTTAAAGTAAAAAGCAAAAATAAACAAATGGGACCTAATTCAACTTAAAAGCTCTTGCACAGCAAAGGAAACCATCAACAATACAAGACAACCTGGGGCCTCCCTGGTGGTGCAGTGGTTGAGAGTCCGCCTGCCGATGCAGGGGACACGGGTTCGTGCCCCGGTCTGGGAAGATCCCACATGACGCGGAGCGGCTGGGCCCGTGAGCCATGGCCGCTGAGCCTGCGCATCCGGAGCCTGTGCTCCGCAACAGGAGAGGCCACAACAGTGAGAGGCCCGCGTACCGCAAAGACAACAACAACAACAACAAAAAACCCCACAAGACAACCTACTGAATGGGAGAAAATATTTGCAAATTATATGACTGATAAAGGATTAATATCCATCATATATATAAACAGCTCATACAACTCAACATTGATAAAACAAACAACCCAATTTAAAAATGCACAGAAGAACTGAAGAGACATTTTTCCAAAGAGGGAATGCATATGACCAACAGGCCCATGAAAAGATGCTCAACATCACTAATCAGGGAAATGCAAATCAAAACCACAATGAGTTATCACCTCACACCTGTCAGGTTGGCTATCATTAAAAAGAACATGAACTATAAATGTTGGCAAGAGTGTGGAGAAAAGGGAACCCCTGTACACTGTTGGGGGGAATGTAAATTGGTGCAGCCACTATGGAAGACAGTATGGCTGTTTCTCACAAAACTAAAAACAGAACTACCATATGACCCAGCAATTCCACTCCCGGGTATATATATATTAAAAAAAAAACCAAAAACACTAATTCAGAAAGATACATGCACCCCAATGTTCACAGCAGCATTATTTACAATTGCCAAGATATGGAAGCAACCTAAGTGTCCATCAGCAGATGAATAGATAAAGAAGATGTGATATATATACACACACACACACAATGGAATACTACTCAACCATAAAAAAGAACGAAATTTTGCCATTTGCAGCAACATGGATGGAGTTGGAGGGCATTATGATAAGTGAAATAAGTTAGAAAGACAAACACTGTATGATATCACTTATATGTGGAATCTTAAAAAATACAACAAACCAGTGGTTTACCAATGGGGAGAGAGAAGAGGGAAGTGGCAATATAGGGGTGGGTGAGTGGGAGGTACAAACTATTGGGTGTAAGATAGGCTACAGGGATGTATTGTACAACGCAGGGAATATAGCCAATATTTTATAATAACAATAAATCTAGTGTAACTTTTAAAATTGTATAAAAATTTTAAAAATTAAAAAAAAATGGGCAAAGGAACTTGAATAGGTATTTCTCCAAAGAGGATATACGCATGGCCAATGAGCACATGAAAAGATGCTCGGTATCACTAATCATTAGGGAAATGCTAATCAAAACTACAATGATATATCACCTCACACACATTAGAATGGCTACTACTAAATACAAACAAACATACAACAAAAAAAAACCCAGAAAACAAGTGTTGGTGAGGATGTGGAGAAATTGGAACCCTTGAGCACTGCTGATGCGAATATTAAAAACTAGTACAGGGACTTCCCTGGTGGCACAGTGGTTAAGAATCCGCCTGCCAGTGCAGGGGACAAGGGTTCGAGCCCTGGTCTGGGAAGATCCCACATGCCGCGGAGCAACTAAGCCCGTGCGCCACAACTACTGAGCCTGCGCTCTAGAGCCCACGAGCCACAACTGCTGAACCAGCATGCCACAACTACTGAAGCCCCCATGCCTAGTGCCCGTGCTCCAGAACAGAAGCCACCGCAATGAGAAGCCCATGCGCTGCAAGGAATAGCCCCTGCTCACCGCAACTAGAGAAAGCCTGAGTGCAGCAATGAAGACCCAACGCAGCCGAAAATAAAATAAATTAAAAAAAACAAACAAACTGATACAGCTGCTGTTGAAAACAGTATGAAGGTTCCTCAAAAAATTTAAGATAGAATTACCATATGATCCAGGAATTCCACTTCTGGATATATACCCAAAAGAGCTGAGAGGAGGATCTTAAAGAGGTATTAGTACTCCAATGCTTATAGCAGCGTTACTGACAATGGCTAAAACGTTCAAGTAACCCAAGTGGTCACTGACAAATGAATGGGTAAACAAAATTTTCTGGTTTAAAAGTTAGCTTTTTTGTTTTTTGTTTTACAACACAGCAAAAAAGAATCTACAACTATCAAAATGTGCAAAACACCTGTAGAAAGGAGCTACCTTTTTTGAACTGTTTAATTAAAGCTTCTCTAGGATTTACACACCCATTTTTGATCATTAAGAGCATGGAACTTCTCACACCTGTTTGTGTCTCCACGGGCTTTAGACCCCAACATATTTACACACTTTAGTATTCTACATCAAATCAGCTTTCATTTAGCCCATTTATATTTTTTAAAAATAGAAAAGTGAAACAAAAACAGATTTAATTTCCTTCTGAAATCTGTTATGTAAACGTTTTGTTGAATTTAAACATCACAAGTTTGATAAAATTGTCAACGAGGTCTCTCACCCAGCCCACAGCCTGTGGAAAATCTTAATTACAGCAGATTCAAATACATCGCTACACTGTCAGCTGTTTTTTCTCCTTGGAATCAGCTACCTTGATGTTCTCATACTGTTTTAACCACCTCTTGGCGTCTCAGCTAAGAATGCCTGTCTCAGTTCTGCCTAGAAATCCACCACCATAAAATGGAGTATTATTCAGCCTTTAAAAAGAAGGAAATTCTGACATATGCTACAATATGGATGAATCTTAAGAACGTTATACTAAGTGAAATATGCCAGCCACAAAAAGACAAATACCATATGATTCCACTATATGAGACATTTAGAGTGGCCCAAATCAGAGACAGAAAGTAGAAGGTTGGTTGCCGGGGCAGAGGGGAGGGGGCAATGGCGAGTTATTGTTTAATAGGTACAGAATTTGTTTTACAAGATGAAAAGTTATGGAGATGGATGGTGTTGCTGAAACATTATGCATGTATTTAATGCCACTGAACGGTATACTTAAAAATGGTTAAGACAGTAAATTTTATCACTGTAAAATTTTTACCACTATAAAAAAATTGGAAAAAACCCCCAAAAATTGATTATCTCACAGTTCTGGAGGTCAGAAGTCCAAAATGGGCCGGCAGGGCTGCATTCCTTCTGGAGGCTCTCGAGGAGAGTCCATTTCTTTGCCTTTTCCAGCTCCTGGAGGCTGTCCGCGTTCTTTGGCTTATGGCGCCTTCCAGCAATGGCGTCACCCCAAGCTCTGCTCTGTCAGCACAGCGTCTGCTTTCCCCCGGCTTCCTCCGCGCAACTCCTCCACCAACCCTGAACCTCCTGCCTCCTTCTTATAAAGTGCCTTATATTGGACACACCTGATAATCCAGAAGGCTTTCTCTGTCTCGAGAGCCTCAGCTCAATCACACCTGCAAGTCCTTTTGCCATGGAAGGAAACAAATTCACAGGCTCTGAGAACTAGGACGCCGGCATCTTTGGGAAGCCATTACTCTGTTTACCGCAGTTGCCTAGAGAAATACGTCAGTGTGGGAGGGGGTAGGCGCAAGGGCTTCAATACTGAAAGCAGGGGTAAGCCCATGTCTGACAATAGGGTTGTGGTTGAACAACCGTGCAGACATTCTGTAGAATACTACGCAGCCATAGAAAGAATGAACTGGATGACATGGAAGGCCGTCCATGGTGCATTTTTAAATGAGAAGGACAAATTTCAGAAATTCTTAATTCATTTAACAAATATTTTCAGTGTCTATCATGTTCCTGAAGCTGGAAGTACAGAAGTGAATTAAACAAGGGTTTATACTCTCTTTCTGTATAAAAACTGTATGCAGAAATAGGTGTGTACAGGGAAAAAAGGGTCTAAGCTGGTAAATAAATACTGGTATGTTAACAGCGGGTATCTCGGGAGAGGAAGAGCAGGAAGTAAAAGCGGTGAAGGTTTGCCCTTCTTCTTTGGTTGTTTTTATATAGTTTTACCTTTTCAATGAGCATTTAAACTTGCTTGAAGTTGGCTAAAAATTTAAACTGAGGTACCGTTATTAGGAGAAGTTATCTATTATGTCTAACCCCATCTCATAATGACAAAACTGTACCACCTGCAAAACAGAAAGAAGGGAGGGAAGGGAGAGAGTGGAGACAAAGAAACATCCAGCTGATTGGTGTTAACTTGGAGCAGGCAAGGCTTGCGGGGCACTTAGCCAACAAGTGGAGCAAAGTGTCCCTCCCTCCCCGGCGGGAACTGGCAGCTCCTCCGGGTACGATTCTTTATAACCTCTCCTGTGGCACCGGCCCTGTGCCTAGTGTACGCAGTAGGCGATCAATGACATACTGTCGACCAGCCGAGTCACCGATGGGAGCGCCTGTAAAGGTGTAGATGACACCCAAACAGGAGGGGCAAGCGTCCTGTCAGGGCTCAGCTTTGACCCCGTACGGCAACACCCACACCCACCAGCCTCACTTCCACAGCCATTCGTCTCCTCTCATTTCTAACCATTTCAGCTCAAAGTCTGGTCCTTCCCAACCCCCCAGAACTTCCTGGTTTATTTGAAGCAGAGGTTCTGCAGTTGGAGGAAGTGGGTAGAAATTCCAGGTCACTTATCTCCGCCATGGTGTCCCCAAGATGAACATGTGGTTTGCTACTTCTTTGCCCTGAACTGCAACCTCTGAGCTGGCCTTTCTGCCCCCTGCATGTGTCTCTGGGGCTGATGCTTCGTGGCTGCGGGGTGCAGGGAAGACAAGAGGGGGTGAGGCGTGGGGCCCAGGGACCCTAGACCCTGGGCAATGTCATCTCACACTTGTAGACCTAAGTTCCTTTGATAAACATCATCTGAGAATCACACACCTGGCAAACAGGCTGTCCCGGGAACACGGCCCAGGAACAAACAAAACAAGCTTGTGTCTTTTCATTTTGTTCTTGGTTCTTACTGTTCTAGGAAGAAAAAAAAGAAAAAAGACTGGACTTGAGTAGGCGAGACATTCACACGCTTTACTCAGAAAACAAGGAACCTCTGATTTTCTTGGAGAAACGTTGAGAGCTGTCTTTTCCTTTTAGTGCCCTTAAGCATAGACTGAAACAAGGAAGACATAATTTCAGTTCATTCCAATTGTCCCCTTGAACACCTACTTCATCCTTCCTAGACTGATCGTTGGACAGAATTAAAACTGCTCCCAAAGTGTAGTTTGATTCAGCCTGCGGGCCCTCCGTGAAGTGTCCCTGCCGCCTTCCGGCTCTGTCCTCCTCTCCTCCTGGATTCCCCTCAGGCACACCCTGCACGTCCCTGCCCCCAAGCCCTCATACCTGTCCCCTCGGCCTGGAACACGGTCCTACCATTTCCCTGCCTCCTTCAGATCCCTTCAGAACCTCAACCGCCACCCCATCCCAGCCCTGCTACCCCAGCCCTGCTTCATTTCTCTCCACAGCACTTGTCACCTTCTAATAGGTCACGTTGTTATTTTGTTCACGGTCTACCCCTTTTCTGATGTAAACTTCACCAAGGCATGGATTTTCATCCATCTGTTCACCACTGGAAACTCAGTCCTAGATAATGATTGAATCTGAGTCTTTATAGAGGAGTTTTGCATTATGTATCCAAAATCTTACAAATACGCTAATGCTTCCACGCAGCTATTCGACATCTAGGAATTTATCCCCGGGAAGTCATCACAGAAGTGTGCAAAAATAGAGTTAGAAATGTTATAAAAGCCAAACACTGGAAATAATAAGAGCTGACATTTAATTAGCACTTACCATGTGCCAGACCCTGTTTTAAACATTTTACGCACATGAACGCTTTAAACTCCCGACCACCCTATAACCCACCTATTATTGTCTGGATTTTACAAGTGAGGGAACGGGCAGAGGGACTGAAGAGCACGCAGTCGAGCCAGGATTTGATGGGGTGTGTCTGCCTCGAGTCCATATTCTTAACACCCTATGGGTTACATGAGCTGTGCTTCAGCCACCCTGAGGCATTCGATGCAACCATTTAAAATGATGCTGTAGACAATGAATTTTTTCTGGTGGGGGGACAAGGGACATGAACCCCTGAAATTATATGTAAATTGCGTGATCATACACAGTGCTGGGAAGGAGGCAGCTTTATCAGATTCTCAGAGGCATCCAAGAACCAGCGTTGTAGAGTAATTCTACATACGTAGTTCAGGTGAACGTATCCTGCACATGGGTTATCAACTGTTCAGCACAGTCTTTAAAAACTTTCTTTTTAGTTTCCCTCCTTCCACACAAGCTTTCCTCGTCTTGTCCCTAAACCACATTAACAACTAGAAAGTCACCAGAGAAGACACTTTAATGACTTGAAAAGATCTTTGTGAGATACAGTAAAAAGCTCAAATAACTATATGTTAATAGCTGTTATTCCTGGGTGATGGAATTATGAATATGTTAAAATTTCTTTTCTGGTCTTATTTGTATTCTGTGCACGTTTTGCAAGAACATGAATTACTTTTTGTAACCAAAGGAATTTTTTTTTTTAAGAAAATGGCACATTTGGGAAGGATAATTTGGAAGAAGCTATGACAATTTTAAGCGTACCTGCCCTTTGATCCAGCAATTCCATTTCCAGGAATCTGCTGGACAGAAATTCTTGCCTGTGAGCCCGAATATAAGTCCAGCGACATTCATGAAAGCATTGTGAAAATTAGTAAACAGCCCAAACCCTCAGAGAAGGTGAGTAAATAAAATAAACAAAATAAAATATTCAATAAAATATAATACCACCATATTAGAAAAACTGTGCAGCTGTTAAAAAAAAGAAAACACGGTAGCTAGATCTCTGACTCTCCCACAAGATGTATTATTTGGTAAAAACAAAGGACGAGCGTAAGAGTGTAAAGGCCTTGAAAGGGGTCTGGAAGGAAGCCGCCTGTTTGTTGATGATGGTTACTTGCAGGGAGGCGCTGGGAGCTGGGCAGGGGAGGTAATGGTGAAGGGGACTTCATGTTCTGTTCTGGATTGTCTGAATCTTTTACATATTATTTATGTAACCAAATACAACACACACAGTTAAACTATGAAAGAGTTCTAAGATTTCTAAGAGTTCTAAGATTAAAAAAGCCTCCAAACTCCGAAGTGCTTTCCCCCCACCATGGGGCTGCTCAGGGGCTCCACGTTCAAGCTGCCAGGAAGTCTCAGGAAGGACCACGATCCTGGTTACTGTCAGGATTGGAAACAGGCTCAGTCACCGGGCAGGGGCAGGTGGTTATGTAAACAGGAGCGCAGACCTACTGCACATTCTTATGCCCTAAGCATGAGCAGCGATTGTGAGGATCTTGGAGCAGCTTGGAAATTAAGTGACAAAAGCCCAGTGGGAAACTACACACAGCGCGCCCAGGGTAAAGGCGGAGGGGCCACATTGTTGGCCAGGTGGGATTATATCATCTTGGCCAAACCTGTTTCTCCCTGGGGCTTTCTCATCACGGTTCCGAGGCCACAAACCTGCACACTGTGTTCCAGCCGCCCTGGCCTTTCTGTCTGTTTCCTGCCCGGGGCCTCTGCTCTCGCTGCCTCTGTGAGCCTGGCTACTCCTTATACCCCCAGCCCTCTCGCAGTTTCTCCATCACATTAGTCTGCGTACCTGCTTCCTGGGCCTATGCTTGTCTGAAATCGTCATGTCTACTTGATTCCCAATCTCCCCCACTAGCCAGCACTATTCTAGGGCTTACCGTGGGTGTGGCACGGCTCTAAGCACTTTACAGACCACCCAGTCAGTTCTTTCAAGACCCTGCAACACCAGTACAATCATGACACCCATTTTACAGATGAGCAAAGTGAGGCGCAGAGGTACCCCACTTGCCCCCAAGCTGGGCAACTCTAAAGTGGCCAACGTGGGCTTCGAACCCAGGTGGCTTCAGCCCAGGACCTGAGTCCTTCATTACTAAATGATCCTGCCTAAAACCACTAATGAGATGAAAACCGGCACCCTATTTACTTTTTGAAGATTGGAACTGGCTGGAGGAGCAGCCAATGAACTTCACTGGCCACACCGGTACCGGACATGCCACGCCCAAGCTTTTAACGCCTGTGGTGATTTGAGGACATGATTTGACCTGTCTTTTCCTGGATAGAACAGGCCATAGATGAGAGAGTTCGCCAACTGCTTTTTGTGGACTTTCAAATTATTGACTCCATGAGCCCACTTCCCTTAGGTAATTCTCAGCATGGTCTCACTGCATAAAGGGGGCCAGCCCTAACACCTGTGGAAATGCAACTCTGGCAGCGCCCCTGGCTGCAAAAAAATAGGGCTCAATGCCCATTTGGGTTCTACTTTCATTAAAACCCCATTAACCTGCTCTCTCAGGGTGATTAAAGTGTCCAGGACTGAGGCTCTGCAGTGCTGTAGGAGGCGGCTTTTTAAAAGTGAGTGTTCTGTTCTGTTCTGTTGGCAGGCGGAAAACTTTCTTTTCAAAAGGACCCCCGGGGGTTGACGTCTCAGGCTGGTTCCCAGCCCCAAAGTGGGTTTTCTTAACAGATAATATGGTAACATCCTCTGCAGCTGGTCTTGAGTTAGCTGAGGTTGAAGATTAGGTAATTTCTCTGCTACTTGGTGTTTTTTCCTTTGTTTTTTTTTTGTTTGTTTTTGGCCTGATTTTTGTAACTCAAAACTAGTTTAAAGTCTTCCAATGAATGTTCATTCCTTCCACACCTTGTAAAAGTCTAAGCACTGCCCCAGGGCACATGGAGGCCAGGTGTGAAGTTTCACTTGGCAGAGCTGTAGAGATGCATTTCTGTCTCTACTTTTTTTTTTTTAACATCTTTATTGGAGTATAATTGCTTTACAATGGTGTGTTAGTTTCTGCTTTATAACAAAGTGAATCAGCTATATGTATACATATATCCCCATATCCCCTCCCTCTTGTGTCTCCCTCCTACCCTCCCTATCCCACCCATCCAGGTGGTCACAAAGCACCAAGCTGATCTCCCTGTGCTATGCGGCTGCCTCCCACTAGCTATCTATTTTACATTTGGTAGTGTATATATGTCCATGCCGCTCTCTCACTTTCTGTCTCTACTTTTGCACCTTGAAATCAGCCAAACCCACGTGAGCCGGGCCCTGTCCTTCTTCCGTGCCCGGGTGGGTGCGACCCGCTGGCCGCGGTGTGCCCCCATCACAGGACTCTGCATTTTAACCCTGGGGCACATTATGGAGCTGGGCAGCTTGCAACTCACCATGCAGTACATGGAGCATCTACTGGGTACAGGCCTGGTCCTTTGTGCTCTGGGGGATGCAGTAGGTCTGGGGTGGGGCCTGAGAACCTGCATTTCTAACAAATTCACAAGTGATGCTTATGCTGTTGGTCTGGGGACCACACTTTGAGAATCACTGCTATAAGATCTTGCTTAAATGTCACTCCCCTGGAGGCCCTCCCTTCCAGCCCCTCTGCCAACCTTGGGATGGCGCTTCAGCCATAGGCTCTCAGGCAATTTGTATGGCTTCTTGCTTCTGATGGCCTGGCCCCTGCTTCCCTCCCCCACTTCACTATCTGTCACTCTCATCCTTGCCCTCCATGCTCCTGCCACCCAGGCCTGCTTTCCCTTCCTCAGAATAGGCCAAGCCACAGACCCCACTTCTTCCTGGCCCAGGACCTTGGCACTTGCTACCCTCACTGCCTGGAATGTTCTTCTCTGGGCTCTTCACCTGGCCGACTGCATATCCTAACTTAGAGAGGCCTCCTATGAACCCAGTTTAAAGAAGGTCCCCTGAGCTGTTCCCCTTCACACGCCCTTTAATTCATATCACAGATCTTGTGTTAATCAGATCTAACCCCCCTTGAGAATGTAAACTCCACAAGGGCAGGGAGGAGTGACCATTCCACTCCCCACTGTAGACCCGGTGCCCAGCGCTTGCACAGGCTAGAGCATCACTGGAGAAGTGAAGGAATGGGGTAAGTTTCTGCTCTCAGTGAAATCCACTTTGGAAGAGGCCGGAAAACCTGCCAGGCTTGCCCTGTGGGCTCTTCTTTCTGCAGACCTCCCTGCCATTAGGTCAACCATCAGCCTCTAAGCACTTTGTTTTGAGCGAGGGGGTGGGGTGGGGATGGAGGGAGGCAGTGGAGGTTTGGGAACAGCCAAAGTTGCAGCTTAGACACATAATCAAATCCAGAGGGCTGCACTGTGTTCTGCCAATTGAGATACCAGATTAAGCAGGCCAAGGGCCCCTGGGGCAAGATGCCACGCAAAATAACTTTTCAAAAATAGCAACTTGTATCTCGGGAATGAGCACGAATTGTCAATGACATGAGCAGTGTTTTGAAACAGAAAGAGGAGTCCTATTTATATTGCAGATAACGGTTATGTGATATAGGCGTAACTTGGGCCAATTTTCCCAAAGGAGATGTTTAGGAGTGATGGCGTGGTGATGCCTGGAGAAGCTGTGTTGGAAGGACCAAAGCTGAAGAGAAAGACACCTAGTGGTGTGGTGGGAAGAGGATGTCCATGGTTCCTGGCCAGGCTCTGCTGCTTACTGGACAATACAGTGGAGCAGCTAAGCTCTCCCTTCAGGATCAGCTGGATCAGGGTTCCAACCCTGGGCTCAGCGCTTGTTGCTGTGTGACCTTGGGCAGTTGCTTAACCTCACTAAGCCTGTCTCTGTCTCTGGAAAATAAGGGGAAACAGTAATTTCTCTCTCAGGGTTGTAAAGAATAAACCAAAAAAAAAAAAAAAGAATAAAAGAAATAAAAAGATAATGTGTATAAGGTGGGTATCGTAGTGCCTGGCACAGAGTAAACACTCAATAAATAATAGATGTCATTAGCTACAACACTTAAAAAATTTTAATTGTGATAAAAAAAACCTAAAACTTACCATCTTAACCATTTTTAATGTACAGTTCAGCAGTGTTATATACAGTCACATTGTTGTGCAACAGATCTCTAGAACTTTCTCAGCTTACAAAACTGAAACTCTTACATCTAGGTTTTTAACCCATTTTGAGTTAATTTTTGTATATGGTGTTAGGTAAGGGTCCAACTTCATTCTTCTATAGTAATACTTTTATATTGAAAAATTCCTCTTACCTATTTGTGCCTATTTTCTCTTTTATTGAAAAAAGGTAGGGTCTTCCCTGGTGGTCCAGTGGCTAAGGCTCCGCACTCCCAATGAAGGGGGCCAGGGTTCGATCCCTGGTCAGGGAACTAGATCCCATGTGCCACAACTAAGACCCGGTGCAGCCAAATAAATAAATAAATATTTAAAGAAAAAAAAAAAGGTAGGTTAAGAACTTTTCTATTCATCAAAAGATACTACAAAGAAAATTAAAAGACAAGCCACAAACTGGGAGATTTTTTACAACACAGATAACTGAAAAAGGATTAGTATCCAGAATACTCCTATAGGTCAGTAAGAAAAAGACAAATGTCCTCAGAGAAAAATGAGCAAGACACAAAAAGGAATTTCACAGAAGAGGAAGCATGAATGGCCTATGAACATATAATAAAATATTCAGCCTCATTAGTGCTCAGGAAAATGCAAATCTGCATCACCATGAGGTATTATTTTATACCCATTAACTGGGCAAAAATTAAGAAATCTAATAATGAGGACTCATACCGAGCAGATGGGAGAGTAAATTGGTACATTTTGGCAGCGTCTTGTGCCGTTGAGCACTCACAGACCCTACAAGCCAGCAATTTAACTTCTAGGTGAAACTTACCCAAGAGCAACTCTTAAATAAATGATTCAGATGTGAGGATGAATGTGCACAGTGACAATGTTTGTAATAGAAAAAAGGACTGGAAACGAACCAAATGTCCAGTAATAAGAGGATGCTTATAGAAATCGTGGCATGTTCCCAGAATCGAGTAACATTCAGCAGTAAAAATGAACTGCAAAAACATGGTTGAAAGTTAAAACGTAAAATTGAGTGAAAGAAGCATGTGGGTGGCAGGGTATTATTTTGACAGAGTTCAAAACCAAATCAAAATAATATTCATTAGATATATAAAACAAGGCATAATAAACATAAAACCCAGGACTGTGGTAACTCTGGGGGCGGGGGCAGCAGGAAACCATGCAAAAGGAACCAGAAGTATTGATTATTTTCTAGAACTGAAGTGAGTGGAAGTCCCTGGGTATTCTTGTTATTATAACACTTCATAATCTAAAGACATGTTACTGGCATTCTTTTACATGTATTAAATGTAACATGATAAAGAGTTATTTTACCAGCCTGGAAAACAGTTAATTCTTATGGGCCCTTTCAGCTCTAAGCTACTGGGTAGCAGCTACCAATTGAGGGAGATTTGATAAGAAACTCTCCACTCCTCTTACATCTGTTTATTTTGGGAAGAATTTGGAAGGGGCAGACGTGGCACTGCCTTTGAGGCCTCCAAAACAAATTCTGGGCACAAAACCCAGAGTAGAGGCTGGAGGTTTGTGAGAAGAGGCACAAAGAATGATCCTGTGGACAGGAGGGCGAGAGCTGGGTGAACTGTGGCTGACCCGGCTCCCAGGCCATCCTCAAACTGGGAAAACTGTTTGGCTTGTACCTTCCGACACTGTGGCCCAAATCTGACAGGGAATGAGTGGGCCATCAGGCAGACACCTACCATCCATTACACTTCTAGAAGGGAACAGGTGTGGAATCACTGAACAAAGGGGTCCCACAGAGAATATTACTAAGAAGTCACCCCTACACTATTTCTCTGTCTTTGGCTTCCCTGGGTTAAAGGCCATCTTGGGGGCCTGAAGACATAAGCTCTTTCCTGAGAGATTTATTTCACAGTGTGGGTCCCCAAGGGAACTTGCCACATGGTGTGGATGACATCGAAGGAGGTGGGTATGCTTGAGCCGTAATTAAGCAAGGCAATCCGTCCACCTCCGTGTAACTCAGCTAAGTAAACGCTATTCTCTCGACAGGTGCATCTACAATAAGCCAAGACATTTTTTTCCTATGGTTTCTTTGTTTTACTTGCAGCAGCAGAAAAGCCTTTTTAAATCACAATGGTCTATGGATATAACAGTCTTTCGAAATGGAGTGAGGTTTTTCAAATTTTATTGATTTCTTTTAAAAATGCCTTAAAAAGTAGAGAGCTTGATTATCACTGCTGACTACACACGAACATGATGTATCATGTTATATGGTGAGCTCTCCCTAAAAATCTTTAAAACGATCTAGAAATTCAGCCAGTAGAATCCTCTGAAATGTTGATCAAGGGCTGAGCTGCCTCAAAACCTGAGAAAACACCTCCTGGACTGCTCAGTGACAGGAAGAGAAGTACTTTACTTAATTCTTATCTGGTCTCTTGGATGAAGAAATGCGTGAACATAAAATGCTAAATTAGAAAATGACAGTGTCTTTTGCAAAGTTGTTTAAATGTTTTCCTCTTGAACCTAAGAGATAGCCAAGCGCCAAGGCCTCTTGTTCCCATTAAGGTAAAGCCACTCTCCGGGAACACCCTTTGTCATCTCTCCCTCCAGTGACCCCGCCAATGGTGGCTTTTAACACTGGTTTCTGTCTTTCTTCAAGCATCAAAATGCCTCCTCACCACACCTGAATCTATTCATTGCCCCTGAATCTATACTTTTTAGCTCCTCATCTGCTTTCCTGCATCCAAAGAAACTGTCTTCAGGGAAGAATTTTAGTTGCCAAAAGGGAGCCACGCAAATCATGTGAGAATCCAAGAAACTTCTCTCTCAAGGGTGATACAGGAGCAGAGAATGTCATAAAGATACAAACCTCTGGGCTTTTTTCTTTTTTTTTAATTGGCCATAGGTGGGAGACGTTTGCAAAGATTAGCTGGTTCTCTGTGCTCCCTTTACGGATTCTGAAACAGTAGCAGTTCCCAGGCACTATTTTCAGAGCTGCGCTGACATTTGTTCATAATGTTAGGGTAGAAAGCCCTGCTCATTTTAAACTCATTTAGATACAGAGAAAATTAGCTAGTATGTGCCAGAAGTGAAAGGGGAGAATATCAAGTTACCGCCCTCAGGGAGAGAAAGGAGAAGTTTTATGTAAAATGAAAGAGACCTTTTCGGATCAGATGCAAGTACTGGGGAAAAAGTGAAAATTTCAGGTGAAAAGCAAATACTCTGTCCCTTCTTAACTAGCTCACCAGCAGCTTGCTCCTGTGCAAGCCCTACTAGGTCCCTAGTTGGCCCCAGTTATGCAGCCCAATGCAACGACGCCTTTCCAATAAGCCTACCTTCTGAAATGAATATAGGGAAGAATCTAATACTGTTTTGCTTCCCCAAATTGCTCTAAAAAATTATTGCTCCCTAAATGCAACGTAGAACTTTGGATTGGATTCTGGAACAATAAAAGGACATTAGTGGAAAATCTGGTGAAATCTGACTAAAGCCTGTGGCTTAGTTAGTAATACTTGATAAACGTACCATGATTACGTAAGACATCGGGGAAAGCTGGGTGAAGGATATAGGGGAACTCTGTACTATCTTTACAACTATTCTATAAATCTGAAATTATTTCCAAATAAAAAAGTTTAACGAAATGATGCCCCTTGAGTGGACTTCACTCTGATCTCTGACAGCTAGGAGGCCTCTGGCTTCTGGGCGTGGCCTCCTCGCTTTAGACCAGGGGTCCCCAACCCCTGGGCAGACCGGTACTGGTCCTGTTAGGAAGCGGGCCGCACAGCAGGAGGTGAGCGGCGGGCAAGAGAGCGAAGCTTCATCTGTATTTACAGCTGCTACCCATCGCTCACATTACCGCCTGCAACCCTACCCCCACCCCGTCTGCGGAAAAATGGTCTTCCGTGAAACCGGTCCCTGGTGCCAAAAAGGTTGGGGACCGCTGCTTTAGACCACAACGCAGGCAACAGGAGAGCACACCCAGGAAGGAGAATGCTTGTCTCGTGTCCCAGAGGAAGGCTGCTTGGAAAGCAAGCCGCGTCTGACTGTGTCTGATTGTACTGCGTCTCCTTTGATTAGCGAGGCAGAAAGGCAGAAGCCTGGAAAAATCAACAAAACGATCTCAAACAAAAGCACGCTGGGCCTGTCACATGTGTTAATCATTTGCTCTCGGAAGAGGGTAACTTTGTATTTTCTCAGACTTGCCCTTGATTCACTATACATTTTATTCACTATTCATTAATGACGGGAGATTTATTGTTCATTCAAAATACCACTATCAAGAGTTAGCAAGAGAATTCCAAATTTTAGGCACTTTTCTTTAGGTTCAGGGCATTTAGTTGTCTTTTAAAAATTGTTTCTATGGTAAGACAGAAATAAAGACACAGACCTACTAGAGAATGGACTTGAGGATATGGGGAGGGGGAAGGGTAAGCTGTGACGAGGCGAGAGAGTGGCATGGACATATATACACTACCAAATGTAAAATAGATAGCTAGTGGGAAGTAGCCGCATAGCACAGGGAGATCAGCTAGGTGGTTTGCGACCACCTACAGGGGTGGGATAGGGAGGGTGGGAGGGAGGGAGACGCAAGAGGGACGGGATATGGGAACATATGTATATGTATAACTGATTCACTTTGTTATAAAGCAGAAACTAACACACCATTGTAAAGCAATTATACTCCAATAAAGATGTAAAAATAACTAAATAAATGTTTCTATGTGTAATCAATATTAAGATTTTCATTTTACCTATATTAGATAAGGACTGTTGAAATTAAGGTTCTTGGAGTAATTCTTATAGTTTAAGCATCTATCCTATATTTTGTGCCACAAGTTACTTCAAGTATAGATTTTTCTCTTGAACACAAAGATACCTACTTTCAGAAATGTACGTACGGCCTCTGCAATTATTTTCTTTTGCCAAGATCAGTGTAAAATATTATATTTTCACTTAAACACCATTGTCCCAGATGGTGTAAAGATGAAAAGCTCTCCTGGAATTTCTTGAAGGCTGGTGGAACAGAAAGACTCAGGACAGGACTTGACTTCTGTATGAACTTGAGTGAGCTGCTCAATAATTCGGCATTCCAATTTCACTACCTCAGACACAGTAGTCCAGAAACTTCTCAGGTCCAGTGGTGCTCAGAGATTAACAAGCTCTATAAAATGTTCAGAAATCTCTTAGGCAGAAGGTGAAATTTTTGCTTAAAATAAGGAACAAATTACTTCTGCTGTGGAAGCAGTAAGAAAATTCAATACCAAATCACTGGGGTAAGGATGGACTTTTTAACAAATGGTGCTGGTATGGCAGAGGGGCCTTTTTCTGACAAGGGAGGGTTTTAAGCAGAGAAGTAATAAGATCTGATTTATTTTTGAACAAGACCACTGTGGCCGCTCTGGTGAGAAGAGTCTAAAGGCGGGGAAGGGTGAATGAATGCAGGGAAAGAGTTGGGAGGTGACCTCAACCATCCCGGACAGGAGTGGAGGTGGGCAAGAGGCAGGCAGGTTCTGCCAATGACTTGAAGGTTGACCCAAAAGATATGAGAAAGACGGCCAAGGAGGACTCCTACGTTTCTGTCCTGAGCAGTAGGGAAGGATGTAGTTGTCAAAAACAGAGATGAGAAAGATGATAGGAGGAGACTGTGAGAGTAAGATTAGGGCCTCAGTTTCAGCCCTGTGGGGTCAGATGTTGAAGTGGAATGTCAAGCAGGTGGCTGGCTGCAAGTCTGGAGTTGAAGGGAGGTCTGGCTGGAGATGGAATTTGGGAGTCATCAACGTATAGATGGTGGTATTTAAAACTTGACACTGGAGGGAGTCAGAATGGCTAGAAGAGATCCGAGGACTGACCATGGAGCCATCCAAAACGCAGAGATCAGGAGAGTGGGAGGAAATGACCTGGGAAAGCAAAGCCTTGGCCCTTCCTCTCGGCAGCCCAACTTGTACCACAGGGAAAAAGCCTGAAGACAGTGAGGTCTTTTGTATGTAATTAAGACCAGAGTTACCTGGGAACAGAGCCTTTAAGGGGAAAGAGCACACATTCCCCCTTGTTTTTAAGAGTGATATGGTAGCTGAGCCCATCTGTTGACTTATTTTGAAAAATTCACTTCTTTGAAGCGACCAAGAGACTGATTTGGGGGAAGGTTGCTGGGGAGAGGGTTAGTAACTGACAGCCTCGAAGGCAAATCTGTAATTGGAGATGGGCTTCGGAAGCTCCCTGTAATATAATTTGTTCACAATTTAAAATGGAATAAATTCTACACGTGCATACCCACATATTCTTGGTATGTGCCTCTGAGCCAAATTTTTTTTAATAAGAAAAAAAACCGGCAGCAGCCTTAGGATTGACTTTAAAAACAAAGCTGTCTGTGAATCC
This sequence comes from Grampus griseus, assembly GCF_964374135.1. Classification (NCBI taxonomy): domain Eukaryota; kingdom Metazoa; phylum Chordata; class Mammalia; order Artiodactyla; family Delphinidae; genus Grampus; species Grampus griseus. The sequence goes on along the minus strand of NC_139013.1, from coordinate 32,079,574 downwards.
AAAAATTAAAAAATATGTTTTTCTCACTGACTATGAATTATCTCTGGGCCCCTGACTATATGTAAATGCTGTGACAGCAATGGAAGTCCCCCTTTTCAAGGACACAGCTCATCCCTATGGAGAATGTCCCCCATATTTATGAGTATTGTGCAAACAAAAGAGCAGTTGCTAAAACATGGATTTATTGGGGCATTATTGTCAAATACTATCAAAGACAAAATTTTCTGTTAGCTTTGCCTGATCATCTGTAGTACTCGAGTTACAGAAATAGTACAGGTACAGAATGTATTCATGTGCAAAGTGGATCATTCATTTAGCACCAAAATCAAATTATAAAAACATCGGTTCCATCTTAAAACAGGCATTTAAAAAATATTTCTGACATTCTAAGTTTGCATCAAGACGTCTGTACAATCTGGAGACCCAAATCCCACTGTAATTTCCAGTGACAAAGGCAATTTTCACTAGTTGTGGGAAGTTGGAAGGGGACCCATGGTGTGGTGGTAACTGCCCTTCAAAAAGTCCAGTGGGTCCCAGGGATGCTGTTTCCTACTCTGCCTGAGGTTTCCTCCTTGATCTCCAGGGAAAGAGTTTTGTGGTTGCTTAAACTGAGTCTCAGTAACTGGTCAGGAATCTGTTATATAATAATATTGCAAAACTTACTGAAGAGTAAAAAACCATGACCGAGGTCTCTTGCCCACTCACATCTGCCATGCTAAGCTTCTCAAACAGGGCTCTTCATAACCAGCAACCCTGAAGCCCTGATTTCAATGTAATAAGGGCTGGTTAACACCCTTTAACAACTACTTTGTGATTCCAAACAACCCCCTGACAGCTTTCCTAGGGAGAGCATGGAATAACTGTGTGGGGGCTCTAAAGATCTAGAGGCAAAAACAAGCTCAGTTTAACCATTTCCGCCTAGGCGTGAAGTCCAGTTCATGAAGCCCTCCTCACAGAAGAGGAAAGCAATGTCTTCTCTTTAGTAAAAGCCTTGCCACTCACGGGGCTTTCCATTTTCCTTCCTTATTCTTTTTTTTTTTTTTTTTTTGCGGTATGCGGGCCTCTCACTGTTGTGGCCTCTCCCGCTGCAGAGCACAGGCTCCGGACGCGCAGGCTCAGTGGCCATGGCTCACAGGCCTAGCCGCTCCGCAGCATGTGGGATCTTCCCAGATCAGGGCATGAACTCGCGTCCCCTGCATTGGCAGGCGGACTCTCAGCCACTGCGCCACCAGGGAAGCCCTCCTTCCTTATTCTTGGCAACTGTTTTTTGAAACTGGGTAACTCCCCATAGGCAGGTGGCAGGAGATAGTTACAAGTAGAGCCAGCATCCTGGGGGTACTGTCCTTTGTGCAACCATGAGGAAGATGAGGCAATTAAGCTCAAGAGGACATTTTGTGAACAGGTTAGGAAGGCCCATTTGTACCCGTCCTTTGGAGCTAGTGAAACTGGATATCTAAGGCTGTCCAAACTCCCAGGCACGAGGAATCCCAGTTCCAACTCTATTGCGATATATGCATTCATGATCCTTATTTATGAAGGACTTTGGTTTCTCCTTGGCTGTGGGTTCCTGGGCTAAGTAGGTCTGGTCTGTGGGTCAGCAGGTGGGATAGTCCTGGAAGACTTATAGGGCCAGGGACATCCTCCAGCATGTTGTTTCCCCACCAGATGGTAGCACTCCCGACAGTGCTGCTGGGAATAAGTCACAAGATGGGACATGATTCTGGCCCTATACAAGGTCAACTAGGCTCCTATCAAGGACACACAGAGGGATAAGTCTACAGGGAGCAATTCTGTGTTCTTCTGGCCTTCAGTCTTCCATGTCAGTGAATTTTCTCTTCGTGTAGTTCTGAACCAGGTTGGAAGCTGTGATCTGAGAGGCCTGCCCCTTCTCCCAATACTGAAAGTCATTCAGTCCTTTCTGCCCTGTTTGAAACAAGCCTCTCTCCATCTCATCTAGCCTGGCTACCAGCGCTGAAGTGTCTTCGTTGTAAGCATTCTGGGAGGAGTCCATGATGCGGCGGAAACGTCCAACAAACGTCTGAAGAAGCGAGAGACAGAAATCAGATACATTTTAATCCCTGAACATTTAAATGGCACGAAAGGCAAGAATATGGTTTAGGACTTAGAAGGAGGTCTGCGTCTCCTCTGCCACCTGTAATCAAGTATCTTATTTCCAGGACTTCCTGTTGGTCCCAACTCTTAGCAAGCAAATATGAAGAGCGACAGACAAGCCATATTTACATGTGTATATAATCAGCAAACACAGTCTAATTGTAGGCTGACCCAGAATAACAAGAAACTGATTGTATAAATCATACACTCCCCAGGTAAGAGTAACATCTGGTGGCTGCCACGGCTGGCTCCTGGGACATGTGCAGTGCCATAGGTTTTCACGTCAATAACTTGCCTGCAGGAGAGACTGGGAGATGTCTGTGTTCTCTGGACTGTCAAAATGCAGGAGTTGGGAGCCGAACCCGTAGAAATGTGGTCCCATTTTGTGGAGGTCCACCACGTTGGCATCTGCACTGAACACGGTCCTCCAACCCTCCTGGTAGATTTTGGGAAGTTCCACAGAAAGGATCCGGCGCTTGTTGTCAAAAAGTCCTTTTGCCAGCCACAAGGGGAGTTCAAGCTTTGAGCCCTGTATCGCACAGTATTGTAGGTTTTAAAAACAAGTAACATAGTAGGAAATGTGTGTGACAAAAAGGAAATGCACATGGCCTGAGGGAATATCAATACCGCCTGTTCTCTTTAGGGGTATAACTGTCAAATACAGAAGATATAGCTGTGACGTGAAGAAATGAACTGTGTGGGCTGAAGTTTTATGTCATGATGGAAAGGAGAGAGAAAAAGGATTTATATACCAAAAACAAAGTCGAGAACAAAAATGTGACACAAAGGGAAAGTTTTCTAACTAACATAAATAAAAACTGTCCAATTGCAGATACTTCAGAGATATAGTAAACATTTCTACTTTTTTTGAAGATTCAACATCTATTCCACATATGCACTGTCTGACTACTTACTGTGTGCCAAGCACCTCTCTAGGTGCTGGGGAATATAAAGAAAAATAGAGTCAGCTTGAGCTCAGGCTACAGCCCCTCCCCAGCCCAATACGCAGCTTTAAAGATGACAGAAAAGGTAAATGTCTCTATTTTTTAAAGCCTTAACAGAATTAGTAAATAGATGAGGTGGCCACGATGCAAGCAGTTTCTGCAGTCCAAGCTGCAGAAACATTAAAATGAACAGACAAGAATAGCATATGCAAGGGCCTGTTTTTACCTCAAAGGTCTGCAAAAAAGTAACATTTATACTCCTAAAAACAGGCAGTTAAAAATTTGCAGAAGCTACAAATTGAAGCAATCAGCTCTATATAAAACAGCTAGAAATTCAGCCAGCATTTTAATATCCCAATGAGAATCTGGAAAACGTTCTCCATTAAGATCATATAGACTCCACTTTTTAAAAAAAAAAACACTTTATCCCTGTGCCTCATTTATTCTGTAATTAAGTTTGTACCTTTTAATCTCCCTCACCTATTTCACTCCTCCTGCCCCTCCCTCCCCTCTAACAACCATCTACTGGTTTGTTCTCTGTATCTGCGAGGCTGTTTCCATTTTGTTATGTTTGTTCACCTGTTTTGTTTTTTAGACTCCACATATAAGTAAAATCATACAGTATTTGCCTTTCTCTGACATTTTTTTTAGAGGTTTTCTTTTTATATATACAAGACACATTAATCCATTAAATTTGAGGACAAAGTACAAAAAAAAACTTCAACTAACTCATCTGACAGTGTTGTTCACACTCATGATGACACTTTTTGTTGGTGTTGTTTTGTTTCCTAATAATAAAGGAGAAGACTTAGGGCTGTTGGGCTGATATATATTTGTGGGTCCCCCCTCGCACCTCACCCACACACCACCAGGGTGAACAGGAGGAGGAGAAGGGAGGGCAGGGCCCACAGCAAAGTTTCATAATCTTGAATGCAAGAAGTTAAAGAGAAACATCCAAAAAAAAAGGCAAGCATAACTGGGTTAAGGAGGCAACAAAGGCACAAACTCTCACAGAGGAGAATTGCTGTTAAAGGTGGGGGTGGCTTTGAGGGGTGGGTGAGCAGAGCTTTTGGTTAAACCTCACAGGACTGGGGAGAAAAATATTTGGTTCAAAGCTGCCCAAGCAGCCAGGACATGAGGGGTCAAGATCCAAGAAAGAAGAGAAAAAAGCAAAGTCCAATATTTGGCACTAAATATCAACAGTAATTAGGCTCTGACTTTAAAATAAATAAAAAATCAAATGGAAATTCCAGAGCTGAAAAATGCAATCATTGACCTTAAGAACTCACTAGATTAAGTCAAATTTAACAGTTTTACCAGATATAACATAGACGAAGTGAGGATCATGAATTGGAAAAAAAAACAGTAGAAAATAACCAGACTAAAGCATAGAGAGAAAATACAGAAAAGAGCCTAAGAGGCATATGGAATATGGTTAAAAAAAAAAAAAAAAAAAGTCTAACATACATGTAATTTGAATCCCAGAAGGGGAGGAGGGATAGATTGAGGCAAAAGAAATAGCTGGAGATAATGGCCACGAATTTTCCAAAATTAAAAGGAATATAAAATCACAGATTCAAGGAACATTATGAATACCAAGAAGAATAAATATTAATAAGACTTCAACGAGGCACATCTTACTCAAACTGCTGAAAAACAAAGACAGAGACAAAAGCAGCTATTAGTGGAGGTGAGGAATATATTGCCTTTAAAGAAGAAACAATAAGAGTTAAAGCCGACTACAAAGTGCTGGCAGAAAATAACTGCTTACTAAAATTCTATACCGAGTGAAAATATCCTTTAAAAGCAAAGGTGAAAAAAAGGCATTTCCAGACAGAAAGTGTGCACTAAAAAGTTAACACAGCAGCCTGAGACTGCTCTCCTTAGAAAGGCCTGCTTGTAAGGATGACCTTGGTTGGTATCTGGGAATTTGGGTTTCAGGAGAGTTCCCACCATTCCTGGGACTGATAAGAGTGCCTCAATACGCCTACACTGCTTTTGTTTGTTTGTTTTTGTTTTTGCAGTACGCAGGCCTCTCACTGTTGTGGCCTCTCCCATTGCGGAGCCTGTGCTCCGGACTCGCAGGCTCAGCGGCCATGGCTCACGGGCCCAGCCGCTCCGTGGCACGTGGGATCTTCCCGGACCGGGGCACGAATCCGTGTCCCCTGCATCGGCAGGTGGACTCTCAACCACTGCGCCACTAGGGAAGCCCACACCTACACTGTTTGTACAAACAATGTGGCTTATGCTGAACCCCTGCTTTCCTTCTTGGAGTCTGGAATCTTGGTATATGCTAGGTAGAGAGTGCCTATATTAAACTTCCCCCAGTAAAAACTTGGGTACTGAGTCTCTAATGAGCTTCCCTGGTAGACAATATTTCACACATGTTGTCACAGTTCAATTTTGGAATTAAGTGTGTCCTACATGACTCCACTGGGACAGGACTCTTGGAAACTCATGTCTAGTTTCCTGCAAACTTCATCTCATGCACCTTTTCCCTTTGCTGATTTTGCTCTTATCCTTTTACTGTATTAAAATTTAAACACAAGCATGACTATCTGATGAGTCCTGTGGGTCCTCTTAGTGAATCATCGAACCCAACGTTGGTCTTTAGGACCCCTTGTACAGACAGAAATGGAGAATCTATCACTAGAAGACCCAGAGTAAAGAAATCAAGAAGGGAGAATGAAAATGACCCCAGCAAGAAATATGGAAATGTAGGAAGGAAAAAAAAAAAAGAGTAATGGAAAGAGTAAATAAGTGTGTAAATATAAAAATAACAATAAATGACAATAATGTTTTATAGGATTTAAAACGAGTCAAATTACAATACAACAATAACATAAAAGAAAGGAGGGAGAAAATGGAGTTAAAATGTTCTTAGGGCTTCCCTGGTGGCACAGTGGTTGAGAGTCTGCCTGCCGATGCAGGGACACGGGTTCATGCCCTGGTCTGGGAGGATCCCACATGCGGCGGAGCGGCTAGGCCTGTGAGCCATGGTCGCTGAGCCTGTGCTTCCGGAGCCTGTGCTCCGCAACGGGAGAGGCCACAACAGTGAGAGGCCCGCGTACTGAAAAAAAAATGTTCTTAGATTCTAGCACTGACTGTGAAGTGATGAAAGTAGTAATTCATATAACATTTTTGGTAGTCAGAAATGATTGTGTAATATTTAAGGTAGCCACTAAAATAACAGAAGAATAAATAATAAAAAGGAAAATGGATAACAAAAATTTGATTAATACACAAGAAGTCAAAAAAGAAAAAGGAAACTAAAACAGATGGAACACAAAGAAAATAGTAGGAAGGTAAAAATAAACACAAATAAATCAATAATTAAATAAATGTAAGTACATTAAATATACCAATAAAAAAATTGTCAAACCAAACCAAAAAACCCCAACTATATGCCGCTTAAAAGAGTCATACCGTAAATATAAATATAAAGACATATAGAGGTTGAAAATAGAAGGATGGAAAAAAGTTATGCAAACAGTAATCAAAAGAAAGAAGCATTACTAGAGATAGAGGGACATGTGACAATAATAAAAGGGTCATTAAACCCACAAGAAGAATATAAATACTATTTAATTAACAGAATTAAAAAGAGCAACTGACAAACCTATAATCATTGTGGGAGACATTAACATTTCTCTTTAGATAAATGAGAAGTAGCAAACACAAAAAAACTGTAAGAACACAGACGATCTCAACAAAACAAATAACAAACTTGACCTAATTTACAGATATAAATTATGTACTGCAGACCATTACTTCACAATATAGAGCTTTTCAAGCATATATAGAAGGGTTAAATTGATCTTATGCTGGGGTTTAAAGCAAGCGTTAACCTTCAAAAAACTGAAATCATTCAGACTATGTTCTCTGCCACTGTGTAACTAAGCCAGAAATCAAAACCCAAAAGTGTACATAGTAAAATCCCCAAATGTTTGCACCTAAGCACCAGTCTTACAAATAATCCATGAGTCAAAGAAGAATTCACAATGGAAATCAGAAAATCAAATTAAAACTTGTGAAATCTAGTTAAAGCTAGAGGAAATGCATAGCTAAAAATGTAAAAAGGAAAGCTGAAAAATCAATGACCTAGGTACCCATCTCAAAATGTGACTGGGTGGAAGAGAACAAAGAAAATCAAGTCTGAAGAAAGTAGAAGGAAAGAACCAATTAAGATAAGAATTTAACGACCTAAAAATAAAAGTACAAATGAGAAAGTTGACAGAGCCATTACTTAGTTCTTTGAAAAGACTAACACAAGTGATAAACTCCTAGTAAGACTAATTAAGAAAGACATCATAATTTCTCCATATCAAGAATAAAAATCAGGGGACTTCCCTGGTGGCACAGTGGTTAAGAATCTGCCTGCCAATGCAGGGGGACATGGGATCGAGTCCTGGTCCGGTAAGATCCCACATGCCGCGAAGCAGCTAAACCCGTATGCCACAATTACTGAGCCTGCACACCACAACCACTGAAGCCTACGCACCTAGAGCCTGTGCTCCTCAACAAGAGAAGCCACCGCAATAAGAAGCCCACGCACCGCAATGAAGAGTAGCCTCCACACGCCACAACTAGAGAAAGCTGGCGCGCAGCAACAAAAACCCAACACTGCCAAAATAAATAAATAAATTTATTTTTTTTAAAAAGAATAAAAATCAGGACACAGCTATAATTGCACAGATGTTTAAAAGATAGTAAAAGGATATTTGAACATTATAACACTATATTTGAAAATTTAGATGAAATAGTCAAATTCCTAGGGGAAAAAAACAAGGTACCAAGAGTAAAACAAGAAAAGAAAATCTGATAGTCCTGTGTCTATGAATGATATTAAATGTCATTAAAAACCTTCCGACACAAATCTCCCATGCAGAAGAATCCCAAGTAATTTATGCAGACACTGTGCCCTCAAAGAAGTGGGGCACAACTCACCACTCCTTAAGTATGGCTGCACATAATGACTTCCTTCCAGAGAGAAAAAAGGTGGGAAAAAAGAGTAACTTTACAGAGAAGAATCCTGACAAACCCCACCTCGATCAAGTGATCAAGGTATCTATCAACATAAGTCATGCTGATGGCATGTACCCTTGATACGATGTGGTAAAAACTGCACTTTTACCTCTGTGGTCTTCCTCCTCCAAACACAGTCTAATCATAAAGAAAACCATCAGACAAATCCCAAATGAGGAACATTCTCAACAAAATACCTGGCCAGCACTCCACAAAATTCATGGCCATTAAAAACAAGGAAAGTCTGATAAACTGTCAAAGCCAAGAGGAGCCTAAGGACACATGATTACTAAATGCAATGTGGTGTCCTGGATGGGATCCTGGAACAGAAAAAGGACATTAAGTAAAAACGAAGGAAATAGGAATAAAATATGGACGATAGATCTGTATATCAGTGTGTAAGAGAACTAAATCCTTAACTACTATAATGGAAAGTCAATAAATAATGTCTAAATTTTTTTAAAAAATCAAGATAAGTTTAAGGGACTTCCCTGGTGGCGCAGTGGTTGGGGGTCCGCCTGCCGATGCAGGGGACACGGGTTCGTGCCCATGTCCGGGAGGATCCCACATGCCGCGGAGCGGCTGGGCCCGTGAGCCATGGCCGCTGAGCCTGCGCGTCCGGAGCCTGTGCTCCGCGGCGGGAGAGGCCACAGTGGTGAGAGGCCCGCGTACCGCAAAAAAAAAAAAAAATCAAGATAAATGTAAGAACATTACTTAGAAATGCGGAGGTGAATTTTGAAGAAACTGTGAAAAAAGTAGACAGATCCTGTGGAAATAGAAAGGGGCATGAGGGAAGCAAGGCAGAACCTGCTACTTTTTGTTATAAATCTTTCGGTACCATTTAACTTTTTAAACTCTGCATATGCCTTACTTTGATAAAAATTAACTCAAAACAGACCAAACAAAAGCACCCTTCTAAACAAAACTTAGGTTAAATAGGAAATCAAAAATAACCATTACAAGCCATGTTCCTGGGACAAACTCGAATTTGAAGTCCTGCAGTCCTAGGTTCGAATCCCTTACAATGAGACCCTGGCCCAAACTTTCTGGGCTTCAATTTCCTTATATGTAACAACACCTAACTATAGGGTTGTTGAAGGACTAAAGGGGTAATAGATGGAAAAGTATACTCCCCCCACCCCATCCATGCCTACACTAAAGCCCTCAGGAAATGGTTGCTGATACCGTCTTCATTACGCAGTAATGAATCTAGCAATCTGCGGTTCCCAGACATCATCTACTCTATACAACCCCAAACTGTTGTGTTCTAAGGCAAAAGTGATCAGAACCCTGGTCCTCAAGTATTCCGTAGGCGCCAATCCTTAAGCATCAACACACGTAGGGGTGTAAAGACATTGCTGAATATGGATAGTTTCAAAAATGAAATCCGTGTTGCAGGGAGCCTGACGACCCACTATAAATTTAGTTTCCGTAGGGGTGTTGAAGGCTAGGTCGGCGGGGGACCAGCGGACAAGACTCCTTAACTCACGGCCCTGCCTCCCCGTAAAACTACAGATCCCAGAGGCAGCGCGCCCAGCGACGCGGGCCGCACCCCCCCCCAAGCTCGCAAGGCCTATCGGGAGTTGTAGTCTTTCCGGGCTGGATCGCTTACCTGAGGGATTGCGTTGTCAGCCTCGGACCCTCCGCTCCGGTCTAGGAAGAAAGTGCCGAGGCGCGGCATAAGGATCTCTGTGCGCACCGGGAGCTTCTCGTGGGACATCAGGATGTCGTCCAAGGAAAGAAAGTTCTCCTCAGGCCCCAGCGCACCCGACTCCACCCGGAAATAAGCCTCGGACATGGCGGCGGCTTGAGCTTCTCCGTTTCCACTCTTGGTGATTCGGGAGAGTCAGGGATGTAAAAGAAAGAGGAGGCGGCTGAGGCCGGTCAGGACTGTGAGGGTTGAGGATGTGGCTGCGGCCACCAGGCTGGATTCAAACGCTTTTACCGCGCCCGGGGACGGGCCAGACAAGAGCAGTCGATCCAGGCGGATCTGCCCAGGCAGAAGCAATCGACAAAGTCTGCGGATTTGGTTCAGCGCTACCCAAGGGAGGGGGAGCAGTAGGTGGATCCGCCTGGAGATTTTTTGCAGCTCTGTAGCCCAGTGTGAGAACTTTAAAAAGCAGCTGGAAATGCCTTTGAAACTGCAAGATGCATTTGCACTGGATTGTCTTTATGTGGTCCTTTAAACGTTTATATGAAATTTAAAACACTTTGCAACACGTTTGGGGGCTTAAAAAAGGATATCATTGCACCCTCTCTCCCAGGCTTGATCCGTTCTGACCTGTTTACTACAGTTTGTCAATCTCTGTGAATATCTGTTAATCTTGGTACTTGAAAGAAACATTCAAAACAAAACAAAACTCTAGCACTAGCTCCAGATAGTTATTATGGACTATTTGTAGTATTTTGGAGGAGGTGTAGAGTGGCAGGAAGGGTGGAGCACAGCACACGTGGCTTGCAAAGGCCCTGAGTCTACTTCAGGGCCCCCCCGGTTCACCTTAACATCAAGTGGCAATCTCCTTTTGTGGCTTTTATTTTAAATCCTTAAGAGAGGAAATCTGATCGGCCCAGTTCATCTCTTTGAGGCAGGCACATTGGTCATAGGTGGCCAGCCACTCTGTAGATTGGGTGCCTGTGTCAGTGCCACAGGGACAGGGAAGGGGTCATGTTACAGGTACCAGACTTGGGGGCTCAGGGGCATGGGTGGTGGCAGAGTGTTGAGAGAGGCACTACAGAACTTATTTCATAAAGAAGGACATTTTCTGGGGCGACTAGAGCTGTGAGCAGAGGGTTCCTAGGAAAGGAATGTGTGTTAACCATGTTTTTTATGTTGTGTATTTTATGATGCTTTGACATCTTGGGACCTTGCAGCCCCGAGGGAACTGTTCCTCCCAGGGTGAGCTAATTCCTAGAGTAACAAACAACTTGCCTATGAACCTGCCTGCCATGTACAAAGCAACTGATCCAAAGCCCACATCCCAACCACTTCCTTTATCTAACTCCCACATACCAAGCCAATATTTCCCCTGCCCTAAATCACCCCAGGGCCAAGAACTGGACAACTAAGAGACCAACCTTATTCAAACTATCCACTCCTAGGTTTGTTCAGACTTGCCTACTCTGCCTCACCCATTTCTTCCCACAGAAACCACAGTAAAGGTTCTGGGCCATATTCTCCCCTTGCTCCTTGTGCCTCCTGACTGACCCTGGTACTCCCCTGTGTGGCCCTGCATGGCATGATGTGCCCCCTTCCCTTGGGAGTAATAAAACTTCTTTCAGTGGCACTGACCACTCTGTGTCATCACTCAGTGACCAATATAAGTTAAATCCTGGGCATCGTCAAAACCAGAAGCGGTGGGGGAGTGGGCCACATTATGGAAAGCCTTGGGTGCTATCCTAGGGAGTTAGACTATTCCATAGGAAATGGGAGAAAAAGTGTAAGGTTCTTGAGCAGGTAGTAACATATATCTGAGCTTTAAGAAGAGAATTCTGGCAGTGGGGTGAAGAAGGGAGAGATTAGATGCAGGTAAGTCGGTCTGGAAGCTGTTCCGTGGGCAGTACCTGGCAAGCAGTCGGATATAGGAAGGAACGGACAGAGAGGGTCAGAGATGACTCAGGTTTTTAACTTGGTTGACTAGGTGGATGGAGGTGTCACTAATTGCTGTACAGAGCACGGGAATATGGGCGGTTTGAGGAAAATACATGTTTGATTTGGCACTCATGGAGTCCAGGAGCCGCTGAACAGGCAGGTGTGCAGCCCAGTGGAGAAACCAGCATTGAACTTTCAGTTATCTATTTTGTGGTAGTTACATGAGAGTCTTTTTCTTTATCTTTTTTTTCCCCTGCGATGCTCGACTTGCGGGATCTTAGTTCCCCGACCAGAAATTGAACCCTCACCCTCGTAGTGAAAGCACAGAGTCCTAAGCACTGGATCGCCAGGGTTATCTATTTGTGGTAGTTACATGGGAGTCCTTTTCTTTATCATATTTTAAATGCTCAGTTTGCTACACAATCCAATACAAAAATAAACATAATTCATATCCAAAACTTATGATTTCTAGGATGAATGGATGTAGGGTACTGGATATAGTTTAGGATAGAAATATAAGTTAATTTGTCTAATTGAAGGCAATGTAGGTTATTTGCTGACAAAGAGAGTAAGCTATTTTTTATGTTGAAACTGTTGAGATGGATGCTTAATGATCTATCAGTGCCAAAGAAAGGCATTACTTTTGTACAGAGACTAGAATATTGGCTCTAAACTCAAATACCACAGTTATTTTGATACTAAGGTAACAGGCCAGTGTTTAAGATGAAATCAGAGTACCTTGGTTTTCTTATTTAACGTCCTGGCTCATCCATGAAACTATTATTCATTTCGTGTATGTTTTTTCTCTATTTAGTCTGTTTTCTCCTTGAACTAATAAGTGAATAAGCCAGAAAAAGTGAAATGAGTGAAAGTTTGAGCTTATGATGCTAAACAATTACATTAATTCATTGACAAAAGGGGCACATAGTTTATCAAGTATAGATCTGTTTATAGCCTAAAGAGCCAGCCATGCTTCTTTTTTTTAAGAAAGCTTGTGTCCCTTAGTCCCCAGCCAACCAATCTACATACCAGAATTACACTGAACAGAATTTCAGTATATTTATAATATTCAAAGTATATTCAATATATTTACAATATATGGAATTTCTGTCTTCTGAAAGGTATCTGCTGGATCCCTGAAAAATAGAATCATTTTCCCACTGTAATCATTTCAAGATTGCAGAATTGTAGAACTGTGTAGCATATACAGACTTTAGATAAAGCAAAACTACAAGCAGCATTAAATCTGTGTTTTTTTGAATACCCGTGCTTTCTAAATTTCTTCCATTGAGTTGGGGGGCTGTGATGCAAGTGACAGAAATCCAAATCCAGGGGTGGGGGCAGGGGAAGACCTACGGGGGGGCGGGGTAAGGAAAGAAACAAAGAAATATATTGGACACCATCCTTCAAGTTGCTTGCTCAGCCAGAAGTTTTAGGGTGTTCCGTGATCCCTCTTCCCTTACACCCTTAACTGGTCCATCAGCAAATGTTGGCTCTGCCTTCATACTATTTCCAGAATCTGCCCATTGCTCATCACTCTGGTCCAGGCCACCATCATCCCTTGCCTGGATTTTTCAGTAGCTTCCTATTTTAGTCTTGCTTCTGCCTATGACCTCCTTATTGTTCCTTGAAAACCCCGGGCACACTCATTCCTCAGGGCTTGGCACTGTCTGTTTCTGCTCCCTAGATTGCCTTTCTATTGGATTTCCACATGGCTGGTCCTGTTTCGTGTTTCCTCCAAAGTCACCTTGAGTAAATGAAGCTTTCTCAATGAGACCTTCCCTAGCCCTTCTATCTACAGTTTTAACTCTCCCCCACTGGCACCAAGTATGCCCTCCCCTTTCCCCCTCAGCCCTGACTATTCTCTAATGTCCTATGTATCTTCCTTATTTATCTTGCTGATTATCACCCCTACTGGAACATTAGCTCCGTGAGGGCAGGGATTCTTTTTGGTGTATCTTTCACTGCTGTATCCCCACGGCTTAGTGCATGGTAGGCACTTCATAAATATTTATTGAATGAATTTGTGGTTCTTTATTTATAGTAATTATATTATTTTCTTTTAAAATATGAAGTAAAAACAATGAATCAGTTTTAAGTAAATAATAGTACAAGTGATGTACAGATATTACAACAGGAGCAAAGGGTAGCAGTGAAACATTGAAAACACTGGACTTAAGTGATTAAAAATACTTTGCCAAGGTACAGGTTCCAGTCACATCTAACTTTCTACATCCATAAGCTCCAGTCAATAATAATGCCGTGATGAAAGCTCATTGACTGGACCCTGCTCAGTTAAATGTGTTAAAGTTTGGTGCAACAGTATTGAATTTGACTTTTATACCAACTGTGAAACTGGAATGCTTAAGAGTCGACAAGATTTAAAATGGCTTAGTCTCCTATCTATGAAACATTTCCAGCAGCCATTTATACTCAATTGCTGTGTTACTTCTGGGATCTGACAGGCCTGGGTAGAGTCCAACTTCCAACACTTCAAGTGGCTCTGAGAGCTCGGGTGAGTTATTGATTGGAAACTTCTTTTCTTTTCTTTTTTTAAGTTTGTTTTTGGCTACGTTGGGTCTTCGTTGTTGCATGTGGGCTTTCTCTAGTTGCAGCGAGCGGGGTCTACTCTTTGTTGCGGTGCGTGGGCTTCTCGTTGCGGCGGCTTCTCTTATTGCAGAGCACCGGCTCTAGGCGCACAGGCTTCAGTAGTTGTGGCACACAGGCTCAGTAGTTGTGGCTCACGGGCTTTAGAGCGCAGGCTCAGTAGTTGTGGCACACGGGCTTAGTTGCTCCGTGGCATGTGGGATCTTCGCAGACCAGGGCTTGAACCTGTGTCCCCTGCATTGGCAGGTGGATTCTTAACGAGTGTGCCACCAGGGAAGTCCCAGGAAGCTTATTTTCTGCATCTGTAAAATGGGAATTATATGATAGTAGCTCAAGAGTTTTGGTGAAAGTGGAATGAATGAACCAGTCTACGCAGAGTGCTTAGCTCAGGGCCTGGCCTATAGTAAGGGCTCAGTAAACATCCTCAGTATCATCAATATTCATATGCATTTGTTCACTGCTGTATCCTTAGCGTTCCAAATGATACTTGGCACGTAGCAAACACTCAATAAACATTTGTTAAGTAACTATCGTCATTCATTACTGTCATCATTGATAAAGGCTTGGCTACGCTTGCCCGCCCCCCCATTCAAGTTTCTAAATGTACTCGAAGATGATAAATGATTATTCTTCAACTTTTCCCTGAAAACATTGTTAGAATTTATCTCTTATGAGTTCAAACTCTTAAAATTTTTTAATTTTGAAATTACAGTACTATGTTTGAAAAGTTATTATGTAAGGTTAATGGATTTAAATCACTGGAGTTCATTTTTACATAATTTAAATGTTCTTTTGGTTGAGCTATTTCTTGAGCGCTGCTTCAAAACGCCTTCAATGAGATCAAAATAAACTGATGGGCATAATGCAACCTTATGTGTGGGTACTGCCGATTTTAGATCCTTCCCACAATCTTCAGCAGAAATTGTAAATGCATCTTATATATTCAGAGACTTTGTGTGTCACCCTCATAACTTGGCAAAGGAGCAGATATCGCATCAGTATAACAGAGGTAACTCATTTAATCCAACTTTTCTTTTTCTGTGTTCCCAGCTCCATAAAAATACCCTTTCCTCCCATTCTTATATTTTTATCTTTTTCTGGTAATTTATTATATAATTGAATCCATGTTCTGAGAGCCAGAGTTTTTCTCAGTCCGAAGGAAGAGGAGTGGCAAGTAAATCCATTAGTTTAAGGAGAATATGGGGGAAGAACAAGCTGTCGTTTATTTATCAAGTTATTCAGATGCCTTAGACTTCCCTGGCGGTCCAGGGGTTAAGACTCCATGCTTCCACTGCAGGGGGCACGGGTTCAATCCCTGGTCAGGGAACTAAGATCCCACATGCTACATGGTGTGGCCAAAAAAAAAAGATGTTCAGACGCCTATTAGACACCCTGGGGCTGCTGATGTGAACGCGTAGAACAATGTGACGTGTTCTGGGCTGTTAAGGATATTGGTGCCCAGTGAAGGAAACAGTAACATGAGCCGTGTCCAAAATGTTGTGGAAGTTCAGGAAGAGTGGGGACTTCTGACCTGGACAGCAGAGGGGTTTACAAGGTCTTTACAGAGGAAGGGGCATCAGAATGGGGCCTTCAAGGGTGAGTAGGACTTTTCCAGCAGGCCCACGAATGCGAGGAGGGGTCATCCCAGACCCAAGGATCAACTTCAAGCAAAGATGTGGGATCATGGAAGTTCAGAACCAAACTTCTTGCCTTTCACACCAGTCCCTCCTTTTGCCTTGCATCTGCTGGTTAATGGCTTCACCATCTGCCTGATTACCTGTATCTTCATATGGCAAGTAACAGGAGAATCCAGCTCAAACCAGCTTAAGTGACAAGGGATTCTAGACTCCAAAACTTGAGTCCAAGACTTCATGGTCGGTTAGTGCAACAGCCTCCCAAGACTGTCACTAGAAATCTAATCTTTGCTTTGCTCTGTACGTAGTCATGTCCAGTTATGGCTCATTCCCCTGGGGGTCACAAGATGTTTGCCAATTAAGTCAGGTCTACAAGCATCTTTATTCTTGTCCAAACAAGGAGATCATCTGGTCCCAATAGAGAGTTCTGACATTCATGGTCACTGACAGGTTTAGTTCACATGCTCACTCCTGAACCCAAAGCTAGAGCCAGAGCAATGGAATGAGCTAATTAGTGTAAGTCACTCAAGGCCCACCTTGAAAGCTGGGATGGGGTCAGTTTCCCTAAAGCACATGGGCTGCACAACAGGGGAGACTGGAAGCCAATTTCTGTGTGACAACCTAGGTGCTTTTAGGAAAGCAGAAGCTGGGTAGAAAACAAATAAATGTCTACTGCAATCACTATCCAATTCAGGACCCTGGGAAGAATTCAATATTACTTCCTCTCTCACCTCCCCATATCCAACCTTTCAATAGGTTCTGCTAATGCTACCTTTTTTTCATTCTTTTGTCCATAAAATTGCCTTTGTTCAAGCCCTCATCACTTCTCACCTGTACTCTCAAAATGCCTCCTGACCGGTTTTTCTCTGCCTCTGCTCTCTCCATCTTCCAAAGTTTCCCTTGCACTATTCCCATAGTGATCTTTCTGCCCCAAAGATCTGATCTTATTGCTACCCTGCTTACAACCCAAGTGGCTCCCCATGGGTTACAGAATAAATTCTAAACTCCTCGGTAAGTCATACATGTCTTCCATGATCTGTGTATCAGTTTGCTAAGGCCACCATAACAAAATACCACAGACTGGGTGACTTAAACAACAGAAAAGTTCTCACAGTTCTGGAGGCTGAAAGTCCAAGATCAAGGTGTCGGCAGGGGTGGTTTCTCCTGAGGCCTCTCTCCTTGGTTGCAGATGGCGCCTTCTTGCTGTGTTGTCACATGGCCTCTCCTCTGTGCACGCACATCTCTGGTATTTCTTTCTTATAAGGACACCAGTCATATTGGAGTAGGGTCTCGCCCTTATGAACTCATTTTACCTTAATTACCTTTTTAAAGGCGCTAATTCCAAATACAGTCACGTTGGAGGTTAGGGTTTCAATATATGAATTAGCGGGGCGGGGGGGCACAATCCAGTCTGTAATAATCTGGTTTCTATCTTCAGCCTCTGATAGTTACTCATTGTTACCCAACAATACGGTTTCCCAAGAGCAAAGATTAGCTAGAGATATCTGATTGAACACAACCACACACACCGCCCTTCCTACTTCCTGCCTCACATGTCCTGAAACGACACCTTCTGTCTCTCTGTAGGTATTTCTGTCTATACGTGAAACCCATAAAAACACAGGAAAGCAATAAAGAGTGCCACCAGAAGAGCAGATTATTCACGAATTCCTGTAAGATAGAAAGCAGGTGGGATCAGATTGACAGAAAAACTGGAGCAAAGAAAAACACAGCTTAAACATGGATAGAAAAAAACCCAAAAACAAAACTACTACCTAGGAAACTAGAACAGTTCAGGGATATTCTAAGCTCAGCCAACAGACCTAGAGCAGGAGGAGGTGCTGGGGCAAGAGACGGGTTATCTGTACACATGAGAGCCAGGTCAGGGCTTGCTTCCATAGCACAGAGTAAAACTGGAAGAATGTCATAAAAATTAGCATGGCCCCTGGCTCAAGGATGATGTGAACTTGTAAAGCATTCCGTATTTTTGATAGTATCGCCCCACAGATTACATGCTAATCACAAAGAAGAAAGTGTACTTTTACAATGCAAGGATCTGATGGTCACCACCCAAAAGAAGTGATCCAACCTAACATATCAATGACGGGAAAACTTGATATTATGTGTCTATAGATGTCAGGCAGTATAATGTATGCTGAATCCCCTATGAAGAATTCTTGCCAAAATAGTTAACCTGATTCCAATCAAGCCTCTTGACTCAACTCTATAAGAAATGTGGGAGTGAGTGAGGGGGGTTTAAGAAAACGTTAAACGACACCAAGAAGAAACAAGTAGAAGAAATCAGAACGTGGAGCCTCCTAAGAGGGCACCTAGTAAAATACTGTCTCAGGGAATCTGGTGTGTTGACTGTAAGACAGAAATTTCTGACCTCAGAATGGCTTAACATGATGCGTCACAACCCTCTCGGGTATACAAAAATCTCTCTAAGAATCAAGGGCCTGCCTCACTGCTCCTCTCAGCTAGACAGTAATGCTTCTAAGACTTCTAAGGGAGTGGTCTGATACCAGCATCACAGGGAACTCAAGATAAAAAAAAAGACATCAGGGCTTCCCTGGTGGCGCAGTGGTTGAGAGTCCGCCTGCCGATGCAGGGGACACGGGTTCGTGCCCCGGTCCGGGAAGATCCCACGTGCCGCGGAGCGGCTGGGCCCGTGAGCCATGGCCGCCGAGCCTGCGTGTCCGGAGCCTGTGCTCCGCAATGGGAGAGGCCACAACAGCAAGAGGCCCGCGTACCACAAAAAAAAAAAAAAAAAAAAAGACATCAGCCTGATCCTGATGTCATGAGACTTTGGAGGACTCTTGAAAATGGTGTGTGTATTTTGCATGTGAGAGAAAGGCGAATGCAGACGGTCTTCAACTTGTGATGGTTCTACTTAAAACTTTTCAGCTTTACAATGGTGCAAAAGTGATAAGCATTCAACAGAAACCACACTTCAAATTTTGAATTTTGACCTTCTCCTGGGCTGGTGGTATGCGGTACAATACTCTCTCGTGATGCTGGCCAGTGGCAGCAAGCCCGCGGCTCCTGATCAGCCAGGTGGTCATGAGGGTAAACCATCAGTACACGTACAAACACCCTGTACCCAGACAACCACTCTGTTTTTCACTTTCAGCACAGTATTCAATAAATTACATGAGACATTCAACACTTTGTTATAAAATAGGCTTTGTGTTAGATCATTGTGTCCAACTGTAGGCTAACGTAAGTGTCCTGAGCATGTTTAAGGCAGGCAAGGGTAAGCTATGATGTTGGGTAGGTTCGGTGTATTTAATGCATCTTAAACTTGTGATATTTTCACTTTATGATGGTTTATCAGGATGTACCCTCATCATCAATTGAGGAAGATCTGTAATTTGTGGCCAGAATGCAGACCACGGCAGTTTTTAAAACATAGCTTCAAATTCTCTGAAACTGGGTGGGCTTTGTGACTACTTCAAACAATAGTGTATGATGGAAGGGATGCAGTGTGACTTCTGAGGCTAGGTCATAAAAGGAATGCAAGTCCTATTCACCAAAACATTCATTCTCAGGGCCATGAGGCATTATATAAGAAAACTGACTACTCTGAGGCCACCATGCTAGAGAAGCTACATGGATATGCCCTGGTGGGCATTCCTAGCTGAGCCAGCCTTTCAGCCATCACAACCAAGGTGTCAGACATGAGAGCAAAGGCATCTTGGATGCTTCAGCCAGTCCATCTGCCAACTGAATATCACCACTGACTTTTTTCAACGTCATGTGAAACAAAGAATCACTTGAATTTGTGGTCCACAAAATTGTGAGATATAAGATAGTTGTTTTAAGCCACTGAAGTTAAAATGTTCTTTATATAGACAACCAGGGCATAATTTGGCTCTTCAGAAAGTCAGTGTCATGGGGGTGGGGGAAGATGGTGTGTCAGTTTAAAGGGCTATGGCAACCAAATACAGTAAGTCAGCCTTGATTGGCTCCTGGTTCAAAAAACTAGATGACAAATACTTTGGGGACAAGTAGAGAGACTTGAACACAGACTAGTGGATAATTTTCAGGAAATTATTGTAAATTTTGTTAGATATGAACATAGTATTATGGTTGTACAGAAAAATGTCTATTTCTAGGAGATGCTTCCTGAAGTAATTATAGAGCAAGTGTCATTGTGATCACAACTTACTTTACAATGGATCAGCAAAACGATCTCACACACACATGTGCACACAAAGTAAATATAGCAAAAGGTTACAATTGTTTGAATCTGGGTACTAGGTATATGAGTGTCCATTATACAATTCTTTTAACTTTTCTGAATGTGAACATTTTTGTAATAAAGAGTTGAGGGGAAAAAAAGATCAGGGAAAATCATGAAAACGTTCCCAACTTCATTAGTCATCAAGGAAATGCAAATTAAAACCAAAATGCGATACCACCCACCAGAACGGCTAAAATGAAAAGGACAGAAAGTGTTGGCAAGACTGTGAAGCAAGTGGAATTCCTTCATAGACCACTGGTGGAAGCATAAATGGTACAACCATTTTGGAACACTGTTGGCAGTATCTACTAAAGCCCACGTATATCTACCCTATGATTCAGCAACGCCTCTCCCATAAGAAATCCATATTCATGTTCATCAAGAGATATGTACAAACACTATTGATAGAGGTCTCAAACTGAAAACTACCCAAATATACATCAACAGGAGAATGAGTAGATAAATATACACTCATAAACTGGAATGCTATACACCCACAAGAATGGAGAAACCACAACCACACATGATACTGTGGACAAATCACACAAACGTGCTAAGTAAAAGAAGACAGACACCAAAGAGTACACACTATATGATTCCATTGCTTTCATAAAGATTGATTCGAACATTTTAATAAAGATAACACAAATCTACAGCAGTAGAAGTCAGGATAGTTACCCTTGGAGGTGTAGTGACTGGAAGGGGACACAAGGGTCCAGGATGTTGGTAACGTTCTCTTTCTTGATCTGGGTGCTGATTACAAGGGTGTGCTAACTTTGAGCAATTTCCTGTGTCCTCTGCCTGTCTCTCTAGAAATGCTGGGTTTCTGGTATGCTCCTCACTCTTCAAGTTCACTCATGCCTCAATGTCTTTGCCATGCTGTTCCCTCTGCTTTGCACTGCCTTTTCTACCTGTCTTCGCCTGGCTAGTCTCTACTCCTTCTTTACTTCTCAGATCAGAAGTTCTGTCCTCCACAAAGCCTTCTCTAACCTCCAGATTCAGCTAAATTCCTTTTTTCCATCTGTCCTATACAGTAGCATCCACTCTAGACAGTTATACTAATACTGTATTACACTGAAATTCTTTGGACTCCTCTGCTAGACCACAAGCTCTTTGAAGGCAATAGTTTCATTCACTGACATAAACCAGTATTTGGTGAGTTTGCTAAAGTGCCTCAACTAAATCTCCCTCAATATACGTGAACGAAATGTGTCATGAGCCCTATATTGTTCTTACTTATTTATTTATAATAAATTTATTTATTTTTGGCCGCGTTGGGTCTTTGTCACTGCACGCGGGCTTTCTCTAGTTCCTGCGAGCAGGGGCTAGTCTTCGTCGCGGTGCGTGGGTTCCTCACTGTGGTGGCTTCTCTTGTTGCGGAGCACAGGCTCTAGGTGTGCGGGCTTCAGTAGTTGTGGCACGTGGGCTCCGTAGTTGTGGCTCACGGGCTCTGGAGTGCAGGCTCAGTAGTTGCGGTGCATGGGCTTAGTTGCTCCGCGTCATGTGGGATCTTCCCGGACCAGGGCTTGAACCCATGTCCCCTGCACTGGCAGGCGGATTCTTAACCACTGCACCACCAGAGAAGTCCCCCTGTATTGTTTTCAAAATACAGCCTGGAGACCCAGATTGAATAAAAAATAGTGATATTATCTAACTTTGATATATGAAAAGATAATGCAATACTTTTCTAATTTTTAGAGAGTCACTTTTTAGTTTTATAAATTTGATTTCATTTTAAGCAAAGTTTAAACTCCTCATCTTAAAACCAGCAACTGTAACAAAAAGATACCCTTTTTTTCACTTATCAGATAGGCAAAGATTTTAAAAAATTGAGAAGACACTGTGTTAGACAGGACTATATATTGGTTTGACCTCTTTGGAGGGCAATTCAGCTACTATCAAAATATAAAGTGAACATATTTTTTATGTAGTAATTCTATTTCTAGAATTTTTCTATAATATCCTACACATGTGTGAAAAGATACATACAAGGACATTCACTGAAGCATTGTTCCTCAGAGCAAAAGATTAGCATCAACTAAAGGCCTATCAATAGGATGCTGGTAAAACAAGGCCATTTTACTATGGAACACTACAAACCCATTAAAACGAAGGAGGCTGGACTTCCCTGGAGGCACAGTGGTTGAGAATCTGCCTGCCAATGCAGGGAACACCAGTTCCAGCCCTAATCTGGGAAGATCCCACATGCTGCAGAGCAACTAAGGCAGTGCACCACAACTACTGAGCGTGCGATCTAAAGCCCATGAGCCACAACTACTGAGCCCGCATGCTGCAACTACTGAAGCCCATGCACGCAGAGCCTGTGCTCTGCAACAAGAGAAGCCACCGCAATGAGAAGTCCGCGCACAGCAAAGAAGACTAGCCCCTGCTTGCTGCAACTAGAGAAAGCCTGCGTGCAGCAACGGAGACCCAACACAGCCAAAAATAAATAGATAAATATATTTTTTTAAAAAAAGAAAAGAGGCTGATTCATATTACTGATCTGATCTGATATCCGAGTTATATTCTTTTTTTAAAAAACTATTGATTTTATTGATAAAGATAATTGATAAAGAATGCAAGTCAAAGGTACACATCTGAAAACATCAACTTTAAACTCTGATTTACTCAGTATTAATTTTAGGTGATAGATTAAGTAAAATTAATGATACAAGCCAAATGATGCCTGCATCAAATTCAGTGTGCATAATGCTCTTGACAGCATCAAAGGAATTAAATTGTTTGAGGAAAACCAGTGATTATGTTTATCAAACATCTGTCACTGATGCTAAACAGATTGCAGAATCTCGTGATTTTGACACCAATTTTTTCACCCTTAAAAAGAAACATGAAAAAGAGGAAAAGATCTTCATTTGAAAATCTTATGATCAGAAGCTTACATTCTTTTTTTTTCAACATCTTTATTGGAGTATAATTGCTCTACAATGGTGTGTTAGCTTCTGCTGTATAACAAAGTGAATCAGCTATACATATACATATATCCCCATAGCCCCTCCCTCTTGTATCTCCCTCCCACCCTCCCCATCCCACCTCTCTAGGTGGTCACAAAGCACCGAGTTGATCTCCCTGTGCTATGCGGCTGCTTCCCACTAGCTATCAGTTTTACATTTGGTAGTGTATATATGTCCATGCCACTCTCTCACTTCGTCCCAGCTTACCCTTTCCCCTCCCCGTGTCCTCAAGTCCATTCTCTACATCTGCATCTTTATTCCTGTCCTGCCCCTACGTTCTTCAGAACCTTTTTTTTTTTTTTTTTTAGATTCCATATATATGTGTTAGCATACAGTAGTTGTTTTTCTCTTTCTGACTTACTTCACTCTGTATGACAGACTCTAGGTCCATCTATCTCTCTACAAATAACTCAATTTCGTTCCTTTTTATGGCTGAGTGATATTCCATTGCATATATGTACCACATCTTCTTTATCCATTCATCTACTGATGGACACTTAGGTTGCTTCCATGTTCTGGCTATTGTAAATAGAGCTGCAATGAACATTGTGGTACAAGACTCTTCCTGAATTATGGTTTTCTCAGGTATACACCCCCCCAGTAGTGGGATTGCTGAGTCATATGGTAGTTCTAATTTTAGCTTTTTAAGGAACCTCCATACTGTTTTCCATAGTGGTTGTATCAATTTACATTCCCACCAACAGTGCGAGAGGGTTCCCTTTTCTCCACACCGTCTCCAGCATTTATTGTTTGTAGATTTTTTGATGATGGCCATTCTGACTGGTGTGAGGTGATACCTCACTGTAGTTTTGATTTGCATTTCTCTAATGATTAGTGATGTTAAGCATCCTTTCATGGGTTTGTTGGCAGTCTGTATATCTTCTTTGGAGAAATGTCTGTTTAGGTCTTCTGGCCATTTTTGGATTCGGTTGTTTGATTTTTTGATATTGAGCTGCATGAACTGCTTGTAAATTTTAGAGATTAATCCTTTGTCAGTTGCTTCATTTGCAAATATTTTCTCCCATTCTGAGGGTTGTCTTTTTGTCTTGTTTATGGTTTCCTTTGCTGTGCAAAAGCTTTTAAATTTCATTAGGTCCCATTTGTTTATTTTTGTTTTTATTTCCATTTCTCTAGGAGGTGGGTCAGAAAAGATCTTGCTGTGATTTATGTCATAGAGTGTTTTGCCTATGTTTTCCTCTAAGGGTTTTATAGTGTCTGGGCTTACATTTAGGTCTTTAATCCATTTTGAGTTTATTTTTGTGTATGGTGTTAGGAAGTGTTCTAATTTCATTCTTTTACATGTAGTTGTCCAGTTTTCCCAGCACCACTTATTGAAGACACTGTCTTTTCTCCATTGTATATTCTTGCCTCCTTTATCAAAGATAAGGTGACCATATGTACGTGGGTTTATCTCTGGGCTTTCTATCCTGTTCCATTGATTTATATTTCTGTTTTTGTGCCAGTACCATACTGTCTTGATTACTGTAGCTTGGTAATATAGTCTGAAGTCAGGGAGCCTGATTCCTCCAGCTCCGTTTTTCTTTCTCAGTATTCCTTTGGCTATTCGAGGTCTTTTGTGTTTCCATACAAATTCAGAAAGTTACATTCTTAAGTGGAAAAAAAAAAAACCCACTGCAACAGGCAAATAAATAAATAAAAGGAAATACAAGACATACAGCATGGAAAGGAAGGAATAAAATTCTTTCTATTTGCAGGAAAAAAATAATGACAACACCCGATGCTGGAGAAAATGCAAAGAAACTGGATTGCTGGTAGGAATGTAAAATGGTAATTTTAAAAGACGCTTGGCAATTGCTTATAAAATTAAATTTAAGAGAGAAGAAAAATATTTCAGGAAGCCTGGTCTAAGGGGGAAAAAAGGCCTAAAAATGAGAAGTTTGAAAATCTTGACATTGCTGTGAATTTATGAATTGACATCTTCACTTTGGAACCATCTCTATTCAATCAAGCAAAAAATACTTATTAAACACCAACTTTGAATAAAAGAGGGGATTGCAGAATTTATTTTTATTTCATTTATTTATTTAGTTATGGCTGTGTTGGGTCTTCGTTGCTGCGTGTGGGCTGTCTCTAGTTGTGGTGAGTGGGGGCTACTTTTCCTTGTGGAGTACAGGCTCTAGGTGCGTGGGCTTCAGTAGTTGCGGCATGTGGGCTCAGTAGCTGTGGCGCACAGGCTTAGTTGCTCCGCGGCATGTGGGATCTTTCCAGACCAGGGATCCAACCCGTGTCCCCTGCATTGGCAGGCAGATTGTTAACCACTGCGCCACCATGGAAGTCCAGAATTTATTTTTTTAAAAGCTCTTTTAATAAAAAAAAAAAAAAAAAACCAGAATCTTCTGAAAACTCACCATTCCTTTGGTTTTCACATCATAGGAACTAAGTTCTATCCGTGGCCAAAAGAGAACTCTCTAGGGACTTGGTCATGAGACATTCCAAGGCAATTTCCGATGTGCACAGTCCCACGGAGTTGGTCTGAGTCATTTGGGATGCAATGGAAAAAACTCCTAACCGAACATCAGATCTGCTGCCTCTAGACCAGCTGTGCTACCCAAGGTGACTCAGGCAAGTCGCCAACTCCCGCTTCTGTAAATTGAGGGAGCTGGCAATCTGAGTTCTGTCCTTTCCAACTCCAGCATTACCCATCATGGTCCTTTACCATTTGTCTATTTGTCTATCATCAGGGATAGAACGAAGAGTTTGACTGTGGATTTCCTTGAGGCAACAACATGGAGCTCAATCAATGACTGAGGAAGACAGGGTAGGAGAGGAGGAGGCCCCCAGCAGTGGGGAGTTGCCCCACTCTGCCAGCCAGGTGAGAACAGACTCTCTCCCAGGAGAGAGGTCTGAATGAGACAAGCAGACCCTCCATCCACGAGTTTCCTCTTGCCCCTAACCTCATGGATGTTATACAATCCCATTTTCAGGTGTGCTCCTGGACAATCTCCTCTGTGCTCTATGCAGGGATGCCCATTTCCATCTTCCCAAACAAAAGAGTTTAGAATACTTCTAACTTGTGCAAATCCAAAGGGATTATGTATTAGTCATCTTTAAAAAAATAATTTTGATTATAGCTTTCTGAAGCTTGAGTTTCTTGAACTTTCATTTACAATTCAAGCATATAAACACTGATTTTTGAGAATCTGTTCAAACTGACCATAACAGAGTTTAAACATCATTTCTGTAGGGGGTTTTGTCTTTGCCAACCTCATTTATTTATTGAGTCAAGAGAGTCAGAATGTAATCCCCAGCTGTCTCCCCATGCCACTTGACACCCCTGGGCCTTTGGGAAATGGTGGGTTTTGAGGGTGTTTTGTTGGTTGGTTTGTTTTGACAGCAACAGGGAATTTCATCAAATGGAGTCTTACCTTTTATCTCCAACTCAAAAACAGGCGCTCCCATGAAGAGGTCTCTTCTCAGCTTCCTGGTTCATGGCGTGTCCCTAAGATGCTGCAAGGAAAACTGAGGAGCAAATGGAACCCCAAGTTTCTTTTTTTAAAATTTATTTTATTTTTGGCTGCGTTGGGTCTTTGTTGCTGCACACGGGCTTTTCTCTGGTTGCGGTGAGCGGGAGCTACTCTTCGTTGTGGTGTGCAGTCTTCTCATTGCGGTGGCTTCTCTTGTTGTGGAGCACGGGTTCTAGGCACGCAGGCTTCAGTAGTTGTGGCACACGGGCTCAGTAGCTATGGTTCATGAGCTCTAGAGTGCAGGCTCAGTAGTTGTGGTGCACAGACTTAGCTGTTCTGCCGCACATGGGATCTTCCCGGACCAGGGCTCGAACCCGTGTCTCCTGCATTGGCAGGCGGATTCTTAACCACTGCACCAGCAGGGAAGCCCCCTAAGTTTCTTTTGCTGCAGAAATAGCACTCTAACCGCTGCCACCCAGGGCTGCAGACACTTTCCTGCAGCGCCAGTCAGCCTGGTCAGCCTCTGCTTTGAGTTCGTTTAAAACAAAGTCCAGGTGCTAAGCAGCCTTGGAAAATGAGGCAAATGAAAAAGCCACCTGACACCAATGAAGAAAAAGAAAACACCGAAATTTAATTACAGTTTTAACACTTTCAATAAGTTGACAAAAGTAGGCAGCTTGCTTCCTTCCTTCCTTCCTTCCTTCCTCCCTCCCTCCCTCCCTCCCTCCCTTTTATTTTTCTTTTTAAAGCATCTTTCTAAGACGAGCGATTAGACACCAGGTTTCCCGGTTTGCTTTTGAGCACTTTTCTTTTGACGCTTGCAAAGAGCAGCTTCGCTGCCAAAGAATCCTCAGCATAGAAACCTTTTTACTCGTTAATTTTACTCGTTAATTTTCTTCCGTGCCACGTCTGGCTGCCCTTTTGAGAAACGTGAATGTATAATGTTGTGAGCAAGATCGCCCCCCGTGGGCCGGAATGATCATCGCCCGTAAGCGCGGGTGTGGCAATTGGTTGGCGGCGCGACTTGGGGAATGAACACGAGTTCGCTGGCCGGCCTTTCTTGGACAACGGATGGATATAATGTTTATGTGAAAATAAATGTGAGCTCAAAATTTACCCAGTTGAGGAAAAAAAATGTTCCCATTTTTGTTGCAACTCTCCTGGAATCCACTAAGCCTCTGGAACAATTTGTGTTTCAAAACGAATAATGTTTTACAAACTCATTTTGTCGAAGAGAAGCTAAAAATATGGAATTTTATTGATTTATGAATTATTACATTTTCAAGATCGATCTAACCCATAAGTTCTTTACAAAATACGTTTGCTTTGACGTCCATAGGAATAACTAGAACCCTCATTATAAGTGGGGGGGGGGTAAGCAGTGACCAGTTTTTACCCAGCACTGCTGACACCCAGTACCGAAAAAGAATGTTCACCAGGTCCCTTGCCTCAGACTGCACAGCCTCGCAGCTTGCATCATGTTCTGTTTTTCGAACATGCCCAGTGAATATCCTTTTTAGGTCCCCCTTGTCACTCTGAGCACAGGCAGCATCTGTGCAGATCAGTAGGTCATTCCTTTTCTGAAATGCGTTTTTCAAGCAAATATTTGTAATTTAGAGGACACACGTTGAAGTCAAACAGATCTGGGTTTGCATCCCAGCTCCACTACTTATACTGGCTGTGTGACCTTGGGCAAGTTGTGTAGCCTCTCTGGGCCTCACCTTTAAAATGTGGCTAAGAAATCATACCTCATATCGTTGTTGTAAAGATAAAATGAGATAATATGTGCTAACACCTTGAGGAGAGAGTTTGGCCTGTAGCAAAAATAAATGTTATCGGTATTTCTGTATGTAGATTAAATGTATTAAACTGGCTTTGCTCCCTGACTTCTGGAGGCAAGAGTATTTCCAAAAGTTTTGCCTTTTACTGATTCAGCTTTTTAGAGCCACTTCGACCCCTTGTACTGAGGCCAACAAGCCTTATGCTTCCCTGGTTTTCCAGTTCTCAGATGAGGAAAGAGGCTGCTGCACCCCTGAAAGAGGTCACACCACGGTGTCCTTGAATTTGACACTGGCACCAGAATCTATACAATTTTGGTTTATCTAAATAACTAGTGTTCATGAACTTGAATTGTTTTGCAACTGAAGAAGTGCCATTTGAAAATTGTTCGTGGTTTTCTATCTCTGGGGTTGAGTGATCACTTTTGGAACAGTTTCCTTCGCTGGGGGAAAATCACCAGGAGGGGCCTTTTAGTCACACAAATATAAAAAGTTCGTGGTGGCAACCATGTGGTCGTTTGTAACTGAAATACCAATGCTTTAGACCAGGACGTGCTGTGGAGCCATGTGAATGGTGAAGGCAGCTACAGCCCGACTATGCGCTTACAGAGTTAGAGAGCGTTGGGCCTTAAAGATCGATTCACACTGCACCATCTCAACATGATTTGTTCTTGAGGGATATGAGAGCCCGAGAATCACCCACAGGAGATGGGGAGCAAAAGCCGGCCCAGGCAGGAAGATATCAGGAACATGTTGGCCTCCCCTAGGGGGCACTCATAACGTCAGGTTACGAGGGGGGGGACCCTGAGCTGGGGGAGTAAGGGACCTCTCTCGAGGGGAAGGGGCTGTTCCTGGACTTGATGAGGGGTACACTGTCAGAGGCTCCTGAGGCTGACAGGTAGGCTGACCTGCCAACACAAAGGAAGCAGGCACCGAGACAGAGAGGAGGCCATGTAGAGAGAGATTCCTCGAGCCACTAAATTAGATTGTCCAGAACCAAGGCCCGAAAATCTATTAAGCCAGAACCACAGTTTGGGGACCACTGTTCCAGTTCAGTTGTTGGCAACCTTGGCTGCACGTTAGAATCACTGGGGGAGCTTTTAAAAATATATATAGATGTCTAGTACATACCCAAAATAATTGAAAGCAGATGTTAAACAGACTACTAGTACTACTGTGACTATTGTACTAGTCATAGTAACCAAAAGGTGGAAACAACCCACATGTCTATTGATGGATGATGAATAAACAAATTGAGGTATATCCATGTCATGGAGTATCATTCAGCCTTAAAAAGGAATGCAGTACTGATACAGGCTCCAACATGGATGGACCTTGAAAACATTATGCTAAGTGAAAGAAGGCAGACACAAAAGGTCTCATCTTGTGTGATTCCTTTTTATATGAAATATCCTTTTAAATGAAATATCTAGTTAAATCTATAGAGATAGAAAGTAGATTTGTGGTTGCCAGGGGCTGGGGTAAGGGGAGACTGGGAGTGACTGCTTAATGCACACCGGCTTTTACTCTAGGGCGATGACGATGTTTTGGAACAAGAGGTGGTGGCTGCAAGACACTGTGAATGTACTAAGTGCCACTTAATTGCTCACCTTAACATGGTTAATTTTATGTGATGTGCATTTCACCACAATAAAAAATAATGATATTTTAAAATATATATTATGTAAATGCCCAGGTCCTATCGAAGACTAATTAAACCAGAGCCTCTGGCGTGTGACCAGACACGGACATGTTTAGACGCTCCCAGGCCATTCCAGGGTGCTGCCCAGGCTGAGAACCACATCCACAGGGTACTCACTGCTGATTTTTCAAGAGTGCAGCACTTACCTCACACCTGGTCCTGCTCCAGATCTCAAGCAGGTGTCCTCGCCTTAGGAAGATGTCTTCAAAGGTGCTTCCTCCTCCTGTCCCTTCCCCTGAATGCTCCAGAACACACAGGATGCGCTTCTTCCCAAGCACTTCCTGCTCTCAGATGCTGACCGCGAGCTTCCTGGGGGCGGGCACCAGGCCTTCCTTCCTGTGCACTTTCCCCAGGGCCCAGCCCAGGGTCTGGCATGGAGGGGAGCCTCAGAAATGTTGAGTGAATGAGTGAGGGAGTGAGCAAAGGGAGGTGGGTGGGTGAGTGAATGAACCATGGTTCACCTGTCCCTTGTGTGTCTTCCGTCCGCTCAGTTTGCCCCGAGCTTTCAGCAGAGAACCTCTGAAGGCTCCTTTGGGAGCGGGACTTTCATTCCTCCTACAGGCTTATTCCAGCAAAGTTGAGTAGCTTCAGTGCTGGCAGCTGGAAGGCGTTTCAAACTTCTTAACTGTCAAGCTTCTGAGGCCATTACATCCAGCCTCCTCTGCAGGCTGTAATCACCTGGACAGCATTAAAGCACTGCTGGCTGGAGTCCCACACCCAGCATCTGATTCAATTGGTGTGGGGGTGGGAGCAGGGTCTAGAGGTTTTTAAAAGGCTCCAGGTGATTCTAATGTGCCAATATCACAAACTACTGGGTGCAGTATTCTTGACTCATCTGGTTTCTAAAAGTCCCTAACCATTCAGAAACTGACCTGAGTTTCCCTCACATGGAAGCAAAAGGACGTTTAGCACAAACATGGTAGCTGCTTTGAATATGCTCTAGAATTTGATGCCACTTCTTTGAGTGTGATCACCAGCTTGAGGATCAGACGGCCTCTGGGGGAGATGATCTGCTCCCCTGTCCACAGGCCGAACCAGGCAGTCCCGAGGGGAGAGGGAAGGGCTTGCGCAGCAGTCAATGAGGAAATAGTCTGGGGCCTTCCCTGGCGGTCCAGTGGTTAAGACTCCACGCTTCCACTGCAGGGGGCACGGGTTCGATCCCTGGTTGGGGAACTGAGATCCTGCATGCTGTGTGGCGCAGCCCCCCAAAAAGAAAAAAAAGTTCTGTGGATGTAGCCTAATGCTGTTCAAGACAGAAATCTTTAGGGACTTGAAAAAGCTGGAGGGTTATATCTTTCTTTCCTGTAAATAAAGAGAAAGAGCAAGGTGAAGCCAGCCTCACCCTGACACTCCAAGGCTTTCACATTTACATGCATCATATTATCTATTAAAATGTAGCACAGAGCATTTCATATTTTCAGTTAAAATGAAAGTCCATATATTTGTTTTGTTAAAATTATTATACCTTGCTGTTGAAGAAGCAAAATGCCTACACCCCTTGTTTTAATTAAATAAGCTTAAATATTGGTTGTGTTGGGTGATATCTCACCGGTAATGTTTGTTGTTTTTCTTAATACAATGTGACAAAAATATTCACTTAAATGTTCATGACTAATTCTTAAGTTAGATATGATCCTGTCCAATGACTTCACAAATACTGGCTTCCCTTAGTTTGGATTTTTAAAAATTATTATGGTAAAGTACACCTAATACAAAAATGACCATTTTAACCATTTTAAAGTGTACACTGGCATTCAGTAGATTTACAAGGCTGTTAACCATCTAGTTCCAGAATTTCTTCATCACTGCCAAATCCATTAAGCAGTCATTCTCTGTTCCCTCTCTCCCCATATATTTATTGTATGATTCCATTTTAATGTAATATCCACAGAGACAGAAAGCAGATTATTGGTTGCCTGGGGCTAGAGAGGAGTTGTTGGGGAGAAATAGGGAGTGATTGTCAATGGGTATGGATTTTTTTTTTTTTAGTGGTCATGAAAATGTTCTAAAATTGATTACAGTGGTGAGTGCATGAATTTGTGACTATACTAAAAGCCACTGAATTTTAAACTTCAGGTGGGTGAGTTGTATGGTATGTGAATTATATCTCAATATATGTTTTTAAATAAACAACAAAACACTTAATATCTGAGCTCAGAATAAGCCTCAGAGTTGTGATAGTTACTGTTTAGAATTTTTTTAATTAAAAAAACTTTTTTAGCGATATGCAATTGACATATAACGTTGTGTAAGTTTGAAGTGTTCAACATGTTGGTTTGACCCTTGAACAACTCGGGGGTCAGTGGCTCCGATCCCGGCCCCACCACTCCCCACTTGCAATTGAAAATGCACAAATCCAAGTATAACTTTACGGTCAGCCCTTTGTATCCATGATTCTGTCCTTGGATTCAACCAACCTCGGATCATGTGGTAAGTATTTATTGAAAAAAATCCGCATATAAGTGGACCTGCGCAGTTCAAACTCGTGTTGTTCAAGGGTCACCTGTACTAAGTTTATTCTTACGCTAACGGTGGGGAGTGGATACAGCGTAGATACACTGGACAAAGGGATGATTCACGCCCCGGGTGGGACGAGATTTCATCATGCTGCTCAGAATGGTGTCCAATTAAAAACTTATGAATTGTTTATTTCTGGAATTTTCCATTTTCCAACCACGGTTGACCAAGGGTAACTGAAACCGTGGAAAGCAAAACTGCAGATAAAGGGGGGCAACTGTATTGTTTTCTTATTTAATCATTATTTTTATGATTAAGAAGAAAACAATTGTGTTTTTTTTTAAAGATAATTCAAATGCCCAAGTAATCGCCTTCTTATGCTACCTTAGATCTCCAACTTTAGACCCATACATGAATGAAAAGCAATTGATTTGGGGGTGATCCTCTTCTTGCACAAGGCCCCAGAGGAGGCTGGGGCAGGTGACCTGGCTTCAGTAACTGGCAGTTTTAACAGCAGGTTCTATTGCTTGTTTTCTCAGTAAATGGCTGAAATATCCCAAGGGGATGTGTAAAATTCACCTACTTTCTTGAATATTTATTTGGGGCTGTTGCTGGGACTAATGCAGTAGTTCTAGTTTGATGTTTAATCACAGCTCAGAAATTCTGTTGCCACAGATACAGAGGGCCAGGATGATGTCATTGTTGCCATGTGCCTCATGAGCAGGTTAAAACTGACCTTTAAAACTTAAGCTTAATTATCTTCACTGTCAGAACAGGCTCGTAGGGAATATGCCTTAATGAATTCATATTTTGACAATCATTTCCTTCTTTCCTCATCATTAAAACTGATTTTCTGGGTCTGCCTCTGAATCCACATGGGGCCTCTCTGACTTGCACATTTTCCAAATCCACATTAAGGTAAAAATGCTTCTGTGCACCTGCCTTCTCCCTGGAGAGGAAGGACTGAAAGGAGATCCCAGGAAGAAGGTGACCTAATTCCTTCTCTTGGTCCCTCCATTCTCTCCTTCAGTGGGATCACCCTTCAGGAGCAAAAGAATGGGGTGGGGGTGGAGAGTGTGATGATCCAAGGCACACCCCCCTTCTTCCCGTCTCCCTCACTCAACACAGTGATATCTTGTTTTATAAATGCTCTGGAAAATCAATTGTATATTGAAACTCACTGTGATTTGATTTAAAGAAAAGTATCCTCACAAATCGTGTGAAGCATCAGCCGTGCTCCCACGCTGCATGCCCATGCGCATGGCTGCAAAGCCCACAGCCCACGGCTTCAGCTGGTCCCGTGCAGATGAACACACAGACATCTTCATTCGTTCGTTCTTTGAACAAATGTCCTAGAAATTGAGGAACCAGCAGTGAACAAAAGAGACAAGGAAACAGCCTCATGGTGCTACTGTAGGTGGGGAAGACTGAAATGAAACAAATACTCTCAGAAGGCACCCTAAAATCCCCTGGTGTCAGGTGCTGGGAGGGTGCTATGAGTGCCTATTTCTGATCTATGGGGTGGGGTGGGAGAGGGGAGGTTCAGGCAGAGTGTCCCTGAGGAAGTGACATTTAAACTAAGACCTAAACAACGGCACTCCAGATTTTCTGTATAGGGGATGATTCAGGACAGTATTCAGCTTAGTGAAAACGACAACTGCTCATGTCAGAGAAGGGGAGGTGATGGATAAGTCTCCTCTAAACACCCCTTTATCACCAATACTGGACATGATGAATGAGGGAGTCAGAGGGAGAAAGTGCAAAGGCCCTGAGGTCAGTCTCCTCATGGGATAATCAGGTAAAAGATCTAAATACAAATTGTCATTGTAAACAAGTGGTTCTCCAACTTTTTGGTCTCAGAAACCCTTTACTCTATAAAAATTATTGGAGAGTCCAAAGAGCTTTTGTTTATGCAGAGTATAGCTACCAAAATAAATTATTAGAAATTAAAAACATTTAAAACTATTATTCAATTTTTAATTCTTAAAAAAATAATAAACCGATTACATGTTGACACAATACACTTTTTGTGAAAAATAACTATATTTTTCAGGACAAAAGACAATTAGAAGAAGAGTTGCATTATTGTACATATTTGTAAATATCTTTCCTCTCTGTCTTAACAGAAGGCAGCTGAATTCTCATGTCTGCTTCTGCATTCAGTCTGTTGCAATATTATTTTAGTTGAAGTATATGAAGAAAATTTGGCCTCCTACAGATAGGTAGTTGAAAAAGTTAGGCTATTTTAATGGCCTTTTTAGATAGTTGTAGGTATCCTTCTTTGATACCATGCCAAAACTTGACAATTGATAGTTTTCCCTTAAAGGTTAGTTGCAGTGTGGAATCTGAAACCATAGCAATAAATTTTTTGTATTCTGTTATATTGAAATTCATTGGTCTGCCTTTGAACGGATCTCTTACCCATGCATAGATTTTTTAACATCATGTTTTGGTCATTTGGAAAATATTGGTTCATTGAGTTGTGTAGATTTTCCACATGTTTTCATTATGCAAAATTTTAAAATCATGTTTGTTAATATCACCACCAATCCCATCAGAAAAATATGTAAGTGTTGGAAAGCTCTCAAGTTCACAGTGGTCAATACAATTTTTCCAAATGCTAATTTTCACTTGAAAGCTCAAATTTCATTATTGCCAACAAATATTTCAGTTGTTTTCATTGAAATGACAGTTTCACTTCATTTATTTTCGAGAAAATGCCTGCCAAATACTCAAGTGTGAATGACCATAGGTTGTAAGTCATACTTTCAAGTAAAAACGATGTTCCACAGTAAATGGGGCTAGTTTGGCTGGCAACTCAATCACAAAGTGCTTTTCCTTGAGATAACCATTGTCCTTCAGTTTGCAGAAGAAATGTTTCATGCTTACTTCCTATTTCATTGTGCAGAATATTTTCAAAGTATGTACTCAAAGGTCATGGTTTAATATAATTACTAATTTTAATGGCTTCATCAAGGATGTTATTAAGTGAAAATGCTTTTTTTCCCCCTATGAGTGTCTGATAGTGAGGAACCAAGTCAAGTTCATTGATAGGACTGTAAAGGCAAATGACACATACTCTCTCCCTTTGGAAATCTCACGTTTCCATGCAGATGACACATATGTCCACAAACAATTCTCATGTGGCTCAGTGGATAAGAGCCCAGGACTTGGAGTGACAGAGACCTGGGTTCAGAGCCTCAGTCTTAAGCTTTCTGAGCCTCAGTTTCCTCACCTGTAAAATGGCAATAATATTACCTACCCTCAAGTTTGTTGTGAGAATTAAATGAGCTAATAATACGATAATATGTCTCACATATTAATAGTAGCTGTTTTAAGTGGAGAAGGTGGACTTGAGTCTTAAGGACTATATGTATATAAAATGCAGAATTTATCAGAGTCAGGGACAGGGGTTGGGGGCAGGAGGGAGGGAGACCTTCCAGGAGGAGGGTAGATGGGACCATGCCTGGGGCACTGCTGACGTGGTGAGGTCTGGTGAGCTGGGTGCTCGACAAGAGGGGGTGAAGGGGTGAGGCTCAGGGGTTGGCAGTAGCCAGATGGCAAGGGGTTTGTGGCCATGCTGGGGCTTCTTGTCTGTGGGAGAAGAGATCTAGGCAAAGCTGCCTGGAGTAAGGTGATTGGCAACAGGATGGGGTGGTGGACTAGAGGAGGCAGGAAGGGGGCAGGACTCATAGGAGGCAGGGGCTGGGGGGAGCAGCGGTGAGGAGCAGAGAAGGAGCCTGGGGAAAAGCCTGCCCTGGGGAGGACATCAAGGGCCATGCTGAGGACGTGGGCTACAGTCATGACACTCTTCTCGCTTTTTTTCCCATCTCACGCAACTGTCAGTGGAGGTATTTTTTGCCCCAAATTTCCTGTCCCTCCTCTCTGTCTCAGTAAGCTCATGTGGATGAATCTAGGCTGTCTATTTCTGCAATGAGGCTGAATATCTTAACTGCCAGTCTGACAGACGGATCACCAGTCTCTTCAATTGTTATTTTATAGCGAGGGACACCTGGAATCCTTCCCTATGATTAGCTGGCTGATCTTATTTATTCACATTTTATTCTAAAAAAAGAACTTCTCATTTTAACTCTTGCTCAGCAAGTGCTTGTTGGCCGATAAATGTTAAAGATACGATGTATTTTTTGAAGTACAATAATCTTTGTTAATAATTATTTATAACACAATGTTTTAAAGATTAACTCTGCACCTTTGAGCTCCACAGGAGCGCCAGGACTGCAGCCTGCATCTGGTAGATGTTCCTTCCTATGTAACAGTGACAGGTGCTTATTCAAGAGGAGGCATACAGAAGCCCAAAGCAAAAGACGCCCACCCCTCCCCACCCCCCTCACACTCTTAATCTATTCCTCCGGGGTGTGGATATGGTCTGTCACATGCTTTCTATGTCTATCTTTTCATAATGTACTTCAAACAAAAACAAAAACAAAAAACAAAGCCAGAGATGAACTCACAGTCCATTTTATAGCTTGCTTTCTCCTTCAATAATAGACCACCAAGGCCTTTTGGAGGTCCCGGCATTGAGTGGCACCCCCTTCTATGCACAGGCTGAAGAGTCCTGTCCATGCAGGATCTGTTCTTAAAGGCATCGGTAGCCTTGAGCACGGCCTTCTTTACCAGAAAAAGCAGACTTTGAAGCCTCCGATGCAATCTGCAAGGGGATCCTTGGAAAAAGGGCAGCTTTTGTCCTTGAATGGTGCCAGCCTGTGGCTGGATGCCATGGTCTCAGAAACTCCAAACCTCCCAGACAGCAAGAGGGTCTTGGGTGGAACCGGGCAACAGCCAGACCTACAGAGAGCAGAAGGCAGAGGCAGCACATGCAGGTTTGCTGCTAGAGCAGATTCTTGCTTTAAGGGATACCAGAGCCCCAGCAAAACATGTTTAGGTCACATTTTCCATTTCCTTCAAGACTTTGGTCACTGACATTGAGAAATACAATGACAAGTTGATCTGTTCTATGTCTAGGAAAAGTTCCTCCCAGGAAAACTAATTGTTACATTGACTCAGCACAGTCAAGCAATGATGTTTCTTTAGTGCAATGGGTTACACAAAAAGTCCTTTATGCTTCCATATGGAGACCTGTACAAAAACACTTTCTGCAGGATTATTAATAATTTTAAAAATTGGAAACAATTCAAACGCCCATCAGCATGAGAATGAATAAATAGAGACATTCATAGATGAAATACTTGACAGCAATTAAACTGAATGGAGTAGATCTTAAAGTTGAGTGAAAAAGCAAGCAGCAGAATATTATATGTGAGACTGTTTTAAAAACACACAAAATGCTGTGTTTTGTTTATGGATATGTGTGTGATTTGTAGTAACATGGTAGTGATGACCTTGGGAGGGAGGGGAAGAGACTGCCCAGTTGGGCCACATCAGGGACTTCCCTGGCCCCTGTAATGTTAATTTCTTTCTTTTTTATTGTAAAAAACATAACAAAGTTTACCATCTTAACCACTTCTAAGTGTACAGCTCAGTAGTGTTGTGTTAACATATTCACAATGTTGTGAGATAGACCTCCAGAACTTTTTCCTTGTGCAAAACTGAAACTCCCCATCCCCTCTCCCCAGCTCCTGGCAGCCACCCACTTTCTGCTTAGATGAATGTGACTACTCTAGACACCTCATACAAGTGGAGTCACGCAGTAATTATTATTTTTTTGTGACTGGCTTATTTCACTTAACACAATGTACTCAAGTTTCATCCATATTGTACCATGGATTTCTTTTTAAGGTTGAATAATATTCCATTGTGTGGGGCTTCCCTGGTGGTGCAGTGGTTAAGAATCCACCTGCCAATGCAGGGGACACGGGTTCAAGCCCTGGTCCGGGAAGATCCCACATGCCGCAGAGCAACTAAGCCCGTGCGCCACAACTACTGACCCTGCGTGCCACAACTACTGAAGCCCACACCCCTACAGCCCGTGCTCCGCAACAACAGAAGCCACCGCAATGAGAAGCCTGCACGCTGCAACGAAGAGTAGCCCCTGCTCACCGCAACTAAAGAAAGCCCGTGCACAGCAACGAAGACCCAACGCAACCAAAAATAAATAAATAAAATTTAAAAAATACTTTAAAAAATAAAGCTTACTGTTTAAAAAAAAAAAAGATGGTGGGAGGCTTGAAAGTCAGACAGGTCTGGGTTAAAGTCTGGGCTCAAGGTACTTATCTCCTGAGTCTGTTTCCTCATTTATAAAATGGAGATAATAAAACTCACCTGGCAGGAGTGTTTCAAGAATTAAAATAATATAGGTAACCCCCAGAAAATACGTATAGCCCTGCTGTCCAATAAATGGTGATCATGATTTCATCAGTCATGATGATGGTTGGCAGACAGAGGAAGTCTTCTTAAGTCACTTGCTACCCTCCTGTAAGACTGAAGCATCCATCCTACCTTACTCTTCTTTTCCTCTCTTCTCCTATTCCTCTTCTGCTTCCAGCCTCTGCCCCCATCTTCTCTTCCTGTTCCCCTTTGCTCCAAGATCTTCCCACGGGCCTACCACATGGCAGGCTGGTGTAAGGTAATAGGGAGTGGTGGGGCCTGTGGCAGTCTGAGAGCACAGCTGGTATGGAGGGGGCAGCCACCTCTGAGCTCTAAGTTGCCATGCTGGAATGTGGGCCCAATGTTACCAGATATTTTGGGTTGGTTTTTTTTCTTTTGAGGGAAGTCAGAAATCCAATATTTTAAGGGAAATCTTTGGATTTTTTTAATTGTTGGAAATAATTCCAGTTTTATTCACTACTACGGGGTCCAAACTGAATTCTCAGATGAGCCAGTTCCAATCTGCAGAGTGGCAGCCAGTCACCTCTGAGTGACAAAAGGGCCGTGTGCACGGTGGGAGGTGGTAGGAATGGGAGCTCTTCACGTGTGTACAGATGTGCAGGCCTGCATGTATGTGTGTGCATGTGCATTTTACGGTTGTCTCCAGTCCTAAGCAATGAGAGAAGAGTGGGTTCCCTGGAACATTTGGTTTTCATCCTTCTCCTCCTCAGTGGCTGCTGAGGCATTGGTTGTATGGGATCTGGGCCACTAAAGATCTGTCACATGGGGTCACTGCCTCTGCTTTTGGATGCTCAAAGCTGCATCGGAGACCCTGGTCTGGGAGGTCTCTAGGCCCAAAATTCCAAGATGAAGTCCAAACCTCCTAGTTCCCTCTGCCCTACAAATCTTTAATGCCTGTGTGCACACAAACTCATGCCTCCCTTGGACTTTTCTGTCCTTCTAAATAGGCAAGATTTTCTTTCTCACACAGACTGCAAACTGGTGGCTGCTGATGGAATCTGGCCATGGCTACCCCCTTAAAATAGGGTCCCTGTTCTCCAGCCCCACAGTTCCCACTGCTCCCAATTCAACTCCACAACTACAACGCTGACAAATACCAGTGGTGTTTTAGCATCACACCTGTCTTGTTGTTTTCTCACAGTTGTATAAGGAGGAACATGAAATAGTTTTTGTACCTAAGTCTCTATCAAAAATTAGGAAATGCAAGATCAATGGACAAGGTTGCATGTTTCATGAAAAGTGTGAGGGTGTATTTCTTTGTGGAAGTGGTGAATATTCCTTTCTGTTTAATATGCAAATAAAATGTGTTTGTATCAGAAAAATGCAACTTATGATTGCATGACAAAGTAGGCCATAGTAAGAACTACGATTGGCATCTATAGAAGATGAGTGATGAAGAATTGATGAAAATAAAAGGGACTAAAATTTCAAAAAGGTTTGATGTTGAATGGAATGTGATACTGAATGGAAGGGAAGTGATGCTGCGGTGCAACTGTTTTATGATGTGTGTCACCCAGTTATGGACTGCAGTGGGAGAATATCACTGCTTGTCAGTGACTGCTGTTGTTCTTATTGGGGTTTTTTGTTTGTTGTTTTGGCTGCGCTATGCAGCATGTGGGATCTAGTTCCCCGACCAGGGATCAAACCTGCGCCCTGCATTGGAAGCACAGAGTCTTAACCACTGGACCACCAGGGAACTCCTCTGTTGTTCTATTGTTAAAGAGACCTTGGGCGTCCCTGGTGGTGCAGTGGTTAAGAATCTGCCTGTCATTGCAGGGGACACGGGTTCGAGCCCTGGTCTGGGAAGATCCCACATGCCGCGGAGCAACTACTGAGCCTGCGTGCCTGGAGCCCGTGCTCTGCAACAAGAGAAGCCACCGCAAGGAGAAGCCCATGCACCGCAACGAAGAGTAGCCCTCGCTCACCGCAACTAGAGAAAGCCCGCACACAGCAACAAAGACCCAACAAAGCCAAATAAATAAATTTATAAAAAAAAGAAAAAGGACTTCCCTGGTGGCGCAGTGGTTAAGAATCCACCTGCCAATGCAGGGGACACGGGTTCGAGCCCTGGTCTGGGAAGATCCCACATGCTGTGGAGCAACTAAGCTCGTGCGCCACAACTACTGAGCCTGTGCTCTAAGAGAGCCCATGAGCCACAACTACTGAATCCCACACGCCTAGAGCCCGTGCTCCGCAACAAGAGAAGCCACCACAGTGAGAAGCCCGCACACCACAACGAAGAGTAGCCCCCGCTCGCCACAACTAGAGAAAGCCCGCACACAGCAACGAAGACCCAACGCAGCCAATTAATTAATTAATTTAAAAAAAAAGAGAGAGCTTATTAGGTAATAGTCATTTACCAGACATGTAATAAAAATTCTTAGGCATAAAAGATACTCCAAGCACAAGACCAGTGGATCAGTCGAGTTTTCTTTGGTCAGAAGCAACAGAAACTGCCTCTGATTCTTACTCAGTAAAGAAGATTGCTGGTGGGATCTGAGTTAGTTTACAGAAGATCCGGATGTCCGGGATGAACCCTCAGTGTGGCAGCCGAGCCAGCAGGGCCTGCCTTTGGCCTGGCCCAGTGGCTCCAGCTGTTTTGGTCTTCCTGCCCTTTGGCTCAAGACTTGAGTTCCAGGGAGGGGAGGATCTGATGGGCCTGCGTGGGGTCACAGATCCACCCCGGGCCTGTGAGGATACCAGGCCTGTGTGGTGTTATAGCCCTAATTCACAAAAATGAGGGGATGGCTAAAAGAGGTTCTGTGAAGTATAAAAACAGTGATGAAAAATAGAAGTGTAAATACTGTAATTCAGAAAAGGAGTGGCTGGGACCCAAGTGTGATTCACTTCTGCTGGGATAAATGAATCTGAGAACATGATGAGTTTGAGAAAGCAGCCAAAAATCAAAGTGAAGAAAACCAAACAACAGCAACGAAGAAATCCAAACGCGAAATAGGAAGTACCACGATGACTACCTGGAAGTTACATTTTGCTCTACTAGGAGTCCATGGGTCCAGTTTCTGAACGTGTGGTCTGTGGTAAAGCTCAGGCCTTTTTGGTTTTGAGCATCACTGCAGGTTGGGTGGTCTGAGGAGCCTCTCACTGCAAAACAGCACAGAGGACACACCCTGTGACTGATCTTTGCTCCTACGAGCTTTAGGAGAAGATTTCAAGAGAAGTGAGCTGAGGCCTGAGCTGTTAACGCGGTTGCTTTAGAGGCAGGTGCTCTCAGCAGCACAGCTGTTAAAATACTTAACTGGCAGAGAGGGTGGGAAGCCAAGCCACAGTCCCTGGTAGTGGCGCCCTCTGGTGGCCAGAGGCAGAAACAAACTCTCTGGAAGAAAGTGTCTCCAGTTTAGATACAGAGGACACCCATAGATGATGAAGAAACTAACCCTCATCATCAGGAAGGCACTGGGAAGGCAAGCCACTTTGTCCAAGAGTTAGCAGATAACACAGAAAACATATTTAGAGTTTCTCCACCTCTCAAATAGCAGATCCTGGAATTTTCAGATACCAAATATAGAACAGATATATAAGAAATGATTAAAGAAATAAAGGGTGCAAATGACAAAGATGAGGACCAACAAGGTACAATGAGAAAAAGAGACCTTAAAAATGGGTATGCACAGAACTAGAACAAAAAATTTCACAATTTGTA
Organism: Grampus griseus; assembly: GCF_964374135.1. Classification (NCBI taxonomy): domain Eukaryota; kingdom Metazoa; phylum Chordata; class Mammalia; order Artiodactyla; family Delphinidae; genus Grampus; species Grampus griseus. Next base: position 32,037,116 of record NC_139013.1, on the reverse strand, counting down.
TGGAAACACAAAAGACCCCGAATAGCCAAAGCAATCTTGAGAAAGAAAAACGGAGCTGGAGGCATCAGGTTCCCTGACTTCAGAATATACTACAAAGCTACAGTAATCAAGACCGTATGGTACTGGCACAAAAACAGAAATATAGATCAATGGAACAGGAAAGCCCAGAGATAAACCCACGCACATATGGTCACCTTACCTTTGATAAAGGAGGCAAGAATATACAATGGAGAAAAGACAGCCTCTTCAATAAGTGGTGCTGGGGAAACTGGACAGGTACATGTAAAAGTATGAAATTAGAACACTCCCTAACACCATACACAAAAATAAACTCAAAATGGATTAAAGACCTAAATGTAAGGCCACACACTATCAAACTCTTAGAGGAAAACATAGGCAGAACACTCTATGACATAAATCACAGCAAGATCCTTTTTAACCCACCTCCTAGAGAAATGGAAATAAAAATAAACAAATGGGACCTAATGAAACTTAAAAGCTTTTGCACAGCAAAGGAAACCATAAACAAGACCAAAAGACAACCCTCAGAATGGGAGAAAATATTTGTAAATGAAGCAACTGACAAAGGATTAATCTTCAAAATTTACAAGCAGCTCATGCAGCTCAATATCAAAAAATCAAACAACCCAATCCAAAAATGGGCAGAAGACCTAAATAGACATTTCTCCAAAGAAGATATAGATTGCCAACAAACACATGAAAGAATGCTCAACATCATTAATCATTAGAGAAATGCAAATCAAAACTACAATGAGATATCATCTCACAGCAGTCAGAATGGCCATCATCAAAAAACCTACAAACAATAAATGCTGGAGAGGGTGTGGAGAAAAGGGAAGCGTCTTGCACTGTTGGTGGGAATGCAAATTGATACAGCCACTATGGAGAACAGTATGGAGGTTCCTTAAAAAACTAAAAATAGAGCTACCATATGACCCAGCAATCCCACTGCTGGGCATATGCCCTAAGAAAACCATAATTCAGAAAGAGTCATGTATCAAAATGTTCATTGCTGCTCTATTTACAATAGCCAGGACATGGAAGCAGCCTAAGGGTCCATCAACTGATGAACGGATAAAGAAGATATATACAATGGAATATTACTCAGCCATAAAAGGAAATGAAACTGAGTTATTTGTAGTGAGGTGGATGGACCTAGAGTCTGTCATACAGAGTGAAGTAAGTCAGAAAGAGAAAAACAAATACCATATGCTAACACATATATGGAATCTAAGAAAAAAAAAAGGTCATGAAGAACCTAGGGGTAAGATGGGAATAAAGACACAGACCTACTAGAGAATGAACTTGAGGATAAGGGGAGGGGGAAGGGTAAGCTGTGACAAAGTGAGAGAGTGGCATGGACATATATACACTACCAAACGTAAAATAGATAGCTAGTGGGAAGCAGCCACATAGCACAGGGAGATCAGCTCAGTGCTTTGTGACCACCTAGAGGGGTGGGATAGGGAGGGTGGGAGGGAGGGAGACGTAAGAGGGAAGAGATATGGGAACATATGTATATGTATAACTGATTCCCTTTGTTATAAAGCAGAAACTAACACACCATTGTAAAGCAATTATACTCCAATAAAGATGTTTAAAAAAATGGGTATTCAAAAAATAAAAATGTTTCTTTGTTGAACTGCAAAAACCTCAAGAGGATGGCTGAATAGTAAATTAGACACAGGTGAAGAGGGAATTAGTAACTAGGATGTGTATCCACAGTAGTCACCCAGAATGCAGCACAGTGACCAAAAGATACAAATATAAACAAAGTGATAATAAGAGATGTGAAGCACAGAATAAGAAAGTCTAACATATGTCTGTTTGGAGTCCCAGAAGTAAAGAACAGAGAGTCTGAAGAAGAGGCAATATTTGAAAAGATAATAGCTGAGCTCATTCCAGAATCTATAAGAAAACATAAAAACACAAAGTCAGGAAGTACAACATATGTCAAAAAGCATAAATAAAAAGAAATTCATGCTTCAACTCACCTCAGTGAAAGCACAGTACACTCAAAACAAGAAGGTCTTAAAAAGGGCCAGAGAGAAAGGACAGATAATTTATAAAGAAACAACAATTAGGTTGAGGGGACCCTTCTCAAAGCAATGGAATCTAGAAAACAGGGAAAAAACACCTTCTGAGGATCGAGGGAAATAACTCTCAACCTAGAATTGTGTGCCACCAAAACTGTTTTTCAAGAAAACAGATGTTTTCCTGAAATGCGCATTAAGAGACATTTACAGACCAGCAAAACCTGGTAAATTTTTGTCATTAAGAAATCTGTACTAAAGAAACTTCTAAAAGATGTTCTTTGGGGAAGAGATACAAGATGTAGATATAAAGTCTAAGATAGAAAAAGGAATAGTGAGCAAATAATATAATAAATATTACTTAAATGCAAACAATCATTGAATAAAATCACAATCATAATCATAATAATTTAAAAAGTATAATGTATGGGTTAAAGCAAAAACTAAAATATAGAATGAGAATAGCATGTAAATCATAAGGGGGAGATTAAAATGGAAGCATTTTAAGGTGGTAGTATTATCATGGGGGAGCTAATATAAAAATTGTCAGAGGTGATGAAGGTAAATGTGCATGGTGAGGTAACTTGAGTGGTACCCTCTACAAGAATAGAAATAGAGTGTAAAAATTTCAAACCAGTAGCAAGGAAATGTGGAATAGACAAAACAAAACATAAGCCAAAAAGGCAAGAAAGAAGAGGGGAAAGTACAGAAAAAGCAGAACAAAAAAATTTTTTAAAAAATGAAGATAGAAGATAGTAAAAAAAATCCAAATATATCAATAATCCCAATCAACATAAAAGGAGTATACATGCCAGTTAAAAAGACAGAGATTAGGGCTTCCCTGGTGGCGCAGTGGTTGAGAGTCCGCCTGCCGATGCAGGGGACACAGGCTCGTGCCCTGGTCCAGGAGGATCCCACATGCCGCGGAGCAGCTGGGCCTGTGAGCCATGGCCGCTGGGCCTGCGTGTCCAGAGCCTGTGCTCTGGAGAGGCCACAGCAGTGAGAGGCCTGCGTACCGCATAAAAAAAAAAAAGATAGAGATTGCCAGATTGGATTCTTTTTTAAAAAATTCCAACAATGTACTATTTATAAGGGATATATCTGAAGCATAAGGTTACAGAAAGTTTGAAACTAAAAAAGTAAAAGCATGGAAAAAGAAACATCAACAGATAAAAAGCAGGCAGTTATACTCATGTCAGATAAAATAAACTTTAAGATTAAAGGTATTATTAGCGATAGAGATCATAAATATAGTCAAACGTATTATTCATGAATTCTATATTTGCAAATGTACCTACTCATTGATCTTTATTTTAACCCTAAAATAAATACTTGCAGCGCTTTGCAGTCATTTTCAGGCAGGCACAGAGTGACAAAAAATTTGAGTCACTCAACACACACTTCCCAGCTGAGGTTGAACAAGGTCATGCTCTGCCCTCCTGTTTTAGCTCATACTGTAAACAAGTATCCTTTTTGTTGTCTATTTAGTGCCGTGGTTTTTGTATTTTTGTGCTTTTTGTTGGTGATTTTGCTGTTTAAAATGGTCCCCAAGCATATGCTGGTGTCTAGTGTTCCTCTGTGCAAGAAGGCTGTGGTGTGCCTTATTGAGAAAATGCATGGATTAGATAAGCTTCATTCAGGCATGAGTTATAGTGCTGTTGGCCACAAGTTCAATGTGGCCACAAGTTCAATGTTAATGAATAAACAATATATATTAAATAAGGTGCCTTTAGACAGAAGCACACATAAAACAAGATTACGTATTGATTAGTTGATGAAAATGTTAAAAGGAGAGGTTCGCAGGAACCTAGCCTTATATTTCCCCTAAGAGCAATGGTTCAATATTCATTAATTCAGTGTTTACCGCAACTTTACAGAATATAGCTACAGAGAATAATGATAGAGAACTGTAGTTCAGTTCACCAGGAAAATATGAAAATTCTAAATGTGTATATCTAATAAATAGCCTCAAAACGTATAAAGCAAAAACTGCTATAACTATAGGAAGAAATTGATAAAGTCACCATAACAGGAGGCACCTTTCTTAATTATTGATAGGTCAAGCAGACAGAAAATCAGAGATACAAGGATTTGAAGAGAACAGTCAACAAGCTGAAGGTGAATTGATGGGTATAGATAGTTTACATTTTCCTCAAACAAACATGGAACAGTTAAAAAGTTTCTTACTATATACTAGGCCACAGAGCAAGCCTCAGAGATTTTGAAGAATTGTTATTACACAGATATTCTCCAACCAATTGGGTTAGAAGTGGATAGTAAAAGTTAAATAAAACTAGAAAATTTTAATTTTTTAATTATTATAAAAAATTTTAATTTTTTATAAAATTATATTTTTATAAATTTTATTAAAAATTTAAGTTTTAAATTTTTAATTTTTAAAAAATTTTTTAAATTTGGAAATTTAAAAACACACTTGGGTTTCTCTGGTGGTGCAGTGGTTAAGAATCTGCCTTCCAATGCAGGGGACACAGGTTCGAGCCCTGGTCCGGGAAGATCCCACATGCTGCGGAGCAACTGAGCCTGTGCGCCACAGCTACTGAGCCTGCGCTCTAGATCCCATGCTCTAGAGCCCGCGAGCCACAACTACTGAAGCCCGCGCACCTAGAGCCCATGCTCTAGCAACAAGAGAAGCCACCACAATGAGAAGTCCATGCACTGCAACAAGGAGTAGCCCCCGCTCACTGCAACTAGAGAAAGCCCACAGCGGCAACGAAGATCCAACACAGCCAAAAATATATAAATAAAATACATTTTAAAAAACCCCCAAAAAACCCCACATTTCTAAGTAGTTCAAGAGTCAAAAAAGAATCATAATGGAAATGTAAAAACACTTAGAGATGAATGATAAGGAAAGCACAAGGTATCAAAACTTTAAACTTAAGAAATGCTAAGAAAGTAGAACTTAAAGGGAAACATGAAGTCTTAAGTGCTTATTTTAGAGAAGAGGGCAAAAAATTCATGAGCTGAATGTCCAGCCTGAAATTGTAGAAAAAGAAAACAAAATAAACCTAAAGAAGGTAGAAGAAAACAAATAATAAGTCTAAGGGTAGAGAATAATAAGCTAGAAAACAAAGATACAAAGTAATAAACCAGTGCTAGTACTAAAAAAAGATGTTAGCAATAAGCTAAAAAACAAAGATACCAAAAAAAAAAACCTAAAAAAAATCCAAAAACAAAAGACAAAGAGATCAACAAAGACAAAAATTTAGTCTGAAAACACAGATAAACTGGAACTCTGGAGAGACTGATAAAGAATAGACAGAGGCATGAATAAACAATATTAGGAATGAAAAAAGAATGTTAACTTTTACAATAGAGATTTTAAAAGACAGTGAGTACTATAGTCCTTATGCCAATAATTTGAAAACTAACAAAATGGAAAAGTTCCTAGAAAAACATAACTTACCAAAGCACGTCAAGATGTATAGTCCTAGGAGCACTAAAAAAATTAATCAGCTTTAAAAATTTCCCTGCAAACACCAGACCGAGGTAGTTTTCAAACGAGTTCTGCAAAATTTCAGAGAACAGACCATTTCTATCTCCCAACTAATTCCACAGGGCCTTAAAACTGATACAACAACAAGAAAGGAAAATTATAAGCCAATCTAACTCTCAAACACAGATGCCAAAAGTCCTATATTAAACGTTGGCAAATAGTAGTGTATAAAAAGATAACATTAATCCTTGAAATTCAAGAGTGGTTTAATTTGAGAAATTCTGTATGCTTTATTAATCACACTAACCAATTCAAGAAGAAAAACCATATGATTATCTTAACTGACACCAAAAAATTATTTGACAAAATTCAATCCCAGATTTTGATTAAAACAAAACAAAACCTAGAAATAAAAGGGGAGCTCCTTAACCTAATTAAGTAAATCTATTTAACGATCTATTATCATATATTATTCTAAATGAGGAAGTGTTAGAAACCTTCCCTTTGACCAAGACAAGGATGCCCGCTATTACTGATTCTATTCAGTTTTGTACTGGAGGTCTTAGGCTGTAAGACAAGAAATGAAAGGCATAACAACTGTAAAGGGAGAAACAAAACTGTCATTATTTGCAGGTGATATAATTCTTTACATGGAAAATCCGAAAGAATCTAAAGGTAAATTATTAGAAATAGTGATGGTTTAGAGGGAAATGGTTAAAAAGAATAATAAAAGAAGACATCATTTAATTGCAACCAAAAAGTGTAAGATACCTAGGAATAAATTCTATCAAAAGATGTGCAAGACCTTTTTGCAGAAAATCATAAAACTGTGCCTAAAAATCTTAAAGGAGATCTAATTAGATTGAGTGATACATTGTGCTCATGGATAAGAAGACTCAATATTGTAAAGATGTTATATTAGCCACAGATTGATCTACTGATGGAATGCAATTCTAATCCAAATTTTAGAAGGTGTTTTTTGTTTTCGTTTTTGTTTTTTTGTGTGTGTGGAAGTTGCCAAGTTGATTCTAAAAAGTACATTTGAACATTTACAGTTAGGGCTCTTTGTCTTGTTTAAGAAACCCTTCTGTAGGTCAGCATCAGAGATCTGTTCTACTATATCATCTTCTCAAATCTTACAAGTTTTGTCCTTCACACGTAAGTCCTCAGTCTGTCTGGAATTTTTTTGTGCATGGTATAGATTCACTTTTTCTCACATGGATACTCAGTTGTGCCAGCATTAGAGTCAAGAAAAAAAAAAAGCCAAGAATAGTCAGGGCATTCCTAAAGGAAAAGAATTAGGTGAGAGCACTTGCCTTACTAGATATAGGGCTTGTACAAAGCTATATGTATAGCTTTGTACAAAAATATATAATATATATTTTTTGGCCACGCCGCGAGGCTTGCAGGATCTTAGTTCCCTGACCAGTGATCGAACCCAGGTCCTCGGCAGTGAGAGCTCAGAGTCCCAACCACTGAACCGCCAGGGAATTCCCTATAATATTTCAATACTATAATACTATAATAAAATTGTGTGGAATTGACACAGGGATATAGACAAAACGACCAGTGCAACAAAAGAGAGAGCTCAGAAACAGACCCAGGCACAAATGAAACGCTGATATATGTCTGAGGTCACATTGGAGACCTGTGGAGAAATAATGCTGGCACAACTGAGTATCCACGTGAGAAAAAGTGAATCTATACCATGCACAGAAAAGTTCCAGACAGACTGAGGACTTACGTGTGAAGAACAAAACTCGAAAGATTTGAGAAGATGATATAGTAGAATAGATCTCTGATGTTGACCTACGGAAGGGTTTCTTAAACAAGACAAAAGAGCCCTAGCTGTAAATGTTCATACATTTGACTTTATTAAAACTAAAATTGAGACCTCTGTTTTTTCAAAACACCATAAAGAAATCAAAAGTGAAAACAAAGGCCACAACTGGTAGAAGATATTCACCATACCTACAGTGAACAACATTCAGAATGTTTTAAGAATTCTTACATAGCAATAAGAACCCAACAGAAGGCAACCCAACAGAAAAAAAAGGGCAGAAGACATAAGCATTAACTTGTAGAGGTAATAAACATGTGGGAAAGTATCCTCAACATTATAGTTAGGGAAGTGCAAATTAGCAATGAGATATTATTTATACCTATTGGATTGACCAAAAATTAAGGCTGACGGTGGCAACTGTTGGAAAGGACATGGATCAGCAGGGACCCATATACACTGCTTGTATGAGTATAAATTGGTACAACCACCCTGGAAAACAGTCTAGCATTGTCTTCTAAAAACAGGTATATCCTAACATATCCTTTGACCTAGCAACCCTACGTCCAGTATACACAGCCTAGAGAAACTCTTGCCCATGTACTCAATATATAGTTTAAGCATATATACACATGGATAAACTTATTATAAAACAAAGAGCAAGAGAATGAGAGAGAGGGCAAATACAAGATAATGGTAATGTCCTAGCTCTTGTGTTGTGTGGTAAGTTTGACTTAAAGAAATATATCTGTTAAATGTTCCTTTTAAATTAAATGACTTAAAATGGAAGGTTTTCATTAGGGAAATTTACACTGACACAGCTACATGTGGTACAAATGTTCATTATCAGCCTGTTTCAAAGATTGTTGATTGGGTAATTTGATTTTCAGGGGCCAGTGGCTAATGAAATGTGTTTCATTTTGATAAGAATTGAAAAAGTCTTGCATACAAGTTCTTTATTTAGGGGTTAAGGACATGGTAAACCTGATATTCTATTTTAAACCTTTCTAGGAAGATTTAAAACATTCTATGGATGATCTCTTTCATGAAAAACTTGCAAATCCAATACAGATATCTGAAAATAAAATTTCCAAATCATGGCATGACACCATTAAAATATTTTTGTCATTTTCAAACAAGCACAATGACCTCTTTGGTATATAAGTTATAGATTTTTTTTTTCTGGAATGAGGGCATTATCATGCTTCTTGAATTTAAAATTCTTGCTTTTTTTTTTTTTTCCTAAGCAGAAAAGATATCTAAATGGCAAAAGCCTGATTCAAAGTTATGCTCTTCATAGCAGACATCATACCATGATTGGGAAGCCTTCAGTGAGCGACATTAATGAAAAATAACTCAAAAAGAAGGCAGCATGAGCTAGTGACACAATTCCTGTTCAAGAGACTTTGTAGGATGTTGTCTCAGTATAGTAGAAAAGTCACCCCAAGCAGGTGAGCAATGACTATGACATATTTGGGTGAGTAGATATTTTGCTTAACAATTCAACAAACCAGGGATGAGTAGGAAGCAATGCTTGGAAAATAGGTGGTACATAAATGAAGAAATGCTTGATATTTTTTGTCCTGTTAATTTCACAAGAGATTTCTGAAGTGTGGTAAAGCTCTTATTGGCATGTTGAAAAAACATTTTCCAAAGCTGCAATGGGACATGAAGAAATATTTTCCAGAGGGAAAAGAAACCAAGCGGACTAGAAATCCGACCATCACTATCTCTCAGAATCAAACTTTCAACTTTCCAGAAGACAATTTCAACTCCCCAGGTTTTGAGCATGGTGGGCAGGTCCCTGAGCATCAGAGAACAGTCATCAGTGAAAAAACTCTCTCCGTGATTTTAGAGTCCACGTTCAATCTGAATACACTGAACTGAATATCTGATGGAGCCCCCAGAACATGCTGCGATTTCAGACGTCCTCTGAGAGTTAGGATTTTCTAACTTAATGTAAATAAAGAGTGAAAATAGAAAGTGACAGGTTGAAAAACGACATATGTTTCATGCTGTCACTGTCCTGGATATGGAGCCCTTGGTGTAAGATGGAAAATGAATTTCCTTTCAAAGATATAAAATATAAATTTTATTATTATTAACCTTAAAGAATTATTTAAAACGTTTTGATGAATTTTTTTTTAATTTACCTGAAGTTGGCAGTCTGTAATAAGTGGCCCAGAGAGGATGAAAATTTGAGGCCCACTGTCTATAAGGTCTGCTGGGCCCCTGCAGGATTCTGAGCCTTTCTTATCGTGGGTTATGCTAGATCCTTCCTGTGAGGAGACAGAGTGTTTCTGGTGGTTTGCGCATGACCTCTTTTCATGAAGAAATTTAAAGAGGAATCTGGAGAGAGTCAGGGTCTTGGGCACTAACCTCAGCATCTCCATTCTTACAGAGCAAACTTTGACTTTGCCCCAATCACTGTTGCTACTTCCGTCCCCTATAAAGGTAGCACGTGGTCCAGGCTGAGAAATGCAGACTTGGAGATCGTTGACCCTGGAGTTGGAAGGATCTGGGTTGGAATCCTGCCCACGTTTTCCAGGTGTTCGGCTTTAGGGAAGTGACTTTCCCACCCTGAGGCACTCTGTTTCCATCTGGAAACTTGGGTAATTCCCTCATCCTGGCACGGTGATTGTGAATCCTGAATGAGAAAATGTGAAAGCTCTCTGAGACCTGCAATGTGGAGCATACTCAAGTATCAACAGCTCCCACCTCTCCCACTGCCAAAAATCTTACCGATTCCATTCTCCCAGCAGAAGCTAAGCCCTGCTCGGTGCTGGAGGTGATAGAGGCTGGCGAGGCACACATGGGATGGGTGTCAGGGAAACCGTGAGGGGAAGGAGATAGTGGCTCCTCTCTAGTCAGGCTTCGCTCTCTATCCAGCCATCCTTTCCCCATCAGCCATTCATCTGTCTGTCCAATGAGTGCCATTTACGCACCTGCGCCAGCAGCCTGCGAGCCCTCTGGTTCCATGGAGTTACATCTCACCACAACGTTCTCGACACTTTCCTAAAGTCCTGGCATTTGTGCTGAAGCCAGAGCTGTTCGTAGCGGCCAGAGTGCAGATCCATCTGGCCCGGTGGTCTGGCAGGGCCCTTCTGGTAGCTCCACGTGGACCCACAAGCCGTGGGAGCTAAAGAAAACTGGGCTGAGCCTCCAGGAAACCACAGAGGGAGTGTAAGAAATGTTGTCAGGGATTGGAAAAACCAAACCCACCCAAGTCGTGGGCTTCCTCCATCCAGTCAGACAGACTCATGTAGACACAGGGCAGGTTCTGAGGAGGCAGACAGACCACAGCCACGACTGGACCGGACTCTGTGATCCAGCGAAAGGGATGCCATCTCAGCCAGACTTGGGGAGAGGCTGGCTTCCAGAATAGCCCTGCCAAGTTTAGGAAACAGGCAGGCTTTTCATCCCGGCTCCTCCTGCGTCCCCATGTCCAGACGTTTGCTTGGTGACACCATGGTAACTATGATGCCACAATGGAACATTCTTCCCAATGTGGTAGCAGGAATCCCTCTGTTGAGCTCTGCGGTGTAAGGTCAGGGTGAGTTCATTTCTCCTTTAGCAGGAGCAGTTCACGGAAGAACTCTGAGAACCATTCTGACGACAAGAAACACTTGGTGTCATGAGCAGAACATGGTGACTGAGGACGGCATGCACGGGTTCCTTGGGCTCTTGTGCATTGTCTGAGGTGAGGGTAGGTCTGGTGGTGGGGCTGATGGAGGAGCACGCCTGGGCTTTGAATTCCAGCTCCACCACTTGGCAGCTGTGTGACCTTGGGTGGGATTCTCAATGTCTCTGAGTATCAGTTTCTGAATCTGTAAAATGGGAATGATGATAGTGTCCACCTCACGGGGTGATTGTGTGAATGAACTGAGTGACATGCTGGGGCAGTTACTATGTAAAAGGATGAGCTGTCACCAATTAGAAGAAATTCCAGTAGAGTTTAGTAGGAGGGGCAAAATCAGGGTAGGCTTTCACGGAACACCTGCTTTTTGCTGTCAGCAGCATTTTACAGCTACAGAGTTAAGGCTAGGGTTGAATTCCACGCGTCAAAAGATGACCCTGGGCTTCCCTGGTGGCGCAGTGGTTGAGAGTCTGCCTGCCAATGCAGGGGACACGGGTTCGTGCCCCGGTCTGGGAGGATCCCACCTGCCGCGGAGCGGCTGGGCCCGTGAGCCATGGTCGCCGAGCCTGCGCGTCCGGAGCCTGTGCTCTGCAACGGGAGAGGCCGCGGCAGTGAGAGGCCCGCGTACCGCAAAAAAAAAAGAAAAAAGAAAAAAGAAAGATGACCCTTTTCTGAGACCCAGCTCTGTGGGAAAGCCGGAGGCCCTGGATTGCGGATTGTGGAGAAAACTGACCGGCATGGCCACCTTCTCTTGCTGGGCCGTCTTACGCGTCGCCGGCTGAAGAGCGGGGCTGGGCAGCTGGCTCCTGCCTCTTTACGGCACGGACCCAAAAAATAGGGATGTTTCCCATGTCTTGGAAGTTTTGTCAGTGGAAAGGAATAGAGGCAGGGACTCTGACGCTGGGGGAAAATCACCACCTTGGGGAGGAGAGGAAAAGCCCATGCGTTTGGCTGTTCTGTGTTCACAGCTGCCCATGGTGTCTGCTGCGGCTCTCTCTGGGGATGGAAGTGATGAGACGGACGCTCTTGGTGCTGTTCTACGTCTCCCATGCTTCTGCCAGTGAGTGTGCTTCTCTCTTCCTTCCCAACTTTAGCTGATTGTGTGACATGGCAGGGGGAATCATCCCGGAAGAGAAAATGGTACTTAATGTCCAGGGAGGGACTCAGGGGGTAGGTGATTCATGGCATTTTGCTCTGGGCAGCTTGCGTTGGTGGTGGGAACCAGGGACAGAGTGGGACGTGTGGCGTGGATGTAGGAAACTGCGGCTTCAGCAGCCTGATGTCAGGCCTAGTCCTTGGTGAGAGTACGGTTAGGGAGACAAGCCTTAGGCTATGGAGAGGTCCCTGCGCAGAGCGGGTTGGCGTGAGGCCTGCCTCCCCACTCACAGCCCTGCCCTGCTCTTCCGGAGGCACGTTCCCTGCGCTCCGTCAGGTGGCAGACATCCTTCCTGAGCCGGGGTGGGGGCCCGAGGTGCGTCTTATGCACTTGGCAACCGGGCCTTCCCTGTGTTTCTACTTCAGTATTGTTCCGATGAAACCCTTTATCCTTAAACCTTATTGTTACCTCTAAACTGACCCCCAGTTGCAGGGCCCGGCCCGGGAATAGGGAGGTGTCTGAGAGGCTGCCTGGCCTCAGTTGGCAGAAGTGGCAGCTGCAGTCCCCTCCCCGACCCCCAGCTTGCCCAGGACTAAAATTCCGGCCTGGAAAGGGGAGACGGAGTGGGGCACCTGACTAAAGCAGGCTCTGCCCCACCTTCTGCCACCCCAGCTGGCTCTCTCCTGTCTTCCTGGAGTTAGATGGGGGACAGGAGAGGCTTCCCGTGCACGCACACACACACATACACACGCCAAGAGGACCGTCCCACCTTCCAGGCCTCCTCTATCTCCTTGCAGCCCAAGGAGACAAAACACAGACAGGGCCTCTCTCCTCTCTTAAAAAGCCTCAGGCAAGGGACCCAGGGCAACCATTTCATCTCTGAGGCAGATTTCCTCATTATATCCTGGCTGTTCAAGAGTTTTATAAGGACGAATGAATCAGCCAGCTAGAGCTTTGAAAAAGCAAAAGTCATCACAAACCTGTAGGTTCTTCGTGCGTTAGGAAGAGTTGGTTAGTGCCTCGTTCACTACAGATTGCCAATGTCCTGTGGAAAAAAAACGGAATTCTTGTCTCTGGTGATCCTGAAGCACTTGGTGACCTTACAGACATCATCTTGCTAACAACCAGCTCTTGTCACTGTTTCAGCAAAGACTCCAAGTGTCAACTCATAGAGATGTTTGATCACATGACGCCCTAGAATGGAGGTCTGCTGTGGTCTTTTAATGACTATACTGAATGTTCAGTCAACTTCAGCGTCATGGTTTGGAAACTCTCTGTCATTGATGTTCACCTCAGAGGTCACCTCCTGGGGGAAGCCCTCCCAGACTTCATGTTCTGGGCAGAATCCATGCCCCCTCCTCTGTATACTCGGGGCACTGTCCCTTGTGTCACAAGTCTCTCTGAATGTTACCACTCTCCAATGTGTCTGTCTCCCTTGTGCACTGTGACCTCCCCTGGGGCGGGGACAGGATCCCGAAATCCTTCCCTGCCAGCCCAGCCCCTAACTCAGCAGGGCTGCGTGTGCGGTTGGATGAATGGCTGAAAAAGAAGCCACCAATGACCTGACTTTTTCAGCTGGTGCTACCCACCATGTGACACACAGAACCCAGGGCCACCGATTTAGAAAAAAAGCACTGGGTACTCATGCAGTGGCTACCAGAGCAGTGGTTTACATGGGGAAAAGATGGAATTGTCCCCTGGGGTTAGCATTATCAGTCATGGGGACACAACTCTCCTCTTGTGAGAGGCGTGTGTTACCCTACCTCTCATAAAAGGAAACTGAGGCCCAGACAGAGGAGTGGCTCTCCCCAGGTCTCAACACATAGGGGCCAACTGCACTTGGGACACTGTGTCCAGGGACTTCCTGAAACACTAGTGGTTCTCAACCCCAAGTACACATTCGAATATACCCTGGGGAGCTTTTGGAAAACATTAATGCCCAGGCCTCATCTCCAGGGGTCTGGGAGGGGCCGGGCAGCAGGCGGATGAAATGTTCAGTCAGCTTGAGAATCCCTATACTCCACTCTGCATAGGCGAGGATGAGATGGGCACCCCTGGTCCACTAAGGAGGCCAGGCACGGGGACTCATCGGGACAGGGCACGTGGACTAGGGAGGGAGACCCACCAAGGGCCTTTTATGGGGAAGAAGACCCACTAGGAAAATAAATGTGGGTGGTAGAGTTAGTGGTGACCAGGACAGAGAGCCAGAAAAAGTGGGGAACCAGCGGAAGTGCGAGCGGGTCCTGGGGTCTGGTGCGGTGGCGGCAGCCCCAGGCCTCCAGCTCTTTGCCCCAGCAGTGAGGCCCCTGCACAACCCCCTGCAGCTTGCGGCATCCAGAAAAGCAACACCGTGGAAACTTCCGAGGAGGGTTTGGTCGAAGACGAGGAGTTCCCATGGGTGGTGTCGCTGCAGGATGTCCAGTACACCCACCTGGCTTTCGGCAGCATCCTCAGTGAGTTCTGGATCCTCAGCATCGCATCCGCCTTTCAAAACAGGCCAGTACCCCTCCTTTGGAGTCTACACAGCCCACCGAGGCGGAGTGGGGGGGCTCTGTTTCCTGCTCAGCTTGGGGAGGCCTGGAAGGTGGATGCCCAGTGACAGGGCAACAGGGCTTTTTACCAGCGCAGTGCTCACTGTGAGTTTGGGGCTCCTGAAGTCACCAGTTGCCAAGGTTGGCGCAGTCTGTGTCTCCTCTGCTGTGAGGACTGCCAGCTGCACAACTGCAAAGTGAAACGATTGTTTCTCCATCTTCTACAGGAAGGATATTTGTTCCCATTTTATTACAATCACAAAGGCACTGACTTTTATTTTTAGACACTTTAAAAAAAATTTTTTTAAAACATCTTTATTGGAGAGGCACTGACTCTTGATACTAGAGGTTCCTATTGCTTATCTTGTTTAACTGAATTGATAGGAGCCCTTACCTTAACACACTTACCTCAGGCCTTAACAATGTGACTGCCACAAACACATGCACGTAGAGAAAAGACTTGAAGGAAATCCGCAAACACTTGAAGAGTGCCCATCTCTGGGTGCTCAGAATGCATGTGATTTGTTTTCTTCTTTGAACTTCTCTGTATTCTCCAAATTTTTTACAGTAAATGAGCATTTTCTTAAACCAGAAAAAGAAAAAAAGCCTATACATGCTATTAAAGGAATAACTTTTTTTGATAAAACGTCTCACTTTCTGACCCAATGATTTCACTTTTGGGTATCAACATTAAGGAAATAATTTCAACCACTGGAAAAGTTTTATGCACAAGTTGTTCATAGGATGATTAATTACACACAAAACACTGGAAGTGTAATGTCTGATTATCATGGATAAGTAAATTATGATATAGTTACTATTTTATAGTTTATAATATATTATATATGATACACAGTATATAACTTCTATATACAATTACATATAGATCCATCTATTCAATATATTATATAGATATATATTGTATGTGATATATACTATATATAGTATATATTATACAGTATATAATATATATAGTATACATACTATATATATTACAATTATAATTTATAAATATATAGTATATTATATAATTTATAGTATATATACTATATATTATATACTATTTATACATTATATATTATATATACACATATAGAGTGTGGGGAGAGAGAATATAATTACTATAACTGGCCAAATACATTATAGTGTAAACCCTTGATGAGATATTGTACAATTGCTGAATTTTTTAACATATGATTTGTATTTTTTAATTAAAAATACATGTATTTAAATGAAAATACATGTAATACTGTGATGTTCATGAGGAATCAAAGGGTGTATAATGAAAATCAGCTCCTCCCCTTCCCTGCCCTTCAGTCATCATTTCCCTCCCTTGAGCCATTTCTGTCACCAGTTTCTTGGGTGTTCTTCCTGAAACACTCCATGCACTCATGGATATCTACATACCTATAGGTCTATCTATATTGACTCATATCTATTGACAGAGAGAGAATTTTCTTTCTCCCCTGTATTAATCTGCTGGGGCTGCCACAATGAAATACTACAGACAGGGTGGCTTAGACAATAGAAATTTATTTCTTACCGTTTCAGAGGCCTGGAAGTCCAAGATCAAGGTGTCAGCAGGGTTGGTTTCTCCCAAGGACACTCCTTGGCGTGTGGACGGCCACCTTCTCCTTGTGTTCTCCTATGGCCTTTCCTCTGTGTGCACACATTCTTGCTGTCTCTTCTTCTTATAAGGACACCAGTCCTGTTGGATTAGGGCCCCACCCTATGGACTCATTTAACCTTAATTACCTCCTTTAAGGCCCTATCTCCCAACACATTCACACTGGGGGTTAGGGCTTCACCTATGAATATGGGGGGACACAATTCAATCCATAACACCCACCAACACAATTAGTAACACACCATATACATTATTCCACTCTTAGCTTTTTTCACTCTGTCATGAATGTTGGGTGATCCTTTCTTATCGATACATAGAAAGTTACCTCATTATATGCATCAGTTAGCTGCCCAGTATCCCATATGGATGTACCATAACTACACGGTCCTCTAATAATGGAAATTTGGGTTGTTTCCAATCTTTCACTAGTAGCAAAAAATGCTGCAGTAGATATACTTGGACACACATTATTTCACATACATGGAAGTATACTGTTGCACGAATAACCTAAGAGTGGAAAAACTGGACTAAATCTTGATAGCTGTTGCCAACCAGCCCTCCAGAGAGGTTCCGTTGTCTATGTAGTGTTTTCATTATTGCTATTTTCTATCTGGTCTGCTGTTTTGGTTTTGATTTCCTCTCTGACTCTGGGTTTTATTAAAGACCATTTAAAAATATCCAGGTAATAGGGTGTTTTGTTTTGTATTTTAACATGATTTAAGTTTGAGTTAGACTGCATGGTGATCTATTAAGGAATTTGCTGATGTTATCTTTGGGGTCTACTATGTGGTCTGTATGAATATTTTCCACAGGTAAATTAAAGAGCTCATTTTCTGTCCTTGGAGTACAATTTAATATATAAAATTAGGGCAGGGAGTCTACTTGATCTATCCTAGGCTGACTGAGGTGAATTACAAATTTCTGGCTTTTCCTCCTCCTATTTCCTGGAATTTAATTCATGAACATTGTATCACTTGCTGCAGATATTTATAAGTGAACTCTTCACTGCAGACTGAATTCCTTATCATCATGAAAGGCCTTTCTTTGTCTTGTTGCATGCTCTTCTGCTCTGGTGTTCAGAATGAAGCTCCTGCTTTTTGTTTTTATTTTGGACTCTTCTTTTTTTATTGCTTGCTGTTTTTCTCTTCATTATATGGCTTTGTTTTGTATGTCTCTTCTGACAAATTTGGAAAGTTTGAAGTTGTGTTCTCCTGGTCATCTTAGAATTATAATTTCATGGAAGACACACAAATCTTGTTTCTCTCTGGATAGTCCTCTATAGATTCTACTGTGGCTGATGCCAGAATTCCTGTCTTTTCACTTCTTCCCTCATTCTTCATGACCACACAATTTTAATAGCTTATGTACTTTAATGTTTACCTTGATTCATATATATATATATATTTGTACACCCCTGTTATTTCATATATTAGCTATAAATAAATAATAGTTTAGACTTCCATAAAAGATGAGAAAATTGGTGTATATACCTACCTCTGCTGGTTTACATCACTACTCCTATCTATAACTTTAAAAGTTTCTCTTTTGTTTTAATTTTAGACCCATATTATAACGAATTCCACACTTACTGACCATCACTTTGCTGGATTTTTTCCATTCAACACTAGAATTGGTTAAAATTTGTCTTCAAGTAGTTTTTTTTTTTTTGGCCACGTTGCACAGCATGTGGGATCTTAGTTCCCTGACCAGGAATTGAACGTGTGCCCCCTGCAGTGGAAGTGCAGAGTCCTAACTACTGGACTGCCAGGGAAGTCCCTCCAAGTAGTTTCTTAAAGGGCTCCCAAGAACCATATTTCCTCGAGTTTTACATATTCAGAAATGTTGTGCTGCCCTGCTTCCGTTTGAAGACTTAACAGGCATTCTCACCCCCACCGCACCTCAGCTTCTGGTATTAAATCTTGCTGTGGAGAAGTCTGAAGCCATTCTGATTTTTTCCTCTGTAGGTGGGAGATCACACATCCCAGTATTCCCCGGGAGAGGCCTGGTTTACACCTGTTATCCTATTGTTAGCATCCCCTTTCACTCCCACAAGTCCCCCAGCTTAGACAATAAATCAGAGGACAAACTTAAGATGACTTAATCTGTTTTGTGTGGATGCCCAAGGATTCCTTCTTTGTCACTGAAGTCCAGCAACTTTACTAGCCATGCTGGATCTCTCCCATTTGCCCCTCCAGACCCACTCTCTACTCTTTTCCATTCTGCTGGGTGCCAGGAGGCTGACCTGTGTGGGTTACACCAATGGGCGCTCTTGCCTTCTGGGCTCCAGTTGGGTTTGGCCAAAGGGAGCACTGGGAAGAGATCAGAGGGAGGAAGGAAGTGAGGTCAGGTATTCCCCTGACAGGTACTGCAGACTGGATGCCTCCTCCAGCCAAGGGACCCACTCCCCATGGCTCTGTCTGACCACTCCCTCCCACCAACACCCTGTTGTTACCTCAGCAGAAGGCTGCATATGCCACCCGGAACCCAGCATACTGCACTAGTCTCTGTGATTTCCCTACGTCCTGCGAGACCTTTGTAAAGAGTCCCTTTATTAAACTTTCCTCAGTTTACCTTATTTGAGTGTGCCATCTGTTTCCGGCTGGGAGCTGACAAGGGTATGTCTCAGTGTTGAGCATTCTGTATTGAGTTTTCCCTAGGATATGGAGTATGCTTCCACACTGTAGACACAAGTCTTATTTCTGGAAAACTTTCTTGGCTTCTCAAGATTACCTTGCTCTCTCTCCAGGAAGGACGCTGTTGCTATAGTTGGTATAGCTAAGATGGATGCAAAACTGATCGCTCACAAAGAATATCCAGTGAACACCATCATCGTCCATGAGGACTTTGATAATAAAACAATGAAAAATAACATAGCCCTCCTGAAGACAGACACGGCGATGCAGTTCAACAACCTGGTCCAGCCCATCTGCTTCCTCGGCAGAAAGCTGCATATGCTACCAGCCTTGCAGAACTGCTGGGTGGCAGGATGGAATCCCACATCTGCAGTTAATGCCTTTCTTCTCCTAGAGGAGGCTGTGTGTGTGCTAGCAGTGGGGGTGACTGGGATGAACCATTCTAGGGCTTAGCTCAATAACTCAGGTGGCCTGAGGTTCTAGAGTTGGGCTGGAACCCTCAGTTAATCCGTCAAGATTCCCAGCGCTTGCCCTCTTGAGGCCATTCTTACGTCTGGTCCTTTTTCTTCTATTCCTACACCAAAATTGGAAGTACTTGGGCAGCAAGCAGCCTGAAATGAGTGCAAGGTTACCGAAGGGCCAGGGGACATTATTCCCTGAACCAGAGCTGACAGTCCTCTTGTATGAGCCATCCTTGTTTTCTTTTATTTTTGGGAAACAAACAAGGAAATGCATTCATTCTCTGTAGATGTAGATGTGAACATTTTCTCTGCCTATTTTCACATTCAAGTTCAAAGCAAAGGTAGTTTTCAGTAAAAACTGAGACACAGGTTCGGATTTCTGTGAGGAAAAGGGGGTTTATCAGAACATTTCCTACTCACTCCCATCTGGATATGTGAGTTGTAGTTGCGTTGACTCGGGGGACGTCTTCTTGTGAATAATTCTCGGGCTCTCTGTTGTCCAGACAGGAAATCACATGACAATGA
This sequence comes from Grampus griseus, assembly GCF_964374135.1. Classification (NCBI taxonomy): domain Eukaryota; kingdom Metazoa; phylum Chordata; class Mammalia; order Artiodactyla; family Delphinidae; genus Grampus; species Grampus griseus. The sequence goes on along the minus strand of NC_139013.1, from coordinate 32,017,315 downwards.
GTATCCTGAGGAAAATCTCCGTGAAGGACATCGACTTGTGTCCCTTAAACAAAATCGAGAAAACAGGATGTGGCAATCACATAGAGATGGAAACTGATGCCGTCTGCTTGGTAAGAACGTGGTGGAACAGAAGCTACAGGCTGAGAGTAAGCAGTGGTCACTTCATGGGGAGCCTCAGGACTCCCCCTCGCTGGATTGTGAGCTCCGTGAGGGCAGGGACTGTCACCTGGGATTCATGGACGTCTCCAGGGCGAACAGCACTTGGCAGGTAGCAAGTGCTCAATAACAATCTGCCGAATGGATTAACCAGTCACTGTTTTCAGTGTGACATGACAAAGCATGGCTAAGTCACATGTTTTTTCATTAGCTAAAAGTTTGAAAGAGTGAGTCCAAACCACATGTGCAGATATACGCTGAGCACGCCTACAGCGTGGGCTCGCTGTATTCGGCTTCTTTGGAACCCAGCCTGATGCTATTGTTCATCCATTACTGGGTTTCTTTTTCCCTGTAAGAAGCCCTGCCCTCTAGCTGAATGTGGGCTGTCCAGGTGTGGCTGTCCTACTGCCTCAGGAAACTGTGCAGAATTCACAAACACCTGTCCAGGCCCCCTCATATCTGTATCTGGAAAAAGTGTGGCTTACCAGGGCCACAGAGTTAATAAATCTTAAAGGCGAGAACTCAGGTCTGCCAGATTTCCAGGCAGAGTTTCCCTCCTCTACTCTAAAATTGTCCAAGACACTGATCAACCACTTTTCTCGAAGTAACCTTCAGGATTCCCTGATGGGGAAATTTTTTTCCCAGAGGATCTAGGGAAAGTTTTTTAGAGAAAAAGGAAAAAATACATATGTGCGGACAATTCTTTCTCAAAGTCATTTTATTGCAAAAGCATGAGGGACTGCCTTTCATCAGGAAATAAGTTTGCCCTTCTAAAGTTGGCTCAACATTTATCAAGTGCCTACATTGTCCTGGGCTCTCTTCCAGGCGGAGGATTGTAGAAGCTTCTTAAATTAGAGAATGTGTTAAAATACAGTAGAACACGTAGCTACTTAACAAAATCCTGCCATCAGCCACTCCATCAACCTAGTACCACACTTCATCAAATCCAGGATGCTGTCAGGTGCAGAATGCACCATTATTTTATGTAACACTGAGAAAGTAAAAATGCTGCCACTGAAACTCTGGAATCTACTGATTAAAAGACACATCCCATTTCAAAGATGCTAACTTTTAAGAGCATCTTAAATTCACTGGAATATGGTAAGCTGCTTACCCTCTAAATGATCACCTCTTTAAACTACCCACAAAGGTCAGATTGGTTTTTAACTGTAGCACACCTGTAGACAGTCCTTTGTTTTTTAAGAGAATTGTGCTTGCAAAAAAAAAAAAAAAGTTGCCTTGTCTACCTAGGATCCTTCCTAGGAAATGTGTTCTAGTGTCCAGAGGTCCTCAAAGCCACACTTCTCACATGTAGAATAAGTTACCCAGGTTCAGTGTCTGCCCTAACGGGTCCTCAGAAACCCAGCAAAAGTAGAATAGCTCTGAACTCACCCCTCCTTTGTTCCCACAACTGTTAGGGCTTTTGCTGGATGTCAAGGTTGAGGATCACGCAATGAAAGGGGGTCGCTCCCCTGGGAGATGAGGTGGGGCTGGAGCGCCTGGTGCTTTTTGTCTCCGTTGCTTGAGCTTCAGAAGTCTCGGCCTTACACGTCACGGGGAATAGAAACAGCAGCTTATTCTACACCCGAGTGGAACAGCAACTTGCAAAACCACACAATAGCCAGGGATGTTGACCGCACAGTCATTTGTCAAAACTATTTGTCCTGAATGGCATTCTTTTTCTTCCTCAAGCTGTAAAAGCACAGTTAAAGCAAATTGGGAGTGGGACTGGTGAACGGCGGGGAGACCACTCCATCCTTGGCCAGAGAGCCTCTGGGCCCCAGGAAGACACAATGAGGGGCAGATGAGAGCCAGTTCACCAGTCCTAGGAGGACCAGCCAGAGCTCAGGGATGAAATCTCCGCCCTCTGCTGTTTGGCAGCATGGGATGCAAACAGTAGAATGTGAGAAACTGAAAAAATCAAAGAGTTCCACACTCAAGCACCCCCTTCCATCTAATGAGAAGCACAGAGCGAAGTCTGGAATGTCATCCTCGTGTGTGTGCAGCTGTGGGACAACCAGGGCATTATGGCAGCCTTGCAGAGCATGCCTCCCATGGCCCTGCTTGCAGAAGTGTTCTTTGCTTCTCCCATTTGCCTGCATTTCTGTTCTGGTGTGGCCTCCTCAGAAAAAGGAGGGTTTAGTGAAAGAGGCTGCATGTGTGTAGGAACCCAAGAAAGCTCCAACATCCAGGCCTGGGAATGGGCAGGGGCTGAGGTGACCACTGTTTTGCCTGTTGAATTCTCACTGTTGAGTCTGTTCAGATTGTTTCCCATTGTCAGCTGCAAGCCCCCTCCCTCCGTGCCTCAGTCCACACAGTGAGAGCAAACTGTGATCACCCAGCCTGTCTCGCCTGGCAGGTCACATAGGTCAAAGGTGGCTGGCCAGCCTTTGATGATAAACTCCCTCTTGGATCAAGATGGACCACAGGCTGGTGCTGGGGGGCAGGTATTCCTTTAAGAGGAGGCCTGGGGGCGGGGGGTAGGGTGGAGGACAGGTAAGGTAAATTATACCTAGTAGCTGTCCTGTTGCTTTTCCCACATTTCTCAGTTTTTCACATTAAAAATGATGGCCTTTTCTGCACAGCAGGGTAATAGCAGCTAATTGTTAACTGAGTGCATCCCGTATGTCAGGCACTGTGCCAGGAGCTCTGCCGGTGTTACAGGCACTAACCGTGTCCCCACTTTAGCTCAGAGAATTAGCTAACCTGTTAGGGTCACATGTCCAGCCAAGTGTGCTGGGCTTCTACCCACTCACCTGAAGGGAGATAAGGTCTGTGTGGCAGAACTCCCGGGGCCCAGAGGACTGCTCCTGAGAGGTGCACTGGCAGGCAGCTGCCAGGTTGGAAAAGCTGTGAACCCAGCCCGGCAGCGTGTGCTTCCTGCAAGTCTGACTGACCCTAGCAGGACTGTGGGTAGGTGCAAGCAGCTTAAACGAAGGATGGAAACAAAATAGGGAAGAGAAGGAAAAACGGGAGCATTCCAGGCCAGAAAGGAACAAAATAACATTTGAGGAGTGAGAAACCAAAAGAGAGGGAGGATTTATTCAAAGTACTGGAAAGGGGCAAGAAAATGAAATGGGATCCAGGAAGCTACAGGCAAACTGCAGGAGCCTACAGATAATTTGTATAATGAAAGGAAAGGTCATCTTGTTGGAATTTGTGGTGGAGGTGGCCTAGATTGGAAATATTATCCTATAACTTACCCCATTTCCAGTGAGAACCAGTGTAAAACTTTTCTAGAAGATAGTAAATTGCACAGGGACATATTAAAAAAGAAAACAAGTTTTTCTAAGACCTGAAGCTTTCTGTCCTTTGTCACAGGGGGACCCAGGAAACCCAATGATGTGTGAGCTGAAGGAATTGAATCTGTGGGTGCTGAGAGGAATCCTGTCTCAAGGTGGTGAGAAATGCCCTGGCCTGTTCCTGTACATCAAAGTGGAAGACTACAGCAACTGGATCACATCCAAGACCAAGAAGACCAGCCCTCCCCTGTCTTCCTTCCACCACTGGAAAAACCTGATTCCTTTCCCCAGCCACTCATCATGTGATGCTGTGACACAGAAAAAACATGCTGGGCTGAGCCAGGTTGGACAGTCCCAACCACACTTCCAAGGACAAAAAAGGGCCACCATGCATTCATGGTCACAAATGGCAAATGGCACTCCAGTGAGTCTAGACTTTAGGGAAAAGAATCTGAGGGAGTCAGACAAGTCTGAGGTGGTCATCCAACCCACGTACTATGATGACAACGGTGGGGAGGTTGGGGAGGGCAGGTCTCTATTGGGCCAGAACAGGTTACATCAGCCCCAAGAAATTATCTTATTTTTCTTTGTGCTTGTTTTCTTTGGTAATGGTATCTTAGTCTAGGAGCTAACCTTCCAAATGGAAGAGTAAGCTCAGAATGCTGAGTGCCAGGCATTCACCACGCTGCTTTGGTGTCTCTTTTTGAGAGTTGCACAGCTGGGCTGCCACGGACACGCCCACAGTACAGACTGGGGGGGGGGTCTCCCTCCTCTGTCCCACTCTCACATGCAGGAAGGTCATTTTCATGTGTGCTTGTGAACTAAACGTGGGCTAACAAGTGTCAAACCATTAGAGTGCCCTGTGGTTCTTTCAGTGTTTATGGTTCCCGGAGTCAGGCTGTGAAAACACTCCCCGGGGACCCATGTGGCCTGGGAGGTGACCAGCAGCCTGGCTGGAGAATTGGGGACACCAGCCAGCACAGGGAACAGTGAGAGGACCCCATGACTAGAGAGGAGCTGATTACTTTAATGGATCACTTTTTGGTCGGCAGCCGTCGCCTCCCTCTGGCTATTTCCCAGGGGGCAAATTGCCTGCAACTGCTCATTGGTGATTTTCATTTTATTCCAAGCCTTGCGGTAGCCTTTTAAGGACATCTGCAAAAGGGAGAAAGGGGGAGGAGGAAGAAGGTCATTTGGGACAAACGGATTGTGCCTATTCTACCGCATCTAGCCCTGTGATGGTATGGATGACCTCGTATATGGGGCAGTGTCTGCATGCGTGCGGCGGACGCAGGCCACCTTGGGGCATCCAGAAGACTCTTCTAGAGCTTGTCTCTGTTCCATAAAGTGAGAAGTTGCAGTTTCCTTCTGTACTTCTTTGCTACTTCTTAGCCCCAGATGTGATGGGCCCAAGTATGGATCCTAATTTACTTTCCTGCTGCCAAGTGACCACTGGAAGGGCAGGTAAACGCACTGTGGAAAATGGAGCTGGGGTCTAGATGTGAGAATGCCAAGTTTCCCAAGTGACCTGACTGGGTTTTTAAGCTACCCTAAGGATGTCTTAAGTGCCCTCAGTGTGCAACTTGGTCTGTGGCAGTCTTGGTGCTTTCCTTTTTTTTTGATGCCAGCCTATCATTTGCACTTTTCCTTTTTCTCTTCCATGGCTTACAAGGGGCAAGGGTGCTTCTGTGCACACTGTACCATATGAAAAGGCTATGGGGTTAGTCAACATCAAAAACCCATGGCAAATATGTAAATGCATGGAATCGGGTTCTGAGTGATATTAAAATCCATTATTGGGCTTCCCTGGTGGCGCAGTGGTTGAGAATCTGCCTGCTCATGCAGGGGACACGGGTTCGAGCCCTGGTCTGGGAGGATCCCACATGCCATGGAGCAACTAAGGCCCATGAGCCACAACTACTGAGCCTGCGCGTCCGGAGCCTGTGCTCCGCAACAAGAGAGGCCGCGATAGTGAGAGGCCCGTGCACCGCGATGAAGAGTGGCCCCTGCTTGCCACAACTAGAGAAAGCCCTCGCACAGAAACCAAGACCCAACACAGCAAAAATAAATTAATTAATTAATAAACTCCTACCCCCAACATCTTAAAAAAAATCCATTATTATCTCAATTTTTAAAAACTGGCTTCTCTGTGTATAAAATAGCAATCACTAAATTATCAATGGTTGGGAGAGGGATTCAGAAGCTTCCAGAGATCAATAAGAAAACAAGCAACTAAAAACACACCATTACTAGAAGCCGTCTTTATTTTGGTGTAAGAGTCGAAGCAACGGCTGAGATTTCTCACAGGTATTACGTGTCTAAAATCCTGTATTCTTACCTCAGCAAACAAAATCCTAAACAAAAATGTGAGGGCCATAAGATATCGTGGGTCTTGGGACTTCCTGTAACTCACCTCTGCAATCTCCACTTTCCTCTCCCACATCCCGATGGCCTTCTCCAGGTCACTGTTTCGGATCTTCTCCCGGACGTACATCATCACCTGTGGCACTCGGAACTCAGACAGCTGCTTCCGGAGCTGTTTGTTCAGAGCCATGGCCTTGGCCTGGTCCTGGGTTGGGAAGGACCAATTAAACGTGGGGCTCCCTGGCAGTTCTAGCCTCCTGGGACTTACTGGCCCTGGCATCTCTCCCCAGTTTCAATGTAGTTCTAAAAATAATGTTTACATTTTCAAAGGAGTGGGTGAAATCACAAGATTCTTTTTCTTTACAGATCGTGACATTTTCGTCCAGTTTAGAAACATTAAGTAAAGTCTAAAACAGTCTTTTACCCTCCCTTCCTTCCTTTCTTCCTTCCTCCCTTCCTTCCTCTATTGAGGAATATGCTTTACTTTTGATTGTTTAGGGGCTTTTTTTGCTTTGGAAAAATTATATATTTAAGTATACTTTGATTAGATCAATTTCAATTCATTTTCCTGCCTTTTTTTTTTTGACAGAATACACATAACATAAATTTTCCCATTTTAACCGTTTTTAAGTGTACAGTTCTGTGGCATTCACAGAACAATTCACATTGTTTTGCAACCTTTATCACCAGCCATCTCCAGAATTTTTTCATCTGCCCCAACTGCACCTCTGTACCCATTAAACACTAACTCCCCAAACCCCCTCCCCATAGGCCCTGGCAACTACCATTCTATTTTCTGTCTCCATGAATGTGACTACTCTAGGTACCTCATATAAGTGGAATCATACAATATTTGTCCTTTTGTGACTGGCTAATTTCACTTAGCATAAATGTCTTCAGGGTTCATCCATGTTGTAGCATGTCAAAATTTCTTTCCTTTTTAAGGATGAATAATATTCATCCTTAAAATAATATAAATAAAACAATATATTCTATTACATGCATATACAACTCACTTTGGTTATTCACTCATCTGGCGATGGACACTTGAGTTGCTTCTACATTTTGGCTATTGTAAATAATGCTGCTACAAACGTGGGTATACAAATACCTGTTGTTCAAGTTCATGCTTTCAATTGTTGTGGGTATATACCTGGAAGACAACTTGCTGGATCATATGATTATTCAATTGTTTGAGGACTCTGTCTTTTTACATTTCATTTTCAAAAATCATTATACAGTAAAATTAACTAGTCTTTTTCTTCTGAGTGGCTTTTTGAATTAGCATTGTCCTTTTAACAATTGTTTTGAATAGGCAATACATTCAATTCAAATGGTATAGAAGTACACAGTGACAAGCTCCCAACCCACCCCTATCCCCAGCCACACAGGTCCCCTTCCAAGAAGCATACACTATTTTTAGGTTTCATGCATCCTTCTAGAAATCTATATCCATACAAACATATATGTTTACCTTTCTGACCCAAAGAGTAGCCAATTCTATTCACTTTCATTCATCCAACTTTTTCCTTCCACTCAATACATATTGAAGATTCTTCTGTATCAACACATAAAGAATTTATTCATTCTTTTTAACAGCTTCATAATTTTCCATTGTATGGATGTACTATACTTTAACAGGTCCCCACCAACAGTCACTGAGCTTCTCCATCTCTTGCTATTACAACAAGCAGTGCTGTGCTTACAAATTTTCTGGGTATACATCATTTTGTAAAAATGCAAGTACAATATATCAGTAGGATAAGCTACTGAAAGTGAAATTGCTTATTCTAAGGCAGTGTTTCTCAACCAGAAGCTATTTTGCCCCCAGGAGACATCTGGCAATGTCTGGAGACATTTTTGTGTGTCACAATTAGGGGAGTGCTACTGGCATAGGGTAGGTGGAGGCCAGGGATGCTGCTAAACACCCTGCAAAGCACAGGATGGCCCCCACAACGAAGAATTATCTGACCCGAAACGTCAGTAGGGTCTAGGTTGAGAAACCCTGCCCTAAGCATATGTGTATGTACGGTAAATGGTGCTAACTTGCCTTCTCTTATAATGATGAAGCCCATTATACTTCTGCAGCAATGTTTGAGACTGCCTGTTTTCTCCATTCTCGCAACACAATCTTACTTTTTCATCTTTGTCAATCTAACAGAGGGAAAATGGTACCTCATTATAGCTTTTATTTTCTGTTCCTTATGAGCAAAGAGGAACATTTTTCATATGTTTGAGATTTTTTAGCTTTTCTGTTTAAATCTTTGGCCCAGTTTTTTCCTATTTTTTGTTAGATTTTTCTTGTTAATTTATAAGACATTTATCTTTTAAGAAAATTAGCTCCTTCTGATATTAAATACAATATTTTTCCAGTTACTTATCTTTGGGCTTCGCTTATGATGGTTTTTGCCATGCAGAAAATTTTTTATTTTTATATAGCTGACTTTATTGATTTCATGGTTTATAGCTTTCACATTTTAAAAGTCTTCCATATTCCAAGATTACAATAAAAATGTTCCCACTATATAAGTTCAGGACTTTAATGGTTTTATTGTTAACATTTAAATCTCTGATACGCCTGGATTAATTTTGCTATTACATATAGTTCCAAATTAATTTTTTCCTAAATGGCTACCCAGTCATTGCAAATCATTTATTGAATAATCTGTTGTCTCTCATTGCAATGCCACCTTTATCACAAACTAAATGTATCAATATCAAAACTATCAGAAACTTGATCATATACATATCATATATGGTCTGTATTAGAGTTCATCATATGGCTTACGTTTTTTTCTTTTATCTTCCCATCTATTCATGGACTTGTTTTAAATACTGTAACTTCATAACACGTTTCAGTATCTAGTAAGGCTAGTCTCCTCCTTATTAAGAATTTTGTGGATATTCTTATTTATTCTTCCAAAAGAATTTTTGAGTCAGTTTACTTAAGCCTTTAAAAAAATCTCCTTGTGGGACTTCCCTGTTGGTCCAGTGGGTAGGACTCCACGCTCCCAATGCAGGAGGCCTGGGTTCAATCCCTGGTCAGGGAACTAGATCCTGCGTGCATTCTGCAACTAGGTGTTTGCGTGCCGCAACTGAGAGTCCACGTGCCGCAACCAAGAAGTCTGCATGCCGCAGCTAAGAAGCCCGTGTGCCATGACTTAAAAAGATCCCGCATGCCATGACTGAGGATCTGGAATGCTGCAATTAAGACCCAGTGCAGCCAAAATAAATAAATAAAATTTAATAAAAATCTCCTTGTTACTTTAATTGGAATACTATTATTTCACAGATCAACTTAAACAGAACTAACTTTTTTATGATGTTGAATCTTCCTAATCTAGTATTGTATTTTGATTCCTTGCTGTGACACTGGCATCACCTGGGAATTGGGTGAACATGCAAAGCCTCAGGCCACCCATACCTATCCAATCAGAATCTGCTTTTAACAAGATCCCCAGGTGACTGGTTGTCACCTTCTGGTTTGAGAAATGCTGTTTTAACCCAATAAAATTATTTTTTTATCAACTTGTTTTCAGAATGCAACAAAAATTTGTCAGGAAGTGTTCAGTGCATATCTATTATCGGTCTAGCATGACATACAACAGTGGGGAGACCTAAAAATGTACCCAGAACCATCAGTGGACACTCTTGTGAGAATGATGATTACAGAATACCTAAGATAAAATATAATGAAGTAGCAAGAATTAAAGCATTAAAAAATAGGTACTAGCTATGAGGGATATGCTGAGAAGACCCAGGACTGCAGTTCCTATGCAGCACCCCACTTGTAGAGCAGGGGTGAAACTACAGGAAAGACAGGCCACTTTCCCACACCCAGCTCCAGTGCAATGGTGCAGAAATTTTGCCCAAGGAGAGAGGCTGTAAAATATAAAGCTCTGGAATGCTGCCTAAGAAGGTGAACCTTATTTGGATCAGAGTGTGGGGAGTTCATGCTAAAGACTTTGTGGAAAACAATGGAGATCTCTGGGGTGAGCAATTAAGATCAATCTGATAGTTCCATATTAGTAGCAACAAGCAAAAAGCAGATTAGCTAGATGTTTAACTTAACCAGAGAAAGAGACAATTAAGAGCCTTATGGGGTTAGAGCAAGCCTCAATGACTGGCAACACTTCGCCCCTGTGACAGGGTCTGACTGTAATTAGATCAGAATGTGGAACAATTCACGTCTCAGGGTGTTAAAGCAATAGAGCAATTAGCTAGTAATTAATAGAGGCTAACAGCTAGGTGTGACACCAATAGAGGTAGACTGGCAAGAAGTTTAGCTGGAAGATGGAGGAGTCAAAGAGAACTAAGCTGAAATCACTCTGGTTGTCAGGGAGATTGTATCCATGATCAAGGCTGTACCCTATGGGGAGCCACATCAGAGGCTACTAACAGCAGGAGAAATAGACTTTACTGAATTAGTCCAGCCAAATTAGTACACAACAAGCAAAAACGATGACAAGACCAAGATCAGTATCTGGTGATGCTAAAGTATATTATCTAAAAAGTCCAGTATTCAACAAAAATTATGAAATAGGAAAGAAACAAGGAAGTGTGACCCACACAGGGAAAAAAGCAGGCAACATAAACTACCTTTCGGAGAATCCAGATGGCGGACTTAGCAAAGTCTTCGAAGCAACTATTATAAAGATGTTCAAAAAACGAAAGTAAACCATGTTTAAAGAATTAAAAGAATATATGATGATAGTGTCTTATCAGAGAATATCAATAAAGAGGTAGAAAGTATTTAAATTATTTAAAAAATAAAAAGAAGAACCAAATAGAAAATCTGGAGTCTTTCCAAATGGAATGAAAAATTCACTAGAGGGGATCAACAGTACATTTAAGCCAAGAGAAGAAATAATTAGTTAACTTAAGGTAAGTTGACAGAGATTATGCAATATGAAGAACACAGAGAAAAAAGAAGACGGAAGTCTTGGAGAAATGTGGAGCACCCCTAAGTGCACCAACACACATGAAAACTTCCCACATCCACAGACGCCAACGAGCTCCAAGTAGGATTAGTGCAAAGACAGAAGTCTTGGAGAAATGTGGAGCACCCCTAAGTGCACCAACACACATGAAAACTTCCCACATCCACAGACGCCAACGAACTCCAAGTAGGATTAGTGCAAAGACAGAAGTCTTGGAGAAATGTGGAGCACCCCTAAGTGCACCAACACACATGAAAACTTCCCACATCCACAGACGCCAACGAGCTCCAAGTAGGATTAGTGCAAAGACAGAAGTCTTGGAGAAATGTGGAGCACCCCTAAGTGCACCAACACACATGAAAACTTCCCACATCCACAGACGCCAACGAGCTCCAAGTAGGATTAGTGCAAAGAAATCCATGCCCAGATACTTTGTACCCAAAATGTTGACTGACAAGGCAAAGAGAATATATTGAAAGCAGCAAGAGAAAATAATTCATCACATACAAGGGAAGCCCAATAAGATTAATAGCTGACTTCTCATCAGAAACAAAATGGAGGCCCAAAGGCAGTGGGATGACATATTCTAAGTGCTGAAAAGGAAAAAAAAAAAAACTGTCAACAAAGAATCTTACACCCAGCAAAACTATCTTTCAAAAATGCAAGAAAGCAATGAGCAAGCACACCCAGATCTTGGTTTCCAATATTCATCAAATAAAAAGACCCAAGACTCCTTGGAGAAATGGCTAATTCTAGGACTGGGGCAGGAAATATACAAGAAGAGCCTGGAGCATCTTCTAGTTCCAGAAAGGAAAGAGGTGCTCAAAACAAAACACATACAACAACAATAACCACCCACAAAAATCGGGATATACCAGAGGAACACAGAACCTGACTGAAAGAGCTCTCAACATCCAACTGGAACAATGGGAGCAACAAAATAAATAACGTTAGATTATAAACCAATATATAAAATTAATATTCATGAATTGATGCTGATATAAATAAATATTTTTTAAAATAAACAAATGGGGTAGAATTGACAAATCTCTCACAGAGAAGAATTCCAAAAAATTTATAACCCCGACTTCTTAAGCGTGGCCTGCACACAGGACCTTCCTTCTAAAGAGTAAAGTCTGAAAAGTGGGAAAGAGTAACTTTGCAGTGGAGAAACCTGTGGAACACCATCTCAGCCAGGTGATCAAAGTTAACATCAGCTATGAAAAGTCTTGTGGACAGGATGCTCCCTTGATATGATGTGATGAAAATAGCACTTTACTTCTGTAGAACAAGGCTACATCCAAGAAAACAAATAGCACAAACACAGGTAATTATGTAGATAATTATAAAAAAAACAGCATAATTGCATACTTTCCTTCTTTTAACTGATTTAAAAAGCATTTTCATAAAACAATATGTATATAATTTTATATTGGACCTATAACATATAAAATGTAATATATTTGACAATAATAGCACAAAAGCAGGCTGAAATGAATCTGTATTTGAGTAGGAAAATAACACCAGATGGTAACTCAAATCTACAGGAAGAAGTGAAGAGAACCACACAAGTGGTAAAGGAAGGTTAATGTAACAAATTCTATGAACATACTGCATCTCCTTTCTTCTTTCAGCTTTTGGATCCCTTCCTCACACCATTTACAAAGTAACTCACAATGGATCGTAACCTAAATTTAAGACCTATAAAAGTCTTAAGAAAAGACATAGGAGGGACTTCCCTGGTGGCACAGTGGTTAAGAATCCACCTGCCAATGGAGGGGACACGGGTTTGAGCCCTGGGCTGGGAAGATCCCACATGCTGTGGAGCAACTAAGCCCGTGTGCCACAGCTACTGAGCCTGTGCTCTACAGCCTGTGAGCCACAACTACTGAGCCTGTGCGCCACAATACTGAAGCCTGTGTACCTAGAGCCTGTGCTCCTCAACAAGGGAAGCCACTGCAACAAGAAGCCCACACACCACAACGAACAGTATCCCCTGCTCGCCACAACTAGAGAAAACCCTCACGCAGCAACAAAAACCCAACTCAGCCAAAAATAAATAAATAAAATAAATAAATTTATTTAAAAAAAAAACTGGGCAAAGGCCTTGAATAGACATTTCTGCAAAAAGATAGACATGTGGCCAAAAAGCATATGAAAAGATGCTTCATGTCATCAGTAATTAAGGAAATTCAAATCAAAACCACAATGAAATACCACTTCACACCCACTAGGACAGCATTAAAAAAAACACCTGAAAATAACAAGTGTTGGTGAACATGAACAGAAATTGGAACACTCACACGTACATTTTCTTTTTTCTTTTTTTTTTTTTGCAGTACGCAGGCCTCTCATTGTTTTGGACTCTCCCGTTGCGGAGCACAGGCTCCGGACGTGCAGGCTCAGCGGCCATGGCTCACGGGCCCAGCCGCTCCGTGGCATGTGGTATCATCCCGGACCAGGGCACGAACCCGTGTTCCCTGCATCGGCAGGCGGACTCTAAACCACTGCGCTACCAGGGAAGCCCCATTTTCTTTTTTTAAGTTCTAGGAATTTTCTTTATATTTCCACTCAGCTTTCATGTATTTCTTTTTCTTATTAGTCATCCATTTTCTACACATCAGTGTATACATGTCAATCCCAATTGCCCAATTCATCACACCACAACCCCCAACCCCTGCCACTTTCCCCCCTTGGTGTCCATACATTTTTTCTCTACTTCTGTGTCTCAATTTCTGCTCTGCAAACCAGTTCATCTGTACCATTTTCTATGCTCCACATATATGCATAAATATACGATATTTGTTTTTCCCTTTCTGACTTACTTCACTCTGTATGACAGTCTCTAGATCCAACCACGTCTCAACAAATGACCCAATTTTGTTCCTTTTTATGGCTGAGTAATATTCCATTGTATATATGTACCACATCTTCTTTATCCATTCGTCTGTCAATGGGATTTAGGTTGATTCCATGACCTGGCTATTGTAAATAGTGCTGCAATGAACATTGGGGTGCATGTGTCTTTTTGAATTATGGTTTTCTCTGGGTATATGCCCAATAGTGGGATTGCTGGGTCATATGGTAATTCTATGTTTAGTTCTTTAAGGAACCACCATACTGTTCTCCATAGTGGCTGTATCAATTTACACTCCCACCAACAGTGCAAGACACTTCCCTTTTTTCCACACCCTCTCCAGCATTTGTTGTTTGTAGATTTTCTAATGCCCATTCTGACTGGTGTGAGGTGATACCTTACTGTAGTTTTGATTTGCATTTCTCTAATGATTAGTGATGTTGAGCATCCTTTCATGTGTTTGCTGGCAATCTGTATATCTTCTTTAGAGAAATGTCTATTTAGGTCTTCTGCCCATTTTTGGATTGGGTTGTTTGATTTTTTGATATTGAGCTGCATGAGCTGCTTGTATATTTTGGAGATTAATCCTTTGTCAGTTGCCTCATTTGCAAATATTTTCTCCCATTCTGAGGGTTGTCTTTTCATCTAGTTTATGGTTTCCTTTGCTGTACAAAAGCTTTTAAGTTTCATTAGGTCCCATTTGTTTATTTTTGGTTTTATTTCCATTACTCAAGGAGGTGGATCAAAAATATCTTGCTGTGATTTATGTCAAAGACTGTTCTTCCTATGTTTTCCTCTAAGAGTTTTATAGTGCCCGGTCTTACATTTACGTCTCTAATCCATTTTGAGTTTATTTCTGTGTATGGTGTTAGGGAGTGTTCTAATTTCAATCTTTTACATGGAGCTAACCAGTTTTCCCAGCACCACTTATTGAAGAGATTGTCTTTTCTCCATTGTATATCCTTGCCTCCTTTGACATAGATTAGTTGACCATAGATGCGTGGGTTTATCTCTGGGCTTTCTATCGTGTTCCATTGATCTATATTTTTGTTTTTGTGCCAGTACCATATTGTCTTGATTACTGTAGCTTTGTAGTATAGTCTGAAGTCAGGGAGCCTGATTCCTCCAGCTCCGTTTTTTTCCCTCAAGACTGCTTTGGCTATTCAGGGTCTTTTTTGTCTCCATATAAATTTTAAGATTTCTTGTTCTAGCTCTGTAAAAAATGCCCTTGGTAATTTGATAGGGATTGCATTGAATTTGTAGATTGCTTTGGGTAGTACAGTCATTTGCACAATATTGATTCTTCCAATCCAAGAATATGGTGTATCTCTCCATCTGTTGGTATCATCTTTAATTTCTTTCATCAGTGTCTTATAGTTGTCTGCATACAGGTCTTTTGTCTCCCTAGGTAGGTTTATTCCTAGGTATTTTATTCTTTTTGTTGCAATGGTAAATGGGAGTGTTTCGTTAATTTCTCTTTCAGATTTTTCATCATTAGTGTATAGGAATGCAAGAGATTTCTGTGCATTAATTTTGTATCCTGCAACTTTACCAAATTCATTGATCAGCTCTAGTAGTTTTCTGGTGGCATTTTTAGGATTCTCTATGTATAGTGCCATGTCATCTGCAAACAGGGAGAGTTTTACTTCTTCTTTTCCAATTTGGTTTCCTTTTATTTCTTTTTCTTCTCTGATTGCCGTGGCTAGGACTTCCAAATCTATGTTGAATAATAGTGGTGAGAGTGGACATCCTTGTCTTGTTCGTGATCTTAGAGGAAATACTTTCAGTTTTTCACCATTGAGAATGATGTTTGCTGTGGGTTTGTTGTATATGGACTTTATTATGTTGAGGTAGGTTCCCTCTATGCCCACTTTCTGGAGAGTTTTTATCATAAATGGGTGTTGAATTTTGTCAAATGCTTTTTCTGCACCCATTGAGATGACCATATAGTTTTTCTTTTTCAATCTGTTAATAAGGTGTATCACATTGATTGATTTGCATATATTGAAGAATTCTTGCATCCCTAGGATAAATCCCACTTGATCATGGTGTATGATCCTTTTAATGTGTTGTTGGTTTCTGTTTGCTAGTATTTTGCTGAGGATTTTTGCATCTATATTCATCAGTGATATTGGTTTCTAATTTTCTTTTTCTGTAGTATCTTTGTCTGGTTTTGGTAACAGGGTGATGGTGGCCTCATAGAATGAGTTTGGGAGTTTTCCTTCCTCTGCAATTTTTTGGAGGAGTTTGAGAAGGATGGGTGTTAGCTCTTTAAATGTTTGATAGAATTCACCCGTGAAGCCATCTGGCCCTGGACTTTTGTTTGGTGGAAGATTTTTAATCACAGTTTCAATTTCATTACTTCTGATTCATCTGTTCATATTTTCTATTTCTTCCTGGTTCAGTCTTGGAAGGTTATACCTTTCTAAGAATTTGCCCATTTCTTCCAGGTTGTCCATTTTATTGGCACAGAGTTGCTTGTAGTAGTCTCTTAGGATGCTTTGTATTTCTGCAGTGTCTGTTGTAACTTCTCCTTTTTCATTACTAATTTTATTGATTTGAGTCCTCTCCCTCTTTTTCTTGATGAGTCTGGCTAATGGTTTATCAATTTTGTTTATCTTCTCAAAGAACCAGCTTTTAGTTTTATTGATCTTTGCTATTGTTTTCTTTGTTTCTATTTCATTTATTTCTGCTCTGATCTTTATGATTTCTTTCCTTCTGCTAACTTTGGGTTTTGTTTGTTCTTCTTTCTCTAGTTCCTTTAGGTGTAAGGTTAGATTGTTTATTTGAGATTTTTTTTGTTTCTTGAGGTAGGCTCGTATAGCTATAAACTTCCCTCTTAGAACTGCTTTTGCTGCATCCCATAGGTTTTGGATCATCATGTTTCATTGTCATTTGTGTCTAGGTATTTTTTGATTTCCTCTTTGATTTCTTTGTGATATCTTGGTTATTTAGTAATGTATTGTTTAGCCTCCATGCGTTTGTGTTTTTTAAGTTTTTTTCCCTGTAATTGATTTCTAATCTCAGAGCGTTTTGGTCAGAAAAGATGCTTGATATGATTTCAATTTTCTTAAATTTACTGAGGCTTGATTTGTGACCCAAGATGTGATCTATCCTGGAGAAAGTTCCATGCACACTTGATAAGAAAGTGTAATCTATCTGGTTTTGGATGGAATGTCCTATAAATACCAATTAAATCTATCTGGTCTATTGTGTCATTTAAAGCTTCTGTTTTCTTATTTAATTTTCTGTTTGGATGATCTGTCCATTGGTGTAAGTGAGGTGTTAAAGTCCCCCACTATTATTGTGTTACTGTCGATTTCCTCTTTTAGAGCTGTTTGCAGTTGCCTTATGTATTGAGGTTCTCCTATGTTGGGTTCATATATATTTATAATTGTTACATCTTCTTCTTGGATTGATCCCTTGATCATTATGTAGTGCTTTCCTTTTCTCTTGTAACATTCTTTATTTTAAAGTCTATTTTATCTGATATGAGTATTGCTACTCCAGCTTTCTTTTGATTTCATTTGCATGGACTATCTTTTTCCATCCCCTCACTTTCAGTCTGTATGTGTCCCTAGGTCTGAAGTGGGTCTCTTGTAGACAGCATATATATGGGTCTTGTTTTTGTATCCATTCAGCAAGCCTGTGTCTTTTGGTTGGAGCATTTAATCCATTCACATTTAGGGTAATTATCAATATGTATGTTCCTATGACCATTGTCTTAATTGTTTTGGGTTTGTTTTTCTAGGTCCTTTTCTTCTCTTGTGTTTCCCACTTAGAGAAGTTCCTTTAGTATTTGTTGTAGAGCTGGTTTGGTGGGGATGAATTCTCTTAGCTTTTGCTTGTCTGTAAAGCTTTTGATTTCTCCATCGAATCTGAATGAGATCCTTGCCAGGTAGAGTAATCTGGTTTGTACGTTCTTCCCTTTCCTCTCTTTAAGTATATCATGCCACTCCCTTCTGGCTTGTAGAGTTTCTGCTGAGAAATCAGCTGTTAACCTCATGGGAGGTCCCTTGTATGTTATTTGTCATTTTTCCCTTACTGCTTTCAATAATTTTTCTTTGTCTTTAATTTTTGCCAATTTGATTTCTATTTGCCTCGGCATGTTTCTCCTTGGGTTTATCCTGTATGGGACTCTCTTCTTCCTGGACTTGGGTGGCTATTTCCTTTCTGATGTTAGGGAAGTTTTCAACTATAATCTCTTCAAATATTTTCTAGGGTCCTTTCTCTCTCTCTTCTCCTTCTGGGACCCCTATAATGCGAATGTTGTTGCATTTAATGTTGTCCCAGAGGTCTCTTGGCTGTCTTCATTTCTTTTCATTCTTTTTTCTTTATTCTGTTCTGCAGCAGTGAATTCCACCACTCTGTCTTCCAGGTCACTTATCCATTCTTCTGCCTCAGTTATTCTGCTACTGATTCCTTCTAGTGTATTTTTCATTTCAGTTATTGTATTGTTCATCTCTGTTTGTTTGTTCTTTAATTCTTCTAGATCTTTGTTAAACATTTCTTGCATCTTCTCTTTCTTTGCCTCTGTTCTTTTTCCAAGGTCCTGGATCATCTTCACTATCATTATTCTGAGTTCTTTTTCTGGAAGATTGCCTATCTCCATTTCATTTAGTTGTTTTTCTGGGGTTCTATCTTGTTCCTTCATCTGGTATGTAACCTTCTGCCTTTTCATCTTGTCTATCTTTCTGTGAATGTCACATGCATACATTTTTTTAATCTTAATCATTTTATTCATAGCAATTCTTGGCACATAAGTATTGTTGAAGGGATTCATGTATGACTACAGGATAGCAGATTCATGGCTGTGAATAAATCAAGTGATTAAGATCTAAGAGTCTGAGCCTGGGTTTGAATTGCTGATCTGCACGTAATAGAGGTGAGACTTGGAACAAGTAAACTTAAGATTTCTGTGTCTGAAGTTATATATACAATGAAATGGGGATAAAAAAACTTGCCTCAAGTTTATTATAAGGATTAAATAAAATAAATAACTTTGTGACACATGTACATTTTTGATGGGAATGTAAAATGGTGTGGCCACTTTGCAAAAGAGTTTGGCAGTTCTGTAAATGTTAAACCTAGAGGTACCATATATATAACCCACAGTTCCACTGTTAGCTATATGTCCAAGAGAAAAGAAAACATATAATCACACAAAAACTTGTACATGAATGTTCACAGCAGCATTATTCAAAATAGCCAAAAAACAAAAACAACACAACTATCGATCAAACTGATGAATGGATTAAACAAAATGTGGTACATGCAAGGAAACATTATTCAGTCATAAAAAGAAACAAGTATTGATACATGCTATAACATGAATCTTGAAAATATTATTAAAGTTAAAGGGTCACACTGTATGATTCCTTTTATATGAAAGGTTGACAAATAGCAAATTCACAGAGACAGAAAGCTGATTAGTAGTCACCTATGGCTGGAGGGTGGGAATGAGGTGAGGTGAAATGGAGGATTTCTAATTGGTCCGGGGTTTCTTTCTGAGGTGACGAAAATGTTCTAAAATAATTATGCTGATTGTTATACAACTCTGAATATACTATAAACCACTCAAATGTACACTTTAAATTGGTAAATTATTTCATATATGAATTATATCCCAACAGAGCTGTTTTTTAAAAAGTTAAGAAAATGAAAATATACTAAGTAGTGAATGCTGGGCTTTTAAAAATTGATTTCATGTTTTACTTGTAATCTAATAAATATCATCCCAAACAAAGAAATACCACAGGAATTCTGCATGGAGAGAGCACACAGACTTTTGCTTCACCTTTGTTACCGGCCACTCTGCAGCGAGACCGACTTTTTTGCAAAGGGTACTGGTTCTCCTTCAAAGATATGATGTGGATGCCATGGCAAAACTGAGTCAGATGTAGTAATCCTGAGGCTTTTTGGCCATTGTAGGCAGGTTTGGGGCCACACATGCTGCTGGGGACACTTCAGGCTCATTCAAGGCAATGATAGTAATAACTGAAATAATGGCTTTAAGAGGAGCATCGTCCTATCTGATTACTGCAACAAGGGCTGTGATGTCTTTTTCACAGACGTGGAAACAGTTCTGTCTAATTCAAAGGCTTGCTCAAGGCTAGAGACTGGCAACACAAACCTGATACCAGGCCTTCTGAATACAAGTCCAGGGTTCATTTTCCGTCACCTTGCCCCCAAAGTCTCCTTTAAGTCATATCCTAGGTGCGTGTAACTGGTGGAAATTCAACTCTATGTGTTCAACAAAATAATGAGAGCACTCAATCCCAATGCAGATATCGGGAGCTCAGATGACACCACACATTTTCACATGGTGACCACAGGCCCTGGAGTGGGCCTGGGACAGTGGTCACAGGTCTGCCATCTGAGCATCTGCCGTACCGAGTGAGAGCTCCATGTTTAAAGAGCTTTCTCTCCTTTACACAGAAAGTTATATTTTGCCATGTGTTCTTTTTCTCATATCAGTTACATTATTACATGCATCATACATTTTTTTTGCCAGATTGAATACACTACACTTTGAATGTGGTACCTTATGGGTCACTTAAGGAATTCTTGAGAGTCATCTGGACTCCGTAGTTTCTAGATGATTTCATGATTTCTGACACTAGATTCTAACCCGGCAGTAAAATGCAACACCATGGACTGGAGCCTCCAGGGGCCACTTTCTCATTTGATGGCCCAGAGCTATTTTGGTTTTTATTATCTAGGCTTTTCTACACAAAAACCAAGGTGGCCTACATTGTGGTGAACGCTGACCCGAGCCCTTGCAGACAGAAGGAGAAAAACACCAGAAACAGTATGTTTTACCCTCTCCTACCTCCTCTACTTGCAGGGTTTCTTTTTCAACTTTTTCGAGTAACTCTTTTCTCAACAAGAACTCTTTGTCCAGATCGACGGACATTTCCATGGCTCGGTGTAGCTTGCTCTGAAATATAACAACACAGCAAGTCTTGAGCAAAGATGATTGCTTAGAACTATAGGAAGGATAGACATACAAACAGCTCTTTATTAAGCAGGAGACTAGAAGGACCAACCAGGAACTTGGGCCTGCCCTTCTCATGGCTGCCCAGATTTTCAGAATCCTGGTGTCTAAGTGGCAGGGGAGGAGAGGACCTTGGGAGGCTTGTCCTCACCTGCAAAGTAGCCAGATACACCTGGGCCCAAATCCCACCCCACCACTTACTAAGAGAACCTCTCTTAACTAGGGCTAGTTGCCTTGTAGGGTTGTAGAAAGGCTTAAGGGAGACAAACCTGGTAAAGTGTTGAGCACAGTGCCTGACACACGGAGAACCCACGGCAGACGGCCGCCATCACTACCTCACTTGGATGAAGAGGTGGATGCTACTGTGAGCCCACTGTACAGGTGAGGGAGCTGACTTTTAGGGAGGTGAAACAACTTCCCCAGGGTCACAGAGACGAGGGGGAGCCAGGTTTGATCCCAGGCAGCGTGACTTCACAGCCCATGGACTCCACCACTGTCTCCAAAGCCTATGAGGACTGGG
The DNA here is from genome assembly GCF_964374135.1 of Grampus griseus. NCBI lineage: Eukaryota > Metazoa > Chordata > Mammalia > Artiodactyla > Delphinidae > Grampus > Grampus griseus. Next base: position 31,996,239 of record NC_139013.1, on the reverse strand, counting down.
CATGCTGGTGCTGGAGAGTTTCTGCAGGAGCTGCTCCACAGCTTCCTGTTGCATCTTTTGCTGCCGCCCCTCACCAGCTCCTCCCTGGCCCCTGCTTCTTAGGTTTGCCCCCTTTGGACCTCCATCTACTAATGGTGAAGAGTCAACCTGGGGGAGTTGGGATGTGCTCTGCTTGGCTGAGGAGGAGGGGGCTGAGGGACAGAAGCCAGTGACTCCAGGGGGCTGGCCAACAAACCCTGAGAACCTACCCAGGCACTGGTCGGCAAAACAACCTAGGCCCGGCCACCAAGAGGCCGGCTCACAGCCCTGACGGAGGTACAAGAAGAAATGCCAAACTGCAACTGTGCCAAGCACCAAGAGTGCATGGGCACTGGTCCCGAAGGTTTCCCTGTGGGAAGGGATGCTGGAAAAAGAGAGGTGAAGTCAACTATGTCTAGGTAAGAGGGGTGGGAAGAACGTTTCAAGCTAAGGAAAGAGCCTTGGGAGAGGAGGGTCCAAAAGGAGCCGGGGAAAGGAGGGTACTGGGGCAATGCCCGAAGGTATCAAATCTTAGACCCGGCAGAAAAGCCTGGAGCCACCTGCCTGGGGGAACTTAGAGCACCTGGGGCCACCTCCCTCCCCATTCCTCTCCTCTCCAATCCCTTCTTTAAGGCTCATTTCCTGTTCCACATCTTGCATGAAGTTGCTCTTCTGAGGAAAGCAAAAGTGGATAAGAGGCCAGGCAGAGGGGGTCAGCTGTGGGGAAGGGAAGGCAGGACAGGTCTTCACTGCACACCAGCCAGTCAGGTGGGAGAAAAGGGGAGCAGAGGGAAAACAGTCATTCACCCAACAACTTAGAGAGACAGTTAGAGACACAGGGCAGGAAAGAATGGAAGCTCGAGGCAGCCCCTGGCTCTGCTGGGGCGGGGCCTTCAAGGAGGTGTAATGGAGTAATTTGGGATCCTGAGCCGGAGGATGGTCATTGAGGCAGCTACTTCTGAAAAGGCATGTTAGCTTTCTGTTGCCGTGGAACGAATTATCACAAATTTTGTGGCTTAAGGTAACACACATTTATTATCTCACAGTTTCTATAGATCAGAAGTCCAAGCACAGTGTGGCTGGATTCTCTGCCCAGGGAGCGACCCACCGTGTGGGCCAGGGCTGGGTCTTATCTGGACCTGGGGTCCTTGCCAAGCTCACAGGTTGTTGGTGGGAAGCATTTCCTTGAAGTTGTAAGACCGAGCTCTCCATTTTCTTTCTGGCTGTCAGCAGGAGGTGGCCCTCGGCTCCTGCAGGCCGCCCTCAGACCCCTTTCATGTGGTCCCTCTATCTTCGAGCCGGCAATGGAGAAGTTTTCATCCAGAGAATTCCCTTCATGCTTCAAATCTCTGCCTTCCTCATCCAGAGAAAACTGTCTACTTTCAAAGGGCTCATGTGATTAGGTCAGACCCACTGGGATAATATCCTCATCTCAAGGTCAAGGGTGCCCTCTAATCTAATCTAATCATAGAGCAGAATGGAACCTAATAACAGAATCCGTCGTATCCAGAGCCCTGGGCATTGTGCAGGGTGAATACACCAGGGGGCGGGGAGTCTTGGGGGACATCTTGGAATTCTATCTAACACAAGGCATCACTAGTTTATACACGGATCACTAGTTTACAGTCAGTTAAGAGCGACACCTCAAGGCTGTAGTCACGTGCTTATATTCTATCAGCCTCCATCAGGCAGGGCTTGAAGGCATAGCAGAGAAAAAGGGTTGACTGAGACCCACTCATAAAACTCATAGAAGAGAAGAGACCATGTCTGTCTCCTTCACAGCTGTACCCTCAGCACTTAGCCGTGTGCCTGGCATACCGTAAGTACTCAGTACATTTGGCAATAGAGGAAAATTATTCTATATATTTTTAATGAGGTCTTATACTTGGGTGTTTGACATTTATATGAAAGTGATCCCTCCTGCCACCCTTCCATCCCCTAAACATACACCTGAATTTTTAGCAGTTTTTGACAACACATGCTGAGCACCTGCTTTGGCCAGGCCCTGTCCTCAGCGCCAGGGACACATCACAGACCAGCCAGAGGTCTGTCCTGGTGGTAAGTCACAAAAACTTGCTTCTGAGAGGCGACGCATCGGCCCATAGTCCCCAGTAGAGTCCCCATTCAAACCCAGGTAAGGCCGGACTCTACAACCCACAGTTGTTGGGCCCCGTTTCCCCCAGGAGGCCTGAGAACTGAGACACGGAAAAGTGAACCTGCTTCTCTCTCAGCCCCTCGCTGTGTCACCTTAGGACTCCAGCAGGCATCTCGTCCCAGCTCCACCATCTGCTTGCTATTATTCTAAACAGGCCTACAGGCATGCTGGCCCCTGGGATTCTGACCGGAATGGCTCCCATTCTGCCCACCGTGGCCTGCGTTGCCGCTGCTTGGGTGTCACAATCAACAGGCACTGTGCATTTAGATGTCCTAAGCAGCGCAAGCCCTGGACCTAGCTGTTGCATTTTATAAACCAGCAGCTCCACTCCAAAGCCCTAGCTTTCCCCCACAAGACCAGACTGGCCCTGTGCCACTCAGCTGATTTCTCAGAATAAGATCAAGGTCCAATGTACCTCGAGGTACATACCACGTACCTCGAGGCTCTCCAGTTGGACACATGAATTTCAGAATGTGAGCACGGCCTTGTGTACACACGTTATGCCAGGGGAAGGCAGTTGGGTGAGGTGGAACACGCACTGGACTAGGAGTCCAAGCTCTGTCACAAACATGTTGCTTGAATCCGGCAATTACTCTGCCTCTTTCGGCCTTCGGTTTTTCATTTGTAAAAGGAAAATGCTGGACAAACATAAACCTAGTCTAAACACATTCGAATTCACATTTTTAAATGACACTGTGTGGGCCAAATGAAGCTTACCTATGAGCTACCTAAGCCCGTGGCCGCTCTTGCCACCTAGACACTAGGCCAGGGGTCAGCAACCTTGCTCTGTAAAAGGCCAGATAGTAAATATTTTAGGCTTTGCAGGCCAAGGGGCAAAATTGAGCATGTTGTGTAATTACCTACACTAACAAGAGAGAAAACAAATTTCCACAAATGTTTTATTGATAAAATTCAAAATAAAATAATCAAGTATAATATTTTGGAATGCAGGTCTACTATTGAGGAGAATGAAATTTCTCAGGGAGAAATCAATTTTGCTTAATTGGGTTTCAAAAGGAGTGTCCTCTATCAAATCAGTTGCAAATGTTCTTCTGTAAAAACCATCCTTAGCTCCCAGACCAGTGGGCAGGATACACGGGCCCACAGTTAGCTATTGCATCAGACAGCTGCCAGCAGGGTCACCAGGCAGCCTGGTCTGCCGAGGACAGGCCATGCTCATACCCACAGTTTCTGCTTAATTATCAATAGTGCCTCTTTCTCTACAAAAACGGTTCTGTGTGGATGAGGAATTATTTAGTAGATTTCTGCTTTATAGCTAAGATGATTTCCTTTGCAGGGTTTTAAGCAAGGAAGTGCTTTCACACACTAAATTAAACAGGGCCCTAAATGTGGCTGGTTATCAAAACTCACTGTGCATAAAAATCATCTGGGAGTTAAGGAAAAAAAAAAAGATGCATGGCCCTCACCCCCTAATTCAATTGGTCAGGGTTGGACTAGAGAGTCTGTCTAACCTTTAAAAAAACAAAAGGCTCCTTGGATGGTTCTAATGCGCAGCCAGGATTGTGGGGACATCCGGAGTATTTTAGGAGACATGGCTTCGTCGGGAGAAATCAGAGAGCAACAGGGGAATGAAGGACGCCTAGGCTCTCAGTGAAACAACAGTGGTGCCCTAGTACCTCTCTGTGGCTGGAAAGGTAGGCACAGGAAGCCCGGAGGACCAGCGCGGACCTTACTTTGTACGCGTTAAGGATCCACAGGGTGTTTCTGGATACCAGCTTCAGCTGGATCAGTTCTTGATTCCTTGCTTCAATTGTCTTTAAAAACTGAGCATTCTCGATCTTCAGCTGCTGAAAGTCAACATCGTGGAGGGCCTCTCCCACCTCTTCCTTCTACAGCTCAGAGAGAGGAAACGATGTGAGGTTGTGACTTCTGAATGTATGGCTCGCACCTTGCAATTCCTAGTGAGCTTTTGGAAGTCAGTCATCATTCAGTCATTCAACAAACTTGGATTGGGGATCTGCTTGGTGCCAGGCATGGTGTTAGGTCCAGGGATAGAGATCTGAGTAAATATGATACTCCCATACTCAATGACAGTTCACAGACAGGTCATAGCGTGGTGTAGTGGGACACACAGGGGCAGAGGGCAAACAGAAGCCCCTCAGCCAGCCCAGAAGAGAATGGAAGGCTGGGTCAGGGAGGCTTTCCCCAGGAAGTGGTGCCTAAACAGGGCTGTGTAGGAAGAAAGGCCATTTAAAAGTTGTTTTTAACCTGGAAAACCCAGGACAAGCAGCCCATAAACGTCCTTCCTTTGATCCCGTGACATTTCTGCATGGGGGGTGTATCAGTGCACCGGGTTCACTCCCCAGCCCTGGTCCCACCTTACCTGCCCCACCAGGTCTGTGCCATCTTACATTTGTGGTACACAAGAGCCAAACTCAGGTCTGTTCCCCATCCCCATGTGCTACTCATGCTGTACTACCTCCTAGAAGGCATCTTCTTCCCTTTTCCCCGAAACAACAGAACAATTTCCTTAAGCCCCAACTGACCCACCCTCTAGCTCAAATGCTCCCAGCCCATCTTCCACACCAGAGGGCAACCCCTCCCTCCACGCAGCCTCCTGAGGCTGTGGCTCCTGGTCCCTGCCACTGTTTCCTCTGTATGGCAGTTATGCATCCATGCCTTTTCTCACCATCACCACTCCCTGCTAGCCTGCGAGCCTGCGAGGGCAGGACCACATCAGTGTCATCTCTGTGTAGCAATGGCTTTCAGGTTAAAGGTCATCCATCTGCTTCCCCTCTCACGCTTCAGGATGCCTGAGCTTGCATGAAGTCCAGAGAACTAGGAACTCAGTATCAGGAGGCAGCTCAGCTGGGGCCACGTTCTTTCTTACGCTGAACTCAACTCTCCTTGGCTGACACTTTCACCCCAACCCAGCTCCACCCTGGGGGCCCTCCCAAGCAGTATGTTCTCTTCCCCGCAGCGACCAGAGCACTTGGAGTCAGCAGCCATGGCTCTTGTGGGCTCCTCCTCCTTGGCCCCATCAGTTGCAGGTCCTCTGACGTGCTTTCTCTCCCCTTGCTCTCCATTCCCTCTCCTACGTGGACTCTAGTTTACAGATTCTTTCACGTGTGGCACTCTCCCTGAGACACAATGCTCCAGGTGGGCTACTCAGAACAGAGTGCAGTGAGACCACTCTTTTCTGGAGGGCACTGTGGAGTGCAGCCTAGGCTGCAGCACTGCCCCCAGCTGAGCGGACTTTATCAGCTTCTCCATGACTAAGCCACCCAGCACCTGTGCAGATATTTGGGAGGATCAAAGTGGAGGACCTTACGTTTGTCCTTAGTCACCTCGTGTGTTAAAGTTGTCCCAGCCTGTTGAGGCTTTGGGATCCCAAGTCAATCAAGCAGTAACTCCCAGACATCTTAATTCTCCTGCCCAACTCTGTGTCACTGACAGTGGCCACCTCTGATGCACATGCTATCAGCACCCATATAATGAATTAATAACAAAAATATTGAGCTAAAAGAGGATGGAGCTATGTAACCACTTTCTAGAGGCCCTGTGCCATGTCTGCCTTACCGCCTTTAATCAGGAGCCTTTAAGGTCAGCTGTTCAAAGACTTACCAAGGCATACTACTAACTGTGCCACCCGGCCACATTCCCCAAAAGGGTCAATAAGTATGTCATGAGGGTCTTTTAAATTCAAGCCAACTCCATCTACAGATTTGCCAGCACAGAAACTGTATTAGTTTCCTGTTGCTGCTGTAACAAATGACCACAAATTCAAGGGTTTAAAACAACATAAATGTATTATCTTATAGCTCATGAGGTCAGAAGTCTGAAATGGTTCTTTGGACTAAAATCAAGGTGTTGGCAGGGCTGCATTTCTTCTGGAGGCTCAAGAGGAGAATCTGTTTCCTTGCCCTTTCCAGCTTCTGCAGGTAGCCTGCATCCTTTGTTCACAATCCCTTCCTCTGTCTTAAAAGTGCATCACTCTGACCTCTGCTTCCATTACCAAATCTTCTCTGACTCTCATTCTCCTGCCTCCCTCTCATCAGGACCCTTGTGATTACATTGGACCCACTCAGATAATCTACGACAAACTCCCCATCTCAAGATCCTTGACTTAATCACACCTGCACCATCTTTATGCCACGTAAGGTAACATACTCACAGACTCCAGGAATTAGGACGTGGACATCTTTGGGAAGACGTTGTTCTACCCACCACAGTAACCTTTAAAAAAAAGAAAGACAAAGCCACATACCTGCCTCAATTGTAAAAGCATCTTTTTCCTCTGGACTTTGAGAGAGGCATTTTTCAAACATAATTTATCCTTCATATTATCCTGAAAAATAAAAGCAAATTTTAATCCATTGCTCTTCTTCTTCCCTGTTGGCTTGAAAAGTTGGCAGGTCTGGGGCTGCAAAACTAAACCTTGAGCCCTAACATTCAGTCACCTTTTTTTAAGTCTTTTATGGCTACTCAAGCTGGTGTTGCTATGGTATTTTACTCATGACCAAAAAGCAGAGGAAACTGGGTCTGCTACATACAAATTTTCTATTGATTTTAAATTCAAGATAACTTGGGTATATCTTTAGGTATAGGGGCCTTTACTGACAAAATGATTTATGATTCTTTGGTCTATTATTCTCTTGGTAATTTACATAATTTTTATTACATATAGCATGTTACAGTTAGTGACTCTACCTATCTCCAGGATCCAAAGTTTGATATGCTACAAAACCTTTGGAAAAGAAGGAGCATTTTATGTCTCATTCTTACAATAATGGAACTCAAAGAAATTAAGATTTACTTGTCGCATGCCATGTAGTCACCTGACTAGATAGACTCACACCTTTCTCAAGATAACATCAGATCTTGAAACAAACAGCAAAATACAGTAAGTCGCCTACATACGAACGAGTTCCATTCCGAGAGCGTGGTCGTAAGTCCAATCTGCTTGTACGTCCAACAAAGTTAGCCTAGGTACCCAACCAACACAATCAGCTGTATAGTACTGTACTGTAGGTTTATAACGCACGTTCACATCTTTGACAGTTCGCAACTTGAAGGTTCCTATGTAGGGGACTTACATACGGTCTGAGATACTATGAATATTCATCCTGCCTGACTGATTTTAGACTTGATAAACTTGCATTTTGAGACACACATGCTGTGAGGGACACAAAAAATCTGCATATGTGGGCAGCGTTTACAGTGGACCAAATGGAGTGGGGCTGCCTCACGTGGGCCACTTCTGTGTCATCGTTCTATGAATCTATTTCCCCTTCTAAGCTCTAACCTCCTGCCCACTCACCCTCCGGCGGTTCATGTCCTCAATGTACTTCATCACTTTCTGAGTGGCCAAAATACTCCCTTTCTTCTTGGATATGGTCTTTAGAATATCTTTTTCAAACTCATGCACTTCTCTCTGAACTTCGGTCCACCGAATTTCAGCTTCCTCAACGATAGCCTGGGGGAGCCAGCACAAAGAGAGAAAAGTTTACAAAATTTCTCAAGGATATAGCCGTCTAAGGAAACCTACACGTATTGGGTGACCTATTTGTGTCCCAACGCGTAACGTTTCTTCTTAGTCTTAGAAATATATCCTTAAGATACAAATTGGACAATACGAATATTATTATTTAAAAGCATGCCTCAAAAAAGTTATAGTCTCGATATAAAGGGGAAGAACAAACAAAAACAGGGCCTTGGGACTTCCCTGCTGGTGCAGTGGTTAAGAATCTGCCTGACAATGCAGGGGACACAGGTTCGAGCCCTGGCTCGGGAAGATCCCACATGCCGCAGAGCGACTAAGCCCATGTGCCACAACTACTGAGCCTGGGCTCTAGAGCCCGCGAGCCACAACTACTGAGCCCTCGTGCCACAACTACTGAAGCCCGCACACCTAGAGCCCATGCTCCGCAACAGGAGAAGCCACCGCAATGAGAAGCCCGCGCACCACAACGAAGAGTAGCTCCCGCTCACCGCAACTAGAGAAAGCCCACGAGCAGCAACGAAGACCCAACGCAGCCAAACATAAATAAATTAAAAAAGAAAAAAAAAGAGGTGATGAGGGTAGATTTAAAAAAACAAAAAACAAAAAAAACAGGGCCTTGAGTATCTCCAGAAATATGTATTTCCATATCTGAAACATTATTTATCCATTAAAAATTATAACATTAATATAATATAATATATATATAAAATATCTGGAAGGCTATATGCCAAAACATTAACCACAGTCGTATCTGGAAAGATGGATTAGTGGGGAGGCAAAGAAGCACTCTGTAATTTTAAAAAAGATGCTATAAATGAATCTATGTATTGATATGGAAAGATATTATTAAGTGAAAAGTACGGTTTATAAAATAATATGATACCTTTTTATAAAGAAATTCATACACACATAGAAAATAATATAAATTCTAGGAGGAAAATACAAGAGCCAAATACAAGTCTTAGGTGGTAAGACTGTGGATGTTTTCAAATGTTCCTCTTTTAGCTTACCTGTATGTTTAAATTTTGCTACAACAGAGATTGTCTTTAAATAAGAAAACACAAACACACATACATTATTTTAAAGAATGAAATGAGTAGCTGCAGAGCAAATCATCTTTGTTCAGGCTTTTTCACTGGGCACCAAGAAGCAAAAGCATCTTCCTTCTCCGGCTGGCGTCTGGCCCCAGCCTCCTCCCTTCCCATCATCTTCACAGGCCAGAACATCCATCCACATTAAATGCTACTTCCTATGCATCGCTCTTCTGCTCAGTTATCCTCACTGGGGTCCTGATTTCTAAGACATCAGAGAGAAGCCCCTCTGCTTGGCTTTCAAGGTCTCACAGCCCTACTCGACCTGATTTCCTACCATAGCCCCCAAAGCACCCTCTTCTCTAATCACACCAGCCTCCTCAAGGTCCTAACTTGCCATGTTCATTCCTACCTCCACTTCCTTGTTCATGTCATTCACCTTACCTAGGGTGCCCTTGTCTTCCTATTCCTTAAACAAATGCCACCATTCTTCAAGGCGATGCCAAATCCTATGTCCAGCCCCACCTCCTCAACACAGTCTTCTTTGACCACTCTAGCCCACATCGTGATGTTTAATCACACAGTCTAGCATGGCAGGACAAAGCTACCACATCCTGACCTCCTTTAACATGTTAGAATTCAACGATGCATGTTTGGAAAGAGAAAGAAGAAGAGAGGGGAAAGGGCAGGAGGGAGGGAGAGAGGGAGAGAGGGAAAGAAGGATAGGTTTATGCAGTACAGATGATTCTATCAATGGAGACATGAGTCCACTGATCCATCTCTTTCAAGGAAATGAGTGTGATTCTGTGCGTGCCTCCATTTAGAAATGGAAAAAGTTAGAAATAGAACAGAAATATCTATTTTTCATACAACATGGCTACCAAATGCAAGCCAACAACTTCATCCCATGGGCAATGAAGTTAACAGCGATGTTTCTTCTCTGGAGGAAAACTGATTGCAGTGGCCTCCAACAAGACATGAACCATGGTCATGGATGCTGCATATGGAGGGTGACAAGGGATTTTTCACCCAACTCACTGACTTAAACCTCCAGCCCATTTTATTATTAAGAAATTATTATAAATTTTAAGGGCATTTATGGTAATTATGGTTATGGGTTTTTTTTTAAAAGAATCCATATCTTAGAGACATATATTGAAATATTTACAGATAAATATATGTTTAAGATTCACTTCATAATAGCCCAGTGGCCTATTACGAGGGGGAAGTTGGTAGGGATACGGAGGGAACAAGAGTGGCCATGCATTTATGACTGTTACGTGTGGGTGTTGAATACATAAGGGTTCGCTGTGCTAGCTTCTCTACATTTGTGTATTTTGAAATTTTTCATCTTAAAGAGTTTAAAATTTGATATCTCCTCAAGCAGGTGGTAAGTTCCTTAAAGGTAGGTCCTCAATTTATCTTACCCTACTTGTGTTTCTCTCAAAGCACCAACAGTTGTATGAACATACTATAGGTACTTCTTGCTGAGGCGGAAACGGGGAGCCCAGGGAGGACAGCCTATAGGAAGGTATACCTCGTGATGCTGCAGGTCCCTCTCGGCATTTGCCCTTATGTGCCTTATTTCACTCTTTGTGTCGTCCAGCTCTTTTTGCACAAGCTTCAATTTTTGGTCCACGCTGAGGCCTGTTACACGTTCCAGACTTACGCGGGATTTGGATCTACGCCTGCCTCGTAACTGTAACACAAGAAAAACAAAGCCATTGTCAAATAGGAATTGGCAATAAAGCAGCCTAAGGTGGGCATCGAAACGACCACTCAGGCCTGCTAGAAATCGCTCTGAATGACATCCAGAGAGAACCAATTCAATGTGAAAGGATTCTGGATATTAGGCCTGAGGTGATGTTCATTTCACAAGTCAACCTAAGGCACCGTGCCAAATACTTCAAAGGCCTATGCTTGATAATGAACTGAAAATAAATAAGGGAAAGTGTCTTGAGGGTGGGAAAACCATGAACCTGCTATAGACTAGCACTCAAGTCAGTGTCAGAGAAAACCTGGAGCTCAGTGCTGCCCAAACTGAACACAGAAGAGAAACTGCATCGGGGGCCACGGTGTTCAGCAAAAACCAAAAAGACAAGAATTTTGGATTTCCTAGGCATTGAAGCCAAAGGGCAAAAGCAGGTGGCCCAGGGAATGTGTGGACCTGAAGATGACATTGTTTGGCCCTCAAAAAAATAGACCTATACACAGTTTTAAATTAAAAAGAAATTAACTACCCACATTTGAAAATCAGAGGTTTCTACCAAAATAATCCAGATTTCCAGCTTCTCTTGAAAAATCAGCTGCTCTGGCAATACCAGGTTGTCTGGCTGGCCCTTTTAGATGAGGGAGGAACTCTCCAGTGCCCACACCAGGCCCATCTTCACTCCTGTATGTGGCTGGCCAGGCCTTGTACACATTTGGGTCCCCAGAATGAAGGGAGTTATTTCAAATTAACTAAGATATTCTGTGAGGGTCAATCCACTGTGAGTTGAACCTGATTCCCTTCATACTCATTTGAAAGAGAAACCTTGAAGGGGAAGGAAGAATCAAAAGTAGAACAGTGAGAAAGTCATATGCCACTTGGCCAAGAGGGAACACCAAAAATGGACAACAAACACCACTTGCATCTAAAGGGACAAACAGAATAAAAGAATTCTTAGATCTCTCTTTTGTACCTGTGCAATTTCTGCTCCTGACATTCTAATTTCTGATAATTGTGAAGGTCGCTGGTCCCTGGGCTCCAATTTATTGTAATATTTTTCAAACATCTCTGTCTCAGTTTTGAGAGCAGAGTTTCCGTGGCTGCAAGACAGAAGGTGCCTAAGTAAGTTCCACCAATAGGAGTTTAAACCCCAGATAACTAGTATTTAACACTTACTAGCTTTGTATGACCTTTTGCAAGATATTTAACCTCTTGGTGCCTCACTTTCCTCATCTGTAAAATGGGAATAATAACAGCACCTATCATCGAGGGTTGTGATAAGAAATGCAAAGACTTTGGGTCAGTGTCTGGCACACAGTAAATGCAATTTAAGTATTCTATATATTTTTAAAATACATCTAATGAGCCACAAAATTCAGAGCACTGGGATTACAGGCATACTTTAGGGATATTCCAGGTTCAGTTCCAGACCACCTCAACAAAGCACATATTGCAATAAAGTGAGTCATATAAATTTTTTGGTTTTCCAGTGCATATAAAGTTATGTTTATATTATACTGTAGTCTACTAAGTGTGCAATAGCATTATGTCTAAAAATATATATATACCTTACTTTGAGAACTTTATTGCTAAAAAAATGCTAACCATCATCTGAGCCTTCAGTGAGTCATAATCGTTTTGCAATAGTAACATCAAAAATCACTGATCACAAATCACCATAGCAAATATAATAATAATGAAAAAGTTTGAAATATTGCAAGAATTACCAAAATGTGACAGAGACACGAAGTGAGCAAATGCTGTTGGAAAAAGCGGCATCAATAGACTTGCTCAATGCAGGGATGCCACAGACCTTCATTTTGTAAAAAACACAATATCTGCAAAGTGCAGTAAAGGAAAATGCAATAAAGTGAGACATGCCTATATATTTTAAATTGCTACAAGTTTCTTCTTCAAGTATCTTCTAACCCATTTGTGAGTTTCCTTCTGAATTACTACTGAATTCTTGAAATTACACACATCCACAATCTTCAGAGGTTTTTCCTTTAGTTTATATTTCTTGCCTCTTTCATTTCCAGCATGCAATGGATGAAGCATCCACTAGAAGTCTATTATAAATGGTGGAAAAGCTTTGAATAGATGGTTTTTAAACAACTAGAGATAATAAACCTAGCTTATTCTGTATATGCCAAGATTATGACCCTTTTAATTTATGTAACGTACATGTATGCTCTAATATGAGTGTGTATAATACACACATATGTATATATGAGAGAGAACAGCTCTGATATTTGCATACATTATTGAGCTGAATATCTGTTTATTGAGCTGAAAACTCTGTTTGGCTGAATTTTAAGATTAGTGGGAAAGGATCAACAGAAAAGCCCAATATATCAAAGCATCTTTCTTTTTCAGCATATGTCATGTTCCCAATGTAGGCTGGGGAGTTACACCCGAGTCTTAATCTTAGCACTACCACTGACTAGTTGTGTGACTGTAGGAAAGTGACTTAACTTTTGTGTCTGTTTCCTCACCAACTTTCTAGGGTTATGGGCCATTCTATAAGGTAATATATGCAAAATACTTGGCACATAATAAGCACTCAAAAGATTGTAGCTATTTTAGCAATAAGACCTCAATTCTGACCTAAACTATTTATAAATATATTGAAGTAACACCTATTCAGCTGCCAGGCCAGGATATTCTGTGTGAGACCAGTAAGTTGTACAATTAACCTCAACTACATCATGGAATCTTGACATCCAATTTACTTGCTATAGTAGATACTAAAACAGACTGCTAAAAATACAGAATATTGAGCTAGTCCTTCTTTGCTGTCCACCTCCATGCTTATACTCAGGTTCAGATATAAGTTGTTTCATACTAAAAACATCTCAATAGCCTCCTTTCTATCTGCTGCCACATTAATTTTAGCATAGAATCTTAGCATTGGAAAGGGGCTTAGAGGTCACCTGGTCCAAGCTGCCGCCGCACAGTAGAGGAGCGGCTAAGCACACAGTGTGGCACCAGACAGACCCACCAGGCTGAAGCTCTGGCTTCACCAATTACCCTCTGGGCTTCGCACCACCTTCTTTTTTTGGCTCCATCAGTGGCTTGATAGCGCCATGGCAGTGGAAACACGGGAATAAAGAGCAAAGGTAAGCGCCTTCCCCACTTTGGGGGTCTCAGTTTCCTCAATGTTCAATGCGGGCTAGGAGCATTCGGTGCTGGACCACGCTCCGGGCCCACACGCTGAGGAGGGACCGCCCCCAGAAGCCGACAGGCTGGTACCTGAGCTCTTCCACCAGCCCACACAGCTGGGTAACAGGCAGCTCGCTCTCATCCTGGGCTTGCGCCTCGCTGGCAGTAGTCTGAGAGTCCTCGTCCGTCATCACTGCCGAAGCCACCCTCGTCAAAGCCCCTTGTTAATGCCGAGTGTGGCCGAGAGCGCCGTGGAGCGAGCGCTGCGACGTAGCAGTGCGTTGCCACGGCGACCCGACGCGTGCGTGGAGGGGCGGGGCTTCGGAGGCCCCGCCCAGCGCTCCCGCCCAGCGCTCCCGCCCAGCGCTCCCGCCCAGCGCTCCCGCCCAGCGCTCCCGCCCAGCGCTCCCGCCCAGCGCTCCCGCCCAGCGCCGCGCTGACCAGCGCGAGGTTACCGGCCTTGGCTAGACACGTAAGTGCATTCACTGTTCACTTTTTCAACAATAATTCTTAAAATGATGATAATAACAGCTACTGTTTGCTCAGCACTTACTATGCCCTTGGCACCGTGTTAAGCATGGTTTATGAAAATCCTTGCAGCAACCTTGTAATAGTATCTATTCTTCTCTTTTTCCAAACTGGGAAACTAAGACCCAGAAAGTTCATTTGATTTGTCGGAGTGTCCTGCTTCTTGCACCTCACTGTGAGGCCTCTACTCTGTTCGCCACCTGGCACCTCATACATATTCACTGTAGTTTCTCTCGGATACTAATAACCTGCATTCCTGGAAGGAAAAAACTTGGCTGATTATTAAATGGGTATAAATTCAAGAGACATTTCTAAGTAGTGATAATGTATTATGTCCTGAGTATCCTGGGGTAATGTATGGAGCAGACCATTCTGACCCTCAAGGGGCTTCTAGTTAAATGAGGAGATAGCCCCTAAACCAGCTGTTGCAACCTGGAATAATGATGGTGGCAAGCGTTGTGCCTCACACCGTTTTATAGTCGTTAACTCATTTAATTCTCAAAACAGTCTTATGAAATCGGTACCGTTGTCTTCCTCTTACAGATCAGGAAACTGAGGAATATAGTAGCTTAGATGAGTGGCCACCCAGGAATGGAGTCACCCTCCAGCTAAACTCAAGTCCATGCTGTTGACTCCTACACCCATGTGCCTCCAGACAAGGATCTGCCAGGCAGCAGGGTTGCAGTCTGTCTGCTCCCAACAGGATGGAAGAGGACAGAGGGCAGGATGGGCAGACTTCTTTGAGGGAGGGTGGGCCTGGATGTGATTAGAAAGCAAGCTGTGATAAAATGCTTAGAATGAGGGTCAGCCACTCCCTGACCCCCACCACCCCACAAGAGATGTGTGTTAGCATCAACACATAGTCACTGAAGTCCAAAGAAGGACTTTCATTTTGCTGCTTAGGACGCACAATTTTAGGGCCAGAGTGGACTTACTAGGGAGGATAGCAGAGAGACTGAGCCCTGCCACCACCTTCTCTCTGCTGGTAGGCCTCTTGGGATGGGCTTAGGGAGCAATGCTTAATATGCTCATATACCACGTGGTACAAATGGGTGCCGGCCCCAAGAGGGCTCAGAGCAAGAAACGGCTCTGCAGCAGGTCTGGCTATGGGGCCAGCAGCCCTGTCAGTTGGGCTATGTGATACAGCAGGCCTTACGGTGTTGGAGCTATTAGTGGTGGGAAAAGCGTGAAGCTTAAAGCAAGATCCAGTGGGAGAATAACTGTGCAGGACCTGAGATTTTGAAACAAGACCGACCATGCAATCCACGGCAGGAATTTTCACACCTTCTAAGAAACAGCTTCTGGCCTGTTACTAGACCCTGGTAGAGACAGAATACTTGACTATGTATCCAGTCCTGCCCACCATGAGCTGGGTTCTGTTGGAACTACCAAGTCATAAAATTGGATAGGCCCAGGGAGGTAGTGCCAGGTATCTAAAAGAAGTGGGGGAAAGGGTGCCTTAGAGGTGGGAGAGCAAGGAGCAGAGTGTTTTAGTGGCCCAGAGTTCCAGCCCTGACTTGGCTACTGGCCTCTTGACTTGGATAAGTCACTCAATGCTTTTGCCCCTCAATTTCTACCTCTGTGAAATGAGGATGACACATCTTAAGTGACTGCCCTGTGCATCTTGCAGGCTTCCTCTCGGGCTCAAGTGGGGTAGAGTAAGAGAAAGAAGGAGTTTGGAAACTAGGATGCCAAGTTGGGAAACCCAGCACCTCCTCCATCTTTAAGAGCCACTGCCTGGGTTTCTCATCAGTCCATAGTAGATTTTGATGAGAAAAACTGACTCAGCTTGCAAATGGTAAATAATAATGATAATGATCATTGCCATTGTTATTTCTTAATATATTTATTACCCATTAGGTAATATTAGTATTGCTTAATAAAAACACAACAATTACTCTTTCAGTCACTGTTTATTGAGCGTTCGCTAAGGGCTGGACGCTGTGCTAAGCACGTTCGACATATTCCCTCATTGCCTCAGCGTGACCCCGTGCCCCCTGCAGTGGAAGCAAGGAGCCCTAAACACTGAACCACCAGGGAATTCCCGAGAGAAGGGAAATTAAATAAAGCAGCTATCACGATTATAAAGCAACAAGAGAATGCTTTGAAAAATGAAAAAAATGAAAACTAGCCACTGGACCGCCAAGGAAGTCCCCCAAGTACCTTTTTAACTCCCATTTTACTCATGCGGAGACTGAGGTTCAGACATGTTTAGCAACTTTCCCAAGGTCACGTAGCTCTTCTGGGTGGGGCTGAAATTTAAACCCAGGTTCATCCCACTTTGCTCAGTCCTCTCATCATTTTTGCCCCATTAGAACAGTGGTTCTCAACAAGGGGTAGAGAGGGAACTATTTTGTTCCCTCAACCAGGCGACATTCTGCAATGTCTGGAGACATTTTTGTTTGTTATAACTGAGCAGGGTACTCTTGACTTCTAGAGGATAGAAGCCAGAGACAGTGCTTGTATGCAATATTAGTTTCCCAAGGCTGCCATAACAAGACACCACAAACAAATGGCTTAAGACAACAGAAATTTGTTGTCTCACAATTTTGGAAGCTAGAAGTCAAAAATCAAGGTGTTGGCAAGGCTACACTCCCTCCAAAGGCTCTAGGGAAGAATCCTTCCTAGCTTCTGATGGCTCCCAGCAATCCTTGGCATTCCTTGCCATGTAGCTCTATCACGCCAATCTCCTTCTCCATCTTCACATGGCCTTCTTCCCTGGGTCTTGTGTGACCTCTCCTCTTTCTATAAGGACACTAGTCATTAGATTCAGGGTCAACCCTAAATCGAAGATGATTTCATCACAAGATCCTTAACTATTTACATCTACAAAGATCCTTATTTCAAACAAGGTCACATTCTGAGGTTCCAGATGGACCTGAATTTTCAGGGATGCTTTTCAACCCACTACACTGTTAAACACCCTTCAAGGCACAGGACAATTTCCCACAACAAATATTTATATCAAAATATCAATAGTGGTGAGGTTGGGAAACCCTGCTTCTGAGGGAGGCATTTCTTCTCTGGGAAGCAAGGAGAATGTGTCTCTGCTAATCCAGACAGCTACAAACAAAAAGGGTCTCAGAGCAGCTTAAAGTCCAGAGGCCACCCTCACCCTCCATTCTTCTGGGACCACTTCTGACAGCCTCCAGTATCTCCATGTGGATGCTGCCCCCTGCCTGGCATTTTTGTAGCACTCTGCATTTTGACTTAAGAATCACATGATCAGATCCACCCAAAGTATAAGCTTCAACCATAAATGAAAAGTGTCTGGCCTCTTCTTCCCCAAAAAGAAAGCGGCTCAAAAAGCAAACAAAGGAACTCGGGCTCACAGGCAAGTGATATTTGCACGTTATGGGAAAGGGACCAGCCCTTCAAGGTGGACCATCATCCGATGACTGCCAGAGCACTTTCTCCATTCTTTCAACAAATATTTGTCAAGCGCCGACTGTGAGCTTGGCCCTGGGGATGCAGCAGCAAGCAGCAAGGCTGGTGTGTCTGATCATGTGGAGCTGCCAGTCTGATGTAAACAATTACAGTCCAGTGGGGGAGTGCTATAACAGGGAAGTACAAGGTGCCCAGGTTGCAAGGGGTCATGGAAGGCTTCCTGGAACAAGGGAGGCTTAATCTGAGATTTGAAGACTGAGTAGGATTCAAATCCAGGTGAGTCAGACTCGTAAGTCCAAACTCAAGCACAACTTTAGCCCCTAAGTGAAGACCAAAAGCAGAGTAGTTTTGGGAGAATCGAAAGCTTGTGCAAAGGCCCAAAGAGGAGAGCGAGCACATTTGGGGAATTGAAAGATGGTCATCTATGCTTCACCCCTTTAGAAGAAAGCAGGGAAGATTATTACTAACATCCACCTTCTGGTTTTCCTCCAGAAAATCAGAATCAGAGGTGTAGTTAAGGGCTAGGAGCCATAGTCAACATCACTTGTGTCTCCTGCTTCCTCTGGATCATAGAGGAGCAAAGGGGTTAAGATCCTGGGCTCTGGGGCCAACACAACCTGAGTTCCAATCTTGCCCCAACCAGTTACTAGTTGTATGGCTTGGAGCCGGTCAGCTCACTGAGCCTTGTTCCTCATAACCATAGTGCTACCCCCTAGAGGTGTGTGTGTGTGCGCGCACGCACGCAACTGAGGGGGCCGTGAGACCACTCCTGTAAGAGCTTAGCACATGGCTTGGCACCCAAAAAGACCCCAGGCCTTGGGGCTTATTTCTTTCTCATCTTTGGCTGTGAACCCAGGCCCAGCATCCTCCTGCATCCAGTTGCCAGGGAAGCTCTCTGGACTGAGATGAGGGATGCAGGAAGTGGGATAAGTAAGCAGGCCCTCTCTTAGGGTATTCTTTTTTTTAAGGTAAACATAATTAAAGAATAACATAGAAAAATGTGTACAAATCATAAATGTATAGCTTAACAAAATTTCAAAGACTGAGCACACTCATGTAACCAGCACGTGGCTGAAGAAACAGAACATTACCCAGAAGCCCCCTCCCAAATACTCCTTTACTGTCACCATCACCACCAAGGGCGACCACGACTCTGACTTCTGAAGCAGGCATTAGTATTGCTTGTTTTTCTATTTATACAAATGGAATCATGCAGCACATACTCCTTTGTGTCTGGCTTCCTTCCCTTGCCATCCTGTTGACAAGAGTCATCCACGTTGATGTGAGTAGTTATAGATCACTCATTACTGTGGCTGTACAGTATTCCATTGTGTTTATCCATTTCACTGTTGATGAGCTTTTGGGGAGTTTCCAGTCTGAGGCTATTGTAATAAGCACCACTACAAACATTCTAGTAAATGTCTTCTGGTGAACATATGTACATCTTTATGTTAGGTACACGCTTAGGAGTGCAATTGCTAGGTCGTAGTGTGTTCAACATTAGTGAATATTACCAGTTTTCCAGAGTGATTATACCAGGTGTTCACTTTTTAAAACAATCAGTGACATAGGCACTGTGCCTTCCTGCCCCAGCGGTCAGTCATTTGTTCACACATGTTTATGAAGCCTGGGTCTGTGCCAGGCACTGGATGAGCTATTGGAATGCCAAGGTGGAAAGGCCACGGGCTACTTTTAGCCCCTGTGCCCTGAGATCTATTCCTTCCCCTTCTTCATCCATGTGTGTGTGGGGGGGTAGGGGGTGGCAATGAGCCTTTCAGGCTGCACCCCCCAGGCTCCTGGGTCAGCTGGAAGGCACTGGCTGGAGCCCAGGGGGCAGGTGAAAGGAAGAAGCTTGTGGCATCGGAGGAGGGCATGGGGGTGGGAGGATGGGGTTCTCCTCTCTCTCTGCCTTGGGCAACACCTCTGGTTGTGGCCGCATCTTTTCCACGGCTCCCAGAGGACAGGCCAGTCATGGTTACAGCTTCTGCAGGTGACCCTGGCCCCGGGCTCCATTGACATCATCTGCCCCCTTGCCCCTCCAGCTGAGGGGTGGCAGTAACTTTCTCAGTGGCTCTTTGGCTTCCCCACTCTTCTACCACATGTGTATCTAATTCTCTGCAATCAGGCCCTCTTCAGATGCTTGGAGTGGTTTCTCTTTTTCTGATTGGATCCTGACTGATCCTGACAGGGACCTCCAGGGCCAGTGGGGAGATCTCCAGGCAAAAGGACAAGTCTCATTCACCCAGACCTTGTACTGATGGTGACAGATGAGACCTCTTGTGGGTTGGGGGGTTCTGTTAGACATATGCTAACTTGCCTGGGGAGTCACCACGAGGACTACTGCCAAGTAAAGGCAGTTGCTTCTCCCAGACCAAGTAGCGATGTTGGGAGGCCTATCTCAGTGTCCTGCTGGCCGAGCCTGCTCCCTCCAAGGCATCCGTCTGTCTGGTTCTCTGGACCAGAGATCCACAGGTTGGTCCTCAATGTGAGTTGCCTGCAATGGCTGTTTATCTTTGTGGAGAGCAGCCCGGAGTGGAGAATAGCATCTTAGATCTCATGGTGATCTCAGTGCCTTAATGCACAGTAGGTAATAATAACAATTCACACATGAACATTTACTGTGTGTAGGAATTGTTCTGAGCACTTGACGTGTCTTAACTCGATAAACATGTTACTATGATCCCATTTTACAGATGAGGAAACTGAGGCATGGGGAGCTAAAGTAGCTGATACTCAATTGATGTTTGTTGATGACAATAGCATCAATAATTTCTGTATCAGAGTGCTTAAAAACACTGGCTTTGGAATTCAAAAGACAGTGCTTTGAATCTGGATCCTGCCCCTTGCTAGTGTGTGACCTTCCTCAGTTTCCTTCTCTGTAAACTGAAGGTAATGATGCCCACCTGGCCAGGGTCCTGAGAGGATTAAATAATGGGTGAGCATCAGTGGTAGTAGAACGTGCAAAATTTACATGTATATGTAAAATGTAAAATTGTACCTAACTGCATGTATACTACATCTCAATTTTTTTGATCATGTACTTCTTTATTTATGATTATTAATGGCCTGAAAATAAATTATAACCTTCAGATTTAACAAACCAACAATTATTTTATTTAATAAAATAATATTTTTGATGAATTTGCCTATGTTATCCCAGACACTAGCCTCAAATCATGTTACCCATTTGGGGATCACATTAAGAATCCCACTCTATGAGGTATATTTTTAACACTGCACTATTTTTAATTTTGAAATAATTTCAGTTGCAATATATAATAAAAAATTGTCATACAACTTTTACCCAGAGTTTCCACATTACCCAAATATTAACTTTTTACTACATTTTCTTTACCATTCTCCCTCTCTCTCTCCATATATATATATATATATATATATATATATGACAAAGTAGATGTTCATCTATATTTTCCTTACCCAAACATTTCTTTTTCTTGAAACATTTGAGAGTGGTTGCAGACCTGATGTGCCCCTTCATCCCTAAATATTTCAGTGTGTGTTTCCTAAAAGCAAGGACATTATCTTATAAGATAATGTTAATCAAGACATTAACATTGATTTCATATTGTTATCTAATATATAGATCTTATTTAAATCTTGTCAATTTTCTCACTAATGTTTTATTTATTTATTTATTTATTTATTTATTTATTTATTTTTGGCTGTGTTGCTGTGTGTGGGCTTTCATTGTTGTGCCTGGGCTTTCTCTAGTTGCAGTGAGCGGGGGCTACTCTTTGATGCAGTGCGAGGGCTTCTCATTGCAGTGGCTTCTCTTGTTGCAGAGCACGGACTCTACGTTGCACGGGCTTCAGTAGTTGTAGCACTCAGGCTCAGTAATTGTGGCTCATGGGCCCTAGAGCGCAGCCTCAGTAGTTGTGGCACACGGGCTTAGTTGCTCTGCGGCATGTGGGATCTTCCCGGACCAGGGCTCGAACCCGTGTCCCCTGCATTGGCAGGCAGATTCTTAACCACTGCGCCACCAGGGAAGCCCCACTAATGTCTTTTTTAGTAAAATAAATACATGAATTCTTCTGGTCCAGCACTGCATTTAGTGGTCATGTGCCTTCAGTTTTCTTTGATCTGAAACAGTTCCTTCGTGTTTGTGTTTGGGACCTTGACATTTGTAAAGAGTCAAGGCCAGTTGTTTTGAACTGTGCTCCTCAATTTGGGCTTGTCTGCTGTTTCCCCATGATTAGATTCAGGTTCTATATCTTGGGCAGGAAAACCACAGAAATGATATGTCATTCTCAGTGCAACGTGTCCGGAGGCGTTTGATATCATGTGATTTTAACTTTGATCACTTGGTTAAGGTGGTGCCTGCCAGGTTTCTCTGCTGTGAGGTTACTGGTTTTCTCTTTGCCCTTTATGAGTATCTTGTGGAGAGGTACTTTAAGTCTGTGAATATTCTGTTTCTCATCATACTCTCACCCACCATCACTGGTGATTCTTGCTTGAATAAATTATTATGGGGACAGCTACCAAATGGTGATTTTTCTAATTTCAGGATTCCTTTTACATTTGTTAGTCGAGATTCTACTTTGTTTATATCTGTATGGACTCATGAATTCTTAGTTTATTCTATGATTTGTAATCCCTAACTATCATTATTTAATTTAATGCTCAAATTATCCCAGAGTTGGCCAGTGGGAGCCCCTTCAAGCTGGTTCCTTCACCCTTTTGGCGTGTCCCCGCCGTTTGCTGTGTGTGCTTGCTTCTGTGTGTGCATCTCGTTTCTGGCAAACTAGATGTTCACCTACATTTCCCTTACCCAAATCTAGAATTAGCCATTTCTCCAAACAGCCCTAGTTTCCTTTAGAAGAGAATTTATCCTTCAGTTTTTAAAAGGAGGAAGGAGAAGAACAAGGAAAAGGGGGAGGAGGGGAAATGCCCAAGAAGTGGGGGATAGGGGCTTGCACATATTGTAGTATGTGTTTGTTTACATTTAACAAATCAATAGTTTTTCAAAAAAAGATATAATACAAATATAATTGTACTCCACGTAAGACGGTTACACCAAAAGTCTACATTTGAGGTCCTTCCTGAATATGGGTCCAAATCTGCTCCCCAGTGCACTCCCTCATAGCCCTCTACAGTGGTGCTCAAATGAGAAGGAAAAGGGAATTCCACAGTGCGATGATGAATCTCAGAGAGCTCAGCTCTGGCTTCTCTGAACCCTGACCTTGACCCCCACCCTCAGAGCAGCTCTGCTAATATCTGTTTATATCTTGATTTTACTCAGTTTTATTTGAGGAAGTTTTAGGAAAGTGGAGGGGGGAAGGTGGTTAAGAAGAGCCAGAAGAGCCAGACTGGACCAGTGGTTAGGACTCTGTGCTCCCAATGCAGGGGGCATGGGTTTGAGATCTGATCAGGGAACTAAGATCCCAGATGCCACACCAGCACAGCCCAAAAAAAAAGAAAAAAGAAAAAAGAGCCAGACTACCTGATTTCAAATCCTGGCTCTGCAAGTCACTTGATAGCTCTATGCCTCAGTTTCCTCATCTGTAAAATGGGCGTGTACCACCCCCAGAAGATTTTGGAGAGGGTGGCACCATTTGATGTATGTCAAGCACAGGGAGATGCAGCTGGCAGATGAGAGTATTATTACACATGATGTTGGTGGTTGTCATGACTTCACACAGAGGCTTCTGCCTTTAGAGACACCTTCCCATTTTTATACTCCCTGCCCTCAAGGATTGGTGCTCACAAACTATCCCTCATGGCCCAGGACTGGAAGATCTCCACTCTGACCTGTCTTCATCCCTGGACACCTGCAGGCAGCTGTGCATCAGTCTGGACCCTTTCCGGTGCAAGTGACAGAATCCCAGCTCCTACCAGGTTACACTAAACAAAATCCATTGGCTCTGAGGGTGTTTCCTCAACCTTCGGGCATGGCTGGATCCAGGGACACAATTATGCCATCAGGATACCAACCCCCTCCATCTCTTCTGGCCTCACTTTTTCTCTATGTTGGCTTTACTCTGAAGCTTCACTCTTCTTATGTGCAGCAAGATGATCAGTGGCATCAGGTTCATGTCCTACCAGCTGAGCCATCCCAGCAGAGAGAGCGAGAGCCTTTACCCAGTAGCTCCATCTAAGGTAGTCAGGCTGATGGCTATTGATCCGTTTGCATCACATGCTGTGCTAGATCTTTTCTATTTGCCCCTCCATAGCTACTCCCCACCCTTTCCATCCCGCTCTGTGCCTCGGGGGGCTGACCCATGTAGCCTGTAGAATCAGGCTCCCCTGCCTTCTGGGTTTGGGTTGGGCTCAGCAAATCGAAAGCACAGGCAGGAGACTGGAGGGCATGGAGCGGGTACAGTCGGGATGTGTATTTTCCAGCTCCTTCCCTTCCAGATCAGCATGGGCTGTCTGTGTGTCTCCACTGAAGGTCCCAGCTCCTGCCGGGGTGCCTTCTTCATAGGACCACCAGGAGCACCATTCCTGCTGGGTCCAGTAATCACTCCCTCTCCTTGCCCCTCAAGCTAGGGGAGATGATGGCTCCCTGCCGATGCAGGTCTGGCACTAGGTCTTGTTGGTTTCCTTACATCCTGACTTCACCTTCATAAAGAACTTTGATTACACTCTCCTCAGTGACCCAGTTGAAAGTGTCACCTGTGTTCTGCTGATGCACACGTGAAGTCTGTCCTAATCAACCATAAAAGAAGGGACAGACAGTGTAACAAAGATGTGAGTGTCATAATGCTTTGTAAACCTCACAGCCTCAGGCCACGTTGGGGGTGTCAATCTGTAAGTCAGGACCCTCTTAGTCTTGGTTTCACCCTCCATCTTCTGAGTTCCACTGAGCAATGGGATGAGGAGGGGAACTGAATTTGGAGTCCAAAGCCAACCACCCCCCTCCCTCTTATATCTCCCACTAGCTGTATGACCTGAACCATTTACTCAGTTTCTCTGAGCCTCACTTGAAGTGAAGAGACATTGCCTGCCTCCCCCAAGCGTTGCTAGTAGAACTGTTGGCTGTGGGAAGGGATGGCTGACGTCTGGAGTTCTCCACTCTGTGTGTTGTGACACCTCAGGACTTCTGTGGTACCCACAGCAGCCTCCTTCCTTCTCACTTATGGTTCTATTTGTTTCCATTTTGGCCACAGAGGATCTCAGTCCTCTGCCAGCTACTCTCTGCATGACCTCAGAGGTAACCTCCTGTACCATTCGTCCCCTCCCCTACCCTGTGGCCAGGATGCTATGAGGATCAAAGTGATAACATCCTTTTATGGTCTCTCTGTGCCACTCCCACCACAGGAGACCATAAGCTTCTTGAGGGCAGGGATACCATCTCTTCTGTCCACTGTTGTATGCTCGTGTCTATGAGAGACCAGCACAGACCAAGTGCTCAACAAACATGCGTTCCATGAACAGAGGCAAACAGGAATCGAGGATGTGTTAAAAACAAAATGAAGAATTGTAACACAACGTTACCCAAATTGCCCACATGGCCAGCCTGGTAATAATAATGTCTCCTACATTATAGGCTTGTTGTGAGACTGACATGAGATCATGTATGTGAAGCACTCAGCACAGTGCCGGGCCAGGAGCAAGTACCCCGTCAACGTTGGGTGGATTCATGAGCAACAACCTGCTCAGAGACCAGCATTGTCTGATGGTCCCTCTGCTCCTGCCAGCCTGGCATCATTGGATTCCAAGGAGGTGGACCATTGTCTTGGGGACAGAGATGTCTTTCTGTTTACTTCTCAAGGAGGGACACAGTGGCAGATAAAAAGGCAAAGAGAAGCTAGGGGCCAGGCTGAGAGGACACTGCACTCAGCTATTAACCTGCCCCTCAGATAAGTGGTCTAATCTCTCCAGGCCTCAGTCTCCTCATCTGGAAAATGGGCATATTTCCGCCAGTTCCTTCTACCTCACAGGTGGTCCTGAAGGCCAAATAAGAAAATGACTGTACTTAAAAGCTCTTTTAAATTAAAAGTCACTAATGAAGCTCAATGGATGACAAAAACCTTTCACTATCCCAAACTCACCTCTCACAGCCCCAAGGTGTCCCCAGATCCCCATTCTAAGGCTCTTTCCCAGCTCCCCCCCATCCTTTGCTCTAATCAATGAACCTTGGACAACCCCTACCCGCTCTCCCCAGGCTGGCTCCAAAAGAACTTTGTGCAAAGGCCCAGATTGAAATGGTCCCTTGTTTCTATTGATTTGGAAAGGACTCCTCCTTTAGGATGGCTGAAACAGGGAGCTCTGTAGGCTCTAGCCCCAGGGGAAGCTCACAGGGAAGGAGAGGAGGGAGTCATCTCCACCCCTCCTGAAAAGTGAGTCACTCTGTCAACATCCCCGTCTGATGTCACAGCTGGTTCTACCAGACATCCCAGGAGCTGGGCCCCGCCCTTGCCAAGCCGAACCCTCACCCTCCTCCTGGGTCCAAAGCCAGAGACACACGCCAGCCAGAACTACCAGGACCCCAGAACCCCGTTCTACTCAAAAGCCTTTCAGACTATCACAGTCAAACTATTAATGCTGAATAACATGGAGGAAAAGGAGAAAGTTTTCTCTCCCTCCCTGCCCTCCACCTTCATCCACACCCCAAAGGAAACCACTATTAATAGCTTGGTATAGAACATCCAAGATGCTATATAAGGCATATTCAATTTTATTCATTAGGATTTTTTAAAAATTTTACAATGCTGTGTTAGTTGCTGATGTAGAGCAAAGTGATTCAGTTATACATATATATTCTTTTTCATATTCTTTTCCATTATAGTTTATTACAAGATATTGAATATAGTTCCGTGTGCTATATAGTAGGACCTTATTGTTTATCTATTTTATATCATTAGGACTTTATTTTTTGGAGCAGTTTTAGGTTCACAGCAAAATTGAGGGGAAGGTATAGAGATTTCCCACACGCCTCCGGCCCTTACATGTGCATATCCTCACCCCCTACCAACATCCCCTCCCTGATGGTACATTTGTTACAATGGACGAACCTACACTGACGCATCATAATCACTCAAAGTCTGTAGTTTACGTTATGTTTACTTTTGGTGTTGTACGTTCTATGAGTTTGGACAAAATGTACAATGACATGTATCCATCATGATAGTATCATACAGAGTATTGTCACAGCCCTAAAAGTCCTCTGTGCTCTGCTTATTCACCCATCTCTCCACCTCCAACCCCCGGCAACCACTCCTTTTCCTGTCTCCATAGTTTTGCCTCTTCCAGAATGTCTTACAGGTGGAATCCTATCGTATGCAGCTTTTTCAGATTGGTTTCTTTCACTTAGTAACCTACATTTGTAGTTCCTACGTATCTTTTCATGGCTTGATCGCTCACTTCTTTTTAACACTGAATGATATTCCATTGTCTAGATGTACCACAGTTTATTTCTCCATTCACCCACTGAAGGACATCTTGGTTGCTTCCAAGTTTTGTTAATTATGGATAAAGCTGCTAGAAACATCTGCGTGCGGGTTTTGGTGTGTGATTGCTGGATCATACGGTAAGAGTATGTTCAGTTTTGTAAGAAACCACCAAACTGTATTCCAAAGTGGCTGGATCAGTTTGCAATCCCATCAGCAATGAATGAGAGTTTCCTATTGCCCCACATTTTCTCCAGCATTTGGTGTTGTCAGTGTTCCCGATTTGGGCCATTCCAATAGGTGTGTAATGGTATCTAAGTGTTGTTTTAATTTGCATTTCCCTGATGACATATGATGTGGAGCAGTTTTTCATATGTTTGCTTGTCATCTGTATGTCTCCTTTGGTGAGATTCCTGTTAAGGTCTTTGGCCCATTTTTCAATTGCATTGTTTGTTTTCTTATTGTTGAGTTTTAAGAGTTCTTTGCAGATTTTGGATAACAGTGCTTTATCAGATGTGTCGTTTGTAAATATTTTCTCCCAATCTGTGGCTTGTCTTCTCAGTCTCTCGGTGTATATTCAACTTTTAAGATTTAATTTAATTTTAAAAGTAATACAAAATCTTACCTTCTTTGGGGGAAAAAAAAAGACACAGAACAAAATCTGCCTTGACTTTTACCCCCCATCTGAGTCCACTCTCGCCATGACCCATGTGTTATGCCTGTTACCTCTCCCAAGTGTATTCTTCCCCACTTTTCTCTTTGTGCTTTTATTTGTACATATTTCTATTCCTATGGGAAATATATAGCCCTATTTTGTGTGCATGTGGTTTACATAAATGCTGGCATATCATACTTATTCTTTGCCCGTCACAGCCATGCTGTGTCTTGAAGATCCAGCCATGTCAGGACCTACACAGCTATCTTGTTCTAAGCATAGCATTGTACTCCGTTAAATGGTATATCACAATTCATTTAGCCTTTTCTTGTTGATGGATACTTGGGTTGCTCCCAATTTTTTCTTTCGTCCCTTTATAAAAATTACTTTTTAAAATTTTGATCAAATTCATGTACATTCATGATATTAAAAATTAAATAATATTATGATGTTTATAGCAAGAGTCAGTGATGCATTCCCCCACCCCACTCCCTCACATGCATATATACACACACCTATCCCTCCAGAGTCCTGCTCCTTCAAGAAAATGGCTTACTACTCTTTCAGCTGTTTCTTCTGATATTTACCTCCATATTTCTGAATAAGATGCTTATGTGCTATTTCTTGATTTATCAACCTGAGGCATGATCTGCTGCCTTCCTCTTGTAGTAGATGCAAATTTCTTGCCACCCACTTACTTGCCTCCTCTCTTTTTTCCTTCTTATATAGTTACATGACAACTTTCTGGTTAAATCATATTCTCTGTTTACATTATTGTGACTGTGGAAGTATTTTTTTCCTGCCGAGCTGTGGTTCTCAATGCTAACTGTACTCAGGGAGCTTTAAAATCACCCAGGGAGATTTAAATAATCCTGAAGCCCAACCTGCACCCCAGATCGATTAAGTCAGGCTACCTTCAGCTTTTTCCTTCTCAACCTTCCATCAAATGTTTTATTTCTGCTCTTATGTTTTCGTTTTTAAAATTTATTTATTTATTTATGGCTGCATTGTGTCTTTGTTGCTGCACGTGGGCTTTCTCTAGTTGCAGCGAGCGGGGGCTACTCTTCGTTGCGGTGCGTGGGGTTTCTCATTGAGCCTGGAGCACAGGCTCTAGGTACACAGGCTTCAGTAGTTGTGGCACACCGGCTCAGTAGTTGTGGCTCACGGGCTCTAGAGTGCAGGCTCAGTAGTTGTAGCGCATGGGCTTAGTTGCCCCCCGGCATGTGGGATCTTCCCGGACCAGGGCTCGAACCCCTGTCCCCTGCACTGGCAGGAGGATTCTTAACCACTGCACCACCAGGGAAGTCCTGCTCTCATGCTTTTAATTTTCAAGAACTCTTTCTTGTTTTCTGATTGCTTCTTGTAGCAGACACTGCTGCCATAAGCCCTTGGCATTCAACCCTATATGCTGCCCAAAGCTGTTTGCTGCAAATATCTATGACGCCTGCC
The DNA here is from genome assembly GCF_964374135.1 of Grampus griseus. Taxonomy (NCBI): domain Eukaryota; kingdom Metazoa; phylum Chordata; class Mammalia; order Artiodactyla; family Delphinidae; genus Grampus; species Grampus griseus. The sequence goes on along the minus strand of NC_139013.1, from coordinate 31,967,332 downwards.
CAAGGGCTGTTTTTTCTTCCAAGTAGCATCCTCAGCCTGAGTGCAGGACAAGTTAGAAGTAATGAAGATCGCTTCCCTCGGAAGCAGTGTGTTCTTATGCACTTGTTGGGTTATTTCTGAGGGATGTTCTACACCATCTCCAATAGGTCCCCAGCAAGATAGATGCCCACAGTAGTAACTGGCTGGAATAACACACCTTTTATTGTCTTCCTTTCTCCTCCTGTCTCACTTCCCAACTCCTCAACCAGTTTTTCTGGGATTACCTGCCAAAAATCACTTGCATTGGAATCATTGTCTCAGATTCTGCTTCTAGGGAAATCCAACCAAGACACTCCTTCTTCTCAATTTAATAGAATCTTATTCATGTTTCATGGATGCAATACCTTATTGTCTCTCTGAGGATATTAATTATAAGTGAGATACAACATTTGTTTAAAAAATTTCACTCTTGCTGCTACATAGAGACTTAGCTTGGCCCGTAATATCTGCAGGTTGATTTTCTTGGGTTTCTCCAGAGATAACACTCCAGTTTCCCACTGTGATGAGGATATGTGCCCTGCTAGCAGCATCATTAGAGCCAAGTGGAAGGAGGGACCAGCGTTCTTCCTAGTCAGCATCTGGACTTTCCTATTACATTCCTGTTTGTAGTATAGTGATTCTGCCTACCTTCCGCTGTGTCTGGTGTCCGTAGGTCTGGAGCCTCCCTGGTTCCATTTTTCTGTAGAACGAACTTCTGTCAAGGATGGGAAGGGGTAGTTGCCTGGCTGTATCAGAACTGAAAGGGGCCCTAGGTGGTTATTATTCCAGTTACAATTGCTAAGTAAAAAGTCACCCAAAACTAATCAAAACAATAGGTATTTTAACCTCTGTCATAGTTTCTGTGACTAAAGAATTTGGGAAAGGCCTTCTGGCTTGAGATCTCTCACGAGGTTACAACCAGAAGGTGATTGAGGCTCAAATAGCAGGGGGCCAGGCATATCTCTCTCTCTGTCTCTCTCTGTCTCTGTCTCTGTCTGTTTTTCCTTCTCTCTCTCCTTAGTCCCAGGTCCACTCCATGGGGTTTGGAGGCTACTTTGAGCTTCCTCACAGCATGGTGGTCTCAGGACAGTCACAGTGCTTACATGGGGGCTTAGGATTCCAGCACCAGAGTTCCAGCTTCGGAAATTACACAGCATCACTTCCACGCATTCTGCTGTTACAAGCCTGTCCCAATTCAAGGCGAGGGGACAGACCTTGGTCACATTGCGGAATCCATGTGGAATGAGAGATACCGCTGTGACCATCTTTGGAAAATACAATGTGCCACTGTGGTCTCACTGCTTCTCATACGCGGTTCCGAGCCATGCTTCTGTTGGTAATCCCTCTCCACCTCTGACACATTGTTCTGACTCAATTCCTGGCATTTTTGGATTTAGTCTGTAAATCTTCCTGCTTCTCATGGGGGGGCCCCCATGTACAGATTTGCAAGCTGGGCAGCACACAGTGGAACCACACCTTAGGGGTGCCATTCACCTTGTAAACATTGCCACTTTGTCTATTAAGATCATTTTCCAGGAGATGGCAGTAAAGGGGGGTGGGGGTAGGAAAGAGCATATTCTGTTAATTTCCCTCCAGATGGAAGTCAAGTATCTAGCGCTACTTCCTCTTCACACAAAGAGGCTGTAAGGCTAGCAGGTAGCCTGGCTGCTTGTTGGCACCCCCTTCTGCTGGTACTTTCCACTTTAACTCACCTGCTCTCCACCTCCTCAAAATGTAGCCCCTTTCATCTGCTACTGTCCTCTCACCTGTTCTTTTTTGGGTTGATATCTTTCGGTTAGATACTCTGATTTTGGTAGGGTTTTGGGAGTGGGCAAATACATGTCCTCAATCTATTATTTTAACTGAAACGTTTCCAACTTTTCCCTAATATAAATTGCTGCAATAACACCTCATTGTGCACATAGCAAATGTTAATATCTCTTTGTATAGTTTACTTTTACAAAAATGGATCATGCTATACACGTTGTTGGGCAATTTGCTGTTTTCACTTAATATATTCTGGGCATCATTCAAGGTCAGTTTATGTAGTTCAACATTTTTCATTATGTTAGCCGTGTAATGTTCCATGGTAGGGACAGGAACTTTATTTCAGAGGAGAGCAAAGGAAGGAAAAACACCTTTTCATCACTCCTTATCCCCCAGGTGGAGGGACGAGTCCCCAGAGGAGTGCCCCCAGGTCAGGCAGAGGGTCTGGTCAGGGGGGATGGGGTGTACATAGTTTTAACTATATCCTTGACTCTATGTACATAATCATAACCATAGTGTGGACACTTGAGATCCTGTTTTTTCCTCCCCTGGCTTTTTGTTAAAAACCAGGATTTCTCAACTTCAGCACAATTCACATTGTGACCAGAGAATTCTTTGTTGTGGGCTGGTCTGTGCATTGGAGGATGTGTCACAGCATCCTTGGCCTCCACCCACTAGATGCCAGTAGCATTTCTCCACCACCCCCCCCCACCCAGTTGTGACAAATAAAAATGTCTCCAGGCTTTGCCTAATGTTCTCTGTGGCAAAATCACCCTCAGTTGAAAACTGATCTGAGGTTCTGTTAGCAACAAGTGACCCGGGTAGCTGTTTTTGCTTCCTTTGTTTCTGGTAAAACTAGGTATTTATGATTTTCTAGGAGAGGACGTATATTCCCCCCATGCCATTCACCTGTGTGCCAAATAGGGTGTGAATTTCTCTTAATTTACTCTCAGATTTTTTATCAAGTTCATTTGCTGGTTTTCTTTTAAATAACTTTGAGGAACTTTCAAATGTAATGCATATTTCTGGTTAAAAGTTGAAAAATACAAAAAAGCACAGGAAAGAAAATTAAAATTTTCCCTTTAGGCTCCCTCCAGATAATCACTGATAATATAATTTTGGTGATTACTCTTACAGCCTTCCAGTCTTTTTTCTCTCTCTACCTCTGTGTAGAATGTGTGTATGTATATACACACATACATGTATATATACATGTATGTATAACATTTTGGGCAAACCCCTCTTTTTCATATAACATTGTAATATCTCTTCTTGCTTTAAGCCCCAGAGTCCTTTGCAATCACTCTCTTGCATCTGGAGAGCTACTCCTTACTGTTCAAGTTCTGATTGTTTATACTGATTAAGGTGATCACTTGTCCATACCATTTCTGAAATACAGCAAATGACCTCTGTTCCCTGTTAAAGTACAACTTTAAAAACATTAAAAACATGACTAGGACGGGAACCAAGATGGCAGAGTAGAAGGACGTGCTCTCATTCCCTCTTGCGAGAACACCAGAATCTCAACTAGCTGCTGGACAATCATCAACAGGAAGACACTGGAACTCACCAACAAAGATACCCCACATCCAAAGACAAAGGAGAAGCCACAATGAGATGGTAGGAGGGGTGCAATCACAGTAAAATCAAATCCAATAACTGCTGGGTGGGTGACTCACAAACTGGAGAACACTTATACCACAGAAGTCACCCACTGGAGTGAAGGTTCTGAGCCCCACATCAGGCTTCCCAACCTGGGGGTCTGGCAACGGAAGGAGGAATTCCTGAGAATCAGACTTTGAAGCCCAGTGGATTTGATTACAGGACTTTGACAGGACTGGGGGAAACAGAGACTCCACTCTTGGAGGGCACACACAAAGTAGTGTGCGCATCGGGACCCAGAGGAAGGAGCAGTGACCCCAGGGGAGACTGAACCAGACCTACCTGCTAGTGCTGGAGGGTCTCCTGCAGAGGCAGGGGGTGGCTGTGGCTCACCGTGGGGACAGGAACACTGGCTGCAGAAGTTCTGGGAAGTACTCCTTGGCATGAGCCCTCCCAGAGTCTGTCATTAGCCCCACCAAAGAGCCCAGGTAGGCTCCAGTGTTGGGTTGCCTCAGGCCAACCAACCAACAGGGAGGGAACCCAGCCCCACCCATCAGCAGTCAAGCAGATTAAAGTTTTACTGAGCTCTGCCCACCAGAGCAACAGTCAGCTCTACCCACCACCAGTCCCTCCCATCAGGAAACTTACACAAGCCTCTGAGATAGCCTCATCCACCAGAGGGCAGACAGCAGAAGCAAGAAGAACTACAGTCCTGCAGCCTGTGGAACAAAAACCACATTCACAGAAAGATAGACAAGATGAAAAGGCAGAGGGCTATGTACCAGATGAAGGAACAAGATAAAACCCCAGAAAAACAACTAAATGAAGTGGAGATAGATAGGCAACCTTCCAGAAAAAGAATTCAGAATAATGATAGAGAAGATGATCCAGGACCTCGGAAAAACAATGGAGGCAAAGATCAAGAAGATGCAAGAAATGTTTAACAAAGACCTAGAAGAATTAAAGAACAGACAAACAGAGATGAGTAATACAATAACTGAAATGAAAACTACACTAGAAGGAATAAATAGCAGAATAACTGAGGCAGAAGAATGGATAAGTGACCTGGAAGACAGACGGGTGGAATTCACTGCTGCAGAACAGAATAAAGAAAAAAGAATGAAAAGAAATGAAGACAGCCTAAGGTCCCAGAAGGAGAAGAGAGAGAGAAAGGACCCAAGAAAATATTTGAAGAGATTATAGTCGAAAACTTCCCTAGCTTGGGAAAGGAAATAGCCACCCAAGTCCAGGAAGCACAGAGGGCTTCCCTGGTAGCGCAGTGGTTGAGAGTCCGCCTGCCAATGCAGGGGACATGGGTTCGTGCCCCGGTGTGGGAGGATCCCACATGCCGTGGAGTAGCTAGGCCCATGAGCCATGGCCATGGAGCCTGCACATCCAGAGCCTGTGCTCTGCAACGGGAGAGGCCACAGCAGTGAGAGGCCCGCGTACCGCAAAAAAAAAAAAAAAACGAAAGCTGGAGTGGCAATACTCATATGAGATAAAATGGACTGTAAAATAAAGAATGTTACAAGAGAAAAGGAAGGACACTACATAATGATCAAGGGATCAATCCAAGAAGAAGATGTAACAATTATAAATATATATGCGCCTAACATAGGCAAACCTCAATTCATAAGGCAACTGCTAACAGCTCTAAAAGAGGAAATCGACAGTAACACAATAATAGTGGGGGACTTTAACACCTCACTTACACCAATGGACAGATCACCCATAATGAAAATAAATAAGGAAACAGAAGCTTTAAATGACACTAGACCAGATAGATTTAATCGATATTTATAGGACATTCCATCCAAAACCAGCAGATTACACTTTCTTCTCAAGTGCGCACAGAACATTCTCCAGAATAGATCACATCTTGGGTCACAAATCAAGCCTCAGTAAATTTAAGGAAATTGAAATCATATCAAGCTTCTTTTCTGACCACAATGCTATGAGATTAGAAGTCAATTACAGGAGGAAAAAACTTAAAAAACACAAACACATGGAGGCTAAACAATACGTTACTAAATAACCAAGAGATCACTGAAGAAATCAAAGAGGAAATCAAAAAATACCTAGACACAAATGACAATGAAAACACGATGATCCAAAACCTATGGGATGCAGCAAAAGCAGTTCTAAGAGGGAAGTTTATAGCTATACGAGCCTACCTCAATAAACAAGAAAAATCTCAAATAAACAATCTAACCTAATCTACACCTAAAGGAACTAGAGAAAGAAGAACAAACAAAACCCAGTTGGCAGAAGGAAAGAAATCATAAAGATCAGATCAGAAATAAATGAAAAAGAAATGAAGGAAATGATAACAAAGATCAATAAAACTAAAAGCTGGTTCTTTGAGACAATAAACAAAATTGATAAACCATTAGCCACACTCATCAAGAAAAAAAGGGAGAGGACTCAAATCAATAGAATTAGAATTGAAAAAGGAGAAGTAACAACTGACACTACAGAAATACAAAGGATCATGAGAGATTACTACAAGAAACTCTATATGCCAATACAATGGACAACCTGGAAGAAATGGACAAATTCTTAGAAATGCACAACCTGCTGAGACTGAACCAGGAAGAAATAGAAAATATGAACAGACCAATCACAAGCCCTGAAATTGAAATGGTGATTAAAAATCTTCCAACAAACAAAAGTCCAGGACGAGATGGCTTCACAGGCGAATTCTATCAAACATTGTTTGTTCTATCAAACATTTAGAGAAGAGCTAACACCTATCCTTCTCAAACTCTTCCAAAATATAGCAGAGGCCTCATTCTACGAGGCCACCATCACCGTGATACCAAAACCAGACAAAGATGTCACAAAGAAAGAAAACTACAGGCCAATATCACTGATGGACATAGATGCAAAAATCCTCAACAAAATACTAGCAAACAGAATCCAACAGCACATTAAAAGGATCATACACCATGATCAAGTGGGGTTTATTCCAGGAATGCAAGGATTCTTCAGTATACGCAAATCAATCAACGTGATACACCATATTAAAAAATTGAAGGAGAAAAACCATATGATCATCTCAATAGATGAAGAGAAAGCTTTCAACAAAATTCAACACCCATTTATGGTAAAAACTCTGCAGAAAGTAGGCATAGAGGGAACTTTCCTCAACATAATAAAGGCCATATATGACAAACCCACAGCCAACATCGTCCTCAATGGTGAAAAACTGAAACCATTCCCACTAAGATCAGGAACAAGACAAGGTTGCCCACTCTCATCACACTTATTCAACATAGTTTTGGAAGTTTTAGCCACAGCAATCAGAGAAGAAAAAGAAATAAAAGGAATCCAAATCGGAAAAAAAGAAGTAAAGCTGTCACTGTTTGCAGATGACATGATACTATACATAGAGAATCCTAAAGATGCTACCAGAAAACTACTAGAGCTAATCAATGAATTTGGTAAAGTAGCAGGATACAAAATTAATGCACAGAAATCTCTGGCATTCTTATACACTAGTGATGAAAAATCTGAAAGTGAAATTAAGAAAACACTCCCATTTACCATTGCAACAAAAAGCATAAAATATCTAGGAATAAACCTACCTAAGGAGACAAAAGAACTTTATGCAGAAAATTATAAGACACTGATGAAAGAAATTAAAGATGATACAAATAGATGGAGAGATATACCATGTTCTAGGATTGGAAGAATCAACATTGTGAAAATGACTCTACTACCCAAAACAATCTACAGATTCAATGCAATCCCTATCAAACTACCACTGGCATTTTTGACAAAACTAGAACAAAAAATTTCACAATTTGTATGGAAACACAAAAGACCCCAAATACCAAAGCCATCTTGAGAACGAAAAACGGAGCTGGAGGAATCAGGCTCCCTGACTTCAGACTATACTACAAAGCTACAGTAATCAAGCCAGTATGGTACTGGCACAAAAACAGAAATATAGATCACTGGAACAGGATAGAAAGCCCAGATATAAACCCACGCACATTTGGTCACCTTATCTTTGATAAAGAAGGCAAGAATATACAGGGGAGAAAAGACAGCCTCTTCAATAAGTGGTGCTGGGAAAACTGGACAGGTACATGTAAAAGTATGAAATTAGAACACTCCCTAACACCATACACAAAAATAAACTCAAAATGGATTAAAGACCTAAATGTAAGGCCACACACTATCAAACTCTTAGACATAGGCAGAACACTCTGACATAAATCACAGCAAGATCCTTTTTGACCCACCTCATAGAGAAATGGAATTAAAAACATAAATAAACAAATGGGACCTAATGAGACTTAAAAGCTTTTGCACAGCAAAGGAAACCATAAACAAGACGAAAAGACAGCCCTCAGAATGGGAGAAAATATTTGCAAATGAAGCAACTGACAAAGGATTAATCTCCAAAATTTACAAGCAGCTCATGCAGCTCAATAACAAACAACCCAATCCAAAAATGGGCAGAAGACCTAAATAGACATTTCTCCAAAGAAGATATACAGACTGCCAACAAACACATGAAAGAATGCTCAACATCACTAATCATTAGAGAAATGCAAATCAAAACTACAATGAGATATCATCTCACACCAGTCAGAATGTCCATCATCAAAAAATCTAGAAACAATAAATGCTGGAGAGGGTGTGGAGAAAAGGGAACCGTCTTGCACTGTTGGTGGGAATGTAAATTGATACAGCCACTATGGAGAACAGTATGGAGGTTCCTTAAAAACTACAAATAGGACTACCATACGACCCAGCAATCCCACTACTGGGCATATACCCTGAGAAAACCATAATTCAAAATGAGTCATGTACCAAAATGTTCATTGCAGCTCTATTTACAATAGCCAGGACATGGAAGCAACCTAAGTGTCCATCAACAGATGAATGGATAAAGAAGATGTGGCACATATATACAATGGTATATTACTCAGCCATTAAAAGAAATGAAATTGAGTTATTTGTAGTGAGGTGGATGGACCTAGAGTCTATCATACAGAGTGAAGTAAGTCAAAAAAAAAAACCAACAAATACCATATGCTAACACATATATATGGAATCTAGGGGAAAAAAAAAGTCATGAAGAACGTAGGCATACGATGAGAATAAAGACACAAACCTAGTAGAGCATGGACTTGAGGATATGGGGAGGGGGAAGAGTAAGCTGGGACAAAGTGAGAGAGTGGCATGGACATATATACACTACCAAACATAAAACAGATAGCTAGTGGGAAGCAGCCGCATAGCACAGGGAGATCAGCTCAGTGCGTTGTGACCACCTAGAGGGGTGGGATAGGGGGGGGGTGAGGGAGGGAGACACAAGAGGGAAGAGATATGGGAACATATGTATATATATAACTGATTCACTTTGTTATAAAGCAGAAACTAACACACGATTGTAAAGCAATTATACTCCAATAAGGATGTTAAAAAAAAAAAGTCACATGCACCCCAATGTTCATTGCAGCACTATTTACAATAGCCAGGTCATGGAAGCATCCTAAATGCCCATCTACAGACGAATGGATAAAGAAGATGTGGTACATGTATACAGTGGAATATTAATCAGCCATAAAAAGGAACGAAATTGGGTCGTTTGTTGAGACGTGGATGGATCTAGAGACTGTCATACAGAGTGAAGTAAGTCAGAAAGAGAAAAACAAATATCATATATTAACACATGTATGTGGAACCTAGAAAAATGGTACAGATGAACCAGTATGTAGGGCAGAAGTTGAGACACAAATGTAGAGAACAAACGTATGGACACCAAAGGGGGAAAGCCACGGGGTGGTGGAGATGGTGGTGTGATGAATTGGGCGATTGGGACTGACATGTATACACTGATGTGTATAAAATTGATGACTAATAAGAACCTGCTGTATAAAAAAAAATAAATTAAATTTAAAAAAAACATGACTCTCATACAAATGAGAATGCACCCAAGATATATTTAATTTGTTAATGAGGGAAACAGCAGGACAGTGAAAGATGGTGCAAAGGAGAATTAGAGGAAAAGGGATTATATAGTCCATCAGAAAAGACATGCTTAAATCAGTTTGCTTCTTTAGAGACAACACTAATTACTATTCTGCAGGGCAATAAAACTGTAACCTTTGGGGTTATCTTTTCTACCAGACAAAAATCATTTGCATCTATACCAAGCAAAGTTCTACAAGCTAACACACAACTTTACAGAATCTGGGACCCAAGCAATAGGAAAGTTTAAGTCGAACAAAGGTACATCCCCCAGATAATGAAATAATAATTCAGAGGTGGTCTGTTAGACAATGCTCCAGCATAAGCTGAAAGGAGATGCATTCCTCCTTTTGCTTTATTTCCAAGTTTGGGATAATTTTTCTTAATATCCCTATTCTTTACGCCGGTTCCCCAAGAAAATTCTGCACAGTATTTCCCTAAGGGAAAGTGGCCATAGTTTCTGTGGTCCCCTTGGAATCTCTCATCTTCTCATCTTCCTTCCCTCTACCCACATTCTAGGAAGGTGAGATCAGTCCCCAGGGACCTGGGTATTTCCAATGAGCTGCTATACCTGGCAAGGTCTCCTATTCAATATGGCCCTGCTCCTTCCTTTCTCTCTCTCTCTCTCTCCCTTTCCTTTCTTTTTTTTAAAACGTATCATCCTATACTTTGATTTAATATGCTGCTTTTATTTTTTTGGGGCTGCGCTGCATGGCATGTGGGATCTTAGTTCCCCAAACAGGGATCGAACCCAGGCTCCAGCAGTGAAAGCGTGGAGTCCTAACCACTGGTCCACCAAGGAATTCCCTCTTCTTCCTTTCTTACTTACTTTCATTTTTAAAAATATATAACTGCTTTACTGAGATCTAACTCACTTACCATACACTCATTTAAAGTGTACAATTCCATGTTTTTTGGTTTGTTCACAGAGTTGTGAACTAAGTTTTAAAACATTTTCATCACCCCAAAAAGAAACCCTATTCCCATTAGCAGTCACTCTCTATTACCTCCCAGCTCCTGGCAAACAGTAACCTACATTCTATCTCTATGTATTTGCCTGTTCTGGACATTTTCTATAAATGGAATCATACAACATGTGAATCTTTTGTGTCTGGTTTCTTTCATTTAGCGTAATATTTTCAAGGTCCATCCATGTTGTACCATGTATCAGAACTTCATTCCTTTTTATTGCCAAATTGCATTTCCTTGGGTAGACATATCACATTTTAATCAGTTGATGAACATATGAGTTGTTTCCACTTTTTGGATCTTATGAAAAATGCTGCTATAAACATTAGTTACAAGTTTTGTGTGGACATATGTTCCGGTTTCTCTTGGGTATATGCCTGGAAGTGGAATTTCTGGAGCATATGGTAACTTTATATCTGACTTTTTAGGAGCTGCCAAGCTGTTTTCTAAAGTGGCTGCACCATTTTACATTCCCATCAGCAGGGTAGGAGGTTCTGATTTCTCCACATCCTTGTCAACACTTGTTATTATCCGTCTTTTTGATTAAAGCCATCCTAGTATTACCTAACCAAGTTCATTTAAAGCCATCCTAATATTACCTAACCAAGTTCATTTGCCTGACGTGCAAAACACTGAGATGCCGAGTTTTGCAGCAAAGAAAGGGTTTATTTAAGGGGCAGCCAAGTGAGGAGATGGGAGAACAAGTCTCAAATCTGCCTCCTCGAAGGCGAGGGGCTTGGGATATTTATAGGATTAGGAAGTAGGTTGGTCTTAGGAATGGGGAAAGGAGGTAGGGAAAAAGTGAGGTAATCGGTATGCTGCTCAGGCATATCTGAGTTACATGCCTCTTCACGGGATGCATGTTCAAAAATGGAGGCGCTTAGAGGGGGTGGAAGAGGATTGGATCCGGAGTTTGGGATTAGCAGATGCAAGCTATTATATATAGGATGGATAAACAACAAGATCCTATTGTATAGCACAGGGAACTATATTCGATATCCTGTAATAAACCATAATGGAAAAGAAAAAGAAAAAATGGAGGCATTTAACGTGACCTGAGGGTGGAGTTTTCGGCCCTCTCATATCAAAAGGTCACCAAGCGGACACTCGCGCATGCCCAGTTGGAAGGTCAGTGGTCCTATCCAGTCTTAACCTGCTCAGCTCTAATTAGACATAGCTGACTCCGAGTTCCTGGGAAACAAGCTCTGGCAAGATTCCTGTTGTTTAGGCTATGTGCAACTTGAAGGACATGCAAGGTATTTTGTAGCAACAGTTAAAACTACCTTGATTAGTGAAGGCAGGTTACAGGTGTAATGGATTTAACTCCTGATTACCCACAGTTTCACCAGTGGGTGTGAAACGGTATCTCATTGTACTTTTGTGGCTTTGCGTCTTAAACCAGTCTTGCACAGAAATGAATTTTGCACACAGTCAAGGTCCTCAGTCCAGTGGCCTCAAGGTTTAAGTCTCTCTTGGTGAGTTGAGCCTGATGGATGAGTGAAGACTGCCCTGCTGAGCCACCCCACAGATGGGGGCCCCCAGAGGGGCAGGGCAGCTAAACCAAGCCCTGCCCATCTTGGGGAAAGCATCTAGAATGCATGCTCTTCTGGCCAAGTGTGGATCATGTAAATACCCAGGTTGTGTGAGGCAAGGGAGGGGAGGAATGCAGCCTGGCCCTCGGCTGGACCGCTTCCAGGAGGTCCCAGACTTCTGTAAGCTGTCTTTTGACTACTGGCCAGAACAAAATGACCTCCTTCAACACGCTGCCACACCATCAGAGATTCCACCACTTTCCCAGAGCTAAGTAAATAAGTTGCTGCCTTTTCAAAAATATGAATGCTTCTGGGACGAGTAGGCATCTTGCAAGAAGTCAATACCTTATTGTGAATTAGCTTATCAGATGGTCACCCACATCCTGCAGAGACAGGGCAGAGACAGAGGAAGTGGGAGCTTTGACTCACTGGGAAGGATGGGGGAGGGATGGATTGAAAAGGGGTAGCTCTGCTCAAGGGGTAACATTGCAGGAGGCTAGGACAGGGCCAGAGTTGGGATAAGGAGGCTGCTGGGAAAGGTTTCACCTCCATTCATCAACTGATAAACAGTGATCATGATTAGTGTATTATATGCCCCATGTCGTGCACGACATAAGTATTCTTTTTTATTTTTTATTTATTTTTATTTTTTTATAAGTATTCTATTTTTTTAATTTATTCATTTATTAACAAACACTTATGTAGCACTGTGTGCCACCACGGATCTCTCACACTCCACCCGCTACATCTAATTTATTACAGATTCCATTGGCTCTCCCTGAAAAATGATTTTGGAATCTGACCCTTTCTTACCACCTTCCTAGCCGGGGTGCTCACCCACTGGTTTACTTTAAGTCTCTCCCTCTGTTCTCCCGGCTTCCATACTTGCAGTCAGAGCAACCCTTTTAAAATGATTTCTCTCCTGTATTCGAAATGCTCCAGTGGCTTCCTATCTCGGTCACTATAAAAACCGAAGTCTTTACAATGCAAGGTGCTATCTGAACTAGCCCCTCTTACCTGGCTGACGCCATCTGCCTACTGGCTCAGCCACGGGACTCCTGCTGTTCCTCAGACACACCTGCATGCCTCTGCTGGGGCCAATTCAAGGACTGCAGGTTCTGTCTAGAACACTCTTCTCCCAGAATCTGCATGGCTTATGCCCTCACTTGCTTCAAGTCTCAGCTTAAAAGGTCACCTCCTCAGAGAGGCCTTTCTGACCACTCCCTCCACCACCTAAAAGAGCCTGCATGTGCCAGATTTCCACTGTCAGAAAAGAGGGTTACAAATATAGAGAGGGAGAAAACTAGAATGAATTCTATGGTGTTAGATTGGAATTGGAGATATGCAGTGAACTCACGGTTTCCAATAAACACAGATAGAGAAATAAATATAGAAGGAAAATAAAGTGTGTGTGTGTGTGTGTGTGTGTGTGTGTGTGTGTGTGTGTCTGTACGTACATATATACGTACTCTCTAGCTCAGTCGACTGGAGAAGGCTTGGGAGCAGCAATAAGAAATAAGAAAGAGTGAGCATATCTTGTGTTCAGATCTTGGTTTCTAAATACTCTTCTCCACTAAAAGGAATCAGGACACTTTGGAGAAATGGTTGATTCCAGGACTGGGGAAGCGAAAGTACAAGACGAACTAGGAACATTTTTTTTGTGCCAAAAAATAAGAAAGTGCTTGAAGGATGATGGAACATTGAGAGGATACAGGAGCCAGCTTGAAGGAGTTCCCGCTAGCCACATAAGGGACAGTTTGAACATCAAAATAACTAATGACAAGAATTGATTATAACTCATTGAATAAAATAGTAATCTATGAGTTCATACCAACATAAAGAAATAAATAGAGAATTTGATGAAGACCGGGATAAGTACACAGTTTTCAGAACACTTCTCCATAAAATATATATTCCTTAAAAAGGTTAAAAGAGTGACTTTACAGTGGAGAAATCTGGTAGACACTACCTTGATAATCAAGTGATTGAAGTTAATATCAAAACTTTGGGTAACAGGATGATAGAAATTGTATGTCACCTGACAGGACGCTATGAGAACATGGAATTATTTCTGCCAAGGATACATAATCTGAATCAAATTATGAAGAGATATGAGATAACCTCAAACTGAGGATCAGGCTACAAAAGTACTGGCCTATAATTTTCTAGAAGAAACTGAGGAACTGTTCTAAACAGAGAGTAAAGAGCCACAGCTAACTCTGTGTGGCGATGGATGTTACCACGACTCAGTGTGGTGATCACTTCACAACATATACATGTATGGAATCATTATGTTGTACACCTGAAACTAATATATGTCAATTCTATCTCAATTTAAAAAAATGAAACATGACAACTAAATGCCACTTGTGGTTCTGGAAGGGATCCTTTTGCTCTAAAGGGCATTACTGGGCAAATGGCAAAATTAGAACAGGGTGTAAGGATTACGGGGTCAGCAGAATGACATGATTCTTGCACTAATTAGGGTGAGTCCAGCAATGCCACCGGTGTCTACTGTGCTTGCCACCAGGGCTATCTTCTCCCAACCATCTCTCTCACTGTGGTCTATGTCTCCTCCTCCATTTTCGCAGTAAAGGGATTGGTCCCCACTTAGGGTTGTGGAGTTTTCATTTTCTTCTTGGGCTTAGATTGTGCTTTCTGGGGCTGGCAGATCATCCACAGGAAATTCTGTTGTACTTTGTGCTCTTGTGAGCAGCGGAGCTGGCAGGCCCCTGCAGTCATAGGGCTGGCCCGTCGCTGGCACTTGGGCTTTCCATGTCATCTTCCAGTCAAACAGGAAGTCTTCTGCAAGCATCCAGAAATGATGCACTTCCTAAAACAAAAAGAGCTTGCAAGTGCAACATCTTTTAGTTTAGTTGGTTCTTTGTTGTTATTTTGTATGGTTTTTTTGTTATTCCTCAGGGTATATCCCCTAGTATCTGTTGGGGGAAATAAAAAGTATCAGATGTCAGCCTCACAGCCTTCTAAACAGATGCCTTAGGGTCCGGAGGAGGGACAGTCCCACTGTATCCTCCGGAGGAGGGACAGTCCCACTGTTTTCGTTTTGCCTCCGGCAATCAGAGCAGCTGGTCCTTCTGGACAGCAATGGCTTTTAGTATAGTACGGAACATTTTTCCTTTTGTGCATTGGCATCCTTCTGATGTATTGAGATGATCTCCAAAGTTCTGACGAAAACTGAGACCTCCAGGAAAATCTACAGACAAGGTTTGGAACTATCTTATGAATCAGTTGGATCTTTGCTGGTCAACCATCATCTATCACGAGCCTAACTAACTAGAAAGCTCATCAGAAGTGACCCAAAGAAGCAGATCTAAAACAACATCTCTTTTTTTTTTTTTTTTTTTGTGGTACGCGGGCCTCTCACTGTTGTGTCCTCTCCCGTTGTGGAGCACAGGCTCCAGACGCGCAGACTCAGCGGCCATGGCTCACGGGCCCAGCCGCTCCGCGGCACGTGGGATCCTCCCGGACCGGGACACGAACCCGCGTCCCCTGCATCGGCAGGCGGACTCCCAACCACTGCGCCACCAGGGAAGCCCTAAAACAACATCTTAATATTTGGGTTTGTGCTGAAATTCTTCTGGATCACTAACAATAAGAACTAACATTAATTGAATATTTATCATATGTCAGGAATATATTGAGGTAAAGTGAGATTAAGCAATTTATAATCAGAAACACAGCTAGTAAGTTTGAACAAGGGTTTAACCTGGCTGGGAAATGGACCAAGCAGAAAGATCCAGCTGCCAAGCTTTCACACTTGACCACATGCTCCAGTCTACAGCCTCATGAACTGAATGACCAGCACCAAATGCCACCTTATGCTTCTATCAACCATTTTCTTCAATTCTGAGAGGATCCATTACAATCTAGTTAAGGATTAAATCTTACTTGTCAAGACTGCTGTGATGATATTTTTCCCTTTTAAATGTTTATGAAGATATGGCAATAAAACATGAGAATCTGAAAACAAAACAAAACAAAACACCAGGGACTTACCTGGCGGTCCAGTGGTTAAGACTTCACCTGCCAATGCAGGGGGTGCAGGTTCGATCCCTGGTCAGGGAGCTAAGATCCCACATGCCTCGGGGCCATAAAACCAAAACATAAAACAGAAGCACTATTGTAACATATTCAGTAAAGACTTTTAAAAAAATGGTCCATATCAAAAAAACAAAAAAATCTTAAAAAAATAAATAATAACACCAACTGTAAAGTGACAAGCAAATATCTGGGATTTCTACTAGTGACATACTCGCAGGGGGCACTAATACTAGTGGGCTTTGTTTGTTTTCATTTTTTAAATTTATTTATTTACTACATCCATAATGGAAGGAAATGCTCAATTTTATTTAGAGGTTAATGAATAAAGATGTAATTTTCTTTCACTCAAGGTTATGAACCCAATGAGTTCTAGCCACTGACCCAGCCAGGTTAAGGACCCCTGGGTTAGTACGTGGTGAGTCTGACAGCCCAGAAATGGCTGCAGAAAAGAACCTGCAGAAAAGCCAAGGAGGAAATGATTCAGGCTTAAGTCAGGGCCAACTCTATAGGCATCAAGACAGGAAGGTGGAAGTGAGCTGCCAGCTGGACAGAAAACCAGCTGGACTTGGTGATGGATGGGAGGTGGGAGTTGATGGTGATTGTGGACAATTTGGAAGAGCAATTGGTCTGCCCGGAAGAGGATAAATGTTTGCGAAGTACAGTGGCCTTGCCAGGGGCTGTGGTGCCTGTTACTGTAGAGTTCAGCCCATGCCCCTCCAAATGCCCACCTCATTCTCTCAGGGTGGGTGCAGCTCTCAGGGAGGTACTGCCTGCCCTTCAAAATAACCCCTCCACCTACCACTCACAACTGCATGATGAAGAATCCACTCTGCAGGACTTCTGAGTCCAGACCCTCCTTCAAATGCAAATCCCCTTTAGAGAGATGTTATTGACATTTTAGTCTGAATGAGTTTATCTCTTTCCCTGTGAATAATAGGAGAGTTTGAGTTCACTAAGCTTCTCAGAAAGGATGGGTGATGGGGGACAGGGGTGAAAAGTGTGCCCCCTTTTGCAGTCAAACAAGGCTGAATAGGACTTCCCCGGTGGTGCAGTGGTTAAGAGTCCGCCTGCCAATGCAGGGGACACAGGTTCGAGCCTTGGTCCAGGAAGATCCCACATGCCGCGGAGCAACTAAGCCTGTGCGCCACAACTACTGAGCCTGCGCTGTGGAGCCCACGAGCCACAACTACTGAGTCCGTGTGCCACAACTACTGAGGCCCGTGCGCCTAGAGCCCGTGCTCCGCAACAAGAGAAGCCACCGCAGTGAGAGGCCTGTGTGCTGCAACGAAGAGTAGCCCCTGCTCGCCGCAACTAGAGAAAGCCTGCATGCAGCAACGAAGACCCAACGCAGCCAAAAATAAAAAATAAATAAAATAAAATAAAATAATTTTTAAAAAAAAAAGGCTGAATAAAGAAGGACCCCACTGGAGCACCAGCAGAAAATTTCTGTTTCTAGTCTGGGCAGGCTGTGCCACATCTGCTCCTGCCCCTCTGTGGGGACACCTGCTGGGTGGAGGGTGGAGTGGGTCACACTTTAAGGATGATTAAGAAAAAAAGAATCAAAGTGTGTTATCCCTAAGCAAGTTGTGGGAATGGAACCAGGTGGAGTGCCGCCAGTGCGGCCCTAATGAACAGACTTTATTCACCTGTCTGGAGCCTCAAAGACACACAGAAATGAGAGTCCAGCATTCCCTGTGGATTCCTCTGATTACAGAGAGGATTTAAGACCTTACTCCCCAACCCTCTACAACCTCCCAACTGGTGAAAAGCCCCCACTAACTCATAGGTTGTTGGGAGAAGGGCCAAGATAGTAAACAGCATGTAAACATTGGTTTTTTTTTCTGGCTACAAAAGAAAAATCAAGTGATTCCCAGACTCAAAGGCACTTGTATCTCCTTGCAGTTCTTTTTCTATACATTTGTTACAAGCCTGAGAACTTATCTACTAAGTATGTATATACACTTTGGTACAAAGCAAAGCAAAGCAAAAGAACATACATTGTATTGTATGTTATTGTATTATATGTTCTTATTGCAGAGGAAAAGGCCTGGAAGGATACACACCAAACTGTGGGAATGTCGAAGGGAAAGAAGAACACTCTTCACTTTTAACCTCACTGACCGAGTTTCTTGAAGAATGTTTAGTAACTATATTCTACTGTATGAGTTTCTTGTTGCTGTTATAACAAATTACCACAAACTTGGTGGCTTAAAACAACACAGGTTTATTATCTTATAGTTCAAGAGGTCAGAAGTTCGAAATGGGTGTCATTGGACTAAAATCAAGGTGTGGGCAGGGCTGCATTCCTTCTGGAGTTGCTAGGTGAGAATGTGTCCTTGCCTTTTCCAGTTTCTGGAGGCTGACTACAATTCTTGGCTCACGGCCCCCTTCCACCTGTAGAGCCAGCAATTGCATCACGCTGACCTCTGCTTCCGTCTTCACATCTACTTCATTGGCTCTCCTGCCTCTCTTTCCTTTATCAGGACCCTTGTGATTACATTAAGCCCACTTGGCTAATCCTGGATAATCTCCCCAACTCAAAATCCTTAACTTAATTGCATCTGCAAAGCCTCTTTTTCCATGTAAAGTGATATATTCACAGGTCACAGAGGTTAGAAAGTAGAGATCTCTGGGGAACGAGGTGGAGACTGTGGCATTATTCTGCTTACCACAATTACTTGTGTAATTTTTTAAAAATCTATTAAGAAACCTCATATAATAAAATTTTTCTCAGCACTAAAAATTCCTGATAATCATAATTTCTAATGATGCCTAATATTTCACTGTAGGGATACACGATTTATTTAACTGGTCCCCCAATTGGGGATATTTAGGTTGTTTTACATTTTCATGATTTTAAAGATGGTGATTTTCATGATGAACATCTTTAGGTCTTTGGGGGGATATACTGAATCAGAAATGGACTTGGTGGTCAGAAAGACCAGAGTTCAAATCCAGGCTCTGCTTCAGTTATCCGCGTCATTGGAGTCTTGGTTTCCACAACTGCAAAAAGGAGATCCTTACAATAGCTCCAACCTCACTGGAGTTTTAAACAGCTTTCTTGAGATATAATTCACATACTATACAATCCACCCAGTTAAGGGGTAAATTCAATGGTTTTTAGCCTCAGGGTTTTTGCAGGATTCAATGATATTGAACACACAAATTGTCACTACCATTAATAATTCTTTGATCATAATTGTCATCATTTTCTTGGGCTAGTTTCTAAGAATCAGCAATATAGCATAAAAGCCTGTAAACCTCTCAAATGTTTTGGAAATAGGCCTTGGAAAGATAGAAGGTGTTCTTGTGAGGGTTTTTTAATTTTGGAGGGGGGTTGGGGGTTATTTTTTAGTATTTGGATAGAATTTGGGGGCATAGGAGGAGCTGGCATTAAATTCTTGAGCCAGTTGGCTCAAGATGCCCTCTTTCATTCTCCCTTGTGTAACCCTGAATTATGCTCATCCTGAAACCCACACACACAGAGTAATTAGAGGAGGTTGATTCTGGTTCACTGAATGTCCCTACCCTGTCTGCCATCCCTGCCGAGCCACTGGCCTGTCCTTCTCCATATCCAAGTGAATCTTACTCCTTCAGTGAAAGCTGCATTGGTACCATCTCCAATCGCCCATCTTAATTCACACCAAGCACACTGAATGGCAAACTGGCAGGAAGGAGAGGAGGTGGGTATCTACCAAGTCCATGGAGTGCCTAACCTACCTACCAAGAAACCACAAAAGCATACTCCATTTGGCCGTGGGAGGACTGACTGCAGGTTTCAGGGCTGAGTTAGCCAAGTGTCAGCCAAATCCAACAGCATTTTTCACCAGAGTGTGTGGGCAAATCCTCAGGCATCCCGGCAGGTGTGGGAGCAGGTTACGTGAGACGGGTGTGGGTTAGGTGGTGAGGGATGAGAGAAAGGTGCAGGGAGGGTAGGTGGGGTCAGAGTTGGGTGAGGGTGGAGGTAAGGAGTGGAACCCCAGCTGGGACTGGACCTAGTAGTTAGACCAGTAGTTTGGAACCCTTTTTGGGCCATGAGCTCCTTTGAGAATCTGATGGATGCTAAGGACAGAATGCACACACACCCATATGCATAAACACACACACACACACACACACACACACACACACACACACACACACACACACACACACACACACACACTGACCCACAAATTTGCACAGTGTCAAGGTTTCCTTGAACCTAGGAAGCTCATCCAGGGCTCAGAATTGAAAACCTCCAGTCTAGACTAGTTCACAGGGACTTGTCAGAAAGAAATCCTAAGGCTGCATTAAGAATTTGAGAATGTTTGTGTCTTCTCATGCAACAGAGATTTAGGGAGGTTTGCAGGTTTGGGAATTAAATTCCAAAGCCCACTTATTCCATAAATGCTTTATTTATTTTTTTCCAGTTTTTATTTTGAAAATTTTCAAAGTACCAAAAAATTGCGAGCTCATGTAGTCCAATCACATTCTCCAACTGTCAACATTTCTCTCTAATCTCTCCCCTCTTCCTTGCATGCTTGTGCTTTCAGGAACCCCTGTTTTTCTGGGGAACCATTTGAGAGTAAGTTGCAGATATTATGATACTTCATCCCTAAATACTTGGCATATAACTCCTAAGATCAAGAGAGTCTTCTGCCTAACCACAACATAATCCTCACACTCATAAAATTTAACATTGATACAATACTTTTATGTAATATACATCCTATATTCAAATTTCCTCAGTAGTCCCAATACGTAGTGTCCTTTTAGCTGTATTCTTTCTCCTTCCCTTCCTCCCTCCGTCTCTCTTTCCTTTCCTTCCTACCTTTTTCATTCAGGATCGAATCCAGAATGATACACTTCATTTAGTTATATCTCTCAGGCTCTTTAATCAAGAGCACTACTCCAGAGTTTTGGTTTTTTGTTTTGTTTTCTCTTGTGACACATCTTTTTGAAGAGTCCAGGCTAGTTGTTTTGCAGAATGCTCCCCAGTTTGGATTTGTCTGATTAAAGTTAAAATCTGGGGGCAAATGTTGTGTCCCTTCTTGATGCATCACATCAGAGGGTCAGTTAGTTCCTTACTAAGTTTGATTCATGATTAGCGTGATGACCTCCAGGTTGCCCTTTGTAATTAATACATGCTCTGTAGGGTAACACTGTATCCACTGAAAGCCTTGAGCTGTGGCAGATGCTGGGTGAGACAGTGGTGAGCAACCAGACTCAGTTTTTGTTCTCACGCTGTTTCTACAGTAGAGGAAACAGACAAAAACCTAGGAAACAAATAATTAGAAAATATGCAGTTTTCTGAAGAATGTGGATGGGTGCTGGGATAGAGCAGTATCAACTCTAACATTTAAAGTGAACTTAAAGGTGAGACTTGAAGAGACAAAAGGAGTCAGGCATAGGAAGATGGGAGTGGAGGGGGTGGAGGTGGCCCTGGCCAAGCTTGGAGGGTAGAAAAGAACTGAAAGATGGGCATGTGGTGATCTCAAGGACAGAAAAGTGATAGGAGGAAGGCCCTGGCCTGATGATAATAATATTGAGCATGTAGTATCTGCTAGACACTGTTCTAAGTGTATTACATGGCTTACCTTGTCTAATTTTCCCCATAGCCCTGTGAAGTAGGTGCCACTACTATTTTTATGCTGTAAAATCTACAACACAGAGAGATTAAGTTATTGACCCAAGGTCACACAGCTTGTAAGTAGCAGGGCTGGGATTCAGACCTGGGATGGATCTGACTCCACAGTCTGTGCCCTTAACTATATCAAAAGGGAGGAAACAGGGTCTCACCTGGAAAACAGAATATGAAAAAGGATTGGAGTCAGAGCAACCTGGGCTGAGTGAGGAAGTTCTGTTGACCAAAAAAAAAAAAAAAAATGTGGGATGGGAAAGCAAGAGAAAAGAAAGGCCCAGAAGATCAAAGAGAGAAGAGTGGGGCTTCCCTGGTGACGCAGTGGTTGAGAGGCTGCCTGCCGATGCAGGGGATACGGGTTCGTGCCCCGGTCCGGGAAGATCCCACATGCCGCAGAGCGGCTGGGCCCATGAGCCATGGCCGCTGGGCCTGCGCGTCCGGAGCCTGTGCTCCGCAACGAGAGAGGCCCCAACAGTGAGAGGCCTGCATACTGAAAAAAAAAAAAAAAAAGAGTGTTCAGGGCTAGAAGACAACATGGTAAAATAGGCCAAAGTTTGGTTGGCTACCCCACCCTCAGTCCATGCCCCTAGCCTGTCCCTGCCGGCAGGACTCTCACAATTCTTCTCCTGCTCTCTGTGGTCCCAAACAAAACCAGGGTACTTACATGGTCCTAAAGTATCTCCCCACAAATTGCTTATTAATTACAAAGGGAAAAATAGGAACTTTACAGTGAGAAACCCGGCTGACTCCAACTTAACCAAGTGACAGAAGTGAACATACAGAGGGCTCTTAGGGAAGGTTCTGGAAGGAAATTTGGGGGAAAGCATAAAAGAAGGGTTTCGTGAGGAAGGCTCAGGATGAGGAGAGAAGGGGAAGTCTTGAGGTTCAAGAGTCTCTGGGTGACACGGCAGGGTCCATTGGGGGAAGATGGGGTGTCTCTGGGAGGGATGGGGAACTCTCGAGTTGGAGAGGTCCTGAGAGATAAGATCAAGTCATTAGGGAGGGACTTGATGGGAACTTTGTGTGACAAAAAGGTCACAACAGGGTCCGTTTGGGAGGTTGGGATGGGTAAACTCTGGATGACGAGAGAGTAGAGAGCTTCGGGTAGGGGTCTCTAGGAGACTCCTAAAAGGGTATACGAGGGGTAAGCCTCTAGAGCAGTAACCTGTGGGTGGACAAGACTCCGTGATGAGGGCGTTAGGCCAGACCGAGGATGGGGAGACTTGGAAGGTAGCCTTGAAGGGCGGGGCCGGGGGTGGGGCCGGGCCGCCGGGCGGGTCCCCCCGCGCAGCAGGGGGCGCTGTGAGCCCGGGAGGCCCCGGGCCGGGCGGCGGCCGCTCCTAGTGAGCGCGGCCCCTTTTCCGGGTGTCCTCCTCCTCCTCCTCCTCCTTCTCCTTCTTCGCCACCGCCGCCGCCGCTACCCTTTCCCCGGCCGGCGGCTGCCGCTGCTGGTGCAGCCATCGCCGCCGCCGCCGCCGCCGCCGCCGCGGGGCCGCGAGCCAAGCGGAGGCCGCCGCGGAACGCGAGAGCCTTCCGCCCCGCCGCCCCGCCGGTCGCTCCAGGGCCGGGCCGGCTCGGCCGGCGCCCCCAGCGCCCCCAGCCCGCCCGCCCCCGCGGGCCCGGCCTGGCGCGGCCGCCCGCAGCCGCGCTCCTCCTCCTCCTCCGGCGGTCCGCGGCCCGCCGCCTCCTCCGCCTGCCGCCCCGCGACCCCCGCCGCGCCGCCGCCGCCGCCTTAGGCGCCCCGCGGCGCCCCCCGGTCCCGCCCGCCATGCCCGGCCCGGCCGCGGGCAGCAGGGCCCGGGTCTACGCCGAGGTGAACAGCCTGAGAAGCCGCGAGTACTGGGACTACGAGGCTCACGTCCCGAGCTGGGGGTAAAGCCGCCGCCGTCCCCCGCCGGGCCCTCTCACCCCCACCCCCGCCCGGCCGCCCCCCGACGCAGACCGCACTCGTTCCCCGCGATCTGACCCCCAGCGATCTGTCTCCCCGCTGGGCCCGTGCTTCCTCGGGTCTGGGGTGGGCGGCAGACACCCCCCCCACACACACACACACACTATGTTCTCGTCTCCTTCTCCTCCCTTCTCGTTCCTTCCTCTCCGCCGTGCGCACCCCTCTCTCCCGCTCACCCCAGAGAATGCTTTCTTACTGACAAGTGTAGGGGTCCAGGGACCAGAGCCTGGTGGAAGTGAGGGAGCGGCCCTTCTCACGCTTTGGGGTTTCTATTGGGGTGGGAAGTCAGCAGCTGTACTCTTGAGCTATTAAAATTCTCTGCCTTTTTAGTTTTTTGAAATGAGGCTGGGTGGGAGGAAATTTTTTAAAGACGTCCAGGCTCTCAAAGGAGGGGCTGTCTACCTTCGGCGTGTGAAGTATAAGGCAGGTGCTGTGGGCAGAGGGGCACTTCTGAGCCTCCAGGATGGTGATGCTTTGCTCACCTCTCTAGATTGGCTCAGACCCTTGCCTTCCTACCTCATCTCCCCCAAGTTAATGAGGGACCAGTTAGGTTAGGAGCTGCGTCCAGTGAAGGGAGCCAAGTTTATGTTGTGGCTTTCATTTAGGTAATGAGTCGTGGCATGATGTATATAGACAGTACCAAGTGCTTGATTAATGGAAGTGGCTGGATGGGGGTGTGTAGTGGGCATAGGCTCAGTTAATCCCAAGTCCTGGCATTTATGTGTCGCTCTTTCTTGCCTTTCACAGTAATCAAGACGATTATCAGCTGGTTCGAAAACTTGGTCGGGGAAAGTATAGTGAAGTATTTGAGGCCATTAACATCACCAACAATGAGAGAGTGGTTGTCAAAATTCTCAAGGTGAGTGTCTTATGAGTGGTGTTAAAACTTCTTTTTCACAGGTCAGGAGGATATAAACTACTCCAGCCACATACTAGAATGAGTAGTACAAGCTCTCATTTTACATATCTTCTGCCTGATGTCTCTCTGCTACTCCTCCCACCCCGTTTTCCTGT
Source organism: Grampus griseus (assembly GCF_964374135.1). NCBI lineage: Eukaryota > Metazoa > Chordata > Mammalia > Artiodactyla > Delphinidae > Grampus > Grampus griseus. The sequence goes on along the minus strand of NC_139013.1, from coordinate 31,942,809 downwards.
GAACTTTCAAGAAAATATGCAGACCTGTTTCAAATCATGATAGTTCAGGAACGTTCTTGTTCTGAAATGTAATTATGGGGTCCCAAAGTGAAAATTCCAAAGGGGCTCCATTTGTTACAAAATAAATAGGTATTCGGGAGCAAGAAGAGCCTTTTCGTGCAGATCCTGTCACTCCAAGAGCTCCCTGAGTACTGAGCTTCTTATTCCAGAGAGGAAGTTGGAAACAATTAGAGTAGCTTCTTTGAAGATGAGCTTGAAGCCTGAGCGGAGGGAAACACCTCAGTGGATAATCATTGTTTTTTCTCCTTTGGTGATAAAAGTTTCAGGTGGGGTGGATATAGTGAGCCAATAGTGTCAGGAAGCTTCATTGTTGCTTATCAGCTAGTAAAAGTGAAGTTGGGAGCAGTGGGGGATACACTTGTAATCACAAATAATAATGGGAACAAAACAGCCTGAATCTGGTTTAGCAGCCTAAGTTTGTTAAACATACACCTTTGTCATCTCTTGAATGAAGGCATGATCTTAATGAGCATGAAGATTGGCTAAATTATCTTCCAGGTGACTGATTGTGTAGCTTTGATAATGTTTTATAGGGTGTACTAAAAAGTAATTCTTAGAATCTATGAAGGGTATTCATCATTGCTAGATTATTTAATATGTGTGCATGTCATTTAGTGAAATCTTGAGATGACCAGAGTTAGTTAATATAAACACTTTTACATATACAAGAGTTACATTGTGGCCATTTTGAAGAGGCTTTGTGAATAAGAATGTGGGATTGAAAAGCTGTTTTTGTATCTTAAGTAGAGTTAGGGCAGCTGTGTCCCTATTTAGAAAGAGGGGTCAGGCTTAGACTGTCTGAAAATCACCTTTCCGAAAAGTGATCATCTCTATTACGCAGTACCATCCTGGCCTAGTGATGAAGAGGCAGGATTGCAGTTGAGAGAAATAAGCAAATTATTTGTGCTGTCAGAAACACTGGGGTAAGAAGTGAGGAACTGATATTGAAGACGTGTAGTTTTTGACTCTCCTCTTCCCTAAGTATGAATTGTACCTACAGAGTCATGTGATCTTTTTTGTTTGTTTTTCTTCACAAACATAAATATTGAAAGAAATGTTCTCTTCAGAGAAATCACCTGGCAAAGGCATACAATTTTTTTCTTTATACATTAGCATAAATGTTTTTAATATAAGCTGCTTAAAATCTCTTTAGGAAATTTTAAGCAAGGCATAAGTTGAAATTAGGAATATCCACATTCCATTGCTGTACATTCAGAAGAATGAACTGCTGACTCTAAAGCAATTCCAGAAAAATGTCTAAACATTTGTGTGATGGTAGCATTTTTAGAGTAAGTGTGCAACTTCCTGTAGTGTCTTTTTTGAGAAGGAACAGCATTCAGGTGTACATGTAAATAACAGTACGTTCATTTAGGGAAGCATCACGTTGCCCTTTAGTCATCCTTGTAGAGAGCTTCATAGCCTCAGTTGCTGGACAGCTTTTCCCCTGCTCTAAAGATTCGGAGGATATGTTTAGGGAACCCAATATGGAAGCTGAAGGTTATTTTTAACCAACAAGAAATGTAGGCACAAAGAAACATATCTAACATCACTATGTTGAAATAACCCTTAGCCAGAACTCCTGTTTCCCATTCTTCCTGTCTCTTACTGCTCATTTTAGCACTGGGCTATAAGATCTTAACGTTGAGCACAGAGTAAGTACCAGTGTTCTCGAATAAGACTTGGGAGGCCCCCTTGATGCTCTGGCTAATGAAGTGTTGTTTCTTGTATCTTTTCCACACAAGTTCTTCTCAGAGTGCAGCCTGAACCACCTTGTTTCCACTGGTGAAAACTACACTCACTTTCTGTTTTTCAAAGCCCTGTGACATTTCTCTCCAGATTTTGTTCTGTCTGAAGGATGGGGTAAGAAACTACTAATGGTATTGTCGGGTTTTCTTGTTCTGACAGGCTGAATTAAAGTAGATTGAAAGTATTGTTTTTTAAAAAGAATAGGGTCTTTACTCAGTAAAGTGCCCCTATTCAGATAAGTCAAAGTTATGACTAATACCTACTGTTGTGGTGCTTGGCCACAGGAAATTAGTTCCTTAACAGAGTGCCAGTTGCTCATAATTTGAAGGAATCCAGAAAAAGCTTCCTCTTCATCTAGGCGTACTGTATTTCAACTTCAGGAAGGAATTATATATTGATGTGCACATTGTGACTGAGACAGAGGGTACATTCCTTGAGGACAGGGGCTGCCTGCTTTTTTGGCGAACATTCCATCCAGTCCTTTTCAATATATGACAATGGTTGGATGATGAATGACCACAGAGGGATTTTATATCATTTAATTTACATCAGTAGATTTCTCAATATTTTTGTGATCAAAAGATATTGGGGCTATTAAGAGGTTTTAGGAATTTAGAAATTGGTGAGCAGAATGTTTCTGTCTATGCTGAAGTGAGATCCTGAGTTGGAAATCTTCAAAGAAAACTTTCCAATCAATAGGGAGGTTATATCTGTTTTTGACAGAAATTGTTTTGAGGAGAAAAGGCCGAGGTGGGGAGGGGGTGGATGCTAAGGGTTAATATAGCAGGGCAGAAAACCACTTTTGTGCCTGAGGTTTCATGTTGATTTTGAAAAGTCAACTTTTCAGTTCCTTTTTAGTACCTCTTAGGAAGGCATAGACAAATAAAAACATTTGGCCATTTTGGACAACTTTTAGCCCTTTGTGAGTATCACCTATGTATGGATTTCATCTCTTCTTAGAGTCCTTGGGATCCTTCAAATTCAGCTGCTATTTTCTAAGTAGAAGTTAAGAGCAATACCAGTTTTTAAAAAACAAATGTGCAGGCTTTTGGACCCATGCTGCAAGGACTGGAAATCCTCATATTAGGTTTCCTGTTGGTAGTCTTATTTTATACAAAGAGCTTGGCTGTCCATTTTTGCCCCCCAGAAATTAATTATCAAGCTTCAGACAAAGAATGATGGTAATACAAGTTTATTTTTTCAGCATGTTTAGCCTACTTGTTTGTAGGTATATTTAAATTTTTGTACTTGCAGGAGGTAGTGTTAAAAGAAGGATGAGATGACTGTTGATTACAGATTTTTTTAGTTAGTTCATAGTGGGCTGGTGGCTGTTTAGGTTATATCAAAATGATGTTTGCTCTGTGCTTTCTCGTTTATTTCTACTTCATCAGCTGCTAGGTTTTTTACCCTCCATTTACTTTATTAGGCAAGTGTGCCAAGACATCATTGTTCTGAAACAAGACATTGATACTAATTTATCTAAATATTTTGGTGATTTCTAGTTTCTACACACGTCTCATGGTATAAAAAGTGTTAAAGAGTATTATTAAAGTATTAAAAATAAAAATTTGGGGACTTCCCTGGTGGTCCAGTGGCTAAGACTCTGCGATCCCAATGCAGGGGGTCTGGGTTCGATCCCTGGTCAGGGAGCTAGATCCTGCATGCAGCAACAGAGATCCCGCGTGCTGCATCTAAGACCCGGCACAGCCAAATAAATAAATGAATATTTTCTTAAAAAAAATAAAAATATTAAAAATTGTGAACTAGTCAGTGCTGTTTCTAATATTGTGGTTGTGGGGTCAGACATTGAGAGTGTGGTTAACCTGTGAAACAGAGTCACAGGATAGGGGAGCACGGATATTACTAGAACCCAGCCTCTTTTTTACGGACCCAGGGGAACCTGCAGTTTGCTCAGGGTCCCATGGCTGGTGGGGGCAGAAGCACTAGGTTCACGACCTTCGGTCCCTCCCATGGAGTCTTGGTAGATGTGAGGGAAACAAGTAGGACATTTGCTGGATGTTCTGAACTGTACTGGAAAGATGGCCAGACACTCACTGGAAGTCAAATGGAATTAATTTGTTTCCAATGATTTTGGGAGTTATTCTTCTGAAGGGAAATATTTGACATCAGAGTGTTGCTGGTTGAAGTGTGGGATAGGTTAAAGCCCAGAGAGCTATAGGGACCCAGACTTGGGTTCTCTGGTGTGTATCCACAGCAGCATGTTTAATGTGTAAGTGAAATGTTACTTTCTTTTCTTGTTTGATACCACAAGAACCAGTGTTTTTATACTTTTTTAACCCATACAGTTCTTCCAAGTCTCATCCTGATCACTTGCTCAGAGAGCAGAACCAGTAGTAGAAAGGACCGTACCATCCTCTCCATGAGATTCAAAAGGCCTGCTATGTGCCTCACATTTTTACATAAAAAATTTTTTTTAATCTAGAATAAACAGTTCAAGATGTTGATAATGTAATTGAGAAGATGAGAGTTGAAAGATTAGGGGCAAATTTGCTGTGAAGAAATAAACACTGCTCAGATAATGTTTATATTTAGGTCAGTCATGATGGATTTTAGAGATGCTACCAGGGTAATAAAATAAAAGCCATCATCCAGACTGAGCTTTCTTTCTCCTCTATCCTACATTCCTGACAACCATTGTTCATTGTAATTGTTTATTGCAGGTGATGAAATTAATCTTAGTGGGGCAGTTGTTGCTTTGGTAGTGGAATAAAAGTAATCCCAGATTTGAAAGTTCTGAGCTATATTCCTGCCTTCCTTGAATTTATTAGTTCAGTTATGCTTGGAAAGAAATTAAAATGGGACTTTGCCTGTTAACATTTGCTGGCATTTACTGAGGTCATAATTCTTATGCCTTTGGTAGACATTACTTTGCAAATTCAGTCACAATTAAATGCTGGTAATTGAAATCATTCTCAGATCTGGCTTCTTAAAAATCTGCTGTAAGTAAATAGGACAGATTACTGGCCTTATCAACTTTTGTCTTTCTAAGCAGCCAGTACTAAATTGGTCTTTTGTTTTAAAATGTTTAATGTTGGTGAATAGGGAAAGAGAAAAAGGACCTTACTCTTGGATTACATTGAACAAGGTTCTCCTGAATAGCTGGGAGTCTTCGCCTGTGAGCAGAAACCTTCTGAAAAAAATCTGTTTTTCTTTGTTTTCAGAGCCCGTGCACAGAACTTTTTTTTTTTTTTTTTTTGGTGGTACGCGGGCCTCTCACTTTTGTGGCCTCTCCCGTTGCAGAGCACAGGCTCCGGACGCGCAGGCTCAGTGGCCATGGCCCACGGGCCCAGCCGCTCCGGGGCATGTGGGATCTTCCTGGACTGGGGCACAAACCCCTGTCCCCTGCATCGGCAGGCGGACTCTCAACCACTGCGCCACCAGGGAAGCCCCACAGAACATTTTAAATGAGTTTTTCCCCTTTAAATATTCTCTCTAGGTGTGTGCCAAAATTAATTTATTATTGAAACTCGATTTAATACTTTAATTTCTTTTTTAGCTTTTTTGCCATTTTATCTACTAGACTTTGAGTTTAAATTTTTTTGTTTTGTTAAACAGCTAAACTGATTCAGTTAGAACCAGATATTCTCTGAATTGGAATAAATGAACCTTAGGTGAGACAGAGGCTTTTTCTAGCATGCAGGATGAAATGTGAAATGATGAGATTGTGATGGAAATGTATTCTCCACTTTAGTGATGGTGAATGAATGCAGCCAGTGGGCTAGAGGGTCAGAGCATCCTTATTTCTATAAAAATTCATGGTCTGTTTTCCTTCGGATGCAATGATCCTCCCTTATAAATCCTAACTTTTTCTCTTCAATTCTTTTTATAGAATTTAAATCTTTGCTTTCACTCCCTAGGAGCTCATTGGTTTTTCAGCTTCTGGAGCATCTCTTAGGTTCAGAGGAGTGAGCTTGAGGCTAAAGGGAGTTACCCATAGCCTGGGTCCTGTAGAGACCTGGTGCCCCTGCTTTGGAGGGGAGTGTCCTGAGCTGTACATCACTCTCCTTTTTCTTACAGTCTCTTGGTCTTTTGTCAGTATGTGAGAACTCCAGCTGCAGTGTGACTCCATTGTGCCACTTTAGAATTGTCCTGCTGTCCCCAGTCTCTAGTTTGGGAAGTTATTGGACAGGTGACAATTGGGTAACAAAATATGCTTCACATGCTCTATAGGTTACCTTTAGACATAATGAAAAATATGTTCATCTTAACTGGGTTGTCTAGGAACTGGGTGCCTGCCTGATCTGTTGCTGCATAATGGGAGAACAAAGCAAGGCTTTATATGGGGCATTGTCCTAAGAGCAACTTATTTAATGGGTTACCCCTGTACTAATTCCCTGTTAGAGGGGAAGAGGGATTTTGGTGAACACAGGCTTCTTCTGGCCGTTGTGTTTTTCTCCCTCTGTTGCCACTCCCACAGATGTGTAACTGCTTTCCAATAGTGACTCTAGAATTCTACACTATTGACTCTAGAATTTTCTTACATTGAATATACTGGTATCGGCTAAATTTTTAGATATGATAGCCAGCTTTTATTTTTCTTTTAACTTACTAACAAAATTTCAGACTTACAGAAAAATTGCAAAAATTGCTGTATCTCTCACCCAGATTTCTCAAATACTGACATTTGTTTTATCCTTCTCTCTCACTCTTTCATATATATACTCACATGTGTGTGTATATATATATACATATATACACACACACATAGATGTGTATGTGTGTGCATATAAATAATTATATTTCTTTTACATGTCTTAAGTGCCTGAGAGGAAATTGCAGTCATCCCTAATTTCCTCTATTTCCTAAAAACAAGAACAATTGCTTACATAACCCACAATGCCATGATCAAAAATCAGAAATTAACATTGATGCAGTGCTGTTCATCTACAGCTCTCATTCTCATTTGCCAGTTGTCCTTACAATGTTCTTTATAGCAAAGGAAAATCCCAGACCATGTGTTATATTCAGTTGTCATATCTTTTTAAACTGGAATAGTTGTTCAGTCTGTGTGTTTCATGACATTGACATTTTTGAAGCTTATAGGCTACTTATTTCGTAGTATATCCTTCTCTGGCTGTTTTCTGACCAAGTTGTACTTCATATTCAAGTGCTTCATTTTCCCAAAGTATTGAGCTCTGTAATTATGAAAAAGGGAAGTAAGGAGTAAAATTCCTAAGTGGACGTGGGGAAGAACCACAGTAGCCAGATCCATTCTACTGAAAATCCTGACAAAGTGGAGTGGACATGATTGTGGCAGCTGGCTTGGAAGGTTGCAGCCAGATTCCAGTCTCTCAATTGAGCACCCTCTTACAGGTGATACAGGTGTTCTGTATTTCATAATCCCTCTGTTTTGTTGTGTGTTCAAGCTGTAGCTTGGTGACCAACAAGAGGTTTCTCTGGCATGTGTGTATATTACATCTCCCCCATCCCATCAGCACCACATACACACAGGCTTTTTCAGTCTTGTTTCATGGCTAATCCATTGCACTCTCTTTGCCTGTGCTTTTATAACGGTGTCTCAGTGGTGAAATACTCCTTTTCCTCAGTTATGTTTCTGCCATAGCCACACTTGGGAAATGAAAGTGCAGTGGTTAATAGTGAGGCCTACAGTCAGATTGTCTAGATTAGAATCCTGCCCCCACTTTTTAGAATTAGCTGTGCGACCTTGGGCAAATAGCTCAACTTGCCTGAGTCTACTGCATAGGAATTTTGTGAGGATGAAATATGATTTATTACTAACTAAAATTTTGAAAATAATAAAGCTAACATTTATTGACTGCTTCCTATATGCCAGTCACTGTTTAAGTACTTTATAAAAAGCATGATTGATTATGATAATGCTTATTTTTCCATAACTACTTTTATTCTTCTTCAAACTCTTTAGCCCATTTAAGACAAGAAATAACATACATAATGCTAGTATTTCTGCTTAAGGTTTTTGATTTTTCTATCCAGCAGATTGAAAGGTTTGTAGGTAGTGGGAGTTTTCAGTCACTGCTGTGTCAGAGGTCAGTTTTCTCCTTTGCTGACCCATCATCTCTTTCTTTAGGAATGGGATATCTTGGGAAGTTTTACTAGCTCTGAACTGATTTCAGATTCTAGATATTAAGGAAATGGGAGTGGAGACAGGACATGGGAGCCAGCAGCTGGGAAACAAGTTTGTAACTTGATGTCAGTGAACTGGTCTTCGCTCCTAGAAGACAAAATTACATGCAACCCGTTGGAAGAGCAGGTGTCTCACCATTTTGTTTCAGTTTTTCCATTTGTGAGTGCATGATAGACAGCTGTTCAGAGCTATAACAGTTTCCATTTGGCAGTTAGTTATCTAGTAAGCATTTTATTTTTAAAGTATGACATGGGTATTCAAAATTTTATGTGCCCCAAATGTAACTACTTAAAGATTTGACACATAAGCTGTATGAGTCCATGAATTATTTGATTCTTATGAGAAGGCCCATTTTATCTTTCTTTTCTTTTTTTTCTTCTAATTTAAACATGCCCTTTAGCATAACACAGCGTGCAAGATAGTACAATATCCATTTGATATAAACATTGTTTTAAAGTTTTATTTATTAACTTCAAAAGGAGTCTTACTTCTGATTACTCTTGTGTATTTAAGCCAGTGAAGAAAAAGAAGATAAAACGAGAGGTTAAGATTCTGGAGAACCTTCGTGGTGGAACAAATATCATTAAGCTGATTGACACCGTGAAGGACCCTGTGGTAGGTGCCTGGTGATTGCGGGAGAGAGTGTGTGTGTGTGTGTGTTTGTGTATGTCAAGTCACAAAACCTGAAAATAATGGGAAACATCATTATAATATAGTGGGAATGATTGTGTTTGTCTTTACTACTAACTGATTTTGAAAACCAGAAAAAGTCATGGTGGCCCAATGATAAAATAGCCACCACCACTTTTTTTTTTTTTTTTTTTTTTTTGCCGTACGCGGGCCTCTCACTGTTGTGGCCTCTCCCGTTGCGGAGCACAGGCTCCGGACGCGCAGGCTCAGCGGCCATGGCTCACGGGCCCAGCTGCTCCGCGGCATGTGGGATCTTCCCGGACCGGGGCACGAACCCGCGTCCCCTGCATCGGCAGGCGGACTCCCAACCACTGCGCCACCAGGGAAGCCCGCCACCACCACTTTTATGGAACCTAAAAGTTTATGTAGAAAAAAATCCCTGTCCCAGGTTTATTACCTCATTATTTTGATTTGGCCCACAAACGTTTGCTGAATATTTCCTTATGGCCCTGCATTTCTCCCAACTTTGAAAGCTTGTTACTGCCAATTAACATTATTTTACCTCACTTAAGTAAGCCTGACATTTGAAAATCTGGGTTTATAGAAGGAAATAAGAAGTGTCTCCATGTGGACACTTGCCATAGAGAGCTGAACAGCCCCACAGACCCCTTGAGGTCACTATCTTGCTATTTCTCATACTGGTCTTTAATTCTGCATCCACCATCGGGGCTCACATTGTATACGCAGATGCAATTTAAATATTTTTGTTAAAATGCTTAATTTTTAGCCATTTTAGATGTGCTGTTTAATTTTGTTTTCTCTCTCCCTCGGGAGTAACGTAACCTTAAGTGTTTATGATTAGCCAAGCTTCCCATTCAATTTCTGTTCTTTACCTGTTCTACCTCGAATATTTCCCTGTTCTCCCATGATAGCTTTTTAAGAAGTAGGTCTTTGCTTCTGTCTGCTGAAGACATCCACATAAAAATGTAGCTGACATGCATTGAATGCTTACTGTGTGCCAGGCACTGTTCTGTGTTTAATGGTATCATGTCTTTTAATCCCCACAACAGTTCAGTGGGGTGGGTAACATTATTGTCCACGTTGTCACATTGTATAGATAAGAAAACTGAAGTCTGCAGAGATTAAGTAATTTGCCAAGATTACACAGTATCATTGAATTGGAAAAAAAAAAGTTTTTCCTTTTGGACCCTGAAAAGATTGAGAAGGATGGTTGTATGCTGGATTCTATCTGAGGCATTAAAAATGTTTCCCAACCTTATCAGCTCAGATTGATTTTACATTGACTAACTCTGGACTACATAATCCTTGAAAATGGCCTGCAGTGTGGGCCAGTGTGTAGTTTTATACTTAGAGCATCTTCATTTTGCTTTTTTTTTTTTTAAGTTAACAGACCTTAATGATTCCTGTCTTACTATTTTTGTAATTCGTTACTCAAAGAGCATGTATGTGTTTTACATGATATGTAACGCAAGTAAATCAAGGTGAACGAAAACCAATAGGGAACCCTCATCCCCTAACTTGTAGGGGGACAGGCTTGCTCCCAGCCTATAGAGAGATCTGGTGGTCTTGTTGAAACTTTCAACGTTGGGCCAGTGAGGAATCCTTGCACCAGGTCTGCTGCTTGCTCAAAGACTTGCATGCATGCACTGTGGCCTATTTCCTAGGTAACTTTTACTTGCTTCCTTGAGCAAAACTTCACAGCTGTAAAGATTTCCAAGATGATTTTATTTCTTCCTATAACCCTTTAAGCCCCTGCTTTTCTCTCAATTTTGAAAGCTTGTTACTGCCAGTTAGCATTATTTTACCTTACTTAGGTAGATGTGACTTTTGAACATCTGTATTTACACAAGGAAATATTGAACATTTTGTACTCATTGCATTAAAGATTATAGTACTCAAAAATACTTGATTTTATATGATTTGTGGGGGAAACACATCTTTGTAAAGTGAGACATTCTCTAATTGTCCCTAGCCAAGGCAATAATTTCACATTCTACCTTACTGATAATTATAGACTTTTCTGGATCCTAAAAAGACCAGTAATAAATTCCCAAGACCTATGATAATTCTGTAAAATGCATCTGGCTCATTAACCCAAGATGAAAACGTAACACTCCTTTTGTAGTTGGCAACCTGGAACACTGCAGAGTATAAATCTTCACATAATGTGCCAGGCCCACTGACAGGTTGGTCAGAGAATACAACTCTTCTTAAAAAACAAAAACAAAAGCTTTATTATGAACTTTTGCAACCATTTACAAAATAAAATGAATAGTATAATGAACCTCCCTGCACACATCACCCAGCTTCAGCTCACATTAAGCAACTTGTGGCCAACTTTTTTCCATCTATACTCCACCCACTTCCCAACAACCACCATCCCCAGTTGTTTTGAAGCAAATTCCAAACTTAAAATTTCAAGAGGATTCTTTCTTAATAGGCTCTCCCTGATGAGTGAATCTCTTTCATCTAAGTGGGATTTGGGGGTGGGCCAGTACAACAGAAGCAAATTACATTTATTGTTTGAAACTTACAAAGCATTAATATTCTCTCTTGCAGTCAAAGACACCAGCTTTGGTATTTGAATATATCAATAATACAGATTTTAAGGTGCGTATATACTTTTTCTTTCTGACATGGGGTTAATGGGGAGTGGGGAGGTGGCGATAAGCACTCTTGATACTCTAGAACACAAGGGGGCCGGGAAAGGTCATTGGTGAGAGCAGGAAATAACATTGGATTCCTTAAAGCATTACTACAGAATGCAGAAAGTGGTTAGGTTCTTGCACAGGTGGAATTACTCATCACTCTTTGCCTTGCGTACTCTGGGGAGGGCTGCTGGGCTGGGTCTAAGTTAATGCCTCATTTATAACGCTCCTGTTGTAGACAACATAGTTTTAGGTAGGTGCTAACTTTAATTTTCATACAAATCTTATATTACTGCTAGGAAGTGATAAATGGATACAGGACTTGAATGGAAAACAAGTCAGTATAGTACCTTGGATTCAAGCTGTCAGATGGCATGTATATTCATGCACACTGTACAAAGCAGATGACAGAGTCACGGTGCTTTAGAAAAGCCCTATTTTGGGTTATTTACATTTCTTATGTTTATAAGGTGTGTTAATTTAGACTTTAAAGTGTTCCAAAAGCGTGGTTTTAAGCTGTCTTTTTGTGAATTTATTTTTGTTCAAACACTGCAACCTTCTGATAAGGAGCCAGGCATACTGGACATGGTAGAGCATAATATGAAAACCAATATAAAAACAAATAGTGGTGTTGATTTTTAGGGGCATTTACAGAACTTTTAGGTGAATATAATTCTCTGTCAGTGTTTGAAAGGCTTGTGGTTTTGTTTTGACGGAAGTTAGGACAAAACCAAATCAGCAGTTGAAAGTTGATGCTATGGGGAGTGATGCTTTGGGGTGAAAGTAAAAGAATCTTATCCTCACATTTACTTTTTCTTTGGTAATCACTCTAAAATAATTAGTGAAAATAAGCAAAAGTGGACTTATGACTTATAAAACAATAAGCAAGTTTTATATTCAGTGCAGTCATCCCTTGGTATCCATAGGGGATTGGTGATTGGTTCTAGGAGCCCCAGGAATACCAAAACCCGAGGATGCTCAAGTCCCTTATATATTAATAAAAATGGCATAGTATTTGCATGTAACGTATGCATGTCATCCTGTATACTTTAAATCATCTCTGGATTACTTGTAATACCTAATATGTAAGTGGTATGTAAATAGTTGGTGGAGCACAGCAAATTCAACTTTCTGGAATTTTTTTTTTTCAATCCGCAGTTTGTTGAATCCTCAAATATGGAGGGACAATTGGATGGCTTTTCCCACTTGTAACAAGTTTCCTTGTTGATGTGACTCCTTAAAGGTGAACTCTAAAAAGTGGGATGTAAATTTTTTCATTAACTAGCAGAGCAGTGCTTAGCTGGTAGAGTACTGTGCTGATACACGTAACTGATCACACTTTTGCTGTGAACAACTGAGGTTTATCAAGATGTACATGATTGCGAATGTGTTTCTTAAGAAATAGGCTTTAATGAAACCAAACATTTTCCTAATGCAAAAGTTTAAAAGCTGGTCTCAATGGAACTTCATAGTGAAATCCCTCAGGTTTCAGATCCCTCAGGTTTCAGTGCTTCTGCTTCCTTAATGAATTTTTACCAGTTATCTAGCCACAGATGTAAAAATTTCACTTCAGTATTTTTTTTTTAATTTTTATTTATTTATTTATTTTTGGCTGCATTTGGTCTTCGTTGCTGTGCACGGGCTTTTCTCTCCAGTTATGGCAAGCGGGGGCTACTCTTCATTGCGGCGCACGGACTTCTCATTGCAGTGGCTTCTCTTGTTGCGGAGCACGGGCTCTAGGTGCACAGGCTTCAGTAGTTGTGGCACGTGGGCTCAGTAGTTGTGGCTCGCAGGCTCTAGAGTGCAGGCTCAGTAGTTGTGGCACATGGGCTTAGTTGCTTCGCAGCATGTGAGATCTTCCTGGACCAGGGCTGGAACCCGTGTCCCCTGTATTAGCAGGCGGATTCTTAACCACTGCACCAGCAGGGAAGTCCCTCACTTCAGTATTTTTGTGTTTTTTAAATTGACAGCTGTTCTGTTGATATAATAACATACAGAGGATCAGTTTTTAATTCCTAGAGAAATCTTACTTCTCACAAAGAGGATGTTTTGGTGGCGTATATTCTCTAGGAGCTTCCTTTAAAAGGATCATGGGAAACTGATGTTTTTTGAGGCTTGCATATCTGAAAACATCTTTATCTTATCCTCCCAATTAATACATTTGCCGTGATATAGAATTCTAGGTTGTAATTAATAATTTCCTCAGAATTTTGAAGAGATTGTTACCACTATTACCACTGAAGCCATTCTGGTTTCATCTTATATGTAATCTGGGTTTTTTGTTTTCTTTCTTCTGAAAGCTTTTAGTATTTTCTCTTTATTCTCAGTCTCTGAAATTTCACAGTGATGTGCTTTCATACAGGTTGCTTTCATCCTTTGTTCTGGGGACTTACTGGGCTTTTTCAGTATAGAAACCCATGTCCTTCCATTTTGAAAAAATATTTTTAATGTTCTTTTATTTTTTTCCCTTTCTTCCTTGTTCTCACTTTCTAGAACTCATTCGAATGTTAGACTTCATATATTGGCGTTCTATTTTCTTCTCTGAATTTTAAAAATAGTATCCTGTTCTTTTATGTTTTATGTAATATCTTCTATTTTCTCACTGAGAATATGTGGGGTTTTTTTCCCATTATGTTTTCTTCTTCATGTCTTTTTCTGTTTTCCTTCCAAATTCCTTTTTGGGGGGTGTTTTTGGGTTTTGTCTCTGCTACAGTTGTCTGAAATGTCACAGTTTTTGAATGTCTGCTCCCTCTGTAGAGTAATGAAATTACTGATTACTGATTGTCAGCTCCCGTCTCAAGAGTGCAAGCCTGGCTGCCTGCATCCCTAGTAGCCTCAAGTTGAGGAGAGCTGTAGGGAGTGCCATGTAGACTTTCACTTAATTCCCCCTTTTCAGTGTCGTGTTTTTAAACTCATTTTCCTGTCTTCAGCTCAATCTCTTTGCCCTTTTTCAGTGATACCTGGGGTCACCAATTCCTGAGCCTTTCTGTAGTTTTTCATTGTGAAGTGTTTGCTACTGGGCCCCCTCCGCTGGCAGAATGTTGGGAGAATTCTCAGCTTTTTTGGTCTGCTAAGTCAACTGGACATCTGTTTTATAGCTTCAAAGTTTGTTGTCTCTTCCATTCTCTTAGCATTGTGAGTAAATCCCCCTGTTCCTCTTACGGTTTTTGTTTTTGTTTTTTTAATATTTATTTATTTGGCTGCGTCAGGTCTTAGTTGTGGCGTGCGGGATCTTTCGTTGCAGCGCCTGGGCTTCTCTCTAGTTGTGGCGCACAGGCTCAGTAGTTGTGGCACGTGGGCTTAGTTGCCCTTGGCATGAGGGATCTTAGTTCCCCAACCAGAGATCAAACCTGCCTCCCCTGCATTGGAAGGCAGATTCTTAACCACTGGACCAACAGGGAAGTCCATCTTACAGTTATTTTAGAGGAGCTTTGGGAAGAAACAGAGGTAGGATGGGTTGGTTCTGCCATGTTATTAAACTGTAGGTCCCCTTTGAATATTCAAACGATGCCATTTTAGTTAACTTAAAATATCTTAAATATCAGGTAGTAGATGTGTGTTTTGGAAGAGCAAATCATAACAGGAAAATTACTTTTTTTTCCAGATAGTATGACAGGCCATAAGTGGGGAAATCAGTTATTTAGTGTCCAGTGTCCTTCAGGCTATTTTGTCCTGTGTCCATCTTATTAGGAAAAGATGTTTTTATGTATTTTTAAAATTTTACTGTTAAGTGTATTAATAACTGGTTTTAAGGTATCATCTAGAGAAGGTTTGTCCTTGGTTTAAATATCAGGGGTGAATCAACAGTGACACAGCCTGTTCTTTTCAGTATTTTTTATTGATACAATTGATAATAAATTTTGATCTATAATTTCTTTTTATTGTAGAGTCTTTCTGATTTTGGTATCAAGGTTATACTAACTTCATAACATAAGTTAGATAGCTTTTCCTTTCTATTCTCTGAAAGTTTATATAAAATAGGGATGACCTAGGTAGTAGGTATCTTCTGAGGTGGGGAAGGGAGACTTTGAACTACACTTTCCTTTTTAAAACATACTGTTGGTTAAAGTTTTATCCTGGTTTTCTATCTCTTCCTGAGTCTATTTGGATAATTATTTCTAAAGTTGTCTACTTTAAATTATATTCGCATAAAGCTGTTAATAGAATTCTCTTAGGGCTTAAAAACTTAATATGACTGTAATTATGCTTTCCTTTACATTTGTAATATTATTTGTACCTTTACTCTCTTTTCTCTCTTTTTTTTTTTCCTTAAATCAGTGTTGCTAGAGATCTCTTAATTAATGCTTTCAAAGAATTGCCTTTTGGTTTTGTGCCCAGAGAGTTTATGTTAGGTTTTCTATTTCATTCTGTTTCTGCTCCTGTCTTAATTATTTTGTTCCAGCTTTTCTTCTTTTTTCCTTAATTATTTTCTTTCTTGGGTTTTCACTGTTTTTTCCTGTTAACTTCTTGAGTTGAAGTCATCTCATTTGATTTGTTTCTGTCTTTCTTAATTGGTAGTAAGTGTGCTTTAAGTCTGTACAACCCCAAGCACCATTGTAGCCGCATTCCATGGTTATGTAACTCACTTCTGTATAGTTTTCAAATTACAAGTACAGATTCCAAACTTGTGGATTTGGGTTTTTCTCCCCAAATCTTTTACTTTGAAAAATTTTAAATCTACTGAAAATTGGAAAGAGCACAGTTAATACCCTTACATTACCTAGATTTACTAGCTGTTATTATTTTGCCACATTTGTAGTTATTTCTCACCTCTTCCTCACCCTCCCCTCTTTGTCTTTCTTTTTGTTGAAGTCATCTTAAAGTAAGTTGTAGTCATCATGATACTTCACTTTTAAATATGCCATCACTGGAACTAGGTGACATTTTCCTGTATAACCACAATACTGTTAGTACACTTAAGAAATTTAATATTTATATTATGATGCCATCTAATATATAGTATAGAGTTTATATTCAAAAGTTTCCCAGTAATTATTGTCCTGGGAATGTCCATTCAGGATCCACTTGGTATTTTTTTGTTTATTTTTTTTATTGATTCTTTTAGTTGGTTCCTAATTTGATTGCACTGTGTCCAGAAAACATGATCTGTATAATGTTGATTATTTGGAATTTGTTGATGGTTGCTTTGTGGCTTTGGTACATAGTCATTTTTTTATATCAAGCTTGTTAATTTAAATCTTGTTCAGATCTTCTATGGCCTTGATAATTTTTTCCCTTGATATTTTATTTTGTGGTAGTGGTACTGGTTTGGTCAGTTTCTCCTTAAAATCATCAGTTATGCTTCATATATGTGAAAGTGATAATAAAAGATACATGGTGATACTTAGAACAAAAGACAAAATTTGAAAGCAAATGAATAGGAAAAGCCAGTTTCTAAAAGTTGGAATGAATAGTTACAGAAAACTTCCAAACTCAGAATTGTCTCAAGGAAGCTAAGGTACTGTTTTAAGGTAGAAAGAGTTTTTGTTGAGACATGCCTCTCAGTTTTCTATGCCTTTGGAAAAGTATCAATAAAAATAAGTATATATTTTAAGTAAAATGTATATAATTTGGGCATTTAAAAAATGTTTAAGACATCCCAAATGGGCTTCATCTTGAGAAGATGGTAGACCCATATTAATCTGTAGAAAATTTTATATCTTTCACATAGAATTAGGCCTTGACTACCTGATTATCTTGAGGCCTTGTTAATGCTGTTAGGGTCTGATGTGGAGATGGTGCATTCACAGACTAAATAAAGTTTCCTTAATTGGGGGAACAAAATTTACTTTTATTATAGATCACTGACATCATTTTGTCATTTCTTTGTAAGACATTTTCGGGTGATTTGTAGTAACTTTGATGTTCTTGATTAATGATTTTTTCTGCTTCCATAAGTTTCTAAAAATGTTGCTCTTGGTTTCATTCTGGATCTTGGGGTTATGTGTGAACAGTGCTAAAATGGGTGCCTCCTGCATTCAGCACCTTTCACTTTTACTTTATTTCGCACTCCCCCCACTTTTTCTTCTCCTTTTACGTGGGGACCACTGGTTTCTGGACGTAGACCGAGCTGTGTATGGCAGGGAATATGCAAGCTGTGTGTGCAGCGTGAGAGTTTGCTGTGCTGGTGATTCCCACATCTGGCTGGGAACCTTGAAGTGAGAAGTCCTCCTGAATGACAATCGTTAGGGATGGGGCCTTGGAATCTAGCTGCACCACGACTGGAGCCTGAAGAACTGTGTGTAGACAGCGTGAGTGAGGCCCACTTGTGGCCATTCCTTTCTGGATGTTGATTTTAGACCAAGAAGGCACTGATTCTCTTGGTCAAATTGCATTTTTCCCATTCTTCTTCTCAGACCTTCTGAGGTTAATTAAAAGTCCCAGGAGATTTCTACCTTGGGCCCTTGGAATAGTCCTGGAGTATAACTGACTTCTAGGGAAATGCCAGTGTGTTTGAGGCTTTGGAACCAAACTAGGATTGGTGAATAGTTTCTTTCTCAGCACCTTTGTAATCTTCCGGGAAGTATAGGCTTGTTTTGTTTTTGGTAAGTCAATTACTTTATGAAAATGTAAATAAAACTAACTTCCTGACAACATTTTGCAGTTGGTTGGTTAAGGATGTTCTCCACGTAGCTAAGAAAAATGGACGAGAAGTGTGCTTCTTGTGAAATTTCCATTCCTAATTTGTCATGGAATCTTAGTACTTCTGTTTCTTGAAGACAGTTTTAATTTTGTTCCATTGACTAGTGAGCATCGTCAAAGACATTTATTGACTGCCTTCTGTGTACAAGCACAGAATTGCCACACGTGGTGTGGGCTATATAAAACATGTTATTCTGCTGTGCAAGGACAGAGTTGCTGTCCACAGACAGAGTTGCTGTCCACAGACAGAGTTGCTGTCCACAGACAGAGTTGTACGGTGGACCCTTGACATGCCTGAGGGAGGGAAAGTTCAGAGATCTTTAATCACGAAATTAGTGACTGCCAGCAGCTGTGGCATCCGTTCCTCCCCAGCATGCATATGCCTCGATACGCAGGGGCGGTGGCGTGGGGCTCTTGGCGTGTGGGCAAGGTGAAGAAGCCTCTTGTTGTTCACAGCAGAGTGAGAAAGTATCCTGAGAACTTCGGGTCACCGCCAGTACCCGAGTGCAGAACATTAACTCTAGGCACGCTGCTGCTGTAGGTGTCCTGTGAGCGCCCCAGAGAACAGTGAATAGCCTGGGGGTTCAGAGAAGGAAGAGACCACTGTGGGCTCTGTGGCACCCGGATGGGATGGTTATGACTTTACCAGCTTAAGAGGAAGGGGCAGGCATTCTAGATATGGGGGAGGGAAGAACAGAGGTGGCAAAGACAGGTTTCTTTGGTCAGAGTGGGGAACTCCTGGGGGCTGCAGTGGAGAAACAGCTACAAAAGTTGGAGGAAGGTACTCCCCGGACTCTGGTGAGTCCTAAATTTCAGGCCCGGGTGGTAAAATGTTACAGGTGTAGTTTGGTCTCCTTCCCAGAGCTCCTGAAAACCGAAAGTGAATATCAGCCTGTCACTCAAGACTTTGTAATGTATTAGGCCTAAACCCTATAGTCAGCTGGTGTTTTTTGTGTTACATAAAATTGATATTGGTTAGAGTAGCTAGAAATACTGTGTTGGCAGCCCAAGGACATTTGTTTTTATCCCTTAATACTCGCATGGATGCTTGGGATAGATACCGCATGGTATGAGAGGAAAGCCTTCCGTGGATAAAGGTCCAAATAATAAAACAGCCCATGTTTGTTTTCTGGAAATAGAATATTCTAACCCTCTGAGGGTTATTAGAAAATGCCCTTTTCACTTTCATTGTCTGTTTATTGACTTGAGGTTCAACTTGGCACAGTCTCTGGGAGTGATCTCCTTAACTCTCAGAGGAAGAGCTGATTTGGCACCCGAAGAGATGTTATCTTCGGCCTGTGTCTGTACATACAGACTGTCAGTGTGCTGCTGAGAAGCCTTTCTCGCTATGCAGAGCTGGGGGAGAACAAAACACTTGGATGTTTAGCTGTTATTGCAGTTGAGTCTCTCGGGAGCAGAAGTGGTGGCACGTTCATGCCGTTGGGCCTAAATGCAATTCAGTCCCAAGCAGGGTCAGCCTTCAGTGGTGGAGCAGCTCCAAGCCACCACCAGTATACTGGAAAGTATGTGTTCATTTTCTACAGTGCCATGAGTGAAATCAGACACTCTTACTAAGCTGGAGGGAGAATTACTCTTACTTAAAAGGGGAAATTTGAGAAAGAGGCTAAGTCCTGGTGTTCAAAAATGTTGGATTCGATTCTTGGTAAATCTGTTGTTTTTCATAAAAAAATTTTTTTGAACAGGTAGTATGTTTACATGGATCTAAAATATAAAGTGGTACACAGTGAAAAGTCGTTCTTGCAGATACAAATATGCATGTGTAGTTTTAGTTTCCCCTCCTTTTTTACACAAACGCATTGTATACGCTGCTCTGTGCTCCTTGGAGAGATTCCCTACATGGCTTGAGTCTTCCAGTAAAGAGAGAAACAAAATAGGTTTAATAAAGGTGCACTGATTAATTTTACGGAAGGTGCTGCTTGGACTGATGGGGAAAGAGATTTACTTGGAATTGATTGTCTAAAATAATAATATAGTTTCTGATGGGGTTTGTGATGATTTAAATGAACCTGGATGCGTAAATTCTACTCCATCTCTTAGAAATTGAAATTAAACAAACAGACAAAACTCCCAGTGAGTGGGTCTTTGGATTACCAATTACGAAAACTTACACTGGTATGTCATTTAGGCCTGGAATCATTTTCAGAACTGGTATCCATCCATCCATCCCTCCCTCCCTTTTTTCCTTCCTTCCTTCCTTTTTTTGAAACATCTCACTCCACCACTCCTTTTTTTCCCACCTAAACATTTTACGTCTTTAGCTCCCATCAGTTTTTGCCTATGAAGTGTTCTTTTTTCCAGCCTGGAAGTGGTTTTGAGGGAGTGGAGGTTATAGATTTTTTTTAAAGTCTCTTGCCATCTCCAAATGCTATAGCAGTTCATTTTCCTTGGGTTTCATGAACAGACTATCTTGCCATCATTTTACCATGTGGGCTGATGAAGTTTTTCAGATTCTGCTATCTGCTCGGAACTTGGTTCTCTAAAGTAAACTGTGGTGCTGCAGTGGGGATAGTTTGTTTGAAGTTCAGTAAGAATATGAGGACAATTGGACAACTTGGACTTCATAATAATGTAATTGTGGGTGTTGATATCATGGAGCATTACACAGGTTTTTAAAAGATCCAAGTTGGTGTAAATGGTTTTTTTTCTTCTCCCCTTGGAATTCCTTTCGTTTTTTCTTCTGAAAACCAAAGTGTTAGACCCTTGTCTTTAGTCTTTGCCCTCATTTGTTCCAGATCAGGTAGTAAAAAGTGGTGGGATTCTTCAATGACTTAAGCACTAAGTTTACAGAGAATAATGACCAACTTTGGATAACAAGATGCAATAAGACTAAATTAACTTAATGTTTTCTGAAATCTGTTTCAGCAACTCTACCAGATCCTGACAGACTTTGATATCCGGTTTTATATGTATGAACTACTTAAAGTAAGTGACATAAACTGTGAAATTTGAAAAGAGGTGTTTTTTGGTTTGGGATGGGGGGTTAACTTACAATGAGGCCTCCATTGTGGACTCTTTACATAGAAACTTCAGTGGAACTGAGAAAAATGGTTAAGTTAGTGGTACAGGGGACATTATACCAGAGGTTAGAACATACCTCTTGTTGGTCCTTGGTTTTTTGTTTACTGTTTTTCATTTTGTTTTGTTTTTGCTGCTTAATTAATACTTACTACTAGTTTTCATTACATAACAAATCACCCCAAACTTAGTGACTTTTTAAAAATGATTTATTATTTCCCATAATTCAGTGAGTAGGTTGAGTGAGTCTTTTGGTCTGGGTCAACTTGACTAGGGCAAGATGGTCCAGGATGGCCTCATTCACGTATCTGGGATGGCAGCTGGAATAGCTGAGGTCTCATTCTCCAGGATGGTCTGGACTGCTTCCCATGGTGGTCTCATCAGGTCCTAAGAGCAAGAGAGGGCAAACCGCGATATATGTAAGCACTTTTCAAGCCTCTGCTTGTGTCACGTTTGCTAATGCCCTGTTGGCCAAAGCAAGTCATGTGGCCAAACCTAGAATCAAAGGGTGGAGAAGTAAACTCCACTTTTCATGGGCAGAGCATTGAAGTCACATCGTGGAAGGACATGCATACAGGGATGGTGGGCATTTTATGGCATTTTACATCCTTTTCTTGCCATTTCTCATAGTCCCCTTCTTGTATGAGATAACCCACCCATTTAGCCCCGGCTTGTTAACCTTAACATGCAAGAAGAGGTGACGGGTGGACCTTCTAGGAGACTGAAATTTTCAAGTGTTATTGATTGACAGAGGAATGATCTTTTTTAATTTGGTTAGGTAAATGCTTAAGTAAAGAATTCTAAAAAGGTTTGTAAAATGGAATACAGTGTTTTTTTAGGGTCATGGATCACTAAGAATCTAATGAAAGCTATGAACCCCACCCTGCCCCCCGCGCCACCAATGCATGTAAAAATATACATCATTACATAAAGTTATAGGGTGGAATGGATGGGTCTCAATTTAAGAACCTCTATAAGAATATAGAGGTGTCTAAGGTATTGGTATTATTGAAGAAAATTGTCAGGATGGAGTTTTGATGGGATTATGAACAGCTGCTCGAAGAAAATACAAGTTAAATCAAGGCTTAGGCTTTAAGGAATGGGAATTTGAAGGACTAGCTTTATGTGAAGTGAATATGTTTTCTTACAAGCACTTACACAAACTAATCATTCGAGCCAAGGTGGTGGATTCACTCCTATGGCGAATGAGTCTTTGTCATTAAGATCAGAAAGATGAAGAAAGTTGAACTTGGTTTATCACACCTTTCTACCTTTCTTCATATCCCCTCCGGGCTAGAATGGAAGGCCTTGGTGGGCAGAGGTTTGCAGTGCTGTGAACTGTCAGGCTAGTCTGTTTCCTAGGGCTTCTCAGAAAATCCCAGGCATTCACTCCGTGAGAGCAGCAATCCAAGTCTCACAGTTGGTTATTTTTTTTAAGTAAGGTATTAAGATTTTGTGGTTAACTAGCACACCAAAGGTAAGATATATAACCTAGTGCAGTTGTCCTTAGATCAGGTAACAGCATAGCAGTGATACAGGCTGGTCGTTCCGATGGCAGTGTCTGATGTCCTCTCTGCCTTCTGGGGGTAGCAGCTATGCGGTGGGTCATACTTTGTGCTAATGAGGCAGAGCCCCAGATGAAACTTGAAAAACCTCTTTCATGCTTAATGGTCAGAAACGATCAGATTTTTAAATTGAAATAATTCCTCCAAGGAATTTAAAAGCAGTTAATAACTCCACAGGGAATCTGACTAGTGGCAAAAGAATTTATTCCCTTACTGTATTTGTTCAGCCTCTGCTTTCCTCAGGTATTTTTCACACCTCAGGTACTGTGGTCCTAATTAGTTTATTCCTTTGGACAAAGACCAGGCAAAATAACAGAATCAACACTTGCTAAATTTTCTCATAGAAAAGAAAAAAAAACGGGGATGGGAGAGAGGAAATGTAGGTGGAATGTAGAAAATGCAGAAGGAACTAGGCTGAGGGCTGCAGAGTGATTGCTCAGTGACTCGCTGAGGCTTCCCACCAGGTCTGAGCTCCTGATTCAGATTTAGGGAGGTGTGTCCTCAGGAGCCATGGTTCTCTACAGCACTGCCACAGAGCCACTGTGGAATCTTGCTGCAACTGTTGGTATAAAATAAGACAAAGAGAAAAATTAAATTGAAGTAGAACCTACATAGATGAAATGAATAAATCCTAAGGGTATAGTTTTTTGATTTTACTTAAGTGTGAAACCTTCACCCACATTGACACAGAACTATGCTGTCCAGTACAGTAGCTACTGTCCGGAGGTAGCTATTTAAATTAAGTAAAATAAAAAATTCAGTTCCTTAGTCACACTAGTCACATTGTAAGCATTCAATGGCCTCATGTGGCTGGTGGCTACCATATAGTGCAAAAATAGACTGTTTCTCTCCTTGCATAGATTATATTCTCACCTCTACCACCATAGTTTAGTTTTCCCTGTTCTTTTTTTTTTTTTTAACATCTTTATTGGGGTATAATTGCTTTACAATGGTGTGTTAGTTTCTGCTTTATAACAAAGTGAATCAGTTATACATATACATATGTTCCCATATCTCTTAGTTTTCCCTGTTCTTGACCTTCATATGAAAAGCATTGTACACTGTATACTCTTTTGTGTCTGGGGAAAGCAAAGTTTGCTTATTCTTGGATTGTTGGTTCTATGGATCATTCTCTGGATTATATATTCCCTCCCACTTAGAGATGCCTGGTACAGTGCCCTTGCTAGTCTAGTCCAGTGATTTTCCACCAGGTTAACTTTGTCCCTCAGGGGACATTTGGCAATGTCTGGAACCATTTTTGGTTGTCACAGTCAGAGGGACACTACTGGCATCTCATGGGTGGAGGCTGGGGATTCTGCTAAACATCCTATAATACACAGGACCACTCCCCACAACAAAGAATTATCTGGTCCCAGATGTCAACAGTGCTGACGTCGAGAAACCCTAATCTTGTCCCATGGAAAACTCCACCTTGCAAGAGCTCTCAGTGTCAAGCACATAGTAGGTACCATACGATTATGGGTTGCTATCATTATTCAAAGAGTATATTATGGGCCTCATGTAGGCTTCAAGTGCTTTTTAAGACAAGCCAAAGGGCCCAACATTGAAATTTATGAAAATAATTACTGTGTTAGAAAAGGGAGATTTAGGAGCAAAGTTTTATATTGTTTAAAACAAACAACCCAAATAAGAAATGGGTGAAAGATCTGAATCAACATTTGTCCAAAGAAGATATGAGATAGCCCAAAAGTATATGAAGAGATATGCAACTTGATCACTCATTAGGGAAATACAAATCAAAACCACAATGATATTCCTCATCAAACCCACTAGAACAGCTGTAATCAGAAAGATAATAACAAATGTTAGCAAGAATGTAGAGAAACTGGAACCCTCTCATATGGTGCTGATGGTAATGTAAAATGGTGCAGCCACTTTGGAAAACAATTAGGCAGATTCTTTAAAAGTTTAAATGTAAACGTACATACAACCTAGCACTTCACCTGTAGGAATCTACCCAAGAGAAATGAAAATGTGCGTCCTCTTAAAGACTTGTACATGAATGTTCATAAGTAGCATTAGTCTCAATAGCCAAAAAGTTAAAACAAACCAAATGTCTTTCAACTAGTATACTTATACAATGGAATACTACTCAGCAATGAAAAAAGCAACATGGATGAATCTTAGGAACAGTATGCTGCGCAAAAGAAGATAAAGTACTGTGTGTTGTATTATTTCATTTGATGACTGTCCAGAAGAGGCAAATCTGTAGCAACAGGTGGTAGTAGAGCAGTGGTTGGGAGGAGAGGGGAAGGAAGGAAGGAGGTAGGAGGTAGATGGGATTGGGGGTTGACTGCAGGCAGGCTTAAGGGAAATTCTTGGGATGATGAAAAACTTCTAAAAATGAATTGTGGTAATGGTGGCACAGCTTGAGGAATTTACTAAAAAATCATTGACTTGTAGAGTCATAACATAATTCTTAAAGACCAACTGGCTCAGGGATTATTTTTAAGGAAAATACTAATATTAGAATATATGTTAATCTAGAAAACCCACATGGGACACTTATCTAAAAGACAAGTCATATTGCAGATATATTTGGATGTCATTCTTCATGTCCACGTGTACTCTTTTCATGTCGTTGAACTCATAAGAGAAGTGACTCCAGTGTGGTTCCTAGATCTGGTTTTAAACTCATCAAATTAGACCAACAGATTAATGTATGATTTCTAAATCGAGGTGGCTGATTTATTGCTACCAGCTACAAGTAGGAGAGGAGCACCTAAAGAAGTATATCATTCCCCCTTTTTAAGAAACCTTCATCATAGCCCTTGGGGTCCTCTCCACAGCCCCCTTTCTACCAGCTGCCAGCATAGTGTGCTCAGAGAGCAAGGGGTGCCTTCTGAAGCATGTTTTTTCTCTTTTGTTACAGACAGTAAGACTGCCCCTTGAGAGGCTGTATTCAGATCAAGCTGTCACAAACAAATAAGAATATGCTTGCAGATGCTGAAAATCAGATCTCTTGCAGTAATACAATATGCCAATTCTTAAAATGTTAACAGAATTCTCAATTTAACATTTTCAAAGATGATATTAAAGGCAAGAATTTCACATCTATGGTAGCACTTACAGAAGGGCATTTATAAATATGATGTCCATACCTATGAAGCTTACAAATTTGACAATGCTCAATAAAAGCTTTCAGAATCAAAAAAAATAAAAAGAATATGCTTGCATTGCGGGGTGGTAGAGGGTTTGCTTACTTTTCTCTGTGCTTTCTTATCTAATAGGCTCTGGATTACTGCCACAGCAAGGGAATCATGCACAGGGATGTGAAACCTCACAATGTCATGATAGATCACCAACAGAAAAAGGTACCATTACAGCCAGGCAGTGAAAAGCCTTTCATTGGAAGGCTTAGAGCCAATCAAAACTCTGGCCAGTACCTAGGTAGTTTCTGAAGACCCATGCTGTTTTCTTTGGCAGACTTGTGATACTGTTATTTCTCTAGTCTCCAGTGTTGGTTTCTACTTCACATAAGCATAGTACACAAGAAGAGTAGACAGCTGACCCTGACTGTAGTCACTTGTTTACTTTGGTCATGATTTTCTGGAGGGCCTCAAGACAGAAACTACAGCTGGTGATTTTTACTTCCTTTCTTAATGACCCTCAGACCAACCTGCCTGGCCTTAAAAAGTATACTTGGGTCCCTCCTATTTTCTATTCTCAGTTCTGATTGTCCCTGACTGGTGAGTAAATGAATCAGCTAGTGTTAGATTAATGAAAAGCTAGAGCAATGCTTCAATCCTGGAGTGGGGCACATGTCCCCAACCTTTTCTGTTAATGACTAGAGCTTATAATGAAAGCTGTCAGTAATGAGGGGGTATGTTAACACATGCAGCTGGTATGGAGGCAGAAGACAAGCTTAAGCTTTATTGATCTAGAGAGAATGATAAACCAGGATAATTTAAATTTTAAAAAAGAAAAAGCAAATAAGATTCCAAGTGCTCTGCTCTAGAAATGACCTCTTAGCAGTTGCTGAAAAGTGTATCTTTTTAGCCAGTGCACTTGCTAACATTTTTTATGTGGGCAAATAATTGTTATTAATTAGATGTGGCCTTGTTGTAAGACACAGGCATCTGGAGACACTCCTTTCACATGTTTTATTTCTGTCGTATTTATAGCTGCGACTGATAGACTGGGGTTTGGCGGAATTTTATCATCCCGCCCAGGAGTACAATGTCCGCGTAGCCTCCAGGTACTTCAAGGGACCAGAGCTCCTTGTGGACTATCAGGTAAAATGTTAGTGAAGCACCTCTGGGTTCTTTTTACCTTTGCTAGGGCTTTTCTTGGCTTTTTCTTTTTCCTGGTTTTTATTTAGTCAATTTGGATACATTTAAAAGCCAGTCTTGGATACAAAAGGTATGTATCCAGGATCATTGTAGATGATCTTGGTTCCCGGGGAGACAGTTTAGGAAAAAACAGCTACAGAACTGGGCCTACATTCCATCCACGACCTCACTACTTTTGGGGAAAAGGTTTGCTACCTTTTGGGTACCATTCCCAGGAATCTGTCACCTGGCTGAAGAAGTTAGACTTGGGACTTCCCTGGTGGCACAGTGGTTAAGAATCCACCTGCCAATGCAGGAGACAAGGGTTCCATCCCTGGTCCACGAAGATCCCACATGCCGCGAAGCAACTAAGCCCGTGTGCCACAACCACTGAGCCTGCGCTCTAGAGCTCATGAGCCACAACTACTGAGCCCACATGCCACAACTACTGAAGCCCGCACACCTAGAGCCTATGCTCCGCAACAAGAGAAGCCACCACAGTGAGAGGCCCACGTATGAAAACGAAGAGTAGCCCCAACTTGCTGCAGCTAGAGAAAGTCCGCACACAGCAACGAAGACCCAATGCAGCCAATAAATAAATAAAATAAAATAAAATAAAATCCAGTCTTTATTCTACCCCAAAATGATAATTATGGACTTTTCTCAGCTACTTTTTTTTTTTTGGCTTTGAATTTTAAAATATCTGAAGAGGTCAACTAAAGACTAGAAACCTAGAAACTCAGATCAGAAAAATGACATCTGTAACACCCTTGACTGACGGTTGTCTTTATTTCCTCAGATGTATGATTATAGCCTGGATATGTGGAGTTTGGGCTGTATGTTAGCGAGCATGATCTTTCGAAAGGAGCCCTTCTTTCATGGACAGGATAACTATGACCAGGTAAGCAAACATCATCTGGCTCCTATCCATTTGGAGGCAGATGCCAAGAAAATAGCATCTCGATAGGGATGCTGTTGTTGAGCCACTAAATATCATCCAGTATCTGCATATAAGCTTTTCTTCAGGGTAAAGAGTTTCACAAAATCTTGTCTGTGGTCCCCAAAGATAGAGACAGGTAGTGTGCTGTGTTCTGCCCAACTTCCAAATTGTGTCTATGAGGAAGTCAGGTACCTCCTTGTCTAATAAAACAAGATTCTAGTCATTAGGGACTTCACTGGTGGTGCAGTGGTTAAGAATTCGCCTGCCAATTCAGGGGACACGGGTTTTAGCCCTGGTCCAGGAAGATCCCACATGCTGTGGAGCAGCTAATCCCATGCGCCACAACTACTGAAGCCCACGTGCCTAGAGCCCGTGCTCCGCAACAAGAGAAGCCACCACAATGAGAAGCTCACGCACTGCAATGAAGAGTAGCCCCCGCTCGCCGCAACTAGAGAAAGCCTGAGCACAGCGACAAAGACCCAACGCAGCCAAAAATAAATAATAAATAAATAAATTTATTTAAAAAAAAAAGATTCTAATCATTAGGTTTTATGTTCCCATAATCATCAGCCTCTAGAATATTATTGTCATAAGTTGTGTTATCATTTTAAAGGCATTTTGGAAATTTGCATTCATGTGAACTTCATATCTGTGAGTCTGCTGCCTGTCCGCCCCGGGCTCAGATCTGTATCTGTTCCCTGGAAATTTAGTGATGTGGAAGTCTCCTAATTCTTTGGTCCAGCATCCCCGCGGGCTGTGCTCAGTAATTTGGTCAGTTTGTTTTGTGTTTCAGCTTGTTCGCATTGCCAAGGTTCTGGGTACAGATGAGCTGTATGGGTATCTGAAGAAGTATCACATAGACCTAGATCCACACTTCAACGATATCCTGGGACAGTAAGTAAGAGAGAGAAAGAAAGAGTGTCTTAATTTACCCAATTCAGAAGTGAAAAGGTTAGCTGAAATCACTTTCTAAAGCTCTTTCTCCTTTCTAATTATATCAGAATTGAAATATTCTTTTTTTCCCCCATATATATTTTTTAACTTGAGAAATTTGGGCATTGTTTACATGTGTCTTCTAATCATTTTACTTCTCTAAGAGATAGCCTGTTTATCAATAGACGATGGAAGACAAAATCATGCTACAGAAAACTTTCTGGAATAACATATGGCTTATTTTAATGGAAAATCTTAGAAAGCTGTGATTCTTCTTTCAGTAAGAGATTTGTAGTTTCTTCTTGTTCTGTGTAATGGATTTTCTGTAAGGGAGCAAATTTTAAGGCATATTTTCAGATACAGTACAATAGTGTTGAAACGTAGTTGTTGTGTTGACAATTTTCAGACAGTAATTTTATGGAACCTCCATGTTTCTGAAGTTAGCTCTTTAAATATATCTGCTGAACAATAAAGATTACTCAGCTACCTCTGTGCCTCACCCAGCATTGACTAAAAGTCTGGGGCATAAAAAACTATCTAGAAAGGTTCTACAAAGTTTAAATCAGATGCAGACATTATAATTAATTCTATGTATCAGTCACAGAGCACTGTTTTGTTTGAGGATGCTGTGATCATAACTATGGGGGGGGGACAGGTAACATTAAGAATGAGATTTAATGAGCTTGTAATCAACACAGTGTTCTAAGACTTTGTTGGCTTTAACCCTAATATGTAAGAATTCTTGTTGAATTTAATCTCAGAATACCAATGCTTTCCTTTTCTTCTCAGACATTCACGGAAACGCTGGGAAAATTTTATCCATAGTGAGAACAGACACCTCGTCAGCCCTGAGGCCCTAGATCTTCTGGACAAACTTCTGCGATATGACCATCAACAGAGACTGACTGCCAAAGAGGCCATGGAGCACCCATACTTCTGTGAGTTTCCAGGGACCTGATCTGTCAAAGGGAAATTCTTCTACTCTTTATCTTTGAGGCCTGACAAGAGAATTCTGGGTATTTGGATGAATCATGCTTGGGATTTGGCCTCATTAGTTTGACTCTTGGAACAGCTCTGCAGATCTGTTTCTAGTTGCCCAAAGGTGTTTGCTTGTTTGCTGTAGTTCCCTTGAGTCTGATCTGTATGACCATTGCCTATGACCCTGA
This sequence comes from Grampus griseus, assembly GCF_964374135.1. Taxonomy (NCBI): domain Eukaryota; kingdom Metazoa; phylum Chordata; class Mammalia; order Artiodactyla; family Delphinidae; genus Grampus; species Grampus griseus. Next base: position 31,913,003 of record NC_139013.1, on the reverse strand, counting down.
GTTGACAGATGACAAGTATCTAAAGTTTTGTTTTCAAATATATACATTTGTGTGGAAACCTAATCAAAGATTTTTTTTTCCGCCTCAAAAAAAAAGTGATTTGTTGAAAGTAGTAAGGTGACCATAGCATATTTTTAAAGAAGGAAATAAGATAAATAAATACAAGGAATTTGAGGAAAGGAAAGCAGGTATGGCAGGACCTCGCTAAAATCCTGTCTGAATTACAGACTTCCTAGGTCTCACTTTAAAGTATGTGTGTATATTCAGTTTATGCACTTGCTTATCGGTCTGCATGTGTATGGTTCTCCCCACTGATAAAGTATGTCCCAGACTCTCCTCTCATTAAAGGCAGTGTGACGTCATTTAGACCAGTCACAGAGGAGACTGAGAGTGAGGGAGGTTAAGTGATCTGTCTCAATTTTCTGTCTGAAGTGAGATGAGAACTTTCAGCCTACCTCTTGCTTGACCAATATGCTCTTTCCTTCTCCTTTTTTTCCTCTCTGGAAATTAACTAAATCTTGCCTGAAGAATACATTGCTCTGTGGTCTTGAGCCTGGTAACCCATAAGCATTAGTAGACAGCAGATTTAAAAGGTGTTACCCTTCATTCTTCCAGACCTCAGACAAGTGTAAATGGTTGTCTTTCTGTCACAGAAAGCTATTTTTACACTCTGAGTTTGACTGAATTAAGAACACTGATGTTTATATTATGCAAATCATGATCTGTCTACTTTTCTGAATACATACTATACTTCTATAAAAAAATTTTTACACTGTTGCTTAAAATCGATAGTTCTTCTAGTAGCTCTTTTTATTCACCCTTTCCTCCAAAGTGTTTACTATCTATTGCACATACTTTGAAGAAATGGGAGTTGGATATGATGTTAGTATTCAAGGAAAAACAACACATAAGAAAATCAGTAGAAATTTTGAACAGTGGGAAATGGGTGTTTCTGTGCCTCTCTTTTTCCTGAGTCTTAGCAGTTGAACTTGTACTCTGAAGAGGTATACAAGTTGATTGTGAGAGCATTTCCCCCTGATCATTCCTCAGTGTCTGTAATTTTGGTTGCCCTCCTGACCCTGACTTCCTGGTAGCCTGTGTCTATGTCACTGTGGAAGAAGGTTGGGTCTGTTATGGTGTTCTCCCCTGGCACTGGCCAGCCCTGCCTCTGCTGACTGTCCTCCTGTTTCCTTGCAGACCCCGTGGTGAAGGAGCAGTCCCAGCCTTGTGCAGATAATGCTGTACTTTCCAGTGGTCTCACGGCGGCCCGATGAAGACTGGAAAGCGACGGGTAATGCGGCATTGATGCTTGCCAATAAAACCAACCAACCAAACACAAACCTTGAAGGAAAACTACAGTGTGATAAAAAGAAATTCTAGCCATTCCTTCTAAACGCAAAGAAGAGTAAAGACCTAAAAGTCTGTCAAAAAGAAAGAAACTCCCCAGCACTAGTCTACAGGGAACTGCTGTTTGGCAGCCTGACGATGCACATAGTTGGGTATCTGAGGGGACTTTCCCTTTGGAATGCATGGGAGATGAGAGACTCGGAGTTGTTGTACATTTACCTTTATTTAACAGGAGACCACTGTTGAATTAACCTGTTCAAGTCAACAAGCTCTGAATATCTGACTTCCTATCTATTCCACTGTGGTCTGGGTTTCCTTTGGTGAGATTCAGGCTCAAGTTTTAGCAAAATGTCAGCAGTCTATAGTGACACACCAGCCTCATTCACGAAAAGGAGATACTAAAACAGTGACAGTATTTTTTTTCTAAGCTCTTTTACAAATTCATGTTTTATGTATTTTTTTTTTTTTTAATGACATGAGCTCTCTGGGAAATGTACCTCATCCCTGCAGTTTTCTTCTAAGTGATTCATTTGGGAGCAAACTGCAGTCACTCTCACAGGAGTCCCCTTTGATGTCAGGAGGCATCACTTTAAACCTTCTGATGCCATGGACAGGTCCATCTGTCTCATCAAGAGTTGGATGCTAAGTGCATAACTTGGAGCTCAGTGTAACCTTCGTTGATCTGCCTAACCATAAAATCTTGTTGCTATTTTTTTCATGTAGCTTTTTTTTCCAGCCTCTTAAGGAAAACTTCATTTCCCAGCACATCCCTGTGTGTGCACCTATTTTAACGCACGTCTCTGAAACAAAGACTTTTTGTTCACAACCATAACTAAAGCTGGAAAGTCAGTCTTCAGGGAGGTCAGGGAGGGAGAAAGAAAAGCATCCTTATTAGAATTTATTCAGGAAAGACGGATTGGGTGAGATAAAAACAAGTACTCCCCTCCCATGCTTTACCCCTTTTTATCCCCATGAGAAACAGTTTCCCTCTGTAATCAGGGTAATCTGCGTTTTTAAGCTCTGATAGGTAATACATGAATGTGTTGGCAGAGAGAAGTCTATCTCACGTGCAGGGACTGGAGTTGTGTGGGCAGGGCCACCCACCGATAACCCGAGCGACTGGAGAGAGTAGCATACAAGGGGCTTGGGGAAAGGAGTGGAGCTGCTGGGGCAAGTATCAAAGCTTGGGATCCATTGTGCTAGCCTTCACGTTAGCAAAGGAAGCTATATTTTGTTTAAGAAAATTAAAAAAAATAGAGCTGATATCACTCTGGGGACTTGTCATCAACATGGTTTGCAAGCAGTCCCCTGACCCCAGCTGCAGGGCCGTGCTACAGCTGTGGGGACCTCTCACACTAGGCTGGAGCTCAAGGTGTCTACCACCACATCACACTTCAGGACTCCTTTATTACTATTTAATAATGCCGTACATTTTTATAAGGTTAGGGTGTTTGAAAACATCTGTTTACATTCCATATCCCAATAAAATCGTATTGGTATTGGTAGCGGGTCCTATCTCTAAATGTAGATTCTATTTTTGTTGTTTGGTCAGTGGGAACTTCAAATAAAACAAGATCCCAAAGCCAGGAAATGCATTCAGTTAAGGTTCTCATACCAATGCTACCTGCCTTCATTGCACATTCTGTATATTAATGTATACATTTGTTCTACCTGAAAATCAAAAACAAGACAGGAGCTCTTGAGTGAACCTATATTGATATGTCAGGCAGCAAAACTCAGTGTTTGGGATTATCAAAAGCCTTCTAATGTGCCCTTCTAGGCAACACCGAACTGTTGGTTATTATTTATCAGGGAGATGTGCCACTGTGTGTCTTTCCTGCCCCACCCATTTCCTCCTTTGTCACCCATTCCCTCCCCCCACCCTTCTTTTTTTTTTTTTTTTTTTAAATTGCCGGTCTGGACCAGGCAGAGGAAGCCTACTGGAGGGTCTTGGTGAAGTAGTAACCCCGTTTCTTTCTCTTGGGTCTCCCCAGAGGCAGTAAAAGCAGCTGGAGAAGAGTCAGGTGACTGACTTCTGTCTCTCCTCTGGTCATGATGTAGTAGGTGCAAAAACAGCTCACCTGCCTGTCCTTGGGTTCTGTGACTGCAGCTTGGCAAAGGAGTAATTCTTCCATTTTATGCGTACAGTTTTCTTTTCCACCACCTATACTTTTTACCTCTCTTCATGCCTTAGACATATAGAATAACTGAGTTTAAAATGCTCCTTTCTGAGTCTGTTCTTGACACCCAACTTCTGGCTGACTGACTGTGGGTGGTTCTTTCCCAAACTGAACTGAGTCTCGTCCAGACCTTTCCTCTTTTACCTATCTCCAAAACCATTTTGTGTCCAGATGGACCTAGCTCCCCTGAGATTTTAGAGTATTTACCTGGGTTAGGAGGCAGTCTTGGAGAGTTCCAAAAGAGGGATGAGAGCGTGCGTGTGTGTGAGTGAGTCTAATCTTATATTTAGACAAAGCTGTGGTAGATTTACCCACCCAATTTCCTTTTCGGTTAGCATATTATTTCTTAAATTCATCTCAGTAATTTTCATTAGACATTTTGTTTGCTTCATTACCTTGTAACAGGTTAAAAGTGCCTATGATAAGGACCTATTATTTCCTAAAGAAAAGCAAAAAAATGTGGGGAACAGGGTAGTGTTACACTGTCATCTCAGGTACTGCCTGTGTTCAAGAACATAGACCCAGTATGGTGAGAACGGAAGGTTCCCGTGCCAAATACAGATTGGTGTATCAGAGGTTATTGGCCACAGGTGAGCTTAACTGCAAGGTTTTGCTTCAGCTGAGAAATCCCATGGCGAGAGCAGAACTGATGAAGTGCGAATATTTTCATCAGGTTTGCTTGCAGTTCACTCTCCCCGTGATCCTATCATCTGGCCTGCCCCTGTCCTATCCTAGCCCCGTGGTAAGTGACCAGGTGGGAGAAGCCAATGAGTGTATAACGCAGACCAAGCATTCCCGGGTCATCTTACCACTTAGAGGAGTGCCAGAGCCAGTTCTGTGAGGCACGTGAACATCAGTCACTCTGCTGGGTCTCCTCACAGGCATTCTCCAGCACATTGGTACTCACGAGGCTCAAAGCATATGTATTCCCTTGCAAAGAAGGAAGGTGCTTTCCAACTGATTGATTAGAGGAGACGGAAGAGCTTATAATCCTTGGGGGCAGGGAGAGAGGACAGGAGAGGGGGCTGTTAAAAGAAGAAAGGGAATCAGTAAAAACAGTTGAAAGGTAGATCTTGAGGTGGGGGAACATGACTTCTTGAGGGAAGAAAGCAAGGGAGCACAAAGTTCAAGTTCTGGAACGTGCCCTGAGTTCTGGAACGCCCCCAGGATTGGTTCCAGTGGGACTGCAAGGTGGTGCTCTTGAGGCAGATGCTGAGTCCCAGAGAGAGCCAGCCCATGGCCGTGGATCTCAGTCTGCGTCTACTCAGGGAAATGACTTAGCTTCTCCCAGGTGCTGCTTTGATGAGGATGGAAGCAAAATTATTTTGGGACACAAACAATTGGAAGAATTTTTACATATGCATTGAAATGGATCTGAGAGAGCCCCGTTGACAGTCTCCTTTAATGCCAGTTCAGATTAATGATTCGTTTAGGAACCTGTGTTACTGCATGAGCACTCACAGGAAAAAGCAATCTTCCCTCCTACAAATTAACAGGAGTGGATAGTAACTGATCAGAGTCAAGGCCATTGAGATATAAACCCGAAAGCAAAAGCAGGGTCCATATGAGCACACAAGAAGCCAAAGTTTGTCAGTGAGCTTAATAAATCTAAGACTGAGTGACATCTTGCCATTAAAACTAACCCCAGGGTGGGGATGAGGGGAGGGGAGGTGGCGAGGAAACATCTGGCTTAAGAAAACCAGTAATAACATATGCTTTGGAGCTATGTGGATGTGTCAGTGAAAATGACCCCAACCAGGTATTGTAGAGGCAGGGGGAAGTGATGTTATGGGATTATACAGGTGATGCATACTTTTGTGTAGAGAATCAACAATGTGCTACAAATGTGATACTTAATCCTGAACTGCATGTATTGGGGATTGTTTTTTTTTAAAAAAAATTCATTGAATCAATAAATTAACAGTTTTTCACTTGCTGGCTTTTCTTGCTGTAAATGGTGACTAAGAGGTTGGGACAGAAATCTTGACACCCAGTGGAAAGCTTGGATAAGTCTTCAAGAAACATGGAGCCGACTATTTTCTTCTGTTTGCAGAAAAGCAACACTGCCTGGGTTGTGATCCTTTACTAATGACTACTTCAGACACAATTGACCACCTCTTTGTATCACTGGATGACTGATGTATGATTTATGTGCTGCTGCCCTTTAGAGGAAAGAAAAATGCCATGTTAAATCCTGTTTTCATAAATAAAAATGTTGATAATCACCAGCATGTTGAGAATCACCAGCCTTCCCAAGTGGGAGACAAGCCACTGCTATGAGGACCTTAAACTTGTATTTCCTGTCTCTTGGGGGAGAGGAGGAATAAACCTTGAACTGTGAAGTTGTGTGGGCGGGTGGTTGCAGTTAATCACCTTGGTGTGAAGACTTGACTTTAGCAGAAGTGGTGGGACTAGGGTGGTGTGGGGATTGTTTCTTGGTACTTGCTTCTGAATTGTATCACTCAGAACCTGCCAATCCTGCTTGGGATTGACCATTTCATTGCACAACTTTACCTTGTGGGAGCGTGTTCTGCACTTATGAAAACCTCTCCCCAGCCCCATTTCTTGCAACACAAGTGGGCACACGCCATTGTTTGGCAGATGGTGGAGTCTTTCATCAGTGCGCTTGCTTCTCACTGATCCCTCTGTGGAGTGGGATGCTTGAAAATCATCTGCTGAAGAGTCATTTGTAACCTTACGTACCATGCAGCCTTTCTCAAATACTAAGCGTAGAACCCTTCCCGTACCCAAAGAAAGTTTGGGTCATGAAATGTTTCTGTGTGACAGCTTCCCAGATACATTGTCCTTTCTCTCGGTACCCTGCCGTGGCACCGTTCTGAGCTGCTGCTTCTAGAGTTCTGCTGGAATCTCACAACCCACTCCGCTGTGCTGGACATGGAAGGAGGAACGAGGTTTTCAGGCCATGCCAGACAGCTCCTTCCAGCGGGGAGTTAAAAATATTTGAGCTCCATTTTTGCTCTTTATTAGTGAACTGGGCCCTTTCCCTCTGTAACTACAGTCATCTGATTCTTGGTCCCAAGACTTAAGTAAGTTGGTTCAGGTCTGATGGGTATCTGGAGCTGGGCTGCTGGACCTGTAGCTTGGCTTACACAGAATAGACAAGAGGCTTTGGTGCTTCTAGATTAGCGTCCTGGACCCGAGAAAAGGAGAGGGACTCGGTCACAGTAAGGCTGGGACCAAGACTGCCTCTGTGAGTGGTGATCAGAAGAGGAAGAAAAAGGGTGCTATTTGAAACCTGAAACCGGTCAGTTCTTACTTGGTTTTCCACGAAGTGCCGTGGGAAAGTCAGGCTTGTATACCATTCCCAGTGCTCCCCAAGAGAAGGGAGCCACATGCCAGTGGAGGCCTGTCCTCACTCCGGGTCAGAATGATTAATGCCATCTTTCCCCTCCTCCCATCTCTCTCCCCAGGTCTGTTGCGGTTCCTCCCACTTTTCCATAAGCAGAACAAGAACCAAATCAAACGTCTTAACGTGTGTAGAGAGATCACGTTCCGTGAGCAGACACAAAACGGTGGCAGGTTTGGCGAGCACGAACTAGACCAACCGAAGGGCAGCCCACCACCGTATATCAAACCTCACTTCTGAATGTAAAAGGTTCACACGCCTTTGGCTTCCTGTTGACTTCCTCCTGACCCAGAAAGCATGGGAAATGTGAAGGGTATGCGAAATGGTGGTTACTGTTGCTCCCCCGCGCCCCTGGCTCGTCCCCGTGGCCGCCTGTTTTTTCCAGCAGACCATGCTAACTACCTGACCACAGACTCCAGTGGGGGCACGGGGCGTATATGGCATGATGGGCGGTTACATATTATAATTTTAAAAGTATATATTATTGAATAAAAGGTTTTAAAAGAAATGTATGGAGAGTTTTCAGTGCGGAAGGGGCCATTAAACGAGACCTGTGGCCACAGAGGACGGAGAGAGAGAAGGGCATTTGAGCCAGGTTCTAGCCAGAGGGAAGAGGGCCAGTCCCAGAGGTGAGGAGGGCCATTTCCAGCACGCTCTTGACAGACATGAGAAGTTGAAGAGGTATGTGAACCAGTCCTGGCAGTGGGAGACCGCAGGTGATTCCAGCAGACTTGGCGAGCCAGGAAAGCCAGGCCTCGGCCTCGCCTTGAACGCGTCCGTCTCCCTGGACCCCTCCTTCCAAAGCAGGTGAGTCAACCAGACATTTACGTGGTAGGTAAATGTCACCTCTAGTGAACTCAGGACGCTGCCTTAGCCCATTCTTTGCTTTCCCTTTGCGCATCACCGTGTTCCATTCCACCTCCCAATACTGCTCACCACCCCGCCACGCCCCCTTCCGAAAAAGCATCTTACCTTGGAGGCTGGTTGAGTCTGCTGCCCTGAGGCAGGGGAAGGGGTTGGGTCTGGGGTTCAGATTATCCCGAAGCTCCCGTGAATGGGAGGAGAAGCAGCCCACTCACAGGTGAAAGAAGGTGGAATAGAAGCACCAGGTGTGTCTGTTAAGTGAGAAAACGAAACCTGTTTTACAAATGAGATTCCCTGGCACCCTCAGTCCTCTCCCAGGACAGCTGTGCCACGGGGAGGTGAAAGCAACAACCTGGTGGCTGCCCAGCCTTGTGTCTGGCTGAGGCCTGCGTCCTCCCACCGCCTGTAAAGCAGAAGCGGCGGGCAGACCCGACACCTGGGCAGCTAGACGGGGCACCCGCTAGTTCTCCACAAAAGCCACTGGTCTGCCCAACATCCCTTCTCCTGTCTTCTCTGCTGCTTGTCCTGAACAGGTGACTATGGGAACCCAGGTGTGGACGCTCACAGTTTTTGAAGCAATTATAGGGGGAAAGCAAAGAGGTCCCTCAGGGCCACCATGGCGTCAGTGTCCCTTGGACCAGCTCCTGTTGTATCCAAGCCATTCCTCAGGTGTGGGAGCTCAAGACTGTGCCTGCCCCCAGACACCAGCGAGTAAGGGCCCGCAGGCCCCCAACCAGGTGACAGGACACCGAACGTATGGACTTGGTCCTTTCCAGCTCCATCACCAGCCTCGTATTCTCAAGCGGTCTCTCTCATGAGGCCCTTTTTGACCCAAGGCTCTGTAAACTTCTTTTGGTCTCCCACGTGTCTGAGACAGCATCTCAATACCTTGTTTTAATGAGCATGTCCCTGAAACTCTTAGGAACGTGGTACTTCATATGTGTGTGTCAATCTACATAGCATGTTATCACCATGTTGACCCACTGGCGTTCGAGGGCCTTCCCCGACAGGGAGGGTCTCTTCAGAGCACATACACGGTCGACTGGCTTGGGAGTTCTTTAGATGCCATGCAGAACTGAAACGCTAGCTTTATCCAATTTCCCTTCTCAACCAGTGGGAAAGTCTTATTTTCCAAAAACCTCTCAATCAAGATAAACTTGGGTTTTGTGGATGATAATTGTTGGGTAGGAGAGTGCTCAGTTGTAGGTAGAAGGTGAAGGAAGAGTTTTTGCTTAGGTTGTTTTGGCCTTGAGAGAAGGAGACAAGGAACCCACTAAACCAAGAACAGTCTGAAGCTCATCCACAACGTGCTTGGAAATTCAGAACATCAATCACGTCTTTCAGTAGTCCTGCTTGTATTGGGATTGTCTAAAGTAATATTTATTGACTTTTCTTGATTACCAAAGTAATATATATGTTCATGGTAAAAAATTCAAATGTTACATAAAAGTAAATAATGACAGCCTCACCCTAACCACATACCCACACATCCAAAAACTCTTCCCTGCCTTGGAGGAAACCACAGTTAAATTTGGCATGTATTTTTCGACTATTTTCTATGCATTTACTAACATTTTAAAATTATAATGATTTTTATTTGACAGGTAGTCAGCTTTTACATTCTTTTTCTGCAACTTGTGCTTTCACTTAGTTGGGAAAATTTTACTGTTATCATGTATAGATCTACCTCACACCCCTTTTCATGGCTGTATAGCATTCCATTGTATAATGTACCACAGTTGAAGCAATCCCTTATGGATAGATGCTTACCAGTATTGTTGCAATGAACAAATTTGCACATACATTCTTACACAGTCTGTATGTTTGTGAGATAAAATCTTTTCAAAAAAAGAATTACTGTGCCATATGCTTTTTTTCTTTCTTCCTTTTTTTAGCAAGGGCATTGTTGAAATTCAGAGAAAGTAGTCTTCCATTGCTTTCTCTCACTGGTGTAGGTTGGCACCATGATGCCTTTAGCTATGGAATTCTTGTGGGGCTCTGACAGGCACTTGGGGCATGGTGTCCAAGGTCTATGAGCTTTCCAGGGACCTACAGAATATTTGAGACTTGAAAAAAGGGTGTTGACTCTAACATAAGAAAATTGCAAAATAAAAATTTAATAAATGTAAGTAAATGTCTCTCCGATCCTGTGAACTGAGAATTCCAAAAAAATTACAGGGAAAAAAAGTTATCTTAAATATGAAAAATGGCTGCCTTTTAATGTTTGAAATGCTATGGGGATGCCTTCAAAAGTAACCATGCAGAGGGCTGGTAAATGTTTTAAAATATCCCTGGCCTGAATGGTCTGGGTGTTGGAATGGATGAGCAACTCTTTGCAGAATATTCTACAGACTTTTAAAATAACATGCATCTCAAGTGCATTGTGCTAAGTGAAGAAGCCAGTCTCAAAAGGCTGGATGATTCTATTTATATGACATTCAGGAAAAGGCAAAGCTGTGGGGATGGAGAACAGACCCGTAGTTGTCAAGGGTTAAGGTTGGGGGGTGGGGGGTTTGACTACAAAGGGATAGCATAAGGGAATTTGGGGGTGATGGAGCTGTTCTGTATCCTAAATGTGGCAGTGGTTATATGACTTGGTACCTTTCTCAAAACTATACCAAAGGGACTTCCCTAGTGGCGCAGTGGTTAAGAATCCGCCTGCCAATGTAGGGAACATGGGTTCGAGCCCTGGTCTGGGAAGATCCCACATGCTGCAGAGCAACTAAGCCCGTGCGCCACAACTACTGATGCTGCACTCTAGAGCCCGCGAGCCACAACTACTGAGCCTGAGTGCCACAACTACTGAGCCCGTGTGCCACAACTACTGAAGCCCAAGCACCTAGAGCCCGTGCTCTGCAACAAGAGAAGCCACCGCAATGAGAAGCCCTCACACCGCGGCAAAGAGTAGCCCCTGCTCGCTGCAACTATAGAAAGCCGGAGTGCATCAATGAAGACCCAACACAGCCAAAAATAAATAATAAATAAATAAATTTATAAAAAAAAAAAAAACTATACCAAAAAGAGTACATTTTCCTGTATTTAAGTTTAAAAATAAATTTTAAAAAATAACAATAACATGCAGGGTCCCAACACAGTCCCCTTTGAACTTCACTCTCAGATTAGCAGGAGCTTCATCTGCCCGCCACTGGCTCTTTTAACGATGTCTTTGGATATAACCACTGAGCTGGGATTCAGCAGTCCTCCATCTGCTAGCTGAGCACCCCAGTCATTTGGGCAGTCTTCCATCTTTGCTCCCAGATAAGGGGTGATTCTCTAGGCACAACCCCTCACCTCATTCCTATATCTCCCCATTTCCATCAGCAGGGAGGGGTGAAGAATAATCTCTGCCTTACAGTGTGTGGCAAGGCCCTTGTGTCCTTTAGTGACCAGGTGCTTGGAGTTTCTGGTCTCAGACTGACATAAACAGATGCTGTCCACTGGATTTTAGCAAGTAACCAGGGCTTTTGTGCTCTAAAAGGGATTCTTGGAGTTCTGGGTGTTTTATATAATATCTTAGTTATTAAAGCTGTACATTTTGGGATTTCCCTGGTGGCACAGTGGTTAAGAATCTGCCTGCCAATGCAGGGGACACGGCTTCGAGCACTGGTCCAGGAAGATCCCACGTGCCGTGGACCAACTAAGCCCTTGAGCCACAACTACTTGGCCTGTGCGCCTAGAGCCCGTGCTCTGCAACGAGAAGCCACCGCATTGAGAAACCCATGCACCGCAACAAAGAGTAGCCCCCGCTCACTGCAACTAGAGAAAACCTGCACGCAGCAACGAAGACCCAAAGCAGCCATAAATGAATAAATAAATAAATTTATTTATATAAAAAAAAGGAAAAAGCTGTATGTTTAAAAACCTATTTTGTCTTGTGGCTACAAATCTTGTTATAACTACAAACTGGTTGGTTTTGTATGTAAATTTGAACATTTATTTTGGTTAATCTTTGATACTCAATTAATTCAAAACTTAATGGGTTAAACCATAAACATTGCTCACATACTTAATCTAGTTTCCTTAGACAATTTCAAAGTAAACCACGTATTTAATCGGTCTGATTTGCACAAACACTTCCAATAGCTAATATGAAAGGCCTAAAATCCGCTGAAATCTTCCTAAGCATTCAAATACTAACATATCGAAGTCTAAACTCATAGATTTAATCAATCAAATGTTGTTTACAAACTTAGTTAAATTTTCTTAGCATTTTAAAACTAAAATTGCAGACCTAATTTCAAATTCCTTTAAGCATTTCAAATTAAATTCAAAGTACCATATCCTCTAATCCTCTAAATGAGTTAACTATTTCAAATATCTTAAATAACAAAATATCACAATAATCAAACTTATTCCTCTGTTTGACATGGATTACTGATATTATGAATTTGATTCACTTCCCATAGTCTCTGTGTGTATTCTGACACTTATCCCACCAAGGTGAGATATTCTATCTAAACTCAGGACTGTGATTCGTTCATGGTCAGAGATTCTGGGCCGGGGACAGAATTCCTTGCTGCTTCTGCAATGGTTCTAACCAAACTGCAGGTTAACAAACTAAGCCCCTTCTTTTTTTTTTTTTTTTGGCTGCAGTGGGTCTTTGTGCGCGGGCTCTCTCTAGTTGTGTCATGCAGGGGCTATTCTTCGTTGCAGTGCGGTGGCTTCTCTTGTTGCAGAGTATGGGCTCTAGGTGCTCAGCCTTCTGTAGTTGCAGCACGCAGGCTCAGTAGTTGCAGCACGCGGGCCCTAGAGTGCGCAGGCTTCAGTAGTTGTGGCTCGCGGGCTGTAGAGCGCAGGCTCAGTAGTTGTGGCGCACGGGCTTAGTTGCTCTGCAGCATGTGGGATCTTCCCAGACCAGGGGTCGAACCCGTGTCCCCTGCATTGGCAGGTGGATTCTTAACCACTGCACCACCCGGAAAGTCCCCATCTATTGTTGATGGACATTTGAGTTGTTTCTAGTTTAGGGCTATTATAAATGACATTGCTAAGAACATTTCTGTACATGTATTTTATGGACATAAGCAAGCATTTCTGTTTGGTACCCAGCATTAGAATTTCTCAGTCACAGAGTATATATATGTCTAGATTCAGTAGACATTATCAAATAGTTTTCCAAAGTGGCTGAACCAGTTTATACTTCCATCAAGAAGGTATGAATGTTGGCTTCCCTGGTGGTGCAGTGGTTGAGGATCCGCCTGCCAATGCAGGGGACACGGGTTCGATCCCTGGTCCGGGAAGATACCACATGCCACGGAGCGACTAAGCCCGTGCGCCACAACTACTGAGCCTACACACCACAACTACTGAGACTGTATGCCGCAACAATTGAAGTCCGCGTGCCTAGAGCCCCTGCTCCACAACAAGAGAAGCCACTGCAATGAGAAGCCCACTCACTGCAACGAAGAGTAACCCCTGCTTGCAGCAACCAGAGGAAGCCCACATGCAGCAACAAAGACACAACACAACCAGAAATAAATTAATTAATTAAATAAATTTATTTTTTTTAAAAAAGTTATGAATGTTCCAGTTGCTCCACATCCTCCCTATAAGCGGGTATTGTCAGTCCTTTTAATTTTAGCCATTCTGGTTGATCTACAGCAGTGTCTCATGATTTAAATTTGTATTTTCCTGATGACAAGATATGGTGAGCATCTTTCCATATGCTTATTGGTCATTTGAATATTTTCTTTTGTTTTTCAAAATTGGGTTTTCTGTCTTTTTCTTATTAATTTGTGGGAGTTCTTTATATATTCTGGATAAAAGATTTTTTTTTGTCTGGTGTATGTATTGCACATACATCCTCCCAGATTGTGGTATGCCTTTTCACTTTCTTAATCTTGTCTTTTAATTAACAGACTTTTAAAATTTTAATGACATTCAATTTATCAATATTTTCTTTTATGTTAGTACATTTTGTGTCCTATTTAAGAAATCTTTGTCTACCTCAAGGTCTTGAAGATATTTCTAAGGTTGTTGTTTTTAAATTAAGACCTTATTTTTGGAGCAGTTTTAGGTTCACAGTAAAATTGAGGGGAAGGTACACATTTTCTATATATTTCCTGCCCCCACACATGCATGGCCCCCATTATCAACATCCCCCACTAGAGTGGTACATTTGTTATAATTAATGGGCCTACACTGACACATAATAATCACCCAAAGTCCATAGTTTATATTAGAGTTCACTCTTTGTGTTTTACATTCCATGGATTTGGACAAATGTATAGTGACATGTATCCATCATTATAGTATCATACAGAATGTTTTCACTGCCCTAAAAATCCTCTGTGCTCTATTCATCGTTCCCCACCCCCCTACCCCTGGAAAGCACTGATCTTTTTATTGACTCCATGCCTTTTCTAGAATGTCATATAGTAGAAATCATACAGTATATAGCCTTTTTGTATTGGCTTCTCTCACTTAGTAACATGCATTTAAGTTTCCTCCATGTTTTTTCATGGCTCGATAGCTCATTTTCTTTTTTAGTGCTGAATAATATTCCACTGTCTGGGTGTACCAGTTTATTTAGCTGTTCACCTACTGAAGGATGTCTTGGTCACTTACAAGTTTTGGCAACTTTGACTAAATCCGCTATAAACATCTGTGTACTGGTGTTGATATGGACATAAGTTTTCAACTCCTTTGGGTAGATACCAAGGAGTGGCGTTGCTGAATCCTATAAGAGTATATTTAGTTTTGTAATAAATCTCCAAGCTGTCTTCCAAAGTGACTGTACAATTTGCATTCCCGCCAGCAATGAATTCCTGTTCCTGTGGTTCCACATTCTAACCAGCATTTGGTGTTGTCTGCGTTCAAGAGAGCAGAATTAAAAAATCCTGCAATAGACTCAGGTGCACATGAAAATCTACTGTACAGTAATTGTGTTTCCCCCTAGGATATTTTGAAAAATTTAATAACCTTAAGGGATAAATTGTTCACTGACCTGAATTATACAGAGTCCTCAGAAATCATCCAAAAATAACAGCTTTGTATAAACATTTTTGACTTTCTGCTGTAATAAGATCCATATTTTTCCTTCTGTCTGGAAATTCTGGTTGGACTATTCACGGCATTGCCATGAGGATTAAATGATTTAATAAAGGCACTCTATTATATGCCTGACACAAAATAAATGCTCAATTGATGTTAGGAATTATTAGTTATTACAATGATGACATTAGTTGTTACAGTGAAGTTAGCTGCAAACTCCTTTTCTGTCAGCCACAATACCCAACACAGGTCTGAACACAGAGTAATATCCAGGTAAGTGCTCAGTGAGTGACTGGTTTCCGACATTTGGGATTTCTTCCACACTTGAAATACCATAGCTTATTTTATGTCTTTTTAAAAATGTTCTAGGGCTTCCCTGGTGGCACAGTGGTTAGGAATCTGCCTGCCAACGCAGGAGACGTGGGTTCGAGCCCTGATCTGGGAAGATCCCACATTGCCAAGGAGCAACTAAGACTGTGTGCCACAACTACTGAGCCTGTGCTCTAGAGCCTATGAGCCACAACTACTGAGCCCATGTGCCACAGCTAGTGAGCCTGTGTGCCTACAGCCTGTGCTCCACAACAGGAGAAGCCACCACAAGCAGAAGTCCGTGCACCGGGACGAACAAGATTAGCCCCTGCTTGCCGCAACTAGAGAAAGCCCGTGAGAAGCAATGAAGACCCAACTCAGCCAAAAATAAAAATAAATTTATTTTTAAAAATTCTAAGAATTAATTGATTTTTTTAAAAAAAACAGCTGTTGATCCAACTCAACCAACTCAACTTTTTTTTTTTTGCGGTACGCTGGCCTCTCACTGTTGTGGCCTCTCCCGTTGCGGAACACAGGCTCCGGACGCGCAGGCTCGGTGTCCATGGCTCACAGGCCCAGCCGCTCCGCGGCATGTGGGATCTTCCCGGACCGGGGCATGAACCTGTGTCCCATGCACCAGCAGGCGGACTCTCAACCACTGCGCCACCAGGGAAGCCCTCAACTTTATTTTAATTGCATTAATTTCTGCTTTTATCCTAATGTTCAAGCCTTGTTTTCTAATCATGCATTTAAGGCGATAAATTTTCCTCCAAGTATTGCTTTGACTTCATCCCACAAGTTATGTGGAGTATTCATAACATAACGATCCTGTCAATAATTAAAGCAGATGCCTATAAGGCATTTAGCACAGTTAGTGCGCAATACTGGTTAGCTGCTTTAACCTTATCCAGTACTCGGCCAACAAGTATTTATCTGTCATTCTCAGGACACCAGGTAAGCTTATCCGAGCCACCTTCCGTGCCTTTCCTCACTTTTCTTTTGCCTTTGTAACTCCTCCTAGCCCCTTAGGGGGCGGGGCCTGGCCTTCACGCGCTTTGACCCCACCCCCGCCAGGTTTCCATGACACTACGTAGCTTCTAACGACATATTCTATAATCCTGTCTCCTTCCGCTTTCTAAAAGCAGCTATGGGACCACGATGGAAAAATAGTCCCTTGGCAAAGGAGTTCTTTTCACGAGGAGGCGGAACTAGGGCGGGGCTTAAGCGGAAGGAACAGGAAGTCTGTGAGCCCTGTGGCGGGATTGGGCTCAGCGCTCTCAGGGGGCGGAGGGATCCATCGCAGGCGGCGGGCGGCCACCGCCTCCATTTAAGGAGGGGAGAACGGTGCGGGCGGCAGTTGCTGTGGTTTCCGTGTTGAGGTGGCTTAGTTTTTACGGGAGCTGAAGTTCACGGACGCAGCGTCGCGTGTCCAAGTCCAGCTGTCTGTGGCTACCGATCGGGAGGTCAGGAGCGCAGCGTCCTTTCTTCGGACTAGGGCCAGCTCCCTGTTTTCCCTTCGCCACTTGGTGCCAATATTTAGGTCGTCTTCGGCGCGGCTGAGGAGAAGGCCGCGGGCGAGATGTTCAAGAACACGTTCCAGAGCGGCTTCCTTTCTATCCTCTACAGCATTGGCAGCAAGCCCCTGCAAATCTGGGACAAAAAGGTCAGGGGCTGGGGGCGGCGGCGGCGGGGCGGGGGCCCGGGGCTGGGCCCGGGGTAGCGGCTAGTTGTGTCGAACTGGCGCCTGGGGGAGGCCGGGCGGTCTCTGCTGTCTCCTGTCCCCAGCCTGGCGTGACTGAGGCGCGAGGTGGGGGCGTCGTGTAAGCCGCGGGGGCTGCATTGTGGGGTGGGCGTGCCTGGGGTTTAAGTGTCCTGCGGCAGTAGTGTGGTTAGGACAGTTGCCCCTCGCGGCAGACTTCACTGGGCCAGTCGGTTCCTCAGCCTCGGTTTCCGCATCTATATGGTGGGGTCGATAGTGCACGTCTCACGGCATGAAAAGCGTAAACTCACGTGAGGTTGCTTCGGGAACGCGCAGATGAAAGGAACCGCTGTGGAATGGAACGCGCAGATGAAAGGAACCGCTGTTCACTATTTCACAAATATTTACTGATATCCTGTGTTGTGCCAGGCACTGTGCTGGGCACTAGACACAGAGCCTTTGTTCCAGGCCCCCTTATAGAGGCACAGCCAGAACTCAGTTATGTTTGGGTTTCATTCATTTGCTCCCTTCCTCCCACTGATCCCAGCCAAGCCGGAATTCGGTGGCCTTTGGCACCTGCTCCACACTCACTGTGACTTGGGGTCTGTACTCTGCCTTCAGTGGCTGATCTCCATCAGAGAGATTGCAAAATGGTGATAAAGTGTTGTCTGGGTTAACAAGCTGAACGCCAGGTACAAGCCTCATCATCTTTATTCAGGCATCCACTAGATGATGACTTTCACTGACTCTGGGAGATGGTGACCCTGTCCACTTTTTGGAGATGTTGATTGGGGGCATGTGTGCCTAGCAATCTATGAGTTGGTCTGC
Source organism: Grampus griseus (assembly GCF_964374135.1). Lineage (NCBI taxonomy): Eukaryota > Metazoa > Chordata > Mammalia > Artiodactyla > Delphinidae > Grampus > Grampus griseus. The sequence goes on along the minus strand of NC_139013.1, from coordinate 31,895,419 downwards.
ATTTAATTACTTTGATATTTCCTTTCTCATGCAAATTCCCAGTCATCTGTACCTTTTTTGAATATAAGTTAATATAAAGCACTGTACATTGGAAGACAGGTGATTTAGGGTATAACCTTAGTACTGCACTCCTTCGGGGACAATGGAGAGAGGTGGTGTGTTGAATGCTGTTTTTATAGAGAAGAATGTAGGATAATCTAAATAAGCAGTTCATTGGTAATGAGGCCAAGAATTTTGGATATCATCTCAGAACAATTCCCTGTCTTCCCTTATCCACAGGTGAAGGTTTGGGGCCACATAGAGATTAGGAGAGAACATGGACAGCCTTCTGCCTGTTGCCTCTAGGGAATTCTGCTTTCTGAGAGCAGCTTTGGGGATGGTGTGTTCACAATGTCATTTTTATAAGATAGTTGAAAGATCTGAATGTAATGAGTTTGGCCTTATGCATGTGTGAGAAATCTGACCAGCTCTCCTCTTTCACAGTGATTCTGTCCACAAACTAGAGCTAATGCCAAGAGTTACTTATTACCCAAGAGAGCAGTTCCTTAACTGTTTTCCTACATTTTACTGAGTTTTTCAGTTCCATGGTTTTGTTCACATTGGAATAAAAAACACTTTAAACTCTGAAATTGTACCTCTACAAAGAGAACCCGGAATGAGTGTACCTGGGAACTTTGTAAAGATGATGGCTTCTCAGCTGTGGCTTGACTTAATTTTGGACTGTCCAAAGGCAAGGAGAGAGTGGATTGTATGCCAGTTGAATTTGGGATTGTAACCAAAGTGTCAATATGAGGCAATTGATATAGAGAATGGGGCTTGATCTAGGAGGAGAGGTTTTCAGAGCAGGTCAGAGAACTTACCAACACAAAGAATTCCAGTGGTAGAGAGGCCTCAGCATTTCTATCAGGTGAAACTTTTCTCAGAGTTGCCCCATTTTAACCCTTCTGGGCTTGATCTTTTGTAGTGTGTTTTATTTTTCAAATGCAGCTTTTTGAGTAGTCAACATGTTTGCACACGGAATATAAAAGCAGAGTAACCATGGTGCACTGTGTCCCTTAACAACGCCACTAGAGGTCGGATGGTACCCTAATAACATAAACCTGTGTGAAAACATTGTTAGAAGATCGACTGGCAGGGTTACATGGAGTAAATTAAGCAGACATTTTGGCAAAGAAAACCTTTAGAGGAACACTCATTTTAAGCAAAATTCTCATAATAGTAAAAATAAATTATATGTTTCTACTCTTCTTATTTAGACTAGATTGAAAAGTGTTTATCTGTGAACTTTTCCCCCTTGAGGCAAGAGAAGGAAAGGGAGGAAGAAAGGAAAGTTTGGGGCCAGATCCATAGGCTTTGGTGTATGTGTTCCTTTACTCAGCTGTATTATAAAGTCCTCAGAAAGTGTTGGGAATGCAGTCCAGAAGGGGAAACACTGGGAACTGATATTCTTATCAAAGATTTATTGAGCAACAGCAAAGTGACAGGCATTGTATAGATTTGGGGAGATACAAAGTTAGGGAAGAGAAGACATTTTCCCCACTCCCATGATTCCGAATAAGGCAAAGTTGTAATAAGGGCAAAGTTTGATGGAGGGAGGGAAGGACTGTCCACATTTATCTAGAAATGACCCTACCCTCTGCTAGTAGGTACATATTGGCTATAAGTGCCTGTTTTTAGTTGTTACATATTTTGATTTCACAAAACTTTACTATTCTCCTTCCTGAGTTTATGGAGAGAGAATTTCTGTTATTTGTTTACGGTGAAGAGCAGTCTTTGAAAACTTAGGTTTGGCTTCATTTAGGCTCTGTGTCTCCTTATGAATATGAGGAGTGAATGCCATATTCATAATAACAGTTAATTTGCATATTCATTTTGGGGGTGTGGCTACATTTGCAATACCTGCATTTATCTGACACTCTGAAGTTCTCAGCCCCTCCCCATCTCATCCTTCAAATCTCAGCTTAATTTAAGTTCCCAATGTAATAATGTTTATGTCTCCTGTGTGCTCCTGTGGCGCGCTGAATGGCAGTTGCCTATTTATTGTATATCTCCCACTAGACTACAGGTTCCTTAGGGGGAAGAATAGTATCTTACCTTGAAACTCCAGTGCCAGAGTGTGGTCAGACACCTTGGATTTGCGTCCTGGCTCTGTCATATGTCCTGTGCTGTGTAACCTTGAGCAAGTACTCAACTACTCAGTTCTCTCATCTTGTAATCCACCTCCTTCTCATGGTTATGGAGATTAAATGAAGATGTATATAAATGCTTAGCAACAGTTATGGCACACATTATTAAATAGGGCAGGGAACTGAGGCATTTGCTCAAGAGTAAGTGAAAAATTTATAACTGAGCCCAATATTCAGATGCCTAGGAATAGGAAGTACAGTAACTCCAGACTTCTGAAATGAGAATAATTTAGTCAGTGTACCATGGCTTTCCCTATCCAAAACTTTAACATGGCTCTAAGGCCACACAGACTGTGGTCTGGTACCTGCTTAACTAGTTCTCCAGGCTGATGTCCCCCAGGATCCCCCTTCTAGTATTGACCTCCTACTGAACTGAAAGAAGTCTATTCTCTCCTGCTTTAGGCTTTTGTACTTGCCGGCCCCTCTCCTGGGACCCACTCCTACCCCTTCTTCATTAGTCTCTAGGTCTCAGCTCAAAGGTACCTCCTCAGGTTAAGTTAATTTATATCCACTTATAGAACCTCTACTTCCTTCTCATCATACTTGAAATTAGCTTCTCAAGATCTGTATTCCTGGCTGGACAGTAAGCTTCCTGATAGAGACCTTTGTAATTTTTCAAACCAAGAGTTTAGCAGAAATTAGGGATTTCTTAATGCTCCCTTAACTTCTGGGATCAGCAAATACTACATTATTAAAGGACTTTTTATGTTTAATGTAAACATTACTTCCGGTTTGTAAAGAAAATACCAGGAGGTTCTTTTCCCACTTATGCCTGTGTAAAACATGTAACTTTCAGACTTTACTGGTAATACCCTAAAAATCTACTACATGAGATTGTTAACTCATACAAGCTTCTCTTTCTTTCTGCTCACCTTGTCTTTCTCTGCTGCTGATCCTTCCCATTCCCAAACGAAATATTAGAACCAGAGTTTTTGTGGCTGTTGCTGGAAAATATTAGATTCCCATTCCCAGTTCCTAATTTTAAAAATGAACAAAGTCTCTCTCCAGAAAAAAAGTTCCCACACCCTAACTTTTAATTAGCAAACCTTGTTGGTACATGTTAAATTTCTAGTAGTAGAATTGAGAGCATTTGGACATGAAAGTACTAAAACTATTTTTTTTCAGATTATCCCTGGGTCAATCTGGGGATGTTATTCATTTTTCCAAAAAATAGCTTTTACTATAATTGGGCAAAGGCCTGGGTTTTAGTTACACTTGCCCTTTCAAGGCATTCTTAGGAAGAGACTGGTTAGCAATACATATAATTGTCCTTACTAAAGGGTTGTTTGTAAATGTCCAAAGTTGCCTGTCTGCTGTTTGGATAGTCCCTGTTACATGCCGCAAAGGAAGAGAAGCCTTTACTCCACTGGAGCCTACAAGGCCCAGGGCTTGAGACAGAGCTATGCCCAGCTCTCCCCACAGAGGTCTCCCTCTGCCTGTTTTCTGACTTAGAGCCCAGCCCCTAGCTCAGGGCAGAAACTTTCCTGCTGAAATGGACAGCTCTAAAGGCTTAATGTAAATTGGAACATGTGTCATTAAGACTAGGATGCCAGATGGCTGAGGGCTCAGCTGTCTGCCAGGATAAGTGGGTGGAGCCACAAAAAAGAAAGGTGGGAGTGGGGAACGGATACAACTCGTGTTATTTTTAAAGCACTTGACGAAATATAGAGCATTGGCCAGCTTCCTCCCTATCCCAGTAGTATTTTCCCCGCTCAGCTTTGACTTTCCTCCCTGGGGCTTACATTGGGGGGAAAAAAATCAGTGTTCTTTATTAGTTGTCCCAGCAACCATGGAAAGCCTGGGAGAGTGATTGCAAAAAAGGGCTTGAAGGTTCCCTTCTTGGTGCCTGCAGAGGCTGAGAACCATTCTGATTGTTAATTGCCAGTAGCCTGGGTTCTGAAGCTTCTAAAGTACCTCCACCTCATAGTTGGGGCCCGGGGGTGGGGGAGGGGAGGAGATCATGAAATTAAAAAATGTAAGATTGGCTTTATTTATTATCATTATTTTGGAGGAATAAAACACTCATAGGCCACACTACAGGAATGTGTCATGAAATAAAAAAATTAGCAAGTCAAAAACAATAGGCACTTTCTAATTTAGAGAGGGAAGTAAAATAAAACCTACTTCCACCATGTGCAATAAATGCTGACCAGTTCATTTTATCTTCATTTCAAAGCCAGGCCTGCCTAGTGGCCTCTGAACTGGAAGAAGCTAAGGAAAGGAAGTTGATACTTTCTGAGTCCATGTGTCTTGTTATACATGTTTGTCAGAAGCTGGACTGGGGAGGGGCTTGCTTCCTGGAAGACCTTTACAACTTAAGGCAGTGACAGCCAGATTGCCAGAGTGGTTGGGAGGCCTTGCCCCAAATTGTCCACCTCTCTTTCTCCTTTGATCGTAGTTTTAGAGCCTAGAGAGAAGTTTGGGGACGTTTCCCACCCATATCTCTGGTTAATTGCACCCCTGGCCCCACTCCACTCTTCTTCCAGTGAATTTGTATTTACAGCCCTTTGAACTTAATAAAGAAGAAAAATCATAATTCACTAAGAAATCACCTTAATTTGATTTTAAAGCTCTGGCAGCTTGTGATATGAGAATACTTTTCTTCTTTGAGGACTGAACTTTCTCCTTGGGCAAAGCTCTATTTAGACTGTTCTCGCCACTAAGCAGGTTAAAACTCTAGAGAGACTGTTGGGCATTCCTTCGAAAAAGCTGCCTTTTCCCCCTCTGGGTTCTCGTGTTTTACGGGCTATGTTAATTAATTTTGTAAGAATTAAGTTTGTGCGTGTGGTAGTTTATGTGTTGTGAAAGGAATTTCTCTTAAGAAGTTACTGACAGTCCAACTGAAAGTTAGTTTGCCCCTGGGACAGAAGTGTAAGAATACACAGAGTCTGTTTTGGCTTTTAGTCTGTTGGCTTCTGTGTGCAGTGTAAGGCATTGTTTTCTTCTGTAAAGACCTGAGTAGTCACATTTACTGGAGTGCTATAAACTTTGAGATGGGCAGAAGGCAAACGTCCTTAACATTTCCTCCCTGTGAAACCTGGCTGGGTTTTCTGGAGCTGAGGGAGGCTTACACCTCTCTGACTGTAGTCAGAGAGACCTTCCAGGATGTAAGATCTGAGGTCCCAATTACAATGTTGGCTAAATTGCAACGTGTTGCCTTTTAACAATAGTAGTCTTTGGACCCTAATTACTTAATCCTTTCAATTTAACCATCTGTTCGGTTTGTTGCATTCGGTACCTTTTTAAGAAAGAATGAAGTTATAGAGAATAATTAGTGGTATGTTATATAATTAGTATTTGCATCTTGTTGGGATACTGTCAGCTCTTATCAGTCTGCCTGCAACATATTATATGGAAAAATTTCTTGATGAATTCCTCCTTTACCAAGAAGTCTGCCTGATTTTCCACAGCAGCTGTGGGCTAGCAAATAGAGGAGGAATATTGCCACTTTGGGAGCATTTATGTGGGGAATGAGGTGGGCAGTGTTGGCATGTGCTACAAGTCTTTGTGATCCAAGTCTTTGTGCTTTTAATCTCCCTTGGAAAGAGGCCCAGAATTCAAAGCAGGAGGGCATTGGATGTCGCCAGCTTTGTTTGAGAAGCACTTCAATGTGATGTTTGTGACTTGAGAATCCAGAAATGCTACACTGGCAGAGATCTGGGGCCCATCCACTCAGCATTCTGTCTCTGACAGTGGGTACCAAAGGATGATTTGTGGGAAGTCATTCTTTATGCTAGTAACCTCACTAGCGTGATATACCTTAGGATCTCTGGCTTCCCATAATAGCCCATGGTGGCCAGGAATTTTTGAAAAATCCTCCTTGAATCTCTTCATATGTGCCAACTCTTAGGATGACAGATTCCAGAAGTCAGCAAATATTTGAATGCTTAGTTTATGCCTAGCAGACTACTAAGCACTATAGAACATATAAATGATGTTTAATACTTGGTCCTTACCCTTCAGCTTATACTTTTTTGAGGAGACAAGACTCAGTTGCATCTGGCAGAAAAAGATGGGCAGTGATATCAGATGTTACCTGGGGAATACCAAGCACACCACAAGTGGATCAAATTAACAGGAACAGAGCACGCAGAGACTGATGTCTAAAGACAGAATGCCATGTTATTAATAATTGTGTTGAACAATACAACTATCAGACTCAACGCTGTATTCTCTCCCCATATGCAAGTCTCATGGAAAGCCACATGATGAGTTGTTGAATATGACAGCACAGGCAGCCGTTTTCACTATACCTAGTAAAAAACCACATGCTTGTCATTCTGATGCATCAGGTTCTAAACCTGGTTGATCTTTTTCATGTTTTAATACATTCAGCCCTAACAGTCCAGCCCTGTCTCAGAAGTGCCTTTGCATGTCTCTGCTCTGTCCATATAAGGTGCTTGGATGTAATGCTTGAAGATAATTGTGCTTTCCTAAATATGTTTTGAGAGGAGGAATCCGTATCGAATATTGATTCCTCTCCATCATATTCCCCCTACATATGCAGCAAACAATGCAAAACAATGTAGGATGAAGTGCTAAATTATGTAGTCTAGGCTACATGAGCAAGAAAAATGAATCAGAGAGAAGAGAGGTCAGTGTAGGCTGAAAATGCTAAAGAAGGCTTCTGTGTGCGGCACAGATGGGACTCGAATTCATACTTGAAAAAGTAGAAACTTAGGGAAAAGAAGACAAGGAAGCATGAAGTAGAAGTAAACCTGGGGTACTAATACGTTCGGTTTTTGGTTGCTACCCTCCCTCTCAGTGACACTCAGCACTTGACCTTTCTGGCCAGAGAACTATGTGAGGCAGTGGAGGGCAGTGGAAAGCCTGGCGTTAATCCTGCCCCTCTTACTTAGGGTCTGTCGTCTGCACTCCCTGAGTGTCAGTGTCCACGTCTGTAAAGTGGAAGCAACACCAACGACCTTGTGATTTTTGTTGTTGTTGTTAGGACTGAGCTCGTTGTTGTTAGGAATGTTCCTAGTGTATAGTAGATGCTTGGTAAACGTTAGCTGGATCTAAATTGAGTTGATTTCTTTGGGAAGAAATTTGTCCTGATTTATAGATTGCCAAATTGCCTGCAACTCCTGTGGTGGTTGATTGGGCCCTGTACAGAGGTAATAGCATGGCTTACTTTCAGATATCGTGTCACAAACTTCTGTGTTATGCCCTTTGGGCTACTGTGGTTTTCTTTAAATCAGGGGTGTCCAACCCCTGGGCCGCGGACCGGTACTGGTCCGCTGCCTGTTTGGAACCGGGCCGCACAGCAGGAGGTAAGCGGCGGGCGAGCCGGGGCTTACATCTGCGGCTTCATCTGCGGCTCTGCATCGCCTGGCATTATCGCCTGAACCACCATATCCCACTCTACCCCCAACCCCGGTCCGTGGAAAAATTGTCTTCCACACAACCGGTCCCTGGTGCCAAAGAGGTTGGAGACCGCTGCTTTAAATAGTCCCATTCAGCCTTCAAAATCTTAACAGAGTTATTTGTCGATATTTCAGTACTAACCAGTTTAATTTCATCCCTTGTAGGTACGGAATGGCCACATCAAAAGAATCACCGATAATGACATCCAGTCCCTGGTGCTAGAGATTGAAGGAACAAATGTCAGGTAGGTTGCCACTCTTCTCCCAGAGACATGGAATGCCAGGAGGTAGTACATTCATAGAGGTTAATAGCATGGACTGCAGAGTCAGACTGCCTGGTGTGAATCCAGCTCTGCTACTTAGAGCTCACCTTGGGCAAGTTATTTAATCCCCCAGGCTTTAGTTTCCTCACCTGTGAAATAGGGATAATGACAGTACATCTTCCTTGTAGAATTATTGTGAAGATTAAGTAAGTGAATGTGTATAAAACACTTAAAACCTGCTTAGCACTTAGTCAGTGCTGTATAAGTCTTAGTTATTAATATTTAACCCAGATGTGTTTATGTGGAGGTATGGGTTTACAGTAATCATCCAGTGGATGGCCAGGGTAGTTTTCAGTGTTATAATGGTCTTAGTTTTGGTTTTCTATCATTTGATAGTTTCTTAGACCAGAATTAAATCTTTTTTCACTGGAAGAACTTGCAGATCCACTGGTCTGGCTTTGTTTCTCAGATATTTTATTGTTGATGTCTAGTGCTATGTTAAACTTTTGTTTCAGAGTCCAGCACTTTTTTTTAACACATTAGCTTAACTTAAGGGTTGAGGGATCATTGGATGACGTATCTGGATCTTTTAGATCTGCCTTCCAATTTATCCTCTTGGACTGAGTGTTATTGCTGTGCATACCACAAAGGAAAAGGCAAGTAGTGTGTTTATTGGTGTTTCCTCTTTCTACAGCACCACATATATCACATGTCCTGCAGACCCAAAGAAAACATTGGGAATTAAACTTCCCTTCCTTGTCATGATTATCAAAAACCTGAAGAAATATTTTACCTTTGAAGTACAGGTAAGTATGTGCACATGAATCTCTACACTCTTGGCTATACCAAAGAGATGTCCTGTCAATTTATAGGAGAAAAGTGGCCGCAGGAAAGTATCTTTATCCTTTTGTATGTATTCTTTTCTGCCTCTGCTGTACACTTGATGCAACCTTTTTTTTTGCGGTATGCGGGCCTCACTGTTGTGGCCTCTCCCATTGCGGAGCACAGGCTCCGGACGCGCAGGCTAAGCGTCCATGGCTCACGGGCCCAGCCGCTCCGCGGCATGTGGGATCTTCCCGGACCGGGGCACGAACCCGTGTCCCCTGCATTGGCAGGCGGACTCTCTACTGCTGCACCACCAGGGAAGCCCGCAACCATTATTATTATGGCATTATTATTTTGGTATTGTCAATCAAAGTTTAATGCCAAGTTTTAAAAGAAGCAGTAAGCATCTAGAAAATCTAATCAATAGCTACAAGAGTTCAAAGCTTGAGGGTTAGAGTAGTGTCCATTTGGGAAGTTACTATTTAATACTGGGCTATTGTTGGTCTCAAGTCTAGCTTTTTTAATTTTTCAAAGGGAAGAATGTTTATGGAATCATGCTATGGTCTGGGGGCCTGATGCATGTGTCATATGTCATAAGCAGCTGGTGTTGTCTTGGCAACAGACAAGATAAACTAGCTACTTCCGGGCCGTCTGCATCCAGTGTGACCTATATCTGGTTTGTTTATTTTCCCTTGGGTCTCAGCCTTGGGAAACCAGGCTGTGGGAGTTTCAAGTCCTCGTCTTATCAAGGTTGTTTGCTTCTTCCAAGATGGAATTAATGTGATTCTTCTCTATATTTCATAGGTACTAGATGACAAGAATGTGCGTCGGCGGTTTCGGGCAAGTAACTACCAGAGCACCACCAGGGTCAAACCCTTCATCTGTACCATGCCCATGCGGCTGGATGATGGCTGGAACCAGATTCAGTTCAACCTGTCAGACTTCACTCGGCGGGCATATGGCACAAATTACATTGAGACCCTCAGGGTGCAGGTACTGGCTCCTTTTCCAGATGGAGCCCCAATGGGAGAGGGGTCTAGGCTCTGTTTGTTACTGGCTTGTGACCCAGGTGACAGAACAGTGCGGGTTTCTGGCTAAAGTTCCCAAGTCACTGTCCAGGGGGCTTTCACCTCAGAGAGGCCCAGGACCTTCTCAGGAATCTGCTCAGATACAGTGGGAGAATACAGCAAGTAAAATCTCCCTCTTGTCAAAATCTACCCCTAAGCCACGCTGAGGAGATGGCACAGAGGTGAAGCTTTGACGGCACCATGTGGGGGGCTCAAGGAACATCAGGAAAAGAGGAAAGACTATCATATTTTGAGACTTATTTTAAGTCTTGCATCCACAGATCCATGCAAACTGTCGCATCCGACGGGTTTACTTCTCAGACAGACTCTACTCAGAAGACGAACTGCCAGCAGAGTTCAAACTGTATCTCCCAGTTCAGAATAAGGCAAAGGTAAGCCAGCTTTCCTCAGAGGAAGGCCAGACAGTGAGTTGTAGAAGCTGTGTCCCTGGAAAGTGCTCTGTTCTACAAGTTCAGCTGCAGAGCCTCTCTGTGTTGACATGGAGTATGGAGGACTTTTACATCATAAGATCTTAGGTCTTCCACCACCAGCACTGAATCAGGAATGATCCCATGAAATGCTCTGTTACTGCTGTCTCACCTCCATGAAGTGATACCGTCTCTCCTGGGGGGCATCCTGCTGCTTCCTGCTCCCAGGCCTTCCTTGCAGAATATCTCCATCTGAACCTCTTCATCAGCCCCAAATTACTATCAGCCGATCTGTCCCCTCTGACACGATGATGGGTGCTTACATGCCTGCCCACTGGTGACACACATGCATCTCCCCACAGTCCAGCATCCCCTTGAGTGTCACTAGAGGTAGGGGGTCAGTGGCACTGACCGTCTGTTTTCTAATAACTTAAACTGATGCCTTTGCTCTATTTTTTTTTCTTTCCCCTTCAGCAATAACTGGAATGCCACTCAAGGGATAGACCCTGGATGTGACTCTTAGTTTAAAAAGGAAACTATCTGGAGGACAATGCAAAAAACAAATATTTATGTTAGTTCACTGTGCTGCAGTTCTTTTACCTACTCCTTGGCGTCCCTGGTTGTGGCTACCAGTGACCGTGCCATGCATTGTAAGTACAGTGGGGGATAAGCTGTCCTTTGATACATGAATGCCAGAGTTTATCTTGCTGCCTGCCTCTGTGTGTGGGGAGATACATTTACCATGAACTTACAGAATTAAAGATGTCCCGTAAAGGCAATTTCAGACCAATATTTCTTCCTATGGTTTGTTCTTTGTTTTATATATTATCTAAATATATGTATATGCTGTGTAATACTCATAATCCAGAAATGAATAAAATGTTATATTCTTGGTTTGTAAATTTGTTCTTAGTTTGTGTCTTTTTTAATGGTGACATTTCTCTTTCTTTATGGTATGAAAATAGAACTCTTTCCAAAGAACATCCCATACATTCATGCTGTGAAATAGCTTACAATAAGCACTTGAAGAACAAGACATCTATAGAAATTGATTTGGAACAACTTCCAAGAGAAACTAAATGGAAAGCAACTGAATAGTGTATCACCAGTGGAATCATCTTACTGAGGGGTGGGTCCCAAGTGGAGCTTTAGACAAAACGGCATATATTCCAGATTGCTCTTAAACACCTTAGGAAGGTGTCTTGTTGGAGCCTCACTTGCCCTTTTGTAACAATCAGCACATCTAGTGTTCCTCAGCATTGGAACAGATCACCATCTCCCAATTTGAGCTCCAGATGAAGTACTTGCCTTGAATTTAGGGACTTGAAGGAAAAATGTTTCTTTAAACACTGGACTCACTTGAGAGAACTGAAATCTTGCACCACTCTCCCTGCTCACACTTATTCTGGGGCATGTGCTTGGTTAGTGAAATGACCCTGGCACAAATAGTTAAATTTACAAAAGTTAAACACTTACATGATACAACTCTACTGTATGTAATATTTCTGGAGGGAAAACCATTTGGGGGTGGATAAGAGCATATGTAGGTACACCTAGATGATCTCATAGGACACGTAAGAACTGTACAGTGATTACTTCTGGAGAGAATGGTTGTATCATTTACGTACTTTTTTTGTACTATAGACGATTTCTTTGAAAGGTAATATTTATGTGATAAGAATTTCAAAGTCAAAAAAGAACAAAAGGCCATCCTGGATACTGTGCTCTCCCCGACATTCCCTCTGGATTTGGTTTCATCCCACAGGATGAGGCTGGAATTGTGGGCACTGGCTGTTTTGACTTTGACTAGAGGTAAAAACACAGTGCTGAATTCGTCATTACTGTTGCTGCCTCCTGAGAAGTTAAGTGACAAGGAGCACTGTTCTCCCGCATCCTTATCCTCCAGAGTGTGCTCTGGGTAAGCATGACCGAATCTCTGAGGAGGGCAGGGCTGCAGTGGTGGGAGGGCTGGAGGGAAAGGTTCTCCACTGCTGCCTTAGGCACTCACTGAGTTCTCATTTCCCCTCGCAGTCGTCAGGACCTGGCACTTAGGTGGGTTCAGTCAAGACGACTTTGCCTTCCTCTTCCTGCTAACAGCTGCACTGGAGCCGCCTTCACCGTGGATGCTGCCCCTCTCCTTGGAGAGTCACCATCGTTCAGCATCGCAGAGCACCCATCAGCCCAGGTGACAGCCTGCTCTCTCAGGGCCAACTCCAGTCACATCTGAATATTGGCCCGCTTCTCCATCCTGAAACACATTAGCATTCCCATTGTTAGACTCCGTGTGTCTGTCTCCCAAGCTTTCTGGGTTACAGAGGGGTCCTCAGAAATGGATGGGGCTGGGTGGTCAGGGACTTCAACAGAGCTTCTTGTCTCTGGCCACTGTGTGGTGAAATCTTCCCTCCAATCTGGAGTCTGTTGTGGGATGAAAGATGCTTTTGTGGAGGCGAGAAAGCCCGGTTAACTTTTCATCTCTCTCCCGTGCCAGGACATCAGTGGAGTGCTCCTGGAAGTCCAGAGAAATACAGTAATGCACTCTCCTCCACACAGAGCCCCTTTCACCCCGCGGCACTTGTCAGACTATGTATGGGGATTACCTCACCACCCTCTTTGGGGTATAAGGCGGCAGCTGTTGGCTTCCCAGATGCTTCACATATCCATCCGAGAGGAAGTGAGGGGGCGTTGAGGGTGATGGGATGTATTATCTAAGCTGGACCCAGGCCAATGTGAATTGTGGCACCAACGACTGCATGACCCCTGCCCTCAGCTTTCCAGCTCACCAGGAAGATGACGACGACTAATTATGAGGCCAAGGGAAGGAGGAAGGAAAGGTCAGGCTGCAGGGGCTGGAGCCCTCCTCCTTCATGGAGCTGGAGCCAGAGTGACCTTAGACTGAGGAAATTGCAGCAGGCAGAGTTGCGTTACCCAGCTCCTCTGAAGTCACGGTGTGTTGCAGGAGGCGTTGTCTTCCAAATGAGAGTGTTTGTTAATTGGCATGAACTTGAGGGGACAGGCATGCAGTCATTCTCAGCAGGGCCCATCCTGGGGGAGAGCAGATCCACTGTGGCCCTTATTTGCTACCAGCACGTTGATTGCTTCGCCTGCAACCAAGCCAATAATACTGACCGTGCCAGTCCAGCCCCCTCCTGGGGCATTTCTTAAGGAGGCAAGTATGCCAGAGAACAACCCCCAAGGTGATTTCCCTAGATCCTTGGCAGCTTTAGCCAAAAGCCTCAAGTGTCAGGAGCCCTTCTTGTCTGAGCCCTCCCTTCTTCCATTTTACTGATGAGGGCACTATAGCCCAGAGAGGCTCGGGCTGACTCCTGTCAGAGTGGCAGGAGTAGAACACGGGTGAGGATCACCTGATGGGAGTCATATGCCATCCCTGTCCTCCCTTGTGCTGATGTCCCCCTGCTTCCTATGTGGTGGCTGTATCCTTTTTGTAGAGGCATTGACGGGTCAGATAATGTCTGCCTGGAGGCTGGGCCAGGGCAGACTTGGCTGCTCAGGAGGCCTAGACTCAGCTCTGCCTCTGCAGCGAGGGCTTGCCTGGTTTGTCCCGTCGTGGTTGCACATTAGCTGAACTTCAGGGCCTGAGGCTGAGGATAGAAAGCTGTGGGGCAAAGATTTGTGTTTAACTAATGGATCATAAAAGTAACATAGGCTCATGGGAAATTCAAACTGTTCCCATTCCTGAACTGAAAGTATTTGAATGGGCCAGGCCAAGTTTGTTTTGTTTTTTAATTTATTTTTATATAGCAGGTTCTTGTTAGTCATCCATTTTATACACATCAGTGTATACATGTCAATCCCAATCTCCCAATTCATCACACCACCCCCCACCACCCCCGCTTTCCCCCCTTGGTGTCCATATGTTTGTTCTCTACATCTGTGTCTCTATTTCTGCCTTGCAAACCGGTTCATCTGTACCATTTTTCTAGGCTCCACATACATGCGTTAATATACGATATTTGTTTTTCTCTTTCTGACTTGCTTCACTCTGTATGACAGTCTCTCGGTCCATCCACGTCTCTACAAATAACCCAATTTCATTTCTTTTTATGGCTGAGTAATATTCCATTGTATATATATACCACATCTTTATCCGTTCATCTGTCGATGGGCATTTAGGTTGCTTCCATGACCTGGCTGTTACAAATAGTGCTGCAATGAACATGGGGGTACATGTGTCTTTTTGAATTATGTTTTTCTCTGGATGTATGCCCAGTAGTGGGATTGCTGGGTCATATGGTAATTCTATTTTTAGTTTCCCCAGGCCAGGTTTTAACTACTTTACATGTATTTGTTTTACGGAATTATCACAACACTGAAACAAGAACTATTATTGTCATTTTACTGATGAGAAAACTAAGGCACAGGGATTAATGTGCCCAGGCTCACACAGTGGTGGTAGAAGCAGGTTTCAAACTCAGGCTGTTTAACTCCTGTGCTAGGCTCTTAAATCACGTGACTTCTTTGACCCGCCGTTTCCTCCTCAACAAAATTAGCCTTATGATAAAACACAAGAAACTTACCTCAGAGCTGGGCTGGAAGAAATGTCTGTCTGTGAATGATACATTAGATCATTTGTATTATCTTCACCCAGTGGAATACTATACGGTGATGAAAAAGGGGCAAATTACAGCTAGGTGCAAGAAAAGAGGAACCACACAACCATAATGCAGTGAAAACAGCAAGGCACAATATAGTAAAGATGATTCCACTTCTGTACAATTTTTTTTTTTTTTTTTTTTGCAGTACGTGGGCCTCTCACTGTTGTGGCCTCTCCCGTTGGCGGAGCACAGGCTCCGCACGCGCAGGCTCAGTGGCCATGGCTCACGGTCCCAGCCGCTCCGCGGCATGTGGGATCTTCCTGGACCGGGGCATGAACCCGTGTCCCCTGCATCGGCAGGCAGACTCTCAACCACTGCGCCACCAGGGAAGCCCACTTCTGTACAATTTTTTTTTTTTTTTTTTTTGCCATATGCGAGCCTCTCACCGTTGTGGCCTCTCCCGTTGGGGAGCACAGGCTCCGGACGCGCAGGCTCAGCGGCCATGGCTCACAGGCCCAGCCGCTCCGCGGCATGTGGGATCCTCCCGGACCGGGGCACGAACCCGTGTACCCTGCATCGGCAGGCAGACTCCCAACCACTGCGCCACCAGGGAAACCCTCTGTACAATTTTTAAATAGACAAAACAATATACTGTTTAGGATGCATTTATAAACGACAGTCTATACAGTAGTCCCCCTTTATCAGCAGTTTTGCTTTTCCTGGTTTCAGTTCCCTGTAGTCAGCTGCAGTCCAAAAATTTTAAATGGAAAATTCCAGAAATAATTCATAAATTTAAACTTGTGCTGCATTCTGAGTAGCATGATGAAATCTCGTGCTGCCCTACCTGGGATCCCCAAACCATCAACATGGTTTGCTCTTAACACCCCACCATTGACATTGTCATGGCTCAATGATGCAAGATCACCTGATGCAGATGATCTCCACCTGACATTGTCAGAAGTTCAGTAGTATAATAATGACATGCTATGTCACCCACCTCACTTCATCTCATCATGTAGGCATTTTATCATCTCACATTGCAAAAAGAAGGGTGAGTATAGTACAATAAGGTATTTTGAGAGAGACCACATTCACATAACTTTTATTACAGTGTATCATTATAATTGTTCTATTTTATTATTAGTTACTGTTAATTTCTTACTGTGCCTAATTTATAAATTATACTTTATCATAGGCATGTATATATTGGAAAAAAGTAGCATATATAGGGTTTGGTACCATCTGCAGTTTCAGGCATCCACCGGGGGTCTTGGAACGTATTCCTTTGGGGACTACTCTAGTGACAGGCGGAGGGCGGAGTATCTGAAAACTCAGGAGTGCGCTTTTGCCTAGAGGTGTGGGGTTGGGGATGGGGATACAAATGTTGGGAGAGGCACTTAGGGGGCGTCCAAAGACCATCAGTGCTTTATTTCTTAACCTGGGCAGTGTTTACACATGGACGCTTGCTTCATTACTATTTGAATTGCACACACAGTTGAATATATTCTTCCGATTATGTTTCTCAATTAAAAAAAAGAGTCAAATTTAGATTACTTAGCCCTGATCTATTAAAATGCAGCTCTTGGGGCCCAGCTCATTAAAATGCAGATTCTCTTTCAGGAGATCTAAATCTGGCCCAGAAATCTGCATGTTAACGTCGTCCCCTGGTGATTTTTGGTGTTTCTGTCACTTGAAGCTGCTCCAAGTTGGAGCGAGCAAGAGTTGATGTGATACCTCTTGAGAGCTGAGAAGCCAGATGCCGGGAAGGAAGGAGAGTGTAAAGCAGCCCACCCTGGCACGTTTGCAGATAGCAACTCCACTACCTCTGAAATCCTTAAGTTCCCTTTATACAAAATTCTAGTGTGTAACTTACGTCTCGGTACCTTTTCCGTAACGTGAAAATATGGAGTCCTGTAATACAAATCATGAGCACCCCTGGGCTGCAATAGAGGCCCTCCAAATTGTAAATCCATAAGGCGCTGAGCATCTGACGGAGCATGAGCCTTGGAAAAATTGTGCTTGGTATCCATGGTGTCTGAAGCAAAGCAAAACAGTGTGCAAGGGTGGGATATGGAAACACATTGGACAGAACCCCTTAGTAAAGGGTGTAAAATGTCACTGAGAGCCTCTGCTGTTTTATTGCATGAGGGTAATAAATATTAATAAGGGCTTTCATAAGTTTTCTCATCACATGGGTTTCCCCCAACCCTTTTTTCCATAAAGTCTTATGTTGTGAATCCTCCTGGTATTTGGGAGGAAATACAGTAGAATCAGGAAATACAGTAGAATCAGTATACACACACACACACACACACACACACACACACACACACACACGCCTTTGGGTTCCAAGTCACCCTCAAAGCCGCCTCCCCTCCTCCAGGGCTGTCCTCATGTTCACTTGAAGCCTAAAGCATCCTTGCAAGCCTGGGGCCTCTCTTGGTGTTGGAAACTGACCTAAGCCAACACGTCGGTCCTGGTCTCTCTCGGGAGCCTGTATCAGAGGTAGTGGGAAGCTGAGTTCTCTCCCCTCCAAACTGGCTACCCCGTGGTGTGCTATGAAAGCATGTCTCAGGACACAAGTACAAAACTGACAAGTGAGCATGCAAAAAAGATTCATGCCACCCGTTGCCAAAGCTCGGTGAAGTGTCTGCTCGCTCTCTC
This sequence comes from Grampus griseus, assembly GCF_964374135.1. NCBI lineage: Eukaryota > Metazoa > Chordata > Mammalia > Artiodactyla > Delphinidae > Grampus > Grampus griseus. The sequence goes on along the minus strand of NC_139013.1, from coordinate 31,878,067 downwards.
TTGGTGCACTTCTGTGGGGAATGTGGGGATATGTGGACAGTAGGATCACATGGGGATTCTCTGCTAAGTGTGTGGGCAGGAGGAGGGATGAGCTGCTGGTCCTGAGTTCCAGACTATACTGTTCTGAAGGTCTGATGGCTGCGCTTGCCAAGTTCTTATGCCCCATTTTAATGGGGACAGAGATACCTGTAAAATGTTCAGTCACGTATTTTGGAATTGACTCATTTCTCCAGTGGAAGGATATTTCTTTTTTTTTTTTTGGCCATGTGTGGATCTTATTTATTTCTTATGGAATGGTATTTCTGATATCCCTGCACTACTTGTAGGGAGTAAATATTCATTCCCAAGGGTTGTGCTCACTTTGGTCCGTGTGCTGGCAGATGAGTGGGGGAGGGGAGATGCTCTACACCAGTCCTCATGCCCAGCAAATCCCAGCAACCTCAAGTAAGAGAAATGGAGAAGCTGGAGCTTCCTTAGGCAGCTGAACCTCAGAGGGGCCACTGGCCTTCCCTGTGGGATTTGGACATTAGCTTTGTCCCATTCTACTCCCCTTGCCCGAGGAAACTGTTGAGGCCTGAAGGGTACTTCAGGGCATCACCCATTCCCCAGGAGGCTGAGCTCACCTGGTGTGGGGACCCATGGTGGCTTCCACCCTCCCCTCCCATTGGTGGCTCCATGGGCCTCAGAGGCACCAGTTTCCTGCCTTATTTGTGAAACCATATAAAAGAAAAAATTTGTTTCTTTCTCTACTCACACAATACTTCTGACACCAACCAATTTTCCAACACCAGTTGGGTGTCCTACCATTCAGTTCTGATACTATCTACCTGGCGTTAGCATTAGATTCCACAGGTTAAGGGCTCAGTTCCACAAGACTTCCTACCCTGCAGCTCAGAGGCCAGTTGCAAGTAGTGGGTCCCCAGGTTAGCCACACTTCTGTCTGACTGAGCTACAAATTGGTAATTCTCCTGACCCACACCTCAGGTTTGATAATTTGCTGTGATGGCTCACCCCTGTGGAATTGGGGTGCACCAACTTCCCAGTACGGTGGTTGTGTTCACCAGTCTAAAAGCTCCCCAAACCCTGTATTTTAGGGATTTTTATGGAGGCTTCATCATGTAGGCATGATTCATGATTAACTCAGTCTCTACCCCCTCTCTCCTCCCCAGAGGATGGAGGGGGGGGCTGAAAGTTCCGAGCTTCTGATTATGGCTTGGTCTTTCAGGTAACAGCTCCCATCCAGGAACCCACCAAGAGTCACTTCATTAGAACAAAAGACATTCCTATCACCCAGAAAATTCCAAGGAATTTAGACCTCTGTGTCAGGAACTGAGGTCAAAGACCAAATATCAGAACAAAAGATGTTCCTGGCACCCTTATTGCTTAGGAAATTACAAAGGTTTTAGGAGCTCTGGGCAGGAGCTGGGGATAAAAACCAAGATAGGTATTTCTTCCTATATCGCAATATCACACTGTAACAAGGAAGGAGTTCAGGGCTGTGCGAATCCTCGTGGAGACAGAGAAGGGAGCCAGGCTACAGTTTCCTAGGTTGGCAGACCTATAGAAAGTGAAGTGGATTGAAAATTCATGCTAATGTGGTAACCAGTAGCCACCTGTGTCTATTTAAATTAAATGTTAATTCATTTTAAGTAAATTTAGAATTCCGTTCTGTCATACTAGCCACATTTCAAGTGCTCTGTAGCTAGATGTGTCTAATGGCCACCGTGTTGGTCAGTGCAGATACAGGAAGTTTTGATTGGACAATGCTGTTTCAAATGCTTGCATTAAACAAAATAAGACTTTATCACCACTACCAAAAAACGTTTAATGTAATATAATCACTTCCTTAAAAATGGATCTGAGCAGGCTTTTCAGACATTAATGTGCATAGGAATCATCTAGGGGTTTTGTTAAAACGCAAGTTCTGATTCAGCAGATCTGGTAGGAGGCCCTAAGTTCAGCATTTCTAATAAGGTCACAGGTTGTGCTAATGCTTCCGAGCCATGGACCCCCCTTTGACCTTCAAGGGATTGTAGGATTAGTTACAAACACTTAGGGTGCATTTTAGGTGATGAAACTCGGGAGTGGGATGCAAGTTCAAAACTGTACGAATGCTGAGCATCATCTTTCACTCCTGACCTTGGTCACTGACCTTAGCCACTGTGTAACCTCATTCAGACATGAAAGGCTGAGGGTGGGAGGGCGAAGTGCCACCGGCCAGACGAAGGTGTATTGACACGCCAGCGCTCTCTCTCTCTCTCTCTCTCTCTCTCCCCCTCTCTCTCTCTCTCTCTCTCTCTCTCTCTCTCTCTCTCTCTCTCTCCCCCTCTCCTCTCTTTCTCTCTCTCTCTCTCTCCCCCTCTCCCTCTCTCTCTCCCTCTCCCTCTTTCGAGTTTGCTTAGGGAGGGGCTAGCCTGAAAGTGTGGCTTTGAGAGCCCTTGTAACCGAGACCTGCAGGGAGAAAGCAACATCCATCAGGCTGCCTCAGGAAAGGGACGCAGGGACAATGGGGTGTCTGCAGAGGGAGGAGGAGTGGGGGGGCGAGGTGAACTTCGAGTGGCCCCAGGGCAGAGTGGCACAGTTACAGAGGGGCCATCCAGAGAGAGAAGCAGCAGCCCCAAAGGTAGTGGGGAGATGTGCACCGAGGCTGGCGCTCATGTGACACAGCCCTGCCTTGGGGACTCAGAGCTCTCTCGGGGCCCTCCCCAGCCCAGTCACACCTCCCCTTGTCCTTTGGCTGAGCTGGCCTTGGATGAGGTGTCACTGCTCAGAGTGAGGCCTATGCAGCTCAGTTCAACTCCGGGGTCCAAGGGAGCCCCCCATCTCCTCCAGCTGAGGGTGGCTCTGCCCTCTCACCGAGTCGCCCTCACCAGGGGGTCTGTTCCTGGCAGAAGTACCGTTAGAGGTGGTTGTGTGAGCAGTAAAAGGTGTAACTTCCAGTCTCTGCGTTTTGTTGGAGGCGCGGGGGGGATCGAGGAAGGCTCTGTGGAGGAGGACTTTGTGTGGCCAGGAGGCCAAAGGAGCAAAGGTGGTCCAGGCGGAGGGAACAGTGGGAGCAAAGGCCCGGAAGTGGGAACTCCAGCTTCCTCCTGCAATGAGAGCATGCAGTTCCTTTATGCCTGACTTTCAAGCAGCAACCTCAGGCTGGGGGCCCAGTCCTGGCCACAGGTGGGCTGGGCTGAGGGAGGCAGCCGTCCTTCAGCTCCCTTCTTTGACTTCCTGCTCCTGGCGAAGAGGACTTCACTCCAGGGGCGAGGCGACCCTGGGTGCTGGATGCCGGGGTGGGGCAGGCCCCTCACACCACGCCCCCGGCCCCGGCCTCCAGCTCGGTGGGTGGGGTTCCATTCCCCACACCTAATCCCTTGCAGCTGTTGTCCTCCCCAGGAAAGACAGTTGTGCTGGAGGGAAGGGAAATAGTTATTTTGAGTTGGTCACTGGCTTCTGACCAGGAGAGGTAGATGGCCCTGTCCGGGCCTGGCAATGGGACCAGAGCCACGATTAATTATAGGGGGTGTTGGGCAGGAGGACATGGTCCCCACCAAGATGGGGGCTGTAGAGGAGAGTGATGGACCAGGGAGGAAGCAGGCCTCAGGTGGGGGATGCAAAAATGGAGCCCATGTCTTGAGTGTACTCTGGATTTGGCTGGAGAGGATGGGGAAGTTGGACACAGCCTCCCCAAAATAGGCCCCTGTGCCACAGGAGTCCCTGTGACCGAGACTGGGGCTGTGGTGGGAGGGGTCTCCCACTGAATGAGCTTCCTGTAAGGGACTGGGCTGGCTGGTCACCGTCCCCTCTCTTCCAGGCAGGCCCTCTCCAGCACTGCCCTCCCAGCAGAAAGCAAGTCTGATGGAGACCAGATGCTCTGGGGCATCTGCCCTTCCCGCCTGCGGGGTCATTGTAGGGCAGTGAGATGAATGGATGTGCCCACTCTGGGCCTGGAAAAGCCAAGTGGCCAGTGATTAAGCCCTTCCCTGTAGCGTGTGCCAGCGTGGGCTTGAATCCTGGCTCTATTGCTTACCGGCCCTGTAAACTCAGCTACAGTTCACCTCACTGGACCTTCCCATTTTACAGCAACAGGAATTACAGTAGCGATGTGCACCTCCCAGTGCTGTGGCTGGGGTTTGCTGAGAGAATGAGGGGACCGTGCTTAGGGCAAGACCCAGCACTCCTGGGCGGGAATTGTCAGGGTGACGGTCTTTGTCTTGGTTCATCAGCCTCATGGGTGTCATTGTGGTTGGCCTCCTTCTGGCCCAGGTGTGTCTGCCTGCTTAGAGAGGTTCCATGGAGAGGAGAAACGAAGACATCTTCATCAGGGAGAAGGCGGAGGCTTCCAGAAATGTGGGGAGGAGAGAGGAGCCCATTCGACTGTGCCCGAGAGGCCAGGGCCCACTTCCGCCTTCTTTCCTGCCATATCCTCAGCACCTAGGATAGTGCTAGGTGCCAGCACAGATTTAGTGCTCAGAGCAAATTTTTTGAATAAATGAATGAACAGATTTTTTTAGTGAATTATTGGCTGCCTGGGATATGGAGCCTGGGCCCCTGGCTGATGAATTCTTGGGCTGGTCAGTGACCCAGGACATGGCCATCAGGTCCCTCTGTCTCGAATCTGAACAGGGAAATAGAGGAGGGGACAGTTAGCAGCAGGGGCCCGGGAAACGGAAGTGAGAAGTGGGCGCAACAGAGCAGGGTGGAGTTGGCCCTTCCAAGAGGGAGGCGACCCTTGGGGAGAGAGTGGTGCCTCCTCCCTCTCCCAGGGATTCCTCCATCTCCCCAGCCACCTTAAGTGGCCAGAGCGGGGAAGTTCGAAAGAGAAGAAGGCAGTGCTCCCTGGGGACCGCCCCCCATCCTAGAGACCCTCCATCATGAGGAGCTCATTCCCCTCATTCACAGTCCGCTTCACTGAGCAAACACTGAGCTCCTGCTGTGTCCTGGCCATAGTGCTGGGATCTGGGGCTGAACCACAGCCCTAGAGAGTGGCTTCTACGATGGGTAGAAACCCAGAGAGGGCCTCATAGCCCCGGCTTCACGGAAGCAGAAGGAGAGGGAGCACTTCTTGGAGGAAGCTGTGTCTACTGTTTGTAGGAGAGCTGAGGGATGGGCACAGGTTGGCCAGGAAAGAGAAAGGGGAGATGACCTTCCAGGCAGAAGGGACTGGATAGAGCCTGGCCAGTTTGAGGAACTGCAAGAAGTTCCACGTGGCTGGGGTGGGGTGAGAGATGGGGCAAGAGGGCGCACTGGATGGGGTCTCCACTCCGGGCTCCGAGCCTGCCTGTGCCGGAGCATCCGACCGGGCAGTGATGGACAGCAGCACTTGAGCGGCTTGTCCTCGAAGCAGAGCCAAGTGCGAGGCCTGGCGCGGAAAGAGCTGGGCCCTGTCTCTTTCTGCCCCAGGCCTTCACTGCTGCTCCCTGGGACGATTTCCCCATCTGCACAGTGAAGGACCCAGCTTGCTGTCCCCTAAGGCCCTGTCTCTGGCTCGGAGGGGCCTTGGGGGACACTGTGGGCTCATGGGGATGGAGTGGTAAGATGAAGGGGGGCATGAAGGCAGTCTGGAGGGGTCAGGCAGCCCCACGTTTGGCCTTTATAAGGAAGTCCCTTTTTCAGGGACCACTGTTAGCATCACTCAGGTCCTTGGATCAGGATTGAAAGAGATGGATTCCAATGGCTCCTGGCCTGAATGGCTTTGCCCTTCCCTGGGGAGACTGTCCCCATCCACAGAGCAGGCCCCAGGGCCCCTGGCCCTCCACTCCCTGCTGGGCCCTGGGCTGCCTGGCTTTTCAGGGACGGCTGACTCATGGCTTTGGCAGCCCCGAGCTCAGCCTTTTCCTCCAGCCGGGGGCTGAGGGAACCAAGCCTTTTCTCTGGAGTCCTTCCCACCCCTAGCTTCCTGCCAGCTTCAGGCCTTTGCAGAGGGGTCTGTGGCTTTACAGTCAGGTCCCAGGAGCCCTTTCTGTACATTCTCACCTGTGCTCCTCACAGACGCACCTGCTGAGCAGGTGTTACTGCCCCACTTTACACAGGGTGGGAGAGGTGGGGGGGCACTAAATTTCCAGAAGCAGTAGGAACCCTGCCTAATGATGCACAGCTGGGCAGGGTCAGACTTGCAGGGGTGAGGTGCAGGGGAGTGGTGGAGCTGCTCCCCTCTTCTCACAGGGACAGAGCTCTGCTTGAGGACCTGGCATTGGGCCCCCATTGGACCTGTAAGGCAGGGATTGGGCCATCCGAACATTCTCTGAGGGCTGAGCCCTTCTCTCTGCCCTTCTTTCCTTGGGGTCCCTCCAGGCAGGGTCCCAGCACATGAGGGTGGCTGTCACAGGGAGATAGGGAACTATGGGTTAACGGCATGGCTTCTGGGGTCAAATAGCCTTGAATCTGAATCCCAGTTCCACTTTTAAAAAATATATTTATTATTTATTTATTTGTATTGGCTGCACCGTGTCTTAGTTGCAGCATGCGGACTCAGCCACAGCATGTGGACTTCTGGGTTGCCGTATGTGGGCTCTTAGTTGTGGCATGTGGGATCGAGTTCCCCGACCAGGGATCGAACCTAGGCCCCCTGCATTGGGAGCGTGGAGTGACCCACTGCACCACCAGGGAAGTCCCTCAGTTCCACTTCTTTTTCACTACATAACTTGAGAAGTATCCCTCAGTTCCAGATGGAGAACCATTGTGCCTCCCTCTCAGGGTAGGAGAAAGGGGAAGTGAAGTGATCTATACCTTCATTCGAAGAAATATTCATTGAGCACCTACGGTGTGTCAGGCACTGGGACAAGAGATAAATTAAAAATGAATGTAAGTTTCCTCACCAAACTCACATTCCAGCTGGGGAGACTGACAAAAAAAAAAAAAAAAAACAGACATAACAAATGACATGGTAGGCTGGAAGGTGAGGAGGTGGGATAAGGGGAAGTAGAGCTAGCCCAGAGGGGCAGAGGAGAGGTCAAAGTGGGCACCTCTGAGGTGATGAGCAGTGCAGACGGAGGGAACAGTGTTCTAGGTGGAAGGAACAGCATTGCAAAGTACCTGCCTGGGCTGTGCAAAGTGACTCAAGAAGCAATGAAAGCAGAGTGGGTGAGAGGTAGAGTAGGTGAGAATGTGGTCAGTGAGACTGGGTGGCAGGGGAGCTGCCCCTCCTCTGTGACCAATTCCACAGGAATTCACTCCTCCGCAGCTGCGAAAGGTCAGGGCCTATGTGGACACAGGACACGACAACTCTAACCTCGCTTCCGCATGCTGCAATTTGAGTGTCTCCTCTCTCCTTTCCTGCCATCACATGGCTTCTTCCTCAGGTCCTTGGGCCCAGAGGCCTCCCCCAGTATGGCCTGTGACCCTCCTCCCCACAGGACAGAGAGCCCCCCAGCTGCCTGTTACTGTCTCCTGTTTGGGGAGGGCACTGTGTCTGCTCTGGCCAGTCTCAGGGAGCATCACAAAGGCTCCTTTCACCAGAGGGCATTGTAGGGGGACTGGGAAGGGATGCGGTGCCCTCCTGCCCGTGGGCATAAAGACCCCCTTTCTCTTCTGCTGCGTCAGCCCTCTCTCGGCTGGCAGGCAGGGGGGCCGCGTGCAGGGAGATTCTTGTCTTCCTTTTAAAGTACAGGCGAGACTGGGGCCAGGCCAGACAATGGTGGTGATTTACAGTCTGCTGGGCTGCTGGGCTGCAGGGCTGCCTGCTGGGGTGGCAATGACCAGCCAGGAGTGCCTGGCATAGGGAGCCCTGCCCTGCTGAGTCTGGGGCTGCCCGCTTAGGACCCCACAGTGGGAGCCCCGACTTACAAGCTGTAAAGTGCAGGGGCTGTGCTGGTAATTTCAGAGCCCCCGAGCTCTGCTGTTCTGGGGTGCTGCCTCAACTGGCCTCGTCTTGGGTCTGTTAGCTCCTGGCTAGTCTTCACCTCGATTTCTCAGCCCTAACCCACGTCAGGTCCCTCGCACTGCAGCTCCAGCTCCGACATTCTGTGCTGGACAGAGGTCTGCCTTTGGAGGGAGACAGGCAGGAAGTGGGGAGCATGCAGGGGCTGCACAGGTATGGTGAGAGCCTGGGGGAGCACTGGGGGAGGAGGGGCAGGCTGAGGAGCTGGTGGAACAGCTTGGGGAGATGCCTGCAGGACAGCTGCATCTGTGGCAGGGGAGTGCTGGAAAGTCAAGGGAGAGAGGGACGGGGAGGGGGGAGCAAAGGAGGGAGAGAGGAGGAAAGAGAGGGGCAGAAGCGGCAAAGGAGAAAGCCAAGGAAAGTGAAAGTGAGAGAGCGCCCAGGACAGAGAGAGACATGCACACACAAGAGAGAAAAGAGAGACAAGAAGTGATTCAGAGGAAGAGAGAGGGAGGACACACAGGAGGGGGGAAAGCGGGGGTGGGGGGAGGGGGAGAATAGGGAGGAAAGAAAGGATGAGGGAGAGCTAGGCCAGAGCCACGCGGAGCAGAGAGCAGAGCAGGTGAAAAGCCAGAGAACTTCTCCCCAGTGCTCACCGGCCTCGCCTTCTCACTGCTCGGCCCACGCCCTGCACTCTCACCCCAGGCATTGCTGGCCAGGGAGGGAGGCAGGGACATGGCAGGTGCTAGTCTGTCCCCCACTGGGGATGATCGGCTGGACATAGCAGGAACTTTTTGATGAAGAGCAAAACAGGCCCCCAAGGGAAGTGTCCCCCTCGTTGGAGCCCTGGCCTTTCTGAGGCAGGGGACTGACCGTCATGACCCCTCAAAGGGTGTGGGCTGCACCGTTTTATTCTGGCTTGACAGGACCCAATGTGGAGGAAGGTGGTTTTCTGACCTTCTGCCTCGGTTTCCCTCTATGAGGCAGAGAGGTGGTCAGGGATCTGGGCTGCCGGATGGGGTTGGGGCCACACTCTGGGGCCAAGCTGGGCTGGTGAAGTCACAGTGCATCTGTCCAGGTGGGTCTTGGGACCGTCTCCTTTCCACCCCCAGCCTTTGTTCCAGGAAAAGGCAGCTGGGGGAGGGGGTGGAAGGCAGGAGTGTTTCGAGGGAAAAATGGACCCTTCCATGGAACAGGCAGCCACTTCACCCCTCCACCCCCATCCTATCCTGCCACCAGCGCCATTCCTTCCTTCCTCCCCTCTTGGCAGGAGGAGCCCAGCAGCGGGAAACACCATGCTCTGCTCCCATCTCCCACCTCAGCAGTGCTGAGCCCAGGGTGGCCTTGCAGAGGGGGCGGGGGTGCATGTGAGTGTGTGTGCGTGTGAATGTGCACGTGTGCACACACACATGGCCTGGCCAACATCGCCTGCAGCCATGGAGGTGGGAGAGGCAGAGTGCATCAAAGGGAAGGAGGCAGCCTGAACTGAGCTCCTGGAGCCTCAGTTTTGTCATCTGAAATATAGGCACTAGCCTTGTCCTGCTTCCCTAATAGGGCTGATGTAAGGATCACAGAGCCACAGTGGGGGAGTGGGAACATGTCCCTGAGGGCCCTGGGTACCCGTTGCCCTCATACCGACCCTTGAGGCAGGTGCTGTTATTACTGTCCCCCTTTCCCAGTGAGGAGCCTGAGGCTTAGAGATGTAAATGGCCCACAGGGGGCAAGTGGCTGCCCTGAGACTGGAGCCCAGGTCTGACTGATGCTGTTATTGACAAGGTCCCTGGGTGCCTCTTCCTCCATCCTGGGCTTTGAGGCTCCTTGTCCCGCCCCTTGAAGAGCTGCCTCTTCCCAGGGACTGGGGGCCCTTCCTGACTTAGGGACTTTCGGCAGGTTGTTCCAGCCCAAAGAGTCCCCGCAGGCCACCTGGTCCAACTCCTTGTCATTAATTTGAAAAGCCTGAGGCCCAGGGGCCCAGAGCTTCAGGTTGCAAAGCACAGGGAGCAGAGCTGGGATTCCAGCTTCCTGCCTGGTGGTCCCAGCTGTGGGCTGTTTTTCTCTCTTCCTTCCTGTAAGCATGAACCTGTTCCTGGAGGGGTTATCAACACAGGCACACTCCCCTTCCTCACTCTCTTCTGCCTGGCCCAAACCCCACCACATTTCACCACCCTCCCCAAACACAGGGCCCAGCAGGGTAGGGATGCTGAGTGAAGCTTCTGGACACCCTTCCTGGTCCCACCCCTTTCCAGCGGCTGAACTCCTCCTCCCGCAGGCTGCTCAAAGGGAGCCAGCTCTTCTCCAGACCCCAGCTCTGTACCCTGACCCCCTCATCATGGCCTAAACACCATGGCCTTTGGCTGGATGACTGAGGCCCCTGAGACCAGCTCCTTGGTTGGTCAGCCTGGAGACCACCCTCACCACCGCCACTACCACCACCAGGGGACAGGAAGCTGCCAGAACCGTGCCCCTTCCCCAATATCACCTTTTTCCTGAGTCCAGGTCTGGGGAGGCTTCCAAAACGAGGAGGGATTTAGGGAGCTGCTTACCCATCTAGACGTGACTTGTGTAGGGATGGTGCCCAAGGCAGAGAGAGGAGTGGAAGGTGGACAGGGCTGGGGAGAGGTCCAGAACATCCTTGGCACAGAGGGCTGCAGCCCTCCTAGAGCCTGCTGGACACACAGCTGGGCCGACCAACACGACCCAGGGGAGAGAGGTGGGACACAGCCAGAGGAGATGAGGCCCAGGGACACAGACACCAGGCCTGCTGGGAAGGCACTGGGGCAGGGGGTGACCCCCACATACCCGGGCTCAGGCCACAGAGTCAGTACCAGCCCTGAAGCTGCTGCCCTCCCTGGGTTCAGCAGTATGTCACGTGTCACATCTGTCTTTGGGTGCCCAGTTCTGGGCTCTTGGGTGCCTCAGATGCCACACCTGCTGTGGGCAGCTCCCACTTGGTGGGGTACTCCCTGCTGCAGGTGCTGATCATGTCCGCCCAGATCCCCGGGCTGGTGCTCCCATCCCTGAGCTGCTGTGCTATTGGCTGCTCTCAGCTCACCCCCTCCAGAGGCTGCCCTTGGCTGACGGGAGCCGCATCACCTGGAGATGTTCAGGAGGTTATGAGCAGTGACTGACCAGCATGGGCGGTTAGCAGCCAGGTCCCTTGGCCTCTGGAGTCCACAATGTCTTTGGTACCGTTCACAATCTGGAGTCCTCGGGGATCAGGCTGAGGCAAGATTTCTCCTGAAACCACACCCTGTTTGGCTTCTTTCTCTGCCCTATTCTCTGCTTCCCTCACTTTCACATGGATTGAGGATCTCAGTAAACCACTTGCATAAAAATTGCATCTCAGGCTCTGCTTCTAGAGAACTTGATCTCAGATACCCAGAAAATTGACCTGGTGGCCTCTCCTATAGCATGGTACTAGGGCTGGGGAAGGGGCATATGGGGGACCAGTCTTAGGGGCACAGGAAATCCTCCCTGAACAGGTGACATTAGAATCAGGGCCTTGAAGGTTGAGTAAGAATTGTTGAGCTGAACAGTGTCTGCTTCATTTGATAAATCTTGCCTGATTAAATTGCTCAGGACACGAGAGGCCAGAGGCACAACAAAAGCAAAGGCCCCGGGGCAGGAAAAGGCAGGTCGTGTTCAAAGGGGAGAGCGGACCCATGGCTGGAGGGGTGGGACATGGCCGTGAGGTAGGAGATGAGACAAGAAAGGGAGTTAGGGCCTGGGCAGAGGGCTGCCGTCACCATGCTGTAAGCTCACGTCACCAGCCCCACCCAGCACTCAGGCTGATGGACTGTCAGGCTTGCTGAGCCCAGACAGAGCCTCAGGAGCCTCGCTGTGCCCGGCAGGCTCTATCAATCTACTGAATTAGCGCGTGAGGTGACACGCATTTATTGTCCCTACCCCAGAGAAAGGCCAGGCTGGGCCGTCATGGGAGGTCTGGGCCAAGCCCAGAGGCCTGTGGAGAATGGCCCGAGTACAGTAGGGGCCTCCCCAGGGAAGGGGCCATTGTGGCCCATAAATAGGTTAGGTGGCCAGGAAACAGGAAATCCTGACAATACAATGAAGCCTGGGGCACAGGGGTTTCCTCCAGGCTGAGGGCTGGACCGAGGATGCTTCTTCGGCCAAAGGCCTTGCTGAAGCAAGACACCCTGACCGCTGGCCTCAAATGCCTGACTTTTCTCACAGTCCTCAGGGGGACTCTGGGTCCACCCTCACCCGACCCGGCCCAGCCAAGGGCAACTCAGGACAGGCCGGCACATGCCAGGACTGGCAGCGGAACCCCGAGGGAGGAGGGGTGACCGGCTCGCTCCCAGCTGAGCTTGGAACCAGGTGGTGATGGGAGCAGCTGGGGCAGCCAGACCAGGGGCAGAGGCCAGGCCAGGGGGACTCCCTCAGGATCAGAAGGTACTTCTGCCAGGCGCTCTGACCCAAGGAGCCTGCACATCTCTAAGCCGGTGTCGGTGGGCCTGTCTCTGCCCTGGCCTCTGAAAGGGCATAGCAAGCAGCAGGCTGACCCTACCTGGACCCCAACAATGGAGAAAAATGAGTCCCTCATTAGAGAACCAGGCAGCCTATAAAACCACATCCCAGAAGAATTTTATTAAGAAAAGCAAATAACAAAACATGATGTCCAATAGGATCCCTATTTTGTTAAAATGCACACAAATGTAAAAATCTGTGTGTGTGCCTGTGTATGTTTGCGCGCCTGTGCATGTGCACAGAGGAGACAAGAAAGAGGACCAACAGAATGTCAACGGGTGTCAGGGGATTTTTATTCTTCCTTGTTCTTTTCTGAACATTCTAACTTTTCTACAATGAACTTTGTAACCATAAAAAAAAAATCAAAACAAAGCACTCAAATCCTGCAATACCTGTTTTCTTTTAAGTAAAATGTTTACTAAGAGTTTTTAGAGAAGTGGAGAAATGTTGATAATCCAAGCTGAGGGGAAAACAGGATACAACATTGTATACAACGTATGTAAAGGACAAGAAGCTCAGGGCAGGAAGGGGACAGGAAGGAAGCACGTGGGGTGTCAGGGCCAATGGCTTTGCAGGGGCACCACCATGGTTCCACCCACCTGCAGTGTGAGAAACCCCACACTTTTGTGCCCACTGTATCCCTAGTCTTTAACATTTTTGGCAATCCAGAGTGTAGAAGATAGTCTTATAATTTGATCCCAGGGGTGGAAGATAGTCTCATAATTTACACATCCCTGATTATTGAGCCTCTTTCCCCAGAAAAACATTTTATTATGAAAATTTTCAACATACAGAAAAGTAGAAAGAATTGTACAGTGAACACCCATTTACCCATCATGTAGGTTCTGCAATTTACATTTTACTAGACTTGCTTTAGCACATATCAATTTATCCATCCATCCATCCATCAGTCTTTATTTTTTGATACAATTCAGAGCAAGTTACAGGCGTCACTACACTTCATCTTACACACTCGAGCATGTATATCATTAACTAGAGCTCAATCTTTGTCTATCGCTCTCCCTCCTCACCTCTATGTAAAATTTACACATGGTGATGCAAAAATCTTAAGTGTATCGTTTGATTGGTTATGACAAATGCATACACTTGTGTAACCCAGACCTTTATTATGATATATTGTAGAACGTGACCCCCAGAAAACTCTCTCTTGTCCCTACCTAGTCAATCTCTGCTCTGACTCCTCAGAGGCAATCACCATTCTTATGTTTTCATCAGAGATTAACTTTGGCTGTTCTGGAACTTCCTATAAATGGGATCATAGAGCCCATACTAGTTTGTGTTTGGCTTTTTTTTGTGTGTGGTACGCGGGCCTCTCACTGTCGTGGCCTCTCCTGTTGCAGAGCACAGGCTCCGGACGCGCAGGCTCAGTGGCCACGGCTCACGGGCCCAGCTGCTCCGTGGCATGTGGGATCTTCCTGGACCGGGGCACGAACCCGTGTCCCCTGCATCAGCAGGCGGACTCTCAACCACTGCACCACCAGGGAAACCCCTGTGGCTTCTTTCATTCAACATTATGTCTTGTGCGATTCATCTATGTCATTGCAATAGTTAGTTACTTTTTATTGTTGAATAGTGTTCCACTGTATGGACATGCAAATACCCATACAATATTGATTGAATGTATATTGTATGGATATACAAATGGATAGCCAGTTGTATGGATACATTTCATACATGGATAAGGATACACTGTATGGATAGTTCTCTTGTTGATGGATACCTGGGCTGCTTAAACTTTTCCTTATTATAAATAAAGCTGCTATGAACATGCATATGCAAATATTTTGTTAACACATGCTTTCATTGCTCTTGGATAAATTCCTAGGAATGCAATTGATCCGGTTGCTTTTCATGTTTGTTAAAACACTTGAATTTTTCTTTTGCCTATTTTTTGGTCTTTTTCTCATTGATTTGTAGGAACTCTTTCATTATTAGTGATGATCCCTAGGGATGCAAAAAAATTTACTATAGTCCCTTGCCCTCAAATTGCTCAGAGTTTAGCAGTCATGGACACAGTTAGGATGTGATATGGTGGCTGCTATGCATTCATTTATGTCTTTGTAAGTCTGATCATGCCACTTCTCTGCTCAAAACCCGGCCAGGGCTCCACTTCACTCAGGGTCAAAGCCAGCAAGACCCTACATGGTCTCACATGATCTGGTTCCCTAGGCTGTAACCTCACTCCTACCACTTTCCTTGTGCAGTCTGCTTCAGCAGCTCCAGCTCCTTGGTGGTCCATAAACTACCAAATCCCCACCCCAGGGCTTTTGTCCTGGAGAGTCTCTCTCCCTGGAACATTCTTCCCCACCCCAGATTTCCACAAGATTTGCTTCCTGTATTAGTTTCCTAGGGCTTCCATAACAAATTACCACAAATTTGGTTACTTAACATAAATTCATTCTCTAACGGCTCTGCAAAAACCTTTTTCCCCATTAAGCTTCCATTCAGAGGTTCTGGAGACTAGGACGTAGACATATCTTTTGGGGCCACCATTCAACCTACCACACTTCCTAATCTTCTTCAGGTCCTTGCTCAAATTTTACTTTCTCCGAAAGACTTTCCCTGGACATTTAATTAATTAATTAATTAATTAATTAATTAATTAATTTATTGCCACACCGTGCGGCTTGCAGGATCTTAGTTCCCCAACCAGGGATCGAACCCGGGCTCCGGCAGTGAAAACACCGAGTCCTAACCGCCAGGAAATTCCCATCCCTGGACACATTATTTAAAGTCATACACACACCATTCCAGCTCTCCTAATCCTCCTTCTCTGCTTGATTTTTCTCCCTAGTCCTTACTTGCAGGTATACCATGTGTAGTTTACTTTACATGTAGATCTTTATTGTCTGTTCCCCTATTAGAATGTAAGCTCCATGAAGACAGAGTTTTCTCTGCTCTATTCCTAATGCACAAAACAGTGCTGGCAACACAGAAGATGCTCAGTAAATAACTGTTAAATGAATGAGTGAATGATCATATTGAGCACCAAGCTCTGCTTTAAATAGAAAGTTATAAACAGTAGGAGCACGGGAGGAGGGAATAAATCATTCTGTTTGGAGTCTTATCTAAGCAGGATTCACAAAAAGGGTATATTTGAGCTGGACCAGGTGGGAATGGGGAGGTGTGGGATTCCCCAGAGGCAGACAGGACAGGACCTGAGAAAAATCTTTTTGGCTGCCTGTGTGGAGGGTGGTATGGAGGAAATGAGACTGAGGAGGGGGGTCTCATCTGGGACATGAAACAGGGCTCTGTGTGTGGGTGACTGCTGTGGCCCAGAAGGAAGGGTGGAGGGACCTCATTCCACAGTAGAACCAGAGGCACTAGGAGACGCATTAGTGAATCGAAGTATTGATCATGTGCTGCGATGGCTCGGGTGTGGGGAAACAGGTGCTCTGACACACTTGGTAGCAGTGTGAATTGGGGCAACCTCAGTGGGGGCAATTTGATGACTTTAAAATGCACATGGACTTACCTGGTGGCGCAGTGGTTAAGAATCCGCCTGCTAATGCAGGGGAAAACGGGTTCGAGCCCTGGTCTGGGAAGATCCCACATGCCGCGGAGCAACTAAGCCTGTGCGCCACAACTACTGAGCCTGCGTGCCACAACTACTGAAGCCTTTGCGCCTAGAACCCGTGCTCCACAACAAGAGAAGGCACCGCAATGAGAAGGCTGCACACTGCAATGAAGACCCAACGCAGCCAAAAATAAAAATTGTAAATACAAAAAATAAATTTATTTTAAAAAAATAAATAAAGTGCACACATCCTTTGAGCCAGGAATTTCACTTCTAGGGATTTATTCCACACATATGCATACTTGCGCATGTATGTTAGAAAGTAGCATATTGCTCAAATATATGACAATTTTCTATTTCCCAAAGAGATCAAAACCAAAAACAGCATCACACCTATTAGGAGGACTACTGTCAAAAGCCAGAAAACCATGAGTTTTGACAAGGATGTGGAGAAATTGGAACACTTGTGCATTGTTGGTGGGAATAGAAAATGGTGCCACCACTGTGGAAAACAGTATGGTGGTTCCTCAAAATATTAAAAATAGAATTACCATATAATCCAGCAATTTCACTTCTAGCTATATCCACAAAGAATTGAAAGCAGGGTCTCAAAGAGGTATTTGTATACCCATGATCATAGCAGCATTATTCACAATAAGCAAAATGTTGAAGAAACCCAAGTGTCCACTGATGGATGGATGGATATATGAACGAAATGTGGTCTATACATACAGCGGAATATTATTCAGCCTGAAAAAAGGAAGGAAAATTTGACATATGCTGTAATGTAGATGAACCTTGAGGACATTATACTATGTGAAATAAGCCAGTCACAAAAAGACAAATACTGTATGATCCACTTTTACGTGAAATAGTCAAAATCATAGAGACAGAGAGTAAAATGGTGATTGGGAGAAACTAGAGAATGAGGAGTTATTGTTTTGGGGGGACAGAATTTTAGTTTTGCAAGATCAAAAGTTATGGAGATGGATGGTGGTGATGTTTGCACAATAGTGTGAATGTATTTAATACCACTGAACTAACTGTAAACTTGAAAATGGTTAAGACAGTAAATTTTATGTTATGTGTATTTTACCACAACTAAAAATAATAATAATTTTTAAAACACCAACAACACATTCATGGACCAGCTTGTATTTATAACTTTTAGGTATGTAGGTTAAATAGTCAAATACTTAAAATATTTAGTGTATTAATTTTTATACATATATTTTAAAAATCACATATTAGATAAAACATCACTTTAGAAATACAGCTTTGTCCCCTCTATCACATTAAACAATTATGTTCTACTTTTTGCATTACACTTCTGCTGATGCATCTCTGTTACCATTTTGTCATTGTCACATGAAAAGGTGCTCAACATCACTAATTGTCAGGGAAATGCAAATCAAAACCACAATGAGATATCACCTCACACCTGTGAGAATGACTATTATCAAAAAGACAAGTAGAGCTTCCCTGGTGGCGCAGTGGTTGAGAGTCTGCCTGCCGATGCAGGGGACACGGGTTCATGCCCCGGTCCGGGAAGATCCCACATGCCGCCGAGCCGCTGGGCCCATGAGCCATGGCCGTTGAGCTTGCGCGTCCGGAGACTGTGCTCCGCAACGGGAGAGGCCACGACAGTGAGAAGCCCACATACCGCAAAAAAAGAAAAAAAAAAAAAAAGACAACAAGTAATAAGTGTTGACAGGGATGTGGAGAAAAGAGAACATTTATGCACTGTTAGTAGGAATGTAAATTGGTGCAGCCACTATGGAAAACATTATGAAGCTTCTTCAAAAAGTTAAAAATAGAACTACTGAAGGATCCAGCAATTCCACTCCTGGGTATTTATCCAAAGAAAACGAAAACACTAATTAGAAAAGATATATGCACCTCTATGTTCACTGCAACATTATTTACAATAGCCAAGATATGGAAGCAACTTCAGTGCCCATCAATAGATGAATGGATAAAGAAGATGTGGTGTATATATACAATGGAATATTACTCAGCCATAAAAAAGAATGAAACCTTGCCCTTTGCAACAACATGGCTGGACCCAGAGGGTATTATGCTAAGTGAAATAAGTCAGACAAAGACAAATATGGTATGATTTCACTTATATGTGGAATCTAAAAAATAAAACAAATGAACAAACATAACAAAACAGAAACAGAGTCATAGATTCAGATAACAAATAAGTGGTTGCCAGAGGGGGGCAATGAGAAAAATAGGTGAGGGAGATTAAAAGGTACGAACTTCCTGTTGCAAAATAAATTAGTCATGGGTATGAAATGTACGGTGTGGGGAATATAGTCAGTAATTATGTAATATCTTTGTATGGTAACAGATGGTTTCTAGATTTATCATGGTGATCATTTTAAAATATATAGAAATATGGAATCACTATGCTGTATAATAGGAACTAATGTGTTGTAGGTCAATTATACTTCAAAAACAAACAATAGAAAAAGAGATCAGATTTGTGGTTAACAGAAGCAGGGAGTGGGGAGAAGGGGAATTGGATGAAGGTGGTCAAAAGGTACAAACTTTCAATTATAAGATAAATAAGTTCTAGGGATGTGATGTACAACATGATAAATATAATTAACACGGCTGTACGTTATAGATGAAAATTATTAAGAGAGTAAATCCTGAGTTCTCATCGCAAGAAAAAAACATTTTTCTATTTCTTTAATTTTGTATCTACATGATATGATGGATGTTCACTAAACTTACTGTGGTACTTGCTTCATGATGTATGTAAGTCAAATCATTATGTTGTACACCTTAAACTTATACAGCGCTGCAGGTCAACTATATCTCAATATAACTGGGAGGGAAGAAAGCTTCCATTTAAACCATTTTTAGGTGTGAATTCAGTGGCATTAATTACCCCCACATTGTTGTGCGACCATCACTGCTATCTGTTTCCAAAGCTTTTTCATCACCCCAGACTCTAAGCACAAAGCAATAACTCCTTATTTCTCCATTACCCCAGCCCCTGGTAACCTCTAATCTACTTCCTATTTCTATGAATTTGCCTCTTCTAGATATTTCTTACAAATGGAATCATTCAGTCTTTGCACTTTTGTGTCTGGCTTATTACACTTAGTGTAGTGTTTTCAAGGTTCATCCATGTTGTTGCCGAATCATATTGCATTGTATGGATATACCAATTTTGTTCATCTGTTCATCTGTCGATGGACACTTAGGTCTTTTCTACCTCGTGGCTAGCTTGCCTATTTTTGAATTTTATATAAATGGAATCATACAGCCTATACTCCTTTATGTATACCTTCCTTCGCTCATGTTTCTGAGATTCTTCCAAGCCGTTGCATGCTGTTATAATTTGTTCATTTTCAATGCTCTATAGTATTTGTATGTATATACCACAATCGATCCATTCTACTGTTGTTGACAGTCTTTGGCTATTACAAATTCTGACACCAATTCTGATGTGCGTTTTTCAACATTACCAAGCAGTCAACTCAATTCTGACACTACCTGGAGATATCATTAGATCCCACAGGTTAAGGACCGAGTCCTACAAGACGCCTCCCCTAACCCACCCCACTCCCCTGGCCAACTTCCAGTTGCCAATCAAAAGCCCAGGTTGTCTCCTGTGCTTTTGACTGACCAACTATAGATCAGAGGTTCTAACGAACCCCCCACTTGGGTTCAATTAATTTGCTAGAGTGGCTCACAGAACTCAGAGAAACAGTTTACTTTCCAGATTACCAGCTTATTATAAAAGGATATAACTCAGGAACAGCCAGATGGAAGTGAAGCATAGGGCAAAGTATGTGGGAAGGGACTCGGAGTGTCTATGCCCTCTCTGAGTACACCACTCTCTCCGCATCTATATGTGTTCACCAGCCTGGAAGTTCTGCAAACCCCACCCTTTGGGGTTTTTATGGAGGCTTCGTTACATAGGCTTGATAGATCAAATCATTGGCTATTGGTGATTGACCTTAATCACTAGCTCCTCTTTCCTCCCCAGAAGTTGGGGTGGGACTGAAACTCCAAGCCTCCAATCATGTGGTTGGTTCCCTTAGCAACCTGTCCCCAGTCTTACCTTACCTAGGGGCTTTCCAAAAGTCACTTCAATAGCATAACAACATACCTTTATCACTCTCATCACTTAGGAAATTCCAAGGAATTTAGGAGCTATGTGCCAGGAACTCAGAGGAAGACCAAAGGTATGTTTTTTTTGTTTTGTTTTTTAAAATTTTATTTATTTATTTATTTTTGGCTGCGTTGGGTCTTCGTTGCTGCACGCAGGCTTTCTCTAGTTGCGGCGAGTGGGAGCTACTGTTTGTTGCGGTGCGAGGGCCTCTCATCGCGGTGGCTTCTCTTGTTGCGGAGCACGGGCTCCAGGCGCGCGGGCTTTAGTAGTTGTGGCATACGGGCTCAGTAGTTGTGGCTCACGGGCTCTAGAGCGCAGACTCAGTAGTTGTGGCGCACAGGCTTAGTTGCTCCACAGCATGTGGGATCTTCCCGGACCAGGGCTCGAGCCCGTGTCCCCTGCATTGGCAGGCGGATCTTAACCACTGTGCCACCAGGGAAACCCCAAAGGTATGTTTTTTATTATCGATCACAATATCGTACTACTGCTTTGAATTTTCTTATACATGCCTTTTCATGAATATGTGCGAGCATTTTTGTTAAGTATATTTCTAGGAACGAAGCTGCTGGATCAGAGAATATACATATGTCCAGCTTTCACAGATGATGCCAAACAGTCTTCCAAAGTTGTACAATTTGTATTCCTACCAGCAGGGTATGAGAGTTCTGATTGCTCCACATCCTTGTCAACACTTGGTATTGTCTTCTGTTTTCATTCTGGCCATCCTGGTGGGTAGATAGTAGTGTTGCATTGTTGTTTTAATTTGCATTTCCCTGATGGCTAATGAAGTTAAGCATGTTTTCATATGTTTATTGGTTATTGGGATATCCTTTTTTAATAAAGTGCTGACCGAGTCTTTTATCCATTTTTCTTTTGTATCATCTGCTTTTTTTTCCTTATTGTTTTGTAGAAGTTCTTTATATAGTTTGCATACAAGTCTTCTGCTGGCCATACAGATTGCAAGTATCTTTTCCTGATCTGTGGCTTCCTCTTCATTTTCTTAATGGTGTCTGATGAAGGGACATTCTTAATTTTAAAACATTGCTTTCTAAAGTGATCTTTAAAAGATTTGTTTACAGTGTTATTTTAACACTTGCAGTTGTGAAGTCATATCCCCAGGAAAAATTATGGCATTTTTGTTAAATGCCTTTGCCTCCTTTTCCCCCTCTAACCAATTTTGTTGGGTGTCCGCCATAAACATCCCAAATTAGAATTCACTGAGGTCATTTCAGGCTATTGTATCTTCCGCAAGTAGTACTTCCTTGTTTAAAATAAAGGAATCAGAAAGCATCAGGTAATGGGAATTTGTATATACAGTAAAGGGAACTCCCTCTTTTCTGAGAGATTTTTTTGGAGGAAAAAAAGTTGCCTAATATCCAGGCATAGCCAGTCTATGTAGAAGTAGTCTCTGTTCCAATGCTGTAATAGAAAAATATTGGAAATACCTGCACATCCTAACTGTGGCATATTCATTCAGTGGAATACTAAATAGCTATTCAACAAGGACGGTGAATTTATGCATAAAAATGTAGACTTAAGATGGAAAAAAAAGCTGGGAGTGGAACAGCATGTGCATTAAACTGTGCACACATCTCTTCTTGAATATGCAGTCTGCATGGAAGGAATCACACTAGTGGTAGGAAGGGGATGGGTGCAGGAGTGGAAGGGAGCATTATATTCTTTTGCAAATCATTTGGGGCATTCAAAATATTTTTCAACCTGTGTGCATTTATTATTTATCCCCCAAAAGTAATTTAAAAATTGAAAAATACAAAATATAAGAATTTGAAAGGGAATAAAATTTTTCATCCTAAGAAATGTATGCAATCACTTTGAGTCCTGAATGGTTCCCTTCAAAGCTGTCAAAACTTCTCCCTACAACCTCTACTGCTGGGGTAAGGACCAAGGTGAGGGCTAAACACTGGGGTGTCTCCTTTTGGGGCTGTACTCTCAGCAGTGTGGGACCCACCTATGGCCAACTCTCAGGGCTAACGTCTCTGTGAGGCATAGCAGGTGCAGTGCCTGAGGTCCACAAGAGTTCTAGCGGCGCATAGAAATGTTGGAATTGATTTAAAACAGTAGAAAAAGAATACAATCATGCCTGGATTATATTTGTCTTTATACCAACGCAGTCATAAAATATAATTATATATCTATAGCTATATCTATAATTTTATGTGTATGTAACTGAGCAAGGACTCGTGTACCCACGGTGCAGAAAGCCAAACTCTGACAGCCGGTGTCTGCAGCAAAGTAAGGGTTTATTTGCAGGGCACCAAGCAAGGGAGTGGGAGACAAGTCTCAGATCCACCCCATCTTGGTCTTCGAGTTAAGGATGTTTTAAAGGTTAAGGACAAAGGAACTGGGATTAGTCATCATCTTGTGACGTTTCTGTGACATTTCTTAATCGTGTTTTTGGGAGTCAGGATGTCTCTGGCTTACGATTCTCTAGCCAGGTGGTCCATGGCTGAGGCGGGTGGCGGGAGCTGGTCTGTGAGCTCATCTTGCCCTGGAGAAAGAACCCGAGTCTGTACATTAATGATGAATCTCTAACAGCAGTTTTAGGACGTTAACGATGTTATGGACAACAGCAATCTTAGACATCTGACGCTGGTTGATTAGGGTTCAGTTAGCATAGGACTGAGATCAGGCGGGACAGCAGGGGAATCGAGTTTTGGATAGAGAGATTAATCATAAATTCAGTAAGGGGATTTGGCTTTAGGGGGACTCGGATTCATACATATATATAAGCATATATATAGTTTTCTATAAGGAAGAGCTCATGAAGGTGCAGAAGTACCTAGAAAGTCATAATGTGGCCCTGGGCACATTTTTGCTGTAAAGGGCCCCATAGTAAATATATTAAGCTTGGGGGCCAGATGGTCTCTGTTTTGACTGAACTCTGCCTGTAGCAGAAGGGAGCCATAGACATACACAGATGGATGGGAATGGCTGTGTTCCAACAAAATTTTATTTACCAAAACAGGAGGTGGGCGGGGTTTGGTCCAGGGCCAACCCTCTGCAGTTGGTGCCCGGGAAGTTTCAGTATTTGTTGAATGAATGGACGGACTGGAGAGGGGGGATTGCTACCAGGCCTGATCCTTGTCTGGTGGTTGAGTTTGGGTTTGGGTGGTGGGGAGTGGATACTGGGCTGGGGGTCAGTTTTCACATTCTCAGCCCCTAACTTGCTGTGTGACCTTGGGCAAGCTGCCTTCTCTTGCTGGGCCTCAGCTCCCTGTCTGTAAGGTAGAGGCTATACCTCCCATTTGCTGGACTGTGATGAGAGAATGAAATGTAACAGGGGATATGGAAGTGCCTGGAATAGGAAAAGGAGATTCCCACTGGGCAGCTCAGGGCAGGAACTGCCAGCTTCCTGGAGGTCTGGCAGCCCAGGGAGTGTCACTTTGGCAGAGGAAAGAAGGGGGTGGGGCAACCAACAGCGTGACCCGAAACACAAACAGTCCCCAAAGAGGGGCCGAAACTCTCACGCTGGTGAAAACACGCCTGTCAGGTTTCTGTCCTGCCTCTGAACAGGAGAGGGGAAGGCGCTCCAGGCTGGTCTCAGTTGGCAGTGGCCGCTAGTGGCTGGCAGGGCCTGGGCCCCTCATGTGCTCTTGGGCATGTGTCCAGCCAGAGGTGGCTGCGGGTGCCCCAGCGTACAACTGTTCATCAGCCAGGACGCTCGCTTCAGAACCCAAGGCTGCGCCTCAGGGGCAGGTGCCCGGACCCATGGGCCCCACATCCGCATCTCTCCGCAAGGTTACCCAGTGGCCCAGTCAGGCAAACTGTCGTGCGACCTGGAAGGGCAACGTGGAAGCAAGTATTAAAATAGACAACACACATGTCCAGGGATCTGGGAATTTCAGCTTCTCTCCTGCTGTATTAGTTCGAGCCCAGGCAGGATACAGAATTCACTTCACACAGGACCAACAAAATGTAGTTTTAGTGACTTACAGAGGTGTGGTCAGGACCTCTGGACTCTACAGTGCAAGTTGAGGCACAAGACTGGCCCAGTGGGATGCTATTGCCACCCTAGAGGCAGACCCAAACTCTGCTTGATTTGTTTATGAAACCAAGCAAGATCACTTGTTTATAAAGCCTTTTGTTAACTTGTGAATTCTCAAGGAAGTGAGGGAGAGTGACGGGGCTGTACATCCTGACCAGGCCAGCAGGGGAATGTGGCTGAGGAGGAGTGCATCTGGGCTTCTAACACGCTACAGCTAAGTGGTATGTGACCTGAGACAAATCTATTCTCATTGAGCCCCAGACTTGGGTGACGAAAGACTGAATTAAGTGACAATTGTGTTCGGTTGTATTTTTTTTTGAGTTACAAATCACAGAAATTCCAGCTCAAACTGAATTGACCAAAGGGAGTATTTATTGGCTCTCACAAGAGTAAGGGGGATGGCTGTCGGGTCTGGCTGTATCCAGGGGTTCAAACAATGCCATCTTTCTGTCTTGCGTCTCTGTTTCCTTGTGTGCTGCTCATTTTCACACAGGTAGTTCTATGTGTGAACAAAGGCCAGAGATGACTTGGACATAGCCCATCCCTGGTAGGGATGGAGGAGGGGATAGGGGACTGCCTCCACCTGGGTCTCACCTGTCCCTGAAGTTGGGGTGGGGAGGGGCAGCCTTTCTGCAATTCATGAACTCAGAGTGGGAGAGGGATGGCTCCCTAAAGGAGTCAAGAGATGGGAGGATGGGTGCTGGGCAGGCAAAAGCACTGATGCCACCACAGTAAGCACAGCTTCATGTTTGCACATTTTTAAGTGCATCATTTCACCGATTCTTAGCACCAGCTCTGGAAACAACCCCCATCTCATGGCAAAGGCTGAGAGCTCAAAGAGTAGCTCAGACAGAGCTGGTCTCCGACCCAGGATTTCTGAGCCCTGATCTAGGACTTTTCTGGTTCACCCCACTGCCCTTCTCTGATGCCCCTTTCGTGTTTCATGCCCCTGCAGTCCTGCATCGCCCAGGGAAGATTGCTGGGGCAGGGTGTGTATGCAGCCTGTCTCCCAATCAAATTCTGTGGACCCTCCTGGTAACTGGGGACAAGGGGAGGACAGGGGCACCATTCCCTCACCCTCACCCACCCAGGAAACTAAGCTCTGTTCTCTGGGACCCACTCCCCCATCGGTGACATCATCTGCACACACAGCCATTGTCTGCAGAATGTTTTGCTCTCCACCAGGAACCCTTAAGAGGCTCTGGTGGGGAGTTGGGGGTGGAGCAGGGAAAGACACCAGGAGGGGCCAGCGGGAGTGGAGGGGATCTCTCTAGGCAATGAACACAGCTGGCAGAGGCATCTTCCCAGAACAGGCATGGCCCCAGAGAGCTGAGAGCATGGACGAGAGCCAGTACCCATTCTTGTCCCGCCCTCAGTTTACCCATTTGTGGAACTTCCTGGCTCTAAAACTCATTGATTGACAAAGGGTCAATTTTGTCACACTATAAAAGGTTCCCATAAATCAATGAGAAGAAACGCTCCCAAAGAAAACTGGGCAATGGGCATAAGCAGGCCTTCCTCCCCTCCCCTAAAAAAAATCCTCTAAACAGTTAACAACTAACATAAGAAAAATGTTCAAACTCAGCAGCAATCAAAGAACTGCAGGTAAAACCAACAAAACAATATTGCTTCCCCCAATCATGTTGATAAAAGTGATCTCTTTCCAGGTGTGTGAGGGGTCGGGGGATGGGCACTCAGCCACTTGCGGGAGGGGTAGAAACAGGTACTACTCTCCTTCTGGAAGGTAATTTGTCAGTATGTAATAAAAGCTTAGAACACTGTGGGCTGGTGATTCCACTTTGTTTTCATACCTAGAACTTTCTCTAAAGGCAAGAATCATGGATGTTTGCAAAGGTAGTTTAGCAAAGCATACAGTAGGCAGAGAAATATTCTAAGATCATAGATCCCACCTCCTCCCCCCCCATTCCTTAAAATACTCCAAAGTCTTCTTGTCAAGCTTAGAATCAATCCAACTCCTGACCCCGTGGCCTGGCCTTGCTCTCTTTCTCTCTCCTTTTCACCTTCCTTATCTCCTTTCTGTTCCTCACATTCGTCAGGCTTTGTCCAGCCTCAGGATCTTTGCACTGGCTACTTCCTCTGCCTGGGGTGCTCATTTCCCTCGAATGTGAGCCCCATGAGGGAGGGTTTCTGTGTTAGTTCCCTGCTGGATCCTTGGCCTGCCCCCTGACAGCAGTAGATGTTCATTGAATAAATGAACAATTGAGAGCAGGTGCGGCTTCAGTTCAGGCCCTACCACTGATTAGCTGTGTGACCTTGAGCAAGTTCCTTCACCTCTCTGAGCCTTGGGCTCCTCTGGTGTGAAGTACAAATAGAAGAACTGCCCTGTGGGGTTCTTATTAGGATTAATGTCAGTAAAGCATATAAAGTCTGGTGCAGTTATGAGCCCTCAAAAACTATTTGCTATAATTATGGATGTTTCCAAAATATTATCTGTAACTGTCCAGACGTGGGTTGAAGAATCTCCTTTGGGGCATCTGCGGAATGTACCCACCAAAAGCATCTTGTAGAAATCAACCTGTGGACATGGAAGTGGTTAAAGATATACTGTTTACTCACTTATTTCATCATGATGGGCATACAATGCATCCTCAGAAAAATTCAGGCAACAAATAAAGTGAAAGTCTCCTGCAGGTGAAGTTGCTCATCCAAATTTCATGCTATATTAATGAAAAAGGCAGGTTAAAAAAAAAAACATGCCTGGTATGAGCTTACTTTTAGAAAATAAAATATATTAATATGTACTCATAAGGGAAAGCCTGGAGGATTTACATTTAAACTGTTAAGGTTGGGGACTTCCCTGGTGGTCGGTCGGTGGTTAAGACCCAGCGAGGGTTTGATCCCTGGTCGGGGAACTAAGATCTCGCAAGCCGCATGGCTCAGCCAAAACAACAAACAATTTTTGTTTAAGTTGTTTGGCGACAGAGTAGATATTGATGGCATTTTTATAGACAGCTTTGGCTTTCCTGTGGTTTTCTCATTGTCTGTTACCTTATGCAATCTGAAAAAGCCCATGTAACAGTTAAGTGAGCCTCCCCACTCCCGTCACCTGCTACCATTTGGCTACGTGATTCCCAGGGCCTCTTGTGAAGACTCAGGTGTCCTGTGTTGTCTTAGGCAGCATTACTGAGGCTGGGAGTTGTGCCAGGGACCCCAGGAAACATTCTCAGTAAACATTCAAGTGTTGAAGAGATGGGTGGCTTGTGGTCCTGGGGTTTGGCGCTTTCCTGAGAAGAGTCCTAGATTTGCAAGAAGAATGTGTTAAGCTAAGCACAAATTTGGAACTCAGGGCACCCTGGGCATCAATGAGGACAAACAAACAAAATAATCACACAATGGCTTAAGAAATAAAAGGAGTTTATTGGTACATGTAACTGAAAGAGCTTCAGGCACAGCTGGATGCAGGTGCTCAACTGGTGCCTTTCAGAATCTTCAAGGCTCTATATTCCTCTGCTGGCTCTGCTCTGAGGCAGGCTCTCTTTGTGTGGTGGCGAGATGACCCATCAGCAGCTCCAGAGTCACACTCCAGGAGCTCAGCAATCCCAGCAGACAGGGGGGTTGTCTCTCTTTGGGGCTCCAGAAGTCGCAGGGAGTCCCTGATTGGCCAGGCTTGGGTTTTCTACCCACCCTTGGATCATGCGCTGGGGTTGTGATTGGCTGGATTCTGGGTCACGAGATCATCTGGCCACCAAGGCAATAGGGCCAGCTCTACCAGAATCCACGGACTGGGAGGAAGCGGGGTCTTGTTCTCATGGGACAATGGGGGGCTATTTGCAGAGGGCAGATCTCTCCACTAGCTGTGTTGAAGACTGTGCTTCATGAAGCACAGAAATGCCCTTTATCAGGAAAGCTGGATTAACCACACCACCTCGCCCTCAGTTCTTCCAAAGTGCAGAAGAGGGAGGCCCCATGAGGGGTGGGGAGGTGGCGTGGTGTGCATGGTGAGAGAGGGTGGGGGTCGAGGAGTCCTGCCTGGGCATCAGTTTAAAGACTGTGGTCAAATCAGCCCCCTGTCCGGGCCTCGGTGTCCCCATCTATAAAGGAACCTTAATCTAGCTGAAGTCGACAGGTTTTAGGATGGTGCTGTGTAATTTTCTGATTAAATTATTGGGGTATAGCTGCCCCTCCCTTTCCACTGACTCAATAATTTCTTAATGGAATCCAGTTTATTGCTGTGATCCATGCTGGCAGGGGAATGATATAGTTTTTCCAGGAGGGGCCTGTTAGACTGGCTGCAAGAGAAGGGGAGTTTGGAGGCTATTTCTGGCAGAGTGAGGTGGGTGAAAAATGTAGGGGTGGGAGGTGACGGGAGCACTTGGGGAGAAAACCTGAGCCGGGGCCTCGTGCTCAAGATCTGGAAAGAAGGGCTGGCGCTGCGGGTGAGGAGGGGCTGGGCCGCCAGGGTCGGCAGGGTGCGGCCACGGCAGCTGAGGGGGGGAGCTGGTGGGAGAGGAATGTCCCTCTTCCTGGCACCTGTCCTTGGGCTTGTCGACCTCTGACCCCGTCCCACAAATACTCCTGGAGAGGAAGGCAAGGAGGTATGCCTCCTTAGTGCCCATCAGGTACCTGCACCTAAAACAGAGATCTGAGTAACAAACTATTGAGAGCCTGCTGTGGGCTGTTCTAAGTGTTTACATGGATCAGCTCAATCAAGCCTCACAGCTGAATGAAATAGGCATGGCTATTAGCCGCATTCTACAGATGGGCTCAGAAAGGTGAAGTGACTTGCCCAAGGACACACAGCCTGTGAGTGATGGAGTCACACTCAGCATCTGGGTGCCTGTTAGGATGGGCAGACTGGAGTCAGAGGCAAGGAATGGTTAGGATGCAAATGCTGGGTGAGCCAAGGGTGGAAGGAAACAATCATCTTGAGGAGGGAGGGTGAAAATCTGGAAAAGGCAAGCCTTAACCTGTGCCTTAAAGGATCTGTGCAATTTGAATAGGATAAAATATGCAGGGAAGGGTTTTCCAGCAGGAGGGAACAACACAAGCAAAGGCATAGAGGCAAGCAAGTGCCAGGACATTTGGGACCGAGCAAGCAGCCTGGCAGGGGCTCTGCCAGCACTTTGTGGGTCATGAGGCCACTTGAGCAGTAGGCCGAGGGCAGTACTGCTGTGTCCTGAGAGTGCCTTGAGGCCTGGAATCCCCAGCATTCGCCAGGAAAGCTGAGAGGAGGCTGTGTCCAACCCCCTTGTGTGGTTTCACGGATCGAGGGGCAAAGTCCGGCAGCTTCGGGCCCCTGAGGCAGAACTGGAGGACCTGGAGGGGCAGGAAGCCCCACTCCTCTTGGATGTACACGAAGGAGTCCACTGCCGCCTGGGCGGCTGTGGATGGGCAGGAAGCTGGGCATTTCTTCCCGTGAGCCGGAGGAGAATGGCCTCTATGTGGGCCACAACAAAAAGGCTTTTCTGCCAAGTCGGAGGGGGAGGAAGCAGCCAGCTCAGCCCTGCCCCAGCCTGAAAGGAGGCTCTGTTGGTGGCCCTGGGGTCTTCGATGTCTAGCACGTGTGAGGAGGGAAGGCCAGGGTGGTCAGGGCCCTCCTCATCCCTTCTGGATTCTCCAGCAGCATGGGGGTGGGGGTGGGGGCGCTGGGCTGCTGTGCAAGTCATTCTGTCTGGGTTCTAATCGTCCACTTCCTGGCTGTGTGACCTTGGCCAAGTCACTTCACCTCTCTGAGCCCCGCTCGTCTCGGGAGTGAAATGCAAGCAAGGGAGCACGCAAGACGACTGGAGTCGTGATCACACACTGAGCACTCGCCAGCACTTGACAGCCAGCGTCCTCCGATCATCCTCCCAGCAGCCAGTGGGGTAGGTCATGTGATCCCCTCCACTGAGGTTTAAGTACCGGTATCACCAGGGCTGAAGCCCAGGACGTTCTGGACTCTAAAAACCCCAAGCTGTGCAAAAGCAGAGGAAAAGAGGCTGGAAGGAAACACACCAGCTGTCCGCACTGGCTGGGGAGTGATGGCAACTTACCTTTTTCTTCTTTTTATCTGTAATGTCTTGCCTGTTTTACTTGGGAATTAGCAAAATATAAAGAAACAAAAGATGCTGAGGGAATGGGGGGCTGGGAGGGGCCCAAGGTGAGCTTAGGTTACAGCTTGATTTAAAAAAACAAGCCATGTTAAAGATGTGGGCTTCTGTTTAATCCCGGGGAGGAGGGGGTCACTGGGGCTGCCGGGCTGTCTGGAGCTGGGGAGGGGGAGAGAGGGCCCAGGCGCTCCCCCACCCCTCGTGCCTCAGAAACTTCCACACACCTGGGCCCCTGAGCAAGGATAAACTGGGCTCGTGAGATGGGCTGTTCCTTGAGCCAACGGGTTTCTTTGAGCTTCTAGCCGGGAGCTGGGGCTGGAAGGCTCCTCAGGCGGTTTCCTGAGGAGGTGAGGCCTCTGCTGAGTCTCCCCTCCGGCTACGGAAGAGCTCGGCGAGAAGGCCTTTCATCCTGTCCTCTCTCGTCCCCCGTGCCCCACACCGCCCTCCTCCTGCCTGGTGACCTCTGGGCTTCTGGGTGACCCTAAGGCTTCAGGCAGGAGGCAGACCTGGTGGGGCCCCGCGGCTGCTGCCACAGGAAGGCTGACGAGGCAGCGTCTCCCCTCCCCCCCGTGCCGCCCACCAAGGCCCCTGGGCTGGGGGAAGCACACAGGCGGTTTCCTAGCTGAGCCTGAGTGGCCTCTGGGGCTTCCGAGGGCCAGCGTTTCCTAATCTCCTCAGCCAGTTTTCAACACAAAGAGAGGAAAGGGCGGGATGAAGGGGGCACGCAGCTGCGGGGGAGGGTGGGCCTGGAGCAGGCTGGAGGACCCTACCTAAGGAGTTCTGGGGGCCTGGCCTGCTGCGTGGCTGAGCATCGCAGTCCTGGGTGCCCAGGCTGGCGCCCAACAGGATGGGCCCAGAGGCCGGGCGTGGAGTGCGAGGCTCACCAGCCAAGCTCAGACCCGAGGGCAGCGACGCCCGTCTCCTGCACTCCTGGGCATCGTCTGCCCCCTGCCCGGGGCGAGGTTTTCTGCTTCTTCGAAGAGGGCAGGTCCTGGGTGGCCCCTCACCTTCTGGGCAGAGCATGCGGATGAGGGGAACTTCTGGAATCCACGGTGGCATCGTTTTTCATCTCTTCCTGTCCAAGCTGGGTCTTCAGGCTGCCTAGAACCAGTCCGGATGGGTGGGAAGGCTGGGTGGCCTGGACTGGTTATCCCACCCTTCCTAGACGTGCAGGGTGTGCGGGAAGCTGGGTGCCCTTTCTCACCATGAAGGAATGGCCAGTAAGTTCCCCACCCCTTCTCTGCCCGACCCCAGCAGGGCCACCCCTGGTCCCCTGCCTCACCCTCCTCTGGTCTATTGAGGGCAGCCGCCTCCCACTCTACCCGAGTTCTGCCCCTTCCAGGGCCATCGGGAAGGAGCCCCCGCAGAACTGTGAACGAGGTCTCTTTGGCGTGGTGGGGGGCAAGTCCCCTAATCCCAGCCTGGACCACGCCCTCCCCACCCTAGTCACCTGCAGCCCCTCCAGCTGTAAGCTCCAGCCCAAGGCCTCTTACAAAGGAGGCACATTCGCCGGCCGTACGATTTAATCAGTGCAGATTATTTACAGAAAGAAACGTATGGGGGTGGACACTGACCCCCTCCCTCCCCACCCCCCTTGGCTGGCTCACCGGTGGTTCTGAGGATGGAGCGGGGAGGAAGCTGCTGGACCCGCACCGGGGCCAGCCCATGAGGAGCCCCTCCCCGCAGGGGCCTCAGGGATTCTGGGCGGCAGACCTGCTTGCTCAGGGCTGCAGGGAAGCAGAGGGGACAGAGCCGGCTGTACAGTACCATTTCCCACAGCAGCCTCGCCTCCTGCTTACTTTGGGAAGGAAAAGAGGGAGGAATCATCTCCACGCTCAGGGCTGAGCCCAGGACGGGGAGGATCTCCAGGCTACCACTAGTGGGCTCTTCTGGGGGCTCCACAGCCCTGTCCCACAGCCTGTGTGAGGGGATGAGCAGCTGGCCTCTCCCTACCAGTGCCCCTGGGGGACAGGGAGCTGGCAGGGAGGAACACCCCCAGGCTGGTGGGCACGTGTTTGTGGACACCTACCGTGCCAGCCTGGGCGCCCATCCGCCCGTCTCTCCCCGGGAGAGCCAGGACACTGGCAGCTGAGCCTGAGGCTGCTGGGGTTCTGAGACCTCTGAGGATGGTGGTGTGGGTGACAGAGGGAGGGAGGAGGCTCACGGAAGGGTCACGGCTCAGAGAGGAGAAAGTGGGCGGGGGTGGAGACCCAGCCTGGGGCCGAGGCTGGTGCTACCCTTGGGGAAGGGGCCTCGGCAGACCCCCTTTGGTCCTTGGTAAGGCAGGCCCAGGGCCCCTTCTCCAGAGAGGGAAGGGGGTGTGGGCTCAAGGGGTCCAGGGGAGCTGGGGGCTGTTGGCCCTGTGCTGGCCAGGGCAGGGTAGGTTCTTAGGCACAGGGAACCAGGCTGCTGGAGTTGTCAGAGGTGGGTGGGAAGGAACCAGACCTCAACAGGACACAATCAGCGGGCCACCTCCCCCTCTGCCCCCTCTGGCCTGGGGCTGCCACCGGGTGAAAGCTCTTTCTAAGACCACAGAGACTCAGAGGGCTGGAGACCAGTTAGGCCCCACCAAGCTCCAAAGCCAGCAGAGCCCTCGGTTCTGGCCCTGGTGCTCAGGCTGAAGCACAGCCCAGCAGTCCTTTGGCCACTCTTCCAGCCGGGCCTTCTGACCCTCTGCTCCTCTGGCTAAGCCAGAGCGGGTGGGAGCCTAATTCCCTGTCTGGTGCAGAACTACTTTTAGAAAACTCTAACCCCCTGCCCTGAGGGACCGCCCTGGTCAGGAAAGTAGGAAGAAATGCTCAATTAGTGTGCAAAAAAAAAAAAAAAAAGATACCTGGGCATAAATAAACAAGGGAACAGGCCTGGCAGGGATGTTAGAGGGCCTGGAGGGGCCCCCACCCAGGGGCTGAGGGAACCACTGAAGGCTCTGGATGAAAGGCCCCAGGAGCTGTCTCAGAACCACAGGCGCAGCCAGCCCGGCCCCTTAGCACCCTGAGGAGCAGGACGGGCTGGTGCGGAGGGTCAGACCCACTCCTGCAGGGAGCGCTTGCAGTAGAGGAGCATGCGGGGCGCGCCCTTGCGCTGCATCTGCACCAGCGCGTAGGTGAGGCCCAGGATGCAGAGCAGCAGCAGCATCGGCGGCACCAGCACCATCACCATGTTCACCGTCCGAGTGACCTCCTCCATCTGCACCACCACGCGGCTGCCCCCGTCCTCGTCCGTCCCCTCCCCGAAGTCCCCCTCTTTGCTGCCGGGGCCCGCCTCGTGGCCCTCGTTGCCCTCCTCACTGTCACCGCCCGCCCCGGGCTCTGCACCCCCGTCAGGGTTGAAGGGCGGACGGGCCACGTCAGGCCATCGGGGCCCCGGCTCCACGTGCTCTTGGCAGCCCATGAAGTCCCGCAGGATGGACTTGGGGTAGCCGGGCTCCATTCGCAGGCGCTCGTTGTCAAACTTCCAGTATTTGGTGCCCTTGTAGAAGTAGGTGTAGGCTGCGAGGGCAAGCAGACCGGAGGGGTGTCAGGCCGGGGCCCACCCACCGGCCAGAGACCTCGAAGAAGACCAGGGCGAGCTGAAGGGGCCCCAGCTTTAAAACACCATCCTTCTCACTTGCTTACCAACTTATAGGAGCCAGACCATGCTCAGAGAAGAACAGGGTTTAGGTCAGGGGCACGACTAGAATCCTGTGCTTCCCGGCTGGGCTGACATTGACTAGGGCAGCGCACAGAAGGGTCCGGTAGCCTGCTGGGTTGTGGGCTACAGTCAGGGGACCCAGGCCTGGCTTCTTCCAGCACCAGAGAGGCCAGTGTCTTGCTCAAGGCCACACAGTCAGCCTGCATCAGACCTGGAGAGGGGACTGATGCCGCCTCGGACCAGATCTCTGGTCTTGGGCACTCCACCCACATCCCTTTTAACTCCAGGAAGGGCCAGGTTTGAACCACCAGGTGCGTCTATACTCAGCTGAGCACAAAGAGGTCAGAGCAGCTGCAGAGTGAAACCATCACGCATGGAAGCTGTGTGACACGCACAGGCAGCTGTGTGACCCACCCGAGCATTAGCAAAGCCAGCCGGGTCTCCCCTGAGGCCGAGAACCCAGAGGCTGAGAACCAGGGCTGATGGGTTTTCTTAAACTCACCAGAGACCCTGCTGGAGAAATAAAAGCCACAGCTCCCTGTTGCTCAGTTATAACGACAGAGATCATGCTTCCCTGCCAAGCGGGTGAGGGGGCACCCCGGGAGGACTCCCGCTCCCGTCGCTTTGAGCCAAGCTCACCGCCCACCCCCGCCAGGCTCAAGGCTCTGTGGGGATCGGGCAGCTCTGAGCACCAGCTCTGGACAAAGGCAGGTCTGGCTGGACTCCGTAACTTCCTCACTGCGGGATTTGGGGCCCTTTACGCAAGCTCTCTTTGGCCTCTGTAAATGGGGTAAATGGTAGCCTGGCACAGCTGTGTCCCCCATGCATTCCATCTCGATGCTGGTGACCTCAGGCAAGCCCTGTTCTCTGTGTATGGAGGAGGGGGGAGGGTGAGTGCTGGGTAGACTGGGAGGGGGCTGGCCCCGGTACCTGCATCGTTGCTCAGGAAGGCCCCTTTAGGGGAGGTGGGGATCCCCTGCCACACGCTGATGGGCTTGGGATAGCCGGGGTCTCCACGCTGCGTGTCCTCATTGAAACGCCAATACCTGTGACCAAAAGCACCAGGCTGCGGGCCAGCTGGGGACTGGAGCCCGGTCCGCACGGGCCATGGGTTCTTTCTGGGCAGGCCTGAGGGTGGGGGCCCAGTGCAGGCCTTTTCCCTTTCGAGGGGTGCTCACCTGTCCTCTTGGAAAAAGAAGGTGTGACCTGTGGGCTCCCACCAGATGGCTGTGTCAATGCGGTCGTAGGGGATACCCAGGCCGTAGCTAGTCAGTGGCTGTGGGTAGCCAGGCTCCAGGTTCGCTTCTCGGAAGAGCCAGTAGCGGCCACCTGTGGGAGGGGCGTGGGGGTGAGGACAGGCCTGGGGCCAGTGGGGGCTGTGCAGGAAGGGGGCACCGGGAGGGATATTCTGGGCTCCCAAATCTGTTCACATCCATTACCACACTCACCACACACACACACACACACACACACACACACACACATCCTCGTACACAGGACAGGCACTGATACCTACACACCCATGACAACATACAGCACAACTCACCCTTGCATCACACACAGTGGACACTCGTGGACACCTGCGACACACCCATTTACACACATACACATTGCCAGGTCACACCTGTACACACACCACACACAGTCGCACTGTATACGGGCCTCCATTCCCACTTGAACATCCACCCCCCACACAGTTCTTATACAGAGAGAGGAAAGAGGGGGAGCCCTGCTTGGCCTCTGGGTCTGGGGGCTGCATCCCTGGGGCACCCCAGTGCATGGCCCAGGGCTCCTTACTTTCAGTGTGGACCCAGCCCTGTCCTCGGGGAGTTCCTGCCTGGTTGAGGCTCAGGCCAGTGGGGCTAGGGACACAGCTGATCCATCAGGGGTGCTGCCCTTGAGGCCCTCCCCAGGAAGGCAGGCCCCAGAGGGAGGGCTGAGGGGAGGGAGCGCCATTGTCTCCACAGACAGACTCAGGAATCCTGCCCCAGAGTGGGCTCGGGGACCCATTGTTATGAGGAAGGGGCAAGGAAGGGGCACAGGATGCAAGGAAGGAGGGCGATGGGGCAGAGGTCCTGTGCTGCAGAAGATGGACACTTGCCTCCAATCAGAGCAGCCTCTGCCGCCCAGTCCTTTGGTCTCTGTCTACGTCCCCAACCCCTGCCTTGCTGCCAGAAGGACTCGGCTCCCCCGAGTAAGCCCGCAGTGGGCAACAAGACGAGATGTGCACGGTCCTTCCCTCTCCTCCTCCCTCAGTCCCGGCTGGGTCAGAGGTCAGGCCAGAGGTAAGGGCAGGAAGGCCGCCCAGTCCCCTCCCTCCTACCTGCCCCAGCTCACCTTTGAAAAAGACAAAACGCCCATCTTGGCGCTCGTAGGCAGCACTGATGTCACTGGGCAGACCACGCCAGAAGTGCCCGATGGGCATGGGGTAGTTGTCCAGGACCCGGTTGTGCCGGACCCGCCAGAACCAGCGGCCCTGGGGAGGGCATGGGTGTGAGCGAGCATGGCAGGCTTGCTGCCTTGGCCTGGGGGGAGGCCCTCCTCAACCCACCCCTTCCCCGGTCAGGGAGAGTCCAGGGGGAGGTGGCTTAGGAAGCCAGGGCGGCACCAGGGAGAGAGCCCGGGTGGGGTGTGGACTCCTAGGCTTATTGTACGATCCCGGGCAATCCTCTTGTCCCTCAGGCTGGTTTCTTCTTGGTCTAGGGTCTGATGGCTCCCCAGGGGCAGCTCAGTGAAGCAGGGGTGGAGGCGGGGCAAGGGTCTGGGGGAGAAGTGGGAGGGTGCTCTCTGCTCTGAGCCTGGGCCAAGGGGCTGGGGAGGCACAGGCAGGGCCAGACCTTGAACACGAACATCTCCCCACGCAGCACGGCCACTGTGTCAAAGTCCCCGTCGCAGATGTTGGGGCCATACTGGTCGGGCCGCTCCGTGGCTCGAGGCTGGGCTGGGGGGCCTGGCTTTGGGGGCTGCTCCGGCTTCCCGCCTGGGGGAGGTAGCTGAGGGGGTCTGGGGGGCCGGTGGTCTGGCCGGCCTGGCCGCCGGGGGGTCACAGTGGGAAGAGGCCGGGTGGGCTGTGGCTGGCCATCTGGGGTGCCTGCGGAGGGCGGCAGGGGGAAGTGAGGGGGTAGCCCTGGAACTCAGCCAGGATGCCAGGGTCTCCTACTTAGAGCCGTGGGAGCCTGGGGTCCCTAGCCTGGGGAGACCTGTGCTCCATGGGCAGCCCACCCAGGCAAAAGGCCCTATCTGGCCACAGCAGACCCCTCCCCTGCACGGCCATCAGCCCTGGGAGGACCTCCATCCTCCTCCACACAGCCCCTTCCTTGACCTCCCCACACTGGGCTTGGGTCACTGCGCCCCTGAGGCTGCCGCTGGCTCCACCCCGGCTCGGTGATGTTCCCCTCAGGATGCCAGCCTGCTCCAGTGGAGGCTCCAGGAAACAGTGGACACAAGCAGAGGGAAGAACTTGGTTCCCAGGTGGCCAGGAACACAGTGAGGGCTGAGGGTGGGCACTGAGTGTGGCCCTGACCCACCGAACTGGCCCCCAGGACACCTCCCCACTGGAGGCCTTCTCTGGTGGGGCCTGGTTGCAGTGGGACGGCAGGGATGCCACCTGCCTCAAAGGCACTGGGAAGTGATAAACCAGCAACACTCAGTGGAGAGCCTGGGACAGGCACGGGCTGGGAGTGACAGTGGTAGGAATGGGGGCCTGGGACCCCAGGGACACCCTCGGTCTAATAAGAATATCACTCAGGCTGAGGAGGAAAGGGGGGCAGTGAGGAGCCCTGGGGCCATCATGAAAGCTCTGGGTGAGGGCCTTGAGGGAGGGCCAGGTCCTGGAGTTGGCCAGCCCTGGGTTTGATTTCTAGCACCACCATTTACTCACTGAATGATGTGGACAACCACTAATGCTCTCTGGGCCTCAGTTTCCTCGTCTACAAAATGGGGTAGCAGTAGTAGCTACGCCTCATAGGGCTGGGAGTTGAGAGCAGCGTGCAGAGACCACGGCCACACCCATGCCGCCCGCTCACCGTACAGCTGCTGGATGCCCCGGAGGTCGTCCTCGGGCAGCTGGAAGTTGTCAATGTCCATCCACTGGTAGAATGGTGCCATGATGGCGCTGGGGTTGCTTGAGTGCTCCAGCCCCAGGGCATGGCCCAGCTCATGCACTGCTACCAGGAAGAGACTGTTCCCTGTAGTGGGGGCAGGCAGCACAGTCAGCTCTGACCTGGCCCAGGACCTGGACACCCCAGACAGGGCTGGGGTGGGCTGAGGGGGCCAGAGAGCCTGGCCATGCTTTACTCTTAGAAGAAGCTAAACTGCTCTGACTTCTGGGCCTCTAGCTTCCCCATCTGGAAAATGGGTACGATGATCCCTTCCCTTCCCTACCACCCCCGCTTGGAGATGATGGGCAGGAGACTGAGACCAAGCGTCACTGCTCCCGAGGACTGCACAGGGGATGCTCTCTCCTCTGAGCCCTGAGGCTCCAGCTCGCCTCCCCTGTTGTCACCCTGACCAGCTGTTCTCACCATGCAGGTCAGTGCTGGAGAAGGTCCAGGGCTCATCTGCATCGAAATGGGTGTCCCCGCCCAGACCAGGGCCAGGGAAATAGGCGTGGGCCAGAAAGCCACCTGTGCCATCAAACGGTGAGCTGTCGCCGTGGAAGCCAGAGGCAAAGAGTACCATGATGTCGGCCTCCTTCTGCCGCCGCAGCCGGATGTCCTCATAGGGTACCTCCTGGAAGACCAGGGGCGTGGCCTGCTCCCACACGCGGAAGGCCCGACGCACCGCCTCCAGCGAGTGGTACCAGCCCAGCTTCTCCGTGTAGTTCTGGATGCTGCAGGTGGGCAGAGAGAGGTGTGAGTGAACACAGGGCCTGGGGCTGCTGTCCACTGCTAGCACTCACTGGGCTGGGGGCGGGGACACATGGTCTGAAGGAAAGGGGATAAGATCTGAGCTGGTTCACGGACAATGCTCATCAATATCAACTGTTAGTTTACTTTGACATGAATTTAAAAAAAAAAAGAACGAACGTGAAGCCAAGGAATTCATTAGGAGATCACTGAATAAGGTTGCAATGTGCCAAATAAGCTTATTTTAAGAAAGAAAAACATTAAGTAATTAAAAGTATAGGTGACACAGAGCCAAGAGAAAGACCTAGAAAGTGGGATGCAAATGGCTGAGGTTTGGGAAACACAGGCCAAGAGGTTCTGAATGTTGGGCTCCAGGGTCAGGGTGACCTGAGTTCAAGGCTTGGCTCTAACATTTTCTGTGTGACCTTGGGCAAGTGACTTAGTCTCTCTGAATTTTAGTTTCATCACCTGTAAAGTGGGAAAAGGAGGACAGCGCTTTCATCATGGAGCGCCTGGGAGGATTAAATGACTGAACTCAGGTAGAACATGGGCATATATGAGCCTGCACATGACAAAAGCATGATGAAGCCTGTTCAAACTCAGGACTGCTGGCTTCCAGAACATACCTCTTTCCAACATGCCATGCTGTTTCTCTACTACCAATGTTCTGCAATTTAGTAGGTTAAATCTATGTATAATTCTAAAAGAGCTCTTTCTCCCCTTATATTTTACCCTACTATGCATATTCTCCTAAAAACAATTCTATCATTCTTGCAGATAAATATTAAGCAAATATACCAGCCCCTAATAATAAGTATCTGTCCTTCTAGATTTCCACTGCCTTGAAGAGTACAGACTAAAGGCAACTCTGCCTCACACTTGACCCAAACAAAACTGTGATGCCTATAAAGGGTACATATTCTGACTTTTTCTTTCTTACATAATTTTATTCTGAGAACATGTAAATGTTAAACATTAACAAGCATCACACACACAGACACACACAGACACTCACACACACACACACACACACACACACACACACAGCATGATGAAGCCTGTTATCTCCCACATAAAGCAGATTAAGAGTCCATGTGCTGGACAGATCTCCATCAAAGATCACGAATCAACTCATGGATCATGAATTCACTCTGGCAGCCTGGGTCTATGCGACCCTGTGGGCTGCTCTTCCTCAGGAGATGGAGCTGCGGGTGGGGTCGTGGCTGGATTGGAACAGGAAGGGGGAACCCTTGGGGCCTGCCACAGAGCTCAAGGCTCAGGGGGGTTTCTTGCCAAAGGACTCAGTGGAAAGGAGGAGGGTGCTTGAACCAGGGTCTGCGCGGGTGACTTGCTGCTTGCCTGCTTGCATCTGCCTGGATTCAGGCACCCCAGTCCTCCCTTACCCTTCAGACGCCTGAAGCCCCCAGTTTGCACTGGTGCAGGAGCCCATCTGGGCAGGTGAGGCCAGCCCTAGGTTGCTGGCGGGTCAGGGGATGGAGGGAAGGAGGACAGAGCAGAAGCAGTTCAAAGGTCCTGCCCTTCTCTGGAGGGAGACTTCCTGGGGTGGGTGGGTGAGTGGGGTGACCGATCTAATCAGCATGGGAGCGGGATTGGCAAGGTTGGATGGCTA
Source organism: Grampus griseus (assembly GCF_964374135.1). Taxonomy (NCBI): domain Eukaryota; kingdom Metazoa; phylum Chordata; class Mammalia; order Artiodactyla; family Delphinidae; genus Grampus; species Grampus griseus. Next base: position 31,837,939 of record NC_139013.1, on the reverse strand, counting down.
GGCCGGACACCCTGCAGTGGGCTGCTGGGAAAGGAAGCCTTCCAGAGGAGCCCACTGGGAAGCCTGAGGCCTCAGGCCAGGCAGAGAGGGGCCAGCTGCTTCTGGAGGGTACCCTGGGGGGACACCACCCTGGGCAGCCAGGTTCCCTACCTGAAGGTCAGGTGGTGGTTGTTCCACTTCCTCCCGGTGAGGGCATAGCGCTTCCGCCGCCGCAGATTGGCTTTCACGCGTACCCCGAACTGGTCTGGTACTCCACAGCGGGGCCGCTTCATCCACCTAGGTGCACAGAGCCTCCCCTCAACACGCCTGCCTGCTGGGCTCTGCCTCTTCCAGGCAGTCCACCGTCTCCCACCCTCCCCCCACTGGCCTCCAGCTGCCCCTTATATGGGTGTGGAGGGGGTGAGGGACTCTCTCAGCTTCGAGCTCCTCATCAGGAAAACGGTAGTGACCTTGTACTGGAAGACTGGGTGCCCAGCAGTGGCTCTGCAAAGGTGAGCCCCTTTTCAGCACTATCACCCAGGAATGGGAGGAGAGTTACCCTGAGGCTTCTTATCCCTGATACCTTATGCTCTGTGCGTGCTCATCAAGGATGTGGCTTTGGGTCACATCACCTCTGCCAGATTCAGAGCAAGGCCTAGCTAGGCAACCACATGTGTGCATGTGTGCTGCACCTCCCCATTCCCATGCCTGTGGCAGACATCACTAATCAATCCTATGCTCCTTGCTGCTGAACTGGGCTTTGGCCTCAGGAGCTTTTTCAACACTAGGCAGCCGGCAGCCATTCCCAACCAATCAGAGCTAGCACGGAGGATCAAGCCATATGCCATCTCTTATCTAGGCCACTCTTTTCTGGAAACTGCACATGCCAAGCCTTCATCAGAGCAGGCCAGAAGGAGGGCAGGTGCCAGTGGGGTCTGGGAATGGCCCGACCGAGGGACTCACGCCTTGGTCTCTTCGTCCAGCACACCCGTGATGGGGATCCCGTAGAAGCGCTGCATCTCGGCGAGGGCCGAGGCCAGGATCTGGGCGGAGCGCATGGTGGACATGTGGCGGCTGGGCTGGGGCAGGTAGCCATAGAGCCGCAGCCAGTTCTGCAAAGGAGAGGCCATGACCTGGTCAGCAGGTTCTGGCTCCGCTACCTCCAAACACGCATGGCCTGCATCCCACCACCTCTCACCTCCACCACCATCACCTCCCGTCACCACCTCCCTCCAGGTGACCATGTGAGCTTCTGTACGCTCTCCGTGCTTCCACTTCCTACGGTCTGTTCTCACACAAGAGCTGGAACAAAAGGCCTTTACAAGTCAGGTCTGGTCAGTCTTCTGTCTAGAACCCTCCAAAGACTTCCCATCTCAGAGGAAAAGCCAATTCTCACAGGAACTACCTGTGAGGCCTCAGGGCCTTTGCACTTGCTCTTCCTGCTGCCTGGAGTGTTCTCCCCACAGAAATCTGCATGGCTCATGCCCTCATTTTCTTCAGATCTCTGCTTCATCACCTTATTGGAGGAGTGTTCTCTGACAAATGCAAAAAAGACACCCATCCGCTGTACCCTGTACTCCCTCTCCTGCTTCCCTGCACTTGCCACCATCTGACACGCTGTATGTTTCACTTAGGTGTTTATTATTTGCCTTCCCCCATTAGGACAGAAGCTGTGTCTCTGAGGACAGTCCAAAGTTGCCGTCCTTATTACTGTGCCGGCCCCTCCAGGGTGGGGCCTTCTACCATTCCAGGCAGACCACTGGGGACCCTACAGGGTTCAGAAGCTCTTCAATTCTCACCAAGTAGGAAAACCCGCCCCTTGGTGCTGCTCCCCAACAGACCCTGAACCTTCCGGAGGGAAAGCAGGTGGGTTCAGGCCGCCCACCCAGGCCCAGGAGGGTGGGACAGGAGGCCTGAAGTCCAGTCTCTGCTCTGCCACAAACTCTCCTCTCCGGGCCTGAGTGTCCTCGTGTGCAAAATGGGAGCCATGGGGTTGTCAGGGGGTGGGGTGAGAGAGATGGACCTGGGAAAAGCAGCTGGGACACAGTGGGGGTGCCCGTCCCCTTCAAGACTTGCTGGGCAAGTCTTTTCATCCATCTACCCCCATCTGTCTGTGTGTCGGCCCACCCAGCCAGCCATCCTGCCAAGTGTTTCTGAGCACCCTGTCTGGTGCCAGGTGCCATGCCAGCTGGAGGCCGTGGAGGAGGCGGCTGAAGTGTCCTGACCTCCAGGGGTTTATTATCTCCTTGGGGAGACCCGGTGCGCACGCAGAGTGAGGAATTCACGCTGGCAAGTCTGTGAGCAGACAGGACCACTGCAGTCAAAACCGGTGGACGGGATCCCCAGTGAGCCAAGCTGAGTGGTGGTAAGGAAGGGAACTCTGCCCTGCCCACCTGGTGCTCCCAAGGCCACGAGAACATGGTGACCACTGTGGGAGGCTGGTGAGCAGAGGCAGGGACTGCTGTGGGCCTGGGCTACATGGAAGCATGTCCTTTGAACCCTTCCTTGTCTATCTTTGGTCTCTGGAAACCCCCAGAGTGAGGGGACCTAAAGGCCTGCTCTCTGAGACGCTCTGGAAGGTGAGGGCTGCACATCAAGGGCCCACGGGGCAGGATGGCAGCTGGACATGGTAGTTGCTCTGGGCTGACAGCGATGTGTCAGCTGGCCTGGGCCACGCTCACATCTGTCTGCCACCAGGGTCACATCCAGCTCCAAAGGTACTGGCTTCCCTCAGTGCCACTCGCCAGCCCAGCCCTGGCCCCTGCCCAGGCCCCTGGTATGGATGGGTTGCCCACACAGCCCGGCTCAGCACTGCCCAGGCTGCTGCTGGAGGGAGCGGAGCCTGAGCCAACGAGGGCGGCGCGGGGAGACTGCCAGAGCCTAAGGATGCCCAGCCACAACTTCGAGGCCTCGCAGGACAACGCGGCAGACACCGAGTTGAGAAACGACCACGGCTCTGGGTACAGATCCTGGCCCAGCCACTTTGCTCGCTGTGCCTCAGTCCGTAAAAGGGGGTTGAATCAAGACCTGCCTCATCTCATGGATTTCTGTGAAGATGAAATGGGCAAGTCCACAGGAGCCCTTGGCACTGTGCTGGGCAGGGGAAAGTGCTCAGTCAACATGGTATTAATGACAGAGGCTGCTGGGGGCAGGGGCACTGCCCGGTTGTTCCTAGAGTGGCAGCCTGTTGTGTCGGTCGACAGGGTTGAAGGATCCAGGCTCCGACAAGGCAGCCTTGGGTGGGGGCAGGGCAGCTGGGGGAGGCAGGAGCACCCTGTGGCATCCCCCATGGACCCCCCTCACCCCTCCTGCCCAGGGCTCCCTTCCTTTAGTTCCACCAGACACTGGCAGTGTTACGGGCGCCCTCCCCATTCTTCCCAAGCATGGAAACCTTTCCTGAGGCTCCTGTGTGTCTGTGAAGGGGGATGTCCACCACCTTTAATGGACACGGTTTGCCTGAAGAAGCCTGGAAAGATCTAGAAGGCGAGGCTGTGATGCTCGGCCAGCTCTAACAGTGAAAGGAATCCAGCTGGAGGTGGGGGGAGAACTGGGGCTGCTGCTGACAGATGAGGGCACCTCTATATCACCTATTTGCATAAGGTAAAAATATCCTGGGGAGCGCAATCACAGGCCACCAAGGGACTGATTAGCAGTGTGGCGAGTGACAGGAGGAGGGCAGGGCGGGGGAGGCTCAGGCTGGGGCCCTGGGGAGGGGAGGGAGCTGGGCCTGTCTGCAGTGAAGAGCTCCAGAGCCCGGTGGGGGATGGGGCAGAGGGGCCCCTTCAATACTGGGCACAGCTCAGGGGGCTGACGGGAAAGGCCCGAGGGTGCCTGTGGACCCTCATTCACACAGACAAACACCCTCTGAGTCCCAGGGAAGCCAGAAGCTTCCATCTCGGTATCAGCCAAGGCTTCCTGATGACAAATGTCTCTCGGCCACTGCTGGGTAAAAAGCTGAGGCTGAGGACTGGTGACATGAGTGGGCTAAGCTGAAATACAGCCTTGGCCCAGAGCAGCTGAGGCCCCGGAAGACAAGGAGCTGACTGAGCCCGCCTGACGGGCAACGTGCCAGTCAGTCTACACTGCCCGCGGGGCTGGGGCTTTTCTTTCCCCCAGTGTCCAGGAGAAGTTTCTCATCACCTTACTGCTCTGCTAAGTTCGACAAGCCCTGGGGGTGGAGGGGAAAGACCATGGGGGGCACAGGTGCATGGCAGGTGCTGCCCTAACTCCAGCCTCCTGAGGGGCTCTGCAGCCCTGGGACAAAAGCGGGAAGCAATTCCCAAGGTCATGACTGACCCCTGGTCTCAAAGTCGGGGAGGGGCTGTGCTCAAGCCCCTGCTGCTCCTACCGGTACACTGTCCCTTCCATAAGGTGTCTCCTCCTTCCATAAGGTGTCTCCTTTTCTGTCTGGTCACCTCGAGTCTCACAGGTGGGGTGAGCCAAGCAGTGAAGCTCTGTTGCTCAGCTGGGGAAACTGAGGCTCAGGGAGGTCAGTAAGCAGCAGAGTGGTGGGCCCTCCTCCATGAGGACCACTGTCCAGTGGGAGGCAGGTAAGGGTTCTGCAGAGAGAGCTCTGGGCCACGAGTCCCCCTCCTGCCTGCAGCCCAGGGAGGGAGGCCGCTGCAGGAGACCCCACCCACCCTGGTTCTTTCAGCCATTTCTTTCTCAAGCTCCAGACCCCATCCCATAAGTGTGTGTAGAGGCTTCAGGTGAGTGGTTGGCCCCAGGCAAAGAGATGTAGAGCCATCAAGAGTCTGAGGGGGAATTCCTGGCCCCCTGGCCCCCAGGAGAGGACATAAATGCAGCAGCCAGGGGCTGAGAATCTGCTGGAGGCCAGACTGTCCACTCTCGTCACCCCATTCAATGTTCACAAGTACCCCATCCCCATTACACAGACAGCAAGTTTCAGAGAGGGTGAGGGGCCCACCCAGGGTCACGCAGCTGGTCTATGGCTAGAACCGGAGCCCATAAGCAGTGCTATTGGACCAGGCTGTTTGTGAAGCAGCAGCAGCTCCTCTGGGCCTGAGGCAGGGGACAGTGGGCTCTGGCCCTTCTCGGGAACAGCGCCCAGCACGGCACTGGGGGAGGGCGCCCAGCCCTCCCCACACTCCACATCTCCGGCTGGGTCTGGGCGCTGGGCCACAGTCAGCAGGGCTGCCCCCCAGGACTGCCGAGACAACCCCGAGGCAGGCCCTCCCCACGGGGTGGGCGTGTCTGGGAAGGAGCTGCCCGATCAATACTGTGCATTAAGCAGCGGTGGGGGCAGGGTGAGCGTGCTGCTGCAGACGCATCCAGCTCCTTGGGGCTCAGACAAACCAAGCCGCCTCCCACCCGGCCTTATCAGACCCTGTGCGATAAGAAAAATCTCTCCTGGCTCTGCTTTGCTTCACTCACCCACGGCTCTCTCTGCAGGCCAAGCAGACCCTAGCAGGGCTGCCCAGACAGGCACAAAAGGCGTCTTGTCAGGCGCGCCAGCGATGGACGCAGACCTTTCATGGTGTGCTGAGGTCCTCACTGTGCCCGCAGACGGCATAACTAGTCCGAGGCCAGGGAAGAAAGGGGGGCGCCCAGCCAGCCCAGCCTGTCCTTAGTGGATCATTTACTCCCTTTCGAGGCAGCATAGTCCATATTTAAGCAGCTCTGGAAGAACACACTTGCTCATTTGGGGCTCAAATCTAACCCACCCCCCCAAGATGGGAAAGTTGCAGGTGGGGAAGGGGCTCTGGGTGGTGGGGAGAGCAGGCCGGGTGGGGGACGTCCAGCCAGGGAAGCAGGAAGGAAGTGGACGCCACTTCTTTACCCTGTGGCCTCCCAGCCTGCCCCGCACTCCTTAACCCGGAGGGAAAAGCAGCCGGAGTCCTTCGGCCAGTGGGCGGGCAGGGGTGGGGAAAAGGGTCCTGTTTGCTAGTGGTTTCGGGCTGGCCGATGGCCAGGCCTGGGGCCTCACCTGGAAACCCCCTGTAGGTGTTGTCTCTTACATGGGGCTGCTTTCCAGGCAGAGCCTGGGTGGCTGGACAGGCAGGGGTAGGGCTCCAGGCTCACTTGCTTGGGGGCGGGCCCTGGCTCTACCTCCACACCCTCCTTCCCACCTGGCTCAGGCCCAGCAGGCTCCTGCCTGGCGGCACTTCCAAAGGATGACACCCTGGGCTCTGACCTGTAGCCTTTAACCCAGCTTGGGGGCTGGGAGCTCAGGCTCCTCTGCCACCACCCAGGCTGGGGAATCGGGTAATGTCTCTCACCTCAAGGTCTCAGCTTCCTCTTCTGTACAATGGGGTCATGACTGCACCTAAACTTACAGTTAATACAGGATTATATGTGAAAATGCTTATAAAACACCCCTAGGCCCTTGCCCAGGATAGCACCAAGTATGTTGAAGGTGCTCAAAAATAACACTTGATCCTCCATGGGCCCCACGTGAGGGGCATCGTACATAGCATTCGGCATTTTACACATAAACGCACTGAATTTCCCCAGTAACTCTATCCAGTAGATACTATTACTAGTCTCATTTTGTAGACAAATGAGAAACTCAGGCTCAGATGGGGTCAGTGACTTGCCCACAACAGCAAATGCCATGTGCTTCTCATGGTCACTGTATTTTGTCACCATTTTGTAAGCGCTTCCTATGTACCAGGCGCCAGGCCCATGTGTGGTGGACACGAAGCTGGGCTCCCACCCCTCTGGGGGGTGGGGGAAGCTGCTTCTGGGAGGACCAGGTGGTGTCCAGGGCTAAGGGCAAATCCTAGAGAGCAGTTCCAGACCCTGACCTCCAGGCTCCGTGGCTGTGGGGCATCTTTTGAGGGCTGGCTGATGGCTGGGATTCAGGTCCCCATCTGTCTGTCCAGATACTGGAGGTTGAGTTGGGTCTTTTTGCTCATTTCCTGCTATTCCCACAAGGGAAATGGGATCTGGTTAAGAGGCATCCCTCTTTGTCTCTCTGATCCAGGACCACCTCATACATCTCTGCTGTACCTGCCCGGGGCTGCAAAATCTGTACTACCTCCCCTAAAGGGCTCAGGCATCCCCAGAACCACTGTTCTTCTGGGGAACGGCCTCATATGAGCTCTAACTCAGCGGGGGCTTGTCCAGTCAGAAGGCACCTACTGTGTGCCTCAGGCCTGGAGTGTTCAGCTACCTGCAGGGTCCCGGGTCCTCACATTCATCTGTGGACTCCTCCCTGGGCCCTCTTTGAGCTGGAGAAGGATCTAAGCAGAGAGCCCCCAAGTCCTCTCTGCTTCTGCTGACTCACAGAACACATCTCCACGCCCAGGGCAGAGCTGGCCATGGGGCTTGACCCCTGCCCGAGTGGTCAGCTGTGTGAACTACATGAATGTTGGGACGATACTGAAGATGCCAACTGCCTTAATCCACCCTGGCTGCTATAATGAAAATACCATGAGCTGGGTGGCTCATAACAATATTTATTTCTCACAGTTCTGGAGGCAAGAAGTTCAAGATCAGAGCGACAACGTGGTCTGGTTTGGTGAGGGCTCTCTTCCTGGCTGCTAACTTTTTGCTGTGCCCCCACATGGTGGAAGGGGCAAGGGAGCTTTCTTAGGAAGTTTTAATTATCTTTTTTTTTTAATTTATTTATTTAATTTACTTTTGGTTGCGTTGGGTTCCACATTGCTGCACACGGGCTCTCCCTAGTTGCCATGAGCGGAGGCCCCTTTGTTGCAGTGTGCAGGCGTCTCACTGCGGCGGCCCCCACGCACTGCAGAGCACGGGCTCCAGTAGTTGTGGCACGTGGACTCAGTAGTTGTGGCTCACGGGCTCTAGATCGCAGGCTCAGTAGTTGTGGCACACAGGCCTAGTTGCTCCGCGGCATGTGGGATCCTCCCGGACCAGGGCTCGAACCTGGGTCCCCTGCATTGGCAGGCGGATTCTCAACCACCGCACCACCAGGGAAGTCCCCTCAGGCAGTTCCTATAAGAGCACTAATCCCACTTACGAGGGCTCTGCCCTCATGACCTAATCACCTCTCAAAGGCCTACAGCACCAACTTTAATTGGAGGTGGGAAGCAGTGGCCACCACTACAACCACCGCAAGCTGGCCTCAGGCAGAAGTCAAACTTCCAGCTGGGCAGAGGCGTCGATGGCAAGGGGCATCTGGACCAAGCAACAAAGGGGGCATGGAGGAGTGACCAGAACCAAGTGCTTGGCAGGGAGAGGATTTTCCTTGCCGGGCAGCATTGCTATTCTGAATTGGCATCAGAGAACATGGGTAGTATTTGGAGGGATTTGCAGGAAGTCTTCTAAGGGGGGTCTGGGTGTGTTTCTAGGTTGCTTCCTCTCCACCCTCCTTGAGGTGGGGCAAAGGAAGGCGTCTTGAGTCCAGGGGTCAGAATGGGCAGGCCAGGTGATGCACACACATGGAGCACACACTGGGCTGTTCTCTGCAAGGAGGAAGCTAACTGACTGGACCCCAGGGCAGACCTAACACAGGGCCCCGGCAAAGGGCTGGGCATGAAAGGCACAGCCCAGTCGGATCCCAAGTGCCTGGCAGCACCAGTCAGCCCAGTTCTCTCTGGGTTTTGAAATAAAGTATGGAGAGCAGTAGCTTGTTAGTGATAAGAGAACAGATTAAAAAGCAGAGAGGGAGAAAGAAGGCGAGAAGATTCAGCTTCTGTAGGTTCCCAAAGACAAGCCCTCACATTAACCCCTTCTCTTCGCAGGTGGGCACGGGGGCCCCTGCTGCTTCTGCTCCAGTTAGGAAAGGGCACTAACAGGAGCACACGGTGGGGCCCCAGCGGCCAGCATGGAGGCGCGGGCAGAGACTGGAGCACAGGAAGCCTGGGGCTGCGGCGCCACAGTCAGACCTGAAGGTCAAAAGCAGAATTCCAGCTGACTCCTACCCCTTTTTTTGCTCTCCTGCTGAGCTGCCAGGTAGGGGCAAGGAGGTGGGTGTGTCCATGTTTTAGTGGCAGTGGCACCACACCTTTGAACTCTAGCGGCCTGAGTCACCTCCATGCGGAGGCGTGGGTGGGCTGAGGGCCTAGAGGTGTGTCTGGGGGGTAGGGAGAGGTGGGGAGAGCCAAAGCTTCTCTGGTGAAAAATCAAAGGCACTTAAGTGGAGTATGTGCTACAGCCAGAAAGAGCAAGACAGAAATCTGAAGGAGGGCCTGGACTCTCAGGTCAGCGAGGCCAGGAGCTGCAGCTGGCACCTCAGTCAGGTGGGGCCTAGGTCTATGTGGGCCAGAATGGCTGGAGACTGGGACCTGACAGCCAAGGGAGGGAGCGGGACAGGGCAGAGTAGCTCAGTGGTGGCTTCCCCAAGGAAGACAGCCTTCTCCAGGCTGAGGCCTGGCAGCCTGCCGGTATCTACTGGCTCCTAGCACACGTCTGATTCCTTAGTCTGATGAGATGCCTCTGGTTTCTGCCCTGGGAGGGAGAGGGGCTGGCCTTGCCTCAGTTTCTAAGCTGCTCAGAGACAGTCCCAGCCATTGACCTGGCTGGAGGTCTGGAGCTGTGGTCAAGGACCAAAACCCTTCTCCAAGGGACAGAGCCTCTAGAAACAGGGTGCAGCCAGGCCCAGGAATCTCTGATGCTGGTTCTTGGTTAGCATGGACCTGGGGACAGTTTTCACAGCCTCCGGGCAAATGCGCTGGCTGCTGAAGCCATTTGACTCTTTAGGCCCAGCTCCGGCCAGACTTGACGGGACTCCATGGAACAGCCTGTACTCCAAAGCCACCTCTAGGCTCTGGGATAGCCCAGCGGTCTCTAATCCTGCGTCTACCTTGGCTTCCAGCACTCAGGGGTGCCCTGTACTTTCCAGAGTTTCTTCCCACAATAGCCCAACCCAAGTTTCTCCCGAGGGGAGGGGCTGCAGGTCAGTCACAGAATCCCTAGTCAGTGCCACACAGGCATAGGGCCATGGCCATGGTCTGTGGCCCAGTGCAGGCCCTGGGCTTTGGGTACTCCCGCAGCTGGGAGAGGAGGAGGTGATGGAGGAGCAGAAGCAAAGGAAAGAGAGAACGAAGGCCCTCAGACCACAGGTCCCAGTGCCCCAGCTCCTGGCCATCTAAAATGCCAAATCACAATGCCTGGCTACCAAATTCCAGTTTGGTCTGCAATTGCTTTCTGTGTGGAGATGCCGTTTCTAAGTATAGATTATAAACTCCTCGGGGGTGGGTCTATGACTTGCAATTCTTTGGTATTCAACTCCAGAGAGTGGCAGGTGGGCCCAAACAGCACTCTCTGCCTAGTACCTGGATGCAGGCTGAGGGGCAATCCCCACCAGCAGGGGTCCCCAGTAAGCCCCTGCCTGCCTGCCTGTGTGAATCGGGGGTGGGGTGGTGGAGCTGGACTGGGGATGGCCTGGGGTCCCACTCTGCCTCCTGCCAGGGCCTGGCTCCCTGTAGCTTTCCCTGGCCGGGCCGAAGAGGGAGGGCAGAGCAGGTGGGGAACTGGCTGGGAGGTGTAACTTGAGCTGGGAGGAATTCCCTGCCCTTCCTCAGTGCTTTTATTAAAGTAGGGCGGGGAAGGGCAGGCTTCCATCGGAAAAATCTCCCAGGCAGCCGGGGAGGTGGGGAAGCCGCTGAGAGCTGGGAGGGAGCACCGGCCTGGCTGCAAATAGAAACGTCACTCAGGGCAGCAGCCCGGACAGCAGGAGGCTCCCGGCCGGCGCAAGGGCACCGAAGCCCGAGCCTACCGGGGACGCGCTGAGGGGGGTGTCTCCCCACCATGCCAAACCTCTCCCCTTCTCCTGGGCGGGGAGCAGGGTCTTAGAAGTCGGGAAAAAACGTCTACGCTTTTGCTCTGGGTCAACGGAGCTAGTGCCCTCACTGTCCCTAATCCGGAGGACGGCGCTCGGCGACCCCATGGAGCCGGGGGCGCTGGCTGGACGCAGCTCTGCGCCAGGAGGCGGCGCCTAATCACCCACGGGACCGCTCCAGAGATGGGCCCCGGTAGGGACGTCTGCCGGGCTCCTGGTGAAAAAATGCTCGGGGTCCACCCTCTTCGGCCCGGGCCTTGGCGTAGGGGCGCTGGTGGAGGAAGCGCCGGGTGAGACCGGGTCTCCCTCTTAGATGCCATCTGGCCGTGGCGCGGCTTGCGCGCAAGAGTCTGAGAAAGTCGCCAAAGCGCCCCCTCAACCCGAATGGGCTACCTCAGAGGTTCGTACCCCCTCCCCCTATCCCAGCCCGCCGCGCGAGGCTCAGTGTCACCCAAACTGGAGTCTATCTAGGCGGGAGCGCTGCCTGCTGTGCCCAAGACCCACCCCCCACACACAGAGCAGCCCCCTTCCCATTCGCAAAGAACGTCACCGTGCGTCCGCAGAGCTCTCGAGGAATCAGGAGTCCGGTAGGGAGGGAAGGAGAGGAGCAAGGGCTGGGGGCAGCAGAAGCGGCTCCCGGGACGCGGGCTGGGAAGGATCAGTGCCCAGGGCGGGGCTGTAGGGGTAGAGAGCGGGCGCAAGCCCTACGCCCTCCAGGGTTTGGGAAGAGGTGCACCACCAAGGGCTAGCTGGGGAGGGGCAGCTTGCCGGGTCCCCTTTCTTCCCCGCCCCCAACTCCGGGACTGGGGTTCATCTCCGCGCCCTTCCTCTCCACGCTTCAGGCTGCGGGCGTGGCTTCCTTCCCACCCCAAGTCCCCCAGCCCCAAGTCCTCCAAGCCGTGGCAAAGGGACTGGGCGAGGGTCCTTACCTCGGCATTGACTTCTGCGTCCTCCGCCGCTGCGCCGCGGCCCAGGCAGCCCAGAAGCACCAGCAGCAGCGGCAGCAGTCGCGGCCGCGCAGCCGACTCCCGGCCGCTAAGGAGACTGCCCGCCCAGCCCGGCCGTCCGGGCGCGCTCCGGTCGCTGCCCATGCTTCCGGCGACCGGCCTGGCCCGGGGCGCTGCTGCACGCGCGGCTCGCCCGCTCGCCGGGTCCACGCACGCGGCTCGGAAACTTGCGACGCTCCCTGGCTTCCCGCCCGGCGGGCGCGAGGCAGACCTCCCGGTCCCGGCCACCGCGGAGCCGCTTAGGTCTCCTCGGCAAATTCCCACGCCCGAGGAAAAGCGGGCCGGGCAGGGCCGGGCGCGCGGAGCCTGCCCACGGGGGAGAGGGCGGGCCGGAGCCGCCCGCCGCGGGGTCCTGCAGCCTCGGCGCCCGCGGCCCGGCTCTCGAGAGCAAGCGCAACTCCTGAGCCTTTGTCTGGCTCAGCGCTCCGGCCGCCCGGTCCCGCGGCGCCCCCTGCGCGCCCAGCTCCTTCTGTCCATGTCCGGGGCCAGGCGCTGCCCAGAGCGTGCGCCTCCCGCCCGTGGATCCTGCTCGCCCCGCGCCCGACCGGGCCCGGGTCCCCGCGCAGCCCAGGGATGAGGCGCAGGGAGCCGGTCGGAGCGAGTGAGCGAGCCAGAGAGCCGGCGCCAGACGTTCCCGGCGAATTCCGCACAACCCCGAGCGCTCCCGGCCCTCCTCCCCGCGATGCACTACCGCCGCTCTTAAAGGGCCAGTGCTCTCGTGGCGGGCGGACCTAGGCGGGGTCCAGGGGCGGTACCTCAGCCAGAGGCTTCTTGGTAGCAGGTGCCGGCGGTGGAGCCGGACAGGCGACCCTTTTACTCTTCCCAGACGGCGGGAATCCTCCCCAGTCCGCCCCCGTCACTCCCCTCCTTGCTTTTGGGGAGCTGGGTTGACCCCCAAGAGACCCGCCCCACAGAGGGAGGGGCAAAAAGGAATGAAGACGCCTCTTTCTCCCGCCTAGTGGGTGGGTGGGGACACTGAGGCAGCGGTGAGCAGGGAGAGCCGAGAAGGAGAGACCCAAGTGTCTGGTCTTAGGCCAAAAAAAAGGAAAAAAAAGATAAAAATCTAGAGATTTGTTGGCCTGAGGTCTCTTTTCAAAAGCCTCAGGGTGTCTTTGGCCCTTCAGGACTTTTCTCAGTTGCCAAGTGAAGCGTTGGGTACCTTGGATGGGCAGTGCCAAGCGACAGAGACGCGGTTGCAGTCCTGGGTTGCCACATACTTGCTGTATGGAGGTGGGCAAGTTACTTAACTTTTCTGAGCCTCCAAGTCCTTATCTGGAACGCAGGGCAAAGGGCTGGGGTGGGGGGTTAGATATACTTCTGGCTGCTGGCCTAGCACACATTAGGTGTCCGAGCAAAGAACACTATTTTGTGCAAATGAAATGTGACAATGCAGCCCCACAGGGTGCTGGGCGGGTGGGCAAAACTCCCCGCAGAGCGGAGCTTAAAGTGCTAGTTTAATTCTATTCCAAGAGCGGCTTGAGATCCGGTCGGTTTGGATGCTGAAGGCTTGAGGTGGGAGGCCTGTGTCTAAGGTCCACAGAGGCTGCGCATCCAGACCAAGGGAAGTCCGGGAGGGGCAGAGTCCTGAGGTGAAGGCCCCCGCGGGAGGGCAGGAGGGCGGAGACCGTCCCTCTCCGACGCCACCTCCCAGCCCCGGAAATGGGAGCTTTCCTTACCTGAGGGCGGGTTTCCCTAACGTAAGCCCTCAGGTCGCCCGGCAGGCCTCACGTCCTGGAAATCCACAGAGATCTGGCAGAGCTTCAGAAATGGCCTGTTCACCGACCTGCCAGGTGAAGAAAAAGAGCCCTGTTAAAGAGAACAGGCAGTAAAGTGATGAAGATAGATTTTATTTAAAAAAAAAAAAAAAAAAAAGATTGCAGTAGAGACTCCGATATAGAACTGGGCCTGATTCAAAATACAACTGGAACAAGTGGGGATTTACTGCCAAGGAGCAAGTGGGGGGCGGGGCGGCATTGGTGGATGGAAAATTACTAAGGGGAGACATCAAGTCTGGGGGGATTCTGGCTGAAGGCAGGTGAGGGTGAACAGATATCCCCTGGGGCATAGTGGGGATGCTGCGTTTGATCAGATATCAAGGGTGGGGCATTCAGCTAAACTGACTTAGCAAGATTCTTGCCAAAACTGGATTCTGGAAGGAAGTACAGAGATGGGTTGTGTTGGGGAGAAGGTTCAAGGGAGACTGACTAAAGTTTGGTTAAGCAAAGGGTCTTTTTCACTTCCCACTTTTATTCAAGCGAAGGAGAGGCATTCTTTCCTCTGATCAATATACATCCATTTCTCATTTTATTGCTTTTTATTCATTTAGAACCAGCTGAATCATCTGTTGAGACTTGATGGTTGCTAATTGCTGTACTGCAGGATCCACAGACATTTGATGAGAGGAATACCTTGAAGATAAATGGAAAGATGAAGGTTAGAGGCTGAATTGGTCCTTGTGCCCAACTTTGGAGACCTTCAGGGATCTACCAGAAGTCCCAGGACCTGTTGTTCTTCCTCAGTGGGTGGTGTCAGCGCGACGGCGGTGATGCACACATTTCTTCGTTCACAGCTCGAACCTTCCTGGTTATGGCAAAGATGTCAGGTAGATTGCTGAGGACAAAGGTGCAGCAGTTGCTTCCAACCACTGTACACGTGCCCCCTTTTTGGGTCGTATCAAGGGCAATGCAGGTATGGAGAATAGCACACTGGGTTTCTCATTGTTGGTGAGTCACTGATTTCAGGCCAGTGGTGATGTTATCTGGGGACAGGGTGACTTGCTTCAGCAGTGAGTAGCTGATTCTGTCATTGAGTCAAGCTTCTTTTGTTTTTATTCATCTTTTAAAAAAATTATTTATTTACTTTTGGCTGCGCACGGGCTTTCTCTAGTTGGGGTGAGTGGGGGCTACTCTTCGTTGTGGTGTGCGGGCTTCTCATTGCGGTGGCTTCTCGTTGCAGAGCATGGGCTCTAGGTGTGTGGGCTTCAGTAGTTGTGGCACGTGGGCTTCAGTAGTTGTGGCACATGGGCTTCGGTAGTTGTGGCATGTGGGTTTCAGTAGTTGTGGCTCATGGGCTCTAGAGCACAGGCTCTAGAGCACAGGCTCAGTAGTTGTGGCACACAGACTTAGTTGTTCTGCGGCATGTGGGACCTTCCTGGACCAGGGCTTGAACCCGTGTCCCCTGCATCGGCAGGCGGATTCTTAACCACTGCGCCACCAGGGAAGTCCCGAGTCTAACTTCTTGAGCCAGGCTATAGATTCCTGGGAATGGTACCCAAAAGGTGGCAAACTGTTTCCCCCAAAATAGTGAGGTCGTGGATGGAATGTAGGCCCAGTTCCGTAGCTGTTTTTTTCTAAATTGTCTCCCCGCGAACCAAGATCATCTACAATGATCCTGGATACCTTTTGTTCCTACAATGAGAGGAGATGAACCTGAGGGAGTGAGTGATTGTTTTAGAGACAGTTTAAGAGAGGAAGGAGGTTGTGGGGAATAGAGTAAGATGAAGGGATTGGTAAGATTGGCAAGGTAGAAAGATCTGGCCCAGTTGGCAAGTAACAGCCAATAAACTTGGGTTCCATGCACAAAATAAGAATCATCTGGAGTTAGCGAGGGGCCATAGAGATAGTTATCTGATGGCTGAGGGTAACCAAAGGGTGCTAAATTTAGGGTGGGGAAAAGATTTGTTTGAAGGTGTCGTGCGGGGTTGGTCTGGGTCCCAGAAATTAGGCTGGGAGGGGCAGTGGGGTCATTGCCACTCATGTGAGGGATATCCAGGGTTCCTATAGTGGCTTGGGGGTTTTATGTTTGATCTAGTGGCAGCTAAGGAAGTATAATGGTGAATGCTCACTCTCAGAGGGGAGCCTGTGGTAAAATGACGATGGCAACAGACTTGACTCTTGTGAGGATAGACTGGAATAGGTGCAAGGGTTTCTTACAGTATAAAATGGTGGAGGGGTGACTTCCCTGGCGGCCCAGGGGTTAAGACTCCGCACTTCCATTACAAGGGACACGGGTTCCATCCCTGGTCGGGCGGGGAACTAAGATCCCGCATGCCACACAGAGCAGCCGAAAAATAAAAAAATGGTGGAGGGAAAGAGAGGGAGGGTTTTAGCAAAATAGATATCCTGATTGATCAAGGGATCTGGGAAATGCCAGATCAGATGTGCGCACAGGAAAGGGAGGACAGTACCAATAGTCTGTGGCGTTAATGGAAGTGGCAACTAGTTTAGCCAAGCTTACAGGTTCTGTGGGCAAAATAGTCTTGCTGAGAGAGGGAAAAGCAGGGCGTGGAAGAGGAGCAGGAACTCATAAATTTAGAAATGAAAGTGGAGACTCATCTCAGGTGAGGAAGTCATAGTTAAGGCAGAAGGTTATTGTGGGAAGAGCAGGAGGGTCTCCACGCAAATGCTAAGAGTAAGAAGCAGAGGAGAAAGGGGAGGGACCCAGGTGGGTCTTGTTTTGTGGTCTTGAGTGGAAATTGACTCCCTCCTGACCTCATTTACTGTTCCAAGGTTCTTGGGGCAACTCTCTGCTCTGGCTGTCATCTGCTTATGGAGGCTCTCAATAGAGACCCAGTTTGAAGTCCCACTTGATACTTCCATGGTCTGATTTTTTTTTTTTTTGCCGTATGCGGGCCTCTCACTGTTGTGGCCTCTCCCGTTGCGGAGCACAGACTCCGGACGCGCAGGCTCAGCGGCCATGGCTCACGGGCCCAGCCGCTCCGCGGCATGTGGGATCTTCCCAGACCGGAGCACGAACCTGCGTCCCCTGCACCGGCAGGCGGACTCTCAACCACTGAGCCACCAGGGAAGCCCTGTATTTCTTTTAAAAAAATTTTTATTTTATTTTATTTTTATTGAAGTTTAGTCGATGTACAGTAATATTATGTAAGTTATGGGTGTATAATATAGTGATTCACAATGTTTAAAGGTTACACTCCATTTATGGTTATTATAAAATATTGGCTATATTCCCCACGTTGTACAATATATCCTCATAGCTTATTTTATACCTAATAGTTTATACCTCTTAATCCCCTACCTGTATATTACCTCTCCCCCTCCCCTCTCCCCACTGGTAACCACTAATTTGTATTCTATACTTGTGTGTCAGCTTCTTTTTGTTATATTCACTAGTTTGTTGTATTTTTTAGATTCCACATATGAGCATACAGTATTTGTCTTTCTCTGTCTGATTTATTTCACTTAGCATAATGTCCTCCAAGTCCATCCATGTTGCTGCAAATGAGAAAATTTCATTCTTTCTTATGGCTGAGTAGTATTCCATTATATATATATATATATATATATATATATATATATATATATATATATATACCCCACATCTTCTTTATCCATTCATCTGTTGATGGACACTTAGGTTGCTTCCATATCTTGGCTATTGTAAATAGTGCTTCTATGAACACTGGGGTGCACATATCTTTTCAAATTAGTGTTTTGGTTTTTTTCAGCTATATACCCAGGAGTAGAATTGCTGGGTCATATGATAGTTCTATTTTTAGTTTTTTGAGAAACTTCCATACCATTTTTCACAGTGGCTGCACCAATTTACATTTCCTTCAACAGTGTGCAAGCGTTCCCTTTTCTCCACATCCTCTCCAGCATTTTTTATTTGTGTTCTTTTTGATAATGGCCATTCTGACAGGCATAAGGTGATATCTCACTGTGGTTTTGATTTGCATTTCCCTGATGATTAGTGATGTTGAGCATCTTTACATGTGCCTATTGGCCATCTGTATTTCCTCTTTGGAAAAATGTCTATTCAGTTCTACTCATTTTTTTTAACTGGGTTGTTTGGTTTTTTTTGACATTGAGTTGTATGAGTTATTTGTATAAGACTCTTGTGTTTCTTGGGCTTCCCTGGTGGCGCAGTGGTTGAGAGTCCGCCTGGCAATGCAGGGAATACGGGTTCGTGCCCCGGTCTGGGAAGATCCCACATGCCGCGGAGCGGCTGGGCCCGTGAGCCATGGCCGCTGAGCCTGCGCGTCCGGAGCCTGTGCTCTGCAACGGGAGAGGCCACAACAGTGAGAGGCCCGCATACCGCAAAAAAAAAAAAAAAAATAGACTCTTGTGTTTCTTTAGTTGTGAAACATGAGCCCAAGGTTGAATACCCTGTGATTTGACAGCAGTGTTAGCAACGAGTAAATCAGTATATGGTCATTTTTGGGCTCAAGATTGGTTTTCTAATGGTGGCATTTCTAGAATACCAGATGGCCTACTTGTAAAGCACATGAGGGATCAGGAAGTTCTAAAGGGAAGGCAATCAAGGGAAGTCTCGACTTGTTGATTATAGGATCGAGTATATTTTGTTAATCCTTGACAGTACCTAAGGATGTTGCATTGAATTAAGTTAGAATCTTCCACTAGACAAGATGAATAAGGCGTCTTTGTGGGCCTTCCTGTGATCATTTCTAAAGGGGATAGCTTGCCTGGAGAGAGGGGTGGTGATCTGAGAGTCTTAAGAGCAAGGAGCAGTGCTTGTGGCCATGTCAGTCCAGTCCTTCAGACAGTGGAGCCCGTTTGGTCTTGAGGATGCTGTTTCTATGCTCTTCCTCTGGCACCTGATGGCTGAGGATGGTGAGGATGGTGGAGTCTTTGACTAAATGTGTTCCCTTTTCAATTTCCTGTATAATTTTACCGATGAAAGGTGATCTTCTGTCACTAGAGGTGGCAGAGGGGATGCCCCAAGTGGGGAAGCGTTGTCGCAGGAACACTTTGGCATCTGATGCTGCTGAGGCATTTGGGCAGGGGAAAGCCTCTAACCGTCTAGAAAACAGGCAGACGACAGTGAGAACACGTTGGTAGCCTTGTGCTTTTGGTAACTGGATAAAATCTATTTGCTAGTGAAGGAAGATCTGAGGGGGAGGTGCCTCCCTTCCTGCCTTTACCCATCAGTGGGTAAAGGAAGCAAGGTAGCAGGGTTAAGGTTTTGACAGTGACGTATTGTGATGTGAGAGGGAAAGAGTAGTAAGATTTCATAAGAGGTAAGTCGAGATGCAGAAAAGTACTGTGTGTTTTCATTAGGCAATAGGGTCTGTGCAGCATGAGGGACATGTATGTTAAGCAGATGACCTAATACTCAGTCAGAGGTAGCCTGGACAAGTTTGGTGGTTGTAGCCATGGCTCACAGGCAAGGGGGATATGCCTTAGCTGCTGGGTCAAAGGCCAAACTATAATATCCCAGAGGTCTTTGGTGTCCATTATGCTTCTAGGATAACACTGAGGGCATGACCCTCTCATTCGTGCACAAACAAGGAAAAAGACAGGGCGTCGTTGGAAAGTTCAAGGGTGGGAGGTGAAAGCAGAGAGCCCTTAAGGTTCTTGAAAGCATCTTTGGATAGGGGGCCCCGGACTACTGGGTCTGGGGGGTGCCTCCCCAGTCACAGCATAGAGGGGTAAGGCAATCATAGAGAATTAGGTATCCACGGCCTACAATATACCACAAGACCCCAAAACCCTGTCCGTTGCCCTTCTCTTTCAGGGAGAGGAAAATGTTGAATAGCAGAGGCTCAGTCTGTGATCATTTTCCCTGCAGCTGAAATATCATGACCCAGATATCAGACACACAGAGAGCATATCTGAATTTCGTCTCTAGCCACCTCAGGGCTCTTTCTTGCGAATGCCTTAAAAAGGTATTCAGCGTCCAAAAGGAGTTGTCCTAACTGTCAGAACATAGAAGGAGGTCATCTGCATACGGGATTAAAGTGGAGTCTCCTGGGAATTTAAGTCCCTCAAACTGGCATTCAGGGTGTGTGAGAAGGAAGTAGGAGCCTTAGTCAATCCCTGGGGCATAACAGTCCAGGTATATTACTGGTTATCCCAGGAGAAGGCAAACAAGTACTGGATTCCTTATAAAGGGGAATCCTAAACAATGCGCAACACAAATTGAGGGCTGGGAAATATTGGGTGTTGGGAGGAACAGCAGACAGGATAGGGCCGGGATTGGGCACCAGGGCAAATCTGAGTTTCACGATTTTGATAAATCTCAGATCTGGACTAATGAACATCCTTGCCCATTGGGGGCTTTGATGATCCAAATGGGAGTTGTGCGTGGACTGCAAGTGGGAGCTCGACGTTTCCTGTCTGATTAATCTTGGATTATGGGGCAGAGCCTCTCAACGCCTTCTGGCCTTCAGTGCTATTGGGGAATCCTGTGGAGGGGCATGGAAAGATCGACTTCTACCTTAAGCGGTAGGCTTCCCCTCCTCTCGAGGTCTGGCCACTCCCAGACCCATGTCTTTTTTTCTTACAATTTCAGCAAGGGTCTTGATCCATAGGAGACCGTGATTTTGGAGCTTGCCATAGATTAAAATTTTCATGTCCTTCTAGCTCTTTTAACTGAAATGCCATAAGCTTGTGTTGTGTATTTTCCAATTTTCTGGAAATAACATCTTCATAATGCTGGGCAAATGTCTGGAGCTCAGACATGTTTGCATTTTGCCAGTTAATATTATTTCTCTGTAACGTGTCATGAAGCTCTGGTCTGAGGCCATGTACAAAGCTTGTGGCCAGAGCAGAGGCTGTTAGGGAGGTCAGGTCCAGCCCCAGATGCTCTTTCCTGTTGTTCCTAATTGATGGTGATGGTCAGCCACAGTTCATCTCTTTGCTGTTTACAATTTTGAATACACAGCCGGCCAGTTTTGGTGAGAGGGACCCGAGGGATGGCTCCTGGTAACTTTCCTCTTACTTCCTTCGTTCTCCAATGAGAATCAGGGTCATCTGAGACCCTTGAGGGTCTTCAGGGATGGTGCTCCATTTGGCCTTTCCAAGCCAAAGGGAGGTATCCCCAGGGCCAGTCAATAGGTGGATAAGTTGACATAAATTGGGGAATCTGGAGAGTATGCTCCCAGAACAATCTTCAATTGAAGACTGAATAAATCTTCAAGAAATCTTTCCTTTTTCATTCGGGACTCAGGAAAATTCTTTTCTTTTTAAAATTAACTTATTAATTAATTTGGCTGCATCGGGTCTTAGTTGTGGCGCGCAGGATCATTCCTTGAAGTACGCGGGTTCTTCATGGTGGCGCCCGGGCTTCTCTCTAGTTGTGGGCTTCTCTCTACAGGTTCAGTAGTTGCAGTGCGCGGGCTTCAGAACACGTGGGCTCGGTAGTTGTGCACATGGGCTCTCTAGTTGTGGCACGCGGGCTCTAGAGCACATAGGCTTAATTGTCCCGCGGCATGTGGGTTCTTAGTTCCCCAACCAGGGATTGAACCCACGTCCCCTGCATTGGAAGGTGGATTCTTTTTTTTTTTTTTTTTTTTTTGTGGTACGCGGGCCTCTCACTGTTGTGGCCTCTCCCGTTGCGGAGCACAGGCTCCGGATGCGCAGGCTCAGCGGCCATGGCTCACGGGCCCAGCCGCTCCGTGGCATGTGGGATCTTCCCGGACCGGGGCACGAACCCGTGTCCCCTACTTCGGCAGGCAGACCCTCAACCACTGTGCCACCAGGGAAGCCCGTGGAAGGTGGATTCTTAACCATTGGACCACCAGGGAAGTCCAGGAAATTTCTTGATGATGGCATGTAATTCTGAGAGAGACCAAGGTTTAAATGTTCTCTTTTCTGTTTGCCTCCCTTGAGAATGGGTAACAACCACACCCTGAGCTTCATCTACAAGAGGTGGGGATCTGGAGAACCTTACAGTTTCAGGGAGTTGAGGGGCTGGGGTGCCGCTGGTGAAGGACGTTCTGGGAGAGAGGGACAGATATCATGGAGAGCTGGGAGGGGAACTCCGGGGCACTATGAAGGTGTCTAGGTTTCCTGGGTCAGAAAACATTTTCTTTTTAAATATTTATTTATTTGGTTGCGCTGGGTCTTAGTTGCGGCAGGCGGGCTTCTTTAGTTGTGGCTTGCAGGCTCCTTAGTTGTGGCAGGCAGGCGGGCTCCTTAGTTGTGGCATGTAAACTCTTAGTTGCGGCATGCATGTGGGATCTAGTTCCCCTACCAGGGATCGAACCTGGGCCCCCTGCATTGGGAGCGCAGAGTCTTAACCACCACGCCGCCAGGGAAGTCCCAGAAAACATTTTCTGAAGACATTATTTAAGAACTTCAATAGTTTGAATGAGGTTTGAATCATTTAGCTGTTTTCGGCCTCTTCATACCGAGTGAAGAAAGTGGACCACTGTGCATCAGAAATTTTAGTTCCCTTTTGCCCTAGGGCTTCCCCTTGGGTGGACTAATTTGAGCAGATCCCAGGAGCCCCAGAGGGGCTGTGTTAGCTTAAGAGAGTTTGTGGTCAAGTTTTGCCAACAAAAGCAGACAGTACTAGGGCCGTAGAAGCATGTGGCCAGCAGGAGTCTGAGGAGAGTTCCCGGTGATTAAGAAGCCCCCATGTTCTTGACTAATAGTGCCTTTACACGTACGAACAGAAAAACATGGGATTCTAACCCAGCCTGTCCCTTACAGGGACCAGCCTCGTACCAACAGAAAAGCCTAGGACTCTGACCTAGCTTGTTACAGAGAAACCCAGGACTCTAGCCTGGCTTTGGCTTGTCTAGGGCTCTAACCCAGTTTCTAGAGTATACTCTGAGTCCTAAGAATCAAGATCTGTCCTCATTCCGCGTCAATGGACATTTATCCAGAGCACTGGGTTTTGGAGTCGGCCTCACCACTGGATCCCCAAACCAGCAAGCAGACCGGAGACAAGACGTGTAGGTAGGTGTGCCCTGTGAGGCCTGGCTGTCGCATCTGAGGATTCAGTGGTGGTTCTGATCCAGATCTGAATCATGGCACCAAAAACTGTTCAAGAGAACTAGAGCTGGACGGAGGTTAAAGTAGTAAAGAGACATTTTATTCAGAAAGACTATTGCAATAGGGGGAGAGTGATTCAGTTAGATATATGTATATCTAACTGAATGTAGCCTCAGTCACCCAGCTTTAAACCACCACCCCCATCTCACCTCTATCTTTTCATCTAGCCCCTAACCTCCCCGCTTTTTTTCCTGGAGTCTTTTGAATTAAAGCCCAGACACCTCATTTCACAGCACAGTTTCATTCTGAGACCCTGCTGTGGTGTGAGAGGTTATACAAACAGCTCTGGATCCGAAGCCAGGCCAGGGGTTCCTGCCCAGCACGAATTTACTCACTGGGCAACCTTGAGCAAGTTATCTCCCTTCTTTGGGTTAGCCTCCTCATCTGTTAAAGGCAGATTCTGGCTCAGGTAGAGACTGAGATCCCTCGCTCAGGAAAGGAAAGGCACTGTGGGCTGGAGCCAGGCCCAGAGACCCCACCCCCACCCCTGGCGCCCCCTGCGGGCCCCCTGGGCTTCTGGTACCAAGACAGGGAATAAACAAACAAGCCGAGGTAATTTCCCGCTTCCTTGGAAACAAAGCTGGGGTGGTCTGGAGAGGCGTGTGGAGAGAAGGGAGAGTGCCAGGTGGAAAAGGGCCAAACAGGCCGAGAGATGATGATTTCTCTGCCCTGCGGGGAACATCTGAGGACACCGAGGCCAGATGTGTTGATTTTGCACCCTCCCTGGTGTGATAAGATCCCCCTCGAGAGCGTGTCTTTATTCCGAGCCAGCCTGCCGAGGGGTGGACCCCAGCCTGCTCTGGTCTTGCCTCCTGTCTCCGGAGCACATCTCCTCTTATGGAAGAGCCCCAGCTGCTCTTGCACTGTCAGCGCGGCGCCCGTGAACGCACCCTCTCCAGCTGCACTCTCAGTGTCTGGGTGCCCGCCAAGCCCTGCCGCCTGCTGCCCCTCCCCGCTTGGTAGATCTCCTGCTTCCTTCCTCTATCACCACCTTCCATCCTCTCTTGAAGAGCCGGTTATTGATCTTGGCCCATTTATCAAAGTCGCTGTACTCTAATTCCATCCGTGCCACATCTTCCCCCAGGGGCCTGGCCGGCCAGTCTGTCCTCCTGGGTTTGTTAATGGTGATGCTACATGACATGGGGGCCCCTCCCAGGAAGAGCGAGTGCCTGAGATGCAGGCTCCATGTCCCTGATGAGGAAGATCAGGGGGTCTGTGCCCACAGAACCCGCCTTGTTGGAGGCTTGCCTCCATCCTGAGGTTGGAACCTGTAGGAATTTCGGTGGCTTTGCTTGTATCTCCCAGTATGAGATGTGCGAAGGTTGGGGATGGGGATTCTTCTCTGCACCATGTCTGCTACCACCATCCCCCCGCATCACTGCGAGTATCCAGAGGGCCGGAGGAGTCTGATTCACCCAACTGCCCAGGTCAGGGACTGGCACAGAGCAGGTGCCAGTAAGTGCTGGCTGCACAGATTTGCCAGGAAGGATGGCCGGCTTCTCCCTCTCCAGCCCGCGTGACCGCAAAAGCCAGAAGAACTGACTGGCCAGTCCTAGTTGAATCAGCAGCTCAATGCAGAGGGCTTGGGGAAGAAGGGCACAGAGTGTGATCTCCTGGGTCTCTCAGCATGGCGATGGGGAGCTGGCCTCAGGAAGCGCAGATGGGAGGCACAGTGGGGGCCAGAGCCACAGGCCCCCTCTCCCCACATCTTTCCCTTGGGGGCTCGGGGTGGAGTAGGGAGAGCAGGCCTGGCAGGCTGCAAAGGGCAGCATTGAGGTTAGGGCCTTACCTGACTTCTCATGTGACCCCAGGCAAGTCATGGAACCTGCTTTTCTGGAAAAGCAGAATAATCATTCCAACCCAGTTTACTTTTCATGGGTTCTTGGGAGGAACAGCTGAGAGGGTCCTAGAAAGGACTCAGAAGTGTTATAGCAGGATCGCGTCTAAATGTCTGTGCTTACGCCCTGGTCTAGGTGTGGTGTGTGCGACCCTCTGGCCAGCAGGCCTGGCAGGCCAGGTGACCCCACCCTGTACTGAGGGACCCTGTACTGAGGCATCGCTAAGGCCTCTCCCAGCCACCTTAGACGTCATAACAGAGACTCCCGAGAGCACCGCCAAACTGTGAAGCAGGCTGGGGAAGATGGGGGCAGAGGAAAGTCATCTTTGCACCTAGTTGAAAAGAAGTGGTCCAAAACAAAATCCAGAATAAAAATTGCAATTTTTATTTGCTGAACCTAATTTTAAACTAAAACATCAAAGTGTCTCTTCCTCCATCACTAGAAATCAGATGGCAACTGGTACTTTGCTCCCCGAGAGGGCTCGAAGAAAAACAAAAACCCCTGTGCAGCCCCTGGCCTTTCCTCTGCAGCCCCTGGGGTTGCCCGCAGGCCACAGCAGGCAGCTGGAGGCAGGAGAAAGAGAACTCTGCCTGGTGAAGGCTCCTCTCTGCTTCTTTGGGAAGCTGATGGGAAGCCAGAGGTCACAGAGCGTTGGAGGCCTGGCTTAAAGCCACCAGTCAGGCCAAGATGAAACATCTGCTCAAGTCTCCCCAGGCACCTGGCTGGGGGTGAGTGGGAGGAAGGAATGGAGAAAACTGATGCTAAACCACAAATTAGCACCCTGGGCCTTGGCCCTGAAATGGCCTCTGCTGGCATAGGAGGGGGTGAGACTACAAACAAATAAATAAAAGCGACACCGTGTCAAGGAGGGAGGATGACAGGCCGGTGGAAGCATGCTATGTCAGGCTTGAGCAGAGATGAGCCAGGGCATGATGGCTTACAAAACTCCTCATCTGGGGCCAATGGCATCAAAATGCAGACAGCCCACGGAGCTGTGGGGAAGGGGCCATTTGTTGGAGGGACTACAGTGGGGATTCAGGCTGAGTCTGGGTGGGCTCACCAGGTGACCCCCCATCTTTTGTTGTGTCTTGTTTTAGGCATAACCACCACAGACCTAGAACTAGGAAGCCCTGGCTGCCCTCTACTGGTGATTTCTGGGGATGATCGCAACGCAGCAGCACCCAACCTGCAACCCCAAAAGGGCCAAAAGAGAACCAGCTCCCGGGGAGGACCAGAAGCGGCTGCACATTTGGCCGGGCCTCCCAGTGGTGGGACTGGCAGCGTCCCCATCAGTCTGAGTGGGTTCCTCCATCTCTGCCTGGCTGTAGAGGGCGGGGCCCAGGACAACGAGGGCCTCTGGTGCTCACTTCAGAGGCATCGAGAAGAATTTGTTCCCAGACTTGCAGCGGATCTGCTCGGCGTGCGCACGCAGCAACGTCTCGGAGTCTTCAAACTCACCCACGATTTCCTTAAACCAGGAGAGGACCATCACGTTAAGGGGAATCAGGGACCCCGAGGGCACTGCAAACAAAGCCAGCCTACTGAAATCCTTCAGAGGTTAGGCCTGCTCGGGGGAGGCTGAGGGCCACGCAGGCGCCAGGCTCTCCAGGTTACCTTGTCTAATCAGCTCTGCAGTCTTGTGAGGTCAGTCCTATCATCCCAACTTTGCGGGTAAGGAAATGGATGCTCAGAGCCCTGGAGCACAGAATCCAATAAAACCAGGCTTGGGACCTGGGTCTACTGGAGCCTGAGACCGGAGCTCCTTGCTGCCTCCAGAATGATTAGACCAAGAGCAGATGTGGCTACTTGATGATGGCCCACGGGCTGTGTCCCGTCTGCACATGTGTTGTCTGGCTCGCAAAATGTTTTCTTAAAAAATACATATTGGTTGCCAGCATTTGAAAATAGAGGGATTACCCACAAAAATTAAGATTTCTGGCTTCTCTTGAAAAACAGAAGTGCTTGCAACACGAGGTCCACATTCCTGCATGGCAGCTGCCTGCACCAGGGGTGAGTACCGGCTTCTCTGAGGGCACTGACGGGAAAGTGAAAGATATCCCCTACTTATCACAATATGAGAAAGGCTGTGAGGGTGGACGTTCTTTAGACCTGGTGCGTTTCACTCATTTCCAGCACCTGCCAGGCCCCTGGGAGCACCCGAGCCTTTGACCTCTGGGTGAGGGTCTAGGACTTCAGGGGAGGCCCGCAGCATCCTCTCAGATTAGTGTTCTAGGGCAGGGCTTCTCAAATTTTAACGTGCACACAAATCCCTAGCGATCTTGTTAAATTCTGATTTCTTAGATCTGGATTGGGGCTTCAGTGAGTGTTGCTAATAAGTTCCCAGGTGGTCTGGGACTGCACTGTGAGGCGCAGGGTAAGGTGTTGGGGTCTCTGGCTATGCCAGTTACTTCCTATGTCAGGATTCAGGTTTGCATGCCTAATCCTCAGCGCCTGTCAGCTCCCCTCCATCCCCCAGCTTCTGGGGTTCAGCACCTTCCATGCTCCTGCCCTGGGAATTCACCTGTAGTTCCCGCAGGCACTGCCCTTCCAGCTGGAGACGTGCATCACCCACGCACCAGGCCAGACTGATGTGGAATGAGGGGTCCTGCAGAGGAACGGCGGGGAGACAGGCGGTCACCTGGAGGTCGTGGCAGGCGCAGACATCAAAGCAGCTCTGTGACAGAGTTGTCACAGTATCCCTGCTGCATCCCTGACCTGATTCATGGGAGACTAGATCCTCAGTGTTGATCCCAAGCACCCTCCACAGACAGATGAAATAGCCCTGGATTGGTCCCTGCTATGGACTGAATTGTGTCCCCCAAATTCATATATTGAAGCCTTAACCCCCACTGTGATGGTATTTGGAGAAGGGGCCTTTGGGAGGTAATTAGGTTTAGATGAGGTCCTAAAGGTGGGGCCCTCATGATGGGATTAGTGCCCATATAAGAGACGGCAGAGAGCTGCTTCCTCTCTCTTTCCATCATGTGAGGACACAGTGAGAAGACGGCCATCTACAAGCCAGGAAGAGAGGCCTCAACAGAAACTGACCGTGATGGCACCTTGGTTTTGGACGTCTAGCCTCCAGAACTGTGAAAAAGTAAATTTCTTCTTTTAAATCATTTATTTAGTTAGTTTTGGTTGCATTGGGTCTTTGTTGCTGTGCGCGGGCTTTCTCTAGTTGCAGCAAGTGGGGGCTACCCTTCGTTGCAGTGCGCGGGCTTCTCATCGCGGTGGCTTCTCTTGTTGCGGAGCCCAGGCTCTAAGCACGCGGGCTTCAATGGCTGTGGCGCTCGGGCTCTGTTGCTCTGCGGCATGTGGGATCTTCCCGGACCAGGGCTTGAACCCGTGTCCCCTGCATTGGCAGGTGGGTTCTTAACCACTGTGCCACCAGGGAAGCCCGAGAAAGTAAATTTCTATTGTATAAGTCATCCAGTCTATGGTATCTGGTTATGGCCGCCTGAGCTAAGACAGTCCTGTTCTGAGGCTCTCCTTTACATATCATAGAGAGTCATTACCTCTGGAATGTGGAAGAGAACACACGTCCCAGATTTAATGTTTTCTGATCAAAAATATTTCAAGAGATGACATACTTTTTAAGATGAACAAAAACCAAAATGTCTAAAATTATAAAACTATAAATTATCTCCACTCAAATTCATACTTATATCTCTCAGCATGATTTTAAAAGAATATATCAAGCAAAACCACTGGCCCTTTAAAGCCTTGATATTCGACTTGGAGTTCAAGTTCCCCTAGAGGGCACGGGGCAAGGCACAGGAAGGCACAGGAAGGTATGCGAAGCTGCAACTCTACCTGGAGTGTCAACGTGACTAAAAAGTATTGGGGAAAACTACTTCCTAAAAAATATAAAAATAAACATGGATACATTATAGAGTAGAAGACATAAATCTCATGCATATTGAAGAGAGACCAGAAGATTTGTAAGAAATGTTGGACCTCCGCTGGGCTGCATCCGACTACACCTCAGACCCTCAACTCTCCAGGGTTGTGTGTCCTCTGAGGGCTGGCCGAATGGACACTTCCCACGGGCAAGTTCTAGAGGGCTCTTCGGTTTGCCTCTAACAAGGGTTTCTTTAAGACTGATTTTATTCCTATTAGAGATGGGTCAGTGGAGAGAAAAAGACGCTGCTGATTACCTGGTAGAAAGTGGTGAGGTCAAACTCCTCCATGACCCTGTCCACCTCTGAAACCAGGTCCAGGAATTGGGTGTGTCCCGAGGTGACCTCGAGTCCAACAAAGGTCCTGGGGGGAGACAGAGGTGGAGACCACACGGGCATGAGACGCAGCCTGAGAACAGAAACCATCCTCGAGGGGGCAGAGGATGCGACAGAGGAAAGCCGGGAGGGAGGGAGGTCTGGGCCGTGAGTTCAGTTCGTTTCCCTGCTCTCCGAGCTGGCTCTCCATCCTTCCCTGGCTCTAATCGCACATCCCCCCTCCTTCCCCAGGGTCTAAGAGCCCTAGCAGGGCCGTCTTCATCTGCTGCTGCCAAGGCTACGGACCCCCAGGCTGTGGCGCCCAGGCTTGCCGGCCTAGCTCCCATGTCGGACTCTTTCTCCAGGGCTTCCCTCTCTGGCACTTCCCTCTCCCTCCCGTAAGCACCCTCTAATCTCTAAAACCCCTCCCTTGAACCCACACCCTCAGCCAGCCCCCATCCCCTGCCCGGTAAAACTCGCGTTCTGACGATTTGTCTCCCTCGGCAGTCTCTCACGCCTCCCCGCCCATCTTCAGTCCACTCGGCCAGGAACCGCTCCCGTCAAAGCTGCCAACCACCTGTGTTCCTGAACTCAGATACTTGACTCCTCCCTCCCTGAAGCCCTTTTTTCTCTTGGCTTCCAAGAGACCACCCACCACACAGTCCTGGTGTGACCCCACCTCTGGCCTCCTGTCCAGTCTCCTCTGCCGCTCTCTCCTTTCCAGCCTCTAAATGGTCAGGGGCTGCAGAGCCGGCGACGCCTGCCCTCCCCCGCAGGCTGATCTCACCCAGCCCTGCTTTCAGTATCACACAGCCCGATGGCTCCCACATTTCTATCTCCGGCTGGCACCTCTCCTGTATACCCACTTGTGTGTGCGACTCTTCCACCCGGGGGTCTCACAGGCGGCAAAATCCACCAGGTACAAAGCAGAACTTCTCATCTTCCTCCCACAGGTGTTTCCCATCACAGACAACGGGGCCATTTGTCTATATTTACCTAGCTGTTCAAACCCCAAACCCAGGAATCTACTTTGATTCTTCCCCTTACTGTGCACAGACCCAACCCACTGGTAACTCCAGTTGATTCTACCTCCAGTATATCGGGAATGTGTCTGCTTCTTGGCTCTTCCACTGCCATCGCCCTAAGCCAGGCCACCACTGGCGCCTCACCTGTCTGCTCTCCCTGCATCCAACCTTGCTCTTTTAGATCTTTTCTCCACTCAGGAGCCACAGACACAGACAAGATAGGGCCGGACTGACGTTTACAAACGTAAATCGGATCACGTCTCTGCTTAGATCCCTCCGATGGCTTCTGTGACACTGAAAATCCAAACTCCTGACCTTGACCTTGAAGGCCCTGCGGGAGTTAACCCTGCCTGACTCATCTCCTCACACTCTCCCACGTGCTCCCCAAGTTCTGCTTCACTGGCCTCCTCCAACATGCCAGGCTCTTTCCTCCTCAGTCACCTCCTTGGCTGTGTCCTCTGCTTGGAGGCTCCTGGGGTAGCTCTTCCCAAGGCTGATTCCTTCTTGTCCTCATGTCGCCATCAAATGCCACCTTGCTAGCGCCCTCCTCGGCCACTTGCTCCAGACTATCGTTTCACACGATAGTTATTAACGATCTCATTTCCTTGTTTATTGTCTGTCTCCCCTGCAGAATGTGAGATCCCACAGAGCAGAGACTATGCCGACCTTTTCACTGCTGATCTGTAGTGTACAGCAAGTGCCTGGCACCGGGAGGTGTTTAACAAGTTTGTGCAGCATAGAATGAATGAATGAATGAGCGAATGAGTACTCTTCTTAGAGGTGCTGCGAGCAGAAGGCAGCTCAGATCCAGTGAGTGGATCTGACAGGGAGGCTTGCTTTGAAGCCTTGATAACAACAGTTTCTTCTTATGTTCATCTCATCCTTGAATGCTTTTATAAAACTTGTTTCGTTCATCTGAGCTTCACAACTGCCCAATGATGGATGCTTGGAAATGGGACAGGATGTGATGGATGATGTGACAGCTTGGAAATGGCAGGTCACAGAGGTTGAAGGTATGAGCTCAACGTTAAATTGCAGGCAGAGCTGGTCAGGCACCCAGGTTTTCTTTGAGTCTCAGACTTTTCCCACTAAACCAAGATGTTGTTCTCTCCCTCTGTTCCTCCTCCCATGCTCCCTGAGTTATTTTTCTTAATGAAAGGTTCAGATTTGGGAACAGTTGCCCTTGTAGTCATAGGGCCGGTTAAAACACAAACAAACAAAAAATTGAGAGAGACAAGGCCTCCTCAAGTCTTTACTCCAAAGAATCCTCTTCTGGAAACAACTGGGGGCAGAGTGGGGAGACCCACCTGGTCTTCTCTTGATTGGTGTAAATCTTTACCCGGTCGGCAGTAAAGCAGAATCTGAAATTTAGAAGAAGGACCACATTTCAGGAAGAATAATAAGGAAAAAAATCAGAGAAAATAGTGTATATTAAAAAACATCACTTTGAAAATTCAGTTAACTCATTTCACATTTAGTATTGTCACCCTATTATACAGGTGGTAAACTGAACCCTAAAATATTAGAGCTGGGCAAGACCTTAAATAATCACCCAGTCCAGGTAACACATAGCTTGACTCAGATGCCAGCAAAAATTTTACTTTATTAAGAGCAGCTGATTCCAATAAGCGATTTGCGACTACCCCAGCTTTACTGATGGGAATGGAGAAAGTCATTAGGCCGGTGATAATAGATCACTTAAGAGCCAGTTTTTTTCTTTGCAGGTTAACAAAAACCAATTCTGATCCAGTCTAAGCAACAAGAACATTTCCATGTGCCTGGGCTGAGCTTGGGGATCCTCATACAACTCTGTGAGGCAGGTGCTACAATGACACCCATTTTACAGACACAGAAACTGAAGCTTGGTGAGGCTGAATTTGGTGAGTCACAATTTGAGCTTCAATCTGCCTGATTCCAGAGCCCTTCCTCTCACCTGATGCTTTAGTGAGGGGTCTCTGTTGGTGTGAGATTGCCGCAGAAATACCGTCACCCACCTCTCAGATCAGTTACACGGGGACCATCAAATTCTGCCAGGTAAGTGCTCTGACCCTGGCTGGTTCCGCCTGTGTTCTCTGGGACACCAGGTGATCTCAGGGAACAAACTGGCTTCCTGCCCTTCCTGGACCAACTTGGCAAATCCCATTACAGGAAACACTCATTTTACAGGCTCCAGGCCAAGCTCTCACCCTCATCTGAGGGAACACAACAACCCAGCTTGCCGGTTAGAAGCTCACAACTTGTCCGAGGGCACGAAGTCAGTTAACTTTTGGCTTTCCTGTCAGCCTTCAGCCTCCTAGTGCATCCCTTCTGGGGAAAATGTAAGGGGTGATAGAAGCAGCAGGAGCTCGGTTAAGTGTAGAGTACCTGCCAGATGTCCTGGGGTGGACATGGGGCGTTTGCACCCAACTATAAAGGGTAATTTTATGCATTGACTTGACTGGACTAAGGGTTGCCCAGATAGCTGGTAAAACATTATTTCTGGGGTGTCTGTGAGGGTGTTTCCAGAAAGATTAGCATTTGAATTGGTGAACTGAGTGGAGCAAATTGCCCTCTCCGGTGTGGGTGGGCATCATCCTACTTTTCAGAATAGAACAGAAAGGCAGAGGAAGGGCAAATGCACGCTCTCTCTGCTGGAACTGGGACATCCAGCTTCCCCTGCCCTTGGACGTTGGGGTCCTTGGTTCTTAGGCTTTCAGGCTCATATCAGTCATTACGCCACCGGTCCCCCCACCCCTCCCCAGTGCTCAGGCCTTTGGACTCATGCTGAATGACACCACTGGCTTTCCTGGTCCCCCAGCTTGCTGTTGGCAGATTTGGGACCTGACCTTCATAACTGCGTGAACCAATTCCTACAGTGCACTTCCTCCTATCTCTATTTACTCTCTCTATCCTGTTGGTTCTGTTTTTCTGGGGAACCCTAATACAGGTGTTGGCACTGAGAATGGTTCTACAGGAACAGAATTTTAAGGATGAGTTTTCTGAATTGGTTCTGGGATTTCTGGAATTCGCTCTCTAATCTGATTCGATTCAAAGATGCTAATGACTGTTATCTCCAGTAGTAAAGAGAGCACTGATAGGCTGCACGGACTGTTTCTGGAGATGTGAAAATGTCTTCCTTGATGCCACTCATCAGCCATTTATTAGAAGCAAGGAGCTGAGTGACCCTATATGCTACTTGCGAACATTTTTGGAAAACTAAGGAATATAATGATGTTGGTTGGCTGCTCCTAATGTTGCTGGACAAAGTGGTGAAATGAAAAGATGAGCTCAGGGTATTGAATTCCCAACTCAAGCATAAAGGACCTAAGAGCTTCTCGGTGTGCCCTAAAGGAGACCTTGATTCCCTGTAGCTGCA
Source organism: Grampus griseus (assembly GCF_964374135.1). Classification (NCBI taxonomy): domain Eukaryota; kingdom Metazoa; phylum Chordata; class Mammalia; order Artiodactyla; family Delphinidae; genus Grampus; species Grampus griseus. The sequence continues at coordinate 31,805,044 of NC_139013.1, read as the reverse complement.
GGGCTGAAATTGCTGAAAATCAAATCTGGAACCTTATCCTGCCATTTGCTGAATTATAACACAAGTTGAACTCCTCGAACAAGCAGGATTTTACAGTTACAGTGAGGGCACTGATTGGGAAAGTATGGGGACTTGTGGGAAACTCTGATGAAGCTCGGCATATTGAGCCCTTAAATTCTTTTTTTTTTTTACTTTATTTTATTTTTGGCTGCATTGGGTCTTCGTGGCTGCGTGCAGGCTTTCTCTAGTTGCGGTGAGTGGGGGCTACTTTTCCTTGCGGTGCGTGGGCTTCTCATTGCGGTGGCCTCTCCTGTTGCAGAGCATGGGCTCTAGGTGCACAGGCTTCAGTAGTTGTGGCTCGCGGGCTCTAGAGCACAGGCTCAGTAGTTGTGGCACACAGGCTTAGTTGCTCCACGGCATGTGGGATATTCCCGGGCCAGGGCTCGAACCCGTGTCCCCTGCATTTGCAGGTGGATTCTTAACCACTGCACCACCAGGGATGCCCGAGCCCTTAAATTCTGATGAGTCTTCTCCGACGCAGTGGAAGTGTCCTCCCCCACCTAGTGTTATGGACCTTTCCACCTTTGAGGGGATTAACCCTGCATTGCCTGAGGAAATGGTAATGGCCTCCCCTGAGGCAGATGCCAAGAAAATGCTGAGTCCCCTCAGGACCCACCTCCAACACCCCTCTTTGCTTCTAGACCTATAACTAGACTCAAGTCCCAGCAGACCCCCTAAAGGTGAGGTACCATGTGTGGCCCACGAGGAGATGTGCTACACTCCAGAACTATTTGAGTTTCCTAACATATACAAGCAGAAATCCAGGGGACGTGTGTGGGAATGGATATTAAAGGTGTGGGGTGGGACTTCCCTGGTGGTCCAGTGGTTAAGAATCCGCCTTCCAGTGCAGGGGACGCGGGTTCAATCCCTGGTCAGGAAATTAGGATCCCACATGCCGCAGGGCTACTGAACCTGAACGCCACAACTAGAGAGCCTGTGTGCCGCAACTACAGAGCCCACATGCTCTGGAACCTGCGTGCCACAACTAGAGAGAAGCCCGTGCACCACAATGAAAGATCCTGCATGCCGCGACTAAGACCCGACACGGCCAAAAATAAAAATAAGTGAATATTAAAAAAAAAAAAAAGGTGTGGGGCAACGACAGAAGGATCAAAAGTGGGATCAGGCTGAATTTACGGATATGGGCTTGCTAAGCGGAGATTCGGCATGTAATGCTGCAGCTCCGGGAGTTGGAAAGGCGTCTGTTTGGTTAGGTGGCTGAAACACGGACCAAAAGGTGGCCCACAGTGAGTGAACTGGAAATACCTGGCCCGCAAGGTGGGCGTAGTTACCGTAAAGGACAGCAGAGTCGAAGCAGCAATCAGAAGTCTGACTTGTGCAGACACAGGGTGTTGACTGTTTCTAGAAGTGACATAGATAGGAAGCCTACTAAATTCTTCCTTCATCTGTATAAGCAGGAAAGTTCTAGGCCAGGTGAGCCAAAGTCTAACTTGAATCATAAAGGCAGAGTCATGGCCCCTCAATTCCCAGAATGGAGCCAGTTCACAGACCCAGAGCCGCTTGAATGAAGGGGAAGTCGGGTCCCCTTGAGGAAGGACCCCGGTACATTACTACAAATTTATACTGTTAATCTTTCTCCCAGCCTTCCCCAAAGGGACCTATGCCATTTTACCAGGGTAACTGCGCACTGGGGAAAAGGAAATAACCAGCCTTTGGGGAACTACTGGACATTGGCTCTGAAATGACACGAACTCCTGGAAACCCAAAATGTCACTGTGGCTCATCACTCGGAGTAGGGGTTAATGGAGGTCAGGTGATCAGTGGAGTTGTAGCTCAGGTCCATCTCACAGTGGGCCCAGCGGGTCCCCAAACCCATCCTGTGGTTATTTCTGCAGTTCCAGAATGTATAATTGGAATAGACATACTCAGCAACAGGCAGAATCCCCACACTGATTCTCTCACCTGTGGAGTGAGGGCTATTACGGTGGGAAAGGCCAAGTGCAAGCTATTAGGGCTGCCTCTACCTAGGAAAATGGGAAATGAAAAGCAATACCGCATCCCTGGAGGGACTGCAGAGATCAGCGCCACCATCAAGGACTTGAGAGATGCAGGGGTGGCGACTCCCACATCTCCATTCAACCCCCGTTCTGTCTGGGCAGAAGACAGACGGATCGTGGAAGATGACAGTGGATGATCATAAACTGATGATCGGAGGTGGTGGCTCTTCCAGATGTGGTTTCATTACTTGAGCAAATTAACACATCCCCTGGTTCCTGGTTTGCAGCTGTTGATTTGGCAAATACATTTCCCTCCATCCCTGTCCATAAGGACCAGAAGCAGTTTACTTTCAGGCCAGCAATGCACCTTCACTGTCCTACCTCAGGGCTATAGCACCCTCCAGCCCTATGTCCTAATTTACTATAGAAGGTTTGCTCACCTTTCCCTTCCACTAGATATCACACTGCTCCAGTACATTGATGACATTATGTTGACTGGACCTAATGAGCAGGAAGTGGCAACTACTCTGGACTTATTGCTAAGACATTTGTGTGTCAGAGGGTGGGAAATAAATCCAACTAAAATTCAGGGCCTTCTACCTCAGTGAAATGTCTAGAGGTCCAATGGTGTGGGGCATATCGAGATATCCCCTTTGAGATGAAGGATAAAGTAGTTTTGAAATAAGGTATGTACCTCTTTTTTTTAAACATAATGCTATCGCACACTTTATAGACATAACTTTTATGTGCATTGGGAAACCAAAAACTTCGTGTCATTCACTCTATTTTATTCTGGAACAGAACCCACAGTATCTGTATCTGCTCTGAATCAGCAGCCACATATGGTGCTGTTTCTCTTGTAGCCAGGATTCACGGGGCCAGGAATCAAGGGGTAGAAATGGGAGTGGTACCACTCACCATTGCCCTAGTGATGCATTAGCAAAACGTTTGCTTCCTGTTCCCACAAGTTCATGCTCTGCTAGCCCAGAGGTCTTAGTTCCGAGGGAGGAATGCTTCCACCAGGAGATGTAGTGCTTCCACTGAACTGGAAGTTGAGACTTGCCACTCTGGGCTCCTGTACCTTTGAATCAACAGACAAAAGAGTTACAGTGTTGGCTGGGGTCATTGATCCTGACTACCGAGGGGAAACTGGACTACTACTCCACAATGGAGATATGGAAGAGGATATCTGGAATACAGGAGATCTGTTAGGGCATCTTTTAGTATTACCATGCCTACTGATTTCAGGCCAAGGAAAACTACAACAACCTAATCCAGGCAGGATTAGTAATGGCCCAGAACCTTCGGGAATGAAGATTTGGGTCACTACCCCAGGTAAAGAACCATAACCATCTGAGGTGCTTGCTGAAGGCAAAGGGAACAGAGAGCTAGGTAGTGGAAGGTAGTTGTAAATATCAGCTACGACCGTGTGACCAGTTACAAAAATGAGGGCTATAATCGTCATGAGTATTTCCTCCTTACTTTGTTATGAATACGTCTGCGAGTATATATACACAGGACACCTCAGGGACACTGCAGATTTGGATCCAGAGCCCCACAGTAAAGTGAGTCACACAATTTTCTGGCTTCCCAGTGCATATAAAAGTTACGTTTATACTACACTGTAGTCTATTAAACAAAGCCATTATGTCTAAAGAAACAATGTACATACCTTATTTTTAAAATACTTTATCGCTAAAAAATGCTAACCATCATTTGAGCCTTCAGTGAGTCATCATCTCTTTGCCGGTGGAGGATCCGGCCTCGATGTAGGTGGCTGCTGACTGGTCAAGGTGGTGGTTGCTGAAGACTGGGTGGCGATGGCAATTCCTTAAAATGAGACGACAATAAGGCAAACGATGAAGTTTGCCACATCGATCAATTCTTCCTTTTATGAATAATTTCTCTGTAGCATGCAATGCAATGCTGTTTGATAGCATTTTACCCACAGAACTTCTTTCAAAATTGGAGTCAATCCTCTCAAACCCTGCCACTGCTTTATCAACTAAGTTTACGGAATATTCTAAATCTTTTGTTGTCATTTCAACAATCTTCACAACATCTTTACCAGGAGTAGACTGCATCTCAAGAAGTCACTCTTTTGCTCATCCATAAGAAGCAACTCATCTGTTAAAGTTCTATCACAAGATGGCAGCAGTTCAGTCACATCTTGAGTCTTCACTTCTAATTCTAGCTCTCTTGCTGTTTCCATCACATCTGCAATTACTTCCTCCAGTGAAGTCCTGAGACCTTCAAAGTCATCCATGAGGGTTGGAATCAACTTCTTCCAAACTCCTGTGTATGTTGATATTTTGACCTCTTCCCATGAATCACAATTGTTCTTAATGGCATCTAGAATGGTGAATCCTTTCCAGAAGGTTTTCAAATGACTGCCCAGATCCATCAGAGGAATCACTATCTATGGCAGCTACAACCTGATGAAATGTATTTCTTAAATAATAAGACTTGTAAGTAATAAGACTTGAAAGTTGAAATTACTCCTTGATCCATGGGCTGCAGAACTGATGTTGTGTTAGCAGCATGAAAACAACATTGATCTCATTGTACATCTCCATCAGAGCTCTTGGGTTACCAGGTACATTGTCAATAAGCAGTAATATTTTAAAAAGAATCTTTTTTTTTCTAAGCAGTATGTCTCAACAGTGGGCTTAAAATAGTCAGTAAACCATGCTGTCAACAGATGTGCTGTCATCCAGGCTTTGTTGTTCCATTTATAGAGCACAAACAGAGTAGACATAACATAATTCTTAAGGGCCCTAGGATTTTTGAAATAGCTAGTGAGCATTGGCTTCAATTTAAAGTCACCAGCTGTATCAGCCCCTAACGAGAGAGTAAGCCTGTCCTTTGAAGCTGTGAAGCCAGACACTGACTCCTCTCTGGCTATGAAAGTCCTAGATGGCATCTTCTTCCAATAGAAGGCTGTTTCATATATTGAAAATCAATTGTTTAGTGTAGCCACCTTCATGAATTATCTCAGCTAGATCTTCTGGATAAGTTGCTGCAGCTTCTACATCAGCACTTGCTGCTTCACCTCACACTTTTATGTTATAGAAATGGCTTCTTTCCTTAAACCTCATGAACCAACCTCTGCTAGCTCCAAACTCTTCTTCTGTAGCTTCCTCACTTCTCTCAGCCTTCAGAGAATTGAAGAGGGTTAGGGCCTTGCTCTGAATTAGGCTTTGCCCTAAGGGAATGTTGTGGCTGGTTTGATCATCTATCCAGACCACTAAAACTTCCCCCAAACCAGCGAAACGCTTTCTTATCATTCTTGTGTTTACTGGAGTAGCACTTTCAATTTTGTTCGAGAACTTTTCCTTTGCATTCACAACCTGGCTAACTGGGACAAGAGACCTAGCAGCTTTCAGCCTACCTCTGCTTTTGACATGCCTTTCCTCACTAGGCTTAATCATTTTTGGCTTTTGATTTAAAGTGAGAGATGTGTGACTCTTTCTTTCACCTGAATACTTAGTGGCCGCTGTAGGGTTATTAATTTCAACATTGTTGTATCTCAGGGAATAGGGAGGCCCAAGGGGAGGGAGAGAGATGTGGGGGAATGGTAGGTTGGTGGAGCAGTCAGAACAAACATATTTATCAATTAAGTTTGCCCTCTTATATGGGTGTGGCTCCCGGCGCCCCAAAACAATTACAATAGTAACATCAACGATCACTGATCACAGATCACTACAACAAATGTAACAATAATGAAAAAGCTTGAAATATTGCAAGAATTACCAAAGTGTGACAGACACAAAGTGAGCAACTGTTGTTGGAAAAATGGCACTGACAGATTTGCTCAATGCAGAGTTGTCACAAACCTTCAGTTTGTAAAAAATGCAGTATATGTGAAGCATGATAAAACAAGGTTTGCCTGTACATATGTTGAGCAGATATCTGTTTTCTTCTCTTATTCCCTTACCATGTACCATAATATGTAGTGACTTTATACTAGTATTCAAGTATTGTTAATTTTACATCATAGTATTCAAGTTATGGGCTTTTAGAAGAGTAAAAAGTATCGCCCAAGATTACCTCCTCTTCTGGGGAAGGGATTAATGCATTTTCAGATGTACACTGGACGTTGTATCATGTTAGGCAGAATTATGACCTTGTTGTGGTCTTAATTTAGAGATTAAGTATGGTTTAAGAAGATGCATATGTGTCAAGTTGATAAGGGGTGGACTTGAGATGGTTAATTTTATGTGTCCTCTTGACTGGGCTAAGGGATGCCCAGATAGCTGGTGAAACATTATGTTTGGGTTTGTCTGTGAGAGTGTTTCTGGAAAGACTAGCATTTGAATTGGTGAACTGAGTAAAGCAAACGGCCCTCCGCAATGTGGGTGGGTGGGCATCATCCAATCTGTTGAGGGTCTGAATAGAACAAAAAGGCAGAGGAAGGACAAACTCCCCCTCTCTGCTTGAGCTGAGACGTCCATCTTCTCCTGCCCCCTGACACTGGCGTGCTGGTACTCAGGCTTTCAGGCTCACACCAGGACTTAACACCATCAGCCCCCTGATTTTTAGGACTTTGGAATCAAACTGAATTACACCACCCGCTTTCCTGGTTCTCTCCTTGCAGATGGCAGACAGTGGACTTCTTGGCCTCCATAACCACATAAGCCAATACCTATAACAAATCTCTTCTTATGTGTATCTGTATACATCTTATTGATTCTGTTTCTCTGGAGAACCCTGACTAATACATCAACCAACACCCTTTCTCCTGGTGATCTTATATAGGAGGACTGCTCTCCCATTTTGTGCTGGTAGAGTGGTCAACCTGCCCCCACCCAGGGGTGTGTACTTGACAGGCCTGGACAATCAGAGCATAGCATTCCCTCAGTCACAGCCATAGAATCAAAGGTGCACTACCCACTCTTGGTCATCTTAGGCTCAACCAGTCAAACCTGAAGAGGCCACCCGGCCCAGCTTCCTTCAGGATACAGGCTAGGAAACACTGCACCAGCAGGGCAGCACCAGGGAGGGCCAACCCAGTGGTCCAGGGGCTGTTCCCTAAATGAGCAAGAGAACAAGCTATATCCACCCACCCCAGCCACCCTGGGGAGCAATACCTCTTGTAATAGCCCTTGCGCAAAGTTTCCAGAGGCCCAGCAAGGGACCTGCCTAGGTAGGGAACCACCGCATGCAGGGAGGCCCAAGCCATGGTTTCCCAGGAGGGGCTTAGTTCACTCACAGTCTTCCCAGCCCAGACATGACGTGCTCATAAGTCATTTTTACCATAAGTGACGTGGCCCAAGAACACATCTGGCATTCTACCTTTATCCAGGGACACAGCTAGAAGCAGGATAACTGAAGCATTCTCATGTAGAAGGGGAAAGGACTTGCTGCCATCTGACGTCTCCCGGTCCCATGTATGAAGCCAGTGCTACCTCTAAACATTTTAGTTACACCAGCCTATAAATTCCCCCTGTTTAAGCCACTTTTGGTTGGATTTCTGGCACCAGCGATCAAGAGGGTCCTGACTAACATACATGACTCAATAAAAAGAGGGATGGGGGCTGGATTAGGGAGAGAGATGAGTTTTAGTCCTGAGTCGCTGGCTAACTGACTGAATTGGAGCAAATCCCTTCCTCCTCTGGCCCCGAGTAGGGGCTACACAAAATGGGCAGTCCTCCAATGGGGCAGAGTAGTTCTATGGAATTCCTGGGCCTCGGGCCTCCTGAACTGCGAGGGTGGGGCTTTGGCTAAAAGACTTCTGTTTTTATCTCTCTTACCCAGCTACACATCAGGGATCTGTGTAACACCTCATCAGAAGAAAGGACTCTGCAGATAAGACCAGGAGTAGAAAACCACCACCTGGATGGCTTCTTAGGCTCCTACTGGAACCAACATTCAGAGGATCCAGAGGAGGATTTCTGGGCTCTCTCTCTCCTGCTCAGTCATTCAACAAACACCCATTTGATGCCTATAGTGAGCAAAGCACCTGGACAAAAGCTGTGGGGTAATTCAGAGAGCAGCCGCATTCCTGGCCTGCAGGAACTTGGGCTCCAAGCGGGAGATGGGACATGGGGATGACTGAATATGGATATGAGGATGAGTGGAACAAGCACTGGGGTGTAGACAAGCACAGGACAGCAGGGTCCCTGGGCCTGAAGAATTCTGGAGGAGATACCAATTGGGACAGCCTCAGTGAAGGAGCAGTGCTTTGATCTGGCCAAGTCTCGAAGGAGGGGCATTTCTAGTGGAAAGAAGAGGTATGAAATAGTCAAGGGAAAAGAAGCCTAGGCTGGCAGATAAAACCAGAGTGGGGGTGAGCTCTGATCGTTCGCCAAGTGCCACGTTGAGGGTATGCGTGATCTCATTCACTCTCACAAGTCCCCCTCTGAGGGAGCCACCACCACTCCCCTGACCCGCACACAGGTAAGGCTCGGAGGCTTCCAGAGCTTACGTGGCACGCCCAAGGGCACATGGGATGAAGCGCGCAGCAGGCGGCTCTGGGAGATGTTCGGTGTGCTAACCTTTAGGTTTGCCTGCTTGAAGGGCTAGTGCATCCCACAGGTCCATCCCCACAAGAGCTCAGGACAGGAAGAGGAGCCTTGAAGGGGAGGGAGATGAGGGGCAGAGGGAAGCACTGGGCACTCACCTCTGGAAGGAGGCCACGCGGTCTTTCAGAGCCTGCACGAAGGGGAGGATCCAGTGATGGCGCAGAACCACGCTATGGGACAGGCTGAGGTGGAAGGCCTCCATCCTTACCAGCCGGGGGACGTATGTCTGTGCGTGGGGCAGCAGCACGTCAAGCAGGTCCAGGAACTCCTCCCTGGCTTCATCTGGAGGGGAGGAGTGGAGAGGGTGGGCCATTCTCTTAGCCAGGGCGGCATGGCTGGATGAAGCCCAGAAGGCGGAGAAAGGCTTTTGAGAGTAGCCTATGTCTATGTATTTCGAATAATACTTTAATATGCATTTATGGCTACAGAAGTAACACATACATGCTCTTTGAAAAGAATTCAAGTGAGAAAAGAAATATGTGACAGAGAAAGTAGGGGCCCCTGATATCCTACCACGTACAGCAGTGGTCTCCAAACTACTGTGATTGCACAGGCCCTTAGTCAACCAAGCTTGCCCACATACCCACAATAAATGTGTATTTATTTCTAAATTACAAACATGTGCTACACTGCAAAATTGTGTGTGTTATAAAATGTACACTTGGAACAACAGAAATTTTAAAAGATGAGATAAAGAGAAACACATTAAAAGGTTTTAATACTTTTCTCTCTAATGGATCATCTTGATCCCGTCCCCAGGCACATACAGCCCACTTTCAAGATACTACCCTAGAGATAAAGGCTGTCAAATGTGATGCCTATTTCCCCAGCCTTTTCTCAGTGCATGTACTAACGTATATATCTTATTTGTTAAAAAAGATGAGGGCATACCAGTTCTTCCATTGGCTTTCTCCATACAACACTACATGTTGGACAGCCTTCCTCTCATTACATAAATCAAGCCCATAATTACAGCTCCACAGTAACCCATAATCAGAAGCAGTTCATTTTTTTAATCAGACATTTAGAATCTCCTGATTGTTCATAAAGACAAAGAATGCAACAAGGACCACCACTGTATTTTCACAGATTATTCATTTTTTTTAACCAAACATGTGACTAGAGCTGCATGGTTAATAGTCTGCTCACAACTAATAACTTACTGGATTTGCTCAAGTGCCCTGTAGAGTATGCAGTAGAGAGAATCATTCTCATTCTGTGGATGGGGAAATGGAGGTTCCAAGAGTTTACCTGATCTAACACAATGTAATAAGAGCCACCACATTCTCCGTGTATCATGCTAAGAACTTGACATAGATTATCTGATTTAATCTTCACAAAAGTCCTAGAGGATAGGTATTACTACTATCCCCATTTTAGAGGAGACTGAGGCTCTGAGAAGTCAGCAACTTACTAAAGGGCACACAGAGCAGTGGGTACTGGAGTGAGGTCAGACTCTGAACCCTGGGCATTTTCTGCCTGCCACTCACTCATTAGGGCTAGGGTGGGGTGGGACTGGAGGCCAGCACACCGACAGCCCTCTTTGAAATAAAGTACCAGCTACAGCTGCAGTCTGGGATGGCCTTGACACTCTGCCCTAGACCCTCCCTTGGTCACATCCTCATGAGCAGGGAGAACAGTATACACAGGGTTAGTAAAAAATATTTCAGGCAACGAATTCAAAACTGAACTGTACAGCACAGGGAACTCTGCTCAATATTATGTAACAACCTAAATGGGAAAAGAATTTGAAAAAGAATAGATAAATGTATATGTACAACTGAATCACTTTGCTGTACACCTGAAACTATCACAACATTGATAATCAACTACATCCCACTGTAAAAACAAAGGCCAGAAAACCTGAAACCAAGTTAACAGAAAAATTCCCTAGTTTTTGAAACTTGTTCTCTCTCTGTTGAGTTAATCTCTTTCCCACCACCAGTGTCAGAGGTTTCTGGCTTCTTCCTCCTTGTTGGGGCCAGCTTCCTCCCATAAGGGGCACCTGTCAGTGCCAGCCACGTGCCTGTCATGCGTTACTCACATGGTACATAGACGTGGGTGGCCCAGTTGCCCCGCTCATGGGGAAAGGTGCGCACCCGGCCCCCATGTTTTGTGCTATCATCCTCAGGCCTCTCCTCGGTGCCTGGGAACATGTCCAGCACACTGTCGGGTACTGGCAACTTCTGGCTGGGAAGGGGGCTCTGGCCCCTGCAAGAGAAAAGAAGAAATCAAGCACATTTAGCCTCTTAGCATTCTCTACCTCTGTACACACAATGAAAGTTGTAACACCTTGTACCAGGTGAGTCTGCGTGTCTATTTCTCACCAGGAGCTGTAAGCAGCTTCTAGATAACCACAAAGCTCTTTCCCCAACACTGTCTCTTTGGGGTCTCCCAACGGCTCGCGGAGGCAGACTTTAGCAGGGAACGTGGTCCCCATGGTTAACAACGGGGCAAGTGGCAATATGTGGTTCAGAGGTCACATGCCCTAACTGGACAGGCCTCAGCTGGAATGACACTTCCTAGCTCCGTGGACTTGGGCAAGTCACTGTGGGCCTCAGTTTCCTCATCTGTACAGTGCACTGCAACCTGATAGGGCTATTGTGAGATGAACCGGGACACTGCTTGAAAAGCACTCAGGATGCACCAGGCTTGGCAATTAAGAACTGAAGCTCCACAAAGTAGGAGACTTGGATGGTTTTGCTCACTGCTGAGTCCCCAGTCCCGAGCCTGGCGCAGAGAGGGTGCTCAATGAATATATACTGGATAAAGGAAAACACTCTCCAAATGAGGAAGCAGACCTAGGGTGGTACAGCGGTGCGCGCCGGGAGACGAGTGGGCCAGCGGCGGAGGCTGGACCCGAGCCCACGTTTCCTGCCTCCTAATCTTGGCCCAGCCGGGTGGGGGCACTCCGGGGCTTTGTCCAAGGCTGTCCTCCGGATCCTCCTTTCCCCCGGTGCCCCTTTTCCTTCCCTTGCGAGCAGCCCGGCACCCTCCCCAACCACCCCAAAGCTCGGGTCCGGTCCGGGTGCCAACCCGCACCCTCCCCAGAAAGTCTTCCTCGCTCCTCACCGACTGCAGCCTCTAGTCCCCGGCCGGACCCGGGCCCCGGCCTCAGCCTCATCCTCGGAGCCGCTGCTGCTGTAGCCCACCAGGGGCGCCGCACTCATGGGGGACCCCCTTCGCTAGGGCACAGCCGGCCCGCCAGCAGTCGAACCACACCCGGAATTCCTCTGCGCCGGAAGTGCTCTCCAGGGGGCGGGGCCCGGATTAGCACCGCCTCAGGGCGGGGTCCGGGGCGGGGCCCGGCAGGACTCGAGCCAAGAGGCTACCCACCTAGACTACGCTTGCTGGCTCGCCGCGCCTTGACCACTACCTGGACCCTCCCGGAACCGCCATCCTCAGTGTGCCCATTAAACAGATCGCTCTCGGCTGTGACCTCTCTGTCCGCTGCTCGGTCTGCAGCAGGTCGGGACCTCCCAGCAGCAGATGGTCCCTGGGTCAGAGGTCAGCGCATTAGACCCATCGGAGTCTAGTGCCCTCACCCTTGCCCTCGCCGTCCGGGCGGGGTCAGAGGTCCCGGGGCCTCTTCCTCAAGCAGGCCCAAAGTACGAGCTCCGGGGTCCCATCCCCTAAGAGCGAGCTGAACAGTCAGAGGCGGGTCACTTCCAGAAGTTCAGAGTCTAGGAGGCCCCTCCTCTCAGGTTCAGGGGTCGGACCGGGGACTGGGTCCTGGGAGCTCCCACCCTTATGGCCGAGTAGGGTGGTCAGAAACAGAGCGCCCTCCCTGGGTCAGCTGAGGCGTGCCGGCCGAGCGACTGGAGAGCCGGCCCGGCGCGCGCGGCTGTCCGACCCGGCCCGGCCGCGGGGTCCCCGGCAGGGGGCGGCCTCGCTCCACGCCGCCCGCTACTCCCGCTGCCGCCGCCACCCAGGCTGCCGCTCCTCCCCCCGGCCCCGCCTCCCTGGCCCCCGCGCCGCCCGCCTGTCCGCCGGTTTCTGCAAGGCCATCGGTCCGTCCGCCCGCCCTCCCAGCGCTCCTCCGCCCCGGCCCCGCTATCCCGGCCGCGCACGTCGCTTCCTCGGTTCCGGCCGCCGCTAGCCCGTTCCCGCCCCCGAGCCGGACGCCGCCGCTACGCGAGGCCGGGGATTGGCAGAGCGCGTAGGCCGCGCTGCCGCGGATGGAGTCGGAATAAAGGGGCGGCTGAGAGAGCAGCTGGTGGCCACTCGCCCTGAGCCTGACCCCGCGGGCGGCCTGGAGCAGGTGAGCGGCTGGGCGCCCGGGGCCGCGGCTGGGCGCCCCTCCCGCGCCCGCCGCACCCCTTCCCCAGCCGGCCCGGCCGCCCCTCCACTCCCTCCAGCCCGACCCTGCGGCCTCCTGAGCTCCTGGGCGGCCCAGGCCGACCTCGACGCGCAGCTGTCTCCCGGGCCAAGCCTGCAGCCCTGGGGCCTTTTTCGGGCCCAGTCGTCCGCGGGGCCGGCCCTCGGGCCGCAGCGGCCTGTCCATTCCCGGCGAGGGCTGACAGGAGGCAGCCCAGCTGGGCCGGCGGGCATTGCCGGCAGGGAGGTGATCGGCTTTCATTCGGTTTCCCAGGGAAGAGGAAGGGCTGGGGTGGGGCTCAGGTGGGGGCCTCCGCTTGCTGCCCTCACCCTAGTCTCTCATCCTCTTTGCTGAGTGATCAGAGAGGCCTCTGGCCGCACCTTCCTGGAGGGGGGACAGGGTGGGCAGCTGAGCTGGGGGCCTAGGACCGTGGACCCTGTGTGGCAGCCATTCATGCCGGAAAAAACAAAAACAAAAAACAGTTGGGTTGGCGCAGCCTGACCTAGACCTCGCTCAGAGTAGTTCTGCTTCCCTCTTTCCTGGGGAGGCTTCAGTACCTGCTCACTCATGCAACCTGCTGCCTCCACCCAGAGCAGCGGCTTCTTTACTTCTTCTCTTCCCAGAAAGATGCTGAGGTTGACAGCTTTTAGCCTGACTCTTATGTTTCTTTAGCAGTTAGAGGCCAGGCTGGCCTGTAAAGGCATCCCCTTCCTTCTCTTTTCATTGGGAGAAAACTTAGAAACTTCTAAATGTTAGAGGCAGAAGAGCTGGGAACCTGAAAGTGGGTTGTGTCTGATTCTAAAAGTTCTTCCCTCTCGCTGTCATTACCTTATGCTGCCACAAAGTGGTGAGTTAGAGATTTGCCTGAGCTGGGTGGTCTTTACCTTCCACTGATTATCCAAAATGTTACAGACTTGGAGCAAGGGAACAGGGTTCTCTCCGGAAAGGTGATAGGGACGAACGCTCTGTGGTTAGCATGCCACTTCCCACCTTGCAGGGGCAAACTCGAAATTGCTTACATTTTCCTACAGGCCTTGACACTGTCAGATGAAAAGGATTTAGGACTTGTTTTGGTGCTCTGGGAGATGACTAGACTAGGGAACTTCTGCTATGTAGACATCTAGGCTGCGTGGGTCTGTGGACCCGCCATCTAACCCCCATCATGCACTGGCTCAGGTCCCTGCAAAGCCATCCCACTTATGTGAAGAGAGAACAGACACATGGTCGAGGGAGGGCCTGGGGGGTAGTTGAGAGGGGTATGGGCCAGCCCTTGATGGGAGAAGGTTTCTGAGATGGTCCTCAGTTTCATGCAGTTGTTTTAGATATTGACTGACTGAGGCCGTTTGCTGTGGGGCCCTCAGGTCTGGGAGGCCTGGCCTCTTAGACCCACAGTCTGTTCTTATGAGCAGTTGTGTCCTGGGTTGAGATTCAGCAACAGGAGAGAAGCTGGCAGGCCTACAGGGAGGCCTCAACCAGAGCCTTTCTGCTTTTATCTATCTTAGGTACTGGGCTTCCAAGTAAGAAGTGTTTGGCAAAATATAAAGTTATGTTACTAAGATTCTTGTTTTGGATGCCAGGGCCCTATCTGGTCACCTTCTTCTTTCTTTGGAGCAAGAGCAGAACTTGTGACTTCTCTGTATTGTGGACAGATCACCCCGGACTGTCACCCGTGAGACAGCTAATTAAAGAGGGATGACAGTGAGCTGGGAGGTTGGGATGCCTGGCCCAGGGATGGGGAACTGAATGGGGGTTGGGCATGGAGACAGCCACCATCCCCTTTGCCGGAGGAGCTGAACCGCCAGCAGACTTCTTTGGTAGCATGTGAAGGGAGCAGATCTCCCAGCCCTGAGCCCCTCTTGCTTCCCTGATGTGGTTTATGTCAATGTGGCGAGTGCAGGCAGATCAGGGAGAGGCCCCGGGAGCAGCTGCATGTCCCTGCCTCAAGCTCACGATTTCTTTCTTCTCTACAGAACCAATCATCAGGGAAGGCAGAGCTTCCCCGCCATTGCTGGCACCCTGCCTCGAAGACCCCCGTCCTGTAGGCAGAGCCTTGTAGTCTGTCTTGGTTAATGACTTGGGCCGCCTGACTAGCCCCTCTCTGTGCCTTGTCTGAGGTCCTCATCCATACCTGATCCTGGGCAGCTTCTCTCTCTGGTGTGGGTCATCTTAAGCGGGGAAACTGAAGCCATTACTCTCCAAACCCTGTTTCATCTTCCCAAGCATGTCGGAAAGCTGGCAGCAGCCACCGCAGACGCAGCCGCAGCAGCCGCAGCCGCCGCAGCCTCAACACCACGCAGAACCACCGCCGGCCCTGGCCGAGCACACACTGACCCCAGGCACAGCTGAGAACCCCCTGGGCTGTGCCGTCTATGGCATCCTTCTGCAGCCTGACCCGGGCCTGCAGCCCCCGCAGCATGCGCCCCTGCAGCCAGCAGGCGAGCCAGGCCCCAAGTGCGGCGTGTGCGGTCACGACCTGGCGCACCTGTCCAGCCCGCATGAGCACCAGTGCCTGGCAGGCCACGACCGCTCGTTCCAGTGCACGCAGTGTCTCAAGATCTTCCACCAGGCTACCGACCTGCTGGAGCACCAGTGCGTGCAGGCCGAACAGAAGCCTTTTGTCTGTGGCGTCTGCAAGATGGGCTTCTCGCTGCTCACATCGCTGGCGCAGCACCACAGCGCGCACAGCGGCACTGGGGGCCTCGTGAAATGTTCCATCTGCGAGAAGACCTACAAGCCCGCCGAGGCGGCTGAGCCCGCGGCCACGGCCGCCCCTTCGCTGCCCCCGGCACCCCCTCCGCCCGCCGTAGCCCCTGCAGAACAGGCCGACAAGCCCTACAGCTGCCCCATCTGCCAGAAGCCCTTCAAGCACCTGTCGGAGCTCTCGCGGCACGAGCGCATCCACACAGGCGAGAAGCCCTACAAGTGCACGCTGTGTGACAAGAGCTTCAGCCAGTCGTCCCACCTGGTGCACCACAAGCGCACACACAGCTCGGAGCGGCCGTACAAGTGCGCGGTTTGCGAGAAGACCTTCAAGCACCGCTCGCACCTGGTGCGCCACATGTACGCACACTCGGGCGAGCACCACCTGTTCCGCTGCAACGTGTGCGAGCTGCACTTCAAGGAGTCATCCGAGCTGCTGCAGCACCCGTGCACGCCCAGCGGGGAGCGGCCCTTCCGCTGCGGCGAGTGCCAGAAGGCCTTCAAGCGGCCGTCGGACCTGCGGCAGCACGAGCGCACGCACAGCGCCGAGCGGCCCTTCAAGTGCGACCTGTGCCCCATGGGCTTCAAGCAGCAGTATGCGCTGATGCGGCACCGGCGCACGCACAAGACCGAGGAGCCCTTCAAGTGCGGCCTGTGCGAGAAGGGCTTCGGGCAGCCCAGCCACCTGCTTTACCACCAGCACGTGCACACCCTCGAGACCCTCTTCAAGTGCCCTGTGTGCCAGAAGGGCTTCGACCAGTCGGCCGAGCTGCTGCGGCACAAGTGCCTGCCGGGCGCGGCCGAGCGGCCCTTCAAGTGCCCGGTGTGCAACAAGGCCTACAAGCGGGCGTCGGCTCTGCAGAAGCACCAGCTGGCCCACTGCTCGGCCGCCGAGAAGCCTCTGCGCTGCACCCTGTGTGAGCGCCGCTTCTTCTCGTCCTCCGAGTTCGTGCAGCACCGCTGCGACCCGGCCCGCGAGAAGCCGCTCAAGTGCCCGGACTGTGAGAAGCGCTTCAAGTACGCCTCCGACCTGCAGCGGCACCGGAGGGTGCACACGGGCGAGAAACCCTACAAGTGCCCCAACTGCGACAAGGCCTTCAAGCAGCGTGAGCACCTCAACAAGCACCAGGGCGTGCACGCCCGGGAGCAGCAGTTCAAGTGCGTATGGTGTGGCGAGCGCTTCCTGGACGTGGCCCTGCTGCAGGAGCACAGCGCGCAGCACAGCGCCGCCGCCGCTGCGGCCGAGGGCGCCTACCAGGTAGCCGCCTGCCTGCCCTGAGTCCCCGCCGCGGCCCCCACCAGGCCCGGCCCGGCCTCCTCGCACCCATCCCTGCACCCGGCTCGGTGTTCTGAGGGAGGCCCTGGGCAGGTGGAGGGTGTGGGTGCCTGGCACTCCCGGTACAGGCCTGGGTGGGGAGCGGGGGCGGCAGATTGCTGTGGCTGGTCCTGACCCCACAGACCTCTTTCCCATTACAGGATTCGCTCTCTTGAGAGACCTCAGCCTCCCTTGTCTCTGGGGGCCTGGAACCAGGCTGGAAGTCAAATGGCCTCTCTCCACCCCAACGAGGGAGTGGTGCTAGCCCAACCTTCTCAGACCTTTCAGCCTAATTAGAGATCGGATAGGTTAGGAAAGAGGAGGGTCACGGTAGGGCCTGGGAGAAGGGCTGGACTCCAGAGGTAAGCTGGGTGTAGGGCATCCCCCTTCAGGTTGCTGTTTGCGGGAGAAGGCCAGTTCCGTGGTGTAGTCCTGGAACCAGGAGGGCAAACTGTGAGCCACCGGCCTCTCCGTCAGCTTCAGCCAGGGGCGATGCATCCTCCAGGTTTCTGGCAGGCGAGACATACAGGGGTGCTACACACCTGTGGGCTCAGTCTGCTTGGAGAACAATTGGCCCAGCCAGAAGGGAGGAGGCAGAGAAGTTCTCCTGTGACTCACTCAGCCAGGGACAGTGCTGTCCACAGGGAAAGGAGGAAAGGCAGCCTTTGCACCCAGGGCTAATCCCACTGTTTTGGAAGTGCCCCTCCCACCTTTGCGACATGGTTCCAAGCACTGGTGGGGAATGTGCTCTCAGCCCTACAGAACTACTGATGTGAAAGAGGGGGTTGTTAGATCACCTGGTGCCTGGGAGGAAGCAGGGCCAAGCCTGTGATCTTCCCAGTGGATGGGAACAAGTGTCACCCCTCTTACCAAAGCCTCAAGGGCGTGGCCCTAATCAGGCCGCCCCAGCCCTGCTTCAGGGCCAAGACCATGCCTGGGTACCCAGGGTAGGGGAGGTGAAAGGACCATGGGAACGCCTCTGACCTCACAGTGCCCTCCCAGCCCATGCGCACCCTCCCCCATCAGTCTGGTTGCTGGCCTGTACTTCAGGGGTCTTGCTCTACCAAGATGCTCTGGACAACATCCAGCTACTTCCAAGGCCATAGTGTTCTCCTTCGGGTCCTCCTAGGGTCCCCCTAGGTCTCTGGCTGCCCACTAGGCTCATGGAGCCGAGGGTGTCCAGGATAAGGAGTGGGCAGGGGAAGAGGGTTGTTAAGGAAACCGGTAGGTAGATGGAGTCGATTGGTATTGCTTGATGGCCGGGACTGTCCTCGGGAAGGCCAGAAGACCTTTACTATCAAAATGATTCTCTTGAACCCAGCTCTGCCCCACCCTCTCCCAGCCCCCTTCCCTGGGTCTTAAAAGGAGACTTTAATCAGTGCCCACCCCAAGATCCCAGAGGAGCAGGGAGACCTGTCTTGTCCCACTCTCACCTTCAGAAGTCTGAAAAGCCCTCATCCCCCTCCTCTGCCTAGGTTCCCTTCCTGTGCCCGCAGAGAGGGGCTGGTCCTTCCCCTCGGTGCTGGCTTTAGTCACAATGCCTCAAAAGACGTGGAACCCAGGCTGACAACAGTCCCAACTGCTAATGTTTTTCTTTCATTTTGCTTTCTAAAAGCAGTTGTTATACTGTTCATAACACTGTATAGTTTAATTTCATGTCATTTTGGATCTTATATAAAATGTGAGAATTTGGATTTTTAAAAAGAATGACTCCATTTTAGATAGCCCTTTTGATGTTAATATATAGTGAGTCCAATGTATGCTTTAGAAGTAAAGACATTGACCTTCACAGACCAAAGCACAGTTTGTTCTGGTCATTCTTCAGAGGGTAATGTTGGGACGTGGAGAGGGAGTGAGGTGTGCAGTCCAGGGTGGCAGGCTTGGGATTGGGACATAAGGCTGGGTTCGAATGTTTTGAACATTCTGTTTGTGTGACTTTGGGCAAGTCACTTAACCTCTTTGGGACTCAGTTGCCTCATCTATAAAATGGGGAGGTTAACCCTTGCCTTGCTTGGTTCTTGTGAGAATTAAGTGGAATCGCATACGGCGGCCCTGGTGGGGAAGCTGTGACGATGCTGACGGTACCAACTGCACGACACTTGGGATCCTTGGGCTGTGACCTCTTGACATCCTTGGGGTTTAACTGCAGCCCCTGTAAAGGGAGCTGATCTGTGAGGGACCAGCAGCTCATGGATGGTCAGAAGCTGGGCACTGGGCCTGGTAAGCAGGAGAGCTTGCTTAGCCCCTGTGGAAAATCAGGGTCTGCCTGGAGCAGCCTACAGGCGCCGCCCCCGAGGATCACACGCTCTCACCCCACTCCTGCTCACCCTGTCGCACGGTGATCCATCTGCATGTCCAGCCCAGCCGCCTGCATCTCAGCCTTCCTGCACCCCTCTTCTGTCCCCTATCCTGTCCCGCAGTGGGCCAACTGCAACTCAGGCTCCTGTTTCTCAAAGGCAAGGGTGGAGGTGGGGAGAGGAAGGTAGAAGCAACTCCCCCCAGGTCTGAGAGCCAGTGGAGGGTGGTCAGGAGGGACCCCTGCCCTGAAGGTAGGGGTGGAGGTGAGGGTAGAAAGAGGATAAGGAGCTACCCACACCGCAGAGAGCTCAAAACTGGCTGCAGAAGTCTTAGTGGAGAGGCCAGGGGGGACCCCGGATGTGATCAGGACCCCATGGTCCTCTTACTCCCTCCACGTGTGGCCACAGGAGGACTCTGCCCTTGAGAAGCCGTGTGCAAGCGTCTACCTCTCAGCGAGGACGCCCAGGGCCCCTTGTCCCTGTGCCCGGCTTGAATCCTGGCTTCCTTTCTAGTTCAGTGACCTTAGGCAAAACCCACCCACCTCGCAGAGACTCCTGGAAAGCACTGGCACGTGTTGGGTGCTTTATAGCTTCAGGTTGCTCTTCCTGAACAGATGGTGTTTTGCGTGTGCCAGGGGCCACAGGAGCCCTGGATGGGCCCACATGGAGGGTGCAATGACTTTTTCTTCCTTTGTCCCCACCTTGCCTCCCCTCACAAAGCAGTGGGGCTCCCACCTGGGCCAAAACCAGGGCCATGAATGGAGCCCTGGCCTGGGGGCCTGCGTGTTCAGGCTCAGGTCTTAGACCTTTGATAACAAGTGATCACAGGCAGGCTCTGTTCCTCTTGGGGTCTTGATTCCATCTGAAGCAGAGGTCTTGACCTCTGATCTCTAAGGGTCCTTAGAGACCTGTCGCTCTGATTCTGGGAAGGTAACCGGATCAACCCGTGGCCCCTATTCCCCTTCCTGCCTCTCTCGGCCTCCAGTCTGCTCCCCACCTGTCTCATTCTGGTCTCTCTTGATTGTAAGTGACAGGAACAGCGCAAACTGGCTTAAGCAGCCACACACTGTACCTGGCCACACACACAGGTACCTCTCCCACCTACCTGCCCAGGAGCCCCACCGCTTCCTGTGTCCCATAGCTGATGTGAGGCCCCATCTCTTAGAGCATGGAATTTTCATGGGGGAACTTCAGGTGCTGTGGCTAGGGCTACAAACTAGCACTATCACCTTTAATCTCCGGGTAATCATTCCTTTTGCCCCAACCACTGACAGG
Organism: Grampus griseus; assembly: GCF_964374135.1. Lineage (NCBI taxonomy): Eukaryota > Metazoa > Chordata > Mammalia > Artiodactyla > Delphinidae > Grampus > Grampus griseus. The sequence goes on along the minus strand of NC_139013.1, from coordinate 31,784,597 downwards.
ATGGGAAGAACGTGGTACCTTGGGGTGAGGGGTGACATGTGGATGAGGGCCAGAGGAGCGAGAGCGAGAGGCTGACATAAATTCACACTCTGGAGTTAATAATTTCCCCTTCCTGGGGAAAGAGGCACTGCTGGGTGGGATGGGGGTCCCTTTTCCTGGGTCCTCGAAGTCATTGCCAGAGCAAGCTGGGCTACCAAAGACAGCTTCCCTAGGGAGCCCATCATTTGACGGCTCTGTCAGACTCCCACTGTGCGGCTGGCTCTGTGCTCGGCCTCCCAGGGGGGCAGTGGGAGAGGACCCTGCTCTCCAGGGGTGGAGCCTGTGCTCGTGAACCACTGTGGCAGCGCTGTGCTGTCGTAGTTAAGAGCACAACAGTCAGGCCTGGCTGGAGTCCCGCCTCTGCCACTCATCAGCACCAAAGCTTTGGGAAGGTTTTTGGACCTCTTTGGGCCTCATTTTCCTCATCTGTGAAATGGAGCCATTAATGCTCTCTTCTGGGCTTAGGGTGAGGGTCCCATGAAATGACCTGAGTGGAGTGTTTGCCACATAGTGGCCACTCAGGAAAGCAGAGGACTGGGAGGTCAGGGGCAGAAGGGAGCCAGCCTAGCTCTCCTACCTGAGCGTCAGGGCTCTCCCACACGCACCCTGCTACACAAGACCTTTCCCATACCATCTCCATGAGATGGGCAGGGCAGAACTGAGGAAGTGTTTTGTGCTGATCCTTGAGAAGTCCAGGCGCTTCCCAAAGCCGTACGCTTAGTGATGAGAGAGGCCTGGCATTGTGGGGTCTGGCTAGGTGGGGGGATAGGCAGCGGGGTGGGACCGCCTGGGCTCTGAGCCCACAGACCTCCAGCTTCAGCCACTGAAGCCCGGGGCTCTGGCTCCAGCCCACTCTTTGCGGGCCAGGAAGCCGGGAACAATGGCCGGGACTGGTGCTGGCACCAGGGCTGGCCATGGAAGCAGGAAAGCTCTTCACCAGCAGGCAGAGGGGGCAGCCAGCCCTCGGGCCTGCTCTCAGCTCCTTGAGGGACTGCAGCCTCCGTTTTCTGTCCTGCCATCTGTGCAGAGGCAGCTCCATAGAGAGCCTCCCCCAGACCTCCCAGTCCCCAGCCTCATCCCTCCTCCAGAGCAGGCCCCAGACAGGACCATGGACTGCTCAGGCCTTGGAAACTTGCCCAAGGCCTCTGCGCCTGGGCCGGGCTGGCCTGTGATAAGCTCCGCATCCCATCCTCAAGACGGTGCTTTCTTTGTTCCTTGAAGGTCATGCCTCCAGGAAAAGCCTTGGCCCGCTATTGATTTTTGCAGATTCTGGCAGGAATGCCCAGTCCTCCTTCGGGGCCCTGAAAAGGAGGTCGAGGGGAGGGGCGGAGGTGGGCTGCGGCCCGTGGGGTCTCCCTCCGCACTGTGCGTGTGTGTCCATCCCCACTCTGGGTCTGCATTCCTGCCTTTGTTCATCCATAAGCATCACTGAGCACCTGCTGTTTGCCAGACACTGAGCTGGCGCGGCAGAGCATGAAGGTAGAACTTCAGATGAGAGAGTTTTGAGGTTTTCATGTATCAAAAGGTAGGGTCAGAAATGTCAAAGCTGCTGGTATTTAGTACAAAACATTACCTGTGAGAGTCCTCCCCGACCCTCACCCCGTTCTCCCTGAGCTAGGACCCTTACTCCACCCCTGATCCTCCCCATTGCCAGCCCCAGGGTGAGGGTATGTGTTTTGCGTGTTACTTTGTAATAAACACAACTATTACTTTGTAGTAGTTGTATCATTTAGTCCACGCCCGTGTGTTGGTTCTGGGAGGCCCCAGGCCCCATTCCTGAGTCCCAGATCCTGTTAGAGAGATAAGAGGGGCCGGCGAGTGCAGTATTTCCTAAGAGCCTACGGTGGGCCAGAGGCTATGAGTTAGTCCCCCTGAAACAGCTACGGTTCCTGTCCTCATAGTCTTGGGGAAGAATTGGGGAGAAGGGAGGATTTGAGAGAGGCCTGCCTGGAAGAAAGGGTGAGGTTTGGGTAGGAAGAGATGGGGAAAGCATTTCAGGTGGGAGGAAGGCGTTGACTAAAGGTTAGGAGGCAGACAGGAGCCTGGGTGTTTGAAACAGCAAGGAGACTGGTGATGCCGTTGTGGGTAGGGGTAGCACATGGAGGCCCAGGGCCTGGGTACTGGATTGGGATCAGGCCAGGAAGTCCTGGAGGCTGGGCTGTCCCCAAGGCAATGGCCACAGGGAGGATTTCTACTGTGATCTCTCTATGAGGAGCAAAGAGCCCCCTGAGGCTGAGAGAACTTCCAGGCCGGGAGACAGTGGCCCAGGCTGGGTGGCTTCTCTCCATCTCTTGGGATTTTCAACCTGCAGATTCTGCCACTGCCAGTAACTCCAAGAGAACTTTCTGGTGGAACATCTTCTCCTCTCTCTAAGCTCAGGTCGAATGTCCCCACTGGTTTCCCCCCGACTCTTGGCGTGCATCTCTCTCATAGCAGGAAGGCAGTAGAGTATGGTGGCCACAGGCTCAGGGGGTCAGGCAGGCTGGCTTCAATTCCCAGCTCTGCCAATCACCAGCTGTGTGACCATGGGCCAGTCATTTAGCCTTTCTGAGTTCATTTCATCATCTGTAAAATGGGTCTAAAACTGCCCACCTCCTGGGTACTGCAAAGTGCTTAATATTGATACATCGCCTTTGCACGTAAAAAATAGCAAGTGCATGCTAAATCAGACTTGTTAATGCACGTCTGCTCTGTATTTCCTTTATTCTTGGGCACATATTTTTATATCTACGAAATTAGGATTCAGTGTACAACTGGTGAGGAAGGACCTAATCAAATTCCTAGGCTTGAGGAACATGATCTAGGTGTGCTCACATTCTCACCTTCTGCTTTCAGGTTTGAATCAGCTGGGTTTACCTCTCTCCTACTGGACTAGAAGTACCTCTAAGGCAGGCAAGCCTTCTGGTCTGTGTCCCAGCACCCAGCATGGGGTCTGGCGAGGCCTTGAATGTCTGCTGGGCCAAATTCCCAGAGGGACTTGTCCAGTTATTCAGTGTCAAGGAAGCAGGGCCACGAGAAGACACATGGGCGCTTGATTCCCTCTGGTATCTCAGCACGCTCTCTGGAGCTCCCTGACTGCCCCCAGTCTCACACAGGCCAGGACTCCAGCATCTCTGCTATGAGCCTCGGGCAAATCTATTTCTCTCTGAGCTGTCATGTTGGAGGGGACACTCAGGGCTGAAGAATGTGGCTCTCACACCTCAGGGGCCTTCGCCAATGGCTTCCCAAGGTTCAATCCAGGTGGACTGCCCCTGGGCTTGGAGGAAAGTGCTTCTTCCTGCATGAAATGGCAGGAAGCTGGATACCTCCTTGACAGGCCCCCAAGGAGGAAAGGGCTCTGATCTGCTTACCACTTCCCATCCCCTCCTCCCCACGCTCCTGTCTCCTGCCCTGTTGTCAGCAGAGCCCCATACTTCAGGACAGAGAGACAAACTCCTTCCCTCACCTCGGTATAAGGGTGATGATCTCCAACACCACCCCCAAAAGAAATTAAAATCAGCCTCGAATTTGTAAGGCAGGCTCTGTCTGCATATCAGACAACAAAACAACTCATTTCCTTGTTTATTACCCAAGGTTGAACAGAAGACCCCCATTCTGGGAAATAACTTATTCTACGAATATTGAGCACAAACTATATGTGAGTACTGTGGCAAGTGCTGGGACTGAATTTGAGTCCTGGGTTCTGGTTTTGGCTGGAGGCTTTCCCTGATCTGGGCCTCAGTTTTCCCATCTGTGAAGTAGAGTAGCTTTGGTTCTGCTCACTCTCCTGGGTGCTTATGGAGTATGAGGCCTGGAGGAGGTGATGTGTTCTAACCAGTATAACACAGGGTCCAGAGGTGAGGGGCTGGTATTATTGTTTTAAACTCCTTCCACCTGAGACCAGGCTTGCATCCACTAGGTGCTCAGTAAATATTAGTGGAAGGGGATGAGGAGGATGTAAGTCAGGGTTTCCTAACCTTTGTGGGCACTGACTCGCCTGAGAATCAGATGAAAACAAGGAGACTTTCCATGGAAAATGCACATGTGGGTGGACCCACGGTTTTGCACATGATTTCAGAGGGTTCGTGGATCCCTGAGGCCTCAGATCCTAGCACCAGAAGTCCTGTTCAAACAGTTCTTGAGCTTGTTGGCTATTTACCCTGATCTGGGTCTGTCCTTGCAGACTGGCCACAGGTGGGATGGTATTTGGAAGGTCCTGGAGCTAAATGCTGATGCTGGCGGCTCTAACACCCAGCCACGCCGAGACACTCTTCTTTAGCCCAAAACTTTGAGCAGGGTTATTCTGGACCTGGCGCAGGAGCCCCACGGCTGTCCCCAGCACATCAGGCCTCCTTTCTGTAGGTTGGTAGGCAGATGAGGGCTAGTCCTGAAGCTATGTGAATAGAGCAGATAACTTTTTGCTTACATGGTATGTTCATTGGCGGTGCTTTGGGGAGAGGAAACTTTCTTCTCTGAGTGGGCCTGGGCACCTCATCTTACTTCCACACTCAGTTGCTTCACAGGGAATAGAGACCATAGGCCAACCCTCCAGGGCCTGATTCCACTTCTTCAGGGGAACCCTGGGCCCAGGGAGGCCCCCAGCACACACTGGGATGGCAAGGGCTTCTGAGAGAGGTGTCTAAAATCCCTTTCGAGCCCCCTCTTTTCTCTTTAGGGCTCAAGTTCAGAGTCTGAGGTGGAAGGGGCTTTGTTGTAGGGTTATGAGCAGGGGAACGGGGTCACAAAGGAAAACTAATTCTCAGGCAGGCCTGCCTCTGTACCTCATCCCTGGCGGGGCCCTGGGGCCTAGACCCTAATTCTCTACCTGGGGTCACCAGACATCTTTCCCAACTCCCCCCACCGCCACCAGTCCTCCAGGAGTTGGCAGGAGGCAGGTAAGGGCAAGACATCCTGAGGTCCTGAGGTCCTGACCCTCCCCCAGCCCCTGCACCACACACACACACACACACACACACACACACACACACACACACGGGTGTGGTGCCTCCTTATGGAGCATAAGGTTTATTTCCAGTCAGGCTAAACTCTTAGGGAGATCGGTGCTGCCACCATACACCCTCTGTCCTGCTGGGGACCCTGAGGTGGCATGGTTCGGCAGCCTGGGGATCGGCCTCCTTTTCACAGATCAACGCCAGGGGGTCATCAGGTAGTTGACACGACTGTGGAAAGAAACAGGTGAGGTGGGGGCCTCTAGGATGTCCTGGGGAAAAATCAGGCTGTCCTTCTCTAGGCCTTCCCCACCAAACCCACCTTCCTGCCCTCGAGGCTCTGAAAACACAGCTTCTGTCCTGTCTCTCTATGGCTCAAGAGCCCTCAATGGCTCCCTATTACCTTTAATATATTTTTGGCTGGTCTGTTTGACTTTCGAGCCCCACTTCCAGTTTGCCTCATCTTTATCTCCCGTGAGCTTTACTCACTTTTCAATCATTTAGTGAGCCTACTCTGGCAGGCATTATATAGTAGTTAAAAAAAAAAAAGCTTTCCCTTGTGTGTGCACAGGGTGGGTGAGAGAAGGCAAACTTTCATCAATAATTATAATGCAATAGCCTGTGTGCTCTAAGATGGAGAGGGATGCACATACGGAGACCAACTGGAGGGGGGTTGGAGCTGGAGGGGAAAGGCAGAAGGTCAGAGAAGACTTCAAGGACAATGGGACACCTGGGCTGGGCTTTAAAGTGTAAGGAGGAGTTTTCCAGGCAGAGGCAGAAAGATCACGTAGGTGCTGAAACAGCACAAGCAAAGATATGGAGTGTTTGGTTGCTTGGTTTGGGTTGCACGCAGGAGTCTGGTACTGCTGAAGTGTAGGGAATGGGGCTGGAGAGGTGGGAGATGGCCAAATTATGAAGGTGCTTGAATATCTTGCATTCTTCTCCTGGGAACACTTGTCCCAGCCCTTACCAATTCACCTGCTTCCTGGAAGGCAAATTCTTGGCTCCTTACATTATATTTCTTATATGTCTGTTTACTCTTCCAGTCCCTGCTCTTCTCCTAGGTAACCCCGCCCCCCCAATCCCCCTAACCCCCGTCTTTGCCTTTTGGCCTCCTCTGGGCCAAATCGGGAGGGAAAGGCACTCTACTCCCTCCATCTCCCAGTGGGCTGCACTTTTGCCTGGCGAAGATCTCTCCAGCGGAAGACCTTCGCGCCCCCCTGACATCATCCGGGAGGGTACCAATCCTCTGGCGCCTCCCTCACGAGGGCCCGCGCGCTGCCCGACTGGGGGGCGTGGCCAAATGTGGGGTGGGGTCGGGGTCATTTCCCACCCGCCCCGCCCCCCCACTGCAGTTGGAGCCCTACCTGTAGATCGAGCCGAAGCGTCGGATAGCATTCCTGCAAAAGAGAGAGGAGGGTGAGGCCGAGGTGAGGAAGGGTGACCCTTTCTGGGAACAAACACATCGGCAGGCGCCATCCCACCAAGATTACACTGCACCTTCGCCCCACCTTAACTCTTCCACTCTGAAAGGTGGAGTTGCTAGGGACTGGATGACAGGATGTTCCGTTTGGTAGGAATTAAATATTTAGTCATTTTGAAATCGCAATTTTCTTGTGGTGTTTTGGAGCCAATCAATTCTTCCTAGGTCTCACATTTTCAAGGGCCACTAGGTATGCGGTGGTGAAAGCAGCCAAGACCCCATTCTCCTTCCGCCAGGTATGGGGCCCCCGGGGTCTGTGGGGTCACTTACAGGGAGTCGAAAGGCAGGGGCTTCTGTCCATAGCGATCCAGGCTGGGATTCTGGTTAAGACAGAACTGGGGCGGGCCAGAGGAATGCGGGGGGGTCCACTGAGTAGAGGGGACACGGACTCCCCCGCCGAGGCCCCGCACAGCACTCTCTGCTGGGGATCTTGGCCCTGGGCACTGGGAGACCTTACTCTCGGTCTCCTCTCCCCCTCCCCGACCCCGTGTTAGCCGCTTCTCTCCCACCCCTGCCCCGCCAGGGACGGAGCAGTGCGCCTACCTACCCGCCAGTTCTGGGTCACCTCCGGCTTCAAGTACCGCACCGCATTGCCGCTGAAACTCTCGACTGCGGAGAGAGCGCCCATATCTGGCACCCCGGCCAGCCCAGAGCAAGCCCCGCCCCTACTCTTACCTGAGCCCCGCCCCTAGATCAAGCCACGCCCACGCCTGCTCCTAGAACCAGTCCCCCCTCCGGACTAAACTCCGTCAGTCCCAGAACCAACCCTGCCCTCCACCTCCACCACACTGGCTCCCACTGGCTCGGACCTGGCCCCGCCCCCTCCCCAGGACAAGCCCTGTCTCTATGAACCTCAATCTGTCTGGGTCCAGCCCGCTCTTGAGTGCCCCAGCTGCTCCTGTCTCCTAGACCTGTCTTTGTCAGAGCCCACCCCCGAAGACTCCCGCCCGCGGTCAGCGCTCGGGGTCAGGGCTCTAGGGACCCAGCGGCCCAGTTGTCTCTCCCACACTAAGGCATCCTGCCCGCCGGTGGACTGACCCTTCTTGCTCGGGCAGGGCAGCTTGCATTCGCCGGCAGAGGACACGAAGCGGGACCAGTCCTCGATGGCGCGCGTGAAGGTGGGCCAGTCGACCCTGTTGATGCCCGGTGCGATGGGCGCCAGCTTTCCCTCGCGGCACCTATTTCGGAGCCTCTGGCTGGTCGCCGTGATGTCCTGCCAGGACGAAGGGAGTCAGGGCGCGGGGGGAGGCACTTGAACTATCTGACCCAGGGGGTTCCTGAAGCCCCTGAAGGAGATGCGAAGGGGGTAGGGTCCCAAGCTGGTAGCTGAGGAAGTGCGTGGGAGTAGAGCCCAGCATTCGAGGTGCTTGGGGCTGGGTGCACGCGGGACCTTCAGGTCCCCAGAGCAAACCCAGGGCCAGGGGCAAAGGACACTCACCAAGCACTGCAGGGATTTGTTGGGGACACTGAGGAGTGTGAAGTAGGCATTGTCAAAGTCATCTAAAGGAGAAAGAGAAAGGGAGGAGTCCACCAGTGGTCACAGGCCCACACAGGAGAGGTTTGGTCCACACTGCTTTAAAAGGTTTTTGAAATACTTGACAACTTAAAAAAAATCTAAGATCAAGTGGATTTTTACTTAACACACCCCATTCAACAAAACAAACTCCAAATAGATAAAAAATTTCAATGTAAAATAATGAAACCATAGACGTACTAGAAGAAAACATGGATAAATTTCTTTATAACCTTAGGGTGGGGGAGGCCTTACCAACTCTAATTCAAAATCAGGTAGCCTAAAGAAAATGTTGATAACTTGGACTACATAGAAATAAACTTCTGCATGGCAACATAAGGAAACATAAGGAAAGTCAAAAGACAAATGGGAAAAGAATATTTCCATTTATTTTGTAGATAAGGTGCAATTTCCCTAATATTGAAAGAATTCCTATAAATCAAGACAAAATAGAATAAAATAAAACAAAATAGAAGAAAAAGAGAAAAAAAGAAAAATAGGTAAACAGTCTGCACAGGTAGTTCACACACAGACACAAGAAATACAAATGGTCCCTAAACTATGAAAAGACACTCAGCTTCATTCATAATAAGATGCATGCATATTCAAACTACATTGATACCAATTTTTCATATCAGATTGGAAAGAATCCAAAAGTTAGTGCAGTTATCAGAAACAGGGCCATTGCCATATGTTGCCAGCGGGGGGGGGGGGGTATAAATTGATTCGAGTCTACGGAAAGAAATTGGCATTATCTATTGGAATTATAAATACACATACCTTTTGACCCTATAGTCCCACTTCTGGGAATTTATCCTACTTCACAGTTGCACAACTGGGAAATGATGTGGGTAGAAAGTTTACCCATTTCAGCATAGTTTGCAATAGAAAATGATTGGAAATAACTCAAGAGTCTGTCATTAATGGACTGGTTAAATAAACTATGATACATCCTCACTATGCCTTGATTAAAAATCAGTAGAGGAAGTTCTTGATTCAAACCCTTCCAAGGTGCAGAAGAGTATATGCCTTTATATGGCTTTAAAGCCTAAAATTGAGACGATTGGAGGCAAAGAAGAATATAGATTCAGGTCATCACCTAACCAAGTCATCAAACGTAGCATCATGAATAGTGGGATAATGACATTATGTGCCTCCTTCTGAGCCATCATGGCAAATATGGCCTCCAACACCTGTGAAACCTTCTACAATCAAGCTTCTACATCTATCTTCTATTTCCCAGAAAATAGACTATCAAGGTAGACAACACCATAAAGAAACAGTCACTCAAATTCACAGTGTAGGACTCCTCTACAATAAAACTGTTTTGTACTCTTTAAAAAGTTAATATTATGAGGGAAAAAGGGAAAGTGGGTAGACTGTTTTAGACTAAGATCCAAGAGACATGACAACAAATTACAAGGTGCAATCCTAGATTGAATCCTGGTTCCAAAAGTTTTTTGACAGCTATAAAGGACATCTTGGGGAAAACTGGGGATGTTTTAATATGGACTGAATATTAGATATTAGGGAATTATTTTTAACTTTCCTAGATGTGATAATGGTATTGAGGTGTTTCTATCATTGGGAACTGCTTGCTAAAGTGTGTGTGTGTGTGTCTGTGTGTCTGTCTGTGTGTGTGTGTGTGTGTGTGTGTGTGTGTGTGAGAGAGAGAGAGAGAGAGAGAGAGAGAGAGAGAGAGAGAATGAAAACAAATGTGTCAAAACATTAATTGAAGCAGGTGGAAGGTAATGAATGTTCATAGTATTAGTCTTTCAACCTTCCTCTATGTTTGAATATGTTCCTAATAAAAAAAGTTGGGGAGGAAGAGAATAGGTTGTATTTACAGTAGTAAACAATGGAAGGATTCAGCAGGAGCTCAGAGTGGTTACCTGTAAGTGGGGATGGCGGGGGAGGAGTGAGAATTTTTAAAATGTACATTGTTACAGCATTTTGAATTTTGAAACTGTGACTCCATTGCTTTTATTAAAAACATACTTGCAATAATCAAGAGCTCTCCCTAAAAATCGAGACTCTTGGCCTCTCCTGGAAGCCAGGAAATTGGTAGAACTGTGCTGACCTTTCCCACACAGTATCAGCAGGATCCCATAGCTGCTCCCCTTTGGAGGGGGGTGTTGGGACTCCACCTCACCTTTCACCCCTTCCCCCCACTGCGTCCCCACCCACTTCCTGTATTTGTGTTTCCCATCCTGGCCCTGCAGGGGTCTCTGTGGGGCCTCTGGAGATCTCCCTATAGTCTCTGACACCCTCACTCCACCTGCCACCGGGGTCTGAACCTGGGTATCACCCTGGACTCCTCACTCTTGCCCCTCTACCCACACTGGTACAAATCGTGTTACTTTATCTCCTAAATACCTTCCAAATCCCTCCCCTGTGGCCAGACACTATCACTACTTCCTGAAGACTGTGGTCCCTCCCAGTGTCCTAATCACTCACCCTCCTCCCCATCATCCGCTTCTAGTCTCTCTGGGTCACCCACTCCCCACGGCCCCAATGCTCGGACCTCCTTCCTTCTTAAAGTCTTCAGAGGTTCTCATCTACCTCCCCAGGAAGCCCAGACCCCTGAGATTAGCCCTCCCTGAGCTGTGTCCTCCTCCTCAGCCACAGCTCCTGCTGCCCCCGCACTCCTTATCCTCCCACCTAAGCACGCCCCTCAAGTTCACCAACACCTCACGCAGCTTTTCCCCTCCAGGCCTCTGCAGGTGCTGTTCCCGCTAGCTGGAGCGCCTTTGTTCCAGGCACAGTGTCAGGCACAAAGCAAGCAGTTAATTAATGTGCTGGAATGAGTGAGTGTGGGTGTCTGTGTGGCACCGCTATCTCCATTCCCAAGCTTCTCAATCGATGAAGGGTTCTTCCTTAGCCCCGTGTGGCCTTTTACCCCAAAGGCTCCCATGTCCACCTCTCTTTCATGACAGGTGTCTTTCTCTTCCTTTTTCAAAGGGAGAGATGATTGGGCAGAAGTTGTTATTATTGCTATTATTATTCCTCCTCCTCCTGCAACTGTTGGCCTCTGCACAGTTCCCTCTCCATTAATAATACTAACATTATTATTGAGCACATATTACGTGCCAGGCACTACTCCAAGTGCTTTTCATGCCTTATCTCATTTTAATCTCAAAATAGCCCTGACAGGCCGGCACTGTCAGCATCCCCATTTTACTGATAAGGAAACAGAGGCTCAGACCTGGAGGATACCCAGACAGGGAGGAGCAGAGCTGGGGCGACTCCCTTTACCCCTTTCACCTGCCACTCATGGTTTCTCCCTCCGAGATCTCTCTCCTCCAAACCACCCACGCCATCCCCGAAGGCCCGAAGGGGCTGGTGGTGGCCAGGTGGCCTGACCTTTGCTGCAGTAGGTGGTGGACTGGCAGTGCTCGTCGGAAAGGCAGGCCCTGACGGAGTCCATGTCCATGCGGCGCAGGCTGGGCAGGGCTGGGTGGTAGAGCTGCTGCTTCACGCCGGCCAGCTTGTTGCGCCGCCGTGCCACGGGCAGCAGGGTGGCCGGGGATGCGTACACATGGGTGGAACCGTCCTCCCAGGGCACCAGGTTGATGATGCAGGCCATGGCTGGGGGGGCAGAGACACCCCAACCAGACACCCTTCTGTGTGGGAACACAACCTTGGCCAGTGCCAATTTGTCTACTCGTCCAACAGGTACTGACCACCTACTGTGTGCCAGGAGCTATGGTGGGTTCAGGGCCGCTCAAATACACACACACACACACACGGGATGTGCTGAGGACCTCGGCAGAGGTCAGTACAGGGGATGTGTGTCTGAGGAGGCTGGAGGATTCAGCGAATGGTCTAAAAAGAGATGCCATTTGTGTCTGTTCTTCAATAATGAGCAGGAAGCGGCAGCAGCAGCAAGTGGATTCACAGTTGAGCTCAGTCTGCCTCTGGGTAATTAATTATGGGCTTCTGGCCTTAGCTAAGGTATCTGGCATTTACTCAACATTCTACAGGGAGACATAGAAAGGTTTTAAATAAGGGGAGAGACCTGATAGACAGGAACTAGAAAAAATATGGCTGGTTCCCCAGTGCTTCGTTTTAAAAAGTGGATATTCCCAGAGCCTTTGAGTCATTTAAACTTTAGTGAGAACTTGTTGAGTCTCGTTGCTTTCTTCCTGACCCCAGTTGGAGGTGAGAGATGGAGGTGGTAGGGAGGTGGGCAGGTGGAGAGAGGACCTTGGGCCATGGAGGAGCACAGAGAGGGCATGGCGACCAGATGGGGAAGCCGGCTCGAAGGCTGGGCCTTCGTGGGGAAGGGACAGGGAAGTGGGAAGTGGGGGTAGAGGGGAGGGAGGGCTCCCTGCTCCTGGTCCGCCACAGTGGTACCTCACCTGCAGGCTATGGGCCCCAGGTGCACAGGCTTACAGGGATTTTCCGCTCTTCCGACTGCTCAATGGGGAAAAGAGGCAGGGAGATGGGCCGAGGCCCAGTGCCTTATGAGGCAGTAGGAGAATAAAGGGACATTCTGCGGAGACAACGCCCATTGCAGCCTGATTGTGAGGGCACCAGCTCCTCGGCAACCATGACAACCGGAGGCTCCGAGGAGAAGAGCCTGCTGCCAGGGGTCCTTGCACTGGCCCCCTCTTTCAGCCTTCCTGAAGGATGCTATCTCCCAGGCCTCACACCAGCTGGGCATGTTGGGAAAATCAGACAAGGAGCTGGGTCTCCCTGGGGGTGGCCATGCCAGGGCTGGCCAGGGCCGGCCAGGGCAGGCTGTGTGACCCTATACTACTTACTGTCTGTCTCTGGGCCTCAAAGCTCCCATCTGTGTTAGGCAAGGGCCCCCGGCCCTGCCGGGAGGAGTGCCTGTGAGCTGGCAGGGCTCACGGACACTTGCTCCCCTCCTCACAAGCCTCACGGAAGAGGGCACTGCCCTGCCTGCCAGTCCTTGAGTCTCCAGAGGTGGCGATTAGTGGCTTCCAGGATCCAGGGTCAGCATAAGGGGATCAGGGAGAGTGGTGGCCTCAGCAGGACAGGGATTAGCAGGTGATACTCTCCCTGCAGGCATACAGCCTCCCTCCCACCTTCCCAAAAAAGCGAGGTCATGAGGTCCTAAGCCCAGCACCCTGAAGCCCTGGGGCCTGACCACCATCAAGGTCAGAACCACCGGGGGACTTCCCTGGCGGTCCAGTAGTTAGGACTAAGCGCTTTCACTGCCGTGGTCCGGGGTTCAATCCCTGGGCAGGGGACTAAGATCCCACAAGGCTCGCAGGGAGGCCAAAAAAAAAAAAAAAGAACCACTGGAGGTGGACCCTGTCCCCCCATCCCCGTGAGGAAACCCTGGGGAGACTCTTAACTTATTTGCATATCTTGGCACGTGCTTTTGCATACACCTGCCCAAGTGCTGAGCCTGCTGGGCCCGGGCACCCCTACTGTGAGATTCAAGTAGGATTTGGCTCCCTATTTGCTTCTCCTCCAGTGCCCCATCCAGTCCCAGAGCAGCGTCCCCAAGTCCCACCCCTTAAAGAAAACTTTACCTGGACTTCATTCACCACCCCATCGCAATTTTTTTTTAACTCTTTTAAAGTTAAAAATACAACAAAATCCAGAAAGTGCATAAATATATAATGTAACTCATAATTTTATAAAGTGAGACCCTGTGTAACTACCAGTCAGGTCAAGACATGGGTATTACTTTGCAAAACAGTGTAACAGTTTCTTAAAAAGTGAAACATAAATTTACCATATGACCCAGCAATTCTACCCCTGGGAATCTTCCCAAGAGACATGAAGATATATGTCCACACAAAGACTTGCATGCAGATGTTCATAGCAGCATTATTTATAATAGCCAAAAGGGGGAAACAACTTAAGTGTCCATTGACTAGCGGATGGGTAAACAGACTCTAATATATCTATGCCATGGAAACCGACAGTATGCCATGGAATACTCTTGGGAATTAAAAAGAAATGAATTATGGATACGTGCTACAATGTAGATGATCATCAAAACATTATGCTAAATGAAAGAAACCAGACACAGAAACACTCCACATATTATATGCTCCATTTATATAGAATGTCTAGAAAAGGCACATGTTTAGAGACAGAAAGCAGATTAGTGGTTGCCTGAGGCTGGGGAATGGGGAGTGATTCTAACCAGCATGAGGGATCTTACTAGGCTGATGGAAATGTTCTGAAACTAGATATTGCATAGCTCAGTAAATTTACTAGAAATCATTGAGTTGTACCCTTAAAACTGGTGAATTTTACAGCATACAAATTACATGACAATAACGTTGTTTTAAAAAATTGATGTCAGCTAAAGAAAGCAAGTTAGGACCCCGCCAGCCCCTAGAAGCTTCCGCATACCCCTTCTCAGTCCCACCTCCTGCAAGAGGTAACCACTCTCCTAGCCGTGTAGTATAACCACTGCTTTTCTTTATAATTTTACTACCTATGTTTGCAGCCATAGATAAGACAGGCTAATTGTGCCCTATTTGAGCTTTGTACGCATGGGCCATTGGGGTCCTTTCAGTCTGGCTTCTTTCCCTCCGTATATATGCACACGAGAGTCATCCAACGGGGGTGGAGCTGAGGTTCGTTCATTTGCCTCACCCTAGAGCTCATTCCTCTTCAGCCAGGCCCACGTGACTCTGACCACTGGCCGGTCTCCATGCCCCCAGGTTGCCGAGCCTTGGGGCACAGGTCAGCCTCCGCTCACACGGTGGTCCCATGTGGCCAATCCTCCCCCAACACACTCAGCCGTCTTGGGTGCAGCAAACCCGGCTTCCTGGCTCTTCCCCTACCCCACCAGCAGCTCTTTCAGTCTCCTTTCCTAGCTCCTCCTCCTTTTCCCAACTTCGAAATGTGCCAGTGTGCTCCAGGCATCAGCTCTGGTCCTTCTCTTCTTTACTTTTGATTCAATGAGTCCTGTGGCTTTAAGCATCATCTACAAGCTGAGCTGATGCCTCCGAAGTTTCCATCTCCAGTCGTCCACCTCTCCCAGACTCCAGACAGTCCCCACCCCGCAAAACACACCTCTCACCACCTGGCGCACATTTCCACTCAGATGTCTCTCAGACAACGAAGTAGAGCTCAACGAAGTAGAGCCCCCCAGACTCTTCCACGCCACAGCCCCAGGCTCCCTCTTTTCAGTAAATGGCACCACCTGCCAGCTGCCTAAGCTGAACACCCTCAACACCTCCCTTTTCCCTCCCCTCCCCTTTTCTCTCTCCTGCCACTTGCTCGGTCCAAGCCTCGTCATCTCTGCACTGGCCTCCGTCGAGCTAGAGGCAAGGGTGAGCATCACCGATGACGCTGGCCGTCACTTGCACACCCAGGCAGAGCAGTAGAGCTCACTGTCCTCTCTGGCTGCAGGTGCCATGGGGAGGAGCGCTGATCCCCAGCAGCCTGGCGTATCGACAGAGCACGGCAGAAAGAACGTTCTCCCACACCAGTTGCCTTGGGGGTGGTTGCATAATAGAGGTTCTGCAGAGGAAGGAGAGGACAGGGGTCGTCCTGTCACACACTGGTTTGTTCCACCGCTACCTCCTGACTAGTGCCTTGCTTCCACACCTGCCCACTACAAAACAGCTGCACAGGTGGTGTCCGGCTCCTGTTCTAAACCATCATGGGCTTCCATGGGCCATCAGCTAAAACCCAATCTTCCGACCGTGGCTTACAAGCCCTACCTGATCTGTCCTGGACCTCATCTTCCACCACTCCCCCCTACACCCACTAAGCCCCTGGGCCCCTCTCTGTCTCTCAGGGGCATCCAAGCTCATTCCAGCCTCAGGACCTTTATTTACCCTTGCCTGGAACACCATTCACTCAGATCTTATGTCTCAGCTCAAATATGTCCCTCTTCATAGAGGCACCTGTGCCCACTCCCACTTCCCACCACCTCACACACGTCTCTGCCCTGTGTGTTTCTTTCATGGCACTCAGCATATCTGCAATATTTTTAAGTCCATCGTTAATCTTTTTTACTTCTGAATCTTCCATTGGAATGTAAGCCCCGTGAGGGCAGGTCCTATTTCTGTCCTTCTCAATGTGCCAAGGCTGGCAGGCTGCCTGACACATAGGCAAGGTCGAGAAATGTTGTAGCTGAGCAAGTCAATCCCCTGCCCCTTTGCTAAACAGCCCACTGCCCTGCCCCCCACCCAGGTCCTGCCACCTCACTGAGCCCCTTTGTGCTGGGCCTCTGTCCCTCTCCCGCTCTCCCCTGAGATCGCCATCCCCCTCCAGGGTTCGACCTCAGTTCAGGAGGCCGGCTTGGATGCAGTCAGTCATCTATCCGTCCTCGGGCCTTCCCTAAAGGCCCAGCCCTGGGACCACAGCCATTCTGGTGGAGCCCAAGGCAGGGGGTACTGAGGCCCTGCCCAAGCTGCAGAAGATTCTGAGACAGAGGGACTCTGCTTGAGTCCCTGCACTGGGGCTGGAGAGCTGGAATGTGCCTCCTGCCACTGCTGACTGAGTTGACAGGCCCCTGCTACCTTGAGGAGTCTCCCAGAATCACCTGGGGACTCCAAGCTCTTATCCTCCCACCAGCCACTCTGTGGGTTGGCCAGGGTATGCAGGGAACCAGGTCCCCTGGCAGCTCATGGTGCCCCAAACCAGGGCCATGTAGGGCTCCTTCCCCGGGGCCGATTCCGGTGGCCCCTGGGGTTTTCTGCCGGCTCCCTCCTCATCAATCTCGTCTCTTCCACTGCCACCTCCCCACCCTCTTTAGAACCTCCTAATCCTTTGCATACGGGCCGGCCCGGCTGCTGCCAATTAATCCCCTCTGTGTCTGAGAGGCCAGCTGAGAGAGGCAGGAAGAGGCAATTCCTGGCTGGTGGACGGCATCTGAGCAGGTAACTCAGGGTGAGGTCGCGGCTCCGTGGGACCCCTGATGAGACTCCCTCCGTGCTCTCCTCCCATCAAGCCATTTAGACATGGAGAACCCGGCAAGGCTGGAAACCCGAGGCTTCTGTCTTCCCCCGTGAGGCTCAAACCTTAGTGACTCTCCAAGGCAGCTTGTGAAATACGGATTCCAGATCCTGCAGAGGGTTTAGAGGGGCCTAGGGATCTGTATCTTCCGCAGCTCCCCGGAAGACTCTGAAAGGCTGGTGGTCCAAGCACTGTTGTTGTTCTGGGTACCACTCCCAGGTCCCCCTTCCCGCCTGCGCCTCCCTCATCAACGTGGAATCAGCAGCAACAGGGCTAAAAGATGGGAGGGGCCTGCACGTGTTTCTATGCAGGAGGAAATGGCTGAGTCTGGGGGAAGAAGGGAAACTGGGAGTGGGGAAGGATTCCCTAGTCATTTCCAGAAGGTTCAGAAGCACAAGCCAGCATTGCTGCCTGCTGGGAAATGGCTTGCAGGACTGGCCTGCAGAAGCAGCCAATCCTGGGCAAACGTCAGTACCTCCGGGGTAGATGTGGGACACCTGGAGCCAGGCAGACCTGAGCGTAAACTCAGCTGGGCCACTTACTGGCTGTGTCACTTTGGGCAGACCTGCAGACCTCTCTGTACCTCCATTTCCTTGGCTATAAAGTGGTGATGAAGACGCTTATTTACTGAGGCTGAGTGGGAGGAGGTGAGGATGAGGTGATCATGGCTTAGGGCGTGGCTGGGATCGGTGGAATCTGCCATCCTAAACATGCAGTCTTGGGCTCTACCAACCTTGGAAATCAGTGTTTTTACCCCCATACCCAACAAGGAAATGGAAGACCAGAGGTGTCATGTCTGGCCCAAGTCACGTTTTTGGTGGCTGAGCCAGGGAACTGACCTCCCACTCAGAGCTGTGTCCTTCAGCACAGCTTAGGGGAAGCTGGGCTGCTGAGGCCAGAGCAGGGACATAAGTCAGGGCTGTGAGTAGTAGGGGAGGCAGCATGGCCGGGACTGTGGGGAGATGGGCACTGGGGCAGGGGTCCTGGGCCCTGTGCCTGCCCTTTGCAGCCTGTGGCCAGGGTCCCTGGCAGACGAGGGACAGAGAATACTTTGGCTGCCCATGGCTGGGGGGAGGGAGGATACACCATGCCGGGCACGGCCTCGGAAGGGCCCTTCGAGGCTGGGAGTTTGCATATATTGACCTGTGTGGCGCCCGCTGGGCCAGGCCATCCTGCAGGGATGTAGTCATAAGGGCAGGGATGCCCATTCCTTGAAAGTAAATGATGCCAGAAACTGAGCCCGTGTAAGGTAGGGCTGAACTATCGTAGTAAACCATGAAAAAAGGGGCTTGTTATTTTCTCTTAAAAATTTCTAAATCATGAAAATAGGTTGATGTTTATCTTATATTAAACAAAAAATATTTTCCATTCATATGCTGCTCATAATGTCTTTTTAAAAATTTATAATGGGGTTATGCTGAACATGATAGTCTATCGTTAGCATTTTTGCTTAACATCCAATGATAGTCACAGCCAACATTTATTAAGCTCTCAGTGTGTGCCAGTCACTGTTCTCATCAGTTTATTTTATCCTCACATTAACCTCCACAAGATAGCTACTATTAACATCCCCGTTTTACAGACAAGCAAACTGAGGCATGGAGCATTTAACTGATTTGCTCATGACTGGAGTCCAAAGCGTGTAGATCTTTCCATGTTAGTTCAAATTGATCTACTTAAAAGAAATGGCTCCATAATATTCCATTATTGGATGTATTATAATTTATTTAATCTGTGCCCCTCTTACAGAAGACCGATTAGGTTCTTCCCAGTAACCAGTCTCCTACTGATGGATATTTGGATGTTTTTCATCTTTTGCTCTAACACTGCTGTGACCGACCTCTTTACACACATATGTCTGTGGGCTTGAGTATTTCTATCAGGAAAATACCTGGAGCTATAACTGCAAAAATATTTTTAAAGATGAAGAAGGAAAAGGGAAATATATAACTCACAAAAGGAGCCCATGAATGGTGGGAGCAACTGTGAGCATTCTGGAGAGGCCTAAGTACTCGGTCCCCTACAGGTGTCAGGATGCTGGGCTGGGTCCAGAGGGTGCTGCCTCAGCCCCCAGGGACACCAGTGAAGAGAGAGGAGGAGGAGGGGGCAGAACCAGAGCCAGAGTTGGAGCCGGAGCCTGAAACAGCCCCTGAGGAGACTGAGCTAGAGGAAGAGTCCCTGGTAAGAACTGAATGGTGAGGAAGGGCACACTGGCCTCACTGCTCGGAGAATCCCCAGCTCAGGTCAGCTGCTCCCAGCGACCTTCCACAACAGAGAAAATTGGAGCCAGAAGGAAACGTGGCGGTCACCTGGTTCTGTAAACAGCCAGATAGTAAATATTTCAGGCTTTGTAGGTCATGCTATCTCTGTTAATTTCTCAACTCTGCCACCGTAGTGTGAAAACCGTCATAGACAATACGTAAATGAATGAGCGTAGCTGGTTGTGCTCCAATAAAACTTTATTTACAAAAACAAGCAATAGGCTGGATTTGGCCCACTGACCATTGTTTACCAACCTCTAGAGCTACTCAAAGTAGCCAATCCATTAACTGTTTGTTACCAGTCCAGGAGGCGATCAGAAGCTTGCCAGATGTAAATTTACTATATAAGTAAGCACACTGCTTAGTTCAGCTGTATTTGTTTTGCGTTAAGACTTTCTGCATGCGGGAAGCAGTGTGTTGCTATACAATCTGCTGCAAACTGCTTAATCACTGTGGACCAGTAACAGTTTGCAGACTGACACTGGTTCCTGGACCACATTTTGAGCAGCACTGCTCTAGAACTTTCAGTCAAGCACATCAAATTTCCCAGCTCTGTATCCCATTCATTCGGGAACCTGATGACAACCAATTCAGAAACTCAGACAGATTTGATTTTGCTTCTAATTGATGCCAGGCCTGTGTGCAGTGCCGGGAGCACAGTGATGAATAAAGCATTGCCCCTGAGGGTCAGCAGACAAGAATCCACCCAGGTTATTCTTCTAGGAGACAGAGGTGATGAGGGAAGGTGGGGAGCTTCAACAGCATCCTCAGCTTACCCTTCCGGGAGGACCAAACAAGTGTATCAGACTGGAAACTCTGGGAGCTCAGAGGAGAGAGTCATCTTAATTTTGGAGATTGGAAGCTGGTGGAGGAGTGCTTCCTAACCACAGTGGGCTGGGCCAAATCGTAACGGGAGGAGATGAAGAGGTGGGGCCTTCCTGGCAGAGGAAAGGCTATTACTGGGTAATGCGGGGTGTGTTTAGGAAACAGTGAGCTATCCAGGTATAGGGTTGCTGTGCATATGTGTTTGCATGTGCACACATGTGTATGCACATACATGTGTGCCTCGTGTTCTTAGCGGTATGTTTGTGTATGCGTGTGTATTAGCAAACTGTGTGCCCACGAACACACGCATGCCGATTCACAGGTGTGTGTACACAATACATGTACGCACATATATGTGTATGTGCACACGCATTCGTGTGCCTGTAGTTCCATGTGCATGTGGGGCAGGCTAGTGTGTATAAGTGTGTGTTTCTGAGTCTGTGAATCTATTCATGTGTGTGTACATGTATGCTCATTTGCGTATCTGTGCTTGTATGTTTGTGTGGATGGACATATTGGTATGTGCCTGCATGTTTGTATATATACATATTTTGTGCACCTGTGCATGTATGCACATCTATGTGTGTATTTGTGTGTTAATACACATATGAAATAATGTGTTCATGAGTGCATGTTTGTGTGTCAGTGCAGGTACACGTGTGTATATGTTTATGTGACTGAGCATGCATATGTACATGTGTGTACACACAGATATCTGTGTATATATGCAAATGTATTGTGTGCATATGCATGTTTGTATGTCTGTCTGTACACTTGCAGATATTTGCACGTGTGTGCATCTGCATGCATGCACAAGTGGGCATGTGCCTATATGCACATGTGCGTGTGTTGGGGCATGCACGCACATGCAAATGTATATGCACATGTGCTTTGTGTCTTGCATGTGCACATCTATGTGTGAGCAGATGGACTTATTTTTGTGTCAGCTCGTGTGTGTATGCATGTGTGTATACACACGTGTCTGTGTGTCACTTTCTGTATGCACATGTGCTTGTGTGTGTCTGTGTGTGTGAAGTATGAGAGTGAGTGTATTAGTGTAGGTGTGCACACATGTGTGTCTGTATGCATGTGCATGCTTGTCTGTACCTGCACACATGCGCACACAGCAGCAGAGGTGCAGCTGCAGAGGCAGATGAGAGGCAGAGGGCAGAAGCTGAAGGCCGCCCAGCTACTAGGGAGACAAGGGAAGGTTTGGCGCAGAAGGAGAGGGAGCTGGCTGGGGGCTGGCCGGGGGCTGGGCTCTTCCCGCCTCCTCCTCCCCTCAGTTGCCACAAGGCCTTGTAACTCTCTTCCTCTTTCTTTTCAGGCCACTTGAGTGGGGCAGCTTCCTGGGGGATGTGACAGGCCTGGGGGGCACCTTGGGGGGGGGCGTGGTGAGGGCCCAGCCCTGGATGAGGGGCCCCTGGGGCTGGGAAGAAGGGAGTGTCCCAGGTGGAAGGTGAGGCCACCAGGATTTACAGAGACCACTGTGAGAATAGAGCTGTTTGATCCTGTGGGGGGTTGGTTGTGAGGGGGATCAGGGGCTGCTCCTGCCTTAGGCTAGTCTCTCTGAGGGTTTACATGGTCCTGTTTGAACCCTCCAGCCACCTGAGGAGGCCTGCGTGGGGAAGGAAGTGGCTGAGGCTGATCCGGGCCCTCAGGGTGAGTGCTGGAAGCCCAGGCTGGCAGGGCGGCTGGAGGCGGGGAAAGGGCTGTGTTCTCCACTGCTCGGAACCTTGAAGCAGCCCGCGAGGTTGGCAGACCCATTTCACAGATGAAGAAACTGAGGCTCAGAGAAGCTAAGGGTGGGCTCCTGGGGACCTTTTAGCTGAGCTGAGCTGGAACCCTGGGCTTCTGACTCCCTCAGGGTTCTCCCCTCTCCTCTGCCTCTGACTTGACCTCCCCAGCAGGGTAGAAACAGGTCTTTCTGAGGCTTCAGTTCTAAAGTATGAGGGACTCCTTTCCAGAAACCCAGGAGGCTGCCCCTTCTCCACCCACATCCCTCCAGGCTCAGGCCGCTGTGGTTCCAGAAGCGAACAGGTACTGCACCACCCTCCCCTCTCCTCAGGGCCAGCCCCCCACCCAAGCTAGGGAGCCATTGAGGGGGTGGGGATGGGCACTGCTCTCAGGTCTACAGTCACTCCCAAGCAAAGGCCCAGAACATCTTAGGAATTGGCTGAAGGGAGGCTCAGGCAGAGGTGGGGGTCTCCTGGGCCAAATGGACCATGTGACCAAGAGAAATGGAGCGGGGGGACCAGAGGTTTCTCAGCGCTTGGGTGAAACGCAGATTGAGTGTGGCCAGAGCTTCTGATTTTCCCAATGAAGACAGAAATCCAGACTTTTCCATGAAATCTCCCAGATAGCTCAGACAGTTTAGACCCTTGGTACTTATCCAAGTAAGCGTGTCTGCAGAGGGTGTGGAGGGCTGGCCTCAGACGGTGAGTCTGTGACCCTCATGTTTAGGCTGACTAGCCTCCATCACAAGGAAACACCTCACAGGAAACTCTCAACCCTTTCAGAGCACAAGACATGTGCTGAGTGCAGGAGGGGCCCCCTGGGGCCAGGCTAATGGGGCAGCAGGGTGATACGGTGATGCCTTTACTGAGTATCTGATGGCGGTGGGCTTGGAATGGCACCAAGGGTTGGCATCCCCCATTTTCCAGAGAGGGGCACGAGGTTCCAGGAGGGAGGTGATGTGTCTGAAATGTCACAGTGGGGAGATAGAGGTTTGGGGTTCAAACCAAGTTCTTTAGGATGCTGTGCACTGCCATGCCGACCAGAGAGGGGCTGGGGACATTGAGGGCAGGCCGGTATCTCTGTCTCTCAGTGGTCCCAGCAGCCGGGTGCTGACCTGGCTCAGAAAGGGTGTGGAGAAGGTCGTTCCGCAGCCCGTCCACAGTGGCAGGCCTGCCCAGAGCACCGCTGCTGGCTTGGAGGGTCCAGCTCAGGTACTACTGGGGCCGGGAGCTGAGGCAAGCCGGATGGGGAAAGGGTGGGAGGAAGGCTGATGGCCCTGGACTCTCTGCCCACGTCTGTCTGTCTGTCCCAGCAGGCAGGAGGACAGATCCTTGGGCACTGCAGCACTGGGGGCTCAGGTAAGGCCAGGAAGCAGGATGGCTTAGGGGTGGGCTCAGGGACTGTTGGTTGGGCCCTGCTCCCTGGGGTGAGTCCACGGGGCCAGAGCTTCTCATCTGACTCGGCCTGGGTTCGAACCTGGGTTTGAGTTGGGCTAACCGGGGAGCTCCGGGCAGGCCTCTTGTTGCTGACCGGCTTCCTTTCTTCTGCAGATGGACACAGTGAGGCCCCCAGGGCCCAAGACACCGGGTGAGTCCCCATCCTTGAGCCCCATCTGTAGTGTGTGTGGTGGGCTCAGCATGCCCAGAGCCCAGGGTCCACCACCGCCTGTGTGTGACCTTGGACATGCCCCTCATCTCTTCTGAACCTCACTTTTCTCATCCACAAAACCGGAACGATGGGTTCGGTGCTGCTCAAGGTTTTTTGTGCTGATTACTGAGAGATCCCCGGGTGGGGGCCACCTTCTGAGGATGGGAGAAGGCATGGATGAGCTCCTCAGAGATGGGCCTCGAGTAGGTGGGTGCCGTGTGAAGCCCGGAAGCAGGGCCTGGGCTACCGTGGGGGACATTGGAGTGCCCAGGTTGGTCTCACTGTTGGCAAGAGCTTCAGACTTCTCAGAGCTGACCGAGGCGGGTGGCAGGCTGGATGGGAACTGTGGCAAACGGGGGAGCCCACGTCTCTCTCCAGAGAGGGGCCCCACTGAACTCCACTTCCCTCTGCCCTGCAGGAGTGCTGACCCAGTGTGGCCAGATCCTCCAGTTTTTCAAGAGAAGCTAGAAATTTAGGTTTTTACATAATCCTTAATTTTTAGATGTTGCCAACGAATTGAAAAGTTTTCAAAAACACTGTGAGCTCCCGCACTAAACCTGAAGCCCCCAGTTTGCTGTCTCTGCTGGAAATTCAGAGTCACGCCTTCATCTCCATTCACCCCACGCATTCATTCCTTCCCTCATTCATTCATTAGACTGTCGGGTCCTTGAGCACGGGAGCTTTTGTCTCAGTCACTGCTGAACGCCCTGGTGCCCAGCACAGTGCCTGCCAGACAAAGGGGACTCAGCACAGAAGGGATGAATGAATATATGAATGAATGAATGAATGAATATGTACGATCACACACTCCATTCATTCATCCATTGCTCCAGTTTGCTGTCTATTTCTTTAGTTCCCTGGAGGCTGCCCTGGTCATGGGTCCCCAGGGCCACTCCACTGACTTGTGAGACCAGTAAAACGATTTAGGATGAGGGCACCCAAAGGACTTGCCAGCTTTTTTGGGGGCCGTATATGGGGGATGGGTTCCCCTGGGAGCATAGAGCTTCCCTGAAGAGGACAGGGCTGCCTGGAGGTCAGATGGATCTGGGGACCCAACGTTTGTCCCAGGGTCAGCTACATAATTGGTGGGGCCCAGTGCAAAATGAAAATGTAGGACTCCTTTAAAAAAATTATTAAGAGTTTAAGACAGTGACGATAGAGCATTAAACCAAAAATGGGCCCTTTAAGTATGGGGCCCTGTGCGACCACACTGCTCACATACCCATGAAGCCAGAGCTCTCTGTCCCAGTCACAGGGAGGCCCCCAGGCTGCATTCAGGTCCCCAGGCAGCCCCCGTTCTCATCTGTGCCCAGGAGGCCAAGGCTGGGCCTGTTGTTCCAGAACCTGGTCCAGCCCTGGGTCAGAATTTCAGGTTGGTGGAAGTCCCCCACCCTGGAGGCCCTTTAAGAGTATCCAGTCCAAGGTCCCCAGTATGCAGAATGGGAGCTGAGGAAGGGCTGCTCGAGGCCTGGGACCCCAGCAGGTGGTCAGGACAGCGTGGCTGGGCACTCGTGGAGGCCGCTCGGCTGACCTCTGGCCCCTCTTCAGGCCCGGGCCCTGGCTGCTCAGGTGGCTTGAGCAGAATCTGGAGAAAATGCTGCCTCAGCCTCCGAAAACCTCCGAGGTAAGTCGAGGCAAAGGGAAAGCAGGCAGCTGACCACCCAGGAAGTGCCTACCTACTCCAGCAGGCTGTCCTCACCCCTGGGACCCACCGAGTGGCTGCAAGAGGGGCAGGGCATTCAGGGGAAGGGTGGGCGGGGCTGGCCAGGGCAGGGAATGCGCCTGACCGTCTTTCCTGACGTCACTTCCTGTTTACGACGCAGGGCTGGAGAGATGAGCCTGCAGATGCTGCCTTGGGTCCAGGTACAGGGAGGGAACCTGGGAAGGGGCTGCCTGGGATGGTCACAGACTGGGCTGGGGGTACAACTGGGGCCTGAAGGATGCTCGGGGCGGAGTTCAGTGCTTGCAGGGAGCAGGCTGTTGTGGGAGTCCTAAAACCCCCTCCTTGGTCCAGGCTGGGAAGCCAGTAGCCTGGGACAGCCTTGTGAGGTCCTGAACAAGTCCCCTCCCCTCCCTGAACCTCAGCTCTGTGTTTGTCTGATGATGAGGGGAGTTGGGGTGGTCCCAAGGGGCTCCCCACTCAGTCACGTTGGCACCTTGAATCTGCACTCTGTGCCCTAGGGGTTGCATGGAGCCCCACCACGTCATCCTTAGTCTCCTGCTCTCCCTGCTGCATAGAGCCCCCAGGACCCACCTTGGAAATGGAGCCCGTGCCGCAGGCCCAGGAGAGCCCCCCCCTGCCTGCTCCTGTCCCCCCGAAGCCCGAGGAGGAGCTGACTCCAGAGCCCCAGCCCGGCATCCAGGCCTCCTCCCTGCCGCCCACCCAGGACCCTGCCAGGTGAGCCTCCCAAACGCCTCTCCTCCCACAAGCAGCAGACTCAGTGCGTGGCCCCAGCCCAGCATCCACCAAATGAGTCTTTTAAATTAGAAAAGTAACACATGCACCTGAGAGAAAATTCAAAGGGGTTTGCAGCGCGCCCTCCCCGGGCATTCGCATCAGCAGCTTCTCCTGCTTCCGCGCTGTTTCCTACACGTAGACAAGCTCTGAGCACGTTTCTCCTTTAAACTCACGTACCCGGCAGCAGCAAACTCTAGATACTGTTCCTCATCTCACTTTTTTCACCTAAAGACGTAACTCAGAGGTGGTTTTATGCATAGAGGTCTGCTCCATTCTGTCAACGGCTGCATAGTATGTTATACGGATGTACCAGCTTTTATTTAAGCATTCAGTGGACATTCAGGTTTGTTTCCACTTTTGCTGCAGTTAATAGCGCTGTACAGGCATCATTGCGTTCACGTGCAAGTAAATCGGAGGAAGTGGAGTTGTTGGTCCAAGTGGTACATGCATTTAAAATCAGGATAGGGACATCCCCGGTGGCGCAGTGGTTAAGAACCCGCCTGCCAATGCAGGGCACATGGGTTCAAGCCCTGGTCCAGGAAGATCCCACATGCCGCGGAGCAACTAAGCCCGCGTGCCACAACTACTGAGCCTGCGCCTAGAGCCCGTGCTCCACAACAAGAGAAGCCACCACAATGAGAAGCCCGCGCACCGCAACGAAGAGTAGCCCCCGCTCGCCACAAGTAGAGAAAACCCGTGCACAGCAACAAAGACCCAATGCAGCCCAAAATAAATAAATTTATTAAAAAAATAAAAATGAAAAAAATAAAATCAGGATAGGTACTGCTAGGTGCTCCCGCCCTGGCAGTGTGTGAGGGGCCTGAAATGCACCTTGGGGGTGGCAGGGAGGGTAGGGGGGGACAGAGTTACCTGCTGGGGTCGGAACAGTAGCCAGAGGCTTTCCTGGGGAGGCCAGGGATGGGGCAGTGGTTTTCAGGGCCGGGGGCTTGGGTTCCGGTCCACCTTCGGGTGAGCTTGCTACCTGCCTTGGGAGGGATCTGACTCTCTCTCTCCCCTTTGCAGGTTGATGGC
Source organism: Grampus griseus (assembly GCF_964374135.1). Classification (NCBI taxonomy): domain Eukaryota; kingdom Metazoa; phylum Chordata; class Mammalia; order Artiodactyla; family Delphinidae; genus Grampus; species Grampus griseus. The sequence continues at coordinate 31,757,770 of NC_139013.1, read as the reverse complement.
GTGGCTCCTGCACCGGCTGGAGATGGCCCTGCCGCAGCCAGTGGTCCGTGGGAAGGCTGGGGAACAGGTCGGTGCTGGGCTGGGGGGAGCGGGGGCCTTGAGTGGTGGTTGGAGGCGTCTTGGGAGCTCAGGCAAGGGTGGAATGGTCCCTGGGTGGGAGGGGAGGGCACAGAAGGAAGAAGGGAGCCCGCAGCTGGAGCTCAGCCCACCCAGCCCGCCTGTCTGCATGGCTCACACACATTCCACACACACTGTCTGGTCACTGTGGCCACAGGGCTGACAAGTGCTGGCCCAGCCCCTCCTGCCAGGTGGTCACAGTCAGTGGGGGAGGTGCTTCCCGGGGGGGCGGGCAGAGAGGATGCGGGGTGCAGAGGAGGAGCCTCCCAGGAGCATCAAGGAAGACTTCCTAGTGGAAGTGGCCTGCAAGCTGAGAACTGAAGGGGGAGGGGGAGGAGGAAGAGGGTGGGTGAAAGTGAAGGGGGTGGTGTAGGAAGGGCCGTGCAGGCAGAGGATCCGTATGTGCAAAGGCCCAGAGACAAGAGAGGCCCGGAGTGTTCTGGGAAGAAGTGGGGCTCTCAGGAAGCCAGTGGGCCCTGTGTGCATTTCTGACGACCTAGAGCTCCCACATGGGTGGGTGGGAGGAGCAGGGCCTCCCCCACCTCTCCCTCTCCCAGAACCTCCCACCTGGCCCTTCACTCTTGGAGACAATTGGCCATCTTCATAGAAGCACCTGGAACTCGGGGGCAGGAGGCCTGGATCGCAGTCCCCCTGCAGTAGGAGGTGGACAGGAAGCTTCAGGGTCCCTTCCCTGTGGGCTGAGCCTGCAGGCTCCACGTTCATGGCCTCTGTGGGTGGCAGAGGAAGCTCAGCTTTGGAGCTCCCCAACAGGAGGAAAGCGGGGTGTCCAGTGGCAGGAGCGATCAGTGGATGAAGATGTGCTCACTGAGGGGGCGATCCCTGAGGATGGGGCTGTGGGGGGATGGTGTGGTGCTGGCGGGGAGAGGCCTTCGTGCAGATGGAACTTTGAGACAACACTCCAGGGAAGGATGGGAGAGGTTTTTCATACATAGATAACAAGAGAGAGGGCATTCCAGGCAGGGGCCCAGCCTGGGCAAAGGAGCTGAGGTGGGACGAGGCAAGTGGTGACCCTGGTGGCGGAGTGACTGGAGGAGCGGGTGACCTCTGAGGCAGGAGGGAAGAAGCAGGACGGGATCTTCTGCAGTGTCCTGGGAGCCGTGAGGAAACCCCGTTGCTCCTGCGTGTGCCGGGAGGGCTGATGGAAGCAGGGAGGCCGGTGAGGAGTCCACAGCAGTTATTTTCTCCTTTTCTCCCCATACAGGAGCCTGACTCCCCTGTGACATGTGACGTGCAGAGCAGTAAGTGACACGTTCGTGGGTCCTCGTGTGTGTCTCCATGGGGATGCTTGGTCTGAGCGTGCGCGGGTCGTGGGGCAGGCAGAGCCTCCGGACCTGGAGCTGGGAGAGCCCCATGTTCTATAGGCCCTACTTCAGGTCAGCCTGGCCAGGTCACCAGAGCCCGGCCCAGAGCCAGATGGTGGCTGGAGGCCCCTCTTGGGAGCCGGGGGTGGGGGGATGCACACATGGGCAGGAACCTGGCTTGCCTTCCAGCTTCTATCCAGAAAAAATAATTCTGAGGTCAAGTTGGATGGGCCCCCTTTTCCTGCTAGGAGCCCCTAGTGAGAACTCCCCACAGCCCCCTGGGCCAGTGGGTTTGGCTAAGCAGAGTCCCTGATTGTGGGGTGAGAGAGGGGAGATGGGCTTTCTCTGGGGGGACTGGGTCCCTTGAGCTGGGAGGGCGTCCCCTCCCTTGTGGGGTATGTGTGCTGCCTTTTATCCCAGCTGTGCACCAGGACTGGGCCCAGACTGAGGCCAGGAGGGGAGGGCTAGGACCCCAAATCTGCTCTTCCTTCATTTCATGGCTTCTGGAAAGGCATGTGGTGTATGGGGCATTCATTCATTCATCCATTCACAAATGCTCATGGAGGGCTGCTATGTGCCAGGCCAGCGATGAGCGCTGAGGGTGAGCAGAGCAGAGTTAAGGCCTGGGAGCAGTGGCCCTATTCCACCCTGGACACAGGCCCTTGGACCGTGGGCCTCGGGTGTCCCAGGGCTGCCAGCCCCAGGCCCGCTGGGCCACTGGTGGCTTTTACGAGCGCTCTGACATGGGCGGCCACCACAGGCTGGCCAGCTGTGGAGCTCGGGTGTGGGTGTCACGGGGTTTGTATAATCGTGACAGCGTCATGAAGGGGAGGCTCAGAGCAGGGCTCGCTCAGTCTCCAGCTCGTGGCCACCCTGGAGGGCCCAGCGCGGGCCGCCTATGGCTGTTGGGGAAGGCAGAGGGGCAGAGACGTGTCCAAGGTCACAAAGCAAGTTGTCGTGGAGCAGTGACTAGAGTCCCCTGGGCGAAGCAGCTGCTCAGCCAGGCCAAGGTTAGAGGAGTGGAAAACCTTCCCTGGAACAGAGCCATCCACGCGACCCTCCTACCAGGGGCCGCTGAGAGCGCTGAGGACGGAGCCCCCAGCCCTCTCACCCTCCTCCCTGCTCCTCTGGAAGGAGGCAGGTCTCAGCCAGCTGTAGCAGGGCCTCCCTGCGTGCCTGGAGCGTGCGGGTCATGGTGGGGCCTGGGGCAGCCCCGGGGCGGGCTCAGCCCCGGGGTGTGTCAGTTTCCTGGGGGTGCCGTAACAAAGGACCACGCAGGGTGCCTTCAAATAGCAGAAGTGTCTTCTCTCGCGGTTCAGGAGGCCAGGAGCCCAGAGTCCAAGTGTTGGCAGGGTTGTTTCTTTCTGGGGCTCTGAGTGGGAGACCGTGCCTGGTCTCTCTCCTGGCTCTGGTGGCTGCTGGCCATCCTTGGTGCGCTGTGGCATCTAGCTGCCCTCCAATCTCTGCCTCTTCCTCTGCGTCTGCCAAGTCTCCCTCTCCTGTCTTCTATAAGGACACCAGTCATTGGATTAGGGCCAAACCTAAATCCAGCATGACCTCATCTTGAGATCTTTAACTAGTGACATCTGCAGAGACCCTATTTCCAAATAAGGTCACACACGTAACAGAGGATAGGACTTGGATATACGTTTTTTGGGGGGACACTATTCAACCCACCACAAGGGTGACCCTGAGGGGTGAGGGATGCGTATCCCGCCCCCACTCCGTCCCCCAGTCTCCCCATCCTTTCGCTCATTCATTCCCTCCGCCTGTCCACCCCGCCACCCACGCTTCTCTCTTCTCCTTTGTTTCAGGGGTGGCTGCAGCTGGAGGCCTCTGAAACAAAAGGGAGGGGAGCCTGGGAGAGCGCAGATGGACAAATGGACAGACGGATGGAAGGAAAGAAGGGTTCCCTGAAGAGAAGACCTGCAGGGCAGGGGGATGAGGTGGACATTGACCCCCCTACCCTCCTTGAACCCCCTGCTTCCCGCCCCCAATCCCAGGCAGGGTGAGGGGGATCCAGTCCCAGAACTGCCTCTCGGAGACCAAGTTGGCCCCTCTCCACCAGAGCAAGGGGAAGGCCAACCAAGGGCAGCCTGTGGGATTTAGGCTAGACAGCAGGAGGACTTCCCACCAGAGGCTGCGGGAAAGCCCGCGGGCGCAGCCTCAGCATGGTGCCTGGCACACTCAGCGCCCCCCCGGGACACAGTTTTTCCCCAAAGAGGATCTCCTTAGGCTCGGCTATGTTCTCCGCCTCAAAGAGTCGGGGACTACCAGTGGACAGCGGCACGTGCTTTACTTGACATTAAAAAGCATACGGTAGCACATCAAACCTGTGATCGCATGATATTATTGCTTCAGATAAGGCTAAAGCGAGAATCTAGGTCTGAGAAGTGGGTGGATTCATACGGCCCGTGGTATTGGGGTTGCCGGAAGGAGTTAGCCAGGGGTCCTGAGCCAGTTGCCCTGGGTCCCAGCTGGCTCCACAGATGTCTTCATTTGGGGCAAGGCGTGATTTTAAAAATTAGAATTAGTTGTCAACATTTAAAAATCAGGTGGCTTTGCATAGAAAAATCTGGCTTCTCTTGAAAACTGGGAAGATCGAGCTGTAATGGTCCCGCGCTGTGCTTGTGAGGACGGTCTGAGTGGCAGCTGCCACCTGAGGGCAGGTGGCACCCTCCGCTTTACCCACATGCACCATCTCCCTGGCTACATAGGCCTTGGAGTTTGAGACCCCTGAGGTCTCAAACTGGCAGGGAGGGGAGGGCAAGCTGGTAGACGTAATAAAATGAACATGTGCCAGGAGGTGAGAGTGTGGGCACTGCAGCTAATCTGGAGCCCAGAGTCCTTGAGGCAGAAGGTAAAACTAGAAGAGTTGGGGCCTGATGTTGGGGGACGAGGCTGTAGGCAGTGGGGAGCCATTGAAGGTGGTTGAGCAGGGCAGTGACTTGACCAAGATTACTCCCTGGCTGAGCAAGCATTGGAGGCAGAGAACGCAATGGACACAAGGGTTCTTGAACTTGAGGCCACATCTGGGGGGAGCTGTGAAGGATGTCCCATGCCCAGACCTTTCAATTTGAAGAGTGTGGGAGCCTGATAATCTGCATTTTCAAGAAGCACCCACCTCCCCAGATGATTCTGATGATGGGGTAGCGGCAAGGACCATGATTTGAGAAATACCAGTTAGTGAGAAGTTAGTGCTTTGGGGGTCAGATGGGAGAAGATGTGGTTCTGGACCGGGGAGAGGCAGAGGGAGTGGGTATCACGACCTAGGCCTGCCAGGGAGGATGGGGGTTTCGAGTCAAGGCCTGGGCTTTGCCAGCAGCCCAGGGACCGGGCGGGGGCCTTGGCCTAGAATCCATGCTCCTGGGTTTCCTGCCTGCTGCTCCTAGAAACAGCAGCTTCCTCCCCATATGGGGCTATTGGTCTGCACTGCTGGGGTCAGAGCCCTATTCAGCTGCCCTGAGGGCCATGCCAGGCTGGCAGAGAGGATGCTGTGCCCGTGAGGGGCTCCAGGGGGAAGTTTAAGCCCTGGACGGAACAGCAGTTTCCATGTGAGTTTGAGCACCTGTGGTGCATCGTAGCCCCATCTGTGACCTGGGTGGACCCTGGAAAAGCCGGGAGAGCTGTGAATCAAATGCCCGCAGAGAGGGCTGGGAGCTCCACGGGAGGAAGGGCCCTGCCCAGGGATTGGTATCCCCTGCCTGCCCTTCCTGGCTCGTACCCTCCGGCACCATCCTCTTCTTTGGCTGTAAAATGGGGACAGGCGTGGCACAAAGATGAAAGGAGGAAGTGTTTCTAAAATGCCCACTCGCTAATTAGTACCTAAAAAGAAAGGGTTAATGCAAGGGAAAGCAAGGATGCAAGTAAGGACAGCCTCCAGCGCCCATTATGCAGTGGCCGCCAATGGCAGGGAGGCGCTCCTGGGGCGTGTTTGTCACTTGGGATGGCACCAGGGCAATGAGTCAGGGGACCTGGCACTGCTTCCAGCATCCTGTGTGGCCTTGGACAAGTCACTCATCCTCTCTGGTCGATAAAATGGAGGAGAGTAGTGTTCTTACCCGGCAACGTTGCCGTGGAAGCTCGTGAGCTCACAGGCCAGGGGATATTCTGTCCCCTGGATGTCACCTGGATGTCAGGCAGGAACCTGAACCCTCAGCGGCTGATCAGGATGAAGACACTGCAACATTACTGGGTGGCAACATAGAACGACACACACCTATGACATGTATGTCCCACCAATGGATTCAGGGCCACAGTTGGAGGATCCTCCCTGGTCAAACCCCAGGGCTGCTTGTAGGGATGGGGGAGCCAGGACCGTAGTTCAGGAAGCATGTGGGAGGCTCCTCTGGAGGCCAGGCAGTAGCGTCCTCTGTGAGGCTGGATGACATCGGTACCTGGAAGCCAGGAGGCAGGAGTGGGGAGTGAGGTGACTCTTGGAAAGCAGACAGCCTCATGCCTGGCACGTGGGGAGAACCCCGTAAAAGAAGGTATTAACCTGCATCTCAGCGTGCTCACCTGTAAAATGGGGAATAAGATATAAAAGAGGGAAAATAAAATGAGGGTAATAGTTATTCCCACTTCAAAAGGTTGATGTGAGGACTGATTGAGTTAGTCCATGTAAATCACTTAGCACAGGGCCTGGCATATAGTAAATGCTCAATAAATGTAGCTGGTGTTGTTATTATTACCATTACTATTATTAATATTATTAGTCTACACCATGAACAATAACTTCCAAAGTCAAAGGATGAGACTTGAGGCTAGCTTCCATTTAAAGTCGCCGTTAGTAACTCATGCCTGGCCTGAAGGCCACCAAGACTGCTGGAGCTTTTTGGGAACCCCTGCTACCAGGCAATCTCCACCTTTCTCCTGTCTTGGGGTGGGCTTAAGGCTCCTGATGAGACTCCCCTGCACCCACTTCTGCCAAGGTCACAGCCCCACAGTGTTTTCATTGCCAGGGACCAGGGTACGTGGAGAAAGGTTGAAAGTGAGACCACCTCCACGAGAAAGTCAAGTTCAGTTCCCTTGGAGGTTGGAGCCTCTAGTCCAGGAGGAAGTCTTCCTAGACTCCCGGAAGGAGGTTCTGAGATGATGGGCATGTAGTACGCTGTCACCAGGGGGCGGCATCTAGAGAACAGGTGGTGGGCAAGCTTTGTCTGCATCCCTCGGGACATCCCAGGCCACTGCACTTGGATGTGGCAGGGTGGACTTCGAGCCTGGGTCTCTTGGCATCACCTGCAATACTGTGGTGGAAGCATAGTTTCTGCTTCTGCACAAACCTCCAAGAAGGAGGCTCCAGTGAGAAACAAGACTAACTGTAACTGAAGCTCTGTCTCAAGGGGAAAAAGAGAGGGAAAACTAATGGAGGGAGACAGGATGAGCGATCGCGGGGGGCTTCAGCCCATCACTTTAGCACTGACCTGGCTGTCAACGGTCCCACTGATAGCGGTGCCCTTTCTGCTGCTTGGCTGAGAGCTGGCGTGTAGCTGGTGATGACCAAGGTGATGCGAGAGGCCCAGGCCCAGTCTCCCCCTCACCCTGTGTCCCCTGTAGTCAGCATCCTCCCGGGAGAGCACGAGGAGCCCAGTCTCATCCTAGAAGATGTTGACCCTCACTGGGAGGAGTATGAGTACCAGGAGGTCAGCAGCCCACGGGGCTCAGAGGCAGCTCCAGCTGATGAAGAGGAGAGCGAGGAGGTGGAGCAGATGCCCAGGTGGGAGCCAGAGAAAGCCCTAAAAAACAACAGTGCTTGGGAAGATAACAGGCACACGGTACAGAATCCCAAAGGTATAAAAGGGCGTAGAGCGGGCCCCAAGTCTGCCTCTTCCTCCCTTTCCCTCCCGCCAGACACGCATCCCTCTCCCCACGGGCACAGTGGCTGCCAGCATCTTCTGTACCTTTCCAGGGCCCATCTGAGCATATATGAGCATGGATTCCCTTCATTTTTTTGTACAAAAGATAGCATATCGCATGCACTGACCTATCTGCACCTTGCTACATTCATTCAACAGCGTACCTTAAGATCTTTCCACATTTAGTACGTGGAGATCATCCTCATTTTTTTTTACAACTGCATAGTATTCCATCCTATGGATATGCCAGAATGTATTTAACCTTGATGGCCTTTAGGTTGATTCCAAAATTTTATTACTATAAACAATTCTGCGACAAGCACTCTTGTCCACATGTCCTTGCATGTGCATGTGTGTACCCCCTGCAGGACACATTTCCAGAGGGAGTTGCAAGGTCCTCGGGGAAGGGAATGTGTAACCATGGTAGTGATGTCTGGGTCACCCTCCACAGGGGCTGAACCATCTTAGTTCCCACCTGTGAGCTGGGTGATAGCTGCTCAAGCCAGGAGGCCTCAGGTCCTCAGGCCTATGACCTCCATTGCAAAGATGGGGAAACTGAGGTCCAGGGAGGATCAGAGACTGACCTAGGGTCAGCACCAGGACAGCTGGGTGCTGGGACCAGCTCCTGATGCAGTGAGGGAGCTCTGTTGCTAGAGAGAAGCCGGGGCTGCTCAGGCAGGGCTCCCCAGGTAAAGTCTTGGGTGGGGAGTTAAGGTCTGGTCTCTGGGGGGCGGGTCACAGTCCATCGTACTGAAAATAGGGGTCAGGAGGTAGATTCGGGGTACAGCTACAGGCGACCTGACCTCCTGCCTTTGACCTCAACTCAGGGAGCTGCCTCAGATTCAAGAGGAGAAAGAAGACGAGGAGGAGGAGGACGGAGAGGAGGAGGAACCTGAGTAAGGACCCGTGCCCCTGGCTGAGGGATGGCCCGGGGAGGGGCTGCCAGGGCTTCTGGGGTCAGGGTGCTTTCTGCCACTCACGGAAGCTCCTCTCTTTCTTCCGTGCCCACTTCCGCTGGACACTGACCAGAAAGGCTGAGGCGGTGCTGGGGGACCCCACTGTGCTCATAATGACCTTGAGATTCACAGTACCTAATACTCAGCGACCACCTCCACGCCACCCACACTCACACGTACAGAGGTAGAATGCACCTCCACGGGGTGGGGATTTTTTTTTTTTTGCGGTACACGGGCCTCTCACTGTTGTGGCCCCTCCCGTTGCGGAGCACAGGCTCCGGACGCGCAGGCTCAGCGGCCATGGCTCACGGGCCCAGCCGCTCCACGGCATGTGGAATCCTCCCGGACCGGGGCACAAACCCGCGTCCCCTGCATCGGCAGGCGGACTCTCAACCACTGCGCCACCTGGGAAGCCCCGGGGTGGGGATTTTTGTCTGTTGCCTTCACTGCCATGTCTCCAGAGCCCAGAACAGTGCCTAGCACAGTAGGCACCAAATCAGTGTTGGCTGAATGCATGGAAGGATGCGCTGACCCATGCAGTGGGCGCCCAGCTCTCCCGTGTGACTAACAGAGCCAAGGCGCAGAGCTGTCTCCATCCCTCACACCCTCCCCAACAGTCGGTCCCCAGTGGCTGCCTTTGATGCCCCTTAAGGCTGCCGTGGATTCTGCTCTATCTTCCATAATGGTTGATTCTGTATCCACATCCATAAAAATTTCAACATCAAAACACACCAAAGAATTCAGTTACAGTAAGAGCTTAAAAATGGAGCTCAGAAAACGCTAAAAGTTACAATCAAGCTTGCCAAGAACTAGATCTTAATTATTCCCACCACTAAAAAGAAATGGTAATTAGGGGATGTGATAGAATGGTCATTATCGCTACAATGGCAACCGTATCATAATATACAAATGTATCAGTCAGCATGTTGTACACCTTATAAAATGTTATATGTCAAATATATTTGAATAATAAGAAAAGAAACCACTAAGAGGGAGGTGATTCTGAGCAACGTGGGCTGGACAGAAGGGCAGAGGGAGAGGTGGATGCACGTGGAGGTGATGAGCAGATGGCTGGATGCCTGAGTGGAGTTAGGGGATGAGAGGCTGGACCAGAGATGTAAAGATGGGCGTCTGATCTCACAGACGGAATGAAAGTGGGGTTGGAGGAGATGCCCGGGGAGTGAGTGTAGATGGAGGAGAGGCCAAAATGCCAGATCAGAGGTCAGGGAGATGGGGAGGAACCAGAAAGGACCAAGGAGGGGGAGGCGCCCATGGGGGGTGAGGGAAATGAGAAGGGTGTGAGGCCTGGAGGCCCAGTTGGAACGTGTCTCAAGGAGGAGGGAGTGAACTGCTGCCTCGCGAGCAGCCCGCATGTCCCAGGAAGAGTGACAGTGTAGCTTGTGGAAGGGGTGGGAGATGATCCTTCGGAGGTGGTGGGGCCAGATCGTGAAGGCCTTGAACTTGATTTCCCGGGAGCAGTGGGGAGCCGTGGAAGGTTTGTGAGCAGGGAAGTGACAGGCTGGCAGCTGCACTGTGCAGAGACCGAGGCAGGAGGAGCAGCGTGGTGGCCGTTGTACCACAGATCAGGCCAGATGATTTAACCTGTCCCCTTGCTCCATCCCCCTTGTATTATTCCCTGCCCTCTGTGGTACCCCCGGCCCATACACTTCCTCCCTGCCCCTTTGGCCATGGCCTGAGGCGAGGTATCATCACAAGTGTTGGGAGCACAAGCTTTTCTTCTCTCAGCAGAGTGACCTGGGCAAGTGGCAGGTGGGCACAGAGCTTCTGCCTCCACATCTCTAAAACGGGGTTGATAACAGCCCCTCCTGAGTGGTCAGAGGGCTGGCTGTGAGAATGGATGCGGTAGGACCTGGTGTGGAGTAAGTGCTCCATCAAAAGTCACCCATCTTCTCATCCCTACTGAGGGTCACTTTTAGTCCCAGTCAGGAAAGAGTTAAACCATGAGGCCACACAGGATTTGGGGGCTAGAAGCCTGCTTAGTGTCATCTACTTTGAGTCCGCGCTTGCCCAGTTCACCTATAATCTTTCTATCCTCAGCAGGAGGCCACACAGCTACTTGATTGCCTCCAGTGACAGGGAGCTCACAACCTCTCAAAGGCCATCCATTTCATCCATAGGCACCTCTGAGTTAGGAAATTATTTCTTCTGCCAAAACTATGGCTTCTGTAACCCAGTCCTAATTCTACCCTCCAGGCCTCTCCAGAGCCAGGATCCTCTCATTAACAGGTAACTGCCCCTCCCCTAAATGAAGACCTTAGATGCTGCCTGGCTGCATTAGTGCAGTTCTGTTTGCCCCCTGCTTTCACCTGCCTCTGTGTAGACTGCAGAGCTCTGAGCTGTTCTGCCACCAAACCCGTATGCCCAACACATAGGTCTGCAAATCCCTTTATATGTCACAGCTCCTGAGCTAAAATACCACTTGAAAGCCAGTGAGCCAACGTGCACACACACAGGCACACACACTAACTACACACGTGTTCTCTGCACAGTACACACAGACACACATATCTGCACCGCACATACACACCTGCACACAAACACAGCCACACATGCTGGGTTATGTGCACACTTATGTGTAGGCAGGGCACTTACGGCCTGATACATGCACAAGCAACACACACGGGCACACGTGTACACACTTGCACTTATCCACACTAGACACAAGTGCATACATACAGTTACCTACAAACACTGCAGGCACACACAGGCTCATACAATGTTCACCCAGAGCTTCAAACTCAGGGCACTTTGGGGCCCGGGGCCCCAGGTAGGGACAAGGGCCCTGTGGTGACAGAGCCAGTGATCCCAGGGCCAAGGCCAGAGGGTGTCAGGCGTGGGACAGGTGGGCTGGGCTGTCACTGGCTGGGGAAGGATGCTTTTGCCAGCTTTGCGGAGGCACAGGGGTTACTGACGACAACGCACAAGCCCTGGTAACGGGCAGATGGTCGCCTAGCGACCTGGTCTCTGTTGGCAACAGCTCAGCTTTTCATAGCAACGGAAGACTTTTGGGCCCCACCTGGCCTCCCTGGGGCCATTTCCGCAGAGTTCCCCCCCCCCCCCCCGCACATTCCCTCAATCTGATTAGAAGCAGGAAGGATTGGTGGCTCATCTGCCACCCGAGCCACACTGGCTCCAGAGCTGGCCTCACGGGCTCGGGGCCGGGCTCGGACTCCCCCAATCCTCCTCTGGCATGCACCGACCTGGGGCTTGGAATGAATGTCATCGCCCCCAGCTGAACTCCTGCACCACGGGCGTCCTTGTCAGCAGAGACAGAGAGACCCAAGTAGGTGGCTGCTTCTCCCTAAGGGCTCCCCTCCTTCCTTCTTTCGGGGCTGGGGGACCAGGTGACGAGTCTGCTGAAGGCAACAGTGAGGACCTTAACTTGGGGGCACAGCCTGTTTTGTGACTTGGGGGAGGACAGTGGGCTGGCCGTTGCGGCTACTCCCCACACCTTTAACTCGGAGAGCCAGGACCTCTGGGATGCCCGCCTCAGCCAGTCTGTCTGATCCTCTACTTGGAAATCCCTGGAACTTGGGAACTTTCCAGAAGTTGATGGCCCGCTGCATCTGGGCTGGTCAAGAGGGGGCCTCAGCAGGCACCAGGCAAACTGCCAACCAGGGGCAACATGATTTGGGGGTACATGGGTCCCCAAACAGCCCCTGGTGGGGCTGACAGGCCCACCGTAAGGCTTGTTACGTGTCTCCGTAGCTGGAGATGTTTGTGCAAAATGTTCCGCAATCTCTGTGGGTGGTTCACAGACCTGCAGAAGGCCGCCTCCTCTGGGATTTATAATAATAATGACAAGAACAGTCATAATAACAGCTGTCACCTGATTAGCACTTGTTTTCCGTGCCAGACGTGGTGCTAAGGCTCCTACTGCTAATCCCATTTCACAGATGAGAGAACTGAGGCTCAGAGATAACAGCCCACACATCCACGGGTGTCCTGCCAGCAAGCACAGAGCTGGGATTCTGTCCCAGGTCAGGCTGGGCTCCTAAGCGGACACCTAGTACTACAGACAAGGAAAGCTGTTTACCAGTGTTTAGAGACGGAGAACCCAGATGACACCGGACATGGGGAGGTTTTTTGACTTTTCCATGAGCTTCTCACTGGCCCTTCTGACCTCATTCAAATAAGCCAGTCTGTGCAGTACAGGCTGGATGAGTCCTACCCATTTGACAGATAAGCAAACGGAGGCTTCCCGGGGACTTGCTTTCCAGGCCGGATTCTAGAATGAGCAAGACGCCAGGAAGCCTCTGACTGGGACTGTGGGAAGTTCATTTCCTGGGCCTTTGCACTCTGAGAACCGAGGAGGCCCCTGCATCTGTTCCAGGGAAGGAGAACCCAGTCTGCCCCTCGCATCACAAGCCCATCCCACCCTTCCAGGAAGGGCCGACTTCTCTGTCAGGTGTGGAAGGCACGGTTCCTGTAATACTTTGAGAGGCCCCCAAGAACATTTTAATTTCTTTCAAAATCAGACCAAAAAATGAACTTTTAGTTGGAAGAGAATATTTTAATATATAATATTAACATATTAATCTTCATATGAATGCAGTCACAAAATGGAATTTTAAAAATATATTTATGGAGGAAGGGGCCCGTGAAGGCTGAAGTGCCCAGGCCCTGTGGAAGTCATAATATGCCCTTTTCTTTAAGAAAAGCTGTGTCTTCCTGGGCAGGGTAGAGAGTGTGACTGACACTTCAGGCCCCTCACAATGGAAATACATATGCAATGGAGAGAAATAAAGTGAGTTAGGTGCTTGAATCCTCCAAACACTCGCCTCACTCCTCCACGTCACCTGGGGCTGTGCAGACACTCAGAGGCAGGCAGTGGAGAATTAAAGACTTGGTGCTAGAGTCAGAGACACCCATCTTTTATCCAGGTTCACCTGGTACAGGCTGTGTGACCTCGGACAGGCCATCTGGCCTCTCTGAGCCTCCGATTTCTGAGCTCAAATAGGATCCGTCATAGCGGGGCTCTCGGGTTTATTTGGGTGAGGATTTGGTGAGACGCTGTGCGTTCCATGTGCTTGGCCCGGCGCCTGGCACACAGCCCTTGGGAGCTGCTGTGACAATATGATTGCTGGCTGATTCCTGCTCCCAGGCTGCTGGCTCCAAACCGACTGGGCTGTATTCCATCCCCATCTCCTCACCCACCTCAGGAGGGCTGAGACTTGGCCCTCTGGGTAAAGGATGGGGAATTCAGGTTTTCTGGGCAGCGGATGCCAAAGGGCATCCTCCATGAGCCCCTTGGCAACAGTGGTCCATGGCATGGGGTGAGGCCGTTAGGAAGCAGAATCTAATTCTAACCACAGAAATCACATTAGCCCTTGGTCCCAAGCCATCATTTTAACCCAGAGATTGCACACAGGCATCTCAGGGCCCAATTTAGTCTGGAGACAGGCTCTTTTGGATATTGACATATTAATATAGATATTAATATAGATAATACAGATGTTAATATAGATCTATTCATTTGGATTAATTATCAGCATCTAGAGATGGGGAGGTCCCCCCTTTAAAATGTGTAGTTCAGGCTCCTCTTGAAAATCAGCAGATCTGGCCACGGGACTCCCATTCCAAGCAGAGTGGGGTTGCTGACTCAGATGGGCACAGGTTCTTCTCTCCTTCCTGTAGTCTCACCCCGGCCCCCGTCACTCATGTATGCCTCTGCCTGGGCCAGGGACCGCTGAAACCTTCAGCAGTTGCAGTGTGGCTCTGATCTCATGGCATGGAAAAAACCAGGGTCTGTGTCCAAGGTTTGTGTGATGTGGGACCATTTGCTGTGTGATTTTGGCAAGGCCACTTGACCTCTCTGTGCCTCACCTTTCTCATACTCCCTGCTCTGCCTATATCCCCAAGGTTGCCTGGAGACTCTCAGAGGGGAAATGCTGGGCATAGATTTTGAACACTCTACAATGCCCTTTGGTCAGCCCCTAAAGGACAGCTCCTCAAAACCGTCCTCCGTGATTTTCTTTGCACTTGCTGTTCCCCTTTCCTGGACACTATTCCCTACCTATGCCCAGCTCGCAGGCCACCTCCTCTGGGAAGCCCTCCTTCCTAGGCAGAATTGTGCTGTGCCCTTCATAGCTACTTGCTCCAGAGGTGTGACTCAGACTGGGAACTTGTTAGCAGGATGTGAGATCTGCCACCTGCCTGTGCTGGGAGCTTCAAGAGGGCGAGGACCTATCCTTAGGCGTCTTTGTGCCCCAGCTCCTGGCACAGAGCCTGGCACTCAGCACAGTTCAGGAAACATTTAACACCCCTAACCCCAGCCCTTCCCTCTGCCCCCTCGCAGTCACAGTGTCCTGCTGGATAGCTGTCTGGTGGCGCAGGGAGGCGAGGACCAGAGTGGAGTAGGTGGAGCCGAGCGCCAGAGCGCCTCGCACCAGGTACCGAACAGCACCAGGCTGGCGGCCGGGCTACCTCAGAGGCCTGGACTGGAGTCGGCGGAAGGGGCTGGGCCTTGTCCCCTTTGCTTACAGGGGCGGGGTTTGGCTCATGAGATGCCCATGGGACAGAAGTGAGCAGGCTGGTGCGTGCTGTGAGGCCCTGCTTGTAGCAGGGGTCAGATGGTGTCAGGAAGGGCCCCGGGTGGTACGGCCATGGGTGGGAAGCAGTGGGCTTAGACTCCAGTCCTCACGTGGCTGTGTGACCCTGGGCAAGTCACCTCCCCACTCTGGGCCTCATTGGCCACCTCTGTAAAATGGGGCTAAAAACCCTTCCCTGGAGTGCTGTATACAGTCCTACGCTGTGAAGTGCGGTGCTGGGTGGAGAGTGCCACGGTGGCTGCTTCAGTTGCTTTGTCCCCACGCGCAGAGGGCTGCCCGAGAATTTCCCCTCATTATATGTGACAGGTCCAGGTGTTGGGGCCTGGGGCTCCTATGTGCACTGGACGCCCCAGAAGGTGAGTTGGAGGGTATGACCAAACGGGCTAGTCTTGGGGCCCATCCTGAGGGTAGGTCCCCCCACAGGGGCTGGGCTGGACTAGGGCTAGGACAGGGCTTGATGGTCACAGCTTCGATTTCCTCTTTATCTTTTGCAGGAGCTGCAGGAGGAGGCCGTGGCCGCCAGCTCAGGAGGTAGGCGTGTGGTGGGGTTGCATAAGAATGTCCAGGATGCTTTCAGGCTGGGGGCAGCCAGGGTACAGGGGCAAACCCTCCTCCTGTCCCTCTCAACTCGTCCCCCTGCCCCATCCCATCCTCAGGCAAAACCCATTCTGTGCATCTTAGGGCCACTTTGTCAGAGCCTGATGATGTATTTCAAAGGCCCCAGGGGAATTGCACTGAGGCCCCCCCCTGGACCCCAAGAGGCCTGGGGAAACCATACTCCCAGCCAGCCCCTCCTGCCACCCCCCTCACTGGGAACACAGCTCTCTAGGTTACTGCCCAGCGAGCATTTGGCTCAAATGTAACGTACCTGAGTGAAAACTGGGGCCAGAGCTCGCTAAGGCTGTGTCCTAGACTCTGTGTCCTCTGAGCTTTTCCTTACTGCTAAGATCCCCAGCACAATTTGATTATTTGTCACTCCCACCCCTAATCCTGAGAACTTCAGGGATGGTGGGGACAGAGCCTAGGGGAGTGAGGATGTCTGGACACTGAGCCCTGGCCTCGCAAACTTCCACAGGCCTCAAGACACGGTGGTGCTCCACCTGCCCTTTGAGGCAGACAGACCATTTTACAGATGAGAAAACTGAGGCTCCATGTGGGCAGCATTTGGCTCAGTGGTCAAGGACACAGACCTGCATTTCACTATTGGCTCCTCCCTCTTCCTCACTCTTCTGTGACCTCTCTTAACTGTGGCTCCCAAATCAAGAAAGAGGCTATAACAGTACCTACCTCACTGGGTTGTTGGGCAGAGTGGGGGTGACAATGCATCACTGGAACTGAAAGAAGAGACCATAATGGGGACCACGACAATGACGTTTGTGTCCCAGGCAGCCATTGGTGGAAATGGGACTGGACCCGCGTGTCTTAACCCCAGGTGTCCTGAGCCTGCCCCCCACCTGATCTTTGAAAAAATCCTCTGTTAACTTTAACCCAAATCTGCCAGAAACCTACTAAGTCTGCACCCCACACGGATGAACAAGACCAGGATCACCCGGTTGCAGACTCAGGTTCCGTGGGGCTGGTTCCACCCCCTTCCCCAGGTCATTTGGAAGCAGGTGGCCTGGGAACCACACTTTGAGAAACACTGAAACACAGCCCTTTGTCTGCCGCCACTCGAAAGTATGGCTCTTGAACCAGCAGCTTTGGTGTCACCTGGGAGCTGGTTAGAAATGCAGAATCCCAGGCCCCATCCCAGACCTGCTGAACCAGAATCTGCACTGTTAACAAGATCCCTGGTGATTTCTCTGCGCATTTGTGTTTGAGAGGCAATGGCCTTGAGCCCTTGTTCTCAATCATGACTGCACATTGGAATCATCTGGGGAGATTTAAAAATCCTGGGGCCAGGGCTTCCCTGGTGGCGCAGTGGTTGAGAGTCCGCCTGCCGATGCAGGGGACACGGGTTCGTGCCCCAGTCCGGGAAGATCCCACATGCCGCGGAGCGGCTGGGCCCGTGAGCCATGGCCGCTGAGCCTGCGCGTCCGGAGCCTGTGCTCAGCGACGGGAGTGGCCACAACAGTGAGAGGCCCGAGTACCGCAAAAAAAAAAAAAAAAAAAAAAAATCTTGGGGCCAGTCCTCACCCCAGACCATTAAATCAGAATCTCTGGGGATGGGCCCACGCATCAGGCATTTCCAGACCTCCCCAGGCGATTCCAATAGGCAGCCCATTTGGGGAAACAGGGACCTAGGAAAAGTTATTGCTTCTGGTTGGAAGTGAAATTAATTGAGCTCCAGGATTTCTTTGGGATGGAAAATCCTACCAGGCTAAGAACGTTTGAGTCTGTGAGCCTAAGCCTGAGGGGTTCTGGGTTCTCTGATTCTAATTTCTTTGAGTCTAAAGTATGAAATGCTACGATGGTTGGTTAGCAGAGAAAGCTCCAGAACTGGGGCGCTCAGGGCTGGCTCTCAGAGCTGTTGGGTGGACGAGCCGCATGACTGGTGATGCTCTTGACACTGAACTCCAGGGACAAGGGTGACGCTCCAGACTTTGGGTGCAGCTGCTGCGAGCGCAGGTGGGCACCGGGCTGGTCTGTGGTGGCGCTGGTGGGGAAGAGCCCCACCTACCCTGCCTCTCCCAACTCTGTGCTCCTCATTGCAGTCCCCAGGGTCCCGCCTCTGCCTGAGATCCCCTGCCCCTAGCACCATGGCTAAACCAGGCCGGGACGTGGAGCTGAATCGCCTGGTCCAGGACCAGCCACCTGGCCAAGTGACCCCTGGGCTTACTCCCCCAAACCTGGTGGAGCACCTCCCCAATGTGCCCAGTCACCACCCCCCGATCACCCGCACCCCTGTCCTCATCTCCCGGAGGACAGCCTTGTCCAACTCCAGCTTCGCCAAGGAGACCAGGAGCTCCATCGGTCGCCTAGGTAGCGTGAAATTGACCACCCAGCGCGCTGGTGTCTGTGGTGTGCTTCTGCATGGCTTGGGCTGTTTCCTGCATGGGTGCCATGGTCTTGGCGTGGGACCACTATTTGGGCTCATGGAACACCACCCCTTCTTCCTCTGCTGACCAGTGCCTTCATCTTGCTTTGTGGTGACTTGAAGGGTATTAGTCCCCTTCTCTCTGTGCCTAAAATTCCACAATGAGCAATTCATTTCTTTGGGTTAAACACGGCTTTTTGCAGATCATCAATTTTTATACAGGTAGTCACTCATACCCGAGTTTAAACAAGTCACTCAGATCTCCAGGCCAAGAGGCTTGGGGCAGGGAGCTGGGTGGGGGAAGAGAATAATCAGAGGGGAATGAACCAGAAGAGGAATGTGGAGGTCCGTTGCAGACAGAATCTACCGACCTTGAGAGTTGGCTGGGAGCTAGACTTTCTGAGGACTGTTGTTATCTGCTCAGCAAATTCCCTTTCAGGAAAGGGGAGGCCCCCAGGTGCTGACAGGCAGACCCAGAGGAGGCGTCCTCAGGGGCCAGTGCAGAGAGAGAGCCTGTCTGGATCCATTTAATTGTGACAAGATCCCCGCAGTGGCCTTCGGAAAGTGCTGGGGGACATACTGGTGCCTCTGGGCTAACCCCTGTCACTTTCTGCCTTGACTCAAACCAGACCTGCCATTTTCCCTTTAATTTGTTTCTTTGTTTTTGGATTACACTGGGCAAGTTTGCCTCTGAGATTCACAGGCAGGTCGAGCTGAACATTTCACAAGAAGAGATCCACTCTCGTCCTCTCCCTCCTCCTGGCCTGGGGTGGGCACAGAGTTGGGGCAAGGTGGCACGTGATCAACCCCATGACAGGGGATGGCACGCCAGGCTCAGTGTTCCGGGTAGGACCTAAATCTCCTCACTCCAAAGGGTCTTCCACGCCCTCTACCCTTATATCGCGGCTCGAGTTTTGTGCACTCTGTACCAACTCTGCGTTTATTTACTTACCATCTTTCTTTCAGTGGATTCACTTTTTTCATGTAATTGAGTGTATTTAAACAGGAAGCTTTACATTATAATTCAAATGGAAAACCAGCATGGCCTGCCATAAATATAGAGAAGGCATAAACAGAAATAACCACAGAGGTATGGAGAACAATGCAGAGTCGGTAGTTTCTAGTGAGGTGCGTGGCCTGCTGAAGGCTCATAGCTGAGTCTGCTCTCCCAGCTGCAAAGGGGCATTCAGACGTGTCAGAGAGGTGTTAAGGCCATAGCAGCACTAACCTGAGGCTTTCTCTCTGCCTTCTCAGGATCCAGACAGAACCGGACAGGGAGAAATGGTTCCGTTCTGTCATCCTTTGCCTTGGCTATGCCATCTAAAGTCATCGTGTGCCTTCTCTGGTCCCTGGGAGCCCCACACTTTGAGAAATAGTCCCAGTGACACATTGGGACAGTGGGTGGAACCGGCTGTCATTGACACATGATGATTTTATTTTATTTACTGATGAATAGGCAAGGATGTTTACTGCAGCACTGTTTAAATAGTCATTAATACAGACTATTTATAAAATGACTCTATTAGCCATTAAAAATAAAACAAGTAGAGAAATAGAAAATATTGTCAGTCAAAAAAATCTTTCAGATAATTAAAAGATTTAAAAAACAGGGATTTCTATAAGGCTTGGTATTGGCCACGGTAGTGGTCGAATTTACAACACAGATGAATAGAGAGATGTAAATCAAGGCCTTCTTCCCCAGACTTGGTTCTAAAACATTTACTATCTAGGATCAAGAGCAAGGTCCTTCGGTGATAGTTTGCGGGTCTTATATATGGTTTCTACCTACGCCCAATCTAAACAGTAGGACACACGATGATCTTAGATGCTGCAGACAAGGCGGTGACAGCATGTAGTGAGAACATTATTCCCATTTCAGTGGTGCTGCTTGGCACCTCTCAGCCGAGGTTTCTTTTTTTTTAATTTTTTTATTTTTTAATTTTTTTTTTTGCGGTATGCGGGCCTCTCACTGCTGTGGCCTCTCCGTTGCGGAGCACAGGCTCCGGTTGCGCAGGCTCAGCGGCCATGGCTCACGGGCCCAGCCGCTCCGCGGCATGTGGGATCTTCCCGGAGCGGGGCATGAACCCGTGTCCCCTGCATCGGCAGGCGGACTCTCAACCACTGCGCCACCAGGGAAGCCCCCAAGGTTTCATTTTGACAGAGGCCTCTACGTATGTTGGTCACCAACCTCAGGATGGGAGAAGAGTTTCAGCTCTGGAGCCAGGCTGCCTGGGTCCAAATCTGGGCTCTGCTGAAAGTTTCTTAATCTCTCTGTGCTTCGGTTTCCTTCTCCACAAAATGGGGACAATGGTAACAGGGACCTCATAGAGTGGCCGGGAACGATGAAGGAGTTTATATATATAAAGCGCTTAGAGTTTAGTGAAATTAATGCCTAGCAGGCATATAGGAAGTGCTTAACAGTAAATATTGTTATTCTCTAAACCAATTTAAGCATAAGATATTCTTTATATTCGGAATTATAGTATTCTTATTCTATAAATCAGTATAATATAAACGAATATAATTTCTACTTTGAGTTTCTGCTCTGCCAAGCTGGCAGGAAATGAAACATCAGGCTTAGGAGTTCCCCGCCCTCCCCTGGGAGTGATTGAGTTCATAGGGTCTTGTGCAGGGCGAGGCAGGGGGTAAGGGGACCACCTTCTCCTTCCCAGGTTCCGTGAGACAGCTTCATGGATGCTGAGACCAGGGTGTTTTTTTTGCTGCCTGGGGGCCATGCTGGGGGCACCCCAGGGCCCTGAGCATTTTTGAGAAGCTGCCCTTGTCCTGGCTGCCTCCACGCCCCTAGCCCACCTCCAGCTCACCTCTCTCAAGGTCTTCAGGGAAGCAGGGGGAAGTCCCCGCTGCACCGTGTCTCTCTCCTGTGAGGCCCTGAAGAGGTAAAATTGTCACTCTATGCAAAAACATGATACTATATATAGAAAATCCTAAGGACTCCATGCAAAAACCACTAGATCTAATAAATGAGTTCAGCAAAGTAGCAGGATACAGGATAAACATTCAAAAATCGGTTGCATTTCTTTACACTAACAATGATATATCAGAAAGGGAATGTAAAAAAAGAATACCTTTTAAAACAGCACCAGAAAAAATAAAATACCTAGGAATAAACCTGACCAAGGAGGTGAAAGACTTATACACTGAAAACTATGAAACATTAATAAAGGAAATTAAAGAGGATTCAAAGAAATGGAAAGATATCCCATGCTCTTGGATTGGAAGAATTAATATTGTTAAAACGACAATACTACCCAAAGCAATCTACAGATTCAATATGATCCCCATCAAAATACCCAAGACGTTTTTCACAGAACTAGAACAAATAATCAAAAAATTTATATGGAACCATAAAAGACCCAGAATTGCCAAAGCAATCCTGAGGAAAAAAAGCAAAGCAGGAGGCATAACTCTCCCAGACTTCAGACAATACTACAAAGCTACCGTAATCAAAACAGCATCGTACTGGTACAAAAACATACATACGGATCAATGGAACAGAATAGAGAACCCAGAAATAAACCCACACACCTACAGTCAATTAATCTTTGACAAAGGAGGCAAGAATATAAAATGGGGAAAAGACAGTCTCTTCAGAAAGTGGTGCTGGGAAAGTTGGACAGCTGCATGTAAATCAATGAAGTAGAACACACCCTCATAGCATACACAACAATAAACTCAAAATGGCTTAAAGACTCAAACATAACACATGACACCATAAAACTCCAAGAAGAGAACATAGGCAAAACATTCTCTGACATAAATAGTACCAATGTTTTCCTAGGTCAGTCTCCCAAGGCAATAGAAATAAAAGCAAAAATAAACAAATGGGACCTAATCAAGCTTTCAAGCTTTTGCACAGCAAAGGAAACCATTAAAAACAAAAACAAAAAAAAGACAACCTAGGGAATGGGAGAAAATATTTGCAAATGATGTGACAGACAAGGGCTTAATCTCCAAAATATACAAACAGCTCATACAACTCAACACAATAACAAAACAACCCAATTGAAAAATGGGCAGAAGACGTTAATAGACATTTCTCCAAAGAAGGCATAGAGGCGGCCAACAGACACATGAAAAGATGCTCAACATCACTAATTATTAGAGAAATGCAAATCAAAACTGCATTGAAGTACCACCTCACACTGGTCAGAATGGCTATCATTAAAAAGTCTACAAATAACAGATGCTGGAGAGGGTGTGGAGAAAAGGGAACCCTCCTATACTGTTGGTGGGAATGTAAATTGGTGCAGCCACTATGGAGAACAGTATGGAGGTTCCTCAGAAAACTAGAACTAGAGTTGCCATATGATCCAGCAATCCCACTCCTAGGCATATACCCAGACAACAATATAATTCAGAAAGACACATGCACACCTATGTTCATAGCAGCACTATTCACAATAGCCAAGATATGAAAACAACCTACATGTCCATTGACAGAAGAATGGATAAAGAAGATGTGGTGCATATATACAATGGAATACTACTCAGCCATAAAAAAGAATGAAATAAGGCCATTTGCAGCAACATGGATGCAACTAGAGATTATCACACCAAGTGAAGTAAGTCAGAAAGAGAAAGACAAATACCATATGATACCACTTACATGTGGAATCTAAATATGGCACAAATGAACCTATCTACAAGACAGAAACAGACTCAGACATAGAAAGCAGACTGGTGGTTGCCAAAGGGGAGGGGGTGGGGAGGGAAGGACTGGGAGTTTGGGATTAGCAGAGGTAAACTATTATACATAGGATGGATAAACAACAAGGTCCTACTGTAGAGCACAGGGAACTATATCCAATATCCTGTGACAAACCATAATAGAAAAGAATATTAAAAAAAGGAATATTGATATGTGTATAACTGAGTCATTTTGCTGTACAGCAGAGATTGACACAACATGGTAAATCAAATATAAAAAGAGTGTGAGGCCCTTTAGCCCCGTGTCTCATGCCCCCACAGGCCTGGGAAAGCCTTGTCACTCCTACCTTGGGATGGGGAAACTGAGGCCCAGAGAGGGGAAGCAGCTGAGCCAGGCCGCACCAGGCGAGGCCCTAGGACGTGGCACCCCCAGGCTCCCCGTGCTCTATCTGAGTGATGCACCCCCATCACCCACTCCAGGGCCTTGATGCTCCTCCAGGCCCAGGGAAACCAGGCTGGGTTTTAGAGAGCTGGGCTCCAGGCTGTGTCCAGGAGCTCCTGTGGCTTCTGTGGCATCGTGGCTTCTTCTGTGGCTCCTGGGTTAGTGGCTGGCATGGGCGTGGCTGTCAGAGGGCCCTGGGCTCTGCATCGTTGTGCCCGCTGCATGGATCTCTCCTGTGGGCCCTGTTGGGAGGCAAGGCTTCCAGAGGCCCCTCCACACACGCTTTCTGTGGCTTCCCTGTAGAACACAGCAAGGCCCTGGGACCTGGCTTCTCTCTGACACTGTGCCTCCTTCCTCTCCCCAGTACCTGCCACGGAAGAGCACCCAGAATTGCAGGTGGAAGACGCTGATGCTGACAGCCAGCCCCTCAACGAGGAGGAGAATCCACCCTCTCCCACGGAAGAGCCCCCGGAAGTGCAGGTGGAAGACGCTGATACTGACAGCCAGCCCCTCAACGAGGAGAAGAATCCACCCTCTCCCACGGAAGAGCCCCCGGAAGTGCAGGTGGAAGACGCTGATGCTGACAGCCAGCCCCTCAACGAGGAGGAGAATCCACCCTCTCCCACGGAAGAGCCCCCGGAAGTGCAGGTGGAAGACGCTGATGCCGACAGCCAGCCCCTCAACGAGGAGGAGAATCCACCCTCTCCCGTGCCGCTGCCCCCGTCTCCTGCCAAATGCGGCACACTCGGGGTCCCAGGATCAGCCACAGGGAGCCTCAGGTCACCTTTTATGCTTCTCTTGGGCTTTTCATAGCACAGTGCCACCTGTGCATTTGGCATTTGAGGACACTGGGGCCAGAGAGGGGAAGAAGCTGGCCCAAGTCACTCAGCAAGTTGCTGTCAGCGCTGGGACTATGGCCCCACCATTTTCCGTTCTCCTAATTTCTGGCTTCAGGCTCTATAGAAAGAGCTCTCTGAGGGAGCCCTGTCCAGAATACCCTCAATTGTACATTTGAAGGGGGTAAAAAATGTGACAGGGCTAATTTTATTGTTAAATAATACAATGGACATACCAAAGAACACTAGATATAATAACCATCCCTAACCCCACCACTCTAGGTGGTACTTTTATTTTTCTGCCTTCTCTTCCATACCTTGTCCGTGGGCCCATGCTTTTGAGTGGTTTTAGTTGAAGGAGTGATTGGATCATATCTCATTTGAGACCACATCTTATTTATTGAGCCCTTTTCCGTATTGCTAGTCTGTCTCCTTAACACTCATTGTGATGCTGTGTTGACATCCTCCAGCTCCGTGTGCCAGGATAGACATAACAATCCTCTGTGGTTGAATACTGTCCACAGTGGTGCTACAAATATCTCTTTGGTCTTCTGCCCTCTGTCCTTGGGCTCCTTTCTCGAGAGTGGGTTTTCTGGTCAGGGTTGCGTGTGTTTTTGTGCCCCTCGAGATAGGTTAGTTGCTGCATGGTTAGAGTTGGTTTTGGACAATCTGAGCCAGGTAACTGAGAGAGGGCCTGCAGAGAGCTGTAGGTAGTCTGTGAAGTGCAGTGCAGTGCTGTGTGAATGGTCAATTAAGCTAAAGGGGAGCTGCCAGTGCATCTCCTTTGCTGGCTAGATTGAGGGATGGTTCTTTTTTCTTGATTAATTCTTGCTTTTATCCATGAACCCTTGAGTAATTTCTCAGCTGAGGTCAGAAGACTGCCAAAACAGAGATGGTTGGACGTAGCAAACAGAAGGCTCCTGGATTTTGATGTGGAGAAAAGAGTCATGATCTCACCCAGCCTTGGAACACAGCTCACAGACACATCAGTCCTCACGTTTAATTCACTGAATCATGCACAAAGTACAGAGAGCAGAAGACAGGGCACCACCATAATTGTAGACATCTGGTCTACCGCCCTCTGTTCCCTTTATAAGGGTAGGGAAACTGTACAGGCTGGGTTAGAGGTGGATATTCGGGAGGAGGGAGGGGACTAAGATCACTTGGGACAAGAATCAAAGCCTCCTGCCTTTTGCTTATGAGCTGGGTCTGTGAGGCTCCTCTTATTATCATTCATTCATTCATTTGCAAACATTTACTGAACATCTTTACGTGCCAGGCTCTGCTCTAGGTGCAGTGGTTGCATCAGGGAGAAGCCTGAGAGGGGCCTGCCCTCTTGGAGCTGACATTCCAGTGGGGCCGAGATAGACAATGAACAAGTAATCACACAAGGTTTTTCCAGAGAGTGCTAAGGAGAATGTGACTGTGAGAAACTGGGACGCCTCAGCCTGAGCTTGGCGCCAAGAGGGAATTCTGATGCCTGACATGAGAGGCCAGTGCAGCTGCCTGTGGCCCGGGATGGAATGAGCACTGGGGGCAACTGATGGGAACAGAAAAGCCACCAAAACAGAGGGGCACACGGGCAAGGCCCTTCTCACAGTGCAATGCTGTGGTTTGGAGTGAATCCCGAACATCCCCTGTCTACGAGGATTATGAAAATTCAACAAGCTACTGTATGTGAGGTGCTCAGCACAGGGCCAGGCACTGGGCGGTGCTGGAGGAGCATAGCTGCTGATTTAGTTCCACACTCTTGATTCTCTCCAGGCCCGGAGAGGGCACTGGGCTGGGAGCAAGAGGCCTGAGTTTAAGTCCCAGTTGTGAGATTTTTGCCCCAGTCTTCTTGTTTGCAGGCATCCTTTTAATTAGAGCGTAAAAGAGGTGAACCCATGAGTTTTGCCATTCTAGGCGAGTTGGCGGAAGGTAATAGGGTGGTTTCAGAGCCTTGTGGAATAAAGCAAGTGCTGCACATCCCTCTGACTGTATCCCTTTACGAGCCCTAATGATGGAGTCCTGAGTCACAGTGGTTGAGTATGGGAAGAGTACCAAGTGGATTCAAATCTAGACACCAGCAGCTGAGACACCAGTGATTCCAAATGCAGCACTCTGTGGCAGACTTGGACTGAATGATGGGGACCTGGACATAATTTAGCCTTCATTCTTCAGATAGGGAAGCGGGAACTCCAGGAGGGCATGGGCTTTCCCCAGGTCACACCATGAGCTGGAAAACAGACTTCATGGCCCGTGGGTGTCAGCTTTTCCAGCCAGGGGCACATCTGCAAAGGGAGAGAAGCTGAGCTTCCAGGAGAGTTAATAAGATGGAATGTGAGCCCTCACACCTTCTCAGTACCTGGAAGGGTGGTGTGATGGAGAAGGGGACGGGGTGGACTGGGAAGGGCAGTGCCCTCAGACTGGGAGGTGGAAGGGAGAAGGATGTTTAAACTG
This sequence comes from Grampus griseus, assembly GCF_964374135.1. NCBI lineage: Eukaryota > Metazoa > Chordata > Mammalia > Artiodactyla > Delphinidae > Grampus > Grampus griseus. Next base: position 31,731,583 of record NC_139013.1, on the reverse strand, counting down.
AGACCCGACTGAGGGACAAGCACCTCACTGAATTGGGTAGGTTTAGTCCCATTTTATAGAGGGGGAAAACTGAGGCAGCTCAGAGGGTTTGAGTAACTTGCCAAGGTCACACACTGGGAAGAAGCAGGGCTGGGGTGCAAATTCGGGTTTGCCCGATCCCAAGTCAGTGCTGTTACTTTTATGCTAGGCCATTGAATGGATGCAGAGACCGAGATCCAGAGGTTGGATGTGTCCCCTCTTCTCTTTTTTGTTTCCCTGCAGGCAAGCGAGGACCCTTTGGCAGCACCATCCTCTGTCCCCACCTCCCCCCCAGGATTCGCTCTGGGTGATCTGCAGGGCTCAAAGTTGGTTCACCCCCTCGCGGCCCCTGCCTCCCTGAAGGCCCCTCCCTTCCATGTCTGTGCTCTTGCAGGAAGAGGCTGTGCTCCCAAGATGATGAGGCTGAAGAGCTGTCACCGGCTGTATCGCCCGTGGTCGCTTGTTCGGACCCCACCAGCCCGCAGGGCACTGAGTAAGTGGGGGCCACCTCTGGGGTCTCAGGGAACCAGAAGTCTGGGTGGGGATGGGCAAGCAAAGGGAGGTGAGTTGAGGGGAGAATGGATGTTTTTAGAACCTTCCACCCCAAGGCAGACTGTGCCCGTGGCTTCCCGGCAGTAAGAGAGGGCCGGGTCTCCTGCCCAGGCTGCTTCTGACCAGCCCAGAAATTCTGAAAAATCTGGTCAGCAGAATGGGCTCAAGCTCTGGGCCCAGCTGTGTCCAGAACCACAGAGAGTGGGCCCTGGGGAATCCACATCTTTATAAGCTCCCCAGGTGATTCTGATGCAACTGGTCTGTGGAACAATGTTTAGAGGCAACTACGAGGGCATCGGGACCTGTGTCTCTGACATCGAAGTGTCACAAGGGCTGGGCCAGTGGGAGGTGTTTTCCTGAAGAGTCTACGTAGGCTGGTGACAGTGAATACCCCAGCCCTGGGCTCTGGCCTGGGATCCTCACCTCCTCTCCAGCCATTGCTTCTGGAGTGACCTTAGGAGACAATATACTTTCCTTCCAGTCCTTTTTTCTGTCCATAATTTTGTGGAGTTTATGCTTAACAGTATTGTGGAAAGTTCAGAAAAGCAAAAGAAGCAGGAAAAAACCCAAACCTCACGTATAGTCCAGTGATCCATTTTAGCATACAGTGGAGTCACATCTTATGCAGTAGGGTAGGGGTAGGGGTAGGGTTTACTATCAGAAAATAAGCCAGAAATCAGGTATAATAATAAAAACTACCTTTGAAAACTCTTAAGGTGGTCAGCATGGAACCCCATGTATTACCTGAGTAGGTTAAGAGGCTATAACAAATAGACCTCAGTGATTCAGTGGCTTAAGGAAGAAGACGTCTCATATGTCACAGTTGTGTCACTGGTGGTGTGTTTCAGGTCAGTGGAAGGCTCTGCCCCCTGCAGTCATTTAGGGCCCCAGCCAACAGTGGCTCTGCCACCTTTGTGTGGCTTTCAAGACCCTGCTGGTCACCACTAGAAAGGGGGAGTGCCAGGACGCTCTTCCACAAGGAGGCCCGGAATTGCACTAGCATGTCCACCCGTGAGAGCTCGCACGGCCACACCTGGGCAATGTAGTCGCTGGCTGCGTGGTGACCCCTCCCTGCAGGAGGGAGTGGGTGTGGGTGAGCAGCTCGTGTCTCCTCTGCCCCCCAGCACTATCTCTCATTATGACCCCCCCACTGATTTTCTCCAGCTAGCTCCCTCAACTGACACAAGAAGAGTAGTTGGCTTGAGTTTCAGTGCCTCAATGTATGAAAAAAAACAGTAGATCTGTAAACATTAGTGTTACCCTCAGCTCAGCAAGAAGATCACAGGCTACTCAGAGGAGAACATAGAACATAGGCTGGTTCACACGGCCGCCCGTCTCAACTCACCCAGGGCTCTTGACACACGCTGAGCGGAAGACTCTCATTCATTCTCTCTGTCTGTGTCTGTCTCTCCCTTGCTGCAAGTTCATGCAGTTTAAATTCCTATAAACTAAAAGAATATGTAATGTATCTGCACTGTTTTTAAGATTTATTTATTTATTTAGGCTGCGCTGTGCAGCTTCTAGGATCTTAGTTCCCTGACCAGGGATCGAACCTGGGCCCTCGGCAGTGAGAGCACAGAGTCCTAACCACCAGACAGCCAGGGAATTCCCTGCACTGTTTTTTCCATCAGTTATTTCCTAAGCCTAAAAAAGTAGCCCCTGTCCCCTCTCTGATCTGTCCTGTATCTCATGTGAACCCCAAACTGAGACTAACAGCCCTGAACTGAGTTCCAGAGTTTCCCCCTGAATCACAAGTGGAATCCGAGTGTTTTTGGAATTGCCCATCTGAATCAGAGCATTCGTGGTACATTTTCTGAAAGCTGGGCACCCGGGTGTTTTTCCTCCCAGGAGATATTAAGGTGGGTTTAATGTTTTGATGTCAGAAGAAGACTGGGCCAGGATTTACCCCCTAAGGCCAGGTGGGATATAGATTCAGCTCTTGCCCGGTGGCGCAGGGGTCCCTCCCCACGCAGCCCGCTCAGCTCTGGGTGGTGTTCCCTCAGTGACCAGGACCGCGCAGCCTCCACAGACAGCCAGACCAGTGCCCTCATCAACAACCGGCTCCAGGAGCTGGTGAAGCTTTTCAAGGAGCGGACGGAGAAGGTGAAGGAGAAGCTCATCGACCCTGATGCCACCTCTGATGAAGAGAGCCCCAAGCCCTGTGAGTCCAGAGCTGGGGCTGGGCCACCTGACCAGGGGTGGGGTGGGGCCCCTTAAGGCCCCTGTCAATTCTTGGGGAAGGTGGCCCCAAGGAAACGGTTGGGGTGCTTGAGAGAAGCCCAGATCTCCATTCTCTGGAATTTGAGGTCCTTTATGTACAGGTTTAGCTACGTGTCCAGGGGAGGAAAGAATGTCAAAGTTCTGACCAGTGATCCAGTTGTACTTGGCTCTCCCTCCCACAGGGCAAGTTCCCTTGTTGACCCCCTGCCCCTTTCCCGCTGGCGGGCAGGTGGTCCACCCTGGGATGTATCTCATGGTCTTGCACTTAGATGGTGTCCATAACCCACTCTGGAACTACACAGTCTTATTTTTCAGAGGCCTCCACTGCAATATTCTTATGGGGTTACCTGAAAGTTTCCTGCTTTCAAAGTGCCAGGAGGAAATAAGAACCATGCTGTCTTGCCAGGGAGGTTTTCTAGGTCTTTTCAAAGGAGGGTTGTGCCTTAGAACTCATGGTGCCAACAGTGGACCTAGCAGAGCCTGACTTCATACTCCTAAAGCTGGAAACATAGCCATATTAAACCTGTAAGAACCAATTTCTAGGTCACCAACAACATCACCATAGATGCACAGGAAAACTGTGATCCCATCTGGTGTCTTGTTTTAGAGATGAGACAGCTGAGATTTCTGCTCTGAAAAACCTAGAACAATGTTTTCCTGATTTCTGGCCCTGGGTGGTGGAAGTTCTGGGTACCAATGCCCCTAGCCGTCCAGAGAAACCAAGGGGTGCAAGCACAGACACACAAGCACACACTCAACTGAAACATCCGGCTTGCCCAGAAACACCTCATTTTAGTCAGTTCCTGAGAAGCGGTCCCAGACTGGTAGCTGTAAGAGTTCGGAGCAGGTGCCCAGGTTGCTATTAAGGAAGATCTTTGTGGTTTGCTGCAGGAGAGCACCCAGAGCTTGTAGCAGGTTATGGGATGGTGCCAGGGTCCCCTCAGCTTCAGTTCCAGAGTCTGCAGTTGGGAGCCTTCTCTTTTTTGTGTTTTCATTAATTAATTAATTTTTGGCTATGTTGGGTCTTTGTTGCTGCGTGCGGGCTTTCTCTAGGGTAGGGGTAGGGGTAGGTAGGTAGCAGGGGCTACCCTCCGTTGCAGTGTGCGGGCTTCTCATTACGGTGACTTCTCTTGTTGCGGAGCACGGGCTCCAGGTGCATGGGTTTCAGTAGTTGTGGCGCACGGGCTTCAGTAGTTGTGGTTCGCGGGCTTCAGTAGTTGTGGCACACAGGCTTAGTTGCTCCGCAGTGTGTGGGATCTTCCCGGACCGGGGCTCGAACCCGTGTCCCCTGCACTGGCAGGTGGATTCTTAACCACTGCGCCACCAGGGAAGTCCTGCGAGCCTTCTCTTTGCATCCTCTACCCGAGCCTCAGGGCTGGGTCAGAGGGTCACAGTGTCATCCCATAGCCCCAGCCAAGAAAGCCCCAGAGCCGGCCCTGGATGTGAAGCCAGCTGAATCGGGGCAGGTGGAGGAGGAACACTATTGTGAAATGCTCTGCTGCAAGTTCAAACGCCGCCCCTGGAAGAAGTACCAGTTTCCCCAGAGCATCGACCCGACGACCAGTGAGTCCTGGGAAGGCGGTGGGCGTTGCCACATGTCACATGAGAGGGCAGGAGAATGGGAGGGGGTGGGGGCAGTGCAAGGGCGGGCCCCAAACAAAGTCCCTGAACTAGGACCATAAGATCATACCCATCTTAACAGACAAGCAAACTAAGGTACAGAGAAGTTAACTGGCCTAAAGACACAACTAGTCAGTGGCAGACTCAGGACTCCTGACTCTTGGCCAAGTCTTTTTTCTACTCTGCTCTTCCTGGCTCCTTCCCAGAGCTGCTGCTCTGAGCAGAAAAGGGGAAAAGTTCTTCCAACATCTAAAGTGAAGTCCCTCTCACTTGCCTTTTAGCCCATTTTGTATTCTTCAGGAATAACGACACTTCATATGTGCACAGCACTTCACAGTTTACAAAGGAGCGCCCTGCCTTTTTTCTCTGACTTCTCCTTATGACTTCTCTGAGGAGGACAGAACAGGTGCCAGAGAGGGACTTTCTTAAGGACACATAAGAAGTCACTTGGGGGGCAGGACTTCAACCCTGGTGTCCATTGGTCCTTTAAAATGCCCAGGTGGAGGGAATTCCCTGGTGGTCCAGTGGTTAGGACTCTGTGCTTCTCCTACAGGGGGCATGGGTTTGATCGCCGGTCGGGGAACTAAGATCCCACACGCTGCCCAGCATGGTCAAAAAAATTAAAAACAAAAATAAATGATAAAATGCCCAGGTGACCTACAGTATCCATCCATCCATCCATGCACTTGTCCATCTGTGTATCCATCTGTCCATCTTCTATGCATTATTTACTGTTGTGTATTTACAAAGGCAGGAAATACATTTTTGGAAAAAATTCAACAAGAATGAGAGCAGAAGTGTTTTCTGGTTAACTGTCTATTAACTAGTAATGACCCCATATCCCATATCCCCTACTCAGAGTACTCAATTTGTTAGGGCCTAGCCGTGATTTATTTTTATATCAAAGATAGTTTTACATGCCCCACCCCCGAAATTACAGAAGGGCCGCATATAGGGCTTGTAGGAAAGTACAGACAGACAAGTGGGGAGCAGAAAGTCCCACCCTCATCCCGTGGCGAGGAGCCCTTCTCTGGCTGACGTTCTAGCATTTTCCTGGCCCCTCCCACCCCTGCAGACCTGATGTACATCGTGTGGCTGTTCTTCGTGGTGCTGGCCTGGAACTGGAACTGTTGGCTGATTCCCGTGCGCTGGGCCTTCCCCTACCAGATGCCGGACAACATCCACCTCTGGCTGCTGGTGGATTACCTGTGTGACCTCATCTACCTCCTGGACATCACCGTGTTCCAGCTGCGTCTGCAGTTTGTCAGAGGCGGGGACATCATTGTGAGTCACAGACAGGTGTGGGGGGGTGGCTGGGAGCAGACCCTGCAGCCAGAGCATTCGTGGGGCTGACCCCTGACGCTGGGAGGGACCAGAAGCTAATGAACAAGGAAATCTCAGGACGTCCACCCATGCTTATTCAACAGCGTCATTGCTTGTTTCACACATCTTTGATACGTTCAAATTACACACATCAAGTCTTGCTCATGGGTGAAATGGTTCCTGGACCACCTGAGGCAATGAGAGATGAAGAAGTGGCCTAGAGATTGACCTTTAGAACAGGCAGACCTGGTTCAAATCTCGGCTCAACCAGGACAACTGTATCACCTCTTGGAGCCTCAGTTTCCTCATCTATAAAATGGGGATAGTAATCGCTCCCACCTCATACCATTGCTGTGAGGATCTATGGAGGTGATGTATGCAGAATGCTCAGCACAGGTATCTGCTGACAATCAACATTTCCTGCCGCACTACCCAGACCAGTTTGGGAGCCTGTGTTCTGGTGCACTTATTAGGGAGAAAACCTAAGTCCTGATTGTGACTTGGCAGAGTTCCCATCTCCCTGTGCATGTCACTTTTCAAAATCCCATGCTGGCAGAGCCTGCTCCACTGTGTGCAGACAAGTTGAGTTTGACCCTCTAAAACAATTTAGAGGAAAGAGAACTCCCTGAGCAACCTCTTTCCTGATCTGATCAGAGCAGTGGCCAGCTCCTCAGTGAATAAGGTTACAAATGGTCCAGGTAAGAGAGAATAAGCTCAATGTCCCTGCTTTCCATCCAGGAAGTTGGAATTGAGCTGAGTGCCCTTGGACAACTTCCCCCCTCACCCACCATGCCTCCCCCAGGAGCTCGACCCTCCCTATCTGTAGACTGTGAGGCTTTCATCGAAGCTCTGCTGGTCCCTTCCGCTACACATCCATGGGGCTGTTACTTCAATAGGAAGGTGGAGGTTGTGCGGGGATTTCCATCGCTGCTCCCGTGGGGTCAGGGATTAAGCTCTCAGGCCATTTCACAGTCAGTATTCCATTTTATTCCAGACAGACAAAAAGGAGATGCGCAACAATTATCTGAAATCTCAGCGCTTTAAGGTGTGTGCCAGGGATCTTGGGAGGTGGTGTCTCTGGGGTCCTTGGCTGCTTTGGGGCCAACGTGACGTGGTTCCTGCCAGGACCAGCACGGGCTGGAGCTCGTTGGTAGGATGCCTCCTGCCCTAATTTTAGCCCCTCCAGGGGCATTCTGGCCTCACCTTTCCAGGTGGAGGAAAGGTGGAGACCCCTGCCACTCACCCCAGCCCACAACCCTGGGAGTTATATACTATTTTATGCACTGTGGTGTCCTGCTGGGATTTCAGATGGATATGCTCTGCCTCTTGCCCTTGGACTTTCTCTACTTGAAATTCGGTGTGAATCCCCTCCTGCGCTTGCCCCGCTGTTTGAAGGTAAGACCATCCAAGGCCTTCAGCTCCTCCGTGCTCTGCACCTGCAGTGGCAGCTTAATGTCTGGCCTGAGCAGCACTGGGGAGCAGGAGGCATCTGGGAAGGGTGGCCCCGAGGGGAGATGGGAAATTCCTTACAATTGTTAGCGCTTCTTATTTGTGCTGTGTGTTACATATTGTTCTGGAGGCTTTACAAGTGCCTACTTCTCAACAGCATGAGATGAGTGTTGTTAGTACCAGAATTTCACAAATGAGATGCCTGAGGCACAGAGAGGTTAAGTAACTTGCCCAAGGTCACACAGGTAGGAAGGAGTAGAGTCTGGATTTGAACCCAGGCAGCCTGTTTCCACTGTCTATGCTTTCAGTTACTATAGAGATTCAACAGAGAGACTTCTGCTTTATGATGGTCTTCATCTAAAAGATGGAGAAGCAGAGGCTTGGAAAGCTTGGGTGACTTGCCCAAGGTCACAGGAACCAGGAAGTGCCCAGGATGGATTTGAACATGCAGCCCGACACCTGTTTCATCATTAGTTGTTGTCATTACAGTGTCACTACAACCATTCCTCTTGTCACCGGGGCAGAGCCAATGTCTCAGAGAGGGTGACACAGTGTAGAGTAGAGACCTGGCAACATCCTTTAATGTGACCAGAGTGGACAGCTAGTCAGAGCACTCAGGATCCCCCAAATGGATTTTTCTGGCAGACCAAGTAAATTCATCTTTCTCCTTACATAATACCTGATGCTTCTTCCCCAAAATGGTAATGAGGGAATTTACAAAAGAGGAAAACACAATAACCTTAATAACTTGGAGAAATAGGGCAGAGAAAAGCTGGAAGAATGCAAGTACCTCGATGAAAAGAAAGCATATCTGGAATGGAGCATGAAAGCTGCTTCTGAGCTTCCTGGCTGCCCAGAGGAAGAGGGAAACTGGAAGTGGCACCAGTGTTATTTGACACATGCCAGCCTTCCAGGGGCGGCAGAGGTTGCTTTAGAGCCATACATCAGAGTGAGGAGGGTTAGATCCACAGCCCAAGTTTTACCCCAAATACAGAGGCTGGATCCATATCTTGGTCCACGTGGTAGTAGTGAACGTAACTCAAGCACCTAACTTCTAGCAGGACTCAGAGGATGCAACTCTTTGGGTCCAAGGTGAGGATCCAAGTCCATGGTCCTTCTTCATCCAATGCAAACTCCAGGTGGAAATTAGAATGAACACCTGGATGATAGCTAGCGTGGCCCACAGGGAATCTTCATCAATGTTATTTTCAAAGGTCAAACAACATGTGTGCAGAGATCTAGAGGCAAGTGTAACATTGTGGAAAGAGTTTGCAGGGGTTTTTTTTGTTTTTTGTTTTTGTTTTTTTTTGCGGTACGCGGGCCTCTCACCGCTGTGGCATCTCCAGCTGCGGAGCACAGGCTCCGGACGCGCAGGCTCAGCAGCCATGGCTCACGGGCCCAGCCGCTCCGCGGCATGTGGGATCCTCCCGGACCGGGGCACGAACCCGTGTCCCCTGCATCGGCAGGCGGACTCTCAACCACTGCACCACCAGGGAAACCCCGAGCTTGCAGTTTTGAGTGTGATCTGGCTTCGAACCCTGGCTCTGTCACTTAGCAGCTGTGTGTTTTGGGCAAGTTCCTGAACTCCCCTGAGTGCCAGTTTCCTCTCTGTAAAAGGAGAAGGATAATACATGTAAATAAGTGCTAAGGTAAAGTGTATAAAGTGCAGTCGTACAAGGGCTCAGTAATGGGCAGTTATCTTACACTTTTATTATTATAAATAAGCCTTTTGAGGAGATCAGAGAGCAGCTGTTTCTTTATATAATTGTTGTCTTTATAAGTAAACCTTGAAAACAGGGTCCTTAACCTGGGATGCATGTACCTTAAAAGTTTCATGATAGGATTTGGAAGGTCTAGGAGTCCCTGAAGTTATACACAAACTGTGACAACATGATTATATGTAATTTCCAAGGAAGAGGGTCCAGGGTTTCCATCAGATTCAGAAATGGAGTTTCTGGCCCCCCATTCCTCAAAGGGCTAAGGACTTCTGATTTTGAATGTTCACTCTCCAACCCGCTCCCACCGGGGGTCTGTGGGGAATGGTCTGGGAGGTGAGGGCAGCGGGCCGCCCCTGATGCCTTGCTGTTTCTCCCAGTACATGGCCTTCTTCGAGTTTAACAACCGCCTGGAATCCATCCTCAGCAAAGCCTACATTTACAGGTGAGACCCCTACACACACACACACACACACACACACACACACACACACAGAGAAGTGCACACGTGCACACACATGCACGTACACACATGCCCCAGGACATTTGCAGCAAGAACGGAGCAAGGCATTCTCTACCCCCATCACTTCCCCTTTCGGCTCCCCTGGCCCCCAGGCCCCCTCGCCACTGCCACTCACCGGAAGCTGGGCCTCTTCCTGGCCCTTCTGCGAAGGGATGTTTGTTTTTTAGAGAACCAGGAATGTCCCGTTTCCCCCAATTGTGAGGAGGTCTCACGTAGGTTGACATGCACGGCTCCCCTGCATTTCCAGGGAACTGGGTCTCAATTTAGTCTCAGCTCAGGAAACTGACCCCCCTCACCACTCAAACACGGGGGTAGTGGCTGTATGGACACAGTGGGCCATCTTGCAGATGTCCAAGCTTGGGACCCAGGACCAGCCAGGCCACGCTCGGGGACAGGGCTCCTCTCCCCATCTCTCACGGAGCAGCGCTCCTCTGTACGCATCTGTCCCTTCTCTGCCCCCCCGCCCCGCTGCCTCCCCCACTCAGCTCTTCCGCTTCCCTGGAATTGTCTGCACGTGTAGCCCTGTGCCTATTCCAGCCCCCAGTCTTGACAACTTTCTGTTCAAGTATCACCAACCCTAACCAGCACAGCCTCAACAGAGCAGCCAGTTGGCCCAGTCCAGCCACTGGTTCCCATCGGTCAAGTGTCCGTTGCACCAGACAGCTGGACAGGGCTGTGCAGCTCCGACAGGGAGGGCTCTGAGGTGGGCTTTGGGAAGGGTGAAGACTGGCTTGTTCCCTGCAGTTCTGACCCCTGGGGTGATATGTCATTGCCACCCTTTCTGCTACTGTGTTCGTGCCTTTCCTTCTTTTGCAGGGTTATCAGGACCACAGCCTACCTGCTCTACAGTCTACATTTGAACTCATGTCTGTATTACTGGGCTTCAGCCTATGAGGGCCTTGGCTCCACTCACTGGGTTTACGATGGCGTGGGAAACAGGTGAGCCGCGGTCTTCCTCCTGTGTCTTAATAATTCACGGTACCGAGACTCCCAGAAAGGAGTCCCACTGCCGCCATTTTGCCGAGGTCACCTCGCTCCCAAAGAATCATTGTCATGATAAGGTTCAAGGGCCAAGTCTCCACATCCTCACTAATCTAACATTTTTCTGAGCACCTGCCACGTGCCAGGCAAAAGGGGGCAGACATGAACAAGACCTGCTAGAAAGATCCTTTCGCATCCCAAAGTCTACTGAGTTGGCCAGTTCACAGCACGTGCGTGTCCACTCCTCCACCCTGTGGGCACGGCTGTGCGGGAACAAGGCCAGGGAATACTGCTCGACATGCTTCCTGGGCATTGCTAGCCGTGGAGGAGCTAGCAAACAAGGAGAAATCTACTTGCCAGTCCAGAGAGCTGCCACACATAGAGGTCCATGCTCAAATGTTAATGATGGTGACAATGATAGTAATACTAATAATAGCAAGCATTGGAGAAGGCTTATACAGACCAGCCCTGTTCTAAGCACTTCACGTAGTATCTCACTTAATCCTCCCAACAATCACACAAGACAGGAACCATCAGCATCCCCATTTTACAGATGAGGTAACAGACGTGAAGTGACTTCCCCAGATCACACAGAGAGCTGGGATTTGAATCCAGACAGCAGGGCTACAGAATCTTACATGTGGTACCATCTGCCCAGTGCCCTGGGTGGGGGGAAGGAGGCGTGGGATGGTCAATTCTGAAAAGTTAAGTTTGAGCTTGGCCTGGGTAGGTGGAGGGAAGGGGCAGAGAATCCCAGGGGGAGGGAACAGCAGGAAGAAAGTTGTGGAGTAGCGAAATAGTGGAGTCAGGGAGCCAGGGGTCCTCTGTCGCTGGAGGGGGCAGGGTGTGTGGAAGGATCCAGAGAGGGAGGCGGGGCCGGGTTGCCAACCAGCCTCCTACCTGAGCCATACCGAAGCCACTGGCTGCCCCGGGCTGCCCCGGGCTGCCGGGTACAGTACTTGAAGTGCAAGGGCCACTGAGATACGCTGCAGCTGTAGAGAACACACAGGTTTTGGATTAGTGTCTTATTACTAATTTTTAAAATATTGGTTACATGTGGATATGATATTAATTTTGATATTTTGGGTAAACTGAAATACATTATTGACATTAATTTCACCTCTTTTTACTTTTCAAAAATGTGGTTGCTCAAAATTTTTAATTACATATGTGGATCACATCATATTTTTATTGGATAGAGCTGCCCTAGGCAAAACCAGCAGAAGTCTCTTTTTTACTGTTCATATACATATATATATATATTCTGATTATAAAAGAAAGATCGGGAACATACTCTCTTTCTTTGAGTCTAAGATGCAGTTAATTATGATACATTATTGAGTCAATATAGCTTTTTGGGAAAAAAGGAAATATTACATTAAACGTATACATGGATTATAAGATAATCCTTATTTTAGAAATGTGAAAAGAATTGTCACCAACAAGGAAATAGAATAACATAATATTGTGCATATTTTCCCATCAGTAAATTTTTAAAAACCGTGGTACCAATGCCCCACCACACAGAGATACCACCATTTATTTAGCCATTTCCTTGTCATTGGCTACTTAAGTTGTCTCCAGTTTTTTCATGATGACACGTGGTGATGCTGCAGGGAGTGTCTGTGTTTAGGAATCTTTGTCTTCTGGTCTGACAGTTTCCTCATAATAAATTCCTACAGAGGGATGGCAGGGCCAAGGGTATGAACATTTTATGAAGTGTTTAAAAAATTATTATTATTTTTTTATTAAGAGACTATTTTTTTAGAGCAGTTTTAGGTTTACAGAAAAGTGGATTGGAAAGTACAGAGAGTTCCCGTCCACCACCTCATTTCTGAGGCTTGGTTGGTTATTGAAAGCTGCCCATTTACCCTCTCACCACTTGCCTTTCAAAGCCTTTTAAGCAGGAGAATGACAGGACCCAGGGGAATCCCAGAAAGATGGTTTTCCCAATGATGGCTGATGGGAGGATGGATGGGGAGGACAGGCAGGAAGCAGACAGATGAACTGGTTAGGGGTTAGGGCCCTGTCCGTGAGGGCAAAAAAAAAAAAAAAGAAAAGGTCAAGAGAGGGTTTGTGTGATAACGAGGATGGAGGGCAGTGTGGGAAGGAGACAGAAGCACTTAGGGTCAAGGTCAGGGATGGGCCTGGAGATTCAGAGCACAGGCTTTAGAAACAGGAATCCGGAGCTCACTCCTGGTGCTGCCACCTGCTAGCAGTGGGCAGCTCACTTCGTTTCTCTGAGCCTCAGTTTCCTGATCTGCCCAATGGGTCTGATAATAGGAGCCCCACACCTTGAAGAGGTAACTGTGAGGACTGGGTGCATCTGAGTCACCGATCCCATGCCAGGCCACAGCCGGCACTCGGTCAGCTGTGGTGACAAAGAGGCGGAGGAAGAGTTCAGGCCCAGGGGGTCAGTGAGTCCCCTCAGGCAGGCCCTGCCTCACCCTGGGCTGTGCCCACTAGTGACACAAAATGCTCTCAGTCCGGCTGTCAACACATTCACCTCCTCCACGTGCTTGTTTCCAGTTGGCACTAGAACAGGCCACTTGTGTCCAAGGTGGCTTCTCTCTAGAGTGATTGTTGGTCCAGAAAGTCCCTTCTCAGTACAGATGCCCCAACCTTGGCCCCAATGGCCACAGCCGTCTGCGACGGGCCTGTGGCCTGAGGGGAGCTCACCTAGAGAGTCACAGGGTCCAGGGCAACCAGGCAGGCGGGGGGAATCCTGCCATCTGCTGTGGGGTGGAGTGTGTCGGGGATGGGGTCAGGGCCCAGCACGCTTACATCACCACTGGCCCCGCTCCGTCTTCCCCGCGGCTGAACCCACCCACAGCCCTGCTCCTGAGCCCATGACTAGACCATTCATTCACTCATTTATTCATTCATTCATCCCCTCACAAGGGGGCAGAGGGAGGACTCGAAGACATTCTATGCAAAGGGAAGAACAGAAGCTATTCATTAAATCTTGCTCTGTGGCCTTGGGTAAGGCCCTTACCCTTTCTGAGACTCAATTTTCTCATCTATAAAATGGGGGTAGGATTACACTCAGATTTCTCGTGAAGAATAAATAAAGTATGTAACATGTCCAGCCTGTGCCTGGACAGGAGTCAGTGACCTCACTTCCTAGCTATGGCCATTCTTATGGGGAAGCCGGCACACCAGGAAAGGGTTCCTAACCAGGGGTCCAGAGATTTAAGGGGGTCACAACCACCCCTTGAAATTGGAACTAAATTTTGGGAACATGCTGGCTTTTCTAAGGAGAAGCTTCCTCATAACTTTTGTTAGCTTTGCAAAGGGGTTTGTGTCCAACAGGCTAAAAACCCACGTCCTGGAGCTGGGCCTGGCCCCCATCACGGGTAGGCCTGGGAGGAATGGCAGGCAGGGCAGGGGAGGACAGGGCCAACCATCTGGGACTTCCCTCTGCATGGCCCTGGGGAGTTCTCACTGCTCCGTAGTGGAGGGGCACACTTTTCTGGCAGCGTTACCCTTTTCGAAATGGAATCCTGTAGGGAACCCCAGGATATGCAAAAGCACAAGTAGTGAAGGAGAATTCCTGTAGAAATCCAACATCATCCGTAATAATAACTTTCAAAATAGTGACCATTCCTTGAGTACTTGCTATAGGCCAGGGAGCGTAAGGACCTAAGTTCCTATATATTAATATTTGGGTTCTTCATCCTGCTCTGCTTTGGCCGGGTCTGGGGCAGCATGCAGGGGTCCCCACAGACCCAGCGGCGTGGAAGACTTGGGAGGCCCCTAAGATGTGCCATCCATGCCAGTGGCTGACTTCTGCAGCCAGTAAGGGTTTAGGGCAAAGCAGGAGCTGTGTGGATATCACTCATCTTCTATTGGTGGCCCAGTGGCACCCAGAGTCCAGGCAGTACCCAGGCAGCGCCCAGCTCAGTCCTCCTAAAGGCTGCTCAGCACGCCCTCTGGTGGCCAGGACTGGTATGATGGGGATTGACAGGGCAGGCCTGTCTCATGATTCTGAGATTTTTCTTGCACTAGGTGGTAATGAGGGGTCAGGAGGCCCAGAGCCCTGCCCCAGGCCTCGCAGCTATTCAGAGGTAGAGCCTCCCCCCCACTGCCCCAACTCCCCAGCAACCTCTGCTTCCCCACCCACCAGTGCTCATTGCACGTTGACTTGCCTGTCCCCACTAGACAGTGAACTTCTTGAGGACATAGGTGAGTCTATTGTTCCCCACTGCTGGCACCAGTGACAGGGAAGGCTCTGATAGCTGACATTTACTGAGAGCCCACCGTGTGCCAGGCGCTCTTTTGCACCTCATGTCACCCTCATGATCGCCCTGTGAAGAATGCTCTATTGCCATGTCCCTTTCAGGGGAAGGGTGCTGAGGCTTGACTAGATGAGTAACTTGTCCAGGTTATGAAGCTAGAAAGTGGCAGAGCTGGGTTTGAGCCCAGGCAGTCCAGCTCCAGAGCCCATGCTCTAAGCATAGTGCTGCATAAATAGCTGGTGAGCAGAGCCCAGGGGAGGACAAATGTGGGGTCATTCTTGGACCAGATGATTGGCCAGCTGGTTGATGTTCTCCATTTCCCAGTAGAGCAGGGACCCTGGAAACATGGGTGTATCAGGACACTGGAGCCAGGGCAGGCTCTGGGCAATTCCTGTGCCCTGGTGGGAGAACAGGAAGCACAGGAAAGCCTGCTGAGACTGCCCTGGCTTTAGGCCCTGCTGACCTCAACCTTGCTGACGGGAGGGCACGGTCTGAAGGTATGAACATAAACACCTTGGTAACTAAATCCCTTTAAGTAGCTATAAAGATTTTAGTTCTGTATTGTTTAAGATATTGTAAAAGCTTAGGTTTATTTTTGTAGGACTTAGTGGCTAAAAATTAGAACATAACAATGGGGCTGCTCTGTTGGAGTAGTGTACACTTGTAATTATAAATAAACATGCAAAACTTTAAAAAAAAAGGGAGGGACTCTCACTGCTTTGTGATAATTAGACAAGCACAGGCATTTCCTATGCCTTTTACCACACAGTAGGGCCCCATCACCCATACCTCCCTTTCCGATGATTCATGAGCTGTGTCAAAGGCTTACTGATGGTGGGTGCTAGCTCAGAGAAGCAGATGACATCTGGTTTCCAGTCTGAGCTCTGGAACTTGCCAGCTGGTGACCATGGGTGTTCCCTTTCTCTCTGCGGCCCTCAATTTCACTATCTGGTTAGTGGACAGGCAAGGGGGAGGGTCAGAAAAGGTGATCCTCCAGATATCTTCCACTTTTGAGCTTGTTCTTAAACCTCATGATGGGATAGCAAAGGAAAGACTGCGGACATTGAAAACATATTGAGGGAAACTGAGGGATCCCAGGCATCAGGAGCCGGAAAACCCTGGTTTATCCTCCTGCCAAGTCTTCTAAGTAATGTCCGGAAGCCTCAGTTTCCACATCTGTAAATGGGGATGACAACATATCTCTGCAGCGTCGGGGCAGAGCCACAACAAAACCACACAGTACCTGTGAACGTGCTCTACAAGCGGCAGAGGGCTCTGAAGTTGGGACAGGGTTTTTGCTTTTTCCTTTTTTTTTTTTTTTTTTTGGTTTTGTTTGTTTGTTTGCACTTATGAGCCGTAAAGCTTTTTCTCTTTTGTACAGTGTACACGTATCCACGCCAGGCTGCCCAGGATCCACAGGGCGGGGCCTGTGATGACTGAGGTCCCCTTCCTCTTCTCTCCCTAGTTACATTCGCTGTTACTACTGGGCTGTGAAGACCCTCATCACCATCGGCGGCCTGCCCGACCCCAGGACGCTCTTTGAAATTGTCTTCCAGGGTCTGAACTATTTCACAGGTGTCTTCGCTTTCTCCGTGATGATCGGACAGGTAGCTGGGTCACTAGTCTGTTCCAAACCACCTGCCTGCAGGGCCCTTTGCCCTCTTGCTGCCATTTCCTCTCTGAGGTTGCTTCCCATTTGAAATGTCAGTCCTTTGGGACAGCTGGAGAGTTGGGCTGAATGGCTTTCTGCAGGGGCTGAGGATTTGGGCTGTTCCCTTGGAGAGAAGTCCCCGGTGGATTCTAATGTACTGGGGGTGCGGCTCATACTGTAGTCAGTGCCTGAGGCAACCACCAGGGGTCCTCAGAGTTACCTTTGGGGGCTCTGCTCCAAGGAGCAGCACTCCTGGTTCATATTTCCTCGGGGCGGGGAGGGGCGGGGCGGGGCGGGAGGGTGGCGCATGGTGTCAAAGTGACCTCTGGCACCAAGGGGCCACGTTGTACCAGAATCAGCCCAGCCCAGGGAGGCCTTCCCTCCTTGTGTGGCCCCAGAGACCTGAGGCCACGGGAGGGGGCCAGCAGCCTCGCTCCTCCACGTGCAGCATCGTCGGAAAACCTGTGTGTGGACATGAGAGGGGATTCCCTCTCTCCTGATCTCCCCCCAGCCCCGCAGGCACGTACCCCTGGCCTGTGTTAAGTAAAGGTGCCCACAACACACGTCCCCAGAGCCCGGCCCCGCTCTGACCCAGCGGCTCCCCTGACCACCCACCTTACCCCCAGATGAGAGACGTGGTGGGGGCCGCTACTGCGGGAGAGACCTACTACCGCAGCTGTATGGACAGCACAGTGAAGTACATGAACTTCTACAAGATCCCCAGGTCCGTGCAAAACCGGGTCAAGACCTGGTATGAGTACACCTGGCACTCCCAAGGCATGCTGGGTAAGACCACGCCCCCTCCCCACTCCCCTCCCCGCCCTAACCCAGCTGTCACCAGCTCCCCCAGCCTGACCCGGTGCCCTGCCCTGCCTTCCTGGGCCCTGGCCTCATCCCGTGTCCCTGAGGCCCCGAGCATGGGGGCCTCTCTTGGCCCCAACATTTAAGTGAGAGCGGCCTGGGGAGGCATTGGGCGGTGCCCAAGTTAAGCCATCAGGAGACCCCTGAAGACATGAAGGGCTTGTCTTCTGAATGCCGCCCCCCACCTTGAAATGCATCTCCATTCGAAGATGGAAGTACAGTTGGAACCAGGAGGGAAGACTCTGTCTGTCTCTGTTTCTCTCTCCTCTCTTCCTCTTCATATACATCCATACATATAATACATATTTTGTAAATTTTAAAAAATTCTTTTTCAGATTATTTTCCATTAGAGTTTATTACAATATATTTTAAAAAAAATTTTGATGTTATACTTTGCTTCTGAAATTGGCTAAAACAATGCATTTTCATTCACTGCTGTTTCTGCTTTCTTGTCAATGATGAGGTGTGCTCCGTTATTCTTGCAAAGTGGGAGAATCTTACCTGTAAACTTTCCAAATATAGTGAAGTTTTCACAGATTCTAAATGGAATCCTTAGTGAAATTTGAATAGGTTAATTACATGTTAATTGACTGTATTTTTTTCCTGTTTCCTTTTTATTTTGGGGAGCTAGTAATTTTGTTTTCAGAGCCTAGACATCGTTTTGGAGGGCTCTGAAAAGCTTATGGGCCACTGGCACTGTGCCTAGAGTCTCCCAAGGCCCTCAGAAAAATGAAAGGGCCCCCCACTGCTTCTGTGGGGTTCACTCTGGTCTCAAAGAAGCCACACTCGAGGCCCACGGTCTCCTGAGTTGGGGGTGTTGGCAAGTCTGTGGACAAAGCACATGACTACAGTTTCCAAGCCATGATCATTTCCACTGCCTCATTCTGTTCTAGTGACAGCCTTGTGACTTTTCACAGGGGCACATGTTGAGGACCAGAGAGGGCTCTGACCTGCCCAGGGTTGCACAGACCCAGCACTTGAGCCCTAAGCTAATTGTGGTGCAGTGGACAGAGCACGGGGCTGGGGCCCCGTGGTACATTTCTGTCTCCAGTTACCGACCTTCACTCTGTGCCAGGCTCTCAGCTGCGCACCATAGACCCCATGGTGGGCAGACATACTGCTCTCCCAGCATAGGTTCTGAAGTCACAGGGCCTGGGTGGGGTCCTGATTCCATTCCCCTGGGCTGCATGGACATGGGCAAGTCACTGCCCTTCAGAGTCTCCCTGTCCTTGTCTGTAAAGTGGGTTATAGTGGGCACCTCTTGAGCTGCTGGGAGGATTTAGTGAAATCATCTTGGTAAAGCACTCTGTGAAACTGCCTGGCACATAGTAAGTGCTCCAAATACTTCATTTCTTGCTAATGTTGTTCTTATAACGTGAGTGGAGAAGACAGATCATTGGCAAACAATTGCAGTAAAGGGTGTGATATGTGCTATGGCACAGGGACTGATAACGTAATAGCTAGGTGGGAGGATGTCAAGGGAAGGCTTCCTGGAGGAGGTGACATGAGTGCTGGGTTCTGCAGAATGAGTAGGGTTAGCCAGGAAGGTGAAGGGGGTTGTTCCCAGCAGAGGGAACGGCATTGGCAAAGGCCTGGAGGCAGAGAGGATACCCTCCCAATCTAGAGTGGTTCCAAGTGGTAGAGGAATGGTGTGCCTGGGGTCCCCACCAGTGTGGTGTGGACAGGCCCTGTGTGTGTGAAGGAGGGGCCCGGCTGTGCCTCTGAACCTTGCAGGGTCTCATTTGCAGACGAGTCAGAGCTGATGGTGCAGCTTCCAGATAAGATGCGGCTGGACCTCGCCATCGATGTGAACTATAACATCGTCAGCAAAGTGGCACTCTTCCAGGTATGGCCCACCCAGTGTCCCCACCCTCAAGACTCTGGAAGGTCCAGAGCCCACACCTTCCTCTAAACGGCTCCTTTCCCGTCCTCTCGGGGCCAGGGCTGTGACCGGCAGATGATCTTCGACATGCTGAAGAGACTTCGTTCTGTTGTCTACCTGCCCAACGACTACGTGTGCAAGAAGGTGAGTGGCCCAGGGCAGCCTCAAGGCGGTCTGGGATTCACAGCCACTGCCTGTCGCAGCTGGGCTGGAGTGGGGGCCTATGAAGGCACAGCGGGGCGAGCGGAATTGCCAGGAGGGGAGGAGGGTGGTGAGCTGACCCCAGGGCTCCTGGCTTGTTTGGCACGAGGAGGCTCTGTCCAGCTCTAGGCACTGAACTCAGATGTGCCTCAGGCCTTGCTCCCTCTTCCTGGGGCCATGGGGGCCAGGACGAGGAGCCCCACTTTATAGAAGAGGAAAGTGAGGAGCATAGAGAGGGGCAGGGTCTTGACTGTGTAGATGGACCTGCTTCCAGGGTCTTGGTCTTCCTGTCAGGAAAATGGGGCTGGAGGAGGGGTAGGATAGGTCAGAGGTTGCAAACTAATGGTCCTTGCATAGGAGCCAGCCCACAGATGTTTCATGGGGTTTTTTTTTCCTTCTTTTTTTTTTGGACTAATCTAAAAATAAAAATTTGAATTAGTCTCCAGCCTTTAAAAGTTGGAAGGTTTCGGGAATTCCCTGGAGGTCCAGTGGTTAGGACTTGGTGCTTTCACTGCCGTGACCTGGGTTCAGTCCTTGGTTAGGGAACTAGGATCCTGCAAAGCGCGCAGCATTGCCAAAAAAAACTGGAAGTTTTCACATAAAAATCCAGATTTCCGGCTGAAAACAGAAAATCGGCTAGCATTGAGCCCCACTTTCCCAAACAGCCAGAATCATGAGGAGTGGAGAAGGGGCTGGCCCTGAAGGGGATGTCGTCCTCTCCTGACGCCACAGGTCCCACCACTCTCCACTGCCCCACAGGCTCCCTCCTCTCCTTGACATCATCCACCTGATCCTGGGACTCATTTGGGTTTGAATGCCAGGGCCAGACAGTGTCTAAGGCCCCTTCTGCTCCCATTTTTTGGGATTTGAGGTGAGACCGAGCTCACTTGGTGAGTGAGTGATCAGGGTGGAGGAGCTTAGTGTGTATACAGGGGTGAAAATATTGCCCAAGAACCCCCTGTGAAACTCAGGAACCCCCAGCCCCAGAAGGGCCCCATCTCCAAGCTGTATGCTGCATAACAGTGAAGTTTCTGGAAGCAAAGAGCTGGGGGAATGGGGACAAGGGTATGGCTGAGAATTTAAAGCTGCAGCCTTAGCGGCCAAGAGAAGTTTGGGAACAATAGAAGGATTTGTCTGACGTTGGAGCCATTTCCTAGCTGTGCAGCCTTGGGGAAGTGGCTTGCCCTCTCTGAGCCTGACTCTTTTCATGGGTAAGTAGGGATATTGATAGTATCTTCCTCATGGGGTGATTGTGAGAATTGAAGAAGATATGCATAGGGAGTTTGGCACCATGGCTGGCACAGAGTCGGTGCCATTGCTGTTGCCAATATCCTTGTGGGTGATGTAGACTTTACCTCTGATGAGGAAAAATGAATCAGATTGTTGGGAAGTTTGCCGTGGAAGCTGAAGTGAACACTTGGTGAACGTGTGTAAATGGCGCCCTCTGCTGACAGGTTTGGCGCTGTGACAATCTTGCTGAGACAACCCGAGGCCACCCCAGGACCACCCCTGGCGTGTCAGTGAGATGAGGGTGAGCTCTGCAGCCCCTCACACTTCAGCCTCGTGTCAAATTGGACACTGAAACAGGGGAACGAGACTTTCTTCCTTTTTGTTAAGAAGGCCATGCATGTGTGAGATGCCCAGGGAATATTTGTCAAATGAATCAAAAGCACAAGCCACTTACCAGTCTTTGGTCACTCTCCCTTTACACACACCATGTGTGGCCGATAGGTATCAGGCCAGGGCACCGGTCTATGAAGGCATGAGGATTGGAAGGTGCTGGCAGACTGGGTATTTCTGATTCTAGTCTGAAGCAAAGCTATTCATTCATTCGTTCATTTGGTTTCATTTGTGATTAAGACCGTTGTATCAGTCTGCTAGGGCTGCCACAACAAAGTACCACAAATGGAATGGCTTAAATGACAGAACTGTATTGTCTCACAATTCTGGAGGCTAGAAGTCCGAGATCCAAGTGTCAGTGGGGTAGGTTCCTTCTGAGGACGGTGAGCACAGGATCTGCTCCAGGCTTCTCTCCTGGCTTGTAGATGACTGCCTTCTCCCTGTGCCTCTTCACACTGTCTTCCCTCTACGCCTGTCTCTGTGCCCGAAGGTCGTTTATAAGGACACCCATCCTATTGGATTAGGGGCTCACCCAACTGCGGTATGATCTCATCTTCTTTTAACTAATTACATCTGTAATGACCCTATTTCCAAATAAGGTTACATTCTGAGGAGCCGGGGGGGGGGGTTAGGATTTCAACATATGAATGGGGGTTCATAACAACCATGAACTCTGGGTTCATAGAACCAGACTGCCTGTTTTCAAATCCCGGCTCGGCTTTGCTTAACTTTGTGCCCTTGGGCAGAGTTCCTACCGCAGAGGGCTGTTGAGGACTAAGCAGCTCAGTCACATAAAGCACTCAGAGCAGCGCCTGGCACAGAGGCGTTAGGTAATGGTGGACATTCCTATTAAAGCCGTTATCGTTCCTATTTCAGTAAGCAAATGCCGCCCGGGCTCCTGATAGGATATGGGGGAGGCGCAGGTATCAGCTGATTGTATGAACCGCTGTGAGCTTTTCCATGCCTCTGGGCCCTCCATGGGTGCGTATAACTGGAAATTTACCAAATACCACTACACCTGGGCCTCGTTATCTAGCATTTTCCATCACACCACTAACTCCCCACCATAATCCTGCAATCTACAGGTGGGGAGACTGAGAGCCCGGAGGGGAAGTGACTATCTCTACACCACATACCAAGTCGGTAGGAGGGCTCGATCCCAGCCCAGGTTCCTCTGCACTGTGCCACCAGCGCCTGGGCCCAGCACTGCTGCTTCTGTGGTTGCTTTTGGTGATGACAGAGGGACTTGCCCCCTTCTCTGTTTCAGGGGGAGATAGGCCGGGAGATGTACATCATCCAGGCGGGGCAGGTGCAGGTCTTGGGTGGCCCGGATGGGAAGTCCGTACTGGTGACGCTGAAAGCTGGATCTGTGTTTGGAGAAATAAGGTCAGAACGGGGTGAAACAGGGGGACCTCGGCAAAGGCTGGGGAAGGGAGGGATGGCCAGTGGGTGGGACTACGTCCTCAAGGGCCCTTCGCTGGGTCTGAGGAAACCGCTATGCATACAGCACTGGCACCT
This sequence comes from Grampus griseus, assembly GCF_964374135.1. NCBI lineage: Eukaryota > Metazoa > Chordata > Mammalia > Artiodactyla > Delphinidae > Grampus > Grampus griseus. The sequence goes on along the minus strand of NC_139013.1, from coordinate 31,709,211 downwards.
GCTGACATATGCAAGGTGGGCCCAGCTGTCACCCGTGTGAGGCCATCGTGATGCTCTAGGCAGGGGTGAAAGTGAAGATGCTAAGTGTGATCAGAACTGCAGCCTCCTGAGGGTCTCACCTCCCTCCCTTCTCTGCCCCAGCTTGCTGGCTGTTGGGGGCGGGAACCGGCGCACGGCTAACGTGATCGCCCACGGGTTTACCAACCTCTTCATTCTGGATAAGAAGGACCTGAACGACATTCTGGTGCATTATCCGGAGTCTCAGAAGTTGCTCCGGAAGAAGGCCAGGTACATTTTTTTTTTTAGTAAAAGAAATCCATATATACTTTAGTGTGCATTTCTTAAGGACTCAGACTTTCTTTTACATAACCGTAGTACCTTTCTGAAAATCACGAAATTCAGTATTGAAGCAATACTCATCCCTAATCCGTAGTCAAATTTTGTTAATCGTCCCAATAGTGTCTTTTATAGCTTTGCTTTGCTTCTTTTCCATTCCTGGATCCCCCTCTGCATGATGTTGCCATTTGAGTCTCCTTTGATCTGGGATCAAAGTTCCTCACCTTTTCCTATCTTCAGTGACTTTGACTTCTCTGAAGAGGACAGGCCAGTTATTCTGTAGAATGTCCCTCCATTTAAGTTTATATGTTTTCTCATCATTACCTTCAGGTTCTGCATTTGGGGCAGGAATTACTCAGAAGTGATGTTGTGTCCTTCTCGGCACAGTGTATAGAGAGGCTGCTTTCTCCCTATTCTGATGATTTTTTTACTCTGATCACTGGATTAAAGTTTCCACACTCTCAAGTTACTATTTTTCCCTTTGAAATTAATAAGTAATGAGTGGCGAGTCACCTTGAGATGATGTAGATGTCCTGTTCCTTATCTCACTTTACCTCACTACCTTCAGCCTCCACTGAAGGTTCCTTGCAATGATTGCCATGGTGGTTGCAAAACGGTGATTTTCTAACTCTGTCATGCTTTCTACATTTATTAGCTAGCAATGTACTGTAAGGAAGAACTTTCTTTTCTTTCCCATTTATTTGATTTTTCATTTATCTGTTTATAATGGTATGGATTTGCTGTATTCCATGAATATCCTGTTACAATCATTTTCAGGCTCAAATTGTTCCACATTGGCCACTGGACACCTCTTTAGGCTGAATATAGTGAACTTTTGTTACATCCCTGTTATGTTTTAGCACTTTTTTGCTCATAGGCACACTAAGATGCCGTCGATTCATCTTCTACTTTCCCTGCTGCATCCCTGGAAATGGCCATTTCTCCAAGGAGGCTTGATTCCTTTTAGAGGGGAATGGTTTTTAGAAACCAAGATATGAGTACTAAGTGCTCTCATTGCTACTGGGGTGTTACTAGGCCTCCACAGTGGACAGAGCTGGGAAATACATCTACATATATACCTGTATGTATAAATGCAAATATATATATATACACACACATACATATATGTATATGCACAGACATATATATCAACATCTATTTTTTTGTCTGTGTCTATCTATATCTCTGTATATCTCTGTCTCTACTTCTACCTATCTAACAATTTCGATCCAACATCACAGAGTTCATTCTAATCTCCTTTTCTATATTTGTAAATTCCTCCTCCAACACTGAGAAATTTGACTCCCTTTATCCTCATTACATTGATTCATTTGTTCAGTCCTACAATGTAGAGAAAGTAGCACCAGAATCCCTATTTCATACTACTGGAAAGAAGAAAGCCGTCTAAGCAGAGAGCAGTTCTTTCTGTCTTTAGCCTGAGGACCCATGATGTAGGTGTTGTGTTCAGGGTTACCTGGATTGGTTCTCTGTCTTCCTCCCTTTACTGTGGTTGTTCTGTTCATTTGAAATACAGCTAGGCTCACGTGTTTCAGTTTGCGTTCCATTTCAGGGTTCCCCCACCCTGACCCTTGTTGATTTTTTGTGTTTTGAATACGTAGAACACGAACATGGAAGAAGGCTACAAAACAGTGCATTCAGGGTCCCAACTCCCTGCACCTGTTGCCACCCACCCCTTACAGGAATCTAATCGCCTTAGTTTCTGCTTTTTTCTCCTTGTGTTTCCTTTTGCAAAAATAGGCAGATCTGTGAATATTTGCTTATTTCCCTTTCTGTCTTACACAAAGGATAGCACACTGCAGATTCTCTTTTGCACTTGACGTTTTTTCACTTGACGAGAAATCCCAGAAAACATTCACTGAGTCCACAGACAGCTTCCTCATTCCTTTTAACAACTGTATTTAGGCTATTTCCAATATTTTGCAATTATAAATAGTACTGCAATGAATAACCTTGTGCATCTGTATTTTGTATTGTTGGGGAATAGGTAATTTTTTTTTTTTTGGGCCATGCCACACAGTTTGTGGGATCTTAGTTCCCCAACCAGGGATTGAACTTGGGCCCCCAGCAGTGAAAGCCTGGAATCCTAACCACTAGACCGCTAGGGAATTCCCTGGAAAAGGTAATTTTTAAGAAAAGCAGTTTTTTGCTTTCAAACACTTAAGATCAGGTTTTAAATTGAGTGATGGAAGCAGCACGATGTGGTAGAAAATGCACAATAGGCTTGGGAGGCTGATAGGGCTCAAGTCCTGTCCATGTGCAGTACTGGCTGTGTGACCTTGGAAAAGTTACTTTACTTTTCTGGTCTCAGTTTCTCCATTGTAAAATAAGGGTAATCACTTTGTTGTGGAGACGATTAAATAAAATAGTGTATGTGAATGTCTCTAGCAGGGGGCCTGGCACACAGGAGAGCTCAATACATGTTAATAATAATAATTGTTCCTCTTTACCCATTAAATTCTCTCTATAATTTTCCCATGGGATAAAGCCTTTTTAATCCACCTATCTGGTATTTCCTCCCTTGCCTTTTATCACATATTCATATTTTCCACTTCAGTCACCATAAATAATCTGTACAGAGAGTGGTCATAATAAAGGGAACAAACTCACCATGTCCATTCATACAGCACAATAATTTATTGAGCTGATAGTTCGAGGCCCTGGGGACACAGGAGGGAGCAAACAAAGCTTACCTTCTAGTCGGGGAAGCCAACAATGGAGAAAGGAATGACTATGTGATGTGTCAGCTGGGGATAAAGGCCATAAGGAAACATAAAGCCACTTGAAGAGATAGAGGTGATGGAGGGAGCTACGTGAGATAAGTTGGTCAGGAAAAGTTATTCTCAGGGTGTGGCACTTCAACTGAGACCTGCCAGAGTGAAGGAGTGAGCTGGGGAACTGCCTGCAGGGAAAAGCATTCCAGGCAGAGGGAACAGCATGTGCAAAGGTCCCAAGGAGGCACAGACTCAGTGTTACATGGAGACCAACAAGAAAATGAATGTAGCTTGATATGGGATGGGAGCAGTGTAGGGGGTGAGATTGGGTAGGGCCTTGTAGGGGAAGCCTCACAATGGCTTTAGCTTTTGCTCTGAGGGAGATAGGAGCTATGCAGGGTTTTACACTGAGGAGTGACTTACTGTGACTTAAGTTTTTACAGAATCCCTTTGGCAGCTCCCAGGTGAGTGGATGCAGTGTTGACCTTAAAGCATAATATAGACAAGGCGTTGGGGTCTCCCAGGGAAGGAAGCTGCCCTGTAATTCATCTTACCTGGCTGTTCTTAGAGAAGCCATGGGGCCCTTCCAGTGGCTGGTCTACGTGATCTTTCCCCCAAGTCTATCCACGTCCCCCTACTGTCCCAAGGGACAAGGATGCACAGTCAATCCCCATTATTCACAGATTCCATACTTGCAATTTGCCTACTCACTAAATTTATTTGTAATCCCCGAATCAATACTCAAAGGCTTACGCAGACACTCGCAGACGTGTGCCCAGAGGCAAAAATTTGAGTTACCTAAAGGGCACGTTCCCAGCTAGAGTTGAAGAAGGTGACGGTCTGCCTTCTTGTTTCAGCTCATACTGTAAACAAGTGTCTTTGTGTGTCCATCATGTAGCATGTTTTTCCATTTTTGTGATTTTTGTTGGTGATTTTGCTGTTGAAATGGCCCCAGGTGTAGCGCTGAAGCGCTATCTCGTGTCGCCCCACGCAGGCCTGAGTTAGAGAGCCGCGCGTTCATTGTAAACAAATCAATGATGTATATTAAATAAGATGTCTTTAAACAGAAACACACACAAGACAAGATTATGTAATGAACAGTTGATGAAAACGCGTGGAGAGGCTCACCGTAACCGAATCCTGTATTTCCCCAGAAGCCATGGCTCAGTAGTCACTAATTCCGTGTCTGCAGACACTTTACAGAACTTAACTACCACGGATAATGAGAACTGACTGCTCGTGTCTGAGAATAGGTACCGGGTTCCCCTCCCCCTGCCTTCCTGCCCCCTGCAAGAGGAACATGGCTCAGAAAAGACACACTCATAGCTGTCATCCCATTCCTCCGGCTGGGTTAGGTGTGGGTTTAGCAAGTCAGCCGGGATCCCGCAGAGGCCTTGCTCCTGGCCATGCCTGCGGTGTGCTGGGGTGAGGAAGCCAGAGGAAGGAGGAGGGGCTGGCGGGCCTTGCTGCATACAGTGGGCCGTGGCACGGTTCATCAGAGGCTGCTTCTCTGGACAGGCAAGCTTGAGGAGAGGGGCAGGGGATCACAGATGAGCTCTGCCCATCCAAGAAGATATAGGTCTGAGAACCACAGGGCCTGGGGAAGTCTGAGTTGCTAAGATTCTGTCCAAGCTCCCCACTTTACAGATGGGGGACCTGAGGCCCCAAAGAAGTGAGACACTTCACTCTCTGACTTGGCCACTCCAAGAAATGGGGCAAAAAGCTCTCCTGCATGCCACTCTCTCTGGGGGTGAATTATACAGTAATTAGAGTGAAACTCATGTCATCTGAAAATGAGGATAAATTTCCTTGATCTGGAAATGTCCCAGAAGTCAGCTCAGTGTTTCAAAACAGAGATAATTAGCGACCAGCAAAGGGCCTGTAGATGGTTCTTTCGTGTCATTTGAGTACCACGCCGAGCCTTCCCACGGACTGCCGTGCTGTGAATTATGGACTCAAATAACACAGGTGACAGTGCTGGGCTTGGAAGAGGCCTCTGAAAATTATCATGTTTGTGGTCTCCTGGGAGAGCCCCAGCTCAAAAATGTAAGTCTTGGGCAATTAATATCAATATGCACAATTTAAATCCATTGCCTCTGATTAGATAAGCAGCCAGTAATGGCCTCATTTTTAAACAAACAAGTTTGGCCGGAACCCTGATGAATGAATTTGCCAATTAGTCCTCTAGACCTGCTAGACTGCAGGCGAAACTCATTTGTTCTTGAGCCAAACCACTCATCATGTATTTGTAGTGTGAAGAATTCCTTAATAAAGGCTGGGGCTCTCTTTGATGGAAAATTCTCTCCTTATTTAGAGAAGCAGGGTGGTATATTGCATTGGATCTGGGTTGTAATTCTGTCTCTGCCACTTCCTGTAACCTTGGGCGTGTCACTCCTCCCATTCTGATCCTGTTTCCCCAACCCTTCTAGGTATGGTAATCCCAGCCCTTTCCAGGTCATGGAGTGTTGTCAGCGTCCAAGAAGATAATGACCATGATACTGCTTTGTAATCCTTAAGACTTGGGGTGCTGGGGTCAAAGGCAGGGGTTTGAATTCCAGCTCTGCCACTTCCTAGCTGTGTGGCCTTGGAAAAGTTACTCAGCCCCTCTGGACGTCCACATCCTCATTTGAAATGAGGGAGAATAATAGGACCTACCTGTAAGGATTACTGTGAGACTTAAAGTGCGTATCAGTTATCTATTGCTGTGTAACAATGTTACCACAAATTGAGTGGCTTAAAACCACACATATTTATTATCGCAAAGTTTCTACATGTCAGAAGTCTGGGGACAGCTTAGATGCATCCACTACAAGGCAGTAATCAGGATGTGGGCCAGAGCTGGGTCTCATCTGAAGTCTCGACTGGGGAAGGATCTGCTTCCAAGGTCCCATAGTTGTTGACTGAATTCAGTTCCTTGTGGTTGTGGGACTGGGGGCTTCGGTTCCTAGCTAGTCATTGGCCAGTGGCTGCCCTCAGGTTCTTGCCATGTAGGCCTCTCCCAACATGGCCGCTTGCTTCATCACAGCCAGCAAGGGAGAGTCTCCTTGTAAGACACAGACCACAATCCTATGTGACACATTCACAAAAATGACATTTGATCTCCCTTGCTGTATTCCACTGGTTGAAAGCAAGTCACATGTCCCACTACCCTCAAGGTGAGGGGGTCACACAGAGGTGTGAACACCAGGAAGGGGGATCACAGGGGTCACCAAAGAATGCCTGCCTGTAAAGGTCTGAGCACAGAGCCTGACACATACAGACACTTGTGTCCACATTGGTGATGGTGATGGTGGTGAAATGACAATGAAGCAAAAGAAGGAGAAGCAGAAAGCTCGGGCTCTTTTTCATCTGGACATCCTATTTCTGATTCTATATACTAAAGTATCCTGCATCATTTCCTGTGTGACCTCAGAAAAGCCACTCAACCCCTCTGAGCCTCATCTATAACGTACAGGCAATAAGACCCACAACATTATGGTTGTTCTGATTGTTCAGTGAGATGTGATGCCTCAAACAGCACTGTGCTGGGCTCAGAAAAGGAGCTCAGAAACTGTTAGTCAAAACAAACACCATCACACAACTCAACTCAAGGGCTCTGCCCGAACCAACGCGGCTTCATTCTCTCCCAGAGCTTGCTGGTCACGTTAGTGGACGCTGCTTTCTTTCAGGAGAATGCTGAGAAACGACAACAAACCCAAGGAGCAGAGCGTACTCATCCTTCCTCCACGGCCAGGCACCCCCAAGCTCTTCAGTGCCGCCCTGGCTGCATCAGGAAAGATGGGTGCCAAGGGGGCCAAAGATGGCAAGCTTGCCCACCTCAGGGCGCGACTCAAGGAGCTGGCTGCGCTGGAGGCGGCTGCAAGACAGCAGCAGGTGCTGGAACAGGTAATGCCATTGGAGACCTGGTCCATTTCAACCGCGTGCCAGGAAGAAGGCCTAGGGACCCACGCATTCCATTTTAGGGACTGTTTTTCCTTCTTCCTATCAGTCAGGATTCATTTGGTTTTAAGTGACAGAAATGCAAGTGACAGTGCAAGCTCAAATTAGCTTGAAAAAACAGGGAATTTATAGGAGCAAGTCATTGAAAAGTTCAGGCAAGGCTGAATCTAAAAGTTCAAATGATGCCGGTAGGATGAGTTCTGCCATTCTATCACCTTTGCTTCCCTTGGGGATGGTTCCATTCCCAGGCAGTCCCCCAAGAGCTTAAGAGGACATCCCGCAAGATCACATCCTCCTGGTTGAGGAACTCCCACAGAAAGAAAGTACCTCTTTCTCAGTAGCTTCAGCAAAAAGTCCCAGGGCTCATAGTCACTGGACAGAATTGGGTCACATGTCAGTTCCTGAGCCATTCAGTGTGGTGCTCTGGGGAGGACTGGCTCATATGCCCATCCCTGGACTGAGAGTGGAGATTGGTGTGGGCGCATTCCCCCAGATGGACATCCAGCTGCTGCTGCAGAGGTAGGAGCAGTGTGTGTGGGCAGGGAGTGTCCCTCCCCAGACCACAGTGATGTTCTCATATTAAATGTTGTGTCTGTGACCATTTAAAATATCTGAAAGGAAAATCCAAGGTGACAGGCATGGTGCCAACTGTCCCCACCCCCTAAGTCTAAAGGGAATTTTTAACTTAGTTCTGGGAATTTTTTCTGTGACTAATGCCAAGAGTGCCAATTAGGATGATTGCACTAATTATGGTTGTTCATGACTGTCCTTTAGGGAGGCTGCTGGGAAAGGGGGGGTGGGGTTAGGCAGAAGCTCAGTGGCAGGGAGGGGACAGCAGTCTACAAGACAGAAATCAGAGGAGGCTGGTGAACTCAGTCTCAATCCAGGCTGGTCCAGGAGACCGATCCAGAGGTCATTTGACAGCAGGAGTTGGGGAATGACACCAAAGTCATCCAGGGTTCCAGTACATTCTCCAGATGCATCCACCGATGGCCCCAAATTGAGGACAGGTGTGATTGTCTGGCTCGCAAACTGTCAAGGGCAGGGTCGAGCTGGCAAGTTGGGGTCTTTAGTGCTGGCTGGTGTGTGGGGCTGAGTGAACATGACCTCCGAGAATGTTCTCAGTACAGTGAAAGGTTTTATCTGAAATGGGATTTGTTGCTTCTAAGTGTTAGCTCTTCACCCAGACAGCTTGGAGATGTGAATTAAATTTGCATGAGTGTTCTCATAAGAGGCAATTTTAGAACAACCAGGGCAGAAGGGCAGAGTACATGGAGCTCTTAAACAGAAGCCTATAGACACAGGTCCAAATCCTGACGCTGTCACTGCCAGCCCTGTGTCCTGGGGAATCTCCTCCAGGACCTTCTGGGGCCCACATTACTCCTGGCTGTCACATGGGGTAGCAGAGATGAAGCAGGTTACCTTGGATACTTTCATAAAAGCGTGTTAAACACAGTGAGGCACTTGATCAAACTTGCCATGATCCTTCTGGCTCCATTCACAGCAGGATGCTTCAAGAAGATCCCATAATGGGCACCATCTGGGCATCCTGCCCTGGAAGCGTGTTGTCAGAGTTGACAGTGGATGGGCGGGGCGGGGGTGGGGGGAACAGGTGCACCGACACATGCAGAAGCGCGCGGAGACAGAGGGAGCGGCAGGTCCCCAGAGCTGCCGTGGGATGTAGGAGTGTCCTGGCTCCCCCACCCCACCCAATTCCCCTCCTTCAGTGCCCTCTGACTTCTCTATTCCTCATAAGCATGCTGACTGCTCTCACTTTAAACTCCCTACAGACCACTGGGCCTCCTGCTCTGGGGGCTGCTCCCTCCCCAGTTTCCTCCCATGCAGAGATGGCGTCAGAGAGAGCAGGAGGGGCCGTGGGTATCCACAAGGCTTGGGTTTTCACCCAATTCCCTAATTCTACCCACGGGAACCCCATTCATGGGAAACCCGCAGGCTGGAGGTTGGAGGTACCCACCAAGTCTCCAGACACAGGGGCTCAGCCCAGCCTAATGCCAGTGGTACCCAGCCCATTCTCCCGCCGGTGGGGAGCGGGGGTGGTGTCTCAACCTTCGAGACCTTCCGGGAAACGGGCCAGGCCACAGCTGCTCCTGCCCTCATCAGCCTTTACCTTAGTATTTGCTTAGAGCTTTTCTCATTCACCAGGGAGTACACATCCCGGCTAACCGGGCAGGGCAGGCTGGCTGAGCTCTGCAGAGGTTTTGGTGGCGCTCCCTCCTGGTCACAGCCTCTCTTCCCTCAGTAGCTCAGTGACTGTTGACGGGACTCTGCCCTTGAACTCGCAACTTCACTCAGGCTTCCGGCCCTGCAACTCCACAGAGACATAAAATATCCCAAAGAGCTCCACCACATCCTACCGGGCTTTTAATCCTTCAACTTCCCCATAATATACTGTTTCTACCACATAACCCTGACGCAGCTCCGCCCAACCTTCCAGCTATTAGATTTCGGAGCGCTGTCTTCCTCCTCAGGGGTCCCAGGGGTCCCAGAAGGAGGGAACTGGGAAGTGTCCAAGACCCCTCTGCCTCACGAGTCACTTTTTCTGGATTCCAGGCCAAGAGTTCGGAAGACGCAGCGGGAGAGACGCGATCAGCTACCCCAAAACAGCCCGCGGCCCCGGAGACCCCGGCCCCAGGCTCTCCGCCACCTGCATCCCAGGGGAGGTCCGAGGGAGAAGAGGGGGGTGCGGCCTGGCCCGAGGAGCACTCGGTGCGGGTCCACATGAGCCCAGGCCCGGATCCCGGGGAACAGATCCTGTTGGTGGAGATCCCCGAGAAGGAGGAGAAGGAGGAGGAGGAGGAAGAGGAGGAGGGGGAGGGGGAGGAGGGGGAGGAGGGGGAGGAGGGGGAGGAGGGGGAGGAGGGGGAGGAGGGGGAGGAGAAGGAGGAGGGGGAGGAGAAGGAGGAGGGGGAGGAGAAGGAGGAGGGGGAGGAGAAGGAGGAGGAGGAGGGGGAGGAGAAGGAGGAGGAGGAGGGGGAGGAGGGAGAGGAGGGGGAGAAGGAGGAGGAATAGGGAGGCGGTAGCTAGTGCGCCACAACCCAGCAGGTGCGCCCCCCCGCCCCGCCCACTCCCCCGCTCCCCTGCTCCCCGTGAGCCCTGAGTCCCTGCACCACAAGAAGGCCAAGACGCTGGTCTGCAGTAGTGGCTTCAGTTGCTCTCAGTTAGCAGCTCGGCCAGCGATCCTGCCCTGATGTCAGCTTCTCTGTCTCCCAGGGCTGGTCTTGAAATTAACAAACTTCACAGTGTTTGTGCCCCGAAGTTCCCACCGTCACTAGAGAACCCTACCTGCCCCCCGCCTGTTATTATTTTTAAGAACAAAATACTCTTCTGTGGGGCTTCAACATATGGGAAGCCTTGTTGGAGAAGCAAACGGTTGTTGAATGTTTGGGTTTTCCCCTCAGGAATTTGTCTCCCACATTTCAAGAATAGAAAACCTTTCCGGCAGAAGGGAGGGCAGCTACACTGTTTTTTTGACTAAGTGGGAATTCCGGCACATGTGACCCAGGGTCCAATGCTGTTTTTGTTTGCTGGGCGGTCATATAAGGAACGCGCTGCTGCTTAGATCAGTTAGTACTTACCTTCCCCAGACTATATTCCCTTCTCAGTGATGCTGTTATCTTAGAACAGATACAACGGAAATGGCTTACTGGTAAGGGGTCTGAGCGCTTCTGAGCATCTGCTCTGCCAGTTACCCAAGGCTCCTCAGCGGGGATTAATCTATTACTTGCTTTTTACACCCTTGCTCTAGAGAGGATGGTAGTAACTTCCTTTAAGCCTAGAAGGTGGAGTCTCATGGCCGACACCACTGAAGTTTCTGAGGTTTCTTCAGATCAAGTCGTGTTGCTTTTATAATTAAAAAAAAAAAAAGGAAAAAGAGTCATTCAGTCAAATGAATATTTATTGAGAGGATTATATTTGCATACTGAATGGCTCTTCAGTGATTAAAAACAAAAACTAGTATTAGGCCATTTGTTTCCATTAGCAACAATGAATACAAAAGACCTGTTATTCCAGTCCTGCCCATTTCATATAAAATCACAGGAACCTTGTGAACTATTGAAGGGGCCTCTGAAGGCTGGCAAAGTTGTGTTTTTATCCATTCAACTAAAGCAGAACTTTCATTTCCCCTGTGAAAAGAAGTAAACAGTATGGGAATTCCCAGACTGGTCTAAGCATTTTCAAATCCCAGGGTAATAAGCAGATTCATCTAGTCCATGACATATGTGATGGGAGTAATCATGATATTGAATATAGTGGTGAGCAATGTTATTATTTGACCTTTTAAAAAGCTTGTATTTATTTTTAAATGTAATGACATATTTACATGTGTACAAAAGGATATCCAGTAAAAATTCTCCCTCCTACTCCAGACGCCCAACCTCCCTGGTCCCCTTCCTGGAAGCAACCACTATTATCAGTTTCTTGTTTATTGTTTCAGAGATATTTTTAAGCTTGCACAAGGAAATATGTAAATTCATTCTTGTTTCCTTCCTTTTTTCCCCCCACAAATGGTAACACACTAGAGCTGCTGTTATTTTTCACTTGATTTATGTTGGAGATTGTTTCCTATCAGAACATGAAGGGTGCGCTTATGTTTTCAGGACTGCAATCTAGTCCACTGTATGGACGTACCATAATATTTAACCACTGTCCCATCCATGGCCATTTGCATTGTTTCCAATCTTATGCTGTTAAAAATAATGCTGTAATTAAAAAATATTGTACAGACAGAATTTCACTGGTAAACACCTTTTAAATAAGAGAAGTATGGAGGTTTGGGCTAATTTTTTTCTTTACCATCCCCATTCCTCATTTTCATGTTTGTACTATATGTTCTATGACCCAAGCATAGAGAATGCTTCCATCTTTAGCAAGTAGTTCAGATATATCGATAAAGTAAACTTATTGCCCTTTAGTAGATGGCAAAATATTTCAAAGATACCTTCACTGTGAACAGGAAGGAATAATAAGGAATCTTATTAAGGAATCTTTTTATGTAAGGAATAAATAAGGAATCTTTTTTATGTAAATGTACTTAATAAGGAATCTTTTTTATGTAAATGTACTTATTCTTTTAGATATCAACCCTTGAATGTATACTGCTTATTATATAAAGTGAGAGATTCTTGAGGTTCCTAAGAATTGTCCTAGAAAGAAAATTGATTTTGAAATGAGCTTAGCAGTGTCTTAATTTCACTGAGAAATCTCATAAAACTTGACACTTTCACAAACTTTGGACATTAGATAAATTGAATTTGAGGCTGACATTGTTCTCCAAATGGAATGGGACTGGTTGATTGCCAAGATATGGGTGGTACAGGTCAGGAATATTATCATTCTGCAGTTGAAACAGGACTTTTATTTATGTGTGCTGAATCTCTACTAATTTAAAATGTCTCAACATTTCCTGCATTTTGGTAGAAAGTGAACAGCAAGTTATTTTTTTAACTATATAAATATTTTAAATAAAATTAAAACCAAGAAGCTGTTTACAATTTCATTATCCAAATGTATTCAGCGATCTGGAATATTTTCATCCGTTTTCTTAGTAAACATGAATACTGTGTTTGTACTCTGGTTTTCATCCTATTATAATGCATTTTAATTAAAAGTATTTAGGCAAATGTTCCTGGCTAGTGGATTAATTTCAGGAACTGACCAAGTATGACAGACACTTTTGTGAGAAAAATTAAGTTTATTTTCTGGTTCAGCCTCCCTGACTGATCTCCTGTTGACATGCTGGGGCTATAATCCATCCTGCATTTCTGTTGCTGGAGTGATAGCCCTTATCAAACCATCCCTAGGAGTCTAAGTCCCTCAAAAACAGCCCTTTTATGTCTGGTCTTACCAAGCCCACAGCTTACAGTTTCCTCAATCGCATTAGACTTGTTCTAATGCTGCCAGTTCAGAGTGCTGACATACACGAACTCTGGATTCAGACTGCCTAGCTTCCAATCCCAGCTTGACCATGTACCACGGATAACCATGACCTCTCTGAGCCTCAGTGACCTCATGGAGATAATACGTTGCACCGTACAGGGCCACTGAGATGATCAAATAATAGACTGGCACGGCCAACTCTGAATAGGCACGAGAAATAAAGCCTGTGTGCCAACCCGCTTAGTCTACCTGGGATAGAGTAGAAGCCCCCTCAGAACTCTGTCTTCTCTGAATTCTGCCTCTGCCTGGGGTTATACACAAAGCTGGGGTGTGATCACCTCTTTCGCTGCTCTTTAACTAATAGTTTGTATAAAAGCCTGGACATATGTGAATTATAACAATATAAATCACTACTTTCCCCACCATTCATGAATGTCTTTAATCCAATTTCATACAAAAACAGACCCTGAAACACCCACCCAAGGCTGACTCTCCTGAAATGGTCACTCCATTCTGAGCCAGGCCCAGGGCCTTCATGGGTGTGTGACCCGTGCAGTCACACATGGCCCCATGCTAGTCACCATCTTTATTTATTTATTTATTTTAAAATAAATTTATTTGTTTATTTTTATTGATTTATTTTTGGCTGTGTTGGGCCTTCACTGCTGTGCACGGGCTTTCTCTAGTTGTGGCGAGTGGGGGCTACTCTTCGTTACAGTGCGCAGGCTTCTCGTTGCGGCGGCTTCTCTTGTGGAACACAGGCTCTGGGCACCCGGGCTTCAGTAGTTGTGGCACGTGGGCTCAGTAGTTGTGGCTCACGGGCTCTAGAGCACAGGCTCAGTAGTTGTGGCACACGGGCTTAGTTGCTCCGCGGCATGTAGGATCTTCCTGGACCAGGGCTTGAATCCATGTCCCCTGCATTGGCAGGCAGACTCTCAACCACTGCGCCACCAGGGAAGTCCCACCATCTTTAAATTCGTAATAATTTGTGAACAGGGGTCTCACATTTTTACTGGCACTGGGCCCTACAAATTATGTAGCCTGTCATGCTATCTGAAAACGTCAATGGGAGAGGGAGCTGTGTCTCTTTTACACTCAGCTTCCATCACCCTTCTTCCAGCCACAGGATCCTGCTTCCTTTCAGAAGATTACCTTTCAATCATATATTGTGACTCAAACACGATGACCCAAGCTAGGCCCATTGATTCTTTCCTGGGAATCTGAATCTTGAGAGCTATTGCCCCATCCTCCTTGCTAGAACAACCCTGATTTAGTTCTGGGCAGCAACATGCCCAGCCCCAGGGGATGAAGCCCTGCTGTAAGCCAATCACTGCTCTTCCCATCCCTTATGCCAGAGACTCTCCCAGCCTTCCTTGCCACTAGGGGTAGCCATTTGACCCAGTCCCAAACAATGAGTATAAAGGGAAGGATGATAGGCGGCTCCTTAATAAAGGAACCCCACCCCCAACTCCATCCTTTGGTCCCTCTTTCTTCCTTGCAATACTGGTGGGGAGAATCTATTGTATTTGGAGATGGAACAGACCTCTTGTGGCTGAAGAGTCCAAGAATCAGAAGAATCAGAGATGCAAACTGTGATGTGCTGGTGTTGCCAAATCAACCCCCAAATCAGTTATCTCCAGAATTCTTGTTACTTGACATAATGACATACTTTTGTTATTTAAGTCCTGATCTCCGTTACCTGCAGCTGAAAGCATCCTGATAGAAGAGCAATGGAATGGAGGGGGAAAGAGAGAAAACAGGATCAGATGCCTCACAACTTCCGCACACTGACCACACCCATCATTCCTTCCTGTTGCTCAGATTCTTTCTTTCCCCCCAGTTTAATTCAGAAATAATTGACAACATGACTGTGTAAGTTTAAGGTGTACAGCCTGATGGTTTGATTTCCATATATTGTAAAATCATTAGCACAGTAGGTTCAGCTAACATCCGTCTTCTCATATAGATACAATAAAAAAAGAAGAAAAGAAGAAAGAAAAAAATGTTTTTCTTGAGATGAAAACTCTTAGGATTTACTGTCTTAACAACTTTCCTATGTATCATACAGCAGTGTTAGTCACAGTCATCACGTTGTATATTACATCCCTAGTACTTATTTATTTTATAACTAGAAGTTTGTACTTCTTTGACCACCTACCTCCAATGCCCCCTCCACCCCTGTTCACACCGCCCCCCACCCCCACGCCACCCAGACCCAACTCACCCCGGAAACTACAAGTCTGACCTCTTTTTCAAAAAGGTTTGTTTGCTTGTTTGTTTTTTAAGATTTCACATGCGAGATCTTACAGTATTTGTCTTTGTCTGACTTATTTCACTTAGCATAATGCCTTCAGGGGTCATCCATGTTGTTGCAGAGTGGTAGGATTTCCTCGTTTTTTTGTTTTTTTTAATGGCCGAATAATGTTCCATATTATTATATGGAATATATATATATCTCACATATATATATCACATATATATATATCTCACAAGTTTTTATTCATTCATTCGTCGATGGATTCTTAAGTTGTTCAGATTCAGGACATTCCTATCCTCCCCGTCTGGTCTTCAGCTTTTCCCAAATGACAGGAGCTACCTTGTGTATTTTGAGTTAATTCACCTTTGGCTTCAGTCAGAGTTGGTTCCATCACTCACAACGTAAGAAACCTCACCAGCTGCCGACAAAAGTACTTCTGGGAGTTTCCTGGTTATTTAAAATTCAAGACCTAGCCACTCATTCTGGGTGTGATTTTTTGGCCTAGTGCAGACCGTTGTGGTTTCTAAATTCAAACATCAGGACAAGACTCTTGGAGAAGGGAATAGAGGAGATAGAGAGCTGCTGTAAACAAGATCAAGTTCAAATACTTCTCTGTGGATGGGAAACTGACTGGGAGAGAGTGATTTATCCCGCAAGGAGAACTTGTCAGGCCACGCAAGATGACTGCTCTCTTTTAAATATTTATTTATTTATTTACGTCTGGCTGCCTTGAGACTTTGTTGCTGCACACAGGCTCTCTCTAGTTGCGGCTACTCTTCGTTGTGGTGTGCGGGCTTCTCATTGCGGTGGCTTCTGTTGTTGCAGAGCACAGGCTGTAGGGCACACGGGCTTCAGTAGTTGTGGCACGCAGGCTCAGTAGTTGTGGCTCACGGGCTCTAGAGCGCAGGCTCAGTAGTTGTGGCACACGGGCCTAGTTACTCCGCGACATGTGGGATCATCCCTGATTAGGGCTCGAACCCGTGTCCCCTGCATTGACAGGCGGATTTTTAACCACTGCGCCACCAGGGAAGCCCTGCTCTCTTGCTCTCTGTACATCCCCTGACCGACCAGTGCCTGTCACCTACACCCCACTCACAGGACTGACCTTCCTGCCCACTTGCCCCAGGCCCCAGCCAATGATTGTTCTTATCAAAGGGGCCATGAGGGGCGTGCCCCTCTGCTGGTTTCTCTGGTAACTAATGAGCCCACCTGACATCAATTCCCCTATAAAAGGTAGTCTCCCCTCCCTAGCTCCTCCGGGAGGGAAGATGGCCGCCACGTCCTGCCCTTCGGCTGCACACAGTGGGATGTTGCTCCAGGACCTTGCTTCAGACACGTAAGCTCTCCCATCCATTAAACTACAGATGTCTCTGTTGCTGACTCTGGGCCTTTTCTTTGGTTTTGAAGCTGGGCAAGCATAGGCCTGTGGGGTGCAGCCCAAAACAGAGCATCAAGGCTTATTCCCCACAGGCTTTTCCCAGCTCCCTCCCTGTCCTGAAGAAGGACACAACAGCTAAGACCCCTGGGACAGACCCCTCCTCGTTAATGATCCTTTAGACTGATCTGCCTCTCATTGTTTTCTTTTACAATGAAGCGCTAAGAACTCAGGTGATTGTGCTTCATGGGTTCCAGAGAGCTTTTCCACTCAGGTGGTCTTGTCTACCATGCTGCTGTGCGCAGATCAGGAGGGGAATTATTTTTATTTTTTACTTTTTTGCGGTACTCGGGCCTCTCACTGTTGTGGCCTCTTCCGTTGCGGAGCACAGGCTCCGGACGCGCAGGCTCAGCGGCCATGGCTCACGGGCCCAGCCGCTCCGCGGCATGTGGGATCCTCCCAGACCGGGGCATGAACCCGCGTCCGCTGCATGGGTAGGCAGACTCTCAACCGCTGCGCCACCAGGGAAGCCCGGAATTATTTTTTTTGAAATTTTATTTGTTTATGTTTTGGCTGTGCAGCTTGTGGGACCTTAGTTCCCCGATGAGGAATTGAACCCATGCCCTCGGCAGTGAAAGCGCAGAGTCCTAACCACTGGACCGCCAGGGAATTTCTAGGAGGGGAATTATTATAACCAAATTAGAGATGAGGAAATCCAAACCTTAGGTGAGGGATTTACCCTCAGGGAATCAGCACCTTGGCAGAGACAGAAAGAGCTAAGAGAAAGGACCCCTGAAGCCACCATCCAGCCTGTGCCACAGACCTGCAGTGTGACCTCTGCAGGGTAACTTTTGTTCATTCAGAAAACATTTTAAAAAGTTCTATGTGCCAAGCTCTGTTCTAGTCACTTTCCAGGCCTCAGGAGTTCCATCTCTAAGCTGGAAGAATAAAACAATCCTCCCAGGGTTGTAAGAAGAGGCAATGGATGCTTAATAAGCTTATTGTGAGCCAATTATCTTAGTCTGCTAGGACTGCCATAACAAAATACCACCATCTGGTGGCTGAAACAGCAGAAACTTATCTTCTCACAGTTCTGGAGTTTGGAGGACCAAAATCAAGGTTTGGTTTCTGGTGAGGGCTGTCTTCCTGGCTTGCAGAAGGCTGCCTTCTCACTACATCCTCACAAGGCCTTTCTTCCATGTATGTGGAGAGAGAGCACATTCTCTGGTGTCTCTTCTTACAAGATCACTAATCCTATTGGATCATGGCCCCACCCTCATGACCTCATTTAACCTTAATTATTTCCTTAGAGAAATTCATCTCCCAATACAACCACTCTGGAGGTTGGGGCTTCAACATATGAATTTGGCGGGGTGGCGTGGGGCGTGGGTAGGGGGAGGAATACATTCAGTCCATAACATATAAATTACAGATGTCAACATTTCCTAGATTCAGTACCTGAGCACAAGCTCCTCTACCATTCCTTCAGAAAGAAGGTTTGAGTGCCCTTTTTATTTCATTCTTTCAATGAGCATGAGGTGTTGCTATTTCCAAGTGAGACAGGAGGGAAGAGGGAAAGGACACAACCTTTAAAAGAATGACATAGCCGTTGAGGATACGACAAAAACTGGTTAGAGCCTACTAGGCCCAAGATGGCGGAAGATTCAACTTCCAGTAGAACTTGAGCCTTATTATACACTCATTGTAATGCAGTAGCATATGCTAAATAACACACCCACAGGTGCCGTGACAGTTCCGAGGTTAACCAGCAAAGGCCAAAAAGTGAGCAGTGGCCCGCTTCCTGGAAATCCCACCGTTTCTCCAAAATAGTTGGATAATCCTCCCACCTGTTAGCCTATGAAATTACCCAGCCCATGAAAACTAACCATCCCATATTTCGGGACTGCTCTCACCTTTTGAGAGGGACCATGTTCTGTCTCCCAGGGCCTCTCGCCTTCTGAGATGGCCCACACTCTGTCTATGGAGTGTGTATCTCCCTAAATAAACCTGCTTTCCCACCTAGTACTCAGGGTAGAGCCCCCCTTGCCTGCTCACTTGTATCCCTCACAAGTGTCCTATAGTAATACATCTACATCTTGCCTATCCCCTTGCCTTTGCCGAATTCCTTCTGCGCTGAGACATAAAGAATCTGAACTTCAGTAAGTCCTGACGTCACGTGAGTGATTTTAATTAAAAGACAATGGGGTCAAGTCCCAAGCTGAGGTGTGCGGTTTCACAAGGGGTCACAAAATACAGCGCCAGATCAAGCAAATAAAAATTCAGGGTGTCTGGGAATTCCCTGGTGGCCCAGTGCTTAGGACTCAGGGCTTTCACTGCCATGGCCTGGGTTCAATCCCTGGTTGGGGAGCTAAGATCCTGCAAGCTGAAGGGCGCAGCCAAAAACAACAACAACAACAAAAAAACAAAACAGGGTGTCCGGTCACATCTTAATTTCAGATAAATAATGAGTAGAGGAGGTTTTTTGTTTGTTTGTTTGTTTTGTTCTTTTAGCGTAAGTATGGGCCATGCAATATTTGGGATATACTTAAGCTAGAAAATTATTTATCCAAAGTTCATATTTAACTGTGTCCTGAATTTTATCTGGGGACTCCAGTTGGCAGAGACCTACACCTCCTGCACTGTAAACAAGAGCCGTGGCCTCCACCGCTGGCTGACCTTGGCTCTCAGGCACCTGGCACCTCCCAGCTTGCAAAGGCAGGCCTCGGCTTTTGTTTGGATGTCCCGCTCCCTCCCTTTTCCAGAGCAGGTAGAGGAGGAGGGAAAGGACCTGTCCCAGTTGGGTAACCATTTGTCAGTGCTTGCTTGGTTTTTAATATTGATTGTTATTAATTTTCTTCGGAATGCAGACATGAGGTGTTCTGGTTCAGAGCCAGATTTCTTATCAATTGCTTTAAATTGAATAATAAGTGCATCGCCTTCACTTACACCAGGCCTCACCTCTGGCCAGGAATCAGTTGTCCTATGCAAGTAGCTGGACACTCCACAGGTGAGGCATAAGGAAAAATAATGTTTCCTTAAAAAAAAGGAAGGAGGTTACTGTCCCCCTCCCTTTCTGAAACTCTCCTTGGAAAACTTAAATGGGCTTGAAACCTAACTCCAATGCTTTGGTATGTAAACAGTCTTTCCAGGAGCTAGACAGCCATCAGTGTCTCTGCTTTTACTGTCTAGGACAGTCTCCAAGTTCTGGAACTTCTCTTTTGAAGTAAATACCTGGGGAGATGACCCTGAAGTCTTCTGGCACCCTGGGGCTTAACCTAGGGACCTGGGCCCAGCTGGAGCCCTTTGGCCTCTCCCTGAGATAAGAGGAACTTTATCATCCTTTCAGAGGTGAGCAATTAACTTGACAAATGACTACAGATCTAATTATCATGGTATGTGAAGAGTCTCCGGAGGCCAGGGCTTTTTCCCTGAGAAATTCAGGGAAGTTTTATTTCCCCATAGTCTCTATAAAAACATGCATACAGACTGCGGGTGGTCAACCACCCCCTTTCACGTTTCCAGATTTCTGAAACCCAAAGTGTTCTGCTCCTTAAAGAAAGGGAAAAAAGAACTTGAAATGTTCCCAGACAGGTCCAAATGAATAATTCATGTAATACTGAAAACTTCCATGTTTAAAACATTTTAAAGTCAGATTGACCTGAATTCCATGGAGGATACTATATTGGATGACTTTGGGCAAATTTGTAATTAATAGCACCCACCAGGAAAGAAAGCTACCAGGAAGAAGTAAGAGCCACAAAAGTTTGTACCAAAAAATAATACTTTGCATTCTATCAGAATCTAAATTTACTTCAAAGGATAGACCTGAGGATGTAGGTAGATCCTTTTTAAAATTACTCCTTTGGATCACTACATGATGTCTATGGAAAAGAAATTTTTGAAGACTAAAAAAGGAGATTAGAAACTTCGTATGATTCAGATTTGAATTATCCATTGCAATCTGAGATAATTCTTCCAGATATGAGTAATACCCCTGAAAACAATAAACTGAAAAAAGAATAACGCTTGTTGAATCAGCATCTCCCAGACTTGTTTAGAAGGAAATCAGTGGACACCCACCCATGTTTAATAGCGGAACCCTAACGATATCTGCATGAGATTGCTAGCATGAAAGAAAAGAATAGTTCTCTTAATTTGTCAGCCAATGATATGACGTTGAGTGACACAACTAACAAACAGCACTCGAAGCTATGTATGCTTGGGGATTTGGAGTTGTTCAGCAACTCCTTGTTGATGTTTGCAGGATATCTAAGAGAAGAGGCGATTACTCTTTTAGAAAAAAATATAACAGAATAAGGAACTGGTCAGCTGTAGAAAATTTATGTGTTTCTTTAATGTTTTGTTTCATCACAAACTTTCGTTTCTGCTGAAAGCTTGCTTAATTCTCTTTTAATCCTATGTATTAGTAAGCTGCATATTTGTGGGATCTTCAGTGAGCTTTCTTATATTGTATTCAGTTGAGTGTTTTATTACTCATACTTAGCACAGAACTGCTGATCTCAGTGCCATTAGAATGCTAGTGCCCCATGCGTTGTCATTGGTTCGTTTTTTAACTTATTTATTTATTTATGGCTGCGTTGGGTCTTCGTTGCTGTGCGCGGGCTTTCTCTAGTTGCAGCGAGCGGGGGCTACTCTTCCTTGCGTTGCGCGGGCTTCTCACTGCGGTGGCTTCTCTTGCTGCGGAGCACAGGCTCTAGACGTGCGGCTTCAGTAGTTATGGCGCACGGGCTTAGTTGCTCCGCGGCATGTAGGATCTCCCCAGACCAGGGCTCGAACCCGTGTCCCCTGCATTGGCAGGCGGATTCTTAACCACTGTGCCGCCAGGGAAGTCCCTGTCATTGGTTCTTTATTGGGTGTTTGATCTTTAGTCTTGATGTTGCTTAGATTTGGTATTTGTGTGACTTGGATGTCCCTGCTTCATCTTAGCCTTCTCATCCTCGTGTGCTAGCCCTGGAATGCCACCCTCTGCTTCCTTTCCACTGGATGCTGGTGTCCAGCCATCTGGGCTCTAGGTTTACATTCCCTTTCTTCTTATTTTATAACCTTTTAGAGTTTTATGGCTATGGAAATGATGTATGCATGGACCCATACTCCAGGCCTTGTTTCCTTTGAGGTCTGCATTTTATATGTATCCCCTGCAGGCACTGAAAGAAGAGTTTTTTGCTTTCCTTCTTTTCTTTGAGCCCCAGCATGGCATTTGGTACTTTCCTTTATTCACATTGTGGAATACATTTTTTGAGGTAGTCCAGTGGTTTATAATTTTGGGACAACTTGTCTTCATAATTCCCCTGATATGTTTCTACCCCCCAAATTATGTAATTTTTCAAGAATATTGCCTATCTAGAAGCTTGGAGTAGCCCCTAATTCTGCTCATTTGTAATCTGAGAGTTCTGATTCTTCCCCTGAAATGGAATCTGACAACACAAAAGCACAAGCAAAACTGACTAAGCACACAGCCTTAGCTTTTAACTGATTCTATGCCTTTGACTTACTAAAGCAAAATATTTTTATTTAAGGACTTATTTTTTTCCCCTCTCAAGCAATTCTATTCTTGCAAGCCTTTATCTCCAGAAGGAATCCAGCAAAAAAAATTAATGTTGTTTGTATTGATCTATACATTGATTTAAATGGCTAGGTAGCAGTTCAGCTGATAGTAGTGGAAAAACAGAAAGGGGAAAAAAAAATCCTCTATCACATGAAGGGCTTAATTTGAACAAAAGAAATTATTTCGATTGAATTAAATAATTCAATTATCTACTTGAATGTAACTTGCCTTATTATTAAAAACAAAATCCAAATGAAATACTAGGTACATCTGGTATATGCACAAAGCTTGGAAACGAGAAGTGCTCGGGCAACCAGGATAAGAAGTGACATTTTTCAGCTGAGCCTTTGTTGTCGGAGATCAGCTCATGGAGTCGACATGTCCATTAATCAAAGGACACTTATATGCAGCAAGCTGAAAAGACAGGCTTGAATTGCTGAGTCTTCATTACAGGGAAAATAACTCTCATAAAATCCTCTAAGCAGAGCACCCTTATCAACAAAGAAGAGGTAATGACTGTGACATCTATGGATATACAATTTCCAAACGAAATTTCAGGGTAAAAAAAATGGGGGGTGGAGAATAAGAAATATTTACATTTCAATGGGTGCCAGTTCAGAAGGTAATTGTTCACAATAACCTAATATATTTTAAAGCACCATGAAATTAATCGCAGGTGTTTTCCTTGTTTGACGCTTTGCACTGGGCAAATGGGCCTTCTCAACGGTTTTGGTTACATATTTAAGCATTATTAGAATTTCAGTATTCTGTTTATGGCAAGTTTGTTTTTCATCTCTGTATGTTTGAAACTCTCTTTGAATTTGTCAGATAAAATTGAGCTGATCCAAAGAAAACATCATCCTTTATGTAACTGTCAGGCATAAACGAGGTACATCTGGTAAGCTTACAGGTTAAGGCGTGCATTTAATGGCAGGTAAAATACAGAAATCAGGCACAGACCTGTCTCATAAGTCCATCATCCATAACTCGCTACATTCTTTTATGTTGTTAATGCCCTTCCTTCAAAGCTGTCTCCCAGACCTACCCACTGGATTCTGATTCCAGTCATAAAGAGACTGACTAGTTTTCCTTCTGTAGCTTCTGCCTTTTAACACTTCTAGATTATGAATTTCCCAAGAAAGCAGTAATCTGCAGGTGATGTGTATTGGCAGTTCCAGTTTCCCTTCTGTCTCTATGGGCACATACATTCTTGTCATTACAAGGGGCCTTATTTTGGGTTTGCAAAATAGGGTCACCGCAGTGCAATGGTCCAGTTTCAATGTCGTACCATATGCATATCTGGGGTCATGCAATAATAATTTCTTCCCGTGTAATGTATTCATCAATAGTTAGCAAGATTCTATCAGACCTCAATGAGGTAGGATGAATAAGAACAGGTTTATAAAGTAATGTGCTCTGCAGATATAGGTTATTACTATTTGCAAGTATAATTACGCACTACAATAGGATCTACCATCTCTAAAGAGATGGTTTAAGTGTAGGACTGATTTCTCTCCTCCCCATTCAAGGGCCCTTATATACTTGTGTCTATAAAATACCTACCCTTTAAAATGTTCTTAAGTGTCTATAAAATACCTATCCTTTGAAATGTTTGCTTTGCCCAGAGAGTTGTTTCAGTGTCATTCTCCTCAGTGTATGTTCAATTTTTAAAAAACGTTTTATGTGTTTGTTCAGCTGGTTGGTTGATTCTTGTTTTTGGCAACTAGAAATTAATTTAGAAATCAAATATCAGGTTAATAAAGTTTTTAGGTCAGTACGTTTTAATGGAACTTACACATGAGCGTTATTTAGACACTGGGGTTTTGCTGCTTCTCTCAGAATTGTCCCTAATATTTTCTACAGTGTTAACTGGCAGTATTTGGATTTTTAACGTTTCTTATCACACTCCGATGAAGGTAAAAACAGAAATTTGAAAAAATGTGTACATTTTAAATCAAATACTTAGTGTGTGGTTTTACCGGGTTATTAGAGTTCTACGCCACAGGTGCTTCCAAAGTACCTTTCCTCCCAAGGTAAGGATTTAATTAGGATAACAAGCAGCACATTGATAAAAGAACAGGAGGACTCAGGAACTGTTTTGTTGTCGTCTTCGTGTTTCAGACCTCCTAACTGGCTGCTGCGTATGTGTTCCGAGGTTAGTTATTCCATCACCAGGTGAAAGGACTTAAAGTCACTGAAGTTAGGCCTCTTGATTTAACTTCACATTTGGCCTCATTTCTTGCCGCCTCATGAAATAACTACGCTTGAGGTTTCCTTCTCCCGTCTATCCTCGACCCCTCCGCCTGTCTCCTCACTGCTGCTGTGCCTGTGTATCACTAGATGGTGCTAAGACCATCTAGTTGGTTATAGCTGCCAGAGACTCAGGAAAGTAGTTATTGGAGGAGTCAAGAGGGCTGAACCTGAGAACAGGAAGATCCCTTCAAAGGTAATCTGGGCAGCACTTCCGTTTTACAAACGAGGAAACTGAAACTCAGTGAAAATAAGCAATGTGTCAGAGTCCCCTAGACTTTTCTTCTTCTTCTCCTCCCCCTTCTCCCCTCCTCCTGTTTGTTAATAGCTCCCACTGTAACCTCATCACCTGAGAAGGAGCCCAGGAAGGAGTAAAGCTCAGAGAGTGAGTCAGCCAGATTTGCTGTGCAGAAAGAGCATTCTGACAGCTGCAAGGTATCATTTACCAGGTACCATTCATTCACTCATTCGTTCATCCAAGAAACAGCTGTCGAATGCTTCCTTTTTGCTTTGCACAGTGCCAGGCACTGGCGATAATTAAAAACAAACAAATCAGATAAGGATCCTGGGAACTCACGTTCTCTTAGGGAATATAGAAACGAAGGGAAAAAAATCACACCTTAAATCAAAGATGCTTTCATAGAAGTGATGATAGTACAGTCTGGTCGCTTAGAGGAATTTGCAACCAGCTGCATGAGGAATTTAAAGGGAAGATTTCAGTGAGGGAACGTTAGAGGCTGAAGGACACATAGGGTCATGGGGGCTGAGAAATGGAAGGAAGGGCCTCGCAGGCAGAGAAGAGCAAGAGAGAAGGAGGAGAGGCTGCTGGAGAGCAGCTGCTGTGGCTGATGCCCAGAGGGCACAGTGCAAAGGGACAGCTGGCAATCCTGGAAGGAGGGGACCGGCCTCCGAAGGCCTCGCCTGAGGTGTTACACACTTTATCTGGTGGGACGGCCCAGGAAAAAGTAGAGCTCAGAGAATGTCCATGCTCAGAGAATGGCGTGGACAGATTTGCTTTCCAGAGAGAGCACCCTGGCAGCTGCATGGAAGCCCAGAGGCAAGGAAGCCTCAGAGATGGAGGCTGGTGTCACAGAGCAGCGCGAGGTCGGGGTGGCAGTAGGGCTGGCTGGGGAAGGTGTTGTGTGAGGGAGATTTCAGGAGTGGACGCGACCGTCTTCTCTTTGAAAAACAGTGATTGGGCCTGTAATCCTTATCCTTAGAGGGTTGTTACAATTCTGGTGCTTGAATTACTTATAAAGCATTGAAGAAATTATTTTAATTAAATGCATATATTACTTGGATAACATTTTGGAAATTATTTGAAAAATGCAATTCAGTGGCATTCCACGTTGAAGTACAGAAAATCCTCCCGGAGAGCAACCCTCCCACCCGACTTAAAAGGATTATGAATACACCGCCCCATTGTCCTCCCTCAGCAGCGACTGATTAGAATTAGGAAGAAATAGACCTCTCCTTGCCACCATCTCCATCCTCCTCCCCTTCTGGACCATGCCACTGATGCTTTCCTTTTATTTGTCCAAATTCTGTTTCCACCAGAGCACTTTTCTTCGGGCTGCCACCATTGATGATGGCTGGAGGCATCGTCTTTCTCTCCTGACCCATCGTTGCTAAGACCAGCCCGAAGTGGCCTGCTTGCTGGGGAGCTGTGCCTTTCTTTGTAGGTGGAATGGCAGAGTTTGGGGGGCTGCTCTGGGTCGGCCCTGAGCTGTCACTTTTCCCTGGAGGGCCTTTTTAAGAATTTCCAAGTCCAGAGCCATCCTCCTTTCCTCTTGTCCTACTCAAGCAGTAATAATTTTACTATTACTATTAAGGTCTCTTGGCATCCAAAATTAAAAGTCCTGTGGACTGAATCCTATTTCAAACATGCCTGGGAGCGCTGTGAGTAGAGAGAGGTACAGCAATGTCCTGGGTAGAATGAGGATCCTTTCAAAGTTTGAAGCATATGATCATTTCTTTGTTTTGTCTACATAGGTTTCCAAGTCTGGGGTTTTCTTTAAGAGGTAATGAAAGCTCCCATTTATTGAGGGCTTACCACGTGTCAGGTATGTTTTTATTTTGTCTCTAATGCTCCGGGATCCTCCCCTGCCAAGAAATCTCTGCTCGGCTCTCCTCTTTGGCTACCCTCTGCGCCCCCAGGCCTCACTCTTTGCCAGCACGTGATGGGGCTCCGTGCAGGTCTAAAGAGAGTATTGACTCTCCCCATTACAAATGAGGAAGCTGCAACTCAGGTTATGGGCTCCGCTTCATTATTCATATCGAACAAGTACTTAGTTTAGACAGAGCAGTTAAGGGAGGCTTCTCTGAGAAGGTGACGCCTGAGCTCAAGGGTGGGAAGGAGCTGTCATATATGGAACGGAAGAGCTCTCAGGCCTGGGCTGCTGTGAGGAAGCCCACTCTGCCGGGATTTGTACCCAGAAGCTCATCCTCACTTTTTGATTGTCTAAACACATTAGTGACCGGTCTTCCTACTCCCTGAGCTCGAAAATATTTTACCTGTGGGAGAGGGTTTGTTTGATCACATGGTGCCCTCCTGCCCCTCCACACTGCCGTGAACATCGTCATGTGTGTCCGCTGAGAAGAGCCAGCTGCTTGGACCACACTTCTTGCCGCCTGCAATGTGATGTTCCACGGCTTCAGTGGAATGTAGAAATCTTTTCACCATATGGACTTTTTCTTTTTTTTATATCTATTTATTAGTTTGGCTGCGTCGGGTCTTAATTGTGGCACACGGGATCTTTATTGCGGCATGCGGGATCTTTTGTTTTGGCATGTGCTCTTTGTTGCGGTGTGCGGGCTTCTCTAGTTGAGGTGCACAGACTTGTCTCTAGTTGTGGCGCGCAGGCTCCAGAGTGCGTGGGCTCAGTAGTTGCGGCACCGGGCTTAGTTGCCCTGCGGCATGTGGGATCTTAGTTCCCTGACCAGGGATCGAACACGCGTCCCCTGCATTGGAAGGTGGATTCTTAACCACTGGACCACCTGGGAAGTCCCCACCATGTGGTTTTCTTTACTCTGCCCCAGTTGAGCTCATTGGAGCTCACAGAACAACTATTGATCCTACTATGAATGTGCTTTGCCTTAAACCTCTTGGAGTAGGACTGCTGGTTAAGCATGGAGGCTGGAGCATGTGCATTCATCTTCATTCTGTCCTGAACCCAAATGAAATGACTATAAAGGATTTGAAGAGCAAAACCACATAAGGATGAAGATAATAGAAGAGGAAACCACAGCAGACAAAAGATGTTAAGGAATCTGGACTTGGAGACACCTGGCACAGAGGGGTGGGTTGTTGAGGCACTGAACCCAAACCAGGGATCAAGTGAGACTCTGACTCGGAACAATGAGGCATGTGGCCTTGCTTCCTCTCTTAGGTCTCAGAATATCAGTAGCCAGGATTATTACCCAACCTAGGCCAGAGACAGGACTATTCACTTCCGGGAAAGTTGACCAGCTCAAGAGAAAGGCCCTAATGGAACTGACAATGGAGGCCCTCCAGTGAAAGGTCCCGATCCCCACTCCATCCCCCTGCAGGAAGTCCTCCAGTCACAAGCTCTTCCCATACAGCAATTTCCAATTGACTTTATAGTGCTCCATCCTGAAATATAAACAGAAAGTCAAGAATACTTAACAGGAAGTCTGTATCTGAAACACAGATACCGCAATAAAACAGGAGAAAAGAGAGAAAAAACAGACAATCCAGGCAGCAGAAAAGAGAGAGAGAGAAAAAAAACTACCCTATGATTAATAGTCCCGGAGTGATGAGATGCAAATACAGTCTTGAAATGTTCTTTTAAAACTGAATATTCAAAAAACAGCAACCTCTGGGGAATTAAAAATATAACGTGAGGGGGAAATCAGTAGGTGGGTTGGAAGATAAACTTGACATTTCTCATGAGCTAGAACAAAAAGAGAGCGATGAAAAATAGAAAAGAAAGGTAGAATCAAGTCAGAAATTTAAAAAAAACAGACCTAAAGGAATTCTAGAGAGAACTAAGAAAAATGGAGGGCAGGAAAGTAGCAAATAACACAGGAAGTTTCCCACAACTGAAGCGTGTGAATTTCTCCAATGAAAGTATCCTGCTGAGTGTCTAACACAGTGGATGACATTCTTTAAGGAATCATATATCTTAGGTTTGTCCAGGTATTTTCACAGTGTGCTTGTTACTCAGAGATTACCACTACTAAGCGGCAGAGGAAAAGTCGTTTCTTCAAAAATTTCACATTACAAACAAGAGTGAACCACTGGAAATCCTTTGAGTCTTAGCATCGCGCTGTGAAGAACATTAAACACTCATCCTAAGCGCCTCTACTCAACATCTGTTCTAGAAGCAGTAAGTTTATATCTTTCATTCCTAAAAAACAGGGCGATAACTGTAGTTTAACAGACTGTACTGACTTTCAGATTCTTCAGAAAGTTCCACTGCGCACCCACTGAGCGCTTGACTAAGTGCTTTAAGATAATTCCACCGGGAGTGACAAAATGAGTGCCTTCACAGATACACACACACAGCAGTTGATCTCCATTGATCTGGTGTGTGTAACTTCTATTGTCATTATCTGCAAGGTAATTCATCTCAATTAAACTGGTCTGTCGGGAATAAATGATGTGTGAAAACTGGGTTTCATTGCTGTGCTTATTCACAACTTACCCTTTCTTCTGAGATCACCAGTTACCAGAAACTGCTATGGTTAAGTGTCTTCAATTGGTTAATTGGTTTTTGCTTCCAACAGTGCGGCCCAATTTCTGACTAATGGCGCTCCAGGTATAAACCTTTAAAGCTTCTTGCTAACCTCTCTGCTAATCCCTCATACCATCTGATCACTCAGCACTATTGCTGACTGCTAATTAAAAAGCCCTTAAAAAGTGGGTTACTTGTCATGACATCTAAAGAGAATATTGTTAGGATTCTAGGGTTAATGTTTCACTGAGGGGAGAAAAAGTTGAAATTAAATCATAGTAGAAATGTTCTTGCAAAGCTTAACTTCATGTGATTATTTTCCGCGTTGAAAACAAAACAAAGTTTAAGGTCACTGCCTCCACTGCCTCAATTCTTGAGATTTTTTTTTTCTTCTAACAAATACCTTGAAAAGTATATAAACCTCTGCAGTTTTTCTTTAAGGCCGGCTAAAGTTATCACAAGCAGAAAGTCCTAAGTTGTGGTAAATGTTTCTGTTAAACACACGATGTGGTCATTCCTCGGGCGTCTCTTTAGAGACGCGTTAGTGGTCAGTAAGTACACAGGACTGAAAATGAGATTCATGAGGCATCTTGACGCTGGTCCTGAATTTCAGCTCTCTGTGTGGTCCTCCTTCTGTAGTTAAATCACTCCTGTTCACTTCCAGCTTCATGCTAGAGAAAACAATGACGAAATAACAATCATTCCAGGACACTTCTTACTTCCCAAGGGCATCATAATAACAAATGAACACCCATGTGGATAAAATGAGCTTATGGCTTTAGTGGACGTCTCAAAACGCATAGCAGTTTCAGGGCATTCGATATAAAACAATGGATTGACAATAAAACTTTGGCTTCTGATTTATTTTATAATTAACAACAAAGATGCCCTAATAATAATTTTTCAGAGTATTTAAAAATTGTTTAGCAAAGGACTCTTCTAGCATCAGGACTTAACCTAAAAGTATTTACTCTTGAACAATAAGATGACGAAAAAGAAGTCAATCTTCTCTTATTCACCCATACCCTCTGCAAATCCCCTTACAGGACTCACCTCCCCTGGTTATAATAGAAAATTGGGCAGCCCTGTGTGTGTTTGACATGCACGGACTCCATTTGCAAACACAAAGGAAAACAAACTCCTTTTTATTGGTCATTTCTTGGTTTTGCTCATAAAATAGTTACCCTGAGTCATAGTCGAGCTCACAAAATTTATATAAGTAGAAGGTTTACTCAAAACCGAGTACCTGAGTGTTTTCTGGGGGAAGGAAATTGGACCTGCCGGCATGGAACGCACGTGGACCGGTCGTGCAGCTTTGAACCAGCCATGGAAGTGACATTTCTAATCTGCTTTTCTTGTTAACACCCAGATGGAGAGGGAGAGAGAGGAGGGAGGACAGGCTGTGACCAGATTCATTAAAGAGTCAGGGCCAGGATAGACTGAATTTGCACTTGTGTGGGGTGAACAGTGCCATCCTGTCTAGGCCTGGTGGTGAGGTGTCCCAGCCGAACTTGGCACTCCAGCATTTGCAGAGAGGCTGCTTCTCTTAGCATCACTCTCAATCCTTTGCTTTTTTCAGCAGTAGATATTTCTATTTAGAAAGCTGAATGCCTGGAAGAGCCCACCACCAGATTGGAGGCAGCTGGGAGGCCACAGGTAGGGAAAGAGGCATCCTACAGCTCTGTCTGCTTCTCTCTGCCGGATTTCAGGGTCACAGTGCTCTCAGGGTAGCTGAGGACCCGGGATGGGGGGTCCCCCACTGCCCAGCTGCACCTGGGGACAGGGGTGGAGGTCTCCTTCCACCCAGCCACCAGACCTTAGGGGTCAAGGTCCTCCCCTCTCTGTTTGGGTGGGGGTGGGCATAGGTTTATGAGTGGCTACGGGGGGTGCCTGCGTGGTCTCTCCAGCCCCTCCCCGATTCCCTCTTCCCATCTCATCTCCCTGAGGGGCAGGAAAGTCCAAAACATCTCTTCTCCTCTCTTTCTCATCTTTGTTTAGCAGAAATTCTGTGTTTTGCAGGGCCTCACCTTCATTTCACAAATATTTACTGAACCCTTTCTATGAGCCAGGCTCGGTCCAGCTGCCTGAGATATACTAGGAAACAAAATAGAGAAAGGTCTTCACCTGTGGTAGGACTTACTCTGTCTCACAGAGGAAAGCGGATAATGAACACCAGGCACAACAAATAAGTGCATTATTTAGCAGGTCAGGGGTGTTAAGTGCTACGAAGGAAGAAAAGAAAAACCAGAGCAGGTAAGGGACGGCAGGAGAGCTCGGGGGTGGAGGTGGAAGGTGAGGGTTGAGTTTTTATCTTCAATAAGGTCAGGGTAAGCCTCTTTAAGGCAAAGACATCTGAGCATGTGTGAAGGCGGGGAGGGAGGAAGCCAGGTGGATTATTTCCATGAGGAAAGAGTATCAGGCAGAGGAAACAACTCGTGCAAAGGCCCTCAGTGTGCCTGACTTATTTCAGGGGCAGATTGGAGGACTGGGGTACAGTGAGGGCTTGGAGCAGAGAGGTCTCAAGCGTCCCTGGAAGAGCTGGCTTCTCCTTGGAGGGATATGGCGGCCGCCAAAGGCTCTGAGCAGGAGGTAACACGATTCAGCTTTAATTTTCACAGGATCAATCGGTCTGGTGTTGAGTTGAGGAGTGACAACAGTGGGTTAAGGGCCGGAGGTGGGAGACCTATTGCAGGAGCCCAGACAGAGATGGTGGGCGCAGTAGAGGTGGGGAGAAGTGGTCAGATTCTGGATGACATTTGAAGGAGGAACTGCCAGGAGTTGTAACTGAGAGGCTGTGGGGTGTGAAAGAGAGTAAGAGTCTAAGACGCCTGCAGTTTCCACTTGAGTCTCGGGAAAGATGCGGTTGTTATTAGCTGGGATGGGAAGGCTGGGGAATGAAGCAGGATTTCAGAGGCATGAAAATTAAGGTTCAATTTTGGACATCTTGAGTTCCCACTTGAATGTCGAGAGCCTAATTTACTTTATTTTGCCCTCCTGCTCTAGAATTCTAATTCTTTTCAAGACGGAATGGACCAAAGAGGAGACACGTTGGGTAGAAAACTCAACAGGTGATATTTTAAAAACCCTGCTTGCGACCCGGGACATCCCCCTGGAAGCTGAAGATCCTGTCCTCAAAGGCTTTTAATTACTGGACTAAAGACTGAATGCCCACCTTGTTCCACACCGAAGCCACTGCTGGTCCCCCTAGGAACTGGTGAACCAAGCAGAAAATTCCAGGATATAGGCTACTGCATTCTCCAGTTTGGAAGATTCTGCTCCCACAGCCTGACAGGGTGAGCTGGGCCGGGGCCGTCATGTTCGTGGTTCTGGCCCTGGTGAGGCTGAGCTCCAATATCTGGGCCCTGCAGAGGGGACGGTGGGAGAGAGACCGCAGCACAGGCCAGAAGGAGGCCCCTGGCTGTCATGGCTGGCACTGGCCTGGCCCCTGCACCTCTGGCGGAGCTGTTCTTGCCAAACTCCAAGCATCCTCCCCAGAATGCATCCTGGTCTCTGCGATAATGGACCATGGCTTACAGGTAAGGAGCTGAGGGACCAGACCTTGCCCAGGGGCTCATATTGCTTTTATTTTTTATTTTTAAAAATATTTATGTATTTATTTGGTTGGTTGTGCTGGGTCTTTAGTTGTGGCAGGTGGGTTCCTTAGTTGTGGCATGCATGTGGGATCTAGTTCCCTGACCAGGGATTAAACCCAGACCCCCTGCATTGGGAGCATGGAGTCTTAACCATTGCACCACCAGGGAAGTCCCTCATATTGCTTTTAGATAAAGGAAAGAAACTCCTCCAGGATGGAATATATGGATTTTTTTCTTCAAGTCCTGCAAACATGTCTGAAGGTGGCCAGATTTAGTATTTCTAGTATCTTCTATGCTCTCAAAAGTTCTGCCAACAGCCCAGATCTAACCCAGAGAGTACTAGGTTTTTCCTGTCTGAGTTCAGTAGCCCAGCTCCGTCACTTCCTGGCTGTGGGACCTTGAGCAAGTCACTTAAGTGCTCTGGGCCTCAGTTTCCTCATTTGTAAAGTGGGGTAATAATACACAGTAACAAGGTAATGCATGCAAAGGGCGTTGCCCAGGGCCTCGTGGACAGTAAGCGCTGTGATGGGTAATATTCACATTTTGACCATATACTATAATTGGATTCCTTTCACGTAGTTCAGAATTAGCTGAAAATTCTTTTGTAACATCTCAATTTGCCTGTGAGATAATCAGTCTTTGAAATTCTCACAGTTCCGTGCACACACTAGGTGCTCCATGATATTTATTTTGAGGAACTTGAGTACCACAGTGTGGCCTGGTTTTAGGATGCTGGTTCTGCCCATACTGGCTGTGTGACCTTGGACAAGTCACAGAACATCCTCTAAACCTTAGTTTCTGGACTTATTAAGGTGGGAATAATGGGCTCTCTCTCGCTGGGTTGTCATGAGGATAAAACATGATAGTAAAGGTGAAGGAATTCAAAAACTGCTCAAGTTTTTAGTATTGTTGAACTGTTTTATTGAATTATGAAATGGAATTGTTGAATTATTGTTGAATTGTTTTATTGTTTATTGCTGCTGTTGTTCTCATTGTTGATAAAATGGTGGAGCCTGAGATGAGGGTCGATTGGTTTGGGGTGATTCGCAATTTGCTGCCCTGGATCGCTTTAATTATTTACAAGCTCATTAACTAGCTTGACTTGACTGATTGATGTCTTCACTCGACAAATATGTGTTGAATGTTTTCTCTGTACCTGAGCCCGTTCCAGGACGTGAACAGGCCGATGCAATTCTCTAACTTGGAGCTGGCATTCCTGGTAGGGGAGGCAAACAGGAAACAAGATGATTTCAGATGGGGATAAGAACCACGATGAGAATAAAACACAGAAAGAAGGCAGGTGATGGGAGGCTGGGGGATAGTCAGGGAAGGCCTCTTTGAGGAAGTGACATCCGTAAGACCTGAGGATGGACAGACGCCAGCCTTGAGAGAAGGAGAAAGGGGAATGGGGTGTGTGTGGAGGTCTGCATGGGGTGTTCCAGACAGGGGAACACCCAGAGCAAAGACCCTGAAATGGGAAAGCACCTGGATGGCATGGTGACAGACCCGAGAGAGGTGGTGGCTGAAGAACAGAGGACAAAGTGCGTTAAGAGGCCAGCGGGACACATCCTATGGGACCCCATGGGTGAGAGTAAGGGACTGGGGTTTTCGTGGAATAGGGAGCCCTTGGAGGGTTGTAGCTCTTCCCCCACGTATTGTACGGATCACTCTCCCATCTCCTTCTGGTCTCATACGCCCCTTTCAGCGAGGCTGCCCCGACCACCCTGCCTAAAATTGCAATCCCCTGTTTAAAGAGCCGTAGTAAATTCGCCCACTCATCACACTCCATGTCCTCCCTCCCTGTGTCATTTTGCTCCACAGCTCTTCTTATCCTCTGACACACTCCACATTCCCCTCTTTAATTTTGTCGGTTGTCCTCTTTCTGATAAGAATGCAATGTCTAGCAAGGTCTAGAAGGTGGTAGAACAGTGCTGGCCCAGAGTAAGCGTGCAGATATTTGTTGAACGCAAGACTGAATGAAGTGACGTGTTGTACGTTCTGCTTTTACAAGTCCCTCTGGCTGCCTCGTGGAGGGGGGACAGGGGGGACACGGGGAGCCTGGTGAGGTCGCCTCCTCAGCCCCCAGGACGAGGGTGTGGGAGGTGGTGTGACACCGTCTTGCATGTAGGGCCCGCTGGGCTTGCGTGAGGGTTTGAAAAATGAAAGGACTCGCTTTAGGATTTTGACTTGAGCAGCTGTGGCTGTTTACTGAGACGGGTGGAGGAAAGCAGGGAGTAGGGAGGGGACAACTTAGAATAATCAACTTGAAAAGTCTGTTAGACAACGCAGTGGCATTGTCAATGGCAAAAAGATGGCGATGAAAAAGAAAGTGCTGAAAATAGTGGAGAAACTGTCAAATTGACAAGTATGTGTTGCTCAAGTATTTTGGAATTTTAGATCCAGAAAAAAAAAATCCCAAACCTACAGCTGAGTAAGTTTGGGTAAATAAACCTGACGCTTTGATTACATTCAAGTATAAAGCATCAAATAATAAGATTAGCCAAACATGCCTATATTTTTAAGTCACAGGAAGCGCTTTAAAACAAATTTCAATGGAATTTAAAATAAAATGAAGGGAATGACTGCGGGGGAGGTCTCCAATTTATAGGAATTTTTTTTTTTTAGCCTTTCAGTTACAAAGACAATTAAAAATAATCTTTAATATTTTGGGAAGCAATACCACCCAAAATAAGGGTTACTTTCCAGAATGCTCTTCTCAGGTTTTAGGAAGAGACCAATGGTTTGTCCTCTGCCTGGGACCCTTCAGGACTCCCCCATATTTCCCAGGGGCCATTTCAGCTGAGTCAGCATTCCACCTAGAGTTTCATGCATCTCATGCAGTGGTGCCTTTTGTTTTTTTTTTTGCGATATGTGAGCCTCTCACTGTTGTGGCCTCTCCCGTTGCGGAGCACAGGCTCCGGACGCGCAGGCTCAGCGGCCATGGCTCACGGGCCCAGCCGCTCCGCGGCATGTGGGATCTTCCTGGACTGGGACACGAACCCGTGTCCCCTGCATTGGCAGGCGGACTCTCAACCACTGTGCCACCAGGGAAGCCCCAGTGGTGCCTTTTTGTTGTTTGCTTTTCACACATAGAGATGCAAGTCTGTGCTAACTATAAGATGCAGAAATAGTTCAGGAAGCAAAGATGACAATGCAAAACCTGGGAAGAAATGGATTAAGCAAAGCTATGCTGTAGTCCGACCTCGATGGGCTTCTTGAAAGCATTTAGTTCTTGGAAAACGGAAGCTACAGAACCATAGCAATTTCAGCCCGTTCTTTCCTCACGGGGAAATCATAAAAGCAACACTTTCCACCTAAAGATTTTCCTGCCCCCACGAAAATGACGTGCTGACAGCTCATATTTTCCCATGCGGAGTTGTGCTTTCTGAACACGGTCTTGTCTACGGATGGTTGGTAACAAATACGCATGTAGCCTCGCCTTTGAGAGAAATTGCTGCAGACAAGCTCGGGCAGGGCTGTAACCAGGTGGCCACGTCGGAGCTCAGGGTGTGTTTAGTATTCCGCTTGCGTCGAGGCTTCGAGGACCCAGCCAGGGCTGCCTCTAGGATTGCTGTGCAGCTTGCAAGGTACATGAATTTTGAATCTTGAGGCTGCTTGGAGGAGGTTTGTAGCTAAAACATGAGCTGTTCTTACAGGTGAATCCGAGCTTAATTCCATCCTCTGAGCGTGGGGATGCTGCCTTGCCCTACCCCCCACTTCTCTGTTCTTTGTTCTCTGAAGGCGGATTTGCCTGCAGTGCATGGTGTGGTGCAGAAAACTACCACTCAGAAGAAAAAAGCTGAGCCTGCTCTGTGGATGGATTTAAACTGTGCTATGCTGCCTCCTCACCTCATTTTCTTCCCCAGCCCCCCGCTACTTGACCCTGGTTCAGCAAGCCAGCGTGGACCTGGGTCTGAGCCGGGCTCTGCCATGGCCACTCTGCATGACCCTTAGCCTGGGCCTCATTGTCTCATCCATGCAGTGATGAAGTACAGGAATATCATCCCCTCCACCTCTGTCACACAATAATGATGCCATGTGTGGCACGGATGCTCAGAGACACAGGGTCCTCTGTGCACTGACTAAGACCCCAATTCCAAGGGCCTCACCTGGGGGCAGTACCACTCCCCAGTTGCGGGCTCACAGTGGCAAATGGGCGCACCTCATCCTCACACATCCCCAAGGATACGTATCTGCCCACACCTGCCCAGAACAAATGCTGGGAAGATGAAAATGTCAATTAAATGGTTGCTATGTCAACCCGAGCTCATGTTGGCTGCTACATTGGCAGTGTTGTGATTATTTTTCTCCCATTGGGTTGATTGATTTCCTCAGTTGTTGCCTCCTTCCCCATCTCTGTCACCCTTTCAACACACACAGTCACACACTCACAAGTACTCAACACACTGTACACGCTGGTTTGTAACAGAGCAGATGATGCACCTTTAAAGGGCTGAGATGAGAGCCAGGAAAATGATTTTGGAGGAAGCGGGCACGTTTTTGCGTTCTTTCTGTGACTTTTTGGGGTAGTTCAACGGGATAGACTTTTCGGCCTGACACCCGAAAGACTCTACTATGAAAATTCCCTTTTTGACCTCACATGAGTTCTTCAACTTCTTGAGCGGGTGGTGTAGCTTTTTCTCAAGAGAACGTAATGCTCTTAGCCCTACAGGGGGAGGGGAGGGAAGTCTAATAAAGATTGACAAGAAAATGCCTGCAACCTTTTCCTGAGGAGTGACCCACACGCTGGTCGGGGCTCGGTTTCACTCTGGAGTCCAGTTTGGCCTGGGTGAGGAGCAAGGGCCTGGAGACAGGTGCCTGGGTTGGAATCGAGTTTTATTAGCTACGAAACTCTGAGTTAGTCTCTTGATCCCTCTGTTAGTCTATGAAACGGGGCTGACAAGAGGAGTGCTACCTCATCGGGCTGTTCTGATAATTAAATGAGATGCCATAGAAATCGTTGGCATGGAGTAAGGACCCCATAGATCTCTCTTATTCTGTTCGTGCTGGTCACTTCCGGAAATCCACAAAGGAAAAGTGTACCATCCAATTGTCATCACTGCTTTAACTTTCCATTTGTGTGTCTTTGCTGCTTTTTGAAATTCATTGCAGCTTCTTCGTTCAGAGCTGGTTGGGATGCAATAGACAAACATTTTTTTCTCCCTGTTGATAAATGAGTTGATTTGATTTAGTAATTTTTAAATTTTGTTTTTATTTTTAAATATTTATTTATTTATGGCTGTGTTGGGTCTTCGTTTCTGTACGAGGGCTTTCTCCAGTTGTGGCAAGCGGGGGCCACTCTTCATCGCGGTGCGCGGGCCTCTCACTATTGCGGCCTCTCTTGTTGCTGAGCACAGGCTCCAGTCGCGCAGGCTCAGTAGTTGTGGCTCATGGGCCTAGTTGCTCCGCGGCATGTGGGATCTTCCCAGACCAGGGCTCGAACCTGTGTCCCCTGCATTGGCAGGCAGATTCTCAACCACTGCGCCACCAGGGAAGCCCTAAATTTTGTTTTTAAAAGAAAGTGTTTTTTCTTTTTCCTGTTGCCGAAACTTTCTGATGATGAAGTCCCCTATCACCGACTCAAATATCTCAAGTGCTGAAGTGCCTTGCAGGGAAGAGGCAGCATTCCTCCCATGACGTGTGCCTAGAAAAAAAGAGGGAATGAATGACTCTTCCTCTGGTCTTACTCATAGGGAGGAGGGACCCGGCAGGGATCCAGTCTTGGCAAAGAGGAAAGCCAAAGAAGGAAGCTTTTTTGTTGCTTTTTTTATCCTCCTGAACTTCACTATCAGAGGCAGGTATCTCCCGCCGTTTCCTAGATCTGTTTCCTTGGGGAAGAGCACGAGGCTGCAGGGAGGGAAGGTCCGAGCATCGCTAATTAATTGCTGCTTCTGCAGAGCAGAGGGCAGTAGAGACATCAAAAGGTAACTAACCCCTATTCTAGATGCCATCTGCAGGTGTTTTTATTTTACAGAAATTTCAGAATTTGAACACTAAAAAGAAAAGCTTCAAGGTGAATATTTTACTGAATATTGAATGAACTGTATAATGTGTATAACCTTGGCAGTATATTTTTTTAATGTTTAAAAAATGTAAGGGAGCACAGTTTGCTCGGGCAACCTGATGTTTCCTAGGCCTCGAATAGTTGAAATGAGGAGAGCTCCACTAAGAAACAGCAGTAAGATTACTTTAGCAGATGGTAACGTTTAGCAATTTTTTTATCAAACAATTTATCTAGTCATGTGTGCCTAAACCACCATACGTGTATTACTTTAAAAGTAAAATGGTAAATGCTCTCCTAAATATTGAATATTATTAAACTAAGTATATGCAGTGGGTATAACACCGCTTTAAAACTTGCCAGTGATACAGTCCAGTTCTGTCCCCAAGCTCCCTTGGGGAGCAGAAGGGTGGCCTTAAGTTCCCTTTCAATAATTTTGGGGCCTCCCCTCCTCCCAGATATCATCAGAGAGGGGAATTCACCCAGAGGCGGGGGCAGGGGCTCTGCTGGTTGATGTCCTGGTCTCTGATGCTGACACCATGGGTGTCCCGGCCTTTGGGTCCTCTTGTGGGGTGGCGGGTCCCTGCGGGCTGCTTCCAGGTGGAGCGTGCTTGGGACAAGGAGCTCAGGACGTGGCTGGAAGCTCCTCCTTGAGGTTGACCCTGCCTGTCTGCCTCAGTGGGTGCACAGCCCTGCTCCCCAGCACCAGGTTTGTTCCCATTGGTGAGAAGGGCCTAGGGTGCTTGGACCTGCATCCCCAGAGTGCTGTGGCTAAGCTGTCTATGTTCAAGAGTTAGGGGAGGGGGTCCTGGTGGAGTTGATGGGGAGGCTGACGACCCCCAAGCTTCACTATTCCTGCTACCACATCTCACACAAGATGGGAAGAGGGAGTTGCTGTCCCCTCCCCACTCTTGGGTCCCTGGGCTGATATTTTTATGAAAGGAAAGAAGAGCCACTCCAAGATGATTCTGCAGAAATCCCTCTTTTTTTTTTTTTTAATAAATTTATTTATTTATTTTTGGCTGCATTGGGTCTTGCTGCGCGCGGGCTTTGTCTAGTTGTGGTGCGTGGGCTTCTCATTGCGGTGGCTTCTCT
Organism: Grampus griseus; assembly: GCF_964374135.1. NCBI lineage: Eukaryota > Metazoa > Chordata > Mammalia > Artiodactyla > Delphinidae > Grampus > Grampus griseus. The sequence goes on along the minus strand of NC_139013.1, from coordinate 31,669,472 downwards.
TGTTGCAGAGCACGGGCTCTAGGCACGCGGGCTCAGTTGCTCCGCGGCATGTGGGATCTTCCCGGACCAGGGCTTGAACCCGTGTCCCCTGCGTTGGCAGGCGGATTCTTAACCACTGCGCCACCGGGGAAGCCCCAAAATTCCCTCTTTAAAAATACTTTTCCATAAACATAAGCAGGGGAGTCCTAAGCGGGGAGGGGTTAGGAGAAGGGGTCATGGGAGCAGATCTGGCTTTATTAGAGCCTTCTGTTTCTAAAAGGAAAGCATCAGATGACTGCAATTAGTTGTCATTTAAAATCTCTGGGGCAAGAGAGCACCGAAGGGTCTTGCTACCTTCCTGAAAAGGGAGTGCATATGTTGGGAGAAAAAATAATTAACCTTTCACAAATTATCCTGCCACTGATGTTTACATTTAATTCATTTTGTACCCCATTCCCCGCCCCCCCCAATAAAGAAATCGTGAGGGATCTAATTTATAGTAATGCTACTGGTTCCTTGAATCCCAAGTTCTGGAGTGCAAACTGCTCAGGGCCCCTGGTCTGCCCGGCGAAGGGCAACCCCAGGTGTCGATGGGACCAGAGGAAATTCTAGGTCTTCATCCTCGCCAATTGCATCAACATCAGCCCAGGAGCTGGTCAGAGATGCACAATCGGAAGCCCCACTGAATCTTAAGCTGCATTTTTTTTTTTTTTTTTTGTGGTACGCGGGCCTCTCACTCTTGTGGCCTCTCCTGTTGCGGAGCACAGGCTCCGGACGCACAGGCTCAGCGGCCATGGCTCACGGGCCCTGCCGCTCCGCGGCATGTGGGATCTTCCCGGACCGGGGCACGAATCCGTGTCCCCTGCATCGGCAGGCGGACTCTCAACAACTGCGCCACCAGGGAAGCCCTTAAGCTGCATTTTAACAATGTCTCAGGTGACTCATGTGCGTGATGCTGCTTGAGAAGCGCTACTCTGGGGGAGGGGGCTGGTGGTGCTGTCATCAGAGGAGGCTGCCTCCTGCCAAGGGCTTTTGGAACACCTTGAGAAACTCATGTTGTATTAGCAGGGTTCAGCCTCCCTGCCGTGCGCAGCTGTGGTTCTAACTACTGCACTGAAGTTTGGTGTGAGACATGCTCACCTGATAGGCAGCAGCGCTGCTCACCTGGAGGGAACACTGGGTCTGCTCATTACTCATGCCTATGGTCTAATTTCATGGTTTCTGCCTGCGGTTTTGTAATCCTGGACTTGCCAGGCTCAAGTGTGGCGAAAGTCACCAGGGCTGATGAATTTCTGACTCCGCTGATGGCTTTATCGGAAGTGACATTCCCCTTTCATTGGTAAGGTTCCGTCTAAACTGTCCCCTCAAAGACCTGGAGGAAAAGGAGGCTGACCTCACGATGTGGCCTAGGTTACGGTGGCTTTGGTTACTCAAGACCCTAGGGATGTTGGGATCAATTCTTTTTTTTCTTTCCCAAACAAATGAATATTCTTCTGGCTTTTACTAGTTGCAATGCTTTTCTATACAGAAAGTATTTTATTTCCACCAATTCTCACTACAACCCTATTGGGGTGTGTGTATGGAGGAAGGGGAGTTATTATTCCACTTTCCAGAAAGGAAAACGGAGTCAGAGAAGTAAAGTAACTTTCTCAAGGTCACACAGCAAACTAAACGACAGAGTGGGGACCCAAACCCAGGTATGTGTGACTCTCTGTCCACCTGGGCTATACCAGGTCTTTTTTTTTTTTTTTTTTTTTTTTTTGCGGTACGCGGGCCTCTCACTGTTGTGGCCTCTCCCGTTGCGGAGCACAGGCTCTGGACGCGCAGGCTCAGTGGCCATGGCTCACGGGCCCAGCTGCTCCGCAGCATGTGGGATCCTCCCGGACCGGGGCACAAACCCGTGTCCCCTGCATTGGCAGGCGGACTCTCAACCACTGTGCCACCAGGGAAGCCCTATACCAGGTCTTTCAAACACAGTCCAGGCTATCTGTTGTTTTCTTCAGGTGAGGAAGAAAAGCTGGAATGTTTTTCCGGGTTCTCCCAGGCAGGCACCTCCAGGGGCTCACGTTCTGCCCATGAATGACTCAGCCCCTGAAACATGGCTGCTCTGTTCCAATAGCTTCTTGGAGGCCAAGAATTAAGCTTGGGCGGCCTGCCCACCAGGGATAGTGACGAGTAGGGTGAGTGTCCGTGGCTGAGTGGCTGTCCTGGCTGTGGCCTTCTCAGGGACCGGTGCACACTGCAGCTCCCAGGATGGCCCTGGATGCTATTCCTTTTTTTTTTTTTTTTTTTTGGCTGCGCTGCTCAGCCTGCAGGATCTTAGTTCCCCGACCAGGGACTGAACCCAGGGCCCGACAGCAAAAGTGCCGAGTGCTAACCACTGAACTGCTGGGGAATTCCTGAGCGCTGTTCCTTTGACACCAGGGGAGAGGCTGGCCGGTTCTTTGGTAGCTCTGGCTTTAAGAGGGGATGGATCTAGGTTCAAGGTTCAGCACGATAACTTTCACAAGCCCTAGGCACTTTTGCCTTTGTGGACCCCTTCCTTTCTCTTTTTGTTTAAAAAGAAAAATCTAAAAATATATTTACCACGATGTTGGCGTAAATGTAAATATTTTGTTATATGTTAAACCATTTTCTTCATCCTGAATGTTTATTTTTTTCCGTCTGCTTTTAAGTGAAATTATAATATTTTCATGGGCCCCTAAAAGTACTGTAGGTCTTGGGCACCGTGTCTCCTGCACCTACTGGATACGTTGGCCTTGCTGCTTTACTGGGTTTGTGGTGAACTTGAGCTGGTTGTTTGACTTTCCTGAGCCTTGGTTTGCTCATCTGTGAGATGGGTGTAGTGACAGCGTCTGCTTTGATCCAGCAAGGGGCTTGCTTAAAAGTAGCCCCAGCCCCTGGCACCTAGTTAGTGCTCGATCCGGTGCTGCGGTCCCTGCCCTCTGCTGGGGGCGGGGGTGATGGGCTTGCTGTCAAGGCGGGCTGAGTAGCTTCCTTGGTGGTGGGCTGCTCCTCAGGCACATATTCAAAGGTCAGTATCAGTGAGGGTTTCTGCCTTCAGCCCTGCTTCCCACTCCTGCATCACGGCCAGAAGGGTCGGCAGAGCCTGCCCTCTGCCCAGGCCCGTGGAGAGACTGGATCTGTCAGGGCAGAGCTGGGACGAGAAACCCAGGCTCGGACCCCAGCCCAGAGCCATTCAGTCCTCACCCCAGGCTGTCTCTTCAGGGAGACAGTTACACGCAGATCTTGGCAAAGACGCGGACCAGACGTTACTGCAAACGTAGCTCCCGCCGTCCATGTTGCAGAGGCTTTCCCCCTCCTTGCTCTGTTTCCTCAAGGCCACGTCCCCACGTGGACTGCAGCGTGCAGTGCCCAGCGAGGGCCTGGCCTTTGACCGCCAGCCTGGGGCCGAATCCCAGCTCTGCCACCGAGCTGCTGGGCAGGTTGACTTCAGGTCGGCTTCCTCACCTGCGAAAGGGACATAAACACACTTCTTACCTCACGGGGCACTTGCAAAGGTGGCACGATGACACAGGTAAAGCAGTGACAGCACACCCGGGGCTCCGTCCTGAGCAGGAGAAGGGCGTGGAGCTGCTCTCTCCTCCCTTCTCCTTCAGGAAGCCGCTCAGGGGAAAGCCCCCGGGGGGTCCCGGGCAGAGCTGCCTGAGCTACAAATCCAAGAGGGATAACCCTAGAATTCACATCAAGGGGCTGTTGGAGGGATAAAAGTGAACACACCTGTTGCTACCTGGTATGCAGTGAGTCCTCAGTAGACGTTAGGTAACTTTTTCTCAGTGCCTAAGCCACGGATGGCAAAATGGCTTTAGCCTTCAGGACAGAACTTTCTAGAACTTACATGGGCTTCCGGAAATGGGAGTTCTCAGTTCCTTCCTCTCCAAACTGCCCACTGGAAGATTTGTAGCTTAGGGAGCACAGGGGAGTTCCTGACCAACCATGGCCTCCTGGCTGTTGATGAGATCTCCTCGGGCTTGTACCGGGAGGCTGTCACCCTGAAAATCCCGGGACGGGTTGTACGGGCAGCATGAGGCTCTGCAGCAAGTTTGAGCTCCAGGAACTTTGAGGGAAAGAGGGAAGGACGGGAGGGATAACAGGTGTTGAATGCCTCCCCTGAGCCAGGCACCAGCCAGGCGGCTCTTGGGCTCTGCTCTGGATTTGTGGAAACGGCCTTGTGTGAAGCTCTGTCAGGGGAGTGGCCTGGGACACAGTCAGCCAGGGCCCTTGGCTGTCTGACTTCAGCTCTTGCCATGTCCTCACTGTGGGCAGTGCCCTCGGCCTTAGAGCCAGCTGGACACCAGCGCATGGCCACGGCCCAAGGGAGGCTCCTGCCTCCTGAGGGCCCCAAGCTCAGACCCTGAGCCCGTTGACGCCAGACTCTGACCAGCCACAAGCTGCTCCCAGCTCTGTTTCCTTTTAGCTTTTCTCTAGTGGATTCCCTTTAGTCCGATGTAAATCCTCACTGAGAGGTGATGGAGTTTGTGCTCTTTGGATGGTGCTTTCCTGGAGAGACTGTTGTTAACCCAAGTCCTCATTGGCTGCCGGCATAAAATATTAATACCTAACTGAGCGTGTGAGCTCCGGAGCCTTCCAGGCGCGGGGTCTGGTTTCACAACCCGAGGCGAGAAGGCAGCTGCAGGAAGGGTCCAGGGCCCCCGCGGCTGCTGGGAGGAGCAGCCCCGGCCCAGCACGCCCATCCCACAGCCACGTTCTGGGGAGCAGAGGTCAAGAAACATGACAAGCGCAAGAGGTATGTACCCTGGTGGACAAAGCATGCTAAGGAATCTGACTTCCGGAATTTGAACTGAACTCCGCTGGCTGTTTCTGTGGCTGTCAGTGGAACAAACTGGTTGCTTCCTGTATCATGACCAAATCTATACACATACACAGAAGCGATGGTCGGATGCAATTTTCTTACACGTGTTCTTTCCCCCTATACGGTGACTTAATGTGGCATCTGAGAGCCTCCCTCCAGAAATCGAATGCAAAATCATTGCAAAGGTTTTTTTCTGGAGAGAGGATTTTTAATTTGTCATTAGATTCTCAAAGGAGTCGGTGGTCCCTACCCCAAAATTTAAAATGATAACGCTAGCCATTCCACTTTTAGAAATATCTATGACTACTTGTAAGTGACAGCAAAGATCCAGGGATAAGAACGTTTCTGGAAGCATCGTTTGTGGTTGCAAAAGACTAGAAATAACTCGATTATTCGTCAACAGAGACTGGTTAAATCATTTGGGTGTGTTCACCCTTTATGCAACGGTAAGGGGCAAGTCTGTGTATGAGCTGGAAGGCTCTCCAGGAGGGTGAAGTAAGAAAAGCAAAGTGCCGAACAGTATGTGTGCTGTGCTGACATTTGCTGGGGAACCGGCATTTCTTAGCGTGAGCTTGTATGTGGGCAGTACCTCTTGGAAGGATCCACCAGCCACTGATCACAATGACTATCTCAGAGGAAGTGAATTTGGGGATAGAGGTCAGGCGTGAAAGGGAAACTTTCACTAGAGTTCGTACTGTTTGAAATCGTCTGGTGCAAAAACAGTCCAACAAGAGGACAACCCCCCAGGGTCGTTCAACATGCCGACTTGATTTTCTAAAGAACCTGAGCAGGGAGGCATGCGAATGGCGGAACGGATGCTGAACAAGGGGCTAATTCGGGTGGGCAGCAGCTGCTCTTCTAAATTAAGAAGGGGGCCGAGGTCAAAGGCTGACTCACAGCTGGCCCTGCAGCGGCCGGGGGAGTTCAGTGGACGGGTGCCCTCCTTGCAGGGCACCCGTTTGACAGCCTGCCGCCCGCAAGCCGGTATCCTCGTCGTAATCGTGGTGTCTAGGGTTTTCATGGATGGAGCTCAAAGCATGTGTGCAAACCCCACCTCAGAGCCCTTCAAGGCTGGGGGAGCTATAGCATAGACCCTTGGCATCTGCTGGGGAGGGACAGGAGGGAGGGGACTGGGCAGTGACTCGTGAGGACCGACAGATGTGCCTTTGCCCTGCCTGACCCAGGTGGGAGGTCCACCAGCGGGTCAGGTCATCGTGTAGCTGAGCGGCCCGGGTTGCCTACGGGCCCGCCCCAGGCAGAGGTCAACCTGCCAGGCGGGCTGGGCTGTGTGCGCTGTGCTGCAGGCCACATTCCTCGGCCATGGAGTGCCTTGCTGACAGTTCCAGAGGCCTGGTGTCCATCCATCCTTCACACGTTGGGTTCCGGTCACAGTGATAGCTGAGCAGGCTTCAGCTGCGGGTTAACTATTTGCCTGAGGCTAAGCGAGCAGCTGGTCAAGAGGTGCCAGTGGGGTGGGGCTGGCCTCACCATCTGCTTCATTCCACTCTTGGGGCCTCAAGGCACAGAGCTACTTGGCCACTTAGAAATCTTGTCCTCTGAGGAGAACACCTTAACTGCCAGGAAGTCACTGGCCTGGCTCTTGTTGCGTGGGATGAGGTGTCCAGCCTGCACTCTGCCCACTCGTGGCAAACCTGACCCCCACCAAAGAGGCAACCTTGGGGCCCCCGCCATGGCAGGGAGGCCCACTGGACCCACAGAGGCCCACAGTATTCATCCACAAGGTTCACCTGGAAGTAGGCGACCCACCATCCCAGTTCACACAGTACTGAGGGATTTCCCAGAATGCATGACTTTCAGTGCGAAAACCAGAACAGTCCCAGGCAGACCTGGATGGCTGACCACCCTCCCTGGAAGCCTGCCACCAGACAGGCATGCTGGGACTCTCTGCATCCTTTTCTTCTTTCCATCTTCCCTTCCTTCCATCTTCCCTTCCTTCCATCTTCCCTTCCTTCCTTCCCTCCCTCCCTCCCTCCCTCCCTCTCTCCTTTCTTCCTTTCTTTCCTTCCTTCCTTTTTTCTTTCCATCTTCCCTTCCTTCCTTCTTTCCACTTTCCCTCCCTCCCTCCTCTCTTTCTTTCTTTCTTTCTTTCTTTCTTTCTTTCTTTCTTTCTTTCTTTCTTTCTTTCTTTCTTTCTTTCTTTCTTTCTTTCTTTCTTTCTTTCTTCCTTCCTTCCTTCCTTCCTTCCTTCCTTCCTTCCTTCCTTCCTTCCTTCCTTCCTTCTTTCCTTCCTTCCTTCCTCTCTTTCTTCCCTCCCTCCTTCCCTCTTTCCTTCCTTCCTTCCTTTCTTTTCTTTTCTTCCATAATTATAGACTTTACAGAAAAGTTGCAAGAATAATACAAAGAATTCCCAGATACCCTCCACCTAGATGCCCCAAGTATGAACACTTTACATTTGCTTTATCCTTTTCTCTCTCCCTGAAGTTGCAGACGTGATGACTTTTTACTTGACACTTCACTGTAAATTTCCTAAAAATAAGAAATTATACCTTCTGTACAATGACCCCAATCAGCAACTTAATTTTGAAACAACACTACTATCTAATCGTCAGACCATACTGGGATTTCATCAACTTTCCCAATAATACCCTTTATGGTGAAAGGAAACACAAGCCCATGTGTTGCCTTGAGTTGTCACGTCTATTTAGGTCCCTTCCACCTGCAACAGTGCCTGAGTTTTTTCTTTGTATTTCATGATGTTGATGTTCTTGAAGAGGGCAAGCCAGGTATTTTGTAGAATGAAGGACCCTCCAGCAGTGCCTGCCGTGTAACTGGCCCCCTAATAAGTGTTACCATGTATTGAGTGCCCACCGTGTACTAGGCTCTTCCCATACTTTATCTTGTTCATCTCTTCAACTACCCTTTGAAGGATAAGTGATATGATTATGCTCATTTTGCACACGAGGAAAACAGGATCAGAGAGGTTAAGGGGCTTGCCTGAGATGGTTCAGCCAGAGAGAGGTGGGCCTGGATTTTAACCCCAGAGCCCAAGCTCCTAACCGCTGGACCATCGTGGCCTGGGGAGTTTTCTTGGTATTTTACTTGCTGGTGTTGTTTCTTTTGACTTCTGGAACTCTGAGGTCAGCAAATCATTGTCAAGGTCCCCGGCCATCCCTTACCCAGAACTGTCCCCCATACACCTATCAAGATAAGATGGCTGACCCTTCGACTTTCCCCAGGCCTATAAGAAAGGAGGGGGCAATTAGCCTTCAGAACCTTGAGGTTGTGAGCAAATGGGTGCCGAGGCTTATGGGGTGAAAGTTCACCTTTGAGGCTAAAGGTGAACTTCTGATCTGAGTCCCTGTTATCGGTTGGAGCAGGATATGAACTGATGAACCCTCTCTGGTCTGGTTGCTGTGGCTGTGGCTGGAGCTGAAGCAGCAGAGAGTCACCTGGCTCCCCTTCCTGCCTCTGCCCACAGCTGCAGCCTGAGGTAGAGCATCCTCTCACAGGGGCTGGTCACCCTCTTCCAGGAAGTCCTCCTGGCTTAAGACCCAGCAGCCCCAGGTAGCCCCTACCTTCTTTACTCTGACCCTGCTTTACTCTCCCTGCCTCTGCCCCCTCCAGAACAGCCATCCTCACTCCCTGCACATGGTAGGTATTCGATATCTATGAATGAATGAATAAACGAATGGGCCGTGGGGGCCTACCTTTTGCTTGTCACCCTGACAAATCACCCTTAAGCTCTTACCAGCCTCTCCCTCATCTCATATACCAGCTGGTTGGCCATGAGTTCTGTCTGCACTGCTCTTGAGAAAACTACCTCCTTTCCATGCATTTCTGCCCTTGTTTGCAGTCGGGCTGGCCCCTTGTGGCTCATACACTTCTCTCTTCTCCCAGGATTTCCCCAGCAGCTTCCACTCAGGCCTTGATCTTGGGCTGCTCTTTTCATCCCATCACAACTGTCGGCGCAGTACGTTCCCGGGTCTTTCTCTGGGTGATCCGTCTATGATTCCACATTTCTAGAGAATTTATTCATTTACTCATTCAACAAACATCCACTGGGCATCTACTATGGCTAAGGCACTGTGCGAGGTACTGGGACCAGCAGGGAACAAGATAAAGTCGTTGGCTTCATGGCAGAAAGACGATTAAGGGGCAAACAATAAACAAACAGCGATGGCAAGATGTAATACATGCTAAGAAGAAAAGAAAACAAGGGGATTGCATAGAGAATAACTGGGGGTTACTGACTCTGGACTGGTGGCCAGGGGAAGCCACTCTGAGGAGGGGACAGCTGAGCTGAGAGTCTAAGGACGAGGAGGCAGCATGCACAGAGCTCAGGGAACAGCATCCTTTTTTTTTTAATTCATTTTTTTATACAGCAGGTTCTTATTAGTCATCCATTTTATACACATCAGTGTATACATGTCAGTCCCAATCTCCCAATTCATCACACACCACCACCACCCCTGGCGCTTTCCCCCCTTGGTGTCCATACGTTTGTTCCCTACACCTGTGTCTCAATTTCTGCCCTGCAAACCGGTTCATCTGTACCATTTTTCTAGAGGGGAACAGCATTCTAAGCAGAGAGAACAGCAAGTGCAAAGGCCCCGTGGCATGTTTAGGGAACAAGAAGGAAGCCTGTGTGGCTGGAGCAGAACTGAGCTGAGGGAGGTCATCAGGCCAGCACTGCAGGGCCTTGTCGGCCACAGTAAGGAGTTTGGATTCTGTTGTAAGCTTCACGGGAAGCCACTGGTGCTTTTAGAGTCAGAAGGTGACGTGGTCTCCTTTTCGTGTTAAACCTCTCTGGCTCTTGCAAGTGGGTCAGAGGGAGGTCCTCCAGGGTCCTGCCTGTGCCCATTAGCCTCCCTTACCCTGCTTGGCTCCAGGACACACTGACTCACTGGGCATCCTGGGCCTCAGGCCTGGCCTCCCTCTCTCAGATCCCTTCCAGCCCCACTCTGTCCCTTGCAAGCTCTAAGGTGCTTCCATCACAGTGGCCACTCGCAGGCTCCAGGCCTCCCTGGATGTCCCTCCTGCAGAGACCAAGACTGGGGCTCTGGACTCAAGCAGATCTGGGACCAAGTCCTGGTGTGGCCACTCACCAGCAGAGTGTGGCCTCCTCTGAGCCTCAGTTTCCTCCTCTGGAAAAGCGGGGCTACCAGTAGCACCGACTTCATGGGTACCTGTGTGGATTAATGGAAAAAGTTGGATGGTGCCTGGAGCCATGACTGGCCCCTGGCTAATGAGGCTGTATCTGTGTCTCACCCCTTCTCAGCCGGGAGCAACTGGGATGAGGGATGAACGGTGCCCATCTCATCTCTTGCCACGGCCCAGGCCCTGAGGCTCAGATGTGAGCTGTGAGGGCCTCATGGATTCTTGACCTGCTTTTTCTCTGCTATGTAACCACTCAAACAGCTGGCCTTGCTGCTGGCAGAGAATAGCTCTGGACAAGGGGCTGAAACCTGAGGAGGTGAATTTAAACCGCAGATTTACAATACCTTTTATGAGCTTGGCAGGTGTAGCCGAAGTGGGTGTTATCAGTAAACACAGCGCAGCCATTGATCACGCTGGGGAAATAGGCTCCACTGACTTGACAAAGCCCTGGAATGTTCCCATTAGGCCTCCATTTGGAGCCTACATCGTGGAGAGTGCTGGACCCATGTTGGAAAGACTGCCACTCTTTAGCTGTGTGACCTTGGTCAGGTTAATTAATGGAGTCTCTGTTTCCTTTGTAAACTGCAAACCAGCGCCCTCGAGGTTGTGGTGGCAAGATGTGACAATGGCCAGGAGAAGCATTGTGAACATTGAACCCCTGGGCCCTGTGAGGAGGCGGGAATGAGGATGATGCTTGGGACAATATAGTGTGGGTTCTAGAATCAGACAGACAGGGTTCTGGTCCTGGCTGTGTGACTTCAGGCAAGTTGCTTAACCTCTCTGAACCTCAGTTTTGTTACCTGTAAGATGGAGATAAGAGCGGCACCAGGGTTGTTGGGAGGATTACTTGTGATCCAGTAGGTTGAATAGTGTCTCCTACAGACTCATGTCTATTTGGGACCTGTGAACGTGACCTTGTTTGGAAATAGGGTCTTTGCAGAGGCAATCGAGTTAAGATGAGGTCATACTGGATTAGAGTGGGCCCTAATCCCATACACCTCTTGTCCTTATAAGAAGAAGAAAATTTGAACAGACACACAGAGAGGAGAACACGATGTGGAGACGGAGACAAAGATTGGAGTAATCCGTCTACAAGCCAAGAAACACCAAGGATTGCCAGCAGCCACCACAAGCTGGAAGGGGCAAAGGATTCCTCCCTAGAGCCTTCAGAGGGAATGTGGCTCTGCTGCCGCCTTGAATTCTGACCTTTAGCTTCCAGAACTGGGAGAGGATAAACTTCTTTTGTTTAAACCTTCCAGTTTGTGGTCATTTATTATAGCAGCCACAGGAAACTAATACATGTGAAGATCCAGAAAAAGTGTCCAGTGTGGTCCTTGGCATGTAGTAAGTGCTGTAGAAAGATTAGACATTATTATTAGTGTTATCATGCCTATAATTATCTTTCTTTTTTTTCTTTTGCTGCGCTGGGTCTTCGTTGCTGTCCGCAGGCTTTCTCTAGTTGCGGCGAGCCTGCTGTTCGTTGCAGTGCGCGGGCTTCTCATTGTGGTGGCTTCTCTTGTTGCAGAGCATGGGCCGTAGGGCTTCAGTAGTTGCGGCACGCGGGCTCTAGGGCTTCAGCAGTGGTGGCGCGCGAGCTTAGTTGCTCCGTGGCATGTGGAATCTTCCCAGACCAGGAATCGAACCCATGTCCCCTGCACTGACAGGCGGATTCTTAACCACTGAGCCACCAGGGAAGTCCCTATAATTATCTTTATTAATGGTTTAAAGTAGGTTGTCATGGCTACAGACTTGGTTGTGGGAAAGCCCTGCAGTCTTCTCACCTTAGACCTTGCTGGGGGTGAGGTCAGGTGGCTGGCCTCCTGGGAGTCGCCTGGCGTGGTGACAGCCCAGGCCTGGTTTCTGGAGCCTGCCTCAACAGAGGCCTCAGCAACCTGTCTGGCAACAACATTCCTCTGACCCTCGGGCAGCCGGCTGCCACTCCACAGCTCACTGTGGTTTTGTAACCTGTAGACGAGGAACTCACTTTGGCAGTTCTGAGCCCAGAGTTTCCCCTGTGTCAGTCAGATCCCTCGCCTTCTGCCCGGCTTGTTCAGCCACTGGAGGCGGGTCTTCTGAGGCCCTTCCTCGGCAGGAAGGCAGGGACACACAGGCCCCTGGGGTCCTTCAGACTCTCGAGGACAGATCTGACTCCATTTCCCACCCTCCTCGGGGGCCTGTCACAACTTCTGGGTCTGGGGCAAGCAGCGTCAATGTCGGGGTTTCAGGTCAGTGGGCAGTGGAGAGAGCAGCCTCAGAATACCTGGTCTCGCACTTCCCTTGACTGACCACTTGATCTTTTAGGGCCTCGGTTTTCTCACCTATAGATGGGGATGTTTTGAGGATTTGAGGAGTGATCAGAAGTGGAGGTGCCCTCCCTCAAACGTGCCCCACCATGAATGACGGAGTAGCAGGTCGAACGCCGGGGGGGTTGACCACATCCTTTCCTGTTTATGTCCACTAATTTACATCAGGACCGAGGAGGCCGTGAGGGGAAAAGGGACTAACCCAGCTGAAGTTCAAGGCTGTGAAAGCCTGTCTGCTGGGCAGGGGCAGCCCAGCTTAGTCCATTGTATGAATGGACGCTGGGTCCTCTGGGGCAGATCTCACCACAGGGCACAGACTTAATCCAGGCGCCAAGCACTGCATGTGTGCCCAGGTTAGGCGGAGGCAAGGAAAGGAATCTGGGGTCTTGGAGGTATTGGTGGTATGTCAGAAGGACACTGTGATGCCATGAACCCAGGCAACTTTGCCATGGGACAAGCATGGCTGGGCATAATTGAGACAGTAGATATTTCTCCCCTTCTCCCCATGCCCTGAATGGAGTTTTTCTCAGGGGTGTGCCCCTCACTTTCACTGTTAGAGCCTATGTTTCCAACATCACATGTAGCACATGTTTAGGGCATCCCCCAGCCTCTCTGGTGATGGGGGCTCAGGTATCTGCATTGGTCTTGGAGGGAATCCTGGTCAGACAGTCAGGCCAGATGCTGATGTGGTCCCAGATCAGCTGGTGGGAGTGATGGACAAAGAACCTTGCAAGCAGCCCCTGGGGCTTCCAGGAAAAATTTGGTGCAAGGGTTCCTAGAAAACACTGGGGCAGTGGAGCTTGGAGCGTGGAGACACAGGGCACTCTGCATCTTTGGCCTTGAGCTGGCAGAGCCAACCCTGAAGCTATTCCAGTTACAAATATGCACAAATTCTGCCACCAGCCAGACACCCAGGACCTCCAGAGCCTCAGTCACCACTTACCCAGGAGGCCTGTTCGCTGTGGGGCTCTGAGCATCGCAGGTCTGGTTTGGGCAGAGTCTGTTTCTGTGGGTAAAGATAGGACTGATGGGAGAAGCAAAAGCAGGCCAGCCCAGGTCCCCGGCCTCAACTGTCTGCCAGCATCGGGCTCCAGAGATGGTATCATCCCAGCCAGGACGAGGCTAGGCCTGGACATTCTGGAGCATCTGTATGGCCATGTTTCTGGAACTCTTTTCCTATCTAAGTCCCCTTCTATTTTTATCCACACTTGACTTCAACAAACAGAATTTGAGTATCTGCTGCACGCTAGGCTTTGTGGCAGAAGAAAGAATAGCAATCATGATAATGGCAGTAATTCTAACAGGAATCTCTATCTGTAACAAAGGATAATAATAACACCCACCTCCTAAGGTGCTATAAGGATTGAATGAGATCTTGCACATAAAGTACTTAGCACATCGTGCCTGGCACATAGTAAGTGCACAGTAAATATTACCCAGAATAATAATAACTATTATAATTAGGGCAGCCATTTATGAGGCTACAGAGGCTCAGAGAGGTTGAGTACCTAAACCAAGGTCACACAGCACGGGGGCCTGAATCAGGGAGCTCCAGGGTAATGGAGGAGACTGGTAAGTCCCCTACAAACTCCAATCGAGTGTACTAAGGGAAGAGCAGATGGTCCTGGGGGCACCAGGAAGGTCCCATGGAGGAGATGATATTTCTACTGGGCCTCACTAGGTGAGTGGGCTGTCATCATGGAGGTAACAGCATGTGCAAGAGCAGGGAAGCACGGACACATGGTAAACTCAGGGAACAGAAGGAGGGTGCCTTGGGTGGAGCAGTGGGAGAGAGGGCTGGGCAGGTCAGCTGCAGGCAGATGGCAAAGAGCCTTGAACGCACGCCTGAGGATTGACACGGGTGACAAGGACCCCACTGGCTGTACCCTGGAGAGGCTGTATGGTACAGTGGTTCAAGACCTGGCCTCTGGAGCCAGCCTGCCTGGGGTCACATCCACAGAGCGGGGCCAAGAGCAGCATGTGTACCCCAGGGCTGGGGGAATAAGGCGGGAACCCTCGGCCTCGGGATGCATCCCCTCAGCCTCTACCAGCTTGGCTGCCAGGCACGTGGGTTTGACCCCAGGGCTAGGACTCGCAGAGGCAGCCTCCAAGATATGATTTCCTTTGTTCCCTTATGGCTGGGACATCCACTGCCATTTGCCCAGAGGTGGGCCTAAGGGGATGTGCCTGCGTGGACCGGGGGCGGGGGGGCGGTTCCTCTGGGAGGAGGTGCTTCCTGGGTTGTCTGCCTTTGGAGATTTAGACAGGGAAGCCTCTAAGACCCTCTGGGAGTCTCCTCTTTCAGCAATAAGTTGCCCTAACAGCAGAAGTGGAATGAGCTCTTCACTCTTATTGGCCAATTCTGCTCTCATTTTGGGTCCCCTGTGCCTGTGCACCGGGTTCGGGGTCAAGTCTGGGTCGACGTTGCCTCTGGGCTGGCTGCATCTACCTGCGACTACATTGGTGTCAGGCAGAATACAACTGTACCAGTTTGAGGGGCCCGCAGGAGCCGCAGGGGCTTCCTACGCACACTTTCTGGGGTGCCACAATGTTTTCAGGGCACCCACAGAGGCCCTGGCCAGCCCAGGTTCTCTGTTTCCTGGGCTTCCTTTATGGAGCCATGCCTTGCCCTGACCCTCAGGGTCTCCTCCTTGACACTAGCCCTCCTTTGGCCTCCATCCATCTTCTTGCCATCCTCTGCCGATCCCCCAACCCTCCAGGCCCACACCTGCTCTTTGATTCTTGACTCCTTCCGCCTCCGAGGAGGTCAGAGGCTCCCATTACTTCTGGTTGGAATCTGGAGCCGTCACCTGCCACTTAGGTGTCTTCGTACATACCTTTCGGAGGCGCGGGGTACTTGGAGGAGGGGTGACTGGGGAGGCGCTGGGTGTGAGGGCCCACTCCCAGGAGGCAAATCTCAAAGGCAGCTCTGGCCCAACCTCCGTACGTTCTCCCTCCCTCCTTCCTCCGCCCCTCCCCCTTCCCTTTACTTCCTTCCTACCTTCTTTTCTTCCCTCCCTCCCTCCCTCCCTCCCTTCCTTCCTTCCTTCCTCTCTTAAACAGCTTTACTGAAATGTAATTAACAAGCCATACAGTTCACTCACTTGAAGTGTACAATTCAACGGTTTTTAGTATAGTTGCAGAATTGTGCAACCATCCCCATAATCTAATCTGAGAACGTTTCATCACCCCCAAAAGAAACCCCATTAGCAGTCACTCCCCATTTTCCCCACCTCCCAGCCCCTGGCAGCCACTCATCTCCTTTCTTCTGCTGACATTCATTTGTGAAGCAACTGTAAACATTGAGGCCAGAGCCCCAGGTTCGCAGCTGGAATTACCCCTTCCTCCGCCAGGACCTCAGGGAGCAGAACCTCAGAATCACACAGTCATCCCTTCCAACTTGCCCACTCCCTCCCTCAGGGCTTTAGTACTGGAAAGTCGACCAGACCATCCTCCTCATTTACCCAGGGAGGGACGTGAGACCCAGAGAGGGGAAGACATCTGGTCACGCAGTGGTTGGGAACACAGCTCCTGGCCTGGAGTACCCACTTTTCCCAGCGCTCCAAGCTGCCTTCCCCTGGCTGCCCCCCACTCATTCCTGGGCCTAGCCACTCTTAGAACATAGTACCCCAGTTTTTCCATCTGTAAAACAGGAATTATAATACCCACCGCACATACTGTTGTGAGGATTAAATGAAATCCACAGCAGTCCTATACGTAGAGTTTAGCCCAGTCCCTCAGCAGAAGCAAGCTAAATCGCATTAAATTCCCACCCTGGCGTCCCAGGCCCTGCACATGCTGGTTGTTTGGGATGGGTGGCAGTCCTCCCCTTCCCCTGTGAAGATGACGATGTATGCCACTGAAACTACCAAGGTCCTAGTCACTTCTTCTCGGTCACCTGGAAGCTGGTGATGTCATCAGGGCGGGCAGAAGGTTGAGACTCGTCCTGATGACTAACAACCCAGAACTGTGGACGTCTGGTTAATCAGCAGTGTCAAAACTTCCCATGGCTGTTTGCAAACAAGGGCCACCCCCAGAGGCTGGGCAAGAGGCTGCGGGGCTGCCCCAGAACCTGGGTGAGATGCGCTGGCAGTGCCAGGAGGCTGGCAGGGTGGTCAGGGGCCGTGGCTGCAGTTCTTGGGAAAACACGGCTGCCCTCACCCGGCTGCTGCCTCTGTGCGCCCTCCTCCTGCCCCCCAGGAATGGAAAGCTGATTGCAGATGCCAGCATCTCTTGAGGGATTTTCTTTGTAGAAATGGTTGATTGACTTCTTGCCGGAAGGCTGAATGCAGTTGCAGGCTGGTGTCGGAGGAGGGATAACCTTAGTAATGCTGGTGGCCGCCGGAGCAGACTCTTCCAGGGTTGTGGGATGTTCCAGAACCCACCTGGGAAAGTGTCTGGGGGTTCGAAGGGCAGGCAGGGAGGGGGTGCGCTGACTCAGTGCTCTCGGCCTGGCCCAGCCCAGCAGACAGAAACCCAGCAAAGGAACCAGACACTTCCCTCCCTGACAGCCATCACTCAGACTTATCATATGGCTCATGCCTCGCAAGGGAACCAGCCTGGGCGAGAATTCCAGATCCGAGAGAAAAACTGTAAATTAGTACGAAAAGTAGTTCTCGTCCAAAATGCTGCCAGCGACAGTGTAAAGTGTAAATTTGGTGCAGCCCTTCTGATGGCAATCTGGCAACATGTTTAGAAAGTGTAAAAAAAAAAAAAAGCTCAGACTATTCAGATTTTTATGAAATTAACAACCCCACTCTCCCCCCCCCCCCCCCCCGCCATCTCCTACCCTCTCCCCAGGGAATGAACAGGCTGCATGTGGGGAGATGTTGCAGCAATGCTATTTATAAATGTGAAAAAATGGGAGCTCCTCACATGTCTGATTCCATGGAACGGCCAGTTCAGTCGGGGCAGAGCTGTTCGGAGGAATATCACGCAGCCATTCAAAATGTTTATTCTTTTCAGTCATTTTTACAGAGTGCTGGCTGTGCCCCACACAGGGTGACCCCAAGGTCGGACGGGACCTGGGCCTCATCCTCAGTGTGGAACCTGCAGTTCAGAAAAGAGCAGGCCCCAGTAGGAAAAAGTAACTTGGAAAATGCTTGGCCTGTGATTTAAAGTGAGAAAAAGGCAGAGTAGAAAATTGTATCCATGGTCTGTCTTCCACTATAACCGCAGCTGGTGCGCCAGGCTCTGGGTGTCACATGTTTGCTCTTATTTACTTCTCAAGACAGCCCAGTGAGTCAGGCACTATTGCTCCCCCCGTTGTCACAGGAGGAAACTGAGGCATGGAGGAAGTGTCAGAGCCAAGGTTCAAACCCACGATCATCTGACCCCCAAACCCACTTTTAACCACTGCTCTATACAGTCTCCCCTTAATACAGGAGTAATGTCTGTTCAAAGTCAAGTACCAGAAAGAACATCCGAGCCAATGAGAATAAGTTAAGGGTGGTGGGATTTGGCAGAGAGGGGGGTGCTTTTTCCTCTCTTGATTTCTCCTGCTCTTGTGCAGGAAAAATAAAAATTAAAGTTAAAAAAAACTTCAGCTACCTAGAATTTGCAGCAGAGGGGAAAAATGAATGGGGAAGTTGGAGAAAAAGTGGAAATGATGTTAATAATGCATGTCTTGGCTTAGAACAAGGAGAGAG
The DNA here is from genome assembly GCF_964374135.1 of Grampus griseus. Taxonomy (NCBI): domain Eukaryota; kingdom Metazoa; phylum Chordata; class Mammalia; order Artiodactyla; family Delphinidae; genus Grampus; species Grampus griseus. Next base: position 31,651,590 of record NC_139013.1, on the reverse strand, counting down.
AATGATTTAGAAGCAAGAAGAGAAGCTAGGGAGGGAGCTTTGGGAGAGGGAGCCCAGGCTTCTGGACAATCCCAGGGAAGGGCTGACTCAGAGGGAGGGCGGTGGCGGCAGGGCTCATCTCTCATAGCCATCCTTCTTAAATCCTTTTATTACCTGATGCTTAATTACATATCTCCTCGATGTTTGCATTCTTCTCATTGTTTAGACGATGGGAAATGATAACGGAAACAAACCCCCATTTGCTTTCAACCCTGGAATGCTGCGGGCTGGGTCTCTCTGCCAAGTTCGTCATCAAGAGGTTTCAGGTGCCCCTCACCTAAGAGCTGGGAATTGCTGCTGAAGTCCAATCTCCCTGCCAAATGCAGAGAGGCAGTCACTGTCTAGAGATTTTAGAGCAAGGTGGTTTTATTGAGGGGAGGGTTGCCTTGGTTTGGAAATGGGAGAACTGTTTCCCCAGTTAATACAGCTTTTAGAAGGAAGGCACCCTTGGACAGGGAGGGTACGGAAGGAGCAGGAAATGGAGAAGGGAGAGAAAGGTACCACTTGTTCAAATATCTATTGGGTACGGAGTGCCCGTAGGAGCTGAGTCTGTAGCAGAGGAGAGAGACAGGATTTACAGTGCCTCCCGGGGTTGTGCAAGACCCAGCCCCTTCACGTCCACTGAGGAGCGTGGCTTCCTCAGAGCTGGCAGGTGTGAGCCAAGGGCCAGCCCCCCGATATGCTCAGAGGTTGAGGGCCCGTGTCCTGCTGCTGGTGAGGAGTACGATGAATGCTTGCAGGGCTGGGTGCAGAGCCCCGCCCGTCCCTCCGGGAGCTTCCCAGCTCTCTCTGTGCTGTCCATGACGGGGCTGTTTCAGGGCTACTGGAAAATGTGGCTTCAGAACAGTGGCTAATTGAGTCAGGATTACTCACTATGTGACTCAGCTCCAGAAGGTATTCTCTGACTTCCAGAAGCTGCTACCCAGGACTATGCACAGATACCGTATTCACAGCTGCAGGGTGCTCCTTACTGACCACATTGAAATAATTCCTTAAGGATCCTTTCACCTACTTGCTTTTGATAATAAGACTTATCGTTAACTTACATGGGAAGAAAGTCTGTTTGGATATGCTTAATGCAACCTGTTCTCTCCCTCTAAATTCTAAGTGATCTAGTTATTTATTCAGCGAAAACTGATGTGATGCCAGGCACCTAGTGCCTGTAGGAGCTGAATCTGTAGCAGAGGCTTTACCTGTGATCAAGCCAGGAAAGGACCCTGCCCTCAAGGAGACCATGTTGTAGACAGGAACGGCCTTTACGATCCAGTGTGGGAGGTTCTGCAGTGGGGTGAGAGGTCAGGGGACTGTGGTGTCTGGGAGGGTCAAGGAAGGTGACCTCTAAGCTTGAAGGACTTGAAGGACAGCAGGAGCCGGCCAGGTGAAGGTGGGTAGAGGCAGGTGGGAGTGGGGTGAGGAGAGAGGCCTTCTGGGCAGGGAGAATAGCATTGCAAAGGCCTGGAGGTGATCGAATCTCAAGTCATTTAAACTGGAAAATCATGTAAATCTTAGGTGTGCTTTACTCGGGGGTGCTACGAGAATCAGATTAAACACAGTCTGGCTTGTTATTGCCCCCTCCTTGCTGCCTTCTGTGCAGAAGAACCCTCAGGCCCTTGGCTACCTCTCAGGTGGATGCCTGAGAGTTAAGGGGTTTCAAGCCCTTTGAACAACAATGGTGTTGCCCCTCACGCCCCCCCTCGAGGGATGGGGTAGATGTACATATGGGTCTGCAGTGTTCTGGCTACTGCATTCTTGTGGCCCTCTCACAAGAGGGACCCTTATCGTGGGACCCTTATGCCTCTGCCAGGAGGTAGGCAGGAGGTCAAGGCCAAAGGCTGAGTCCACTCTTGAACTCAAGAGTCCTCACTCATGAGTTCAGGACCTCCGTGTTGCGGTGGCCGAGTTTCTGGCAAATCCTTCACTTTCCGTATGGCCAGGGAGAATTGGCAGCCTCCATAACAAACCATCAGTGAAGCTTCTGGGATAGAAATGACCTTGAAGTCATTGGTATGTAGTTCCTGACATTGTGCAATCTTAAATTCCAACAATCATGAAGCAAATCGGTTTTGCATTTCAAGGCAGAGTTTTGCTGGAATTCGGAAAATGCTTCCTCACATGTCTCAATTTTCTTTTTCCTTCACTGTGCTTTGAACTTTTTTAAAAAAATTTATGTATTTAATTTGTTTATTTTTGGCTGCGTCGGGTCTTCGTTGCTAAGCGCAGGCTTTCTGTAGTTGTGGCGAGCGGGGGCTACTCTTCACTGCGGTGCACGGGCTTCTCATTGTGGTGGCTTCTCTTGTTGCAGAGCAAGGGCTCTAGGCGCGCCGGTTTTAGTAGTTGTAGCACGCAGGCTCAGTAGTTGCGCACGGGCTTAGTTGCTCTGCGGCATGTGGGATCTTCCTGAACCAGGGATTGAACCCGTGTCCCCTGCATTGGCGCGTGTATTCTTAACCACTGCGCCACCAGGGAAGTCCCAAGGTGCTTTGAATTTAAACTCCGGCACCTATATACATATAGTAGTGCTATATGTTTGTGTATATGTATATATACACACACCTGTTGGGTTCATATCTCAGCGCTACCACACACTGAGTTTGTGAATGAACTTCAGGAGGCTCAGTTTTCCCTCCTGAAAATGGAGGATATGACGATACCCACCTCAAAGGGTGTTCGGGGTTACATGAGATCTTGTTTTTAAAGAGCTCAGTGCAGTGCCTGGCACAGTGATAGCTGTGGATAAATGGTCACTATTATGTGCACAGAGGAAAAAAACTGTACTAAAATGTTGGCAGCATTTATCTCTAGTGGGTGGGATTACGGTTACAATGAACATCTATTACTTTGGTAATCAGAGAAAAGGAACAATAAATGTTATTATTAATTTAAAAATCTGGCTTTGGCTTTGTTGGAAGGAACCTGCAGTTAATGTCAACGAACAGACCACAAGTAAGACATGGCCTCCGGTTCTATATCAGGACTTTAAAGACAGACACCCCTACCCCACTGCCCTCCTCAATCAAAGGCTAGGTCTGTAACAAAGGGAGATACTTGGTCAGAAATCTAGAGAAAATTTGCCCTCATCCAACCTTGCGGTCCCCCTGACCAGTGCTGTCTGGAGGGCAGGCAGGGGGATTCAGAGAAGGTACCTCTCAAATTATGGCCTGCTCTCCCATTGGGAGGATTATCTGGGGTTCTTAGCTAGAAATCTCTCTCTCCAGGGAACCATTCCAGAAGCGTGACAGGCACCCTCTATTGGGCCTGCACTGGGACATCTCAGTGAGAAAATAAAACACACACGAACCCACTTGCAGTAGGGGGATTGTGAGTGTCCTGGTCTGGCGTCCAGAACAATCCGAGGCCCAGAACCTTGGCTCTGTCTCTGGCTGAGATTCTTGACGGCCAGCCCAGCGCCTGCTCAGCAGCAAGAGACAGAACCACCTGGAGCTGCACGCCCCCCTCCAGTCCCCTCCTCACTCCTCCCAGGCCAGCGGGCCGTCGTCCCCTGTTAAACAGGAAGAGGCAGAGCGCCCCCCTCCCGGGATTGTCTGCGGGACCATCAGCCTGCACTGGGCTGGCCTCTGAGTTTCTTTTCTCTCTCCTCCTTCCACACCCTGGAGGGGGAATATTGCTGCTGACACTGGAGTGAAATGCCGCCTCTGTTTGGGAGACAAAGAACAGAGTGGCTCCCCCGGGTCAGCTGGTTCTCCTTGGCCGGCCGGCTGCCTGGCCTCCCCAGGCTTCTTCTGGGGCAACCTATGAGGAGGGCCATCTGCGGCTACACCAGGAGCTTCTGCCTGCTCCGGAGCGGCTGCATTCTGAACGTGTTTTCACTGGAATGCAAAGGAATATTTTACCTTAAAAAATCCCAAACAGCTTCCCTGCTCTGCAAGACGCTTATCTATTGAGGGGGTGCGAGAGGGGAATAGGGTGGCTGAGGAGCGGGGGGCAGCAGGTGGTGTCCTGTGGGCAGGCAACCTGGCCTGTGTATTCCTAATAGAGCTAGTGAGAAATGTGTGTGAAAACCCGTGTGCTAATGTGTGACAGTGCATGCCTGTGTGCACTAACTAGAGCGTGTGTGGAAGCGTGTACTGGGGTTTTAAAGCATGTACAGGCTGTAGTGTGACAAAGAGTCAGAGAGCGTGTGAGAACGTGTGTGAGCGTGTGCAAATGGATTGTGTACTCAGGCGCATGTGCAGCATTCGTGGGAAAGCATGGGGTTAAGTCTGAGCACCGTACAGGAATGTGAGTGCACGTGGAAAGTGCGTGAGAATGTGCAAGTGTGCACACGTACTAGCTAGATTGTGTAAGAGTGTGTAGTGTGCATGCTAGAAGGTCAAGAAGACGTGTACTAGAGGTTGTGAGAGTGTGTGAAGGGTAGCCAGGGAGCACTTGTAAGTATGCCTGTGAGTAGTAACTACTGTGTGCGAAAGTTTTGTAGTACTAGGCTTTGAGGGGGTGAGAACGAAAGTGTAAGTTTAAGTGCAAAAGCGCGGGGATGTGTGTGAGAACTGTGAATGTGTTCATGTGGACTCACTAGAGCATGTGTGCAAACATACGTGAGAGCCACGTATACTGTCTATGTATGTGAGCACGTAGAAGGTGCGTGTGCGCCAGGGGTGAGAGCGCACGTGTGCACGGGCGTCTGTGGGGCGTGGGGACACTCAACGGGAAGGTCTGAGCAGAATGGGCGGCCCCACGTGCGAGTGTGAGTTTGTGCGTGTGCGCGCGCGCCACCACCCCCCACCTGGGTCTGAGCCGGTTGCCATGGGAACGCGCCGCGGCCCGGAGTTAATCATTTCCTGTGGAAAGTGTGCGGGAGGGGCCAGAGAGGGGCGGGAGCGGGGCGGGCCGAGGAGGCGGCGGCGTGGAGCTGCCTCCCGCTGGAGGGCCGGGCCGAGCCCCGGGCGCTGCGGCGACGCAGGGATCCTGCCTCAACCAGGCCGGTGAGTCCGGGGCTCGGGCGGGCTGAGGACGGGCTGGGCGCTCGGGTTCCGCCCGGCCTGTCGTTCGGGGTGCCGCGTCCTGGATCCCCCTGCGTGGCCCCGTTGGGGGGCGCAGAGAGGGCCGGGCCTCGGAGACCCGGCCCTGCGCTATCCTGCCCCCACCCCCCTGCGCCGTCCAGTCTGAGCCGAGCAGGGCATGGGGGCGGCATGTCCGCTGGAATCCAAGCAGCCTCGGGACCCCCTTTCCGATTTCAATGGCCCGGGAAAGCCGGACACTGCCGGGGAACCGCGTGCCCGTCAGCGCCGCCCCCTCCCCTGGCAGAGGTCCCTGCATCCGCAGGGCTCCCCTGAAGGCTGCAGTTTCGGGCCCTGCCACCCCGTAGGTCCCCTGGGCAGTTCACTTTCCCCTTCGCAGGGCCGGGATGGGGTGGGCCAGCCCCAGGTTAGGAAGGAGGGCCTGGGCCGGTGCCGTCCTGGGCAGTGGGCGAAATTGAGCCTTTGACAGCGGTAGCCTGGGGCGGTTGGCGGAGGGGGGGGCGGGGGGGGGAGCGGGCCCAGCAGGAAGGGCGAGCCAGAAGCCACCTCCTTCAACCCCCTGTTGTGAGTTAGAGCAGAACTCTGGCGCAGTGAAGGGCCTGGTCCTGGCAGATTTTAAAGAGGAAGCGGCATATAAATTGGTACCATTTGCACCTCCGACACCCCAACCCCCGCCAATACACACATCTGTCTCAAGGTTTGGGGTCGTGGCCACCCCTGGCCTTTCATCTTCTCTGGCTTTCTGTCTGCCTGAGGCTGAGTGAGCACGGTACGCTGGCCCAGGCTGTTCCCCATGCCCTTGATAAAAGTAACCCTCTCCTTGGCCTGAGAGTCATTTGCAAGGAATGCAGTCTCAGAATGGGGCCCTGTGTTTGCAGTGACTGGATTTTAGGGACGCAGGGTCATGAGTTCTGCTGTCCTTATGGACACCAGGGAGCAGAGATTTTGAAATCTGGGTTGACCTGCAAAACCCAGGACGTGTGACTGTGCGGAGGGGAAGTCCAGCCCCTGTTCAACCTCCTTGACATTCTGCCCGCTCTCCCAGGGAGACCAAGCCTCCTGGGCAGCAGTCTCTGGGCAGTTGTCAAATGTGTCCCCCAGTCATTGCAATATCCCTGGTCTGGGGCAAGGGGGCTGTAGCTCTACCACCCCGGCCTAAACCCAGAGAGGCAGGTGCTGGCTCTCCTGCAGCCAGCCCTCTGCATCCACCCACCACTGGATAGAGGTCACTGAAAAAATAAAATTTGGGTATTCTTTGTATATGCCAGTATTGTTCTGAACATTGTATATATGATTGTCTAAACTTTACACCAACCCTATAAGGTAGAGTTCTCCCCATTTCACAGATGGAGATACTGAGGCACAGAGACAAAGTAATTCTCCCAGGGTCACACATCTAGTAAGTGGCACAGCCGGGTTCTGAAGCAGCTTTCGGTCATAACCACTCTACTCATATGCCCCCGTCACCTCGCCCCATGACCTAGGCTTTTGAGTCTCCAGCCTTGGGCTGTTTGAAAGTCCTTGATACTTTTGACCTTCACACCCCTCAGGCTGCTAAATTCAGCTGCTTTTTCCTTTTCAGCATCTTGCACACATCCTTCCTCTTTCTTCCTGATATCTTCCTGACTGCCTCCCAACTTCCCTTCCTGAAACCAACGAAATATTGTCTCCTTCTGTCCCTGACCCCCTCAGACTTAGCTGATGCCCTTTAAAAGTCTTCTCCCTCAACTGTGACATCGACCTTCAGTGTCCTCCGCCATCTCACCTTCCCAGCAGCTTGGCATGCAGGTGGAGCCTGTCTCACTCCCTCCTCATCCCTTGGGCAGCTGAGCCTCAGGGTTGCTTGTGCGCCCAGCTCCGTGCCAAGCAGCCTGGAGAAGGGGACATCTGGTTCCTCCTGGTTCCTTCCATTCCACACTGCTCCATCTCCCATTTCCTCAGCAGAGCTGCCCCCATATTGGATTAGCCTCCAACCCACCCTTTGGCCGGCAGTCCTGCCCCCTCCCAGGGAGACTGCACCCAGGAGCCTCCTTCCTCCTCCAAGTTGTCTTCCTTAGTCCAGGAAGGCAGCGACCATGACGCCCTAGTCAGGAGCCTGGCATTCTTCCAGGGCTCAGCTCTGCGAACATCGGTCACCAGATGTTCAGGCCGCCCATCCTTGCACTCTTCTCTTGCCTCTCGATGCTTCAGTCACTCCTGTCCCTCTGTTGACCCAGCATGTGCACATCTCTCCTATGCTAAATACCACATCCTCTCCTTCCCATCCTAGCCAGCTTCTCCAAAGTGAAGGAAGTGGCAGCTTCCTCTAGCCCCCATCCCCCTTGGGCCTTCCCACATCTGCCCTCTGCCCTGCTCCACTGACCTTTCTTCCAGTTTGACCTCTCCGTGGCATGGTTCCCTGGGAACTGACCATCCTCTCCTTCCCCCTTACTCTCTGGTCACCTCTGAGGACTCTGCACCTGCCTGGTGCTCCTGCCACCTCTGACCTTCCTTCTCCAGCTTTTCTTCCCACTTGGAGTGAGCTCCATCCTTCTTGGTTGCCTCTCATCTTGCACCACCTTTGGTGATTGCATTCTCACCTGTGCCACAGTGACCCCCGTCAGCCTCCCGGTTCTGTGTCTCCATCTCCAGCCCTGCTCTCTTCCAAGCTTAAGTTTGAGCTTTTGTGTGCATTCATTTCTGGGCCTTCACCCAAAAGCCATCACCAGATGTTTGGTGTGGATGTAGCTTCGCTCTAGGCTGGGTGCTGTGGGACCCACCCTGGGCAGCCATAGAGGGTCAGGGGAGATGGACACTGTTCAAACAGATATCTTTACTGCCTGGTAGAGAGTGGTCAGTGCAGTGAGGGTTAGGGAAAGTGGCCTACAGCCCAGGTGGCGCCATTAGAAAGTCCTTGGGTGCCTCCAACTCCATTTTAAAACCAAAAGCAAACTCCACGTTGCCCCTCCGAGCTGACTTGGCTTCTTCTGTAAATGGCATTACTTGTTTTCTGAGTCTGGTGTCACAGCTTGATGTCACCTTAAATGCCCTCAGAGCTGCTTTGCACACAATAGGTACTCAATAAAGACTTGTGCAGTAAAAGAAGTCTGTTCTGTTCCTTTGCTCTGTTCATAAGGGCCCCATGGGGCTTTCTACCCAGACCAGTGTTCCCCACACCCACCCCCGTTCTCCATACCACCTGGTGCCTCCCTGCATCCTGTTTTGATTGTGGAGGTTTGTTGAAGTGTTTACCTCCCTCCTGACAGGGAGCTTTGAGGCCATGTCTCTCCTGATCAAAGAGGACCCCTGGCAGGTGCCTGGCACACAGCAGGTACTGGGTAAATAATTATTAAATGAGGAATGAATGAATCTTTGTATTTCAAATCCTAGCTCGGTGTCTGCCAGTTGTAGGTACAGTGTGAAGGCTAGTTGAATACAAGAATGAGCTGATTTTAAGAGAATTTGCTATATGTAAGCCTGATGTCACAGCCACAGTCAAGGCCCCTTCTGAATAGATTCATGGAGACGCTGTTGACTGGTGCTTCCTCCGTGTGGGGCTGTGACCTGTCTTTATGCTGCCAGGCTCCGAGTGGAGGGGCTGAGATGTGGGGTCTCCACGTTGCGCTGCAGAAACACCTGATGGGCTCCCTGCCCACTTCTGAGCCTCCCTTCTCCTTAACTAGTACCCTGAAATGGTGATAGGCTCTGTTTCAGCCCGTGAGCCCAGGGGCTCCTTGGGGGACATTCGAGTTGGGGCTCTGGTTTACAGGTGACCCAGTTCAGCGGACCCTTCCAGATGGTGGGCTCCGATCAGCTTGGGATGGGAGCGGAGGGTTCCGGCTAGCGGGCTTCAATCTCGCTTTCTTGCTCTCTCCGCAGGCTGCCCGACGCCCGGAGGAGGCTGCTGAGCCCCGCCGGGCCATGGTCCCGTCTCGCAGGACGTGGAACCTGGGAGCCACGCCCTCGCTGCGCGGCCTGTGGCGAGTGGGCCGGGCCGGGGAGCCCGAGCCGGGGATGGCTCGCCCCGCCCCAGCCAGCCCGGCCGCCCGCCCTTTCCCACACACCGGCCCGGGGAGGTTGAGAACTGGTGAGTCCGCATTTTTAAAATGCCTCTTTATTTCCTTTCCTTCCTCCAGATACCAGCGATGAGATCGGGGTTTCTGGCAAGTTCCTAGGCTCAGTCAGAGCTGTCAGGTAATTACAGGGTATCGGCAGCCCGCGAGCCGGGCGTGGAGTCAGGGCGTCAATTTCGCTGGGCGCTCCTGCCCCGCGCCGGTCTGTAAAGAGACGCCGGGGACGCCGAGTTAAACGTTAACGCAGTCTGTAGCGCAGGGGGAGAACGCCGCGCATAGCCACGCGCTCTCTGGCCCGGCCAGGTGGCTGTGGCTCCGCGATCCGCCTGTCCTTGGCGGCGGAGCGCTCGTGGTCTCGCTCCGGTTTCTGCCCGCGACCGGTAAACAAGGTAGGTGAACTGCTGCCCGGTGCCCTGCGCGGATCTGACACTTGATTCCGCCAGGGCTTGCCCGCGGATGGCGAGGAGTGGACGGAGGCTGCTCCGGAGCGTGGCCTGGCAGGGAGTGGGTGCCATGCGCTCCTTCTAGGTGCCATCCAAGGTGGCCCCGACAGCAGGTGGGCAGTGAGGGAGCCCCCGAGTCTGGGCCCCCGCTGTGCCCCTGGGGGAGCTGTCAACAGCAGCTCTCCTTTCTGGGTCATGTCCCCTGGTGCCTCCAGCGTCAAGAAGTGGGCAGCTCCTCTGATTCCCGGTGGGAGCTAGATCGTCAGGACCGGGGAGCTGCCCCATGACTGTCTGCCAGCCTTGGCTTGGGTAGGTTGTCCTGTAAATGTGAGGACGGGGGCATCTTCAGACAAGATGCCTTCAGGGGTTTGCTGTCTGACTGCCCCTGACCTACGGGGAGATTGCCAGCCTGTCTGAGCTGGCAGAGTCCCTCCAGGACATCAGGTCCAAGCCCCCCTCTATGTACAGAAGGGAAAACTGAGGCCCAGAGAGGGCACATAGCAAACTCCAGTTCCCTCTCTCTCATCACACTTGTGCCATAGGTGGCAGCCAGAGCGCTGTCCTCCGAAGTCTCTCTGCAGGGGACAGTGAGGCTGGGGGTGACCCTGGAGGCCGCCGGGGAAAGCTTGGGCTTTTGGGTCAGGTAGCCCCAGTTGTCTGGAAGGGGCTGAAGATGGTCTCTACCCAACAAGGTTGTCCAAAGGATTAAAGATGAATGAACAGTATTGCTTTTCTGGTTAAAAAAAAAAAAAAGAAAGAAAAAGAAAAAAAAGAAAGAAAGAAAGAAAGCAAGAATTGAAAAAAAACAAAAACCTGTTCTCTTGGAAAACTAAAAAACGAAACCAAAACAAAAACACAGAAAAGTATAAGAAGGAAAATAAGAATCGCCTATAAGCCTGTCACTAAACATTTTATATAGTTCCTTCTAGTCTTATGTGTGTGTGTATTGGTCTCTTAAATTAGTGTTATGAGGATTATATGACCATACAGACCTTTATCTACTTTTAAAATTTAAGACAAAGGTCCAGTGAAATCGTGTGTGTGAAATGCTAAGCGTGGTGCCTGCCACTGGGTAGAGCCTCAGCCAGTGTGGATGTCCCTGGGCCTCTCTACCCCCACCCCCCTCTCATTGCTGCCTTGAGAAGGGTAGGCAAGCAGAGGGTGGGGTAGCACATGGGACTGGAATACTGGCTCTGTGTGACCCTGGGCACATTATTAACCCTTCTGGGTCTCCAGTTCCTACCTCTCAGCGTTGTTGTGAGGAGCTGATGGCCTGCATTGCTGGCTACCTGCTGTGTGAGCACTTTACATGTGTCGCCCCGTTTAATCCTCATGGCAGGACTGAGCTTGGTTCCTTATGCCCATTGTATTGAGAAGGAAACTGAGGATCAAGAAGGGCAATAAGGCCTGGAAAGCACTTGGCCCAGTGCTGGCATTCAGGATGTGATGGCCCCCCAGGGTGGGAGCTCTGCGGCTTGCCCTGTGAGGCGAATCCCCTCTCCCGCCCCGTCTGGTCCCACAGGCTCTGGAGGTGGGTCAAGGGAGGGGTGAATGGGGTGTCGCTGCTGCAGCCCTCTCCCCGCACCCAGTGAGGGAGGCGGTGTGTCAGAGGCTCGAGCGGATGTGCCTTAACTGGTCCTGTGTTTTTGGAGGCTGCAGAGACCACGCCACCCAGCGTGGGGTTGGTCTTTATGAAGGCAGGGGAGAAATTGCCACCTAGAGGCAGCCTCGGTAATGAGGCCGCGGCCCCAGGGTGCACCTCCTGTGAAGATTAGCGCAGCCAGGGTGGCATCAGCTTCCTTCTGCTGCTGTCTGTAGAGGGTGTTCGTGGGCAGGTGCCAGCCCTAACGCCACCGTGGAGGGAGGGGAGCCCGCCGCCTCCCGCGGGGTCTTGGGCGACTTCCTGCAGAGGATCCCAGGGCGGCTTGTGGTTAGGAAGGAGCACAGCCCCCGCCGAGTGCCAGGCCTTCCCTCTGTGTAGGGCAGGCATGTGAGGGCGTGTGAGTCCCTCCTGGCAGCACCTGGGCTGCCTGGAGTGTGTGAAAGAGGAGCTCAGCCACGGCCCTGGCCAGTGGTCCCCGGCCAGCAGTCTCCAGCCAGCGTCAAGCATCTCACCTGTCTCCTCTGTCCTGGGACAGGGCGTGGAAGAGACAGCCCGGCTGGCGGCGACGAGGACTCCAGCACCCGAAGTGCAGCTCGCCCGGCCCTGGCTCAGTGCCGAGCCCTCAGCGTGGACTGGGCGAGCCCCGGGAGCCCTCACAGGCTCTACCTGACCCTGCAGGTGAGCCCTGGGGCGGTCAGAAATGCCAGGGCTCGAGCTGGGCCAGTGTGCCGTGGCCCTCTGAGCTCCAGCAGCTTCCTTCTCCGGGGAGGGAAGCAGGGAGGGAGAGCTGGGGGCCTGCCTTCTGCCTCTTGCCAAGCTCCTCACGGCACATCCACCCTGAGCCTGCCTGAATGGGGCAATGTGCTTATTAGGTTAGCTTGGGGGAGATCTCACAGGAGATGACAGCAGCTTCTCAGCCACGCCCTGGCTGAAGTGTTAAAGTGGGAACTGTGGGGCCTTCAGTGAGGAGCTGTTGGGAAGATGGGCAGGTTTTTAGGGGAGCTGTTTATTCCCACTGGGGCATATGAGTCCATGGGGCAATAATTATTTACATTTCCTTGTTTAAAGTGAGAACCTAAAGCTAGACAGAGGACTTTGCCAAAACTTGGGTTCTTTTCTCTTGCAGTTATCACTGCAAGTCAGTTATCATGTGACTTTCAAAAGACAAACTTTACGTATATATGTGTAGTATTTGGTTGTAGAATTAATACATCGTGATAGCAATAATAATAGCTGCTCCTCATTGAGCAATGACTTTGTACCAGGCTTTGTGGCATGTATTGTATGTCTCACATCAGTCCAAGACACAGTTACTGTCTTATGTGAGTTTTATGGATGAAGTAAGGGAGGCTCAGAGAGGTCAAGTAACTTGCTAGTGGTCACACAGCAAGTTGGGATCTGAACATGATGAGCTTTATAACACATGGTGTAAAGAATTCACACGTGGCAGGAATATAATATCTAGAAATTGAATGTCTCCCGTCATCCTGTATCTTTGAGAAATCCACTATTAAGAGTTTGGTGTTTATTTATCTTTCCTGTACAACCACTTCGTTGGATTTATACAATTTTTATTCTTTATTTTTACCTTCTGTTCTGTGACTAGCTCTTTCCCTCAACAGTAAGTCTTGGTTATTTCTTCACGCCTGTCAGTATATAGAGAACTACCTCATTCTTTTTTTTTTTTTTTTTTTAATTTATTTATTTATTTTATGGCTGTGTTGGGTCTTTGTTTCTGTGCGAGGGCTTTCTCTAGTTGCGGCGAGCGGGGGCCACTCTTCATCGCGGTGCGCGGGCCTCTCACTATCGCGGCCTCTCTAGTTGCCGAGCACAGGCTCCAGACGCGCAGGCTCAGTAGTTGTGGCTCACGGGCCCAGTTGCTCCGCGGCATGTGGGATCTTCCCAGACCAGGGCTCGAACCCGTGTCCCCTGCATTAGCAGGCAGACTCTCAACCACTGCGCCACCAGGGAAGCCCGAGAACTACCTCATTCTTTTAAACTGCTGCATAATATTCTACTTCAGGGTTTATCTAACTGATCCTCTGTGTTGTTTCTGATTGCAAAGAGATCCTTAAACAAATACCGATGCATTCATGCAGCTACAGCTTGAGCAATTTCAGGATAGCACAGGCTCTGTAATTTTTAAATGGATGCGTTTGTTAACAGATATTTATGAAGTGCCTACTCTGTTAGGTGCCAGCACACAGCAGAGAAGAGAAATAGACCCAGCAGTCTAGCAGAGAGGCCAGGAGTAATCAAATGATCACAAATGTATGCGCAAACATTGACATAGTGGCTGAGGATGAAGGACCAGAGTTATCTGGGGGTGTTGCCAAGGCCCCTCCCCGCAAGAAAGATTGTGCATGAGGGGGCCGCCTTGAAGGGACACATGCAGATGGAGGGCAGGAGGGGCTGTGGGAAATACGTGCCCTTTGTGTTTGTCCTCCCTCGTGTGGCCCCAAGCCGGGTCTGAACATGGACCCCTTGTTTGTCGCTTCAGGGATAATCTTGGGCTTCTGGGTTTTTGTCAGCCCTTCTTATGTGGTTCATCTGAAAATGGAACCGAATGGTCCTTCTTTTATCTATAAGGTCTGCGAGAAAAGCATGTTGCAGGGACAGTTAAAGAAACTGTTTTTATGTTAAAGAAACCATTTTTTATGACTTGAGCCGTTGGTAATTAAATCGGGAGGTGGTCAGAAACCAGCAGCCTTGAGCTGGGCGGAGGCTCTGTTCTCGGATTTTGATTATGGGGTGTTGGGTTGTGGTTGCCGCTGAGTCCTGGGGTCAGCAGGTCTGCTGAGGATCTGAGAAGCTCCCACCAGCAACCAGTTTCCACAGCTGTGTCCTGGGCCCTTGAAGCTTCATTCTGTTTATAGGGGCTTCAAGGTGGGCGGCGGATGTGGGGCCCAAGTAGGGACCCAGACACAGTGAGGGGACCCAGTGGGTCCCCTGCCAGCTTCTCAAGCAGTTACAACCTGAGTCGCTCCCTTCGGAGGCTGCAGAAATTCCCAACCCCCCGGGGGCCTGCCTGCCCATCCTGTGGCTTGGCCAACAGGCCAGAAATAGTGTAACCTTTGCTCTGGGCGGCAAATGGAAACTTCCAGCTGCCCCCGTTGCCGCCACCAGTGACAAGGCTGCTCGTGCTGGTGTGGCAGTTGGTCACAGGGTGGGGACAAAATTAAGTCGTGGGAATTTTCCTAAATACGAGAGACTGCTCACCACCCTCCCTTCTCAAGCAGAAAGTAGAGTTGCTGTTTTAAGAATGAGGAAATGAAACTCCAGGGAAGGTAAGTAACTTGCCCAGGGTCACACAGCTCACCTGAGCCAGGCTTCACACCCAGGCCTTTCCGACCCCAGGCTCTGAACATTTTTTAAACGTAGCATTTGTCTTTTTGTTTTGAATAAGGTGGGCACAAAGGCACGCACAAAAGTGTCTGTAATCTGCCTTGCCAGCTAACTTCTGTTATCAGAGACAACAAAGCAGTACACCATAGATGCTTACGAGGTTAAGAATGCAAATGCCAAAAAGATGCAAAATGAAAGGTAAAGGCTTTCCTTGCTTCCCACTCTCTCTCGGTGAAGTCTCTTTTGATTTCCCCCAGAGTTTAAATGCTGCATGTTTCTCCTCTTAGCCCCTGCACCATCATCCGACCTCTCAGAGGAAACCAGTGTATATTTCCCCAGATTTTTTTTTTGGAGGCCTCTTTTATTTCCATTATCCTTAAATGGAATCGCACTTTACGTGTGGTTCTGCTGCTTGCCTTGGACGTCTTTCTGTGTGAGTTGCAGGTGGTTTTCTCTGCGTGAGAGACTCTTTCTGCCTCTCCCCTCCGTCTCCCCACCAGTTCACTGGTCTGTTCTACCTCAGCCTTCTTTGCCTTGGTTCCTCCTTGACCTAGAGACAGGGTCCTGCGGTCCCGGATAGCCATGTTGGGCGGTGGGCCACGGCCTTTCCCTGCTCATATGGACCCGGGTGCCCCCTTCTAGGCAGTCCCAGGCTGGTGCCGTTTGAAGGTGAGGGCAGCTGACATCATGATGGGGGGCGGCGGGCATTGCCCTGAGACTGCCGTGTGCCTGGTGGGGCTGGACAAACCTGTGAATGTTGGGACAGTGCACCTGAAGCGATCAGACCACTGCAGTGGTGACTCGGGGCTCACAGGTCAGCTGAGTGAGCTTCACCTGAGGGTTTCTAAGTGCCCAGGAACCTTGTTTGCTGGCACAGAGGGCTGGCTGCTGATGGGGGCCAGGAGGACGCACTGCCCCCCTCTTGCTGTGAGATCTGGGCATGTTTTCTTCCAGACTCCCGGCCTCGTTGTCTCCACCCACAGCGTGAGGGATGGGCTGGCCGGGTCTGAGGTCCTCACCAGCTCCGGGAGCGCACCGTCCTCAGGCTCAAGGGGGGGTCCCCTCCCCGCCACTGTCCCCCTCCCCCTTCACGTGAGGATTCTGGTTGTGTCTTGGCAGCAGGCCCTGCGGGACAAGGGGTGCGAGAGCAAGAGTCAGGGGGCGAAAGAAGAGAAACTCCCGAAGAGGCAGGCGCCGGCCCCCAGGCGGGGCCGGGAGGCCCAAGAAGCTGGTGGCACCATGAATGTAGAGAAAACAGGTAAAGGAAGTCTGCCCGCTGACCTGGCACAGCCCAGGCTAAAGCCAGTGTCGGAGGGGAGGCTCTTGTCCCAGACACCGTCCTCCTCCCCTGGAGGTGGCCCCCTGGACGTGGAACTCAGAGACTGCAGCCTGCCCGTCCCCACTCCAGGGACACCCGCCTCCCAGGGCCGCTGTGCCACCGGTGATAAGCAGCTTTGGCCGGCATGGGCTGGGGTTGAATTTCCCCGCTTTTTGTCTTTTCCCCAGCGCCTGTCAAAAGCAGGGTGAAGGTGGCAGCCTCAAAGACGCCACCTCCTGCAGAGAGAGGCCTGACCCCCTCCTTTTGTCTCCGTGGGTCCATCAGGGACCCAGAAGCCCTAGGACACGGCTTCGCTCTGCTGCGTCGAGGCTGGGAGAGAGGAGCTGGTGGCTCCGCTCTTCTCCGGCAAGGCTGACAGGCTCTGGAAGAGGCTGTGTGCCCCCTTTGTGGGGTTCCCCAGCAAGAACTCAGAGCCCAGCAGTCACTGGGAAAGTGCATCCTCAGGGAGCCCGAGGGGAAGGCCAAGAGCGAGGGGGGAAAGGAGCTGGCCTTTCTCAAGGAGCCTGAGGGGAAGGCCAAGAGCGAGGGTTTGCCTCCTCCTGTCAGAGCTTGATTTGTTGTCTGAACTTGCGAGGTGGAAGGAACCACTCCCTTCTCTGAGGTTGATCCAGAGCCGCCTTCACCCGTGGGCCCGGCACTGATTCGGGGGCCGGTGTCGGGGTCTGGCCGGGGTGTGGAAGGGGGGGCATCGTCCAGCCAATCCGGAGGACTGACTCTTGTCAGTGGGTCCAGGGATGGGACCCCCGAGCCTGAGTGTCCTTGAGGGGCCGTGTCCAGGCAGGGTCTCTGAGAAAAAAACTGTCTTCTGAAAACTCGGACCGACAGCTGACCTACTATGAGGATGCAAAGGTCCCTCAGTCCCCGCCCTTAAGTGCTCCTTTGATCTCACCTCTTCCTCCGCTGCTGTTGTCCCTTAGCTTCCTCTAGGTCTTTTCTTGCCCAGCAAGTGCTCTCCGGGCCCCTCTTGGCTCCCCTGACACATGGGCACTGTGCCCAGGTCAAGGTGAACTCCCCTGGCTGTGGGCTCTGAGGGTGAGATGAGCAGTGTCCCGGGCAGGAAGGGCCATTCCATGTCCTGCTGGGTGACACTCACTCACACCTGCGCATCCCTCGTGGGATCCAGGCTCTTGCCCAAGGTTGCCTCCGGATAAGGACCATTGTCCCCATTTTACAAAGGAAGCCCCTGAGGGGCCCTCCCATGCTTGTCTGAAGTGGCAGAACCAGCTCTTGGACCTGGAGTCAAGAGCATTTCCTGCCACACCACGGCAGTCTGCAGAGAGAGGGCTGCTGGTCACATGCTGCCCATGGCAGCCCCGTGTGCAGGCCTGGAAGCATCTGTCTGAGCTCGCTCTCTCTAGAACAGAGAGCAGAAGCTTGGCCAACTGTGTGTGACACGCATGCTGTGTCACATGCAGGCCGCACGGCCAGGGCTCCTAGCCAGCCAGTGATGGCCCCTGTTCCCGCTTTCCAGAGGGCCTTGAGTCGGAGCTGTCCCTCGGGGTTGGGAGGAAGCGAAAAGGCAGTGTGTGTGTGCGTGGCCTGCTCCCTTTAGAGTGAGAGCGGCTTCTCACTGTCTACCTCTCCTGGGCCCAGTGCGGAGACGTCCTGCCCAGCCTGGAATCAGCTCCATCTGCGCTCCCCGCTCCAGCCCAGTCCCAAAGCCAGGCTGCTGCTTTGGCTTCTGTGCTGTCTCAGTGAGCAGCACACTCGCCACCTCCCTGTGGGTTGAAGCTGGGATGTGTGACTTCAGGTGCGGGTGGCTTTGTTTCCAGAGTCTGGGATCCCCCCGCCACCGAGTCCCGCCCACACAGTGTGGCGGAGCCCAGACACCCTGGTGCTCTGAGGTAGGGTGGAGGCTCGTGGCCAGCAGATGCCACTCTTCATGCTTCACTCTTGGACGCTTGGCCCCGCCTCTCAGGCTTTGGCCAAGTTTGGGCTGCCTGAAGATCCCTGCCCTTCCAGCCTCTCCTCTGCCCCACGGCCCCGCCTCCTTGCCAGTTCCCCACCTGCAGAGACCGTGGCCATTCTTGGGGCCAAAGCAAGCTGTGACAAGCATGCCAGGCCCCATTAGCGGGTCACAGGCCTTGACTGTGTGTCTCTGTCCTTCTATCTGTCTGTCTGTGTCTCTTCTGCTCTCGGTGACAGGACGGTGGAAGGCTGAGGCACCACCCACCCCTGTGTTTATCCCTTCCTCGTGCCTGTGAGGTCCCTGTGCTCAATCCCGCAGGGGTCCACCTGGGAGCGCGCCTGGCTGTGTTCCTGCCCACGTGCTGTGTCTGTCCCCGTGTCCTGGTCTGTCTGTCCCTTGCACACGCACACCTCCACTTGCTCCCTCTCTGTGTGCGGGTAACCACTCCCTGTGGAAGGCAGGGGGCAGGCTGGGGAGCCCCCGCCTCTCTTCTGTACTCTGGAGAGGGTTTGGGGTTTAAAGAAATCATGTTCCACCAAGAATAGTGTTTTCTGAGGAGAGAACAGCTGTTGCTAGAGCTATGTCTTTCTCAGCTGCAAGTCCACGCAGGCTGGCCATGGAGAGGGTATTGCGCGTCAGACCTAGAACACAGGCTTTGGGGGAGTAATCAGTGGAAGCTGCTTTCCTAAGTCCTGGTCTAGGCAGTTCCACCCCCCAGAAGCTGCCTGCTGTGAAGCGGCTTCGTCCGAGGCAGGCCCTGGAGGCCCCCGGCTAACCCATGCTGCTGCCGCCCCCAGCCCTTGCCCGGCTCCCTTGTCCCCTCTGCTTGCATCCCCTCCCCTGCCATGACGGGCCCCCTGTCCTCGGCCAGGCTGAGGCCTCTGCTGCCCTGCTGATCGGCGGCTGCTTTGCTCATAGGTGGGCGGCTCTTTGGCAGCGGGAGGTGCTCGAGCCTGTCGGGGCCGCCAGGTGCGGCCCCCGTGGTACATAGGATGGTGGAGGCCATGTCCCAGCTGCAGGAGGAGAAAGCCCAGCTACAGGAGGAGCTGGTGGCCCTACGGGAGAGGCTGGCTGTCTGCGACAGTGATCAGCAAGCCACATCCACCCAGCTGCAGAATCAGGTACCTGGGGAGGATGGGACGGGCTGAGGCCGCTGCCCACTGTGGAGCAGGTTGGAGGACGTCGCCCAGGGCACCCGGAACCCACCAGACCACCAGCATAATGGACAGATGGGGTCTCCGCGCCTGGCTTGGGCGTGCACAAGAGGGCGAGGTGGCGAGAATCAGAGGACTGGGCCTCCCATGCTGGCCATCCGTGCGCCCCCTTCCTCGTGGTTAGCAGGGGCCAGGACCTCCCTCTCCAGAAGTGACAGGCAGCACGTGTAGGCATGAGTGGATCAGGAAAGCGCAGGGATGTTCCCGTCCCGAGGCCAGTGCTGAGTCCACTCCATCTTCCAAGGTGCCCTGGCTTGGGCAGCCCAGGTGGACCAAACTCATTGCAGAGGTCACCTCACGGAAAACTGGCAGGAAATGAGAGGCTGGCATGTGTGCAAGTGAGAGAAGGGAGCTCTCAAATCTCTGGAAGCCCTAGAAAGTGAAGGTTCTAGGGCTCCTCCTTTATTAGCTAGCCAGGAGGACGCTGGGGACGCCACAGTCCCTGTGGGCTGACCCCTAGCCCTCCTCCGTATGCCTGGCTAATTCACCCTCCTTCCCATCACCACCTAGGCCCCGAGACCCCTTTCCTGGGGCTCAGCTCCCCACTCTTAATTGTCCGTGTCTGTCTCTCGTGCCTGTGTCTGACCCTCCCCACTTCCACAAGGTCCCCAGCCCTGTCTCCAAACCATCCCCATGTTGGAGCCCATGCCTGAGCTCCTGGGCCTGAGCTCTCTCTGGAAAGCCCTGCCTTCGGTTGGGTCAGCTTCTTTCTCTGTGATTTCCCAGCATGTGGACCTTCTACTCGGGGGAACATCACTGAATACCGTGCCTTGTTCTCAGTTCCAGGGGCAGCAGGTTATTTTCATGCACTTTTAAAATGCAGCATCTTTCCAGCTTACAAGCGTGTCCTCAAGGACTCTGTCCTGACTACCTGTCCTTGGCTGCGCTGGGTGGGCCTCCTTGGGGCATCCCTAGTGCCCTGTGTCTCCCGCTTGTACAGTGACCCCATTGTTTGCTGCCTCTGGGCCTGTCTGCTCCACTAATGGGAGCTCCTCGTGGCAGGTGTGACCCCCCAGCTTTGTGTCACTCTTGCCTCCTGCGGTGCCCGCCTGTGTTTCTGCCTCAGATGTCTGCTGGGCGCCTGGTTTGTATGGGCACCCCGCTGAGCAGTGGGGATGCCCAGGTGGACAGGCACGCCCTGGCCTGCGGAGGCTGTGGTCTAGGGGAGGACAGATGTTTGTTACATGCACTTATGAAAGTTGGAAGGGTAACGAGGGCTCTGCAGGCGGGTACACACACAGAGAATGAGGGTTTCTACCACGTGCCTTTGTCGGGGAGATCAGGAACCGTAGGGGAGGTCAGGGGCAGCCTCCCTGAGAAAGCGGCTCTGGAGCTGAGGTCTGGCACGGAGCAGAGGAAGTGCATCCATTCTGAGCTGAGGGAACAGTCAGTGCAAAGGGACCGTGGCAGGGGGAGCAGAATGAATCTCAGGGCGAACCAAGGCTTGTGTAGCTGGAACGTGGCATGAGGTGCTGCCCCATGGGGCTGTGGGGCTGGTCTAGGGCCCTCCCTGCAGGACGCATGTCTGACCTGTGGCAAGAGCTCCTCCTTCCCTTGATTTAGTTTGTCTGGGCACTTTTGAAACAAGTTTTGTTTTTTAAAGAACTTGACTGAGATGTAATTCACATACTATAAAACTCACCCCTTTAAAGTGTACAGGTTACGGTCTTAAGTATATTGGTGACGCAGCCATCACCACTGTCTAATTGTAGAACATTTTTATCACCCTGCGAAGACCTGTTTTCACTCCCCATGTGCCCCTCCCCCCAACCCTCGGCAACCACTGCTCTGCTTTTCTCTTTGTTCGTTTGCATGGATTTACCTTTTCTGAACGTTGCATATAAATTAAATAACAATGTATGGTCTTTTGCGACTTTAAACAAATGTTTAAGAAACATTTTTTCCTTGAATTAGCAAAATTGACTGACTTTTTAGAGGGGAAGTTGCAGGTCAAGCATGTCAGCCTCTTTGGTGTCCTTGAGGGCCAGCTCTCCAGATGCGCCTGACCCCTCCCCTCCCCTCCCCCCAACCTCCACGCCTCTGAATGATTTGGAGAATTCAGAATGGTTCCTGGTCTTTGCTCATACTTTTTCCCTGAATTTTCTGACTGCCAGTTCTTTTCTGAAAAATATCTCAGGAGATGCCCCTGAAGCTCCAGGTCTCTGAGCCACTCTTTGGAGAGTCTGACTCCGTAGAGCTGTGGCCAACCACTTGGTCCTAGAGCTGGGTTCAAATCCTGACTTTGGCACTACTCATTAGCTGTGTGACCTTGGGCTAGTTAATTACTGCTCCGCACCTCAGTTTCCTCATCTCTAAAATGGACATAATAACAGTACCTGGTGAGATGACCCAGTATTATTGGTGTCGCCACTGCCACCACCGCCAATCATTGTTACAGGAATGGTGTTGGATTTGGAATCACGTGAGTAGGGTTCTAGTCCTGGCTGTGCAGCTGTAGCAAGTCACTTCCTCTCTGAGCCTACATTTACCAGTCTCGACACTGGGTCAAATAGATGTTGCTTCGTGGTTATTGGGCAGCTCAATTATGGGACTGGACAGGAAAATGGATGGTAAACTGTGAAGTGCTGTGCCTTGTGAGGTGTCACTTCTGTGTGCTCTGGTCTCCTGTCAGCCTCTCTGTGGTTTGGCACAGATTGACCTTTCTGGTCTTCTGTACGTTGCTCTGCAGGAGTTCCAGTCCTAGGGTCACCACTTAGTGGTCAGGTGACCTTGAACAAGTTGCCTAACCATGACTTAATCTCTTGGAACCTCAGTTTTTCTTCCTGTAAAATGGCGATAATAATAGTATGTACCTAACAGGATTGGGGGGTTCAAAGTGATGATCTTATGAAGCCCCCCTGCCCCACTGGCAAAGCTGACTCGGCAGCCGGGGCTGCCATTGCCCCTGTCGGAACCCGGACTCGTAAGGGCTTCAGGAGTCTTTTTCAGGCCTCCCCTTGGATGTGTCAGATGGAGATGTTTATATTTTCTGGGAGCTCACTGTGTGCCTTGTGGGGAGCACTAGGGTCAAAGGTCCTCAGTCCTGGGGCACCCAGCAGCCCCAGGCCACGTGCTGGTGGCCTTGAGCTCCCCTGTCCTCTGTGGATGTCCCTGGAGCAGTGGCCTTCATGCTTCCAAGGCTCCTACCATCGTTTTACACACACCCAGATTGCACCCCTCCTCTTATTGCCCCCACACCTCAAGATAGAACCTTACATTGTGAGCAGAAACCACAGGCTGGAAGACTAGATCTAGCGCTCAAATGCGCCTTGTTTCTTTGACCTGCTTTTTTCTTTTTTTTTTTAACCACTTTCAAAATTGTGGTAGAATGCACGTAACATAAAATTTACCATCTTAAACATTTTTAAGTGTATAGTTCAGGGTATTAATGTATCACATTATTGTGCAACCATCACCATCGTCCATCTCCAGAACTCTTTTCATCCTGCAAAACTGAAACTGTCCCCACTGAACAGTAACTCTTCATCACCCCAGCTGCTAGCCGCCACCATTCTGCTGTCTGTGAATTTAGCTATTCTAGGTATTACACATAAGTGGAATCACAGGATTTGTCTTTCTGTGTCTGGCTTATTTCACTCAGCATAATGCTCTCCAAGTTCATTCATGTTGTTGCAAATGGCAGGAATCCCTTTTTTAAGGCAGACTAACATTCCATGGTATGGCTAGACCACATTTAGCTTATCCATTCATCCATAAATGGACACTTGGGTTGCTCCCACATTTTAGCTGTTATGAATAATACTGCTATGAACATGGGTGTGCAGATATCTCTTTGAGACCCTGCTTTCAGTAACTTTGGGTATATGCCCAGAAGTGGAATTCCTGGATCATATGGAAGTTCTATTTAAAATTTTTTGAGGAATCTACCACATTGTTTTCTACACTGGGTGCACCATTTTATATTCTCACCAGTAGGGCACAAAGGTTCCAGTTTCTCAATATCCTTACCAATACTTGTTATTTTCTGAGTTGCCTTTTTTTTAAAAAAAAAATAATAGCCCTCCTAATGGGTATGGAGTGGTATCTCATTATGGCTTTGATTAGCATTTCCCTAATGATCAGTGATATTGCGCATCTTTTCACGTGCTAATTGGCTGTGTGTATATAATCTTTGGAGAAACGTCTGTTCAAGTCCTTTGCCCATTTTGAATTGGGTTCTTATGTTGTTGTTGAGTTGTAGGAGTTCTTTATATATTCTGAATATTAGCCCCTTATCAGATATGTGATTTACAGATAGTTTCTCCCACTCTGTGGGTTGCCTTTACACTCCGCTGACAGTCTTTTGCTGCACAAAAATTTTTTTGATCAAGTTCAGCTTACCTATTTTTTTCTTTTATTGCCTGTACTTTTGACATCAAGAAATCATTGCCAAATCTAATGTCATGATGCTTTCCCCATATGTTTTCTTCTAAGAGGTTTATAGTTTTAGCTTATATGTTTCAGTCTTTGATGCATTTTGATCCATTCTTTTGCATGTGGATATCCAATTTTCCCAGCACCATTTGTTGAAAAGACTGTCCTTTCCTCATTGAAAATCTTGGCACCATTGTCAAAAATCAATTGACCATACACATGAGGATTTATAACTGGGCTCTCTCTCCTATTCCATTGGTCCATATGTCTGTCTTTATGCCAGTACCACACTGTTTTGATTACTGTAGCTTTGTAGTAAGTTTTGATATCAGGAAGTGCGAGTCCTACAACTTTGTTCTTCTTTTTCAAGATTGTTTTGGCTATTTGGCTTTTGAGATTTCATATGAATTTTAGGATGGATGCTAATATTTCTGCAAAAAATGGCATTGGGATTTAGATAGAGATTGGATTGAATCTGTAGATTGCTTTGGGCAGTATTGACATCTTAACAATACTGTTTCCAGACTATGAATGCAGGCTGTGTTTCCATTTACTGGTATCATCTTTAATTTCTTACAGCAACGTTTTGTAATTTTCAGTGTACAAGTTTTTTGTCTCCTTGGTTAAGTTTATTCCTACATGTTTTATTCTTTCTGATGCTATTTTAAGCGGAATTACTGTCTTGTTTCCTTTTCGGACTGTTCAGCGTTAGTGCATAGAAACGCAACTGATTTTTATGTGTTATATCCTGCAACTTTGCTGAATTTATTAGTTCCAACTGTCCTGATTGTATGATCAAATTAGTTGCCACCATTTAAATCTTAGTTAAGTTCATATAAAAATCTCAACTTCCTTTTTTTGTCATAAAATACTGGAAGCTGTGGCACCTCTGGACTGACATTCCCACATGGCATGCACTGCCTGGAGCCCATTAGCAGCTCCTGCCTTTGGCAGAAGTGAGCATCCTTCAGCACACCCCAGCCTCCACCACCTCTGCTCCCCCGTGCCCTGCCTGACCGCTCTCTCACAGACCCTGCTTCTCCTGGCCCCTCATGCATTCAGCACTCTTTGTACATGTGTTTACTGAGCGCCTACTATATGCTAGGTACCGTTCTAGGCACTGGGGGTACAGCACTGATACAACAAATATCCCTGTCTTCGCGGACTTTCATTCTAGTAATAGACTTATTATGTGCTGGGCCCTGTCCTAAGCACTTTATATATGTTACTCATGTAATCTCACTTAATCCTCCAGACCTCCTCAGTGAGGTAGCCTCATTCTACTGCTAAGGAAATGGAGAGGCACGGTGGAGTTGAGACATGTCCAACATTGTCTGGCGAGGTAGGGTGATGTCTGTATTAGAAACCCGAGCAGTCTGGCCTGAGAGTCCATGTTCCCAAAGCCCCTTGGTGGCAGAAGGACTCAAATGTGAAAACTCAGCAGTGGAGGCAGGGTGGGATGGATGTAGCCAGTCGGGCCTGGTCAGTGCTCATGTACATAGGTAACCAGGAGTCAGGTCTCCCGGGAGGGGGAGTGTGTTGGGGACAGGATGGGGTGCTTCCCGGGGCTGCCCCTCAGGCCTCTGGGCTGCGTTTCCTTGGGGCCGTCTGGATTCCAGGCCCTCTCATCTTCCCAGCTCAGCAATGCCTTGGTCTTGCCACTGGGAGAGCCCTCCGTTCCTCAGAAGACAGCCGATGATGGAGGGCCAGGCTTGGTGGGAGGTTGGGGGCTAATCAGCAGGTTGTCTGTGTCGAGAGGAGCAGACAGCTGGGAAAACACAGACTGGCACAGGGCAGCCGCACCCTCCGCTGAGCCCGCTTCTGCTGGGAGATGTAACTATGGGTTTGCGTCGGTCAGCAGACAGGCACCAGCTCCCTCTCCCTCAAGGCCCCCCTGCACCACGCTTGTGGCTCAGTTTCTCAGCATGACTAGGAGCCTGAGCCCAGGGAGGGCTGTGGCACAAACCCAGCCTGGTCCCTTCTCAGCCCTGGGGTTGACCTTGTGCTGTCCGGGGGGCCACCACAGCAGCCGGTCAGGAGCCTGCCTGCCCCTCTGGCCTGGCTCTTTGCACTCAGGAGTGAGTGCGCTGCCCCCTCGCCGTCACTTCCGTGCTGAGTGTCTCCGGGTGTGCTGGGCACCTCCCGAAGAGCTGATGGAGGAGGCCCCCCACCCCACCCCCCGCCGACCCCTTGCGTACTGATGCAGGCACCGTCGCTGACTCAGAGCTGTACTGGGTGGGTGAAGGGCATGCCTGCAGGGGCCCCCTCCGCAGAAGGCCCCGCTCTCTGGTCAGGTTCACCCTCAACTCCCCGTCTCTGCTCCGAGCCCTCCTCCCGTACTTGGTTTTGTCTCCATCTCCTGTGCTCACTGTTTTCCCTGACCCTGAGAGACTCACCTGTTCTCCCTCCCAGGCTGGGAGAAGTCTGCTGTCTTCCCTGCAGGCCCTCCCGAAGCCGACCCCCCGGGGGTGGAGGGCAAGGGTCCCGCTTCTGGGCAGCACGCCTCCTTAGTTCTCAGCCCCCCGTGGAGCTGGCCGGCAGGGCGCAGGCACCGCGCACCACAGGGTGGTTTGTGTCTGACCGGACGCCCTGCGGTGTCCGTGGGCCGTGCTCCTCCGCTGCCCGAGACTAGCCAGGACATGACGAGTGCCTGACATTTCTGACAAAAGGGGTCTTTTACAGCCTTTTCCTCATCCCTCCAGCCCGCCCCCAGCCTGCCTCGTGGGGCAGCCGCCTCCTTCTGGGGCGCCCCTCAGAGATTCCAGACAGAGGCCAGGAGCGCCCAGCGTTCCGACTGTGATGTAAGGAGAGAACAGGAACTGGGCTGCAGGCAGGTGTCAGGCAGGCATCCTGACTCCCAAGGAAACACTGGGAAACCCCACTTTCACTGCATCGGGTCTGAGCGCCAGCGGTGTTGGGGACAAGCAAGGTCCGAGCCCACCCAGCCCGGTGCCAAGGAAGCAGCCTGCCTGGGGCACCAGCTCCATGCAAGTGGATCTTCCTGGGGTGATTTCTGAGGGAGGGGAGGCAGGAGGGGGACCCCAACCTTTCAAAAGGAGGTAGACTCCACCTATTTCAGGGTGGGGGGAGTGCAAGAGGAATATATATTCTTTGAGACTTAAAACTTACTGCAAATCAAGAAGAATTTGTCAAACATCATTCCATAGTCCAGAGCCCTCTATTTTTTGTATTGCATATGCGATTTTGTTTTTGGATTTTTCTTTGACTTAATATGTTGAGGAGCTTTTCCCCACATCATTTAAAACTCCTGATAAACATGAGTGTAACGACTACACAGTAGTCTATGAGTGCAGATACTGCAATCCGCCTAACCATTCCCCTAATGCTGGGCATTGAGGTTATTCCCAATTTCATGACTAAGGAATGAAAGGCTGCCTTATTCAAACTGTCCCTCACTCCCCTCCAGGGCGAAGGAACTGAGGCTCCGTGTATCAGGCTTTTAACAGAAGGGGGTATTGGAGCGGGCAGAGAAATGGCACGGGCTTTGCTGCCTGGCCTGGTCCATGCCCAGCACATTGCTAGGAAGGAATGTGCTGATGGAGCAGGTGACAGAGGTGACCTTCTCGGGTGCAGCCCTTAAGTCACCTGCTTGTCCACCAGGAGGCCTTGGGCAGCCAGGTTGTGTCTCCCAACCCCTCTCTGGGTCTTGTGTTCTTGGAATCTGCCTCCCCAGCTACGAGTGAGCAGCCCTGGTGTCACAGGCCTTCTCCTTGGAGGTGGGGTCGCTCCCATGGCCCTCCCCCAACTTGCTCAGAAAAGCAGAGGCTGATTTGTGGTCCAGCCGCCTTCTCCAGCGCCAGGAGACGGTTGGCTCTGAGCTCGTGCTGCACACAGACTGTTGATGATGTCTCAGCCATACGTAGTGGGGAGATTTTACACACACACCCCCAAAATCCCAATGTCTGGCCTCTCTTGAAAGGTCAGAAGTTTGATGACACTGGGCCTGTGTCCCCCCCCTCCCCAGTTGCAGTCCTCTGTCTCCTTCAGGTGGGTCTTGGGCATCTAGTCCTGCACTGCCCCTCACCTGCCTTACTTGGCTGGTGGCCCCTGTAGGTGGTGGGCTTTGTCTCCTTATGTTTAGTAACAAGAGCCCAAAGCTTGTGCAAGCCACACCTCCTTATCCCCCAGAGAGAGTCTGACTCTCACTGTACCTTTTCCAAGGTTCCGTGCGATCAACACAGAATGTTCTACAAGAAAAAGCTCAGACAGGCTCCGATGAACGCTGGTGCCAAAGTCTTTGTCTGCATTTTGGGTTATTTCCCGGGGGGAGAGTTTCCTGGAGGTGCGCTGATGTGGAACCAGGGTCTAGGCCTGCGGGGAGGGCAGGCAGCCATCCTGGGGTCCTGCTCTTTCTCGGGGCTGGTTTCCCCTCCCTGGGCTCTGATTGAACCAGGTCACCCTTGCCTCCTGATGGGGTGCACACCCCTTCTCTTTCTAACAGCCTCCACTGGCCATAGCTCTCCTGCAAGGCAGACTGGGAGCTGGGGTGGAGGCAGGTCCCAGATGTGCCCTGGTCACTGGCAGGCCCATCTCCACAGACAGACTCACCAGGAACCACTCAAAGTAGAAACTTCTAGGGGCTGGTCAAGGACCGATGCAGGTTTTGTAGTGCCTGGAGTTTATACACTTTGGAGGCCCTTTAAAGAATGTTAAATGACAAATACAGAAGTAGGTTCAGGCGTGGGTCAGGGCCTGTGCAAAGGCAGGCATCCGGAGAGTCAGCCTCCTGCGTCCCCCGGCGAGCTGCCCCTGGCGTGGGCCCAGGCTGGCCCAGGGGTCACCTCGGCTGCACTCGCTCCCCGGACTCTCCTGTGAGCCCAGACTGGCTGGTCCTGTGACGGGAGAGGGTGCTGAGAGCTGTCAGGACCAGGCCAGGTGCTCTGCACCTAGAGTCCCAGGGGTGGCCTGATGCTTGAACACAGGGAGGACTGGGGCTCTGGGTTTGGGCGAGAGGCCTGGGTGTGGGCTGGAGGAGAGGATCCAGGCTCAGCGTGCCCCGGCTTTGTGCTGGCAGGTGGAACACCTGAAGCAGAAGCTCATAAGCCAGGCCCAGGAAGTGAGCCGCCTTCGATCGGAGCTGGTGAGCCCGACCACGCCATCCTAGCGGGGCGGGGCTGGGGGGGGGTGATGCTCCCCATGTACTTATCACCACTCACTGTGCCCACGAGGTGGTGTGACCCGTAACAGGAGGGAGGTTAATTCTTATTTGCTGATGTAAAGTAGGAGTGTGAACTCTGTGTATAAATATGACTTTCCTTGTAACTTTCACACTCAGGAAAATGGAATGAAGGGGGTGGGGTGCAGCCGGGAGCAGTTCCTGTCTCACCACCCTCCTGCATCTCTTCCTCTCCTCTGCCTTTGTCTTTATCGTCTCTGGAGCCCCTCCTCTCTTCTCTCCATCCATCACTGGCCTTTCCTTCTCTTTTCTCCTTCTCTCTGTCTCCCCACCTCTCCCCTCTCCCCTGCCCCTGCACTGTCTGCCTCCCCGCTCCGTCCTTCCCCCTGATCTGCCCTCGCCACATGCGCCCCCAACCCCTGGCTCTGGCTCTCTGCAGGGAGGCACCGACTTGGAGAAGCACCGGGACCTGCTGATAGTGGAGAATGAGCGACTGAGGCAGGAGATGCGGCGCTGCGAGGCCGAGCTGCAGGATATGCGGGCCAAGCCTGCGGTGCCCTGCACAGGCTGCGAGCACAGCCAGGTGGGCCCAGGGCCAGGGCGGTCCCGGGGCGCTCGATTCCCAACGGTCACCCCACTCCCTCATGCTGAATCCTGCCCACTGGTCTCACACCTGTCCCGGCCCCCGCGGCCGTCTGTCTGCAGGAGAGCGCCCAGCTCCGCGACAAGCTGTCCCAGCTACAGCTGGAGGTGGCGGAGAACAAAGGCTTGCTGTCAGAGCTGAACCTGGAGGTGCAGCAGAAGACCGACCGGCTGGCCGAGGTGGAGCTGCGGCTCAAGGACTGCCTGGCCGAGAAGGCGCAGGAGGAGGAGCGGCTCAGCCGGCGCCTGCGTGACAGCCACGAGACCATCGCCAGCCTGCGGGCCCAGTCGCCGCCCGTCAAGGTGAGCCTGGGGCCAGGCGGCCGCACCGCTTGCGGTGCCCCGCGCGCACCTGGGCCACACCTCAACTCTGGTCCCTGGAGCCCAGGATGGGCTGGACGTAGGAGGGGCTTGTCTTGGTGAATAAGTAGGTGCGGGGGGTTGAAGGAATCCTTCCAGATCTGCTGTCACCTGGCCCCTTCCCCTTCTTGCTGTCCAGGGCCAGGCCATGTAGGCATCCAGCAACTGATGCTTGAGGTGCCCGCTGTGTGCCGGGCATGGACGTGCTGCATCGCTAGATTCTGCCCTCGTCTGTGCCCTTCTTGTCTGTTCTGGGCCCAGTCGTGGGCCACAGCCGGGCTCCAGGTGGGCTCATTAAGATGAGAAGATTCCAGGAGGCCCTTGCAGCTTTCTGGAAAGCCCAGACCTCGGGGCTCCTCTAGTTTATTCTGCAGGCCGTTGGTGACATGTTCCTGAGGGGCCCCCCAGGGTCCCAGGGTAAGGTCAAGGCACCCACGCACCTCCATACACCCACCCCTCCCTCCCCTCACAGTATGTCATGAAGACGGTGGAGGTGGAGTCGTCCAAGACCAAGCAGGCCCTCAGTGAGTCCCAGGCCCGGAACCAGCACCTGCAGGAGCAGGTGGCCATGCAGAGGCAGGTGCTGAAGGAGATGGAGCAGCAGCTGCAGAGCTCGCATCAGCTGACCGCACAGCTCCGGGCGCAGGTGTGCACGTCTATCGGGGCAGCATGTGCACGCCGAGCCCCAACGCCAGAGACCGGCCTTTGGCACAGTGCAGCGGCTGAGCACTTGGGGTTCGACAGACCTGGGTTTCAGTCCCTCCTCTCCCCACTGGCCATGTGACCAAGGGCAGGTTTCTGTTTCCTCATCTGTAAAATGATCTGATCACAGAACGCACCTCCCAGTGGGGCTTGACCTATTCACAAGATTCGCTCAGGGCCCGGCACACAGGCTCTTGGAAGGGTGCTCTAGTCGGTGTCATAACAGATGCTTTCCCCTGCTCTCCTGGGACCTGTGGCTTGTGACCTGTGTTATGTGCCGGGACCCAGGTTGGTGCTGGGCTGATGCCGGGAAGTAGCTGCACGGAGCTCCCAGCCCTTTCAGGGAGAGCGACGGCCACCCTACCCCACCTGTGTGTGTGTGCACGTGTGCAAGGCGTGAGGGGCGGGGCTTCTTTCTCTGCATGGCGCACGGCACTAAGCTTCTGGCCCTGGCTGCAGATCACCATGTACGAGTCGGAGCTGGAGCGGGCACACGGGCAGATGCTGGAGGAGATGCAGTCCCTGGAGGAGGACAAGAACCGGGCCATCGAGGAGGCCTTTGCCAGAGCCCAGGTGGAGATGAAGGCTGTGCACGAGAACCTGGCAGGTGAGCCGTGCAGCCGGGCTCTAGCCTGCCCCACGCCACAGCCCTTCGCCCTGTCTGCCTCTCACCCCTTGTGTCTCCATAGGTGTCCGGACCAACCTGCTGACGCTGCAGCCAGCACTTCGGACCCTGACCAACGACTACAATGGGCTCAAGCGTCAGGTGCGCGGCTTCCCGCTGCTGCTGCAGGAGGCCCTCAAGAGTGTCAAGGCCGAGGTGAGTGCAGACCATGGCGGGGCGGGGCTGGGAGAGGCCTTGGAGCCCCTGGGCAGATGCAGCAGCCACCTAGCGCGCCCTTCCCAAACCCAAAGCCCCCAGATGGCAGCTCCTGTCCCACACACACACTGCTGTCCCCAGACCATTTGAAAAACAGTCTGGTCAAGAGCAGGTATTCGGGTGTAAACCAAACATGTCACATATATCTTTGTATCTCATATGTGCTATGCATATCTTTATATCTCAAACATGCTACACGTATCCTTAGATCTGTTAGGTTTAATTTAATTTTTTAAGCTGTACTTGTGCAGTATGAGAATAGCCAATGTCTCTTAAGTGCCTCCTACGTGCTGAGCCTTTTATAGCCGTCGGCTCCTTGAATCTGTATGACAGCTCTGCAGGGTAGAGAGACATGTATTTTGGGAATCAAAAATAGTTCTCCTTTAAAAAATTATGTCAATAATACATGGACACGTTGAAAGTACCCACCTTCCAGAAGGGCATTCAGATGAAAAGGAAAGGCTTCTCTCTGCCACCCAGCCAGCTCCCCAAAGGAGGCCTGTCTCCCAGCATTTCCCCCAAAGGGTGTTCTGAGCATGCTGAAAACTGTTGACATATATGTACGTGGACACGCACTTCCCTTTCACCCAGTAAAGGGGAGCAGGTGTATGTGTGGCTTGCATCTTGTTTCTTTTCCTTATGAAATGTAACTTGGAGATCTTTACCTACCAGCTCCTACAAATCCACGAGTTAGATGTTGTTATCCCCATTTTACAGATGAGAAGATTGAGGCTTGAATACATTGAGCCAGTTGCTTCTGGTCCCCCAGGTCCTCAGGGCAGAGCTGGGATTTGGGTCCAGCTGAATCATGTAGTCAAGTGCTGGTGCTGTGGAGTGAGGGCTGAGTCCCGGCTCTTTACTCATCTGCAGGGCAACCTTGAGATTGGTTTAGCTTCTCTAGGGCTCAGTTTCTTCCTCTGTAAAATGGGCCTGTTCGCAGTACCTACCCAGAGGGGTTATTGGGACGATGTGACGTGTGACAGCGCATGTCAGGTACTTAGTCCAGGGCAGGAGGCAGTGAGCAGACTGTTGGGGGGAGGGGGAGAGGGCAAGCAGCCGGGCAAGCAAAGCGGGTGGAGCTGGGCCCCTGATGGTGCTGCGCACCCCCCACTAGATTGGCCAGGCCATCGACGAGGTCAACAGCAACAACCAGGAGCTGCTGCGCAAGTACCGCCGGGAGCTGCAGCTGCGCAAGAAGTGCCACAATGAACTTGTGCGGCTGAAAGGTGACCGCTGGGCGGGCTCGGGGGGGCGCCTAGCGGAGGGAGCCCTGACCTGCCTCGGAAGTGATCCTGTCCTTCCCCATGGCCCCCAGCACCACTCCCTGGAGCTGTGCCCTGTCATCGGGGAGCTTTTGTAATTCCCTCTTTGTAGATAAGGAAACCGAGGCACAGAGACGTCACAGGGAATTTGCTCAAAACTGCATGGCTAGTGAATGGTCCACCTTGGATCTGTTCAACTCTGAAACCTTTGCCCAATGCCTATGGCAGGCTACCAGGTGGCGGAGGGGTAGGGTATTGAAGCATTGGGTGGTGGGTGGCTAGAATGCCACTTATTCTGATCTAGGGCCTGGTCAAGCTTGAGACACCACCCATTCACGGCACAAAGGTCTAGGGAGCACCTGCTCTGTGCCAAGTGCCGTTCCAGACAATGAGGATGTGGCTTTGGGCACCACAGAACCTGTCCCTGCCTTCATGGTGGTTACTTCAGCAGGGGGCGAGCAGACAGTGATCATTAATCACTCAGAAAACCCCATCACTACCCCTTTACCCAGGCTGGGGAGGGGCTCTGAGAGCCCCTGGGTATCTGACAGTTGAGGGTGTCCAGGGGGCTTCCCGTAGGAGATAAAACCAGGGCTGAGACCTGGATTGTGAGGTGGAGTGGACAGGTGAAGGGAAGGTGGGGCCGTGCTAGATGTGATGGGGAGTTTTCTCTTCATTCCAGGAACTCTGGGATCCCACCCAAAGGCTTGAAGCAAGGGGGTGGCATGATCAGATCTGTGCGTCAGACACCCCTGGGGCTGCCCTGTTGCCTGTGCCCATCTCCTGCCTGGTCCTTTCTGCCCATCTGATTCCCAAGCCCTGTCCTGGCATTCACTGTGCCCTTCTAGAGTGATAGAATAAGCCCCTTGGCTTGCTGGGATCCAGTCCCCTCGTGTGTACGTGAGGAAACTGAAGTCCAGGTGTATAAAGAGTTGTCCATTTTGGTATCCCACCCAAACTGGGTGCAGTGTCTGAGCCCCACCACTGCCCTTTCCTCCATGTCCCCAAGGTGAGGCTCCTACTGTCAACTGGTTTGCTCAGCAAGAAAATGTATTGATACGTTAATTCATACTATAGTGTGAGTGACTGATCAAATCTTTGTGGGCCACCTTGCCCTTGGGGGCCTTACTTAGAAGGCAGGGGGCTCTTGAGCCACTAGCCGGCTCCAGATGCCAATGGACACCAGTGTGGAGGCAGTCTGGTCTTGACCTGGTCTGTACCCTTCTCTCTTCCGCCACCCAATCCAGGGAACATCCGGGTGATTGCCCGTGTCCGGCCAGTCACCAAAGAGGATGGGGAAGGACCTGAGGCGACCAATGCTGTGACCTTTGATCCCGACGACGACTCCATCATTCACTTGCTGCACAAAGGAAAGCCCGTCTCCTTTGAGCTGGACAAAGTCTTCTCCCCGAAAGCCTCACAGCAGGACGTGAGTGTGGCCCTTCGGGGAGAGGGACAGAGAACAGTGGAGGGAGGGGGAGACAGACTCACCTCACCTGTAGAGGGAGAGATGTTGGGAGCTGGACAAAAATAAGTATAAGGGAGGGCAGACAGGATGGAGAAGCCCAGTGCCCCACGGTCCCTCTCTTTTCACCTCTGGAGGAGAGAAGAGGGTGGGAAGGTAAACTGGGAGCTTTGGAAGCCTCTGCTAAGAAGGGCAGATCCATACATAGCCTAGGGCACCCACGTGGCCCCACCCATCCTCACAGCCACACCCACTCTCAGGCTCATCCCACCCATGTGACCCCTCCTACCCTCATAGCCACACCCACTCACAGGGCCTCTCCCACTCACATGGTTCCTCTCCCATACTCAGCCACATGCACTCTCACAGCCCCTCCCAGTCATGTGGCCCCGCCCATCCACAGGACCCTGGCTTGCATGGAGGCAGTCCCCTCCAGCCAGGAGCACCTCCTCTATCAGTCCCATGGGTCTTCCTAGGGACTCCCATGCTGCCACCCAGGCCTTGTTAGACCTGCGCGGTCTCCTAGGAGTTTCGACTCGCCCAGGAAACAACAAGAGTCGGAAGTCGATGCAAAACGCAAGAGGTTTATTGAAAGCCGGTGCACCGGGGTTCCTTGGTCCTCACGCAGGAGGTCGAAGAAGGAACCCTTTTGGGCGCGAATATGTCAGTTTTATAGGTTCCCACTTCCCCGTATGTAAATTATAGATTTGGTTGTGTTCTCCTGCTGATTGGTCCCGGCTTAGGCTCGGACCAGAGAGGGAACTTGTCCCCAGCTGCCTGATTGGTCTTTGACAGACACCTTTTTTACATTTTGTTATCTCCCTCCTTCTCCCCAGCTTCCTGATTGGTCTTTGACAGACACCTTTTTTACATTTTGTTATCTCCCTCCTTCTCGGAAGGGGGCCGGACATCCTGGAAATTCACCCATTGTCTAAGAAGCCCCTATTGTCTGGAGAGTTCTTAATCATTAGCTGGAACAATGTCCCTCGAGTCCCACATTCCCCCCTTTTTCTTGTGACTATTGATTCCAATCATGGAATCTCAACCTTCTGTTCGTAAACTTTGGTACTGTTGTCTTAACATTAGAACTTGTACAGTACTGATACGTTCTCTAATAAATGCTATCAGGCGATTTAGAACACATGGTCCAAAAGTTAAAATCAACAATAAAACAATAAGAGGTCCCAACAGAGTAGAGATTAAGGTGGTAAACCAGGGGGACTTATCAAACCATGATTGAAACCATCCTGAACATTTACTCCGGTGTCCGGTATCCTCATTATGAGAATAATTAGCCGTTACAGTGATAAAATCCCAAGTTGAGGTGGGTTTCCAATTAGTATCCCCGGTAGTTTCACATCCCCAGCTTTTGCAATAAAAGTTTTCAGTTCCACCACATTTATAATTCAGAGATCAAGGGCGGTGGAACCCGGGGCATACGTAGAAAGTGAGGATACCAAGCATCATTCTTTTGCCTGCATTTTTGCAACCCGGCCCAAACCAATCAGTTTCCGAAACTTTGGAAGGGGCAGTGTTCATATCATGAGAATCTTGTGTATCCCAATAAGGTGCTCCTATAGCCAATTTACAAACATCAGGAAAAAGATCTGGCCACCAGGTCCAGGGGGGTGCAGTATGACTAATGGACCAGGTTACATCTCCAGTCTGAGAAATTACCTGCCAAGTTAAACGTTGGGGGAGGTGAGGGCTAAAATCACTTACAGTCAGTAAAGGCAGTAAAACCAAAATTATAAGTCTTAGGTTCGTAGAAGCTTGAGTTTGAGCGGGTTGTCGGTTCTTTGGGCCCGCCATCCTGATGATGCCGTCGCTGGTGCAGCCTTCACATGTGAAGCATGGATCCAGGCAGCGATGCCGTCCACTTTTATGGCCATTGGGGTGGTGAGGAGGACGGTGTATGGTCCTTTCCATCGAGGTTCCAACGTCTGGGTTCGATGCCGACGGACGTATACGGAGTCTCTGACTTGGAAAGGATGAGTTTCTCCCGGTGTTCCCGGTTGGTAGGCCTTGGCGAGTTGGGACCATATTTCTTTCTGGACCAATTGGAGTCCCAGTAGCCTAGCATATAAGTCAGTGTTATTTTGACAATCAGGTTTTATTTCTTTTCCTAAAGTGAGGAGGGGAGGCGGGGCACCATATAATATTTCAAAAGGAGTAAGATGGTATCGGGAAGGTGTATTTCTAACCCGGAATAGGGCCAAAGGAAGGAGCACCGTCCAATCGGTACCGCCAGTCTCCAAGGACAATTTAGTTAGGGTCTCTTTTAGAGTCCTATTCATTCTTTCTACCTGACCTAAACTTTGGGGTCTATAAGCACAATGTAATTTCCAATCAGTCCCCAAATATCTGGCCACATCCTGACTTACCTGGGCGACGAAGGCTGGACCATTATCAGACCCTATTACCTTTGATGCTCCAAATCGAGGAAAAATTTCTTCTAAAATCTTCTTGGCTACTACAGCAGCTGTTTCTTTCTTTGTTGGGAAAGCCTCTATCCATCCTGAAAAAGTGTCTACAAAAACTAAAAGGTATTTATTACCGTACCTTCCAGGACGCACTTCGGTAAAGTCCACTTCCCAGTAAGTTCCTGGGCGGTCCCCCCTGAGTCTCTTTCCAGTTTCAAGTTTCCCTTTGTGAGCATTTACCTGTTGACATGGGACGCATTCCTGCACAATTTGTTCAGCTAATTTTGTCATTCCAGGGGTTTCGTACCCGGCTTTTTGTAACAAGGCTACCATCTTTTTAGTCCCCAAATGTGTCCATCTGTGCATCTTCCTCCAGGAAACTGCTCCCATCCGTGAACCAGGTGAAATCAGCATCAGGGAGGGGCAGGTCCATCAGATCTGGCCTACTGCCGTGTGCTGCGGCTAGTACTTCCTGACAATCATGTATGATGGTGGAGCCTTCCAAGTCAGGATCAGGTAGCAAGGTGGCTGGATTGAGTCCTGTGGCTGGAGCAAACTTGATGCGATCTGAGTTTAGCAACAGGGTTTGGTAGTGGGTCATCCTGGCATTAGTTAGCCACCTATCCGGTGGTTGACGGACTACATTTTCCAGGGCATGAGGAGCTGTTATCGTTAGATTTTGTCCTAAAGTTAGTTTGTCAGCATCTTTGACTAGAACGGCCACTGCAGCGATTATCTTTAAACAGGTGGGCCATCCTGATGCCACAGGGTCCAATTTTTTTTTGACAAATAAGCAACTGGGCGATTCCAGGGACCCAATTTCTGAGTCAATACTCCTTTTGCAATGCCCTTATTTTCGGCCACATATAAATGAAAAGGTTTGGTTACATCTGGCAGTCCTAGGGCTGGAGCTGAAAGTAAAGCTCGTTTGATTTGGTCAAAAGCCCGTTGTTCCTTATCGCCCCAAACGAAAAGAGTGCTGTTTTTGGTTAGGGGGTACAATGGGGCTGCCAGCTCAGCAAACCCTGGAATCCATAGTCTACAGAATCCGGCCGTCCCCATTCCGGCAGTTTCTGCCCAGGCTTGAGGGAACCGAGTTACCCAATCAGTAACATTAACTCGTGAGGATGAAGGCTGCTCGTATAATTTATATTCATCTTCTAATTTCATAGTCAATATTTGAAGTAACCTTCCCTTATTATCAGTTATGGTGGGACCTTCTGGCTGAAAGTGGATTTGAGCCCCTACTTTGGAGAGTAAATCTCTTCCCAGCAAAGGATAGGGGCATTCCGGAATAATCAAAAATGAATGGGTTACTCGTCCAATCCCAAGATCTACTGTCCTTCGTGTGGTCCATGAATATTGTTTATTCCCAGTGGCTCCTTGTACCCATGACCTTTTAGCTGAGATAGGACCTTTTGAGTGGAGAAGGACGGAGTGCTGGGCTCCGGTATCTACCAAAAATTGAACAGGTTCCCCCTCCACTTTAAGAGTTACCCGGGGCTCGGGGAGAGGGTTCGAGCCCTGACTTTCCTAGTCTTCTTCTTTCAATGTTAAGATTTTGTTTTTGGTTGGCCTTCCTCCATTCTTTTTCTTAGGGCATTCTCTCGCCCAATGTCCTTTTTCTTTACAGTAGGCACATTGGTCCTTGTCTAATGGCCGCCTTCTGTCTGCCGTTCGCCCTTCCTGCCTATTTCTATCCCCTATATTTCTTCCTCCAACCACAGTGGCCAGTATCTTACTTAAATTCCTCTCCTGTCTCTTATCCCATCTTATTTCATGGGCTTCCTGCTCTTTCTGCTTTCTTTCTTCCTTCTCTTCCTCTGTTTCTCTTTTGTTATATACTTTATCTGCCTCTTTTACTAACTCCTGAAGCGAAAATCCCTGCAAGCCATCTAGCCTCTGTAATTTCTTCTTAATAACAGGGGCCACTTGATCTATGAAAGCCATTGCTATAGTAGCCCTATGTCCCTCCGAAGTTGGATCATAAGGGGTAAAGCGTCTAAAGGCTTCCATTAAACTTTCCAGGAACACAGTTGGCGATTCCTGGGGCCCCTGAGTTACTTCCCTTACCTTAGCCAAATTAGTGGGCCGTCTGGCCGCTCCATGGAGACCCGCCACCAGAGCCTGGCGATACATTTTCAGGCGCTCCCTACCTTCCAGGGCATTGAAATCCCAGTTTGGCCTGACGAGTGGGAAACCAGCATCAATCTCGTTAGGCAGCTGGGTAGGTTGCCCATTGGCGCCTAATACATTTTTTCTGGCTTCTAAAAGAACCCGTTGCCTCTCCTCAGTCGTTAGGAGAGTCTGGAGCAGCTGCTGACAATCATCCCATGTGGGCTGGTGGGAGAAAACAAGAGATTCTATTAAAGCGGTAAGGGCCTGTGGATTTTCGGAAAAAGTTGGGTTATGCATTTTCCAATTATAAAGATCTGCAGAGGAAAAGGGCCAATATTGGAGAGGTCTATTCCCTTGGCCATCGGGGGGGCCATATTCTCTAAGAGGTAGGGCAGTGGAGTCCGGGGAGATAGCCCTCCGGCTCCTAGTGCCCACTGAGGGACCCCTTTCTTCTTCCATCATGGATGGTTCCCTTGGTGCCGAGGGCAGTGGAGCTGGGGGTCCTCTAGGTGGTAGGGGATTCGGGGCCGGAGGATAAGGGGGTGGGGAGTCCAAAAGAAGCAAATCGGACTGCAGGTCAGGATAAATTGCCTTCGGTAGATCCGGGGCGTCGGGTAGCTTCTCCGTGTTGGGGTTTTTCTTTAAGGCTAATATTTCCGACGCTGCTGATGTATGCGCGGACGTACCTGTTGAGGAAACAAAGGGCCGGACCCACGGAGGTGGGGAGAGAATTAAATCTTCCCAGACCAAGACATATGGTACTTGGTCTGGATGTCCGTGGGGATCTATATTAAATATCTTAGACTTCAGCAGCTTAATCTTGTCTAATAAAAAGGATCCTTCGGGGGGCCATCCTATCTGAAATGTTGGCCATTCAGAGGCACACAAAGTCTGCCACTTTCCTTTCTTTACCTCTACCGAAAAATAATGGGCTCTGGCCCGAACTTCGGTCCAATAGCTTAGGGTAAGGGAAAGAGAAGTCGTCATAGTTTGTCCCATTGTCGTCCGTCAGAGAAGAAGAATAGACCACAATACAGAAACAGTTAAAACTCCACGAAACACATATACGTATGGGCCACTGCGAGCTCGCTTCAAAACCGAAACTTCTTCAGATGGCAGTTATCACCAAGGGAACTGCCGAAACCGAGTGAAGGGGAGACAGACTTTGCCTCTCCTTCCAGATGAGCCACGAGGGCGTCCCCTAGGGCTCATGGACGCCGGCTATTAGCACGTCTGCCTAGCCAGAGGTCCGATACAGATTCCATAATAAGCCGATTCTTACGGCTTTCCTCCGATAATGGCCCACAAAGAACAAGGGACAAACAGACAATCAAGCTCGAGCTTACCTGGTACCTCCAACTCCCGATGTTCTTGTGGTCCGGGGCGAGTGGAATCCCGGACGAGCCCCCAAATGTTAGACCTGCGCGGTCTCCTAGGAGTTTCGACTCGCCCAGGAAACAACAAGAGTCGGAAGTCGATGCAAAACGCAAGAGGTTTATTGAAAGCCGGTGCACCGGGGTTCCTTGGTCCTCACGCAGGAGGTCGAAGAAGGAACCCTTTTGGGCGCGAATATGTCAGTTTTATAGGTTCCCACTTCCCCGTATGTAAATTATAGATTTGGTTGTGTTCTCCTGCTGATTGGTCCCGGCTTAGGCTCGGACCAGAGAGGGAACTTGTCCCCAGCTGCCTGATTGGTCTTTGACAGACACCTTTTTTACATTTTGTTATCTCCCTCCTTCTCCCCAGCTTCCTGATTGGTCTTTGACAGACACCTTTTTTACATTTTGTTATCTCCCTCCTTCTCGGAAGGGGGCCGGACATCCTGGAAATTCACCCATTGTCTAAGAAGCCCCTATTGTCTGGAGAGTTCTTAATCATTAGCTGGAACAATGTCCCTCGAGTCCCACAGCCTCAGGGAGGAGCCCTCAGCCTCTGGGAGCCCCGTGTTCTCAGCATCCACTCTTCCCTCATCTCTGCCAGGGCCAACCTGGGAGGCCTGTTTTGCCTGTGCCCTCCGGTCCCCATGCTGGGCTTTATCTTTGCCCCCGTCCTTTGTTGCTGGCTGGCAGGCAGGCAGGCCAGCCGGCCCGTGGAGGTGCCAGGCACATGCTTTCTCGGCCTTCGTTTGCTGACCCACCTTGAGAGGGGGAGAAGCTGGGGGAGGGCTCCTGAGTTCCTGGGCTGGGCGGCCCCTTCCTCAGGTGCTGGTGGGCAGTAATTACTGCCCTGACTTCCCTTCAGTCTTTCGGCAATGAGGCTGCCCACTAACCCTAGTGGAAGTGACTTATTAGTCACAGATTCCTCCACAATGAGCTGGTTGCCCACGATGACAGGTGCCGTATTAGGGGAGGGGAGCAGTCAGGGGGAGGTGGCTGGTGGGGGCCCCTGGACCTACCCTCCATCCCACGTCCCCTCTGCAGGTGTTCCAGGAGGTGCAGGCCCTGATCACCTCCTGCATCGACGGCTTCAACGTCTGCATCTTTGCCTATGGCCAGACGGGTGCTGGCAAGACATACACGATGGAGGTGGGTACCTGCTGGATGGGGCGGGGATCCAGAGTGAACCCCAACCCCTTGCTGCCATTGATGGGGGCTCCCCTCATTAGTGTCGAGGTTCTGCGTGGGGTGTGTTTTGCCTCACTTGGTCTTCATAACCACCTTGGAGCAGAGCCCATAGTTATCCATGTTAGCCCCGAGGCACCAGGCCTGCGGAGGGGGCGCCTTGCCCAAGCACACCTGCATGGTCCCGGTAGGTATGGGGGAGGGGAGGGTGTGCTGACAACAACCTCTGGCCTCGGACGGGTCTCGGCCTGGGCCCAGAGTCCAGGGAAGATTGCTGTGACGTCTCTCAGGATTGGCTTTCATTTCACCCACACACATTTATTGGGCTTCTGTCGTAGGGCTGCCATGCTGGGCCCTGGGAGTGTCAGGATGAATGAGGGGGGGATCTTGGCCCTCAAGGAGATACCCGGGCAGTGGGAGAGACTGGCCAGTGAAGAGACTGGCCAGACTTCTTGTGGGGCGCCTAGCTCTTTTTTTAATATTTATTTATTTGGTCCTGTCAGGTCTTAGTTGCAGCAGGTGGGCTCCTTAGTCGTGGCACGTGTGCTCCTTAGTTGTGGCTCGCCAGCTCCTTAATTGTGGCGCGTGAAAAAGTTGTGATGTGCGTGTGGGATCTATTTCCCTGACCAGGGATCGAACCCGGGCCCCCTGCACTGGGAGCGTGGAGTCTTAGCCACTGCGCCACCAGGGAAGTCCTGGGTGTCCAGCTCTTAGCTGCAGCTCCCAGGGCCTCATCTCCCTGCCTGTGCCATGCCCCCCTCTATGGGATGTGGCTGGGAGTGGGGGGTTGAGAGGAGGAAGAAACTTGACTGTAGATAAAAATGGAGCCATTTCCCTGGCTCTTAAGGGGGGTATTGTGGGATTCTCCAGGTAGGGGAGGGGGGCGGGTCTCCTGCTGTCCCAACAATGGGCGCCAGAGGGCCCTGCTGGCCCAGGCTGTTAGGCACCTTTGGGAAGACTGTCATGGTGGTCCTTTCTCCCCCAATCTGGACCTTCTTTTCCCTCGGTTCTGGGATTGGCAAGACTGGTTAGTAGGGGGCAGGCCAAGCGAGATGGGGAGGTGAAGGGGAAGGGGTGCGTGCAGCACCTTCTAGGCTCCCAGCTCTGTCTTGGGTGCTCAGAGTTGACCACCAGGGGCCTCCATCCTCCAACACATCCCTGCTGAGCCCCACTGTGCATCAGGCACCGTGCCTGGGGCACAGCCGTGGCCAGGGTGCCTGACCCCACGGAGCCAGCCCACCAGTGGGGAGACAGCAGTGCACACGGCAAGTCAGGATGTGTCCTGTCAGGTGCTAGGGAGGAAACTTCGGCCAGGTATGAGGAACCAACAGTGAGGGAGGGATCGGGCATTTGGAGGGAGAGGAAGCCTCCCTGAGGAGGTGACTTGTGCAGACACCTAAGCCAGTCACGGAGAGGAGAATGGGGAAGAGCACTCCGGGCAGAGGGAACAGCAGGGCTGGGACCACGAGTCCGGAGCGTGCTGGGGAGGATACTGAGGCCCGGCAAGGAGGCCCCGGTGGCAGAAGTGAAGTGAGGGTGGGAGGTGCCATGATAAGGGAGGCCCAGGTGAGGACTCCAGATTTCTTTCTAGAAAGGCCGGCCAGCCCACCCGGCCCCAGTTCACTTGCCAGCTGTTCCTGTGCCTCCCCTGCATCACCCACAGAGCCTGGCTCACGGCCTACCTGACAGTGAGCCCCTCATTGTCATACATTCATACGTGTCATACAATCGTACATTCCCGGTGCCCCCTCCCAGGTGGCCCACCACGGCCGGTATCCATCAGCAGCCCCTGTGTGCAGGCCCAATCCTGGCAGGGTGGGGCCGTTTTAAAGGCGGGGAAACTGAGGCCCAAGGAGGTGAAGTTGCTTGTAGCTGGTGGAGGGCGTTTTTGGGGGCAGACCGGCACGCAGGTGGGGAGCTTCAGTCAGGGAGGCTGGCCTGTGAGGGGTAGCCAGAGCAGGTGAG
Organism: Grampus griseus; assembly: GCF_964374135.1. Lineage (NCBI taxonomy): Eukaryota > Metazoa > Chordata > Mammalia > Artiodactyla > Delphinidae > Grampus > Grampus griseus. The sequence goes on along the minus strand of NC_139013.1, from coordinate 31,608,781 downwards.
GACCACAGATACCATGTGAGCATCTGCACGGGCCAGCCCATGTGGTGGGGGGAGGCCTGGCTCACCGGGGCCTTGATTTTGCCTGCAGGGGACCCTCGAGAACCCAGGCATCAACCAGCGGGCCCTGCAGCTGCTCTTCTCCGAGGTGCAGGAGAAGGCGTCTGACTGGGAGTACACCATCACCGTCAGCGCGGCCGAGATCTACAACGAGGTCCTCAGGTGAGGAGCCCTCAGGCGGAAGGCCCTCGAGTGGGAGCCCCTCAGGTGGGAGCCCTTAGGTGGGAGCTGAATGTATGTCCTGACTCAGCCCAGGGGATTCACTGGTCCCAGGCCCCTCTCCCGCGCTAGCAGGCAGGAGGAGGAGGGCTGTCTGAGCCCACCTGGGATACCCAGACAAAGGCACTCCTTTTCCCCTTGAAGTGTCCTCACCCTACCTGCAGGCTGCACCAGGTGGTGAAGAGTGAGAGTGGGGTCTTGGGAGGACCTGCCCACAGGGGCTCAGTGCATTGTGGGGGCAGGAGTAGCAGCACCCCAGGACTTTGGGGGAACGTTCCATCTCTGCCCTTCAGCAGACTGAGCGCAGAGCCCCATGGTCCAGGAAGGCTTCCAGAAGTGTGATGGCTGGGGGAACGTTCCAGGCTGGGGGTGGGTGCAGTGCAAGCAGAGGGCAGACTGCGAGGAGGGAGTGACCGTCCTTCCTGCTCTCAGGGACCTGCTGGGGCAGGAGCCCCAGGAGAAACTGGAGATCCGCCTGTGTCCTGACGGCAGCGGGCAGCTGTACGTGCCAGGGCTGACGGAGTTCCAGGTGCAGAGCGTGGAGGACATCAACAAGGTGTGGGGCTGCGGGGGCCGGGGGTGGGGAAAGGCTGGGGAGACCCTGCCCACAGCAGAGCTGCCCCGGAGGACAGGATGGGGGTCGGATGCAGGTTCTGCCAGGTCCCCAGGCCTCTCTGAGCCTGTTTCCTCCCCTGGACGAGGCAAAGGGTGCCGCCCCCTCACAGGGGTACTCGGGGACCCCACTCCAAACCCTGTGCCTCACTCTGCCCTCCCCGGGCCCCAGGTGTTCGAGTTCGGCCACACCAACCGCACCACGGAGTTCACCAACCTGAACGAGCACAGCTCGCGCTCACATGCCCTGCTTATTGTGACGGTGCACGGCGTGGACGGCAGCACCGGTCTCCGCACCACGGGTGAGTGAGGGCCCCAGCCACCTGGCCTGAGCCACCCCCGTCCCCCCCGCCCCGGCCTTTCCCGGGGCAGCCTTGACCTGCCCAGCACCCTCTCCGCAGGGAAGCTGAACCTGGTGGACTTGGCCGGCTCAGAGCGCGTGGGCAAGTCGGGGGCTGAGGGCAGCCGCCTGCGGGAGGCACAGCACATCAACAAGTCGCTGTCGGCCCTGGGGGACGTCATTGCTGCCCTGCGTTCCCGCCAGGGCCACGTGCCCTTCCGCAACTCCAAGCTCACCTACCTGCTGCAAGACTCGCTCAGCGGGGACAGCAAGACCCTCATGGTGGTGCAGGTGAGGGCCCCAGGCGGGTCAGATGGCGTGACCATTAGCGTGTAGGGGCTTAACCAGCTCCAAGAACAGGGACCCCCCCACCTTCCCCGGCGGCCCAGGTACCCTCCCAGGCTGTGCAGGGAAGAGCCTCCGGTCATCAGCGGCTCCAAAGTCAGTGACACGTGGCTCCCATCCCCCGCAGCCTCCCCACAGACCTGGCCACGTGCACCGTGTGCCTGGCAAGTTCCTCCGTTTCTGCCACCTTGGTTGCCCTCCTGCTCCCCTCCCTCTCAGTCTTGTCCAGGGAGCCTTCTAGAGTCCCCTGGTTGTGGGCTCCCTTTGGTGCTCCTTCCAGTTCTGCGAGGGCAGCCGGCCAGCTGGGTGGGGAGTGAGCTCTCGTGTCCCCTAGGTGTCCCCCGTGGAGAAGAACACCAGTGAGACGCTCTATTCCCTCAAGTTTGCTGAGAGGGTGCGCTCCGTGGAGCTAGGCCCCGGGTCCCGCAGGGCAGAGCTCGTGTCCTGGTCCAGCCAGGAGCATCTAGAGGTACGGGGACCACCACAGGCCTGCCTCAGGCCAGTACTGGGTCATAGACATCCCGGTCATGGGCAGGAGGGAGGGTTTGGAGGGGAGGACAGTGTGGAATGGTGGAGGAGGGGAAGATACCAGAGGGGCTGGAGCCAGAACTTGAACCCAAACCCAGTAGCCTCTTTAGTCCAGGTGTTCTTTCTTGGCCTCAGAGGTACCTGTGGGGGTCATCAGCTGGTCGGAGGTGGGGCGGGGGCGGGTGCAGGCTGGCACACAGGCGCTCAGTAGTAACTAGTTCACTTCTTTATGTATGATGTCTCACACACCCCCCCCCATGGTTATTGTACCATCATCATGTCCATCTTGCAGATGAGGAAACGTTTCAGGTGGCTGGGGAGGGGAAACGTGTGGGGTAGGGGGCAGACCCAGGGCAGCAGGCCCCGCCCACCTGCCCTTCTCTGCCCACAGTGGGAGCCAGCTTGCCAGACGCCACAGCCCTCAGCACGAGCCCACTCGGCCCCTGGCTCTGGGACCACTAGCCGCCCAGGGTCCATCAGGAGGAAGCTGCAGCCCTCGGGTGAGTCTTTAGGGAGTGGGCCAGGCTTTCCTTATCTGAATGGGCTTTTTCTTTCCTTTTTTTTTTAAGTTTATAAAACTTCTCCAGAACCTGTTTCACAACCTTCCCTGGCCCTGGGAAGTAGCCAGGGCAGACAGTGCTCGGTCCAGCCCTCCGGGCTCCTAGCAGGGCTGCTGACAGGAGGCCCAGGACACAATCCTCTGATCCTCTGAGGCTGGGCTGGTTGGGCTCATGCACGATACACTGTCCAAGGCAGGCCTTGGCTCCCGGGGGGTAGAAAGGACAAGGCTCACCTGTCCCAGATGAGGAGTGAGCCGGGCTCCAGCCTCCAGCTTGGCCCACTCACAGAAGGGCCTGGTGAGTGTTTGAGTCTAAAGGGAGAGGGGGGCAGCAGGGTCCCGGGGGGTCCTGGCCCAAGGCGGGCCCACCGGTGAGACACCTGTTGCTTTGATTTCAGCCTGACGGCTGGGGCTGCAAAGTCTCCAGGTGAGTGTCGGGCCCGCAGCCCAGGGCTGCCCGCCCAGCCGCCTGGCCGCCTCGGGTTGCAGGGCTATGCCGGGAAGCTGGCTGCTCAGGGCGGGGTCTGGGGTCCGCTGCCTGCTGCCTGTGTGCTTCTGCGGCTCCCTCCTGCTCTGGGACAGAGGCTGACAGTCCTGGTGCTGACGAACCCTCTCCCTCCTGCAGGGAAGTCGAGGCCGTTGCCTGTGTGATGGACATGCCCACTCTGCCGGACGAGGTACTGGGTCCTGATGCCTGCCTGGCCTGTTCCTGCTGCAGCGCCTGGAGCCCACAAGGCAGAGGCCAGAGTGGAGGCTCCTCGTTCGCCTGTCTCCCCTCAGAGATAAGAAACACGCTCAGAAGGAAAGGGTGTCTCGGCTGTGGCTCTGGGCGCAGGTGGCATGGGCTGGCCCAGCCCTCCCCACCCTGCAGGGCCCCTCCCTAGTGGGTGGGCTGAGGAGCCCCCAGAAGGCACAGGAACGGTGGGAACCGGGCGGTTGGTGGGCGGCCCTGCGCCACTCTTCCCTGGCTCCCAGGGAGGAGAGTGTCTCACTGGGCGTGTATATAGTGTTCCTAGGTGTACACAGGAGCACAGCCCTCGCCGCCGCGGGCCGGGCTGTATTTATGGCCGGCAGGAGGCCAGTGGGTGGGGATCTTGCTGCTCCCCCTCATGTGCCTGGCACCAGGCTATCGCCTTGCCCACTGGCCTCTTGACATTTTCCTCCCTCTGAAATCCTATTTAAGAACTTTTGGAAGCTTAGGCATTTTTACTTATTAAAATAACCTTTTTACACAAGCATCGTCTGGAAGAGTTGGTCTCGTGAACCCCCGGTCAGGTCGCAGGGGGCAAGCAGGGCACTGGCACGTGCCATTGGCTCCCCACTGCTGGCTGGTCACCAAGTCAGGATCATGTTTTTCTGAACATTCCTGACTAGGAGGGGCCCCCTCCCCCCACCCTTATCATGACTGTGACCCATACAACAGTGCTGTCACCTCCATCTTATAGATGGGAAACTCAAGCTCTCCACAGGCTTGCCAAAAACCCACCGGAGTGGGCCCCACTCCACCGCCTGCCCTGGCCTTGCCCCCTTAAGTGAACTGGCCACAGGTAAGTGCTGCACCCCTCCTCCCTCTGCTGACAGCACCCCACCCACCAGGGCAGCGCCACCACGGGGGTTGTGCTGGCCTGCACCCGGTCCCAACCTGGGAAAACATGGGCAGGGCTCAGTGAGGCCCTCCCACCAAACTGGGGTGGAACCTGCCTCAGGAGCATAAGGGACGACCACTGGGTCAGGGGAGCTGTTCCGGCCAGCCAGCACTGGGGGCTCCTGCAGGGAGTGAAAGCTGTTTGGAGGACGGGGCAGCTGCCCTTCTGGTCCTATCCCTGGAGGCCTCCTGGAGGGATGGGGGAGGGTGGTGGGCCCTGGGTCAGCCTAGCGGTGGCCATGCCTGCAAGGCTGGGGTCCTGGCCCCCTGCAGTGTACACCTGCTGGCCCTGGAGGCAACCACGGGACAGTGGGAGTGTGGCTGAGACAGGGGATGAGCTGATGAGCCCACTCCTCACCTGTTTCTCCTAGCCGTGAAAGGGGGAGTTGCTGGGTCCCTCTTCTCCCCAGAACAAGTCTGAACTTACCCCTTCCCGCCGGCCCATCGCTCTGCTGCCCCCTGCTGGCCACGCTGCCTGGTGCACCGCCTCTGGGTCTTGGAGAAGGCGTGGTCTCATCTCTGAAGAGCCAGGCAGGCAATATGGGGCCCCGAGAGCCTTGTGGCCAGAGGCTGCACCTCCCAGCAAGGAAAGCAGGGAATAGTTACAAATTTAATAAAATTCACTTTATAAATTACAGCAGCAGCCCCAGGGCTCGGTTCGCTGCCCCAGGAAGCAGGAGTCGGACAAAGCTGGGCAGCTGTTGCTGGAGAGAAGTTGTCAGAGTTTAGGGCTGCGGAGGTGGCCAATGGGCCAGCGCCACCGCCTCTAGGATGACCGCAGGCAGCAGTGGGGGCCGGGCAGAGGCTCATGGGCCGGTGGGCGCACAGGGAACAGGAGTGGGGGGCCGAGGCCAGGCCTGAGGGTGCCACCACCCTCTGGGCTCCTCAGTCCAAACTGGCCATGAGCAGGTGCAGCTCGCGGAAGGCACTGCCGTGGCGGCCGCTCAAGCCCGACTTGCTCTTGACGAGGCCACTGATGCTCCTGAGCTGCTTGTAGCAGACCCGGCACTTGTGCAGCCTGCGGGCAGAGGGGCCACGCTTAAGGTGGCTGGCCGGCACGGTCACCGTTACCCCCACCCGATCCCGGAGCCTTTCCTGTACGAATCGCTCCGGCCCTCCTCCCGGAGGAAGGCTGAGGCCCAGAGTGCGGGACCCACTGAGGCTGGGCCAGGGCAGAGCCAGGCCATGGGGGAACCAAGGCTCTGGCAACCCTACCCCGTGCCCTGAGCCACCGTCTCAGGCACAATGACCTCTATAAGCTGTTTCAGGAGGGCCACCAACAAGCAGGCTGGGCCCCCAGGCCTGTGCTCTCGCTTGATGTGGCAACCCTGCCACACACACCGCTGGCTCCTCACCTCTCCTCCCGGCTGATGTCCACACCCACGGTGGGCGGGGCCGCCAGCATGTCTGTGATCAGGGGCAGAAACCGCTGCAGGATCAGCTTCAGAGAGGTGCAGCCCGTCTGGACATAGCTTCAGAGGCAGAGGGATAGATGGAGTCACAAATAGACAGAGAGCAAGGTACACAGAGACAAAGGGGGCAGAAACAGGATCAGAGGCAGCATGGGCTCGTTTTCACTCTATCCTCTCAAATTTGGAGGGCCCAGCAATGCTGCACGGCCACCTCACAAGGGCACCGGCCCTGGGGGTCTTTCCCATGGTCCCTCCCTGCTGGGAGGCAGGTGCGGCTTCCCCACCCGTACCTCTCATACTTGCTCTGCAGAAGCTTCTCGATCTGTGGCAGGACGGTGGTGCATAGGTCCAGCTTCCACAGGGAGCTGGGGAGAGGGCCAGGAACACGTGCCCTCAGTGCCCGGCCCTGCCCACTTACCCCACCCCACCCCCGCCACAGCCACTTACGCTTTCTGGTTGACAATGTTAAGGAGGTCCACGACCACGGACAGGTCATTGATGGCCACGGCCGAGTCCACCGACGTCTGTGCAAACAGAGCACCCGTCAGAGGGGACCGGGGACTGAGTGGCCCTGCCTGGGTGTGGCGTGATGATGGGATTTACTGCGGGCTGTTCATAAGACTGCTCGGCGTGGTGACAGGGGCCGCCTAGCTCCCCCTGTGCCCCTTGGGCGGCCCTCTTCTCAACCCCAAACCCGGGCAGAAGTGGCACTTGCCTTGATGTCACCCGTGGTCCACACGGCCCGCACGGTGTCCAGGTTCTTGTGGCGGCTGGTGAGCACGACACACATGGTGTCATGGCCTTTGCGGATCTGTGACATGGCATCCTCGTCGACCAGCTCCGCCTGCTGGGGGATCTTCACGGCCTGCATGGGACGGGTGCCCTGATGCTGGCAGCCAAGTTCTGCCCTCACCCCACGGGCCTCCACCCGCCCTCAGCCTGGGCCCCCCACTCACAGGCAGGAAGTCAGAGGCCTTCAGTCCGATGGGCTCGTTCCGGGTGGCAGGGATGATGGCAGACTCGGCCTTGGGTGCAGGGGTGGAAGTGACGACTGGGGGCCGGGACAGGACCTCGAGCTGGAGGGGTCTGGGGCTCAGCAGGTGGCCAGCCCAAGGCCTCTTCTCCCTCCCTCCCTCGCAGCCCCCCTCCCCAGCAAGGGCCGCCCCAGCGCCGATTCGGGACTCCAGCCCCTCTCTGAGCCCCACACCCTGCCCGCTCCACCTGGACATACTTTTGGCACCGGGAACTGCACGTCCATGGCTGGGCTGGGCTTTGCTGCCTCCTTGGCTGTGGCCACGTCTGGAGGCAGAAGGAAAAGATCAGTGGGTCAGGTCAGGCCAGGAGAAGGGACGGGCGGGCAGAAGGCAGGGCTTGGGCTGGGGCTGTGGGCGGCACCTCTAACGGGAGGCCTGGGGGCCGGAGATGGGCCTGTCCCCTCCCTTACCACCCACTCAGCCACAGGGCTGGTAGAAAGCAGGCGCCAAGCACTGTGTGTGGACAGGACCCAGGGAGCTCCAGGGAGGGGTGCTCCTGTCGCCTCACTAGGAAAGGAGTGTTTTTGGGAGGGGGGCGGTGAGTGGATAGTGGATGGTGAGTGGGAGTGCGGGAGAGAGAGAGGCCCTTCAGGAACCCAGCCCGAGGGGCACGAGAAGATGGCCCCTTGAGGAGAAAGCAGGGGAGGGAGGGAGGGGCTGGAGGATGAGGGTGCCCCGCCCTGCCACCTTCTCCAATCGTAAGTGAGCAGAGCAGGTTTTCTCCCTTCTTAAACCCTCCAGCAGCAAAAGCCCAAGCCCCCAACCCAGGGCCTGCAGGGCCTGGCCTCCTGCTCCCGGACCCCAAGCCCCCGCTGTCCTCTCGGCTCCCTCCCACCTGAGGCTCTTCCCTCCTTGTCTCCTCACCTGGCCCCCAGGCCTGCCTGATGTGCCGCCTCCTCAGAGCCTCACGGCCCCCCATCTACACGGGCCCCAGAGCCTCTCACCACTCCCGGCTCCTTCCTACCATGTGGCTGCCTACCGTTCGCCTTCCTCGCTGGGTGTGGGCTCCTGACGGGGGCACCTACCTGCCTTTTCACACTCAATCACCAGGGCCTGGCACAGGGCCTGGCACACAGCAGGTGCTTTGGGGGCGAGTGGAGGGAAAAGATCCAGTGGGAGAGAGGCTGGAAACTGTGCTGTGGAAGGGAAGGACTAGGGAGCTGGGGACCCTGGGAGGCCAGGCTCTGCCCCCCGACTCACCATCCTCCGGGGGTGCTGGGAAGGGCTCACTTCTTCGGGGTGGCGTCCGACCTGTGGAGGTAGAGGGGGTTGGGGACTCATGTGGGTCAGCCCAGGGCTGCTGTCTGAGCCCTCAGGGCCCGGCCAGCCGGGGACCCTGGGCCCGTCAGGATGCGGCAGATGCAAGGTGGTTCCCAGGCGCGCGCACAGCTGCAGACTGACCCGTTCCCGGGCCCTGAACCCTCAGGCTTGCCCCTTCCCGGCCCCTTGCCCCACTGGGCCTTCCTTTGCTTGGGGCAGGCCGAGCACTGAGCGGCTGCTGGGCCTCTGCTGGGGCCTAGAGGACCAGGGAACAGAGCCTGGGCCCAGACATGGGTTAGGAATTAAGCTAAGGGAGTGCAGCAACATGGACGCCATCCCCAGAAAGGACCATCTGCCTCCCTTTCACAGAGGGGAACGCTGGGGCTTGGAGGGGAGGGCCCAGGCCTCACTGATGCTGTTCTTGGGCTGGAAGATCTCGTTGTAGTCCTCGGCGTTCTGGATCTCCGCCCGAGACTCCCGCTCATCCCGGTCATCCTCGCTGCTGGGGCTGCGGCGCTCGCTCTCTGAGTTCTGCTTCACCCTGGGGAGCAGGCCGGGCAGAAAGGAGGTGGGGGCCCCGGTGAGGCAGGGGCTGCGGGCCTGCCTCCTGTGCCCCCCAGCGCCCTCCGGGGCCCCGAGCACCCCACCTCTGAGGCTCGCTGCCGGTGGCGCCGGGCCGCTCGTAGATGCGCCGAAGCGGGGCGCTGGGGTGTGGCGGCTGCTGTGCCGGGGGCTGGCTGTCCTGCATGGGGTCCGGGGCTACCGTGCCCGTCCTGGTGACCCGCGTCAGGTCCACCACGTAAGAGGAGACGCTGCTCTGGGAGAAGGCCACGCCTATCTGCGGGAAGCGGCAGAGCTGGGGCGGGACCCTTCGCGGTGGTGCTGGGGGACGGGGGGATGGGGTGGGGGGTGGGCAGGACCCCCCGGGGCTGGGTGGGAGTTGGGGGCCTGAGGCGGAGGCAGGCGAGCGGCCCAGCAGAAGGGTGCACGGTGGGCGGTGGCTCTCTCACCAGCTGGTCATTGCAGATGGCCAGGTCGGCCACCTTGCCCCAGTTGACGAGGACCACGTCAAAGCAGCGCTCGGGCTCCCAGCCGTAGACGCGCAGTGAGTCCTGGCAGCCACTATACAGGCAGCAGCCATCGGGGTTGAAGAGGACGCTCCTGGGCCAGGCGAGAGTGGGCCGTGGGTCAGGAGACACCGGAGAGGCTGCGGGGAGCCCAGGACGGGAGGGAGCGGAAGCGGAGATGGGAAAGGTCCACCTGCAGCCACACCCCACTGCCCGGGAGGAGGGCCCTGGCCCACTGCCCAGCCGCCCACCTACCTGACAGGCCCTGGCTCCCCTTCGATACAGCTCACCACCTGGAATTTCTCCAGATCCCAGAAACGGATGGTCCTGCAAAGGAAGTCAGGCTGTGCTGGGAAGCCAGTGCCACGTGTTGGCCTCCACACAGGCCAGTGGCCGGGGGAGCCCACTTCTCTCCAGACACCTGCCGCCCCAGGTCACGGCCATTCAGAGCAATGCCTGGGGCCATAGGCTGGCCCTGCACAGGCAGCGGGAGGGGACTCGGCACCTGGGAGGTGAATATGGGCCTTGGACCCAGACACACAATCAAGTCCCAGGACACTGGGGCCGGATCCAGACATACCATGAAGTCCCAGGACACTGGGGCCAGGGTTGGGAGAGAGATGTGACCCGGGTCCCATCCCAGCTTGGCTGACAGTTAATTCAGCCTACCTGGGATCATATGACACCCTGGGACACAAAACCAGACTGGGGACAGACATATGCCAGAGGACAGGGACGTGAGGGACAGCAGTCACGGGCGACGAGCCCTGCTCCTCCTCACCTGTCAGAGCTGCCAGAAGCCAGGAGGTACTCGTTGGGGTGAAACTCCACCACGTTGACAGGCCCTGTGTGGCCGGGGAACTCGGACATCATCTTGCCAGCAGTCAGATCCCAGAGCTGGGGCAGGTCAGGGTGGAGGTCAGTGCCAGCCTGGCCCTCAGCTGCCCGCTCGCCCTCCAATCCAGCCCGAGCTCTTTATCCATGAACCACCTCCCACTCTGGACAGGCTCGGGATGTGCGAGCCTGATCAGGAGGGAGGTGAGGACCCAACCTGAGTGTGATCAGCAGACCCCAGTCCCCAGCCCTGGGCCCGGGTCAGGCCGGGAGCTACCTTCACCGTGTGGTCATCTGCGGCCGATGCCAGCCACTTCCCGTCGGGGCTGAACCGGAGACACCGCACGGCCTGGCTGTGCCCCTGAGGGGAGGACAGAGCATGAGCACCCGAGGGGCCTGGGCCCAGCGGACTTCTCTCCGCACCACCCACTCCTCCCTGCCCTCCATAAGCAGTGCTTCCTGGGAGCAGGCAAGGAGGGGACTGACAGCCACATGTGGGAGATATCACAGAGGGACACTTCTCCACATGCGGTCACGGACCCCCAGTCCTGCAGGACGCTCCAGGAAATAACACTGTGTGGCCTGACAGTTTGGGAAGCAATGTGTCTTGTGTCTCTTTTTGGAGAGTTAAATGCCTCCTCTTAATGTCAAAGGGTCTAGAAACCCCCCAAAAATAATTATTAAACCCAGTCCTTCCAAACTCATATGAACAGGAACCCCCTTCACTTAATGACTCCTGTTAGCGGCCTGCAAACCGTGGAGCACAGTTCGGTAAACACAGCTCTGCGGGGAGTCACGGAAAGCCGGGGGTCCAGGTAGACCACCCACTGCACTCCTGCTCTGCTCCAGATGCATGTTTCTCATCTGGACTCTTGTTTCTCACGTTCTCACCCAGGTTGGACAACAGTCCCCTCCAGCCCCTGCCAGGGTCTGGACACCACCCCATGCTCCGCGCCTGCAAGGTGCTTGTGGAATGACGGACAGAGGGTGCCTTGCTTACCCTGTATCGGAACACACAGCCTTTCCTCCTGATGTCCCAGAGCTGTGAGCAGAGGAGCAGAGGGGGGCAGGGTCAGGACAGGTCACAACCAAGGTGGGCTGGGCTGGGGAGGCCTAGCCAAGCTAAGTCCTGGAGCCTGGTCGGAGGGCAACATGTGGCCATGAGCAGAGAGGGGCTCTGGGCACCTCCAGGTCATTACACCTCCAAGTGACAGGGGTCTGGAAACAACTCACTAAAGCTGGGCATCCCGAGCAGAAATGTCTGGCAAACGCTTCCACATCGCTGCCCTGGGAGGGCACGGATGCTGCCACACAGGGGGAAGATGCCCCCCGAAGAGCCGAAGCCCACCCCCCCACCCGAGACGGGACACACCGTCCCAGTCCCACTGCTTGGCCCAGTGAGAGAGCCAGGGTGCAGAGTGGTGGCTCACCTTGATGTTCGTGTCCTGGGAACCCGAGGCCACAAACTCGCCATACGGGTGGAAATCCAGGCTGCAGATGTTGGCTTTGTGTCCCATAAGTGTGCGAAGGACTAACAAGGAAGAGAGCAGAGACAATGGCGTGAGAGGCAAACAGGATGGCTGGTGGAGCGAGGGCTGTTGTGTTCGTTTGTGTGTGTGCTTTCATACTGACTGCACAGAAAAACACAACAGTATCACAGACTTTCAAAACAAGGAGAAAAATCAACCAGAGTCCTACCACCCTAACAACTAACTTTCCTATTTTCCTCTCAAGAGATGCCAGCCACTTCTGCCATTACCCGAGCCCTCAGAAAACTCCCTGCAAGCTCCCCGCAGCTTGCACCTCTGGGCTTGTCCCAGCATGCTCTCATGAGAGTGAAGCCCCAGAGTCAGCAGAGCCAGGTAACTACTGTACTTGGTTCAGGCCCTGTGGATGTGGACGTGGAGCTTATGGTCTGCCAGGCATCCCACCACACCCGAGACAGTGCAAGGAGAGAGATGCAGGAGAGGTCCAAGCTGGGGGAGAAGCTGCTAGGTTGAAAAGAGAAATCCAGGGGGGCTTTTTGGAGGCGGTGGTCGTTGAACAGGATGTTAGTGGGTGGCAGATGAGGGAGGCTGCAGGCAAACCTTGCGTTTCTGTCTCAGCGTGTTCTCCGGTACCACTCAAGTTTGCCTCTTCTCTCTGGCGTCATGTGTCTTGCTTTTTATAAGACTTATAACTCCGCTGTTTGAATGAAACCGTCCACCCCAGGAGTGCTGGTGCCAAGGGGTGTGGCAGTCCAGCCATCCTTAGGTTTGCGCCAAGGTGAAACAGGCTGGCTTGTGAGGTGGTGAGCTGTCTGTTGGAGGAGGTGTTCAAGCAGACCGCAGATGTAATGCTTTAAGGACAAGATGCAACCGCACCAAAACGTGAGCAGCTGCCCTCCTCACTCTCTGTAGTTGTCTCGGGGGCTCAGCATTGCCTGGCTGGCCAAGGGGACTTCAGGCACATGCTGCCCAGTCCAGGTCCTGGAGGGAGGAGACTCGTCTGGCTCCTGCCCCAGTCCACACCACCCCCGCCAGCCCACCTGCTTTGCATCCCACAAGCCAGGCTTCCAAAATCCTGGCCCGCCCTGAGAGGATGTGGCAGGTTCACGTTCATGAAGCATATGCCTTCCTGTGGATCCTGAGCTGAGCCACCCTCGCCCTCTGGCTGCTCTGTGGAAAGCAGGCAGGAACACATTCTTCCGGCGTGATTTCTGCCCTTGGTCTTCTGTCCCAGGAGGGCTCTCGGCAGGCCTCCTGAGACCGGATTTCGTTGCAGGATCCAGGAGCTGCAGAGTGGAGGGGTCTCCGGGGTCTGTCTGCCCCACATGGGAATCTCTAAACCCTTCCAGCCGAGTAGCTGAACCCTCCAGTGATGGGCAACTGATGTGACAGTAAGGCAGCCCTTTAAGAACCCCTTCCTGCATGTGGGGTGCCAGTTTGCCTCTGTATCATTTCCATTCACACTGTGGTGGGTTGGGGGTGGAGGTGGGCCTGAGGTCTTAGCTCTTCCTGCCGAGGATGCTACGGGCAAGTTTCTCTTCCATCGCTGAACCCCCCGCAAATGGCAGGGCGGACAACACTGGGATGGGAGTCTTGACACCAGGATTTGAGTCCCAGATTCCGCCACCCCCAGCCACAGAGGCTTTATCAAGTTCAGGGCCCTCCCTGAGCCTCAGTTTGTCCATCTGTCATATAAGGAGACAGTGCCAACCTGGCTTTGCATCAGAACCACCTAGAAGCTTAAGAAAGCCAGAGTCTGGGCCCATCCCACTACTGAGTCAGGCTCTCCGGGAGTGGGGTCTGGGCTGTGTAACAAGCTCGTTGTAGAGCAGCCAGCTCTGGGAGTCCAGGGCTCAGGAATTCCAGAGGTCTTCAGTTTCCATTCTTTGCCCACCTCAAGAAATTCCTCACATTCCCTTATGCGTGAAAGTCATGGCTGAGAAATCACGGCCCTTGGCTTCTCTTTTTCCTTTGCTCCTCAGTGAATGGTGAATGGCTGGTGCCCTCCACTGGGATCTGGGTCCAGGCAGAGGCTTCCCAGGAAATGAACTGCCTTCTGCCCGAGCCTTTCTGCTTTCTCAGCTGGAGCCCAGCCAGCCCAGGCTTGCTCCTCCCTGGCCCCTTGTCCAGCGATGCCCCCGCACTGTGGGTCCTGTGTGTGGCCAGGCAGTGGGACCGCATGCTGAGATGCTAAGCACTCAGCCCCTGTTTATTATCTCAGAGGGCCTGGGGCTCTGTCTGTCTATTTATTTATGGCTGCATCAGGTCTTAGTTGCCGCAGGCAGGCTCTCTAGCTGTGGCATGTGGGCTCCAGAGTGCGCAGGCTCAGAAGTTGCGGCGCGCAGGCTTAGTTACCCGACCAACCAGAGATTGATTCCATGTCCCCTGCATTGGAAGGCGGATTCTTAACCACTGGACCAGCAGGGAAGTCCCGGGGTTCTGTCTTTCTTAAACAGCCTGTCACTGGGTGGGCCAGCACCACCCAAGAGGCTCAGGTTGAGGTCATTTCTTGAGGATCACCTATACAAGAGCAGAATGAACCCAGCCACCAGGCATGCATGGCCAGTGGCCGCCGTCCTGCAGCAGAGGTAGAGCAAGCACCAGAGTAGAGGCCTGGAATGACCTTCAAGTCTCAGCCAGGCAAGGGGGGCATCTCTTCTGGAAGAGGCAGACTTGGCAAAATCCATGTCACCCTTTCCTCTCCTGTCCTTCAGGTAGGGGATGGCCTCCCGCCTGGCATGCTGGAAGGTCCAGACTAGAGGTTGGCAAAAAGCAGGGAGCAAACAGGTTTTACTTGGACCTCTGAGTGTCAGCCTGCAGAGTGTTCTGAAAAATATGGTTTTTTTTTAAATTAATTGACTTATTAAGTTATCTATTTTTGGCTGTGTTGGGTCTTTGCTGCTGCATGCGGGCTTTCTCTAGTTGTGGCGAGCGGGGGCTGCTCTGTTGCGGTGTGTGAGCTTCTCCTTGCGGTGGCTTCTCTTGTTGCGGAGCACGGGCTCTAGTGTGCAGGCTTCAGTAGTTGTGGCGCACGGGCTTCAGTAGTTGTGGCACACGGGTTCAGTAGTTGTGGCTCGCAGGCTCTAGAGCGCAGGCTCAGTAGTTGTGGTGCACGGGCTTAGTTGCTCTGCGGCATGTGGGATCTTCCCGGACCAGGGCTCGAACTTGTGTCCGCTGCACTGGCAGGCGGATTCTTAACCACTGTGCCACCAGGGAAGCCCTTGAAAAATATGTTGAATTAGCTGTCAACCTTCAGAAATGGGTGGATTCCACATAAATGTCCAGATTCCCAGCTTCACTTGAAAAATCTGTACAGCTGGCAACACTGTGCCCAGACTGCTGTGTGGCAACAGCCAGCAAGGCTGAGAGGCAGCCCCCCTTCCAGGGAAGGCAGGACTCCCCAGTTGGCCCAGAACTGAGGGCATGAGTTTATAGACCAAAAGATCCCAGTGAGGATCCAGCATAGGGATGAGAATAGGCCCACCAAGGCCTTGTCTATGAAACCTGAGGACACTGGGACGAAGATCCTATAAACCTGTGAAGAGAGAGAGGCAGAAGGAGGAAAGAAGCAGGTCCCATGAGAGGGATCTGGGACGAGACAGCACTGACCTCCCCACAGCAACCCTGGAACCTAAAAGGCAACGGAGCTGCACCTTCACAATTCGGAGGGAAAAGTATTCCCAACCTAGAATTCTATACGCCAACTCTTAGAAATAAAAGGGGGGTGGTTTTAGAATAAAGTAATTTTCAGGGACTTCCCTGGTGGGTTAAGTCCAGTGGTTAAGTCTTAAGTCAGTGGTTAAGAATTCATCTGCCAGTGCAGGGGACATGGGTTTGAGCCCTGGTCCGGGAAGATCCCACATGCCACGGAGCAACTAAGCCCGTGCGTCACAACTACTAAGCCTGCGCTCTAGAGCCCGTGAGCCACAACTACTGAGCCCACATGCCACAACTACTGAAGCCCATGCACTACAGCCACTGAAGTCCACGTGCCTAGAGCCTGTGCTCTGCAACAAGAGAAGCCACCGCAAGGAGAAGCCTGCGCACTGCAACGAAGAGTAGCCCTTGCTCGCCGCAACTAGAGAAAGCCCACACGCAGCAAGGAAGATCCAACGCAGCCAAAAATAAAATAAATAAATTTATAAAAAAGAAAAGAATAAAGTCATTTTCAGCCTCTAAAACTGTGCTTGCAGTGTACCCTTTCACAGTAAGCTATGAAAGAATGTGCCGCACCTAAAAGAGTGGGGGAACCAAGAAAAGTGACAACGTGGGATCTGGTGTGGCAGAGTCGGAGAGAGTTCCCCGGGGAGGAGACAAGGGCCCCAGGATGGCAGCTGGGCTGCAGGCCTGGGAGCTCCCAGGCCACTAGGACCTGGGGACAGAGGCTCTGGGAAGAGACACCTCAATGATGGGATGGGTTTGGGGGTAAACTCAAGGAGGAGGCTTACTCTTCTGGCAGATAAGTTGGGGCTGGATTAGTAACAAAGACACAGAAAACATGCAGATGAAAAAAAGATAGAACAACTATTAATTCCAGGGAAACAAAATTATCAAAAGAAAAGAAATGCAAGCAGCTCTGAATAATATCTATAGGTCCTGATAATATAAACACTGAGTATTTAAAAGGTGATTCAGGGAGGATGGGGGGGAAATGTTGTGAGTGACAGAGCTGGGGTAGCACTGAGAGCTCAATTCTCCTTTTCTGTAGGAGGATGGCACAGCTAATGTATGAAGTGTTTTTAAAAAGAAAAGAAACTGCAGTATATCCACATTGCTTGGAAAAGCGGAGGCGATTAGCACTCACCAGGTGCAAGGACAGAAGGCTGAGGCCCCTGGAGTGAGGCAAGGCTTCCTCCTTCCATTGTGACCATTTGTGAACTACCAGCATTTGCCTTTTTAGACTATGCATAACTTCTATAAAGATGAAAACTAAATTAAAACAAACAAAGCACAAGGAAACAGAAAGTCTGGCCACCCAGGCCCCATTCCTGCAGGCAACAGTTAGCTGGAGCTGAGTGAGGACCCCCGGGAGCGGGGCACACACCCCGGTTCTCCGCACACAGCCCCTTCACTCATTTACGAGTCCTGCGCGGTCCCTGGTGGCACTTGATGTCATTCCAGGTTCTGAATCCACAGACACCCACCCACCCATGCACACATCTGTCCATCATTCCGACATTTACAGAACGCCCCCTCAGGGGCAGCACTCAGAAAGCAACGCACGTCACTGCTGCCAGGTCAACAGGGGTGGGGAGTCGCCACACTGTCTGGTCAGTGCCCCCAGGAGAAAAGCACCAAACCTAGTCAGGACAGGCTTCCTGGAGGAAGCGGCTGGACAGCAAAGCTGAGGACAAGCACGACTGCAGGTGTGTGTGGGGGGAAGGCAAGTGCGGACACCTACTTTTGGCAGCTTCCAGGTCCCAGACGCGGATGGAGCCCGACTGGGAACCGGCCACAATGAGCTCCTCAGGGGTGTTGAGACGTACGCTCTCCACTGGGGACGTGTGACCCGTCAGGCTCTGTGAAGAGAGGGTGGCAGCTTCAGCACTCTGCATGAACAGACCCCCAGCTGTGGCCCTAAAATCTGGGTCCCTGGGAGGCATGTCAAGCAGGGATGCTGTGCTAGACCGAGCCACCCCCAGGCCTCTCGGCTCCCAGGGCTAAAAGTGGGCCAGACCCCAGTCATGCTCCACCCATCACCCCTGTGCTCCTGACATGAACATCACCTGCAGAAGTGGCCCTGGGCCCCTTGGAGGGGGGCAGCTGACCTTTTAGTCTAAAGTTCAAAGCATCGCCCACCTGGGCTGTGCTCCCATCTCCACTCTCTGCCCGGCCCAGCCCTCAGGAGGGGAAACCACGGCAGAACTGAGGCCTGGCTCGTCAGCGGCACACACCCCGCCCCTCTGGAATGCGTGGATCCCCAGGGGCGGCCCCCTCTGGAGGACCCAGCCATGTTCTCAGGCAGGGGCTCTGGAACCCAGGGGACCTGGGAGTGACTCTGCTGGGAGACACAGAGGCTCCCCCCAATTCAGACCAGGCCAGAGCTGGGCAGGGCTGAGCCCAGGCATGGGGGCGGGAGGTGCTGGAACTTCCAGCTTTCTGGAGAGGAGGCTGGAATCTTAAATCCGTGGTGTCTGTCACTCCCCGTACAGCACTGGCCACCGAACGCACAGTGGTGATGCCATCAGCGTTTGCTAAGACCATGTTCCCATGGGAACTGGGGACAGTAGGGGAAAACTGCTCCTCAGCAGAACGACCCAAAGGCCAGACAGTTACAAGCAGCTTGCCCGACTCCCCAGTACCACCAGCAGGAGTATAAATGGGTAGAAACTACATGGAGGGTGATTAGGCAAAAATCTATCCACATTTAGAAATGCACATTCCCTGCACACCAGCCACTCCACCTTGGGGCTTACCCCACACACACGCAACACACGTGAAACAACACAGACCCAAGGTCATTCTTTGCCGTGAATCTGACAAGAGACTGGAAACAATATATATGCCCACCACAGGAAACTGGTTAGATGAGCTGTGGCCACCCATGCAATGGAATAGCATTCAGCCACAAGGATGAACGAGGCACCCTCTGAATATGAGAAAGACTAATCTCCACGACGCTCTTAGGTGAGAAAAGGTGGAGGACAGTATATGTCGTTCGATAGCATTTGTGCAAACTAAGAAGGGGAAGGGGACCAGGCATACACATTTGCTTGCAAATGTATAAAACCATCCTGGAAGGACACAGGGGCATCGGGAGCCACGGCTGTCTCCAGGGAGGGATGTGTGGGTCAGGGAGCTATACAAGTTCACTCACAGTCAAAACCACACAGAAATGCAAAGACTGCCTGCAGAGGTGGTAGCACGTGTATACACCTGAGGTGAGAAAGAACCTGGTGAGTCTGAGGCACTGAGAGGCCTGCTCTGTGGCGAGCGAGGGGATGAGGCCTGCTGGGGGCCTGCGAGCGGCACCTGGTGTAAGCGGCTTAGTCTAGAGGCCAGACCCCATGCTGTCCACTGTGCTGTTCTGAGGGCGAGAGCATGGGGGTCACTTCATGTCCATTTTTTGTCAGCCTCTGTTGATTCTTTTTCAATTGGTGTATGTTACTTTGGCATTTCAGAGAGGGGAAACACGTTCGAACCCCCAAAGCAAAGTGAAGCAAAACACTTTCAGTTCTGTCCTTAACCTTGGCCGTGGTTCGGGTCAGATCTCAGCTGTCCACTGGACCTCACAAGAACACTGAGCTGATTAAGTGTCTACTAATAAATATCACCTCCCAGGATTTCCCTGGTGGCACAGTGGATAAGACTCTGCACTCCCGCACTCCCAATGCAGGGGGCCGGGGTTTGATCCCTGGTCGGGGAACTAGATCCCACATGCATGCCACAACTAAGGAGCCCGCATGCCACCACTAAGGAGCTGCAACTAAGGAGCCTGCGTGCTGCAACGAAGGAACCGGTGAGTCGCAACTACGAAGCCCGACTGCTGCAGCTAAGACCCCATGCAACCAAATAAGTAAATAAATAAATATCACCTCCCGCCCGCTTTTTATCTTTATCTTTACTTGGCCAAGAGTCAAAAGACTGATACTGCCCTGTGCTTCAAGGTTGTGGCGGGAGAGGGCGGGCTTCTGTGCTGCTGGTGAGAATGTAAATTGATTTCCAGAGGGCAGTTTGGCAATATGTTTTGAAAGCTTTTTAAAACATGCCACACCCACAGATTCAATGCGAAGTCGCAGATCTGCTCAAAGATTTAGGGAGAGGAGGATGTTCCCCGCTGCGGCTGAGCAGAGCCATAAAACCGGCAATGACTTCCACGCTGGGAACCAGGCGTGGCCAAGCTCATCCCTACGATGAAATACTGCGGAGCTTTTGGAAATCACATCATAAAAGGATATTTGTTGACACAGGAAAATGCTGACGATGTTGTTATTTTTTAAAAAAAACCAGGCTACCGAAGAGTAAGATAGTGTTCTGGAAACATACTGTTATACGTTTCCGTGTGTGTACACGTAGGCGTGTTTGCATGTGTGCACGTGTACATACAGGCACAAGTCTGCGCACACATGCATGCGTACCTAGAAGGGCACAGACCAAAATACCAAATGTAATGGTCTTTAGATAATCAAACTATATGTGATTTATTTTTGTTATTTTTTTCCCTCCTTTACACTTTCCTGTATTGGAAAACAGTTTTTGGCATTGAATATAGTTGTGTACAGGGAGAGAGTGCCACTGAAATGGAGCAGGACCCTGTGGGGCCTTCCTAGGACAGACACACCTCCCCGCATGTCCTCTGCCTGCCTTTTGTCTGTAGAGAAACTTCTGTCAAAGGATAAATTTAATCAGAGAAGTGAGGAAAATGCAGAAGCAGCAAGGAAAGCAGTCAAACAAGACCAAATAATAATAGCTTAGTCATTCCACAAAGTCAAGGACCTTTAGTTCCTCTTCAAGGGCTATGGATAATAATCTGAACCATATCTTTTGAGCTTTTTTGTAGATACTGAAACTCCCACCAGGTGAAAAAGTTGACTACATGACGACCAGACTATAGCCATGACATAAGCTGCTTCCACGAACTGGCCTCAAAGAAATGGGACCAAACAGGCCCCGGTACTAAAGATGCTGCTGATCTGACCACTGCATGACCATTTCAAGATGACTGTCAGAGCTGGCGTGCTGCTCTGCATGGCACCCTCCCAGCACCTATATACCCCTGAAACTCTCCTTTAGAAGTTCTTGCCCTCTGATCAACGGGGGGGAGTTGGCCATTAGATACATGTCTGCCTTCCCGCCAGTTGCCGGCCTCCTGAATAAAGCAACCTTACCTTTCAACCAACACTTGCCTCTCGAGTACTGGCTTCCAAGCTGCGAGCAGCCAGACCTAAGTTTGGTAACACTGTCAAAGAACCAGTCCTCTAATCAGCTCCAACCAGGGGCACTCAGATCCTTTTTGTGGAATGAGGTGGAGAATGAATCAAAACAGCCGCACGCGTAACTGACAGGCAAGCGGATAGGCCAGTGGGCAGGGGAGGCTCAAATTCGGGTCCGTGGGATTATTTTAGCCTTCTCACGCAGGCTCCCCAGGGTTCTGTCCCATGGCCAGGTGACCTCCCCCCCACTCCCATTCCTGAGGACAGGTCACTGTCCCAGCCATCAGGGTTGTCCTGGGCCTTCCTGAGCAGACAGCTGGGGAAGGCACTGATGTGCTGGGTTCCTGCAAAGCTGCCTGCTCCCAGCCCCCAACCCTGGCCTGCCCACCCACCTCTCCCCAGCCCCACCTGCCGGCCGAGCCTCACCATGATGCAGTTGGGCTTGTTGATGGACCACAGGTTGACGCGGCAGTCATCCCCGCCTGTGGCCAGCAGCCGGCCCGAGGCTTTGCCCAGCACCAGTGAGGACACGTTGCTGGCATGGGCCACGATCTCCTCTATACAGGAAAGAGCAGAGGGACAAGGCAGTCAGGGGCCTGACGGGCCACAGGGAGGAGGGCTAGGCCTTGCCCTGCTCGGCCACCAGCCCTGGCACCCGAAGCCCAGCGGGAGGGCTCTGCCCCCTGTGGCTCCCCTTTGGTGCCCAGACACCCCCATGAGCCGTGGGACGAGGCAGAGTTTGGGCCTGAGACAGAAATGACTATTTCTCAACTTCAGTCATTTCCATCCTTCCCTTAGGCCTCATGATTTTTTTCCTTTTTCTGTACAGCCACAGGTACTGTTATTGACTTACTATGCTCAATTTTTAAAACTGACTTGCTATTTTTATTTAGCTGTGTCGTTTAAGTAATAATATGCATGAAATTTTAAGCTTGATATGTTCATTCTATTTTTTCTATGACAGAAAAAGAAAAACGAAAACAATTATTAAAATAAAAAATATTGACCCATGTAACCACCTAAGCGTCTCAGCCGCTGCCTGGTGTTCCTGCTTTGGGGAACACACTTTCAGAACCGTGCAGGTCAACCACAGACGAGCTGACCCCAGGTGAGCTCAGCCAGGGCTTCAGTCCGCAGCTTCAGAATCATGGACTGGGTTCTGGTCTGAGCTCTGCTATTGCAAGCTGTGTGGCCTTAGACAAGTTGCTCACCCTCTCTGAGTGCTGGGTTCCTCGTCGGGTAAATGGGGATAATAACAGTGCTTGGCTCACTGAGCTACTGAGGGTTCAGTGAGGACATGCCTGTGGGCTGCTGCGAGGGGCTGAGTGCTCGTGGCTGCTTGGCAGGCCGAGGACCAGACGCCATGGAGAGCAGGCACTGGGGCCCAGGAGGGTGGGTTGGGTGAGGAGGGAGCAGGACGCAGCCGACTGAGGGGTCTAGGTATGAGGGCCGACCTGACAGAGCGGAAGGCAAGGTCACTGTGGGCGGCCACGAGGGCCCCTGGCTTGGACTGCGGGGGGCAGCAGACATATGTCTCAGAGGACATTGCCAGGGCCTCCAGGGAACAAAACATGGGCAAGGAACCAAGAGGCAGCCCTGGCCTCCGAGCCAGGGCCTGAGTAGCTCCTCCTGAGAACGCAGAGGGAAGAAACAGGTCTCCCCACACAGATGAGGGAAAACCCCAACGTGCTGACGCCCTGAGGCAGCTGCGAGGCCGGCGTGGGTGACTCTGAGGGAGAGGCCAGTGCGGCTGCCCTGCAGAGGCCCCTCCTGGGCACCTGCTCTGGCCTCCACCCTGCCTGGGGGTCTCTGTGGTGCCCACGTCAGATGGCAGGAAGGTTGGGAAGCTGGGTCCAGGAGGGATGCTTGCCAGGTGGCGTGGCTCACAGGGGCTGTCAGAGCTGCCCAGGGCACCAGGCTCCAGGCTCGACCTCACAGACAACACCCCACCTCAAGGCCCGGCTAGGCCAGCCCCAGCAGGGCGAGAGCTCCCAGCAGGCCCAAACCTGAGCCAGGGCCTTGGGGACCCCACCACTGGATTCGAGGAAGCTGGGCCTCTCTGGGGTCCGCACCTCAGCCAAGGAGCCTCTGTCCTCTGGACACTGTAGGGACAGGTGCCTGGATGCTCTGGGGCTCTGGTCACAGACACTTATATGTTCAAGGGCTTCTGTTGGGCCAAACTGACAGCCCAACCCAGCTAGAGGGCAAACCACCTTCCCCCTGAGCACTTTGATCCCCAGCCTAGGGTCCTCTCCCCTTCCCTGAAGACACTCCCCGCATGCGCTGCCCTGGGTGTGTGACCCACCTAGAGGCCTGACTGCCCACCCCGGCTCTCACCCTTCCCAGGCAAAGTCCTGGCTGGCCCCCACTGCACTGGGCCTCCTGGGCACACTGCCACCCCTCTCTGCACCTCAGGACTACTGCCCCCAGAGACAGCCATTAATGCATGATATAAATGTTTCCTGGGTACCTGCTCTAGGCCGGGTGCTAAGAGACAGTGGGTAGGGACAGTGATAAGGTTCTTGTCTTCACACTCCAGCCTGATCAGATGGTCCCTGAAACAGGGCATCCAGCCTGAAGAACCACAGACTTTAGGGTGAGAAGGATTTCAAGGTTGGGCCCTTCTAGAAGGGCTCAGACCACTCCCCTGCAAGCAGCCTGAGCAGGGGGCTGATTGGAGCCCCTGGAGGGACCAGGGGGTGGGGTGGGGAAAGGGGGGCACGCCTCAGGCACCAGGCATAGGCCTCAGCATAGGGCACTGGCCCAAGAGCTCCCACTCTTCCCACTCTGGCCTGAAGGACAGCATCCAGCAATGGTCCAGGCCTGGGTACTGAACTTAAATGTACAAACAAATAAAAACAAATAAAAATCCTCACAGCAGGCCAGGTTGATGGCTGCTGCTCTACCCTGTGGCACAGGCCCATGCTAGTTTCCCAAGTTCAGGTGGCACAACCTGGACCCCACATCCCAGCCAGAGCTGGGGGAACACTGCATTCTGGCCAGAGGCACTGAGCACCTGCACCCCAAACAGAAGACACAAAGAACTAGGTTTCAACGACCGCACGCTGGCCAAGCACGTTCTGATCCTCCCCAGACTCCAGAGCCACAAGGAGCCAGAGGTCATTTGGGCTTGGGCTCTCAAACAGTTTATACCCATGGAAACTGCTGTGCACATGAAATTGTCAGCAGATGCCCAACATGCCTGATCACATCACCTCCCACTTGAATGCTTTAGGGCTTAGCCTTGCCCTTCAGATAAAGCCAAAACCTCAGAAGGGCTGGGGTCCTGTAGACACATGTCCTCACCAGCCTACGTGACACCACATTCTCCCCACTGCTGTGCTGCAGCCCATGGCCTCTTCTGAGGCCTTCCAATGCACCAAGCTTCCTGCCTCAGGGCCTTTGCATATGCTGTTTAGGCAGCCTACAGCACTCCCCTACCCCCACCCCTCATCACCTAGTTAACTGATTCAAAGCACAACTGTTAACTGTTCAAGCTTGGAATTAGGTTCCAAGGAGAGATGGGTCAGTGTGATTATCTGATTCCTGCCTGTTGCTCTCCCCAGGCTCTGAGCCCCACTGCATAGGGACCTTGTCTATTCTGTCCCCCACTGTCTCCCCAGTGCCTGGTTCTTTCCTGGTTTCTCAGGAAAAACAGCTGTTGAAGGTATACATTCATAACTCCAATAAATACCAAGCCACTCTGTCCAAAGTATACCCTCCTTGGGAGCCCATAACAGGATTCTCCCAGAACCCTAGGGCTGAGGAACAATTTGAAAATGGCCCAAACCTCTCATTTACAAATGAGGACGCTGAGGCCCAGCAAAGAGTTTTGCCCAGATTCTCACAGTTAAAAAATTGAAGGAGCCTTGCCCCAGCTTCTGAAAACAGCCCAGGGACAGCTCATAGCAGAGGGTGACCAGTTTGGACACACCAGATCTATGCCAACCAGTTATTACAGGCGGGGTACAGCCCACAGAAGCACCAACGTGTAGAGCAACAGGTCTCAAAATATGATCTGGAGAACACTGGGATCCTCACGATCCTTCTGGGGGTCCAAGAAAACAAAACTACTTTTATCATAATACTAAGATGGAATTTGACTTTTATACTCTCATTTGCTCACAAGAATATGGTGGAGTTTTCCAGGAGATATATGACATGTGAGGACATCATCACTAACGGCATGTTTCTGCGTTCTTGTGTTTTAAAATGTCTCAGTATTAATTTCTAACATGGTAAATATTGATAGATATAACTCCCATAAACAAAAACTCTTTGGGGTCCTCAATAATTTTTAAGAGTATAAAGGTGTCCTAAGACCAAAGAGTTTAGAGCTGTCAGTATAGAGTAACGGTGGGGGTGGGTGGTGCCCGGGCTCAGGTACATTCCAGAGGCTATCAGCATCCCTCTGCCTATCCTCTCACCCCAGCCCCCAGCCCAAGATGCCCTCATCTGACAGGGGAGCTTGACTTGTGAGATGTCTGAAAACACCAAGAACATCTTTCAGGATTTCTTGCCCCAGCCCGCCTGCCAGCCTAACTGGAAATCCTGCTAAGTGCTTCATTATGCTCATTTTCTCACTTGAATCTCACAGCAACTCTAGAATGGAGGCGTGATTATCTCCTTGCACAGACAGGAAACTAAGCCTCAGACAGGTTAAGTCACCCGGCCAATGTCACCCAGCTACAAAACGCCAAAGGCATGATTTGCATCTTGGTCTACTTTACTCCAAAGCGTGCAGTCTCCCCCTGTCCCTAGAACTGGAGACACAGTTGGGGGTTCAGGCCACCCAGCAACAAACAGCTATCAGGGTAAATGGGGTGAGAAAGAAAACCACTCACGTAACTTCCAGGCCGTCTTGGTGACCACAGGGGTGGCCATCCTTCAGCTGGCTGGCACCTGAAGTTCCACCCACAGTAGACAGTGCTTTCCTTGTGGGGTGGGGGTGGATCCCCCCCCAGACCCGCCAATCAAGTTGGCAGGGAGTTTCCACACATCCAGGCAGAGGGAATGCTTCGTCTCCCAGCCCCGGACCACCTCGTGGTTTTAAATCATCCACAGCAGCAGCCCGTGCGTGACTGTCGGGATCCTGGGTCATGGAATGTCAGGCTTGAGCCATCTCAGCTCAACACTGGGCTGGAACACAAACAGAGGTGATGGCTTGTTAGCAAACACTCAGGGGGAGCTCAGGGCGTCCCTGGGTTTGCAGACCTGCAGATGCAGCTCCCTGGATGACCAAGGCCACTTGATAAAGACAAACGCCCACCAAAGCCACCAGAGCCAAGAGGTGCGCTGCAAACTGGGTTTGAGAATCTGGAGAGGGGGTACCTCAGGCAGGGTGACTTGGAATACAGGGAAAAAGAAGGTCCTCCCAGAGGCCAGGATGACGGGAGGAGGCTCTGTTCCAGGAAGCTGGCTGCCTGAAATGCAGCAGCTGCGGTGGGGCGGGGAAGACCACATGTCTGCAGTTCAGATAGATTGCTGGGAGTCACTGTCTGTCTGACGTATGGGAAGGGGGCGGAGTCAGAGGCTAAGTTTAGGGGCCCATCAGAGGCACCCTAGAGATAGGCATTGAAGTCTTCTCTGGGGAGAGCCTCAAAGAGGGCCCTGGGGGTCCAGTTCGTATCAAGGGAACTACACCGGGTCCCTGCAATTCCCAAGGACAGTGCTGGGAACTAGGCCTCCAGTCTGGTCGTGAGTCGGTATGACTCTTCAACTCTAAAAGGCGACCTCATGGAGCCTCCTATCCCCTTCCTCCAAGCCTCTCTCCCACGAACCCTATCCTCGCCCTCCCCTTTCTCCTGGGTTCCCCAGTTCTGACTCTCTAGTCCTCCATTCACTCCTCCTTCTCCCTGCCGCCTGTGTCCCCCCATGCGTGCACATCCTGTCTCCTGGGCTCCCTAACTTGGCCCCTGCCTCGCCAGACCCTCCTGTCTCCCCCTTTCCTCTGCGCTAACAGTATCCCCATTCATTCACTCTCTTGCTTCTTGTGTCCCTATTCATCACCCCTCCTCCTGCTAGACCCCCGGCTCTGCTTCCGGCCTCCCTGGTTTTTCCCCTCCGGCCTCCGCGCCGGTCCCACCCCTCCCGAAGCTGTGGCTGGTCCCTCGGCCTCGCCTAATCCTCCCACTCCTCTCAGCTTACGGGGCACAGGCTCCAGCCTCCCTCCGCCCAGAGCCCTCTCCGCCGCAGCCCGTCCCGGTCCCGGCAGGCTCAGCCCAGCCCCGGGCTCATCCTCCCCTCGCTTCCTTGCGCCCTCGGCCCCGCGTCCACTCCACCTGCAGCTGCGGCTCTGGAGGCCGAGGCTCCGCTCCAGGCGCGACCCCCACTTTCCTCCATCCCCTGGCCTGATTGGCCGCTGCTTGACAACCGACCCTCACAACAAAACCTCCGGCTCAGAGCCTCGCCTTCCTCACCTCTCGCACCAATCAGCCGCCGCGAGCGCCCCAACCCCCTCCGGGCTTGACCAATAGAAGCAGGCGCTTCTGCCGCTTTTCCTTAGTGCCCTCCCCCTTTTCCTGAATTGGACTAATCACGAGGAAGGAGTGTTCAAGAGCCGCCCCTCGGCCTCTAATGAACCAATGCGAGCTGCCGTGTCCTTGATCCCGCCTCCGCCTCAAGATTTCCCTGCCCTCCCCTTTCCATCTCTTCCGCGAACCTAGTTTGCATTTTCAAAATTTGAGACGCCCTCCAAGGGCTGCTGCACCAATCCCTTTAGCAACCGTCCAGGGTTGACCAATCAGCGTCCGCATTATTGGAAAACCAATTCCAGGATAGCCAATGGGAACGGGACCTCGGGAGCAGCGTGACGCCTCGGACCTTCCATCTTGGATTGAGCGAAGCGGGGACGAGGCCTTAGTCAGCACTTTGCGGTAATTCCTATTTCTTACCTTTGCTTGTGGGCGGCGTTTCCGTGCTCTGAAGACTTTGACGCCCCTCCCTGGCTCGGACGCCGGCTTGAATCCTCCACAGGAGGCGTAGAGGGGAACGGAGTCTGATTCCGGGTCCGAGTTAGTCGTGGAGCCCTGGATGGAAGCCCCTACGGCCTCGGCCTCAATGAATGGATGAGTCGGCTGAACCCTTAGGCGGACCACCAACCTGGAACCCGAGAAAGGCCGACTTCGTTTGGGACTCGTGGGTGGAGTGGGCTGAGGGAAGGGTCGTGACCCGCCGTGAATTGGGGCCGCTACCCACGGAAGTCAGAGGAACAGAGGCAGGGGTCACAAAAATGTCTTGGGAGGGAGCCACTGGAACCATGTTTAGAGGGATATCATGCCCATGAGGTCAGAGCTGGGGTTAAGACTTAGACACATACTCTGGACAAGGTGTATTTTCAGAGCTTTCAGTTTCTTGTCTGCAAAATGAGGGTCATCGCATACCCACCACCACCACCACCACCACCACCATCACCACCATGGCTAGGGTGGCCCAGCTCACAGAGTGGGAATGGCAAGCCCAAGGTGTGTGCCCCAGAACTTGGGGTCTTGACGCTACACTGCAAGGGACTGGATCCCAGCGCCTCTTCTTATCAGCCACTAATTAGCCATCTGTGAAATGGGGATGGCATTGCTGTATTAAATAAGCCTTGTAAAGGTGGTCCCAGGCCATAGATAAAGAAGGGAAGGAGAAAAAGGCTGGTGCTGGGGCCCGTGAACCATGAGGTACAAATGGCAAATTGCAAGTGTTTATTTACAGGAAAATCAGGAGAAGCAGGAACAGATGGCTGCAGGGAGGTGGTGCAGCAACGAGGCCAGGTGCCCAAGTGGATGGTCATTAGCTGGGCATAGGGAGCACGTGGGCCAGGCTTTGGGGGAGGTTTCTTTCTCTGGCAGCTTCACTGAGGTCTCAGGAGGGGCAAAGGACCACAGGTGTGGGGACTGAGAAGCATCAAACAAAGACTTTCAGTAACTCCACCAGGCGTGGGTCCTTGTAGAGCTTTTCCTCCAGAGCCAGGTACTTCAGTGGGGCCAGCTCCTTGTGTCTGAAATCAGGGGAGGAATGA
Source organism: Grampus griseus (assembly GCF_964374135.1). NCBI lineage: Eukaryota > Metazoa > Chordata > Mammalia > Artiodactyla > Delphinidae > Grampus > Grampus griseus. The sequence goes on along the minus strand of NC_139013.1, from coordinate 31,580,504 downwards.
GAGGTGGTAAAGGCTTACAAAGCTAGTGCTCAAGGCTCCTAGTAGGTCCTCTCAGCTCCTCCGTCTCCTCACCGATTGAGCCGCTGCTCCAGGATGCGGATGCGGAACATGGCCTGAGAGCAGTAACTCAGGTACAAGTCTTCATCCTCGGGCGTCAGGGTCACCTGGTTCTCCTGATACCACTGCTGCTGCTTTTGCAGCTCCTGGGTCTCCTGTGGGCACAGGGAAGAGAGAGCAGGAGGGCTGATGACGACTGACTCTTAGCCAGGCTGCAGGCTGAAATCCCTACAAGGGTCGGACCCGCTACCCCTACTGACAGGAGCCAGAGAAGCACAGGCCTGGAGCCACTGGGGTCTTGTTTAGAGGGATATCATGTCCACGAGGTTAGAGCAGGGGTCAAGACTGAGAGTCATGTGACTCTGGTCAAGGTACATTTTCAGAGCTTCCAATTTGTTGTCTGCAAAACCCACCCCCCCACCACAGAGCTCTTTGAAGCTTAAGTTAAGAGAATGCATGGGAACTGTGTGGTGTGTACCTGACCAACAGAAATGGGTCAAGGACTAGGAGCTGTTATAAGGCTCCATCCATCCACCCACCACTCCCTCCCTCCCTCCATCCACCCTTCCACCCAATGAACAAGTGTGAGGAAGGACAACTCGGTCATCTGGACACCCCAAGCACTGACATCCTCCCCCTGCCCCGATTAGTCCCTCACAAGTCTGAGATGGTGAGCAAACAGCCCTGGGCCCGTTTTCTGGTTGAGGACGCTGAGGTCCCCTCCCCTGCCAGGGCCCTGGCAGCACCTTTTCAAACCGGGCCTGGATGAGGTTGGCCTTGTCGATGAGCCGCTGCTTGAAGTCACTGAGGCACTCATCCTTGAGGCGCACGGCCTGCCAGCGTGTCAGCTTCTCTCCCGGTGGGAGCTGTGCCAGAAACGGGGCCAGGTAGTCCAGCTGGGCCTCCGCCTGCCACAGGTGCTCCTCGAGCATCATGCGCTCCTGTGGAGAGGGGGCCGGAGGGGGGGGTCATCTTCATCAACATGTGACCGCACAAAACCAGGCCTCAAACCCAGAAGTGCTTGAGGCCTCCGAGGGGCCTGTGCTGTCTCTTGTAGCCGCGATTATTGGTAACAGCCAACTCTCGTGTCTCACGTTAATTCACGTGTCTCTACTTGAGCCCCAGAACATACCCAGCACTCAGCAGATGCTTGCTCAGTAAGTGGTAATAAAGAGTGGTTGTTAATGATGTTAAATCAAAAACTGCTGGTGAGTCCCTTTTTCTCTTCCACCCTGGGGCCTTATCTATGTCCTGTGTTGGCAGCCAGGGCCAGTGAAGTTGGAGATGTGGGGGCCGATGCCCAGCCCTGCGAGTCTGAGAACCAGACATCTGATGCCCTGTCCTGTCTCGCCAACCTCAACCAATTGGTTAGTGAAGGGGATTTAGAAGCTGGCCTCGAAAACCAAGCTGGGTCTTGCAACCTGAGGCGGTAACGTGAACGCCCTACGCGCAGGGTCGGATAACTCAGGCCTGAGGCCAGAGTCAGCTGTGAGAGCTACTGGGCCAGGCCGCGACCTCCAGGGGAGCCCCAGGTGGAGGTGGGCACACAAATTTCATTCTTTCCTCGTGCAGTAGAGGTCTTGGCTTGGCCACAGCCCCTGGAAGTGGGGGAGACTTGGCTTGCATCCTGAGTGCTCTCTGGGGTGACGCATGGAAATGGTCAGCTCAGCAGCAAGGACGACCACCATGGTGTCGATAACTTCATCCCCTATAAAGGGCTTTCCGAAAGAATCCCTGATCATCAGCACCCTGGAGGCCAGGGAGTGTGGCTGGGGGAGGGGTCAGGGAAAGCCAGGGCCAGGGAGCAAGGCTCACCATGGCCTCCCGATACTCCTTGCTCTTCTCGTTGCGCTTGGTGTCGTAGATGGAGATGGTCAGCACATGCGCCGCCTCCTCTTCCTCCCGAAGCTTCAGGATCTCCAGCACCTGAATTGGGAAGTGGGGGCGGACGTGGTGAAGACACACCCCCACCCCTGCCACCTCCCATCTGCCCACTCTCCCTTGGGACCCGACCTCCAGCTCTGACTCCCAAGCCTGATGCCTGGCCAACTTCTCCTCGTTCTTCAGCTTCATCATGGCCTCGTACTGGTAGAGAAGCTTCTTGGTGTGCTCCATGGGCTCCACCTGGAACAACCACCACAGTGACACGGAGAAGCAGCAATGGCTGGGGTTGTAGGCAGATTCTGGAGCCAGACCTCCTGGGTTCAAATCTTCCCCTGCCATTTTTCTAGCTGTGCAACCTCAAGGAAGTTGCTTAACCTCTCTGGGCCTGTTTCTTTCTTTTCTTTTCTTTTCTTTTTTTGTGCCGTGGCATGAGGGATCTTAGTTCCCCGACCAGGGATCGAATCTGTACCCCCAGCAGTGGAAGCGCAGCATCCTAACCACTGGGACTGCCAGGGAATTGCCCTCCCTGGGCCTGTTTCTTCATCTATAAAAACACAGCTAATAATAAAAGAGGGACTGGAGACTCAGAGGGACTAAGGAATGTGCCAGGAGAGTGAGAATCTGAACCAGGAAAACCAGCCCCGTGGAGGTGGTGAGATCTACTACAGCCTTGGTCCCAGGATCTGCTCTCGCCCAGGACTAGGGGGCAGGGACAATGAGTAGTGGAGGCCAGCTGGGTTGTCTTTCTTGGTGGAAAAGAGGAAGATTTTCAGAGGCGCTCAAAGAGAAGTATCCCACATGGGAGCTCTTGATGTTCCCAAGGGGCAGAGATGAATTTCCAGGCTGGGAACCAGGACTTTCTATCCCAGTTCTCCCAAGTTGCTGGGACAGGACAGAGGGCCCCAGGGCACTCTCCTCACCCCACCCCCACCTGCCCCTGCCCGCCACGGCCCCCAGGCGTACCTCAAAGCTGAGACACATGTCAGGCGTCATGATGATCTTGTTGCCCTTGCTGTCCCCCTCCGTGCGCCACAAGAACTCACGCTTGGAGGCCGTGAGGTGGTCCTCGCGGCAGTGATAGCGCAGCTGGATGCGCTCATCCAGCAACAGAAACACGCGCTCTGCCACGTCTTCATCTGCAGGCTTCGCAGGGTTGCGGGAGAATCGCTCTGTGATTTTCTGGCAGGCCAGAACATGCGTAGGATGGGAGGTGGGAAGGGATTTCTGTGCCTGAGCTGACGACAGCAGCAAAGGACACTCAGGGATGCTGGGGTCTGGGGTCATTTGGGGGGTCATGTGGAACAGCCCCTCCCAGCTAAACAATGGATCTCAAGGCCCCAGGGGTTCTCGGTGTCTGGCCACTCCAGCCCTGGATGGTGCTGGATTTCTTCTCTAGCTCCCTCCACAAGATGGGGAGCTCACCACCTTTGCAGGCAGCCTGCTCTACAGCTAGACATCCCTTACTGCTAGAAAGAGCTTCTTTGCTATTCAGACATTAAACATAGGTTGCAAATAATTTGTAATGATATGGAGAAAAAAATCTCACATTTTAATGTTAAGAGGGTGATACAGGAATTCTACCTATACACACACACACACACACACACACACACACACACACAAATCTTAAGTTAGAAAAGATTCTCAAAACCAAACCTATTAATATGTGGTAATATCTGAGAATTGGCATTCTGAGATATTTTTACTTTTTACATTTTTACATGTTTTCTACATGTTTAGTCACGAGTGTGTTTTTTTTTTTTTTTGCGGTACGCGGGCCTCTCACTGTTGTGGCCTTTCCCGTTGCGGAGCACAGGCTCTGGACGCGCAGGCTCAGCGGCCATGACTCACGGGCCCAGCCGCTCCGCGGCATGTGGGATCCTCCCGGACCGGGGCACGAACCCGTGTCCCCTGCATCGCCAGGCGGACCCTCAACCACTGCGCCACCAGGGAAGCCCACAAGTGTGTATTTTTTATAACAGTAAGGAAATAATACCTCCCTGGCCCAGCGGCTGAGGGCACCATCTGGCATCGGACAGACCTGAGACTGTGTGTTTGGTAAAACTGGAAAGGTCGCTCAGTAAAGACGTTTCCCTGGAGGGAGTCAGGGCTGTTCGCCTCCAGGGGTAATCTTGGCCCACCAGAGGGGGCGGGCACCCTGTCCCCAGTCCCAGCGAGTGCTCACCACCACGGGCCGGGGGTTTGACTCTGCACTGTTCAGAGACAACTTCTTGATCCGGGGCCCGAAATTGACATGGCGGTAGGAGAGGAGGTCGGGCCGCCCTTGGTAGTACTCCGTCATTGTCCTGGGCGTCTCCTCCCGTTTGATCAGGCCGTCCACGCGGGCCGTTTCATAAAACTCCATGACGCGGTCCATCTCGGGTTGCATGGACGTGTATGAGTGCGCTGCCGGGGGAGGGGCCGCGGAGAGGGCTGGCTGAGCACTAGGAGCTCTGGCCCCTGGCTTGATAACCCGGCCCCTGGCCCCAGGGAGGAGCGTTAGTACGTAACCAGTGCCCTAGTGCTGGGTATTCAGGCTGCTTCCAACTTTTTTGCTATGATCAACACCATGATGAACGTCTGCAGTTTGCATTTTTTGTCCTTGACTGCTATTTGCTGAGCAGTAGAACTGCTGGTCAAAAAGCCTACATATTTTAAAGCTATTATTGATTGTTTTGCCCAACTGCTCTCCAGAAAAGTTGCGCCAGTTTGCTGTCATACCAGCAGTGACAGGGATTCACTTGCTCACACCTGGTAGGACCATTTTTTTTTCATCTTTGCCAACATAAGGGTTGTAAGATGGTCCCTTATTGATTTAGTTTCTTTCTCTCTCTCTCTCTCTCCCTCCCTCCCTCCCTCTCTCTCTCTTTCTTTCTTTCTTTCTTTTTTTAAAATTTCAACCACCAAGCAAGGTTGGTCATGTTTTTAGATGTATATTGACCCTATGTTTTTCCTTTGTGAATTCTTGGATCAGGTTGTGAATTCCCAGGACGTGTTCTTCCCTCCCTTCCCAGCCTCCTGGGCTCGTGGCCGTGTCTGCACCTCCATACTTCTGCCCTCTACATCAGTCTTGTGGGGACACTTGTTGGTTTTCTTGCTCAGCATCCTAACCCCTGTAAATGTGGCCCCCACTGGATGCCCGATCCCAGCCACAGCATAGGCTGCGGCCCTGCTTTGCCTTTCCTGGAAGAAACCTGTCAACGTTTCCTCGGATTTTCTGTGTTTCCCCTTACCTCCCATGTGTCTGCTTTGCCTAGGGAGGAAGAGGCCCTTTCTGTTGCTTGCCGCCCAAGAACCCTGTCAATACGTGGATGCTGGTTCCTCCCACTACATGCCAGCTGCAGGGAGGCTGCTCTAAGGAGCACGTGAGGCCCCCAACCTGGGCACCTAGCTGGCCTAGCAGTGGGGTCTACGCACCACGCAGAGCCTGGGGGTGGCCCGGCTTGAAGTAGTCGATGTTCAGGCCCGTGACCTTGTTTATGTGCTTCAGCTCCAGCATATCCTTCCGGTTCTGGAACCACTCCTTTATCTCCAAAATCTTGGTACCTGTAGGCCCCAATGCGTGCTTGAAGCAGCCAGGCCAGCTCCCTCAGCCTCCATGCCACCGCTCCCAGCACACGGAGGCCAGCAGGGCCCACACTCACACCAAGAGAGGGGCAGTGACATGACCGAGGTCACGTGGCATGTTGGGGGACCCAGCTCTCCTGCTCCCCGCAGCCAGGGCTGCCCCCTTACACTGCAAGTCCTCGTAGGTGGTGAGGCGGCACACAAGGCCGTTGTTGTTGAGGTACGGGGCCCACTTCTCCAGCCTTGCCCTCTTGTACTGTATCACCTTCTTCCCATTTGGGCAGCGGGTCTCGAACGCTGCAGACACAGAGTGGGTTGGGGTCCTTCCTCCCCAGATCAGGGGAAGGGAGGGCCAGCTCCCCCAGCCCCCCAGCCACTCGTCAGCCTCTGTGCACTGTGCTGTCTGCAAGGCTCCTCCAGCCCTCAAACCTGCTCCATGGAGGCACAGGAAGAGTCACCAGGGGTGGCTCCTGCCCTGGACGAGATCTCAGCTTGAGCCTGACCACACCACACTCTCACTGCCAGGCCTTGGCTGGAAACACCATCCCCTCCTGCTCTTACTGGGCTGACTTATTCTGATCCCTTAAAACTTAGTTCCCATGACCTCTCCTCCCAGAAGCCCTTTCTGCCCCCCACCCCAGCCTCCAACCCCCTGGGTTCCCATGACACCCTCTTTAGCCCTTCCTACCCTGTTGGGATGGCCTGGGCCCTCCCCATGGGTCTAGGCACTCCCCCACGGGAACCTCAGCAGCCAGCAGAGGTTGGCATGGGGCACAAGCGTGCCTGTCCCCCTGCTTTCCCTGCCTGCCCCTTTTTGGTCCTGAGACCCCCTGTGCCCTCTGGGTACTGTGCACAGTCTCCTCCTGGCAGAGTGGAGTGAGGGATGGGAACAGCTGTGTCCTGGTCCTCGGTCCTCCATCACCGGCCACACTCCATCATCCCGGCTGGGTTAACTGAGCCCTGTCCTGTATGCCAGACTGGGGTCAGGCCCCAGGCTGCAGAGCTGAGTGCGTATGTTGAGAAGGAAAAAATGAAGAGGTTGCAGCAGAAAGCAGGCCATGGGGGTGGAAATGAGGGACCAAGGCAGCCTCTGCTGGTATCCCCCTGTCTAGTTGTTGCCACAGACATCCCCAGAAGCCCGGAAACGAGTGAAAGTGCAATACCTTCTGGGGAGATCTCAATCTGCTCCACCCACGAGCACGGCATGTCGAAGCTCTTATCCTCATCCTCCTTGCCCTGTTGGGAGAAGTGGGGGTGGGGTGGTGGTTCTGATCAGGGCTGGGCCGTGGACCCGAAGTTACGGTCAGAGCCTCTGCCTCATCCCCCAGGGCCAAGCTGGGGTGGCTCGTCAGCTCCCCCAGGGGAGCCCAGAGGTCTCGAGCAGTTCTGACCTGGCTTGACCCGAGACAGGGGGGAGAGAGGAGGAGTCAGCTCCTCCCTGTACCCACCTGGTGCCCGGCGAGGACAGCAACACCCTGCCCTGCATGCCCCACCTTCCCTCTGTCAACAGAGGCACGAGGAAAGCCACAGGCCCTTCATTAAAACTGAGGCTCGGGCTTCCCTGGTGGCGCTGTGGTTGAGAGTCTGCCTGACAGTGCAGGGGACGCGGGTTCGAGCCCTAGTCTGGGAGGATCACACATGCCGCGGAGCAACTGGGCCCATTAGCCACAACTACTGAGCCTGCGTGTCTGGAGCCTGTGCTCCGCAACAAGAGAGGCCGCGATAGTGAGAGGCCCGCGCACCGCGATGAAGAGTGGCCCCCACTTGCCGCAACTAGAGAAAGCCCTCGCACAGAAACGAAGACCCAACACAGCCACAAATAAATTAATTAATTAAATTAAACAAACAAACAAACAAACTGAGACTCAAAGCAGTTAAGGGACTTGCCCAGGACCCCTAAGCCTCAGTTTTCTAACTGTAAACTGAACCCCCTGGGAGGATTGACTGATAAATGTACATAAGGGTTTGGGACACTGCCTGGCTGCCCTTATTATTTTTCTTTTTGAGCCTAGTTTCCCCATCTGGCAAATAAGGCCTGGTCTAGACAAATGGTCCTCAGGTTAGGTAACCACAGAAACTTGGATAAGATTTTCTCAATTTAAAACTTTTCTCCCCACCAAATTGCTCAGACCTCTGACACCTGCTCAGCTAATCTGTTCACATTTTGAGGCCAGCAGGGGGCGCCAGTGCCCCAGGATTTACTGCACAGGGGAGGAGGCTCTCTGGTCTCCAGACATGAGGACGCTGGCAACACTCAACACCATGTGCAGGTGGGTCTACACAGCTATGCCAAGCACATCACACCAGTGGTCTCACTTTGTCCTCAACCAGTCCCAGGAGGTAGAACAGAACCACTTTTGAGAACCCAGACTGTCAAATCCCAGGTTCAAATCCTAGTTCTGTCACTTACTGCCTGTGTAACGTTGGGTACGTTACTTCACCCCTCTGTGTGTAAGTCTTCCTATCAGGAAAATGGGACATGATAATACTAGTACCCACCTCGCCAGGTAGTTGTGAAGACTTAGACAAGTTAATTTAAGTTAAGCACCTACTGGCACTGAGAAAGGGGCATATGCGTGTTACCTATGGGCTGAATTGTGTCCCCTCAAAATTCACATGTCCTAACACCCAGCACCCCAGAATGTGACTATATTTGGAGATAGGATCTTTTTTTTTCTATTTTTTTTAATAAACATTTATTTTTGGCAGCATTGCTGCGTGCGGGCTGTTGCGGCGAGCAGGGGCTACTCTTCGCTGTGGTGCACAGGCTTCTCATTGCAGTGGCCTCTCTTGTTGTGGAGCACAGGCTCTAGGTGCGCGGGCTTCAGCAGTTGTGGCACACGGGCTTAGTTGCTCCGCGGCATGTGGGATCTTCCCGGACCAGGTCTCAAACCCGTGTCCCCTGCATTGGCAGGTGGATTCTTAACCACTGCACCACCAGGGAAGTCCCTAGAGATAGGATCTTTAAAGAGGTAATTAAGTTAAACTAAGGTCATTAGGTTGGGCCCTAATCCAATACGACTGGTGTCCTTATAAGAAGAGGAGATTAAAACATAGACACGCACAGAGGGAAGAGGCTGAGGACCCAGGGAGAAGGCACCCTCTACAAGCCAGGGAGAAACCAACCCTGCCGCCACCTTGACTTCCAGTCTCCAGGGCTGTGAGAAAATAAATTCCTATTGCTTAAGCCACCCAGTCTGTGGTGCTTTGTTTTGGCAATTCTAGCAAATGAATACATCACTTATTACTACCATGAATGTAACCAACCCCACTCCCCCATTTCACATGCAGACGCTGAAACTGAAGCTTCCAACATTTAGGAAGTTTGCCCAAGATGTCAGAGCCAATAGTGAAGGCCTCTGGACTCCTGACTTCCACGCACAGGGCCTCATGCAGACCTGCCTGACGGCCCCTGACTAGGAGATCAGAGATGACAAGGCCAATGCCCGTCAGAAGGGCTGACTGGATGGACAAGAAAGGCCTGGAAGTGTGTGTGGAGGATCATGGTGACCACGCAGGAAAGGCCTGGATGTGAGGAATGGCTGGCCCTGGGGCTCCCCTGGCTTGTGGAGAGGGTCTTATCGCCCTTCTCCAAGGGGCATGTTCGCTAGGCGCAGGGCAACCCCTGAATGCAAGTCCCAGCCCTCCCCTGCACCACTGGGGGGTCCTGGGCAGGTCACTGGACCTGTCTGGGCCTCAGTCTGCCCACCTGTAAAACGAGGGCATGGCCCAGGCCCTTCTGCTTTGAGGAATCTATAATTGGTCTATGTGGACTGCCCCCCACGCCATACCCATACACGTGGCGGGGACATGTGTCAGGCTGGCCCGAAGCAAGACAGGTTGTCGAGTCCCCTCCACTCCCCGGCCTCCAGCCCTCAGAGGCTCACCAGATTTTCCACATCATCGTCATCGTTCATCCCGTCGTCCTCCTCCTCAGTCAGGGACAGGAGAGGCTTGTCAGTCTCCAAGACCAGGTACTCCCACCTCACAGGGTCTCCCAGGTCAAAGACCAGGTCCTGGTGGAGGAGGGGATCGCTGAGAGCCCTCCACAGTCGCCACGCCCCCTCCTGCTCCATGGCGGGCAGGGAACAGCCACGCCCAGGGGGAGAAGGCACCAGGCTGGGTCTCAGGGGGGCAGAATGTGGCTCCAGGCCGCCTCTGAGCGTCCACACCTGCCCTCCTCATCCCCGCAGGGAGACCGAGGCCCCAGGGGGGCTGGGACTCCCTTCCTGTGTTGGTCTCTGTGAGAGACTTGGAAACTCTCTGGCCTGGGATGGCCTGGATGTGGAGGTCAGTCTACATTGTCGGGGGAGAGCGGCACCTGGGCAGTGTTTAGAGCAAACGCAAGCCAGAGAGATTGTACAGGCAGGGAAATGGCAGGTTCATCTTTCTCACCCCGTGCCAGCAGGAAGGGAACTAGACATGCACGCAGAAGAGGGAAGTGCGAATTTCTCTCCCCTGGTGTGGGTCCTTCACCTATTTTCAGTCCAGCCCACCTGAGCCTGGGCTCACCTGCCAAATAACTCCCAGCAGGTGGGGAGCACCATGTCCCCGTCTACCTCCCCGGGGTGGTGTGCCCCCGCTCCCAACTCCAAGATGGAAGCTGCCCACAATGGTTTCAACATGAAGCTCCGCTGACACCAGTCCTAATGCTATAGTCCTCACTGTCCTGAGTCCTGGAGGGCTCTGCTGGGAGGTGGGAGGGGTACACGATGGGGGAGGGTAGTGAGGGAAAGAACTGCTTGTAGATTTAAGAGCCAATAGTCCAGGCTTCGTGGAGAGGAATCAAATTACACAGACGTTTGAATTTCTTAAAATCATGTCCTCCATTCTGTCACTTTTTTTTTTTGGCTGCACCGTGGGGCTTGTGGGATCTTAGTTCCCCGACCAGGGATTGAACCCAGGTCCTCAGTAATGAAAGCTCGGAGTCCCAACCACTGGACAGCCAGGGAATTCCCCATTCTGTCACTTTTGTAAGTAGTAAGCGGTAGTTAGATGTTTTGCTGCTTTATCTTAAAGTTCTATCTCTATAGGAAAAGCATAAACGAAGGGACAACTACGACATCCCAGTCTCTGAGTGGTACCTCACTCCAAGGCCATTTCAGGGTTCTTTGAAGGGGACTTCCCTGGCGGTCCAGTGATTAAGACTCCGCGCTTCCAATGATGGGGGCGCGGTTTCAATACGTGGTCAGGGAACTAAGATCCCACATGCCACGTGGCGTGGCCAAAAAATAAATTAGGAAGAAAAAATATCAAGGTTCTTTGAAGGAACAAAGCAACCACTCCTGTGCTCATGGGGCAGAAAAAGTGACAGCCAGTGTCACGGTCTCTTTCTTCGTGCCCTCACTTGGTGATGCAGTACTGCCCCTCTGGCCTCACTTTCCCACCAGGCCACCCTTCCATCTTCATCTCATTACTTCTATTATCCCTGATATAAATTTCCTCCACCTGGCACTGGTACAGGGTGTGCTGGGGGGAGGCTGAAGGAACTTCCACCCAGAAGAGGGCCAAAGGAGGACTGCAGCGGCCTGCGAAGGGCTGTTATCCCTCAGAGGGCTCTGACCACCGTGGCGGCTATGAGCTTGGGCTCTGGCGGAGGTGGTCTGGGCTCTGCCCCATCTGTGTGGTGAGGAAGACGTTCTTTCTCTAAAATGACAGTAACGCTAGCTAACCTTTACTGAACAGCATGGGATTATTCTAAGCACCTACCGAATGTTATTTTCCACAACCCTGTGAGGTCGTTGAGGACCGAGCCACCCTGGACTCAGGGGCTCAGGGAGGCTGGGGGCTGGCTGTGTCTCCTTTGCTGAAGGCAGGTGCATCTGAATGTGTATCAAATCTGCCCGCCTCCCACACGGGGGCGACAGCAGTCCCTTGGAGATGTTCACTTCGGTATAGGGGGCGAGGGGCCCAGGACCTACCTTTGGGAAACTGGCCTGGTTGTAAATGGAAGACCTTGGAAATAACAAAAGAGCACAAGACTTGGTGCCTGGAGCCTGTCTCTCTTTTTATTTGCATACAGCTCAATGAATTTCCATAAATTGGGTGCACCCAGGTTCCCTGCCCCCGGATCAAGAAACAGAACATTGTCCAGACCCCAGAAAGTCCCCTGGTATCCAGTTACAACCTCCCTCCAACTGTGTGCACGTATTTTCAACTTCTGTAAATGGCACTGAGTTTTTTATACGTATGTATGTATGGAAATTCATTGAGCTGGACGTGTAGGATGAGTGCACTTTCCTGCATGTGTATTGCACTTCAATACAACATTTTAAAAAAATCAGATGAACTAACAATCCACATTTTATAAGAATATACAAACCAAAAGAGCGACAATAATCATATTGAAACGATTATGTATGGGCAAAGGAGTGGGCCCTGGGCACTCAGCTACAGGGAAAGTCCAAAGCCCTCCTGGCCTGGTGGCCAGATCTCCCCACAGGTCACACCTGCCTTCACCCACTGTGCCAGCCATACCCGCCCAGGCCCCGCCCAGCACCTTGCAGCAGTTCCAACAGTCCTGCATGTTGACCCAGTAGTTCTTGTGGTTCCAGAGGCTCTCTATTCCCAGGAAGTGGTCGTCTTGGGTGCTGTAGCTGCGTGCAGTGAACGGGTCAATGAAAAAGCTCTCGGGCACCTCGCGTTTCCCCGACAACACCAGGACCCAGGAGTGTACCCGCAGGCCATGCAGGGGGTCGGTCTTTGCACTCTCCTGCTCCTGCATGGAAAAGGTGGGTGACCATGAGCCAGATGGATGGGAAGGGGGCCATCAGGGGCCCCCTGGGGCTGGGGAACTGGCGAGAGAACTGAATGCTGATCCACACTGCGCTGTTGGCTGGCTTTGTGGCCTCAAGGACATCATCCCACCTCTGAACCCATCTTCTTATCAATAAATTGGAGGATCTGACTTGACCTGTGGTTTACAAACTTGACCTTTTAGAGCTCTAGGGTATCTGGGATTTACTGTCTTTCCATGTTGTGATTCTGGGTGAGATTTCATCCAAAGAAAGATAGAGGGACACCATGTGGCTTCATTGTCTGCATCCCTCTGGGCAAAGGGTCACTGTGCCACGTTCATTATTGCATCCCCAGGGCCCGGACTAGAGTAGACCCTCAGTAAATACTATATGGAAGGAAAGGAAAGAAGGGAGGGAGGAAAAATAGGTGAGAGGGATGATGAGAGTGTGGGTGGATAGAAGGAGAGATTGGAGGATGGATGGATGGAAGGAAGGATGGGAGAATGGATGTAGAGTGTATGTAGGTAAATCTTCAGTGAGAGTCTGAACAAGGACACCAGAACTGCACAGCATAAAATGAGTTGCTTCAGGCGGCAGAGCTGTCTGATGTTAGAACTCTGTCACCAGAAGCTGGCTGACTACACTGGGGATTCCCACAAGGCCGGGCAGAGGTGGGGGGTGGTGGAAGGTTGGAGGAGGGGATTTGGACCTGGCGGCCCATAAACACATCCCTTCGTGATCCGTGTCTGTTTCCCCATTCCCAGCAACCCCCCCTCTGGAGCTGAGTTCAAGGGTTGAGGGCTGAGGATGGCGGACCCACCGCGAGGCGCTCCCCCTGCTTCAGCCGCTTCTCCTCGGCCTTGACTCCCTCCTGCCTTTTTATCTCCTGCTCCCGCTCAAACCTGCTTGTCAGGTCCCTGGGCGGTTTGACGGCGTACTTCTTAGGTGGTGCCTTTTCCTCCTCCTTGACCATCTGTCATCCAACAAGAGAAAAAGGGTCAGCAGCCCTTAGTGGCCCGCCTGCACAGCTGCTCCCGGAGCCTGCTGGCTTTCTGACCCTGAACGTAGAAAGAGCCTCAGCTCCAGACCTGTGACCATGGGCCAGTCCTCCCACTTCCCTACCCACAGGCTCTTCTGTAAAAGTCACTGAGAATAATGAGAACATTTTCCCCAGAGTTATTCTGACAAGTAAAGACAGGAAAATGTCCGTCTGAGCTGCCCATCCGGGCAGGAGCTCAGGAAATGCGATTTCCCCTCTTCATTTCCCACGGCCTAGACTAGCTCGATCTGGATCTGATCTAGAAAGTGGGACAAATTGCCCGGAGTCAGATTTTCCAGATTTTGTCACTGCAGGATTTCATATGTTGACTTGAAGTGAGAGTTTACTGGGCTAGGAAAGAGAACAAAGCCTTCGTGTGTGTGCGCGCGCGCGTGTGTGTGTGTGTGTGTGTGTGCGCGCGCATGAGTGCGCACGTGTATACAAATGGGTGCTAGGTGGCGAGAAAAATGTCCAGGAAAGGACACCACAGAGGCTGCATAAGGGGGCCTATTATGAGGAAGAAATAGTGAATCTCCATGGTTTAGAGTCAGACAGACTGGGCCTTAGCTCCCAGGTCCCCAGTTACCAGCTACGTGACTTTGGTCACAAAAATTGTTTCATCTCGACACACTCATCTGTAAAAGAGAAGTGATAATTCCTACCACGCAGCGCTATTGAGAGGAGCAACCAAGTCAATGGACATGTGAGTTGTTTATAGACTGGAACGCTCTCAGCATCCATTAGCTATTGATATCATTTTCATAATTAAAATTTGGGCTAAGAGGCCCGTATGTGAGTTCTCAGGCCTTTGGAACCAAAAGCAGTGATGGAGCTTTTTTATTCCATCCTTCTTGGGGAGGTGGCCCTGAGAGAGCAGTCAGGGCTCTCACCTGGTACCTCCCCCTCCCTCTCCGCCAGACTGCAGCCCCGGGGGCCCCAGGTGCTCACACAGGTGTAACACAGGTGCATGTGCATCATGCCGGATGCTCCAGGCCCCTGGATCCTCTGCCCTGAGCTGCAGACACCCGCTGGGGCTTGACCCCGATCACAGAGTCCTGGAATCAATCCAGTTCATGAAAAGCATTTCCTGCCAGTAGTATGGCTATTTTCCAAATGCAAAGAGATGCTTTTATGATTCCCACAGTTAAATTCACTTAAGAGTGTTGTGTTCACAGCAGCCTCGGGTCATTACGGTGCTCTCAGTCAACTAATATAAAAACACAACCACCAGCTGCTGGAGGGCTGGTGAATTCTGTACTGTTAAGAGGTCCTTTTTACCTGGGAGGGGGAAATAAAAAGAAGTAAACGTCTGTCTGTTTGTCTGCATTTTCCTTATATGAAAATGGCTGGATGGATTTTTATCAAATGCATAGGATAAATTTGGAAGAATTTGGCTTAAGGTATCAGCCATACGGCATTCACAAATGCGGGGAACACAGTAGCCGAAACTGAGTTACAACAAGGGGAGAGGAGCAGCCAGTTTGGAGAAATGGGCTGTGAGTATTAAGATGCCAAAGATGGAGAAACCATCAGTGGTTTGAAATATGAACTCCTGAAGGGCTGCCTGGCGATGGAGCTGGGGCAGGGGCGGAAGCAGCAGGGACAGGTGGCTTTAAGGGTGGCGTGTCTCGCGCGATGCTGAGGGCAGCATAAGCCCGGCCGTACCTCCTTGGGCTTCACGGTGAGTGGGCACACCTCCCGAGTCAGGTCCATGTGGCACAGGTCCTGCGAGCCATAGCCGTAGACGCAGTAGGCATCGTAGCCGGCGCCGAGGAGCATGGAGCAGAGCAGCGTGCTGAAGTCAAAGCAGTTGCCCTCCTGGTACTTGAGCACCGTGGTCGAGGAGTACAGGTAGGAGGGCTGGGCACAGCCAGCTGGTCAGCATAGCCACCCGGTTGCCCCCACCCGCCCTCCCTGCTCAGCAAGGGCTGGGCACCGGGGCCAGGGGGCCGGCTGGGCCCCACCAGGGCTCCTCCCCTTTGTCGGGTTAGGGAGCCTGCTAAGAATGGGGTGAAAACCACAGATCCCGTGTCCATAAAGTGCAATCCAGGTTTGCCTAGAATTGCAAGGGGCCATGGACTTCCTGATGGGAAAGACCGTCTGGGATGTAGAAGCTTCTGGTCTGTTGCTCTCTGACTGGTCATTTTATGGTTTTATTCCAGAGTTACCCTCACCTTTTACCTCTATCCTTCTCTTCTCTCTGTTTCTCAGCTCTCCACTGTGTACGTATCCTCATCTCCCTCCCTCCATTCTTAATGAGATTGAGCTGGTCAGAAGCCCAGAGATGTGACCTTGGACCATGGGCAGCAGGCCCTCCCCTCTCTCACCTTCCCCACCTCCCGAAGTCCTGAAAGGAAGACTCTGAAGGCAGAAAGAGGCAAAGCAGCCCAAGAGGTGGGAGCCCGGGGACCAGGCTGGCTGTGTGACCTCAGGCAAGCGGCTCTCTCTGCCCAGACAGACTCATGGGCTGTGTCCTGAGGCTGGCCAAGCCTCCTTCTCCCGACCCGCCTGGCTTCCCATCTCAGGCCTCATGGCAGCCCCAGGTGGTGCTTACCGGCTTGAGGGGGTCGGGCAAGGGCACTGCGGACAGGAAGTCTGAGACAAACTGGGCGCAGGTGTCCCAGTTGTAGAGCTCAGGGTAAGGCATCAGTGTGGGCCGGATGGTCGTGCTCACGAACTTCTGCAAAGGGAGAGACCACAGGTCCTGGGGGGAGCGCTCCACCCGGGAGGAGACCATGGTGCTCCCAGGAGGCCGGGGGCCTTGGGGTAGGGAGGCAACGGCTCTCTGGCCTCAGGCTCCTCCTCGGTGCCTTGGGAGTGGGAGGAAGGGATCCCTCAAGGCCCTTCTCCCCAGATCTAGAATAACCCCATGCTGTCCGGGGTGCAGTGATGTGATCACCACCGCCCCACTCGGTGCCGCCAGACCTGCACCACCTCCCCGATCCCCCAACAGCCCTGTGAGGCAGGTCCCGCTGACCGATGAGGAAGCCGAGGCTCTGCGAGGTGAGCTGACTTGCTCAGGTTCACAGTCAGTAGCAGAGCTGGGTCTGTCTTGACCACCCTGGGGCTGGGGGCCAGGCCTCTGGGGTCGCCCTGTGAATTTGAGGAAGGCCCCACCTAAGGGGCAGCCCCGGTGCAGACCCCACTGACGGCAGCAGGGCAGATGCAGGCCTGGGGTTACCAGATCCAGAGAAGAGGGGACTAGGGATCTGGACGGGAATGGCTGAGTTTCAAATGCTGGCAGCTAATACCAGGGTGAAAAATCACCAGGTGGGCCAGATAAAACAGTCTGTGAGTCCCTGTCAGCCTATGGGCTGCTGCTTTGCAACGCTTGGATTCGTCCCCTGCCATGCCATCTACAGGTGGGGAAACTGAGGCCCAGAGAGACTCAGGGATGTGCCCTGGGTCACAGGGCGGGAAGGAAGGAGGCCAGCGCTTGGGTCCTGGCCCATTTTGTCTTATTTCTCAGCTTTTCCCTGCATAGGGCTGGCCTCGGGGGCCGGAGACCGCACTGCGTGTCTGGCTGCCCCTTAGGCGGGGTGTGCCGGCTCCAAGCCACCACAGGCCCCCAGGGCTGACTCACAGCAGGCCTGCTGGGGCCTGTGGACATTTGAGTTTATGCTGCCCCTGAAATATAAGCTTTGACCCACGAGAGGTCTGTGCCTGGCCCACCTCCCTCCACCCTCTGCTCTCCAGCCCCTGGCCCTGCCCAGTCTTACAGGCACGTTGCACTCGTTCACTGGGTACAAGAAGAGGGGCACGCGGTCCGGGCACAAATGGCTGTACTGGCGGGAGAAGTTGTCTGCCACCTGCAGCAGGTGTTCCTCCTTGGGCGTGTTGCTTTGGTAGGAAAGGGGCAGCTTGGAGGTGTCAATAGCATCCTTGGTAAAAGTCCTGTGTCCGTAAGAGGGGTGGCATCAGTGTGCGTGAGGCTGGGCCTGGCACACAGGGAGCCCTCCATCCACCTTAGCTGCCTTTGCTCTATCCTGTCCTCATTAAATCCTCACCACTACCTAGGAGGGAAGTATCATTCTTATCAGCTGCCCTTTTAAACAGATGAGGGAAATGAGGCACAGAGAGTTTGAGTGACTTGCCCAGGATCACACAGCTAGGGAGGGGCAGAGTGGGGACTTGGACCAGGCAGCCTGAGAGCACAGCCCTCACTCCTAACCACCTCCTTCTAGGTCCTGGTCCTGCCTCCCAGCCCAGGTACCACCATTCTGCCCGGCTCTCCTGCTGCCTGGCCCTGGTCTGACTCTCACTGGGGCTGCTGGGCCAAAGCCCCCACCTTCCCCACCCCCGGCACTCACGAGGGCTTCTCCGGGATGGAGACCTCAATCTCCGACAGCTTCCTCTCCAGGTCTCTGAGCATCTCCTGCGTCCTGGTGGTGTCCTCCTTCCGCACCTCCATCGGCCTCATCATTTTCTTGGCCCTCTCGGCCCTCTCGGCCTGCTCGGCCCGCTCGGCCTCCTCTTCCTCCTCCACTTTCTCCTTCAGGACCTCCATCTGCTGTGTCTCCGACTGTCTAGAGATGAGGTCTCTGTAGGAGGAATAAATGCACTCTGAGTGGCCGACTTCAGACCAGGAAGGAGCCACCAACATCACCTGTGTCCCTGGGCGGAGGTTTTAGGTGGTTTAGATCACGAAGGGAGGAGGCGAGTCCCTCCTAAACTTCCTTTCCATCAAGGAGAAAGTCTCCACGTGGTGCTAGCACACCTGTAACACATTTCTGACATTTGCAAATTGCCCTTTAAATCCGACAGCGCAGGTCACAGACTGAGAGCTATTGTCAGCGCAGGAGCGGATAGCTCAGGCTTACTAACCTTGCTTTGTTTTCTGTATATTTATTCTGCCAGTGACCTTCTCTTTCTGGCAGGTGATGTTAATGCTGTATGGATAACTGTAGTATTATGAAGTTTCCTATTAAATATATTTATGAAGTCCAGTAAGTTTAAATTTAAAGAAAATTATTCATAATAGTAAGGAAGAGAAAAAAAAAAGAGGTAACATCACCAACTTGGAACACAGAGAGGGCAAAAATGGGGCTGCCATTAAGGCACCTGGACAAGGGGCAGGTGGGAGTGACACAGCCTCACTCTCCTGGCCAAGCCCTGTGTCAGCTCTCAGGGTGGGGGACCTCTGTGTGGTGGGACACACTGAAATACCATATGTGCTTGTGTGCCCTAGGGAAGCCCTTTTCAGAGCCCAGCCTCACTATGGTGGACCAAAGATCCAGTCCCCTTGTAATTTCCGAAGTGATAAGAACACCAGACGCGTCTTTTTTCCTATTGCGGCAACTCTGGGTGAGCCCCTGGATGGCTCCTGGATGGGGATATGTCACCAGAAAGACCAAGCCGTGATTAGAAGCTTGGAATTTTCAGCCCCTCCCCCATCCTTCAGAGAGGAGAGAAGAGTGGAAATGGAATTAATAATTGACCAAGCCTACATGAGGAAGCCTCCATAGAATCCCAATAGTAGGGGGTTCAGAGAGTTTCCAGGTTGGGAAGGTGACGTCCTGGGAGGATGACACATCCCAACTCCACAGGGACAGAAGCTCCCGCTCTCAGGACCTTCCCAGACCTCTCCCTGCGTATCACTTCATTTACCTGTCCATTTGTATCCTCTACCATGTCCTTTAATAAACTGGTAAATGTAATTGTTCCCCTGAGCTCTGTGTGCCTCTCTAGCAAACTAACAGAACCCAAGGAGGGAGTCATGGGAACCCCCAAATGGTAGCCAAGCCGGACAGAAGTTGTGGGTAACCTGGGGACCGACTACTTGCCATTGGCATCTGAAATGGGGTGGGAAGAGGCTTGTGGGACTAAGCCCTTAACCTGGGGGATCTGACGCTATCTCCAAGTAGGCAGTATCAGAATTGAGCTCAGTTGTAGGACACCCAGCTAGTGTCGTGGGGAATTGCTTGGTGGGGGAAAAACCTACACATTCGGTGACCAGAAGTGTCAAAAGTGAAGGGTTCTGTGTGAGTAGTAAAGGAGAAACACAGAAGGTGGGAGACTGAACTGAGTTTTTCCATTACAGACCCTATGAGGCAGATATAATTATAATACCCACTTTGCAGAGGAGAAAATCGAGGCCTAGAGAGGTTAAGTGCTCTGCCTAAGGTCACAGAGCAAGTAGCAGACCTGGGGTTTGAACCTGTATATTTCTGGCTCTGAAACCCATGCACTTAAGGGCCTAAAGAGATGGGAAAGTTCTAGAAGGGATGTTTATTGGAGGCAGGGTAAGGAAAGACACATAAGGGGAGAAGGCCAAGGTGTCAGTGTGCAGAGGGGGACAGCCACTAAGATGGGCCCTGAGCCCAAGGTCACAGAACACCATCATCAGAGGTGGAGCTGGGCCAGAACCTGCAATATTTATTCCTTAAACCAGGCTGCCTCATCAGCTACAGCGTAGTTTGGGGAAGGCAGTCCTGCTTTACAGTTTCCCCAACTCTGCCCAGAGGTTTTCCCCATCCACAAGCCCTTCCCTGGATCCCCCTCCCCAGCCGGAACCTCCTCCTCCGCCCCGCCCCTCCCCTCACGCACGCTGAAAATTTCCCCAGAAAGTTTGCGGCTGAAAGCCCCCCAGATAGAAGCAGCCCCCTTACCACCCACACCCACGCCCTCCCCCTGCCAGGCTGCCAGGCAGGGTCCAGCCACCCCAGACCCCTGCTCCCATCTCACCCCTCTGAGGACAGCCTGTACACTCTGTTAGCTCGTCTCCGTGGTAACATCTTTCAAGGCTGACGGCCGGTCCTGGGAGAGGAGGCTTCTGGGAAATGTAGTCTTTTGACACTACTCAGGTCTGGGTCCAGAAGACCCACTGTGGCATGTCCCTCAGCCAGTGGTGGGCTGGAGCCAGCTTGTGCCAGCTTGCAAGAGCTGATTTTTTAAACTTCAGGAATGTTTGTGAGCCCATTGACAAACACAACCATTATTAAAATTTAAATTATAAAAACGTATAAGTTAATAGATTATATTAAAAACAAAGGTAAATACTCAAAACTCATCACTTCCTAATTATTTTACTGCATTTCATTATTATCTAAGCTCTTGAGGTCATTTATGCCTATTGTATCTTTACAACGAAAATATTATGTAAGTGTGAGCTACTCTGAATCTTTTTCCTTCAGTGATGTCATATTGATAGCTTAAAATTGGCCATGAGATTATTTACACCACAGAAATTGGCAAATGCTACAGACTAGGGCTTTTTCTCTCATCAGGTAGTTGTTAAACATTTACCAGGACACCACGGCTTCTGCTCCATGCATGGTCAATGTGGCCTTCTTCAAAACATATGGAAACCAGTGTGGGTCCTGGCATGGCTGCCTGTCATAGTGGACAGAGCCAGGCTCCCTGAGTCTTGGTTCTAGTCCAGGCTGGACTGCTGGTTTAGTATATAACTCATGGGACAGAGAAAACTTATCCATTAGGTTAGTGGCCCATGAAAATGCTTAATTTTATTTTAAATTCCGAAGAAAAAATGAATAGACTGATAATGAATATATAATTATGAATCCACCCAGGATTATAATTGTCTTTGTACCAATGCAGTCACAAAATATAATTTTTTCTGTTCTGTTTTTAAAGGAAAGGGCCCACAAAACTTGTAATGCTGCCTTGTAGTGGGCAGCGGAGTCCAGAGAAATACTGCAGGTGTCCTGACAAGGTTATATAGTTGCTGTTATTGATGAAAATGTAGGAATCACCTCATTCTCAATAATAAAGAATAATTTTTTCTTCTGGCTGGAACATTATGTAGTCATGAAAAATAAAGTGTGAAGGATAAATTAGACCAAGGGAAATCCCCAGAGAAGGCATGTGGACATCAGTCCTGGATTTCGCCCTGGGATTACCTCTGTGGGGAATTCACCTGGGATGAGGCCAGGAAGGGAGGAGGAAAAGGCAAATGTGATATGTTAGGCTGGTGGAATGGAGCACAGGCCTCATTGCCCCTTCTTTCCCATGCAACACCTAATTTCCTTTGTAAAATGATTTATTCCCCTTTACCCACTCCCATTCCCTGCCCACATAGACATCATTCTGATGCGCTCCCCCCCGCAAATGAGCATTCTTTGGCATACTCCTGGTGTTTTTCATTTGTGTTAATGATATTGTATTAATATCTCTATTTCTTACATTTTCACTAAGAACTGTGTGTTTAAGATCCACCCCAGTTGCTGTGTGTCCATGGACACACAATAATTACCTCTCTACTCTCCCAGCAGTGGACACCCTGCTTTGCCATCAACTTCCATTATCCACAGGTAATGCAACACATGTCATCAGTGGAGTCCTTTCTAGACCAGTAAATGTTTCTCTGGGGTAAATAACCAGGAGCGGGATAGTTGGCTCAGCAGCGGCACCTCACTTTTCTCCAGGCAGCGAAACCTACACGCTCCCCACCTCCCACAATGCACGGGGGAGCCTGGTACCCTTGACCCCACCAGCAGCTGATATTCTCTCCCTTCCTTATGTTTGCCAGTTTCATAGAGGTACAATGAGATCTCGCTGTAATTTAACATGCCTCTCTCTGATTACTAGTGATTTTAAATGTGTCTTCATGTGCTAATGTGTTAGTTTTAGGCGTTTCCTCCTCTGAAATTGTCTTTTAAAACCTCAGACCATTTTTCTTTATTGGGGAAGTATCTTGTTTGGATTGCAGGACTTCCAGATGTTAATCCCTGGTTTCAGATGCTGCAAATACCTCCCCCCATTCTGTCACATGTCTTCTAACATCTCCCATGGTGACCTTCATTAAACAGAAAACCTTAATTTTGATGTAATTAAATTTATCAGGTTTTGGTTTGATGTTTTGTGCTTATGAATTTTTGTTTGAGAAATCCTTCCTTGCACTTAAGTCACAAAAATATTTTCCTATGTTAACTTTATAATTTTGCCATCCCATTTAGACCTTTACTCTGCCTGGAACCCATCTCTGTAGGAGGGGTTAAGTAAGGATTTTGTTTTATTTTTCCCCATACAATGAGCTAATTTTCCAATACCACCATCAGACCATTCGTCCCTTCTTTGTGATGTCACTCTTGTCGTGTATTAAATCCCCCAGGTGCATACGAGTCTGCCACTGAGCCCTCTGTTCTGTTCCACTGGTCTTCATGCCTATCCCTGCACAGACTCCATGGTGAATTTATCACTATGGCCTTGTAAAATCTTTATATCTGCAGGTCAGTTCTTCTTTCTATGTCCTCTTTCATTAAGGATGACTTAGCTATTTGAGGACTATATGCCTTAATATAAATTTTAGAATAAGTTTTAGAAAGTCTAAAAATATCATTTAGAATGTTTACTGGAATCACATTGTATTCATAGATCAAATTGTGAAGAACTCTTATCTTTTGATATTGTTACCTCTCTGAAAGCACAGAGCAAATAGGTCTTATTTCCTGTCTATTTGTTAGATTGTAATGGAAAAAATACTAGGAATGAAGAAATTGAGGCAGAACAGAGAGAACCAGGCAGGGAACCACGGTGAGGGGACACTCTTCCTGCAGCACACAGATGACCACTGCAACCCAGAGCCTGATAAAGTGTCAGCCAAGGCCAAGCTCTGGCTTAGTCACATTCACGCTGGGCCAGGTGGGCAGCCGTCTTAGCCAGTATCTCATTTAATCATCAGCCCTGTCGGGCAGCTACTGCCATCCCTGCTTTGCAGATTCAGTAAGTGGGGAATTGGTCCAAGGCAAAGAATCTGGACCAGGCAGGCTGACCTCAGAGTCCATGCTCATAACCATGGTGCTATCCACCTCCCAGGCTGCTCTTGTGATGATTCAGTGGCAGGGAACCCTGTCTATCCACGCTGGACCTTGGGATGTATTTTTGCCACAGCCCTCCCTGGCCTGAGCACGCGCTCCACTTGGCACTTGGAGCCACTTTTGCAGTGACTTCAGGCAATGAGGGACCCCAGCCCCTCTGCCCCTGCCTGGCCCTGGGGTGGAGAGCCAGGCAGAGAAAAGGACATCCGTACTATTAGCTACGCTCCCCGTCTGCCCTCCGCATCTGCACCTGGAAACGCACCCCATGCGGCGCTTGTTGTTCTGTTGGTCGCACATCCCACTGAGTACGTCTTAATGAGAAAGCAAGGAAGAAGAAAGAAAAAGCCACCACCCAGGATTTCCCTTGAGACTCGGGGGTCAGGAATGAGGTGATAATTCTTAAACCCATGGAGACCCCAGCTCTACTGTTGGCCCAGCTTGCAGGGTGGTCTTGGGTGGGTCCCTGGGCCTCTCTCGGCCTCCATTTCATCCTCCCCACCCAGGGCTGGTCCACTTGGCAGAGCTGTACAAGGAATCCGGAAGGGAGCTTTAAACTTCATACCCTCCCAGTTTACAAACAGGTTGCAGAAGCTCACAATCTGCTTTACACCCAGGTTTTCTTTAAGCCAAGGGGGGTTCTCAGGGAGCAAACTAACTCCTGCTGACTTAGTGCTGGGCACTTTACTTTTGTCACCTCACTTAATGCTCTCAGGACAAGGCAAGGACTCAATGAGCCCCATCTTACATAGGGTGAAACTGAGGTTCAGAGAGGTGCGGTGACAGGCCCAGGGTCACACAGGCCCTAAGCAGCAGAGCTAGGATTTGAACCCAGGCCTGTCAGACACTGGATCAGTGTTCTTTCTGAGGACAGGTTAGTAACCCTGAGACTTTGGGGTAAGGTTGCTGAGACCTTCAGTGTGAGAAACGGCTGTTTGTGAAGATAAGCCCGAAACCCACCAAGTCTGCCCACAAAAACTGATAATGTTGCTCAACTGTCGCAATGTCCACACTCTACGATTTCCCTTCCAGGAACACAGTGACTTGCATAAACCAAGGGTCCCGGGCCTCCTTTCTTTCATCTGTTTGCTGGGTGGGAGGAGGGAGAAGGGGAATCCAGTCCAGGGCATCTGGGGGGAAGAGGCAGGCTTCTCACCTGTAGAAGGTGCTGGACCGTCTGCAAAGCACACTGGGAAGGGTGGGGTTTGGGGAGGGAGGGTGAGCTGTCCCAGTAGTAAGTTAGGGCTGAAGTGCGCAGTGGCTGTAAGGGGACGGGGACGGATACCAGTGCCCTGCCCTCCTGGTTGGGCCAGGCCAGGGGGCCAGTGTGTCTCTGCATCTGTCCGTCTCTCTCCTTTTGTTTTCTTTCTTTGTGGCAGTTCATCTGTTAATTCTCTCTCTCTCTCTCTCTCTCTCCATCTCTCTATCTCTGTATCCCTACTTCTGTCTCTACTGTCACTGCCTCTTTTTTGCTTCCTACTGAGGAAACCAGTGGTTTCGAAATCAAGCCCAGCCACTGGAAGTGACAAACCCAGCTGGGTCTGGCCTGAGGCACTCCCCTGGCTCAGGGCCCTGTCAGGCTGGTGCCAAACTCACACCTCCATCGAGGGCCAACTAATATTTATTCAGGGCCTGCCGAACGTGCCAGGCTGGGGCTGGGCTGAACCGGTGAGCGAGCAAAGCTGTCAAAGTGCCCGCCTGCTCTATAGGAGCTCAGACTTCAGAAGAAATGCCCACCCTGTCTCTGCTCAGCCCACACCCCCTGCCCCCGGCCCTGGCTCCTCAGGCCTCAGAGGTGCAGCGCCCCGCCCCGCCCTCCCGTCCCCTCCCGCCCCCTCAACCCGAGACAGGGGCAGGCCAGAGTGGGGAACGGGGGCTTGCTTGACGTATCCCACCTACTGAGTAAGTGGCATTCTTTGATATTCGGTGTCCCCAACACTTGGAGGGCTGGCAGCCCCCTGAACGGTAGGGGGTCTTCCATGAGGATGGGCCCTGGTGAGTGGCTGAGACCAGGGGCAGCCTGGGTGCGAGGACCAAACCCCACTCCCCCCCCCCACCAGGCAACAAACCTCCAGTCTACAACTGCCCCAGTGCCTGAGGGGATGGTGGCCCTGAGGGCCCCCCAGGTGCCCGGCCAGAGGGTGGAGTTGTGGGAGGGCAGTGACAAGGGGAAGGAAGGGAGGGGAGCAGCTGGGGGCTCCTTCAAGAGGCCAATGACAGACTTCCTTATTTGGGCTCAGGCCCTTCCTGAGACCAGAAGGCCGCTTTGCTCTGAAGGCAGGGGGTGGGCGTGCCGGCAGGGTTTTAGGATTACAGGGATTTGAGACTCCTGCCATCCTGGATCTGTGAACTCTCAGACCCATAGGTGTATCTGGATAAGACCTTTGAGGCCACATGGTCCAACCTGGTTCCCATCCCCTTGCTCCCCAGTCCTATTGTACAGAGAAGGGCGCTGAGGCCCAGAAGGAAGCAGGGAGCACCTCTTCCCTCCCACCAAGGTCACTCAGCAAATCAGAGCTGAGTCCAGAGTGCAGGCCAGCCCCAGCCTGGCCACATGGCAGCCCGCTATTCATGAGACACGGTGAGGGTCTGGTCAGCCCGGGCAGTGCCAGAAGACGAGGTCACGGTGCTCTGTCTTGGGAAGTAGAGAACAACAAACCAGCAGAAGATGAAGACACCTGTCAGGGAGGAGAGGGCCTCAGTGAGCCTGGGGTGGGGCCTGGGCTGGCGGCCACTCAGAGGAGGAATCGCTCCACTGTAAAAGTTCAAGAATGTATAGAAAAATCAGACAAAAAATGAAACCTACTCCTGAAAAAGAACCAAACAGATAACTTGAGAATGAAATCCAGAGTCCTCGAAATAAAATCTATACACACAGCTATCTCATAAAAGAAAGACCGAAATGAAGGAATTTTCAGACATGCAAGACAACTACCACTGCCCCTCTTATAGAGGATTATTGCAGGATGTGCTTCAGCAAGAAGAAAAGGGAAGACGTGAGGTATGAAAATTGTAGTAAGTACAGAAATTGATAGAAAAGTAAAAATCTTTGTGTTTCTTTAAAAAAAAAATGTAGAACTAAAACCCTACACAACAATAAAAAATATTGAGAAGAGTTCAAGGGCAGTTAAAGTGGGCTGAGGGCTCTGTTTGGGAAGAAGAGAGAAATACTGAGTTACACTCAGTTGAAATAACTCAGTGCGGTGAAGTGTTCAGACTTAACTATGATGGGTAACCTCAGAAAGGATAATGACATAATCCACAGTTTCAAGGTGCATCCCTCTCCAAGCCGTAACCCCTGGGAATTTTCAGAGGTGGACTCATAATTCTTCATCTGGGGACAGTCTCTGGTGGCCTAATAATAACGACTTCTGTTGTTGTTAACATAGTTCCCATATATTGAAGGTCTCCTGTATTACACACACACATTATCTCAGTTATTCATCATGAAATCTGGCGAGAAAAGTACTGGAATTATCCCAGCTGTACAGGTGACTGGATCAGAGGAGCTGAGTGACTTGCTGGGGTGGTGAGTGGAGGTGGGATTTGAACCCCGGTCTGCTTGTCCCCAAGTGCTGCCAACCATGGTGCCATGTAGTCTTGTGAGGCACTGGGAGCCAGCCCTGTTCTTGTGGGCTTGCACCTGCTGGATCTAGGACCCCTCGGTTCCTAGTAACTCCTTGTCATTCCTCTCTTCACAGTCAGGCTGTGATGCTTCTTTAAGTTGCGTGTATGAAACAGGGGTATGAGGAACAAAGAGGACAGGTGGGGGCGGGGAAACCGTGTCCCACACGCACCCTGGGCGCCTGCCCCTTTGCTGGGTATCAGAGAAAGAACCCCGCGGGAGCAGGGAGCAGACGTAGCAAGCACTTCCTCCACTAACCATTTGCTTCCTGCCTTCACAGCCCCTTAGAGATTCTGTTTGTGTCACGTGGCCTTCACATCACATGATCCCGCCCTCCTGGTCACAGATGATTGGACCAGACATGGACACCTGACCCAAGATGGCCCCGTCAGATCCTTGACTCTCCTAAGAACATGGAAGAGACTGAAGCAGACCATGGTCACTAGACTTGGAAGGTCACATAGGGATGAGGGGGCCATATTGGGCAGCCAGTTGGGGGCCATGGGTAGGAATGGGCCAGTGGAGAGAAGAATGAAGAAGCTTCCACAGAGGGAAGGTGAGAGACTACGTGTGACTCCAGAGAAAAAGATGGGGAAGTATCTGCTTTGGTTTGGGTGGCTTTTCCTGACCCTGCTACCAGCTCCCATGAGGTCAGCCAGGCTTCCTGTCCTGGGGTCCTTGGGGGAGCCTTGGATATTTAAAATCAGTGCCCTGGACTTGAGCGAGCCTGAGTAGCATCCTGTTTCTTGCCATCTACCCCCTCCCCCCAAAGCCCCCCAACACCCCCTGGTGCAGGCGAGGCAGCTCGTCACCTCCCTGGCCCAGGAGCCTCACCTTGCAGAGACGTGAACAGTGCAAAGACGTAGGTGGTGGACAGGCCTAGGGGTGTGAGGATGGCCAGCCCCCAGCTCATGCCCACCAGGCTCGAGAGGCCCAGCAGGGTGAGGACCCCCTTCCAGTGCTGCCGCTTCTCCTTGCCCGCTGTGGCACTCGACAGAGTGAAGATCTTCAAGGCCACCAGGCCCAGGACCACGGCGCTGAAGAGGAAGGTGATGAGGAAATAGCCGTGGACAGTGACGTAGAGCGCAGAGGTGGCAGTTTTCTCACAGAACCAGCACCTGGAGGAGGCGGATGGCCGTTAGGACCAGAGGAAGTCTCCTGAGAGCAAGCCCTGGGCTGTCTCCCTGCCAGATCTTCTCTGACCAAAAAGATGCCTTCTCCCATCTCCACCCATCCATTCCCCACTCTCCCGGGGGAGGGGCTGTCACAAGGCTCCAGGCTGCTGTCTCTTTAGACCAGTGAGTGTAAAAGGCCAGTTCTGTCCCAAAGACATGTTTCGTTCACCCCACATTATGTTGTGAGAAAAAAAAAATTGAATTAATGACCACCTTTTAAAAGTGAAATGTTTGGCATAAACATCCAAATTTTTTTTTTTTTTTTTTTTTGGCCACGCCACACAGCGTGTGGAATCTTAATTCCCTGAACAGGGATTGAACCCAGGCCCTGGCAGTGAAAGCACCAAGTCCTAACCACTGGACCGCCAGGGAATTCCTGAAATATCCAGATTTCTGCTTCTCTTATAAAACCATACAGCTGGCAGCTCTGTGGATGCCCTCCGGAGGGACAGTAGTCAGCTGCCCATTAGACTGGCACGTGATTGCCAGTCTGTCGCTGTGCCCACCCAGGCCGCTGCGTGTACTTATGTTCCCTGCCTGGCCCCTGGGACTCTGCATTTGAGGCCCTGGGGACAGGACCAAGGCCCCACCAGCTCTTCTTAGCACAGAACCATGGGCCTCAGGCAGGTACCCTGGGAGAGGCTCAGCTCAGCTCCCCTGTTCCCTGCACTGCAGGAGTGAAAGCCCAAAAGAGCCTGTGGATCAGTCCCCCATTGTACAGATGAGGAGACCGAGGCTCTGGAAGGGGACAGGCTTGCCCAAGGTCACACAGCTACTCAGAGACAGAGTCTGGGTGGAATCAG
Organism: Grampus griseus; assembly: GCF_964374135.1. NCBI lineage: Eukaryota > Metazoa > Chordata > Mammalia > Artiodactyla > Delphinidae > Grampus > Grampus griseus. The sequence goes on along the minus strand of NC_139013.1, from coordinate 31,551,844 downwards.
GGCTGCTGCAAATATTGGGCAGGTTGTGCCCTGCACAAGGGCACCTGGCTGGGGGGCAGGTGGGGGCTGAGATCCAACTCACCCTCCACTCACCAGGCTGAGCACCTGGCATGGCAGGTCAGAGGGATGGGGGGGTACCTTTTAAAATTTGCCCAAAGGTGCTATATAGGCTGTGGTGACCCAGGCTAGAGCAAGGCATCCTGCCTCCTGGTCCGGTTCTCTCTCCTTCTCACCCCCTCTCTCATTGTACTTGCTCTCTCTGGGCCTCAGTTTACCCCTGCAGGCCGTGCGCTAGCTGGATCTGAGGATCCTTTGCTTTGACTTACTCGTCTCTCTTCCCAGGATTCCCTCCTCTCCCCACCTCCACCTCCTTCTGGCCCCCAGGACCCTGAGGCCACCGCAGCTTCCACAGCCAGCACTCACAGCTCCAGCGTGGTGGTGTTCTTCTCGTCACGGATGGCGTAGGGGCCATAGCTGTTGGCGCTCCCAGTGCCGATGACTATTAGGGCAGGCAGGCCTGGGGGCAAGGGGAGGAGGAGGTATGGCATTGCTGGGGCTCCCTTGGCACGTCCTCCTCCAAATCCCCCTCCAGCTGTCCATCCCTCGAGCTCTGAGCCAATCAGAGAGGGAGCTGCCCCTCCCTCGCCCCAGGCTGGTCCCCTTGCTGCGTCTTCCAGAGTCAGCCATCCCCTCTGCCTGGCCAAGCGGCACCTACCCCAGCCCACGAGGCTCAGCTTCAGGAAGTAGTGCCCGAAGTAGGTGTTAAAGACCTTGATGACGAGCAGGTAGAGGTGGAAGGCTTCCAGGCCCATCCAGGTGAAGGCACAGAGCAGGAAATAGTGGAAGACGGCCCCCCGGGCCCAACAGGCAGCATCGGACCCCTTCAGGCCGTACCCCACATTGATGAAGAAGGCCAGATTCAGGAGAAATAAGCTGACGCTCAAGGCCACGTGGATCTTGGGGACATCTTCGGAGTTCAACTTCTGCCGGGAAAACCTGGGGCGAGAAGGGCCAGTGAGAGGCTGCAAGGGGGCACCCAGGCCTCTCCGTCCGATCACCTCTGTTCCATCCCTGCCAGCAACCAGCGTGTGAGAACATTCCAGTTCAAGTCCACGAGCCCTCTCACGACCCGTAGGGCCCTGTGGATTCTGGATCCTGTTGGCTTCATCCCTTGACTCCACGCTTGAGCCAAACTACCTAATTGGCAATTCCCTAAATGCATTCTGCTTCTCTACGCCTCCCGGACTTGCCCACACTCTTCCCTCTGCTCTCAATGCCGTTCCCTGCTTCACCTTCAAAATCCCCCTTGGGTGTTTCTTTCTGGGAAGGCTGTCTCTGAACGTCACTTATCCCAGGCTTATTTGGAAGTTTCCCAGGAGTGAGCGCAGCGTAACTCTCCACCCACCCCTTATTTCCATCTCTCCCCAGGCTTTGACCTGGGGCCTAACACAATAAGCAGGAGGAAGCCCTGCATTGGTTGAGTGAGTGGGCAGACAGGGCATGGATGTATGAAGCCTAGAACTTAGTAGGGAGGGGGAGGCTCAGAGAGGAACAGGGACTCAGAGTCACAGCACAGGGCAGGGGCTCCAGACTCCCAGTCCAGGGCTTCTTCCCAGGGCTCACTTCCCCCTCTGTGGAGTTCCCACTGCGAATTCCTAGCAAATCAGCTCCCAAAGGACTCTCACTGGAGGGGTGGGAGCTCAGGGCTGCCTGGAGTGGGCGTGAGGGATAATGTCCACCTCACCTGAGATGCCAGGCCCCGCCCCTGGGAGAGGCTGACGGCTCCTCCTGGTGCTCCGAGCCCGTCTCACAGGGTCCAGCAGTGCAGCCAGCTGGCAAGTCATGCTCAGCTTGTATTCGGCCAGGGCTCGGGGGATGCGGGCAGGGCCGGCACCACTTACACTCACAGTTCGGTCCGAGATGGAGTGGGCGGGGCTGGTGGGGGCCTCAGCCCAGGGCCAGACAGTGCCAGCATGTGCAGGAAGGCAGTGGGAGGACCCCAGACCGGGAGTCAGGAGACCAAGGGCTGCTCCAGGCCCGTCGTGGGTCGGGAGGCCAGCCGTGGGGCTGCTCCCACAGGCTTCTTGAGGCTGGCAGTTCCTGTGGCTCCCTCCGCCATGGCCGGGGCCTGGGCACAGGCTGCAGTAGCCTCTGATGTTTCTGCTCCTCCTTCTTCCAGAAACAGCCCCAGGTTTCCCTTGGGAGCACCCTTCCCCACTCTCAGCCATGCACTCTCAAACCCAAGAGCAGGCACTAGGGTGGCCTGACCAATCAGTGTAATTCATCCTTTCACCACAGTGGCGTGTTCAGTCATGGGCACATGGCCTAAGTTAGACCAGTATAACTCAACTCTGGTATACATGGGATAAAACTGCATAGACATATATACACACACACACACAGGACATGCACAGGGTCAGCTTCCTTGGTGTATGACCTCTGCAGGCCCCTGCACTCAGAAGGGCCCTATGCTCGTTTTAATGCTCTGCTGTCACCATCTTGAAATTCTTAATAATTTTTGAGCAACGGGCTACATATTTTCATTTTGGACTGGGCCCTACAAATGATATAGCCAGTCCTGTGTGCATGTGTGGACATGCGCACACACACACAATTGAGTGCATGTGGAAAATGGTGAAAACTGAATGAGCTCTGTAGTCTTGTTAGCAGTGCTGTACCAATGTCAATCTCCTGGTTTTATATTGTACTACAGTTATAGAAAATGTCATCACTGAGGAAAGCTGGATGAAGGAACCATGGGACTCTAGGTACTATTTTTGCAAGCTCCTGTTAGCCTATAATTATTTCAAAATAAAAATTTTTTAATTTATTTATTTATGTATTTTTACTTTTGGCTGCACTGGGTCTTTGTTGCTGCGCGTGGGCTTTCTCTAGTTGCAGCGAGCAGGGGCTACTCTTCGTTGTGGTGCGCAGGCTTCTCATTGAGGTGGCTTCTCTTGTTACGGAGCATGGGCTCTAGGTGCGCGGGCTACAGTAGTTGTGGCATGAGGGCTCAGTAGTTGTGGCTCTTGGGCTCTGGAGTGCAGGCTCAGTAGTTGTGGCGCACGGGCTTAGTTGCTCCGCGGCATGTGGGATCCTCCCGGACCAGGGCTCGAACCCGTGTCCCCTGCGTTGGCAGGCGGATTCCTAACCACTGTGCCATCAGAGAAGTCCAATAAAGTTTTTTTAGAAACGTCAATTCTGGGCCTTAGTTTAGAATATTAGCTGTCCAGGCAGCTAAGAAGCTATGATGCAAGCCTGGGGCTCCCCAAGGCCCCTGAGTATGGAGAAGTTGCCTGACATGACTGACAAAGGAGAAAGCAAAGTTTTGAGAATCAGAGGGACACCAAGTCCTGGGGACATCTTTTGAGCCCCTGGATCCAACATCACCTGAAGTGAGCTCACCTTGGGCTTTTCAGTTCTGTGAACCACACATTACCTATTATGTTTAAGCCAATCTGAGTTGAGCTTCTGCCACTTGTAACTGAAATAGCCAGACACATTTCAACCTCCAATCCCATTTTATAGGTGAGGAAACGGAGGTTTGGAGAAAATGTCAGTATAGTGCTGCATGACTAACACTACCCTGCTGGTTTCTACCCTGCCCTGCTGCCGCCCTTGAGGGCAGGAGGGAGATGTGGGGTGGGGATGGGGTGACCCACCTCAGGAAAGCGTAGAGGACAACAGTGAAGGCCAGGAAGATCATGGAGGTTCCGCAGCCAGCCTGGGAAATGCGTGTGAGGGTCTTTACGGTGACTTGGTCCAAGATCGGCCTCTGTGGACGATCCCCCAAATAAGAATCCTATCAGTTGGAGACCAGGCCAGGCAGCCTCCTCCCTGGGCCGGGAGCCTTGGCACTTCCAGAATTGCTAGGATGGCGGGGGGCGGGGTGGCGCGCCATTACCAGCAGCAAGGCGAAGAAGGTCAGGTGGTCACAGCGGCAGATGGTCCTATTGACTCCGACGTCTGTGGAGCAGCCCTTGGAAGCCCAGTCTCCTGACGACCCTGGGGAGGAGAGGGAGCCTAGGGGAGGGGCCGGGAATATAGGGAAGCAGAGGGGAGGGGAAGGCAGGGAAAGAGAGGAAAGAAAGAGGGGAGGGGCCCTGCGGTTGGAGTCCTGTCCCCTAAGGAGCCCTTACCCTCTGCCCATCTTACCCAGGGAAGATCCTCCAGGCCCTACCTTTAGTCACGTCCCAGAATACACAGCTGAGGGTCATGTTCTGAAACCAGAGATTGGGAGTCGGGGCGAGGCAGGGGAAGTTGGGAGAGGGGAGAGGAGGGTAGGACGGGGAGGGGGAGAAGACAGTGTGCTCTGGGTCTCAGCACAGGCACGCATTAGGTAGAAGCAAGTCTCAGCCTGTGGTCACACAGGAACGCGAAGCGTTTGATGTATCCTGGGTCAGCGCGTCGGGGGTGTGAAGAGGTGCGGGGCTGTGGCTGGCAGGGGCGCATGTCTGCAGGCACGTGCCTTTAGGGGAGCGTGTGTGTGGGCAACGTGCGCGTGCACGTGTGTTTGCCAGGTCCCCTGGGCATCTCTGTGAGCACAGGAGCGGAGGGTGTCGGGGAGGCATGTGGAGACATGCGTGCACAGGGTGGGCGTGTGTCCCTGGGCACAATTGTGTGTCTGGATTTGAATCCAGACCTATGTAAACCCAGGTGGATGTGGGAGCGTGGGGTGTGCAGAGTCCGTGTGTGTCTGCCCCTATGCCCAGGGGTGCCCACCCACATGTCTGCCCCTCAGGAGCTGCCAGGCCAGGGTGGGGGACTCACAGGAGGCTGGTGCTGGTGGGAGAAGGTGATCTCCAAAGGCTCAGCCAGGCCGGTGACGTTTATATGACCCAAACTCAAGCCCACCACGCGATTGTTCAACACGCTGCTGCCATCCTCTAGGCTGAGCCGAGGGCCCTGTGGAGGGACACGGGTGAGGCCAGACTGCACGAGCGGCTGCCCCAACCCAGCCCTTCTCAGGGCTCCTGGGAGCCTCTAGGGCTTGTGGCCCTTGCCTGGAGGGCAAAGTCTGGGGCCGGGGGAACAGGGGGCAGGGAGTCATGGGCGACCTTCTTCCTGCTGCTCTCTGTAGTCTGCTCCAGCTGGGCCAGGGCGGGCCCTACCCTCCAGGCCAAACGGCTGCAAAGCCGTGTACCTGATGGCTCTCCATTGCTGGTCTCCAGGCCTCCTCCGCCCTCTTAACTGGAGTGCAGGCTTAGAAGGAAGATCAGCCGGGAAACGGAGGGCAGTGGTGCCTACAGGTGGGGCGCACCTGCCCACATCAGCACTCAGGGATACACATGTCCCCATGGGAGTGGAGACACACCTCTGGGGACACGCCTGGTACAAATTTGCAAGGGCCTGGGTACACTTGCTCATGTGAACATGGTCACACCAGCACACGTGATTACGTGCGCACCAGGAATAAGGAAGGAGATACATGTTTGTGCATGCACGAGGCCACACAGGGGTCATGAACACACTTGGGATACACACACAGGAGTCCAAGGGCACAGGTGTGGGCAGTCCAAACAGCGGAGCGTGAATAACCGGCATGAGCCCGCAGTCCACAGACCCTAGAGACAGGGGTCTGGGATGGCCTCGGCTGCTTTAGGCACCCTCCAGAGGCTCCTCACCTCCTCCATCCCCATCGGGCCCCTCAGCAAAGACTCCAGAGAGGGCAAGCATGTCCTGCTTAACCAAGCATGGAACCTCAGCCACCCTGAGCCTCTCCTCACCTTGAAGACATTCCCTGAACCAATATCCAGGATGGTTATGGCCAACCGAACCATTGGCCTGCTGCCCTGCAAGGATCCAAAAAGGCTCCTGGGCAGCCGGACTCTGTCAGTGTGCCGGTGCTCGTCCTCTGTCACCTGCTTCGGAATCTGCAACCACAGACCCAGCCGCTCTGTCTTTCCCTGAGGAGCCCAGCCCCCAACACAGGTCCTGCCCACCCCTCCCCCAGGTGGAAGGAGAAACAGGCATGCTGGGTGGTGGGGCAGCACTGAGGACCGAGGACAACTCTGAGAGGCAGGACACCTGGGGGCACGGTCCTAGCCCTGCTCTGTCCAGGCTGTGAGCTCCTGGCCAAATCACAGCCCTTGTGGAGCCTCGGTTTTCCCAATATGGAGAATGGAGCCAGTAAGATGCCCGCGCGGCCACCCATCAGGTTGAAAGTGGGCTGTGAAGGGGCGACACCTGGACAGGTCAGTTTGCAAGTGTTAGAGAGGGTCAGTTGTGGTGCTTTTGGCCAGAGTCCTGACCCCCGTTGTGCTGACATACGGCTATGGGGACAGTGTCTATTTTCCAACTCAGGGATAAATGGAAAGCGTAAGGCCATCAGGAAGGGAGACAGCAAGGGCCGAGAGGGAGGACACAAGAATTCACACTGAATGTGATACCCACCCTCACCCAACAACAACACATTTTGTAAAAGCTAAGAATGGTCAAAATATTAAACTAAATTTTACTGATAGTTGCGAAGCGTGTTTTGTTCATTCTCTGACCTCATTGCTCCCCCTGGGACTGTAGCCTGGTCCCACCTGGTCCTGCCTCAAAAGCATCCCATGGGCATTGGAACAGGGGGCGCTAAGTGTTGTAGCCGAGAGCCTCAACTTTCTGCTTCCCAATCCAGAACCTTGTCAAAAGGACATGTGATTGATTTCACAGGCCGGTGCCTACCCCACGCAGAGGGCTCAGCTGCTGGGGTGACGTGATAAAGGGTTGAGAAAGGTCCCGTCCATCTTCCATCTCCCCTTCTCCAGGCAGACCTAAAATCCCTCCACGATAGACCACTTCCCTGCTGCCCAAACTTCCACCCTCAGCTTTATGCCTTAAGTGAGGCTGTGCCCTTGCTGCACCAAGCATTCCCGGTGAGTTATTTCATTTGCTCCCTCTGACAACCTTGAAAGTGGGCAATACCATCCCCATTTTACAGATGGGGAAACCAAGGCTCAGAAAAGTTAGGTAATTTGCCCAATATCACAATAGCTGGTAAGGGGCGGAACTGGGATTTGAATCCAGACCTATGTAAACCCAGAGTCTGCCCGTTAACCCTTTGCAGCACCTCTACAAGTGCCTTTACCTGGTTTCTAATGTGTCCCCTGGTGGAAGAGTTCAAGGGAACCTCAGACTTTGGAGGAGCCTTCGAGCTCATTTTACAGATGAGGACTCAGGGGCCCAGAGAGGGGAGGGGATTTCCTGGAGGACACCTAATCAGGTGGTGGGAAGTCCAGGGCTAGAATCCTGACTCTCGATTCGGTGATCTTCTGAAGGTCTCATCCTAGCACCCTGGGTAATATATTACCAGGATCCACTCAACCAATTAACTCACAGCACCCATTAGCCAGGTGGCAGAGAACTACTAAACGGGACATGGGATGGATAACTGTTGATGGGCACCAAGCACAGACCATGACTCTCAGAAAAATATGCCTGAGGAAAGTAGGACCAGGACCAGCCAGTGGGGATGGGGGGAAGCCTTCACCTGAGAGGGGGTCAGAGAGAAGTGCAGGTCTTCTGAGATGTTGGTGTTGATGTTCTTGACAAGAGCCTTCAAAAAATCCATATTCACCGTCTCTGTCAGACTCTTCTCCACCAGATGGATCTCATAGTTCAGCCAGTATCTGCAAGAGAAGACAGGGTCTTGCAGGCTGAGTTACCCACTCACTCAGTCCATTCACCTGGATGACGGGAGGAGAGATACCATGCGCAGCAATCATCAGGCTCCTGGTGTAGGAGAGGTGACCCCGAATATCAAAGGGAAGACCCGGGATGCTGCAGGAGGAGAGGGGTGGCACGGGAGTGATTCATGCTGGTTCTGAGGGATTCCGGAGCCAGTGGCCCCTCTGAGTATTTTATGTATTTCTCTTTTTTTGTAACAAAATACATTACAATGTACTTTGTATTTTATGTATACATGTATACATAAAATACAAAATAAAATAAAATACAAAATGTATTTTAATCATTTTAAAGTGTGCAATTCAGTGGCATTAAATACATTCACAATGTGTGAAACCATCTTTGCTATCTAGTTCCAGAACATGTCCATCACCTCAAAAGGAAACCCTGAACCCATTAAGCAGTTACTCTTCCCCCAGCCTCTGGCAACCACTAATCTATGAATTTGCTTATACTGGACATTTCATATAAATGGAATTATATGATATCTGGTCTTTTGTGTCTGGCTTCTTTCACTTAGCATGTTTTCAAGGTTTATCTATGTTGTAGCATGTATACGTATTTCATTCCTTTCTATGGATGAATAAAATTCCTTTGTATGCATATACCGTATTTTGTCTATACATTTAACCATTGATGGGCATTTGGATTGTTTCCACTTTTTGGCTATTGTGAATAGAGCTGCTTGTATTTACGTAAAAGCTTTTGTTAGAAGACTTGTTTTTAATTCTTTTGGGTGGATACCTAGGAGTAGAATTGCTGTGTTAATTCTGTTTAACTTCTTGAGGAAGTGTTAAACTGTTTTCCATAGCAGCTGCACCATTTTATATTCCCACCACCAATGAATGAGGGTTTCAGTTTCTCCAGATTCTTGCCAACACTTGATGTTTTTCACTTTGTTTTGTTTCATTTGCAATTATAGCCATCCTAGTGGGTGTGAAGTGGTATCTCACTGCAGTTTTAATTTGCATTTCTCTAGTGACTAATGATGTTAAGCACCTTTTCATGTGCTTATTGGTCTCTGTAAATCTTCTTTAGAAAAATTCTTCTGAGTATTCCAAACTGTGGGATGATCACTGTGTGGTGTGAGGGCTAACTCACATTTATTGAGTGCTAGATGAATACTGGGAATTCAGCCGTTGAAGACTTAGCTGTATGGGAACTGATTTATGGGAACTGAGCTGGTCTTGGAAACACATAATTTACACATAAAATAAACACAAATTTAATTGCCATTTGTTTTACCGCAGCCCCCTTGCCATGGGCTAGAAAGTTAGGGTGAGCAAAGTCCCCCTTCCCATCCACGTCCCTATCCTGGCGCTCTCCGTGGTGCTGAAACTTCTCTTTGGCCAGAGTCCCTTTTCCCAAGCCTGGGGTCCTAAGACTTGCTGCCCACCTTTTTAAAGCAATTTTAAACAGGTGAAGGCTGAGGTAGCAATGGTATAGAAGGGGAACAAGAGCAGATAGAGCCAGATCGAGGCTACTGGAAAGGAGTAGCTATGGAGGGCTTACCAGGGAGGCAAAAGGGAGGCTTTTATTTTGACATCATTTTTTGGAACACAGTTACCAAGGAATAAAACTCCAAGGAAACCACAGGAAAAAAATATTGTAAAATATAAAGAGTAAACCATGCAAATATGTGTAAACAAGATTGGATGGTTCAGGCAATTAGAACATTCATCCAGAAACAGTGGGTTGAGATTGTCCAAATCCATTGATTGAGCTATACCAACTGATACTAGTTTTTTATTTATCTTTTAAAAATCTAAATGAAGAAGTATTGTGATTTTTATTGTTACCAAATAAAATAGAGAATTGTATTTCACAATACATATAGTTCACCTCATGCACTTAAAAAATTCCTTGGCCTTACAAAACAGCCCATGAATTTATCTTCTTGAGAGAAGATTTCCTGATCTCAGAGCACTTAAAAAAAATTGTTCTCAGAGCACTTAAAAAAATTGTTTTAGTTGTGAAAAGTAACATATATTCAAAAAGTTTAAACCATGGATGTACAGTTGCATTTTTTTTTTTTTTTTCTGTATGCGGGCCTCTCACTGTTGTGGCCTCTCCTGTTGCGAAGCACAGGCTCTGGATGCGCAGGCTCAGCGGCCATGGCTCACGGGCCCAGCCGCTCTGCGGCATGCGGGATCTTTGCGGACCTGGGCACGAACCCGTGTCCCCTGCATCGGCAGGCAGAATCTCAACCACCGCACCACCAGGGAAGCCCCTACAATTGCATTTTTAATTATAAAGTTGACACCAATTTAAGGATCATCTTCTTTGTCTGATATTGATTTAGCTATTCAGATATGTTTTGGTTCATGTTTGCATGATACATTTTTTCATTGTAAGTGGTGTGAGGTTCAACAACTTGTCTTTTACCTTGGAGGGCATATATTGATATTCTCTAGTCCTCTGAATGTCCAGGAGATCCACTGAGGTGATGGGACCCTGAATTCTTGTGAAGTTTGTCTCTTACCCTCTAGTTCACATATGTCTTCCTAAGGCATCTTCACAACTTGCCACTTTCTGCTCATCAGATCTAATCAGCATAATGTTGTCAATACAGTGGACTCTGTAGAATGTCAAGATAAATGAGTTCTCTGTGAACTATCTTATGACAGCAATGAGACGTGATGTAACCCCGAGGGACACTGTGGCTCTATACTCTTGGCTCTGCCAAGCAAAAGCAAACTACCTCTGGCAGTCCTTGAAAAATGGTACGGAGAAAAAAACATTAGCCACGTTATAGCTGTATACCAATTGTGAGGGGCTGTGTTGATTTCTTTGTGTAAACATACTCATCTGGGACAGTAGCTGCAATTAGACTCACCACCTGATTAAGTGAATGACGGTCCATAGTCATTCTCCAAGATCCACCTGACTTCTGGTGAGTTAAATGGAGTTAATAGGTATCACCATCACTCCTGCTTCGTTAAAGCCTTTCATGGCAGCATTAATCTCTACATTTCCCCCCAGCAACGTCGTTTGTTTCTGGTTTACTATCTCAATGGGAAGAAGACATTCCAGGAACTTGTATTTGGCTGTTCAATGAAATGCCCTCCCAAATGCAATTCAATGAACAAAGCATAGTCTTTTTAATAAATAGTGCCGAAACCACTAGATATCCAAATGCAAAATGAGAGTAGTAATATAAAGTTAGACATTTACCTCACACTGTGCACAGAAAATGAACTCCAAATGCAAAATGAACCTAATTATAAGAGCTAAAACCATACACATAGAGAAGAAAACTTAGAGGAAAACTTTTGTAACCGTGGGCTAAATGAACATTTCTTTGATATGTTTTAAATTTAAGTTGGATTTTATCAAAATTAAATGCTTTTGATCTTCAAAAGACACTATGAGGAAAATGAAAAGACAAAACATGTACTGGGAGAAAATACATATTTGCAAATCATACGTCTGATAAAGGACTTGTATCCAGATTACGTACAGAATTCTTAAAGCTCAATAATAAGAAGACAACCCAATTTTTAAAAAGAGGGGAAGAGGGGCTTCCCTGATGGCGCAGTGGTTGAGAGTCCACCAGCCGATGCAGGGGACACGGGTTCGTGCCCCGGTCCGGGAAGATCCCATATGCCACGGAGCGGCTGGGCCTGTGAGCCATGGCCGCTGAGCCTGCGTGTCCGGAGCCTGTGCTCCGCAACAGGAGAGGCCACAACAGTGAGAGGCCCACGTACTGGGAAAAAAAAAAAAAAAAAAAGAGGGAAGGATCTGAATAATCATTTCAGCAAAGAAAATACACCAGTGGATAATAAGCACATGAAAAGGTGCTCAACATCATTAGTCATTTGTCAAATGCAAATTAAAGTGAAATACTACCCACACTCAGTGGAATGGCTATAACCAAAAATACTGACAATACTGCAAAAATGTACTGAAACTATAGCCTTTTTATACTGCTGATGGGAAAGCAAATGATATAGCCACTTTGAGAATCAGTTTGGCAGTTTTTTATAAAGCTAAACATGGACTTCCTATATATACCAGCAATTCCATTCCTAGGTATTTACCCCAAAGAAATGAAAACGTATGTCCACAAAGACTTGAATTCAAATGTTCATGGCAGCATTATTTGTAATAACCCCAAATTGGAAACAATCCAAATGTTCATCAATTGGTGAATGAATAAACATGAAGTATGTCCCTACAATGGAATATTACTCAATGATAAAAAAGTAACAAATTATTGGGCTTCCCTGGTGGCGCAGTGGTTGAGAGTCCGCCTGCCGATGCAGGGGACACGGGTTCGTGCCCCGGTCCGGGAAGATCCCACATGCCACGGAGTGGCTGGGCCCATGAGCCGTGGCCGCTGAGCCTGCGCGTCCGGAGCCTGTGTTCCGCAATAGGAGAGGCCGCAACAGTGAGAGGCCCGCATACCGCAAAAAAAAAAAAAAGACTCAAGTATCACAAGGATGTGGGGTAACTCAAACTCTCACACATTGCTGGTGGGAGTGTAAATGGATACAGTCACCATGTCAGTGCTTACCAAAATTCATCATGTACAAAAATGTTCATGGCAGCTTTATTCATAATAGCCCCTGTTATGGACTGAATGTTTGTGTCCCTGCCCCATCGAATTCATATGTTGCAATCCTAACCCCCAACGTGACAGTATTAGGAAGTGGGGACTTCGGGAGGTAATTCACTAGATAAATGGGATAGTACCCTTATAAAAGAGACCCCGGAGAGCTCTCTCATCCTTCTTTCTGCCATGTGAAGGTACAAGATGTCTGCACTCTGCAGCCCAGAAGAGGGTTCTCACCAGAACCCAACCCCAATTTGAGACTTCCAGTCTAAAGAACTGTGAGAAATAAATTTCTGTTTTTAAACCACCCAGGCTATGGTACTTTGTTACAGCAGCCTGAACTAAGACAGCCCCAAATCAGAACAATGGAAATGCTCATCAACAGTAGAAGAGATAGTAAATAGTGGTATATTAATACTGCAGAATACTATACGGCAGCAATGAGGGCAAACTATGGATAGACTAAAGAAACCAAACAAAAAAAACAAAACAACAAAAAAAGATGAAACTCAGGCATACAGATGAGGGAAAGAAGACAGACACAAAAGAGTATGCACTACGTGATTCTATTTATAGGAAGTTTGAGAACAGGAAAAATCAATACTTGGTTATAGAACTTAAAATAATGGTTACCATGATGTGGCACTGTTGATGGGGAAGGAGCATGAGGGACCCCTCTGTGAGGCTAGAAAAGTTTTATAGCTTAATGTGGGTGGTAATTAAAGGATGTGTATATACATATGTAAAATTTTGTTGATCTGTACCGTTAACATGTATGCATTTTGCTGTCGTGTGTGTGTGTGTGTGTGTGTGTGTATATATATATATATATATATATTATACCTCAAAATAGATTTTCTTGGAAAAAATTCAGGCTTTGGACTTCTGCTTCTGAGTAGGGTGGAGTTATTTGTGATGGATCAATGCTCTCACTGAGAACAAATAGAAAAGCTAGATATAATACAGAAATAATTTGTTTAACGCCATCAGAGAGCTGCTAAAGCAGAGAGGGGCTAAAATTCTGCAGAGGGAGCATCATAGAGAAATGAACTGAAAATCTGCTGTTGCTTTTCTTCCCCCGGGGACATGTGCTCATTCTAAGCATGTCCTTTGTCTAAGCATGGACGAAAGGCTGGGAATTTGAGCTTCATCTGAATAGAGGTCACTGTTGGTCATAAAAAATGCCCTGCTGGGCTTCCCTGGTGGCACAGTGGTTGGGAGTCCGCCTGCCGATGCAGGGGACACGGGTTCGTGCTCCGGTCCGGGAGGATCCCACATGCCACGGAGCAGCTGGACCCGTGAGCCATGGCCGCTGGGCCTGCGCGTCCGGAGCCTGTGCTCCGCAACGGGAGAGGCCACAACAGCGAGAGGTCCGCGTACTGCAAAAAAAAAATGCCCTGCTGTCACAATATGAATGAACCTCAAAAACGTGCTAAGTGAAGAAGGCCAGATGCAAAAGACAACATGTTGTACGGTTTCCTTATATAAAATGCCCAGACAGATCAGTGGTTGACTGTGGCTGGGTTTGGATTGCAAACAGGCACAAGAGCACTTTGTCAAGTATAAACAGGGCATTTGGTGGTCTTGGTGGTGGTGTTGGGGCGGTGCAGAGAGTGAAGAAATAAACCTGGGCACTCGAAGGGTCTCAAATGTACAGCTGATTTCTCCTCCAGACATTTTTCAGAATTGTGAGACTCTATAGTCTGAGAGGCACTAGCTAAGCTGAAAATTCTGAAAAGTAAGAGTTTCCCACAGTATTTTACTTTCTTTTAGTGGATCATAGAGACAAACGTGAAAGATAAAGCAATAAATCTTTGAGAAGAAAACATCAAAGAGTATCTTCATGATCCTGGGGTAGCAAACATTTCCTAAATAAGACCCCAAAGCATTAACTATAACGTAAAAATCTGGTATATCACACTACATTAAAATTAAGAATATCTGTCTGTAGTCAAAAGACAACGCTAAGAGAATGAAGAGGCAATCCACAATGAAGGAGAACATATTCATGTGTATCTATTTGCAAAGACATGTAACCAGAATGTATAAAGAACCCCTAAAGATCACTCAGAAAAATTAAAACAACCCCATAAAACAAGCCAAAGACTTAAAAGGCCATTTCACAAAGAGGATATCAAAATGTCTAATAAATATATGAAAGATTAAGTTAAACTTAATCAGGCAAATATAATTAAAATCACCATATGATACAGTACAAACTTGCCAGAACGGCTAAAATGAAAAAGCAGACAATACCAAGTGTTGACAAGGATGTGAAGGAACTAGAACTATCATACACTGATTGTGGGAGTGAAATTTGGTTCAAGAACTTTGGAAAACTGTTAGGCGGTTTCTATTAAAGCTAATCACATGCCTGCCCTATGACCCACCAATTTCACTCCTAGGAATATACCTTACAGAAATACATACATTCACCAAAATACACGAACAAAAATATTTACGGCAACACTCTTTGTATAAGCCAGAAACTGGAGACCACCCAAATGTTACTATCCATCAACATAGTAGAATGGATAAATGAGGTATGTGATTTATCTATAGCTATCTATATCCATCCATATCTGTCTATCTATCTATCTAAAGAAATATACCAAAATGAAAATAATGATTATCTCTGGATAGTAAGAAGGGGAATTTTCCACTTTCCTTCTTATAGCTACTTTCTAAATATTTTATGAAGAATAAAATTACTGGACTTCCCTGGTGGCACAGTGGTTAAGAAGCTGCCTGCCAATGCAGGAGACACGGGTTGGAGCCCTGGTCTGGGAAGATCCCACATGCCGTGGAGCAGCTAAGCCCATGCACCACAACTACTGAGTCTGCGCTCTAGAGCCTGAGAGCCACAACTGCTGAGCCCTCGTGCCACAACTACTGAAGCCCACACACCTAGAGCCTGTGCTCCGCAACAAGAGAAGCCACTGCAATGAGAAGCCCGCACACCACAACAAAGAGTAGCCCCCGCTCACTGCAACTAGAGAAAGCCCACGTGCAGCAACAAAGACCCAATGCAGCCAAAAATAAATAAATAAAATAAATTTATTAAAAAAATATATAAAATTACTTTTATAATCAGAAAGAGTCATGAAAATAAAGAACACTCAAATTTATTGAGTTCCTATTATTTGCTAATAACTTTTCCATGCATAATCTCCTTTAATCTCAACAACCACCCCAGGAGGAAGGTATAGGAGAGAGATCAAGAATAAAGGCTTTGCAACAGTAATGAAATGACAATGCTGGTAAGATAATGATAACAGCTAACGTGTCTGAATTATGTATTTAATCTTTGCAGTATTCTACAAGTCAGGTATTATTTCAGCCCCATTTTACAGATGAGGAAACTGAAAGTTAACCTGTCCAAAGTCCAATTCCACTTTTGAGCACTGCCAGTCTGACCCTAGTCTGTATTACTGTACACCTCCCCTACTGCCCTCCAGACCTAGGTTCATGTTTGATTTTGCTACCTACCTGTTGTGTAACGTGGGCAAGTTATTTAACCTATGGGAGCCTTAGTTTTCTTATCTGAAAAAAGGGTTGATAACAGGACCTACCTCACAGGGTTGTAAAGGTAAAGGAGATAACTTGGTGAAGTGATAGAGTTGGGAACCAAGTCCACATCTTCTGATGTCAGAGCTCCTACTTTCCCCAAGGTGTTTAAGCCCTCCATAAGGCAGCACAAAGAGGAGCCTCCTGAACAGCTGCTTGGAGATCCGAAGCTCCTGGAGCAGCTGCAGGTACTCATGGGAGCCTTTTCAGGCCACTGAAGTGATGGCACTCAATCAGATTGTTGTGCTAACACCAAGTCTGAGAACATAAACTTTTCACTCATTTTCTCCCACAAATATATACTGAGTGCATACAAGCCTGTCCTGAGTATCCCAGAAGAGGATGGGTAACTCTGATTGGAAGGGAGAGGAGGGGAGAAAGGCAAAGATCTTTTGAAGGTGACTCTTGGAGATGCTGTATTCCAAAGCCCTTCCTCTCCCTTAATCCAGTATCTCTTGGTCTCTTGGTCTTATCAGTCTCTTGATCGCACTGATTCTACATCATTCAATGTCTCTGACCCATCCCTCCTATCCAGGTACACAGTGCCAATTGGTGGTGGTGCTGGTGGTTGTTCAGCCCTCACTCTTACCCAGACCACCACAGTTGCATCCTACCTGCTCACGTCTCTTGTCACATCACCACCCTCATATACTTCCCTGAAGCCTGAGCCATCTTTCTAAAAATGCGAAGTTGACTATGCTCTTCCTGTATTTAAAATGTATCATTGCCCTGCCCCCTCCCGCAGTGGTATAGTTTACACAATCCTTCACACTTTGGTCCCTGCTTAGATTTCCAGTCCAACCCCCCCACCCAACCTCCCCATTGTTGCCTCCATCCCCAGCACTTTACTCTTTCACAGTTCAAAGCACTGTAGTTCTCCCTGTATCCCCTAACACTGCTTGAGTCCAATGGGAAATCTCCTATGCAGTCTTCAAAACCCATTCATGGGTGGCCTCATCTGTGAAGCCTTAGCAGATTTCCCTCCTCTGAGCTAACCTGGTGCCTTGTCTACCCTCTGTATGATCACACTCTAGAATCACCATCATTTGGGGCCATGTCTCTCCCTCTACAACTCCCAATGACAGGGACAGGGGCTAATTTCACCTCTGCATCCCCTAGATCATAGGGTCTTGGTGGTCAGGGGGAATGTGGGTGTCAAACAAGGTGGAAGGGTAAGATGAGAGCAGCATCTTCTGGGTCCAAAAGGGCTGATAGCTCCATCCCTTCTTAACTGCCTCCCTACTCCACCCCTGCCAGAGCCCCCAGATTCCTTCTCCATCTCAGAGGGCCCTTTACCTCTGCAAGTTTCCCAGATTGCAGGGTTCATTCCCTGACAGTGCACACGCTGTGAAGCACTTAGCAGTGTCCTTAAGGCCGAAGTTGTCAAATCGGATTGCATTGATGAGTCCTTTGCAGGGTTGTCTTGACTGCTCATGCGTGGTTGCGGAATTCTTCTGATCTAAGAGAGGGATGCAAAGTGTGAATGGGCTGCATGGGAAGGCAGCGGGTAGGGGAGCTCAGGCTCCAGAGTCTGGTGGTGTGGACTACAACCCCAGTTCCATCCCTCTACGCTAACTGTGTGAACCTGAGCTGGACTCATACCCATCTCATTCTTTATATACTTGCATACTATCTCAGTATACGGGTGTTGTTATGCTTTTTCAATTGGTCCCCTGTTGGTGAACACTTAGGGTGTTTTTGTTTTGTTTCGTTTACTATTTTGAATAACGCTACTTACATCTTTGTCAGCTTATGTTAAGAATTCATAGAAAACATTCCTATCCTTGAATTTCTGTATCAAAATGTATGAACTGGGCTTCCCTGGTGGCGCAGTGGTTGAGAGTCCGCCTGCCGATGCAGGGGACACGGGTTCGTGCCCCGGTCCGGGAAGATCCCACATGCCGCGGAACGGCTGGGCCCGTGAGCCATGGCCGCTGTGCCTGCGCATCCGGAGCCTGTGCTCCGCAACGGGAGAGGCCACAACAGTGAGAGGCCCCCGGACCGCAAAAAAAAAAAAAAAAAAAAAGTATGAACTTCTAAAAATTGCTAAGTATTATCGAATTTCCTTCTTAAAATGGCTACACCTATTTACACTCGCACCAAAAGTGGGTAAGAGTGACTATTTACCCACATGTTCACAGTCCTAGACTTTACCAAACTTTCAAATCTTTGCCAGTTTGAGGGGTAAAATGGAATTTCATTTTAATTTAAGAAGGAGTTTGAGCATCTATGTGTATGTCTTTTTCCATGGACGGCTTTCTTGTACCCTTTATGGGGGCAGTGGGGCTGGGTCTTGACAATCTGCACCTTTACGTTTCTGACTGGCCCACCAGGAGCTGGGGGTGAAATGGGCAGGGAGACATTTACTTTTCATTTTTTCACACCCTTCTCCAGTGTTTGATTTTTTAAAAAAAATTAGGCACACTATTACTTTCACATTCAATGAAACTAGTTAAATTTTAAGACAAAAATAAAATACACGGTAAAGATAATGGCAGACCAAAGTTAGGGTAAACGTAGGTAAAAAAATAACATTTTCAAGTGGATCTTATAATTAGCCCTATATGTGACAATGTTTGAAGTAGCTTGTAAAGGAACTTCAGTTTTCTGTTAGACTGTAAAGATATTCATGACATGTTTAATGGGAAAAATCACATGAGGGATGAGCATGTGCATAATAACATCCATGTTTGCTTTTTAAACAGAGGAGGGAGACAGAAAGAAGAGGGAAGGAAGGAGAAAGAGAAAAAGAGAAAAAGAGGGAAGAAGAGCAGAGAGGGGGAGGAAACTGTCAGCTCCGGGGAAGGCACCATCCTCTTTGTAATCCCAGCCCTCTGTATGCCTGAGGGGTCACACATGGGTGCTGGGTGCAGGGGGCAACTCGGTGGGTGTTAACAGAGCCTCCCTCCTGGCCTGCCATGAAATTTCACAAGGGCCGTTGGGCTTGTGAAGTTCTTGGCAAGTACCTGGTGCAGAGAAGATTATGAAACTTAGTTTTTGCAATTATTTTTGGAAGACGTTAGAAGAAGCATTTAGCCCAGACAGGGAGAGCCTGAACCAGGCCTGTGTGCGAGAGGTCCTCCAGACCCACCCTACTCTTCTCCATCCCGCTCTGCCCCAGAGGTTGGCCTCCAAGGACCACCTCAATCTGGGTTCATATGGGGGGGGCGAGGAGGTCAGAGGTCAGGGCAGTACTCGCCCCTCCCTAAGGCTCCCCACCAGTGGCCTGCTTCCCTCTGCCAACAGCCACAGCTTCTTGTCCCTTGTGCCAGCCCTGACACGTCCTTGGTAAAGTATCCCTTTATTAAAGAGTGTGTCTGCTTCCCTCTGGGCCCCCACCATGCCCTGGACTCTTTTGAAGCATCCCATCACTCTGCTAGACTGTGAGTCCCTTGAGGGCAGGGACCACATGGTATATAAGCACAGGGCCTGACACTGAGTAGAGGGCTCCACCAGCGCTTCTGGAATGAATGAATGAAAGAGAAAATGAACACATGGCAACTGCCCCAAAATGTCCACAAAAGAAGGAGCCTCGGGCTTCCCTAGTGGCGCAGTGGTTGAGAATCTGCCTGCCAATGCAGTGGACACGGGTTCAAGCCCTGGCCTGGGAAGATCCCACGTGCCGCAGAGCAGCTAAGCCCGTGCACCACAACTACTGAGCCTGCGCTCTAGAGCCTGCGAGCCACAACTACTGAGCCCACGTGCCACAACTACTGAAACCTGCGCACCTAGAGCCGGTGCTCCGCAATGAGAAGCCACTGCAAAGAAGAGCAGCCCGCTCACCACAACTAAAGAAAAGCCCACGCTCAGCAACAAAGACCCAATGCAGCCAAAAATTAATTAATTAATGAATTAAAAAAAAAAAAAGGAGCCCTCCCTCTAGACATAAACCTCTCAGGGCTCCTCACACTGTTTAAACAGCTGAACCAGAGCACCCATCACCTTAGGGTAAACTCCATCACTCGGGGGAGCCTTCAAGGCCCGACCAGAAAATTACATCGTTCGTGAGGGGCCCAGGGTCCTTATGAGATCGAGCAAGAGCCACTAGTGGTTATGAAGTTAATTAATCCATCAGGTGTTGCCGCCATCCCGCTGGGACGGCCCGGCCATTTTTCACACTTTTTGGAGCCACAGACTAAACTTTGCTTTTCGCTGAATCTCCCAACATTTGAAGAGACGAGGGTTTTTTTAAGCCCCAAAAAGAGGTCGGTCCGTACACGCAAAGCCGTGTGACCGCATGCTGGACACACACAGGGGTGGGGGACAGGCATGCAGGCCACTCACTGAACCAAGAGCGAAACAGTAGGAGCAGGCAAGGCTCGGAGATGGGTGCACGGGGAGAACACAGCTTCCTCTGCCCGAGGGCATCCCTGCAGACGGCACAGAGCGCCAGGGAGAGCTGGCCAGGTGGGCCAGGAGCCGAACGGCAAGGGCCAGGCCTGGCGCCCTCGAGCTGCCTCTGGAGAACCACCGCCTGGCTGTGGGCAAGGCCGAGAGCGAAGGGTCAGGGAGGGCCTTGTTCTCGGCTTGGGTGACTGAGCACCAGGGGACCGCTGAGGAGACAAGGAGGGGAGCCGGCGTGACGGGGAACGGGGTGGGCGGGGTGCGGGTAGGGCCGTGCAGGCCCAGCCTGGCCTCAGCCTTGAGGGTCCCAGCCGCCTTCCCCTGGAGCTCAGAGGCCAGCTGGAGAAGAATTTGTCCTGGGCCCACCCGTGTCCCAGAGCCAGGCCTGTCGGGGAGCCGCAGCCTGAGGGACGAAATGTGGGCGCACCCCCGATGCTCTCCCATCTCCAGGGCGCTGTGGGGAAGCAAAGGGGACCTGAGACCAGTGCTGACCAAAGTTTATCGGGAGAGCAGGACTGACCCCGACGACAGAGGAGGTGCTGCGGCCGTCAGCTGGGCTCCTCGGAGGACCTGCTCCAGACATGCCCTCCCTGTCCCCGACCCTGGGTCTCCCAGGCTTGGCCGGAGGGCGTAAGGGGCTGGCTGCTCACCTGAGGCCAGGTGCAGGAGGAGCAGGACTCCCAGGGCCCCGCGGGTCACCATCCCTGGCCAGCCTGGTCCACGCCTGCCGGAGGCCCGCAGCTGCACGTCCCGCAGCTCCCAGGCTCTAATGAGCCGGCCCCACCCCGCGCCGTGGCCGCAGCGTTGCCGCTTCCTGTGGCCCCGCCCACGCCCTTCCTGCTCCATGGCACCATCGGTTGGGTTGTGAAAGGTGAGTGTGTGCAACCGGGCAGTGTTCCTAGTCTCACCCCGCCCCATGACCACCTGCAGAGTGGGCCCGACTCGGCAGGAGCTGCTGAACCCACCCAGGGGTGCTGCTCCCAAGGCCTCGTCTGGATGGGTGCTGCGGGGCTGGTGTTCAGCGGCCACAGAGGCCTCTGCACCCAAGCAGGCCCCTGGGGAGTGACGGCGAGCCCAGGCTTTGGAGTCAGGAACTCTTACCTCAGATCCTCCTTTCACAAGCTGGGGGCCTCTCTGAGCCTCAGTTTCCTCCTCTGTAAAGCGCATATAGCAGTGCGGCTGCCCCCTAGGGCTGTGTTGGGGTTTGAGGAGACCGGTGGGCGCAGGGCCTGGCTATAGGGATGCGGATGAAGATGTGGAGAGTGTTCGCACTCCCTCATTCATGCCTGTGATTTGAACAAGACCAGGCTCAAGCCCACGCCTGCTGGGGTCCTGGAAGGAGAGGAGTCGTCTGGCCTGGAGGCCCCGCCCCCCCACCCAGCAGACTGAATAACAGGAGGGGCAGGATGGCGGGGCGGGGGGGGGGGGGGGGGGGGGGCTGGAGCGTGGGCCCTGGGGGTTGGTCGGGCCTGGGCTGACATCTGTCCTGGCCACTTCCTGGCAGCCCATTTGCGTGAGCCGGCCTCTGCTAAGGAGGCAAGTTTCTCAGGAGGCATGGGGAGAACTCATGAGATGATGCCTGTGGAATTGCTCAGTGAGCGTGGCCATTATTATCACTATCATGATTATCAGTACTGTGAAATTAGCATCACCATCACCAGCGGGTCACGGGTGGCCCAGATGGGAAGCGGGGCAGCAAACACACATGGGGTGCAGTATGTAGGCAGGGGAAGGGCTGACCACCAAGGCCCCCACTGTGGTGGCCCCAAGGAAGCCATGTGGATGAGGCCAGGGCCCTTGGCCGGCTGCTTCGAGATCAGAAGGTGAAGGGCGCTCTGCCAAGGAAGTACATCATCACCGGCATCCGCTCTCGGGGCCACACGGTTAGAGCTGGCCCTGCTCCACCCTGGGGTCTAATGGGGACCCGCCCAGCCCTGCCTGGCCTCTATTTCCCCTTCCTCCCACACAGTGTCCAGACAGGACTCAGTTTCCTGCTAAGCCCTCTGGGCCTGGGGAGGGTCAGGGCCACTCATGGGGCCTGGGTGGCAGGTGGGAATGTGACATGGGCCCCAGGCACTTCCTCTGCAGGGATGGCTGGGAGGGTGAATGCCCCTCCTCCCACCCAGCCGCACGTCCCGGCAAGGGGAGAGGGTGGACGGCTTTGTGAACTGTGACCTGCTAGGCCCACCACTGGAGACCCACCCGGCCCCTGGGCCCTCCAGAGGGGCTCATGGATGCCTGTTTGTAATGAAGAGGCTGGAGACCTGCAGACCAGGACCCAGATCGTGTGCAGCACACCTGGGAAGACAGAACCGGGGACTTGGCAAAGTGACAAGGGAGGGTCCGGCAGAGCCAGAGGGAGGGTCACCTCTCCTGGGCCCCACGGGGGCTGGGGATTGGCCTGGGGCCACTTGGAGCCCTGGGACCGCTAAATTCCAGGGGGAACCTTCCCCTTCTGCCACCTCCCACCCCCAGCTTGTCCATACGGCTCCAGGTGGGCACCTGTCTCCAGGTGCGAGGCCTCCAGTACTCTGGCCAGGCCTGGCCAGCACTCACACCCTGGCCACTCTAATCCATTTCCCACTCCAAAGGGGAAACAAACCTGGCTACGTCCTGGTGGGAAGAGTGGTCCTATTGTCCAAAGTCCCACAGCCCAGAGAAGCGCATGATAAGAACCATCAGTGTCAAGGAGCACCACGGAGCTGTCAGGTGGCCCGTGCAGGGCGGGTCACAAGAGGATGGGACCCGACCCAGCACCCCAGCCCCACTACCTGAGCTGCCCTCGGAAACAGAAAGTAGGTGTCAAGAGAGTTCTTTGAAGTGGGAGAATTTGAGGGGAGTCCCACCTGCCCGGGGGAGGGGGCTGGGTCCCTTCCTTCCCTGAGGATGGGGTAGGTATCCCCTCAGGTCTAGCCAAGTGATGGGGGTCTGAGAGACCCGAGAGAAGTCTCTGAGAGCGGAGCTGGCTCTGATCCCACCCAGCTGCTCAACCGGGACACTGTGGGGAAGGTTTGTCCTCAGGGGTTGGGGCATAAGAGGAGTCCACCACCTGGAGAAGGTGGAGGCAGAGGCCAATGGAAGCAGCAGGAGGAGGGGTTGGAAGAGAGGCAGGGGGCAGGGGGTTCCCATGTGCCAAGGTCCCTGCAGGTCCCCAAAGATCCCACATTCACGCTCATCCCACCACTGCCAGCCCACTCCTAGCCACCAAGGCACCTCACACCCCTCCCGTCCAACTGCAGAGAGTTGCCTCTTTCCCCAGCCTGCGCTCCCCCCAGAGCAGCCAGGAGAGGAGGGAGGAGACTGCAGGGGCGGAAGGCTCAGGTGTGGGCCTGGGCTGGACCTGTGCTGGACCTTTAGACCTGGACACTGAGAGCCGTGATCGAACAAGACTGCTCCCATAACTGAAGGGGGACAGAAACTTATTTGACCTGCCTCACCTGTGTCACAGGATGGAGAGGAGAAATTTGCCAGGACCAGTTTGTAAGGCAGCGATGGCAGAAAAGTCCAGTCGTTTCATTCTTGCAGCCCGTCCACTTCACACCGGGCAATAAACTGGTTACACAGGTCCCGCGACCAGCCAAGGGCTGAATTCAGCCCTCAGACGTGATTTCTTTGACCAGAGAATATTCTGGATTAGCCAAGTTTTTTTAAATCAGGGGATTTTACACCAGCACGATCTGGATTTCTTATTTGTCATAAAAGGCAGGCAGTCTGGCTACACGGGCCTTCAACCCTCCGAGGTGGTGACCGGCTGCAGCAGAGCAGCAGCTGCATCCTCTGCGTGGGGCTCGTAACCTTCAGTTCACCACAGATCACGCGCAGCTCCCCCAGCACTGACACCCAGTTGCCATTCCTCCCCCCACCTTTGCCCTGACAACGTTTCCAGCAGATGTCTTTCACACATGGCCCTCTTCTCTTGTTCATGTTTCCTGATTGGCCCCCAGGTGTTTTTTATCATTGATTCTTAAGAGAAGCACAGGAAAAAGCTCAGAAGGAAATTCTTGCCACGGTTGGTTAGGCGATAACAGCTGATTTTTATTTTTTCTATGTACTCTTCTACAGCTTCCAAA
The DNA here is from genome assembly GCF_964374135.1 of Grampus griseus. Lineage (NCBI taxonomy): Eukaryota > Metazoa > Chordata > Mammalia > Artiodactyla > Delphinidae > Grampus > Grampus griseus. Next base: position 31,527,637 of record NC_139013.1, on the reverse strand, counting down.
TTCTCTACGATGAACACGTACTTCTTTTTAATATGAAGACAAATGAACTGGTAATTACAAAGAAAATCCTCCCCATCTTTAAGGCTGAGAGCCAGATCAAATGCTGCCTCCTACAGGAAGCCTTCCTGGAGTCCCAGCCAGGAATGAGGGCTCCCCCAACTCTGTGCCTGTACCTCTAAGAGTTCTTGTCTCATGCATGCCTCCCACATTAGACTGAGAGCTCGCAGGCGAAGCGACCAGGTCTGGCCACCTGTGTCCAACAGAATTAACCGTGATGGGCTGTGAGGTGTGCTCAAGATCATCTGCAGGGGTTCTACGGAGCGTGTCAGGCTCTACAAGCATCACCAGGGGAGGCGTGTCTCAGTCTTTGGAATGCTGGGGTGGAAACAAATTTGGACTGCTACGTTCCACAGTTCTTGCCACAAGAGGGCTTCGGGAGCGGCTGCGGGCCCCTGTGAGGTGTCGGCTTGGCAGTGGTGAGCTAGGGTGATGCAGCTGTGGAGAGGGCCAGATGGGAAGATGGGCCTAGCCCAGCCCAGAACGTTTATACTAAGCCAAGTCAGGGGCAGGCAAACGCCCATGCAGTAGATAAAGGTTTACAGTAGGCACCAGGTAGCTCTTGGGAACCACTACCCAACATCCAGCATTGGAATTGGGGACTCCGGGCTGTGAGTGGAGGGCTAAGGAGGTCCAAGGAGAGGGAGGACCAGGAAGGGGAGAGGGAGGGCTGGGGAGGCTGACAAAGGGTGATTGCCCTGGGCTCAGAGGGCCAGCATAACGACAGCCCGGCTCCCTCCCTGGGCTGTCATTATGCTCCAGGGAGGGAATGCTCCTCCTCCAGGGGTCTGGCTCAAAGCTCTGCCCCAACTCGTTTCCCCTGCGGGCCATCCTTAGATTAAAATGACAGGGGCTACAGAGCGCCCTCATGGTGATCACCAGAGACAGAACAGCTACGGCACATTCTTGTCCTGGGCTGGGGCACAGGGCCAAGGATGCCACCAGCCTCCAAGGTCCAAGGCCTGCAGATTCCAGCCGTGAGGGCCAGTCCAGTGGTGGTGCATTAAGACCAGCCTTGAGCCCCCTGAGCTGGACCCAAGAGGCAAGTAGCCCCCCGGCCAATTCAGAAGGCCCAGCTTGGGAGTCTGGCTGCCATGGCAACAGCCCCATCCTTCCGAGGTCCTTGGGCCTTCTCAAGTCTCCGGCTGGCTTGGCCTGGCTGCAGGGGCCGCAAGCAGCAGTGAAGAGAGACCACAACTCTGCTTCCTCGCATCGGCGGGGGGCTGGCGGCCTAGATGCGGCTGGACGAGGTGCTGCCCGAGCTGATAGGGAGCCTGGTACTGTCCGAGCTGCTCTTCAGAGGGGAGGGCCCACCCTGGGCCTGCAGGCGCATGGACCAGTACCAGAGGAAGATGAGGAAGCCTGTGGGGGGCACAGGGCTCAGAGGCTGGGGGCAGCCCCAGCCCAACCCCGCTCCCTTCCTTGGACCCAGATCTGCCCCTGTCCTCCTCCCTACACAGGTTCCCCAAACCGATGTGATCCCTGGAGCACCTGCTATGCGCCAGGCACTGGGCAGTGCCCTGTACGTCATCTCACTTCATTCTCTCCAGGTTCCTTGAGATCAGACCTCATCATTACTTTTCTGTTTTACAAACGAGGAGACGGAGGCCCATGAAGATAAGGGGCCTGGCTGAGCCAGGAGTCAAGCAGCAGTGGTCAGCCTCCAGAGCCCACCTGCTTAAGTACCATGTGATACGCTCCTCCCCAAATCATAATACTGTGATTTATTAATAGCTCAGTAAATGTGTGCATTTATGAGCATGATTTATAATCCCTACAGAGTCCCCTTCACGTCACAGATGAGAAAACAAAGACTCACCTCCCTCACACACCACTCCCATTGCATGGGGACCCCATGCAATGGGGAGGACTTGGGCAGGAAAACAGGGAGGGCAAGGCCTCCTCCCTACCCAGCGTGGCCAAAAACAAAGGTAGGTGTGTGTGTATATGTGTGTGTGTGAATATGTGTGTGTGTGAGATGTCGGGGGGCGGGGGTAGAGGGGTGCAGGTAGAGCAGGAAGGGACCCTGATGGCATCAAGCCAGGCCCTCATGATCCAGCCCCTCCCCCCACCCCCGCCTCACTACTCCTTAGCCGTGCTCCTCACTATTCTTCCAACACATAACCTAGTTCTAGCCTCAGGACCTTTGCTCATGCTTCTCCCTCTGCCTGGAGCACTCCACCCCTAGACCAGGTCTCCTCAGCCTGTACCATGCGCTGCATCCCCTGGGCGTCTGTTACAAGGAGGATTCTGACTCGGCAGGCCTGGGGTGGGCCAGAGTCTGTGTTTGTAACAAGCTCCTGATGATGCCGATGCTGCTGGTCTGAGAAACACACTTGGAGTAACGGGCCCTTGATCTCTCCATGGCTCGATCCTTCTGTTGTCTTCAAATGTCTCCTGTACAGAGAGGCTTCCCTCCCCCAAGTGTCCCCCACCCAAGCTCAGACTGTCCACAACATCGCCCACTATTACTTCCCTCCTCTCCTAGATGCCCTTTGATGTCTGCGACCTTGCTTGTCACACCTGGCCTTCCCAGTAGAGATGAGCTCTGTGGAAGCAAAAGGCCCTTGCATGACCAGTTCACAACTACAGCACTAGGGCTTAACGCAGGGCCTGTGCACTATAAGTACTCAACAAAGACTTGTCAACTATGGCCTGGATGCCCCCATTTTACGAATGGGAAGGCTGAGGTCCAAAGAAGGCCCTTCAGGTCATCTGGGTCATCCCTTCCCTGGTCTGTGCTCTATATATGGGCACCCTGCCTGGGCCAGGGGGTGGGGTTTTCTCCATGCCTACCTTGGAAGGAGGTGATGATGCTGAAAAAGTAGAGGACCACAAGCTGGAAGGTGCCAGAAGCAAAGGAGAAGAAGACCAAGGCCCAGGGCAGGCCGAGGACCAGACTGAGACCCAGCAGGGTCAGCACGTGGGGCCACTTCTGGGCGTGTGGGCGCAGCCGCACGATCTGCACCACCATCGTGCCCAGCATGGCCATGTTGAACAGGAACACCAGGCTGAAGAGGCCCAGGTTGGTGACGTGGCTGACCAAGGAGTCCCGGATCCAGCACCTATGGGCAAGGGCATGAAGGTTCGTTGCAAGGCCGGGCTGGCACGGTGCTTCCTGGGCCCTGGGCAGGCACCACGGTGAGCCCGAGTACAGGACAGCTGCTTTAAACACCACTGACTCAAGGGCCAAAAAGCCACTCTCCTTTCAATTCTCCTTTATTCCTTCTCTGTAGTCAAGAGAAAGGCTTAATTTGGTCCTAAAACGTTTTTAACACTTCTAACACTTGCTAGTCTCCCTTTTCAAAAAAAGCCAGACTTTAGGCCCATTGCTTTCATCAAGAATTTAGTACCAGGGTTTCCTTATTCCTGTGTTTGCTTTCATGACTACTCACTGTTCATGACAAGTAATGCTTGTTTCCCATTTATAGTTGATATAATTTTTAAAAAAATACATTTAACAAGCCAGATGATTTAAAGAAAAAAATTAAACAAATAATAATACAGATGGCACAAAGTGATGCAAAATCAACTGAAATTTTCAAAACACTGAAGGAATGGAAAGGGTTCCTTCCTAGCCTAGGGCTCAGGAGCCCTGGAGTCTAGTCTGGTTCAGGGGGACACACAGGCCAGGCCACCACCAGCTTGGGTGAATTAGGTGAGTGGAGGAGGACTGGATTTCAGCCCCACTCATCCCCCAGCTGGGTGCCTTTGAGCAGCGTGGTGTGGATTCCTGCCTTCTCTGGGTCTCAGCCTTTCCATTTTTCCATGGGGAAGAGGATAGAAGGGTGCAGCAAAGGAACATGCTGGAGGCTCAGCTGCTCCAACCCATACTCCCACTTGCAAGTGGGGAAACTGAGGCCCAGAGAGGGGCTAGGACCTGTGCAAGGTCATCTGGCAAGTGACTGGCAGATCCAGGCCCGTTCTCACCCTCCCTGAGAAAAGGGTCACCCCAATACCTCCAGCAGCTTGGCACCCAGGAGTCTCCTGGTCAGCGTGACCTGGGCCCAGGCTACTCTCTGACCTCTGCACCATGAGGCCCACCTTCCTGCCCCCACTGCACAAGCCACTCACATGGAAGGGTAGATGACACTCTCTGGGGTCCTGTGCACAGCTAGGATGATGGGGCCATAGTTGTTCACATCCACCAGTGCCACCAACGTCACCAGGAAGATGGGGAAGCCTGCAGGCAACAAAGCATGGAGCTCCATCTCCCGCCCTCTGAGGCCTGCCCTCCCCTTCCCTCTGGTGCGACCCCCTCTCAGACCTGTGGTCCCAGAGCTTACCCAGTCCCATCTGGGGCAGGTCCTCCAAGCTCGGACCCACCCTTCTCCTTTCCAGTTCTGGTTTCTCATAAAGGGAGCCCATCTCCCCTGACCTTACCCCTGCACCCTCAGCATCCTGGGGCCCCCTAGGGGAAAGGGCCTGCAGTTCCCTGCTGAGGGGCTGGCTGTCACAAGGAGAGACTGGAGGAGCAGACAGGACATTGGTGGGGTGGAGGACAGTTCAACAGGGGACATCTAGAGTTATACCCCGAGGGGATGTCTGCCCTGGGCCTCGACCTTGTCCATGAGGTGAAGATTGAGAGCTCCCTGGAAGGGTTGCCCACCACCAAACACCTGGATTTTGACAAAGAGCCAACTCTGAAAGAATTTCATATATATCAATGAAGTGAACCAAGAAAGGGCCGAATGAGAAACACGGGAGGAGCCCGCAAGTTGGGGTCGGGGACATGTGGAGGTTGGTGGGCCTGTGCAATGTTCAAGGACTTGTGGTGTGTGCCCCTGGGCCTCCAGGTCTGACAAAGAGAGGTCTGGGCCACAGGTGAATTGGGTTGCTGTCGGCCAAGAACAAATACCAGAGCCACGGGGAACCTGGTACCTGAGGTTCATGGGGATCCACAGGCAGGGCCACCATGAGCCTGGGTGAATCAGGTGAGGACTGAATTACGGCCCCACTCATCCACAACCGGGTGCCTTTGAGCAGTGCGCAACCTGCACATCCATACATGGTGGCTCCGTCTGCAAACCCCACTTGTAAAACAGTGACAGATGTAGAGAATATGTAAGCGTTTCATGGGGACAGGGCTCATCACCTCATCTTCCTAAAGAGAACCTTGAACTAGCCAAGGTAAGCAACCCCTGAGAATGGGTGAGTGAAGGAAGCAAGTGAGGGAATGGTCAGAGGGGCAGGTGGAGAAGTGGAACCAGGTGCCCATGTTTCGCCAGAAACCAAGAGGAAAAGGCAGGTCTGGGGGGCCCACCAACCCCCTCCACCAACTCACCCCAGCCCACGATGCCCAGCTTGAGCAGGTAGCCTGGCACATAGGTGCCGAAGACCTCGACCACGAGTCGGTAGAGGTTGTAGCCCTCGAGGCCCATCCAGGAGAGGCAGGCGAGCAGGGAGAAGTGCAGAAAGATGGCACTGGCGCGGCAGGCAGCCTCGGAGCCTGCCAGGGCCACCGGCTCGCTGAGCAGGAAGCTCACATCCAGCAGGAAGACGGCCAGCAGCAGGTTCATGTGCACCTTGACGGTGTAATCCCTAGACTTCCTCCTGCACAGGGGAGGGTGGAGGTAGGGCAGGCAGGGTCACTCTGGTGGCCAGCATGGGAAGGCAGGGAGGAGGGAGGGGGGTGGGAGGTGGGAGGTGGGAGGTGGGAGGTGGGAGGTGGGAGGTGGGAGGTGGGAGGTGGGAGGTATGCCCGCCCACCCCTCCTCCTCCAGGCAGCCTTCCCAGGCTACACGCGCGCGCACACACGCACGCACACACACACGCGCGGCCTCCCGTGGCTACAGCTAGGCTCTGTCCTCGTGCACCTTCCATGTGTCCAACACCCACAGGCTCAGGCACCGTGTGTGCATCTAACGGCAGATTTAACCAAGCACAGCGAGGAAGACAAATCAGCCACTACAATCAACCAGATGCTCCCAAAGTCAGAAGGGAAAGACTGGATTTTTTGCTGTTTTGGAGAATCCATGCCACCCATGTTCTGTGTCTGCCTATCTGTCTGCACTACTGTGCATCTGTGAGCACACGCTGTGTGGCCTGTGTCCTTGAGGTTGCAAGTCTGTGTGTGCACGTCCTGCTCCCATCCCAAGATACTGTGTGGTGCAGGGCACTGTCAGCCTTCCTGTCCCCAGCCTTTCTGTCCACCTGGCACCATCCACTGCCTGCTCCAGAGAGTGCAGAAGAACACCTACCATCCTGGATCCCCATGCCCACCCTACCCCTAACTTGAGGCACCACCTTAGGCTGGCCCCATCCCCCTCACCCTCAGTGTACTCATCTGTGAAGTGGGAGGATGGCCCCCCTCGCAGGGTCGGGGTGAGAGTTACACTGATACGAAGCATCCGGCACAGATGAGGTGCTCAGTCCCTAAGGGTTCCTGTCCCTCTGTCCTGGGGCACTTTTGTGATCAATGGGCAGGTGCTGGGAGGGGCTTGTGCCCTCACCCCCAGCTCTCCACTCAGCCTGCCAGCCGTCCCTCCTCATCGCCTGCTCCAGCCCCACCACGTGCGCAGCTGTGGCCTTCACACGGCTCTACCCTCCCCGGTCCCTGCAAGAACAGTGAGCACACTCCAAGAGTCTTCATTCTACAGCAGAACTAAGGATGTCTCCCTTCCACGCAGACGGGTCCAGGGCCCAATTACAGGTGGGCCTCAGTTTAGGCCGAGCCCAGCACTGCCAGTCCAGACCCACACACAGCCGGTCTGAGGGTGGGTGGAGGCGTTCTTCACTCCACCGAAGGCGGCCCCTTCTCTCAGCAGGCACCCCAACGACTGGGGTGACACACGCCTCCATGGAGCCAGGGGGTCGGGCCTCAAAACAGGCACTAGGGAACAGGGGCTGGGGGCTCTACCTGTCCACAGCGGCCACTGCCAGGCAGCTCCGCTAACCCAGGCCTTGTGGGCCTGGAGCCAGCCTGCTTGGGTTCAAGCCTGCTGCTACCACTTCCCCGCTGTGTGACCTCAGTCAAGTCACTTACTGTCTCTGAGCACTCTTCCATAGGGCCCTTGCGAGGATGAACCAAGTTCACGCGTGTAAAGCACTTAGAACAGTGTGCGGCATGTGGACCGTGTGATGTAAGTGTCCACCATTATCATTACCATCACTGTCGCATTATCATGTGCCCCCAGCGGTAGCACATCTGGTTATTCGAAGACAGGAATCTAGATTCTTATGTCAACTCTCCCAATTTTAAATGTTGGCAGTTAATGTAAACCGGAAATGCTATGTTACCCAAACACCACAGATCTGAGCAGGAAATGCCCCCCTGGGGGTCAGCTGGCTGCACCTCCCAGGGCTTCCAAAACTATACACACGTTTCGGGGTCAGGCCAATTTCCAGGGTGGGTCTCCCTCAACGTGGGGTCCCAGCCCGGGGGCCTGGAATGGAGGTTCTCCCTGCCCCCTTCCCTCTTGCTCCCAGGTCCTACCTAGAGCAGAGGTAGGCAGCGATGGTGAGGACGCAGGCCACGGCGGAGATGACACAGCCCACGTACGAGAGGAGAGTCAGGTAGTGCTTGTGGATGGCGTCCACCTCCACAGAGGTAACCTGGGTCCACGAGGCAGGTCAGGGCTGGCCTCAGTGCCCCCAACTCGACACTGAGGGTTTGCCCAGATGGCGGTCTAACCCGTGGTCCCTGGACGGCCTTGGGCGTCTATGAACCACACCTGCCCCCCAAACTGAGAAGAGTGTGGTCCCATGAGTGCATTTTTCACCACATTCTCAAATGGATCCCTGTCCCACCAGGGTCAAGAACCCTCCACCAGAGAATCCCTTTTCTGTCCTGGCACTAACTATTTTTCTGTAGCATTCAAAACAGAAATAAGTTTCCTGTGAGGCAGTGAGCTCACCACGCCCAGAGAGAGCTGGAAGACCACTCCGGTCCCTCAGATGCTAGGGTCCTAAGAGCTGGGGAGAATGAGCCTAGGACACAAAGCTTCTGAGATCTCGGGGGCACTGAAGTCCATCACAAGGGCCTCAGCATCCCCCTGAGGGCTCCTTAGAAACATACTCCTGGCCCCACCCCAGCCCTGTGGAATCAGAATCCTAGGTCAGGACCAGGAACCTGCATTTTTATCATGCACCAGATTTGGGGAATAAAGAACAAGGGCTTTCGAGACCAGCTCTTCCGCGCACTGCTAGCTGTGTGAACTTGAGTACATTGCCTAGCCTCTCTGAGCCTCAGTTTCCTTATCTATAAAATGGGACAACAACAGGAGTCACCTCGGGGCGTGTTGTGAGGAATGGATAACATATATGCGAGAAGTGGCCACACAGCAAGAACCCGGCCTGTGTATGGGAGCAGGGAAGGAGGGGGCCACGCACCATCAGCACTGCAAAGTAGGTCAGGTGGTTGCAGAGGCAGGACGTCTGTGTCTCTCTCCTGATGGTCTCACAGCCCACATTGCTCCAGCTCCCGGGGCTGCTCACTGAGGAGGGGTCAGCATGGGGCTCTGAGATCAAGCCCAGCACCCCAGCACCCCACTATACCCCACAAATGCACGACTGCATCACTCTTCTGAGCCTTTGCTCCCCTCAGCAGATCCCTAGCCTGACATCACTCCCTCTTCAAAGCCCACCTTCCTCCAGGAAGCCCCCCTTGATTAACTCCATCTCCCCCACCTTCCAGGACCCCCTGGTACCTGCCTCCAGGTACCTGCCCAGCTCAGAGGCCCCTCCACACTCACATGTTAGGTCTTCCACCCAGAATACACACTGTAGAGTCACATTCTTCTGTAGGGACAGGAAAGAAGGGGAGTGGGTCTCACGACAGTCTACTCCCTTCCAGCCAGGCTGAGGGAGTCAGTGCCAGGGCCCCACCCCTTTTGTACCTGACTGGCCGATGCCCTCAGCCAGTCGGTCATTTCGTTAAAGACAAGTGATTCAGAAGAGAGGGGGACAGGAGGACATGGACAACGGGGACCCTTGTGTCCTTGGTTCTTTGCTCACACTCACCGGCTGTGGCTGGTGCTGGAAGGTGAGCACCATGGGCTCCGAGAGGTTGGCTACTTTGGTGTTCTGCACGACGATACCCAAGACCTTCTCCCCCAAGACCTGACTGGAATTCTTGTCCTAGGTATATGGGGTGGGGGAAGAGGGTAGGGAGGGGGCTCAGGACTGAGAAGAAAAGCTCAGAAGTTCCCCAGACCTTCTAGACTCCTGTCTCTGCCCAGCACATTGCTCCCAGATTTTGAGTCTCCCTCTGGAAAAAGATTCTTGCGAGGGTAGTCATTTACACCATAGTGAGAATAACACTCTGCCAGGTCTAAATCTCCCAGGGAGACCTGCACGTTGCTATCCGATTTCTGACTTTACAAGGACTCTTGGAGGAAGGGGCTGGGCTCCATGCCTACCCTTCCACCTCTCCGTCAGACAGAAGCTGCTTTCCCCCGGGGGAGGGCCTGAGGACGACAGCCCCATACCTGGAACAGGGCTTGGCTGCTGAAGTCTACCAGGAGGAGTCTCTTCTCAGCCTCCTGCCTCTGGCCCTTGGTCTTCTGGAAGAGCTCGCGGGGCAGCAGCACCGAGTACTCCAGGATCTCGCTCTGCTCCCCCTGCAGACCAGAGTCCCACGGGGGCTCAGCCAGAGGTGGGCCTCCAGATCCCCCCACATCCCCCCAGCACATGCCTTCCTGGGCGCTGCCATCTCTAAGCCCACCTCCTCCAGGAAGCCAGGCCTGACTCACAACAGCCCTTCTCACCCCTCCTTTCCCTGGCACCAGCGCTGGCTGGGGCGCTTGTCGTTAGAGCCCAGGGCCCCAGGGGCAAATGGGCCTGGGAGAACCACGTGGTATTCTGGTGTCTGGGCTTCAGACACTGACCCTGCCTATGGCTCCCTGGTGTGCTGGGGGATAAGAAAGGCAGGGTGTGTAGCCCTCTGCCCCCAACTAGGCCCACCAAGGGCAGGCTCACAAGAGGGCTGCAGGCACAGGCATTTTGGTGTTGGTTGTCTGTCCACAAGGATGTGCCACAGGAGCCCCCTGTGCAGGGACCAGGTCCCTCCCCACCTCTGTCCCCACCACTGTATCAGGAAGGGTCCTCAGTTCCACCGGGTAGCCACTGACTGAGGTAGTCTTTGGGCCTGAGGCCTTCCTCATCAGCACACATCTGGCTCCCGGAGGCCCAGAGGAGGGGAGTGCTCACGGCCTCCACATCTGCTTCCTGCCCTGGCCACTATCCTGACCCCTGACCTCCCGCTGGGAGTGGATGCGCAGGTCCTGGAGGCTGGCTGTGGGCTGGAGCTTCCACACCGTGGCGTTGACCAGATCTTCCTCAAAGGACACCGTGTCCCCTGTGAAGTTCACAGAGGTCAGCTTCGACTCCAGGCTCTGCAGCTGCCTGGCAGTGGGGAGAGAGGGTGGGTGACTGCTGGGTGTGAGGGGCGGATCCAGGCGGGCAAGTAGGCAGGGAGACAGAGGGAGAGGAGAGATTCAGGCAGATACACAGGAAAGAATGTGGGGCAGACAGAATGATCTGCGGGGGTGGCAGGGAGTTAGCCAGAGCGTCAGAGCAAACAGGAAAGGAGGGGGGTGGGGACCTATCCTCGGACGCGGCCACCAGGTTGTGGGCCCAGTTCTGCCTGGACCGACCCACTATGTGCAACAGAGCAGCCCTACCCATCTCTGGGCCTCAGTCTGCTGAGCTGTAAAATGGGTCAATCCTTTTCACTTTATTGGTGGAGAGGAGGGCTTGGGTGCGGCTGACCTGGGCTGGTGGGTGTGACATTTGTTTTTAACGACTCAGGCAGGGGAGGGGCTTGGCCTCCAGGGCTGTATCTCAATTCCTCCCGGAGAAGATGGAAAGATGAGAACATTCCAGCCCCAGGGGAGGTTTCCATACAGCCGCCAGCTCCAGGTCCCTGCCCTGCCCTGCCCTACCCGGGTCTGGGGGATGCCTCCTCCTCCCCCCTCACACACTGGGACCCACACTTACTGGTCCGTGGGGGTGAACGGGGGTCTCCTTGAGCTCTTCCGGGGATGCTTCAGAAACTGGCTGAGCCGCTGGAGGTCCCTTTTCAGCTCACATGTGTCCACCGAGGCGCTGTGGGAGGTCTTCAGGGGAGGAGCTGGGGGAGAGGGATGGACAGACCCACCAAAGGCTGTTGAATGAGGTGCCCGGCCACACTCATTACACTCTCTGTTAATCCTCCAGTGATTCTGAAAGCTTCTATCCCCATTTTATGGAGCAGGAAACTGAGGCTCCAAGAGGTGCAGTGGACTCCCCCAAGTCACTCAGAGCTGCAGCCAGCCAGACGGGGCTCTGTCCTGTGGAGCCCCCGGCAACTCCAGCCCCAGCAGGGTGGGCTGGGACACACCTACCCAGGCATGCTTCTGACACACACAGGGAGCTGGGAGGGCCAGTTCCCCAGGGCCAGCCAAGCCCCCTTCAGGAGGAGCTGGCGGGTGGGGGGCTTGTGTGCTGGCTCCAGGCCCTCCACCCGGGTACCATGCACCCAAGGGCTGCAGACTCAGGCACCTCCAGGGCTCAGACGGGACTCAGATGAGGTAGGCAGACGGGAGGAAGGACATGTGGGGAGGGGGCATGCCCTATGCCAGCAAGGAAGGCAGGCCCTGTGCTCCCATCTGAATTTACAAGGCAGAAAGCCTGATTTTTAGATCATTTGAAAACCCTGGCTCATGTTTTCAAAAAACTCTCTACAGACCAAATAAGGCCAGGCCAGATCTGCTCTTCAGGAAGTCAATTTGCAGCTATGCCTGACTTTGCCCTAAACCCTCCCAGGTTGGGGCAGAATCCCAGCCTGGGGGCGGGGAGCCCTATCTACCGCCCTGGCCCCTGTCTGCTGCCCTGGGCAGCACCTGGGCCCACTGCTGCCACCCCCCAGCATTTCCAAGGGCCCAGAGCTGCTAACATATTCAACGCGATTTGCCCCCCCCCCCGCCCCCGCCCCAAACTGGAGCTGCCTGAAAGGCCCCAGAATCAGGGAAATCCTAGACCCTGAGTAGAGCCTCCACCTCCTTTGGGCCACCCCCTCCTCCCTGCCCCCACTCAGCACTGAATAGAAGGCAGCGGCCACACCACACCTGTCACACCCCAGCCAGACACACAGTCTGCACACCTCAGTGTCAGCCTCCGGCCTCGCTGCGTCCTGACCTCTGACCTCTTGCTCTCCCCCGCACCCCTGCCCCCATCCCCTCATGCCAGTCAGCTGCGGGGTTCAGATCCTGGCTCCCTCACTCACGAGCTGTGCCACTTTGTGCCTCAGTTTCTCCTCCGAGAAATGGGGATAAACACTCTAGGTGATGCTGACAAAGCAGAATTTTTCCTCGGCCTCCTGACCTCCAGTCCCGTCGCTCCATTCGCTCTGCTCCCACCCCGTTCACTCACCGTCCTCTACCTGGGCCTTCCCCGCAGCCGCTGGACGGCACTTCGCCCCTCCGCCCTCACCCCTAACTTCCCACAAACCTCCCCAAAGCACACCGTGGATCACACTCTTCCACTCCTCGGACACCTTCCCTGGCTCCCCACTGCCTGCGCACAGAGCCCCTGCTCCGCGACCCGACACTCGGCCCGTCTGCTTTAACCCCGCTGCGCATTTTGCCTTCCCCGCCTCCAGGCCTTCGGCCAAGCTGCTCCTTGTGCCTGGAAGTCGCCTTACTGTGGAAGGGGAAGATGAAGCCGGCCGCACTGGGCAGACTGGTGTTCTGGGGGTTCCACCAGGAGCTGACAGAGGTGGCGAACAGTGGGGCCCCCTCGGCCAGGCTCTTCTCCTGCTGCCGGAAGCACAGTAGGTCAGAGGCTTGGTTACTCAGCACGAAGTCGCTCTTGCCGTAGCGAAGATGCAATTTCCCAGCATGGCGGTTCCAGTAGAGGCAGAAGTGGTAGAGGCCCCTGGGATGAGGGAATGACCTAGGAGCCACATGGGCTCCAGGGAAGGGCGCATGGACTACGAGGGCCTCCTCAGTGTTCTTGATGGAGATGTGCAGCTCAGATGTCCGCTTATAATGGAGGCTGCTGTTCTGCGTCTGGTTCCGCTGGCCACAGAAGCGGAAGTCTTCCCGGGGGCCCCCGCCACGGGCACCTGAGGAAGCAGAGACTGCAGATGGGACTCTGGGCCCAGGGGCAGGCTCCGGGCCCAGAACACAGGAGCCCAGTGCCTAGGACCCACACACATTCCAAGGACCTATACCTCAAAGGGTCTCCAAAAATGTGAGTCTACCCTATTCAAAGATTATTGGCTTCAAAATATGAAAAGAACAAACTCAAAATCAATAATAATTTCAAAGACAAAATAATATTTTAAATAGCAATAAAACATTTAATGAGGCCATGCCTGCCACAGACAGTTGTGCAGGCTGTGTACTGCACAAGGATGCACTGGCTGCAGAGGTGAGTAGGGCCAAAACCCAGTCCATGTTCCTTTCTCCAAGGTACCATCATCCACTTGCTAAGCTGTGTCCTCAGGCCTGTGCCTGCCCAAAGGGGTTAGTGGATGTGCTGGCAGCTGACCTAGACATCCTTAACATAAGGATGGCATTTTAACTAAGTCCTAGGGTACCTCCAGGAAAGCCTACCTGGAACCAGGAGCAGACCCAGCAGGAACAGCACTGTCTGCAGCAGCACTTGGGCAGCCATCTTCCTCCCCAAAGTCACCCTGAGAAGTCACCGCCTGAAAGAGGACAAGAGTGTTGGCTTGAGGGCCTGACCCACAGGGTGGCTGTGCCAACCCTGAAGAGGGAGAAGCCAGGGTAGCGTGGATGTGGCATATGAGGTGGGGAGGCAAGTGTGGAAACAGTCCGTGGACCTCCCCAGAGCTTCCAGGAGCTGAGCATCAAGAGGCAGTGGCTAAAAGAAGACATACAAATGGCCAACAGGCACACGAAAAGATGCTCCACAGCGCTAATTATTAGAGAAATGCAGATCAAAACTACAGTGAGGTATCGACACACAGGTAGAATGGCCATCATTAAAAAGTCTACAAATAACAAATGCTGGAGAGGGTGTAGAGAAGAGGGAACCCTCCTACACTGTGGGTGGGAATGTAAATTGGTGCAGCCACTATGGAGAACAGTATGGAGGTTCCTCAGAAGACTAAAACTAGAGTTGCCATATGATCCAGCAACCCCACTCCTGGGCATATACCCAGGCAACACCATACTTCAAAAAGACGCATGCACACCTATGTTCATAGCAGCACTATTCACAGTAGCCAAGACATGGAAAAATCCTAAATGTCCATTGACAGAAGAATGGATAAAGAAGATGTGGTACATATATACAACGGAATACTACTCAGCCATAAAAAAATGAAATAATGCCATTTGCAGCAACACAGATGGACCTAGAAATTATCATGCTAAGTGAAGTAAGTCAGACAGAGAAAGACAAATACCATATGCTACCACTTATATGTGAAATCTAAAATATGACACAAATGAACATATCTATGAAGCAGAAATAGACACACAGACATAGAGAACAGACTTGTGGTTGCCAAGGGAGGGGTGGGGAAGGGATAGATTGTGAGTTTGGGATTAGAACATACAAACTATTACATATAGGATGGATAAACAACAAGATCCTACTTTACCGCACAGGAAACTATATTCAGTAACCTGTGATAAACCATAATGGAAAAGAATATGAAGAAATCAATACATTGCAAATCAACTATTCTTCAATAAAATAAAATTAAAATACAAAAATTAAAAAAAATTAAAAAGAGGCAGTGGCTGAGTTCAAGTCCCAGCTCCACCTCTTGCTCACTACATGACCCTGTAAGAGGGTCATGGAAAACAGGACGAATAATAGTACCTCCCTCCAGATCCAGCAGTGATGGGGTCATCAGGCTAGAATCGGTGGGGGGAGAGGTTCCCCAGCACCACCAGGAACCACCCCAACCACGCTGCGTCCTCCAGGCCTGAAGAAGACACAGGAAAAAGGGGGCTTGCAGGGCTCTCCTCCTAGAACCTCACGATCATCATCCCTAAGACCCAGCTCAGAGGTCACCTCCTTCAGGAAGCCTTCCTCAACTCCCTCTACAGTCAGTCCTGGCCTCCTTTGGCTCTCTATGTCTGTGTGTGTGTTTCTGTTTCATAGGGTCCCGTTAGCCAACTCTGGGAGGTGCAGGATGGTACATCCCTCCTCCTGGTGCTAGCCAGGGAGCTGCTGATCCATCTCTGTGCACAGGGCCTAGTGTGCACGGAGGTCGCTGGGCAGGTGGACAGTGAGGGAAATGGAGTGAAGGATTAGTGCAGCCACAGCGCCCTCTACAGCCAGGGGATAGAGGAGACAGGCACTTCCTGTTATGGCCACCAGGGGGAGCCAGTTCCCAGGGCAGCTGGAAAGGCAGGGGGACGTCCCAGTCTGGCCGGGAGACATAGTGTGGCCCAAGTCGGGGGTGATCCAGTTCCCCTCAGCCCCATCCTCTTGTAGAATGCCCCACCCCCAGCCTCTATTAGCTGAGTACCTACTACCTGCCAGCCTGTGCTGATCCACCCCCCTCACCCCTATACCTGTATTAATCTTCATTCCAACTCTGTGAAGTCAGCCCTACCATTGGCCCATTTCACAGACAGGGAACCTGAGATCCAATGAATTAAATGACTTGCCCAAGATTGTTCCAGACACCAAGGGCTTTCCCTGCCTGGTCAGGACTGTAGTGCCTGGCAGGGAACCTGCGTGCCTGGTACTTATAGAGAGATGCTGGGTGGCTTGGCCTCCCCACTGCCAGCTGGCCTTATGACTGAGCTGGGTGCTGGCAGTCACGAACAGCCATCCTCATCCTGTGAGGCACTACATATGGCTGTGGTGACAGATGCAATCATCTGCCACGAGCCAGACAAAAGGAAGCCTGGCAACTATGGGGCATGAGAGGAGTTTGACTTTGGGAGGAAACCAAGGAGGGCTTCCAGGAAGAAGTGGCTTTTGGATGGAATATTTAAGGGCAGCATTAAATGGAGGGGTGGTCCATGCAGGAGTTCACTGTCTCCTTCCTGGTCTGGGCCTTCCTTGAACAAAGTTGGCCCCCTCAAGCTAGAGCCCGTCTCCAGTGTCCCACCATGTGTAATGGAACCCCAATTTCTAGGGCCTGGTCAGTCTAATCATTGGTCAGTTGGCTTCATCATCCTGCCCTGGTGACATCACAAGACCCCTGAGAGGAAGGATGTGAAAGTGTTTGGGGGAATGGCCGCTGTTTCCTACATTGTGATATTTAAGGTTTCACTCTGCATCCTCTCTGAGCATTTTGGCTCCTTTTGGGGTTCTTTTTTTGGTTTTGGGTGTTTTTGTTTTTAGGGAGAAGGATTGATTTATTACTTGCTACAAGTAAGGAGAACACTGGGGATCTTTCCAAAGCAGTGTCTCCCATTTTGGCTCCTTTTGAAACTGCCACTCCAGACCAGTGAAAGGAAATGCAGCATCCAGGGACAGAAACATGTCTCTCCTGGACCCTTTCTCTTTCCTTCTTTTTTCTGCCGGTTGCTGTCGCTGTCTACATCTGATCCCCAATCCAAATGACACCTCCTCCAGGAAGCCCCCCCCCAACCCCTGCTTTGACCCCTGCTTTATATTTCTGAACTCAGAGCTCACAATCACTTTGCAGATTTGGCCCCAATTTTCCATCTATGGCATTTGGATTCAAGGCCCAGAGAGGGCCAGTGATTTCCTGACATCATACAGAAAACAAGGATGGAGCTGGCCAGAATCCATGTATCTCTCCGGCCCACTGACCTTCAAAGTGAGCTACCACTATCGGTATACAGGGCCCAGGACAGGGCAGAATCATCTGCTTTCATCAATCCTCCTGGATTGATTCCTTTGAGAGCAAAAAGGTGGAAACAGAGAGTGAGCTCCCCATCACTGGAGGGATACAAGTGAGGCTGCACCACTGTGAACTACCATGATTCCAACAGACAGGGATCAATGGCATGACCTGACATTCCTGGCTCCTGAATAGCCACTCCAAGGCGAACAACTCTAGTCCTATGGACATTCTTGGGATTAGAGGGGAGGGACTGCCTGGCTTCCTTTAACCCACCCTTAGTAGACTCCGGAGGCAGACTGTCTGGGTTCAAATCCCAGTCCCCCTACTCAATAGCTGTGTATCCTTGGGCTAGTTACTCACCCTCTCTGGGCCTCACTCTCATCACCTGTAGATAGGAATAAAAATTGAGACTCCTGCAAGGGTCGTTGTGAGAATTAAATGAATTGATACCTGTAGAGGACTTGGAGCAGGGCCATGCACACGGCCGGCACCATAGGTGTCAGCTAGATATCTCTGTATCCTTCCTGACCAGCTCATGCGTGCCCCTCAATCAACCCCTGGGCCTGTCACAGGTTCCTACTCCTACACCTTCCCTCCCACCCTCCATGTAATCCCCTCGGGGCCCCCACAGCCAGCTCAACTTCCAAAGCACCTTGATGGGAAATTCTTAGAGCATGAATTTCCTTTCCGGGAAGACTGAAACCCCACCCAGAAAACTTCCCTCCTCACAGCCTGGAACTGAGCCTGTCCCCAGAAGCCTCTGAAGGACAGGAGAGCTCAACTGGGGCACCATCTACGTTACCAAGGAATCCTCAGAGCCACCCTGTAAGGCCGGTCCTACTGTTTTGCCATTTTACAGATCAGGAAACTGAGACTAGGGAAGGGCCATCTGTTTCGAGATCTCCACCAGTGGAGCCAAGACACAGACCTCAGTCTCACCCTAGAGAACTCCTTGCAGCGCTGGCACTGTCAGTTTCTAGAGATGCATGCCCCCCTGGCTTTGGGAGAGCCCCAAAGAAAAGGAGAGAAAAATGGTGGGGCCGGGGTCAGCCAAGACCACAGGCAGTGCAGATAACTCCAGTCTGGGAGAGAGGATTTGGGGGGCCAAGCCCCCTAGGGATGCCCCCATCCCCCAGCTCCCCTTCTGGAGCAGCTGCCCTTGACCTCAGGCCTTCCGTAAACACAGGGAACAAAACAGTCTGGCCCAGCTTGACACAATGGGGGCCACCACCACAGAGTCCCCAAGGATCCAGGCAGAGCGGAGGGGACCAGGGCTCCTTTAAGCCGAGACTCCCCGGCTGCCCATCCCCAGGGCTGGCTGGGCCCGGGAGGAAGGGCCCCCGGGCTGCGGCTGCGCAGGCCCAGCCCTGCCCATCCTCGTGGTGGGGGAGGGGGAAACGGGCAGGGCACCCGTGGCTCACCTTTCTCCCGCCGGGGCCTGAGTCACTTCCGAGTCACCGCGGGCCCAGTCCAGGCTCCTGGAAAACCCATTTCCTCGGAGGATGGAGGTGGAAGTTGAGTGGACAGGACCTGGGCAGCTCTGCGGTTAACCCTTCCTGGGAAGGCACCTCCCCAGGAAGATGACCTGGACCTGGGCCCCCATACCTTTCCTTCTCCTGCCCGTAACATACACTGTGGACCACAAACTTATCCACCCCCCGGCCAATCTGTCTCTCTGTCTGGAATGCCTTTCCTAACTCCATGACCCAACTCATCTTTTGAAACTCAGTGAAGACATACCCTCCCCATGAAGCTTTGCCTAAGTGCCCATCTGCCATCAGAACTAACTTCTGTGTTCTGGGTGGGGCTCAGGAAAGGGGGCCAACCATGACCTACACTCAACCCTATGTGCTCCCTTTGCCACGAGGAGTTAATATCAGAGGTATCCAAACCCACCCACGGGTCAGAACCACCCGAGGAAGTTCACTAAAATGCAGATCCACAGGCCCCTGCACCCGGAGGAACAGATGCTACAGGTCTGGGGTGGGGCTCGGGAGTCTGGCTTTAACAGGTGTCCTGTTGATTGTAGAGCCACCGGCTTACAAGGCTGGGATGACACCAGGAGTCCTGTTTAACAGAGGCAGAGGCGGGGAGGGCCCAGCCCCGAATCACTCAGATGGTGAAAGGTTGGCCCTGGACAGGGTCCGGGACAGCTTGCTTCCCCGCAGTACCTCTTCTCAACCTCACTGGTGGTGAGGATGAATCACCTCCCTGGCTGGTTCACCCAGCATTTAGCAGGGTGCCCGGAACCTGGAAGGAGCCTCCCAAGGCACAGCTGGGCGCAGGAGGGCGTGGGTGGGGGAAGGAGCCCCTGCCTGAGTGGGTCTTCAGGTGTGAGCCTGGTCTTGCCCTCCTGGGGGAGGCGGGGGGAGGGACAGTAGAGAGAGGACCCAGCTCAGCTCTGCAGCTCCAGCCCCCACCCTCAACTGCTCTCCAGTGGGGGGAGGGGAAGAGGGGGCAAAAGGGAGCTGCCGGCTATGCCCCTCCCCCGAGCCCTGGGCAAAGGGCCTTAGGAAAGAAGGATTTGGCCAAGGGAGGGTTGGCGAGCGTGAAGTCCTTGAGGGCAGAAGCACACACGAGTGTGGATGTAGGTGTGCGCGCACGTGTGCACACCACACGTGTGCGAGAGTGAGGAGGAACGTTAGAAGAGAGCAGAGGCTCTACCGCAGGTGTTTCCTCCACAGGAGTGGTGTCGGGGGTGGAGAGGACCCTCCACCAGCCGTTTCCAAACTCTGTTGTAAATGTCAATCTAACTTAGAAACACCACGTACCCAACAAACAAATGAGGTACCCCATCAGAGCCGGTGGGACCCCGGACCACGCCTCACTCCCAGCCCAGCCGCCAGCCTCTCAGCAGTGCCCGTGGCTCCTGGCAGCACAGCTGGCACACATGGAGCCCCTCTCTCCTCCCTCTCGTCCTGCTCTGCAAGCTGGGTGACCGAGGCCCCAGCTAGGTGACCACACAGAACTCCCCACAGGAAGGGTGTTCTGGCCTGGCTGGGGAAAACAGAGTGACCTCAGGTTTCAGGAATTTTTCTACAATAAAAGAGAATAAAAATTAAGCTAGCTGCCTGCCCGCAGGGGCTGGCGGATGCCAAGGCCTGGCCTGCTCACTGCCCGGATGGGTCCCACATTCATGCACCAGACCCGCTGGAGGGCTGCCCCGCCCGCGCAGGGCCCACCACCCCACACCTTCTGGTACAGCCACGTCCCTGGGCCATGGCTCCCTCTGCGTGCCCAGACGGGCCCTGGCCTTGCGGGGAGACCGGGGAAGGGGAGGAACGGGGCACCTGCCCAGGTGAAAGGACGCTGGGTTCTCCCGGAAAGCCAGCTATCCAGAGCCACCCACCTGGTGGCCTGCTTTATCTGGAACTGGAGTGTTTGCTTACGAGGCCTCAGAGAGGCCAACCGACAGTCACCAGAGATGAGCCTGGGCTTGAGTGTTCCCACCTCCAAAGCTCTGCACACACCAGTCCTCCCCCCTGGGATGCCAGCCTTGTGACACGTCTGTGAAGGTCCCCACACCCTGGGCCTCAGGCCTCCACATCCTCACCCGACTGCCCCCCACACTCCAGCCACACAGTGCCTGGCAGAACAGCAGATGGCGAGTGGGAATAAACAGAGGTCTGTCTGGCACAGTGAAAAGGGCCCTGGAATCCAAGAAGAAGAGTGAGGGGGATGACAGTTCCCGTTCAGCAAGCGCTCACTTTGCGCCCGGCACCGTGCAAAGCACTTTTCCCAAATGATCGTTCAATCCTCACCTTACCTCTGTGAAACAAATGCTATTATTGCCCCCACGTTAAAGACAAGGAAACGAAAGTCCAAAGAGGCTAAGTGATATCCAAGATCACAGAGCAAGTAGCCAAGCCAGGATTCAAACTCCAGTCTACCAGATCTCAAAGCCCGTGCTTTTAGCCACTGTGGTCTCTGGAGTCCCTTCCTTCCCTTCTCTGGGGCTATCTCCCTGATTTTACCAAGAGGTAACTTTGCTAAGCACTTCCTAAGAAGCTCTAGTTCCCAAGTTAGAGAAATACTGCAGGCACTACTTGGTCTTGTGAATTAACACATTGAAGGTTCTGATAAGTCCTGCAGAAAGAAAATCTACAGAGCTTGGTCAGGCTTAGTTTCCCAGCCCAATGTGGTGGTGCATCCTCTTTTGCAGGACACTGGTTACCAACATGAAAAAAAGAGCTCTCAGAAATCTTGACACCACATAGAAAAGAAGCCTGTCAGCATCCCCCCTCCCAGCCTCCAGCCCCCTCCCCTCCCCTCCCCTCCGAGCTGTCCCAGAGGCCATTAACTAGCATGAGACGGGCTGCAGGAGCCATTTAGGCTGTGATGTGCCCGAGGGCAACTCATCACCATCTTTGACACTTCCAGGTGGGAGGTCCTGGGGGAGCCTGGGTCATATTCGGCCCCATCCCACCTCCTTTTGGCCGGCAGCACCAGCTCTTGGGGAAAGGGGCACTACCATCCCTGTTTCCAGATTGGCTATTCCATTAAAGCCAGCCACAGTCACCTCAAGCAGCTGAGACACTTAGAACATTGGGACTGAAAGGGAGGGAGGGAGGGAGAGAGAGAAAAAGAGAGAGAGAGAGAAAGAGGTGATGAGAATGCAAGAGCTTCTAGGAGCTGAGAATCAAAGGCTTTCAGAACCTGAGTGTGGATGGAAAAGACCTAGAACCTCAGGGAAGAGGAGGGATTAGGAAGGGTCCCAGGTCTGGCCCAGTCTGGAGTGGGGCTCAGGCAGCAGGACTTCTCACGAGCTGTCCCGGGACAGTGGCGCCGGCCCTGCCCAGCTCCACGCCCCTGGGGCAGCCTGTAGCCCACAGCCAAGTCTCCCCACAGCCCTCCCCAAGAGGAGCAGCTGAGGCTGGACCCCAGGACCCCAGGGCACTCACCAGTCAGCACCTGCCCAAGGAATGCAGACTCCCAGAGCAGGGGGAGCATAGGGTCCAGGACCAGCTCCACAGCTAACTGGCCCTGAGACCTTTGGACCAGCCTGTCCCCTCCCTGGGCCTCAGCTTCTTCCTCCGTTGAGGAGGTGACTATGATCCCTGTCCCCTGTCTGTCTTCTCCATAGCCCAGGGTCTCAGGATGCTTCCAGGGAAGGGCAGGGCTTACCTCCCAGCTGCCAGCAAAGGGAAAAGATGCTGGCCATCTCCTCTCCTGGCCAGCCTGTCTTCCCTCTCAAACCACAGACGGACCTCAGCTGTATGGCTGCAGTTCCCCTTCAGCATCTATATTCCCGAACTGCCCAAGGCCAGGCTTACAAGGTCAGCCCAGTCACCTCCCTGCTCATTTTGAGGGGGGCTGCAGTTCGACTCCCCCGGGCCTGGCAGAATGCCCGCCTTTGGAGCACAGGACCCTTAGCGTTCCCAAGGTCACCCGCCAGCCCTCCCTTTTTTATCTTCTCTTCTGGGTCCCAGATCCCTGGCTGAGGGGTGGATAGGACACACAGCCAGGCGTCCTCCCCCACGAGGGCAGTGGGCCTGGGCGAGGCTGAGGTTACAGCTCCCTCCGGGAAAGGTCGGCGGAGGCACAGACCAGGGTCCCATCCCAGCTCTCTGAGCACACATCGCTGCCTCACCGGGTCCTCCACTGCTGTTTGCACACGCCCACAGACAGGGCACTCACCACCTCCAGCCACAAAGCTAGCATTTTTTTTTCTTTTTTTAATTAATTTTTATTGGAGTATAATATAAAATTTGTTAGGGATGTCTAACAGAAAAAGTGGAAATACAGTATTCTATATTGCCCTCTAACAGAATTACCAAATGTCGCAGACCCACGATGCCATCACTAATAGATCTTGGTCTCAAAGCTGGCATTCATGAAGCTCTCTGAAAATGCAAGACTTGATTCTAAGCTCTCTACACAAGCGAACACATTTGATCCTCCCCCAAATCTTAGGAGATGAGTACCATTATGCCCATTTAACAAACAAGGCCCTAGAAGATCAAGTTACCTGCCGGAGATCACACAGCTCGTGGTGCAGCCTCAGAGCCTGACTCCAGAACCCATGCTCTTGATTTTGCAGCGTTTCCCCTTGACATGAACTGACTGTTAGAAAGGGCTTCTCTTTAAAATTCGTAGTAAAAGATGCTTCCAGAAATGTGTTTCCTCGAGATGAGATGAACACTTTCCTCTGAGGACCCTGGACCTGGAGCTCTGTC
This sequence comes from Grampus griseus, assembly GCF_964374135.1. Taxonomy (NCBI): domain Eukaryota; kingdom Metazoa; phylum Chordata; class Mammalia; order Artiodactyla; family Delphinidae; genus Grampus; species Grampus griseus. The sequence goes on along the minus strand of NC_139013.1, from coordinate 31,504,675 downwards.
AGGACCGTATCCCAGCCCCACTCCTACACTCTCAGTCACCTGCAGGCCCTGGACCTCCCCTTCCAGCATCCTCAGAGGCTTGTCTTTGACGATGGGGGTACAGCCCGGAAACTGAATTTTAGCTGGAGTGTGGCAGAGGAAAGGGGTGTGGGGTGTGAGGCCCTTACCCCCAACCACTTCCTGGTGGTTCTGATCTGCTGTCTACTTCACTGACCAGGTCCCCTCAGAGTAGCATCTCTGACTCTCCCAGGGTCCCTAGTGTCACCCCAGCCCCAACCCCACCTTACCCATCCGCTAAGTTCTCAGTGTTGGGAAGAAGGGAGAGGGGGAAGGGGGATGGAGGGGAAATGGAGGGGAGAGGAGGAGGGAGAAGATGATGATACAGGGGAAGAGAAATGGAGGTGGAGGGGGGTGAACAAGGGAAAGGGGAGAGGGGATAAGAAGCGGGGATTTGGTGAGGAGAGGGGAGCGGGAGCACGAATGAGAGCAATGGCGGGAGGAGGGGAAGAATCATACCTGGATTCCTCCTTCGTGTCATCAAGTGGATTATAAATACATAAAGAGTGTGAATGAGTGGGCCAAGGGCTCGCCTTGTTTGCAGGATGCAGCCCGCTGCGGTGGTGGGTCAGTTTCTCCCCACTTCAAGAGGCCAGAGGGGCACTTTGAAGCTGAGCCTCCCCAGCCTCGGTCCCCGCCCCCCTCACCGGAGCCTCAAACAAAGCGGGCAGCCTGGGAAGACGGGCTGCAAGTCCCAGCCGCCAACCCGGGAAAAGGGGCGCAGGTGACAGCAGCCCCTGGCAACCGTTGCCCTGGCAACCGTTGGCAGCTGCAGGGACTACGTCACTGCCCAGCTCCAACCCAGCACAGTGCAGGCCCTGACTTGTCCTGTGCCCAAGTCCCCTTACTTGGATGCTGGCCAGGTAGGGAGCTGGCAGGAAGAAAGGCAGAGTTTAGGACACCAGATTATGGGGTACGTTGGGGGACACCTGCCTATGTTTGTCAATATTGACTTAAAGACCAAATCTTTTTAGAACACTAGTGGGGGCTACCCCTGTAATGAAAAATGCCTACTACCAGCTACATTTGCCCCTGAAGGCTGCCAGCTTGTGGCCTTGGCCTTGACGCACACTAGACACCCGTCTAATCTCCACCACTGGCTGCCATGAGCACAGAATGTGCACAATACTTCCCTGGAAGCATCTTAGGGGAGTACCTCCTCCAGGAAGCCTTCCCAGATTGCCACAATCCACCAGGAATCTTCTTTCTGAGTTAGCCCTGGGGCTGGGGGTTCCCCCTGGCTTTCCTCCAGAGTTCCCTGGGGTCCAAGAGTGGGTCCTTTCTGTACCCCAGAGTGAGTACCAGTCTGGGGAGGGAGGAGAACAGAGGCAAAGCTTCTGAAACCCTGCCTATGTGCCAGGCACTACACTGAGCATTCTGGAGATCCATTCCCACCACTCTGCGAGGTTAGCCCTGTTGAACCCATCTTACAGATGCGGAGAGAGAGGCTCAGGAACATGATGTGACTTGCTCAAGACCACCCAGCTGGTAAGAGCGGTGTATGGAATTCAACCCATGATCTCCTCTGAGACATGAAGACATCAAGACCCAATATCCATCTGATGCTTGACTAATCCCACCCCCCATTCAGTGCACATCCAAACTTTATTTGATCACCTCCAGTGACAGGGAGCTCACCTCATCTGAAGAGGACACATCCCTTTGATCTCTAAAACGTCTTTCGTAGCCACTGAGTCAAAGGGAAAAGGACATCAAAGCCATGGGGTGGCCCCATGAGAACCCAGGGCCCAGAAGAGAACCAGGGCCGTCGGGCGCCCCCACTGAGGCCTTCAGCTCCAGACCAGCAGCAGATCAGGAGGCAGAGTGGGGCTGCTCAGGGGCCCAGGGTCTTCAGAGCACTTCCCCAGAAAAAGCAGGAATCCCCTTGGCAATCACACTCCAAGGGGCTCTGGGATGCTTTCTGGCCGAGGCCATGGGAAAAGCAGCAGGGGCTGGGGTCCTTGGGATGGTGTGCCCGTGCACCAACACCACCTCCTCCCCCACCGATGGACCAGAGCCAGGAGGCGGCTATTGTCTCGCTGCCGGCCCAGAGCTGTGTCCTATTCAGGCACTATTTTTGGCCCCCAGAGGAAGAGGAAAAGAAAGCAAAGAAAGGAGTTCCTGTTCTCAGTGGAACCTTTGCCTGGAAAGGATTCCAGGGCCTGCTGGGCCAGAGAAGGCAATCACTGTTGGATCAAAAGATCCTACACTTAAAAGGAGCTGGCAGGGGGCTGTGGTTCAGTGAAGCCAGAGGGAGGGCACAGATGGGGCACCCCTGGCCTTGTACACACACTTGGCGCTCACTAACTGCAGTGACACGCAGAGAAACAGAGGCACAGGATCCCCGGTTCCACCCATAGTCACTAAGCACTTGTAATGACAATAATTTTTAAAACCTACAGTAACGCAGGGCTGCCCAGAACCAAGTCTCTGCCAGAGAGACTGACTATCCTCATCTAACACCCACACGCTCCTGAGCAGCGTGGAGGTCGGGGACAAAATGAAAAGCCTCATAAATCAGATAACTGATGCTCACGGAGCAGCACGACTGCCAAAAAACAAGCTAGCGACCCCCCTCCACTCCCCCCACCTTACGCCACCCTACGTCTTCCTTGCTTTCACCAACTCCAGCACACGAGCCTTCTTTCTATTCTCAGACACACCTCAGGGCCTTTGCACATGCTTTCCCTTCAACATAGAACATTCTTTCGGGGTTCTTTCCCTGATTGGTTCCTTCTCGGGTCTTAATTCAAATGTCCCCTCTCCTAAGCTTTCCATGTCAACCCAACCAAAATTATCCTCCCCATTCATCACTCTCTTCCATGTCACCGTATCTTATAAACTTTATAGCACTTCACACTGTCTGAAATGACCCTGCAATGTGCTTGTTATCCATTTCTCCAGGTTTGCTCTGTCTCATCCATCTTGCTCATCACTCATGTCTCCAGTACCTAGTACCACAGTGCCTGGTCCACGGTAGATGCTCAATGACAGCTAGTTAATAAATGAATGAGTGAATGAGACAGAGCTGGGACTCTGACTAGGCCAGGCCGGCTCCAAGCCTCTTCCCAATCGGAGCCAGTTCCTGATGCTCAGGGCAGGGAGATTCCAGCACTGAGCTGTCCCCACTCCCCAGCCTCTGATGGGATTAGGGGCATATACACTTTTGCCAGGTGCTTGGCCAGAGAGGAGCTCCCAAGACTGTGCACAGCCTGAGAGCCAGGACAGGACCCGAAACTTCACGTCCAATACAGAGCCACCTGGTAAAGGCTCGTAAGAAGTCCTGCAGTGCAGAAGCCTGGGCGCACAAGGCTTTCCTAAACCAATGGGACCACAGACATACTTTTGCAGGTGCTGGATTATTTGAGGTCTGAGATCCCATCTGAATCTGTGATCAAAATTTGAGTTTTCTCTCTACATGAAGGCAAAGTAACCACCGCCACGCCCCTCAACCACCTGCTCCGGGGGCCCAGGGCTAGAGGAGGCACAGGCATGGGATTTGCTGATGAAGGTGGGTCACATTCCCACTGCTGCAAATGCCAAAGCTTCTGTCTGGACTCCCCGTGGGCTCCCTAAGGTGGAGCAAGAAGGGGAAATGGCACGTGCCTGTGGCCAGGGAGGATCCTGGGGTCTAGGCACCTGGGGGCAGGTGTATCCCAAGAACCAGCCTGCAGAGATTCGTGAGGGAGCTGGGGCAGTGACGGGAACCACACGGGAGCACGAACTACACGATGTGCACCTGGCCTCCTGCAATGCACACAGCCACGCTGTGAGCGGTGGGCATTATTAAGCCCATTTTACAACTGGGAAAACTGAGGCTCAGAGAGAAGCCACTCTCCCAGCTGGCTTCTCCCGGGTGGGGTCACACAGCTGATGAAACTGGACCCACACCCAGCTCTGTGCGCTCCTTTGCCTGTGCTGCCCCCATTGTCTCGCACGGCACCCCATCTGCAGCACTGGAATCTGCAGGACATGGAGAGGAGGTGACAACCTCTCTAGGGAATGGCACGAGGCCCAAGAGGATGTGCCGTGGGTCCAAGGCATCGCAGCCCAGGAGCCAGACCCTCATCCCTAGGCTCCTGGGGTCTGCAAGCATCCCCATCCTACCTGGACAACAGTTACTACAGCTCCCAACTCCGGTTCCCCAAACCCAGGTTGGGGGAGCAGAGGCCAGACTCCTGGGTGTGCTGACACCCGGCGCAGGGTTTCCTTGAGGAGACACTGGCTGTCCTTTCCAGTACAAATGGCGACGTGCGCTGCACCAGGGCCCGGCCCAGGTATTGGGACCTGCACATTCTTGGCTGCCAGCCAAGGAGACGGAGCAGAGACTCTGCCCATCTGGTCTGGGGTGTGTGCATAGCCCCGTGAGAGTGCACCAGGTATGGTCATGGACAAAGGATAAGTACAGCTTTGAGGAAATCGCACAAGGATTCCTTCCGGCCCTGCCCACTGCCCACAGCTCTCGCCAGGCAATGCCACATGCAGGTGTGTGGGAGACGGAGTCCCACAACGAGGCCAGGCACGCATCTACCAGGCGCAGGCCTATTGGATGAGGGAGAGTGAGGGGCAGCATCGGCTCCCTGATAATTTGGGAGGTGAGCATCCCCCTTCCCAACTCCTCCATCACACCCTCCTGCCTCACGCCTTCTGCTCTAACCACCGGCCTTTCACGGCACTGGAGCGGGACTGGCTCCCGGACAGAGAGGCCCCCACCCCCAGGCCATCTTCCTCTAATGCAGAGGCCTGTTCCCCGGTGCCTGGAAGCCCTGCCAGCTCCTCCAGGGCTCAGCTTTTATCTCGTGCCTGGAACTGCCAAGTGCACCACAAACCGCCTGAGCCGGCGCCAGCCCAACTCCCACCACCCTGGTCTCCCCACCAAAGCACAAGTCAGGCTGCACGTGGGGGTGGGCAGAGTCCTGCTGATGCCCAGGTGGCTCCAGCTCCCTTAGGGCGGGGAGGCAGGAAGAAGTGCCCCCAAGTTATTACACGTTATCTCCGGGCCTCAGTGCACCCATTTGCCCAAGGGGGAGATCCTAATAGTAAAGGCTAACATATGGGCCATGTGCTGTTGTAAACACTTTACTGCATTAACACCTTGATGCTCAAAACAGCCCCCTGAAGTAGACACTATGTTATCTGCTTTCTCCAGATGAGGAAAATGAGGCAGACGCCCAAGTACACACCACCCGAGAGGAACAAAATTCTCCCCAGACAAGCAGCCTTGCTATCTCTGTGGGTCCTGTCGCCCCAGAAGAGCATGGGCTTAGGAGCGGCAGGGATGGGGTTCAAGACAAGGGCACATGTCCGCGGGCTCCCAGCATAGACTCTGGCCTGGCTGAGGAGCCCCCTCCCCACTGAGGGGGGCAGGAGAGCACAGTGAAAAGAGCCCAGACTCTGGAGATAAGAGGTCACTCCTGGGTAAGCCTCTGTGCCTCAGTGTCCTCATCTCTAAAATGGGCACATCAGGAGCTTGTGCCTGGCAGGAATAAATGTGTGTGCAGGGGCTTCCCTGGTGGTCCAGTGGTTACAACTCCGTGCTTCCAATGCAGGGGGCCTGGGTTCGATACCTGGTCAGGGAACCAAGGTCCCACAGGTCACATGGCATGGCCAAAAAACAAAACAAAACAAAAACATGTGTGCAAAGCGCTGAGCCTAGGGCCCGGCAGAGTCTGAGGGCAGGGAGGGTCCAGGACTGTTCTAGCCCAGCCGAGCCACCAGGGAACCAGGGACAGCTGGGGGCTTGAGGGGCCTGCAGGGGGTGTCTCCACCCACTGGTGCCAGCGCAGGCACCAGGCAGGGATCAGAAAATGTATGTCCCAAGCTCTCCCCTTCAGCAGCCCTGTCCTAACCCCCAAATCTGCAGGGTTCCCCATGGGTCTCAAGGAACTCCTGATGGGGCGTGAGGACCAGACTGGGGGAGGGCAAGCCTGGGAGGCTGGGGCCCAGCCAGGACCCCACCCCACCCCGCTTGAGAGGTCCCTCTGTGCCAGCCCTGCCCTGCCCCCACTTGCCATCTGCCTGGTCCCCGGGGTCCTGGTCCCCCCAGCTGCTGCGTTTGCTCATGTGATGCCCCATCTGCTATGAGTCGGAAGAAAGGTCCACAGGGCCACCCCGGGTCGGGCTGGGGTGCTGAGACTGCTCTGGTTCTGGGTGGGCTGGCAGCACTGACATTTGGGCTGTGTTGCCACATTTCCCCCACCACTCTCACCAGCCCTGCCCCTGACTCTTCACTGCATCCCTGAAAGGGGCGCAGTCCCACCACCCATCACCCACACGCAGCTCTTGCGGAGGATGAAGTGACTTGGGGCCCGGCTCAGCGAGAGCACCGTCCGTGTGGCCCCCTTCATGGCTGTCCCTGTCCTGCCCCTCCCAAATCTGTCATGCCGGGCCCCGCTGGGAAGGCCACCCCGACTACACACAGACCCGGCCACAGCCCCGGCCCCTCTTTTACCTGCCCTTCTCCTGGGCTGGGCGACCACCGCCCCTCTCTATCCCCACAGCCATGAAGCTGCCCTCCAAGTAGAAGCCTCGGGCCTGGGGCAACCAGGTCAGCCCTGCATCACAACCCTGCCCTCCTTACCCAGCTGGGGTGGCATCCTGGGCACCCAGACCCCACCTGGCACCCACCTGGCCTGGCTGCAGTACCACCCAAGTCTTCCCGCCATCCCTTCCCCTGAGAGCAGATTGGGACCTGCCAGCCTGGCACTCCAGGTCCCCAAAATGACGCATGCCGGGTCTCCAGTGCCATTGCCTGCCCTACTCCCCGCAGTTCTCATCATTCCCAAACCTTTTCCCATGCAGCTTCCTCTGCCAGGAATGCTGCCCGCCTCTTCCCTCCAATCCCCATACGTGTACACCAAACCCTCCTCCCCTCCCCACCAGCACCCAAGGCCAGACTCTGGGCCCTCTGCAGAGCCTCCGGGTCCTCCCAGGTCAGGAGGTTCTCTCCTCCTCCACCAGCAAGCTTATCTCACTCGTCAGCCTCAGATCCTGCCTTGTTTGTGTCCCTGGCAAGATGAGGGTGTCCCGGCCAGGCTGACCAGGTCCTGCCCAGTGGCCCAGGGCACCAAAGCCAGCACAACAGTGCAGCCTCCCTAGCACAGCCTCCGCCTCCCACACCACACTTGGAGAGGCGTCCTTCACGACCCTGACGTTCTCGGAGCCAAGACCGGGACCACGGCAGGCAGGGCAGCTATTAACCCACCCCACATGCCCACTTAGCAGCTGGGAAAACTGAGGCCCAGAGACAGAGGCAAGGCAAGGCGGCCACGGTGATGCTATGACCAAGGTGGGGCTGCATCTCAGGTCCCTAGAGTCCCTGCAGTAAAGGGACTCAGATCTGGTCCCAAGATCTAGTCCTGCCCTGGATATTGGCAGGGAAGACCTCACGGGACCCCTGGCCTGGGCTCTGGGGAACCAACTCAGCAGCTGGTGGCTCTCACTGACCCGAGACGCTTCTCCCCACTCAGCCTCCAATCGAGAGGAATCAACCCTCTGCCCTCAGGGTATCTGCAGCAAGGGGGCAGGGACTTGGCTCTGGACCACCCACACCTCATTTGTCTCATTCGCTGCTGTGTCCCCCCCCCCAGAACAGTACCAGGCACACAGTAGGTGCTCAATAATTGTTTATATGAATAACTTCTGGGACTTCCCTGGTAGCACAGTGGTTAAGAATCCGCCTGCCAATGCAGGGGACATGGGTTCAATCCCTGGTCTGGGAAGATCCCACATGCCGTGGAGCAACTAAGCCTGCGAGCCACAACTACTGAGCCCACGTGCCACAACTACTGAAGCCTGCGCACCTAGAGCCTGTGCTCCGCAACAAGAGAAGCCACCGCAATGAGAAGCCCGCGCACCGCAACGAAGAGTAGCCCCCGCTCGCTGCAACTAGAGAAAGCCCGCGCACAGAAACGAAGACCCAACGCAGCCGAAAATAAATAAATAAAATAAATAAATTTATTTTTAAAAAAAACAAAACTTCTTTGGCCCTCTAGAGCCACAAAGGCTATTCCTCCCCACCCCACCTAGCCCAGGCCAGAGCTGCTCCAAGGCAGGATGGGAGTGGGGCAGGTGAGAGGGTCCTGCCTTAACTCACGCCGCCCCCCCCCACTGCCTCAGTAGAATGAACACCAGCCCCTTCCCACGGGGCCATGAGAGACCCCAACTCGTTACCACAGGAAGGAGGCTGGCTGGGGAGGCGGGGAGGAGAGGAACCAGCAGTTCCCAGGTGGGGAAACCCTATCAACACCGGGCAGACGGGGGCCTGGGGTCTGGCGGTTAGCAAGCAGGGAGCGCTCCAGCCCTCAGCCGCTGCTTCCCCATCTACTGCTGCTGGTTTCCTGAACGTTCTCTCTCATCCCAGGTCCCTCATGTTCAGACCCCACTGCCAGGACCATCTCCTCCTAAAGGTGGCCCGGGCCATGAAGAGCCAGACTGCCCCTGTTTCACTGGGGGGCCCCAGATGCAGCATCCGGGCAGCTGAGGCGAGGCTGCCCTCACGTGCCCATGCTCAGCCCCCGGCAGCATCCTTTCCTCCCCAAGGCGGGAGGCTGGCTTGTTCTGTGACCTTAGGTAAGGCCCCTGTCCTCTCACAAGCTTGGTTCTCCCATCTGTACAGTGGGGGCAGGAGAGCACAGTATCTCACCACCCACAGAGCAGACCCAGCTTGCAGCGCCCAGGGACTCTATCACTTTGAGCCTCAGTTTCCCCAGCTAACAAATGGCTAGTGGCTCTGAGAGGTTCCATCCTCTCAGGCCCATCCCCTTCCCAGGCGTCTCCCCGTCCATCCACCCCCAACTCTAGAGACCCTGCACAGCACTGCTCTCGTGGGCTAGCTCCCACCCAGATACCAAGACTTCGGCGCCCCGGTCCACTGCCACCCCACCCTCTGCTGCACACACTCCCATCCCTCCTCCCTCCTGCCGTCATGCCCTTGATCTGGTACCTGGGTAGAAGGTCCTGCGCGGGGCCGGGCAGCTGAACCGCCTTTCAAGACCCCCTCCGAGGCTTAACCTGCCAGCTGTGGTCCCGTTTCTGAGAGAGCTGGTGAGTGTGGAGGCTCCCAGCCCCTCTCCTGAGGCAGGGCAAGGCAGGCAGCCAGTGTGGAGCCCGGAGACGCGCCGGCTTGTGTTTTTGGGTCGGGGGACACCGCGCTCCTGCCCCAGCTGGGCTCCTCCCTCCTCCCAGCTCGGCTGGGGATGACGGGACCATACGTGAGTCACAGATTTCTCAGAGGGAGGCTGGGAGGGGGCAGGGCTGAGAGAGCCGAGGCGGGGACACTGGGGGATGCCCATGACTCAGCTCTGGGCAAGGGGGGCACTTCAGCCTCACCCGCCCCCGATCCAGGCAGACAGGTGCCAGGCTTCATGGACGGATGCTGGTCGGAGATAAGTCTTCCTCTTCGCCCTCCATCTGTTACTTCCCCAGGGCTGTTCTCCACAGAGTTCCCGCCGAGAGGCCAGGGTTGCTATGGCAACAGGCCACCCCGATGCTGCCCCCCCCACCCTGACCCCGCACCCAGGCCCGGCAACAACGGCCCTTTCCTGAAAGAAAGCCCAGCCTCCTGGGCAGCAGGCAGGAGCCGGCGCTGACCAGCAGGGCGGAAGGCACGCCGGGGAAGGGGGGTGTCAAGCAGCCTGGCATGCGGCCAGCCAGGCCACACACAACTGGCCACCTGACCTGACTCCTCCCTGAGCCTCCGCTAGTCCCCCCGGCAAGGGGATCCATCTCAGCGCTCCCCCGAGCACTCACAGTTTCAACATTCCAAGACTCAAGATCTGGATTCTGAGACCCCAGGGGCTTCTGGAAATGGCCGCCCAGTCCATCTGCTGGGCCAAAGGGGAAACTGAGGCCCAGGTGAGGAACCATTCCTGGTGGTTCCAAAAGCTCAAAGAGAGAAATCTGGAAACGGGCCGACGCCCCCATTCCCCTTCTGGTCACTGGCCTCTGTCAGCATTTCCCTCCCACTGCTAAGGTTCATGGCCACCCTGGGAGTCAGGAAGCTTCGGATGGCCCAGGGCACCCCCCCACACCCTCCGCGGAGCGGGGATCCCCGTCTTCCCTCATCCCTCCAACGTGAACAGATGATTCCCAAGTAACAGATGCTGGAAGGATTTCACAACCTAATGAGGACAAGCGATGACAGCAACAATAACAAGAGTAATAATAATAATGATTACATTCACTGACCATTTACTACATTCCAGACCCTTCCCTGGCACTGTCGCCACGGTGCCACAGGAAAACGTGTTGCTCAGACCAGCACCTGACACTTGATGAGCCCTCGGTCAATATTCATGGTGAATGTGGTGATGCAGAAGGAAGAGATATGAAGCCCAGAGAAGGGAGTTAACTCGCCCAAGATGACACAGCTGGGAAGTGGCAGAGATGGGGTGGGAGCCCAGGTGGTCCGGCTCCACAGCCCGCTGTCCTAAGCACTCATGAATTCAGCCTCCCTAGGGGGACCACGAAACAAGGGAGCAGAAAAAGGATGGGGTGGAAAGGATCCGGGAAAGGATGGGGATTCCCTTACATGCATGTCTTTGGGCAAGTCACCACCTCTAGGGTTCAGTTTCCCCAAGGTCTGTCCTTCAGGGCTGGGCCAGCTGTTCACTGGGGCAGCCTCAGCTGTTCCCCGGGGTCCAGGCCAGCCAGACAGCAGTCACCCACCCATTCACACACACACACACACACATGCCACAGAGGGTGCTGGCCTGCAGGGCACAGATGGAGGGTCAGTGGCGCTACTTTGCGGTTGGCACGGGCTTGCTGAGCTGGATGTCCAAGCAAGGGATGGAGAAGCCTGGAGCCAGCTGCCACCCTGGCCACCCAGGAAAGGCCTATGCGGTGGCCCGGCCGGGGCAGGAGTTGCTTGCCAAGCTCTGCCTGCTCTCTCACCATCAGGCTGCTCAGAGACCTGCTGTGTGCTGGGCACTGTGCTAGGCTCCAGAGGGTGGAGACAACCCTGGCTCACGTGGTGGTGACACCAGACAGTCAGTTATCAGCACCGTAGAGCCCCAGAGGGCTCTGAGAGTCAGAGGAGAGAAACCAAATAAGTTATTATTAATTACAACACTACCTCTTATTAGCCTCGATACGTCTATGGGATTGATAACAGGGGCTGTGTCCATAGGGTTCACTGTCTAAGACCTCTGCTCTCTGTGGATCCTTCTCACTGTATCCTCCCAACTCTGTAGGCTGGTCCCACTGGTATGTCAGAGACACAGCTGGTCTGCGGCTGGACCTCCAGACCTGTGGGCTCTAACCAAGCACCTACCAGGTGCCAGGCCCCTGCCAGGTTCATCACATTCGTCATCTCCTCTGCCTCTCAAGACAGCTGCTATCCTGCTCCACAGAAGAGGAAGGAGGCACAGAGAGGGCGAGGACCTTGCCCTCACCTTTCAGGGTCAGAGCCAGGGTTTGAACCAGGCTCGTCGGCCCTTGAGCCCCAGCTGGGTCTTGAAGAAGCGGTTTCAGTGAACAGAGACCAGCAGGAAGGGCATTCTGGGTAGAGGGAACGGCATCAACAGAGGGGGAGAGGTGGCACATGGGAGACATCCTTGGAAGGAAGTAGGATCTAATTAGGGGGCTAAGGGCAGATGGCAGATTCTGAAAGCATGGAGTTTGCCTTTGATGGTATTTCGTCAAAGTTGCTGAGAAGCACTCAGAATGGTCCACAGACCTATGGCATGACCAGAGAAGTTGTCAGAAATCCAGCATCTCAGGTGTGTCCCAGACCTGGTGAATCAGAATATGTATCTGAACAAGATCCCAGGTGGTTCCAGCATTTGTTTTTTTGCCACATCGCATGGTATGTGGGATCTTAGTTCCCCAACCAGGGATCGAACCAGTGTCCCCTGCAGTGGAAGCATGGACCACTGGACTGCCAGGGAAGTCCCCCAGCATTTGTTAAAGCAGGAGAAACTTTGGTCTACTCTAGGGGCTGTACCAGCAATGATGGGATGGGATGGGATGTGGAGGGGAGGCCAGGACCCAGCGGGGGCACTGAAGAAGATGGAGGTGGGTGGGAGGCTAGGGGGGAGACTTTGGTCCAAGAAACCAGAAGCAGGGCTAGGACCTCTTCTCACATGTGAGGGGGGGATGTCAGAAACTGCCCTCAAGTATGTGAGGGGATGGGACGGGGTACAGATCTGGAAGACAGGCACAGTGGAATGGGGGTACCCTTGCGACATATTGGGGAACCCTCTGAAAGGCAACTGGAAACACATCGCTAGGACTCAAGGGTGAAGGGCTGGGGTCCCCCAAGCCCAGGGAAGGTCATAGACATTACTGGCTGGTGACGGTGACCAGAGATGGGGTGGAGAGTGCAGAAAGTTGCAGAAAGGTCTTCATTTGAAGGGATGGAGGAGAGGGGGTAATGTTACCACCTGGAGGTTGGTTCAGACTCTGGGCTCAGGCCAACGGGCTTCTGCTCGGCTCTGCCAGCCGGGGTGACTCAGGCAGCATCTCTCTAGCCATCCGCTGTCTCACTGTCAAGTGGGGATAATAACAGCACCACCAATAGTAAAAATGAGGCCACGTACGTAAAGCTCATGGCCTAGCCCTGGCCCAAATGCGTGCTCTGATGTATTGTGAGGGCTTTGCTGTTCAGAGCAGCCTGAGAAGGAGACAGAGAGGGGGCTGCCAGGGAGGCGGGAGGGCGTGTGTTCCCCAGGACAGGAGGGAGGACGGGACATCCGTGGTGGCCACTGTGACAGAGGCTTGGGCAAGTGGGAGGACACAGCAGGGCTTCTTCCTGGAGGCCTCACCCTTTTCCATCTCTGACTCTCCAGCCTGGGCAGCCTTGCAACCAGTGAAGAGCCGTGCCCACCTGCAGGAAGAGTCATGGGCAACCACTGCCTGTGTGTAGGTGGGTTTTCATTGGACAAGAGCTGTTCGAGTTCAGGCTTCTCCCTTGCAAGCTGAGTGGTCTTGTAAATCACTGAGCACCATGACTGGCACACAGTAGGTGCTCAACAAATGTTGGCCAATGTCATGATTATCATCAAGTCAACACAAATGTCAAGGGCCCAGCACTCCGCCATTGACAAAGCCCTTTCATGGCCAGTGTCTCCTCTACAAACTGTGATGACTGATCCCACTTAACAGAGATGGAAACCCAGGCACAGAGACAGAACTTTCCCAAAGCCTCACAGCACATCAGCAGCAGAGCCAGGATTCGAACCCTTGTCTTGTGACCCAGACTACGTGCTTTGTGGCCAATGCTCCCAGCCACCTCCCAGTACATTCCCGTGGGAAAGCCTCCTGGCCGCAGGCGCGGGGGCAGCCGCAGTCCCATGATAACACCATCACAGCCGTCCCAGGCCCGGGGGATGGCAATGCCCATGTGACTCAGCTGCCCTCACAAAGGGAACTGTGTGCCCGGTGCCTCAGGCCTGCCGCCCTTACCCACCACCCATCCCCCAGCTGCAGAAGGAGCGGGGAGCCTGACATATCCAAGACGCAGGGAGAATTAGAGGCACCATCAGCCAACAGGACAAGTCTAATGGAGATTCAAGCCCAGGCTTGGGGTGCAGGAGGCTGGTGCCAGCCCCGGTGATGGAATGAAGGGCCAGGCGAGCAGAAGGGCAGAGATCGCCCAGGTCCAAGCCGGTTTTCTGAGGCCTTATTTGGAGCTCCAAGGACAGACTCAACCCCATTGGCTCTCTCGGGGGGTGGAGTCCAGGCAGGTGCCCCACCCACGTTTACCTGCATCAGGTTTCAAAAGTACTGGGGCTTGTGGTCTGGGCTCCTGTCCCCAGCACTGACCTCTCTCCACCCCTTCCCCCTGAAGGCTTCAGACTCAGAGCCCATGCACCACTGTTGAGCTCTTACTGTGTACCACGCAAGTGACTTGCATTTTCTCCCGTGATCCTGCCCAGGAAGCCTTGCCTCTTTTGCTGAAGGAAGAGACAGGCTCAGAGAGGGAGGGCGCCCAGCCCAAGGTCACACAGGATCTGACTTCAAGGCTTCCTTCCTCCCCCAATACCCTCCTCCTGGTTCCAGTGACCACATGCCTACAAGAAGTGTCCTTGGACCTGCCCCAGACAGGCAGGCAGACAGACATCCCCCAAACCCCACGGTCACCCTGTTCCTGCCCAGGAACATAATTCAGGGCCTTAGACAAAGTTCAGGTTGGCTGGGTCTCCAAGGGCCACCCCTGCTGACCTTTCCGGGAGGCGGGCATGGCTGGGTGCCCAGCTACCCAAGATAGAAGGTAGACAGGGTGGCCGCCTGCTCTTCCTAGGTATGACGGAATGTCTGACCTCAGCCCAGTCCCTCAAGTACACTTGGCAGGAAGGTTGAATCCAGCCAGAACAGGCCACACTCCTGCCTCCCAGCCTTCAGAAGCCCCTGATCCCAGGGCAAGGGAAGGCCCACCAACGACAGGCCACAAGCCCTCTCCACAACCCCACTCCCATGCCACTGGCCTGGACCACCCTTACTGCAGGAAGCAGGCACAGAGCCGGGTACCCAGAGGCCTGGGTTCCTCAGGTGAGACCCTAACCATCTGTAAACACAGGGTGCCCCTTTGCAGCTCAGGGGATTGGAGCCCGTGGGCTGGGTGGTGCTTCACCACTAAGTCACCGGAGCTAAAAGTGCAGCCCTTCCTTGGGGTGTGACATCTGGGAGAACCACTCTTCCCAAGGGGACCCCCCCTGGGGCTCTGCTCAGAGGCAGGTTTGCCTGGGGGAGACCCGGTGACTGGGTTTGGGAGGCTCCAAACTGCCCCTCATCACCCCACCCCCCCAGATTCCTCCCAGCATTGCCCCCAAAGTCCTCCGAACAGCACTGCATGGGACGTGGCATCAAACTGTCCAGATCTGAGCTTCTGAGCCTCAGTGTCCAAGGGTGTAAAATGGGGCCACGCGGGCTTGTCTGCAGCCAGGGCCTCCGGGTAGTAACAGGTTTTGTCATTATTCCAGGCTCTCTTTTCAATGCAGATGCCCCCCGTGGGAGGAGCAGAAGAGGCTTCTAACTCCTCCATAGGAGCCTCCCTTCCTGAACATGAGGGCCCAGACAGGCCATCCCAGCTGCCGCCGACGTCTCTGTGGTTGTGCCCCTTCTGTCAGTGCCGCCCACCCCAGCCCTGGCCCTTGAGGTTTGGGTGGCGGCTGCTCAGATGCCCAAAACTTGGGCCAGGTGGCTCTGGTCAGGGGTGAGGCACCGCCACGCCCATGCCAAGGGAGGCAAATGAGGCCCAGAGAGGTTGAGCGACTACCCACCAGGTGGCACAGCAGTGGACAGAGATGGCAGGTCTTGTTTTGTCTTGGGGTGACAATGTGCCATCTCGCTTGAATGTCACAGGCTTCCCAGGGCCCAGGCTCTCGACTCTGACGTCCCCATGTGTCCCACTGCCACTCCCGCCCCCCACTACCCACACACACATTCACTGGCGCCCGGCACAGGAAACACACCTGGGAGTCATAAAGAGGGTGCCTCAGTGTGCTCACCTGGCAACCGGGGCGGCCATCACTTCTCTTTTGGTGAAATAAAGAGTCGTGTGTACTTTGCGGAAAGGCCAGCCTCGCCCCCAGAGACACCCCCAGCGCCTCTCAGAAGCACTGCTTCCCGCCTGTGCGTCTGGCCCAGCTGCCAAGGAGCGCCCCCGGGGTCTCCCCATAGGTGCTGGGGCGCAGATGGCTTAGGAGGCGTAATGGGGCAAGGATGACAGACACTCATTAGCAGCGGAGGCCTAAGCAACAGAGGGAACACGGGGGGCCCATTTTGCTACCGCAATGCCCCAGGGAGCCAAGTGGGTAGGGGCAGAGCTGGCCGGGCGCCAGGCCCCCACCCCACCCGCCCTAGCCACCCATCTCTGTCTGGCTGCCGAGTGGAGCCAGGAGCCTGGGTGTGTGGGGGCGGAGGTGGGGCTGGAAGGCTGCCGCTCCCGTCTTTGTTTTCAGACCTCTGCTCCCGCCACCTCGGTCCAGGTAGATAAGGAACCAGCCCAGAGACCGCAGGCCTGGCTGCAGTTCCCACAGCGGGCACCGGCAGGGCCGGCCCTTTCCTCAGGACGGCG
This sequence comes from Grampus griseus, assembly GCF_964374135.1. Classification (NCBI taxonomy): domain Eukaryota; kingdom Metazoa; phylum Chordata; class Mammalia; order Artiodactyla; family Delphinidae; genus Grampus; species Grampus griseus. Next base: position 31,488,597 of record NC_139013.1, on the reverse strand, counting down.
GCCCTCACCCTGGTGTGTCCTGGGCCGCCACCTAGGAGTCGCCTGACGGAGGCCTGGCCCGGGTCAGTAAGAGGCCATTTGGGGAACCGCTTGCCTTTCGCCTCCGGCCTCTGGCAGCCACGGCCGGGAGGGCCGCGCTGCGGGCTGGGGGAGCCGCGGAGAGGCGGAGGGACCCCGTGCTGGCCAGAGGGGCAGGTACAGCCCCAGGCCTGGGCCCTGTTCCCTTTCACCTGGGGAGGCCGCCCTCCTGCTCCTTGTCAAAAGCCAAACGACCGGCGCCACCAGCTCCCAAACCCGTTTTCCGTGGGACCCCTGGTGGAAACAGGCTCTGGGCGCCGGGGGCACGCCTCCCGCCTCCTCGTCCAAGCACCCAGCTCTGCAGCCTCCCCTCAGTCCCCTCCCTTCGGCAGTCTCCTCATCCGAGCACAGAGAGCACAGCTCACACCCTGCGCCCTTCCCTGTGCCAACATAAGCACCACGTGAGCATGGCCGGCCCACACTCGGAGCGCCAAGGGGTGACCCCGCGACAGCCTGGGCCTCCACATCAGCGCAGAAGCCTGAGGCCTTGCCGGGCCTCACACATGCCTTCAGGCGTGGAACGAGACCGGGGGTCGGCCAAGGTCGAGCGCGCCAGGCTGGGAGCCACACTCCCCCAACCTCTTCCTCCCTGGCCCGAACAGCAGCTTCTTACCTTCGGGTCTGGGCAGGCCCCGGCTGGACTCTACCTGCGCCGCCTGTCCCGCTTCCACCTCCTCCCAGGGCTCACAGGCACCCGACCTGAGCGCGTCCGGGCCCGGCGGCCCCAGGTGTGGCTCCGCCTGCCCGTGTTGCCCGATTTCCGGTGGCCTCACAGCTCCCGCCTCCCTCTCTCATTCCTGCGTTTCCCTGCAGGAGCGGACCTGGCCCCTTGGGTGCTGCATGCCCCAAACCCTCACCTCAGCCCTTAATGGGCTTTCAGCACCCCTACCCAGGGACCCCTGGGCTGCTGGCCCAGCGTGGCCCCCGAAAGGGCTCTGAGTGCCCGCCTCCCCAGGGCTGGTGGGCGTGGCTGCCCCACCGCCATATGCAATCACCAACTCTGCGAGCCTTCACCTGCCTCCTCTGTGCTGAGGCCCCACCTGAAGCCTGGCCCCAGACTCACCTGCCTGCAAGATAAACAAGCCAGCAACCAGCATCTACTTAGAGGCAGGAGGCGAGGGTGGAGTGCGGGGGTGTGATGGGGGCCGGGGGGCACGGTCCCTGCTGTCAGAATGTTGAGCTGACACAGACGAAGGGAGGCGGCAAGAATGGAAGCTTCTTCCTTGGCAGGGATTGGGGGCAGCTGCTCCAGGTATCCCGGGGTGCAGAGGGGAGTGGTCTAGGGAGGCTCTGCTTCACGCACGACGTCCCCACGGAGCCTCTGAGTACACCCTTCCCAGCCTCCTCCTGGACCACTTGCCCCCCCAGCCCTGCCTGCCCAGCCCCTGCATCACCCTTGAGGCCTCACCCGAGACCAGTAGTTCTCCTGGGGAGCTTTTCAAAGTTCTCGCTCCATGTACCCATTCCCCCAGGTGGCTCTGATTCCCACCCCCACCACCAGTACCCATAGTATTAAGAACTGAGCCACCCGTTCTTCTTCCAAGAAGCCATCCAGGCAGTTGTTGATTCATTTGGCAAAGCCTGTACCAGGAGCCACTGTGGGCTGGCCCCAGGCTAGGCACTGAGGTACATAATTGCAACCTTGAGAGCCTTCCCTCGCCTCCCCTGCCAACACACACCATGTCTCCCACAGTCCCCTGGGTTCCCCCTCACCTGGGCCCATCCCCTAGTGTGAGAGTCATTTCTTTACTAGCCCGTGTGCCCTGCCAGATCGTCAAAGCCACGCCCCAGCCCAGGGCCTGGTGGGTGACTGGTGGGTGAAGGAGAAAATGTGGGGAGAAGGAACGGATGATGGATGGACAGAAGGCTGGACAGGTGGATAGATTCAGCCATGCATTTAGAGAGTGCCTACTGAGGGCCTACTGTGTACCAGGCACTGTTCTAGGCACTGGGGACACAGCAGCAAACAAAACACAAAAATCTCTGCCCTCCTAGAGCTGCGGGAGACAGATAATAAATTAAATAAGGAAATAAATATGAAATATATCCAGTGGTAAGAACTATGGAGCAAAACAAAGCAAGGGAGGCAGAGAGAAGGATGGAGGAGAGAGGGTTGGTTTAGATTTTCTTGGAGAAGGTGACACTTGACACAGACTGGATGTGACAAGGGAGGTAAACTTTGCAATGTCTGGAGGGAGAGCATTCCAGGTAGCAGGAACAGCACGTGCAAAGGCCCTGTGGTAGGTGGCTGCTTGGTGTGTTTAAGGAAAAAAGAGGATCCGGGCATGGCTGAATGAAGGGGTCGAGGTAAAGAGGAGCCCAGGGAGTTGAAGGAAGGATGGATGTACAGATGGACAGATGGGAACAAGGGTGGTGGATCTGGATCTGATGAAGTGTGGTAGAGCTCCAGCCCCGTGAGGGAGGGTTTGCCTCTTGGCCACAGCTCAGACTCATTCCTGGAGGCTAGCCCAGATCCCACGGCGGTTCCTTGTCCCCAGATCACCTCCCCAGTTCACCTGGGGAAATTTCCAACTGCTGATATGGCCTCTGCTCTGCCCATGGGCATGGGTGCCTGCTCTGCTCAGCAGGAAGCTGTGCCCCTACCCCCATGGCTGAGCACAGATGCGGGCACCAGGAGAGAAGTGGGGTGTCAGAGAGAAACAGGCCTTTAGGAAGAGGGCCTGACTCCTGAAACGCTGGAGTTGCCCCAGTGTCCTGAGAGCTGTGCCCATGGCCCCAGAGATGACACCCACCCCGGTAAGGACACCAAGGGAGTCCCACTGACTTCCTGTATACCCACTGGTGACTCCCCCACTCCTGACACCCACACTCCCTCCCCCCACCCTATGCCACTCTGCCCCCAGGGCCCTGGCTAGTGATGCAATCACCAGGCTCTGTCAGGTGAGCAGGAGGGGCTGGGGCTGCAGCCCCGGGCTGGGCCTCATTCGCTGGGTGCACTTGGGGAGGTTGCTTAACCTCTGTGCCTCAGGTCATCTATGAAATGAAAACACATGCCTTCGCCCTTCTTGTCTTCCAGAGGCCAAGGGAGGAAAGGGGATAGATGGGTCAGGAAAGTGCCCTGGGAAAGACACCTGTCAGAGCAGGTGTCTGAGGAGCATTGGTGGGGCTGGGGGCTTGGTCTCTAGGAGCCCCATCCAGGACCTGTGGATTATCCCATCAACTCCTCGCCACACCCTATGAGGCAGGAGCCACTTTTTAATGTGAGTTTTACAGATAAAGGCGGGGTTGGGGTGGGGGGAGTGTTAAGTAACACATCTGAGGTCAGAGCCAGGCAGTCTGATCTAGGACTGGGGCCCTTTATCTGACCCTGGGCGAGCCCAGCCTCCCTCTGCTCCCCCCACCCGCACTCAGAGGGGAGCCTCAGGACATGCAGACCCTTTCCTTTAAGGAGGAAGTGTGGAGGGGTGTGAAGAGCTGTGACCTCTCATGCTCTAGCAGGACCTCAGGCTCGGTCTCCAAGCTCCCTCTGAGAGCTAGTGCTGCCCACAATGGAGAGAGTGAGCTCCCCGTCCCCAGGGGAAACCAAGGAGGTGCTCAGCTGGAGTGTTGCAGAGAAGACACCTGCCACATCTGTGAGGAGGACTCAGTGGTCTCTAAAATCATTTTCTAATCACAGGTTAATTCATGTGGGCCATTTTTTACTAATTCATGTATTCATTCGCTAAATTGATATTTGCAGAATAACTGCTGAGTGCCAGGACCTTCTTCACGTTTTTAAAAACAAACTGCCGGGCTTCCCTGGTGGCGCAGTGGTTGAGAGTCTGCCTGCCGATGCAGGGGACACGGGTTCGTGCCCCGGTCTGGAAGGACCCCACATGCCGCCGAGCGGCTGGGCCCGTGAGCCATGGCCGCTGAGCCTGCGCGTCCGGAGCCTGTGCTCCGCAATGGGAGAGGCCACAACAGGGAGAGGCCCACGTACCGCAAACAAACACACAAACAAACAAAAACAAACTGCCAACAGGGCAGGCAGCAGCGCTGTGACTGGGCGTCGGGCTCTAGAGCAGACTGCCTGGGTGAGGCATCCCAGTTCCACTTGCCTCCCTTAGCCTTGGTTTGCTTATCTGCAAAATGGGGGTGATAGCGGTATCAATCCATGAGGATTAAATGAGAAAATGCTGAGTGCTTCCAACAGTGGCTGGGACATGGTAAGGGCTAAGTCAATGTTGGCCATATCCAAATGCAGAGGGGAATTGAAGTTACTGACCTTATAAAGCCCCTTCTGGTCTTCACTGTGGCCTCTGTATTGAATGGAGTGGCCTCTTCCTCCTTTTTGGCCACATCTGGAAGAAGGTGACCTCCCCGGCCAGATGTGGGTGTACAAGCCCACAGCCCTCACTGTGCTGGGATGGGCAGAGAGAGAGCCAAGGGCATTACCCTGCTTCCCGTGAGGAGTTCATTCTCCACCACCTGCATCCTTGGTCACACACCTTCCAGGTTCTGTCTGTACCTGCTCATCCGTCTGCACACAGTCTGAGGATCAGGAGACCTGCTTCCAGTCCTGGGTCTGCCACTCACTGGCCCTGTGACGCTGAACAGGTCAGGGTCCTTCTCTGAGCCTCAGTGTTCCCGTCTGTGTCATGGGGACAGTAAGTGGACCCATGCTGCAATGTTTTCAAATGACTCACATGAGGAGACTTGGGGAAGGGAACCACTTTGCCAACCAAAAGACTCAGTTCACCATCCCAGCAACTCTGACAAGTGTCTGTCCCCATTTTACAGATGAGACCAAGGGCAGAGAGAAAAATTTGCTCATAGCCCATGTGTTTCTGTGGCATCAGGCCACATCTTTGGCATTCCGTGACAGCAGAAGCTGTCCTTGTGTAGTCTCAGGGGTCCTCTCTGGGTTGACCCTGTGTCAAGGTGACTGAGTTCTAGGGCAACTGAGTCACCTTTTCCTGGGGTCCCGCCACATCTCCTCGGAGTCAGCACTCCCTGTGTAGCAACCAAACACAGGAAATGGGTACAAACCCGACGTCAAGACTACAGGGGCAGGAGCTGTGGGCCTAGAACAGCTCATGCCGGGCCTGTGTCTGGGAGAAGCTTGGAGGGCATCTCATCACAGCCCCAGCACGGCCCTGACCTGCCCATGGGTCTCTTATAGGGATCGGGTGTCCCTCGTCTCTCCTGATCTCCCACCCCATCTCTGCCCAGACAAATCCCTCCCACCCGCCCCTATAACCCAGTTCAAATGCGCCCTCTTCCAAGAAACCCTCTTGGAGTTATCCCATCCTTCCCTACGGGAAGTCAGCCTCCAAACCTCTGTTGGGAAGGGGGACGTTTTACCTCTGCTCCTCTTGAGTTCTTGTGGCTGGACTAATCATAAAATTGACACAAGACATTAATAGGAGAAACAGAAACAAAATTTAATTTGTGTGCAGGGAGATCTCAGAAATGGGACCCAAGGGACTTCCCTGGCGGACCAGAGGTTAAGACTCCATGCTTCCACTGCAGGGGGCGTGGGTTTGATCCCTGGTCGGGATACTAAGATCCCGCATGCCACACGGCGTGGCCAAAAAAAAAATAAAAATGGGACCCAAGAAATGGCCAAAGCTGGCAGCTTTTATACCTTTTAGACAGAGAAGCAATAAATTTGTGAGGAATTGACAGGATAAAGAAACTTAGGTTTGGGCACTTAATTAGTGAAGAATCTAAACAGAGTTTGGGCTTGGGGCAGTAAATTAGTAAAGAAGTAACAAGGTTTGTTTGTGCAGGCTTCTTGGCCCCAAATTCTCCCTCTCTGGCGATAAGGCTGTCCTTACTCCTCCAGATGCAGGAAGGGCACTGTTCACATGAGAGAATTGTTTCCTGCTTTTCAGGGGAACAGAGGAGGGTCAGAGCTTCCTTCTTGCATCGGCTGCTTCTCAAGCAACTTCAATTCAAAATAATCAATGTGCCATTGTGACGTATTGGGGGCAGCCTTCCCTGAGCCCCAACGTCTCAAAAGTCCTGCAGCACTTTATCTACAAGAATACTACCATCCAACTCTCCTGAGCACCTCCGTGCCAGGCCCCTTCCTTAAACTCTGCATGGACTGATTCATTTCATCCCCATAACGATCCTACGGAGGGGTGCTATTACAGACGAGGAGGCTGAGGCCCAAAGAGATTTAGTGACCTACCCCAGAACACATCGCCAGTAAGTACCAGAGCCAGCATTTGAACCCATATCTGTGTTGGACCATGATTTGTCTCTTTCAGGCAGCTTCTCAGTAAATGTATTTCATTCATTCATTCAACAAACATTTTCCAAGTGCCCACTAAGTGCCAGGCCTCACCCTGGGCTCTGTGGACATGAGACAGACACCACCCCTGCCCTCATGGAGTTTATAGCGTGATGGGGTGAGGAATTTTTTAAAAAATCAATGATGTAATTAATGAATCAAGTAATTCAAGAAGTATGAAGAAAAATAATTACATAAAATGTAAGGGCAATGAAGAAAGCTAACCAAAAAACATAGGGGCAGAGATGGCATGCAACAGGGAACCTGCTTTAGCCAGGTAATCAGGGAAGGCTTCTTGGAGAAGGTGACATTTGTTACAAAGTCCTGATGGATGAGGAAGAGCCAGCCTTGGAAAGAGTGGGTCTGGGGCACAGTGTACCAGGCAGAAGGAAGAGCATGTACAAAGGCTCAGAGTGGGAAATGAGCTCAGAGCGTTGGGGAAACAGGCAGCTGGTAAGCGTGGCTGGAGCACTGGGGCAAGAGAGATGAGGCCAAAGAGGAGGGCTGTGAAGACAGGGCGGGAGGTGCAATCTTGATCCCAGAGCAGTAGGAAGTCGTGGGTGGACTTAAGCAGGGGGTGAGGGCATGGATTTACATTTCAAGGAGAGTAGCTGTAGGATTAGGCTCTGCCCTGCCCAGGTCAAGGCTATTGGTCAAGGCTGGGTCAAGGATCCTAACAGAGGTCAGCAGGCAGGAACCCTGCAGAAGTCCCCAAGGGCAGAGAGTGGGGCAGCCTCCCAACCCATCCAGGAGGAAGACACTGACTCTTGTCCACCCACAATATCTGGTTCCCACAGAGCTGGAAGGCAGGCATCTGTCCATCCATCAGCAGTCTGTCTGTCCATTTACCCATCAGCCCTCTGCAGCCTTGGGTCCAGAGATGGCCTCCTCTGCCCCTCACCAATAGCGAGCCCCATGACCCCTGCAGTGGGAGCGTGGAAGTCCATAACTGATATTTTCATTTACATCAACATTTAAGACAAAACTGAAATGACAAAGACATGTTGGAACTTCACTTGTTCATCAACGACATGAGCAATTTTTTGCTGGATATGATAATAGTCCTCGAATCCTGGAATTCTTGCTGACTCATAAAAGCTTTTGAATACACTGCTGAATGGGATAACAGTTTTCTGTTGTTTTGTGCTATTCACGAGATAACAACCACAGATGTGACACACTGGATTGAATGTGCCTTACTAACATTTTGCCCACTTCCTTAAGTCTAGCTAGACAATCAACAAAATGATATATCAAGGCCTGATTTGCAGCATCTGCAGACTTCCGTGGTATAAATACTCCCACCATGACCAGTTCCAAGATGCAAGCATTGAACGTGGAACCGGAGAAGAGATGTGCTGAGGCTCACTATTCTATAGCATTTCTACTGTACCAGTGGGATGGATGTCAAAAACCACAAGGACATAGATTGCTCACTTGCTGAGGCTGCCACGACTAAGTACCACAGACTGAGCAGCTTAAACAACAGAAATGTATTGTCTCACAGTTCTGGAAGCTGGAAGTCCAAGATCAAGGTGTCGACAGGGCTGGTTCCTTCTGACGGCTGTGAGAAGGGATCTGTTCTATGCCTTTCTCCTAGCTTCCGGTGGTTTACTGTCTATCTTTGGTGTTCCTTGGTTTGTGGAAGCCTCACCCTGATCTCTGCCTTTATATGACATTCTCCCTGTGTGTGTCTGTGTCCAAATGACTCCCTTTTATAAGAACACCAGTCATATTGGATTAGGGCCCACCCTAATGACCTCATATTAACTTGTTTCCCTCTGTAAAGACCCCCATCTCCAAATAAGATCCCATTTTCAAGTACTGAAGGTTAGGATTCCGACCTATGAATTGGGGGACACAATTCCACAAACCCATAACAATAGATAATGGCAAAATGTGGCATAATAATTAGAAAGTAGTATATTTTGAATATTTATTACTATTTTGATTATAATTTTAAGATTTACCATTTAATTCTTAACAACGGCTGTGTTTCACCACCAATAACCGGCTCTTGCGAGCCCGTACGGATAAGCTCCAGCTCACCAGTGGCCCTCACCTCCCTTCAGCCCTGTCCCAAGTCCCCAGCCGACCTCCCTGCAGGCTCAGATGAGGGACAGGTCAGGAAAGCTGGGTCTAAGTCCTGAACATACCCTCTGAGGAACCCTGAGAGCCTGGTCTCTCCTTACCAGGAAGGGGTCCTGAGGGAAGGGTGCTCCAGCGACAAGCTGTGGTCTCAGGGCCGCCCAACACAACCACCCAAGAGCTGGAAACAGTCCAAGGGCCCAGCACCGGGAAATGGCTCCGAAAGCACAGCCCAGCTCTGCCCCTCCTAGGGCGACCGACGATCTCTATTCGCCCCGGCCTGTCCCTGCTTTAGCACTGAATGTTCTGGGCCCCAGGAAATGCCTCGGTCCCTGACAAGCCAGGCATTTGGCCATCCCCACCTCATGGTCATATGGTCAGGGCCAAAAAAAAAAAAAGCTTATAAATACTAAATTCAGTGAAAATAAGCAGAAAACAAAGGTGGCATCTCTACCCATCCCAAGGACCTGTTTCTCTGCTCTGAGGCAGGGCTGGTACCCAGGGGCTACTCAGAAATACTCTGAAGAGCCAGTGGTATCAAATTTGTGTCTCTGGGTCCAGCTTCCAGATAGCAGAGATGTGGGGAAAGGGGAGGCAACCCTGAGGGGTGGGTAAGCGCAGGACGCTGGAGCCAGTTCAATCCCAGCTCTACCACACACTTGCTGTGTGACCTTGGGAAGGTAACCTAACAGCCTTGTGCCTCAGTGTCTCCATCTATAAACTGTTCCTACCACCTTGGTTTGTGCAGCTTCAGTGACAGCAACCACAGATAGCACAGTACCCGGCATGCGGCAAGCACTTAGGCAGCGCTGTCAGAAAGCAAAGCCAGTTGGAAGGATTGTGGGTATTTTTTTCCATTTTAGAATTATTTCCATTAGGGCTGTTCTAAGGTTGTTTGCGCAATGCAATCAAAACAAAACGAAAACCATAGGTATCTATGTACATAGCTGTATACGAATAGAGCCTGAAACCAAATGTTACACTGTGGAGGGGTGTGTGATGGGGGCTGCTCCCAGGATGCTGTGGCTGGCCCCAAAACGTGCCATTCCTGGAGGTATAGCTTTAGAGCAGCTGATAGGAGATGCAGCTGGTCGCCTCTCTGAGGTTATGCTAACCCATGTCAGAACTAAAATCCTCAGCAAGCTGAGGAAATGGGAGGAGGTGAGCACGCACAGCTCCTGCATCAGAGAGAGTGTCTGTTGTTTCTGGGGAAGCCCAGCACAGGCACGACTCAGGCCCACCTGCACAGCTGACACAGGTTCCGTTCCCCTCAACACTGACGGCGCCTTGCAGCGAGAGGCCTCAGCAACTTAGGGCTGCCGTGGCCCCGGAGGGAGGAAAGTCCGCCCCTGTACACGGAGGGGGCAGCCATGCCCTCCCAATCTGCTTTCTCCCTCGTCTCTGAGCTCCTGTCCTAACATTAGATTTGCCTTGTGCAGGGTGGGGTGGGGGGAGGGGTGCCTCACTGCCAGCAGCCAATGACCCTGCACCTGCTCGAATCTGCCTCGGACTCTATGAGGCAGGCTCTGTTATGATCTCATCTCAAAGTCAAAACAAAATGAAAAGCACATGCCTCAGAGAAGAGCACAACGTTAACTTGCCCCGGAAAGTAGCAGAGCCGAGATTTGAACCCAGGCCCGACAGGCTCCAATGCCCACTGGCTTAACCACTGACCCATCCTCTCCCCCTGGGCACGTGGACATCTGCCTGAACCTCAGGTGACCAGCATGGCAGAAGACACGCTGAAGCTGAGTTTGCAGGCTGGAGCTGGGGTCCCGACTCTGTCCAGGCTCACTGCGTGACTTTGGTCAAGTCCCTTCCTTTCTCTGTGCCTCAGTTTCATTGTCTGCGGAAGCTGATGGCTGTACCAGAGCAGGAGCTACAAACTGCAGTGCCCACCAGGTCCGGGCAGACCAAGCTAGTGAGGGCAGGAGGGAGGTGGGGGTACGTGGGTGACAAGAGGGAGTGCGGGAGCCCGGGGTGATCTGGAGACCACGGGCCAACTTGGGGATGACTGCCCAGCTCCAGCCAAATGTCACTTGAGGGGGTTTGGGCCCCGTGTGGCCTGATCCTTCAGTCTTTGGAGAGAAACCGGAAGCTGATTTTTATGTTTGAATCTAAATTGTTAAAATTTGAGAATGAGTTCAAATGGATTTCAAGCCTTTGAGAGTCAAAGCCTACATAGGGCCAGACACCGCCCATGGGCCTCTCACTGACAACCTCCAGACCCCATGTCAGAGCCTTTGGGTGTTCCCCAATATCTATATGCCCCTTTAGTGGAATAGAACCTCATATTTTTAGCTGGGCTCATAGCTCCCCAGAATAAAGACATCATTTCCTGGTTTCCCTGGCAGTTAAATGTGGCCACGTGACCAAGTGCTCCATCGGCCCGACAGGGAGATCACAAAGGCTAACATTGATATGGGCCACGTGCTGTTGTCCACACTTTACTGCATTAACTCCTTCATGCTCACAGCAGCCCCACAGTAGATACTATTTCATCCACTTTTTCCAGATGAGGAAACTGAAGCACAGACACCCAAGTTCACAAAACCAGAGAGAAACAAAGCCAGGATTCTCCTCAGACAAGCAGCTTTGCTATCTCAGTGGGTCCTTTCACCCCAGAAGACAGGTTTGGGCTTGGCAGCAGCAGGGATGGGGTTCAAGACAAGAGCACATGTCCTTGGGCCCCCAGCACAGAGTCTGGCCTGGCTGGGGAGGCCCCTTGCCAATGAGGGGAGCAGGAGAGTACAGTGGACAACAGCCCAGACTCTGGAGCCCCCAAGAAAAGAGGTCACTCCTGGGTAAGCCTCCTGTGCCTCAGTGTCCTCATCTCTAAAATGGGTACATCAGGAGCTTGTGCCTGGCAGGAATAAAGGAGCGTGCAAAGCACTGAGCCCAGGGTCCAGCAGAGTCCGAGGGCAGGGAGGGTCCAGGACTGTTCTAGCCCAGCCGAGCCACCAGGGAACCAGGGAGAGCTGGGGGCTTGAGGGGCCTGCAGGGGGTGTCTCCACCCACTGGTGCCAGCGCAGGCACCAGGCAGGGATCAGAAAATGTATGTTCCAAGCTCTCCCCTTCAGCAGCCCTGTCCTAACCCCCAAATCTGCAGGGTTCCCCATGGGTCTCAAGGAACTCCTGATGGGACGTGAGGACCAGACTGGTGGAGGGCAAGCCTGGGAGGCTGGGGCCCAGCCAGGACCCCACCCCACCCCGTTTGAGAGGTCCCTCTGTGCCAGCCCTGCCCTGCCCCCACTTGCCATCTGTCCTGGTTCTCCCAGCTGCTGGGTTTGCTCACGTGATGCCCCATCTGCTGTGAGTCAGAGGAGGGGTTCCCTGGGACACCTGGAGGATGGGATTAGGGGTGCTGAGTGCTGCAGTTCAGGAGGAGGAGGAGGCTCTGGGATTTGGGTCTGTGGGGCCACATTTCTCCTATTCCCCTACCTGCACCCCCAACATCCCCACTGCCCCCTCCATGCCCTGCCTCAGAGCCCTGCCATGGAGAGAAGCCCATCTGAATCCCTGAAAGGGGCGCCGTTCCCACCACCTGCACGCAGCTCTTGCAGAGGATGAAGTGACTTGGGGCCCGGCTCAGCTAGAGCACCGTCCGTGTGGCCCCCTTCATGGCTGTCCCTGCCCTCCCTCTCCCATCTTTGTCATGCCAGGCCCCGCTGGGAAGACCACCCCCACTACACACAGACCCGGCCACAGACCCGGCCCCTCTGCCCCAGCCCTGCATTTCCTTATTGGAAATATAGCTAAATTCAACCTGCTTCTCTCCAGGCTGAAGAGGAGGCCTTCAAGACTGGACTCCTATGTCCTCAACCCACAGTAGCTGTGTGACCTCTGGAGAATCACTGCCCTCTCTGGGCTCTTCTCCATCTAGACCCAAGGCCTCCTGCCATAGTTTCTGAGTTAATCGGTTTTGGATGATGCCCAGCTTTGGTCATTTTGTTCAAGCCTCTCCTACCAGGTGACTTCAGTGTTAGGGAAGAGGAAGAGTTGTGTTTTCTTCCGGAGGGTCTTGGGTATCAGGCTCCCATTTCTCCCCCAGCCTCAGTCACTGGCTCAGCCTTTCCACTGGAGGTATAGGGTACTTGGGGGCAAATGATCCAGAAGGCAGAGGCCCAGAGAGTCAACGTCTGTGCCCATCAGCGGTGGAAAATGAAACCTTTGCTGGCCAGACACCCAGAAGCTGCACCTGCTGTTCCACAAACACGCCTCCGAGCAGCAGGAGGCCTGAGGTCAGCCCCTGGCGGGCATGCAGCCAGGGCCGCCACGCCCCAGCCATGCTGAGCCTCTGCCAGAGTGAGAGGCCAGGAATGTACCACAGTCACCCATGGGGTGGGCCACAGGATGTCACAGAAACAGCCCAGCCCTGGAGACATGCAGACCAGGCTCCTGTCCCCCCTCCATCACTGACTCACAGCGACCTTGGGCAAGTCCCTTTTGACTCTGAGCCTCAGTGGGCCTAGTCTTAGCAACAATACAGTAAATAAAGTGCCCAGCCCAGGGTCCAGCCTAGAGTTAGAGCAGCAAACTGCACCACAACAGGAAGAGGAGAAATAAAAAAAAAAAGATAAGCTGAATTTTCTCTTTTCCAGTGCTTGCCGAAGTCCATAAATTATGCCCAAGGTTAATAAGTCAAGAAATAGCAGTATAAGCATGTTATTTAGTGCCCTGGAGGTAACCACCACATAAATTAAAGTAAGTGGTAGACTCTGAGGAGGGGGTTTGCAGGAAACTGGGCCTTTTGATAAGTCTTATTTACCAATTCGTGTTTTTAAATATTTATTTCTTTTTTTTTTTTTTTTTTTTTTTTGCGGTACGCGGGCCTCTCACTGTTGTGGCCTCTCCCGTTGCGGAGCACAGGCTCCGGATGCACAGGCTCAACGGCCATGGCTCACGGGCCCAGCCGCTCCGCGGCATGTGGGATCTTCCCGGACCGGGGCACGAACCCGTGTCCCCTGCATCGGTAGGCGGACTCTCAACCACTGCGCCACCAGGGAAGCCCAAATATCTATCTCTTAAAAGTATTTATTAAAAAGTGACTCAGCCCTTGCAGTGTTGTTTTGGGAGGTCACCACTCTTTTTTTTTTTTGGCTGCGTTGGGTCTTCATTGCTGTGCGCGGGGGCTACTCTTCGTTGCGGTGCGCGGGCTTATTGCGGTGGCTTCTCTTGTTGCAGAGCATGGGCTCTAGGAGCGCAGACTTCAGTAGTTGTGGCACGTGGGCTCAGTAGTTGTGGCTTGTGGGCCCTAGAGCGCGGGCTCAGTAGTTTTGGCACACGCGTTCAGTTGCTCCGCGGCATGTGGGATCTTTCTGGGCCAGGGCTCGAACCCCTGTCCCCTGCACTGGCAGGCGGATTCTTAACCACTGTGCCACCAGGGAAGCCCCGGGAGGTCACCACTCTTAACAGAAGTATTTGGGGCCTACAACGCCAAAATAAGTCAAAATAAGCCTTATTTTGACTCCACTCAAGTTGTGGAGTCAGGCTGCTAGGGTTCAAATCCCTGCTCTGCAACTGGCAAGCTGTGCCACTTGGGCAAGTTATTAAACCACTCTGTGCCTCAGTTTCCTCATCTACTGAATAGGAATAATAATAATTCCAGGCTGCTAGCACATATAATTGTGAGACATTATCATTATATATTTATAACTCGTATAAGCAATTGTTTTACAAAAATAGGGTAATTATGCTATACATAGTGTTTTATAATTTGCTTTCTTTTCTCTTGCTAAGACATAACGGATATCATTCCAGGCCAGTACATAGAGTTCTATTTCATTCTTTCTAATTGACGCAAGAATTCCATTGCACACAATGTAAAATTTATTTTTCCGTAACCCCCTACTGAAGGAAACTTAGGCAGTTTCCAATTTTTAGTATAATATGCTTCACAGCAATGAATATATATTTTGGGCACACGTGGGGCTCTTTCTGAAGAATAGATTCCTGTAAGGGGAATTGCTGGGTCAGAGTTCGTGGAGTTAAAACTTTTATAGATACTGCTAAATTGCCCTCCCTAAAAGCAGTACCAGCTTAGATTCCCACCAATACTGTGTGAAAATGCCCATTTTCCCATACTCATACCACGGTTTTTTATGCCAATCCGGAGAGGGCTGACGCCATTATTTTAATGTGCCTATCCATAATTGTGAAGGGGTCTGAACATCTTTTCATAACTTTACTTCCCATTTTTATTTCTTCTTGTGTGAAACAACTGTATCTATCCTTTACCCATTTTTAATTGGGCTTTTTGTCACTGATTTATTTTCTTACGGATCTATAGGACCTCTTTTCATATTAAAAATCTTAATTCTTTAATACACACGAGGCAATATTTTCCAGTAGTCTACTGTATGCTTTTTAGCTAAATTCTCTTTGGTCATAGAAAGTTTTACATTATTATATAGTCAAACATAATGTTCCTTTATGAATTTTGGCCCTCATGTCTTAGCTTTTACTGGTTAGACCTTATTAAAAATATTCTTCTATATTTTACTTTAATTTTTTATAGTTTTTGTATAACATTTAATCCATCCATCTTTAATCCATCTGGAATGTTTACATGTGTGTATAACGTGTGAGGTAAGGATCTAGTTTTATTTCCTTCTAAATGGAGAGCCAGTTGTCCCAACATTTACTGATTGATCCATCCTCTCCCGGCTGACTTGCGATATCCCTTTGCCAAATGTAACTCTCTGGCATTTTAAGCACCCTTGTTGTGACCGGCACGTGGCAGAACTCTGTAACTGCTGACTTTGGGAGCAAATGAAATGACAGCTAAATGAGACCAGCATATACTATCATGCAGCAAAGCACGAATCTCAGAATTTAAAACTGGCAGTGAAAAAAAAAAAAAAAAAACTGGCAGTGAACATGAAGTGGCTCCCAGTATAAATGAATATCTGTGGCTTTGGTTTTTGTTTTCCAATTGGTTTTATCTCCCTGCAATAAAATTTCCACATTTTAAGTGTACAAATCAATGACTTGACAAATGTGCACGCTTGTGTAGCAAACACCCCAATCAAGATATAGAGCATTTTCATCTTTCGAGAAACTTCCTTTGTGCCCTTTGGAGTCAACCTCCCCTCCACTCCCACCCCAGGCAACCATGATACTAAACTGTGTGCGTGTAGTACATTGATAACATTTTCAGAGAAATAACTAAAGCGGCTGCAGCATGAGCCTGTTGGCTGAGGAGGAAGGCCAACTTCCCCTCCAGGAAAGGACTACTCTCTTGAGACTGACAAACACCTCCTTGGACCTGTTTGATTAAGAAGGGGGTGTAGGAGGGTAACCCAGGCTAGGTATCCCCAACTCAGGCAGGCAAGTTTGTCTTCACAGTTTTTTCCAAGTCTAGAAATCAAGTCTGCCAAATATTTACTTAATATTTTCTTTTAGATCTATGGATCTTTTAAAATTTAATTCCAAATGATTGCTTTTAAAAGAAAACACAATATCTTGTGTTAAATGACCAGGGTCACATGCCATAATTAATGAAAAGCTACTCATTAGACTAAAGTTAAAAATTAATTGCCCTGTGCCATCTAAACTCCCATTCATATTGCCTCTTATGGAAAGAGCCACAGACACAGAAGAGGTAAGTGAGCTGCAGAGGAAGAATCCAGAACTTGAGGATGGAGGCGGGTGGCTTGAGGGGCAAGAGAGTGGCTGGAGGGGACAAGCCAGCCTCAGTGTGTCTCAGGACCTAAGGGCTTCCCTTTGCACTAAAGCAGTGGAATTGCTTTAGGAACAGAACTCAGTCCACATCCCCCGTCCCTGCAAGCCTGTGACAGTTTCTTAGCTCACAGGTTCTGAGACCTTCCATCCATAAAAGGAAACATGTATTTGAGGGGTCAAAGAGAAAATACTTTTGGAGTCAGAGAGACTGGGATCTATTTGTAGTTAGTTATGTGTCCTTGGGGAAGAGAATAACCTTTCTGAGCTTCAATTTCCCCACCTGTAAAATGGCCATTATAGTAGTACCTCACTGGAAGGACTGAATCTGCAGGGGTTTGCAAAGCACACCGCTGGGCAGAGCTGGCTCTCTGTAAATGAGAAGCAGTTGTTTTATTTCCCCTAGGATCTTGGAGGATGCAAACCACCGATATCATCAGCCTTTGCCTGAGTGATGAAGTGGTTAACGAAATCAGTCCCTCCTGAAAGCAGCGGCTCTGGCAGTCCCCAGTTTTGTTAATGAATTGCTCATTAAAGTTCTACCTGTTTTGGGCTTCCCTGGTGGCGTAGTGGTTAAGAATCCACCTGCCAATACAGTGGACACTGGTTCGAGCCCTGGTCCGGGAAGATCCCACATGCCACGGAGCAACTAAGCCCGTGTGCCACAACTACTGAGCCTGCGCTCTAGAGCCCGCGAACTGCAACTGATGAAGCCTGCGCACCTGGAGCCCGTGCTCCGCAATGACGTGTGGCCCCGGCTCGCAGCAACCAGAGAAAGCCTGCGCACAGCAATGAAGACCCAACGCAGCCAAAAATAAATAAATAAATTCATTTTTTAAAAGAAGTTCTTCTTGCTTTGCTAATGGGCACAATTAACCGCCTGCGGGTTGGTGGCCCTAACTAAATGACAACTAATTTGGGGTTGGCCTGGAGGCAGGATATGGGTGTGTGGGAGCCCTGGTCAAGGAGTGGGGCTGCGACACCTGCTCTGGAACCACCACAGCCAAGGCCTCTTCCGAGGTCTTGCTCCCTCTGGGCATGGAGGTCTGGGGCCGGGGCATGGGAGCTGCCTCTAGCCCCTGAGGCCTGGCAGGAGGGGGCCTTGGTGAGTGGGAATTCCTTTTTGCACTGACAGCTGTCAGGCCCTGGGTGACAGTGTCAGGTAGTCCTCCCAGCCCTGCCATGTTGGTTCTGCTGCTCTCCCCACGCACAGATGAGGGGCCCTGAGGCTCAGAGAGGTCAGACGATAGGTGGTCAGGGCAGTAGTGCCCCTGCTCAGGCTCAGTGCTGCCCTTCCCCTGTGCTGGGGCAGGTGGAGACCCTAGTGTCCACACTAGGAGGGACAGTCACACCTTTGCCTGATGCGCAGGTCATGGGGGGCCCTTGAGACTTATCTACGCTGTCTCTGGTCCCATTTCATTGACAGGGGACTGAGGCCCAGAGTGGGCGGTGACTGGCTTGAAACATACAGTCAGAAGCCGGAGCCTAGCTGTCCTGCCTCAGCTCAGGGAAGAGAAGTCTGAGTAGGGCTCAGCGTGCCTGCCTGGGGCCTCCCAGCCAGAGGGCTGCTGCGAATTCTCACCCCTCGCTGTTATCCACCCCTCCCCCTGTGAGAAGCCACTTACCCAAGACTGTGGCTGGGTTACACCTTCCTAAGCGCTGCTACTGGTGGTAGAGGCAGCTGGTTTGAGGCTGCGTGTTCTCAAGCTTCTGGGTCCCCGGCAGGCAGCTTCAACTCATCATCCAGCGCACACCCTCCCAGCTCTTTTGGGTCCTCGAGTCACCTTGGCAACTGCAACCCCCAAATCTCCCAGTACAAACCTTGGAGCTTGGTCCGAACACCCTCACCAATGGGGAAACCAAGGCACAGAGACGGAACAGACCAGGCCACAATCACACAGTGGTGGCAGAGCTGGGGCTAGAACCCTGGAGCGCCCCTTTGCAGATTAGGGAGCCGGTGGCCTTCTGGGCGGCTTTGGTGGAGTCCATGCCCTCTCTGGGTCTCAGTTTCTCATATCTAAAATGAAGGGTTTCATGAGATTAAAAGAGTAAATGCAATAGTAATATTCTCTCTGTTATTTCAGTTGACCTAGAGAGGTACGTGAGACACTTTTTATCATCCCATTTTTAAAAAGATTTTATAGTGCCTATTATGTTGCAGGCACTCTCTCAAGGGCATTACAGTTATTAACTAGTTTATTCTCCTATCAATGCTATAAGCTAGTTATTATTATGACTGTCCCATATTGCAGATCTGTCAACTCAGGCTGGGAGAGGTTAGGTGTAGCTTCCTGGGGTTGCATAACTCGTATGTGAGGAAGCTAGGATTTCTGCCTAGTTATTGCTGCAGTCAGCCCACAGCACTATGCCCATTTTACCAGCCATCCACGGAGGAGGAGGCAAGAGGTCCTTACGGCAGCAGTTTGGGGACAGGTGGACACAGGTGAGGTCACTGGGAGATGTGCCACGAGCTGGGGAGTCGGGCTCCACTTTCCTGCCTCCCCAAGGAAGGGAAGGCATCTGATCTTTCCTTGAGTTCTGCCGGTCGTATCTAACTCACTTCTGCTCACACCATCTCAGAGGACACAGCATCCTGGCAATGGTACACCAAAGTGGTGACAAGTTGTAGGCTGGATATATGTAGAGACTGGCATTATAAAGAGAAGACTTTCTGGTGGCACAGTGGTTAAGAATCCGCCTGCCAGTGCATGGGACATGGGTTTGAGCCCTGGTCTGGGAAGATCCCACAGGCCGTGGAGCAACTAAGCCCGTGCGCCACAACTACTGAGCCTATGCTCTAGAGCCCATGAGCCACAACTTCTGAGCCCGTGTGCCACAAATACTGAGCCCAAGTGCCGCGACTACTGAAATCCGCGCACTCCAGAGCCTGCATGCTGCAACTACTGAAGCCCACGTACCTAGAGCCATGCTCTGCAAAAAAAGAAGTCCCCTCAATGAGAAGCCCGCACACTGCAACAAAGAGTATCCTCCGCTCGCCACAACTAGAGGAAGACTGCATGCAGCAATGAAGACCCAATGCAGCCAAAAATTTAAAAAAAAAAATTTTTTTTAAATAAAGAGAAGACTTTCCTTTATGCAAATGTCCCCTCAGACCCTCAGACCCAGTGCATCTAAAACTGATATTAAGATTTTTGTTTTCAGTGATGGCAGATTTCCTTTACCCTCTGAACATGGTTTAAAATGCTGAGTAAAATATTTTTTTAAATTGCAGAGCTAAAAAGATCATGGGGAAGCAGCAGGCTAAAACTGAGGAGAAAATATAACCCCAGAGAGGTAAGCAAAGTAACAGAACCACCAAAGCCACTTCCGTATGAAGGGTATTGACAGATGTTACCCACTTGGGCTTAGATCTGGGGGCTTTCAGGGTAAGCAGGACAGAAGTCAAGGCCAAAGGCCAGTCAAGGGAGGTGAGTCTTAAAGCAGACCCTTCCCATGTAGGTTGGGAACCCCTCCTCGGGAAAAGGGTAAACCAGAACTAAATCATGCCCCTCCCATTGGCCCCAGAAAGCAATTTGGAATTGAGAAGAGCAGAAGCAAAGGAGCAGGGGAAGAAGCCCATTCTGAGAACTATAGCCATAGACTGACACGCACGGACTTTGCCACTCCAAGTACAATAGCCAGGGGCAGACAGGGAACCTCAAGCTATGAACTCGGTCGGAAATTTTTCCACCTTAAGCGTCACAACTGCCTATCAGAAACAAATAAAAGAAGGGGGAGGGGATTGGGGGAGGGATGGAGTGGGAGGTTGGGGTTAGCAGTTGTAAGCTATTATATATAGAATGGATAAACAACAAGATCCTACTGTAGAGTACAGAGAACTATATTCAATATCCTATGATAAACCATAATGGAAAAGAATTAAAAAAAAAGACCGTATACATATGTATAACTGAATCACTTTGCTATACAGCAGAAATTAACTCAACATTGTAAATCAACTATACTTCAATTTAAAATTTTTTATTAATATAAAAAAAAGAAACAGATTGCAGTGTTGAGCGTAGCACTCGTGCACATGGCCTGCCGAGCTGAGGTGTTGGGCACAGCCGTTTCACACTAGGAACTCTGGTCTGAAGAGCTGGGTGCACTTCGAATGAAACTAGACAAGCGCAAAGGGAAAGAAAAAAGTGCTTCATGTACATTCTGTCAATGAATCCTCTCAACATCTCTGCAAGAACCAAGATGGTGGAGTAGAAGGACATGCTCTCACTCCCTCTTATGAGAACACCAGAATCACAACTAGCTGCTGGACAATCATTGACAGGAAGACACTGGAACTCACCAAAAAAGATACGGCACATCCAAAGACAAAGGAGAAGCCACAGTGAAACGGTAAGAGGGGCGCAATCACAGTAAAATCAAATCCCTTAACTGCTGGGTGAGTTACTCACAGACCAGAGAACACTTATACCACAGAAGTCTACCCACTGGAGTGAAGATTCTGAGCCCCACGTCAGGCTTCCCAACCTGGGGGTCTGGCAATGGGAGGAGGAATTCCTAGAGAATCAGACTTTGAAGCCTAGTGGGATTTGATTGCAGGACTTGGACAGGACTGGGGGAAACAGAGGTTCCACTCTTGGAGGGCACACACAAAGTAGTGTGTGCATCGGGACACAGGGGAAGGAACAGTGACCCCAGGGGAGACTGAACCATACCTACCTGCTAGTGTTGGAGGGTCTCCTGCAGAGGTGGGGGGTGGCTGTGGCTCACCACGGGGACAAGAACACTGGCAGCAGAAGTTCTGGGAAGTACTCCTTAGCGTGAGCCCTCCCAGAGTCTGTCATTAGCCCCACCAAAGAGCCCAGGTAGGCTCCAGTGCTGGGTTGCCTCAGGCCAAACAACCAACAGGGAGGGAACCCAGCCCCACCCATCAACAGTCAAGTGGATTAAAGTTTTACTGAGCTCTACCCACCAGAGCAACAGTCAGCTCTACCCACCACCAGTCCCTCCCATCAGGAAGCTTGCACAAGCCTCTTAGATAGCCTTATCCACGAGAGGGCAGACAGCAGAAGCAAGAAGAACTACAATCCTGCAGCGTGTGGAACAAAAACCACATTCACAGAAAGATAGACAAGGTGAAAAGGCAGAGGGCTATGTACCAGATGAAGGAACAAGATAAAACTCCAGGAAAACAACTAAATGAAGTGGAGATAGGCAACCTTCCAGAAAAAGAATTCAGAATAATGATAGTGAAGATGATCCATGACCTCGGAAAAAGAATGGAGGCAAAGATCAAGAAGATGCAAGAAATGTTTAACAAACACCTAGAAGAATTAAAGAACAAACAAACAGAGATGAACAATACAATAACTGAAATGAAAACTACACTAGAAGGAATCAATAGCAGAATAACTGAGGCAGAAGAACGGATAAGTGACCTGGAAGACAGAATGGTGGAACTCACTGCTGCGGAACAGGATAAATAAAAAAGAATGAAAAGAAATGAAGACAGCCTAAGAGACCTCTGGGACAACATTAAATGCAACAACATTGACATTATAAAGGTCCCAGAAGGAGAAGAGAGAGAGAAAGGGCCCGAGAAAATATTTGAAGAGATTATAGTTGAAAACTTCCCTAACATGGGAAAGGAAATAGCCACCCAAGTCCAGGAAGCGCAACAAGTCCCATACAGGATAAACCCAAGGAGAAACATGCTGAGACACATAGTGATCAAATTGGCAAAAATTAAAGACAAAGAAGAATTATGAAAGCAACAAGGGAAAAACAACAAATAACATACAAGGGAACTCCCATAAGGTTAACACCTGATTTCTCAGCAGAAACTCTACAAGCCAGAAGGGAGTGGCATGATAAAGTGATGAAAGGGAAAAATCTACAACCAAGATTACTCTACCCTGCAAGGATCTCATTCAGATTCAATGGAGAAATCAAAAACTTTACAGACAAGCAAAAGCTAAGAGAATTCAGCACCACCAAACCAGCTCTACAACAAATGCTAAAGGAACTTCTCTAAGTGCGAAACACAAGAGCAGAAAAGGACCTACAAAAACAAACCCAAAACAATTACCTTAAACGTGAATGGATTAAATGCTTCAACCAAAAGACACAGGCTTGCTGAATGGATACAAAAACAAAACCCATATATATGCTGTCTACAAGAGACCCACTTCAGACCTAGGGACACATACAGACTGAAAGTGAGGGGGTGGAAAAAGATATTCCATGCAAATGGAAATCAAAAGAAAGTTGGAGTAGCAATACTCATATCAGATAAAATAGACTTTAAAATAAAGAATGTTACAAGAGACAAGGAAGGACACTACATAATGATCAAGGGATCAATCCAAGAAGAAGATATAACAATTATAAATATATATGCACCCAACATAGGAGCACCTCAATACATAAGGCAACTGCTAACAGCTATGAAAGAGGAAATTGACAGTAACACAATAATAGTGGGGGACTTTAACACCTCACTTACACCAATGGACAGATCATCCAAAATGAAAATAGATAAGGAAACAGAAGCTTTAAATGACACAATAGACCAGATAGATTTAATTGATATTTATAGGACATTCCATTCAAAAACAGAAGATTACACTTTCTTCTCAAGTACACACAGAACATTTTCCAGGATAGATCACATCTTGGGTCACAAATCAAGCCTCAGTAAATTTAAGAAAATTGAAATCATATCAACCATCTTTTCTGACCACAATGCTATGAGATTAGAAATCAATTACAGGGAAAAAAACGTAAAAAACACAAACACATGGAGGCTAAACAATACATTACTAAATAACCAAGAGATCACTGAAGAAATCAAAGAGGAAATAAAAAAATACGTAGAGAAAAATGACAACGAAAACACGACAATCCAAAACCTATGGGATGCAGCAAAAGCAGTTCTAAGAGGGAAGTATATAGCTATACAAGCCTACCTCAAGAAAAAAGAAAAATCTCAAATAAACAATCTAACCTTACACCTAAAGGAACTAGAGAAAGAACTAAAAAAACCCAAAGCTAGCAGAAGGAAAGAAATCATAAAGATCAGAGCAGAAATAAATGAAATAGAAACAAAGAAAACAATAGCAAAGATCAATAAAACTAAAAGCTGGTTCTTTGAGAAGATAAACAACATTGATAAACCATTAACCAGACTCATCAAGAAAAAGAGAGAGAGGACTCAAATCAATAAAATTAGAAATGAAAAAGGAGAAGTTACAACAGACACCACAGAAATACAAAGCATCCTAAGAGACTACTACAAGCAACTCTATGCCAATAAAATGGACAACCTGGAAGAAATGGACAAATTCTTAGAAAGGTATAACCTTCCAAGACTGAACCAGGAAGAAATAGAAAATATGAACAGACAAATCACAAGCACTGAAATTGAAACTGTGATTAAAAATCTTCCAACAAACAAAAGTCCAGGACCAGATGGCTTCACAGGTGAATACTATCAAATATTTAGAAAAGATCTAACACCCATCCTTCTCAAACTCTTCCAAAAAATTGCAGAGGAAGGAACACTCCCAAACTCATTCTATGAGGCCAACATCACCCTGATACCAAAACCAGACAAAGATACGACAAAAAAAGAAAATTACAGATCAATATCACTGATGAATATAGATGCAAAAATCCTCAACAAAATACTAGCAAACAGAATCCAACAACACATTAAAAGGATCATACACCATGCTCAAGTGGGATTTATCCCAAGGATGCAAGGTTTCTTCAATATACGCAAATCAATCAATATGATACACCATATTAACAAATTGAAGGAAAAAAACCATATGATCACCTCAATAGATGCAGAAAAAGCTTTTGACAAAATTCAACACTGATTTATGATAAAAACTCTCCAGAAAGTGAGCATAGAGGGAACCTACCTCAACATAATAAAGGCCATATATGACAAACCCACAGCAAACATCATTCTCTCAATGGTGAAAAACTGAAAGCTTTTCCTCTAAGATCAGGAACAAGACAACGATGTCCTCTCTCACCACTATTATTCAACATAGTTTTGGAAGTCCTAGCCACGGCAATCAGAGAAGAAAAAGAAATAAAAGGAATACAAATTGGAAAAGAAGAAGTAAAACTGTCACTGTTTGCAGATGACATGATACTATGCATAGAGAATCCTAAAGATGCCACCAGAAAACTACTAGAGCTAATCAATGAATTTGGTAAAGTTGCAGGATACAAAATTAATGCACAGAAATCTCTTGCATTCCTATACACTAATGATGAAAAATCTGAAAGAGAAATTAAGGAAACACTCCCATTTACCACTGCAACAAAAGGAATAAAATACCTAGGAATAAACCTACCTAGGGAGACAAAAGACCTGTATGCAGAAAACTAGAAGACACTGATGAAAGAAATTACAGATGATACCAACAGATGGAGAGATATACCATGATCTTGGATTGGAAGAATCAATATTGTGAAAATGACTATACTACCCAAAGCAATCTACAGATTCAATGCAATCCCTGTCAAATTACCAATGCCATTTTTTATGGAACTAGAACAAAAAATCTTAAAATTTGTATGGAGACACAAAAGATCCCGAATAGCCAAAGCAGTCTCAAGGGAAAAAACGGAGCTGGAGGAATGAGACTCCCTGACTTCAGACTATACTACAAAGCTACAGTAATCAAGACAATATGGTACTGGCACAAAAACAGAAACATAGATCAATGCAACAAGATACAAAGCCCAGAGATAAACCCACAAACCTATGGTCAACTAATCTATGACAAAGGAGGCAAGGATATACAATGGAGAAAAGACAGTCTCTTCAATAAATGATGTTGGGAAAACTGGACAGCTACATGTAAAAGAATGAAATTAGAACACTCCCTAACACCATACACAAAAATAAACTCAAAATAGATTCAAGACCTAAACGTAAGACCAGACACTATAAAACTCTTAGAGGAAAACATAGGAAGAAAACTCTTTGACATAAATCACAGCAAGATCTTTTCTGATCCACATCCTAGAGTAATGGAAATAAAAACAAAAATAAACAAATGGGACCTAATGAAACTTCAAACCTTTTGCACAGCAAAGGAAACCATAAACAAGACAAAAAGACAACTCTCAGAATGGGAGAAAATATTTGCAAATGAATCAACAGACAAAGGATTAATCTCCAATATATATAAACAGCTCATGCAGCTCAATATTAAAGAAACAAACAACACAATCCAAAAATGGGCAGAAGACCTAAATAGACATTTCTCCAAAGAAGACATACAGATGGCCAAGAAACACATGAAAAGCTGCTCAACATCATTAATTATTAGAGAAATGCAAATCAAAACTACAATGAGGTATCACCTCACACCGGTTAGAATGGGCATCATCAGAAAATCTACAAACAACAAATGCTGGAGAGGGTGTGGAGAAAAGGGAACCCTCTTGCACTGTTGGTGGGAATGTAAATTGACACAGCCACTATGGAGAACAGTACGGAGGTTCCTTAAAAAGCTAAAAATAGAATTACCATATGATCCAGCAATCTCACTACTGGGCATATACCCAGAGAAAACCATAATTCAAAAAGACACATGCACCCCAATGTTCATTGCAGCAGTATTTACAATAGCCAGGTCATGGAAGCAACCTAAATGCCCATTGATAGACAAATGGATAAAGAAGATGTGGTACATATATACAATGGAATATTACTCAGCCATAAAAAGGAACGAATTTGAGTCATTTGTTGAGACGTGGATGGATCTAGAGACTGTCATACAGAGTGAAGTAAGTCAGAAAGAGAAAAACAGATATCATATATTAACGCATGTATGTGGAACCTAGAAAAATGGTACAGATGAACCGGTTTGTAGGGCAGAGGTTGAGACACAGATGTAGAGAACAAACGTATAGACACCAAGGGGGGAAAGCCGCGGCGGGGTGGAGATGGTGGTGTGCTGAATTGGGCAATTGGGATTGACATATATACACTGATGTGTATAAAATGGATGGCTAATAAGAACCTGCTGTATAAAATAATAAATAAAATAAAATTTTAAAATTAAAAAAAATAAGTAACGTGCTCATAGAAATGTATGAAGCCTCAAAAAGACAGTGAAGAGAATCACTTATAATTATGTCCTTCTGGGCAAACAATGATGTAGTGAATGTTCTTCTAATGATTTTTTTCTGTGCATCTATAGATATAAAATATGTATTTTACAAAAAAACAAAAACAAAAAAAACAAATACAAGGCTGGAGGGGACCACATCCATTCCTTGGGGGAAGCCCCACAAATAATTTTTCAAAGCCAATGCCCATAACCAGGTCAAAGATGACAAAGTACATAAAGACAAGAGAGAATGTAAGTCAAAACCAGTAGAAGCAGATCCATGGTTACTGCAGATTTTGTAATGATCAGATAAAAAGGATAAAATAACTATCCTTACTATAGTCTATAAAAAATGAACGGGGCTTCCCTGGTGGTGTAGTGGTTGAGAGTACGCCTGCTGATGCAGGGGACATGGGTTCGTGCCCCGGTCTGGGAAGATCCCACATGCTGCAGAGCGGCTGAGCCCGTGAGCCATGGCCGCTGAGCCTGCGCATCTGGAGCCTGTGCTCTGCAACGGGAGAGGCCACAACAGTGAGAGGCCCGCGTACCGCAAAAAAAAAAAAAAAAAAGAACAACCTGAAGATATCTTCAGGGAGCAGTAAACTATGGAAAGTGACATCGCATGTTTTTTAAAGAGCCAAAGGAAACTTTTAGAAACTTGAAGATACATCAGAAGAAATTATCTAGAATGTATTCCATAAAGACAAGAAGATGGAGAATACTGATAAGAAGATAGGAAACATGGAGGATATAGTGAGAGAAAAATCCAACACATATTTAATCAGAATCCCAAGGAAAGAGGAAGAAATATTTAGAGGTAGTGGCTGAGTATTTTCCAGAATTGATGCAAGATACAAGTGGCCCATCCACAGATACAAGTGGCCCAGAAAATCTCAAACAGAACAAATACAAAGAAATTGATATTTAACAGAAATAGAAAAACAATGAGAAAATATCAAAACCAGCCAGAGAGAAAAGACCATTTACTTTCAAAGGAATGGCAATTAGACTTACAAATCATTCTCAACAGCAATGACAGAAATCATAGAAAAATAGAACAAAATCCTCACTGTGATAAAGCAAAATAACTGCCAACCTAGAATCTATATTCAGCTAAAATATCTTTTAAGAATGAAGGCAAAATAAAGACATTTTCTTTCAAACAAAAACTGAGAGAGTTCATCATCAGCAAAACCTCACTAAAGAAAATTTTAAAACATGTACTTGAGGCAGAAGGAAAATTATCTAGATGGAGGGTTGAGGATACAAAAAAGAATAGGGACTAGAGAAAGTGGTAAAAAAAATATGGACAAATGTATAAAATAATGACTGTATAGAACAGTAATCATAAAGTCTAGTGGAATTTAAAATAAAATGAAAATATCAGACAATCTAACATAAATTGGGAGTGGGAAGTAAATAGAATCAAAATATTCTAATATCAATGTGGTATTCAGGGGAAGGGCAAAGGTTTGATAAATTTTAGGCTTTAATAAATTAAGTGTGCATGTTACAATTTCTAGGGTAAACACTGAAAAAAAGGGTCAGGACACTGGCCCATGGGTCAGACCCAGCTTGCAACCTGTTTTTGTATGGCCTGCAAACTAAGAATGGTTTCTACATATGAAAAGGGTTATAATAATCCAAACAAAGAAGAATGTGTGACAGACTGTCTGTGGCAGGCAAAGCCTAAAATATTTACCATCTGGCTTTTTATAGAAAAACGTTGCCAGCTCCTGCACCAAAGGAATAGAAACAGAGTATATCATTTAAAACTTATTAAGGAAGTAAATGATATGAGTTAAATGATAAAACATATACAGACAACTCTTTAAAGCCAGAAAGAAAAGAAAAAAATAGGATGAATAAGATAAGTAGCACAAAATAAGATGGTAGATTTAATTCCAAATATTTACAGTAGGTGTACCTTACATTTACATTTACCTGTACATATACATTAATTATAAATGCTCCAGTTAAAAAGCAAAATTTTCAGACTGGATGGGGGTAATTTATTTTGTTTAAGAATGAACAGGGACTTCCCTGGAGGTCCAGTGGTTAAGACTTCTCCTTCCTGTGCAGGGGGTGTGGGTTCAATCCCTGGTTGGGGAGCTAAGATCCCACGTGCCTCGTGGCCAAAAACCCAAAACACTAAAAAAAGAAGCAACATTGTAACAAATTCAGTAAAGACTTTAAAAATGGTCCACATCAAAAAAATCTTAAAAAAAAAAAAAAAGACTCTGCACTCCCAATGCAGGGGGCCTGGGTTCCATCCCTGGTCAGGGAACTAGATCCCACATGCCACAACTAAAGACCCCGCATGCCACAACTAAAGATCCCACATGCTGCAATGACGATCCCATATGCAGCAACTAAGACCCGGCACAGCCAAATAAATAAATAAATAAATATTTTAAAAAAATAAAATAAAAAATGAACAAACACCTCTAAAACATAAGACTAGAGAAAAGTTTAATGTAATAAAATAAAAATACTAGTTTTAAAAAAATTGTTATAACTATATTCATAAAAAGACAAAGTAGGGGTTCCCTGGTGGCACAGTGGTTATGAATCCACCTACTAATGCAGGGGACATGGGTTCATAGCCCTGGTCCAGGAAGATCCCACATGCCGTGAAGCAACTAACCCCATGCACCACAACTACTGAGCCTGTGCTCTAGAGCCCACGAGCCACAACTACTGAAGCCCACACCTAGAGCCCATGCTCCTCAACAAGAGAAGCCACTGCAATGAGAAGCCCACACACCGTAACGAAGAGTAGCCCCTGTTTGTCCCAACTAGAGAAAGCCCACACGGAGCAACGAAAACCCAATGCAGCCAAAAATTAATTAATTAATTTTAAGAAAAAAGACAAAGTAGACGTTAAGGCAAAATGCATTAGTAGAGGGAAAGATAATAATAAAACTTAATTTCACTAGGAGGACGTAACAATATTAAATTTCTATGTACCTAATAACATAAGCTCAAAATATATACAGCAAAACTTGATAGAACTACACAGAAAAATAGACAAATCAACAGCCATAATAAATTTTCAGACAACTTTTTCAATTTGATAGGGAAGGGAGATGAAGATTTGATGAACTCAGTTAATAAATTAGACTTGAACATACATAGAACACTGCACACAACAAATGTAAAAAACCCATTTCAAGCCCATCCAAAACATTTATAAATATAGCTCATATTCTGGGCCATAAAGCAAATCTCAATAAATGTCAAGGGATTTAAATCATTCAGATAATGTTTCTCTGACCACAATGTAATTAAGCTTGAAATCAATATAAAAGGAAATCCCCACATATTCAGAAAATTTAAAGACACACTTTTTATAACAAAGAAGGAACCACAATTAAAAACTTAAACTATTTCTAAAACTGAACAGTAATGAAAATATATATTCAAAATCGTAGGAAATTTTTCTAAAGTAATACTTATAAGGAAATATATAGCATATACTAGAACTGAATAAAGGCTTAAAATTAGTTAGGTAAGCATCTACCTCAAGGAGTTAGAAAAAGAGTAGTAAATTAAAAGTATATAGCAGAAAAATAATAAAGATAAAAGCACAAGTTAGTAAAGTACTAAGCACACTTACAATTAAGAAAATCAACAAAAATCAAAATTGACTATGTGAAAGACTAACAAAATTGACAAACCTCTGGCAAACTATGAAGGTAAAAGAAAAAGGCACAAATAACCTATGTCAGGTTGGAAAAGAGAAACATTATGTTATAACAGTAATCATATAAAACAGAATTTTGTGAACAATTTTATGCCAATAAATCTAAAAATTAATATAATTAAATATTATAAAATTCCTAGAAAAACATTGCTTACTTAAGCTGCAGTAAGCATTCTAAATGGAAATAAAAATCCTGAACAGGGGCTTCCCTGGTGGCGCAGTGGTTGAGAGTCCGCCTGCCGATGTAGGGAACACGGGTTCGTTCCCTGGTCCGGGAAGATCCCACATGCCGCGAAGCGGCGGGGCCTGTGAGCCATGGCCTCTGGGCCTGCGTGTCCGGAGCCTGTGCTCCGCAACAGGAGAGGCCACAACAGTGAGAGACCCCTGTACCGCAAAAAAAAAAAAAAAAAAAAAATCCTGAACAGTCCTGTACACTAAGTAACTTCTATCTGTAGTCAAAAATCTTCCCACAATGAAAACCCATCACCAGAGAGCGTCACTGGAAAATACTACAGAAAATTCTGGAAAGACATAATAATTCTAAATTGGCCCAAACTCTTAATGAAGACTCAAACTCATTTTATGAGGCTAGCATAACCTTGACATCAAAACCCAACAAGGCATACGAGAAAGAAAAATTACAGGTTACTCTCTCTCAAGAACACAGAGGCAAAAATTCTAAACAAGATATTACAAACTATACCCAGAAACATATAAAAGGATAATGTTATGATCGACTTAGGTTTAACCAATGCAATGTAGATTTAACGTTAGAAGAAAAAGTAATGTAGTTCAAACATTAATAGATCAAAGGTGAAAATTCTAATGATCATTGTATGCAAAAGAGATGTTTGACAAAATTCAATATCCATTCATGGTTTAAAAAAAAAAAAACCTTAGTAAACTAGAAATATAAGGAACTTCCTAAATCTGATAAAGGGTATACACTTTTTTAAAAAACCCTACAGCAAATATTATACTTTAAGGTGAAACTGTCAAAAACTTTCCCTTTGAAATTGGTAGCAAGATAAGAAAGCCTGCTGTTACTATACCAGTTCTGTATTGTTCTGTAAGACCTAGCCTATGCAGTAAGAAAAGGAAGAGAAATAAAACAGACAAGGATTGGATAGAAAAAAACAAACTTCATTATTCATAGATGCTATAATGAGTACATTTTTAAAAATTGACAAACTATTAGAATTAATAAGAGAGTTTAGCAAGGTTGCCAGAGACAAAAAATCAATGTTAAGACATCATTATGGGGAATTCCCTGGCGGTCCAGTGGTTAGGATTCACTGCCAAAGGCGCGGGTTCAATCCCTAGTCGGGGACCTAAGATCCAGTAAGCCGCAGGGTGCAGCCAGAAAACAAACAAACAAACAAAAAGCTAGAAAAAAACCCTCTGCCTTAAAAAACCAAAAATAACCCCACATCACTACGCAATACCATATAGTAACCACTATTAGAAAATAAACTTTTTAAAAGGTCACTGTAACAAACTCTATTCACTATATGATGGCCCTAAATGATCCCAGCTTCCTGGTAGTCACGTCTTTATGTAATCCCCTCCCCTTGTGTGGGCTGCACTTAGTAACTTACTTCTAATGACTAAAATATGGGGCTTCCCTGGTGGCGCAGTGGATAAGAATCCGCCTGCTAATGCAGGAGACACGGGTTCGAGCCCTGGTCCCGGAAGATCCCACATGCTGCAAAACAACTAAGCCTGTGTGCCACAACTACTGAGCCTGCGCTCTAGGGCCCACGAGCCACAACTACTGAAGCCCGTGTGCCTAGAGCCCGTGCTCCACAACAAGAGAAGCCACTGCAATGAGAAGCCTCCACACTACAACGAAGAGTAGCCCCTGCTCGTCGCAACCAGAGAAAAGCCCGCGTGCAGCAACGAAGACCCAAAAGCAGCCAAAAATAAAAAATAAATAAAAATAAAATTAAAAAAAGAATAGAATATGGCAGAAATCATGAGATGTCACTTCTGATGTTAGGTTATTAAAAGACTGTGGCTTACATTCTTGGGTGTTCTCTCTCTCTCTCAAATCACTTCTTCCCAGGAAAGCCAGTTGCCATGACATGAGGCAGACCTACAAATCAAGCTGAGGTAGGAGATAGATAGGCCCCAGGCTGAGCAGCTGCAGCTGGTCTCCTGCTGACTCTTTGAGATGGGATACCAGTGGGAGAATTGGGCCCTGATTGGGTGCATTCTTGTGGATTTCCCTGCCCAACACATGCACAGAGAAGACCCTCAGTCTACGGGAAGGACAAAAGGAGAGAGGATACGCCAGCTGGAATCCATCTTGGCTGAGAGATTCACACCCACACCAGGACCAAATATGGAGATGACTGGCCAGGAAAAAAAAAAAAGGAAAACTGCCCCTATATAAGCAATCTAAGCTGCCCCTACTGGGTGAAACTCAATCTGACTCACCTGTGGGCTCTTTTACACATATTTTGTTTTTTCCACAAATACTTTGCTTCTTCCACACGTACTTTGCTTCTAATAAATGTTTTTATCTTTTTAACAGCCTTGGTCTCTTTGCTGAATTCTTTCTTCAAAGAAGACAACAACCGAAGTCCTTCTTCCAGCTTCTCACTGTGGGAATCAAAGCCTTCAGATAAAGACACAGCCCTACCCATCAGCTTGACTGCAGCCTCATAAAAGACCTTAAGCCAGAGCCACCAGCTAGGTTCCTACTCACAAAAACTGGAGATAATATATGTTTGGGGTTTTGATGCTGAGTTTGGGGATAATTTGTTACATGTCAATAAGTAACTAATATAACCACCATCTACAACACTTCAAAATATATCAAGTACCTAGAAGTAAATCTACCCAGAAATGTACAAAATTCAGATAAAATTCTAAAACTTAATTGGGACATCAGAAATAAACTGACACACTCACCAATGGTCCCATACATACGTGGCTGCCTGATTTACAACAGAGGTGGCATTTCTGAGACTTGAGGAGAGACTTGACTTTTAATTAATGGTGCTCGGATGGTTGGGTATCCATACGGGAAAAAAAAAAAAATTCAATCCTACTACATACCAGTCACGAAAACCAATTGCAGGTAAATTAAACACCTAATGGTGAAAAGCTACAAAACTTCTGAGCAATGATATAGAAATATGTCTTCCTGACTAATGTGCTATAAAAATTAATAATGAAATGTGACATTTTTGCACCCCCAATTTTGTCCACACACATCATCTTATGTTATCATTGCCTGGTACATCCCTGATCCCACCAGATGGTGAGCCTGGAGGAGATGGGGGAGAGGGGTGGTGGGAGCAGCAAATGGGCCTCCTCCCTTCATGGGGAACCTCAGGCTGAGCAATCCTGGCTCAACATGGGGTCTTTGTGCATGTGGGATAGACAGAGGGTAGATGGACAGATGTTGGATGTTGGATGGATGGATGACTGGATAAAAGGACAGATGAATGGATACATGAACAAATGGAAAATAGAGGAATAATGAATGGATGGACAGACAGAAGGATGAATGGATGAACAGATGAGTGGATGAACAAAGAGATAAATGGATGGGTAGATAAAAGACCAGCAGACATTCCCACAGAGGGATGGAAAAACTTACCAGTTTTGTTATTTAACAGAGGTGGGAAAGCCAAGTCAGGGCCTCAGATGCACTCTTGCTGGAAATGCCCCACCTCGCAGTTGGCAGGAATGTGGGAGTCCTCGCTGCCCTCTGCAGGTTGCCCATGGGCTCTGGGACCAGGGAAGAAGGCAGAAGTGGCCAAACATGACCCCTGGTGGTCACCATAGGAATGACAACCCCAGCACCAGACTTGCGGTCCTGGCGGTGCCCAGCCAGCTGAGGAGCCCACCTTCACCCTGACCCCAGCTGCTGACCTTCTGGCCCTTAGGCTGAGGCTCCCATGTGAATGTTCTTAGGCACAGCTCACATCACCAGTGGTGTGAGAGGCGCTGGACCCGATGTTCACACTCTGAAGGGCCTACTCCTGACCAAGTCCTGTTAGAAATCATCTAGAGAGAGCTGCTGAGGACATCCGTGAACAGGTGACTAATAACAGCCCACATTTAAGCACTGCTCATCACACTGGGCGGTGGAACAGGCCACTCACACCTTTCTCTCCCTGATCCCTCACAGCAGCCCTGGAAATAGCAACTAGGACGGCCCCCATTTTATAGATGAGAAAACTAAGTCTCAGAGAGGCCTCAAGAGGACTGCCAAGGTCTGCGATGAGTGAGTGGCAGAGCCAGGATTCGAACCCAGACTGTCTCTGATTCCCTCCCATGCTGGCTCCCTGCCTCCCTGCCAAACCCTGCTAGGACAATAATCATGGCTGACTTCCTGAGCATCCCGGCTGGGCCCCCAAGGGCACACAGACACACACACACACACACACACACACACACACACACACACAGCCCCTACTCCCGGGTGGCTCCCCAAGGGCACACAGACACACACACACACACACAGCGCCTGCCTCTAGAGGACTCATCATCCAGCGGGGTTGTTCCCATCCCTCTACTGTTCTGATAAGGAAGCAGAGGCTGATTTGAATCCCACCTCCGGCACCGAGTGGCTGTGTGACCTTGGGCAAGTCACTTAACCTTTCTGTGCTTCAGTTGACTCATGGGTGTAATAAGCATGATAATAATCAAACTTACCTCACAGAGTTGTTGTGAAAATTAAGTGAGCTAATATATGTAGGGAGCATTGGGTACATACTAAGGGTTCCCTCTTACCATTATTAGGGAGAAAATGGGGCTCAGAGAAGGAAAAGCCTGAAAACTCACAGGTGTAGCAATTCCACACTTACTTTCATTGTTTTTCAACAACAGGATGGAGACGAGGCCAGGCAGCAAGATGAGGAAGGTGGCAGTGGCCGTGGGCGCTGTGGCGATGCTGGTAGCGGAGCCTGGGGAGGACGCCTTTCCGAAGCTTTTCCGCTTCTGCCGGCAGAGCCGCCCCAGCACCGCAGACCTGGGAGGGGTCACTGACTTCTTGGCGGCCCAAGCAGCCCAAGGCATGGGGCCTGGTGCCCCCAGGGTAGTCAAATCTCAGCTAAATGTGTCCCCAGCCAGTGACCACGATGCATACAGAGCAGGACTTCAGCTGGCCAGCAAGTGGCGAGCCTACGGACTGCAAGCCTACCCCGGATTTATTTTTATCCCAAACCCTTCCTCCCAGGTCACCAGCGGCATTAGGTGAAGCAGTGCCTTAAGTCATATTCCCGGAAACCCAATGTATGTAACCTGGACACACGTGTGACTAAGAAGAGACCC
Organism: Grampus griseus; assembly: GCF_964374135.1. Taxonomy (NCBI): domain Eukaryota; kingdom Metazoa; phylum Chordata; class Mammalia; order Artiodactyla; family Delphinidae; genus Grampus; species Grampus griseus. Next base: position 31,453,412 of record NC_139013.1, on the reverse strand, counting down.
AAGATTTGTGGGAACAGAGCAAAGAGCTTCTAAGGTATAAAGAAGTGAATAAATGGAGACCCTGAGGTTTATCAGAGAAACTGCACTGGGTGACCCTAGGCTACCACTGTAACTGGGACAGTAAGAAATACTCTGCCGATCACTACACACCTTCCCCTGCTGACCTGACTCCTCTCAGGGTAAGTGGACACCGCCTGTGGATTTCAGGGTTTCCGAGCTGAAGCCGGTATCCTGAATTACCACCGATGAGACTCCACGCTGGGAATCCATGTAGATAAATCTGAACTAGAGCACTCCAAACCCCTGCTGTCGTTCAGCTTTGGACAGTCTGCCATCTTTCCCCTGGGTGGCCTCAAAAGAGATGAAGCCCCCTCGCCCATGTTTATGCACAGCGGTGACATCATGGTAATGTCAGGTCTCAGCCGCCTGTTGAACCATGCAGTCCCGAGGGTCCTTCCCAGTCCAGAAGGGGAGAGCCTTCCTTGCTGCCTAGAGACGCCTCTCCCAGCTGACCTCCCCAGAGACTCAGTGGTGGAGCCCTGTTCTGTGGAGGACTGGCAGGTGTGTGCCAGCTACTTGAAAGCTGCTCGTGCTGACATGACTGTCGGACAGGTGCTGGCCGTAGGTCAAGACTGCCCTTTGGAACCCATGGAGGAGAATAAAAGAGATGCCCCCACAGAAGTTTCCTGTCATCTGGATGATGAGAATAGCCAAGAAAAACGAGCTAGGTTAAACCCTGACTGCTGAGACTTAAGAGAGCCCATTCCTTGACTCGGGCAGGTCTCACAGTAAATGATCATGCTGTTTTGTATTGCCATAGACTTTAGCACTGAGACAAGCCAAAAACAGACCAGGAAAAATTCATCATGGATCACACTGTTGCCTTGGAATGCACCCTGAAGAGAAAACTGATGAACCACTTTGTTCAGAGAAGTGTTTGACACGGTCCAGTCCTGGTTAGGTTTGGGCACCAACGTATGTGAGAAGTCCAAGGAGGTATGAGCTCCCACCGCAGCCTTCTCAGCCTCGCCATGACCTGTGAGAGACGTAGAAGTGAGTTTCCATGTCTATGGAGTCTTCTTTTTTTTTTTTTGGCTGCACTGCGCAACTTGTGGGATCTTATTTCCCCTACCAGGGATCGAACCAGGGCCTTTGGCAGTGAGAGCTTGGGGTACTCACCACTGGACCGCCAGGGAATTCCCTCCACATCTATGGAGTCTTTAAATACCTCAGGGGACTTCCCTGGCGGTTCAGTGCTTAGGACTCCATGCTTCCTCTGCAGGGGGCACTGGTTCAGTCCCTGATCGGGGAACTAAGATCCTGCCAGCCACGCGGCACAGCCAAAAATAAAATACATACCTGAGGTTTTATTGATGGGAAATATAATACCCCCCCCACCCCATCTAGTGATTTGTGGTAAAATTGTGGGTCCGTGAACCAACCATTAGTCTTGTCTTCTTAATTCTTCCAATCAACATCAAATTCTTTGATATTCTCTGGCCTTCACAGAAGAATCTTATACACATTAAGACAATGGAACTGGAAATCACATCCCCTGGAATACGAAGTAATCACAGTTCTCTCTCTTGCCTAAAAGGTAAATATATATAAACTCAAGGAAAGGGGAACAGTAGTTACTCCAGATGTCTTTTTGGTCTGTAAACTCTTCCAGTTGGCTTTTAAATGCAATTTTAATTGTTGGACTAAAAATGTCCCATGGGTATTCTGTAACTGTTTAATGCACGAATAAACTTAATTTCAAATTAAAAAAAAAAGTTGGAATCACATCACTCTTCTCAGAAACCAGCTCCCCTTTGCCTTCCAATAAAATCCAAATTCTGGAGCCTCTGCTACCCTTCCCCCTCCTCCCCTCTCCCTCCCCAGAGGCGTCCTGAACTTTGTGGCTGTCACTCACTCACTCTGTCTGTAGAGCTTAGTAGAGTATACATGCTTAGATATCATTTGCCTGTGCTGGGTTTAAAACTAAAGAGTATCAAACCATGTATAGTCTCTGGGATTTGAGTTTTTCAACTCAGCACCACGTGTCTTAGATTCACCACGTTGTTGCAGCATTTCTGCGATTGCCAGCAGTGCTCTCACGAACACTTTCGGATGTGTAACTAGATACACCTGCAGGGCTTCCTCTCAGATAGAATCCTGGGAGTGGAATGGCTGGGACACGGGTGTGCCACTGTTATCTTTACAGAGGAATGCCAAACTGTTTTTCCACGAGGCTTGAATCACTTTACAGTCCTGACAGCAATTTTGAGAGTTCCTGCTGATCCACATCCCAGCCAACATTTAACAGTGTCAGATGTCGCCCTTTTTACCAGCCAACTGGGTAAAAAATAACGTCTCATTGTGGTCTTCCTTTCCATGTCCCTGATCGCTAGTGAACTTAAGATCCCATCATGTTTTCTGGCCATTTCATCTTTTGTGGAATGCCAGGTCATGGTTTTTGCTCATTTTTCTCTTAAGTTGTTTATCTTTTCTTACTGATCCATAGGGGATCTTGATACCAGCTCTGTGCTTACATCTTTTCCCAGATATTTTCAGGTGTCTTTTGGGAAACAGAAATTATTTTTAATTTTTTAAAAATTTTATTGGAGTATAGTTGATTTAAAATGTTGTGTTTGTTTCTGATGTATAGGAAAGTGAATCAGTTATACATATACATGTACCCACTATTTTTTAGATTTTTTTTTTCCCATATAGGTCATTACAGAGTATTGAGAAGAGTTTGCTGTGCTATACAGTCGGTCCTTAGTAGTTACTTATTTTATATATAGTAGTGTGCATATCTCAATCCCAATCTCCCAATTTATCCCTCCCCCCCCCCCTTGGTAACCATATGTTTGTTTTCTACATCTGTGACTCTATCTCAAACAGAAATTATCTTTAATGTGGTCAGTTGCATCTTTTCATCATGGTTAACACCTTTTTGGTGTTTTCTTTAAGAGTTGTTTCCCCACCCTGAAGTCAGAAAGATATTAACCTATATTTTCTTCAAACAGTATTAAAGTTGTGCTTGTGCTTACTAACTCCACTGCACTGAGGTCAAAGAATGTGCTCTAATAGCAATTCTTTGAAACTTTTTCGGAGGTTGCTTTCTAATCTAGTATACTATCAAGTTTTGAAAATAGTCCATAAGTGCTTAAGGAGAATCTGATCGTGGGAGACAAAATTCAATTAATGTCCATTATATCAAGTCTGTTGCTTATGTTGTCCAAATCTTCCATATCTTGGCTAATTTGTTCAGCTTTGCCATCAATAATTAAGAGAAGCATTTGAAATATCCCATGCTGCTGGTGGCTTTGTCTCCCTAGTCTACCAATTTTTAAAAGATTTGTTGCAGTAAATTTGCAGATGATAATTCACTTTTGAAATGATACAGATATTCATAAGAGAGAGAAATAACTATTGTCATGAGGGAAGGGCAAAGGCTATGGAGGCGAGAGAAGGCCCCATCCTAGATTTTACAGGTCAGGGGCAGCTTCCTGGTCCAGACACATGGAGATCAGGAGAGGCTGCAAAGCTGAGATCATAAGGGTGTGTTGCCATCTTTCTGCAAATGAAAGACCTGACGGACAGTGCTCCAGGCAGCTTGTGCCAAGGCCTGGAGGTGAGAAAGGACCTGTTCAGGGAACTTGAAGTATTAATAGTTCAGGGTGGCAGAAGCAAGGAGGATGAGGAAGGAATGGTGGGAGACGGGTGGGAGAAGTGAGCACAGGTCAGACCCCCAGGGTCTTCGAGCTCCGGAGGGGAATTTGACTACAGGAGGGTTTCAGCAGAGAGGGACATGGTCAGGTTACGGGACGAAAAAATTCCCTCTGGCTTCTGGGTCAAGCTCAGACTGGGAGTGGGGAGGCAGGGAGGCCTGTGAAGAGGCTCTGTGGCGGATGGAGGCTGGTCTGCACCATGGTTGATGGGAGGGGCACCACAAGGCAGAGCCCTTTAGCATCCTGGTGGCAACCTTGGCTGGCAATGGGAGCCCTGGAGGAGGAGGCTCGAGTTGAGTGCAGGGCTCATTCAGTGGGCAGAGGGGTCCCCAGTCAGCGCAGGGTGGATCGATTTGAAGGGTAAAGAGTGGACACCTCGGACTCCAGAGCCAATGATTTCTAAGAGTGTTGCCAGACTTAGCAAAAGAAATAAAGAAAAGAAAAAAATAAATAGATGGAGATCTACAGGATAAAATTTGAATTTCAGATAAACAGTGAACATTTTTTTGTATCTGTCCCTCAAATTGGGCATCCTGTATTTTATCGGGCAACCCTCATTCAACCCTCCTCCCCCCATACACACATTGTCTTTCTGAAAAAAAACAGCAACAAAGCAACATAGAAACTGCTAGTCTGTGGCCTTTCTGGCTTCGACTTGTCATCCTTCCCCCCGGGCCTCCTCAGAGACTCTGGCCCTGAGCAGTGAGCCCTAGGGACCTCCAGCTCCATCTTCCCACTAAGTCTGGAAGCCCCTGACAGATGGGCCCAGTGCCCAGTCTGGGCAAGGCCAGGACCCCACTGGGAGTGAGGGGAGGGCACCGAGGCCCATCAACGGCTCCCTCAGCCCTGCCCCCCACCCGGTTAGGGCGTTTCCGGGAAGTGGTCCCTGCCCAGCGCCTGAACCCCCAACCAGGCTCAGGGCCACAGAGCTGGGGCCGTTTTCTAGAATTACCAGAACCATTCTGTGTCACTGTGGCCACATCCTCCCTTGGGCAGCCCTAGGCTTGGTAGGATCTAAAAGGCCAGGTCTGGGCTGGGCTGGGTCCTAGGCAAGGCCCTGCTTCAGTGGGCTGCGGACCGCTCCCCGGAGCTGCCCAAGAGAGAGGCCGGACGTGCCCGTGATCCTTGGCACCCGCATTGGGACGGGGGCCCACCCCAAGGCCTGGGGAGCCTAGTACAAGCTAGGGCTGGCCAAACTAGGGGAGCTCGAATGGGGGCTCACATCACCCTGAGAGAGGCAGGGGGACACTCTGCTGGAGTAGGAGTGGGAGAGAGACCTCCTCTGTGGGAAAACTGGAGAGATTTCATGGGAGGCATGATAACTGAGCCCCTGAGAATTTAGATAGATCAGAGGATTTGGGAACCAAGGGGTAGGGGGACAGGTGGCAATGGCCTGGAGCCTGTACCGTGTGAGAAATGTCCCTAAAATAACAAAAGGCTGGACCAAAGGCAGCTCTGGGGAACGTGGGAGAGGAGGTAGCGCAGCCGAAGGACAGCGGGATATGCTGAGCGAGGAGCTGGGCCTGTGAGGCCGAGCAGACTGGACCTTAGAGGGTTGGCCTCTGAGACTCAGTTGACACTGTAATAATAATAACAAAATACGAATGATAACGATAACCCTTTACTGAGCACTTACCCTCTGCTACGCCTCTTTATATGGGTTATTTTATTTACCCTTCAAAATAGGTACTACTACTGCCCCATTTTACAGATGGGAAAACTCAGGCACAGAGAGGTGGAGTGGCTTGTCCACAGTCACACAGCTGACAAGTGACAGAGCGGGCACTTGAGCCCAGGCAGTATGCGGAGCCTGCGCCACTCACCAATTAGTGAAGGGCTATTCATATCAAGAAATGAACAGAGGGCAGAGGATCCCCCTGGGAGAAAAGGGATCCGGCTCCAGCTCCCTCCCAGTGACGTTCAAAGTCATCGCAATCTATCTGATGGCCTGGAGCGGGGCCCTGAGAGCCTATCCCAGCCCAGCGCTCTAGTGCCACGTATGCCCAGAGCATGAGACCCCAAGAGCCAGAGCGGGTGGCTGCGTTGGGAAAGAGAGAAATGGCTGTGTAGGCAGTGCTAGCATTCCTCCTGCTGGTCGCCCAGCAGGTGCAGTCCTGGAGGCAGAGCCTCTCCATCTGGTGTGTCATATCCACAGACAGGCGACCACAGCATCACCAGACAAGGTTTTGGACCCAGTGGCTTCTGACATTGGCCAACAGGGCCCCCTGGTGTGAAGCCTGGGAAAGGCGCTCGCTTCGTGAGTGGTCTCCCACTTGGCCTGACAGGACAGGTCAAGGGCAATGGTGATTTTCTACGACTGCGACAGCTAACAAAACAAACAGGAAGGAAACTGAAATGGGAAGCCTGACAAAAGACTTGTATAATTTATACCAATTTATAAATACTTTAGGTGCCCACCAACTCCAAGAGAACAGACAAACAAGCTTGGGATTTAGAACCCACACCCTCACGCCTACCAGGTGAAATTCAATCCTGCCCAGTCATCAAATAGCCAGATCACTGGAACTCAGATGGAGGGGAAAGAGGTGCTCTCCTCCCACCTCCAGAAAGCCCTGTGGCCCCAGCTGCTGGTCTTAATGGCCTATGGGGGTCTGGGGAACACTGGAAGAGGAGCCTCTGGAAAGGACTGGACTTCCTGATCTTTGGGAAGGGTGGACTTGGAGTTAGAGTCATCATAATTTGGGGGTTAAAGGAAAAGAGGCCTCAGTTACAGGCTGGTGAGGTCTCACACACTGGGTGGGTCTCTAAGCGCTGGGCTGGGGACCCCCGGCCAAGGCTGACCCTCTCCCGGAGGAAGGAAGCAGGGCCCAGCAGGTGTTTCAAGGGCAGGCCCAGGCCGGGGTGGGGATCCCCACCCCACTATGACCTCGTCCTCCCTGGTGCCATTGAATCTGCATAAAGCTCTGGGATTAGGCAGGACCAGAGCCATCTGTCACCATGTCACAGATGTGGAAACCAAGGGTCAGTGAGAAATGACAGGCCCAAGGTCAGACAGTGAAACTCAGAGAAAGGCATTGAAACGTGGCCTCCTGACTCCCAGGCCAGTGCTCTGGCCATAGGCCTGGCCAGCTGGGCCCAGGCACCAGGGACAAGTTTGCTGCCCCCAGGTGGGGCTGGACCTGCCCCAGAGCAGAATGCCTGGGGACGGAGAGCAACACGCTGCCCTCTGGGCCTGGGGAAGGCATGGAGGTGGAAAAGGCCCCCTGGAGGTGACAGTGGCCTCTGGTGTCCAGCAGCTGGCCTGCCATCTTCTCGAGTGGAAGCCAGGGCCTCCGGCTGCAGGCAGCCAGAGAAGCTGGGGGCTCCAGGCCAGGAGGTCCAGACAGTCCAGACTACTGCACCATCTGGGAGGAGCTGAATGCCTCCATCTCTGCCTCTGAGTGGCGCCTCTGGGAGCAGAACCACAGGAAGAGGAAGAAACCTGCATGGAAAAGACTGGTTAGTGGAAGCGCCTCAGGAACAGCGTGGGGCCTCCTCCAAGATCCAGGCACCTCCTTGGCTGGGGTAAGTGGGGCCTCCCTGAGGCCCAGCAGTAATTCTCAGAAGCCCTTCCTGTTGGAGGCCAGAAGGGACCAGGCGTAGGAGCTGGAGGACCAGCCACCGCTAGCCCATAGGCTGCCTTTGTGCAAATTACAAGGTGGCGCCCCCTCCTATGGGCGGGCGTAGCCCCAAACCAGCTTGTCAGGGCCCAGATTTCAGCCCCTGACTCACCCCCTCAACCTGGAGCCCTTCAGTAGTAAACATGTAGCAGCTGTACACTACCCCCCTGGGGTTTCCTCCAGGTCAACCACAGGCCCTACCGTAGAGCGAATTGAAGGTGGTGAAGAGGAAGAGCTGGGGCAGCAGGAAGACACCAAAGGAGAAGAAGGCCAAGATCCAGGTGGTGCCCAGCAGCACGGTGAGGCCCAGCACGGTGACGGTATCCCAGCAGGCCCGGGGGCCCAGCGCCTTCTCCTGCGCCCGCAGTCTGTGCAGGACCCGTAGCGCCCAGGCCAGCACCACCAGGTTGAAAAGGGATGTGAGGCCACCAGAGCCCATGACCAGGATACCGTGCACCCAGGCGTCCCGCACCCAGCATCTGCAGGGGAGGGGCGAAGCGCTGGGGTTGGTGTGGCTCCCAAGACGTGGCAGGGAAGCCACGGTCTCCTGGGCCCCTGGACTGCCTCTTGAACCCGGTCCGGTCTTCCGGCTCAGACCCGTCATTTCTTGCCTGACTGCACAGGTGGTGAAGTCCTGGGCTCAGCTTTCCAGCCAGGCCACCAGGTAGGACCCACCTGCCACCTCAGCCCCATGCCTGAAGCCTCTGCATGCCTCCTTTACCCTCTCTTACCCACCTGAAAACTCTCTCTCTCCTCCCTTGAACATCTAACCCTTCCCCCTTCCACGCCCAGCCCAACTGTCAACTTATAAGGTATTGATTACATCATTGGTCCATGGTCCTCTTTGCTGGAAATTTCTCCTTCCACCCACCACATGATTATCAACATCTCATCCCCATCTTCGTGCAGCGGTGCCAGGAGCCCCTCCCCACCTGGACTGGGCCACCGGCCCTTCCCTGAGCTGCTGCAACTCACAGCTTGGTGGAGGGGCGCTCTCCATGTGTGGACTGAGGAGCCGGGGGAGCAGCAGGAAAACTCCACCGAGGGCAGAGAGAAGGTCAGAGAGATCCCTGACAGTGGCCCCAGCCCTGGTCCTAGACCCTCCGTGAGGTCTTCACGGCCTCTGCTTCCCCCCAACACCTTCAAGGCAGGTGCTGCCTTTTACCCCATCAGGTCACGTGATTTCCGTGAATCAGCCATGCGACCCTCATGGTGGCCCTATGAGGCTTAGAAACGCACACCTGCCTAAGGTGGGACTTGAAGCCCCGCGGTCTAAGCACAGAGCCTGAGCCCCTAACTGTCACGATCACCTGCTCGGGCTCCTTTCACTGCAGTCACAGAGTCCTTGAACATGATTTTGGGGGTTCACCCAAGTGGATGAGTGTGGTGGTGGACCATTCCTTTTCACTGCCAGATGATTTGTCTGACAGGGGTGGCTCTATCGCATGTACTAGTCCGGTGTCCTGTCAGTGGGCACTGGAGTTATTTTCAAGGTTTTTAAAAATCGCTGTTAAAGAAGATGTGCTATATACATACACACACACATAAACTCAATGGAGTATTATTCAGTCATAAAAAGAAGGAAATCTTGCCATTTGCGACAGCATGGATGGACCTTGAGATCATTATGCTAAGCGAAATAAGTCAAAGAAAGACAAATACCGTATTATCTCACTTACTTGTGGAATCTAAAACAAACAAACAAAAAAACAAGTTCATAGATACAGAAAAGAGATTGGTGGTTGCCAGAGGCCAGGGAGGGGGGGACAGGGTGCAAAACGGGTGAAGGGGGTCAAAAGTTGCAAACTTCCAGTTGTAAAATAAATAAGTCCTGGGGATGTCATGTACAGCATGGTGACTACAGTTAACAATACTGTATTGCATAATTGAAAGTTGCGAAGAGAGTAGATCTTAAAAGTTCTCATCACAAGAAAAATCAATTCTGTATGTCTGGTGACAGATGTTAACTGGACTTATTGTCACGGTCATTTGGCAATATATACAACCAAATCGTTATGTTGCACACCTGAGATTAATGAAGTGTTATATGTCAATTATACTTCAATTTAAAAAATAAAACAAAAAATGTAAAAGAATTTTTAAAAAAGACATATATATGTAGTAAGGGTTTTTTAAATGCAGGAGAATAAAAGTCACAAAGTCCAGGGTGAGAGGGGAGAGGGAGAGGTGAGGAAGACCGGGAAGGAGATGGTTCTTCGCGCGGGAGCTCGCTAACATCCCTGCATTAACGTGCTTCCTGTTCTGTGGAAGCATCACTGCAGTTCTTTTGCCATGTCACGTGTTATACAATAAAAACACACGTTTAAAGAGTCCTAAGTCACACTTGCTCTGAGAAAACACCCCCACCCTCACAGAGAGGAATTAACCCCATCTTAGCCTCACTCCGTGCCCAGAGCCCCCACTTCCCAGAGACTGGGATGGGCAGTGGTTGGGGGCCAGGCTCTAGAGCCAAGTCCCAGCTCTGCCCTCAACTGGCTGGGTCTCCTTGGCCAGGGTTCTTCAGCTGCCTGTGCCTCAGTTTCCCCAACTGTAAACGAGGGCTGACAATGGGGCCTGCTCCTTGCTGTGAGGATTCAGAGCCAGCCCTCAGCCGTCCTGAGCTGGTGTCAGCCAGGAGAGGGAAAAAGGCCAGACGGCCAACTGCTGGTGATGGGTCTGCAGGGGGTTGTTAAGCTACTCCCTCTATGTTGACTGTTAGAAACATTTCATCAAAAGAAAGAGGTTAACGTCCGAGGGCACGGGAAGGGGCGACAGAGTCTGTCCCCCAAACCGCCTTGCGCCCCCTCCCCACATACACTCTGAGCACGGTGCCTGTGGTGTCCCAATCCCCACAACACTCTCTTCTCTGACTAGGAGGTTTGGAGGGCTGGCAGTGCCATGCCAGGCACAGGTCAGGGGGGGCCACAGCCAAGCGCCTGAGCGAAGCACGGAGGTGAGGAGAGAGAAGAGCCAGGCACAGGCTGAGCTCCACCGCACGGCCTGAGAGCCAGAGGGGCGCTGGCCGCCAGCGGCCGGGAGGGGCAAAGGCCCCCCTGCCCCGGCCTGGCCTTGGAGGCCCATGTGCTTCCTAGAACTAGCATAGAGAGTGAACCCGTCCTGCAGGAGACCTTAGGGATCCAGCAGAAGGGGCGTGGCAAAGACCCCTGGAAACCACGCCCCGTGTAAGCAGTAGTCCCCTCCCTGCCCTGCAGTCAGTGTCCCGCCTACAAGGCACCCCGTCTAGAGCCCCAGGACTAGAGCCAGGGAGCCTGCCGCAGCCGTGAGCGCACTCACATGGACGTGTTCTGGGAGCCCGTGCTGTTCCCCTGGCTGTCGGAGAGCGGGATCCTGTAGGGTCCGTAAACTGAGCTCTTGACGGCAAGAAGGAGCAGTACCAGGAAGGCCGGGACCCCTGAGGGGTGGGACAGAGGCTCAGTATCTCTCAGGAGACCCCAGAGATGGGCTGGTCATGGGTTCCTGGGGCTGCTAAAACAGGATTCCACCGGGCAAGCAGAGGGTGGGGCGAGGGGAGGGAAAGAGATCGCTCTGAGTCCCCAGCCGCTGTCACGTGGTCCAGCCTCAGAGCAATTAGCCTGGTGGTCTTGGAGAAGGCTGATATGAATGAGGGCTGTAGGGTGGAACAGTAGCGGCAGTAGTAGTGGTCACACTGGGAGGTGATGGCTGGAAGGTAATGGGAGAGAGGGTTTGGGAACCGGTGAGGAAAGAGATAATGAAGACAGGGGCTAGGATGGTGATAGAGACGCCGATGATGGTGGTACCAGAGATGGTGGTGAACATAAGGCTGAGGATGGTGGAGGTGACGGTGGTGTTGGAAGTGGTGGTGATATAGATGCTTTGGAGGTGGAAGTGGTGATAAGAATAGTCATGTAGGAAGCGGCGGTGGGTGCTGGCAGGGGTGGTGACCAGTGGTCATGGCAGTGGAGGAGAAAGAGGACAGGAGGGGACAGACGCCCAGTCTGGCTGGAAGCCTCAGGAAGCAAGCGAGAGGGAGACCGTGCTTACCCCAGCCCAGGGCACAGAGCTTGAGCACATATCGGCGGATGTAGATGTTGTAGACGCGCCCAAGTAGGAGGTAGAGGTTGAAGCCTTCAATGGCCATCCAGGTGAAGCAGCTGAGCAGCGCGTAGTGCAGGGTGGCAGCCAGTGCCACGCATGCTGACTCAGGCACGGGGGGCACGGCCGGCACTGGGCTCAGCAGGAAGGCGACATTGAGGAGCAGCACCGAGGCGTGCAGGTTCACGTGGATGCACGTAATGGAATCACTCGGCTTCCTGCGGGTGGGGGCGTGGCCCTCCGTGACCGGACGTCACCAGGCAGCGCCACCCCCTGGGCTCATAGACACGTAATGACTGGGACACAGGTCGAGAGGGGCAGGGACCCAACAACAGCCACATGCAAGGAGGCTGGTCTCCTGCTTCCCAGCCTCTGCACTCTGGAAAAGCCCACCTGACTCTGGGGGCCCAAGTAGGAAAGAAGGAGGGGTGCTGAGCAGCAGTGGGTGGGCTGGCCCAGCACGAGGGCAGGGGAATACCTGGCAAGGAGGTGCAGCAGGACAGTGAGCAGCGAGGCCACGATGGAGATGCTGCAGCCCACCAGGGAGATGTATGTGAGGGGCGCCAGCAGCTCTGCAGGGACCGGGGCCTGGGAGAGTTGCTGTGGGAGGGAAGGGGAGCCAGAAGCATGGAAATGCCCTCCACTGCCTAAATCAAAGACACCTGCCAAGACCTCAGCTTCAAGCCCCCCTACCCTACAATCCTAGCCGTGGTCCTGACTTGAAAACAGCCACAGCAGACACAGCGGCTTTTCTGCCTCCCAACTCCCATCTCCCCTTCCTCCCCTCCCTCACTCCCGCACGTGGGTGGACCCTCCACTTCTCCTACTATGTGTAGTCAGGTGCACCAGGCCTGGCCTATCAGAGCCTTCCCTCCTCCTGCCCACAGTGATTGGTTAAGGGATGGGCATGGGACACAGTCTAGGCCTGTGGGACTCAATCCTATGGCTTTGGCTGGCAGAATTCGGTGAGAGAGCTCTCGTTCTACTGACCTGAACCTAGTAGGACATAAAACAGGAAATGCCAGCAGCCATATTATAAGCCCATGGGGAGATCCTGTCTGAGAACTAAGCTAACACAAAGCAAGAACGATTGAGAGACTGAGATAGAGTCCTATCTTGGTGACATTGAGCCCCTAGAGCAAGACATGCCTGAAGCCTAACCCAGCCTTTTCGGGAACATGAACCCATAAGGTGTTCTGGTTTTTTTTTTTTTCCTTAAGCCCATTTGAGTTGGATTTTCTGCCCCCTGCACCAGCTTTTGCCTTTCTCCTCTGTCCTGGATAGGGGGCCCTCTGCAGCTCTGAGCACCCTCACCCAGGCTAGATGCACACATACCATGAGAACAGCAAAGTAGGTGAGGTGGTTGCAGCGGCAGAGCACCTGGGAGGGTGAGGGCTGCTCTGTGCGACAGCCCTCAGTGCTCCAGGCCCCCCAGTGGTGCTTGCTGGCTCCCTCCTTCCAGAAGACACAGGTCACCGTGTAGCCTTCCTAAGGGGAGATGCTGGAATTGGGTGCATCCAGGGGGTGGAGGGGAGGGCCATGGATCAGGGAGGGTCTGGTAATTATGGGGGCCGAAGGTGACTCAGCTGCACCCTTGTCAACATTTTACCAGGCACGGGCTGGGCTTTGGCATCAGACAGACCAGATTCCAGCCCCACCTCCCCAACGGACTCTGAGAGTGACCTGGGAAAGTCACAGAGGTTCTCTGAGCCTCAGTTTATGCATCGGCAAAATGCGATCATTTATACTCGAGTCACAAGGATGGTGGAATAATCAAAGGCAATGAGAAATCTTGAGTGCCCAGCTCTGGCCAATACAGTAGGTGCCTGTACTCAATGTCCGCTTTCCCCTCCTCCCCGTGGGGAACAATGACAGTCCAGACCCATCCCAGTGGGGGAGAGACAGTCATCTACAGACAGCCCTGACGCCAAGCCCTGTGGGTGGAAAGGTGAGGGAAATGAAACGGGCACTCCATGGAAGACCATGGAGGAAAAGGCAGAGGAGTCCTGAGAAGGGAAGGGACAGCTGGGGCACTGAGGCCTTAGAGGACACATCAGATTTCAACAGAAGTGGAGCAAGGATGTAACAGGGGCAAAAGCCCAGAAGAATGAAAGGAAAGGACAGTGGAGAAATTGGGAGTGCAGAGCGGCCCTGATGAGGCTGACAGAAGATATGGCCAGACTCTGGGGCTTTTCGGGAATGCCATCAGGGCTTGTGCCCACCCAGCAGCCCTTCTTCCTTCTTTCGGCATCAATATCTGTAGTTTCCTTGGGGACCCATCCCTCTCCCAATGACGGGTCAAATGAATCCAGCCCAGTCCCTGGGCCATGTGACCCAGGTCTGGCCAATCTACATGTTCCATCCCCCTGGGCACAGTGATGGGTCAGGGATGGATGACACATGACCCAGCTGGACCTTTAGAATCCGTTATGGGATCCTGGTTTGCACTGGCAAGAAAGAGCCTGCTGAGAAGAGGGGAAGGAGGTCCAGCACTTCAGCTGCCACCTTGCCACAGAGTGGAAAGCCAAGGCAGGAAACCATTGTTGAGAGATGGAGACTGAGCCATTATGGCATCATATCTGTGCCTGAAGCTAGAACAGCCCTGGACATTTCACGTACATGAGCCAATAAGCTGGCTTGAGTTGGTTTTCTATCATGTGCAATTCAAAGAATCCTGATGAATGCAGTGTGTCAAAGCTTCTCTCTCATTTCTTTGGCAGGAATTTTCAAAGTATGATAGATTTAAAGCAGCTTGTTTCTAAGATAGTTCCACAAGTCTGGGTTTGATCAAACCAGTGTTCGACAGGACAGCCACAAGGGGGTAGGGGTGGGGTGGACGTGGGGGTGGCCCCAACAATACCAGGCTTTGGTTGTGCCAGAAACTGATGTTCACCGGCTCACGGAGGTTGCTCACTTGTCCATGGCTCAGCTGGGCCCCCAGAACATAGTTATTGAGCACAGATGAATTGATGTCTTTCTGGAAGGGCAACAGAAGAAGCACTGACTGGAGGGGACATGAGGAGACCCTGGATGAGGTCCAAGAGCCCCCATTCTCCAGCCCCTCCTCCCCGGATGAGAACAAGCAGCATGGCTTTCACTTGTACAGCTGTGCCAGCCTCACAGCCTTTGCGTATGCTGCCCCCTCCACCTGGAACCCTGTCTTCTCACTACCACCACCATCACCTCCCATTTGTTAAATGAATTCCAGCCTCATACCCTCCATGTCACCCTACCCTAACTCACTTTCAAAGCCAAGGTTAAAAGACACCTCCTCCAGAAGCCCTCCAGGACTGCTCATTGGGAGCCATCCTGACCTCACCCTGACTCATCCATCCCTTTGAATCTCTATGGTTATAATCAACCTCAAGCTAAAATTAAGTCTCTAAGGTCCTGGTCTAACTGTTGAGATAGAGAGCTCTCTGAGGACAAAGATCTTGTGACCTACTTGTCTATCTCCCATCTAGGGAGAGGCACACAAACAGTAGACTTCTTAGGTCTCGTTTGCACATTATAATCATGCCTCCCTTCCATTTTGCTAAAACAGAGGCCCAGAGAGGGGCACTGATTGACTGAAGTTGCACAGTAGGCTGGTCCCTGCCCAGAGGCCAGGAGGTGGCATGCATGCCTGCAGTGACCCCCCAAGAAGGAGCCCACATCCACCCTGCTTGGCCTACTAGCAGGCCCTGACCTGAAAAAAGCGGGCGTTGGAGAAGTAGATGCAGATGAGAGTCAGCTCCCTGGGGCGCACCCTGCAGGCATCATGAGTCAGCTCAGCTGGGAACTGCATGGCGAGTGGGACCTGGGCCTGTGGAGAGCCAGAGATAGGCTGCACCTGGTGTCCGAAGCCTCCAGACCCACCACAACACCTTCACTGCTCCCCACTCCCCAGGAAGCCCTCCCAGCCTTGCCCCGAGCCTCTCCTACCTTGGAGCCTCCGCCCACAGAACCCTCTCCTGCCAGGCTGCACCTCCACCCAAACTTCCCCCGATCTCAGGACTTCCCTTCAGGCTGTTCTGGTCTTGAATTTGGGTTATTTATTCCACTCAGCTGGGTCCCTGAAGATGGAGGGGATGGATCCCCCAGCACCCAGGTATTCAGCAGGAATCATACCAGGGCCCTCAAAGGTGTCCCGTTCCCCTGGCCTCTCCCACGACTGCCTCACCCCAGGAACCTGCAAAAGCAGGAAGAGGACACTGCCCCTGAGGGGCCACAAGCACCCCCTTTCCATCATTCACATGAAGAACGTCAGCCCCATTTTACAGAGGCGGCAACTCACAGCTATTAAGGCAGAGCCCTGATTGGTGGGAAGGTGGGCGATGGACCCTGGGGAAAGTCCAGACCTTAAACCCCCGGAGGATTTCTGGGGTAGAGGCTCTGGCCACCCCCAATCCCTGGCCACCTCTGACCTGGGGGACCTGCTGCAGAGCAGCACTTCCCAGTGAGAGGCCAGTGAAGTTGCAGCCCAGCTTGAAGGCTAGTGTCTGGATGGTATGCGTCCGCAAAGTGAGGTTATGGCCCCCAAAGCTGGCATTGAGTAGCCTTGACTCTAGGCCATGGATGAGCCTGAAAGTGAGAGAGGTGGCCAGAGCCCGGGGTAAGGATGGAGGTGAGTGGCACTCTCCACAGCCTCCCCCATCCCACACCCGTCACTCCCACCTCTAGACCTCTGCAGAGTGTTCCTGGCACACTCTCACCTCCCCACCCCACCCATCTCCTTCCATTAACTCTTGTTTGGGTTCCAGTTTGTTGACACCTCCTCCAGGAAGCCTTCCCTGGCAGCTCCCCACTGACTGAAGTGCTCCACAGCCCTATGATTCCCTGGTCAGTCATCAGCATTGGCCTCTTACCCTGAGCTACTAGGCTTTTGGGTCACAGACTCTGGAGAGCCCAGCCCAAGTCTTGGAGCCCCTTCCCAGAAAAATGCATGGAGACCCGTGATTCTGCGCCTGGTTTCATGGCATCCATGGTTAAGGGCCCCCAACCAGACAGTAAACTCAATGAGAACAGGGATGTGTCTATCCCACGTCTCCAGAGCTTGGTGCCGGGCACACAGTAGCTACTCAATAAATGAGTGTTGAATAAATGAATTAACAGTCTACCCTGGACCAACCCTGGGCCATGGATTCAAGGTGCAAGCTGGGGGTGGAGGCACAGCTGACTCTGGGAGGGAGAGGAGGGACACCCAACTCACTCAGCAAAAGAAGTGAGGCTCCGGCTCCTGGCTGCCGTCTCCATTCTCTTCATCCAGCGCAGGATTTCTTGGGATGCCTCTGTGAGGAGAGAGTCAGACATCCGCCTCAGTCTCTGTCTGCAGCTGCCCCGCCTCCCGCCCCACGGCCTCTGGGCCTTCCGCCCCAGCGTCCTGCTGCCCCAGGAGGCCTAAGTGCCCCTTTTCAATCTCCCTTGGTTTGAGGCCTCCCCGCTTCACATCACAGCCAGGGGTCCAGGCTAGGATGGCCCTTGCAGCTCAGCGGAGCCCTCTTACCCTCTGTTCTGCTCTGAAACATCAAGAGGCACAGGCAGAGGAAAAGGGCCCCGCAGCGATCCATGTCCTGTACCGAGTCTCCTCCAAGAACTGGCTCCCGCCCTGGAAAAGGTGCATGTCTTTGTCACCTCGGTGAAAGAGCCACCTCTAACGCTAGGCATCTGGCACACCCCAAGAATAGGACGCGCAGCATCTTATTTGATCCTCACCACTCCTGCATCTCACAGATGAGGAAACCGTGGCTCAGCGAGCAAGGCGTCTTGCTTTGCGTGAGGCTGCCTGAAGCCATGTCTCTGTTACTCCAGAGCCCTTGATCATTTGCAGCTCTGCCTGAGACACATCCTCCTCCCAAAACATGGTATCTCTGGGGGCCTCCCCGGGGCTCTGATCTTACCCAGGGGAACATTGGGAGTTGCTTGTCATTAATCCTGTCCAGCCCTGTCGTTCACCCACCATGTGACTTCGGGCAAGAATCTGTCCCTCTCTGATTAAACTACCAGCAGCAGCAGCTGGGGGAATCCGAAAGTTGGAGCAGAGAAAAAGACGAGAACTAAGAGTTTCAGGAGAAGGCTGGTTTTGATGACAATCGTGGGAGGTCAGAGGCCACCAAGAATCACAGAAGCTGGATGACATCAGGAAAACCACTGCCTTTGTCCACAAAGAATTCCCCCAAAGCCCATTTTAAAGTATAATGGGATTTGAACATATTGTTAAGTACTGTATTCAACACTTGCTTTGCAACCTTCTCTTCATTTTCACTTATTTTTGTGACTGCCAGGATCTATGGCAGCTGTTAGTTATGAATGAAGATGTCAGGTTCAAATTTGTGAAAATAAATCCAATGTTTTGGTTTTAAAAAAAAAAAAAGAATCTGTCCCTCTCTGCCCTCATTTCCCTCGGTTTTAAAATTAACTAATAGGGACTTCCCTGGTGGCACAGTGATTAAGAATCCGCCCGCCGATGCAGGGGACGTGGGTTTGATCCCTGGTCCAGGAAGATCCCACATACCGCAGAGCAACTAGGCCTGTGCGCCACAGCTACTGAGCCTGTGCTCTAGAGCCCAGGAGCCACAACTACTGAGCCTGCATGTCACAACCATTGAGCCCAGGTGCCACAACTACTGAAGCTCGCGCAACTAGAGCCCGTGCTCCACAACGAGAAGCCACTGCAATGAGAAGCCCACGCACCGCAAGGAAGAGTAGCCCCCGCTCACCGCAACTAGAGAAAGCCCGTGTGCAGCAATGAAGACCCAATGCAGCCAAAAATAAATAAATAAATTTATTTTTTTAACGTTAAAATGAACTAATAAACTTCTGCTTAAACATAGCAAATTTATGCCTACCCCCGAAACTCCACTAAAATGAGAGTGAATGAATAAAACAGACACAAAGCCACAAAAGACAGAACAATGGGAAAGAAGACAACAGCAGATGAGAGATATCAGTGAAACCTTGGAGGCCGCAAAGCAGGTGGCCACCTGCTTAAAAAAACAAAAGTTAGCAGACCATAAGACGTTGAACCCAAGCGCTTGCAGTAAGGAGAGGTGAATACAGCGGGTGGGGGGATCGGGGAGGGGACACGGGGAAGACAGCTAGGTCAAGCCTCACCACTGTGGGAGCACTTGAGCGCTGGAAGCATCGGGAACCTCTGAAGGTGGGATGAAGGGTGAGGCTAAAAACGGGGGCCTGCTGGTTGTGAGTTTTTAAAATGACCAGCTGGGTCCCCAGATCTCCTTTGCCACCTGGAGCATCCAGGAACCTTCCTCACCACCCTTGCATCCTCAACCCTACCCTCCAACACAAAGTACATTCCCTGCAGACAGTGCACCAGAGAGAATCTGCAAGGTGCCGTTCTGGTACAGGAAAATTAAGCCATATCCCCTCCCCACCTCCTCCTCCAATCAGCTTCCAGAAGACTGCCAGCAGCCAGGCAATGATGCTCCGAGGCAGGAGAAAATTCTTCTCCGCAGAACTGACCGTTCTAAGAAAAGTATCCTGTAGCTACTGACATTTTGGTGCTCCTTGATAAAACAGCCAGGACCAAGCTTACGGTGAAGCCTCACCAGTCACCAAGCCCTACCAGGCACTTAAGTGTTTTTGTTTGTTTTTTTTTTTAACGCACACAACATAGTTTATTTATTTTCAATTAATTTAATTTATTTATTTATTTTTGGCTGCATTGGGTCTTCATTGGTGCACACTGGCTTTCTCTAGTTGTGGCGAGCGGGGGCTTCTCTTTGCAGTGGCTTCTCTTGTTGCAGAACTTCATAGCAGCCTTATTCGCAATAGCCCCAAATTGGAAACAATTCCAATGTGCCTTCAATGGGTGAATGGTTACACAACCTCAGGTACATCTGTACCATGAACTACAACTCAGCAATTAGAAAAATATACTGTTTCTCGCAACTTGGACGGGTCTCAAGGGAAAGCCAATCTCGAAATGTTGCATACAGTATGATTTGATTTACATGACATTCTTGAAATAACAAAATTATAGAGACGGAGAACAGATTAGTGGTTGCCAACAGTTAGGGATGGGGGTGTTTCTGTAAAGGAGCAGCACTAGGGAGCCTTGTGGCGATGGGACAGTTTTGTATCTTCATTGTGATGGTGGTGACAAGAATCTACACGTCATAAAATTGCACAGAACTAAGCACACACACCCACACACACATAAATCAGTGCATAAAAACTGATGAAATTGAATAAAGGCTGTGAATTGTACCAAAGTCAATTTCCTGGTTTTGATATTGTACCTCAGGTGTGAAAGATGTTACCATTGAAGAAGACCGGATGAAACGCACACAAAACCTTTTTTGCAACTTCCTGTGAATTTTTCATTGTTTCAAAATTAAAAGTTAAAAAAATACAGTACGATGGATTGCCATTTCACTATTAAGAATTACGATGCAAATAGCCACATAAAAGAGGAGCACAGCATACCATTGAGCGGAAAGAACAGGTTAAAAATAACACATATAATATAACACATATAAATAAATAAATAAATAAAAGAGAATAAAGACTTCGGAGTCATAGAGTGCTGGGTTCTTATTTATTTGGCTATTAGGTTATTTATTTGGCTGTGTTACCTTGGGCAATTCACTTACCCTCTCAGAGCCTCAGCGACTAAAGGAAAAGATTTGGGGGGACAAAGGAAACCACTGAATGAAACCATTTGGAATGTTTCAGGTGAGAAAACTGAGAACCCGAGAGTGTAGGAAAGACCCCCTCACAGTACGAAGGGGGAAACTGAGGCCCAGACAGTGATGTGGATTTGACCTCCAGGGTCTGGACCCTAAGACGGGGTCCCCAGGCCCTTGGCCATGCTTCTGCCAGCCATACACAGAGGGAAGAGGAGCTTAACCCCACCCTGCAACTGGGGAAATTAAGGCCAAAGCAGAAGTGACACCCTCCCCACCAAGCACCCAAAGAGAAGCTGTGGTTTCCACCCCCTTTCCCAGGAGCAACCACAATCTTCACTTCTGCTTGCAACCTCCAACATCCCCCGCCTCATCTTTTCAGAGAGACCACCACTCACCATTACCTCACACCTTCAGCCATCTCCGTCTTTTTGCGATTTGCTATTTGGGGTCCTCTAGAAAACAGAAATCCCTTACCTGACTCTCAAGAAGGTTCCATTGACCGTGGCAAAACTGAATACCACACAAGGGTTTTCCCGGGGTTCTTCAGCAGGCCAGTGGGCAGCCGAAACGCAAACCCAGACTCCAAGTCAAGTGCTCTCTCCCACAATGCGCTGCAGCCTCCTAAAGATGGCCTGGTGGCTGAGTTGCTGCATGGATGAGGCGACAAGTGGAGAGCAGAACAGAGCCTTCAGAAGATGTAAATTCGATAACTAGTTCCAGTATTCAGCACTTGAGGTCTGACCTTAGGCAAGGAACTTGACCTTTCTGTGCTTCAGGTTTTCTCATCTGTAAAATGAGGCCAAGGTCATCTATTTCCCAGGGAGAGAGACTCAGACAACCATTTCCATGATCCACACTCCAGGGAATCTAAGGCTCTGACCCACGGTTGCCAGCCAGGACTACACTCGGCGGGAGAGCTCGGAAGCCCTGCCTTCCTATCCAGAGCTGGCTGTGCCCACCCTCTCCCCAACAGCACCAGGCTCCACTGGGCCACTGCATTCCTGGATAGGGCCCCGCCTGCCCCTCCCAGCAACTGCTCTTGCCAACCAAAGGCTGAAGTCCCTACTTCTGGCCTCCCCCTGGCCTGGGTGAAAAGTGAACCTGTGGTCTCTGCAGGAAAGTCCTGACAGGTGCCATTATCAGCCCCATTTCACAGGCAGGGAAAAGGAGGCTCCACCAGCACCCAACAGGGGGTCTGTGACCCAGCCAGGTCCAGAGCCTTTGCCTGAGAACACACTGTCCCCAGGCTCCCTTCCAGGTCACTCAGAGGAACCGCATCTGCTCTGATTCGCCCAACATAAACTCTGTGCCAGGCCCTCACCCCTGTCACCTGAGGTGTAGGTTACTGGACTAGCCCCATTTTACAGATGAGGAAACTCAGGTGCAGAAAAGCAAAGTTCAATAACTTGCACCAGTCCACATGGGGTAGGGGGGTGGGGGGGATAAATATTTGAACCCAGCACCCAACCACTCCTTAATTTAAATGCCTTTTTTCAAAAACATAGATCTGTACATTCCTGAGATTTGGGGTTGTCATCAGGGGCCCAGGAACTGGTGAAGGGAATGAAGGTGAGTCCCTACCTTGCGGCTCCACGGATGTCACCAGTCCAGCAACCACCCAGGTAGGGGTGTGCCCAGTGCCTGCTAGGGAACCCAAGGGTCAGGACAGAATCTGGAGGGAGTGGGGCATGGAAAGACCCAGACCGAGGGGCTGACCTGTGCAGCTGCTGTTGTCTCACCGCCGTCTCGCCGCCTTCTGCACGAAGAAGGGGAAGTTGGGGACCTCTGTGCTGCGGGCAGGCGACCTCCCTGCCCCTGCACTGCTCTCTGCTCTCTTCACCCAACAGCTGCACTGCACGCTCCCATTTCCCTTCTTCTGTCACTGGAAGAAGGCTATTTGTTACTTCTGAGCTGATAGCCACTCCCAGCTCACCCCTTGATCTCACCCCCTCAGGGCCTGCAGCACTTCCTTCGGGCAGCTGCACATTTGCAGAGATGCTGGGCGTCCGTGGGGAGAGGGAGGAGGGCTGGCCAATGTGGCATCCAGCGGGGTCCAAGACCCACTCAGCTCTGTGCCCTTGGGCAAGAGACGTCACCTTTCTTGGCCTCAGTTTCCCCTTGTGTAGGAAAGGGAGAATGATCCCTGCCTGACCTAACGATCAATGAGATGGATGATGGCAAGGACCTCAGGCAAGGGCTGGGTCACGCTGCCTGGGTTCAAATCCCAGGCCCACCATTTCCTGGCTGGGTAACTTTGGGCACGTGACGGAAATTCTCTGAACCTCAGTTTCCCCTCTGTAAAATGGAGACAATGACAGTACCACTTCATGGGGTGGTGTGGGGCTTATCAAGGGTAATGCTGCAGAGTCAGCGGAAGTGCTCCGTGAAGCCCTCAGGTTTCACAGATGGGGTGCCTGAGGCCTTGGGAGGACAAGAGTTACCCAGTGCAGAGCCCTTTGGAGAAAGGGCTCACTGGGAGCAGAGCTCAGAAAACATGGCCAGAACTGTGAGGCTGGAAGGCCGGCCAGCTTCTCCTTGAGCCAGGGGTCTGGACCAGCCTGTCCTACATCAGTCACCTCGTCCACAGAACCCTAAGCAACAGGGGGAAGTGTCTGTGTGTGTTGGTGGGGAGACAGGGTGCTCTCTTTTGCCAGGGCCCCAGCCAGACTCCCTGGGAAAATTCTGACTCAAGAATGTGCTTTTCTACCCCCAGGGCTGTGATGGGGATGCAGCAACAGGGAGAAAGAAGCAGGTCCCAACATGGTCTCCCTCTTCTCTGCCCCAACACTGGAGGTCTTGCTGTATCTGCTCAAGCACAGCCCACAGGTAGCTCAGGTGGCCTCTGTGCGGGGAAGGAGGGGAGCTGCTCCTTGCAGGGCAGGGAGATTTAGGGGAGGTGCAGGCCCACCCCAGCTGCAGTGCAAAGACTTTGCAGGGACACTGTGTGTCTGTGCCCTGACCACTCGGCCACACTCCTGCTGGGTGACTTAGACAAACTCTTGCCCTCCTCCACACTTTGGTTTTCTGTGGCCATGATGAAGCCCTTGACCTCTAGGCCCTTCCTTCCTTTCCAAGGTCTCCTGGCCACCTCTAGGGTTACAACACCAGCAGCTGCTCTCAGGGCCCAGGAGGAAGCCCTGCTCACCCCAAAAGCCCCTCTATTTTCCATCCTGGATCTGTGCTAGCCTTACTATGCACCACCTCAACTGGGGGTGCCAGTTACATAACCCTGCCCTCCAGATCCTGGAACTCACTGCCAAGACACTCCCCAGCTCAAAAGCCAGCAGTGGCTCCCATTGTCTTCACGGTCTAGCCCCATCCAACTTCTACTTCCAGCCAGTTCGGGATGTGCTTGCCATGTTCATCCCCATCTCCCTGCTCTGTTCCTGCTCTGACACACACATACCTGGGTGGCACGCTAGCTCCTCTCCATCCCTTAGGGCCCAGTCCTGCCTACTCTGGGAAGCCTTTTCTGACTCCAATTCCCCTATAAAACATTCTAGATGCTTCCGCTTTAGGAGGTGTGTCAGGTCCTTGTTCAGTCCCCCTGGCAGGGAGGAAGGCAAGCCACTTCCCACTCCCCAGCCTGGGAGAGCCACACCCCAGCCCTAGTGAAGTGTCTCTCCACATGGGGGCTGCTCCCCCGGTGATCTGTGAGAGGGCAGTAAGTGGCACCCCGGACAGGCCTTTAGATAAACTACTGAGTCACACCATGAAAAAGTCATTTACTTTTCAGTCTTTCTCGATCCCGGTGGCAACCAGAAGCGCCCATGTAGAACTAAATTGTCTCTAACCTCTTTCTACCACTGCCTTCTGTCCTTTTGATTTTCATTCTTCAAACTTCTACTGGACATAGAAAACAAGACACCTGATTTTTAGTGATTTTTTATGGTGGCAAAATATGCAAGAAATTTACCATTTTAGCCATTTTTAAGTATACGGTTCAGTGGCATTAAGTACATTCATATTGCAACCATGGCCACCTTTCATCTTCAGAGCTTTTCCACCTCCAGAAACTGAAACGCTGCACCCATTAAACGCTAACTCCCCATTCCCCACTCCCTACAGCCCCTAGTAACCACCACTCTACTTTCTGTCTCTGTTTGGCTCTAGGAACCTCATTTAAACGGAATCATACAATATTTGTCCTTTTGTGACTGGCTTGTTTCACTTAACATGATGTCCTTATGGCCAATCCATGCCGTAGCATATGTCAGAATTTCCTTTCTTCTTAAGGCTGAATAATATTCCTTTGAATGTATAGAGCACATTTTGTTTATCCATTCATCCACCGACAGACACTTGGGTTGCTTCTACCTTCTGGGTATTATGAATAATGCTCCTATGAACATGGGTGTACAAATTGTATCCCTTTTTAACAGAGAGAAAGTTTCTAGCTAGACTAGACTGATGATGTTGTTTATTTACATGATGTTTATTTTTATGACTTTCTTCTAGTTACAGCACCTGATAACACATTTCCTATTTAGCCTAAAATACACGTCTGTCCTGAAAAAAGTGAAATGATTTAAAGAAAAACACTACGTAAATAATAGCACAAGTGCTATATGTTGATGGCAAAAAGTGGCGGCAGAGACACAGGCCAGAGAACTGCGGAAGTGTGGGAAATGCTAACACAAGCCTCAATCAAAACCCTCCTGTGCTAAATTGGGGAAAGAAACCCCTCAGGGGCCACTGGGAGGCTGACACCAGATTAGCGCTGCATCCAGAAGACTGCCAGGAGGGGTGGTTTTAGCAAAAGGAATGAGAATGGGAAAACTGAAAGTCAGATCTGGGCTCTGAGACCTCCCAGCCGTGTGACCTGAGTCTGTCACCGGGCTTCTGATCTGAGGATCACATTTCTCACTGTGAGATGGTGGTAACAACACCCAGCTCATAGGAGGGCTATCAGACTGAGTTAATTCATGTGAACTCCCAAGCCTATGGTCAACACACAGCTAGGGTCTATGAGCGGGCAGTTCTCACCTCACCCCCTGCAAGAGACACCCCAGGACAGTATATTTGTTTCTTTTCTTGAGAGAGAGCCCTATTGTGATGATGTTATAATTGGAGCTTAGGTTCATCATCAACTCAGCCTCTTCCACCTTCACTATCTGTATCCCCACCTCCAGAAAACTCTGGTAAAGAACTCTAGACTCTTGGTCATGGCTGTCCTTACTGGCTGTGAAACTTTGGGTAAGGCTGAGCCAAGAGCCTCAATGAGCATTTCCCCAAGTTTAAAATGGGGATGTTCCAGTCCTCTGAGTACTCAATATCTGAATCTCTCAGGTCCAAAATACACACAGTAAGCAAAGGCCAGCCACTGCAACATTTACAGGTTAGTTCCCTCTCAACCACCACATATCCCCACCCAAATCAGTCCCTAGCTGACTGTCAGATGCTATTAACATTTAACCACGCAAATACAAAGCAAATGGTTATGAGTGAAACTGCAAATCTTGCAAAAAGCGTGAGATTTCATGAAGTTGATGGAAGTGATGCCGTGGAAATGGAGCAGCAGCTGACCACAGAGGAAGAGAACTTCTGTAAGAGAAATGACCAAGAACTTCCAGAGAGAACTGTTTGACTATCAAAGGATTCATAGTGAGCCTTGGGAGTGAAACCCCAAATACTTCTGCAAAAACTGATCCTCTTGCTGCAAAGAGCCAATACTTTGTTCATTCTAACGCATGCATGATTGCAACCATAATTTAAATACAGGCATACCTTAGAGATATTTCAGGTTCGGTTCCAAGTCACCACAGTAAATCAAATATTGCAGTAAGTCGAGTCACACGAATTTTTTGGTTTCCCAGTGCCTGTAAAAGTTATGTTTACACTATACTGTAGTCTAGTAAGTGTTCAATAGCATTATGTCTAAAAAAATCTTTTTAACTTAAAAATCTTTATTGCTAAAAAATGCTAACCATCATCTGAGCTTTCAGCAAGTCATAACCTTTTTGCTGGTGGAAGGTCTGAAATATTTTGAGGGTTATCAAACGGTGACACAGAGACTCGAATTAAGCACATGCCGTTGGTGCCAACAGACTCGCTCTAGACAGGGTTGCCACAAACCTTCAATTTGTTAAAACAAAACATCTTGTGAAGGGCAATAAAAAGAGATGTGTCTCTACTGTTAATTACCGGTTCAAACTAATTTATCTTCTTCATTTTTAGTTTCTTTTCCCATGTAAAGTCCCAATACAGCAATATACCTCTCTGAACTTCTGGTCCTCTTTTTAGACGGATTCACCTCAGTGGCCTTCCAGCGGACAGGATGTGGTAAGAACAGGGCCGCCAGGCGCCCGCCTCCCCATCTCGCCAAAACCGAAAACACTCACTCGCAAGGGAGGAAGTCCCAAAGTGGCAGGGCGCACGCAAGGGCCCCAGAAGGTAATTGCCCGGGACCGCCCCGTCAACTGCAGCCCTACCCTTCACAGGAAGTACCCTGGCACATCAGAGAAAACCTCCGCCCGGCGGGCCAAGTGCCCCATCACACTTCTCAACACGCGCGAGGTTACTCTGGCCAACCCTTCTGTTGTACAAAGGGAAAACTGAGGCCGGAGGAGGGGCAGGGACTTGCTCCTCCACGTCCACTCGGTGGCAGAGCTGGCACTGGGAAGAATGCAGGTAACAAAAGTGAACACTTGGTAAACACGCTCCACGTGCTGAGCCCGGGACAGCCGGTGCCCACTTCAGCTGCTGGGCGCCTAGTATGTCACTGGCGCAAGGAGAAACCTGAGGCGGGAAAGCCGAGCCCCGCGGGCGCCCCCAGACCATGCCTTCCTTCCCCCCTACTCTCGGCCCCCATGCTGGGGTGGGGCCTATGTCGGGGTCCGGCAAGCTCTGTGCTGATCCCGCCGGCTCGGCCCGCGCCCCTCGCCCCAAAGTTAGGTTTGGGTCCCCCACCCCACCAACTAGGAC
Organism: Grampus griseus; assembly: GCF_964374135.1. Classification (NCBI taxonomy): domain Eukaryota; kingdom Metazoa; phylum Chordata; class Mammalia; order Artiodactyla; family Delphinidae; genus Grampus; species Grampus griseus. The sequence goes on along the minus strand of NC_139013.1, from coordinate 31,426,445 downwards.
GGCCAGGGTCAGAGCCAGTCCGCAACCCGCCGGGGCCCCACCGCCCCCGCCCCGCCGACTCCTCTCCCTCCCCTCCCCCCGGGAGGGAGGAGGAGACTCCGCGGCCCTCCCTCGGCCCTCCCGGCGGCGGCCGCAGCAAGCCCCGTGCCCGCTCCGCCCATCCGCGGCGGGTCGGACGTCCGGAGCCCGCGGGTCCCCGGCCGAGGTGAGCGGGGCCGCCAATGCAGGAGACCGAAAGCCACTGCGTCCCGGGAACTCCCTCCAGGCCGCGAACTTTCCGCGGGAGGGAAGGGGTTAAGTTGGGGGCGTGTTGGAGTACAGGAGAGAAGCTGGGGCTCTCGCATCCGCAGCAACCCCCAGACTCGGAGCAGAACTTCCTAGCCCCCTCCCCGGGTTCCCCCACCTCCTGGGGCCCGGGCCTCGGGAGTGAAGGGGCTGCGGGAGTTGGGGTAAGGCAGGGCCGCCCTCGGAATGCACTGGGCCGGGGCCGGACGGGAGGGGGGCGCCAGCGGGCGGGGGCGGAATTTGGAACTCTCCCGGGGGACCCAACGTGGTCACCATGGCGAGTGCGGGATGGACGGGCGGCGCGGTCCAATCGGAGCGCGGCGCCACTGCCCCAGGCCTGCGGCGGCTGCCAATAAGGGACCGCGTGGTGGGGTGGGCGGGACCGCGTCTCGAGGGGCCGGGAGACCCTCCTTCCTTAGCCCGCCGCTCGGGTGAGCTGGGAGGCTGGGGAGGGGGCAAGGAAGAGAGGTCTAAGGCGGCTAGCGGTCGTGGGAGGGCAGAAGGGGAATTTCTGGAAGGAGTAGGGGCAGGTGGAACGACGGCTCAGTGCTAGGAGAAGGGAGTGGGCCTCGGTTGACCCACCGTTCTGATTGTACGAACGACTGGTGTCCGGCAAGCCCGTTCCCCATCCGGGGCTTCACTTTTTCTGTCTTAAGTGTCGGTTATGTAGGGCTGTTGTGGAGCTTGGATTAGTTCGTATTGGCGCAGATTTTTCCCACTTGTTGGACAAAGCTTTTAGGTATCTTGTTAGTGCCTCTCCCCATCCTACAAGTAAGGAAACAGCCTCAGAGAGGGCACGGACTTGCAGATAGCACACAGCATAACAGAGGCAGAGATGAGACTCGTGGGAAGTCTGCTGTACAAGAGTGAATAGTTCAAGGAGTTGCTCAGAGGCCCGGGGCAGGGGTCCGCCCCCATGAAAGGCTCCCATCCTCTGCCAGCTATGTTTGGCCACTTGGCCTGATGACTGAGGACCCCACTGTGTAGGTGGTCCCAGGGGCATCTTGCTCCTCAGGTGATCACGACCCAAGAGGGGAGGCATCCCGTCCCAGCATTCTAGCACCCCACCCCCAGCCCTACTTTGCTGCTGGTCCTCTATGTGAATGTGGACCAGTAGCTGTACCTCTGGGTCTCAGTTGGCCCATTTATAAAGAAGGGAGTTCTGATCGGTGATTTGGGATATCTGTGGCTCCTCGATATGAGATGGGGGTACCTGGGAACAGGCCAGGGGTGGCCACCCCCTCGGGCTCCGTTTCAACCTGCAGGCTCCCTCCCTCCTTCTCAGTCCTCTCCTGGAGGTCCAGTGACTGGAGCGTGGGCAGCAGGTCAGAGGGACAGGCGCCCACAGTTTGTGGGCTGACCAGCCTTGGACCCTGCACTTATCCAATCAGGCCGTCCTTTGTGGTTTCCTGCCGGGCTCTGCTCCCTGCCCACAGCCAGGCCTGTGGCCACACGCCAGCCCTAGAGCCCCACCTGAAAGGTTCTGGGAAAACATAGAGGGTTTCTGAGCTAGAGGGAAGAGTAGGGCCACCAGGCGCACCGGCCCCAATCCCCTAAACTGAGCCCCATCTAGGCCTCAGCATTGCTTACTCTCCTCACTAGATATGAGTCATCTAAACATGCTAAGGGCGAAACACAAAGTTGTCCCCCTGTGAGTCAGGCTTCCTCAGATAAAATGCCTGATCCTTGACCTGGCCATGAGATGACCTCTCACTGTGACCTTGGCCTCAGACAGACTCTGACACTTACCTGGCTCAGAGCCTGGCCACAAAGTGACTCCTGATCCTTAGGATGGCTCAACCCTCCCAGGTTATAGGCAACCCTTAACTGTTCATTTTCCATCCATCAACCTGGGAAGCATTTATGCAGCATCTGGGCCCTGTGCTGACAGCCAGCGAGACCAAGATGCCCTTGTGGACTTGACAGTGTGTCAATTGCTGAAGAACAGGGAGGTGCCAGTGCTTTGGGAGCACTAACATACTCTGTACAAGGTCAGGGAAGGCTACCCAGAGGAGACGCATCCCAAAGTAGGTCTTAAAGGATGCATAGGAGTTTGCTGCTGGAGAAAGAAAGGAGAAACAAACGTTCCAAACAGGTCCATGAGCAGCAGGAACCGCTGGTCACTTTGTGTAGACAGGGCTGGTGAGGGCCTAGCCTGAGGCAAATATCAGATCAAAACATTATGGTTTCTGTCCTATGAGTGGCCAGCCGCTGCCTGGAGCAGTGAGGATGGCTGCAGGGATGGGGTTCAGGGGCTCTGAGTCCCGCGTGGCCCCGCTGCCCAGCTCAGGGGATGTGAAGTCATGGTTCAGCCTTCTGCTCTCCACCCCACCAGTCAACTTGGAGTAAATCTTGTATGCAGGGCCTGTCCTAGTGGCTCTGGGTGGCGCAAATGTCCTACCTGGGTTGGGGGAAGCCTGGACTGCAAGAAGAGAGAGGGCAGCTGGCCAGGTCTGGCTGCGGAGGGTTATGGGGCTCTGCTCCCGGGCAGAGAGTGAGGCTGGGGGGGCCAAGGTGTTTCCTGGAGGGGTAGAACTGAGCTTGAAGCGTGGGTGGGTTTAGAGGCTGAGGGGGGCATCCCAAGTGGGGGAATAGCCTGGGCACAAACCCTGAGGATTCAAGCAGGAATAGACCCGTCTGGCTGGTGGGAGGCAAGAGAGGGGAGGGTGGGTGGGAAAGGCTCTCTGGGCCTGTGGAGGCTGGTCCCTCCTCCACCTAATCCTTGGGAGGTGGTGACACCCTGCAGAAATCAGGAGGCCACCCCACACATATCTGCGCAACCCTGGGGAAGAAGGAGCTGAGCCTGGTGGGGTAGGGCAGCTGGAGCCTGTCTCTACAACCGCAAGCTGAACCTCTGTGTGGCATCAGCTCTCGGTGAGTGTGTACGTTACCAGGGCTTGGTGTGTGTGTGTGTGTGTGTGTCCGTCCATGTCCCCAAGGCTGTGTTGTGTGAGTGGGGTGGGGATAGGGGTGAGGGGAGGCGTTGCTGGGCAGAGTCTAGCTGCCCTTGAGTGTGTGTGCAGGGCTCCTGGTGTGCTGGGGAGTAGGCTTCTCCAGAAAACCGACCTTGGGCTCCCACCCCCGTGCCTTTACATGTGCGCGCACACACACCCTTCAGGGGACCCTGGGCCTGCAGGAGGGAAGGTGGGAGGGCTGTTCAGAGCCCCTCTGTCCCCACTGCTCCCCGCCACCAGCCCCCGGGAGGGGCCGGGCCAGGCTCCTGGGGAGGGGAACAGGAGCTGAGTCTGGAGCCCACCCCTGCCTTTAGTGTGGGCGCCTGGAAGCCATTAGGGGCCGGGGTGGCGCCTGCCCTGCCCCTGCGCGACAGGCTTGGGATTCCTGGAAGGACTGGGCCACCGCTCCCTGCCAAGCCCCGTGCCAGGCCTGGCAGCTCCCAGAGTGTCAGAGAGAATGTGTCAGTGCGCCCCCGCCCCCGCCCCCCTCTCAGTTTAGGGGCTGCAGGACAGGCCCAGCAGACAGGGGCCCGGCCCTGAGCACCCCCTCCTCACCACCCCCCATCCCCCATTCCCAGCACAGCTCTGGTGGGGCTGCCTGGGCTGCCTGCCGGGCTGGCACTCGGGTTTCCTGCCTCCTTCCCCTACCCCGTAGGCTCTCACATTGTTTTTCTTTTCCAAGAGCTTCTCCATGTGGAGCTGGGCCAGGAAAATGGGGCGAGGAGGAGTGTGCGTGTCCGTGTATGTGTTCGTGTGTGTGTGCTTGTCTTAGGGGTGAATATGTATCTTTGCATGTCCCTGTGTATCCATCTTTGTGGGCATGTATATGTCTTCAGGTGTGTCTGTAACTGTATCTACAAGGGAGCGTCTCTCTGTGCATACATACAGTTGTGTGTGCATATGGGGCCATTTCTGAGTGTGCGTGTGTCTGCCCGTGTCTCTGTGTCTATATTTACATGTATGGGATTGCTTGTGTGTCTGCAGTTGTGTGTCTGGGTGTGCACATGTCTGTGAATGCACATGGAATCTAGGCCAGCCACCTCATTGCACAGTTGGAGAGAGTGAGTCACAGTGGGCACTCAGCCTTCCAGGGATCCCGTGGGGAGTCAGGGGTGTACAGGGACCTGGAACCTAGGTCTGTATGGCTGTGTCTGTGTACATAACTTTGTGCAGTTGTTACTGGGGTTGATACATGCATGTTTGTGTGTCTGGAACTATGGGTGGTGACAAGGCATCACCAGTTACTCGTATGTCCCAAACTTGGATGATTAAAATGCAAATTCCCAGCCCCACACCTACTGAACATGATTCTCTGGGGGGTGAGGCCCAGGAACTGCATTTTAAGCAAGTGTCCAGGTGAATCTGAAAGACTCCTTGATCTAGAAGCGCTGGCCTCCCTCACCTCTCACCCCAGTTCTACAGGCGGAGAAACTGAGGCCCAGTACATGGGGCAGTGGTTTACATGAGGTTGGTGACAGAGCTGGGCCCAGAACTGGTGCCTGGTGAAGGCAGACAGTAAACAAACAGCAAATGCACTAGAGAAATATAGTAGGATCACTGATCAATGCTGAGGAACTACGACACTGATGGTCATGAATTGAAACTGACACTGGTCCACACAGTGGTGTAAAACCTGCGATGCCTGGTTATACGGGTGAGGGCAGGAGCAGGCAGAGTGGTGGAGGCGACCAGGGTTGGTGTTACCTGCGAGACAAGAACAGGTGAGACAGCTGGGGCACTCAGGGCATTTGTGAGGACGAGGTTGCGACCGTGGCACGTAGCAAGGAGAGAAGGGACGGGGTGGGCAGTGGGGACAGTGAACAGGCAAGGCGATCGGTAGGCTGTAGCTCCTTTGGAGATTGAAGAATTTTTGGTGTTGGATCCCTAGAGGGAGTGAGCTTGGAACTGCCTCTTGAGAGAGGTCACAGCTATTGGTAATGACAAAGGTTGTGGCCACTGGCATGATCAGGTTTGTGTTTTAATTTTTTTAATATAAATTTATTTATTTACTTTTGGCTGCGTTGGGTCTTCGTTGCTGCACAGGCTTCTCATTGCAGACTGCTTCTCATTGCAGTCTCTTGTCGCGGAGCACGGGCTCTAGGCACGCAGGCGTCAGTAGTTGCGGCACGTGGGCTCAGTAGTTGTGGCTCACGGGCTCTAGAGCAGAGGCTCAGTAGTTGTGGCGCACGGGCTTAGTTGCTCCGCGGCATGTGGGATCTTCCTGGACCAGGGCTCGAACCCGTGTCCCCTGCATTGGCAGCGGATTCTTAACCAGTGCGCCACCAGAGAAGTCCCAGGTTTGTGTTTTTAAAAACTCACTCTGGCTGCTGCTCTTGAGAATGGATTTGAAGGAGGCAAAAGGGGGCAGGGGGATGGGGCAGGGAGGGCAGTGGCTGCAGTCTCCCAGGTGGGAGATGATGGTGGTGGCCTTGACAGGTTAGTGGCTGAGGAGGAAGAAGGTGGATAGATCCACGTGATGTGTGGCAGACAGACTGACATGACTTGGAGGTGGGGAGAAAGCAGATTCCAGGATGTTCCCACAGCGTGAAGGAGTAAGGAAATGCTCTTCTCCCAGAGGGGACATCCAGAAGGAGGATCCAGTAGTGGGGAGAGTGGAGACAGTGAATCCCATCCGACCAAGCTGAGTCTGAGTTGTCTGAGGGACATGCTGGTGGTTTGGGCGATTCTGGAGGGCAGCCTGGGGTGGAGAGAGAGATTCAGGGTTATTGAGGACATGGCGAGATGGCTCAGGCAGGGGCAGCCAGAGAGGAGAAGGGGGCAAGGACTGGATGACACCAGCACTCCAGGGAAGGTGATGGGGAACAACTGGAGAAGAGGAGGAAAACCCGGAGAACACCCTGGGAGAGAGCGATGCAAGAAGGGAGGGATGGAAGGTGCCCAGAGCTAGAGAGGGCACACCTGGGAGGGCTAGGATGTGCCCAGTGGGTAGGGCAGGGGAGCCGGAAGCCAGCCTGGCAAGGCCTGATGAGAGAGAGAGAGGGAGGTGGACAGGGTGGAGACAGCAAGTGTGGACCCCTCTGGATGGGCCTTGAAAGGGAGGAGACAGAGAAGTGAGGTGAGAGTGTCAGGAGAGACTTTAGCAGGTGGGGAAGGCCCCCTGGAGAGGCATCATTGGCAGGGGTGGGAGAAGCTGGATGTGGGAGGACTTTGACCCAAGGAGGGAGAGCCCCTCTGTCCTCTTAGGGGCAGAGAGGAGGGGGCCGTGGGGCTTGGGGCAGGACAGGGAGGCAGTGCCAGCCTGACAGCTTCTCTTTTCACTGCAAACTCTGACATTAGATCACCTGCCAAGAGTGAGGGGCTTAGAGGCCAGAGGAGGGTGAAGAGGTGACACAGAGCGTTGGCCAGACAGTGTTGGGACACTGTTCCGGATTGCTGAGAGCCCCACCAGCAGTGCCCTGGTGGGTCCCGGAAAAAAGGAAGAGATGGCAATCAGGGCAGGGCCTTAGGGGCCGGGGTGAGGATCTGTGGGACAGGCCCAGCTGGATGGGGAAGGAAGTACGAGATGCCCCGAGGGGCTGCTCCTGGGGGTCAGCACAGAGCTACATGGAGGGAGAGTGTGGCAGGTTGGGGATAGAGAGGGGCATGTGTCTCACTTATTTTAAAGGCGACGTGGCCCGTGAACAGCAGAGCTCAGCGGCAGGCATGGGGGGCACCTCACCACACCGCACCGCCACCACCTAGACACCGGCTTATTTCTATCGTACGACCAGAGCGTGCAGGTGTTCACCAGACCTGCCCCAGTGTTTGCATTTGGACTTCTGGGTGCTGTATCTGGATTAACTCCAGGGCTTAACTTTGCTGAGCCTCCCTTTCCTCTTCAGTAAATGTCTATAATTTCCCCCAAGTCTGTTGAGAGGATAGTTCACATAGCCATGGTGCCTGGGCCTCCATAAATGTCACTGTCATTGTCATCAGTGCTGGGACAAAGACCAGGAGGCAGCCCCTGCCCTCAGCAAACTCACAGCCTGGGGTCAGGATGGGGAGCACACAGGGACACAGATAAGTGGTACAGTGAGATTGGCTAGTGGAGACATGGGCTGGGGCTGACCACCTGGCCTGAGGGGGTCCGGGAAAACTTCTTGAAGAAGGTGATATCTCAGATAAGTTTTAAGGATGAGAAGCGTTAGCCCAGTGCAGGAAGAGGCTGGGAGGGGACTCCTGGCGGCAGGGCCAGCATGGAAGCATGCAGCATTCCGGGTGGAGAGAGAATAGTATACGCCATTCGCTGTGTGAGATGGGACCTGAAGGTCAGGGACAGCAGATCAAGGTTTCAGATCAGCTGCAGCTGCTGCAGGGTGAAGGGACTCAAGGGAGGAGTCTGGAGGCCAGTGAGGAAGCGGTTGCAGGCCCTTGCTCACCATTCCAGCCTCACTGGGGCTTCTGGAGGTGACCATTTTCAGTCCTCCCACCTTTGCCCATGCTGTTCCCTCTGCCGGTTACTCCCTTCCCATGGCTGAGCTTAAGGATATGGACGGATGGTAGCCACCTCCTAATAATGGTTGTGTTCTCCCACAGGTTGGAGGAGGCATCCCCCGCCCCGTGGCCGGGAGAGCAGCGGGTAGCAGTGGCCATCATGCACAGTGGTATTGCGAACGTCGCGCGCGCCCCGCGCCGCCTCTGAGTCTGGGAGTTCCAGCCCAGGGCCCGAGAGCCTGCTCGCCCCCGCGGCCACACCATGAGCCACGGGCCGAGCCCCCGGCTGGCCGAGTCCCCGCAGCTGTCCAAAGGCAGCCTCCTGACCATCTTGGGCAGCCCGTCACCCGAGCGCATGGGGCCGGCCGACTCGCTGCCGCCCACGCCGCCGAGCGGCACGCCCTCGCCTGGTCCGCCTCCTGCTCTGCCGCTGCCGCCGGCGCCCGCGCTGCTGGCCGACGGGGACTGGGAGAGCCGTGAGGAGCTGCGGCTGCGGGAGTTGGAGGAGGCGCGCGCGCGGGCGGCGCAGATGGAGAAGACCATGCGCTGGTGGTCGGACTGCACGGCCAACTGGCGCGAGAAATGGAGCAAGGTGCGCGCCGAGCGCAACCGCGCGCGCGAGGAGGTGCGCCAGCTGCGCCAGCGTCTCGACGCGCTCACCAAGGAGCTGGCGGGCGCGCGGCGCGAGCGCCAGGAGGCACAGGGCGAGTGCGAGGCGCGGGGCCGCGAACTGGCGCGGCTGCGGGGCGCCCGGGGGGTCATGGACAGGACGCCTGACGGTCCCGAGACCGAGCCAGAGAGGGAGCAGGAGCCAGTGCGCGACGTCGGGTCGGAGAGACCCACGGGCAGCCAGGTGCGCGGCGGGGGGGCGGGGCTGCCCCAGGTGCGCGGCGGGGGGGCGGGGCTGCTGGGCGGGGCCTTCGCGCTGGATTTTAGAAGTGGGAGGGGCTGATTGACTCGGGCAGAAGAGGTGGCCGCTTGGCTTAGAAAGAGGGGTAGTAAGGGCCGGGCCCGCAGGGAGGTTTCACTTCTTCAGGGGGTCAGGCTCTGCACTGCAGGGCCCCAGGTTACCTCCTTTACAGAGACCGCCCGCAGGGCAGAGAGTCCCCGGTTCTGGTGGTCCCTCCACTCCCACACCTGAGTAGTCAACAGAACCAAGAAATCATCCTCTTTGAGCAGGAGCAGGTTCTAAGCACTTACCTGGAAGACATCCATTAGTAGCAGAGCTGAATCCATTCATTCGTTCGATTTGAATTTAGGGGAAGGGGGAGACATTTATAAGAGGTGTCAATCAAAGCTGAGGGGTGGGGGGTTATCCGGGCAGTGGGAGCACAGAGGAGGTCCCAGATCCAGGCTTTGAGGAGGGGGCTGCACAGAAGCTTTTCTGGAAGCAGTCCATTTAAGCTGAGACTAGGAGGTTGCGGAGGAATTGGCTGTGAAAAGTGCAGGAATGCATTCCAGGTGATGGAAATTCTGTGCAAAAACCTAGAGGCTGAGAGTGCCTGGTGAGTTTGGGAAATGGCATCCATGGTTCGATGGGCACCTCCACAGGGCGCTAGGCTATGCACGAGCATTGTCTGCTTAATTCTCAGAGCAGCCCCAGGAAGTATTTCCTTTACCAACGAGAACACTGAGGCGTTGAGAAGTTAAGTACCAATGGCTCCCAGCTGGTGACTAGAGTCACTGGGAGTTGCCCCCAAGTGAACTCCAGAGCCCATGGTGATAGTAATCAGTACATCTGGAATATTAATGGTGTGTGCGGAGGGCAGCCTCCCCTGAACCAGCAGGCCTGTCACCAGAAGGCCATCTAGGGATAGAGTCCAGCCTCAGGTTGCTCCCAGCTCCGTCCCCAGGCAGGCCAGCTCCTCTAGCTAAGATTCTTGGTTGCCCCCTCTCCTCTCCTGCCTGTGGGCTAGAGTGGGCACTGCTGCCTCCTGGTGGCTGAAGCCCCTCTCTCCCAGGCCTGCATGGTGTTTGCAGTTGGGGTTCATTGCTTTTCTTCGGGGCAGGGAATGAGAGCCCCTGTATACCAGCCAGCCTCACGGCACTATTCCTGTTCTCTCCTTCTTCTGGTTATGAGTCACAGTCGACGGGGTGGCAGGTACCAGCGGTGGGAGCTCTGGAGTTGCAGTCTGAGTTTGCTCTCCAGCCCAGCCCTGTCCTCTGTGACCCACAGCAAGTCCCTTCTTCCCTCCTTGTTTCCTCATTTGTGAATTGGAGCTTTGGACCAGGTGGCATTAGAGGCCCCCACCCAGACAGTCTGAGATAGAAGAGGAGTAGAATCTCACTCCTCAGGGGGGCCTCAGGGCCACTGTCCCAGTCTAGATAGGGAAACCAAGGGCCAGTCAGGGAAGGGGCTGGCCCAGACTCATCTGGAAAGGCTGTGGGAAAAGCCAGGCTGTAACAGAGGCCATGGGCATCTTGGGTCTGTAGTCAGAGGCAGGCCAGGGGGCAGACAAGGGCAGAGGGGAAGGGGAGCCTGGCAGGGAGCAAGAGGCCTCAGAGTTGAGTTAATAATCCCTCGCTGCTTCCTATCTGGGAGCTGGTTCCGCTCGCAGAGGCCACCCACCTTCCTATGCATCTTTTGCCACTTCACTTATCGTGTTGCAGGTGTTTGCACCTGAAAAACGGAATCTTCGAGTGGGAATTCCTTTTGAGGGAATCTAGTCTTTATTCGTTGTAGGAAATCCCTGCTTCTACATACCTTCACACCAGTGTCCCACCAAATGTTTGCATACTTCCACTGACAGGGAGCTTACCACCTATTCTGGGGACTCTTCCAGGATTCAGGGAACCTTAGTGGCTGACTCTGTGTGCACTTTTAGGCAGTGCAGGGAGAGGGTGTGTCCCTCCCTCTCCAGGGGTGAAGAAGCAGGCAGCAGAAGAGGAAACTGGGATCCAGAAGCACTGTGTGACTTGCCCAAGGTTACCCACCAAGCTGATGCCAGACCCTGGGCCTAGGAGAGGCCACGATGAAGGCCAAGGGGGTGAGGACTCAGCGACCACTGACCCCGCCTCCACCTTGGACCCCACAGGAGCTGGAGCTGGTGGAGGGCCTGCTGAAGAGCAGACCAGAGGAGCCCGAGGGCTGCTGGGAGGCACGCAGCGTAGGGGCTGGGGCCTCACGGGGCAGCTCGGGCCGCCAGGAGCGTAGCCGACTGCCCTGGGAGGACACCGCCACCATCGAGGAGGATGCCTCCAAGTTGACTGCCCTGCGGCTACGGCTGGATGAGTCCCAGAAGGTGCTGCTCAAGGAGCGAGAGTAAGTCCCGGGAGGCAGGCAGGGGCCGGGGGCCGGGCCAGGCCACTCCAGGGCGTCCTCAGAATCACAGAGTGAAAATCCGTGTCTCAGAAGGTGAGATTCACTGAAGCGGAATGGTCCTGTTTCAGTCTTGGGACTTTAGAACAGTGGTGCTCTGCCCAAGGACACAGTGTGAGGGTTTTTATTATTATTATTATTATTAATTCAAATAATACGTGTTGGGCATCGGGGTCAGGCTCTGCTCAGCAGTGAGGATACAGCCATCAGTAAGACCAGAAGTCCCTGCCTTCATGGGGGGAGGGTGCCGTGGGCAAAAATAAAAGCAGGGAAGAAGGGATAGGGAGATTGGGGGGTTGCAGCTGGGAATTTGGCTTTGGACGTGTTGAGTTTGAGATGGCACGGAGGCAGTTGGGGACATGAATGAATCTGGAGTTTGTGAGACGGGTCTGGGCTGGAGGTAAAAACGCAAGTCATCGGCAAGTAGATGATACTGAAAGCCGTGAGCTGGGGTGAGAGTGGATAGGGAGGTGGCCAGAGGATGGGGCCCTGAAGCTGACCAAGTTTAGAAGAGGGAAACAGCAAAGGAGACAGGAGAAGAGAGCCAGTGGGGGGCAGAGAAAGCAGGAGAAACTGTGTCACGGAGGAGGGAGTGATCAGCTAGTCAAGTAGGAAGAGGACTGAGCACTGACCAGTGGATTTAGGACGTGGAGGTCACCAGTTACCTTGATCGGGGCACAAGCCCGATTATGATGAATATTTTGTAACACCCTCTTTTCTGTCCAGAAACTAAACACAAAGATAGTTTAACTTAATTACACACAGAAGTCTTTTAAAAATCAACATAATGCCCTTGTGAAGATAGAGGCAGAGATAAGCCAGGGAACACCAGAAATTGTCAGCAAACCACCAGAAGCCAGGGGAGAGGCATAGAACAGATTTCCCCTCACACCCCTCACGTGGAACCAACCCTGCCAACACCTTGGTCTTAGATTGGAGCCTCCAGAACTATGAGACAATACGTTTCTTTTAAAGCAAAACAAACAAAAATCAACCTATTGTACAAACTGAAATGTAAAGAAATACTAGACTTCCAGAACGGGAGACCAGCACGGTGTGGGGTTGGTCGTAAAGCACTGTGTGCTGGGGCCAGATACCACGCTTGTTACCCACAGCGCCTCCTTCATGTTCAGGACAGAGTGCAGGGTGGGGGTCACGAGAACACGTGGGACTGCCACCCAGTGCTGATGACAAGACGGGACCCGTCCTTCAGAGAGTCACTGGACAGTGTTTCCCAGCTTTTCCAACTGCAAAGCTGTGTGTTCAAACCAAGCCTACATAAAACAGATAGGAAGAAATGGGGGTCTCATTTGGCACATGAGCCCAGGGCCCAGTGCCCTGGAGGCCCGGTCACTCCACACTGGGAGCTGGGCACCTGTAGCTGTGCAGAGGGTGGAGCTCCAGAAGAAATGCAAACAGGGTGCCTGCCGCAGAGTGGGGCGCCAGGGCCTTGAATGCAGAGGCAAGCACTTTGGACATGGGATTGACAGGTGCAGACTACATAGGAGGACTCAGCGGAGGGCCCCAGTGGACTCACCCCCATTTATCCCTCCCTCTCCCCTCCCCAGGGATAAAATGGCACTGAGCAGGAACATTGAGAAGCTGGAGGGGGAGCTCAGCCAGTGGAAGATCAAGTATGAGGAGCTGAGCAAGACCAAGCAGGAGATGCTCAAGCAAGTGAGTCCTGGAGACCACAGGGGCTTCCTGGAGGAAGCAGTGCTGCACTGTTGAATTTCAGCAGAGGGAATGGAAGAAAGAAGGGCATTCATTCATTCACTGTCAAGCACCAGCCATGTGCCATGCAGTGTTCTGAGTACTGGGGCAGGCAATGTCCTTACCTTTAGGAGCTCACCTTAGGGGGGGCCGTGGTGAGGGAGACCAACAGTAAGCAGGTAGATAAGTTCAGAAGGTGTGAAAGAGTCAAAACACAATCAGAGAAATGAGGTGGTGGGTCATTGAAAGAAAGGCTTCTCCAAGAGGGTGACATTTGAGGCAAGAGCTAAAGTGATTAGAAGAAGCCACCCTTGAGAGGAGATAGGGGCAAAGTTCCTGGCAGAAGGTACAGCAAATGCAAAGGTCCTGAGGCCAGAACAAGCCTAGTGTGTTCAGGAAATAGAGGCCAGTGTGGCTGGAGGATAGTAACTGAGAGATGAGATTGCAAGGGGAGCTAAATCCCATAGGCCTTGTAGACCAAGATGAAGGGGAGGAGTCTGGACGTTCGCTGGGCACATAGTGGGTGCAAAATCTCGCTGGAGCCTCACAGCAGTCAAGACATCTGGGTCCTGATGTCCCCATCTTACAAATGAGGAAATTGAAGCTCCAGCTGGCAGAGAGGGGATTCCACCACTGCATTCTGGGGACTCAGGGCAGGCAGGGGTCAGGCTGGGCTTCCCTTACTGCTTCCTGTGCAGGCCCTGATGGCCACCAGGGGGCGCAGCCACCCACGGAAAGCTGGGCTGGATCCCTACTTTTCCAGAAGGCGTGAGGTTCACAGACCTCAGAGCCTGAAACTGTCCTGGAAAACCTGTCTTTAAGTAGAATCTCTTTAAGGAATCTCCTAAAATAGAGCTTCCCAGACGTCACCCTCATCCTCCTGAGTCAGCATCTTTGGGGGTTGGGTCCAAGAATCTGTCTTTTTAATCTTTTCAAATTGTGTAATCTTTTGAAGAAAAGTGAGTAAGACAACCATGCAGATTTACAGATACATAATTATAAAGATTCTCATTTGTATCAGGCTCTCTTCCCTCAACATTCCATATTTAAGGCTCATCCATGCCGTTGCAAAGAGCATTCATCTGGCAGTTTTCCCTGCTATACAACAGTGAATCTGCACTATTTTAAAAGCACCCCAGGTGCTTCTCATGTGACCAACCCCACACCCACAGGCAGACCCGGATTCAGATCCACTGGGTGCGTTCAGCCTGTGTTCACTGCCCTGGGCCCAGGCCATACAGGGATACGAAGGCGGGCAGACAGACACGCTGTCTGTCCTCCCAAGCTCACATTCTTGGGGGGACAGGCGTGTGTGTGGAGAAGTACCCCTTCTAGGCAGGGAGGACAGGAGAGGCCTCCCTGAGGAGGGAGCATTTAGGCCAAGACCTGAGAATGAGAAAAGTCAGCCCTTCAAGATACCTCTGAACGGGGGCACCAGGCAGAGGGAACCACACGTGTGAAGCCTGCAGTGGACAGGAACTTGTGTATTTGAGGACTAGGGAGGAGGCCGAGGTGCCCAGAGCACAGAGAGCTCAAGGGAGAGAGGTGGGAGATGCGGTTGAGGGGAGACAGGTAGGGGTCCAATCGTGCAGGGCTTTATGGGACCATAGGGAGGGGTCAGTTTTTATCTTTTTTTAAAAATTTTTATTATTTATTTATTTATTTTGGCTGCATTGGGTCTTTGTTGCTGCGCACGGGCTTTCTCTAGTTGTGGTGAGTGGGGGCTACTCTTCGTTGCGGTGCACGGGCTTCTCATTGCAGTGGTTTCTCTTGTTGCAGAGCGCGGTCTCTAGGTGCACGGGCTTCAGTAGTTGTGGCTGGCGGGCTCTAGAGCGCAGGCTCAGTAGTTGTGGCACGTGGGTTCAGTAGTTGCGCCATGTGGGATCTTCCTGGACCGGGGCACGAACCCGCGTCCCCTGCATCGTCAGGCGGACTCTCAACCACTGCACCACCAGGGAAGCCCGGTTTATCTTTTTTCAAAGCTCCTCCTGGGCTGTTGTGTTGGAAAATGGGTTGACTGGGGAGATGAGGGGCAAGAGTGGACACTGGGAGGCTAGATGGTAATGAGATAAGAGGTGAGAGATGTTAGAAGAGGAAGAAGTGGTCAAATTTGGGGTCTGTTCTAGTTACCTGGTGGCCCATTTGGGCACCACCCCAGGCTCCTTGCTGAGCCCTTATGACCAGTGCCCACCCACCAGGGCCGGTGGTCCTCACCTCACCAGGCTGTGCTGTGTCATGCAGCTCAGCATCCTGAAGGAGGCCCACCAGGACGAGCTGGGCCGCATGTCCGAAGACCTGGAGGACGAGCTGGGTGCACGCTCCAGCATGGACAGGAAGATGGCGGAGCTGAGGGGCGAGGTGAGGCCACTGGGAGCGCCTGGGGCTCGGGGGACCAGGGGCCCTGCCACCATCAGTCATTCACGAAGAAGAGGGCAGGAACCAGGCCTGTACACTAAGGGGGAACCAGCCACACCCCGAGGGTGCTCCAGTCTTCAGGGGGTGGGCCTCTCTCCCACACAGAGACTAGAAGCGCCCTCACATCCTGCACACGGTGAAATAAGCCCGGGTTAATTATAGCCGCTGCAGCTGGACCTGCTTCCTGGAGCCAAAAAAACGGCTGCAGGAGGAGGTGGGGAGGGGGAGCCTCCAGCTCTGGCCTTCCGCACCCCCTCCCTGTGGACCCCTCCCCCTGTCCT
Organism: Grampus griseus; assembly: GCF_964374135.1. Taxonomy (NCBI): domain Eukaryota; kingdom Metazoa; phylum Chordata; class Mammalia; order Artiodactyla; family Delphinidae; genus Grampus; species Grampus griseus. The sequence continues at coordinate 31,411,044 of NC_139013.1, read as the reverse complement.
GCCCTGTTGCAGATGGAGCGGCTGCAGGCGGAGAACGCAGCCGAGTGGGGTCGCCGTGAGCGGCTGGAGACAGAGAAGCTGGGCCTAGAGCGTGAGAACAAGAAGCTGCGGGCACAGGTCGGGGACCTGGAGGAGGCGCTGGCCCGGCGGCGGCGGCAGACAGCCAGCGCGCTGGACTGCGACCTGCGGGCCAGCCAGGCCGCGCTCTTCGAGAAGAACAAGGTGGGGCAGTGGGTGGCGCGGCCAGGGCTGGGGCAGAGGGCCTCCTGGGTGTCCAGCTCCACCCCGCAGGGGGCCAGGGACCGTTGAAGTAACAACTACGGACAGAGGTCGTAGTCGCCACAGCCGCGGCTCCTGCCGGGCGCCTGCTGTGGGCCAGGCTAAGTGATATCATAGTAGCTGCATTTATGGGGCACCACTGTGGGCCAGGCCCTGTGCCGGTGCTTTTTGTCCATGATATCACTTAATCCTCTCAACAGCCCTTTTATTAACCCAACAAATGTTTACTGAGCACCGTGTGTAAGCCTTGTTCTAGGTGCTGGGGACACAGCAGTGAACGGACAGGAGGGACGTGGCCTCCCCTCGTGGAGCTGGTGGCTCAGGGCGATGCAGGTGTTTTTCCCTCCCTTACACACTCACGCTGGTCACACAGCTCCGTGGCTGGGCAGGAAGAGGGAAGAGGGAATACCAGGGGACCTGGCTTAGGCCCAGGTCATGGGGAGACTTCCCTGAGGCAGTGACGTTTGAGCCCAGGTCTCAAGCGAAAGCAGGTGTTGACTGGTAGTGAACTGATTCCAGGAGAGGATTCGGAAATACTGTGAATGAACGTCCCATGGCGACAGGGACATGGAACTTTGGAGGAGCAGGGTGGCTGGTGTGCCTGGAGGGCGGTGGGCAAGAAGGACGTGGTAGGTGAGGCAGGAGCTCAGGGCCACCTTTGAAGAGTAAGAGGTAGGTGCAAGCAGGTTGTGGTTCTCAGCGCTCACTGGCTGCTGTGTGGAAGGCGGATAGGAAGGCAAGCCGGTGGGGAGTCTGTCGCCGTTTCTCGGGGCAGCGGGAGATGATGGCGGCCAGGACCAGGCTCAGGTTGGTGGAGATGGAACAAAGAGGATGGATTCAAGAGACCTTTAGGTAGTTCCTGTCCCCATTTCATGGATGCGAAAACTGAGGCTCAGAGAAATCACAGAGCTCAGGGGTGGGCAGCTCCTCTCCTGGCTGCTCATCCCCTTCCCAGCCACTCTGGCTTCTGATCTCTTTTCTTCCGACACCCACTCCCCATCTTAGCTCATCTCCAGACCCAGGGCTTTAATGCCATTTACACACCAAAGAATCCCGACTTCACCCCTCCCCAGAAAACATGACTCAGCTCAAGTAGGCTGCTGGACACCTCCATGTCATGTCCCGCTGGCACCCCAGAGTTACATGTCCAGAGTGGAGCCACCAGTTCCACCCACCTCTTCCCTCATTGCCCCGCATGCCTTCTCACCTCACTAGACGGCACCTGTAGCCTCCAGCTGCTCAGCCAGCTCTAGTACTGGTATTTTAGTCAGCAGGTGGAGAGATTCCGGGCAAGAGAGACTCCGGCACCCCTAGAACTGCCTGACCTCATGGAACTCCCTTGCACGAGCCCTCCCCCAATCTCTGCTCCCCTGCAGGAGCTGGCAGACCTGAAGCATGTGCACAGCAAGCTGAAGAAGCAATTCCAGGAGAAGGTGGCGGAGCTGGCACACGCCAACCGGCGGGTGGAACAGCACGAGGCAGAGGTGAAGAAGCTGCGGCTGCGGGTGGAGGAGCTCAAGAAGGAGCTGGCCCAGGCTGAGGACGAGGTGAGCGCCTGCTGGGGCCCAAAGCACAGCCTGCAGACCTCAGCTGGGGGAGGTGGGAGTGGGGCTGCAGGGCCTTCCCATGTCGGTCCGTGCTGGGTCCCCTGGCACAAGCCTGACTCTCAAGAGGGACCCAGGATAGAGCAGGTGGGTGGGTGACAGATGGTGTGTGGGTAGGAGGCTGGGAAGAAAAATGGACAGACAAGGTGGATAAGTGGTTGAATAGATTAATGGATGGATGAGTGGGTGGATATGGAGTTGGTTAAATAGAAGGACAGAAGGATAACTCCATGGATGGATGAACAGATGGCTGAGGAAATAGGTGGGCAGATGGATGGGAGAGGGAGAGAGGATAGATGGATGAGATGTAACAGCAGATGTCTGATGGGTGATTGGTTGGATGGATGGATATATGGAAAGATGGATGACTGAGTGGATAGTGGAAAGATGGACAGACAGCTGACTGGGTCAGTGGGTGGAAGAATGAATGAAGAGGGAAAGAAGGACAGAAGGATGGAAGGACACAAGGGTAGGGTGAATGGGTGTCTGAAGAGATTAACGAACGGTGAGTGGTGGGTACCTCCATGAGCAGAAGGATATTCCCATGGATGAATGATCAGATGGACAGGTTCATAGGGTAGGTAGGTTGATGGGTGGGTCAGTAGCTTGGGGCGTTAGAGGATGGGGAGGTTTGGAAGGGAGGGGCAACAGGAAAGAAGAGAAGTGAAACGGATGTTTCCCTGGAGGAGGTAGGCCTCAAAGGAGCGACAGGAATTGCTCTTGGGGAAGGTCATTCCCACAGAGGAACAGCAGGAGTGGCTGGTCCCAAGCAGATGGCGGGGCAGAGGCTGGCGCAGCCCTGGGTGACTCCCACGCTCTTGGCCCTGCTCACCCCCCAGTTGGACGAGGCCCACAACCAGGCGCGTAAGCTGCAGCGGTCACTGGACGAGCAGACGGAGCAAAGCGAGAACCTGCAAGTGCAGCTGGAGCACGTGCAGTCCAGGTGGGCCCAGCGTGCAGCCCCTCCGGGGGAGGACTCCTGGCTGGGGCTCAGAAACAGGGCAGAAGCGCTTCCAGCCGAGGGAAGCCAAGGGTCAGGGGTCAGGGTTGGAGCCCTGAGTGGGGCTAGTGGGGAAGACAGAGAAGGAAGAGATCTGGACGTCCTGGGGCCAGAATCCTGTCCCCTCCAGGCAGGAAGGGCCAGGGCCAGGAAACCGGGGAAGGGAGTGCAGGAAGTAAGACCAGCTGGGAGCCTTGGAATTGTGTCGTGTGTCCAGAGGATAGGAGGGGCGGCCAAAGAGGTCAGGCCCAACGTGGGGCAGCAGGGAGGGACAGTGGGTCTGGGGAGTCTTTGATAAGAAGAATGAGCAGGCTGGGGTGATCCTGAAGGACTGGAGGGCAGGGAACCACGGAGGAGCCCCGGCCTTGATGGTAGCCCCGACCTCCTCATCTGTAGACAGGACCCATCAGCCTCAGTGAGGGAGGACCAGAAGGTCTGGGGGACCCACCCAGCACACTCTGCATCCCTCTGCTGCCTCCCTCTCCATCACAACACCCTGTGAATGGCTCGCTCCCCCGACTCCCCTCAGAGACATGAGATGACAGATAATATCTAGTCCAAGCCCCTCCCCATTTCAGAAGCCCCCACCTGAGACTGAGTCTTCCTGTGCCGCGCCTGGGGCAGGCCCGTACCTGCGTCCTCTTATTTCATGGAATAGACAGAGCCCAGGCTCTGCAGCAGGCTGCCTGGGTGGTTGGGAATTCTGGCTCTGCACTTAGTAGCCGTGTCATTTGGGGCCACTTACTTGACCTCTCTTGGTCAGTTTGCTCATCTGTAAAATGGGGCTGATAACAGTTTTTATTACCTCTTGGTTGTGGGAATTAAATGAGCTGATCTATGCTTATAAAAGTACCTGGCACATAATAGATGCTAAATATTAGTGGAGCTTTTGTATTTGGGTCAGATATTGTGCTATAAGAATCATGCTCCTATGAGAGAAGGAAAGGGAGAGATTTTTTTTCCTAGGGGGCTGGCAGACGAGGAAACTAAGGCACGAGAGGGTAAGTCCTTCCACAGCTACACAGCTAGTGGGTGGTCAGGCCAGATCACCGCCCCCCGCCATCTGCCGCCTGAGCCCTCATTTGCAGAGCATGTACTGTGTGTGCTGAGTTTCTGTGGCTTAGAGTACAAGCTGTGGGAGGCAGACCTGTCAGCTGTGTGACCTGGCCAGCCGAGCCTCAGTTTCCCCAGCTGCCTGGGATGCTGCCTGTAAAGTGTTGTTCAGGGGCCCAGGCATGAGCCCAAGTCAGGCTCAGTGTCTGGCCAGCTCTGCCCCGCCCCCCCCAACCCCGGCCCCACCCAGCACACACCCCTCCAAAGGCCGCCTAGCCTCAGGGCTCTCCCGCAGTCTTGGCCACGTTCTCTGGGAGCCATAAACTCCCAGAGTGGGCAGGCAGGCTCTGCCCAGCCTCTCAAGTGCTTCCATCGGGGAGGGCGGGGCTGCCCGGGACCGCTGCCTCATTTTATTTTCCAACTTTTCGTGCTTTAATGTTCCGGGGACAGCTCACTAAATCACAGTGCAGTAATGGAGGCCCCCGCCTGTGCCCCTCCCTGCCGTGTTAATAATTCATGCCTTCCAGTAAGATGCAGCCTGGGCGGCTACTCCGCTGGGGGTGGGGGGCAGGGGAGCCAAGGGAAAGGGGGGATGGGCATTTCCGCCACCAGCTCCTCTTAGAGGGAAGTTTGCCTGGTAAATTTTGGCTTTAGGAATTTTACTGTGGGGAAGAGCTAGAGTGGAGCGCTTTCTCACTGACATTGAGGATGTGGGGGACTCAGAACCCACACCCCCAAACTCTCTCCCTGTGGGCTCTGGAGCCTGGCTTGGGTTTGAATCCCAGCAGCCTGACCTTGAGCCGCGGCTTCGCCTCTCTGAGCCCCTGGCCCACTCCATAGCCAGCCAATCAGCTCAGAGCCCAGCACCTCTCACTGCTGTCTGTGGGACTTCGGGCACATTACTCAACTGCTTTGTGCCTCAGTTTCCTTGTCTGTAAAATGGGGGTGACAGAAGCACCTCCCTCATTTCAGGGGCTTCCGGGAGGATGAAGTGAGGTGAGGTAATGTTTGTAAAAGGCCCAGTCTGGTGCCTGGCAGCAGGGAAGCGCAAGGGGCGGCTTAGCTGCTGTAGCACCAGCTGATCAGGCTCATCCCTGACCCGCCTGTCACCCCACCCCGCAGGCTCCGAAGGCAGCAGCAGAACGCCCCCCTCTTTGGAAAGATCCGCAGCGCTCGCTTTGGCGCCGAGGAGGCGGGGGACGGAGCCAGCGACCTGGACGAGGATGAGGACCTGCAGATCCAGGTGGCCTAGAGCTCCCAGGGCTGGGCAGGACTGGCCAGCAGCCCGGGCCCCCGGGTGCCCAGGCTGACCCGCCACTTGAACTGATGCAGCTACCTGTGCTCGCTCTGGGAGCAGACCACGGTCCCTGCCACAGATGACTTCCTTCTCTCCCACAGTGGGCATCGGTGGTCCCACCTTACCTACACTCTGTGAAAGGGAAGCCATGGCCTATGTTTTATATATATATATATATATTATATATATATGTGTGTGTGTGTGTGTGTGTATATATATATATATATATATATATATATATATATATATATATATGCCTGGGGTCCTTGGACCCATTTGGTTTTATAGACACAGGACCACTCTGAGGCCCACTCTAGGTGCCGCCCCCCCATGACCTTCTTGCAGGGGGAGCGGGTGTCAAAGGAGGGCTGTTGGGGCCTCCACCCAGGCTGCCTCTCTGGGCCCTAGGGGTTGGGCGGGGGCTGTGGCTGTTCATAGTACAATGTGATAAACCCAGTCTTTTGTAATAAATGGAGTTCAGGTTCTCGGGCTGGAGTCCTGAGAGTGTGGCAGATGTGGGCACGCAGTGTGGGGGACAGACAGGATCAGCCTACCCCTGGCACCGAACCTGAGCTCAGGAATATTGATATTAAGTCACTTGAGTGACTTAATAAATGAATGAACGTGAGAAAGAATGAATGAATGAACACTGGAACTGCTGAATGGTCTGGAATCCAGCTCCTTTGAGGGGAAGGAAAAGGGATGGCGCATGTCAAATCTGGAGGAGACTTCAGTTCTGGCACCGGATGAATTCAAATCTCTGCTCTGCCTCTTACTGGCTGTGCAACCTTGGGGAAGTTAATTGCCCTCTCTGAGCCTTGGTTTCTCCATCTATAAATTAGATGTCTCATAGAGCCATCAGGAGAATTCGGTGAGTTCATCTGGAGCTCAGTAAAGGTTAGTTATAATTGAAATACTTGAAGGTATGCCCTGGAGAGGGGGGCTTTGCCAGCTGGGTTCTGCCGTAAGGGATGAAGTTCAGACAACTGACTGGTGTGTGTTTACCCAGAGGTAGGTATGAACACAACAAATAATCCTTTTATCATTCCCCTAGTCCTGCTCTAGGTAGTGAAATTATAGGTAATCTTATTTTTGATACTTAATTTCTAAACCTTCTATAACCAGCCAATTTATATTAAATCTGGTGGAAAAGGTTATTAAAAACACAGTAGCATATATTTTTGAATCTTCACAAGTTGAGGTGGCATTTGAGACACCTGCCCTTGATGGGAGTTTTACATGAATTCTTGGCACCAGGGCCTGCTTTCTGCAGGAGGGGGCCCTCTCAGAACTGTTCTAGCACGCGGGCTGTGGCGAGTTCCCTGTGTTCAGAGGTGAGTACGGAGAGGCTGGGCTTGGATCAGGGGCCTGGCACCAAAGAGGAGTTAAATTCAATTGATAGAAAAAAAAATTCAATTGATAGAAGGGCTCCCTGCCCCAGAGTGGGCAGCTGCACTAAAGGACTTCTCTCTTATTGTGGCCCAGTCTGAGGGACCCCTGGGGCCATGGTGCTGGGACCCAGTGGATGCCACAAGCCCTGGGGGCTGAGAGGAGGGGAGAGACAGGCCCATGAGCCCAGCAGGGGGTAATAAATATGGGCACCGAACATGTCATGTCCCCTGTTGCCAAACCTAAGCTAACCATGCTGGAGAGGTGGGGTTTGCTGTCATGGCAAAGAGGCCCATGTCCCTTCCTGTGCCCTGAGCGGGAGAGGAGGGAGTGGGCAAGACCCAGCCACCGGGATCCACACCGCCACCCACCCCCGTGGGCCTTTCCTCACAAGCCAGGGCCAGCAGAAAAGGGAAAAGGCGCTGGGGGAAGAGGACCATTTCCTGCCGGGGGGGGCGCGGGGGGGGGGCGCGGGGGGTTCTTTCTGTTTTCTCTCCCGAACAGGAAGCAGGCCCTAGCAGAGGCTGAAAGTGCTGCCCTTTGACCCCCAGGAGCCAGGATCCAGGCACTCACTGACAGCAGCCCTGAGAGCCGCCCCTGGGCCCCCAGGCGGACCTGCCATTCCCAGACACAGAGCAGAGCGTCCGGCACAGCAGGCTCTCCCAGACTCCCTGGCACCTCCAGCGAGATAGTGTGGGGCAGGGGCCCCATCATAGCCCCTGTCTGTGGGCGGGGCCGCTCCTGAGAACATCAGAGAGGAGAGGGTCTGGCCTTCCGCCTCCAGTGTACAAGGGAGACCAGAAGCCTTGGGAGGGAAGCACAGCCGCAGGCAAAGGGCTGGAAGATTCCCTGGGCCTGGAACTCTCGCTGCCTCCCTGCTCACAGCCCTTCCTTCCTGGTGGTCGTGAGAGCAACATCTGCCAACAGGAGCATCAGCTTTGGCTCCCGCGATGCTTTAAAAGCTGTATTTAATGCATTGCTAATGTTAATAATGGGAGGTTTTCTCATAAAAAATGTGGGTGTCCCCCTCTTGAGAAATCAGCGCCTCAGACCACGCTGGGCTCGCACTCCTGCGTGGCTGCAGCTGCAGGGCTGAGAGGCAGGTGCTCTCCGGAAGGGGGCACAGCCACCCGGTGAGCCACAGTCCCCACCGCTCCCTGCAGCCTTACCTGCACCCTCCTCGTCTCTATTACCGCCTGGCCCCCGAGGCATGTGAGTGCCCTTCCTCTGGCCTAGTCCAGTCTTTCTTTGAACAGGTGAGGAAATTGAATGGCTGAGAGGGGCGGCACTGGCCAAAGTCAGTGTGAAGTATAGCCAGGCCAAGTATACGTGTCATTCTCGGGATCAGAACTCCTGCAGGCTTCTTGTCACCACAGGGGTGACTGCCGAGAACAGGTAACATGTATTGAGCCACGCCATGTGCTTTACAGTCTTGTGAGGCAGGCACTCCCGTGGTCATCTCTCTTGACACCAAGGATGCAGAGGCTCGGAGGAAGCAGGTGACTACCCCAAGGCCACACAGCTGGTTGGTGGTCACCCTGGCATTCCAGGTCAGGCAACCTGAGGCCAGAGCCCACACTCCTGGTTACGCCCCCCTTCCCCCAGCCCTCCAAGGCAAGGCCCTGGATGGTGCAGCCCCTGCCCTCGGAAGCCCCACCCCACTCAGCAGACCCTGCAGCTCCAGCCATGTTGAACTCCCTTCCTACCACCCAGAATTGCCCCTTCCCTGTCAGAGTCCCACCAGCCCCTCAAAGCTCAGCCCACTTGGTTCATCCTTAGAGTGTTAGTGGGTTGTGTACCTGTCTGCTTCTCCCACCCCACCAGATGCTCCTGGAGGGCAGAGAATCCTTCCAGCAGCCAGCACAGTGCCCTAGGCCTAGAGAACATCTTTAAGGGAGGGGAAGAAGGATGGCTGGATGGCTGGATGGATGAGACGGTGGAAGGCTGAAGCCAGAAGCACCGCCCACCCCTGACTCCAGCTTCACTGCAGTACCTGCAGGACCAGGCCTAGGTATCTTTCTGCTGGTCAGCTGAGAAGTCTCCGAGGCACTGAAAGCCACAGCAGTCCAGGGGCAGCAGTGCCAGGGCCTCTTCTCACAGGCCTGGAGTGCCCGGACAAGCTGCAGAACCTGCTGGGCCAGACACTGCCCCACCCGGCCCCTCCTCCCCCTGCAGCATGAGGCTGGGGCCCCTGGAGTCTGTCCTCTGAAGGCTTGGCCTCCCCTTGCTCTCCAGCCAAGTTTGTTTTGCCCCTACCAGCCAGCCCCTAGGGATCCCTGCCTGGAAATTTATGCCCAGGAGTGAGTCCCCATGCCCCAGCACTTCAGGCAAGCTTGGCTTCTAGATCCAGCTACTTTTTGATTGGCTGTGTGTCTTCTGGCAATCTCCTATCCCTCTCTGGGCTTTCATTTCCTTATCTATAAAATGGGGACAGTAGCAACTGGATTCTCCAGACATAGTATAACTTCACTGTTAGTAGTACTTTTCTGGCTTTGCTTAGGGTCTGCATCGTCTCCCAAGACCCTAGCTCCCTGACTGCCTGGGGGCCCACCAGCCACCCTGGGCACCCCTCTGGGGCAGTGGGTGGTGGGCTGGAGACAGAGGCAGCACCCAGGAACCAGCTGTAGCTCTCAGCCCGCTGCTCCCACCACTACCACCACCCAGCTCCTCTGCCTACTAATTGCAGGGTTGCAAGATGCCAGCTGCCTCCCAGGCCCCAGGTGGGTGCCTCCCAGTGGATCAAGGGCTCCCTGGAAGGCCTCCCAGTTCTCCTCCAGCCCCACAGACCCAGCTGCGCTGGGGTGGTCTCCACGGTGCTCAGACTCTCCTCTCCTGCTCTGGGAGGGGCCCAGAAAAGATGTAAACATAAAGCCTTCCTCAGGCTTTCGCATTTCCCAGGCTTCCCCCACACCAGAGAGGAGCATCCTGGGTCCCCCACCCCCGCTCAAGAACTAGCCATGGCTCCCCACTGCTGGACCGATAAAGTCTCGCTCCACATCCTGGTCCATGGTGGGTTTCAGACTTGCCCTTAAGCACGTTCCCCAGTGGCCTTGGTCTCAGGTCCCTGTTGCTCTAGGATGAAGTCCAGACAGGCCCCTCTCTCCCGCCCCCACTGGCTTCCCCAGCATCCTCTCCATGCCTGCCCCACGGCTGGAGTACCAGTGGCGTGGTCAGACAGGATGGCAGCACCACAGGGACTGGGGCGTTCCTCATCTGCTTGCACCGGGACCTCAAGCTCTGAAGGCAGGGGCCCCGCCTATGGGACCCTGAATCCCCTCCCCAACCCCACCACCAGGAAAGGAGGGGGAGTAGCATTCAAAGCACATGCACTGCCACCGGAGGTGGACCATGGCAGGATGAGGAAACCGAGGCCCAGAGAGGGAAGGAACCAGCCAGTAAATCACAGAACCAGGGTTCGAATTCGGGCAACTCCTAAGACCGGGTGTTCTCGGCTACAGCCCTCAGCCCAGGTCTGAGCCTGGTTCAAAGCAGATGCTCTGTGACTGTTCAGGGAAAGGAGAGGGGGAGGGGAGAGTAAGGTAATAATGGTGTGAACCGCTGTCACCAAGCCCTCTTCTCTTGAGATCACTCAAGGTTCTTTCTCACCCAGCCCCTGACTTGAGGCTCTAACTTAGGCAGGTCTGAGATGGGACGCTCGTTACCTAGATGAGTTAAACTGAGGTACAGAGAGCCAAGTGGCTTATGCAGGGGCACCCAGCAACTACGTGTGAGGAATCTCCAGCTTATTTTAATAGGCTCATAATCGTTTACTCCTTTGATCTCCATTCTAATAACGAGAGCAGTCAAAGAGCTGTGGATTCTGACCCCTAACTAAGCATCACCTACCTGAGCCTCCGTTTCCACGTATGTAACACGGGGTGCCGTGGGGATTAGAAAGGACATTTGTCAAGCCCCTAGCATGGGCTTCAGCTCCCAGCGCTACTGTTGTTTGTCCACCTTTGTCCAAGGACACCCATCATATCTGTGTGGAAGACCAGTTGTCCAGGCGGGAAACGTGCCCTTGTCCACACTGGGGTGGGGTCCTCTGTCCAGGATCTGCCTCTGCCTGTCTGCCCTGCCACACTCAGCTGTCCCTGCTCTCCGTCCCATCTCAGAAACCACCTGATCACCTTCCCAGCCGCCCAGGTATCCTAATTCCAGGACGGAATGGGGTTTAGGCGGTAACACTGGGAGAACAAAGGCATCTTTGTCTGTTCTTGGACCACCACCCCCTTCCAACCAACCCGCCCCATTGGCTGATAAACTGGAGTTAGGTGTGTAACAAAATCTCTTGGGAATTTGTCTGGTGGGAGTCCCTTACCAGATAAAATTTATCTGATCCCCCAGTCCCCAAAGGGTAAACTGAGGAAGCCGCCAAGCTAAGGGGGAAAGGGTAGGGTCAGAAAAAAGAGGACCCCCGCCAGGCAGTCCGCCTCTGTTATCTCTCTGGATGCTCATGACACCCCAGTGAGGTGACCCCAGGTATCATCCCACCTTATAAGTGAGAAAACCAAAGTTGAGACCCTCAGGAGCTCCGTGAATCCGGGCCGTTGTTCTCTAGCAAGGATGCTGGTAACCACCGCCCAGCAGCTCCTGGTGTACTTTAACTGTAACTCACGCCCCTGCTCTGGCCTCCGGGGCCCTTGCAGGTCTGGATGGTGTCTGTGCACGGCTTCATCTACCACTCTCTCCCCATCGCTTACCATCCAGACCACTGGCCTCCTTTCTACTCTAAAACCCCAAGTCCGTTTCTGCCTCTGGGCCTCCGGGCACGCTCTTTCTTCTGCCTGCGTATCCTCCCCTAGCTTCACGAGCTACATAGATGTTCCCTCTCCTGTGTCCATGAACCTCCTTCTCAGTCCCTTGACGTCGATTTTTCCAGATGGTTTCTCCTGTAATTACCGATTTACTCACCTGGCTGGTGCTGACTTGCTAGCCTGTGTGTTCCCTAAGGCCTAGGATTTGGTTCTTATTAGTCACGTTCGTACCCCCAACACCAATGCCTGCCACATAGCAGGAGCTCACTAAACTTCGATGAATGAATGAATGAGTGAATGGGTGAATGAGTGCCCATGCTCCCTCCCAGGCCCCTGCTCTGGGCTCCCCAAGGCCAGTCCCAGAGGCTCAGGTCAGTCCAAGGCAGCAAAGAGATGTAGTTATAAACCAGGGCAGGCAAATGGACTGTGCAAAGTTTTTTGAGAGGAAACTCAAAGATACAGTGCTATTAAAAATTGATATTTCAATGAGATAATCCCTCTCCTAGGCTTTTAATTGATTGTCTAAAAAGCCTTCCTCTGTTGTTGTGCTTCTTTGTTTGCAGGGACCATTAATTTTTTTATGGACAATCAAACCCGGATAGACTGGAAGGGCCACCACACAACTGATTCAAAAACAGTCACCAAGGCGCCAGGGACACCCATCTGGGGGTCAACCAGGAGAGGTGATGTGGCCGTGGAGTTGGCTCTGGATTTGGGGAAGAGGAGAAGCCCCTGCACGTCCCGGGCATGCACGCGTGCACACACACACACACACACACACACTCTCTCTCTCTCTCTCTCTCTCTCTCTCTCTCTCTCTCTCTCTTACACTTGCCCCTGGCTCAGTGAAGGGAGGAGAAACAGGAGATGAGGGCCCCAAGGGTGGGGGCAATGGCTGTGGGGGGACGCCCTGCTCTGGGAGTTGGGATCCCTGGGTTCCCTCCCCCACCCCCGTGCCACTAGTGGCCGGTTCCCCACCATTCCTGGCCTCTGTTCCCCCATCTGTCCCTTGCAGGGTGGGGCTAGAAGCAGACAGGGAAGAGAAGGTGAGTGACTAGTTGGGACCTCCAGCTTCTGCTGTTTCACCTCTCTGAGCCTCTGTTTCCTCGTCTGTCCAGTGGAGTGTCACTGGCACCAGGTTCAAGGTGGGGACTCTGAGGGCCGTACAGAGAGCCAGGAAGGGCTGCTGGTGCTCACACTGTTGTTAATCTCAGCATTCTTCTCCTGGCCCTCAGGTCCGCGCCCCTCTCCCCTGAGGCTGACTTTGACCACCTCCTTCCTCCTCCCTCCGGGATGGCTCTGAATCGGCCTCCACGCTCTGCTGCAAGGATTGTGGCTGTAGAGGTGTTCTGTGAGCACCTGTCTGCCTGGCCTCTGGCCAGATCTGCTTCTCTCCCGACCCCAGCCATCCACTCCATCAGCCTGACAGGCAGCCTCAGTGAGACCCCAGAGGGCCCCCAGCTGTAGAGCATCAAGCCGAGGCTGGGCTGGGCTGGCCGGGCCCCTGGCCCTTTCTTTTTTTTTTTTTTTTTTTTAACATCTTTATTGGGGTATAATTACTTTACAATGGTGTGTTAGTTTCTGCTTTATAACAAAGTGAATCAGTTATACATATACATATGTTCCCATATCTCTTCCCTCTTGCGTCTCCCTCCCTCCCACCCTCCCTATCCCACCCCTCCAGGCTGTCACAAAGCACCGAGCCAATATCCCTGTGCTATGCGGCTGCTTCCCACTAGCTATCTACCTTACTACGTTTGTTAGTGTGTATATGTCCATGACTCTCTCTCGCCCCGTCACAGCTCACCCTTCCCCCTCCCCATAACCTCAAGTCCGTTCTCTAGGAGGTCTGTGTCTTTATTCCTGCCTTACCCCTAGGTTCTTCATGACATTTTTTTTCTTAAATTCCATATATATGTGTTAGCATACTGTATTTGTCTTTTTCTTTCTGACTTACTTCACTGTGTATGACAGACTCTAGGTCTATCCACCTCATTACAAATAGCTCAATTTCGTTTCTTTTTATGGCTGAGTAATATTCCATTGTATATATGTGCCACATCTTCTTTATCCATTCATCCGATGATGGGCACTTAGGTTGTTTCCATCTCCGGGCTATTGTAAATAGAGCTGCGATGAACATTTTGGTACATGACTCTTTTTGAATGATGGTTTTCTCAGGGTATATGCCCAGTAGTGGGATTGCTGGGTCATATGGTAGCTCTATTTGTAGTTTTTTAAGGAACCTCCATACTGTTCTCCATAGTGGCTGAACCAATTCACATTCCCACCAGCAGTGCAAGAGGGTTCCCTTTTCTCCACACCCTCTCCAGCATTTATTGTTTCTAGATTTTTGATGATGGCCATTCTGACTGGTGTGAGATGATATCTCATTGTAGTTTTGATTTGCATTTCTCTAATGATTAATGATGTTGAGCATTCTTTCATGTGTTTGTTGGCAGTCTGTATGTCTTCTTTGGAGAAATGTCTATTTAGGTCTTCTGCCCATTTTTGGATTGGGTTGTTTGTTTTTTTGTTGTTGAGCTGCATGAGCTGCTTGTAAATTTTGGAGATTAATCCTTTGTCGGTTGCTTCATTTGCAAATATTTTCTCCCATTCTGAGGGTTGTCTTTTGGTCTTGTTTATGGTTTCCTTTGCTGTGCAAAAGCTTTGAAGTTTCATTAGGTCCCATTTGTTTATTTTTGTTTTTATTTCCATTACTCTAGGGGGTGGGTCAGAAAGAATCTTGCTGTGATTTATGTCATAGAGTGTTCTGCCTATGTTTTCCTCTAATAGTTTGATAGTTTCTGGCCTTATATTTAGGTCTTTAATCCATTTTGAGCTTATTTTTGTGTATGGGCTGGCCCTTTCTTAAGTGCCTTGCCCATGAGCCGGCCTCCCTCACTCCCTCTCTGCTGCTCCATGCTCCTGACACCTCTTTTCTGGAAGGGAGAGACTGGCCAAGTAGGGCCATCTTCCTGGGTGTGTGGCTTGTGCAGTCACACAGGCCCTCGTACTTTGAAGGACCTTGTGTTTGGTTTAATGCTCTGTTGTCGGTGTCTTGAAATTACTAATAATTTTACAAGGAGTCCCACATTTTCGTTTTGCACCAGGCCCGGTAAATTTTGTAGCTGGTGTTGCTGTCAAGGGACAGACCTGCTTCAGGAAATGGCCAGAGGGTGGGTCCCCAGAGCAGAGCCCCTACCTTTAACCATCACTCGTCCCATCCAGAGGACTGGCCTTATCCCTCATCTTCCCTTCCTCACGTTCCCCAGATCCCCCAGCTCAGAAGCCCTGTGGCTCCCATCTCCTCCCTATGGGGGCTCTGAGCGGGGAATGACTTCTCCAGGCATCTCTACAGGAGGGGATTCTAGGGAGGGCGTCTTTTCTACGGGGAAAGCAAAGGGGCTCTCAAATCCATATGTTCCCTCCAGACTGGTACCACTTTCGTCAAGTGGAAGCATGGAAACCACAGAACAGATGAGACATGAATTCATTTAAACGATCTGTAGAATTCATAATAGCCCTCAGTCACCATGTTTTTTTTTTTTTCTCCAGGCAACAGATATTAAAGGTACAACGGCTTTGACCTTTTATAGGTGTTGGAACATTTTCCTCCATCAATGTGCATCCTTAGATGGTAAAAGGGTAGAAATCCCTGCAGAGCAAACTGGCAAAATGCAGCTAAAACAAAGACGGGTCACTTTTAGAAACCTGTCCTAAGGAAGGCTGTAAGCCTGTGTAATATAGAAGCGTGGGTACTAGTATTTAGCCACACAGCGCTCATTGTGGCATTGTTTACAAGAGCAAAAATAGAGACAGCTAAACAGCCGGTGGTCAGGGGCTGGTGAAATTCATGACAGCACATTTCTCCAGGGGGATGCCGGACAGTCAGCAAGATGAAGCTTGTTAAAGAAAAGGGAGTGAGTAAAAAATCAGATCTGAATATAGCATACAATGCCGGCTTGGTTTTCTCTCCGTTTGTGTGGAAGAACTGACACCACAATGTTAGTGTCGGGGTCGTTATTTTTCTTCTTTTTTATCCCTGACTCTCCTGGCTCCTGGTGGCCAGTCGCCAAGGAGTCAGGGACACTTGACTTTCTGAGGATCTCTTTTATCTGTCCCTTGCCATCACCCCTTCTCACTACCTAAGTCAGACCACCTCTCTCCTGTAAGACTTGCCTTCGCTTCCTGTCTTGCTCCCCACAATTCCATTGAGACCCCTCCATGTATTCTCTAAGGGCAGCCAGAAGGATTTTTGCAAAATGCAAATTGGATCCTATCCCCTTCCCCGTTTAAAACCCTTGACTAGCTCCCTATTACTCTTAAGATGGAGACCAAACCCTTGAACTGGCCGTCAAGACTCTGCATAGCCAGCCTCACTGAGCACCGTGCGTCCCCATCTCCCTCTGCATTCCAGCCACTCGGGCCTCCTCCCACGCTCTCATACAGGGCAGGCTCTCTTCAGCCAAAGGACCTTTGCACATGGCAGTTCCCCCAACTCAGAACACTCTGCCATCCCTCTCCACCACATTAACACACCCTTTTGCTTTCACCTTAAGAATCACTTCCTCAGTAAAAGCCTTCCCAGGCAGGTCAGGTGCTGCCCATACCTCTTCCAGCACCCTGTAGCCCCTTTCCCTCTCTGCCCTCATGAGTTGCACCTGCAACTGTGGAGTTCTTAGATCCACGCCTATCGCTTTTACTAGACTAAGAACTCCTGAGAGGCAGGCTGTTCTTGTCGACCACCGTGTCCCCAGTGCCCAGCGCCTGGCACAGAGTTAAGTGCTCAGATGTTTGTTGAATGAATCAGCGAATCCGTGAGGGAGGGAAGGCTGACCTGACCACGCGGCCTCCCTTTACTGCTGGCTGCCATGCCTGTCCAGGGAACAGCTTGTCAGTCCTGCTAGTAGCATATGACACATGTGCTCAGGATGGCAGCCCAGAGAGAACTGCCTAGAGAGAGGCATGTGCTGGGAGATGGGGCTGGAATGTCACCTCCTTCCTGAGAGCTGCTCTCTGCATCCATCGGAAATTGCCCCTTGCCCAGCCTCCTTGGAAGGAAGCAGAGGGAGCAAGGGGGCCCCACCTCCTTCTTCTCCACCCCCCTCTTAGTTAGTCCCCTTTGATGTGAAGGTTCCTGGGGAGGCTGGTTTGTGTCACTGTCCAGCTGAGGGAGGGAGACAGATCAGGGCCTCATCTTGACTGGCGAACTGGCCCAGATCTCAGTGCTCCTGTACAGCAAGTGGAGGGGCGCCAGCCTGTCACCGACAACATTTGAAAAGAACTCACCAATCTGATGGCTACGGTAAGGTTGCCTGGGATTCTGGGGATTCCTCCCAGCTCCAGATTTCATCTCCTCTGGCTCTGGCTCTGTCAAACCTGCCCTTTTCCCAAGAGCAGACCTGGGGGTATGGGAGGAGTGAGGACTTTGCTGGAGGCCCCCCTGGGAGACCAGCACGGACAAGGATCCCCATCCTTCTAGGTTATGTCAAGGCCCCCAAAAACAGAGACTTCATGGTCTCCAGTTCAAGTCCGGGCATGGCTACATCATCCTGGACAAATTCTTTTTTTTTTTTATTTTTTTGCGGTACGCGGGCCTCTCACTGTTGTGGCCTCTCCTGTTGCGGAGCACAGGCTCCGGATGTGCAGGCTCAGCGGCCATGGCTCACGGGCCCAGCCGCTCCGCAGCATGTGGGATCTTCCCGGACCGGGGCACGAACCCGTGTCCCCTGCATCGTCAGGTGGACTCTCAACCACTGCGCCACCAGGGAAGCCCCTGGACAAATTCTTCTACTTACTGGGCTTCAGTTTTTCTACCTGTGCAATGAGGATTGCGACATCTACTCGAGGTTGCTGCAATGAGGTTCAGTAAGCTCGGATGGCATTTCCCCAGGTGTGGACTCACACCACCATGGCCAGTAGAATGATGGGAGTCACACTCCACACACTCCACCATGGGATCGTGCTACGCATAAACGATTCTGTGTTCATTTTTCTTTTCATCCTCTGACAGTTTCAAGAAGGTCTCAGACAGGTGGAAGTGTAGGTTCAGCGTTTATCTAACACTTGCTAAACTCCTTTTTAACAAAAGCCTTGGAGTTAGCTTTCTAGGCAGCAGTGTTAGCCAGCACACATTTAATGCATTTGTTTTATTTTTCAAGGTATTTTATTTATGTAGTTTGCTCTTGAAGCAAATAGAAAAATGTGAGGTGATTTAAAGAAAGGCACTGAGCAAATAATAGCACAGGAGACGCTTGAATCTGGGAAAAATCACGAAGTGGCTGGAGTGGCTAGGGCTTGGGAAATATTGTTCCAGCACAGGCGAAAGTACTTTGGGTGAAAATACTTTGAAAACTGTCAAGTGATGTACAAACAGGAGTGTGGGCGAGGGACCAGAAGGGTCAACACCAGAGAAGGGCTTTGGGTTTCCTGGGGGTAAATCTTGGGCCTGAGTATATTATTAATGATTCAAAACCCAGTAACGGGTGATAATAGCTCTCCCTCCATTCTATACACCAGGCACTGGGGAGATGCTTCCACCGATGCTATTTTACCTAACTCTCATTGTTCCCATTTTAGGGGGAGGAAATTGAGGCTCCAAATGGTGAAGGGTCTTGCAGCACATCTGGGATCGACCCCCACGTGCTTCCCTGCCTCTGTCCTGAGTGAGGATTTTCAAGTACCCCCTCCCAGCGGGACGCCTGGGACAGGCCCTGAGGCCTGGGCTGTGCTCAGCATGGGAGAGGTAATATATCGGGTGTAACTCCTCACAGAGCACTGTCCCCACACCCTCCCCGCCAAAAGAGTCCCATTGGAGGGTGGAGGTTATGGGAGGAGTAATCACTTGTTAGACTTGGCACTTCTTAGACTTGGCACTGAAAGCACAATCCATAAAAGGAACAATAATAATTTGGACTTCATTGAACTTAAATTTTACTTTGTGAAAGACCCTGTTAAGCGGATGAAAAGACAAGCTACAGACTGGGAGAAAATATTTGTAAACCACAAAAGGTGCTTTACATATTCGCCGAGTCCCAGCCCGAACCGATTTGTAAATCCACAAAAGGACTAGTATCCGGAATATATAAAGAACTCTCAAAACTCAACAATAAGAAGGCAAATTATCAAATTAGAACATGGGCAAAAGACATGAGCAAACATTTCACTGAAGAAGATACACAGATGGCAAATAAGCACATGAAAAGATGTTCAACATTAGCCAGCAGGGAAATGCGAATTAAAGCCACAATGAGATATCCCTACACACTTATCAGAATGGCTTGAAAAAAAAAAAAAGAAAAGTGATAACAACAGCAAATGCTGGCAAGGATGTGAAGAAATAAGGTCATCATACATTGCTGGTGGGAATGTAAAACGATACAGCCACTCTGGAAAACAGAGTGGCAGTTTTTAAACTAAACATACAATTACCATATGACCCAGTAGTTGCACTCCTAGACATTTATCCCAGAGCGGTAAAGATTTATGTTCACACAAAAACCTATACATGAATGATTATAGCAGCTTTATTCATCACAGTCAAAAACTGGAAACAACCCAGACACCCTTCAGTGAGTGTGCAAAATGAACTGTGGCACACACGTTCCGTGGAATACTATTTGGCAGTGAAAAGGACAGAGTAATGATACTTGCAACAGCTTGGATGGATCGCCAAAGGATTATGCTGAGTAAAAAAAAAAGCCAGTCCCCAAAGATTATGTACTTATGATTCTAATTTTAAAACGTTCTGGAAATGACCAAACTATAGAAATAGAGAACAGATTAGTGGTTGCCAGGGGTTAAGGAGGGGTGAGAGGGGGAGGGAAGTGAGTTTGGCTATAAAAGGGCAACAGGAGGGATCTTGTGTGATGGAAATGTTCTGTATCTTGACTGTTTCAATGTCAACGTGCTCGTTGTGATATTGTACTCAGTTTTGCAAGATGTCACATTGGGGAAACTGGGTAAAGTCTCATGGATTCTCTCCGTATTACAACTTACAACTGCATGTGAATCTTCAAATATCTCAAAATAAGAAGTTTAATTAAAAAAAATTTGGGTGACAAGACTGCAGACAGAGAGTGGATTGGGCAAAAATTAGGAGAATGAGAGAATGAAGAAGTTTCAGAAACCCCACTCCAGACAAGATGATTTTTTATTATGAACACTCTTTTGGTGCTTGCTGTTGGCCAAAACTCCTCCAAAGGTCACTGGTGGTGAAAAGACTTTGCTGTGATGGATCAAGTGCTGGGGGCTTTATGAGCTGTGGTTTGAAGCAAAGCAGGTGGGCTCAAATTTGGAAGGTGCATGGGGGAGGTCAGGAGGTCAAGACCCAGGCCAGCTTGGCTGGCAGGGACAGGTCGAGCACGTCCACCTCCTCCCCTGGCCGCGTAAGACTGGTTAGCTCAGGCCCACGGCAGAGGCTGCTGGGAGTCCCTGGGGCTCCCTTGGTGACCACGGCATGACAGTGACCTCTCTGGGAAATATTCAGGGGAAGAGAAACAGCCCCCTAAGAAGTTCCGTGGGCAAGACTAGGCCAGGCTGAGGCCCAGTGTCTAGGAGGCAGGGGCATGGACTCCATGGGTGAGTGCTGTGGTTCTTGGGCCCTAGATAGCTTGGAGGAAGCTTCTCTAGAGTGGGGTTTCCTTTGAGGAAACCTGGACAAGGGTTGGACTGGGAGGCATTTTCATTTTTTAGGATTTCAGTTGTTTAGGTGTGGCCTTTTGTTTAGTTTTGTATATTTGGTGTAAAGCAGTGGTTAGGGTGCATTAGAATCACGTAGGGGCTTGTTAAAACGCAGATTTCTGGGCACCACTAGAGATTCTGATTTTGCAGGTCTGGGCTGGGGCAGGGAATTTGCATTTCTAACAAGTTTCAAAGTGATGCTGATGCTGACCCTTCACTTTGCAAACCACTGGTGTGGAAGTGTGCAGACAAGAAAACCAGTAGGGTGACACAGTCCCTCCTGTGGGGAGGCCCTAGGCAAAGTCCTCATCCCTGCCTGGCACAGCTGGGGAGGCCTGTGGTTTGTGATTCCAGCAGGGCCATGACAGGACACCTGCGCAGGACTGAGGGGCAGTGAGGAGAGTGTGTGTGCTGGGAGGTGATGGAGGGCAACGGGGCTGGCACTTGAGGGCAAAGTCTCGGGGTGTTGGGGGGAGGTAGGATGGGAGTACTGGGTGTTTTGAGGGCGGTGAGGAGGCCAGGGGAGGAAGGGGAGGCTGCAGACTGCTAGGGGAGCTGACAGGCTAGGAGAGAGGCGCGCACGAAGCTTCAGGATTGTGCGGGGGTGGGTGGGGCGATAAGGATGTCACTGGGGGTCCTGGCTAGGCTGTGGACGGCCCCGGAAGTCCTGTAGGGGATAGGGGAGCAGTGGATGTGTGTATGATTCCTGTAGAAGTTGTCGGGGTGGTGGTTGAGATCTGGAGGCTGGGAGCTGATGTCGTGTTCAGCTTTCAGGGGCTGAGAGGCGAAGTGAGATTGGAATCTGGGGCCCAGGCAGGGGCGGTGAGGCTGAGCCGGGGTACCGAGGGCTACCTGAAGGGGCCGCGGAGGCGAGCTGGGGATGGGGACGGGGGTTGGTTGGGGGACGGGGAGGGAAAGGAAGCCGGGACGGAAGCGCTTGTCCCTCGGCTCGGAGGAATACGGCGGGGGCGGGCCGCCCAGGGTGGGAGTGCCGCGCCGTAGGGGCGGGGCGGGGCGGGGCGGGGCGGAGTGGCTGGAGCCGGGCTGCAGGGCAGCGCCGCCGAGTCCCAGCCCGAACCGAGCTGGGCGGCTGCACCTCCCTCGCAGTCCCCACCCGGCGCCGGGCGCCGCCGCCGCTGCCGCCGCCGCCCCGCCGGCCGCGCCGTGACGCGGGCATGAGTCTGGCCCGCCGCCCGCCGAGCCAGCGCCCCCAGCAGGGGCCGCGGCGCCCAGGTAACTAGGGGGGCGCGAGGAGGGGAGGGACCTTAGGCCGCGCTGGAACTCTCGAGACCCTCGGCTACTCCAGCCTGAGAACTCTCCAAGCCCGTGGGACCTTCCTACCCTGTGGGGGGCCTCAGGGGTCCACCTCCAAAAGCCAGCCCGGCCCCTGAAAACTACCCCCTGAGCTCCACCTACCCCCAGCTCTCCTCTCCAGGGGAGCCCAGGTCGGGGCCTGACCTCACGCCTACCCCACACTCACTCATCGGAGGAGCCCAGGTCTCTGTACTCCCTGGCCCTGGGCCTGCCATCCCGAAGGGGCATAACCCAGCGCATCACAGCCCCCATCCTCCTCCCACCCTTCCTGCTCCCATGGCCTCTTGCTCTCTCAAACCCCACCCCCAAATTACAACACTTTCTCCGTCTGCCCCCGTACTGCCCACCCTACCTGCAAATGGTTCCTACCCTACAACTTAAAGGAGGAGCCAGCTGCCTCCTTTCCTTGATTCTTCTTCCCTGGTCCTGGGGTCCTGTCCACTTTCTCTCCCAGGACACCCAAAGCCCTGCTTCCAGTTAAATGCTTTCTGTCACTGCAGAGGTGTACGAGCGGAGCCTGTGCACCTGGGTGATGTGGGCAGAGCAGGGCCTCTGTGCAGTCTCCCTGTCCCCAGCCGTGGGTGCGTGGCAGTTGCCAGGAGACTTGGATGGAGCGTTTCAGGTGTAGGGGGCTGAGAGTCAAGGGCAGTGACAAGCCTGGCAGGGTTCACAGCAGCAGTTCGAGGCTGGGCTTATTTATTTAGTGCAGATTCCTTTCTTGCCCCTTTTAGGGGATGTGGCTCCAGTGCAGGCCATTCCTGTTCCCCACCTGGGATGGGTCTCAGGAGCTGTGTCCCCTCCCGCCCAGTTGCCTGCCCCTCTGAGCCTGGGCACTGGCTACTTCTAGCTCTTCCCTCTCAGGCAGGGCAGCAGAGCTGGGCATGACCTCATCCAACAACCGAGGCCAAGGTGGGGCCACCTGGCCAGGCCTGGACACAGTGTCAGCAGTGCTGTCTTCTCCCGGGATCAGCTTTGAACCAAACCGTGGGTCTGGGGCCCAGGGAGGTGGGAACCCACTGCTGCTCACACGTCTCTGGAAGTTGAGCTGGGTCTGACCAGGTGGATATTGATGGTGGTGGGAGAAAGGATGAGGAGAACAAGTCCTGGAAATAATTATGTTTTCAGTCCCCAAATACCGAGCACCTACGCCACACTAGGCACCATTCTAGGTGCTGGGATGGAGCCATTAACTAGACAGACACAGGCTAGCCATCAGGAAGCTGATGTTCTAGGGCGCTGTAGGAGACAGAGAGTGGCCGAGTAGCAAATCAGCAGATGAAGAGGCAAACCCTATAGTGATATAGGGGGACAGTGAAACTGGGTGTTGCGATAGAGGCTGATTGGGGAGCTCCTTTGGCCAGCATGTTCTGTGAAGACCTCTCTGAAGTGACGGTCTTTGAGCTGAGACCTGAATGATGCAGTAGAATGAACCTTGGACCATCTGAGGGAATAGAGTTTTAGGCAGGGAACAGCAAGTGCGGTGATCCTGCGTGGGTAGGAGTTAGGCATGTTGAAGAACAGAAAGAAGGCCAGCCCTGGGGGAGATGAGGCTGGACGGGTGGGCAGGCAACCTGGAGAGAGCGGAGTGGCAGTGGTGTGGAGACACAGCACCACTTTCCTAACTGGAGGGCTGTTCAGATGTCCTCTCCTCCCGCCAGTCTTCTCTGCCCAGTTCGTTTTTTTTTTTTAATAATTAATTCATTATTTATTTTTGGGTGCATTGGGTCTTCGTTGCTGTGTGCGGCTTTCTCTAGTTGCGGCGAGCGGGGGCTACTCTTCGTTGCGGTGCGCGGGCTTCTCATTGCGGTGGCTTCTCTTGTTGTGGAGCACGGGCTCTAGGCGCATGGGCTTCAGTAGTTGTGGCTCGTGGGCTCTAGAGCGCAGGCTCAGTAATTGTGGCTCATGGGCTTATTTGCTCCACAGCATGTGTGATCTTCCTGGACCAGGGCTCGAACCCGTGTCCCCAGCATTGGCAGGCGGATTCTTAACCACTGCGCCACCAGTGAACCCCCACCCCGTTGGTTTTTGATCTGTCTTTGCCACCCATCTTGGGACCTGCAGTGTTTCAGGTGGTGGTTGCTTGTGGGGATTTGCATAGGTGGAGGTCAGGGGTGGGGCCGTCTGGGGAGGGGATGACCTCCTCCTGGCCCCTGATAATAATCACACAGGGGTAGAGAAGACCAGGCAGGTGATGGGAAATGACCCTCACGCCAGAGAGAATCCCGCCAATGGGATCTTTGCGGGGGTTGGAGACAGCGAGCCGTCAGTGAGACGGTGTCCAAGTGTCCAGGTAGGGCTGTCCCTGAAGCCCTGATAAGATCCGATCTGTCATGGGGTGGGGAGGCCCAGCCAGGCAGGCAGCCGCTCCTGCTCAGTCATTGGTTGCCAACAGCAGCGGGTAGCGTTTGTTCTGGAGCCAAAGCCTCCAGGCAGAATCGAGGTGCAGGGAGGGGTGCTTAGACGGCTGCCACATAGGGCAGGTGAGCAGGGGGCCGCTCCCCACCCCTCTGCTGGGCACCAGGGAGTCTCATGCCCCCTCCGCACAGGACACCTGCCCTTCCTGGGAGAGGGGGGCTCCTCCTCTTTCTGGAGGAGCCAGCGGTGGCCTGGTCCAGGGCGGGGACGATCTCTGGTTGAGCAGCTGCTTCGATGCCAGGTTGGGAGGAGGAACGGGGGTCCCTGCTCCCTACCGCAGTGCTGAGGGGGCTGCTGGGCATCCTGCGTAGCCCCTCTGGGTGCTCAGAGCCAACCTTGCACACCTGAGACCACAGGCCCTCTCCAGTTATCAGGGCCTTTTCCCCTGCTCTAGGCTCGTGAGAGGCAGAGCTGGTGGTTGTTCAGGAGTGATGGGGAAAGTGGCCCCAGGTGCAGCAGGGCGGGGGCTGCCTTCCCAGTTCCTGGCCTGCTGAGCTCAGCTGCTCTCCGTCCCTTGATGCCGCATTGGGTCCGCACAGGCTCAGCCTGGGGGCCATTTCTGTTGCTTAACACAGTGCAGTCCCTTTGGGGCATGGGTTGGCTCTGGGTGCCCCCTCTCACCTTGTCCCCATTGCCCATCAAATTTGTGAGTCTACCTATTGGCTCTTCCCCCTCTCTCCCTCCTCCCCAGCTCCCCTTTGCTGTACCACTTTGGGCCCCAGCGTGGGTCTTGCTCTTGCATATTCATTAGGGACTGAGTAAGGTCAGCACCACCTGTGACTCCAGGCCAGTGTGGGCTCCCAGGCCCTTTGACACCCAGGCTTCCCCTGGAAGGTTGCTCTTCCCAGTGGTTTGTCTCTGTGGGTTTATTGCTAGGGCATGGGGTGTGGGACTGTGGACAGACATGGCACAGGTGCTCCTGAGAGCTTGGTGATGGCAGTCACTCAAGGGGTGCTGCTGAGAAGGTAACTGGTGGAGCCAGGAAGGAGCAGGCCTGCACTGGGCAGGTGGAAGGCTGAGTTAGGGTGCTTTCACAGTCCTCGGCTGGGCAGCAGCTCTCGCAATAAAAACAGCCCTTGGGGTTTTCAAGGCAGAAGCTCTGGGTCCAACGTGGGCAGGCAGGTGCCTCATAGATTCATTTCCTCATTTAAAATAGGTGGATTTATCCTCATTTTTTTTTTTAACTGATGGGGAAATTGAGGCGCTGAGGAGTTAAATGGCTTACGCGGGACCACCTGCCAGTTCGATTCATGTTCCTGGCTGGGCCACGTCTATGGCTGCCTTGGATGAACCCAGGGGCCTCGCTGTAGGTGTGTTCTGAAAGGGGCCTTCCACGCTGTGGCCCCTCAGCCAGCAGCCAGCCAGCTGGCACCTTGGAGGGGACTTTTACGGAGCTGGTCCTCGCTGTGGGGACAAGGCAGCCCCAGCTGGTAGAGGCAGAGCTGGGAAAACTTACTCTTCTTTGAGTGCCAGCACCCAGGTATGGCAAGGATGTTGGGGGTCAGTACTAGGGAGGGTACCCCACGCTAGACCTTATAGGAGGAAAGCAGACCACTTGGGTGTGGAAGGGTCTTGGCCCCCAGGGAGCTGGGAGAGAGCGAGTGGATGGGCAGGGAGGCCACTGAGGGGTGCTGAAGAGGCTCTTGGGGTACAAGGGGCATAGGGAGCACTACCGTCTGTCCCTCTGCCTGTTTTCGTGTGCTCACTGGGGTAGTCACATCTATTCCTTGTTAGGGACTCGACAGGCCTCCAGAAGATTAATTAATGCCAAGCTGCTGGCAGCTCCAGCAGGATGCTTGCCCCAGGGCCCTGTCCTGGCAGCACAGATGCCCAGCTGACCCCAGAAATACTGCTCCATTCCCACCCAGCAATCCTGGAGACACGGGGGGCCATGTTGCTGGCACAGCCCTGCCTCTGAGCCTGGATGGCAGAGAAGGCTTAGGTGGTGGCAGGCCGCCAGAGCCATGTGGCAGGGCATTCCACCCGCAGGCCTGCCTCCATCTCCCACTCTGGAACTTATTTGTCCCTGGCTGAACCATGGGCTTGCTGTGTGACCTTGGCCGTGCTGCTTATCCCCTCTGGGCAGCTTTCTTTTCCCCAACTGTAAAATGACGTAGAATGGATGTTGGACTGGGTCATCACTGAGACACCTCCCCCCTAAGTCTGAGTCTTCGTTATCTGGTAATCTGCCTGATTCTGAGAGCCCCTGACGGCACCCCTTTTCCCGATGCATATTGGCTGCCCCTGGGTGCCCCTCAGTGTGGTCCAGCTTTGTCCTCTGCCCCAAGCCCAGGTGATTGCTAGTTCTCCATGTAATTAACTCCTGCCTGTGCTCAGGATGTGGGGCACCGCAAGTCCCGGCCAGACCCAGTGCCCTCACAGACCAGCCTGACCTTCCCAGCGCCAGGGCGAGGTGACTGCTTCCACAGTGGCCACCTCCAGCCTGCCCAGCACATTCCTCAGGCTTATCTGAGAGCCCGCCCCACTGGACTCTGCCCTCCCACCCAGGAAGCAGCACCCAGACGAGCTGCTGAAGAGTTCCAGGGGCAGAGAGCAGGGCCTGAGTGGGCTTGAGGTGACGATTCTCAGCCTCTTGCCTGGAGCTGAGGAGAACCAGGTATAGAACGGGGTGGGGCAGAGGGATTGGGGGGTCTGCTGAGACTGACAAGGGAAGTTGTCTAACCTCGGGGAGCATGGGTCCCAGAATCTGTGCCATCTCCCAAGAGCCCCATCTCTGGGAAGGCTTTCCCGTGTGGAGCCTCCTGTGCACAGGAGGGGGGCCTGCTCTAAGTCTACCCCTAAGTTGTAGCAGGAGATAGGGCCCGACAGCAGCTCGGGGCCACCTCCTTTCCTCTGCCCGCACCTCCACAGCAGGAGCCGGAGCCAGTCCTCCCAGGAAGGGGTTAACCGCCAGCCCCAGCCGTGAGGGAGGGGACTGGGCTGGACCATTTTCCTCGTAGCAGCCTCCACCTCGGTTTTCCTGAATGGTTCTGTCGTCCTGGGGTGGGGAGGGAAGGGAAGGAAGAAGGGCGGGCTGAGGGAGGAAGGGAGGGAGGAGTGTGGGAAGAGGCAGGAAGAAAGAGCGAGACAGCCAGGGGAAGAGAAAGATGTCACTGTGTAATCTCCCTGTCAGTTTTACTTCCAGCAGGCTCTGGGCGAAAGAGCTGCTAGAACAATGCTGAGGCAGCCCCGACGGAGTATCTCGAACAGGTGATCGGAGGAACCGGGAAACCGAGGCCACCTGGGCATCCCTCCCCTCGCCTGGGCCGGCCAGAGCCTCAAAGACGGTGGAGAAACCATGGCGACCAATTTCAACGACATCGTCAAGCAGGGCTACGTGAAGATGAAGAGCAGGAAGCTCGGGGTGAGCCACCTCCAGGGGGCCCTGCCAAGGAACTTGGGCTGGCGCCTGGTGGCGTGTCCGGGGTGTGCGGCTGCCCGCCTGTGGCCCGGCATCGTGCATTGCTGGTCTCGAGGCTTCTGGCCAGCGGGCTGCCCAGCATGTGCCTGGGCCCGGCTCTGCCTGCTGCAGCTCCCGCCCCAGCCGGGCTGGCTGGCTGGCATCCCAGCGGCTGGGCCAGCGGTGGCAGCCGATGGGCAGGCGGCTCCCCTGCTATTGTTGAAGTTGTCGCCAGGGCAGCGGCTGGAAATGCCGGGCTGTGTCCGAGCTGAGACCGGTTTCTCACTTCCCCTTGCCATCACCTCCTCGTTTCCTTCCTCCCCTCTCCTGGCCTCTTTGCTTTTAAGTACCTCATCTCCCCTGCTTCCCATTGCTTTCTGTGTACGGGCGTTTATTTATTTATCTTTGGTGGTTGCTTTTCCAGTTAAAAAAAGCATTTGAGAAGGAGAGTGGTTGGTTGCTGGGGGGAGGGCAGTGGTGGGAGGGGTGCAGAAGCCGGTGTTTACGTGGTTTATGAGAGAGAACCTGGCTGGGCTGGATGGCCCGTGGCACTGGGACAGGCTGCTTTCCTCCCAGGTGTTGGAGGTGGCTGGGGGCTTGGAGGGCCTGTGGAGATGAGGCCTCAGACACACCTCTGCTGGGTGTGCACCCTTTCCCACCCCGTACGGCTGGAAACCGCCCAAAAGGCATGAGCAGGGGCCCCGGGGACCAATTTAATAATCTTGGTGAGATTGTCCCGAGAGCGGGCTTTATTCCCGGACCCTCCTCCCTCCTCCAGTGAGGGGTCTCCCCAGTAGAAAGAAAACCCTGGCGACTGAGGTGGCCCAAGTCTTGTGTTTTACCTGGGTCCCCTGCCCTTCCGTTCCCCCCTCCCCCATGGCCTTGATGGGGTGGGGGGATCCGACCGCTCAAGGCTTCCTGGCTCAGCTGAGTGGGGTGGGGGAGGAGCAGGGCTCTGATACTCAGCTTCCCTGCCTGCGAACCAGACAGAGCAGGACTGGCCTTGGAGCAGGGCGGTTCCTGCACCTCCTTCCCCTCCTGTGCCCTCAACCCCCAGGGCCCCTGCGGGAGGCTCTTCTGTCCCGGCAGGAGGCGGCCGCTTAGCTGGTGGGCATGTTTGGGGTCTTAACTGGATTTGGACTGTATCCCAACCTGGGCCGTGGTGGCCATCGGCCACCTTGTTCGTGCCCTGAGAGAAGGATGGAACCCACTTTGCGCACAGAACAAGGAGAAGAACTAAGGCTGAGGTGGGGAGGCAAGGGGGTGGGGGCCCAGGTTCTAGTGTGGTGACTCGTTCCTGAGGGCCCAGACCTGTCAGGTCCCCAGGGGCCAGCTGGGCTGCGACCCTGTCCAGAGCAGAGCTTCCCAGGAAGGCAAGCCACTTGGGGTGGCCGCTTGGGCTCAGAACCAGGCCTGTTCCAGGGGCAGGCCTGGGAACCCATGGTGGGCACAGTCAGGGGGACGGTTTAGGGGCTGGGGCGTGGCCAGGCCTGGTCTGGAATCGCTCGCACTCAGGGAACCCGGCTTCCCCCTGCAGACCTGCCGTGAGGGGCTGCGGCCACCCAGCTGCTCTTGTCCCGGGGCAGCCATTCTTGCCTCAGCCCACAGAGGCGAGGCGGTAAGGGGTGGAAGAGATCAGGAGCAGATCGTCCTACCTGCCAGGGCTTTCCTCCCAAGGCAGAGCTCTGGCAGAGTGTTTCTGAAGCGCTGATCAAAGACCTATGAGAAGTGGGGAAGGAGGGCTCTTGAGCGCAGTGGCTCCCTGGGGCTGTGTGTGTGCGTGCTGCGTGTGCGTGCTGCATGTGTGTGTGTGTGTGTGTGTGTCCTGTAACCAGGCAACCGGAGTGCTCAGGCCCCCAGGACTTCTGCCCCTGCCTCTGCAGACAGCATGGAGCCCATCCTGGCAGGGCATATCTGGGTCGGCAGCATTCCTGCATTCATCCATCAATCCATCCATTCATTCACGGTCCCTTCATATTATCATTCACTTGTTCAGCAGAGGTCTGTTAACGAAGCGACTGGGATGTGAGGATTCTGAGAATAAAATATAGTCTCTGCCCTAAAGGAGCTCCCCAGCTGAGAGCTGAGGCCTGCTGGGGTTTAGGTGGATAGACCAGGGGCTGAGCCAGGGTCATGGGGGCAGGGACAGACATGTCTCCTAGTCTCAGGGGCCAGAAATAGCCTGGTTGTGAGTAGCTTCTTGGGATGGGGACTGCCTGAGCCCACCGCACCCCAGGATCCTGCCTGCCGAGGACCTGGTACCCACACAGCAGCGCAGAGAAGGGGAGGGGGCTTGAGCCTGTGGCCCAGAGGCCCCTTCGCCTCCTCTGCTCTGGGCCCCTCAGTCTCCCCACTGTTTGCCAGTGAGAGGAGCACTGGAGATTCCCGGGGAATGGCTCTGCCAGGCTTCTGGAGTGCTTGCTGAAAGAGGAGGTACATCCCAGCCAGACTTTGGGCTGGAAGAGAGCCTAAGGTGGGAGGGAGGGGGCCATGGGAGGAAGAGTCAGCAGCCCAGGCAGGTGGCTAGGGCCACCCCTTTGTGGGGGGTTGTCTGACAAGCCAGCTTGCCCCTTAGCCCCAGAGAGTGGTTGGCTTCCTGCTCCCTGGCTCTTGCCTCTTGGATGGAGTCCGTGAAGCTACAGAGAATTGGGGTGGATTTAGGTACGGGCAGTGGTTGGGACAAGGAGGGAACCTTGCCCGGGAAGGCACCGTGCTCTGGGGTAACCCCAGTTTCTTGGCTCTGCCCCTTGATCTCTGAGAGCCTCTGGTTTCCCAGCTGGAACAGGGAACTAACCCTGATTCCCTACACTCCAGGGTTGGTCAGAGAATGAGAAGAGAGGGTTAGTGAAAGGTCCTAGAGACAAGAGGGGGTGTCACCCACATCAAGAGCCCTCCCCCGGCTCTAAGAACAAGGGCCACGGTGCTTTGCAGGCTGGGACCGGGCAAGGGCCTAATCCCTGTCCCCGCAGCACTGCCTCTGTCGTGGCGGGTGCTCCTGGGGCCCTGGGCAGAACCTTAGCGCAGCGGGCTCCCAGGACAGCCCTGGTTCTAGGCAGCCTGTTTTAAATACCAGCTCTACCATTCATTAGCTGTTACTCAATTTTGGGGTGCCTCATTCCCTGTCTAATAAAGTGGAGATGATAACAGAAGCGACCTCAAGAGTGACCCTGAGATTAAATGTGAAGAGTGCTAATAGCAGAAGCACGAATAGGAAGCACCCCATGAATGCTGGCGACCTACGCGACACCCAGAGCCGAGCTCAGTCAACAGTGCCTCAGGAGCGCCCTTTATGGGGCAGCCTTTCAGAGCCAGCCAAGAAACGGCTGACTTCAATTCGGGGAGGGTCCTCTTCCCCAGGGCAGGGTGTCATGCTGGTGTCAGCTGTCCCCAGATCTCTTGGGCCTGAGCTCCCTGGAAGGCTGTGCGGCACTGCCCGCTGTGGTAGGCAGGGGTAACTCCAGGGTCACCGGCTGCCTCGGGGGTGGTCCGGGGTCTGATCCCCCTGCCATCTTGTCCCACAGATCTACCGGAGGTGCTGGCTGGTGTTCCGGAAATCCTCCAGCAAGGGGCCCCAGCGGCTGGAGAAGTATCCAGATGAGAAGTCAGTGTGCCTCCGAGGCTGCCCCAAGGTTAGGGGGCCCGGGCCCTAGCTCTCCCAACCTGTAAGCAGCGGGGATTTGTTCAGAGTCCTGAGGGCCAAGAGGACCCTCCTGGGGGTGGCAGAGCCGTGGGGGGTGCAGAGGGAGGTGCTTCAACCTGGCCGAGTACCTTGTGGATGCTGTTCCAGGTGACAGAGATCAGCAACGTCAAGTGTGTCACACGGCTCCCCAAGGAGACCAAGAGACAAGCAGTGGCCATCATATTCACCGACGACTCGGCACGTACCTTCACCTGTGACTCAGGTGAGGGGATGCGGCTGCAGGCTGTGGGCTGGTCAAGGTCCACTGCCTGGGTATGATGTGTGGGTGGAGGGCACCTTTGAGGGAGCAGCCCCAGGGTGAGGTGGGGCAGGCACGCAGAACCCACTGGCCTTGCCCTCTCTGCCTGGCGGGGTGGGGTAACTCCGGCTGAAGCACATGGGGTGGGTTGCTGTGGGCCCCTGAGCTGGCGGCACGAAGAGGGACTATCTTCTCCAGAGCTGGAGGCAGAGGAGTGGTACAAGACTCTGTCTGTGGAGTGCCTGGGGTCGAGGCTCAACGACATCAGTCTGGGAGAGCCGGACCTCCTGGCCCCAGGAGTGCAGTGCGAGCAAACAGGTGAGGCCTGGCGCTGGCACGGGGTGGGGGTGAGAGGGAGACCCCCCCCAGGCCCCCCACAAAGCTCCAGGCCCACTTGTCCACTCCCATCCAGATCGCTTCAACGTCTTCCTGCTGCCCTGCCCCAACCTGGATGTG
Source organism: Grampus griseus (assembly GCF_964374135.1). Lineage (NCBI taxonomy): Eukaryota > Metazoa > Chordata > Mammalia > Artiodactyla > Delphinidae > Grampus > Grampus griseus. The sequence continues at coordinate 31,379,457 of NC_139013.1, read as the reverse complement.
TATGGCGAGTGCAAGCTGCAGATCACCCACGAGAACATCTACCTCTGGGACATACACAACCCCCGCGTGAAGCTCGTCTCGTGGCCCCTCTGCTCCCTGCGCCGCTATGGCCGGGATGCCACACGCTTTACCTTCGAGGCTGGCCGGTAGGACCCACTCGCCTCCCCGCCGTCCCACCGCGGTCATGATGGTAGCTGCCATTCACTGTGTCGGGCACTGTGCTGGAAGCTTAAGTTATTTATCAGCACAGCATGCTGACGGGGAACCCATTTTACAGATGAAGAAATTGAGACTCACAGCAGGTAGGTCAAGTGAAGCTGTTTACCAAGTCAGACTGCTCAGGCTCTGATCAGATGCTGGCACTGGCATTGACTAGCTCTGTGATTGTGGACCCGAGTCTCAGTTTCCTCCTCTGTCAAATAGGGGATAATAAAAGTACCTAACCTCATAGACTGGGTTACGGTAAGGACTGGGTATAGCTTGCCTAGACTCAAGTTCTGTATAATCCACTGTGTAACTTTCGTCGTTACCTTCTGAATGCCTCAGTTTCCTCATCTGTAAAATGGCTTGAGAAAAATTATAATAACGAGGAAACTGTAGTAGCACACAGACCAGAGTGGGGTGGTGGGGAAAACGGAATGGATTAATCCTTGTAAAGCATATAGACCCCCACCTGACACACAGAAAATGCTCAGCGTGTTTGAGCTGGGTGGTCAGACCCTCAGATGACAGCCCTGCCTGTTCCCAGACGAGAGCCTGACTGCATGTGCACACACATGGGGTCATACCCACCACCTGGCTCTCGGTGCTACTTGTGTCCCCAGGATGTGTGACGCTGGGGAAGGGCTCTACACCTTCCAGACGCAGGATGGGGAACAGATTTACCAGCGGGTCCACAGTGCCACCCTGGCCATCGCCGAGCAGCACAAGAGGGTCCTGCTGGAAATGGAGAAGAACGTGAGGGTGAGGCAGTGCGTGTCTCGGTCCAGGGTAGGGGGAGGCTGGCGGGCGGGCCGGGGGCCGGGAGAGTGGCAGCTGTCTCCAGCTGGTGTGTCCAGGAGAGGCAGGCAGGGTCTTGGGCTGGCTGCTCTGGGCTTAGCCACTGACCCTTCTCTGCCCCACAGCTGCTGAACAAGGGCACGGAACATTACTCATACCCCTGCACGCCCACAACCATGCTGCCCCGCAGTGCCTACTGGCACCACATCACCGGTTCCCAGAACATCGCTGAGGCCTCCAGCTATGCCGGTGAGTCACTGCTGGGCCCCACCCGCACCGGCCAGGAGGCTCTGTGGAGGACAAGGCATGTTGGGCAGGGGCCTTCTGTCCCGGGCCCAAGGCCTCAGCCTGCCTGTGTGTCCACAGGTGAGGGGTATGGGACGGCCCAGGCCAGCTCAGAAACGGACCTCCTCAACAGATTCATCCTGCTAAAGCCAAAGCCCAGCCAGGGGGGCAGCAGCGAGGCCAAGGCCCCTTCCCAGTGACGGCAGAGCTGGCACACAGATGACCACTGGGGCTGCCTGCAGCGCGTCACGGATGGCATGGAGGGGCTGTGGGCCAAGAGCCTGGGGAAAGGGAGCAAGCGGTCCCTTCTTTGCCCCCGAGGGTGAGACTGGACCAAGGCAAAGGGCTGGCCATGCCACCTGAGCATGTGTGAGGGGCTGGAGCTACCATGGGACTATATACTGTTAATGATTTTAATATATATGGCTTATGATGTATTCTGTATTAATAAGATTCCCCCTCTGACCCTCCCTGCCACCACATACACAGTTTTTAATCCCATGACCAGGCCACAGTCAAGGCTGTTTTGAATGTGAGGGCAGCGGTTTCCCTGTCCCCCATGGTACCAGCCCTCCTGCTGCCAGGACCTGAGCTGCCAGGGCCAGAGGAGGGAGACACTCCACACTCCCGGCTGCCGCGCTGGCTGCTGGCTTTTCCCAAGCAGCCCAGGGGCGGAGACAGCAGGTGGCTTCTCAGTTCCTCTGGGCCTAGAGTGGCACAGGAAGGATCCGAACTTACACTGTGCCACTTGGTAGCCTTGCACTTGGAGTTTTCAGCAGAGGTGACGTCTGGTTGACACCTCAGGTGAAAAATCTGGCTTGAAAATGGTTTCTGCCCAGACTCCTTCATGCTTAGCAGGCTGAGGAGACGCCCTGGGGGTGGGGGGTGCTGGTTACCTCGCCCAGGGAGGACAGCCAGTCCCGGGCTCTTTCCTGCCCTCGGGCCAGGCCGGCCGCACAGGAGGACTGCGGTGAGGGGGAGTGGGGAAGCGCCCTGCTGCCCGCTCTCAGTGACCGGCGTGGGCAGTGCTCCCACAGAGGGAGCCCCTCTGCCCTGTCTGGCCTCCCTCCGGCAGCCAAAGTACTCAGAAGCTGGTCAGAGACCGCCCCATTTCCTCCTCCACATGGTGCTGAGGCTCCCTGCTGAAATGCAATTAAAGCAACTGATTTTCTAGTGCTGGTATTTACTGACGACCGTGCAGAAGGGCTATCTTTTTACTCACATCAAACCTTTAGTTGCGTGTGTGTTGGGTTGTTTTTAATATTTTAGGGTTCTGATTTGAGGGAACAGACCTTCTTGTAAATAACCATTATTCAAGTCGTGGCAGGAGGATGCTAAAGCAAGAGGCCCCCTCCGACAGAGCACTGGAGCCCGGGAGGTGGCCACAGCCCGCTCAGCTCTGACCCTGACCCAGGGAATGACCACCTAGAGGAATAAGCTAGCCTGAGGAAGGGAGCCCAAAGGCCACGGAGGGGAGGCAGAGCTGGCTGGCTTGGTTAGTGGCACGATGACGCATGAAGGCGATTACGTACGTTTTGCTCTTTATTGCCAAAAATAAAAACTTTAAAAGACAACTACTGTTAATAAATAACCCTTCCTTTTTGTACTAGATCTCTCGTTTTCTCCAGGCTTCTCCTGCCTGGCTGCCTAATGAACTGCTTTGGGTATGTTCCTACCTATAGGGCTAAGTGGTCAAGGCCAGACCTCCATGAAGGCCCTTGCCCTCCCCCACAAATTAAATAGCCTGGCCATTGTTGGTGATGTTCAAAACTCATGGGTAGAGAACAAAATACAAGGCTTACTGGCGGGAAGAGGGGGATAGCCTGGGCCTAACACTACTCTCACAGGATTCTCAAATTAGGGACACGGGAATTTGAGTGAAGAACCAATAGACTGGCCGGGGCAGGGACTGGAAGGGCTGGCAGGAGCCTGAGTAGGGTCCTAGATTCAGCGCTAACACAGAAGCCTAAGGTGCAACAGTGAACATTCCAACTTGTGAACAGAAAGGATTTGAAGTAAAGAACTGAAATACCCAGAAGATGAGAGTTCAGCTCAGTGGTTCTCAACAGGGGAATGCTGTGGCCCCCTGAGGCACACTGAATACAGGGCAGAAGGGATGTTCCGGGCAGCACTACTGCCCATCAGCAGGCAGGGCCGGGGACGCTAAATGTCTGGGAAGGGACCGTCCTGCCTCCAACAGCAGTGCTGGCCCTGGTAATCTGTGACTGCGCAAGGCTGGGATGGACCTACCCTTCCCCGCTGCTACCTTTCTAATTGGTACTGAAGACTTGCCAGGAAGCTTGAGCAACAGCTGTCCAGTCCCCAGGAGCCAAGATCTGGAGTCTCAGGAGAGACCTAAAATTCAACTGCTGTTCTGCTGAAACAGGTGAGCTGCAGCTAGTTTATGGTCAGGACGTCACTCTGGATCTCGTGGCTTAACTGGGTCTGTAAATCACTCAGCTTCTTCTTTAATCCAGACAGGGCTGACAGGACAATGGTTTCAGGGCGCAGAGAGCCACAGGACTCCACGTTGTAGTAAAACCTGAGAGGCAAGAGTCTGGTGAGAGCCCTCCATGAGGCTCTCATGAGCTATGGACACAGGCCCGCCTCCCTCCTGGGTCCTGACTCCTTTCTCCCCATGAACTCGACCTTGCCCCAGGGTTGACCTCCATCCAACCTCTTACAAACAGTGGTCCCAGGGCACTTTGCAGGACCTCGAGGAGGCCACGGCTACCTCAGAACAATATCTCAAAACACCTGTGTATGGATGTATTCTACACTGGGGGTAAGAGAACGATAAGTAAGCATGTCACCTTCTCCAGCACTTTCATGTTCGTCACTAGAAGGCTCTGGTCACTTTGGGGCCCTAGGTTTGATCCTAGGTTGATCTTTCTTTGGGAGCTGAAAAATCAGACTAGGAACAGTCTGGATAACTGGAGGGCCCCCCTTCCCCCAGCGACCAAAGGGGGATGATAATCTGCCTGGATGTGCACATACGGTGGGTGCAGCAGTTACCAGCCCCTCCTCAGCTGAGGGGAACTGGGATGGGCGGGAAAGGGCCTCCCTAACTCAGAGGCTGCATCAGAACTGTACGTCCTTACACACGTTACCTTCAAGTGCCAGACCGGGCTCTTACCTCTCCGGCTTGCCGTTGGGGTCGTAGGGCGCCTGCGACTCATCCTCGTCCAGCTCTGAGTACTCACTCTTTGGCCTGAGATCAAACAGATCAGCACAGGTTGCTACTGCCGCTTTGAGGGCACCTGTGTCTCACAGTGAGGCTGCCCCATCTTGGTCACCAGGAGCCATTTCCACACCCGCCCGCCCTGCCTGCCTTCGCTCCCAGCAGGAACATACCACTCCTCCGGCTTGGGGTACACCGTGTGCCTCAGGGCATTGTCGGGATCGTATTCAAAAGCCACGCCTGCAGTCGGGTTCCACTTGGCGTGTTCCTTGCCAAAGCCCTTTTTGGCGTAGGCTCGAAGCCTCAGCTCCTGGCCCTTTCTCAGCTTGACGATGAGAATGTCTGTGGGGAGATGTGAGTCAGTCGAGGGCCAGCAGAGGCACAGCTCTCCGCAGTCCGACCTGCAGCGCCACTGAAGGGCCGGGCAGCGCGAGAGCCTGGGTCTGGTGTCCGCCCCTCGGGCCCTTACCATCCTGCTCCACGTAGTCGTTGGGGTCATTATCTCGGCTCCGGGATGTCACCTGTAGGGGCCCAGACAGAGGCACTTATTAGCTGCTGCGCATCTCCCCACGCACCCCTTCTGGCACCCACCTTCCGGCACCTCCAGACCGCAACCTGCCGAGCCGAGGAAAGGATACCTGAGGAGGAGGTGGCAGAAGTGTCCACTAGGACCCAGTCTGTGCTGCTTACTGGCCTCTAACCCCTACCTCATGGCTCTGTGACAACCTCCCCAGTCAAAACAGTACCATGGCCTTTAAAAGGGTCCTTAGTGGACAGGGCCCACAGCACCAGTGCTTCTGCCCACACTGGCAAGAGTCCAGAATTATTAGCACTTCTAGGCATCAAGCTTAGGTTAAGGCAGAAGGTAACACAGGGAAAGTCGGTGTCTTATAAGAATCCACCCCGATCTGGCCCACTTGGAGCCAGGAGAGCAAAGGTCCTGGGTAGGGAGGGCGTTCCTGACCGGAATGACCCGGGGGCTGTTGGAGATGAGGTCTCGAGACGTGACGTGACGCGTCTGGTCTTCGTTGCACCGCACGTCGAGGGTGAACTCCACCGAGCACTCGGGGCAGAACTCTTCACACGTACAGTCCTGAGGCAGGAAGAGAGGCAGGAGTGAGTCTGCGGAGAGATGGCGAATCCTGGCTTGGCTCCCCGCTTCTAATACCCTGTTCCTTAAGGTTCTTCATCTGGGAGAGGGTGGATCACAGCCTCCAGGCTCTCGTGGGCTGTGTCCATCTGCCCACCACTCAGGCTGCTCAAGGGCAGGCGCATCCCAGCTCAGAGACCGCCTATACGCTGGCGTCCACGTGTCCTTCCCACCCCTCGCTGCCAGGCCACCACTGGGAGACACACTAACATCTCACCCTGGCTCCGGAGCGCTCTTCCTCAGAGAACCAAGGCGGTAAGAAGGAAGAGGCTTTCACACTGCATAGTTCAGCGTCCCCTGAGCTAAGTGGACTAGCCTGGGAATGCAATTGCCATTTAAAATAAAACAATCCAGGGAACAATAGAAAAAAGTACATTTTAAATTCCAGACTACTGACCTTTTCTTTAAAAATTTCATACGGAAACTTTTTCACAAAAGCAGAGAAGAGTGTGAGAGACTGCCACAATGTAAGCATCACTTGGCTTCAATAATTCTCACATTTGCCATTCTTTAAACTGATTCTTGAAACACTCCCGTATTAGAGATTAGCTGCTACCGTTTAACTTCAGGCAAGACGAGAGTTAACTAGAATGTAATCAAGCAAACTGTTCTCCCCCTCACGCCAGTGAGGAAAATCCAACCTATTTTCGATGTTTTCAAGACAATGAGGAAGATCTAGGGGCCATACCTGGATAGTCTGCAATCATACACAGGTGAGACAGGAAGGCAACCTAGACCCTTGAGACTGAATCACTCACAAATATGAAATTAAAGAAGCAAAATGTAATGGAAGACAAAAATATGAAAAGGTACTTAACCTCAAAAAAAAAAAATAATGAAAAGAGAGGAGTCTGTTCAAGAGATCAAGAGACTAAAGAGGTATAACAACTGAATGCAATGCATGAATGACAGACCCACAAACAAAAAACAATTAAGGGGAATTCCCTGGCGGTCCAGTGCTTAGGACTCCTCGCTTTCACTGCCAAGGGCGCGGGTTCAATCCCTGGTCAGGGAACTAAGATCCCGCAAGCTGCGTGGTGCAGCCAAACAAAAAAACCGTTAAGGACATTTTGAGGATAACTAGGAAAATCTGAATTTAGACTGTAGATAGATAGTACAAATCATGGCTAATTTTCCTAGGCATGATAAGTGCGGCTATGTAGGAAAATATCCTTATTTTTAGGACATGCATGCTGATGTAGCTCGGGGGAGAAATGTCATGATTTCTGCAACGTTCTTTCAGATCGTTCAGCAAAAATCACATCTATATGAAACACAAAGCAAATATAGCAAAACATCAACAACTGGAAATTACAGGTGAAAAGACAATGAGTATTTATTCTACTTTTCACTTTTCTGAAGATTTTCAGGAAAAAAACTCCAAAAAAATCCATACCATCTTTGCTCAGTAAATGCAATACTAGAAACAAATTTAACGGAAGGCACTGTTAGGTCATGGGGGATGCATATCTTTATATAAGATACTGACTAACTGGTCTTCAACTGGTTGTACAACTGTCTTCACCAATATATGTGATGTTTTATTTCTTAAAAACAGACTCTGGAGACATGGAGCAAAATGGTGAAATGTTAGAATGTGACAACCGGTTTGGTGGGAGCATGCCTATTTGTTATATTAGCTCCACACTTTGCTGTGTGCTTGAACAGTTCTTTTAAAAAACACATATAAATTTACAAAATATATCAAATTAGCCACCATAAAAATGACATGCCCTCGGGAATATTAGAAAATGGGCTGATTCAGGATCACCTACAGCCATCAAGAAGGAATAGTCTCAAGCTGTTACCTAATGCAGCTCTGCTGAAAGGATGCAGGTAACCTAATCCTGTCCTACACTCTCCCTAGTTCTAAGTCTGTTAACGTGTCATGGAAGTGCAAACCTGGCCCTAGAGGCAGGGAGCCGTGTTGAACTAGCAGAACTTACGGGGTGAGGCACAGACCTGCAGACACCAGTACCCCAGTCACTCAGGTGCTGCTCGGTGGGACAGCTCTCACTCCCTCTGCTCCTTCTCCTCACCCTCTAACCTCTGTCGACTTCCTTTAGCCTCCTAGGCCCCTGTCCCTGGGAAGAGATGCTCTGGAAAGCAGAGTCTGAAGAGGAACAGCCCCACCCGTTCCGAATAATTGGGCATCCAGGAGTATGCCCCCTCTTATGTGGCTGGCTAATGAGACTCCCCGATGCCCCTTGAGACTAATCAATCTGAGGTCCATCAGAACCAAAGACCAATCAATGCCTGCTTTGGGCTCTAGACAACATCTCCACATTGTCTTTCTAAAAGCTGAAAGCAAGATGTCGGGAAAAATCCCTGTAAGAACTAAAGTTCCCTGCCTCCCCCCACTCCCGACCTTCCATCCAAGCACACAGCATACCCGGGAGTACTGCAGCTTGTCCACAATGTCATCACTCGTGAGGGGAATTAATCCTGGAAGACAGAAAAGCACATTAAAGAAGGCCAAGGGGCCAAGCCAAAAGGAGAACCCAGAAGTCACCCTGGGAGTGAGGAGGCTTTCTCCTCTGACACGGGCACAGCCCCCTCCCTTTAACTCTCCAAACTCAGCACTCACCAAGCCTGTGAGCAATGAACTCATCGTGAAGGACTGAGGAATTGGCATCAATCTGAACCCAGTCAATTGCTAAAGAATGAAGGAAGCAGAAAAGGAGACATGCAGTTTAGCCACCACATTTATCTAAAGACTTAAGAGCAATGGTTCTCCAGATTTAAAAATCATCTAATGCTTATGAAATTGCAGAGGCCTGGCCAGGCTGCCAGACTCTGATTTCACAGCTCTGGAGTGGGGACCAGGAAGCTGCATTTTAACAAGAACCACACACACCACACCCTGCTTCCCTGCTCAGGTGGATCTGATGCAGAGAGTTCCCTGTACCACCGAAAAAACACTGACTTATTAGAGAATACCACAGGAGTGGGAACGTGTTTCTTTGAGCTGATTATTTCTGTGGGAAGCACTTAAATCTGCTATTCATGCCAACACCAAATCCAAGAGCACTTGAAAGTCAGACAAACCTCACAGAAGTAACACAGACTTATGGTCCACATCTCATTTTATGATATAGTGACCAGATTACTCAGATTACTCAAGTTAATACTTTATTATCACTCAACCAACTAATGCTTACAGAATCCTTTAATGAGCGAGGCATACTAAGTATACAACCCAATACCTACCAGCAATGAGCTAGTAGGATGGTAAGAACTGTACCTGTCACACACGCCTGACTTAAACACACATTCACTCATTCATTCACAAATAAACATCTGCACATAAACAATTAAATTCATTAATCAAATGGCACTGCAGCCCAACTGCCCAATGAGGGGCATGGACACTAGGTACGGAGGTCAGAAGAGGACCAGACATGACCTAGCCCCAACCTGCTTTGTCCTATGCTTCCTATTGCTTCCTCAACCCAAGCCAAATAAGGACCATGAGCCATGCTTCTCTGCCTCTGCGTCTTTCCTCCCACCGGCATGCCCTTAACCTCTCCTGTGCAGCTGAAAATCCTGAGCCTCCTATAAACCAAGCCTTGCCTGCCCTCCATGATACAGAGACGAACACTGTCCCTGTAAGCTCCTCCCTCCCAGAACTCTGTCCAGACTTCTCTTAAGACACCTGTCATATTTTGCCTTGTGTTATATTTGTGTGTCTTGTCTCTACCTCATGCTTCAAAAATCCCTTGGGGCAGGGTCTTCAGATGTCTTAACTTCTGTATTCCTAGCTGGGGCCTGGAATGCAGCAGGTGCTCAATATTATTTGTGGGAAAAGTGGCACTTAGAATGTCAGGGCTGCATCCTAAAGCACAAGTCCCTCATTTTACTCGTGATGGAACTAAGGCCCCGGGACATGGAGTGATCAGGCAGAGAAGGAGGACCAGCCCTCCAAGCTCTGAGTTGAAAAAGTCTCTGGGGGTGGTAATGGTGGAAAAACTATAACGTTCTCTTCTTTACCAAGCATTTGGCCTGCTTATTTCCTTAGGCGTCTGCACGCTTGATGCAGCAACTATAACCCAAACTCTCTGGGCTGACACTCAGAAGATATTTGTAGTGTATCTGTAAACGTGTAGAACGCCTAGTGCAGAATGGCTGGAACCAAAGCAGAAACAGATTCTCCCTCTTCTAGGCACCAAGGGCCCTGTAGCTATGCTTCTCCTTAATTGATCCAAAAGTCTGTCTTGCATTTGGGTTGTCTGTGAATTCATCTTTCTCCTGCAACTTCACTGTGAGCCTTTGGAGGGCAGGAACCCTGTACTTTACAGCTCTGCGTTCCCAGTGCCTAGCACCACTGCCTGGTGCTTATATGCTCCCTAAATACAGTTGACGGAACAGATTCACATCTACCGGTAGTACACACTCACTGAACACAATGCACAGAGATTACCTCCTTAATACTTGACATCATCCTGATAACTACCATTAGTGTCCGAACGTTAGAGAGGAAACTGCAGCACACAGTTTAATAACTTGCCCAAATTTCACAGAGACAGTAAGTGAAAACAGTATTCAAACCCAAGTCCACAGACTCCTGAACCCGTGCTCTCCACCAACGCACGTGGAAGAGTGGAACTAAATAGCCCAGGGAGGTGACCAGAGTGGCCCAGGGCCAAGGGCACAGAGACCAGTCAAGTCTGCAGCATTACTGTTCTCTCAGCGCCCCCATCCCCGGCCCAAACCAAGGCTGGAGGCAGGAGCGCCAAGGTATGGGGAGTGTTGGGGGGCAACAAGGCTGCCCTGGCAACAAGGCGGGGGTCGCTTACCTATTATGGGCACCTCAGCGATGAAGACCCTCCGGATAGAATTTGCCACCCTGAGGAATGAAAACCAAGCGGCGTGTGGGCACCGCAGCCTCGACAGGCCTTCCCCGCGACCCACGGTTCCCAAAGCGAAAGCCCTGGTCTGGAAAGATGACCCCCGCCCCACCTAGGCTGGGGCCCGCGGCTCTCCAGAGCCGCCAGCCTCTTCCCTCAGAAGCCTTACGCCAGGTCCGTATTCTCGATGATGAACTTGACATTCTCGTCGGTGAGCTCCGTGATCCGCACGGTAGGCTGGTTGGCATACGGCATCGCGCCCCACCACTCTCGGCCTCCCGCGTCGGCTGTACTGCGCCTGCGCCAACGCCGCCACCGGAAGTCGGTCGGCGCGGCCTTGCCGCTTCGGCGGAGAGGCGCTCAGAGCGCCACCTGCTGCTCGGAGGCCCAAAGTTTTTTCCACCCCCGCCCCCTTCTCTAAAGGGCACCAGGTTCAACCATTTGGAGGGCGATTTGGCAAAACATGCACACGCGCTTGACTCAACCATAACACTTCTAGGAATTCATACTGCAGAAGTACTTGCAGTAGTAAGCAAAGATACATCTACAAGGACGTTCACTGCAGCAGTCTGTAGCAGAAGATAAAACTACTTGCCCATTGACAGAGACCTGATTAAATATACAAACATAGGAATACAGTAACGTTTTTTAAAAGAATGAAGTCTGTACATTTATGGAAGAATAAAAGTACAGTCGGTCCTCCGTATCCAAGGGTTTTGAATCCGTGTATTCAACCAACTGAAGATCAAAAAAAAAAAAAATTCCATAAAGTTCCAAAAAAGCAAATTTGCTGTATGCCCAGCAACTATTTATATAGCATTTACATTGTATTTACAACTATTTACATAGCATTAAACATTGTATTAGGTATTATAAGTAATCTAGAAATAATTTAAATTATATGGGAGGACATGTGTAGGTCATATGCAAATACTACACCATTTCACATAAGGGACTTGGGCATTCACAGGTTTTGGTGGGGAGCAGGTATCCCACGGATACCGAGGGATGAACGCACACTTTAGCAAAGTATACTTGAACAATAGGTTTATACCCTTTCCCTTCCACACCCCAAGTCTGGATCATGCACTTCTGAAACTGCAAGAAGATACAATGCTCTTTAATGTATTGATATCATCTACAGTTCTGTGTAGCTGCAGTGAGTAGGTATGAGTTCTTCATCTCTGCATCTCCAGTGCCTGGCAGTGTGCATCTCATAGGTTGAACATTCAATAAAGAATTACCAAAGTCCCCTAAACAGCCTAGAGAGAGGTTAGAGTGGGCTTCAAAAAGGTGGCAGTAGCTTTTTTTTTTTTTGGCCGAGCCGTGTGGCTTGTGGGATCTTAGTTCCCCAACCAGGGATCCAACCCATGCCCCCTGCAGTGGAAGCACAGAGTCCTAACCACTGGACCGCCAGGGAATTCCCAGGTGGCAGCAGCTTATACAGAGAAGCCCTAAAATAGAACTTGGCAGGGGACAACATTTAGGGGGCAGAATGAGAGTAATCAGAGGAGATGAGGAGGAGTTTGCCTTAGCAAGGAGTAACACCTCCTCCTGAGACAGAGGGGAAGAGCATTGAGGGGGCCCTTGCTACACAGCCTGTGTCATCTCAGTAAATTAAGAATTAAAGTAGTCTTCTGAGTATAAGACAGATCCTATAAAGGAGAGAATGGATGAAATTTGGAATAGCTACTGCAGGGAACTTGACAGGATGTCGAGGTAAAGGAATTAGAGAGGTGCAGAAAGGGCCCAGAGGAAGGTACACAAGAAGAGACTGGAAATTCCTACTAGCTTGTTACTCCCCCCATCATTGTCTACTTGGGTAGGAGACAGCAAAGCAGAAGACAGATGCTGTGCGATGCTGTATGTACCAAAATGTTGAAGCTCTAACCCCTAATGTGAGGATGTTTGGAAATGGGGCTCTTTGTGAGGTCATGAGGGTAGGGCTCTCATGATGAGATTAGTGCCCTTATAAGAACAGGGAGAGACATCAGAGCTTGTTCTCTCTCTGTCATGTGAGAATACAGGGAGAAGGCGGTCATCTGCAAGTCAGGAAGAAAGTTCTAAGAACCAAGTTGGCTGGCACCTTGATCTTGGGCTTCCAGCTTCTAGAACTGTGCCATATTTCATCACAGCAGCCTGGGAAGACTAATGAAACAGAGTTAACCGGACTGAAAAAGGAAGCCCAGACAGTGTAGAGGCTGAGAGAACTAGTAAAGCTAAAGACTGTGCCACTGAAATAGTTAGTGACAGACAGGAGTCAAAGGAGCTAATGGTGAGGGGGAAAAGGCCGCTGCCATCCACATTTTACTGATGGGAAGCCTGGGCCCACAGATGCAGAGCTGTCCTAACTGCTCAGTAGTATTAGGCAGCACCAGGACCAGAACTCAGGTCTCCTGGCTGCTAGTTTCAAGCCTTTTCCACAACACTGTTGTCTCACTCTGGCGTCTTGGATACCTGCCATGGTCTATATGGAAACTACCTACACAACAGGAAATTGCTTCAAACATATTTATTATAATTTTTACAGACTCTAAGTTCATGAATAGTCCTGCAACGCATGCTGGTGTAACTCAACACAGGGCCTGGAATCACACCTCTGGCCAGGCTGGGCAGTACCATCCAGCACGCACCTGTCTCAGGTGAGGCAGCTTGCGAGGGGGTTTCCAGTGCAGCATCTCAGGACACCAGAGAAGGAAAGGGCAGCATGGTTCCCTCTGGGTGCACAGGCCTGTGCTGTGCTGTGGATGAGCTACCACCTGGGGTGGCTTCAGACCCTGACTCTGACCTGGGAGCCCGAGAGAGCATTTCTAGGCAGGTTAAGACATGATCAAGGTGCCTGAGAGACGAGGACAGGGGCATGCTGGGTTTCTGTGGCTTGAATGCTTGATTGAGTGCTGCAATGCAGAAAGGCATCAGGAGGCCGGGCCCGGTGTTAGGAACTGAAAAAGTGGCCCAACCCTGGGCTACAACTGTATCTATCCTCCAGTGCCCTGTGGTTTCCAGGTGGCTGTGGTAGTGTGTAGAGGCCTTCGGTGTTCTCTCGTTAACACCCTGTTTCATGGACGGCACCTCATACGTTTCAAAGCCCTTTAAATATATCCTCGGGTATTCTTCTGGGCACTCTAGCTTACACCCTTTCTTGCTCACCGGCGCTGGTTTAGACCTGTCAAATTCTTGAGCTGACAAAGGGATGGAAACAGAGAGTGATGAGACCTTGCCCTGACCCTAGGACTCCAATGGGAAAGACTGAGATTTCCAAGGCAGCATGCGTGGCTATGATGCAGAGATCTGACATACCAGGGTCCCGGGAGTGAGCACCGTTTCTTGATGCCAGTAAAAAATAGAAGTGGGGTACTTGGGATCTAGAGATTGGGACTGAACCACTGTCAGTCTTATTATTAGCTTTCCAGTTTAAGGCTACAAAACTACTTGGGGTCAGTGACACACGTGAGAATGGATGGGCAGGGATGAGCTGGGCAGTACTCACTGTCACCGCTGCGCCCATGAGTCCTTGCACCAGTGCCTCTCCGGTGGACTTTACCTAGAAGGAGTCAGAGTCAGGTTCTCTCAGGCCCCCACCACTAGCTCAAAGGTGAGACAGGTAGGACAAATCAGTAGGCCTATTAGCCCCGACAGGTAGAGTCAAGAGGGCTCTGTGTACTGGAGGAAGAGCCCATGGACAACACAATCACAAATGGGCCAAGTGTGGCTTTCGGGGTAGGCCCTGGGGACTGTCAGCTGAAGTCAAAGGGGAGCAAGAGAACAGACAAGTGACCAGTGCGGCCCAAGGAAGACAGTGTGCCTAGTGAGGAGGCTTCCCAAATGCCTAGCCCCCAGCTACCTGCTTGGCAGTGTGGCCCACGTTCATTGCGTCGTTAATTCGGTTTTCCAGGAAGTGCCAAGTGTCCTCAAAGTCTGGGGAGGAGTCCTGCATCATCACCAGCTCTGTCGTGTTGTAGATGCCAGCCAACACTGCTCGGCGGGTGTACCAGTTAAACTGCAAAGAAACCCATCAGAGAGGTGGGTCACCACTATTGCTGCAGGTTGGGGGAAGTCTGGGTAGTTCCTACCCAAAGCCACTGGCACTCCTGGGCTTCCTCCTGATTTCTTCTTTTCCTCACAGATACACATGGCCCTCTAGACAAGACTGCTGTTCCCAAACTAGGCTGGGTGTCAGAATCACCTGGGAGATTAAACATGCAAGCTACTGGGCCCAACATCTTAGAGTCAAGAGGTCTGAAATAAGTGCCGGGGTCTGGATGTTTCATAAGCGCCCCACGTGATTTTGCTACATCCATTCGGCTTTGGAAACGCCAGTGAAAAGCCTAAGTCTCAGGACATCGAAGTTCCAGGGAGGCCCTGTGGTCAGGCAGTAATGACCAAACCTTCGCGTGTTCATCAGTGAAGTGAGGGCTGAGACAGCATCACGGACAGACTGGAATACCTAGGAAGAGCTGAGAGTTCAAGTCCTTCAGCAACTTCTGACTGTCCTGGCGAACCACTCTTTAGAGCCCTAGCTCGGCTGCTTTGTGTTTTATCCCTCTGATTTCTTAGCCTTCTAATTTCATTTTCCTACCATCTCTGTTGGTGGTATATTCCCACACGATGGAAGTTTATTAAAGCACTTTGTTATAACTGTGGTGGGAGCATCTTTTTCGCCTCCCATCCTGGATTCCACAAAGTACCATCACACATTAATTTCCTTTATGAAGGTATATATATATATATTTTTAATTTCCTACCAGAAATATGGTAGCACTAACAAGTCAGATTCTTTCCTGGTGCCTGTTTAAAGGCTTATTGATCTCTTAGTGAAGCAAGCCAACATGGACTACAGGGAGAGAGTTTCTTTTTAAAGCAACGAGTGTCTCCATGGCATTCTTTTTTTTTTTTTTTTTTAATCAGTCTCATAAAAGACACACACTGAGAAAGTCTGCTACGGAATCTAAATCATAGAAGACTGAGGGGGAAATGATTATAAAATGGCAATCCAATCACAAGGCCCTCTGATGCCTTGTCACCAGTCTAGTGGGGGAAGGAATACCAATGGCTCATGGCTACGGCACTGGTCCCTGAATGAAGATGACCTAGATCCCACTGTGGCTTGTGGAGGGACCCTCCTCATACCTTAGCCTCCCCTTTCCAAGATGGGAATGACACTGTAGTCCCGTGAAGGATTTGTTATCAAAGAAGTTTCACAAACTTCCTGAGGAAATGCTTAATCCAAGCGTTGCCAGTAGCCTGCGGGCCTGCAGAGAGCACTCACGTCAGTGGACTGGTCCCCAGCGTAATGCCACATGTCATCCACCATGCTGGTGAGCAGGCCCAGGCTGGCCGGGATGTTGTGAGGGAGCAGAAGGATGCTGAGCGCCTGAGGAGAGACGGCAGAGGAGTGGGACTGCACACCGGCAGCGGCGGGCTCAGGTGGCTAGTGCCTCACCTCCCCCTGGAGGTACGGAAGGGGGCCTGCCCGGCCCTCCTTCTGAGACTCACCATCTCCACCCACTCGTGTGAGCTCCTGGCGTCTAATGCTCCCGACTACAGCTAATGGGAGCCGGGGCAGATCCGACCCTCAGCTGACCCAGTCAGATTCTCAATCCCTAGCATGTGGACTTGGGAATGCAGACAGCCAGCTCTAGACTGGTGGCTTTGAGTACTGAGAGCACCCCATTCTGTAACATGGAGGAAGAAGCAGGGATAGCTGGGGAGTCTGGGGGTGGAATTTGAGGTGGAAAGGGTCAAGCTGGAGATCTGAAACCAAGCGTGGTGAGCATGGGCAGGGGATGGGACTTGACTCTGGACTGTACTCCCTCACTCCCGCCCACAACTGAAATTACATGCTCAGCCGTCTCCCAGCTGGGCAGAGGACACTAGATGATCCGTGGGCCCTCTCAGTGCTGATGTGCTTTGAGTTCTTAACTGAGAGAATGGCCTGCACTGTGACACACTTTGAAACAGGAAAAAAGGACCTTTAGAAAAGGGGAGTGGGAAGCCCTTGGAATGAATACTCCAATTCTCTAAGCATCACACTGACATACTGAAAAGAAGTCCCAGTTCCCTGAGATCTAGAACGCGACAGGCCTGTTAATGATGATGGCCAGTAAAATCTTCTGACTTTTCTAATCCCCTTCATGGATTCCTCCTCATTGAAGACCTGGTGGCACACTCGGGCCACTAAGACCCCACCCAGGACGTGATCTAGGACCCACGCCACCCACGTTTCCAGGAACTGAGACACAGATGGCTCAGAGGTCCTCTCTTTGGCTCTCGCAAATCTGAAACCTAGCTCCACCAATTGCACTGCGAATCCCTAGTTTTGTGGAGATTAATGAGCTGACTTCTGAACCGTGTGCCAGACCCTCCAAGTGAAGGTGCCGAGGATCATAAACACGAATACTTTCTGCCCTGGGGCCTGGATGTGGACTCTGTACCCGAGGCCAGTGCTCAATGTACGGGATCAGCATTCTCAGTCTGGTTTCCACAGCATCCCTCAGGAACTCGTCTGTTTTCCTCTTCCTGGAAGAGGGAAAAGAAAACACTGTGTTTCTGGATCAAAGGCATGGGCTCGGTGCTACACCGTTTACTCAGCCCTAGTGGGGAGGGCCCCACCAGCTCCTGATGAGACAGGCAGCTGCGTTTCAGTCCCAGCAGAGCAGCAGGGCTGCTCAGTGCTGCCCTCTTGGCTCTGCTTGGATTGGCCTCCTGGGGACAGCTAGTGGCGCCTAAGCTCCTTGAACCTTAGCTGCCACCCCGAGCAATGACGCCATGGGACTTACTCTGCCTGGCCCAGCTGTACCAGCTTCTGCTCCTCTTCCAGCACACGGGTGAGCCGAGAGTTGCACTGGGTCACAAAATGCAGTATCAGTTCACTGCCATCATTCCCAAACATGTTGGCAGCCGCACTGGAGAGACCCAGAGACTACAAAGGGGGAGAGGGAAAACGGGAAAGTGGCGGGTAGGTGGAGTGGACATTTGCCGCCTGTTCATCACTAGGGCCTCCTCTTCTAGTAACAGCAGCTTGGTTCTCAGTGGGACACCCCACTCTTCATTCTTGTCCGTGTGATCTGGGAGAAGCTGACCACCGGTCCCTCCACACTCCATCAAGCCCCTGGGTGTGATGCAAAGCAGGGGATCCAGACCTAAATAAGTGGAGTTCACAGCAACTAGTTCAGGAATGTGCACGTGAACAAATCCAGCCCTACGAGGCCGCCTCCACACTTTTGCTAGTACCGATGGGAAAGAAGTACCCTCTTTCCTCTGGGGCTGCTGAGCCATTTTTAGTCCTGCATGGGAAGCCCCTGCTGAGAGTGAAGCTCACAGAGAAGAAAGCAAAGCAGATATGCTGTAGAGACAGTTCCCAGCAGCAACAATCTAAGAACACCGAGCCAGAGCTACTTCCACACTTTTCCATTATTAAATGAGCCAAACACTCCCTTTCTTGCTTGAGCCAGTTGAGTTTGAGTTCTGACACTTGTAACCTAGAGTTGTAACTATTATAAAAAGGGGCTTGGGAAGAGCGCTCATAACTCTCTTCCTCAACAACTCACTTAACCTAAGCCTCTTGGAAAGTAGGTCTCTCAGTTGTTTAAAAAAAAAAGTCTCACAAACTTTTTTTTTTTTTTTTTGCGCCACACCGCAGCATGTGGGATTTTAGTTCCCCGACCAGGGATCCAACCCGCGTCCCCTGCATTGGAGACACAGTCTTAACCACTGGACTGCCAGGAAAGTCCCTCACAAACTTCTCCTGATGAGTTGTCAAAGAGTTAACAAAGCCACAGAGATCCTTTACTATTCCTCACACACAGGACTCATTGAGCAGCTACTGGAGGGAGAACCCTGACAGCAGCAGGGACAGAGGGCAGAAAAGGAACCAAAAAAACCATTAACTCTAAATTCCCACCATTGGGAAAGTGCCTCTCTTTTGGTGGGAGCACACGGCCGTTTTGGAGGGCAGCTTGGCAATATTCACCTCAACACCAGAGCCGCAGGAGCATCAGCACTAAGGGTGACTGCATGCTCCCTGTGTGCCTGGTGCCTGGCTGAGCGCATTATATATACGACCTTGCTGCAGCCCCACAGCAACGCCAGCAGGTGGGTATTACCATCATCCACATTTTACAGAAACCAGGGCTTAAAGCTCTTAACCACCAGGCTATGCTGCCTCTAACATGTATGTAACAGGAACCTCGAAAACATACACACTCCCTGGGCCAGTTGTTGAGCTACTGTCTCTCAGCTCCAAACCTGCCCTTCCTCTGCAAGCCACACTTCTGGCTCCATGTTAGGTCCGCTGATAGGGTCTCTAGAGGGAGACTGCAAGGCTGGAGGAGGAGGAAGGGCCTGGCTCCTCGCGGTTTACTTCCCGTCTGCTAGCGGTCTGTGTGAGCAGCGCCCTCCTTCACCACCGCAGCAGTTCTGTCCAGTGGCAGCAGCTGAACCCAGTCTGCAGTATTCTCGACAGGTGCAAACCCAGTTTCATCGAGCCACCATCCTCTCCCAGCCCTCCCAGCCGCTCCGCCATTTCCCCAACCCCAGAGGCCAAGTGCCAGCCCCAAAGGACCCTTCCTCCAAGGTCAGCGACACCAGCACCCGCTGAGGAGCGTGTCCTCCGGAGACGTGGGGGTTTCACCGCCACAGGGACTCTCCTTCAAGCTCCTAGCTGTAATCATTCCAGCT
Organism: Grampus griseus; assembly: GCF_964374135.1. Classification (NCBI taxonomy): domain Eukaryota; kingdom Metazoa; phylum Chordata; class Mammalia; order Artiodactyla; family Delphinidae; genus Grampus; species Grampus griseus. Next base: position 31,360,316 of record NC_139013.1, on the reverse strand, counting down.
CTTCCCTTTGTTTCCTTAGCCCCTGGGATGACAGCTCCTCCCTGCAGGTGCTACCTCTACCATACCTTAGTGTTCTTTTATCCTTTCAGTTACCTGGTTACCAATTTCACATCTAGTTAACAATTCTTTGTGTTAAATTCTCTCTATTTGAGTAACCGGTGTGATTTCTTCTGATTGATGCACTCCCTGAAAGACCAACTCCACTTCTCAGAATTTGTCCTAAAGAAACCAACCAGAAATGTACTTAAATCTGTCGTACAAATAGGCTTATAATATTAAAAAAATTGGAAACAACCCAAATGTTTATCAGTTGAGTTCAAGTAAATGCAATAGGTATTATGCAGCCGTATGAATGGAGATATGCAGAGTGAAAAAAGCATATGAAAAAGAGTGAAAAATTTAACCATAGAATATTCAATAGAATCAGATTTTTCCAAACAATCCTGTTACATTTCTGTCCTCCCCTGGTTCCACACCTTTCTGTAATGATTCTCTCAAACCTTCTCTGCTACCTCCGAACCTCTGTCTCCTCCCACTGTTTCCTAACTTCACGATCAGGAGACAACCACACCTACGTTACAGAGAAAACAGAAGCCATTCCCTGGGAACTCCTTAAAGGTTCTTCTAGAAACTAAGCCTGCAGCTGTCTTCTCCAACTTTGCCCCTAATACATCGAAGGCTAGTCTTTCCACCTGTCTTCCGGATTTCATAATCCTTGCCTTCAAGGAACCTCACGTTTTTTATTTTGCCACTTTCTCTTGTATCTTCACCGTCACCGGTGTTTCTGTGCCCTCCTGCCAGTATTCAAACATGCTCATCAAACTTCCATCCCACTTCCCCTGCTTAGTATACTAGCTCTCTTCTCCCCCTCGCAGCCAAACACCTCTGCACTTCCTGACCTCTACTCACTCCTCAACCCACCAGTTATTTTGGACCTGTACTCCCTTCAAACGGCTGCCGCTGCAGTCACCAATGTCTAGTTGCCTCATCCACATTCTCCCGCTTTGCCTCCAGCGCAGGCTCCTCTACCTCAGTCTTCTTTGCCACCCCACCCTGTTCCACCCCACCCTTAAATGTCAGTGGTCCCTGAGGACCTAGACTCCTCCCTCTTTTCACATGACACTCTAGGCACATTCATGCCACCCTAGGCAATCTCACTCACTTCCATGGTTTAATGACCACATACATATGTGGATTATGCCCCAACATATACTCTAGTGCAGGCAGCTCCTCCAGTTTCAGGCCTGTATGCTTGAGGTCCCCCGTTGGCCGACCCAAAGACCCCTCAAATTCAACAAAGCTCAAGACTGTACCCATGGGGCTTCCCTGGTGGCGCAGTGGTTGAGAGTCCGCCTGCCGATGCAGGGGACACGGGTTCGTGCCCCGGTCCGGGAAGATCCCACATGCCGCGGAGCGGCTGGGCCCGTGAGCCATGGCCGCTGAGTCTGCGTGTCTGGAGCCTGTGCTCCACAACGGGCGGGGCCGCAGCGGTGAGAGGCCCACGTACAGCAAAAAAAAAAAAAAGAAAGAAAGAAAAAAAGGCTGTACCCATGGGCCTTCCTCAAACCTGGCTCTTCAGTGGCCTTAATCTAAGAAAACGGCGCCACCATGTACCCACGCATGCAAACCGGCAGGCAGCTCTGGTGGCATTTTGTCACTCCCTCCTATGTCATTCTCTCACCAAATCTACCCACTTGTCTCCACGTTCACTGCCCCTGCTCTAGGTCAGAAAGCCCTCATCTCTCCTGGATGACGAGCAGCCGCTCCCAGTGACTCTCTGACTCCAATACTTTTTCATCCAGCAGCCAAAGTGATGGTTTTGAAATGTCACATTGAATTCTATACCTCCAATTATTCTTAGAATAAAAGAAGGCCTAACTCTTCAACATGACCTTTGGACCTTGCCTGATGTGGCCTCAACCGACCCTTCCCCAGCCTCACTCAGCTCAGACCTCTTCCTGATTCTCGGCATGATGGTTTTCTTCGGTTCCTCTAATGTGCAGGCTTCTTTCCACTCTGCACATGCTGTGTCTCTGTCTGGACTTGTCCATCCCCCACGCCACCAAATCAGGTAAAGCCTTCTCATTCCTCAGCTCTCAGTTCCAAAGCCTTTCCTCACCACGTTCTCACCCCACCCCGAGTTAGATTCAGTCCCTCCACTGCATGTCACAATAGCACCTTTTCCTGATAGCCCTTACCACGTTTTATAAATATGTATTTGTATATATGTGATTAACGTCACTAGACTGGAAGCTCAACAAGGGCAGAACTTTGCCCACCCTGACTACTATGATGTCCCTAGGACCTAGCACACTCTCTGTTCAATAAATATTTAAAGAGTGAATGATTAATAAATGAAAGGGGTTTTTTTCTAATTTGAAAGATCAAAATGTTGATCTTTGTTATCTTTTTTATATTTGTCTGTACTGTTCAAAGCTTTCACAGTGAGCACACACTGGAATCATATAGTATACGCATTCCACTTATGTGACTTCTGTTACCATACGTGCTCTCGGGAGAGTGAGAGAAGACAAGAGAAATAACAGTTAAATTTTAAAAAAGCAGCAAAGTTGCCCACTGTCCCATTTCAGGAGCAGATATCTCACGTGCTTGGGGTGGGAGATGTGAATCTGCAATTCCATCAGTCTCCATCCTCACAGACCTTTCATAGGATGGTATGTGGCTATGCTTGATGATTCTGCACAATGAGGCCTAAACATGAGCCTATGGCTTAATCTAAAGGAGCAGGCTGCTCCACTGCAGGAGGAAACACCGATTATTAGACTTACATAGAAAAATGAGGTGTGCTGGTCTCCAAGGTGGTGCCTTCTTGGGAGTTTTCAAACACCACATTTTGTCAATTCTAGGATCTCCATTTTTTTTTCATTTTAAACAATCAGTGTGAATCATAAATTGATGATGCGTCACAGTTTAACAGACAGCATTTTTCTTTTTTAGTGATGCATAAAATAATGGCGCTTCTTACAACCAATGGCATCTTAGAGTCAATGAAATACGGCAGGTTTTTTTTTTTTTGCGGTACACGGGCCTCTCACTGTTGTGGCCTCTCACGCTGCGGAGCACAGGCTCCGGACGTGCAGGCTCAGAGGCCATGGCTTACGGGCCCAGCCGCTCCGCGGCATGTGGGATCCTCCCGGACCAGGGCACGAACCCGTGTCCCCTGCATCGGCAGGCGGACTCTCAACCACTGCGCCACCAGGGAAGCCCGGGAAGCCCCTGGCAGTTTTGATCATAGGCTATTCTTGTCTAATGAGCTGCCTTTAGAACCTAACTGCCAAGAACCAACTCCACGGTATATTCTTTTTATATTAAAAAATAATTAAAAAACAAAGCCATTTCTACCCTATTGGGGAAAAACAAACAACACAGAACCAGAAAATCATATAGCAGTGAGGAGCTCTGGGGCTCTGAGCTGGGCTGGAAGAAAGCCCTCTGCTCTGGCTGCTGTGATTCCCTCCTGGCTGATCTTGGTCAGGCTGCCCCGCCCGCACCCATACACACCTTGGCTCCTTCTGCAATTGCCTCTGCTGTCCACCCGTGGGCGGGCACACACTCCAGGGCCGCCGTCAGGATGCGCTGCTGCAGCTGCTCCTCACTCTCGTAGTCCTCCTCCTCCTCACCACCCTGGTCTGTGTACCTGAGACCCAAATGCAAGAGAGACATGGGGACGGAGCCCGGCACACCTCACCTCACCTCACCGCCTGCTGCCTGGCATGCAACAGGTGCCTGGCCAGAAACCACAGGCTCTGTGCCTCCTCTCAGCATGTGTTGAGAGGACATATACTTATGTGTCGGTATCAGCATTTGAATGCCAACAGAGCAAAAATCATATCATCCTTCGCCTCCCATAGAGTCACTGAGAGAAAGGAACCGTGAGCGAGGAGGTCAGGTGATAGGAAGGTGCATGCTGTCACAGCACCCTGGATTTCCCAGTTTATAGCCTTACCACATTGTTTCTTTATCTGGATTTGTACCAAACTGTAACTCCATTGAGGACAGGGACAACGGTGACGTTATTCACAGGGCCTGGCACAAAGTAGATCCTCAAACAATATTTGTTGAATTGAAATGAAAACTACTTTCATTGGGAGACCAGAAAAATGACTGGGAACACTCCAATTTCAGAGCCAGAGGAACTTCTCAGCGGCAGGATTAAGTAAAGACGAAACATCTAACGGAGATGTAAATTATTATTTCCTTTCTGGAGGGCAATTTGGCCTCACATGTGTAACGAAATGTAAACTGTGCATATCCTTTGACTCAGCGCTCCCACTGCTGAGAGAATCATCTACTTTATCACATTATTTTTCATACCAGTGAAGGAAATCTAAATATCCATCAATAAAAGACAGGTCAAATAAATTTTGGTACTGCCGTTTGCTGGAATACTATCAACCATTAAAATAATATAGATTGTGAAATGACATTATAAACGTACTATTGAGTGAACAAACAGGTTCTGGAACAGCATGTATAGTGCACAGTGTAATTAATCATTTATAATATATACAGGGTTATATACGAAATACGTTAGAGAAAAGGATATTCACAAAGAGTTATCTCTGGGTTTGCGATTTCTGATAATCTTTTTACTTTTGTGAACTCCTTTGTATTATTTAGAATGGTTTAGAAGGTACAGGCACCGTTTTCATAAAACAAACAAACAACAGGTTCCTTTCAAAGATAAGGTTGAAAATGATGAAAGCTGTGAAGGGAACAGAGAGGCTAGAGGAAGGAGAAGCACAGACTCACCCAAGCACGCAAAGTGGTCAGAAATGGGTGGACTGGGGTTCTACTGCCTACCTGGGGGGTGAACGAGAAGACTCCTGACTGGGTTCTTCTGTGCCCTGTGTCTCAGAATGTTGCTGAGAAAAAGAGGGGGGAGGTTGCTGCTTCTGCTGATCTGAAGACCTCAGCTGTGTAGCTGAAGCGTGGAAGGCACGTGGCACCAGGGCTGGTCGGCAGCGGGACACTGAAACAAACTGAGCTGGTCAGCCAGGGACACTCACCAGAGAAGACCCTTTGAGACCCAGAGTGGTACGAGGGATGGGGAGGAAGAAAAGCAGAGGAAAACCAGAACCAAGTGTTTGATCCCACACAAAATTCTTGGGTAAACTGGGAACCTTTCGACATGATGTGGTGGCAAAAGCAGGAACCAGGAAACGGAAGACCTGTCTTCTAGACATGTTTCCATCATTTGTTAGCTGTGTGTTAATGGGCAAACCATTTCACCCCAATGAGCACGACTTTAAAATATGCAAATTAAGAGAAATAATCTCTACTTACTCAATGGGAGTGTTGCGAGGCCCAAACAAAAAAATGAAAGTGACTTGAAAACATTATATATTTATATATCATGGCAAGAGCACTGGACTATAAATTAGAAGGTCTGAGTACTGACTCCCTAGTGGTTATGTGGCGTCTCTGTTTTCTCATCTGCAATATTGCAACACCCATTTACTTTAGGAAAGGGGTTTTGAAAAGTACAGTACTGTATTTCCTAAGCAAAGGCTCATACTATTTTCTTTCCCAGTATTTTACTATAAAAAAAAATTCAAACATACAAGCAAGTGGAAAGAATTGTGGCATGAACACCTGCATATCCATCACACTCTTCATACATCAAGCCATCTTATTTATTTATTTTGGCCACGCCACACGGCGTGTGGGATCTTAGTTCCCCAACCATGGATTGAACCTGGGTCTCAGCAGTGAAAGCACCGAGTCCTAACCACTGGACAGCCAGGGAATTCCCCAATCCATCTTATTTTTTGATGCATTTGTTGCAGACTTCAGAATTCTTTATCTTTAAACATTTCAACATGCACATCATTAACTAGAGTTCAATATTTATTGAATATTTACTGTTCTCTTATTGAGGTGATATTTACATTCAATGAAATGCACAAATCTTAAATGGGCCAATTCTGAGTTTTGACAAATGTATACACCTGCCTAACTTGAACCCCTATCTAGAGATTAACATCACCCCAGAAAGTTCCCTCTTATTCCTTCCCAGTTATTCCCCACCCACACTATGCTGAATTTTTCATTCTAGTCTTGCCTGTCCTAGAATTTCATCTAAATAGAATCATACTGTGTATCCTGTGTATGTATAAGACTTCTTTTGCTTAGAATACTTTTTAGATTGATTCATATTTCTGTGAAAATCAAGAGGTTATTACTTTTTACTGCTGAGTAGTATTCCACTAAGAAACACTATTCTATTGAACACCTGGGCTGTTGGCTATTATAAAGGTGCTATGAATATACTTGTTCAAACCTTTTTGTGGACATTTTGCTTTCATTTCTGTTGAGTAAATACCTCGAAGTACATTTTCTGGGTCATAAGCATTACTTTTACTGAACATATTTAGTTTGGAGCTTTGTATAGAAACAACAAAACAGCACTCATTTTAAAGAAAATCTGTGGACCAAATCAGGAAAAAATGATTTTTAAAAGAAACAGCACCTATGTGTGAAAATATCAATTATTTTAGCATAGGTACAGAAAAAAACGGACCAAATATTCATAAAACTTCGAAAAGGACCTGGGAGGTCCCAAAGCAATATTGCAGAACCACTGCAGTCCACGAGAAGATTTTAGGTGAAATACAGGAGAATATTATTTCATTAATTATATATTTATGTTAATATGTTAATTCATACGTTCTATTTGTGGAAGATGACATTGGTTTTCCATTTATGGTAGTGATATAAAGCTTCCTCTTTTAAGAAAACGTCTATATTTTTACGAAATCAGACGTATAAACAAAAATACTGACTATATGGTGGCAAAAGTGGTACGAGGATACTGAAGAATTACTGAAGAGGTGGGGAAATGACTGACTTGGGAAAAAGCAGACTAGGCGCTCTCTGTGTCTGTTTCCCGGGATCAGGGCCCAGGGACTTGACAATGGAGTTAAGAGACTGGGTACAAGTGTGCCAGTCTGCAACCGACCGAGCTGTGTGACCTTGGGCACCCACAGCCCTCTCTCGGGCTGCGTCAACTCCATGAAATGGGAGTGACAGACCCTTCCCTGATGCTCTCGCTCCTCACAGGTCGAGAATGGGGTCAGAAGCCAGCCAGGCGGCCACTTCAAGCCCGAGGCGCCGGCGCGAGCCGCTATGCCCTTCACCTCACCTTGCTCTCGAGCCGCCACGAGGCTTCTTCCGCCCCTCACCCAGCCCAGATCGGCTTCGCGCCCCCTCCCCTTCCCTCCCCGTTCCCGGGATCGGCCGCCCTCTCACCGGGGAGGCACCGCAGCTGCAGAAGCCTCCACCCCGCCCGGCCGAGCGCGCCAGACACCCTCGCTGCCATCTTGGAAGCGGGCACGCTGCCTACAGCAACGCGCCGTATAGCACCCAGTCAGCTGCATGGCCACTTCCGCCCTCCCCGCGCAGCGGGAGCTTCGTCCTCTCGCGAGAGGCGCGAGGTGCGGAGCCGGCCGATGCTGAGAAGCCGAGAGTGAGACCCGGGCGGCAGGTGAGCGATCACCAGGTGGTCTGAGAGCCCGACCTTCCCCAACGCCCCTGTTCCGGCCCACCCTCTGCCCATGTCCTCTCATTTCCCATCCCCAGCCTCGTCCTTCGGCGGAAACGTGGCTATGGCCACCTCCCTGAGGACCACAGCGGGCTTTCGCCCGGGGGAAGCCGGTGTGAGGGGTCGGGCCCGCCGTGCCTCGTCCCGGTCTCCTGGCGTGGTGGCTTCTGCCCTTCCCGAGCTGCCTTATCTCCCGTGCTGCCGGACCCGGCCTGAGGCCCCGGGGGACAGCGCTGAGCTGGGGTCCGGGAGACCGGAGTCTGAGACCCGGTTCTGCTAGTAGCCAGCTGTTGTGACCTTGAGTCTCAGTCCCTCTTCGCAAACATCAGGGAAGCTTAAGTTTCCGTCTTTGGGGGTACCTGGACCCCCCAGGTTGTAATTTTGAAACTTTGACTTCCCTGAACCTCCAAAGTGTTGAGTTGATATAATTGAGTATTCCCAAACTTGCCGGATTGGAAAAACCATCAGGACACTTGTTAATAAATCGGATACCGAGGTCTTTCTCCTGGAGAGTTGATTCAGTACATCTGGAATCTTATTTAGCCCTGGAATCTTATTTTAACAAATGCCCCCGGGTGATTTGGACGATCTGCAAGTTTGGGAAAGGCTGGTGGCCTTTATTCTGACATTGAGTGCCAAGCTCTGCGTGACTCAGGGAGGTCATGGACTAGTCACTGAGCAGATATGTAAATGCGAGGCGCCTCACTGGGAAACCTATCACCAGGGAAGGCTTCATAATAGTCGGAAGAAGTAAATGGTTTGGGGATGAGGGATAACCAACAGCTGGAGCTAAGCATGCCGTTCTGTAAGTTTTGTGCAGTTAGACCCTTGTCTTTGTATTTTTGCACACTCCTTATCAACCTTTTCAGAACCTCTTACTCTCCCCTGCGTGAGTGTGGGGGAAGCCTCCCCCTAAGCCAAAACTACTCCCCAAATGTTAAAATTTCAGATCCATATTTCTGGATTTCGGTAAAGCACTACTGATCTCTCCATGAGGTTTTGTTTTCTGAGTTCTGTCCACTTATCTTCGAATGAATCTTTCCTGTGGAAAATCTAGCACTTGGATATCCTTCCTGAAACCCTTAAGTTTGACACACACCTAATTGCCTGGAGACAAAGTCTTCTATTTTTTTTCCTTTGAGTTTACTGTTTCCTTGCAGATTGTCACCTTTTTTTCTGTGTGTGTGTGTGTGTGTGTGTGTGTGTGTGTGTGTGTGCGCGCGCGCGCGCGCGCAAGTGCACGCGCTTCGGTCAGTTCATTTTAACTAAATTTTTCTTTCTGTTAACTGTCAGTATTCTTAGAATTTTTTATGCATTTGACTTAAAAGGATTTGATCCTTGGTTTGAACTGATACCCAAACTTCAATCTTATTTATTTTCTTTTGGCCCTCTTCATCCATCAAAGGAGCCTAATACCTCAGGATTTGATGCTTACTGGGTGCCTTAAAAATAAAGAAGTGCATCTCCAGAAGTTGTTCTCAGACATCTGCTTTCACTACCTGCCCACAACATTTTAGAAGGGCTGTGGGCATGTGTGTGCAGCAGTCAGAGTTGGAGAGATGCTTAACAAGTCCAGTGACGTGACAATGACTTCTATTCCACCTCTTTTTATTTATGAAACTGGGCTCTGAGTCACACTTCTAAGTATGTTGACTTAGGTGCCAGTCATTATTTCCTTGTTTTTTTAGAAAAGACATTGACAACAACATAAAACTCTGATGATGAATAGTATCACACTTTGGCTTTTAGATATTTAAAAGAACATTGTGTCCCATTTTATTTGGAAAACGCTGACTGAAAGTGATGGCTGTGTCTTTTTGAGAGTTAATGTTTAATAAATGTATTTTATGAGTTCCCTGTTACCATAGAAGATTAGTTTGGGGGGATATGGAAAACAAAGCACTTTCCATTCTTCTAATTTACAGACACAATCCCACTGGAGCACTGTATAAGATGGCATAAAGTGCAGCTCTTATGTTGTGTAACTTTAACAATAAAAAAGGAGCTTCACGTTTCTCCCTGGGGTGTCCTCCCAGCAGGTATGGCTGAGGAGGAAGAACAAGATTTTATAGGACTGTTTGAAGCAAAGGCAAATAAACTGGCCACAGAGAAGTGGAGGCTCAGAGTTCTCTTAGAACATTATTTTATTGAGCTCTGTGTGCCAGGTCCTGCTGAGTACATTGCATATTTTTATCTTCTCATTTACTTCTTGCAGCAGCCTTGCAAAATATAAGATTATTCTCCCTACTTTATTAATGAGAAAAGAGGCTAATCACTGATCCATTGTCATGTAGCTAATAAATAGAAGATCTAGTGATAGGTAGAACCCCAGTTCATCCGTATTCGAAACCTGTGCTCTCTGAAACTCTGCCTGATAAATTGGGAGATTGGGATTGACATATATACACTAATATGTATAAAATGGATAACTAATAAGAACCTGCTGTATAAAAAAATAAAATTCAAAAAAATAAAAATGAAAAAATAAAACCCTGCCTCCATTAAGGTTGCTGAAAAGGTCTCAACATCTGGCTTTTTGTGTTTCTCTAGTTAATGAGTAGTCTTTGGCCCCTCGGTTCTTCCATGAGGATTTTTCTGTGAGTACAGTGCGAGGTTGTAGTGGGAAGGGAACTTCTCATCTCTTTCTATTGTCCCAAGGGAGAGCCTGTTCCAACATCATTCTAGAAGGAGATCATTTATTTCTTATAACTTCATACCCAGCAATCCATATTCCTATCTTCCCCAGCTGGTTCTTAAATGTGAGATTCATCCAGAGTTGTTCACTTGAAAGATTTGTAAGGGTTCTTCCTCAACATGTTACAGTTGAAAGCTTAAAGTTTCAGTTCTTGATTGTGTGCTTTTTAGGGATTTAAAAACCACAATTCAATGACTAAGGAATCCTGTTTATCTGATAACACTTGGCATCCTTTTACCACGGCGTGCAGTCAGGTCAGGGTAATAAAGAGGGCATTCCACAGGGAAGGAACCAGATAAAAAGCATGATAGAGTGAAAATGCCAAGATTTTTCATACAACAAGGAAGGATTCACTTTGGGGAGGTGGGAGATACAGGTGGAGCCAGATTACGGAGCACCTGAATCCAGAAGACTGAAGAGTTTTGACTTTGCTCTAGAAAATAAAAGCCTTAGGAAACGAGCAGCAAAATCAAAGTACTACAGTATTTAAGGATGACTGGCTGACCTAGGCATGTTTTGTAGGCTGAGGAGCAAATCATTTGAAGGGAACATTTTTTTTTAAAGATTCTGCACTCAGATTGCTTCACATGTCTTTTTTTTTTCTTTAAGATTTATTTATTTATTTGGCTGCGCTGGGTCTTTAGTTGCAGCACGTGGGATCTTCGTTGCAGCATGCGGGATCTTTAGTTGTGGCATACGGAGACTTTAGTTTTGGCATGCGGGATCTAGTTCCCTGACCAGGGATCAGACCAGGCCCCCTGCGTTGGGAGCACGGAATCTTAACTGCTGGACCACCAGGGAAGTCCCTGAAGGGAACATTTTTTTTTTTTTTTTTTTTAGCGGTACGCGGGCCTCTCACTGCTGTGGCCTCTCCCGTTGCGGAGCACAGGCTCCGGACGCGCAGGCTCAGCGGCCATGGCTCACGGGCCCAGCCGCTCCGCGGCATGTGGGATCCTCCCGGACCGGAGCACGAACCCGTGTCCGCTGCATCGGCAGGCGGACTCTCAACCACTGCACCACCAGGGAAGCCCAGAAGGGAACATTTTTAAAGAAGGAAGAGTGTGTAGGCCTGACTTAAACTTGGTCCCGGAGTGTCTGTGGTGGCATAATTGTCACTGGGTTAGCCACCTCTGCAGAACACAGAAGTATTCGGCTTAAGACCCATCTGTGTGTGATCCCTCTCCCGCAGCTTTGGTCTCATGTCGTTTGGTAGAGCTGTCTGAAGCCAGGGACTTGGAGTCATTAATGTTTAAGAAAGAAATGGGGAACTGAGTAGACTGCTATCTCCTGACCTGATTGCATCGTGAGGACATTCTATACTCATCTGAGTATCAAGTCAAAGAGAAAGTTGACCCCGGCAGGAGGAAATTTCCGTAGGTTTAAAGCATGGGTTTTACAGTCATATAGACTTGGATTCAGATCCCAGCTTTTACTTTTTCCACACAACACTTACTAGTCGTGTGACCTGGGCAAAGTCAACAGCCTGTTTCCTGACTGTAAAATGGGAGTAATATCTAGTTTAAGGTTGTACTGAGGTTCAATTGAGATAATGTAGGTAAAATGCTTTGAAGAGTCTGGCTAATGTTAATTGTTAGAGATAGAGGTAGTAGATACTATTGATCAATGCAGAGTCAATAGAATTGAATTTTCGTATCTTGATGAATGGGAAAATATCATTATTCAGTTTGCTAAATTTACATATGTTGTCTCTTTTTAAAAAATACACTAAGCTTGTGGTTGGGTTATATCAGCCAATTTATTTGCCTCCCTTGCTGAGTCATACTTCTGCCTAATTAATGTCCTGTGTGTTTTACATTCTGTTCAAGCTGAGTTGTCTCATACCAAAGAGAAAAGAATATTTGTGCCTTCAACCTCCTTACTTGACCGCCCAGTCAGGATTCTCACCAAGGAAGCCACCTGCCATATTTGGGAATGTTGGGGTTATGAAACCTTGGGATAATGGGTTTATTTATTCACACTCTGGTATCTACAGTGAGTTTTTCTAATGTGGTCAGCATTCCCTGGTGGGAGGTCAGAATTAGGTTGCAATTCTAATCACATTTGGTGGTACTCCATGAATTGAATTGCGTTTTGTCTCTGCTCACTCTTGACTCTCCTTTGGCCCATAGCTTTTAGGTCCACAGCACTGCAGGAATGGCAGATTTTGGGATCTCAGCTGGCCACTTTGTGGCAGTGGTCTGGGATAAGTCATCTCCGATGGAGGCTCTAAAAGATCTGGTGGATAAGCTTCAAGCCTTAACTGGCGATGAGGGCCGAGTGTCTGTGGAAAACATCAACCAGCTGTTGCAGTGTAAGTACCTACCCAGGTTGTCTTACAGGGAGGGCGGTTTTGATGGCAGTGCTGCATTTCTTGTCGTTCCTTGATAGCTGGGTTTTTTTTTTTTTGTTTTTCTTTTTTAAATAAATTTATTTATTTATTTTTGGCTGTGCTAGGTCTTTGTTGCTGCACGCGGGCTTTCTCTAGTTGCTGTGAGCGGGGACTACTCTTCATTGCGGTGCACGTGCTTCTCATTGTGGTGGCTTCTCTTATCGCGGAGCACGGGCTCTAGGCACACGGGCTTCAGTAGTTGTGGCTTGCGGGCTCTAGAGCGCAGGCTCAGTAATTATGGCGCACAGGCTTAGTTGCTCTGCGGCATGTGGGATCTTCCTGGACCAGGGCTCAAACCCATGTCCCCTGCATTGGCAGGCGGAGTCTCAACCACTGTGCCACCAGGGAAGCCCAATAGCTGAGGTTTTTTTTGGGGGGGTGGCACATGATAGTAGTTTTTTCAGTTGAGATACAGTGGACTTAGGAGTATAGTTGATGATTTGTATAAGTAAGTTCTTATTTCTTATTAGATGTTCCACATTTTTTAAAAAAGCTTGGTTTTCGTCCACCTTCCTTTTTTACTTTTTCCCCTGAGCATACAAAAGGAGATGAAGTTAGTAAGACTGAGGGAGAGCAGGGCAGCAGTGTCCTTGCCCCTCTTGCTAGTAACGGTGGTATAATAGCATTTGCTGAACAGGTAGGTGTTTATTCTACAAGGCTACGCATGTAACCTTTGTGGGGACTTGGGAGGGATTGGGAGATTCTGGGGCCAAGGTGATTGTTGATTAGAGTCTTCCTTCTTTTCAGCTGCCCACAAAGAATCTAGCTTTGACATTATTTTGTCGGGTATAATTCCTGGAAGCACCACTCTGCACAGTGCTGAGATTTTGGCTGAGATGGCCCGGATCCTTCGGCCTAGTGGATGTCTTTTTCTCAAAGAGCCGGTAGAGACAGCTGTAGGTAAGGAAATTTTCACCTGAAAGACTAGAGTTTAACAGGGTTGAATCTTTAGGTATGTTTACCGCATCTCTCTGAGAAGGAGGTATAATTTGGAGATCAACAGTCCCGTACTGAACCTTATCCTTAGGGATAAGGGATGAATTATTGTAAAACTCTGAACCAGCACATCTGAATAAATTGTGATATTTGACCCATTAGGTAGTAAAATAGAAGGAAACTGCTCATCTGAAAATGGCTGGATCCTTCAACAGGTGAATGCTTAAACTGGTACATCCACACCATGGAAAACTATGCAGCACTAAAAAAAGAACAAACTATTGCCACGTGCAACAACTTGGATGAATCTCAGAGGAATCATGCTGAGTGAAAGAAATCCAATCTCAAAAGCTTAGAGGCTGTATGATTCTGTTCATATAACATTCTTGAAATAACAAAGTTATAGTGACAGAGAACAGGTTGGCCATCGTCGGGGTTAGGAATGGGAGGAAGGGGGTACGTGAGGCTGTAAAGGGGGTGGTGTGAGGGTTCCTTGTGGTGATGAAGACTACGCACACACACACACAAGTGTATGTAAAACTGGTGAAATCTGGATAAGCTCTGTGGACTATCAGTGACAACTTCCTGGTCTTCATATTATATGATAGTTGTGTAAGATATTATCGTGGAGAGAAGAGGTGAAGGGTCCTTGAGACCTCCCTGAACATTTTTTTTTAACTTCCTATGCATCTATAGTTATTTCAAACTAAAAAGTTAAAAAAATAGTGACCAGAAGTCTGAGAGTGATGAGCTAAATATTGATTCATGTGAAAGTAAAGATAGAATCCAAGAAATAAAAACCTCTTTTTTGCTCAGTGGTAAAGCTGTCAGAATCATTCTAGATTTTTAGCCTTTTTTAAAAAAAATTTTTATTTATTTCTTTATGGCTGTGTTGGGTCTTCGTTTCTGTGCGAGGACTTTCTCTAGTTGTGGCAAGCAGGGGCCACTCTTCATCACGGTGCGCGGGCCTCTCACTATCGTGGCCTGTCCCGTTGCGGAGCACAAGCTCCAGACGCGCAGGCTCAGTACTTGTGGCTCACGGGCCCAGTCGCTCCGCGGCATGTGGGATCCTCCCGGACCAGGGCTCGAACCCGTGTCGCCTGCATTGGCAGGCAGATTCTCAACCACTGCGCCACCAGGGAAGCCCGATTTTTAGAATTTTTAACTAGACTTTCTATCAAAATGTGATGACTTATTTCATCAAATAATAGAAATAAAAGTATCTTGAGGGCTTCCCTGGTGGCGCAGCGGTTGAGAGTCCGCCTGCCGATGCAGGGGACACGGGTTCGTGCCCCAGTCCAGGAAGATCCCAGATGCCACGGAGCGGCTGGGCCCGTGAGCCATGGCCGCTGAGCCTGCGCGTCTGGAGCCTGTGCTCCGCAATGGGAGAGGCCACAAGAGTGAGAGGCCCGCGTACCACAAAAAAAAAAAAAAAAAAGTATTTTGAAATGTGTAAAGGCATTTATGTGGAAATATAAGCTTGTGATGTTAATAGCAGCTATAGCCTTCTTTGGG
Organism: Grampus griseus; assembly: GCF_964374135.1. NCBI lineage: Eukaryota > Metazoa > Chordata > Mammalia > Artiodactyla > Delphinidae > Grampus > Grampus griseus. The sequence goes on along the minus strand of NC_139013.1, from coordinate 31,345,217 downwards.
ATGTAAACCTTGGGTGACTAAACACAGTGTCTGTCGGAACTATACAGAGATACTTGTATACTTTACAGTTTCTCAGCCTCTTGGTCATTATCCAACAGTCCCTGGAAGGTTAGGTTTTTCAAAGAAACAGAGAGTGATATGAAGCAATAATAATGGAATTATTATATGACACTTAAGAGCATCAGTAAGAGCACTTTGAACAACCAAAAAGAGTTGTCCAATTAAAATATTATCACTAAAATATATATACATTGAACAGAATAGGTTATTATTGTTTTAGTGCCTGCTGACCTGAATAGCAGAGAGCCTTTATTATTTTTCTTGCTTTGACCTATAAAGCTATTAACTGGGGTTTTCCTCTTAGCAGTTAACAATAGCAAAGTGAAGACGGCATCTAAGCTGTGTTCAGCCCTGACTCTTTCTGGTCTTGTGGAAGTAAAAGAGGTATGTTTGTAGACGACCTTCTTTGCTGGGAATTTAAGCCTTGGGTGACTAAACCCAGTATCTCTTTTGTCAGACGATACAGAGAGAATCTGGGAGAAATAACAACCCTGAAGGTGAGGTGATCAGTGTCACTCAACTAGGAAACAAGTTGAGAAGGGCTCTGCATGGGAGAAACCAGATGCCTCGAAGGACGAAACCTCTGAAATCAATCTCCTCTGAAGAGACTCAGCTTGGGCCCATGTGGGTTGGGACGTATTTTGGTCTCAGTACTAGTGGTGACCACTGAGGCAGGGAGAGAGCGACACATCTCTTAGTGGACACGAATCTTAGGCCAAAGTGAAGGGCAGTTGCCTGTATTTTCCTCAGCTTTTGGGTGGGAGGCTAGAATAGGTTGGAGCGGGAAATCCTTTTCTGACAATTCATTAGAAATATTAACATTAAATAGAGGTATTTATGGTTCTACATTATTCTCCAATGCTGAAATTTCCTTGTGTGAGAGGTGTTATACCACGATAGCTGTTATACCATTGATCTGTACATGACCTAGGGCCTCAGTTTCTTCACGCCTACCCTTTCTTATTTTTCTTTTTAGTTAAAGTTCTTCCATTTTTTATTCCAAAATATGGGATGTTCATAAAAATTCAGTTAAGGCTGAAGAATATAAAGTGACATCTCAGGCCTTGCTTACACTTTCCTCCCCAGAGGGAGCCACCAATACATTTTTGGTGTGGCTGTTCGGACTTCTTTTTATGTATTTACAAGTGTGTTTTGTGTGTGTGTATACACATTTTTAAATGTAAACAAGGTCATATGTATACAGTGTTCAGTCACTAGCTCTTTTCCCCACCTTTAGCTGTCTTCGACATTATCCACCTCAGTGTATTGACCCACTTCCTTACTAATGATGGAACGGCGTTCAGTGCTCTAGATGGACTGTGGTTTATGTAGCAGTTCCATAATTGTCGGACGTAGAGGCGGCACCCCCAGCTTCTTCCCAAGGAACATAGAAAGCATTTCCCTCCCCCTGTGGTTCTCTTTCTCTACTGTGTATTTCATTTCTAGCATCTTTACTGTGGGCATGCTCCCCCGCCACAGGCTTCGATTCCATTCGACAGCCTCTTCAACATGTCCGATTCATCTTGATAATCATAATCATTACACTCTCCACAATGCCTCGCACAGTGCCTTGTACCTAATAGACAGATATTTGATAAAACTCTCCAAGGGGCAGGCTCAACATAAACATGTAGACAGAAGTTACACTCCAGGGTCCTGATCAGTGAGAAACTGAACGTGAGGCACGAGGCAATGTCTGTGATCTCCTGCTGTCGTGTGCTTACTACAGATGTGAGCATTTGACACCTGTGAGGGGACATAGTACACCATCCTACTGGAGAGGAAGTGTGGCCTAATCCTCTGATACCTTGAATTTCAGCTGCAGCGCAAGTGCTTGAGCCCTGAGGAGATTCAGTCTGTCCGAGAACACCTGGGTTACCACAGTGACAGCTTACTCTCTGTGCAGATCACAGGAAAAAAGCCCAATTTTGAAGTGGGTTCTTCTAGTCAACTTAAGCTTTCTACTACCAAGAAGTCTTCCGGTGAGACTGGCCTAGGGACATTGTTCTGTCTGAGTGGGCCTGAAAAGCCTTATTAAAAACTGAGCCAGAGATCGGAATGAGGTGGTGATATCTTCAGAGGATCATTCCCTTCCTTAATTTCCCTCATTTCCAAATGGAAGAATGCTTAATGTACTGTTGTTCTGGGCATATTCGGATCCAAAACTGAAATGATGCATAGATATTCCCTAGTTCAGCCCCTTCTTCTGCACCAGAGGACACTGAGGTCTCCAGATTCTAGAGGTCAGACTCCCGTAGCTTCATTAGTTGATGAAGTCTTTCCAGACCCCAGAATTATGACATTTACCCTCAGAAGACCTCACAGTGACAGTCATGGCGGATAAGCGTGTGCTATTCCCCTTCCCATGTGTCCTTTTCTCTGTGCCACTGAATGCAGCTTTTCTTTGAGGATCTTAAGACACTTATAAAAATCTCTCCTCTCAGAAGATTGCACTCCACCCTTTGTCACCATTCTCACCCTTCCTATCACTATTTTTTAATGCCTGAGTTGAGAAAAATTGTCCTAGCTGTGAGGTATGCAAAAATTTACAGGTACATTCACACTGCTCTGTTTTGACTGTCCAGCCTAAATCTTCAAGAAATCCTTTAACGTCCTAACCTTTGGCGTCACTGTTCCAGAATGGGTAGGAGCAGCTTACATGACCTGCCCTGTGGGAGATCTGAGCATCCAGTGTGACAGTGATCTCTGGGGGTGCACTTCCCCCCAAGGCCCATTCGTGGACTGGCCCACACTGAACCCTCAGCTCTTTGGGGCCCAGAGAGAGAATCAGGAGGTGTGATTTGCTACTGATTTGTTGTTACACCGCCGCCACCAGCTCTCGAACCCATTTTCTTGTCTGTAACAGGTCTACATGTGACTGGAGCTTTGCTATTTATAATGCTTTTTGGTACAGTTTCTTGTTTAATATTCAAATCTCCTGCAGTGGGTATAGGGAATCCTATTAGCCCCATGTTCTAGGGATGGGAACTAAGAGAAGGAGGAGAAAGCAATATGGAGTGGAAGTTAAAAGCGTTAGGTAGACTCTGTCTGTACTTGTGTTATTTGTGGCTGTGTGTAACTCTAAGTATCTAAACCTCTTTCCTCATTTATAAAATTAGGATGACGAGAACTTTCCTCGTAAGGTGGTGAGCAGGACTAAATTAGATCATGTGTGTAAAATGTTTAATGTAGTATCTGGCACAAAGCTTAACAAATGATGGCTTTTATTGCCATAAAGTGATGGGTTCCTCTCATGCCTTTCTAAGTGGCAGAGCTGGGCCTTGAACCCAGGTCTTTTGACCGCCGGCCCAGTGTGTTCCCTGCACAGCCTCAGTAGTTTGTTCCCAGCTGCTTTTCTGGAGCTTGTTTTCTTTCATTGGTTGGATTCAGGGAAGCCTGCTATGGACCCTGCAGCTGCCAAGCTCTGGACCCTCTCGGCCAACGATATGGAGGATGAGAGCGTGGTGAGTCAGCACTGTGGTCACCTGATTGCTTTCTTTTAGGCCCCACTTTGGGTGGGAATGTTGTTGTTTGGAGCGGCCTTTCTGGGTTTATAGGTGTGAAAGCATTTAAAGCCCAGCCTTGTGGCTGTGCCTGCCACTGGCATTTTTTGACTCAGAAGGAAACTCCACATTAGTGGCATTTTAAATTTCTTTTTCAGCATCCTTCCCCCTGCAGATTTTCTTGTTCTCACTTCATGTGATGTATTAAAGACTCTTGTGGGCATGCGTAAACCTGAAAAGAGTTTGTCAGCTAAAATATTTTTTGGCTCCTTCGTCTGGGCAAGTCACCAAATGCTCACTGTCTTAACAGTAATGCTCTTCCAACTCAGATCAATGCTTTCTGTAATAAAGTTCTTCATTCCTACAACTATTGAAGTTAGAGTGGTAAGCAAACTAGGCGACGGTTTGTGCCCTCACAGAGCTTACAGATTAACTGTCTACACGTTTATCGAAGAATTACACAAGTGTATATATCATTATCTGCCTTTTCCTCTGGAATTATATAGAAAATATTCCATTCCCTTTTCTCACACGACAGCCCTTTATATATTCGCATAAATATAACGCTTCTCTCTTTGTTCTTCCTGCCCCCTCCCTCCCTGCCCTCCACACACATGTTCTCTGCACATCGTAAATGAGTCCCCAGCCCCCTCACAGCCTAACACAGCTTCTGTGCACGTAGTGTACTCACTGTGTGGTCAGCTTGGGCGTGATGATCAAGCCCGGGTAGGATGATGGGTGCCTTCTACATAGATGGGCGAACTGCTGCTGTGGACTGTGGCCACTTCGCCTGTTCCTTAGCAGAGACCATGACTGTGTCATTAATGGCTTCGAACATTCTCCAGGATCTCATTGACTCAGATGAACTGCTGGATCCAGAAGATATGAAGAAGCCAGACCCAGCTTCCTTGCGGGCTGCTTCCTGTGGGGAAGGGAAAAAGAGGAAGGCCTGCAAGAACTGGTAAGCCTTGGGGTGAGAAGAGGCTGCCAGCGGCTTCTGATTATCAAGGAACCGCTGTACTTTACAATTACTAAAACATGTTTTATTGTAAAATGTATCAGACGGTTAGAAGAGTATGCTAAATAAGTACCTTTTAAAGAACAATAAAATGAACACCCATGTACTGCTCACCCAGCTGAAGAACCAGGAACATGACTTGTTCCTTAGAAGTCGCCTCTGCGTGCTCCCTCAGCTGCATCTCCCTCCCTCTCCTTACAAGAGGCTACCATTCTCCCAAATTTGTGCTAACCTCTCCTGGCTTTTTCGATAGTTTACTGTCTATGTGTGAATCTCCAAACAATCCATCATTGAATTGTGGAGCCCAAACCTGACTAGGCCAGGAAAGGTCAATACTCCATATCTGTGAAGGCTCCCAGGGAAAAGGTCTGTCAAGGATTTGGAGTTTCTGGGTGGTGGCAGGTCCCGCTCATCAGCTGCTAACTTTCCCCCAGCACCTGTGGCCTCGCAGAAGAACTGGAAAAAGAGAAGCTGAGGGACCAGATAAGCTCCCAGCCCAAGTCGGCTTGTGGAAACGTGAGTATCTGGTTGATTACTCAGTATTCACAAAGGCCTAAACTAAACACAGACCAGTTCCAGCTCTACAGAGTTCACTGCCCAAGTATTTTAATAATAGGTGAACATGCGAGAACGTGTCTCTAGGTAGTAATGGGAAGAGGGGTTATCTCCTGAGGGTGGGTAGCACGCTCATGCCCGTAGGGGAGGCACCTGTCATTTCTTATTGTTGGCCCCTTTCTTTCTGCTTCACATTAGGCCTGATGCTACTCAGCCATTTGCTGAGTGTGGCTGTGATGTGAACTGCTGAGAATAGAGAAGTATGTCCACCTAAGGAACTTCTCTAGACTTTTGTCTTCCATGAAATCAGAGATCTTAAAGACTCTTAGTATTTGGATCCCAGTTGGACCTACAAATGTACGCAGTCGTTCTCTTCAGGCCGCTGTGGCCATACTATGAAGTTTGGGATCCCTTCCTCCTGGCCTGTGTCTCTGGGAGAGCTGACACTTGGCTTCCCTGTATGATGGTCTCTTCTTTCAACAGTGTTACCTGGGTGATGCTTTCCGCTGCGCCAGCTGCCCCTACCTTGGGATGCCGGCCTTCAGACCTGGGGAGAAGGTGCTCCTGAGCGACAGCAGCCTCAATGATGCCTAGGGGAGGGCCCGGCCTGAGACACACCTGCTCCTCCGCCAGCTCCTGCCCCTTCCATCCCACCACGTGGTTCCTCCCGCCTCCTCTCGATTGGCTCACTCTGGCTTAGGTCCATTGCGGAGAGGGTGCTCAGTGGACAGAGTGGAGCTGGCTGGGAGCAGTGGTGTGGAGTGCTGCTGCAGATCAAGACCACGGTATCCCGGGGCCCTGTTACCCTGAGTGGGGACCTCCTTCACCCAGTGTTAGGTAAACGGGGCACATCCCAAATAGGCCCCTCTCGCCAGGTCAAAATGCTGACATTTCGTAACACTCTCCAAGCCCGCCATCCTTGAGTAGTAACACTGTGACAGAGAGGGCCCCACCCCATTCTAAGCTCCGCAGTAGTGCCACGGCTTATCTTCCAGAGTTGGTGGTTTATTCACCATGCAGTTTTCTTGGTGACAAGAGGCAAGTGTCTCATGACCTCAGAGCACCAAGAGAATCACTCCTTGGTTGCTGTGATCATATCCAGTGTCCCTCTGCCCCCTCCAGTCCTACCCCCCATCCCTGTTTTATTGTGTTGCATCTGTGCCCTACTGTCATTTCTGTTAATCTCCAGGTATTAAACTTACGTACTAATGTATATTCGCTGTGAAGAGGGGATATGTCTCTATGTGTGTGTGTGTGTGTGTGTGTGTGTGTGTGTGTGTGTGTACATGTGATGTCTGACACAGCCATCCAAGCTCACCTGGGACCACAAAACTCTTTTCTGGAAAGGCTGAGTCACACCACATGGGGCCAGTCCTGCACTTAGAGATCAGGGCCTCTCTCCATTTACTTTAGGAGAGTCCAGGTTGGTAGCATTTAGAGAGAAGCAGGACACAAGTCTGACCCAAACCTCTGAGCAGCAGACACTTTGTTCTTCTTGTTCTCCACCAACGCAGACTTGGAATGGATCTTGCCAAATAGAGAGATCATGTGGATTTAAGAGACCTGGGTTTTTCTATTTTGACAATAAAGAAAAGTGTTCATTGGTATTTGTCCTTGAAACTTGACTTGATCCTCTAAGTTTGCTTTTGCTTATCCTGGTCCCTGCTGGTGGATTTTAGTTATGGGTGTGGCTTGACTCTGAAGCCCCTGTGGTAGGCTGAGTTCTAAGATGACACCCCAATGCCTCACACTTTTGTGTAATGCCCTGCCCTTGAGTTTGAGCAGGACCTGTGAGTATGATGGGACATCACTACTGTGATTAGACTACCTTGTGTGGCAGACGTGAAGGGATTTGCAGATGTAGTTAAAAGTCCCTCATGGAACCCTCAAACACTGTTGGCAGGGATATAAATTGGTGCAGCCACTGTGGAAAACAGTGTGGAGGTTTCTCAAAAAACTAAATATATAATTACCATATGACCCAGCAATTCTCCTGGGTATATAGCCAAAAAACCAAAAACACTAATTCAAAAAGATACATGCACTAGCCATGCATTAGAATCACCTGGATAGCTTCCCCCTCCCCAGAAAACAACAGAAACACCATTGCCTGGGATCCCTCCTTTCCAAAGACCAATTAAGCCAATCTTTTGGAATAGGGCTGCAGGTGCCAGCGTTTTGGCAAAGCTTTCCCAGGTAAGTGCCTCCAAAGTTGAGAGCCACTGCCCTGGAGAAATTCTTCGACACATGCACCAGAAGACAAGCTAAAAAATGTTTAAAGCAGCACTGTTTGTAATAGCAAGAATCTGGAAATAATCCAAGTGGCCATTACCAAGAGGATGGGTGAAGGGCTTGGTCGTCACACGGGGGAAAATGATGAGTTGTAGCTGTCTGTGCACATCAGCGGGGAAGGATCTCAGAGAACAGGGAGCCGCAAAAGCAAGTCACGGGAGAGCATGTGTATGAGATATGTTACATTTACATAAAGTTCAAGAGTTTAAAAACATACAAGATGCATCAACATATTGTTAGGGATGTGCGCGTACGTGCATATGTAGTATGTATATACACACATGTGACAAATGAAAGAAAATCAAGGAGAATGATGAACACTCAATTCAGGAGCGTAGATGTCTCCGGAGGCTGATGGGAGGAGGACAACAGGGAGGGGGATGGGGACTTCAGAGCAGCAGGAAGGTTCTATTTAGTAAGCTGGATGGTAGGTATACAGGTGTTTATTTTTTATTGGTTTGTCTACCTTACATATACATTATGTTGTTTTGTTTTGTTTTGTTTTGTTTGCGGTACGCGGGCCTCTCACTGTTGTGGCCTCTCCCGTTGCGGAGCACAGGCTCCGGACGCGCAGGCTTAGCGGCCATGACTCACGGGCCCAGCCGCTCCGCGGCATGTGGGATCTTCCCGGACCAGGGCAGGAACCTGTGTCCCCTGCATTGGCAGGCGGACTCTCAACCACTGCGCCACCAGGGAAGCCCCATACATTATGTATTTTGTATTGATAAGAAATTTCATTTTTAAAAAACCAGGGAAACCCACACATAAAACTCTGGGTCTTAAGGAAAATGCCCACTAGCCTGGAACAAAGTCCCATGCCTCCCTGACAGGAACCTCCAGGAAATATTTGGCCCAGTTAACGTCTCATTCAAAATTATAAAACGAACCAACACAAATGATAATAACAACAGTAACAGCAACAGAGAACATTGCCACTGAGCAGATAAATATTGCCTGTGACCAAAATTTTTACTACAAATTACACAAATGTATAAAATATATCAAAGAGATACAAGAGCTCAAGGAAAGGGTGAATGAGGCAGAGAGAGAGAGAGAGCCGTGATGGAAACGTGCACTGGCAGAGCCGAGGCAAGAAGTGAAAAAAATAACATCCTAGATATGAAGTCAATATTGGAAATAACACTAGGAGAATGGACAGGGCTAAAAACAGGGACAGGAATAAAAGACCAACCAAATGAAATGGAAATAAAGAGGGAGAAAGGATCAGTGGGAAAATGATTAGGCACAGAAGGTAGAAGAAACACCAATAAGGAATCAATGAATTTTTTAAAGATGTAATTCAAGACCTTTTCCAGAAAGAAAGCAAGAGTTGATCCATAGATTGATGAAAACAAAAAAAGATACAGAACGTTCAATACTAAACGTAATACTTTTGTTTGCTAGCATTTCTAGTCCCAGAACCCGCGCGTGCAGAGGGCTGAGCATCGCAAGGGAGCCTTGTTAATGCTTAGGGTCCCTTACCGTGAAAGCCGTGTGATACTCTCTGTAAACAAGCAGAACAAACATGGTTGTTTTGAGTCCAGAAATGTTTCTAGTTTGTGCTTGTTTGTGTTATCCTCTCTGCTCCTTCAGTCTTTCTCTGCTTCCTTCCGTTGCAGTGACAGACTTGCGGGGTAGGGACAGTGCAGCTCTGCAGGCAGCCCTTCACCCCTCTCGCTACACAGTGGGGACTGAACGCTCCACTCCAACCTTAGTGGCCTCAGACCTCACCTTCTTTTGTCACTTCTGGGTGGTCAGCTTGTGGTCTGTTCACCACCATCCAGCATAAGAGGCCTTTACCTCTGCAAAGTCCTGTGATGATCTGAAAGCTGTATTTAGACTCAGCTGGGCTCAGAAGTGCTCAGAAGCCCCTCCCTCCCTTCCTTCTTTTCTCTTTCTCTCTCTTTTTTTTAACAATTAATTAAACTTTTCTTTCTTTTATATTATGACAGATTTCAGATACAGAGAACTACAGATACAATACAACCGACAACCGGGTTTGCCATATTTTGATTCAGATCACTCTATTTAATAGGTGAAATGTCACAGCTGTGTCATCCCTTTCCCCTCCCTACCCTCCTCAGAGGTGTTCTCCATCCTGAGGTCATATATCACACCTGTGCCTACGTTTATATTACTCTGCAGAAAAGAGGTTGTATGAAATGCGTCCCTTTTCTTTTTTTTGAGGTGAAATTTGAATAACATTAACCATTTTAAAGTGAAAAATTCAGTGGCATTCAGTGTATTCACAAGGTTGTGCAACAACTGATTCTGTCTAGTTCCAAACATTTTCATCACCCCCAAAGGAAACCGTGTACCCTTTTAGCAGGCTGCCCTATGCCCCTGCCTCTGGTGACAACCGACCTGCATTCTGTCTCTATGGATTTGCCTCTTCTGAGCATTCCATGTAAATGGAATCACACAATATGTGACCTTTTGTGTCTGGCTTCTCTCAGCATGTGTTCAAAGCTCATCCACATTGTAGCAAGTACCAGTACTTCTCTCTTTTCTATGGCAGAATAATATTCTGTTGTGTGGACATACACTATTTATCCATCCATCCACTGATGGACACTTGGGCTGTTTCCACCTTTGGCTTTGGTGAATAGCACTGCTATAAACGGGTGTGTCCATGTGCTGAACACGTCCTTTTAAGGCTTACTTCTCAACAAGGCCCCAGCCCCTTTGCTTGTCTGAGTGTCTCATCCCTGCAGTGTGCGTGGTGGTTTTGGAGAAGGGGTCATGGCAATTCAATTATGGGGAAACTGCAGGTTTTCGAAGACTCTGCTCCCCTAAGGGCAATGTGAGAGGCAGGACGGCAGCAGACTAAGCCCCATTCTCTAACTGGCTACACCCTAAAGCAGGTTAGAGAAGGGTTCGATTTCATCATTCCATGGAGAAACAGGCCCAGGAAGGTGAAGCGATCGTGTCAAAAACCCACAGCCAGGGCTTCCCTGGTGGCGCTGTGGTTGAGAGTCCGCCTGCCAATGCAGGGGACACGGGTTCGAGCCGCGGTCCGGGAAGATCCCACATGCCGCGGCGCGGCTAGGCCCGTGAGCCATGGCCGCTGAGCCTGCGCGTCCGGAGCCTGTGCTCTGCAACGGGAGACGCCCCAACAGTGAGAGGCCCGTGTACCGCAAAAAAACCCCAAAAAAACCCCACAACCAGTCAGTGGCAAAGCCGAGACAGAACAGGTCCCTGACCCTCTTCTGTTAAAATGTACCCATGATGCAGCCACTATGGAAAACAGTATGGAGGCTCCTCAGAAAACTGAAAATAGAATTACCGTATGATCCAGCAATCCTACTCGTGGGCATGTATCTGGAAAAAACTATAATTCAGAAAGGTACATGCACCCCTATATTCATAGCAGCACTATTTACAATAGCTAAGACATGGAAACAACCTAAATGTCCATCGATAGATGAATGGGTAAAGAAGATGTGGTACATATATACAATGGAATACTACTCAGCCACAAAAAAGAATGAAATAAGGGGTTTCCCTGGTGGTGCAGTGGTTAAGAATCCGCCTGCCACTGCAGGGGACACGGGTTCGAGCCCTGGTCCGGGAAGATCCCACATGCCACGGAGCAACTAAGCCTGTGCGTCACAACTACTGAGCCTGCGCTCTAGAGCCCATGAGCCACAACTACTGAGCCCGCATGCCACATCTATTGAAGCCTGTGCACCTAGAGACTGTGCTCCACAACAAGAGAAGCCACCACAATGAGGAGCCCACGCACCACAACGAAGAGTAGCCTCCGCTTGCCGCAACTAGAGGAAGCCCGTGCGCGCAACAAAGACCCAAAACAGCCAAAATTAAATAAATTAATTAATTTAAAAAAATATGAAATAAGGCCATTTGCAGCAACATGGATGCAACTAGAGATTATCATACTAAGTGAAGTAAGCCAGACAAATACCACATGATGTCACTTATATGTGGAATCTAAAATATGACAAAAATGAACCTATCTACGAAGCAGAAACAGGCATAGAGAACAGACTTGTGGTTGTCAAGGGAGAGGGGGCATGGGGGAGGGATGGATTGCGAGCTTGGGGTTAATAGATGCAAACTATTACATAAAGAATGGATGGACAACAAGGTCCTGCTGTATACCACAGGGAACTATATTCAATGTCCTGGGATAAACCATAATGGAAAAGAATATAAAAAAGAATGTATGTATATGTATAACTGAGTCACTTTGCTGTACAGCAGAAATTAACTCAACATTGTAAATCAACTGTATGTCAATAAAAATAAATAAATAAAATGAACCCATGGGATTTAAATGTATGTAGGTGACTGAATGCCACTAAAGAAGAATTTATTACTTACATTTCCCAAGAGAAGGGGCCATGCCACACCACGCAGGGCAGAAGGAGACGCGAGGGGAAAGCCGAGGCCACAACCCTTATTGGGTTTCTGTAGAAAAAGCAAGGCAGGGCAGGGTCAGCAATTGAGGACTGGCCTGTGGGAGTCATTCCAGCGGGCTTTGGGGCGTGGGCGCTGTCCCTCATTGTCTGGTACCCGGCCCTGGGTGATTTGGGGAAATATTCATTTGGGGAGTGAGTTATATAAAGGAAGTGGTTGGGGGATTCAGGATTGGTTGGAGAGTTTGCAATATGATTTTTGCATGCCTTCGAAAGCTGGATCACAGGGGAGGTGTAACTTGTGATGAATGGATGCCAAGTAGACAAATACAGAATCTAAGAAGACACGGTGAGAACACCCCTGGCGCACTGCTCTCAGCACTGCCCACGTTGCATCTGGAATTAGTGGCCCTGCAATTCCCAGCAGTGGTTTTCCTTCTTCCTCTTCATCTCGCTAACCCCTGGCAGCGTCGTTGGTGGTTTCCTTGCCTCTGCTCCCTTAGGAGAAGGGCTGGCCAACCGCAGACACTCTGACCCTAGGCCCTGAGCAGCTACAGTCGGATGTAGGTGACCCCAGCCCCTGGGGCCAGCACTGAGGCCAGGGACCTGGTGGTCAGGGACATCAATCAGGCTCAATCTTTATTGGGAGCTGGAGCGCCCTCTGGTGGGAAACCGAAGAGCAGCGCAATTCAAAATTCCACTTCAATGCCGGGCTTGAAGCCCAGTTATGTTATCAGGGCACCGCTCCTCTGGGAGCTTCTTTCTTGACGTGCCCATCATGGGATTCACCCAGGGGCTTGTTGATGAAAATATATATATCAAATTTCCACTATGCACAAAGCACTTTTCCCCCCTTATAAATGAGTCAGTAAGTACCGAGTTGCCTGATTCAAATACCTGCCCCAAGGAGTTCATCATCGAGTCAAACATGCAAGTAACTACATTTACCGGGGACAATGTGGTAAAGCTGAGGTGAGAGCAGGGAGCTTATGGAGGACACAGAGTGGGGCATCAACTGCAACCAAGGAGACCAGGGAGGGCTTCTTGAGGGAGGCAGCATTTGAGCTGAGCTCTGAAGGGGGACTGGATTTCAGATGTGGAGGAGGCGAAGCTCTTTTCAGACGGAAGGAACAATGAGAGACCAGCGCCCCTCCCTACCGTTCTGTGTTCTCTGGTTCCTGCCCTGTCCTCTTTCTTCCTATCTCCCTACTAGCCTGTCATGGGGAGTCTCCCAGTCACGAGTCCTTAAAATGGCTTCTTCCCAGGGGAACATGGTAGCTGGTCCCATCTCCTGCATCTTGCCCCACCCACATTGCACCCTGACTCTGCTAGTAGACACTTGGATTCTGAATCCTGCATTTTGTTGCCAGTCCTGACTCCACCTCTCCCCCTCTGAGGGACCTTTAAGCCAACCCCCTGCTCGGTCACTCTCAGGGCCTCCCCCCGGGTAACCCCTTACCTCCTCATCGTCCTCCACTTATCCGAGTTCACAATATGGGCCTCTGAGGAATATTTCACTTTCATATTTCACTAGGAAAAAAAGGTTTTGATTCTTTTAAGGCAAGTTTTCAATGCACTGGATTACATGCATGTTCTCTGAGTGTCTTTCTGGCAGGGCGAGGGATCTGGGCCCCAGCCCTTGTTCTCCTTTGCTGTTCCAGGGGCTCCCCCTTGCCTCCCCCTATTCTGAGATCACCTTTTTCTCACCCCTCACCCCATGTATCCAGATGACATTTTTCCACAAAGAATTCAGACTAGGCTGCCCCAAGGACTCTGGATCCAAGGCAGCTGTTCAAGGGATACTCCTTGGGACCAGGGCAGGGAAAGAGCCCACCTGTGGCTGAGGAGACCCTGGGGTCACAGAGAAGTTCACAGTTCATCACCATCATCAGCCTTATTAGTAGTAGTAGCAGTACTGCTGCTGTTTTCTTCTTGTGCCTCTTCGAAAGTGGGCTTGGCTCTGACATCTGCCCTGCAATAATACAACTGGCCACAGGGGGGCAGCAGAAGGCATAAGCTTTACCTGAAAATAACTCAATTGCAGCCCCGCCAAACAACACAGGTCACAGAATCCTAGAAGAGAAGGACCCATTGCGCCTGCTCCCAGACTTAGTCCCAGAGAGAGAAGCCACAGCCTACAGCTGGTCAGGAGGGTGAGGCAGAACTAGAATCCGAAGACCCTAACTTCCCCCAGCCCCCCACGGCTCCAGTCCTGAGCTGCGCCTCGACAGAGGGGTCTGCGGATGGGTCCTGGTCCACATCCTTCTGAGCACTATGGGGTCCCCAGTGAGACTCACTGAGCTCCCAGCCTAACGGACGAGTCAGGAGTACAGACCCACACAGGAGTCGACAGGAGAACAACCCCCTCGGGCTGCCCCAGAGTCCCTGAAAGCGGGAGGAATCAGAGCAAGAGAGAGAATGGGGGTAGCTGTTCTCAGGGACAGCTTCCTGGAGGCTGGCTTGGGCTGAGGCTGGGTGAGATGTCACCTGGTAGGGCAGGGCTCACAATTCAGGTCGGCAGGAACCACGGGGCCAGGCTGGGGCGGGAGGCGAGGGCTGGGGGCAGCGGGGATGAGCGGGCTGTGGGGTGAGGCTCGGGATGAGGTGGAGCAGCTCGGCCCTGGGAGCCGGCCTGGGGTTGGAGCGGAAGAGGGAGCTGGGCGCAGGTGGAGCTGGTCTTGCAAAGACTGTCCGGGCGGGGCTGGCTGGGCTCGAGGGTGGGTGGGGGCTGGGAGGTGGGTGAGATGGGGAAGGGGCTGTGGGAGCCCCCGGGCCAGGGAGCTCCCCAGCACTTGACAGAACCCTGGCCTGCGGAAGAATTCTAGAACCATTTGTGGAATTGGATCAAATGCGTAAGGCGAAGCGTGTCCTCAGCTCCGCATCAGCTGGGGTGTCACGGAGGAGAATGGGGCAGGCCTGGGAGGGCTCCATGGGCAGATAAGATGGGAGAGAATCCAGACGGCCCTTCCCAGGTCCCCCTCCTGCCTGCGTGCAGCAGAGGGGAGAACCTGCTGGCCTCTTGTCACCCCTGCCCTGCTCGCCCCACAGACCCCCCTCAGCCCTACCCCTGCCCAGGCCTCCCCTCTTTAAGGTGGTCTGCACACTCGAAGCCTCATTTTCCCTCTCCGACCTGGACAGAGTGAGACTAGATGTTCTCTGCGGGCCCTTCCAGGGCGACAGGCCAGAGTGGACAGAACACACTGACCCAGACTGGGGGAGAAAAACTTTAATCAGAGAAGGGGACAGCGGCCTCTTTGTCCTTGTAAGGCCTCCACTGGACCCAGGGAGCTCGGGGTTGGGGTAGTGAACGTGGAGGCGGGAAGACTCCAGATGGGCCAGGGAGAAGTCAGGCCGGCTGGGCGGCCAGGTCACATGACTTCGTGGTGTTTTGCAAGTACTTGACTGCCTTCTTCACCCACCTGTCCTTGGGGTCTGAACAGATGGATCTGCCGCGGAGAGTCACCAGCCTACACAGAGGGAGAAAACCGCGCGGGCGCTCAGGGCAGGAAGGCCTTCCAGAGCCCCGGGACCAGCCTCGCCCTGCACTGACGAGGACCCTGAGCCCGCAAGAGGGGCAGAAACTTGTCTGAAGTCACCCAGGGCATCAGCGGCAGCTCTGAGACACCCGGCTCTGTCCTCGGTGATTCCTGACCCTCCCAGGGTTCCTGCCAGGCCTGGCCCTCCCAGGGAGCCGGGGCCGCACGACTTTGCCCGCCCCCGTCCTCAGACCGCCTGTACCCACCTAGGCCTGGGAACGAGGGGTGCCCGGGAGGGGCCCAGTGCTCAGGGCTCAAGCCCAGGGCCTGCGAAGTGACCACATGGGCCGCTGACTGCCCGTGTGATATGGGGCTGTCCCATCTCTCTCAGGGCCTCAGTTTCCCCATAAATCAATGAAGAGCTTAGACCTCACAGCCTGGGGCCCTTTGGGGGCTCGCAGTGTCGGGTACGGGGGCTGCCCTGAGGAGCGGGACCAGGGGGTCAAGGGACGAAGGCCCTGCTCTCTCCTCTCCGCTCCCCAGTGGCCCTTCTGGGAGCTCCAGGCTCTGCCTTCTCCCACACTCAGCTCCCAGGACAGGGGCAGGGTGGGGACAGGCAGACTCACACGATGGCATCCCTGGGACAGTCCTCTGGGGTCCGGTACCACCTCACCAGCTTCCTGAAAGGAATGGCTCCTTTGAAGTACTCCCGGCAGCACTCCCAGCCCACATCGGTTGCTCGAGCTGCGGGGGAAACAAAGCAGCAGCAGGTGTGTCTGCGGCTGTCTGCGTGGGGAGGGCGTGTGCATGGCTATGGCTGTGGTTGTGGCGGAGGCTCTGTGAGGGTCTGCACGTGTGTGTGTGTGTGTGTGTGTGTGTCTGGAGCCGAGTCTGTGTGTGCATATCTGCATGTGTGTTGGTGTGCCTGTGTGTGTCTGTGGTATCGGGGTGGATCCGTGTGTGTGTGTGTATTTCTGCATGTGTGTGTCTGTGTGGTTGGGAAGGGTCTGTAATTGTATTTCTGTGTAGGGCGTATGTGAGGGGTCTGCACATGTGTCTGTGTGTGTCAGTGCATGCACGATTGTGTGCATGAGGTCCTGTGTGTGCTTTGGGGGGCCCTTTGAGTTTGTGTGTCTGTCTGTTCACGTGTCTGTGTATGTTTGGGAGGGTTTGTGTATGCATGTCTGTGTGTGTGCCTATGAGTGTGTGTCTGTATGTGTGCATATTTGTGTGTGTGAGATCTCTGTGTGTGTGCATGTGTGTATCTGCATGTGTTTGGGGAGCCTGTGCATGTATGTGTGTGTCTGCATGTGTGTGCATCCGTGTGTGCTCACACTCAGACCAGCCCCGAATCACCAAATGTTGACTCTGGGCCAGGCTCTGGGCTGAGCCTTTGCTACCGCTGCCCCTTCAGCCCTCAAGCACACCTGGAGACAGGTGCTGTCACTACCCCATTCTACAGATGAGAAAGTGGAGGTCCAGGGTGTGAACACACTTTACTGGGACTCAGTGTCCTCATCTTTGCACAAGAAAAAATATCCAACACTTGCTAACTGGCAAGCTGGTAATCTGTGACCACAATTAAGGCCGCGACAGAGTGTTTTCTAGGAAGGCTCTGACTGTCCTCTGACCACTTCGGGGGTGGAACTTGGTTTGACTAACACGGAGCTGACCAGGCCCAGCGTTTTATGAAGTGAGAGTGAACGTGCAGCCAACTATGAAGATCACCCCATTAAGATAAGCCCGAAGACAGCAGCTGTGTCACCATGTCACCACACAGGGCGCTAACCAGCTTTATTTCTGAAGTAGCAATCTTATCTCAGTCTTCCTTTCCCAACTGAGTATAAAAATCTCTTTTTTCACCTGCTCTGGGAACCAATTCTCCTGCCTTTATGCTGATCATCTCATTGTATATAAGACCCATTACTAAAATAGACTCTAACAAATACTTGTGAGAATTCTTCCTTTTCCACTGTCAAAACACAACCACAGTCACTGCCTCACAACATTTGCAGTGTGAGATATGCAAGTACTTTGTTCCTCAGAAGCTGAGCCCCAAGTCCTGGGGCATCCGCATCCTCATCTCCATCATTTTCCTTTGAATGCCTCCCTCAAAATCCTATTGCTGGAGCTTCCCTGGTGGCGCGGTGGTTGAGAGTTCGGCTGCCGATGCAGGGGACGCGGGTTCGTGCAGCGGTCCGGGAAGATCCCACATGCCGCGGAGCGGCTGCGCCCCTGAGCCATGGCTGCTGAGCCTGCGCGTCCGGAGCCTGTGCTCCGCGACAGGAGAGGCCACAGCAGTGAGAGGCCCGCGTACCGCAAAAAAAAAAAAAAAAAAAATCCTATTGCTGCCGGCCTCTCGCATCTTTGTAGGAATAAGTGGGGTGTAGGAATAATGTGTGTGGCCAGCTGCTGTAGTCTCAGGTCCCCCACTCCTCCTTGCCCAGTGTCCCTTCCTCCTGCTGCCTCTGATCTGCTCTCACCTGCATGGGTGTCCTGCAGGGAAGCCCCCAGGAGGAGCGCGGCCAGGAGCAGCATCTTCAGGGAGGTCATGGTACCGGGAGCCCAGGAGAAGGTCTCTGTGTGTGGGTCTCTTTGCTCAGGGGAGACCAGGATGAGCACAAGTGCGGAGGTGACCTATTTAACCTCTTTGGGGATCTTGCCCCGCCTCCTGTCACCTCCCCCCACATCCTTCCCTAGACCCATGGAGTTCGACGCATTTGAGGTGATTCGGCAGAAGTCCAGTCTTGGAATATTTGCGGCTTTCCAGAGAATAGACACTCAGCTGGGGACAGAGGTGGGTTATGTGTCCGGGGGCCATGACACACTTCTCCTTTCACAGGGGACATTTCTTGGTTCCTCAATTAGCAGAACCAAAAAGCCTCCATCCTAAGCTGCGTGCACCCCTGCTCTGAGGCTGGCAAGCCTCCTTCATGCACGGCGCCCTGGGTTGGGGGACAGCCAGGCAGGGGCCAAGAAAGGCTGCTTAACCTGGGCCCGGAGGAGCTTCAGGGTGCCAGGAAGGCCTCCTCAGGCGGTCGGCAGGCTGCACGGGCACACGGTGTCTCTCTGCAGGGGGAGCTCCGGCTCATTCTGAGAAAGGTCTGAGGCCCAGACAGACTTGGTTGTGGGTCCTTCCCTAAGCTGGGCCCTGGACCCCAGAAGGCCAGAGCCCAGCAGGTTTGAATCACCATGTAGTCCCAATCTGTAGAGATTGGGAAGCCAAGTTCCCTTCTGGCTCCTAGAAGAGCCAAGTGTGCATTGGGCATGTGGTCAGGGTCCAGTCCCAGCCAGGCCCTGAGCAGAATTTCCACGAACCCCATGGGCCACAGCATCCCTGCATCAGGTCAGTCTCCTGGCCATCAGAGAAAATGGCCAACAGTCTGCTCAGGGCTCCCCCCGAACCAGATTATGGGAGTCCCTTAGCTAGAAGGAGAGTCCCATGCCCACCTCCACGGGCTGCATCTCACCAGGGCCACCCTGGACTTCGATTCTGACACATGGGGTCTAGGCCTGACTCCACCCTGTCCCTGAGCTACCAGAGGCAGCTCAGAATGACACCCACCCACCCCTGCAACAGGGTGTCTGGTGCATCTGACCCTCTCACAGTCAGCTCTGTGTTAATCACTGAGCCATTATTACCATTTCATTTCCAGTGATGAAAACAACAGCAGGTGCTGTTGTTTTTGTTTTGTTTTGTTTTTGTTTCTAATTGAAGTATAATTGACCTATAACACTATGTTAGTTCTAATAGTACAACATAGCGTTTCAATATTTCTATACATTACGAAATCACCAAAGGTATTTATTACAATATTATTACAACATTATTACAACATTATTACAACATTATTGACTATATTCCCCAGGCTGTACATTTCATTCCAGTGACGCATTTATTTTGCAACCTGGAAGTTCGTACCTCTTCATCTCCCTCACCTGTCTCACTCATCCCCCTGCCCCTCTCCCCTCTAGCCATCACCTGTTTGTTCTCTGTGTCTATGAGTCTGTTTCTGTTTTGCTCTGTTTGTTCATTTGTTTTTTGGATTCCACATGTGAGTGAAATCATATGGTATTTGTCTTTCGCCATCTGACTTATTTCACTTGGTATAATAGCTTCTAGGTCCATTCATGTTGTCACAAATGGCAAGATTTCATTCTTTTTTATTTCATTCTTTTTTATATGTATATATATACCACATCTTCTTTATCCATTCATCTATTGATGGGCACTTAGGTTGCTTCCATATCTTGGCTGTTATGAATAATGCTGCAATAAGCATAGGGGTGCATATATCTTTTCAAATTAGTGTTTTTGTTTTCTTTAGATAAATACCCAGGAGTAGAATTGTTGGATTCCATGGTAGTTTTATTTTTAATTATTTGAAGAACCTCCATAATGTTTTCCACAGTAGCTGCACCCACTTACATTCCCACCAACAGTGCACAAGGCTTCCCTTTCCTTCACACCCTCACCGATACTTGTTACTTGTTGTCTTGTTGATTATAACCGTTCTGAGCTGTGAGGTGATAGCTCATGTGGTTTTGATTTGCATTTCCCTGATGATGAGTGACGCTGAGCATCGTTTCATGTGCCGGTTGGCCATTTGTGTGTCTCCTTTGGAAAATGTCCATTCAGTTCCTCTACCCATTTTTTAATCAGGTTGGTTTTTGTTTGTTTGTTCGTGTTTTTGATGTTGAGTTGTATGAGTTCTTTGTATATTTTGGGTGTTAACCCCTTATCAGATATGTCATTTGCAAATATAATCTCCCATTCAGTAGACTGCCTTTTTGTTTTGTTGATAGTTTCCTTTGCTGTGCCAAAGCTTTTCAGTTTGGTGTAGTTCCATTTGTTTATTTTTGATTTTGTTACCCTTGCCTGAGGAGACCTATCCAAAAACAATATTACTGAGACCAACATCAAAGAGTGTACTACCTATGTTCTCTTTTTTATTTTTTTTAAACAGTATATATGGTATATTTTATAAAACTGTACATTAAAAATGTAATCTACGCACACAGATAAAAAGTACAGGTTATATGCCAATACTGGTTATTTCTCAGTTCATGAGAGCATGAACTGAGCCTATGTTCTCTTCTAGGAGTTTTATGGTTTTAAGTCTTACATTTAAGTCTTTAATCCATTTTGAGCTTATTTTTGTATAGGATGTGAGAAAGTAGTCCAGTCTGACTTTTTTTGCATGTAGTCGTTCAGCTTTCCCAACACCATTTATTGAAGAGGCTGTCTTTTCCCCATTGTGTATTCTTACCTCCTTTGTTGCAGATTAATTGCCCATGTAAGTGTGGGCTTATTTCTGGGCTCTCTATTCTGTTCTATTGATCTATGTGTTTTTGTGCAGTACCATACTGTTTTGATTACTTCAGCTTTGTAGGGTAGGTTAAAATCAGGCACTGTTTGTTAAAACCTGGAACAGTGCTCAGACTATAACCTCATCAGCCCTCACGGCTCACCTGTGAAAGGAAACCATGACACTGGAGTAGATCATAGGAGGAGGCCATGTGCTCTTCCTCCTCCCCGAGGGCCACCTCCCACAGGTTGGGCTGCTTCAGTTCTTGGTTGGGGGAGTCCTCCTGTCTATGGTAGAACCACCCTGTGGGTGGAATGCTCTGTCGTGTCCTTGCTGTGTGACCTCAGGAAGCTCGCAGACCCTCTCTGGACCTCAGTTTCATTTCCTATAGGGGGACTCAGGAGGCCCCACCAAGACTGTAGGTCTGAGAAAGATGGGGTCCTCCCTTAGTGGAGGACAATTTGTCTGCTTCTCTTAAGGTCACATCGCCTGCCAGAGACCCCTAACCCCACCCACTCCTCAAGCCACAGCCCAGGAGGGTTTTCTGCCCCCAGCCTGTCCTGCTGGCCGTTCCTTCTATCCCCGGGGCAGGTTTCCATTTGCACATGCAGTGGAGCAGAGGGGAGGGGAGTGGCATCTTCCTGTCTGTGCACATCTTTGGCGCCAGCTTCCTACAGATGAGGGGGCAACCTGTACCTCCCACAGAGGAGTGCCCAGCAGCCCCCTTCCTGCTGAGTCAGAAGAGAACAGGCCCAGCTGGGGAAGGGGTGCTGGTGCCCTCAGCCACCCTGGCTGGGAGGGGAAGCTCTGGCCTGGAGACAGAAAGGAAACACAAAAGCCCAGAGGTGCTCAGGGAGGGCCTGTGTCCTGGAAGACGCAGAGGGGGCATGTCTGCTGCTGCAGCCCCTCCTGGATGGAAGTCTCTGCATCCTCTCTGCTCCCCATGCCCTCTGCCTAGTGGCTTCTACCCCCTGTCTTGTGGACACTCCGCCTCCCACAGGGGCTCTTTTCTGTTGGACAACAGTAAACTGTTACGACAATGATTAGCAGCCTTACTAACAGTGAGGCCGCCCCAGCACCCACTGCTGGGGAAACTCCCTGAGTGGGTTTTGAGTTTCCCTTGTTTTGCCACAGACTCAGAACTTTTCTCTGGAAGAACCCAAGTTCCCCTGTCTCTTCTAGGGAACAGGTTACAAGAACAGGAGCAGAGGGTTCTGGACTAGCTCTGGGCTGGCGCAGCCTGCCTAGCTGGGGACGGGGAACAGAGCAGCAAATGTGTCAGGGAGCCCCTGCCATGTGCCCAGCACTGTGCCAGGGGCTATGGGGCGGGCAGAGGCCAGATGTCACCCTTGCCCTTGGGGGAGTTCGCAGGAAGTGAGCATGGAGAAACAAGGCCTGGCCTCACAGGGGAATGTGCAGGTGAGGTAAAGGGCTGCAGGGCCTGGGTGCGGGGAGAGGTTGGCCACCTTGGAGGCCACAAGGAGGCTGCAGCCAGTGAGCTGGGCCGGGCAGGTGGGAGGACTCATACCAAGAGGAGGGGTGGGCATTTCACATGAGGGGAGCACGGAGCAAAGGTGCAGAGATAAATGGGGGAAACAGCAGGGAACCCTAGTGGGGAAGATGGCCTGGATGTGACATCGGGACAGTAAACTCCGTGGCGACAGGAGCATGTCTGCCTTCTTTACCATCGTGTGTGTCCCCAGCGCCAAGCACAGTGCCTGCCATACAGCGGCTCGCAACGAGCCTTGACTGAGTGAGTACAGGACGGAAAGGCAGGTTGGTGACACGGCGTAGGAACCGGGGCCGGGAGGGATGAGTGCATCTCTCAGCCTAACTTGCAAGAGACAGAGGAGACCAGGGACATTTTTGAGGTGATTTCCTCACCAGGGATTAACCCACTTATTCCTCTTTGGTTCTCCCAGCTGCGAAACAAACTCCAAGGGACCTTCCGGATGAGTGTCCTGGAGGGTGGGCCTGTGATAAGGGTCTCAAAAGGCCTTTATGGTGCTATGTGGACTCGAAGGTCTGTCAGGGGGATCAGGAATGCGCCCTGAAAGAGGGAGAGGGAGGGAAGCCGAGAGGGGCCGCAGGGGAGGGGGCGCTCCAGATGGAGGGAGGGGGCCGGCACAGGCAGAGAAGCAGGCCATATACAGGCCTGTTAAGAGAACAGCATCAAAGGGGAATTGCATCGGAGCGGGAGGAAGTGGCGAAGCTTCCAGAGGTCTCAACACCTCTGCCCCAAGCCGCCCAGACACCCTGCCACCCCTCCTGCCCCAGCCCTGACACTGCTGCCACGAGGAGTCCCTCGAGGGTAAAACCAGCTAGAGGGGTCAACATGCCCCACCCCAGATTTAGCTTGAAGGAGCCGGACCAGCCTGATTCCGGGTTCCTTTCAGGTGAAGGAGGGAGGGAGGGAGGGTTCCTGGCCCACCCCTGGCTCTACCACGGGCTGGGTGGGAACCGGGGATGCTGCTGTCACACCCCCCAAAACTTAGCCCCAAGTCACCGAGCAGGGACCGGGTTGCTGGGGTGTGGAAGCTCTTTATCATCTTCAAATTGCACAGTTGTCACTGGGGCAGCAAAGTTGTCACCGTGGGTCACACCCATGTCAGCTGAGGCCCAGGGTCTCCTGCAGGAGATGGAGTGTTTTGTCTACTCAGCTTCATCCTCTGGCAGCTGAAGCCAGATTCGTCCTGCCCTGCCCTGCCCATGGGGGCTGAGGTGTGCAGGTCCCCAAAGTTATCTCCATCCTCCAATCCCAAGATATGTCCCACTCCCCTGCCCTGAGGGCCTGATGTACTCACTGATGCACTGATGTCCTGACAGGTTGTTCCTGACAGGTTGTGGGTCTGCTTGGTTCCTCAGGTCAGAAACGCAAGGGTCATCCCTGCCCTGGGGTCTTCCCCCACTCCCCTCCTACTGAGTCGGCCACCTAGACATGTCTTGAATCCACCTCCTTCTCACCATCCACATGGCCACCGCTGCATCTCTCTGCTGGGCCACGGTCCCACACTCATCTCCCCACTCCCAGCCTTGCCCTCCAGTCCATCTTCTCTAAAGCCCAGTGATCTTCCCTAAACACAAACCTCAGCAAGGCTCTCCCCTTGCAAAACCCTTCATTACCCTCAGGATGAGGTCCAGATTCCCACCGACTTCTCAGCCTCAACTTTTTTTTTTTTTCGCGGTACGCTGGCCTCTCACCGCCGTGGCCTCTCCCGTTGCGGAACACAGGCTCCGGATGCGCAGGCTCAGTGGCCATGGCTCACGGGCCCAGCCGCTCCGCGGCATGTGGGATCTTCCCGGACCACGGCACGAACCCGCGTCCCCTGCATCGGCAGGTGGGCTCTCAACCACTGTGCCACCGGGGAAGCCCTCTCAGCCTCAACTTTTGTGCTCAGCCCTGCCACCTACCATGTCACTTTTTTCCAGCCACATCGATGTTTTTTCAGTTCCTTGAAAATGCCAGGCTCTCACTGACACTACTCAAGCCTTTGCACAGCCTGTCCCCTGCTTTCCATCTAGAACACTCTCTCTGCTCCCCACACCCCACACCCTACCCTCCTTCAGATCACAGCTTAAACTCTCACTTCCTTCCTTCAGCTCCAATTTCCCTTTGTGTCCTCATAAGTCACTGACTTTCCCACTATGCTTTCTTTCCATTGCATTGTGATGGCTGGTTTATTGCTGTGAACTCCCTGAAAACAGGATCTCTCTTTTTTTTTTTAACATCTTTATTGGAGTATAATTGCTTTACATTGTTGTGTTAGTTTCTGCTGTATAATAAAGTGAATCAGCTATACGTATACATATATCCCCATATCCCCTCCCTCTTGCGTCTCCCTCCCACCCTCCCTATCCCACCCCTCTAGGTGGTCACAAAGCACCGAGCTGATCTCCCTGTGTTACGGAGCTTCCTTCAGCTTGTACCTCCAGGACTAGCACCCAGTAAGTACTCTATAAGATATGTTTATTGAATGGATGAAGAGGTGGATGGTTGGGTGGATGGGTGAATGGGTGGACGAATGAGGGATGGATGGATGGACACTTACACATTTCTGAAGTACAGCTTGGGCCCAGCTTCCATTCTATCCTAGTGGTTCCTTCACCTCAGAACAAGCGACTTTCTTTTTTTTTGGCTGTATTGGGTCTCTGTCGCTGCGTGTGGGCTTTTTTCTCTAGTTGCAGTAAGCTGGGGCTACTCTTCGTTGCGGTGCGCGGGCTTCTCATTGCGGTGTGTGGGCTTCTCATTGCGGTGGCTTCTCTTGTTGCGGAGCACGGGCTCTAGGCACATGGGCTCAGTAGTTGTGGCTCGCGGGCTCTAGAGCGCAGGCTCAGCAGTTGTGGTGCACGGGCTTAGTTGCTCCGCGGCATGTGGGATCTTCCCGGACCAGGGCTCGAACCTGTGTCCCCTGCATTGGCAGGCGGATTCTTAACCACTGCACCGCCAGGGAAGTCCCAAGGACAAGTGATTTTTGACCTAGTGTGTCCCACCAGTTCATGAGATACACCTGAATCCTTCTGTCATGGATGAGGTGGAGGAACCCAACCAAGGCACTCTTTGATTCTGTTTCCATCTAGTTCACAGCTTCCTTGTGGGTTGTGGCCATTTCCTGCCTCTTGCCAAACCTAAATTTCTTCAACTGTGGCTTTGATCTCATCCCTTCTTCGTCCCAGAAGGGCCTTCTTCCTTCCATTACGCTGCCACGTCCTGGCTTCTCACAGTCTCCTGCCCCATGGTCCCCTTCCCCTCTGCTCACGACATGATCCCATTTCTCTGCTTCCATAAAACCTCTCCTTGCCCCCAACTCCCCTCTCTCCTAAACCCCAGCACACTGTCCTCCTATTTCCCCCTTTTATTCAGCACCAAACTTCTCCTATGTGTGGTCTACACCTCCCACTACCAATTTCCTCTCGACCCACGTGTGATTTAATTCTTAGACTGTGGCTTCTGGCACTGACACTCTGCGGAAGCGACTCTCTCTGGGCCTCTCAACATCCCCCCCCTTCCATGGCCACTCCTTGAACTTCCCATCCCCTCACAGAGGGCAGTGTGGGGCAGTGGTTACCAGCAGGTGCTCTGGAAGCATTGTCTACAGCCCCAGTCCTTCATCTATCTGTCCCTGGTTGTGTGACCCAAGAACAAGACTATGAACCTCACTGTCCCCATTTGTAAAAAGGGGACGGTTGGTAGACTCTCCCTCACGGTATTACTGGGAAAATGAACTGAGATGATGTACGTAAAGTTCTTCGTCCCCAGCTGGTCTGATGAGTCTCCTTGTCATCACCGAGAACCCACTTCCCTTCTTGACATTCCTCCCCATGGGATTTGACACATGGTTCCTGCCTGGGCTCTCTGTGGGCTCCTCTCAGTAACACCCCTGAGCTCTCACCACAGGTTGGGCGAGGTTCTTAGAAGTTATGTTTATGGGGGAGTGGACGCATGGATTAATGGACGGGTTTGCTTTGTCCTCACAACAGCCCTAGGAGGTAAGAGCTATTATTATCTACATTCTACAGATGAGGAAAATGGGGGCCAACCACGGTGGTTAAGAAACTGGTCCATTTCAGAAATAGAAAAACAAATACCATATGCTAACAAATATATATATAGAATCTAAAAAAAAAAAAAATCGTTCTGAAGAACCTAGGGGCCGGACAGGAATAAAGACGCAGACATAGAGAATAGACTTGAGGACACGGAGGGGCAGGGAAGGGTAAGCTGGGATGAAGTGAGAGAGTGGAATGGACATATGTACACTACCAAATGTAAAATAGATAGCTAGTGGGAAGCAGCCACATAGCACAGGGAGATCAGCTCGGTGCTTTCTGACCACCTAGAGGGGTGGGATAGGGAGGGTGGGAGGGAGATGCAAGAGGGAGGAGATATGGGGATATATGTGTATGTATAGCTGATTCACTTTGTTGTACAGCAGAAACTAACACACCATTGTAAAGCAATTATACCCCAATAAAGATGTTAAAAAATTAATTAATTTTTAAAAAAAAGAAAAAGAAACTGTTCCAAGGGCACAGAGCTAGCCTGTGGCAGAAGCCTGCCCGGGGCTCTGTCCTAGGGTGTGTTTTCACCTCAAGCAACCCTTTCTCCCTCCCTGATGTCTCCACTCAGGCCTTTGATCTTGGGATGAATGCTTCCTAAATCTCTGTCCCAAGCCTCTGCCAGTGACAGATCAAACACACACCCCTGGACTCCACCCCATCCTCTGGCTTCCTCTTGCCTGCACTGTCAGATGCCTTAGCTCTCTCTGCCTTGCAGTCTAGACGGCTCTGTGCAGGTCTGTCACCCACACTGGACTGAGCTCCAGAGAGGAAGAAAGCTGTCCCCTCACGGTTCACTCAGCCTCAAGGACCAGAAAGGCAGAACCAAGTTCCCTTTTTACCAACTTCCCTTTTTTCTGTTCAAGCCAATATCATTCCCTACCTCCCCATCTGCCTCACTGGTCTGAAACTTTGCCCTCGACTCATTCCTCGCCTCCAGCCCCCACATTGCATCAGGCACAGACTCTGCTCAGCGATGTCGTCAGGCAACGCTCAGCTTTCTCACTTCCTCTTCATTCCCACTGGCTCCACACGAATCCTTCACACCCAGACTGTATCAACAATTTCCAATCCTATTTCCTCCTCTCTGGTCCTCTAGATGCCACCCACCTGCATGCTTATGTCTGATAGGTCTTTCTCAAGGGCTACTGCCCCCCCCCCAAGAACCATTGATGGCTCCCTGCTTCCTTCTGCCTCCACTAGAAACTCTTCAGGCCAGTCTTTAAGCCCTACTGTCAATCTGGTCCATCCCTCCCTAGTCAGTCTCATCTCAGGGATCCCCAGGGTTCACCTTATATTCTGTGCCTGGGTTTGCGTCTCCTGTCCTCTGCTTTTCTAGATTACCCACCCACTTCTCCGCAAACCAATTTCTATCCGTTTCTCATATCTGGCATGCCATGACGGATTAAGCAAGGGGGTCAATGTGGAGCCGAGGGGCTGGGAACAAACACAGTCAGGTAACCCGGGTTTGAATTCAGCTCTGCCATCAGCAAGTTGGGGAATTTCAAGCAAGTCATTTCCTTCTGAGCCTAGGTTCCACATCTATAAAGTGAAAATAATAATAGTAACTGCATTAGAAGTTTTGAGTTCGCGTCAACTGCCTCAGCGCCTATCTCTGGCAAATAGTACGTGTTCCTGACTTTAAATATCATCTCTATGCCAATGACTCCCAAATTCCTCCCGCCAACTCCAGACTTGTGTGTCAGCTGCCTACTCAACGTGTCAAACAGATGTCGCAAACCGCCAAGTCCAAAACTGAATTCCCCATTCCCGTTCACTCCCACACCTGCTCCTCCTCTGTGCTTTGCCAGCCCCTTCCGTCCGGTTACTTGGCCAGAAACCTGGCTGCCATCCTTGACGCCTCTTTCTCTCACCCCCCCCACTTCCCATCTCTCCGGTGATCGCCTGGCTCTGACTCCAGAATCCATCCAGAGCCTGTCATCTCTCCCCTGGATTCCTACACTGCCTCCTGCCGTCTCCCCACCTCCATCCTTGCTCCCTACAATCTACTGTCAGCACAGCTGCCACAGGGAACGTGAGTGTCCTCTGATCAGAGCATCCCCATGGCTTTCCATCGCACTCAGAGGAGACACCAAGGACCCCACAGCAGCTACAAGGCCTCGTGTGCTCTGCACCCATCCCTACCCTGCTAACGTTGGCATGTTCTTTCCCTGGATACCTGCGTGCTTTGTTCCTTCACCTCCTTCAAATTTTACTTAAATGTCACTTTTCAGTGAGGTCTACCCTATTTAAAACTGCAACCCACCCCCACCTCTTCCTCTGCTCTATT
Source organism: Grampus griseus (assembly GCF_964374135.1). Taxonomy (NCBI): domain Eukaryota; kingdom Metazoa; phylum Chordata; class Mammalia; order Artiodactyla; family Delphinidae; genus Grampus; species Grampus griseus. The sequence goes on along the minus strand of NC_139013.1, from coordinate 31,316,779 downwards.
TTTTCTTTTTCTTTTTGCTGTAATACTTACCACCCTCAAACATACTATACCACTGACTTACCTATTCTGCCTGCTGTTCGTTGCCTGTCTCCTATCCGTATCCCCTTACCCCCATCCCCACTGGAATGTAAGTTCCACGGGACAAAGGCCTTTCAGTCTTTGTCTGAAGCATAACCCCTGGCACACAGTGGGCCATATTCTACATACTGGTAGAATTCAGTGAGTGGACCAATAATGGCTGACATTGTTCCGGGGGCAGAGTACAGGAGCACTTCTCATGGAGTCTCACTCTTACCGGTGATGGACTTGTCTCAATCTCTCTCGTGCCTGGGCTTTAGCACTCCATCTGGGCTCCCGCTCCAGCCCTGTAAAACAGTTCCTTTTATTCACACTAGAGTCCAACTCTCTCTTTCCGGGGAGCATGTGTCCCAGTTTCCAAGTTATTTCACAGGCAGGTCTTTGGTCTCTTGACATCACTGGGACAATCCCAGGCTGTGCTGCCGAGTGACCGGTTCAAGGCACTTAGCCCTCGGGGAGCAATGACGGATCTTTGGTTCGGATGTCAGAAGTCTGCAGCCAGCCTGGCGGGGTGGGGGTCCTTCTTATCTAATCTGACCCTCGTGCTCCCAAGAAAGGTTTGTTCAGCACCAGGGTCAGCGCTCAGAGCCCAGCGTCCTGGAAGGAGAACACGGCACCCTTGCTAAAGAGCCTGCCTGGTGGATCTGGCCTCTTTGAAAGTCTAGGGCTTTCCCCGCATTCCTGTCCAATCTCAGCCACTGCAGACAAGCCAACAGAGACAAGAGCAGCGGCGTTGGGCCATCTGACACGTGGCACAGTCCTACGTGGATCATGGCTCCCCCAGTGAGGGCAGAGGGGGTGTGGCCACTTCTGAGCAGGGTCCAGACCTGGGAAGTATGAGCCCGCAGAGGAGGCTAAGGCGCTGTTCCCTTTCCAGAGAGAAGCCGGCGCCTCAGCAGCCCTCCGGGCCCAGCCAGGTGGGTTGTGGCTTGTCCTACCACACACGGGGCTTTCCCCTCAACCTCACTTGCTTGAGCATCTCCCTCCTTCCTGCCTTGCCTCCGTCCCATCAACTCTCCAGACTCATGTTTTTTTTTGTTTGTTTGTTTGTTTTTTTAGATGAAACTAAAACTATCTAATCTAACTCCAAAAATAATTTGGTATTTTTATTGGGATCACATTGAATGTATAGATGTCTTTAGGGAGCTGGGTATCTGTACCATCTACTCCTTGAAGTTTTTCTTAGCCTGTCCGACCTCTCCTCCCCCAGTCACCTCCTGTGGGGTACAGGCTGGGGAGCAGGGTGACAGGCTGTCTCCGATGTCTGAGGTTGGGCTCATTAAGGACGTGCTCTCAGGGGAGATGCGGAGGAGTGTGGGAATGAGGGCAGGGAAGGGATGGAAGCCCAGAGAAGGTGTGATGTCAGGCACGGTCCCCCAGGGAGTTTCTGCCTGGCCCCGCAGGGGCTCTAAAGTGAGAATTAGAAGTAAAAGCAGCCGAAGGGAGTGGGGCTCTGGGCGGGACACCAGCACCATTAACCATAGCCATGAACCCACCACCAGGTAAGAGTCAATATTACTGCTCACGGCGGCCCCGTGTGCCTCTCCTAATCCATCCCTCTACGCATTAGAGAAAACTGAACCGGGCATCCATTAGTCCCACGCGTTTCTTCATAGTTTACTAACAGGTGTACGTCCCTAAACAATATATAGCACGTTCACGCATGTTTTTATCCTTCATATTAACACTGTCGTATTGTATCTGTACTTTCACATTTTGCAGTGTTGAACTGGAGAGGCATGTGTGTTGACAGGTATCAATGTATTTCTTTCTTTTTATATTGTATGCTGTCCCATACAATAACTACACTACAATTGACAAAAAGGAGAGTGGGGTCTCTGGAGCTGGACTGCCTGCTGGCTTGGTCAAGGTAAGTTCCCTTAATCAGTCTGTGCCTCAGCACTTCCATCTAGAAAATGGGGCTCCTATTAGTAGGACATCATCTGAAACCTGAGGAAGGGATTTAAATGAGAAAATTTGGGGGCTTCCCTGGTGGCGCAGTGGTTGAGAGTCTGCCTGCCGATGCAGGGGACGCGGGTTCGTGCCCCGGTCCGGGAAGATCCCACATGCCGCGGAGCGGCTGGGCCTGTGAGCCATGGCCGCTGGGCCTGCGCGTCCGGAGCCTGTGCTCCTCGACGGGAGAGGCCACGGCGGTGAGAGGCCCGCGTACCGCAAAAAAAAAAAAAAAAAAAAAAGAGTCCACCTGCCAATGCAGGGGACACGGGTTTGAGCCCTGGTCCGGGAAGATCCCACATGCTGCGGAGCATCTAATCCCGTGCGCCACGACTACTGAGCCCGCGCACCTAGAGCCTGTGCTCCGCAACGAAGAGAAGCCTCCGCTCGCCGCAACTAGAAAAAGACTGTGCACAGCAACGAAGACCCAGTGCAGCCAAAACTAAATAAAATAAATAAATAAATGAGAAAATTCATTCGAAGGCACACAGTGGTGTGTGACAGGGACAGTGAACCTCCCGAGGAGGAGGAGGCTAGTGTCCTATTCATCGGTGTCTCTGGCCGTAAATGAACGACTTCTCCTCCTTCCCCTGCTCCCCTTCCCACCCAGGGACCCCTCGGCTTCTGCTCCTGACACCCTGGAAAGAGGACCCGGGCCTACGTACCTGGCCTCTCAGTGTTCACGCCGACAGGACTTCAGCTCCATCATGTTGATGGCAGTCATGATGATATATAAAAACGAGGAAGCAGGCTGCACGGGGACAGTGAGAACCAGGGCTGGGGAGGAGAAGGGAAGACCCAGGAAAGTGGCCAGGCCAGGCAGAGGCGCCCACGCTGAGACCCTTGAGATCCCAGGATGCTAGGTTCTCCCTCCACCTGCTCGCCCCTCTGTGCGTTTGGGTGACAATCAGAGCCTTGACCCAGTCCAGGCTTCCCAGGGGTCCTTGCTGGGCCTAAGGAGCAATTTCTTGACCAGGACGAGATGGCGGAGGGTCAGAGAGTTTCCGGGGTGACTTGAACACATTTTCACAGAAGGCCACTTTCAGTCTCTGACATCCCTTTGAGGCAGTTAAATATTTTCACCAGGAAATGCCTTGAAATGCACCTCCCCGCCATGGATGGGCGGGCTTTGAATAAATCAGAAAGGGGTGTGGCACAGGCACCAGGTCAGAGAGGGCCAATGGACACAGACAGCTGTGGGCCCTGGCCCTTCCCCTCTTTCTCTTCTTCCAGGACCTGTGGGGGTCACTGAGGCACAAAGGGAACACGACACACACATGCCTGCTCTCACGGGTCTTACGGAAGCACCATGAAACAAGCTGGGTCACATGAGGGATACAATGGGCGCAGGTGAGGTGAGTACCCGTGGCAGGGAGCCTTCGTTAAGCTAAGTCAGGGAAGGCCTCCTGGAGGAAGTGACATCTAAGCTGAGACCAAAGGGTGAGTAGGAGTTGGCAAGGGCAACAGTGAAGGGGGAAGTTATTCCAGGAAGAGAGAATAGCCAGTGCAATGGCTCAGAGGTATGAGAGAGAAGATTGACTTGAGGATGTAAAAAAAAACAAAACAAAATGTGTGCCAAAGGTGATGTGGGGGAGTAGAGTGAGAACGGGGGAACCGGCATCAGGGGAAATGAGCCTGGAGCCAGCGGGCCTGTTGAAATCTTCTAGGAAAACGAAGACACGGAACATGCACTTGTCAGTCCCTAGAACTATGCTCGATTTCTGTGCCAACAGGCCTAGGTTACACTGGTTGGGCTTCTGGGCTTAGGAGGTACGTGAAAGACTGATTAATGAAGATCATCTGGTAAACAGCCAGTGCTCAATCATTTTAATATTCTTCACTCTGTTTCCTTCCTTGTCTGCTGCGGTGATCACCAGCGTACCTGAGTCATTAGAACTCCCGAGTATCAATGTATCTCAAAGCAACTACAAAACCCTTCTCCTTTCCAGCTCCACTCAGTGAGAATCCCAGATAAATCCATTAACAGCTGGTGGGCTAAGGATGAACTTCATCCCGTCTGCCAAGAGGGCAAGTGAAGGGCTTCCCTGGTGGCGCAGTGGTTGAGAGTCCGCCTGCCGATGCAGGGGACACGGGTTCGTGCCCCGGTCCGGGAGGATCCCGCGTGCCGCGGAGCGGCTGGGCCCGTGAGCCATGGCTGCTGAGCCTGCGCGTCTGGAGCCTGTGCTCTGCGACGGGAGAGGCCACAGCGGTGAGAGGCCGGCGTACCGCAAAAAAAAAAAAAAAAAAAGAGAGAGAGCAAGTGAAGACAGGTGAGCTCGATAACGGAAAGCTTGTTTACCCCAGTTAAGGGAATGGTTCGAGCCTTTTAACAGCATCATGCACATTACTGACAAGTCATTCCTACTTAGACCAAGTAATATATTTCTTCTTCCTGATTGCTGCATCAATCAGGATAGGCTAGGTTATGTTGCAATGACAAATAGCCTCAAACTCTCAGTGGTTTAAAACCACAAAGCTTTGTTTCTTCCACATAGATCTGCTGGGGCTCTTTCTCTGGCTGGAGGTTCTAAGTCATCCTCACTCTGGGACCCAGGGTAACGCACATGTCATCTTCTGGAATATTGCCAAGTTCTGGACCCAAGGAACTAAAAGTTCTGAAGGCTCTCTCACTGATAATTAAATGTTTGAATCTGGTTTGACAAACCTTTCTCCCACTGCCAGTTCAGAACTGGTCCTGTGGCATCTCACCAACGCCAAGGCGGCAAGAAGAGCAGCGCTCTTGAATGCCTAGGGGCAGTAAGCCAGAACGACTCAGAGAGACTGATGCTGAAACTAACTTTCCATCCTGTCCAAGTCTAAGATTCAGACGTCTTGCTAGTCTGCTTCTAATTACTTGGGGTTCATGAGTTTTGACCTTGCCAAGTTCAAAAGCAATTTAGAGGAAAAAAGTTACACCAATTTGAACAGCATCTATCAGCTTAGGGAAAAAATTATGCAAATTACAAATGATTTTTATCTGCTTGCTGACACTATAACATGTCTTCATCTTTACCGAAAACCAGGAAGACTGCTTTTCTTTATACACATCCTATAATGCTATAGTCTTGTTTGGGTAACCAATAGCAAAAGTGAATAGAAGTAGGATGTTTCGAACCCTTTGGAAACATCTAGCGCCTGATCATAGATTCTAATTTACCAAGAGCTCACTACGGGCACGTCATTTTTCTAAGTGTTCAGCAAGGATTATCGTATGACATCTTCCCCTACGAGGAGAGTTGTTATTATTCCTATTCTACAGAGGAGAAAAATCAAAGCCCGGAAAGGTTAAGCAACTTGCCTAAAGTCATACAGCCAAAGATCACCATGTTACATTACACTCCTGTATGGATAAAAACAAGAGGCTCATTATAAATAATTCTGTTCTGTCGTCTGGGGGCAACAGATCCCTTGAAGGTAAGAGGGGGCATCTCTTCCAAAACATTCCCTGCTTTGGAATTCTCCTAGGTTCAGAGGCATCAACATCACCAGCTGATCTGGTGAGATTAATGAGATCCTGCGTGGGTCTGGCCGCTGAAGTTTGCAGTCATCTGGGGAAAGCCAGCCTAGCCCTAGATCTCTACTTTAATCCCAGTAGCGGAAACATTATTTATCCAGGAAAGCACATGACTGAGAAGAAGTGAATGGGGCCCGGGGTGGTCTCCTGAGCTATTAGTCGCACAGGGGCACACACACACACACACACACACACACACACACACACACACACACACACACACACACACACACACACACACACACTCAGATGCCTATTATTCAGCCTCGTGCTGGAAATTCCCAGCCATTTGTGTCTGTGTTTTTCTGTCTGGCCTCACCCTTTTGGGGAATGTACAGAGAACAAAGGAGAGCGAAAGGGGAATAACAACAAAGGGCAGAGGGTGAGAAGAATGCAGGTAGCTACCACCCAAAGGACTCTGCAAACCTGGGAGGGGTGGGGGTGGGCTGGCCTGGTGCAGAGGGCTCTAAAACTTTGGCTAGGAGCCAAATCCCCTAATTTGGAAGGCAGGGCAGTGGGGGAGGGGGAGAGGAGGGGAGGAGGGGGAAGGGGCCACTGCTTGAAGATTCCCAGCTCTCCCACCCCTGCAGTCTGAATTCAGCAGGGCTGAAGCGGGGCTCAGGAGTCTGTACTTTTGACAATCTGTGGCTCACGCTTTCAGACATAGTGATTAAGATTGAAGTCCCGGAGAAAGACTTCAGGTCCTATTCCAGCTTTGCTGCTTACAAGCTGTGTGACCTTGGGCAAGTCACGTACGCTTTGAAAGCCTTACCCTCGTCATTTGTAAGGTGGGAGCCCTGGTATGTAAAGAACCTAGTATATTGCCTGGCACATGGTAAACATTAAATAAACAATGGCTATTTTAATAATAATAATTTTTTATTATTATATCTCAGAGCCCTGATTGCTCTATCCAAGATTTCAGAGGCCTCCAAGTCTCTATGAAACTCTGCACGAATTGTGAGGCATCGCTTCAGCTAAAGTTTAGCTCTGTAACTGAAAGAGAAAATAAGACACAAACACCCCAGCGCCCCTAGGGAGGTGCTCTGGACTGAGGGAGAATAAAATTTCCCCACTCTCCATCCTCTTCTGGCACATGAAGAGTTCCTTATCTGAGAATGTGATGAAAAGACAGGGACAAGCATTTTCATTTCAAAGCCTCCGTTGGTGTCTCATGTTGCTGAAAGGGTGGTATTCGGGGAGAGGCTGTGGGGCTGTGACTTTGCCTCCAAGCTCCTTCCTGGGGGTGGGAATGGGCAGAAGCAGGAGGGACTGGACTTGGGGTGGAACGGGAGAGCTACTGCCCACTGCTAAGGGCAGTACTAGAATTTGCAGGGTCTTCCCTGGCGGTCCAGTGGTTAAGACTCCGCTTCCATTGCAGGGGGCGTGGATTTGATCTCTGGCTGGGGAATCCTGCATGCTGCGCAGGCTGCAGCCAAAAAAATAAATAAGTAAACAGAACGTGCAGCTGGCGCAGAGGCAGCGATCTCAGATTCTTGCAGGAAGCTCAAACGCAAACGTCTATGGGGCTTGGCAGGTAGGAAAATGAGGGAAGCAATGTGTAAGAAAAATCATGTGCCCATCATATTCTGTCTTTCCTTGTCCTACTTTTGATGAAGACTTGGGCTCAGAGAAAAATATCCTTAGTATAAGAAAAACAAGAGAACGGTGATGATAAATGGCCACTGACATGGCCACAGGGTCCAGACCACCAAGAGGTGGAAAGGATGGTAGAGAACTGGGGGTTCTCAGCCTGGCCTGCCCCCTCTCAAGGGGCAGCCACTGCTCAGGCCCTGCCCACTGTCATCCTGGGGGTTAAACCACCCAGTGGGACCAGACCTTCTGAATCACCTGAGAGAACATAGAAAAGTGAGCTGGTGTGTGTAATTTCCTGATTTTTGTTTATTTCTTTTGCGGTACGCGGGCCTCTCACTGTTGTGGCCTCTCCCGTTGCGGAGCACAGACTCCGGACGCGCAGGCTCAGCGGCCATGGCTCACGGGCCCAGCGGCTCCGTGGCATGTGGGATCTTCCCGGACCGGGGCACGAACCCGTGTCCCCTGCATCAGCAGGCGGACTCTCAACCACTGCGCCACCAGGGAAACCCAATTTCCTGATTTTTAAATGTTGCCTCTAATTTTTAAAAATACCATGTAGACATCGAATCTAAGATGGCTTTGATTGCAAAACATTCTGATATTTAATAAACGACTAATAAAGAACAAAAGACCTGTCAATTAAACTGTGATAAGTCATTGATTGTAGGACAAATCCCAATTCCAAAGATGTCACAATGTGAAAAAAAAATGTGCCTCTAAGAATCCTTGAAATACTGTATAATAATAAGCTGGGCTTGGCCTTTGGCACCTTGTACAGTTTCCAACCTACACAACTGTACAGAGCAGCTCTTATGATGCCACCTCGGGCACTGGAGGTTTATACTTGGGTCATATCAATGAACACCCGAGTCCCTTGAGGAGTAATCCCTCTCTGATCTTCATCTGGACCAGCAATGAGTCAAGGCAGTAAAGAGGAAAATGTGGCCCAGATTGTTCCTGTGGGTCACTAGATCACTAATGGTGATACCAAGGCCCCCAAGATGGTGGCTTAGTAGACATGGGCCAGGGGTGGGGTGGTGGTTCATAAGGGATTCTGATTCCTGCCAGGGATGGGAGCCACCAGAAGTCTCACACCTGATTTTATACATGGCCCAATGTCACATACCTGGGCAGAGCAGAGCCAGGCCAGAGACTCAACCCTCCCCAGCCCCGTTCCCAGTGCCCCCTTCTCCTGCTGACTGTCAAGATCCTGCCCCTCTGCCCCACGGGTCCCCAGTACTTCTCCAGAGAGTCTTTTGTTTGTTTGTTTCTTTGTTTTGGCCACACAGCTTGGCATTCGGGAACTCAGCTCCTGGACCAGGGATTGACCCATGCCCCCTGCAGTGGAAGCGCGGAATCTTAACCACTGGACCACCAGGGAAGTCCCGCTTTCCCAGAGAGCCTTGGCCTCTCCTTTGTTCCATCCTCCGGAGGCTCTGGTCCTGAGCCTGCCCTAGGAAAAGCAACTTTATTTGATTCACAAGACTTTTCAATTTTATTAGTAAAATACAAAATGGCACAGACATTGGTGACAGTGTTGGAAAAGCAAAAGGATCAATCAACTCCTTCCGAAGTCCTCCCCAAATTGTCTTTGTACCTGTCCTGCTTGGCGGAGCTCACAAAATCCGTGGAAGGGGGACACGCTGTCCCTAGCTGCTTTCTCACAGAGGGGAGCCCCTTCACGGGTGCCCGTCCCTTGAAGGCTCCCAGGCCAGAGAAGCCCCCAAAAGTGCATTCAGATCCGCTGTCTTCCTCTCTGAGCTGTCAGAGTGCCACCAACCGGAGCCAGGCCCAAACATCCTGTGCCATGACCTGCAGGGGAGTGCAGGAGAGCCAGGCCGGCAGGGAAACACGGCTTCCCTCTCTGTGGACCGGAGCCCTGGGTGCTTCCTCTCAGCACCTGTCTACAAAGGAGCATGCCACCTGTACCTGGGGGAAGCCTAGCCCATGGGACACCCCTCTGGTGGAGGGCAAAGAACGCCATCAGAGACAATCGGAGGGAGGTGGGGAGCTGCCGCCAGGGACCTGAGAGACCTGCAGGTCCGGCTCTGACTGCGGGGTGCTGGCCGGCCCGGTGAGCCTTCGGCCCCATCCAGGCCTGCCCCGAGTCTTCAGTGCCAAAAAGAGAACCTCTGACTTCATGCCCACAGCTCCCCTCCCCTGCCGGTCCCTCCCCACAAGACAGAGTCCCTTTCAGAAGTAAACACGGGAACCTCAGCTTTCCCTGGTGGATTCTGATCTCATGGAAATTCCTGGCCCTGCCTGCGGGGCAGACGAAGGTGAGGGGAGAAGAAATCAGAGTGCAGAGGACAGTGTTTTCAGGGCGCGAGAGGTGGAAGAGGACCCAGGCCGCAGGAAAGAAAGAGAAAATGCCTGACTCGGGTCCCTAACGAAGAAGCGAAGGAGCCGCAGCCGCTCCCTGGCTCCTTTCTCGGAGCTTGCAGGCCTCCCCTCCTCCTTCAGCCTGTCACTCGTCTCAAAGCCAGCGGGGCCGGAGGGGGGCCTTCAAAGTTGGTCTCTGTGCCTCAAGTACCCCAGCCTAGCCCCCGCCAGGGGGCCCACACTGCTGACAACGGGGCAGGACCTCCAGGTCCCAGCGTCCATGGAAGTGCCGGTCTCATCGATTGGCAGAGACCATTTCCTCTGATGAAGGTTGAGAGGCTGCCCCCGGGGTCTGCAGAAAGGGGTCTCTGGATCAACTAGTGATGCCTGCCAGGGCTACAGGCTATTGCCACATATGTGCTGTCCCTCTCCCCTTTCACACGTGGGAAACCAGAGGTATGAATGCCTTGATGGGTTGCTGGTGGGCCTGGGACTAGACCCCCCCGACCTTCACGCTCGTAGTCAATGCTCCTTCACAGCATAGACAGGGCAAGGCAGCGGGTGGGAATCAAAACCACTGGATAACTTCATTTCCCATTCCCATGATGCCTACCTGAGGGCAGATCCTTCGCCGGGATCAGTCCCAGGAAACACCACACTAGCCTCATGCAAGAAAAGACAGGCCCCCGGCTGGGGCATGGGGTCTATACAGGGGGCAGGGGAGCTAGCACCGCAGGTGGCCGGGGTGACTGGCAACCACAGCGGGACCGAGAGACACGATGAGGTCTGAGGGAGTGGGGAGAAGGGGCCTGGCCTAAGCCTCGTTGGTAAGAAGGGATGACTGTGGTACCCACAGGGGTATGGGTCAGAGGGGCCGGGCGTTCAATAAATAATTGTTCACTGGGGCTGGCACGGTATCTAAGGGACCCTCTAACCAGCCAACAGCAGAGGGGAGTTTTCTGACTTGGGACATTGGAGCGAGTTGTGGAGGCCACCCCCTCGGTCCGCAGTAGGTCCAGGATGGTCAAGGGTGGCCTCCAGGAGCTGGGGGCAGTTCCGCCCAGAGGATCCCACCTCCTCACTCCAGTCATTCCAGCTTGGGCCAGACTCTTGGGTGAGGGTGAGTGTGAGGATGGGGGACCCCAGGCAGCTGAGTTGAACAACTGGATGCAGGCAGGTGGGCAGCTCATACTGGCACCAGGACGTACGAGTTACTGCCACAGCTCCGGGGGACGTAGCGAAGCCCCTCCACCATGTCTCCTGCCATCTTGCGGGGGCAGCCCTGAAGGCTCTGGTAGGCAAACATGGCCACCCCCAGGCAGAAGAGGAGACCGAGGAAGGCCAACAGCCCCACTGCCTGCCTTCGGGTGGCTGCCTGGGAGTCGGGGATGGGAGTGACGAGGACACCCAGCCTCTGGGGATCCATGGTGGCGTGAATGGGCTCCTTGGCCTTGGGGGTCCAGCTGCCAGAGGCCAGTGGATCCGTGCTGGGGACCCCTTCAGAGGATACAGGGACCACGAAGACATCGGACACGCTGCCGAGCCCCATGACAGCATCCGTGTGAGCTGAAGTGGGACCCAATTCTTTGGACCCTAGAGAGTTCTCTGGCGTGGGGTCCTGTCCCTTGATCCACCCAGGTTGGCCTTCGGACCCAGTGTTGTTCTCTGGGACTGTGTGTGAAATAGTGAGGGCCTGGGTGGAGGGGGCCTGGGTGGAGGGGGCCTGGGTGGGGAGGGTCTGGGTGGAGGGGGTCTGGGTGGAGGGGGTCTGGGTGGAGGGGGCCTGGGTGGAGGGGGCCTGGGTGGAGGGGGCCTCAGAGGCTTTCCCGTCAGCCTCGAGGTCTGCCCCAGGTTGGTAGGCGGTAGAGCTCTGCCAAGACGTGGTGGTGGTGACGGCAGGCTTGTTGAAAAGCTCAGTTGTCTCGGGCCCTCCATCCGGAGTCTTTGAAGTGGAGGGGGACCTGGTCCCCCTGGAATCAGCCACTACTGGTGGCAGCTCTGGGGAAGTCCCGAAGGCCCTCTGTGCCTCCTGGCTACTGCTTTCGCTTGTGAATTTGGTCTCTGAGGCCTCAGACCAGTCCATCCCCCTGGTGGCTGGGCTGGTCCTGGGCTCACCCACGCCGATTTGCTTCTCGAATGTGCCGCCATTTGGAGCCCGAGCAGCAGCCTTGCGGTCTAGATGCTCCATGGCTTTCTGGACCCATTTCTCCTGCGGGTCAGCACAGAATAACTTTTCCTTCATGGTCTTCAGGCTGCAAGGAAGGAAGACGAGGGACCCAGTGATGCCCAGATGCCATGCGGAGTAGGGGTATCACGCACATGCACTGCAGGTGAGCAGACCTGGCTAGAAACCCTGCCCCCACCACTTACTAGCCGGGAGCTACGAGTTCTTAGCTGGGGCAGCTCAGCTTATGGAACTTCCGTGTTCTCACCTGAGAACCGGAAAGAGAGTCCTACCTTCCGCGGGGTGACCAACCATCCCAGAAAAACTGGGACTGAGGGCGTTCTCAAGATGCGGGTCTTTTTGTGAAAATTCCAGCAAACTGGGACAAGTGGGTCACCCTACTTCTGTGTTATTGTAGAAGATGAAAATGATGTAAAGCCCCTGGTTCAGAGTAGGAGATCAGCAAAATAATAACAATGTTAATAATAATGTCATTAACATGAAGGTGGGGGCTGTGGGCTGCAAGTTTTCTGATTGGGAGAAGATGTCACCGGTGTTCTCTGGCAAGCTTGGTGGTGGGGCCTCCTCACTCTGGAAAGGACTCGATGTCATAACGTCCTCTTCCTCCTCTCCCTCGGTTGCAGGCTGCCCTCCGGACCTCTACCCTCTTCTCCTAGTGTGTATCCTCAGACTGAAAGGGCCCCTAGGGAGCTCCGACCCTATATATGGTGGCCCTGCTGGGACCCTGAGCGCCATCCAAATCTTGAACTTCCTTTGAAGCTGCGTGTGGCCGGTTTACTACCGAGACCACAGCTCAGAGCTGGCGGGGACCCTTGCTCCACGCCATGACCTGTGCTAGGCATTTTGCCTGGTTAAACTTCACACCCATCCTGTAAGATGGCTACCACGTGCACCCCCATTTTACAGATGAGAAAACCAAGGCTCAGAGAGGTAATGTAAATGTGCCTGGCTCCAGTATGCTAGGAAGCCAGAGAGGTCCAGAAAGCAAGCGTGACCCTGTAGGCCCCACAGGTGCAGTGCTGCCCTAGTGCCATCATTCCCTCTCTGGAGCGTCCCACTTCCCCTTCGCTTACAAAATAGAAGCATATACGTGGGGGAGTCTGGGGGAAGCGAGTCTTGACAGGTGAGCAGAGAGGTCAGGCAGTAGCAGACATGCTCCTCTTAGTAACAATCAGTGGGAGGAAGTACAACTTCCTTTAGCTGAGACCCTACTTCAAAGGCCCACTGGCCATTTCCTGTTGCCAGGACTCAGGGTCTGGTTGAGTCTGGCTGAGGCCGCTTTAAGACCCAAAGGTCAGTCCTGGGGAAAGGCCTCAGGGCTGGGCGATTGGCAGTACCCAAGAAGGATCCCAGAGGAGCAAGCAGCCACCATGGCCAGGGATCCCAATAGCCAGAGGGGAAGCTGGCTTGGCTTGACCCCTCCCCAAAGTCTCAGAGGGATTCTATTTCCCCATCTGTCCAATGGTGATAAGAACCTTGGCCTCTCCTATTGCCAGCAGCTTCTGGGCACCCTGCCAAGCACTTTAGTTTCATTATCTCTTTTCAGCTTCCGCAAACTACCCATTTTACAGATAAGGAAACTAAAGCGCAGAGGGTAGGCAACATGACCAGGGCCACCCAGTCTGTAAGTGGTGAAGCCAGGATTTGTACCAGATCTGTTGGCGTCTGGAGCCTGCACATTCAGAGCACCGTGTTTTCATCCCCCATGAAATCCAGCAGGTTCGAGGGCTGCATAAACACCCTTTGGCCCAGAAGGAATCATCACCCTGGGTGGCATCTCCAGGCCACGACTGTTCAGGAAGCCACAGCTCATCTTTGCCCTCACAGATAGTAAGATTGGCGAGGAGGCTAGCAGGTCAGGAGCAAGAGAAGAGCCCAGCTTTGGGTGACAGGATGTGGACACGAATTAGCGGAGGCCAGGGAACCACCCCCGGGGCCTGAAAGGAACTCAGAGGCCAAGAGAGCAGTACCTACATGATGGCACGTTTGCCGCATGATTCTTGATTTCGTTGGTAGTGAACTAGACGAGCCACGGGGATCTCCGAGGTCATTTTGCCGCACGTGATGTTACACTTCTTCACACCGTGGTGCTGTCCTGAGCCCACAGAGGCCCCCAGTCAGCAGGACTGTCCATGGGCATCTGGCTTCCCAGCCCCACGCCAGCTTGTCCCCGCCGCGCACCCCCCAAACCAGAACCGATGCCCCACACCCTTGACCTCAGCCCCCTGTCCCCGGCCACACCTCTCTATGCCTCAGTTTCCCCACCTGTAAAATAGAGACAGCAATAGAACCTACCTCAGAGGGTTGCTGTAAGGTGATGAAAATGAATTCTTACTTATAAAGCTCTTATTGCCTGGCACATTGTGTTTAATTTTAAAAATGAAATCGCTATAGTTGGTTCACCCAGGGGAGAGGAGTGTGAGACTGACAAGGATCTGCCTGAGGTCACACAGCCAGCAAGTGATGGAACAGGCTCTCCTGCCGGGCCTGGCTCTCGGCCCTTCTGGGCCCAGGGCGCTGCCCTTCCCCCCACCATGCTTTTACTCCAGTAAAGTCACCTGCTCAGCTATCGCCCCCTCCCAACCATATCCCATCCGTCCCTCTCAGCCTGATCCATACTTGTGGATTTCCGCAACCTCTGGGACACACCCAGACCTCGGTCCATCCACAGCCCACGTGTATACCCTATGACACACGCGTACACTCATAGCAACAAACACAATGACACCTATATATATGCCCCCCACCCCCAAAAAAAACACATAAAGGCATACATGCAACCAGGCACACATAGCGGATAATACAATTTGTTAAATATATAAGTACAACCACCTTCTAAGGAGTGTGCTGAGTAGGTGATCCTTTGTTCTGCCATTAAGAGCCAGGATGATTTTGGAAGCACTTTCTCGGGAGGAACGCAATGGGCCATTTGGATTCCCAGGGCAAGCTGGGAGCAGGCGTAAGGAGGAGGAATGGAGATGCGTTGTACATGGAGTGGGGACAGAGTGAGATGGGCGGGGGCCTGCAGATGGCTGCGTCCCACGTGGAGCCAGACAGAAACCCCAGGACAGAATGACGGTGACCCAACAGATAGCTGAGAACCCAGACATTTTATATAAACATTTGAAGTGGTTTGCATTGCATTTCCACCTTCCCCTAAAATCTCCAGCAAAATTTACTCTGTTTGCTGTAAGCTCTAGAGGGGTATGCAAAAAATGAGGAAGAACCTGAGTGTCAGATCCGGGTCAAGGTCATATGCCGCCGAAGCATGACCTTAGAGGGTTTCGCAAAAATCTAGAGGCCAGGACTTCCAGGGCAGTGGAGCTGAGGGAACAAACTAATTTAGCTCTGCAGAGCTAGGGAGGCCCCAGGTGACCCCCCCGGGGTTCCACCAAACCACACACAGCTCACACACAAATACTTATGTGTGTGGACACGCAAACCAAATACAGGCGTGCACACACACCTTCTAGAATCTGCCACCCCTTCTCTCATCATTTCCCCTGCCTCGGCCCACCCTGCTTTGTGGGAAAGAGGGTGCAGGGCTTGCAGGGTGAGGCTGGGCCATCAGGGGGCAGCAGTAGTAGCCCCGAGGTGGGCGGCGGGCTCCCTGCCGCTGGTCCCTGAGTCACCGGTAGCCCTTTCTCTCTGAGGAAACAGGATGTGAAAGGCGTTTTATCACTCTCCTTCTCCCACAATGGGACCTCAGAGTGACTCAGCTGCAGCCCCCCCAGGTCCTGTTGAGTAGAGCCAGGAGCCGGCCCCTGGACTGGTGTGGCAGGTGACTTCCAGAGGAATTCCCAGAAAAACGGTGCCCCCGGATGGCCTGGACCCGGGAGAGGCTGTCCAGCGGACAGGAGGGATAAGCTCGGGCAGGTTAATTTGCTCTTCTGACTTGCTTCCACTGCCCACCCCCAGGGCTTAAAGAGCCACAGAGGCGGCCTGTCCTAAATTCTCCGCCCTCTGCCGTGGTGCCTGAATGGCCCCGGCCAGGCTCTGTTCTTGGTTCTGCTTGAGAAGGTTGTGTAACTAACTGGGGGGTCTTTTCTTCTCAGAGCTGAAATTTTCTTTTCTGTAACTGGAGATAATGCCTCCACCAGCCAGTCATCTATTACCTGTCATATGAGTGTCAGGAGGACAGGGACCTTGTACGTCCTGGTGTCACAGTGTTTCCCAGCATCCAGCATAAAGTAGATATAAATATTCATCGAAGGAAATAATGTCTCAATCTACTTATCCCTTCACATACCTCCCCATCCATCTATCCATCCATCCATTTATCTGCCACCCCCTTGTCAATCCCCTACGCATTCCCTGCCACCCACCTGTCTACCTCCCATCCATCTCCACTCACCCTGGTCCATCAGTCTATCTGTGCCCCACTCACCCACGTATCAGCTGTCCATCCCCTACGCATCTTCCGCCCCCTTCATCTCCCCACTCCTCCATCTCTCACCAGCCCACTCACACATCTTTCATTATCCATCCATTCATCCATCCACTTCCTGATTCAGGCAACACTTGTCTGAATTACTTTTGAGTATCTGCAAAGACCCAGACCCTCTTGTCCTTAACCCTGAGCTCCTTCTCCCGAAGGTGCTGGTGCTGAGCTTGAAGAGAGCACCTCAATCCCAATAAATGCTATCAGATCACCATGTTTACGCAGTCAATCAACAAATGCCGACCTGGCTCTTGCCAGGCCCTGTGAGGAGTAGAGGGAAGAACAAGGCCCATCTCTGCCCTCAGAAGTCTCCCAGCCTGATGGACAGCTAAGACATAACCACAAAGTATCAGAGCTTTTCTTAGTAGAACACCTACTGTGTTTTGGACCTTATGCTCAGCACACACACATCTGCTCTCATTAATTCTTGCAAAGGGATGATTTTTATCCCCATTCTAAAGATGCAGAAGCTGAGAATCAGAGAGGTTTAATGACTTGCCCAAAGCCACACAGCTGCTTAGTGGCAGATCTGGTTTTCCTCCCAGCCCCTAGACATCCACTGTTCTGGGCTGCCTTAAACACCAGGTAAAACCACCGTGTTCCAGAACAGACCCCAAATGTGCCAGGGTTTACAGGAGGGAGAGACCACTTCCAGCTGCAAGTGATCAGGAGACGTTTCTTAGAGGAGGTGTACATTAGGCTGGACCTCAAGGACTGTTTGGAGGATTACAGGCAGGAAAAGATGGGAATGTTCTGGGTATTTGGGTGGTAGAGAAGGCTTGAGCCATTGCTCAGCTGTGTGTCCTGGACGAGTGATTGAGGTTCTCCGAGCCTCCATTCCCTCACCTGTAAAATGGACATGATAACACCTACTTTGCAGGATAGTTATGAGAATGAAGCTTTAAAAATACCTGGACCCTTAGATCAGGGTTTTCTCAACAGCAGACACCACTGACATCCTGGACCACATAATTCTTTGTTATGGAGGCTGTTCTGTGAGGACATTTGGCATCGTCCCTGGCCTCTATGTACTAGGTGCCCGAGCACCCCCCAACCAAAATGTAACAACCAAAACTGTGTCCAGAAATTGCAAAATGTCCCCTTGGAGGCCGAATCCCGCACTGAGGAGTGCTGCCCTGGAGACACCCATGCGTCCCCGCCCAGCTCCCTCAACGCCCCCTTCTTCCCTGACCCACTACTTGAAACCTCAACACCTTCCCCACCACCCCCGACTCCCTGCTTTTTTAAATCACAGCGCTTTTTTCCTTCGAACAGACCAAATCTGTTTATTTTGAGGACTGTCTGTCTTCTCCAGTTGATGCTCAGCACGCCGAGGGCTGGGATCTCTGGCAGTTGTATTCACTGATGTGGCCCCAGCACCTAGCATTGTGCCTGACACGTAGTAGGTGCTTGGCCAGTGATGAATCAACAAAATGCACAAGGAAGCGCTTTGTGACATATGAGATCCTAACCAACGGAGACACAGAGGAATTTTAATTTAAGTTCGACTTGGGCCTGGACCTGACCTGGATTTATCCTCCCCTGCCTTCCCCCCACCCACACCCTAACCAGGGGGGCAGACGACAGCAGCTTAATTCAGATTTTTTTTTCTCTCTTTCTTGCTGGAGCTTGAGTGGGAGTGAATGCGTCAGTGCTTGGGGAGAAAAATTCTCTGCTCTGACTTCTATCTGCAGGTTTGTTATATAAAGCAGAGGAGCCTCTTGCCTGACACAGCCCTGCAAACCCACATTTGGGAACTGACGCCGCCACCCTGCACCAGCCAGGGCAGTAGCCACGAAGACCCCAGCCCCCTTCCGGGCCTCTGTGGCTTGTGGACAACTCCCTAGTCCTGCAGGGGTTCCCAGGGGCTCTCTCAGAGGCACAAATGTCAGTGTGGCTAAGGACTTCCAAGATGAGCCCGGCCAAGTGCCCAGTCTTAAAGGAGGAGAAACTGAGGCTCAGAAAGGTTGAAATATGTGAGTACGTCCCAGCAAAACCAGTGACCAAGATTAGGGCAGGAACTTGATGATTCTGAAGCCTTGGGCTACTGGACAGAGCATCCAGAGTGCCCCCAGGATCCCCTCTCCATCCTAACATAGAAGGCCTCCACCCCCAGCTTCGTATAAGTAATCCCTCCTCCTCCCACTTTCAAAGCGTCCTCATAGACATTAGAGCCTCACCACGTGGAGGCAATAGCTATATTTAAACGTGCAGCAGCTGGGACCAAAGAAGGTAAGACCCCACTCAGGGTCAGGGCTATGGCAAAGCAACCTCCATCGGAGTCCACGTCTTCCAGTACCCACTATCCCCAAACCCCTCAGAGCTCAGTGTTCTAGCCCAGGAAGCAGGAGGGCCAGCAGCACGAGGCCCGCACCACACCACCCACCTGCTCTCTGCCCCACTGGTGGGTTTTCCCCAAATAGAGGGACTCGGGGGACAGTTTGCTCCACAGAGGTGCTCTGGAAGCTGGAGACCAGTTCTCATTTTCCCAGCCTGGCTGTGTGCCCTAAGGCAGCCTCCCACCCTCTCTGAGCCCCAACCTGCCGGATGGCCCGGGTATTCCCTGAGGATGGGGCTGACTCAAACGGTTCTTGAAGGCAGTGTGATGCACAGATGTGGTGAGCATGCATCCACACTCTCTCCTGCACCCGGTCTTACCCTCTCCTGCCCTACTTGCTGGCTGTGCATCCTCAGGCCAGTTTCTAAACCTCTTTGGGCCTCCATCTTACTCATGTCGGGTGGGACGGATACATCATTGCCTTATCAGGTCCCAGGCTTCAGAAAGCAAGTGACTGGAGGTGCAAACATTTCTAAGTTATGCTGGTAGGAGAAAG
The DNA here is from genome assembly GCF_964374135.1 of Grampus griseus. Lineage (NCBI taxonomy): Eukaryota > Metazoa > Chordata > Mammalia > Artiodactyla > Delphinidae > Grampus > Grampus griseus. The sequence goes on along the minus strand of NC_139013.1, from coordinate 31,297,856 downwards.
GCAGTATCATGGGGGAGACACAGGCAGAGGGACTGGGGGCTACAGGCCAGAGGAACAGTGATGAGCCAAATTCATGAGCTGCAATGACCTTGACCTCCACTGGTCCTGGGCCCCCTACTCCTGGGAAGGACTTGAAATCAGGGCAGGAGAAAGTCCCAGCTGTGGCTTAGCCCAGGGCCAAGCTGAGACTCAGGAGTCAGGGCTGTGCAGGGAGACCGGCCCACAGTCTGCCAGGGCTCCCACCCCAGCGCCCACCAAGAGCATCCTCGGGCTTCCCACAGCCCCACCTCCTGGCACCCCTCCACACCCGGCATCTTGTGCTGCCCCCACCACCTCTCTGTGCTGCCATGCTGTCGCCACCTTGCTCACTGGGCCAGGCAGGGACAGTCTCCGGAGATGGTAAATCTTTCCAGCCGGAGCGGCAGCCCTGAGTCCGGGACCACCAGCAGGGAGATGCCCAGCCCCCTCCGGCATATCAGTCAGGAAGGGGCTGCCACGGATCTCAGCCTTACCCGGGCAGGGTCCGGGGGCCCTCATGGAGGCCTGAGGGGCAGAAGTGGGGCTGGGGGCTCCCCAACCCCGCTTATGCCTGAGTCCACCACACTCACCAGCCAGCAGCACGATCAGATGGCAGAGGGCAGTCAAACGGAGCAGCCACGAGAGAGGTGGAAGAGCCATGGTCGAGGGGGTCTGGGGGTGCCGGCGCAGGCGATGGGGGCCCTCGTCAGGGCTCGGTGCTGTCCCCTCGCTGCCTGAGCTCTGCCGCGGTTTATAACCGGGCTCCACTGCCTCTGCCTCGCTCGCCCCCACAGGCAGCAGGCAGGCGGTGGGAGGGGAGAGGAAGGGAGCGAGTACAGCGACTGAATTCCTTAGCATGTTGCCAAGGAGCTGAGTCGGCTCCCAGGCTCTGGGTGAGGGCTCCTGGTGGGGGTAATGGGCTGGCTTCTCATACGGGGACCCGCCTGCGAGGCTGGACGAAGCCTGCTAGGGTTCAAAGGGCTTCCCCTCCTCCCATCTGCTAGGACCACCTTCCTACTGGGAGCTGGCACACGTCCTAGGGTCTGACCTGGGGTCCTAGCTCCTAAGTGGGCAGTAAACCAAAGGACAGAAGACTAGAGAATGCTGGCTGCGGGCAAGCCAGGAGGACACAGGGCCCGTCAGTCTGGGTCTGACGAAGTCTCCTTTGTTCTGGGAGGTAGCTCTCCCACGCCAAGAAGGACCTCCAGCCCTTACCTCTTAAAGCCCCAACGCCTGGGGGACCTTGTTCATCGAAGTATCCTCCGAGCCCAGCATGCAGCCTGGCGCACAGTAGGGGCTGCGTACAGCAAATGCCTGCCGAAAGAATGATCCAGCCCAACTTCATAGGGACAAATGGGCAAACTGAAGCCCAGAGAGGGGGCAGAATCATGCCAGGTCACAGAGGTCATCAGAGCAGAGAACCCACCTCCCGCTGTCACAGAGAAGAGTAGACGTGAGCGGGGCGTGGGCAGTTCAGGCAGGACACAGGCAAGAGCCCCGGCCTCCCTGCTTCCAGCCCCGCTACCTGTCGTTTCCTCATTTGCACCCACTCCCATAGCTGGCTCTGGCCCTCTGCGAGCCCACGGGAAAAACACGGTTGCCAGCCTCACCCCTGGTAACTCAGGGCCTCTCGGTTGGTCCTTAACTCAATAGCATGCTTGAAAAAGTCCGGCCCCTCACGGGGGCTCCATCTGTACAAGGAGGGAGTTGGGCTTATCCACTGAGGAGGGAGCTGCGCAGCTCTGACTTTCTGGGTTCTCTCTTTGTTAGAGGTGGTGACAACAGGACCAGGCATGATCGGCCATCAGCTCCCACCAAACTGGTATAAGGGCTTGCTGGTATAAATGGGTGCAGCACAGCTGCTTTCATGGCTGCTTTCCCTGCAGGCAGTGGCAGTAATGCCCAAGACTCTGGAAGAGTCTAACAGGAGCCTAGCCCAGTCTGGGACAGGAGTTAACTGTGAACCCACTCCCGTCTAGGCAAGTCTGGGCTGCCAGCCAGAGCAAAACCAGTTTGTGAGGCACTGTTGCAGGCTACGGAGCCAATTGGTCTAGGCTGGGCTGGGTGGAGGGGTCACAGCTCCCAAGGCCAGGGTACCTGTCTCTCACCCAAGCACAGTAAAGCTGCCTACGGTGTGGAGCTAAGAGCCTGGACCCTCCTTGACAGGGAGGAACACCCCTGGCACTCGCCAATGTCCGCTCAGGCTCGGAGAATCTGTCGCAGCCCATGCAGATACGAAGCTAGTAACCTTCACATCCCTCGGTGTATAGCTGTTGAGGTCCAGAGGAGGACAAGAAGGGAAATAAACTGAGGTCCGAGGCTTTCTGTTCTGCCCAAGTAGGAGCAGATGAAGAAAAGGGGGAGGAGAAAGAGGAGGGGGAGGGCCAGGGATAGGGGACAAGTGGGAGGAGGAAGGGGGAGAAATAGGGAGGAGGGAAGGGGGAGAGGGGAGAGGCGAGAGGCAAGTCCTGGGAAGCCCCACACTTCATAAAGGACAAGACCCGGGTTGGGCCAGGTATTTGGGGGTAAAGACCCTTGTTCCCTTGGCCCCAGACTATGCTCCAAAGAAGGATTTAGAAAGCAAGGGCTTTGGGATCAGATGATCCTGGCTCTGCCACTATCTCTGCGTGACCTTGGGCGGCTTCCCTGCCTCTCTGAGTTCACACTTACTCTGAGATAGGTACTGTTTTAAGTGCTTTGTATGACTCATTCAGGAAATCATGACAACAAACCCAGGTGTAAGCAAAATACCATTATCGTGGTCCATTTTATGGATGGGGAAACTGAGGCATGCAGAAGTTAAGGAATTTTCTGAGGATCACCAGCCAGGAAGTGGGGGAGCTGGATTTGCCCCAGCCAGCTGGCCCTGGAGTCTGGGCTCCTGACCACCAGACTACACCATCTCCCTCCATCCCCACTTCGTGGACTGCTGTGAGAATTGAGTTTGTGCCCTTAAGGTGCCGGTTCAGAGCCTGGCACGAAACAGGAGCCAAAACACAGATATAACACTGTTTTTCTTTGTTCAGCCCTTGGGAACGTCCTCTATCTTCTACTGGTCCAGCTTTCCGTCCCATAAAATTGGAATGGTCACCCCACCTATCTCATCAGGGTGTTAAGAACTGAGTTTAGATTCAATTCAGACACAGGAGCCAGGCTTTTAGGTTGGTGGGACCTGGAGACAAACATGACTCCACCACTTATGAGGGGTATCACTTTGGGCAAGTGACTTAACCTCTCTGAGCCTCAGCTTCCCCTTCTGTAAAATGGGATGCTAAAGCCACCTCATCAAATCACTCCCTGGGGGAGTTCATAAAACTAAGGACTTTCAGAGTGCCTGGCACACAGAAACCATTGGTGTTTGTTATTCAGCCCTGATGTGTGCCTGGCACTGTGGTGGGACAGTGTTGGTGGGGGAGCATAGGCAAATAAGCCAAAGTCTTTGCCCCAAGGAACCCCAGCTCACTGGGAGGTAGAAGATGCAAATCTTACGAGGGATTCGAAGGCTACAGGTTTTAGGGACGGAGAGAAGCCTTTGTTCTTGTCTGGGAATCAAGGAAGGCAGGAATGAGAGACGATATTTCAATCAGAAGATGGACAGAGGGACTTCCCTGGTGGCGCAGTGGTTGAGAGTCCTCCAGCCAATGCAGGGGACACGGGTTCGATCACTGGTCTGGGAGGATCCCACATGCTGTGGAGCAACGAACCCCGTGCGCCACAGCTACTGAGCCTGCGGTCTAGAGCCTGCGAGCCACAGCTACTGAGCCTGCGTGCCGCAACTACAGAAGCCTGTGCGCCTAGAGCCCGTGCTCTGCAGCAAGAGAAGCCACCACAGTGAGAAGCATGTACACCGCTTGCTGCAACTAGAGAAAGCCCGTGTGCAACAACAAAGACCCAACACAGCCAAAAATAGATAAATAAAATAAATTTATTTTAAAAAAAAGATGGGCAGAATTTTGCTTTTTTTTTTTACATTATCGTTTTGAAAAATCTGTAAACAATAAAGAAGAAATGAAACAAAGAGCTTTCCTATCTCTACCAGCAAGATTCAATGATTAGCATTTTTTCATATTTGCTTCATCTTTCTTCTTTTTTTTTTTTTTGCTAAGCCATCTCAGAGTAAATTATGGATGCCTGATACTTTGCCCCTTGAACTCTTCAGCATGTACCTCCATTGTATAGACACCGTCTTACATAAATAGAATACTATTATCCCACCTAACAAAGCTAACAATGATTCCTATGTCTTATAATATTTAGTTAATATTCAAATTTCTCCAATTATCTCAAAATGTATTTTAAGTTTCTTCTCCTTCCCTCCCTTTTTCTCTCTCCTCCTTCTTTCCTATCTATCTATCTACCTATTTATCTATCCATACATATCTATCTATCTATCTATCTATCTATTGAACCAGGGTCCAATCTAGGTTCATGCATTGCGTGTGGTCATTTCTATTTATTGTACGATAGACCTCCTTTACATTTTTCATGACATTGACTTTCTGAAGAGTCAGGACCATTGTCTCACATGCTGTTCTCATTCTTTTTTTTTTTTTTTTTTACGGTACACGGGCCTCTCACTGTTGTGGCCTCTCCCATTGCAGAGCACAGGCTCCGGATGCACAGGCCCAGTGGCCATGGCTCACTGGGCCCAGCTGCTCCGCAGCATGTGGGATCCTCCCGGACCGGGGCACGAACTCGTGTCCCCTGCATCGGCAGGCGGACTCTCGACCACTGCGCTACCAGGGAAGCCTTCATTCTTAATTTATTGAATTGTTTCATTGTGATGTCATCTAATTTGTTCCTTTACCTTATGTATTTCCTGGAAACTGGAAGTTAGATCTAGAGGGCCGTAGAGCTTGGCTACAAATCCTTGGTAAGAATCCATTATGAGTAATACTTTGTACACCATCACATCCACCACGATGGACAGGTTATTCCACTATTCTTGAGAGATTGATGGTCGACCGCTAGATCTCTCCACTGCAGAAGTGTTATTCCCTTTGCGATTCATCGGTAACTTGCCATATGCAGACAGGCAGGATTTTGACCGACCATTCCAGGCAGAGGGAAAACTTAACCAAGGTGGAAAGCACAGGACTTATGCAGGGGTTGGGGAACGGTCCAATGCCATTGGTTCTGAGGAAGGAGTGGGCCAGGAGGCTGCAGCTGGACACTTTGAAGCTGGAGTGAGGAAAGAGAATGCTGTTCAGGGGCAAAGGGGAGCTGGGGATCTTCTGAGCTGAGGAGTAACTAGAGCTGCACTGGGCAGCAGGCAAGTAGGTTCTCTCAGCGTCGGTGGGATGGTAGGGATGGGGGTCTTCCCACCCATACCTGTGCAGGCCCACAGATGGCTGGGGCCCTGCATGGGTGTCCCACAGAGCAGGGAGCCTGTGTCGTTCTTGTGGAACATGAGAGATTCCCCCAGCATTGGAAGCAGAACAGAAACAACATGGGGATCCGGGTGGGGAGCCCTGGGCACCCCTGTGGGGTCCCAGGATGGTAGGAGGAATGTGGTGGCCAGTGCGGTGGTCATCTCCAGGGCCCCTTGGGAACAGCCTTCCCTGCCCCAGCCAGTCCTGCCCAGCTCACCTTTTGTGACCAGTAAAGAGGGCTACCCGCATGCACCGGGCGTTTCCCCCCTCTGTGCACATGCCTGGCCACACCCTCTTTTTTAGTGTGGTAAAATACACATAGCGTAAAAATTAACATTTTAACCACTTCTAAGTGTTCAGTTGAGTGGCACTAAGTACGTTCACATTGCTGTGCAACCATCACCACAATCCATCTCCAGAACTTTCTCAACTTGCAAAACTGAAACTCTGGAGCTGCTAAACAGTAACTCCCATTTCCTCCTGCCCCAGCTGCTGGAAACCACCATTCTGCTTTCTGTTTCTATGCATTTGACTCCTCTAAGAACCATACAGTATTTGTCTTTTTGTGACTGACTTATTTCACTTATCACGATGTCTTCAAAGTTCATCCCTGTTGTAGCAGGTGTCAAAATTTCCTTCCTTTTAAGGTGGAATTATATTCCATTGTACGGATAGACCACATGTTGCTTATGCATCCATCCATCGATGGACACTTGGGTTGTTTCCACCTTCTGACTATTTCAGAAAATGTTGCAATGAATACGGATGTACAAATATCTGCTCCTGTCCCTGCTTTCAATTCTTTTGTGTGTATGCCCAGAGGTGGGATTTCTGGATATGGTAGTTCTATGTTTAATTTTTTGAGAAAGAGTCACAGTGTTTTCTACAGCAACTGTACCATTTTACATTCCCATCACCAATGCACGAGGGTTCCAATTTCCCTACACTCTTACCAACCTTATTGTTTTTTTTTTTATAATAGCCATCTTAATGAGTATGAAGTGGTATCTCATTGTGGTTTTGATTTGCATTTCCCTAACGATTAGTGTTGTTAAGCATCTTTTCATGTGTTGGGTGGGAAGAAATTTTCCTCTACACTTCTAGGTTCTCCTGGCTGGTCTAAGAATTAAAGTGACATGAGACTGATTAACAGGAGAAAATCAAACAAAAGTTTAATAACTTGTATATATGGGAGAGGCCCAGGAAAACGGAGTAACTTGCCAAAATGGCTGAAACCTTCACGTTAAATACTATCTTCAGCTAAAGACAAGAGGTCGCTGGGGGTAGTGGTTTGGGACTTCAAAGGGGAGGAAGACGATCCACAGGGAGATAGAAAAGCAAATGTTTGGTAAATAAATGTTTGCTGGGTCATGCAGAGACAACGGGACACAGAGTGGACCCTGATCTCTAGATGCTGCCGAGTCCTCCCCACCACAGTGAGCCCCATATTCTTTGCAGATACCTCTGGCGATAGCTCTGTAACTGTGACCAGTCCTTTATCTAAATTCTTTCGGGCAGTTAAGGTGGGAGTAACAAGGAAAACTTCCCGAGTCTTCTGTTTCTTAAAAATAATCAGCCTAAGTTAGTCCTCATGCCAAAGAGACACATTCTGGGGTGGCAAACGTTGCTGCCCTACAATGTGCTTGTTAACCAGTTGAATATCTTCTTCGGAGAGCTGTCCATCCTAGTCTTTGCCCATTTTGTTATTGGGCTGTCTGTACCTCCTTATGAGATTCTCACAACTACATGCACCATGTGCTTTTATTGCCCCCTATTCACAGAGGGAGAAATTGAGGCTCAGAGGGACCAAGTAACTTGTTCCAGACACGCAGCCAGTGAAAATTCCTATATCTGTCTGAATCCGTGACCTGTGCCCTTCATCATGCTTCTCCATGCCTCCCAGACAATGTTCTAGGTGTCTGTAGCTTCAACCCTGGAAATCCCACTGTGAGAGCCAGATCCAAAGGGGCCCAAAGGCCACTTGTGCCAAGATGTCCATGGAACGGTATGCACACCGAGGAAATAATGAAGATGCAACAAGGGCAGAGGAGTCCTTTTTTTGTTATTGCTGTTTTGGCAGAGTGAGCTGTGTCCAGGAACTTCAGGGAAGCAGGCCCATTTGAGGGTCCAGGGAAGTTAGCGCCAGATGAACTGGGTTTGAAGTGTTCCCCAAACCCACTCCCTCTTCCTCCTGGACACACAGCTTGGTTGCACTTCCCAGCATCCCTTGCTGTCAGGGTGGTCATGTGACTAAGTTCTGCCAATGGCACGTGGGCAGAAGTGATGAGCCCCTCTTCCTGGCCCAGCTCATAAAAAACCTTCCCACAAGCCTCTATTCTCTTTTCTCATCTGCTGGATGATGGAGAGGAGACCTGGTCCTGGAGGTGGGCAGGGCCATGAGAAGGAAGCAGCCTGGGTCCTTGAATGACCACATGGATGGAAGGTCGCCCACAGACCAGGAATGCCTGATAAGACTTCGTGTGAGAAGAAAAAAACTTCTATGGAGTTGAGCCACTGAGATTTGGGGGCTTGTTTTTTGCAAGAAGTAGCATTTCCTGACTGATACACTCTCCTCTGCCTCTGTGTCCACCCTTGAAGTGGGAAGGTTGAGATTGGGTTATTGAACGAATGGATGAATATGGTGCTCAAAGATCTAGACTTGAGGACTGAATGAATGATTTCATCAGCTCCTGCTGACGAGTGGTCCCAGGGTGGACAAATGTGTGGGGTTCCCTGCTGGCACCTGCTCAGCTACTTCCCAGGTCCTCATGTCTAGCTGGGATTTCCCACCTTCTCACAGGGTGACCTTGGGCAAGCCAGCTCACATATCAACGTCAAGGTCCTCCCCACTGGGAGAGAGGGGCCATGCGTCCCCTGCCCCACTTCACAGGAGCAGCACATGCCAAGGAACAAAACAGACATTGTTGTAGAGGATTTATTTTCCAGAAGGCTTGAGGGGCAAGGGCAAGGGCAGGACAGGAGTGGAGGGAGATCCCAGAAAAATTGAAGGCCCTGTGCATGGGCAGTGGGCAGGTTAACACTTCTGGTGCCTATAGTGGGCAAATGACCTTGGGTTCCCGGTGGGACACAAGCCCTGGAAGACACTGAGTTTCATGGCCGGCAAAGCCACATTTTCTGTGACTTGGATCTGAGCCCCACAGCAATCCCATAAGGTAGGTATTCTCATTCTCAGGTGAGGCTCAGAGAGGTTAGATGGTCTCCTCAGGGTCACACAGCAACAACCACCCTGCCATACTATACCAGGCTCCCTCCGAAAGGAACAAGCACAGATACCTGGGGAAGCTGTGGTCCTCAAAGAGGTGTAGATAAGTCCTAAGTCCCAGTCCTTAGCCTGGCCCCAGCCACCTGAGAACAACCTCCATCCAAGGCTCTTTCAGTTAACTATACCCCACACATTCACTCCAAGGACCAGGAAATCTCTACCTTGTCCCCCTCCCACACATTTCTTAAAATTCTTCCAGTCATCCATTGGGCCTTTTAAGCATTTGCCCTCTTTTCTTATACATATATAACTAGAGCTTATAATAGCAAGCCAAGGGTACTCATTCACCCCATAGCAGGAATTTGGTTGTCAGCTATTTGGGGAAGGAGGAAGAAGAAATTCGGGACTCTGAAGAGGTCAGGCCTGGATGCTGGAGAAGCAGTAAAAACCCAAGGGAGGCAAGAAGGTTAAAGAGGTAACATGGGGAAGAAAGGTGAATCTGGGTAAATTTGAGGCTTCCTAATGAACCCCGCCAGCCCTTCTCTAGATGACCTTGAGTCTCTGTATTGATGTGTCAGAGCCCTTGAGAGGTGGGAGACGGACATTACTTTTATTGATTCAACCTGCAGCCTCTTATTGAGCCCTGATTCTGAGCCAGGCCCTGTGCTCTGTGCCAGAAGCCGGGAGACAAAAGTAACTCAGGTGTGGATACTGGTCCAGCTGGTGCTGCTGGAGGACAAGCTCCCAGTTCCCGAGAATTCTGGGTAGACTGTGATCAGGGCTGTTAAAAGGGGACAGAGGGCCAGGGGAAGTCTAAAAATGACTCAATTACTGGCTGCTTAGGTTGAGTGATGCCCTGGAGGGCTGGTGGGGTTGGACATGTGCAGAGGATGGGGAGACATTCTGGGTGTCAGGAGCAGCTCGGGAAAAGAGCCAGAAGTGGAAATGTATGACGTGGGTTTGGGAGAACAGGGAGCCGGAGTCCAACATGCATGGAGGGAAATGAGGCAGGGCTGGAGGCAAAGGATAAGACCCAGATCTGGAGGGCAGGGATGCCAGGCTCAGGAGCTCTGACCTCAGCCTAGGGCAAAGGGGAGCCATGGAAGGATTTTGAGCAGGGGACTGACTGACCAGGACTGTGGACCCTCTGGCTTTGGTGGGGCAGAGGATGGGTTGGAAGGGTAAGTGGGGAGATGAGAGTGACAGTGGGAGGCTTGACTGGGAGTGACAGCTGCAGACATCAAGATCAGGGACCGCTGAGAGGGTTGTTGGTACAGGGTTGTGTCGGGGAGCAGCTGTAACAGCAGGGAGGTGGGGCTCCATGAGCCTTCCTGGAGGAGCCAAGGCCACGGTCATCAGGGCAGGGCCTGCCTCATTGGTCCAGCCTCTGGAGAATTTTCTTCACCCAGGGCAGTCTGGGATCAGCACAGATCTCTCGGTCCCTCACGGTTAGCAAGCTGGAAGGCGGAAACACCAGGGAGACAAGGAGGTGCCATTAGCATGCAGCAAGGATGCCACAGCCCCGCTGCAGAACCTTAGCAATTATGAGACACCTGCTGTAGGCAAACACATTTCTTAAGACGGAGAGGGGGAGATAAGCAGCAAGGACTTCCCATACCTTCAGCCCCAGCCATGAGTGCCAGGGCAGGCCAGGAAATAGAATGCCCAGGAGTCCCATAATCTTTGCTGACATTGCCTTGGGAGAGAGTATTGGGTAGTAGCCAAGAGCATGAACTTTGGAGACAGCCTATCCGGATTAGAATTCTAGCTCTGCCACATGTTAGCAAGCCCCTTAACTTCTCTGAACCTCAGTTTCCACATCTGTAAAACGGGCATGATAATTCTGGTCCAACCTCATAGGAATTTGATGAAGATATGATGAGTTAATATAAACTGGAGTGCTCAGAACAGTGCACAGCAGACAGTAGGTGATATATAATTGTGCCAGGACCTGGCCTGAACTTTTAACATTGATTTCCTTAATAAGTCCTTACAACAACCCTATGAGCCTCCAATATTCTATCTACTTAATAGCTGAAGAAAGCGAGGCCCAATGGGGTAAAGCAACTTGTCTAAGTGCCAGAGCTGGTAAGACCTGACTCATCGTGCTCGCTGTGAACGAGCATCCCCACCCAGGCCCCTCTGAGAGACCTGAGCACAGAGAGGAGAGGTGAACAATAGCCCAAGACCACATGGCAGTAGTGGGCTAAGGCTTCCACTTTTGCCAGAGCTGCAACAAACACCCCTGATCTGCGTGCACACACACACACACACACACACACGCACCCCCAGATGACCAATAAACAGAAAGAACAAAGAAGGCAGCAAAGCAGTGTTGATCTTGGCCACGTGGACAGCCTGCCCTGGCTGCTTTGTGACACTGGACAAGGCTCAGACCCTCTCTGAGCTTTGATCTTCTCATTCATTGAGCCACATTCTTTCTAGAATCCCTTCTGGCTCGAGATCCAATAATCACATGTGTACCGTCTCTCACTGAGTATCTGTTATATGTCAGGCGTTGAGCAGTACACCTCCCACTTACTATTATTCTGCCTGTGATGCTTGAGGGGCCCCGTAACTCGCTGTGCACATTTATGCACCTGGAAAAAGGGGACTGTAGGGGCTTCCCTGGTGGCGCAGTAGTTGAGAGTCTGCCTGCCGATGCAGGGGACACGGGTTCGTGCCCCGGTCTGGGAAGATCCCACATGCTGCGGAGCGGCTGGGCCCGTGAGCCATGGCCGCTGAGCCTGCGCGTCCGGAGCCTGTGCTCCGCAGCGGGAGAGGCCACAACAGTGAGAGGCCCACGTACCGCAAAAAAAAAAAAAAGGGGGACTGTAACAGTACCTGGGACTGTAACAGTACCTACTACATAGGGTTGCTTGAAGGATTAAATGAGTTAATGTTTATAAAGCGTCTATAACGGTGCCTAGCACTTAACAAGCACTCTCTACATGTTTGATTAAAAAAATAAATGAAAGTGATCACTCCCGCTATACTGATTGGGAAACTGAGGCCCAGTATTGAAGTGACCAGAACTGTGGCAGGCCTTCCTGTTTCAGCCTTCTTGTACTTTACCCACAGACCCCTCTGAGGGACGGAAGATGAGTGAGAAGGATTCAGATGAGAAGATGACAGGGCCCCAAAGGGGGTCATAAATCCCCAAGCTCAAACACCCCCCACTCTGTGGTTTGGCAGGCAGCAGCCAGAGGGGCTGCCCCAGAAAGGACAGGTCCCGTCACCCAGCCAGGGGCAGGGGCAGGGGGAGGGGCAGGGGCGGGGGCAGGCTCCAGGCCGAGGAAAAGGAAGCAAAGAAGCAAAGGAGAATGAGAACCTTAGGAGAAAGCCCTAAACGAGGACCCAGGAGTCCTGGTTCCAGCCTGGGCAACCTTGAGCAAGTCACTTCTCCCCTCACCCCACCCCAAGCCTGTTTCTCCATCTGTAAAATGGAAAGAATAGCACCTCCTTATAGGATCATTGTGAGAATTAAACAGTCATGCTCAGAACAGTGCCTGGCCCTGAGGAAGCACTTAGTGTCAGCTCTTAATATGCTCCTGGTAAGAATAGGCTGCCTCAAGTAACTGACTCCCAGGGCACTGGGATCCAAGATGCTTCTGATGGGAGCATCTTTGCTGACTCAGCGGAACCAGGCATACTGCCCGTACCCTGAACCCTACGCTCTATGGCAGCTCTGCACTACCTATCTGCCTTGCCGGGGTGGAGCGGCACCCTCTGCATCCTCAGAACCTGGCACGCTGCCTGGCACATAAGAGGTGCCTGAGAATATCTGTTGAATGATAACGTGATATTTTTCTTGGTCCACCCAAGCCTCAGCTGAGCCGTCTAGTTCGGCCAAGTGCTCCCAGCTGACATCTGGCTGCATTCCTCCATCCCTGAGTGCACCTGCAGCCTCCCAGGCCCCACCCGTCAAGCTCTCCAAGGTCTTGTCTCCCCGGCTTCCTACTCACACCACGCCAGGCCTCCGGCAGGACTCCGAAGTCCAGTAGTAATATTTCACCAGACGCAGGGGCAGGGGGTGACGGATGTAGTCCCGGCAGCAGATGCTGTCCTCCACGTTGGCACCGTAGGGGCCTGGGGGAGAAGGGTGCTCAGAGGAGTCACAGGCTGCTCTCCCTTGGCCCAAACCTCTGACCCAGCTTTTCTGTTATCACGTGGAAGGTTGGTGTCCAGAGGATTCTGGGCCCTCAAAGTCCCCACTCTTGGGGCCTCTGAGAAGCCGCTGAGTGCCCAAAGTTTACACTCTGCTTTGGTCAGCTCAAGGGAGAGGGATTCAGAATGACCGAGCATCAACAATGCCCTAAGCTCTAGATGGGACCAGACACGCTGAACAGGAAGGAGCCTTAGAACCTTGTTACTCAAGTTGAGGTCTGTGGACCCACACCATCAGCATCACCTAGGAGCTTGTCGGAAAAGCTCGGTGCCTAGTCCCAGCCCTGCTGAACCAGGTGGACACTTTGAAGAACTTCCCAGGTAACCTGAGAACGTCCCTTCAGCTCACATCTACCCTAATCCCCTTCATGGTGCAAATGGTGAGGCTGAGGTCCAGAGATGGGGGAGGACTTGCCCAGATCACACAGCATGACCCTGGAGAGTCAGGACAAGGGCTCAGGCAGAGTCCAGGCATGGAAGCCCGGGTTCGAGTCTCACTCTGCCGTGAGTCACTTAACATCTGAGACCTGATTTCCTCCTCAGACCCAGGGGGTAATAATAGTACCTACCCTATGGGGCCTGTCATGCAGGGAAGGTGTTCAGGAACCCCAATAACTGAGCAGTGTTGTTCCTAGCTCCCAGACTCCCAGTCCAGTTCTCATTCCCCTGCCCATCATAGGGCAGAAGAGTGTACATTGGGATGGAAAGAGAAATCAGAAACCCAGTGTTGAGGGCAGGTTCTGGAGAAAAATGGGGCGGTGAGAGGGCAGGACTGGTTTTCTGAGGGAACATCTATTACCGTTGCTCCTGCCTTTACCCACCCCAGCTGGCCTCCTTCAGTGGCTCCTTCTTCACATCCCAAGGCCCTACCCTTGAGTTCTCTGGAGTAGGAGACGCTGGGCCATGCCCACTACAACCCCGAGCCCAGCTGAGATAGATCCTAGACTCCAAGCCTTCAAGACTATCCATCTAACAGATGTATAAACTGAGGTCCAGAGAAGCAATGGGACTAGCCCAAGAGCCAGCGGCAGATTGGAGTCTTCTGCTCTCAGTTCAGTGCTCTTTCTACCACATGAGGATGATACTCCAGTATCTGACCTTGACCTCTGCAGAGAGCCCTCCCTCTTCCCAGCCTCACCTGCCTCTGTTGCTTGAAGTATCATAGCAAGGAGGATGAGGGCAGCCAGGAGTGGGGTCTGCAGGCTGGCCATACTTTCGTCCTGTGTGTCCCAGCTCAGGTGTCTACAATCGCCAAAGGACAGGAAGCTCTGGTATTTAAACGCTTGCTACACCCACAAGCCTCAGACACTCTTAGTCACCAGTGAGCCCAGAATCTCTGACATTCACGTTATGAAAGAAGAACTCCCACTTCCTCCAGAGAGAAGGAAATTCTCTGTGGCCAGGAACCACTCAAAGGGGACCCCCACCCTGACCTCCCCTCTGGGTCCCAAGAGACTTGCAAAATCCCCCTTGAGCTGGGCCTCTTGGAGGCCTGTTCTCCCTGGGGTCTGCTGGCTGTGTGGCCTTGGCCATGTCTCTGGATGTCTCTGGGACTGAGTTTACCCATCTAGAAATGGGAGAGATGGTTTTGCAGTCCTACGTATTTACCCCAGTGGTTGTTTGTAAATCAAGTGAGAATGTGGACAGGAGCCAAATAGCCCTACACCCTCACCTGGAACTGAGGCCCATCTTGATGAAGGGTGACCTTCATCACTGATCGGTCTTCAAAGGGAGAAGCCTATGAAGCCATTGGGTTAGTTTCTCTGCCCCATCACCGGTGTCCTCTAGGGCTTCTCACAAAGTCTCAGCTTGGGCCAGTTCATGGTCCACTCAACAGCTATAAAGAGCTTCCACACATCTCCATCTTGCCTGTCCTTCCTTCGCAGCTGTCTCCACGCTCTTCCTCACCCAGCCCCTTCTCAATCTACCGCCGTGTCCCACTGATTCTACTACCTCAGTCTGTCTCGGATCTGTCCACTTATCTCCATCCCCATTGTCCCTGCCCAGTCCAGGCCACCTCCACCTCAGGCTCAGATGCTGGCCCCTCATTCCCCTATCCACACTGCAGTGACCAGAGTGAGTAGCCCGGATTCAAAGCTGCACATGCCTCTCTCCTGCTTCAAAACCCTGCTGTGGCCCCCTGAACCCATGCCCCTGACTGTGGCCTTCAAGGCCTCCATTTCAGACACGACCCCACCACCTCTGCCCAGCTGGTCTCACTCCCCTGAGGAATCACATCCACAGTCCTCAGAGTTTTTCAAAGAGGTCTGTGGCTTGTCCCTGGCCGTGAATGCCCTTGCCACTTCTCTACCGCGTAAACTCCTACTCGTGCATCAGGAGCCATTTGAAATGTCACCTTCTAGGTAAACACACCCCCTCAGGACTCCAAAATTCTCTGAGGTGACCTAGAACGTGGACTTGAACAGACTACATCAGGTTTTCTCTTTCTCAATCTCCTCCCAGAAGCCAAACTCCAAGCTCTTAGAAGGTGGGGTCTCCCTTTATTTGTCTTGGCATTCCAGGGTCTACCAAGAGTGGGGTACATGGTGGGTGCTCAGAACACATCTAATGGAAGAAGAAACCCGGGCTCAGAGGAAGAGGGGCCTTGCCTGTAAGTAGATAAGCCATCCTGGAGTTCAGGACTCAGCACTCCATTTGTAGAGGGATCCATCCACTCATTCATTCTTTCATTCATTCAACAAATATTTATTGAGCCCTTGGTCGACAGAATAATGAACCGCCCCAAAATGTCCATATCTAATTCCCCAAACTTGTGAACATGTGACCTTACCTGGTAAAAAGGACTTTGCAGGTGTGTTGAAGTTAAGGCCCTTAAAACAGAGTCTTCCTTGGGACTTTCTTGGTGGCCCAGTGGGTAAGACTCTGTGCTCCCAATGCAAGAGGCCCGGGTTCGATCCCTGGTCGGGGAATTAGATCCCACATGCATGCCACAACTAAGAGTCTGCATGCTGCAACTAAGAAGACCGCATGCCGCAACTAAAGATCCCACATGCCGCTACGAAGATCCCATGTGCCGCAGCTAAGACCCGGAGCAGCCAAAATAAATAAATATTAAAACAAAAACAAAAACAGAGGGACTTCCTGGATTCTCTGGATGGACCCAAAGCAATCACAGGGTCATTATAAGAGGGGCCAGCGAGTGGGTCAGATTCAGACAGGAGATGGGATGACAGAAGCGGAAGTCCAAATGATGTGACGCTATGTGCCCGAGAAGGTGGGAAACGCAAGGAAACAGATTCTCCCCTAGAGCTTCCAGAAGGAACACAGCCCTGCCGACACCTCAGTTTTACTCCACTGAGGCTGATTTAGAACTTCTGACCTGCTGAACTGTAAGCTAATAAATTGGTGTATTAAACCACCAAGTCGTTTGTTACAGAAGCAAGAGGAGAGTAATACAAGCACCTGCCACGTGCCAGGTACACTGCCAGGATCTGGGGACACAGAGTGAATAGGTCCCTGCTCTCATGTTTACCTTGGAGACAGACAATAAACAGGCAAAAAAACACACAAAAAAACAAAACCAAATAAGGTAATGTCAGGCTGTGGTGAGTGCCGCGAATAAAATGAAACAGAGAAAAATAGACAGTGACTGTGGGGAAGCAGGTTTGGGGAGTCAGGAGAAGACTCTGTGGGGCTGACAGGCAAGCTGAAATTCAGAAGATACTAAGAAACCTGCCAGGGAGGAAGGGGCAAGGGCAAAGGGTGAGAGGCCTGAGCAGCTGGGGCAGAGTGGGTCAGGGAGCAGGGGGCAGCCAGATGGGAGGGGCTGCATGCAGGGCCGGGCAGGGCCTGTTCAGCTGCAGTTCCTATGAGCCTCCTGATGGATGTGCATTGAAGGTGCACAGCATCGCCTTGGAAGACCTCTTGTCAAAAGGCGTTACCCAGGGCTTCCCTGGTGGCGCAGTGTTTGGGAGTCCGCCTGCCGATGCAGGAGACACAGGTTCCTGCCCCCGTCCCGGAAGATCCCACATGTCGCGGAGCGGCTGGGCCCGTGAGCCACGGCCGCTGAGCCTGCGCGTCCGGAGCCTGTGCTCCGCAACGAGAGAAGCCACAACAGTGAGAGACCCGCGTACCGCGAAAAAAAAAAAAAAAAAGGCGTTACCCAAAGCCAGTCACAGAAGGACAAATATTGCATGCTTACAACTCTGTGGGGTTCCTAGAGGAATCAGATTCATAGAGACAGAAACTAGAATGGTGGTTACCAGGGGCTGGAGGGCGGAGGGAATGGGGAGTTAGTTTTGTGGGGGTTTTTTTTTATAAACTTATTTATGTTTGGCTGCGTTGGGTCTTCGTTGTTGCGTGCAGGCTTTCTCTAGTTGAGGTGAGCGGGGGCTACTCTTCGTTGTGGTGCATGGGCTTCTCATTGCAGTGGCTTCTCTGGTTGCAGAGCACGGGCTCTAGGAGTGCAGGCTTCGGTAGTTGTGGCACACGGGCTCGGTAGTTGTGGTTCGTGGGCTCTAGAGCACAGGCTCAGTAGTTGTGGCACCCAGGCTTAGTAGCTGTGGCGCACGGGCTTAGTTGCTCTGCGGCATATGGGATCTTCCCAGACCAGGGCTCGAACCCGTGTCCCCTGCACTGGTAGGTGGATTCTTAACCACTGCGCCACCAGGGAAGCCCCAGGGAGTTAGTTTTTAATGGATACAGAGTTTTGGTTTGGGAAGACGGAAGAGTTCTGGAGATGGATGGTGAGGATGTTGCACAACAATATGAATGTATTTAATGCCACTGAACTGTACACTTAAAAATTATTAAAATGGTAAATTTTACATTATGTATATATTATCAGTTAAACTACTCTCTGGTCCAATGATCACGATCCTTGGTATTCACCCAAAGGAGTTGAAAACTTATGTCCTCACAAAAGCCTATATTATAGCAGCTTTATTCACAACTGCCAAAACTTAGGAGCAACCAAGATGTCCTTCAGTAGGTGAACAGATAAAATGTGGTATATTCAGACAATGGAATTATTATTCACGGCTGAAAAGAAAAGAGCTATCAAGCCAGGGAAAGACATAGAGGAACCTTAAATGCATGTTACTAAGTGAGAGAAGCCAATCTGAAAAGGCCACAAACTCTATGACTCCAACTATATGACCTTTTGGAAAAGGCAAAGCTATGGAGGCAGTAAAAAGATCAGCGGTTACCAGGGCTTAGAGGGAAGAAAAGATGAGGAGGTGGAGCACAGAGGATTTTTAGGGCAGTGAACATACTCTGTATAAGACCACAATGATGGATACACATCATTATATTTTTGTCCAAACCCATAAACTACACAACACCAAGAGAGAATAAACCATAATATAAACTATGGACTTTGGGTGATTTAGATGTGTCAAAGTAGGTTCATCATTTGTCACAACGGTACACTCAGGTGGGGGAGGTTAATAGTGAGGGAGGCCACGCCTGTCTGTGGGCAGGAAGCATGTGGGAAATCTCTGTACCTTCCTCTCAATTTTGCTGTGAACCTGAAACCGCTCTAAAAAATTAAGTCTTGAAAGAAAAAAGAAAAGAAAAGGTGTAACGCAGAATCTAATCAAGCCTCTAGTCCTAACTTCCAGTTTACAAGAAATACAGGGGCTAGAGGAAGGTGAGCCATCCCGCAAGAAAACAGACAGCTCCAGAAGGTGGGGCCTTCCGGGTCTCCTACAAGACGACCATGTGGAGATCAACAAATAGTCAATGTTCTTTTTTTAAAAATGTGGATTAGGGACATTGAAGATTAAAAGAGATTGAAGAGACATAACAGCCAAATATGTGCAATAGGTAGATTTTGATTGAATCCTAATTTTGAAAACAGTTATAAAAGACCTTTGGGGGACAAATGAGGAAATTTAAATATTAGATGCTATTAGGGCTTTATTGTTGATTTTCTTAGGTATCATAAAGATTTTAAAGGTGTGTGAGAGAACGTCCTTGTTCGTAAGAGATGCACTTGAAGTATTTAGGGGTGAAGTTCATGATGACCCTACTTTCAAAGAGTTCAGGTTAGAGGAAATATATATGTGTGTATATATGTGTGCATGTGCATATACATACGTATATGCATGTATGTATCGCCTATATATGTGCACGTGTATACGTGTGTATATGCATACATGTATGTGTGTATTGTATACATGTGAGTGTGTGTATGCACACGTGTGGGTTGTGTGTACATGTGTATATGTATGTGCAAATGTGTTGTACGCATGTACATGTATGTATGTGTATAGGTATATCATAGCCCAGAAAGAGAAAGGGAAAGACAAAGCAAACATGGCAAGATGTTAACAATGTTGCAGTGAAGTAGTGAATCATGGAACTGCTCTAACAACTTTCCTGAACATTTTAAATGTTTCATAACAAAAGCATGGGGAGAAAAGAAAAAAAAATTTTTTTAAATGTGGAAATCATCTTGTAAAAATGAGTTGTCACTGGAGGACTGCGAGTGAGAGACAGAGAACCGGCCTGACGGTTCTTCATCTGCACTCGGGGTTTCCTTACACGGGGCCCTCGTGGAGGCCCCTCCAGGGGGTGGGCCCAGGGTCTCCCCCCTGGAGAGCACCTGCAACCCCAGGGACTCGGCAGGGCCCCAAGGCTTTCCTGCTGGCTCAGCCTCTGCTACCCAGCACCCCATTTCCCTGGGGCTTGGAAAGATGGTAAGCCACACGTGCAGCCATCAGGCCTTTGCTCCCCCAGGGCCCTTGGCCTCCCTGGTGCAGAAGAGGCAGGTACTGCGTTCAAGGAGCCCTGAGTTCCCAGGCAGGGCTCAAAGGACCAGCTTTCAAAGAAAGGAAAGGGGAGTTTCTCTCCCGGGGCTGAAGGCGGGGAATCACGGGCAGTTGCCAATGAAGGGGATGTTTTCCCTCCTCGTCAAGAGGTTGATGATGCCCTATCCTTCTGTCCTTCAATTGCACTGGCAATGCATGGGAAGCTCCCAGATCAAATCCTCTTTCCCCTAAACTTCCTTCTTCTTTTATTTAAATTAATTTTTGTTTATTAAAAAATACGTGAAGGTGGAAACAACCCAAGTGTCCATCGATGGATGAATGGAAAAACAAAATGTGATAGACACACACACATTGGAATATTATTCACCTTAAAAAGGAAGAAAATTGTGACATATGTTACAACATGGATGAACCTTGAGGACATTATGCTAAGTGAAATAAGCCCGTCACAGAAAGAAAAATACTGTATGATTCCTAGAGGCTTCTGTGAGGTACCTAGAGGTAGTCACATTCATAGGGATCAACAGTAGAATGCTGGTTGCCAGGGGCTGTGGGAGGAGGGAATGGGGAGTTATTGTTTGATGGGATAGAGTTTCACTTTGGGAAGATGAAAAAGTTCTGGAGATGGAATGTGGTGATGGTAGCACAACAATGTGAATATACTTAATGTCACTGAACTGTACACTTTAAAACAATTTAAATGGTAAAGCTTATGTTATGTATATATTACCTCTATAAACATACACTTAATTACATGTAAATGTGGATTTACAGAAATGCATAGCTTATATCTGGAAAGATACACAAACAATTCATTACATTAGTTGCCCTTAAGGAGGGAAACGGGGTAGTGGTTGGGGGCAGCTGCTCAGAGGAGGAAAGACTTATTTTCCACCAAATACCTTTTTGAATGATTTGAAATTATTTTCCATATGCATGACTGACCAATTCAAAAAGATAAAAATTTAAATTCATACAGCCAGAAAAAAGGGTAGACTGCAAAGTAATTTTCTCACCTCTGACCTCCCAACCACATTTCATTTCCCCTTCTCAGAGGCAAACAAGCTTAATGATTTCTTATTTTTCCTTCCTAAACAGTCTATGCAAGCACATATATAAAGGCATTCCTTTGAAAGAAATGGGGGAAAGGAAGGGTTCTTTCCAGTGACCATCTGGTTTTTCACTGTATGGATCTACCAAAATTCATATAGCTGGTCCCCTGATGGATGGATGTTTGGGGATTTTCCAGTCTTTTGCATTTACATAAAAATGCCGAAATAACCTTCCCTGAACCTACTCATGAGGGAGAATGCAACTGGTGGATAAATTCCTAGAAGTAGTGTCTGGGCTTTTGCTTCCACTGAGAGGCAAAGAGAAAGCCCCTGCCCTGAATAGCTGCCTCAGAGCTTCCTCTTTTCAGCAAAGGCGAGGGGCCCCAGGAGAGAGCTCCACGTGGGGCTGGGAGGACCACCCCAGGCTCCTGATTTCTGAGCAGCTAGGAGCCAAAGTTTTCTAGGGGACATCCTGCCATCCATCTACTTGGCAGGGAGGAGATCAGCACCCCAAGTTGTCCCACAAATGGAAGGAAGGATGAGCACTTTTATCTGAGGGCCTGGGCCAGACAGGTGGACTCTGAGGCAACGGGGAAATCCTGGGATGGAGAGAGAGGGGTGGGGAGGAAGAAGTAAAAGACTTTGGGGTTAATTGGCCACAATGGCAACCACTACAGTAATAGGAGGAAGAAGAAGGAGGAGGAAGGGGAGGTGAAGAAGAAGGAGAAGAAGAAGAAGAAGAAAAGACGACAGCAGCCCATTGGTACTTACTGAGCGCCAGATGTACTGTGTCTTGTGTTTTACACCAACTATCTCATCATCTTCCCACAGCAACACTTAGAAGCGGCCACCATCATCATCGTCATTTTTCAGAGAAGGAAGCTGAGACTTAGATTCCACACCCAGTGAGTGGTGGAGCCTGAATCTGTGCTCAGGTCTGATGCCAGAGTCCAGGTGCACAGTGGCCACTCATCGTTGCAGCCACGATCAGACTAGGAATAGAGGCACCCGCGAGAGTAACAAGCCCCGTCAGACGGGCTCGTTAGATCGACTGAGAGTCCATCTCAGGTGGGTGCAGCCGGGGTTACTGTAAGTCCCCTCAGATGAGGAACCAAGGCTCAGAGAATAGAAGTCATCTGCTGGGACCACACTGGATTGGATCCTAGGTTTTTTGGGTTTGTTTTGCTTTTTGGCCGCGCTGCACGCAGGATCTTAGTTCTCTGACCAAGGATCGAACACACGCCCCCTGCAGTGGAAGCGCACAGTCTTAACCATTGGACCACCAGGGAAGTCCCCGGTTTTGTTTTTTAATTGAGATATAATTCACATACTATGAAATTCACCCTTGTAAAGGTTGTATATAATTCAGTGGTTTTTAATATATTCACAAGGTGTATGTCCATTTCCGCTATCTAAATCCAAAACATTTTCATCACCTCAAAAAGAAACACAGTACCCATTAGCAGTCACTTTCCATTTCCCCCTCTCCCCAGACCCTGACAACCACTAGTCTACTTTCTGTCTCTGTGAGTTTGCCTTTTGTGGACATTTCATATAGACAGAATCATGCAGTAGGCGGTATTTTGTGTCTTTCTTTCACTTAATCTGTTTTCAAGGTTCATCCATATTGTGGCATGTGTCAGTACTTCATTCGTTTTTATGACTGAATAATATTTCCTTATGGATACATCATATTCTGTTTATCCATTTATCCACTGATGGCCATTTGAGTTGTTTCTACCTTTTGGCTGTTACGAGTAATGCTGCTATAAACATCTGTGTACAGATTTTTCTGTGAACATATGTTTTCAACTATTTTGAGTATATAAGTAGGAATAGAATTTCTAGGTCATACGGTAATTCTGTTTAAATTTTTGAGGACCTGCCAGACTATTTCCAAGGAGGATCTACCATTTTATGCTCCCATCAACAATGTATGAGGGTTCCTATTTTTCAATTTTCTTGCCAACTCTTGTTATTGTCTGCCTTTTTGGTTATAGCCATCCTGGTGGGTATAAAGTGGGATGTCATTGTGGTTATTTGTGTGTGTGTGTGTGTGTTTGTGGACCTCTCACTGTTGTGGCCTCTCCTGTTGCGGAGAACAGGCTCTGGACGTGCAGGCTCAGTGGCCATGGCTCACGGGCCTAGCCGCTCTGCGGCATGTGGGATCTTCCCGGACCAGGGCATGAACCCGTGTCCCCTGTATCGGCAGGTGGACTCTCAACCACTGCGCCACTAGGGAAGCCCAGTCATTGTGGTTTTGATTCACATTTTCCTAATGACTAATGATGTTGAGCATCTTATATGCATATTGGCCATTTGTATATCTTCTTCAGAAAAATGTCTATTCATATCCTTTGCCCATTTTTAAGTTGGGTTGCTTATATTTTTGTTGTTGTGTTGTAGCAGTTTATTATGTATCCTGATAGATCCTTATTTTCTCCGGCCTGTCTTTTTTTTTTTTTAATTAATTAATTTTTTTTTTGGCGGTGTCAGGCCTTTGTTGCCGCGTGTAGGCTTTCTCTAGCTGTGGCGCGCGGGGGCTACTCTTTGTTTATGTGCGCGGGCTTCTCACTGCAATGGCTTCTCTGGTTGCGGAGCACGGGTTCTAGGTGCGCGGGCTTCAGTAGTTGTGGCACGTGGGCTCAGTAGTTGTGGCCCGCGGGCTCTAGAGCTCAGGCTCAGTAGTTGTGGTTCATGGTCTTAGTTGCTCCGCGGCCTGTGGGGTCTTCCCAGACCAGGGCTTGAACCCGTGTCCCCTGCATTGGCAGGCGGATTCTTAACCACTGTATCACCAGGGAAGTCCCTGGCTTGTCTTTTTACTTTATTGATAGTGTTCTTTGGAGCACAAAAGTTTTAAATTTTGATGACATCAATTTATTTTTTCTTTGGTTACTTGTGCCCTAGGTGTCATATATAAGAAACCATTTCCTAAGGCAAGGGCATGAAGATTCATCCTTATGTTTTCTTCTAAGAGTTTTATAGTTTTAGCTCTTACATTTCCATTTTTGATTCAATTGGGGGTAATTTTTGTATCTTATGTGAGGTAGGGGTCCAACTTCATTCTTTGCATGTAGCTATCCAGTCCCAGTATCATTTGCTGAATAGACCCTTCTTTCTCCATTGAATTGTCTTGGCACCCTTGTTGAAAATCAATTGCCCCTAAATGTATGATGTCATTTCTGGACTCTCAGTTCTAATCCACTGATCTGTTTGTCCATTCTGGTGCCAGTACTACACTGTTTTGATCACCATACTTTATAATAATACACTCAGGTTCTTTTTTCTTTTCAAGTGAAATCTTTCAAACATACAAAAAATTAAAATAAATCTGAGAACCCACAACCTAGATTTAACAGCAGTTGATATTTTGCTGTGTTTTGTTTCAGCATTTTTTTTTTCATTAAGAAGTAAAATATTTTAGATACAACCAAAGCTATTTTACTCCCACCCCCACCCACCTCCCCTCCCTCTGTCTCCATGGGTAACCACAAAACCATCACTCTGAAGCTGCTGGGGGTCCTTCCTTGGATACCATTATCCTATTATAGCCTTATAATATATTATAGCATTGTTTTGTGGGTCTTAATATTTTATGTAAGTAGCATCGTACTGAATGTAACCTTTTACAACTTGCTTATTTCATTCAAGTTTATGTTCGTGAGATTTTTTTCCATGTTGATCCATGTGGACCTAGTACATTCATTTTCACTGTTGTGAAAATGAACTAGCTCTATTTTGAACCAATCGATTGTTTATTTATCCATTCCCCTGGCAGCGGACATTTAGGTTGTTTCCAGACGTTGACTATTACTGAGAGTTCTGTAATGAATGGACACCCTTGCCTGTGTCTTCCTGTTCTCTTCATCTTTTTGCTCACGTTTTTGCTCTAAGCTGGGTTCTCTCCTGAGGACTCTGCTTCCCCTGTGGATTCTGCTTCCCTTGCAGCTTTCTTAGCAGTCGCTGTTCTCTCCCTGAGGACCGTCATACCACAAGACTGGGATAGGATAGGCATCCTCTTTGCTCTTCATAGCTACTTCCAAGCCAGCCATTCTTCCTCTCTTCTCCCTAAAACCCCCAGATTCTTTGACATGCATGTCACCAGAGTCTCCATCCATTACCTACCCCTTGTGGCAGCCATGTACACCCCTAATCACTCCCTCTGCTTCACTGATAATTTTAGCTCCCAGCTCATGGTCATTCCCTCTAGCATGATTCTGTCATAGACATAACCAGCCTCTCAGTTCTATGACCATCTCTCCTCCAATAAGCTTATCCTCCACCTACCTCAGCCCCTCACTTCCAAGGTCACATCTTGACCATATCATAACCAGTAACTGCAGTTGCATAATCTCAGTTTCACACACCCCACTCTCTAACTACCATCATCTCTCAGCCCAGCTCATCATTTTGAGTATCCAATTTCAACTATCCTTCCACCGTACCCAAACTGATCCTATCTCTTTTCCCCACTCAGGTCCTTGCTTCTCTCCTAATTCAACTCAACTTCCCTGGTCTTTCATTACAAGCATCATTTACCTATACCCTCAACTCTCTTGCCCAAATAACTTCAACTCCCATTCTTGCTACCTCCTGACAAATCCAAGACCAGGTGGAAACCCAACTCTTCACCCACTGCGCCTGCACCAGTGCAGCTGAACATGGCTGGAGAGAAGTAACCAGTCATGCTAACTGAAAATTCAAGATCACTAATCTCTTGAGGTCCTTCCATACTGCCTCAAAGTCCTGCTACGTCTTCCTGGCTTGTTTGCTTTCCCATTCTCCTACACTATTTCATTCTTTCTTCTCTCCACTCAAACCTTTGACCCCTTTTCCTTGATCGTCACTCTCAACTGATGACCCTGATTCCTATTTCCCTGAGAAAAGAGAAGTTACCAGAAGAACACACCCACCTGCAACTACTGCATCTACCCATGGACATGCATCTTCCTTGCTCCTGACTAATCTCCTCTCCTACTCAAGGACATCACTCCTCAGTTCTCCCATTCTTTCCTGCATCATCAATTTCCCCCTCTCTACTGTATCATTCTCATCTGCGTGCAACATACCCTTATTTCCCCCATCTTAAGAAAACAGTGCCTTGACCACACATCCATCTCCAGATACTGCACTTTTATAGTAAAACTCAAAAGAATAGTCTATACTTGCTGTCTCCAATTCCCCTTGTCCCCTTGTCCCCTCTCCAGTCCTATTCTGATTCCAAAGATTCCTTTGGAATCCCCTGTGATGGCAGATTCATGAGAGGAAGATCCACTTCAGAGAGGGTAGGGGGAGATGGAGCTCTGGAGCACACTGTATTTTGAAGGTATTGACAGAGACATAAGAAAATATCTTTGGTTTATGGGGGATGGAGAAATTGTTAAACATGTGAAGGATATAAAATGTCTTTTGTGGTTAAAAAAACTGTTGGAATTAGGTAAACTAACATGTATTAGATGATGGAACACTAGATGCTGTAACAGACAAACCCCAAATTACATAATGGCTCAGACATGATAAAAGTTGACTTCCCACCACACAGAGTCCAGAATGGGTATTCCTGATTAATGGGGCAGCTTTTCCCTTAGTGATGATTCAGGGACCCAGGCTCCTTCCCTCTGTGTCTCTACTATTGTTAACAGGTTACTGTGCTCATCTGCAGGAAGCCAAGGAAGGGAAAATAGAGCAGGGCATGAAGCATGGGAGGATTTTATGGTCCAGACCTGGATGTTGGGGGGCATCAGCTCTGCTAACATTCCATTGACCAGAATTCAGACACATGGCCTCATTTAACCTCAGGAAAGGCTGAGAAACTATCTAGCTGGCTGCCCAAGAAGAAAAGGAAACAAGCTTGATGAAGAGTCAGCTAGTCTTTGCAAATGATGGAAGTCTCCAAGGGCTTCCAGTGAACAGGCAAGAAAAAGATGATTCAATCTCCAGCACCTTATCCTGAATGAACAGCTTGCTCTGGCCTGGATTCAGAGAGGAAGTCCCATTGTGAAACCACATTTGCTTTTTTCTAGGAAGAAATCTCTTAGAAAAACAAACAATTCTAACATTCCATTTATCTCTTCTGCCATTTGATATGTTTTGTGGGTTTCCAATTTGTTTTTTTAGTGTTCCATGAAAACAAGAGGTACCTTAAAGCCTGTAGGGTGTGACTAGAGCGGCTATACCCTAAGACTTGGACACTGGCATGGCTCCACTTCCAACTGGCAGCAAAAGCTTGACTACCAAGCCTCGTGCTCCTGGGGCTCAGGATCCGGTTCTGTGAAACGGGGATTAGTAACGCTTGCCACTGCCATGCTGTTGGGGAATCAAAGACCTGCTCGTTCTCTGCTCCAAATGATCCTCACAACAGCCCTTTGGAGTTAAAAGGGCATGAATGGCCATTGCTCATTTCACAGATGGGGAAAGTCTGAGCTGGAGAGGTGACATGACTGGCCCAGGAAAACCCCAATTCACAGTCCCTAGACAAGAGGTGGTGGCTTGTGATTTGTTTTCCCTGTTGCCTGGTGATCTCTTCAAAAAGGGGGGACTACAGAGAAGGAGAGGGGGAACTAAGGGCATCTGGAATCCCCAGAAGCCTTCAGGTAGGAGGATGACCTAAATTAGTATTGATTCCCTGGCCAATAGCTGCCTGTTTGAGGAGAGGATCCTCCAGGAGGAACCATGAAGGAAAAAGACCCTCCTTTTGCATTCTTTTATTCTGAGTTGCAGGTAGTTACTGCCCCGGGTATGCTGTATTTACTGCATGGGTCTGTACCCCTTATCTGGAAAGGGAGAATGATTTAAAAAAATAAGCGACGAAATGTTAACCATGAATCAGGGTGATGGGAATACAGGAATGCTTCATACTATTTTTGCAAGATTGCTGTAAGTTTGAAATTACTTCAAAACAAAAAGTAAAAAATAAATCAGAAGATTATAAGCACCTAGAAGCCCCCTCATGACCTCTTCCAATCACTACCTCCTCAAGGGAAGCCACAATTCTGACTCCTAATATCTAGACCACTTTTTCTGAGTCACGTAGAAATCATTCTTTTGTGTCTGACTTCTTTCATTCAAAACTGTGTTTATGAGATTTAGCCATGTTGTTGCCTTTTTTCAGCTCACTCATTCTCGTTCCTTTATAGCATTCCATTGTAAGAATTTATCATATAGGGGTGGGACTTCCAGAATGACTGAGAACCTCTGAAAACGCTCACCCGAAAAGTACAATGATAAAACTATGCAAAATGGCCCAAAGCAACCATTTGAAAACTGGAAATTTATCAAAATCATATGTGGTAGGCAGAATAATGGCCTCCCAAAGATGTTCATGTCCTAATCCCTGGAACCTCTGAATATGTTGTTCTATGGCAAGCGGGAATTAAGACTGAGGATGGAATTAAGCTTGTTAATCGGCTGACCATAAAATAAAGAGACAATCCTGAGTTACCTGAGTAGGCCCAGTGTAATTGCAATGGTTCCTTAAATGTGGAAGAGGGAAGCAGTGTAAGAAAGACTTGACTGGTCCATTACTGGCTTTGAAGATGGAAGAGGACCACAAGCCATGGAATGCGGGCAGCCTCTAGAAGATGGAAAAGGCAAAGAAATGGATTCTCCTCTAGGGCCTCCAGAAGGAAGGCAGCCCTGTTGACACCTTGATTTTAATGAGACCCATTTTATAGTTCTGACCCACAGAACTGTAAGATAATACATTTTTATAATTTTAAGCCACTAAGTTTGTGATAATTTGATATAGAAGCAATAAAAAACTAATACATCATACAAGAAATTGAGAAATGTTTACTCAAGAAAATCTACTGAATCCTAGTAAGAAGATACGAGTCTGTGGTGTTCAGCCTGAGGCTGTGCCTATCTTTCTCCTCCCCTCAGCTTCATAGTATAGAAAGGGGTGGCTTTACTGGCTCAGGGTTCAGAAAATTCCATGCCCAGAGGCATTATCAAAAATAATAGTGGTCTCAGTGCCACACAATCAGAGAGGCAAATAGCAAAGCTAGCCTGAGGTCTCAATACTGGCTGGGAAAAGCAATAGACCAACAGACCAGCCAGAAGTTTAACAGGGAGGTCTGGGGAATGAGACAAGCCAAAGTTCTTCTCAGTAAGATTCGACTTATCTCTGATAGTCTGCAGGCTATGTGCATGTGAAAGTCTGCACACATCTCAGAAGATATTGGAGAAGGTTCTAGTGAGCTACTCAGCATGAGCTTAATATTTGGCCTTGCAAACACAGGAGTTAAAATCTGGAGTAGACTTGTAAACTAGCTGCACCCCGAAAACACAAACAGATCATTCAGCAAAGGGTAGAAACCTTACTGGCTCAAGATGTTTAAGCACAACTTCTGACCAGCCATTGGCTAACAATCAAGGAATGCTGACCCTAGTACCAGGTTTAAAAATAAAAAAACAAGAATAAAAAATAACTGAGCAGAGACATCAGCAGTCACACGCTCTGGGGGAAACAAAATCTATAGAATTAGTCCAGACAAGTTACCAAAAAAAGAAACAAACAACAATCAACAGCCCCAGTGGTGGGGAAAGGGTAACAGGATCCAGAGTTGGTGCAATATATGATCTAAAACAGCTAGCTATTAACAAAAAATTACAAGACACGCAAATAAACAAACAAAAAAAGTGACCCATACCTAAGAAACAAAACAGTCAATAGAAATTTTCTTTGGGGGGATCCAGATGTTAGAATTAGAAGACAGAGTTGTCAAAGCTGCTATTGTAAACATATTCAAAGACCTAAAAGAGACCAAGTTTAAAGAATTAAAGGAAAATATTGGGACAAAGACTTATCAAATAGAAAATAATAATGAAGACAAAGAAATTATTTTTTTTTAAAAAAAAGAAGAAGAACCAGTAGGATCTGTAAAGTGTAATAACTAAAATGAAAATTTCACTAGAGGGGCTCAAAATCAAAATTGAGCTGGCAGAATAAAGAATCCGTGAACTTAAGGACAGATCAGTATGTTATCCAATCTGAATAATGCAAGAAAAAATGAAGAAAAATGAACAGAATTTCAGAAATCTGTGGGACACCATCAATAGTAACAACATATGTTCAGTGGGCATTTCAGAAGGAGAGGAGAGAGGGCTTCCCGGGTGGCGCAGTGGTTAAGAATCTGCCTGTCAATGCAGGGGACACAGGTTCAAGTCCTGGTCCGGGAAGATCCCACATTCTGTGGAGCAACTAAGCCTGTGCGCCACAACTACTGAGCCTGCAGTCTACAGCCTGTGAGCCACAACTACTGAGCCTGCATGCTGCAACTACTGAAGCCCGTGTGCCTAGAGCCCGTGCTCCACAACAAGAGAAACCACTGCAATGAGAAACCTGTGCACCGCAAAGAAGAGTAGCCCCTGCTCGCTGCAACTAGAGAAAGCCTGCACACAGCAACAAAGACCCAGTGCAGCCAAAAATAAATAAAAATAAATAAAATTTAAAAATAAATTTTAAAAAATCATGATAAAAGTGTACTGTTGGGCTTATGACATACAAAGATGTAATATATGTAACAGTAATAGCGTGAAGGAGGGAGGTGAGTTATACTGGTGTAAGGAAAGTACACTAGGAATTACCCTGAATTCACAGGAAGAAATGAAGACTACCAGAAATCATAAATATGTAAGTTAATTTAAAACCATTATAAATATATATTTTCTCTTTTCTTCTCTTAACTTCTTTGAAAGGCATAAGACTATGTAAAGAAATAATTATAACACTATACTGTTAGGTTTATAACACATATATATAGACATATATATGACAATTATAGCACAAAGGAGGGGGGAGATTCACAACTAGACACATCACAGTAAAACTGTAGAAAGACAAAGAAGGAATCTTGAGAGTAGCAAGAGAAAAACAGTTCATCTCATACATATGATCCTCTAAGATGAACAGCTGACTTCTCATCAGAAACCGTGGATGCCAGAAGGCCGAAGGATAACACATTCAAAGTGCTGAAGGAAAAAGACTGTCAACCAAGAATTCCCTATCCAGCAAAGCTGTCCTGCAAAAACAAATTACAAATAAAAGCATTCCTATATAAACAGAAACAGTGAATTTGTCACGAGCAGACATGCCCTACAAGAAATACTAAAGTAAATTCTGCAAACTGAAATAAAAGGACCTAAGACAGTAAGTCAAATCCACAAAAGAAATAAAGAGCACCAGTAAAGGTAACTACACAGGTAAATATAAAAGACAGTATAAATTTTTTTTGTTTATAACTCTTTTCTTCTCTCATCTGATTTAGAAAACTGCATGAAGCGATAATTGTCAAACTGGGTTGATAGATTTAAAATGTATAAAGATGTAATTTATATGAAAATAATAACACGAAGGAGAGGGGAGGGATTGAAGCAAAGGTTTTGTGTATTACTGAAATTAAATTGAGAGTAATGCAAATTAGATGCTTCTAAATTAAGATTAATTGTACAACCATTATAAACATATATTCACCTAACAATACTCCAAAATACATGAATCAAAAATTGACAGAATCCAAGGGATAATTCAACAATAATAGAGACTTCAATTGTCCCATTTTCAATAATTAATATAAATATGTAGAAGATCAATAAGAATATAGAAGACTTGAACAACACTATAAAAAAACTGGACCTTACCAACATCTATAGAACATTCTAACCCAACAATAGCAGAATAAACATTCTTCTCAAGTGTACATAGAACATTCTTCAGGATATACCATATGTTAAGCCATAAAACAAGCCTCAATAAATTTTAAAAGACTGAAAATGATCCAAAGTATGTTTTCCAACCACAATTGAATAAACTAACAGAAGGAATTTTGGGAAATTCAGAAATACATGAAAATTAAACAACAAACTCCTAGATAACCAGTGAGTAAAAAAGAAGCCACAGATGAAATTAGAAAGTACTTTGAGTTGAATAAAAACAAAACACAAAACATCAAAACTTAGGGAATACAGCTAAGACAGTGCATAGAGGGAAATTTACAGCTCTAAATGCCTATATTTAAAAAGGAGAACGATCTCAAATAACCTTAACTTCCATCATGAGAAACTAATTTAAAAAAAGATCAAACTAAATCCAAAGCAAGCTGCAGGGATGAAATAGTACAGATTAAAGTGGAAATAAACAGAAAAACAACAGAGAAAATCAATGAAACCAAATGTTGGTTCTTTGAAAATATCAACAAAACTGACAAAACTTTAGTTAGACTCAAGGAGAAAAGACACAAATTAACAAAATCAGGAATGAAACAGGAGATATTACTACCTAGAAAATATTATGGGTAACTGTATGACAACAAATTAGATAAACTAGATGAAATGGACAAATTCCTAGAAAGACAAAAACTACCAAAACTGACGAAGAAAGAAATAGAAAGTCTGAACAGATATATAACAAGCCGAAAGACTGGATTAGTAATCAAAATTTTCCCACAAAGTAGAGGCCAAGCTCAGATAGCTTCACTAGTGAATTCTGACAAAAGTTTAAGGAAGAATTAACACCAATCCTTCTCTAACTTCCAAAAATAGGAGGGAATACTTCCCAACTTATTCTATTGAGATAGGCTGGGACTTGGGACCCGGCACCTGGAACCCTTCACTGGAGTCCTTGTACCTGGATAAATGTCTACTCGAGAATACAAAAAATCTATAAGGGACTAAAAATAACTGCATGCATGTGCAGGTAGGGCAAATTATGAATAGGATACAAAAAGGCCAAAACCAGCTGCCGTTTCTGCCAAGAGCAAAAGCAGGGTACTCTATGTGATCCCTGCACACAGCACCACCAAGGGGGTGGGCAGCCCACCTAAGCCATCCCTCCAGCCCAACCCACCAATCCACCCCTTACACTCACCCCATTTAAGGAATCAGCCTGCTCTCCTCAGAGAGAAAGCAAGGGCACCTGTTTCTTGTTTTCACTCCCTCCTGCTGCAGCCAGAGCCCAATAAAGCCTTGCCTGAATTTGTCATCTGGCCTCTTGTCAATTTCTATTGATTGAAGAGTCCAAGCACCTGGGTCAGTAACACTGGGAGGCCAATATTATTACTCTGATACCAAAACCGGAAAAAGTGATCACAAAAAAGAAAACTAAGGAAAACAAAAACAAACAAACAAAACTAGGAAAACCAACATCCCTTATGAATCTAAATGCAAAAATTCTATTGAATAAAAAATGAGCAAACCAAAATCCAGCAAAATATAAAAAGGATTAACTATGATCGAGTGGAATTTATCTCCGGAATACATGGCTGGTTTAACATACAAAAAACAATCAATGCAATATGCCATATTAATAGAATAAAGGACAAAAACCACATGATCATCTCAATAGACCCAGAAAAAGAATTTGACAAAATCCCATAACCTTTTTTTTTTTTTTTTTTTTTGCGGTACGTGGGCCTCTCACTGCTGTGGCCTCTCCCGTTGCGGAGCACAGGCTCCGGACGCGCAGGCTCAGCGGCCATGGCTCACGGGCCCAGCCGCTCCGCGGCATGTGGGATCTTCCCGGACTGGGGCACGAACCCGTGTCCCCTGCATCGGCAGGCGGACTCTCAACCATTGCGCCACCAGGGAAGCCCCCATACCCTTTAATGATAAAAAAAAATACTCAACTAACTAAAAGTGGAAAGGAACTTCCTCAATCTGATAAAGGGCATCTATGAAAAACCCACAGCCAACACATACGTAATGGTGAAAAACCAAATGCTTTCCCCCTGAGATCCGGAGCAAGACAAGGATTTCTGCTCTAGTCACTTTAAGTCAATATTTTATTGGAGCAACAAAGAGAAATAAGAGGCATCCATACCGAAAGGGAAGAAGTAAACTATCCCTACTTGCACATGTCATGATCCTATGTACAGAAAATTCTCAGGGATTACAAAAACAAAAGCAAAAACAAATAAACAAACAGAACCACAAAACCCTAGTAGAAACAACAGTAGTACAGTTGATTGCAGAGTAGAAGACCAATATACAAAAATCACCTGTATTTCTGTACACTTATGAACAGTTCCATTCACAACAGTATCAAAAGAATAAAATACTTTGGAATAAATTTAACAAATGTGGGGCAAGATTTGAAAACTGAAAATTATGTCTTTGCCAAGAGTAATAGAAATCTAAATAAACAGAGAGACATTCTGTGTTTATGGATTGGAAGACTCATTATCTACAGGAAATTCTCTTCTATTTGATCAGCAGATCCAACTCGATCCTTATCAAAGTCCAAGCAAGTGGTGGAGGGATGAACTGGGAGATTGGGATTGACATATATACACTAATATGTATAAAATAGATAACTAATGAGAACCTGCTGTATAGCACAGGGAACTCCACTTTGCTGTACAGTAGAAACTAACACAACATTGTAAAACAACTATACCCCAATTAAAAAATAAAAATCCAAGCAAGTCTTTTTCTTTTCCACAGATTGACTAGCTGTTTCTAAAGTTTATATTAAAAGGCAAAGGGCCTTGAATAACAAAAACAATCTTGAAAAAGAATAACAAAGTTAGAGGACGTAACTTCCCAATTTCAAAACTTACTATAAACTACAGTAATAAAGAGAATGTGGGGCTGAATAAGGATAGACGTATAGATCAACGACACAGAAATAAACCCTTACATTTACGGTTAATTGATTTGCAACCAAGGAGCCAAGAGACAACGAGATACCTACACACAAAAGAATGAAGTTGGACCCCCTACATCACACCATTCACAAAATTTAACTCAAAATGGATCAGAGACCTAAATGTAGAGTTAAAACTATAAAACTCTTAGGATGAAATCTTTGTGACCTTGGATTAGGCAAAGCTTTTGTCACCGGCAAAGCCGGAAAAATAATATTGAATCTAGGTGATAAGGTCTAATTTCTTCTGTGCTTAGTCTACTTTCCCTTGCCTGTAGGGGACCAGGTACAGAGGTCTTGCACCTAATACCACGGATTAGAGTTTCCATCGCAGAACCACTAAGCCCAGCACCCCAACTTGGCAGGGCCGTGTGCAGGGACGCTGCAAGTGGCACTGCGATCTGGAGCGTGAGCAACATGCCTGCGCCAGACCTGCAAGAACCCCGCCCCCTCTCCACTTGACAAGAACCCTGTAAAGCGGCCCCGCCCACGGCCTTGCTGGAGGGGGGTAGCGCGAACTCGAGAGCCAGAGCTTGCACCTGTCCATTCTTTGATTTGACCAAAGAATAAAACTTTCCTTTGCTTTAAAACCAAACTTGGTCTCGTTCTATTGGTGCAAGCAACACGGGGCAGGAGGACCCTTGTTGAGGCTCGACTCGAAAGGGTCGGCAGCCGTTTCTTAGATGCAACAACAAAAGCGTGATCCATAAAATTTTAAATTAATAAATTGAATTTCATTAAAATGTAAAACTGTATGAATCACCATTAAGAAAATCTAATCACTACATGAAAATATTTGTAAATTACCTATCTGCTTAAAGGTGTGTACCCAAAATACAAAGAACCTTTTACAGAACACGACTAAGAACACAAGTAATCCAATTTAAAAATAGGCAAAGGAACTAAATAGACATCTCACCAAAGAAGCTATATGAATATCCAATAAGTATATGATAAGATGTTCTACACTTAGTCATAAGAGAAATGTAAACCACAATAAGATACCATTTCATACCACAAGAATGACTAGAATAAAAAAAAGGATAGGACTTCCCTGGTGGCACAGTGGTTGAGAGTCTGCCTGCCGATGCAGGGGATGTGGGTTCGTGCCCCGGTCCGGGAAGATCCTACATGCCGCGGAGCGGCTGGGCCCGTGAGCCATGGCCGCTGAGCCTGCGCGTCCGGAGCCTGTTGGCTCCGCAACGGGAGAGGCCACAGCAGTGAGAGGCCCGCATACCGGGAAAAAAAAAAGAAAACTATCCTGGAAACAAACAATCCTAAAATATTTATGGGACTACAAAAGACCTCAAATAGCCAAAACAATCTTGAGAAAGAAGAGCAAAGCTGAAAGCCTTATGATCCTTGATTTCAAACCACATTACAGGGACTTCCCTGGTGGTCCACTGCTTGAGACTCCATGCTTCCACAGCAGGGGGCACGGTTCAATCCCTGGTCAGGGAACTAAGGTCCCACATGCTGCGTGGCCAAAAAATAACAAAAACAAAAACAAAATAAACACATTAGGAAGAATGAAGTCTTGCCTTGAGGGCCTCATGCTAAGTGAAATAAGTCAGACAGAGAAAGACAAATACTGTTAAATGTCACTTACATGTGGAATTAAAAATAAAAAACAGGGCTTCCCTGGTGGCGCAGTGGTTGGGAGTCCGCCTGCCGATGCAGGGGACGCGGGTTCGTGCCCCGGTCCGGGAGGATCCCACATGCCGCGGAGCGGCTGTGCTGTGGGCCGTGGCCGCTGAGCCTGCGCGTCCGGAGCCTGTTGCTCCGCGGCGGGGGAGGCCGCGACAGTGGGAGGCCCGCGTACCCCCCCAAAACCCCCCCCCCAAAAAAAATAAAAAACAAGTTTATGAATACAGGGAACTGGTTGCCAGAGGAGGCAGGTAGGGGTGGGCAAAATGGGTAAAGGGGGTCAAAAGGTAGAAACTTCCAGTTATAAAATCAAAAGTCATGGGGATCCAATGTACAGCATGACTATAGTTAATAACACTGTATTGCATATTTGAAAGCTGCTAAGAGAGTCAATCGATCTTAAAAGTTCTCGTCACACACACCAAAAAGTTGTAACTATTCATGGTGACAGAAGATGTTAACTAGATTTATTGTGATGATCATTTCACAATATATACAAATATTGAATCATTATGTTCTACACCTGAAATAGAATGCTGTATGTCAATTATACCTCAATAAATTTTTTTAATTTAAAAAATTAGTTTATTATTAAATGTTTAGAGAAGAAAATGTCTCAAATGATTATGGAAAAACATTATTACAATAACATTAAAAAAGAAAAAACAAAAAAATAATAATTTGCAAGAAAATTGTAGACATCATGACACTCTATTCTTTTTTTTTAATACTCAGTAAGTCATGCATGCAATGATTGTATAACAAACCCGTAGCACTATTGTTTCCAAGGCTACCTTGAAGCTGCAAATAGCCTAGCTTTCAAACAGGAAAAGGAGGTATCTTCCTTTCTGAGTCCTTGTGAAGACTCTTCCCACATTAGATTTATATAGATGTTTCTCACAAGCTACGTGAAAGAAATTTTAGGCACAGCGTTCTTTCAGTGAAAGAAAGCTATACTCATTGGGTCATGCATGCAGTGAATTGTATAACAGACCTGTAGCACTATTGTTTTTAAAGCTGCTTTGAAGGTGGGAAAAGCCTAGCTTTCAAACAGGGACAGGATGTATCTTCCTTTCCATCTGCATGTAAAGGTTTCTTCCTGCATTAGATACATAGATGTTTGTTACACGCTATATGAAAGAAATTTTAGGTAGAGTATTCTTTCAGTGAGAGGAAGTTATACTCAGTGATGACACTACATTCTTAAATATTTCAAACATGTATCTTCTTTCAAGAATAAAGACATTCTATATATATGCAAAAAAAAGGATTTTTTTCTACTGGAATTGCCTTAATCTATAGATCAATTTGGAGAAATGAGAAGTAGACTCTTTATAATCCTGAGTCTTTCAATCTACGGTCATGGTATATTCCTCCATTCATTTAGCTTTTCTGTAAGTTTTTTTCAAAAATAGTTTGTGGTTTTCAATGAAGAGGTCTTGTACAACTTTTATTAGATTTCTTTCTACGTTTCAAATTATTTATAGTACTGTATAACATTTAAAATTTTCCATTAAAAATTTTTAATCATCTCATCTTTAAATTTTTTTTTTTTTTTTTTTTTGCGGTACGCGGGCCTCTCACTGTTGTGGCCTCTCCTGCTGCAGAGCACAGGCTCCGGACGCGCAGGCTCAGCAGCCATGGCTCACGGGCCCAGCCGCTCCACGGCATGTGGGATCTTCCCGGACCGGGGCACGAACCCCGTGTCCCCTGCATCGGCAGGCGGACTCCCAACCACTGCTCCACCAGGGAAGCCCTCATCTTTAAATTTAAGTATCTATTTGTATGTTGCTTGTTTATCGAAATGTAATTAACCTTTGTATTAACCTTGGATGCAGAAACCATGCTAAATATCCTTATCAATTCCAAGAGCTAGTGTGTAGATCCTTTTGGAAAGTTCTCTGTACTCAATCATGTCGTGAGTAATGATAGCTTTTTTTTTTCCTTTCTAATTCTTATGCCTTTTATTTCTTGACTTATTGCACTGGCTACCACTCTAGTACAATGTTAAAGAGAAGTAGTGAGAGTGATCTAAATCACTTGCCCAGTATACTATCCTAATTGTAGTAAAAAGGGGAGCTGGGGCTATATGTACATATATGCTTAAAATCTTTGGATCTTTCTGAAAGATATACTAAAAACTGGTAACCTATCACTAAGGCAGCAAGTGTTGGGACCAGGGGTTAAATCTAGAGCCAATGGTAGCCACCCCAGGCTTGCTCTGGAATGGAGGAATAACCTGTCTCATTAGATTTTAAAACCCACAGAGCAGAATCACAGTCAAATTCTCACACCAGGAAGAGAGGCCCAAATGGGATGCAGGAATGGGGGCTTTCACCGTTGTTTAGAAGGGAAAGTGGCCCAGAGAAAAGACTCTTCCGTCTAACTATGTTTTCTGGGCATTTCATGGTCCTGCTTTCCTAGTGCTTTCTCTTGGGACTTTTCATCAGCACCACAGAAACTCTCAAATCACAAATCAACATTGAAGTTATTGTTGAAGAAACAGGCAAGAGTAGTTACCTCTGGGAAAAGTAACTGGGGGTCAGGGGACAGGGAGAGAGGTTTGTTTTTTACTGTTATACCATGTACGTGTGTTATGGACTGAATGTTTGTGTCCCCCCAAAATTCATATGCTGAAATCGAATCCCCAGTGTGATGTTGGAGGCAGGGCCTTAGGGAGATACTTAGGTCTTGAGGGTGGAGCCCTCATGAATGGGATGAGCGTCCTTATAAGAAGCCTGAAAGCTAGTTCACTCCCTTTTTCCACCATGGGAGGATACAATGAGAAGTCAGCAGTCTACAGCCCGGAAGAGGGTCCTCACCAGGGTGGACCATGCTGGCACAATGATCTTGAACTTTCAGCCTCTAAAACTGTAAGAAATAAACTTCTGTTGTTGGTAAGCCACCCGGTTCACATTATTTTGTAACAGCAGCCCAGCTGACTAAGATAACATGTAATACTGATTCAAAAACAAATTTAGTATTTATTTACCTTATAATAAATAACTCAATTAGATGTTAAATCACTCAGTTGAAAAGCTGAATTTTGGGAAAACACCCCTCTCGGAGAGTGTGGGGCTGTCAGCCCCTCTCCCCAAACCCCACTGTGCTTCTGACATGGAGAAGAGAGGGGCACAGAAGCCAAGACTTCCTCGGCTTCTGCGGAACAGCAGTGAGCAGGGGCCACAGCAGGGAGGGATGTGAGGACAGGGTGCCACGGCTGACCTAGGGGGACTGAGCAGCCACAGAAAAAGACACAGAGACCCAGAGAGAAGCTGAACCGCAGAGACGGCAGAATGCCTGGCACAGAAAACAGGAGTTCCTGTTCCTGAGTGGGGAGGACCCCCAAGGCATCCTTAGAGACACTCCCATCACTTCAAGCCCTGTTTCCTGTGTGTCCCTGTGACATACCCCACCCGAGGAGTCATGAGCATGTCCTGTTCCTCCAAGACACTGGCTCAGGTGGGGCTCTTCCATTGACCGTTGAGTTGTCTTGGGAAGGCGGCTGCCTCTTCTGGCACCACACCCCCCCACCGGCTGGTCAAGGCGGGCTGGTGACTCCGGAGGCCTCCCGCCTGCCCCAGACCAGAGGAGGGGGCTGAACGGCTCCAGACAGCCCCAGTGCTGCCCTGCGCTCCCCCACTCTTCCCCACCCCAGTTGTTTCTGGATATTCCATGTCCCTGCGTGGGAGGCCCAGGCAAATTCTTTCTGTGTTTATGAATGGCCGTAAATCTGTGACATCCCTCCGCAGCTGACCAGTCCCGTAAGAGTTTTCCGGAGCCCTTAGGCAAGAGGGCCCCTGCGTGGGGTTGGGGGGTGTCTCTCTGCTCCATCTGGAGCAGCCCCCCCTTCCTATACTCCCACCTTCCCAGAGGATCCCCTCCTCTCTCATGTCCTAACCCCTGCGGCTGGATCCCAATCGACAGCTGGGACTTTCCAAAAGCTCCACTAGGCCTATTCCCAGAATCTCCGCCTCTCCAGGCCACCCATCAGGGATCTTGAATACTGGGTGAGGTGAGGAGAAGGTTTCTTGGAGCCCCAAAAGCAGAGGAAAGAGCCCTGGACCACCACACTGGAATTCTCCCTGAACCCAATTACCGCGTTGTTAATAGAAGTTGAGAATATGTGCCTCGCTCTCTTTTATGTGGATTAATTTATTTAATCCTCACAAAAACGCTTTGAGATGGGTACTACTGTTTTCCCCATTTTACAGAGAAGGAAACAGGCACCAGGAGTTTAGAATGCTTGCCAAGGTCCACAGCTGTAAGTGACAGAGCCAGGATTCAAACCTAAGTAGTTTGAGCCCAAAATCTCGGCCTTCTAGGCTTCCCTGGTGGCGCAGTTGTTGAGAGTCCGCCTGCCGATGCAGGGGACGCGGGTTTGTGCCCCGGTCCGGGAAGATCCCACATGCCGCGGAGCGGCTGGGCCCGTGAGCCATGGCCGCTGAGCCTGCGCGTCCGGAGCCTGTGCTCCGCAGCGGGAGAGGCCGCAGCAGTGAGAGGCCCGCGTACCGCAAAAAAAAAAAAAAAAAAAAAAAAAATCTCGGCCTTCAACTCATACATTCTACTGCCTCTCACAGTCCCTGGGCACGATCCCACCTCTGAGCTTTTGGTCATGCTGTTCCCTCCTTCTGGAATGCTTCCTCCCTTCTCCACCTGGCAAAACGTACCCTTCCGTGCCCACACAAGTGCTTTCCCTGGTACATTCCCTCTCCTCCTCTCTCCCCCACTAGACAGAATTGCACGGCATCCTCCTCTGGGCCACCAGGCTGCCACTTCTTTCCACCATGGGGTGGACACGCCACAAGGTCTTTGCCCAGTCGTGACGTCACTCCCCACTGAGCCACGAACATTTCCAGGGAGGGTGTGGGCTTTGTCCATCTTGATGTCGCCAGCCTCGCACACAACAGACCTCTCCAAGAGTTGTTCAGTGTTCCAGACAGGGCTGGCCTCAGCCTCCGACTTTCTGCGGGACTTTGGATAAATCACTGCCCTTCTCTGGTCTCTCTCAGGAGTGAGATTTTTCTCTGTTCCTCAGCTGCTGAACGCCCCATCTCTCCCTGGCAGAGAAATCACCTGGGGACCTTTTCTCCACACTCTATGGGAGAGAAACCAGGAGCTGCTAGTTGGGTCAGCCCGAGGTTCTGGGATCTCAGGCTGGACTTGTCCCAGAGGAAAGTCTGAGTCACCTTCCTGTCTACGGATGGTGCCTGGTTGCTTTCTCTTGGATGATGAAGGTCCAGGAAATGTCCAGACCCCTCCATCCAAACCCCCACTCCTCTTGTCCAGGCCCGAGGAGAAGGGTCATCCAGTTACAGCACCCCACTGATAATAATAACTATTACTAGGTATCATACAACACCGCCCCCCATTCATTCTCAGTGCTGTGCATTCCCAAGCCTGGGAGGCAGAGCACTGGGATGGTTAGGACAACAGGCTGGGGTCGGGCCAGAGCTCCAGCTCCAGGGCTTCCACACCTTCTGAGCCTCAGTTCCCCCAACTGTAAAATGGGTCAAGTGCCTTTCCTCAATGGGTCGGAGCTATGAAGAAAATATGCGTGAGCCGTACAGTGCCTGGCACGTAGCTACGGCTCAACGCCTGGCTTAGGCCACTGTATGGATCAGAAGATCTGTGAGCAACCTGGGGGCACCTCCCTGCCCCCGGCACCCTGTACATAATAAATATCCAAAAGAGCGAAGGAAATGTCCCCTTTTCTGCTCTGCCCTGGTGGCTGTGTGCCTTTGGGCACTCTGCTTTTCCTCTCTGGGCCCAGCTTATTTGGGGGTTGACGTGAAGCTGTCTAGGCTTACACTTGAATATCAACACCCAAGGGAGTGGTAGGTCACATTAGGGACCGTGCGGTCGGCAGAGTCCGCCTCGTATGATTTCTGTCTCCAATGCTAACTAGCTGTGTAACACAGGGTACTTCCTTGACCTCCCTAAGTCTCAGTTTCCTTATCTGTAAAATGCGTAAAATGTGTCCAGTTTCTCCCTTCCCCTCAGTGTTGTTTTGAAACTTCAGTGCATGAAGACTGCTTGGCACAGACCCGGAACATTGTAAATGCTCAATTAATTAAAGATGATTTGAGGGAAAGGAGGAAGTGGTGGGGACCAGGGAAGGATGGTTGTAAATCACGAGTTGTGGGAACCTAGAAAGGCAGCAACAAATTCCAGCTGGTGAGGCGTAGAGAGGAGCTCCTTGGGGAAGATGAACCTGGAGGCCCAGAGAGGGAAGGTGACCTACCCAATGCTACACAGCTGTTGTGGCAGTACTGGAAGGGGGCTCAGTAGATTTGGTCCCAGTTTGGGCTGGGAGGCAGCGATGACCCCCGGGGAAGGCGGGTGCTGTTTTCTAGTGTGTACTTGGGAAGCTGTGATTTCCTCTCTTCCTTCTGAGAACCAAGGGCTGTTAAACAAATCTTGGTCTAAGCTCTATTTCGCTCAGTGAATTTGTTTAAAATAATATCTCTGAGTGGAAACAGTTCATCCCTGACGATTTCACCCTCCAACTTGAGGAACACTCCCCAGACTGTGAGGCAAGACGGGGTTCTAGAGCTCTCTGGGCCTCAGTTTCCCCTTCTGTAAAATGACCAGATTCTATAGGCATTCGTGTACTCTTGCAAACAACCACCAAGATATATTGTTAAATGCTGGGGTCAGGGGGGGAACGGAGCAGAGTGTAAAGGAAACCACAGCATCGGGAGGGGAAGGAGAGGAAATACCTATATGTATCTGCTTGTATGTGCAAAGATGTCCCGGAGGGCTGCATGAGGAACTGGGAACAGGGGTTGCCTCTGGGGAAGAAAACTGGGGTCAGGGATGAGAGGAAAGTGTTTCACTGCTTATTCTTTTGTACCTTTTGAAAGTCAAATTATGTAAATGTAATGCCTGTTAAAAAAATGTTTAAATATGCAATGTGAAAAAAAAATTAAGTTTTGGAAGTCAGCGTTTCGGGATTTTTAAAAATTATGTAACAGAGGGCTTCCCTGGTGGCGCAGCGGTTGAGAATCCGCCTGCTAATGCAGGGGACACGGGTTCGAGCTGTGGTCTGGGAAGATCCCACGTGCCGCGGAGCGACTGGGCTCGTGAGCCACAACTACTGAGCCTGCGCATCTGGAGCCTGTGCTCCGCAACAAGAGAGGCTGTGACAGTGAGAGGCCCCCACACCGTGATGAAGAGTGGCCCCCGCTCGCCGCAACTAGTGAAAGCCCTCGCACAGAAACGAAGACCCTACACAGCCAAATATAAATAAATAAAATTTTTAAAAAATTATATAACAGTGACTGCAGTTTTTATTTCCTTTTCACATGCTAAGCTTTGAAGAAGAAAATCCCTAGTGGCAGGCTCTCTGGCCAGAGACTTCCTGATACCAGCGACAGGAGGAAGCAGGAGAACAAAGAGGAAAAAAGGATATGGTTCCAAAATTCAAACCTTACTTTGAAAGGTAC
Source organism: Grampus griseus (assembly GCF_964374135.1). Classification (NCBI taxonomy): domain Eukaryota; kingdom Metazoa; phylum Chordata; class Mammalia; order Artiodactyla; family Delphinidae; genus Grampus; species Grampus griseus. The sequence continues at coordinate 31,254,553 of NC_139013.1, read as the reverse complement.
AAAATGGAAAGTGAAATCCTTCCTTTTCCCTCCCCAGACATAACCTCTGATAATAGCTTTTTGTGATTCATTGTGGGGAGGAGGGGGACCTAAAAAAATAAAAATAAAAGGAGGGAAAAGAAAACAGACATTGTGAAAGGCAAGTTTCCATTTAATTTAACCCTTAAGTCTGTTTCTACATGTGATTTTGTCCTGTTTCTCTGGGCACCGGGGTGGGCCCCACTCTTCTTGGCCAAGAATGCAAGTCGGGAGGCTTCCCAGAAGCAGCATTCCTGTCTTCTCCAAGTTAGGCAGTGACATCCCTAGCTGGCTCCTGGGGAGAGGGAGACCACCCAGAGCCTGCCTGGTCTGAGGATCTGACCCTGGCAAATAACCTCACACCCAGCCATGTCCACCATGGTCATCTGTCCGCAGAACAACAAGCATCACCCCAACCAGACTGAGAAAGGTGGTAAAGGTTTCCAGAGCACAGATGCCTTTTCCTAACATCTCCACCATAAAAATCATACATGCTCTTGGTAAGAAATTCCAAGAGCACAGAGAATGGAACCTCTTTTCTCATTTCCTCTCCCCAGAGGGAGCTGAGTTACCTTGGCCCAGAGTGGTCTGTAGGTCAGCCCTGGGAGGCAGTGAGGGTAATGATGCCCATTCTACAGATGAGGAAACTGAGGCTTGGAAAGAAGGAGAGACTATTGAGGACACAGCTGAAAGGTGGCGAGGTTGGGATTTGAACTTGGCTCTCCTGCCCCCAAGTCTTCAAATTTCCACAAGCTTCCAATGGTGTAAGCGCTAAATGGCTCCATCCCGAGTTTATAGTGCTTCTTTGCCCCATCTCTTGTCACGCATACACACAAAACACATTCACACACAGCACACACACATGACTAACTCAGCCACACAAAAATGCCCCAGATACATATACATACACTGGCCCGGTGGGGTGCCCACACTCCCTTAGACACACAGCCATCTCTAAACCAGCATACACATTCACACATTTAATCATACATGTGCACACCTCAGACACATATACATCCTCACTCCCAGAGACACACGCTTCTACACACCCACAGACACAGACACTAGGACATGCCCTGTTGCCACCCAACTCCCCTCATACCCTCTGTCAGAGCCTCCCCCTCAGAGAGGCCACAGTCCCCTTCTCAGCTGAGCTGTCCACAGAAGTTCTGCCCTCTCTGCCCAGCTGAATTCCAGCTGCTGTCTTCTAGACCACATTTTGTGCCAGCGGATGTCACTTGTCCCCAGCCACAGCTGGGCCCCCCACCTCCCCACCCTTCCCCTCTGGCCAAGATTCCAAGGCAGCAGAATTCTAAGGCTCCTGTTCTCCGCTTGCAGCCCCGGTGCCTCATGGAATTTTGGTGAAGAACCTCGCGGTTCACCACTCCCACCTCCTGAGGTTTACATGCACACATATCTTGAAGGGGACCTCGGCTGGGAGATAAAAACCCCAACCCTAGGTGGAAGCCCAGCCCTAACCCTCACTCCAACCCCGGTGATCTTCATCTTCTCCAGCTGCTCCATTTGTAGAATGTTTCCAAATCCCTTGCCTCAGTTTCCCCCAATAGTCCTCATGCAATAAGGAAGAACCTTTGTATTCGAAGTTAATCACCAAAGGGATGTTGCCTATAAGCTTAAAGTATACACAATGGCCCACCTCTGGGAACCCTGCCTCCCAGAAAATGAGTGGTAAGCTGAAGTACCTTTGTTTAGCTCGCAGGAACCATCCTGACCAGGCCCACCTGTGAATGACTGCAGGTAGGGAGAAATTACCACCACCCCTCCAGAGTCTGGCTGGAACCAGGGCTTTACCCCTTCCCCTTTTGTATAAAAGAAGCCTGAGTTCTAACTTGAGGAAGATGGTTCTTTGGGACACTAGGCCACAACTTCTCCATCTGCTGGCTTTCCAAATAAAGTCATTATCCCTTCCCCCAACAGCTCATCTCTTAATTTATTGGCCTGTCATGTGGTGAGCAGTATGATGAGCTCAGGCTCAGTAACACGCAAGAGGATGGAAACATGTACGTTCAGTCTGACTCGAAGCTCTCCCATAAATGTGGCTTCTTAACGCACCAGAGCCTGGGATGAACCTCATGAAAACGCCCTCCTACTCCCACACCTACTTGGGGTCCTCAGGGCTGGGGCAGAGTGGGCACTCAGCCAGGAGGCTGAGTAGGAAGGTGGAGAGAGGAAGGTTCCTCTCTTCTGCAGCCTGACGTTAACTGGGAGAGACTTGTGTCCCTTGAAATGTAATTTCGAAGATTCGAGCACAAGAACTGAGATCCTTATTTGGGGTGCTAAATAAGGGGGGGTTAAACTCTGAATTTAGGATTTATTTGCTCAATTAACAAGTATTTCCAGGATGCCTACCTACAAGATGCCAGGCGCTGGGGATCAGTGGTGATTCTCAGTGGCCTGAGAATCTCACACACACACACACACACACACACACACTCACGTGTGCCATGCTGAGGGCTCTGGTGCAGACGGGGGAGCTGACCCAGGCTGGAGGCCAGCTTCCCCAGGAAGGGGTTGTCCAATAGACAGCTAAGGGCTGTAAAGATGCGGAGCCCTTCAGCAACACAAACGTTTTGTGACCGCCTGACCTAGAAAAATATTGCATCAGACTGTGTCCCATTTTTGTGGGGAGCTTGATAAACTAAGATACTTGCTCTATATCTCTGTGGAAACCTTTGGAGAACAAACGAGACATCAGTAATGCTCTTTTTTTCAGAATGAAAAGTAATTTTCAGGGCTTTTTTTCTTTTGCATTGCAAAAGGTGAATTGGGGGGACATGGCTCCCCCAGGATGTCTCTGGCTGGGGGACAGAGCACCCTGATTTTGTACTACTCAGTGATGCCCTACTGGGACTCAGTGAGTCCACCTGTCACTTTTCCAGGCCCCTGCTGGCATGTCCTCTGTTGAGGTCCAAGGACATGAGTATGTTTTCTAGGAGCTGGATGCCAGCAGGCACAGAAAAGGACTGCAGGAAACAGGCCTAGAGAAACCGAAAGCATTAGGCGTAATCGAAAGATCAGAGGGAAACTGGGAGCTATTTGAGGATGAGAGAATTTCCAAAGGAAATGCTGAAACTCTGAGTGGCTCCATGCTGGTGGGAAAGGCCTGCAGATTCTGCTCCTGTCCCTCCCCAGAATTAGGGCCCTTCTCTCCCTCCTTGGAAGTCCCAGTTTGATGGGCAAAATTGACGGCCCATCTTTTTTTTTTTTTTTAATCTTTCGGCCACGCTGCACAGTATGTGGGATCTTAGCTCCCTGACCAGAGATGGAACCCACACCCCCTGCATTGGCAGTGGGGAGTCTTAACCGCTGGACCACCAGGAAATTCCCTTGACGGCCCATCTTAACCCTCAAGGCTCCCTATTCCACCCTCGTTTCTCCTGAGACCCCTCTCCTGTTAGTCCCACGTTCAGGCCTTTGCTCATGCTGTGCCCTGACCTGGAATGCCTTCCCCTTCCTCTCAACCCCTGCAAAGCTAGACCTAATCTTTTGTGCCCACCTTCTTCAGGAAGCCTTCTCCTCCTTGGTATCTTTGGGGTTTTTTTTGTTTGTTTGGTACGCGGGCCTCTCACTGTTTGTGGCCTCTCCCGTCGCGGAGCACAGGTTCCGGACGCGCAGGCTCAGCGGCCATGGCTCACGGGCCCAGCCGCTCCGCGGCATGTAGGATCTTCCCAGACCAGGGCACGAACCCGCGTCCCCTGCATCGGCAGGCGGACTCTCAGCCACTGCGCCAGCAGGAAAGCCCCTCCTCCTCGGTATCTTTGGAGTGCTTTTCTGGTGGGGATGCCTCATTATTTGCGTAGGCTCTGATCTCTTGCTTCCTGATATTTTACAGGTGGGTCATCAAGGCCAGCACTGTCCAACAGAAGCATAACACAAGCCACATACACAAGTAAAATTTTCTACTAGCAACATCGAAAAAGAAAATAGAAACAGATGACATTCATTTTAACAATATGTTTTAACACAACATAGCCAAAGTATTATCACTTTAACATATCAATATTAAAAGTTAATAAGAAAATAGAGTTGACCCTTGAACGACATGGAGGTTAGGGGTGCTGACCTTCCCCACGGTCAAAAATCCGTGTATAGGGCTTCCCTGGTGGCGCAGTGGTTGAGAGTCCGCCTGCCGATGCAGGGGACGCGGGTTCGTGACCCGGTCCGGGAAGATCCCACATGTCGCGGAGCGGCTGGGCCCGTGAGCCATGGCAGCTGAGCCTGCGCGTCCGGAGGCTGTGTTCCACAACGGGAGAGGCCACAACAGTGAGAGGCCCGCGTACCGCAAAAAAAAAAAAAAAAAAAAAAAAAAATCCGTGTATAAATTAGTCTGCCCTCTGCACCTGAGGTTCCTCCATATCCGTGGTTCCTCCCTACCTGCGGTGCAGCATGCGTGGATGGATTCAGCCAACTGCAGACTGTGTAGTACTGTAGTACTTACTGCTGAAAAAATCCACACGTAAGGGACCCACACCGTTTGAACCCTTATTCTCTAAGGGTCATTCGTAGTTTACATCTTTATTTTCATACTTTCTTTGAAATCTAGTTTGTATGTGACACGTGATCTGTCTCAATTCAGTGTAGCCACATTTCAAATGCTCACTAGTCAGCTCCTGACTACCGTGTAAGCCAGCACAGATCTAGGCCATATTAGTCTTTGGGTCACAGGTGACAGAAGTTCACATTTAACTGGCTTAAGTGCAAAAGGGCATTGGCTCATGAAACTGAAAAGACCAGGGGCGGATGGTTTCAGGCACAACTAAATCCAAGTGTTCGAATAATATCGATGTCAATAGAGTTCTGACTTTCCGTCTTTTCCAGCTCTTCTCAAGCAGGCTCTGGATGGCACAGCAATGAGAGCCACCACCAGCCTCAGACTTTACCGCCTCAGCCAGCTGAGCCCCACACCCACTTTCTCTTCTCCAAGAGTTCCCTCTTGCCAGACTCTCATTGGACCAACTGGAATCATGTGTTCATTTCTGAACCAATCACTGTGTAGCTAGGTGAATGGAACTGACTGATTGGTCAGACCTGAGTCACAAGCCTATTTCCCCCCAACATGGTAGGAGAGTAGAGTCCACTTCACGTGACCTGCCTGGACAGAGAGTGGGGTAGGGGTTGTTTCCAATGGAAAATCAGGGGGCTGGTACCAGAAGAGCCGGGTGGGGAGCGGGAGAGGGAGAGGTGAGTGGTGGGAGTGGGAGGTGGCCAGAGCAGGGGTGGGATTGAATCAGAAGGGGCTCCCAAAGAGTAGTGGAGCATCAGGTCAAAGAGGAAAGCCATAATGTGGTCCTGCGGAAATGTTTAACATCTTTGATGACTTGCATCGCACCTGCCCATGACGACGGACGACAACCTTTGTGCTGGAGCCAGCCGGTAGGTTGGTGGACTGCAGGAATCGGGAGTGGGGAGGGGCCAGGGTGGCGGTGGGGACTCAGGGCAGCCCTGTTTAGCAATTGGTACAGCAGTACTTTACTCCGTCGACAGGGCTGTGGTCACAGGGAGGGAACCAGGGTAATAACCTGAGTTATCCCTAGACCTCAGACACCACGTCCCGCTTCACCCCTGCACTGAGTACTCAGCCCACCCTGAGAGAAAGCCCTGGGCTTGTGGAGCCCTAAGCAGAACACCAAAACGTTTTAGCCAAAAGAGGCAGAGCGGATGGGGCCTGCGAGAGGTCTGGAGGTCCCTGAGCCCCAGATGGACAAAAGGAACTGATGTGTCAATGCAGAGAGCTGGGCGTGTGAGTCTGAGCTGAAGCCTCAGGGGAAGGCAAGGGGTCATAAATGGTCTCACCTGAGGAAGCTTCCTGAGCTCCACCTGAGACGGACAGAAAACTGACTTGAAGAGCCCAGGGAATTGACCCGCCCATCCGTCCATCCATCCATTTGTCCGTTCATCCACTCATGCAGTACTTATGTATCAAGTTCCTGCTACGTGACAGGTACTGTACTATCTGCTGGGAATACCTGGTGAACAAGATGGCCACGGTTCCTGACTTCACAAGAGCACAGAGCCTAGTGGGAGAGAAACGTGATCATCAAATAAGCCAGTGAATAAGCACAGTAACTTTGCATCTGTCAGAAGGAGGCCAGATTGAAAGTGAGTGGGAGGTGGGGTGAGGGGCTATTTTCACCCTGGGGCTGACCTGGGGATGATGAAAGGAGCCAGCCCTGCATGAGCTGGGGGAAGATGGCTCTGCATGGAGGAAACAGAAAGCGAAAAGGCCCCGAGGAGGAATGTGCTTTGTGGATTGAAGGAACAGAAAGATGTGGGCAGGGAGCTGGAAGTGGGAGATGAGGCTGGAGAGGGGAGCAAAGCTGGCTCAAAGGGGGCAGTCAGGATATTACGGTTGTCGGGATGGCCCTATAGACACTACTTCTGCAAAGTCAGTTTGACAGGTGGGCACTTGCTCCACAATATTCAGCAGGTGCAAGAAATGGTACACTAGGGACAAACAGCAATGTAGGTGATGGTGTGAGACAGCACCGTCAAGCTGGGAACTGGGGAGATGGCCAAGACTGACCCCAAGGCCGTGCAGGATCTCACTTCGGTGGTGCAGACACCCCTGCAACAGATGCAAGATAAATTTCAGACCATGTCCGACCAGATCATTGGAAGAATTGATGACATGAGCAGTCGCATGGATGACCTGGAGAAAAATATCACAGACCTCATGACACAGGCTGGGGTGGAAGAGCTGGATGGTGAAAACAAGATCCCTGCCACACAGAAGAGCTGAAGGTTGCTCATCTGCACTGGAATCTGGAACAACCTTTTTACAAGCCAAGAGAAGACGATGGTCTACTACTATGTGTCGACAGGTTTTATATTATAAAGTGTGCATTCTTCTTACCATATACTATAGAGTTAATTTATAGAGTGATTTCCCTCCCGTGCCCCCCACGTTTCCTGAACACGGTAACTTCATATCTTGGACCTTGGTCACTTGTGCTATTAAACACTAATACTTTGGCAGTCCCTGGGGGGGAAAAAGGAAGAAATGGTACATTGCTTTATTTTTCTAGGCTAACATTTAAAGCATTTATTCTATTCCAGGAACTCTAAATGTTGAGCATGTATTAACTCTTCAATCTATACAACCCTTTGAGGCAGATACTATTCCTAAATTCATTTTACAGATTGGGAAACTGAGGAACAGAGGGACAGAGAGGCTAAGTAACTCCCGATGGTCACAGAACTAGCAGAAACAAGATTTCAACTCAGGTGTTTCCAGAATCCACACACTGAGATGCTCAGCCATGCTGCCTCAAGTCAAAATTGCCTCTACACCTCTTGCTTATCAGAGTGGCGTGCTACAGAGTCTCCCCCATTCCTGGGGTTCTCTTTCTAGGGTGATCAAAGGCCTTGGGGGCATGATAAAAAGTCTACAGAACTTGGAAGTGAGCTTCTGGCCTTTGGTCCATTCTGGTCACCACTGTCCACATGATCCATTCAAAATCAGGGAACTGGGCTGCCCAACTCTCCACACCAAGGGGGGATCTGAGGTCTTTGGCTCTGGCTCCAGAGGGACCAAGCAGTTCCTATCCCACCCCATCAGAGATCCACACCTGCTTCATCCGCTTCACCCCTGAGGTCCCCCCTCAGTGCATCAGGATGCCCAAACCAGGCCTTGGCAGGGATCCACTACTGGCGCCTGATGGCTTCTGTCCCTGAACCTTGGCCAAGGAAATCAGAGCCTGAGGCACAAAAGCTTGGCCTTGCCACTTGGACTGGCTTTCTGGGAAAAGCCTACCCTTTCTTTTAAGTCTCCTCCAATAATGAAAACAGAACTAAAATTAACGTCTCCAAATCCAGCGTGCCACCTTAGTTGGCAAGCCCTCATGGCTTTTGCTTTTAAAAAGAAACAATGTAAATAAAGTACCTGTCACAGTTCTAGGCTCAGAATAGTCCTAGGCTCAGAATAGTTCTCAAGAAGGAGTATTGAAAAAAAGAGTATTAAGCCAGAAAAATCAGGTTCCACTTATCATGTGTGTGACTCTGGGTAAGTTACTTTGGCCTCTCTGAGCCTCATTTTCCTCATCTGTAAATGGAGGTAATGATATTCGGTGTTGTGGTGATGTTATGAACATTAAGTGAAATAATGGATGTAAAGGAGGCATTTGCTAAAACTCAGCTTCCTGCCACTCTTTTCCCAAGCAGAGGTGGGTATGTGTGCCAAGGTCACAGGGATGCTAGGATTCCCCCTTTCAGGCCCCTGGGCTGGCTGAGCACCAGGTCCCCACAGGTACTGACTCCATTAGGGCTGAGCAGTTCCGTGCCGGGACTTCCCCAGTTGCTGGTAGACTTTCCAGGCTGAGTTCAGGGGACTTTCCTCTTCCAACCTGGACAAATGCCCAGAGTGGAAAATGAGTGAGGTCTGTCCCTTGAGGATCCATCGTTGGTGTCTAGGCTGCTGATAAGGGGGAAATGGAACAAACAGGAATAGTGGTCCTTTCCCATTTTTGGTCTTGGGGGTCTGAAGCTGGAATGGGATCCCGAAATGGCTTCCTCCACGCCACAGATCTGGCACCTGAAAGGTGTCAGGGGAGGACAGCTGACCATCCACCCAAACGCAGGAGGTAGGGCTGAGTGGGGCCTCAGCACCTCCATTCAATGAGCACTTTCTCCCAGCCAGGCCAGGAGGGGAGCAGGCAGAGAGGGTCTGGCTTGGGCTCCAGCTCTGGGCTTGCCACTGTTTTCTTACCTCTAAAACGATGCGCCCATAGAAAGGTTGGTGGTGTACGGCATGAGGGGAGGGTTCCAGAGGTGGAGAGCACAGGGCTTCTGCCCCAAAGAGGATGTTGGCAAATCACTCAGCCTGTGTGAGCCTGAGCTCCCTGGAGTAGGAGTAGGAAGCAGCTCCTGCCCACAGCACTGATCTCAAAGGGCAGTTGTGAGCATCGGATAACCTCTATGATCTTGGTGACTTTCTGTTGCATCCCTGCATCCCCTCTCTCCACATTCATGCGCGCGCGCGCGCGCACACACACACACACACACACACACACACACAGCCACATCCTGAATCTTGAAGTTGACCACCTTTTGCATCTCCACTTCCCTGGTCCAGCCACCATCATCTCTCATCCTCCTTTCCATGGCCTTCTCCCTGGACTCTTGATTTTTCTCTTGCCTCTCATGTCCTTTCTCCTACAGCAGCCAAAGGGATCATTTTGAAAGGCCAACTGAATCATGTCACTCGCCTGCTTTTAAACACTCCAGTGACTCCAACACACACAGAAGAAAAGCCAAACTCCTCTTCCTGGCATCCCAGCCATGTGTGATATGGACTTCAGCCTCCTGCCACCCATACCCTTGCCCCATTGGCCTTGCTGCCCCTCCAACAGACCGCAGCCCCTCCCTGACTCAGGACCTTTGCACTGGCTATGCCTCCCACCTGGAACACTGCTACTCCCGGCTTTGACTGTACTCGTCTCTCCCTTTGGAACTCATTGTCACCTCCTCTGAGAGTGGCCCTCCCTGACCACCCTTCCTATGAGAGCCCCTAGTCACTCTTTTTTTTTCTTTTCATACATCTTTATTGGAGTATAATTGCTTTACAATGTTGTGTTAGTTTCTGCTGTACAACAAAGTGAATCAGCTATAAGATATATCCCCATAACCCCATCTCCCCTCCCTATCGCACCCCTCTAGGTCATCACAAAGCACTGAGCTGTAGCTATCTGTTTTACATTTGGTAGTGTATATATGTCAGTGCTACTGTCTCACTTCGTCCCAGCTTCCCCTTCCCCCACTGTGTCCTCAAGTCCGTTCTCTACGTCTGTATCTTTATTCTTGCCCTGCCACTAGGTCCATCAGTACCATTTTTTATGGTGGGAGCCCCTAGTCACTTTTTTTTTTTTGGTGGGGAGGCTGCGTTGGGTCTTTGTTGCTGCACAGGCTTTCTCTAGTTGTGGTGAGCGGGGAGCTACTCTTCACTGGGGTGCGCGGGCTTCTCATTTCAGTGGCGCCTCTTATTGGGGACCACAGGCTCTAGGCGCGCCGGCTTCAGCAGTTGCAGCACGTGGGCCCTAGAGCGCTTGGGCTTCAATAGTAGCATCATGCGAACTCAGTAGTTGTGGCTCATGGGCTCCGCCGCATGTGGGATCTTCCTCGACCAGTGATCGAACCCATGTTCCCTGCATTGGCAGGCAGATTTTAACCACTGTGCCACCAGGGAAGTCCCCCTAGTCACCCTTGATCACTATTAAAAGAGACTTTTTTTAAGGTAAAATCGTGATTCTCACATAATTATAAAATGAACACAAGTCAAAGATTTCATCTAACTCAGTAATTTGTGGGGAAACCAGTAAGATGTTACAACCGACTCAAAGGACATACATATATTTGCAATCACAAATGGATTTATAATACAGATGTAAAAATGGTCAATATCCACAGGGCAGTAATTAATTGCATTCCACTCCAACAAAATCCACTTGCATTTCCGTGAATAAGAATCATTTGTATATAGAAGTAATGAAAGGTGCAGGCCCTTGAGAATCAGCCAGCCAGGACTGGTGCCCCAAACAGGACACCCAGTTATCTTTCTTGGCCTATTTCAAAGTCTCTTGCAAGTTTCCTGGCAACCTCTTTCTTGCACTTAGCAGAACCTTTAACCTTTTCTTTCTTTTTCTTTTTCTTTCTTTCTTTTTTTTTTGCCATTTTACCTTTCACGTATTTCTTATCTTTCTCCCTTCGCCCCAGGCTTGAATGTGTCTTAAGGGCGGAAATTCTGTTTTGTATGCAAGCCTCCCCGAAATCCCGTGGAGAAAGGTACCCTCGCGACCTGAGGTCTTCTGGTCCCTGGGCAGAGCCAGCGCGTGGGTAAGTCTGGGGCTAGGGAGGAGACGTGAATCACGAAATGACGCACTGCGGGAAGGAGGAGGCGAGGGACGGATTAATCCGGGGACGTTCCCTGCACGCCAACTGTGTGCCAAGGAAGGTTTGCGAACTAGGAACACGGTCAGGAAAAAGGGTGGATCCGGCTGTGCCGCTGCAGGACTCGGTGTAACCTGGAGCCTGAGTGAATGAGTTAAACACACATCGGAACACGCAAGAGGGCATGTATGCAGAAATGCAAGGGTACTTACAGATATGCAAGAATCAAAGCTGATGTGATTAGTAAATGCATGAATGCAGAATGAATGCCTGTCGGCGGCACGAACGCACACGAGTCGAAGTAATAGTCCTCGGTCTCTCCGCCGTTCAGTGTCCACCACACCGCGCGCGCCCTCTGCCGCTGCCCAGGCGCCTAGTTCTGCACCTTCTCGTTCCGTCTCGCTCCTCCCCTTCGAGTCAACGCCAGTATCTAGCTCCTCCCAACGCAGGGAGGAGAACAAGACAGTTCCCGTGGTTCGGTACGCATGCGCACACTAGAGCCAATTTTGAAGGGGATTGCTCGGAGAGAGGTATGCCAGTAGTCAGGATGGCCGAGCGGTCTAAGGCGCTGCGTTCAGGTCGCAGTCTCCCCTGGAGGCGTGGGTTCGAATCCCACTTCTGACAAACCTACAGTTTTCTTTCTTTTTTTTTTGCTTTTCACGTAAAGTGGCACATCAAATAGGTAATACTATTAATCTTTTTACGAAACAAGTATTTCCTTCTTAAAAGGTGTTTTTTTCCTTAATGATATTTATTTGACTTTTGGAATGTAAAAGAGAAAGATCCGATCTGAAACCGCAAAGGCACTCTCCTTAGACCCTGGAACAGGAAAAGAGAAAAAGGAGAAGATTGTCAGAAGTGGGATTCGAACCCACGCCTCCAGGGGAGACTGCGACCTGAACGCAGCGCCTTAGACCGCTCGGCCATCCTGACTCTTGTAAGCGTTTTTGTGGCATCTTTTTTAGTGCACTGTATGGTGCGACGCGGCTTGGGAATTATCCAAATAATTTTGAGGTCCCTGGTAGCTCCAGATCCAACCACACAGCCCCTCGTCATCCGCAATCAATAACCACCCGCGTTGCCAAGATTTACCGTTATCCTTAATCTGGTTCAGTCTTTTTACGACTTACATGTTTTAAATGGAAACACTAGCCTGAACTGAAAATGAAAATTAGTTTCTCTTGCCATCAATAGAAAATAACTATAAAAATAAATACTATGGAAATGAAACTATATTATTAAATTCTAGTCACTTGCCAACGCTCGGAACCTGAAGTTTTGACATTATTTTTAATGACAAATACTATCGAAAGGGTCGAGACTATTGTTGAGCCCCTGGGGGAAGTGAGTAGGGGGTCTACATGATTCTTTTTGGAAGGGGGTGTGCTCGGTTATGGACTTTGCCATGGGCTCCTCCATGGATGGGAAGACACGGGCAATGGGATCCCATTCCACAAGTGTTTAGCTGAAGTCTCATCAAGAGAAAGTTGGCTTTTATACCTTTTTGTAAACTGGCCAAGGACAAAGCTGGAGGATGTTAAACGTGGAGGAGAGATAATTTATGTCTATAAAAGCCTCATGTGTACAAGGGATTTAGATTGTGTCTGTTGATCCTTGCTCCAAGAACTGGGGCTTGAGGTGGGCATGCAATGGGTGGGAGGTTACCACGGAGGAAGGTTTCCACAGAAGAAAGAGCTTGCTGGAAAGAAAACAGGGTGCCTGTGTAGATAGTGATATCCCCATCATTGGAGGCATTCAAGACGAGGCTGGACATTCACTGGCAGAAAAACTGGTAAAGGGATTTGACAGTGCCTGTTTCTTATTGCTGCTGTAACAAATTACTACTAACTTAGAGACTTAAAACCACACCATTTATTATCTTATAGTTCTGGAGGTCAACACTGTGTTCCTTCTGGAGTCTCTAGGGGATATCCATTTCCTTTCCTTTTCCAGCTTCTAAAGACCACCACATTCCTTGGCTCATATCCCCACATCACTCCACCTTCTGCTTCTGTCTTCACGATGCCTTCTCTGACTCTGACCCTCCTGTCTAACCTCTTATTCTCACTTAACGCAAGTTTGTGTGCCCAAAGCACAGTGAGGCCAAACACACCTGAACATCAGAGTTTGGAGCAGAGAAAGACTTATTGCCAGGGCCATGCAAGGAGAACGGGTGGCTTGTGCTCAAAAGGCCGGAACTCCCCCATGGGTTTCAGGGAAGAAGGTTTTATACGGAAATTTGGGAGGCGGGGGGGAGGGCTGCAGGGTGTGTAACCTTCCTTTAGTTGGCGGTGAGGTAACAGTGTGGTGTTCTAAGAATCTCAATCATCAGCCTTCCGGTTCCACCCAGTCTGGGGTCCCAGTGCTTGTACTGAGCCTGAAGTTACCATCCTCTACCTGGGCAGGGGCCTTAGTTCCTATAGAAGAACTCAGAGATGTATGTCAGGTTTTCCTTACATCCCCCCAGGAGGAACCAGGAGCAGGCCCCATGGCTGCACTATCGTTTCTTTCTGTATTCCCTCACTCTACTTACTAATTGAATCTGCCCTTTGGAACTCAGAGAAGGTATTGGAGGTGGAAACCTTTTTCCCACAAACAAGAGATGGGGAGTACAGAAAGGCCTTTGTACTTGGGAAGGCCCCACAGGGTCCTGTACAGTTTCAATTCTTCCTTTTCTTTGATACTCCTCAGTCTTCAGGGGAACAGATGTTGAATAGAGAGGTTAATCATAAACTTGGTAGAGGAACTTGGTTTTAGGGGAACTTGGTTTCATGATAAAGATGCTTGTATTTACACTGGGTCCATCCTGATAATCCAGAGTAATCTCCCTGTTTCAAAATACTTAATTTAGCCATATCTGCACAATCCCTTTAATCATGTAAAGTAATATATTCACAGGCTTCAGAAATTGGAGGTAATTATCTTTGGTGAGGCAGCCTTTGTGTGTTTGAGGGGGGAAGAGGCAGGGTGAGAGAGAGACTTGTATATTTAAATTTTTGTATCATGTGCGTATATTCTCTGGTCAAAAATAAATATGATTTCACCAGGTGATCAAGGTCAACATCAATAGTGATAAGTCAGATTGATAGTTTGTCAGATTGATTTGATGTGCCCTTAAATGGCACTTGGCCCCTGTAGACTTCCTCCCCAAAACACAATTACTCTGAGTCTAATCATGAGAAACATCAGACAAATCCCAATTTAAGAGCATTCTACAAAATACCTGAGTAGTGCTTCTCAAAACTAGCAAGGTCATCAAACACAAGGAAAGTCTAAGAAACTGTCACAGGTAAGCCTAAGAAAAGACATCACTAGTAAATATAATCTGGTATCCTGGATAGGATCCTGGAACAGTAAAAGGACATTAGGGGAAAACTGAAAAAATCTGAATGAGGTATGGACCTTAATAATAATGTATCAATGTTGGCTCATTAATTATGATAAATATACCATACTATAACTGAGCAGGACTCTAAGGGGCCTTCCCAGGACAGACCCCTCCCCCATATCCTCTGCTTTAGCTCCTCTCTGAAGTACATAGATAATAGTATCTGGTACATATTTCCTGAGTTGTTTTACTGATGCTAAAACCACCACCAAATGGAAGAAATTAACTACTTGATGATCATGAGCATGTAGCCCCCAGACCTATCGGCACCTAAGGATTGATAATGTTAATCCCTGTGACACCACCCTGTTACCTCACCATAAACCAATCAGAGAATTGTGCACGAGCTGATTGCATAACCTGGGACACCCCATCCTCACTTTGCTTTTAAAGCTGCCTCACTGAAACCCATTGGGGAAATTCAGGCTTTCTGAGCATTAGCTGCTCTGGGCTCCTTGCTTGGCGTCCTGCAATAAACGCTGCACTTTCCTTCACCACAACCCACGGTCAGTAGATTGGCTTTACTGCACACGGGTGAGCAGACACAAGTTTGGTTCAGTAGCACTACTAATGCAAGATATTAATAACAGAGGAAAGTGCGTGTGGGGTATAAGTGAACTCTCTGTACTCTTTGCAATAATTCTGTAAATCTGAAACTATTCTGAAAAGTTTAAAACTCTTAAAAATAATACAATTTCATAGATTATATATTAATAAAACATAAACTGTAAAATATATAACTACATTGTTTATACATTTATATTATATATAAAATTATTTATTTAAAAAATATATATAACAAAATGTGTCTATAAAGTCTCAGAGGCCATAAAAAATCTGGATCTGTGATTATCTCTGGATGGATGGTGGTATTTATTGTGATTTTTTTCTCATCAGTTACCTGCATTTGATATTTGTATAATGAACATAGATGACTTGGGTAATTCTTTTTTAATTAAAAAACTGTCAGGGAAAAAAAAAAAAAACTGTCAGGAAAAATTGGAGAAGGCTTTGGAAAAGGCAAAAAGATTCTTGGATGTTCTTTCAAAGGAATATTAGGTGTTGTCTACAGCTGTGCTGTCTAACACAGAAGCCACTAACCACGTGTAGCTACCGAGCACTTGAGACGTTTTGCAATCTTGGTATGAAAAAAAGAATGCAAAATATCTCAGTAATAATGTTTACATGTTTAAATGATAATATTTTGAATATATTGGGTTAAATGTGATATATTATTTTTAATTGTTTAAAATTCAGTTCATAAGTATGCAAACAAATCTTGTCTGGTAAAATGGAATTGATTCCATCTTCGGCAGGGGCCAGTTTTGCATTTATTAGCAAATTCATTTCAGCATTCCTGACTATGAGAGATATGTACATATATATATATGCATATATGTGTGTGTACTACGCAGTTCACTGGTATTAACTACACATATTGTTGTACAAACATCACCACCGTCCTTCTCCAGTACTCTTTTCATCTTGCAAAACTGAGACTCTATACCCATTAAACAATAACCCTCCATTCCCTCCTCCCCCAACCCTTGGCAACCACCATTCTACTTTTTTTTTTTTTTTTTTTTTTTTGCCACACCACGCAGCTTGCAGGATCTTAGTTAGTTCCCCAACCAGGGATTGAACCTGTGCAGCCTGGCAGTGAAATCATGGAGTGCTAACCACTGGACCACCAGGGAATTCCCTATCTATTCATTTGATTACTCTAGGTACCTCATATAAGTGGAATCATATAATACTTGTCCTTTTGTGACTGACCTATTTCATTTAGGATGTCTTCAAGGTTTATCCATGTTGTAGCATGTGTCAGAATTTCCTTCCTTTTTAAGGCTGAATAATATTCCATTGTACATATATACTACATTTTGCTATCCATTCACCCATCAGTAAACACTTGGGTTGCTTCCATGTTTTAACTATTGTGAATAATGCTGCTATGAGCATGGCTGTATAAATATCTCTTCAAGATCCTTTCAATTCTCTTGCATATAGTGTACCCAGAAGTAGAATCTCTGGATCATATGGTAATTCTATTTTTATTTCTTTGAGGAACTGCCATACTGTTTCCACTGCACAATGTTTTTTGCATTTTACTTTAAAAATGTATCCTTTGGGCTTCCCTGGTGGCTCAGTGGTTGAGAATCTGCCTGCCGATGCAGGGGACGCGGGTTCGTGCCCCGGTCCGGGAAGATCCCACATGCCGTGGAGCGGCTAGGCCCGTGAGCCATGGCCAAAAAAAAAAAAAAAAAAAAAAAAATGTATCCTTTAACAAAACGTTCTCAACATCCAGGAGGAGAATAGAAGGATGACCCATCTACAGATGGATACTTAACTACAACATCTACAGAACATCGTATATAATTAGGATATGCCAATTTCCTGTTGAGCAAAGGAGGAGAAAAAGAAAAATCTGGGCAGTGGTGGGGGTGATGGAGATGGTGAAGCTTGGTGTCCTAGAGAAGAGGTTTCAGGAAGGGTCCTGGAACTGTGGGCATGGGTGGGAAGGGCCAAGGGAGGATGGAAGATGGAGGCAGTTCCCAGAAGCAGGGCCCTGGGCCAGAGTGGGGTGAGGGACAGTGTTGATGCCCCTATAGCTATAGCTGGATCTTGCACCATTGGAAGGGAGGCTGAAGAAACTGACAGTGTTCCTTCTTCTAGTGGTTGCTTCTCATATGTCACCTCCTCCAGGAAGCCTTCCCTGATACTTCTTTCCTTTGACTAGGTATTTTGGCTTCCTCTATGTTCCCACAACTCCCGGGCTGACCCCTCAAAGCACTGGAATTGGAATGGCCTCTCTAGGTGTCTTCCTGCCCCTGAGGCTGAGCTCTTCAAAAAGGCAGAGATTGCAAGTCTCATTTGCCCATGAATTCCCAGGGCCTAGGACACAAAAATGTGGAGAAGGAGCTAACTGAGTACACGCTGAATAATGAATGAATGATACAACAGGATGGGGAGGGCCAGGGGGCAGGAATTCCTGGAAATGCCACTCCAGACCTCCTCGTGCATCTGGCACATGGACAGCATGGAGTCAGTCCACCCAAGCCCTGGCCTGGCCATCTCTCTCAGGAACATGAGTTGTGGATCCCTGAACAAATAGTTAATCTTGATGTCCTCTCTCTGGAGCTCTGACCTCCCATCCCACACAAGCTCTGTCCCAATCCTAATGGGCTGAAGGGGCCAGGCAGGGAAAATGACCAAACCGTGTGACCAACCTATGCCTCATTCTGGGCAAATCAGTAACTGGCCCAGAGGTTGGCAGGCTCATGCCAGCATCCCACCCACTCTGTCCATACTTCAGCTGCATCTCTCAACACAGAGACTTGCTCACAAAGGCCATCAGCCCACACCAGTCTGCATGCCCAGCCTTCGCTCTTGTACATCCACCTAGAACACCTCCTTCTCAAATGGCTCTTTTCAAGGCTCTGTTCAAATGGCACCTCCGCCCTGAAGGCCTCACGTCTTCTCCTACCCCAGGAGGTTCAGGCCTGGCGGCATTGCATAGACTGGCGTTTGCCTAGAAGTAATAGAGCCCCCTCTCCCTAAAGCTGTCGCTCTGTGATCTTCATGCGCACCCAGTTGCAGCCTGCTCCTCGGATGCACCCCCAGGGGGATGCGCAGTGAGTGACAAGAGGAGCCACCTGGCCCCTGGTCACGTTGCTCATGTACATCTTGAGCTAACTCTTATCCGTCTCTGAGATGGACAGACGTTCCAGCGGTGCCAGGAGGGCATTGGACAAGATCACTCTTCCCCAAACTTCAGGCATTTATTACCCTATTTTCCCCTATCTACATATCACTGTGCACCTAAAAAAATTTTTTAATTAGTTATTATTAGTATTATTATTATTTTTTTGGCTGCGCAACATGTGGGATCTTAGTTCCCCGACCAGGGATCGCACCTGGGCCCTTGGCAGTCCTAACCACTGGCCCACGAGGGAATTCCCTGTACACTTAAAATTTTTTTTCTTTAATTGTGATAAGATACATATAACAAAATTTACCATTTGTAAGTGTACGGTTCTATGGCATTCACTGCTATGCAACCATCACCACATTCCATCTCCAGAATTTTTTCATCTTCTCCAACTGAAACTCTGTCCCATCAAACCATAACTCCCCATTCCTCTCTTCCTGAAGTCCCTGGCAATCAACATTCCATTTTCTCTTTCTATGGGTTTGACTGCTTTTCTTTCTTTCTTTCTTTTTAAATATTTATTTATTTATTTGGCTTCATTGGGTCTTAGTTGCAGCACACAGGCTTCTCTCTAGTTGTGGCACACGCGTTAGTTCCCCGACCAGGGATCGAACCCACTTCCCCTGCATTGGGAGGTGGATTCTTAACCACTGGACCACCAAGGAAGTCCCTGTTTTGTTTTTTGATAGCAGCCATCCTAATAAATGTGGGGTGATATCTCACTGTGGTTTTGATTTGCATTTCCTTAATGATTAGTGGTGTTGAGCATCTTTTCGTATGCTTGTTGGCCATTTGTATATCTTCTTTGGAGAAATGTCTATTCAAGTCCTTTGGCCATTTTTAAAATCAGTTTTGTTGTTATTGTTATTGAGTTGTAGGGGTTCTTTATATGTTCTGGAAGTTAGCCTCTTTTTAGATTTAGATATATGATTGGTAAATATTTTCTCCCTTAGGTTGCCTTTTCACTCTATTTAACTGTGTCCTTTGATGCAGGAAGTTTTCATTTTGATGTAATACAATTTATCTATTTTCACTTTTGTTGCTTGTGTTTTTGGTGTCAAATCCTAGAAATCATTGCCAAACCTAACATCATGAAGCTTTTTTTTTTTTTTTGGCTACGTTGGGTCTTCGTTGCTGCGGGTGGGCTTTCTCTAGTTGCATCAAGCGGGGGCTACTATTCGTTGCGGTGCACGGGCTTCTCATCGCGGTGGCTTCTCTTGTTGCGGAGCACGGGCTCTAGAGCGCAGGCTTCAGTAATTGTGGCTCGCGGGCTCTAGAGCGGAGACTCACGCAGTAGGTGTGGTGCACGGGCTTATTGCTCCTCAGCATGTGGGATCTTCCCGGACCAGGGCTCGAACTTGTGTCCGCTGCATTGGCAGGCGGATTCTTAACCACTGCACCACCAGGGAAGCCCATGAAGCGTTTTCCCCTATGTTTCCTTCTATGAGTTTTATAGTTCTAGGTCTTATGTTTAAGTCTTTGATCCATTTTGAGTTAATTTTCATATATAGTATAAAGCAAGGGTCCAATTTTATTTTCTGTATGTGGATATCCAGTTTTCCCAACACCATTTGTTAAAAGATTGTCCTTTCCCCAGTGAATGGTCTTGACACCTTTGTCAAAAATCATTTGACTGTGTAAGGGGTTTTACACACTTTTTGAAAATTAAATATTTTCTTTAAGTGGACTCATTTTAACTGTAATAAATGTGTTTTTTGAAGAAACTTACAAAGACTTCTCTGGCAGCCCAGTCATTAAGACCTCGCACTTCCACTGCAAGGGACATGGGTTTGATCCCTGGTCGGGGAATTAAGATCCCGCAAGCTGCGCAGGGTGGCCAGAAAGAAAAAGATTAACAAAATTAGATGTTAAAGATATATTAGCACCAAAAAAGTCTTTCTCCTTGGCATAATCAGATTGAAAGTGAAATTAAAAACAAAGGACTCCTAATGAAGCATTTGAAGTATTTGATGACTACCCCTGGGCCATCAAAAATCATCTCACATCCCACACAAAGGTCTTTTCCAGGGGGATGCACTGCCCTCAGATCTTAAAGGGGATTCTTGTCAGTGATCCCCATTCCCCGAGCCTTTGCCACCCCTGTTTGGTACATTCTGGGCTGGGGTGGAGATGGCAATAGATTGAAAGCTGCTCTGGCCTCCACCTCCTGCTGGGGCTGGATGACAGAAGAGAGGGTAAGAAGGGGCAGAAGCGGATGGGGAGGCTGGAAATGGGAGGGGGATACTCAGGCAGGACTGCCTCTCTCAGGATCACTGCTGGGGATGAGAAGCTGTAGATGCTAGTTCTGCTGTTGCCTCTAATTCACTGGGTAAGTCACTGCCCTTTACAAATGAGTAAAACCAGTTGGTGAACAGCCTCTTTGGAAAAATGGTGCAGCCACTTTCAAAAACAGTTCTGTAATGTCTTATAAAGTTAATGATACACATACCACAGGATCCAGAAATTCTACTCCTAGATACATACCCAAGAGAAATAAAAACATGTTCACACAAAAAACCTGCATAGCAGTTTTATTCATAGCCGTCCAAACTGGAAAGAACCCAAATGTTCATCAACCAGTGAAAGGACGAAGAAATTGTGGTATATCAATACAATGGAATACATTTCTCTCTTTTTTTTTTTTTTTTTTTGCGGTATGCGGGCCTCTCACTCTGCTCCGGACGCGCAGGCTCAGCGGCCATGGCTCACGGACCCAGCCGCTCCACGGCATGTGGGATCTTCCCGGACCGGGGCACGAACCCATGTTCCCTGCATCGGCAGGCAGACTCTCAACCACTGCGCCACCAGGGAAGCCCCATGGAATACATTTCTTAATAAAAGGAAACAATCTACCTGTATGCTCATCAACATAGATGTGTCAATGAACAGTTAATTAATAGTCAATCTAAGAAAGAAATAGAAAATTTCATCCAAGCCAATCTGAGGATATAACTAGGCAGATAGCCTTTCCAAAAGCTCTGAGGACTGACTGTTCCACCTGTTAGAGGTCAAAGCAGAGTTATATACATTTTTGAGACAAAGGGTTATGCATCACATTACGTATTGACAGTTTACACAATCGAGATCTGCATGTACAAAGCAAGTAGTGGGTCATTGTGACCCCTTACAAGATTAAGAAGGAATGTTATCTCCTATAGAGGTCTGGTTAATGCAGACACACAATACACATTAAAAGGGAGGGAGGAGAAACATACGAAAAAACATTTTGTATTTAAATTTGTCTTGTCTTGCCATAAAATATGAATAAGTTTCCTCTTGCTGCTGTGACAAATTATCACAAATTCAGTGGTCTAAAACAACACATTTATTCTATTGTAGATCTGGAGTCTAAAATGAGCCTTAAGGGGCTAAATCAAAGTGTCAGCAAGGCTGGTTGCTTCTGGAGGCTTTAGGGAGAATTTGTTCCTTGCCTCTTCCACTTCTAAAAGCTACCGGCATTCCTTGGCTCCTGACTGCATCCTGTCAATCTCTATTTCTGTGCTCACATTACTGTTATCAAATCTCCCTCTGCCTCACTCTTATAAAGACATCTGTAGTTACATTTAGGGCCCACTCAGATAATCCAGGATAATCTCCTCATCTCGAAGTCTTTAATCACATCTGCAAAATCCCTATTTCCATAACAGGTAACGTTCACAGGTTCCAGGGATTAGGATGGAACATCTTGGCCTGCCACAAGTATATCATGTAAGATTCTATATGACATTCGGGAAAAGGCAAAACAACAATGACAGAAAACAGGTCAGCGGTTGCCTGGGGCCAGGGTGGAGGTCACAAAGGAACTTTTTGAGGTGATCAAAATGTTCTATATTTTAATTTTGGTCGTGGTTACATGACTGTCACATTTATCAAAATGCCACAGAGTGGGAGAAACAAAGTAGGAGAAAACAATAGCAACATACAAAAGTGACAATGGGGAGAGGGGATCCAACATATAAAAGGAGCTCCAAAAATTAAAAAACAACAACACAAACTGGGCTGCAACATTGGAGGGAGTACAGTACTCCACAAGACCGCTGTCACTTCTGACACAACTGCAGGGTTCGGGGGAGTCCCAAAACCACCCTCAGGTTCAATAATTCATTAGCTAGAAGGCCTCACAGAATGTGCCGCAAGCTGTTATACTCACAGTTACAGTATGTTACAGATAAAGAACACAGATTAAAATCAGACATGCGGTGATGGAAATGTTCTGGAATTAGACGGTGGTGATGATTCATTATAGGGAATACACTAAAACCACTGAATTGTATACTTTTTTAAAGGGTGATTTTTAAGTTCCAAAAGTGGAATGTCTGTTGTCCTCTCCCCAGGGAGTCACGGACTCCATGCATTACTTTCCCAGCACTGATGTGTGACAGTGTACATGGAGTACTGCCAACCAGGTAAACTCACCAGCTGCCTTGGTGGCCGGAGCCCTCCTTGGGATTTCATCACCTGGCCACGGTTGAGCTCAGTGTCCAACTCCTCCAGGTGGAGCTGCTTGAGCTGATGGACAGTGCCTCCACCCTAAGCAAAGATGTTCCTATCAGGCATGACGGTCCAAAGGTTTAGAGATTACCTCTCAGAAACTGAGGAAAAATGGCCAGACCACCCTTTGGGCAAATTTAATTCTTCACTACTCAAAGGCAAATGATTCAAACCTTAAATTCACAGAAAAGGAAATATGAAAGGCCAATATTCAGCCACACTAGCTAAGTATTAGGAAATACAAATGGAAACAATGAGACTTTTTTTATTTTTTAAGCTCACTACATATGACCATAGGGGCATGCAAATAGTTAAGCTCACTTACTCTTTTTTTTTTTTTTTAATATTTATTTTTTTATTATTTTTGGCTGAGTTGGGTCTTAGTTGTTGTGTACAGGCTTAGTTACCCAACAGCATGTGGGAATCTTAGTTCCCAGACTAGGGTTCAAACCCATATCCCCTGCATTAGAAGGCGGATTCTTAACCACTGGACCACAAGCGAAGTCCCATAAACTCACTTACTCTTAATGAGGATGTCAAAAATATGGTCTTTTGGAGCAATTTGGAAGTATCTCTTTAAAAAAAAAACCTGCAAATACCCTCAATCCAGTGGTTCTGCTTTGAAGACTGGAGTTATGTGTGTACAGAGACGCATAAATAAGAAGGCTTATATAATATTGAAACCTCATAACTCAGATGGGGTTCGAACCCAGCCAAAACTCAGATTAGGACTTGAACCCATGGGCTGGGACTTGAACCTACTGTCTTTTGAGATCACACACCTGGTTTCAGGACTTAACGAAGCTCAGGTTCTTTATGTCTCAGCGCAGAAGGAATTCAGGGAGAGGTGAAGTGATAGGTAAGAAGTGTATTTATTTAGAGAGATACATATTCCATAGACAGAATGCGGTCTGTCTCAAAAGGCAAGAGCAAATATGGAGTGGTTAGTTTTCATGGGCTGTGTAATTTCATAGGCCAACAGGTGGGAGGATTATTCCAACTATTTTGGAGAAGGGGCGGGGATTTCCAGGATTTGGGCCACCTCCCACTTATTGGCCTTTTATGGTTAGCCTCGGAATTGTTCTGGCTCCTGTGGGTGTGTCATTTAGCATACGCTAATGATTATAATGAGTGTATAATGAGGGTCAGGGTCTACTGGAAATCAAATCTTCCGCCATCTTGGGACTAATCAGTTCTAACCAGTTTTTGTCATATCCTCAATGGCTATGTCATTCTTTTAAAGCTTGTGTCCTGCCCCTTTCCTCCTGTTTCAATATTACTTGTAATGAGGAACTGTTGGAAACCACTTACCTTTTTACCAATAAGGGAAGGGATAATGTAATAGCCCTTCCATGAAATATTATACGACATATAAAAAGAATTAGGTCAGTCTTCAGGTGCTGTCATGGAGAAATTTCCAAGATATGTTAAGTGAAAAAATCAAGTTTCAATGTATACAGTATAATCCCATTTTTTTGTAAAAGTGTTTAAAAGTTACAAACAAAGCAAGTCTCTATATTTCAATATATTGTATGGTAGTGAATAACTTTATGTCCCTCCTCAAATACTCCAAAGTCTTTCCTGCCTCAGGGCCTTTGCATGTATGGTAGTTTTCTCAGCCTGGAATGCTCTTTTCCTGTCTGATTCTTAGGCATCCTTCAAGTCTCTGCTTAAATGTTTACACTTTCCCTGACCCAGCTATCTAAACGACACCCCCAAATCTCAATTATTCTTTCCCATGGCATCTTGCTTTTTCTTGTAGTAATATCATCACAATCTGTAATTATCTATTTATCTGTGCATTTGTATATCTAGAGGCGGTCTCCCCCATCAGATTCCTTGAGGGTAGGGTCTCTGCTTGGACGGCTCTCAGGGCTGTCCCCAGTGCCTGGCGCACCTAAGGTGCACACTAAACATCTGCTCAGTGCCAGAACCCCACAGCCTCACCAGTATGCTCCATCCCCACCCCAAGGGACAGCAGGCCCAGTACACAGCAGGGGCTTGGCCAGAGTAGGGAGCCTTCGTAGAATTAAGGAGAGGTGAGACAGGACAGGTGCTGCAGGTGATCTGTGTGGAGATGGCCTGCACAGACCCGAGGAGGGGGGACTAGCTCTGGGAACGGACAGACCCTCTCCTCCTCATCCCCAGCTGGCTCCCCCCCCATCCCAAGAGCCCAGGGTGACAGTGGGAGCTCTGGGTGGGCATCAGGTTCCAGCCTGGGGACAGGTTCCTTCCCACTTTTTCTGACTGGGGACGAGTGAAGTTGGTTTGGAAGAAAAGGTCGAAGGAAAAAACAATACAGTGATTGAGTCTTGCTCGCTGCCATTTGAAAGGAATGAAAGTGGGATTAACCAAAAACACAAAATCCAAACCCAAACCAAAACATCCTACTGTTTTAGAATCTGCCTCAGAAACAATGATCTTACTGTTTTCCGTGACACTGTAAAATTAAGGGTTTACCCAACAGCCTTGCTCTGCACTTGGGCTCACACAGTCTGCAGAGAGGCTGGGCTCTGGGTAATGATTTGGCAGCTGCCAAGAAGCACTCCTCATTCCCTGAGTATCTGCTGGATGTGTGGGGTGGAGAAGAGGGTCTCGGGTGCATTGGGGGTGGGGAGTGGGCGTTGAACCTCCAGCTGAGTAAATATCAAAGGGCACCTTCTCTGAGAGGTCATCTTTGACCACTCTGTCTAAAAGTTGCCTCCTGGTCATCTCTGTCACACTCCTCTGTTTTATTTATTTATTGTTTTATGTTTTGGCCACACCATGTGGCATCTTATTTCAAAGACCAAGGATCGAACCCGCCCCCAGCAGTGAAAGCGCTGAGTCCTAACCACTGGACCGCCAGGGAATTCCCTGTTTTATTTTAGTTACAGGATTTGTCACTACCTGAACTTATTTTTTCTCTCCAGTTTATTGCGTGTTACCCCCAGTAGAAAGCGGGATCCAAGAAGGCCTTGGGTGGTTTTTTGCTTGCTGTATTCACATGGCCTGGGGTAGGGTCTGACATATAGTAAGGTCTCAGCAATCATTGGTTGATGAATAAATGAATCAATTATCTGTGCAGGTCGATATGGCCTGAGGGATGTGTGTGTGTGTGTGTTTCAGGGTGCAAGTGGAGCAACGAAACCGTAAGTCCAACATCATCTCCCACCTTCTGACACCTTCACCGCCATCCCCCACCCCTGGCGTGGCAGGAGCTTTCCGTGCAGTATTTCATTTATTTTGCACAGCGGCTCTGTGGAGTGAGGTCCATTTATATCCCTATTATTGCAGACGAGGAAACTGAGGCTCAGCGATCTTCTAAGTTACTGCTCAATCAGTTCAGAAGAGAAAACCACATCAACTGAGTCATAAAAGGGCCTCCCCCTTCCACGCACACCCACAATTTATCCAGACCCTCCCCTCCAGGATGCTCGGTCACCCGGGACTCCTTGGGAGTCTCTGCACAGGGATGACGATCCCGCTTTACGGGGAGACTTCAGAGAGGGGCAAAGGCTCGCCCAAGGGCACACAGCGCCAGAGAGGCATTCGGCAGGGAGCCGGTAGTTGCCCGCTCTGCTAGCGGCCGCCAGTTTATCCCGAGGCTTGGAAGCCAAGGGTGAGGAGGGAGCGAAGGAGCGGTCAAAGCTGCCGCGAATGCGGGGGATATTGTCAGCAGGCGGCTTTCCCGGGGAGAGAAACTGGAGGCTATCTAGGCTGGTTCTGGTGGGGCCATCTCATTGACCACGGCCTCAGTTTCCGCGTCAAAGAGATGGCGACTTGATGTGGCTCCGGGATGGACCGGCGGGCGGTGTGCGAAGGGTTAAAGGGGAGGGTTTCGTGGAGAGGGCGGGGCCGGGATTCCGGCCGCACCTGGCGGCTCCGGACTGCTCGCCCAGACGCCGCACGTAGCCGCGGGAGCCGAATCGCGAGCGCGAGTCTCCTCGGAGGAGCCGCGCAGAAGCCGGCACCCGCCGCGGGGAGGGGCGGCGACGGCGGCGGGAGCAACCTGTGGAGGCGAGCGGAGCCGCCATGGCTGAATTCCCGTCTAAAGTGAGCACGCGGACCAGCAGCCCGGCGCAGGGAGGCGGCGCCGCGGTTTCGGCGCTGCGCCCAGACCTGGGCTTCGTGCGCTCCAGCCTCGGGGCGCTCATGCTGCTGCAGTTGGTGAGCGCGCGCTTGGGGCCTGGGGTCCGGGGCCGGGGGGTGGCGGGGTGTCCCGGGGGGCCAGGAGGGGTCGGGGGCTCTAGAGCTGCCCTTTTTGCTTGCTTCTCGCACACCCCCAACTCAGGTTCACATGCGCCCCGATGCGCCGTGCCTTCCTCGGGGGCGCCTCTAGGACGGACGCCCCCGAGATCACCCTGGAACCCTCTCACCCCGAGACGTCCTAGTTGCCGTCTCTTCGAGCACACACAAGGTGCACCAATGTCAGAGTGCCCACCTCAGCGCCCCATCACTCCCTCCCAAGTGGTCACCAAGAGCTCACCCACAGAAGCTCTCACAAAAGCCACAATCACTGCGCGCCACTCTCTCTCTCTCTGTTTCCCCGTCTCTGGCTCTCCCTCTGCCAGGACTAAGCCCCCAGCCCTCCAGCACCAGCCTGAGGCAAAGTTCACTCTCATCTGACCCTCTGCCAAGCTCCCAGCGGCTCCCCGTGGCTGCACCCCAGAGCACTCCTCGTCTAACCGAGCGGGCACATCCGGTCCAGCACAGACCCTTCGGCAGGGCCCTATGGGCTCCCGCGCGGGAGCCCGGCCCTTCTGGCTTCCACTGGGTAACCTGCCGGTTTCCGGCCGGTTTGACGGGCCCCTTGGGGCCGAGATACCGCGCCCAACGCTGGGGGAGGGATTTGTGGGAAGCCAGAGGCAGGACACCTCTATATCCAATACCCTTTGTAGACCCCAGCCGAGGCCGATCGATGGGAACACCCCTCCCCCCACACACCAATTTCAGGCTTGAAGGTGTTAGCTTTCTCCCCATGGTACCCTCTGGTGCGAGTCGGGAAGCTGGGGGCTGCCCTGTGGGAGGGGCTTGGTGCGTTTTCAGAGGACACGGGGGGAATTGGAGGTGGGCCAAGATCCATTTTGCATTAGGGCACCTCCTGCTGTCCCACTGCTGGGTCCTAGCTAGGCTGCCAGGTTTAGGACCGAAGGCAGGTTCCGAGACCAAACCTCCCTCCTTACCGCAGGTGAGCATTCTTCCCCCTGGGCCAGGTGTCTCTTTCAGAATTCCTCAAATCTCTTCCTGTGGGGCCCCTCCCCCACCTCAGCCTCAGACTCTCTCGGAGGTTTAAAATGTAGATCTTGGTCCCCACCCCCGGGAAAAATGTGGAATTGGAATCTCAGTCACTACAGCCCAGAAATCTACATTTTTAACTTCTCTCTGAGCAGTCTGGCAGATTCTTTGTGAAGGGGAGGGGCGGGGCGGGGCGGGGGAGAGGTCCCGACTGGGGCCTGATTTAAATCTGCAGGTAGGAAAAGCCTGTCCGGAGCGCTGCTGAGCGCTAGGCTCCCGGGTGGTTGTGAAGGGTACAGCAGCCAAGCAGGAAGGGAGTCCCAGTCCCAGGGGTGGGAAAGGGCAGAGGAGAGGGATGATCAATTCTGAGACCAGGGAGGCTCATGGAGGACAGGTGACTTTTGAGCAGGGACTTCACTGAAATCTGAGGCCGAGGTAGGGAAAGGGTGTTCAAAGGGCGGGCCACTGTGCGGGGCAAGCCTTGGGGCTGGGGAAGTGGAAGGGAAGTGGGGAGAGTAGCCAGCAGGTTGGTTTAGCCAGTGTAGGGGAGGAAGAAATTTTCCTCTACCTGTCTAGTTCTTCCGGCTGGTCTAAGAGTTAAATTGACATGAGAGAGATTAACAGGAGAAAATCAAAGTTTAATCACATGTACACATGGGAAAGACCCAGAAAAACTGAGAAACTCCCCAAATGGCCAAATCCCTCCCCTTAAACACCATCTTCAGCTAAAGACACAAGAGGATGTTGAGGATGGGGAGCGAGTTATGGGAGGTGAGCAGGAAAAGCACAGTAAACAATTGTGATTCAGATTTAAGTCGTTACTTTTTCCAAAGATACGTTTCTAGAGATTTGGTCCACCTCTTGGTACCGTGAGGGAGACACCCTTACAGATGGAGATTTCCCTTACACATGTAAATGTTTCTTACAAAAGGGTGAGAAACCTTGGTTTTCAGTTTTTCCCATGTCTGCTGTTTCTTAGATCAGCAGCTTAAAATTATTATGCCAAGAGATGAATTTTGGGGTGGCAAGTTTTGCTCCCCTACACTGGAGCTGAAGCACTTGTTTCTGGGTGGCCGGCAGCGAAAGGCTTGAATACCTTGCGAGAAGTGGTGACCATGTTCTGTTCACAGCCTTAGGGGGTGTGGAACAGCAGAGGGGTCCCTGCTGGGCTGAGCAGGATGAGGCTCCCTGGTGGGTCCCCAGGGTTAGCTCCCGGTAGACAGGACCTGAGCATCAGCCCCTTTTGCATTTGAACAATGAAACTTGGAATAAGGGGAACTAGAGGAAGGTCCTGCTGTGCCTGCAAGGACTGGGGTAGCTTCCTGTGGCAGAGGCTTGTGTCTCTGATTTGGGGGTCCCCGTGGGCTGAGCATCTGGGTCCCATCGTGCAAATGTAGACACTGAGCTGTCCATGGAATGCAGGACTGGCCTGGAGAGCTGTGGTGGAGCTTGGCACTTAGACTCCCAGGGACTGAGTGTGAGTGGGATGGCCTCCTTCTGCCCTCCCTGCAGTGCTTTTGGGGCCCGGGGAAAGGGGGACAAGGGTCTCCCTTCAGAGTTCTGAAGACCTGCACCTTTTAGTGCCTTCACCAATTGGCTTGTGGGAGAAGCTGCTTCCTGAACTGTTTCTCTGGCAACGGACAGTTCCACTGGGTCTGAGACAAGGAGGGTTCCACTCAACAGGCACCCCGTCTTCTGGGAAGCCATCATAGCTCCCATCACTCAGGTGCAAACTAAGCTCCAGGCCTTCTGGCAAGAGCTTCATATTCTCTTATTCTCCACTTTTCAGGTGAGGAAACTGAGGCTTAGGGGTCAGTTCTCTGCCCAAGAGCTCACAGAGTGATAGAGCTGGGATCTAAGCCCTGAGTGGCCTGACTTTTCTGATCCGTGCTCTATTACCACACTCTTCTGGGCTCCTACTGGGCACTGGGTGTGGTGCTGTTGTGGGAGTGATGGAGACCCCAGGCTCAGGGCCTGCTGTCCAGAAGCTCTTTGTCTGTGAGCTCAAAGGATGAGCTACCTGTGGAGGGATCAGGGAAGGCTGCCTGGAGGAGGCAGTACACGAGAAGGTGAAAGCTAATTCTCCATCAGACCCTTTTGTTTCCCAGGATCTGGTGAAGAGTTCCAGATGTGGGAGGAGGGCGGTGGGAAGGGAAGGAAGAAAGGCCCCAGCTTCTTGAGAAGATGTGTTCTTTGTTTATTTTAGTATTAAATGTGTCCTGAAGAACCAACCTCAGTGTTCACTGATTTATCGCTCCCCCAACCCCATCTAGCTCCAGAAAGAACATGAGATGGAATATGATATCAAGTCACATATGATGGAAGAGTTAACGTAATATATTTTTAAAAGTTGGTGGTGTATGTGTGGGTTGGGTAGGGATTGACTTAAAGAGAGCTAAAAGGAGATCCTGAATCTGTCGCAAGTTTAAGGCTGTCAATTCTTTGTTGAGTTTCCTAGCAGCCTAGGCAAAAAGGGAAACATGAATTTATGCAGATAGCGTCTAAAAATGGAAGCAGGCAAGTTTGATCTAGAGACAGCTCTTGGTCATTAAAAACCTGGAAGCTTTTTTTTTTTTAATACAGCAGGTTCTTATTAGTTATCTATTTTATACATATTAGTGTATATATGTCAATCCCAATCTCCCAATTCATCACATGTGGGAGGTAGGGTGCTTTGGACGGGAAGGAGAGGAAATTCAGGAAGGGGAACTCATCAGGGGCCAGGGCCACTAGGGAAGGCTTCCTAATGGAAGTGGGCCCTGAAGGGTTTAGTTATGTGGAAGGGGTAGTAAGGAGGTGCAGAGCAGATGAACCTTGGAATACCTCGTATAAAGGCCCAGCAGTCAGAAGGCATCCTTGAGGCTCAGGACATAGAAACCATATGAATGGCCTGTGTCGGTAGGGCAGTTGTGTTTGGCACCTTTTATCCTTCCCTCTTGCCCTATCTCCTGGGATTGGGGGTGGTCACATGATTCCCAGTTGGCAGATGAATAAGCAGATCAGAAGCCTCACCTGCCACTTGATCACAGTGATCCGTGGGTGCTGGTGAGAGAATTGGTGGAAGCAGAGAGGCTTGGGTTCAAATCCTGGCTCTGTCATCTTGGGCAAGTTCCCTAATATCCCTGAGCCTCAGTTTCCTTGTCTGTGAAATGGTGATGGTGGGATTGTGAGGAATGTGGAAGCTGATGCCTGCAAAGGGCTTAGCCCTGTATATGTTAGAACGAAGGGCAGTTAGGATTCACAGGGTCATAGAATCCTAGGCCTCTTATACTTGCTCCCAAAGGCCCCTCGGTGTGTCCTCAACATGAGCTTGCATTCTTCCAGGGACAGGGAGCTCAGTCCCTCTAAAGGCTACCTGCTCCATCCTTGTGCACCTGGGAGTGTGAGAAAGTTTTTCCTTGTGGTATTCCTGACTCTCTCCAGCCCCACAAGGCATGGCAGCCCCTTTTCAGGTTGGAGGCAGGGCAGAGGCTGAAAGTCAGCCCTTCAGGTTGGCTAGACAGGGTTGTTGGGATCTGCGAGGTGTGAGCAGAGGTTGGCCATATTGGGATCACAGTGTTGGGGACTCACAGCGTTTTCCATAGCACTGAGTTTCATGGGTTCAGCCTCCTTAGGGCAGCATTCCCCGCCCTGCATGCTACCCACCTTCCTTCCTACTCCACTGTACCCAGCAAAACAATGCCTGTATTGTTAGCTCCGCCTACCCGCCCCACTTTGTGGCTAGGAGAGTGTCGAGTGTTTGGAATCAATTTATAATTATGTAACAATATATGGACACATTATCCTTAAAAAGCAAAAACCTATTACAGGTAAGGCTAAAGTTATTCTTGGATCCCCTACCCCTCTCCCCAAGGGAACTGCTGTGTTGGGGTGTTTCTAGTTCTTTTTCCTGTGCATTTTAAAAAACATTGATGGTTTTATTCTGTATCCTTTGTTCGGTTGCTTTTCTCACACCCAAGGCACCTGCATCTCTTCATGTTATGCAGAGCTGTCTGCCTCCTTCCTGTTTCGGCCTATCCCAGGATGTCACGGTAGGGCCCGAGCTCATTTAGCCATTTCTCTATTGATGGGCCTGTTTTTATTCTTTGAAAAAATTATACAGACATACGGCAAAAATGTGCCAGCAGTCCAAAGCGTTATCAATGAAAATGTAATCTCTCATCCCAGTCGGGACACTCCTCCCATCCCCATCCCCTGCCCTTGCCCGAGGCATCATGGGTGTGGCATTCCAGGGTGAGTCAGTGCAGTTATTTCTACACATGACCCCTATCAAAACACAGGTAGGCGCACTCTGCCTGTGCCCCGCCATGCTTTTACCCCCTTGGCAATACACCTAGGGATGTTCTGTATCATTGCACATAGAGCTACACGTATCTTTCTCTTTTTAATCTTTTATTTCCTTAATTTCTTTAATAGGTAATGTATTTACAACAGTCTAGAATAAGACAGAGTGGGAAAGAACACAGTGAAAAATCTCTGTCCCCTTTGGTTAGAGTTGACCTCCCCCATGCCCATTCTTCTCCGTTTCCTGTGTAGCATTTTAGGCTTTCTTTAAGGAGATCTGCAAATGTGGCTATAGGTCCCCACCTCTCCCCACTTTACTCCAGGGCTGTAGGCTATACACATCCTTCTGCACTTTTCCTTTTTCACTTAAAAGCGTGTCATGGAGGTCCTTTCGTCTCAGTACCTGAAGCGTGATCGCTTCTCTTGTGGCTTCTGTAGCAGCCCATCCCGCAGCTGTGGTGTGAGTTGTGTGGCCCGTCCCTTTGTTGACAGACACTTGGGTTTCCACTCTTGCTGTTCCACACTGTCACGGTGAATGATCTTGCCCAAGCCACTGGGCGCATCTGTATGGTACATTTCTGGAAGGGGGACCGCTGGGTCAGGTTATGTGTGTTAGTGATTTTGTTAGAGATTGTCAGATGCCCTCCATAGGGGTCACATTTGTGCCCCTCAGTGAGCCTTCTCGTAGAGTGCCTGTTCCCTACAGCTCCCATCTGACAGGCGAAATGGCAGGTCAGGGTAGCATTGTTTTGCATTTCTCTTATGAGTTAGGTTAAAGAACCTCACTTTTTTTTTTTTTTTTTTTTTTGCGGTATGCGGGCCTCTCACTGTTGTGGCCTCTCCCGTTGTGGAGCACAGGCTCTGGACGCGCAGGCTCAGCGGCCATGGCTCACGGGCCCAGCCGCTCCGCGGCATGTGGGATCTTCCCGGACCGGGGCATGAACCCGTGTCCCCTGCATCGGCAGGCGGACTCTCAACCACTGCGCCACCAGGGAAGCCTAAGAACCTCACTTTTAAAAATATGTTTAAGAGCCATTTGCATTTCCTTGTATGTTTGCTTCTTTCCACATTCTATTAAGTTGTTGGTCTTTGCCCTGTCAATTGCTAGGAGTGCTAGATGATTTGCAAATATTTTTTCCCTAGTTTGTTTTTTGACTTTGCTCAGGGTATTTTTTTTGTTTGTTTTTTTATGGTGTTTTTTGTTTGCTTGTTTGTCTTGTTTTGTTTTTGCTCAGAAAGACTTATTTTTATGTGGCCGAATTTCTTGTTTTCTTTCCTTTCCCTTTTTTCTTTCTGGCTTCTGGAAACTGTCAGAGTTAGGACTTTCCCACTTCGAGGTAGTAAAGAAAGTCTCCCATGTAGGGCTTGGAAAGTGTTGTATCATCCACAGTCAATCACAGTCCTGGAAGATTGCTGGAGGAGACAGCCTCATCTGGGTGCTAAAGTGTTTTTAGTGCCTTTCCAACACTTTTTAAATTTAAATCTGGAGCTCTGGATCCTGGGAAGACAACTGTATCTATCTGGGATGTATTAATGTTGTTCATTTTTGTTGTATTTAATTTTATAGTTAGCTTCTATTGTGGTAGATAATGCAGGTTTTCTACTTTTTAGTGATTTAAAAGTTTCTTCTTAAAATTCTTATTTGTGTGATAAATCCACATTCATCAATGAGGACTAGTTAAATAAATTATGATACATTTATGCAGTGGCATACGATACAGTTAGTAAAAAGATAACTTCTTACCCCTCAACGAAAACAATAAGGCAGCTCTGTATGTGTGTAATGATGGACAGTCTCCAGGCTGTATGGTTAAGTGCAAAATGCAAGGTGAAGGGCTTCCCTGGTGGCGCAGTGGTTGAGAGTCCGCCTGCCGATGCAGGGGACGTGGGTTCGTGCCCCAGTCCGGGAAGATCCCACATGCCGCGGAGCGGCTGGGCCCGTGAGCCATGGACGCTGGGCCTGCGCGTCCGGAGCCTGTGCTCTGCAACAGGGGAGGCCACGTTGGTGAGAGGCCCGCGTATCGCAAAAAAAAAAAAAAAAAAAAAAATGCAAGGTGAAAACCCGTGTGTGTAGAATACTGTCGTTTGTCTGGAAGAAATACACACAGGCTATATAAATATACACACTCGCCTATCTGAAGTGTATGTGTGTGCATGCATGCCTAGGTAGTCTTCGGCAAGACACTTGAGAAATCACTCTTGGTTGCCCCCAGGGAAGAAATTGAGTATCAGGGGAAGAGGGAGACATGCTAAAAGCACCATTTTGTTACCTATCATGTCATATATATCATGCATTTTAAAAATAGAATAACTTATCAAAAAAATCTTTCAAATAAATGAAAATAGTGGGTAAAACAATAGGACAGGTCATTTATGGGCGCAGCAAAAGCTATGAAAATGGCACTCGAAGTCTCCCTCAGGCCCAAAGAGGGGAAGGCACTTTCCCAGGATCACAGAGCAGCAAGCAATGGCTTTGAGTTCAGCGTTACTGGCTGGGTGACCTTTTCTTAACCATCTGTAAGTGGAAAGAGGTGAGGGCTGCGGAGCTGTCCACGTGTGGTGGATGCTCTCAGTTTCTGTTGGAGTATCAGGGCCAGGTGTTGGTTGCTCCTTTTCAGCTGGTGAGTTGTTTGTGGTGGAACTCAGTGAGGATTATGCCCTGATTTCCTGCTCTTAGATGGTCTGAGGGAGCTGCAGGGGGTCCTGCCCTGGTCCCCGTGGCGATTTGGAACCTGAGTGTTGGGGGAGAGCCTGTTTTCCTTGGCAGTCCAGTGAGCCCAGCCCTGGATATAAACTGGTCCTTTGCTGTTGGGCTGAGTTGGCCCCTCCTGTTTGCCCAAGGGGTGGGAGGACAGGGTGGTACCACAGGGTCTCACGGAGACGTGAGAGCAGGAAGGCCGGGGCTGAAGGTCAGGCAGGGCCCAGCTGCTAGGGAACAGACCTGGGGCTGTTCTGGGATGTTTGAGTTTCATTCAGGTAGGAGCGGAGAGGTCAGATACCAGATGATCTGCCAGCCTGTATGAGATTAGCCAGATGGGGTCACTTGTCTGTCCTCGAAGTTTAGATGGGGTGGGGCTTGCTCAGTGTCACCCCAAACATTAGTGACAGAGTCAGGACTAGAGCTAGTGTCTGAGGAAGGAAGTCCAGGGAATAAGGAAGACCCTCACTTTAGGTGCCCCTCCCCCCAGCCCTGTTCCTCAGCAGGTAGAGAGGCCAGGCCTCATGGGGCTAATGAAGTTCATACGCTCCCCGCAGCCAGCTCTCTCTGGAGGGCCAACGGCCGGACGGGGACCTGCCTGGGGTGCTGAGAACATAAGATTCTGTCATCCCTCTCCACCTAGGGTTCAAGGACTGCCCCTGCCCCTTCTCTGCTCCCGCCTCCGGGGCAGTGATGCTCCCTGCAAACAAATTAGTCTCCAGGGAGTGTCCCTACCTCCTGGAATTTGGAGTTCTGTCCTCTTCTGGGCGTCTCTATCTACTGGGTCACAGAACTGTCCCCACCCTTACAGTGCATGACCTTGGGCCACATCCATCTCTTCCGAGAGCTTTGCTTTCCTCATCTGTGAAATGGGCCAAGTGCTACTTGAGAGAGTTGGGCTTCCTGGGAGTGAAGCGCTGACGGGGGCTGGATTTGGACTTGACCTGGGCTTTCAAGGGGACTAAGGCCTTCCTGGGAAAGCTCTGTGTCGCCGTAAGGGTCTTAGTGCTGGGGAGGCACCGGTTGACTTTCTGGGGAGGACCAGGAGACCCCCAAGGGAGGAAGGTGAGCAGGTCTTAATTTCTGGAACCTCACCCAGGGGGTGCGTTGCTGCTGGCTCTGGGAGCCAGGGAAGGCCTCGCGGATGCCTTGGGGATGCGTCTCTGTCGAGGGGACCTGCTTAGTCTCTGGCCCCAGAGTGCAGAGTGGGAACCAGCAAGGGGGTAGGCAGGAGGCAGCTTGAGCTTCATGTTGGGAAGATTTTTCTGGAACCCTGAGAGAGACCCCAAAGGCAGAGTGGTGGCAGTGGGCTCCTTGACGTGCAGGCTGCACACAGGGGCCGGAGGTCCTCATGAGGGGCTCTGGGGGCGCCGGGGCCATGGGGCCAGAAGTCTCTTTCGTCTCTAGCTCTGAGACTCAGGGACTCAGGAATAACAAGCAGTGTGATAAAGGCTGCATTTGGAAAGCCCTGGAGGTGAACCAGGCCCTGAGCCAGTGTTCCCATCCTCCTCCTCCATGGCAGCCCAGGCTGGGAGCGGGGTGCTCGTGGGTGGGGACCCTGGTTGCCTGGCTCCCTGCTGCACTTCCGGGGCCTATAACAGTGCCTGGCAGAGAGCGGGCCCTCGGGAGAGTTTGTTCAATGACTCGATTTGGTAACTCACGTGCCTGCTTTTCAGGTAACAAAAGGGAGGCTTGGCCGAGTTAAATACCACCCCGGACCGGGTCACTTGGCTCGGGCTGGGTTCTGAATGCCCTCGCACCTCCTGTAGAGCTGGGGTGTGATGGCCTAGGATTCTCGAAAGCTCGTAGTGTACAGAGCGGGAATTCCAAGGAGCCTTTCCCTAGAGCCCAGCCCCTCTGCACAGGGAGGAAGGAGGTGGTGTGTGGAGTTGTTGTGGCCACGCAGGCACCCGGAGCCTCTGTCCCCTGCGCCTTTGTCTCCTGGGACACAATGGGTGGCTTTTTGTCCCCATAAAGTCCCTTTCACTGTAGGGAGAAGGGCCAGGGCGGGGGTGGAGTATGGGCCTGGTCAGGCCAAGTTCTGAGTGTCCTCAGCTGCCCAGATGTGTCCCTGTGAGGGGGAACCCCGGGAAGGGTTCACGTGGTCCCCTGGACCTCAGTTTTCTGGATGGTGCAGTGGGGAGAAGGGAGTCCTGGGGGATCTTGGATGGACCCTGCCCTCAGATTGTTTCTAAAACATTTGGTTTCATCGCCAATGTTTAAAAAGCTGAAGATTTCACGTAGAAATTCGGATTTCTAACGTCTCCTGGAAAATCAGAAGTTCTTGGGACTGCCCTGGTGGTCCAGTGGTTAAGACTCTGAGCTTCCAGTACAGGGGGGCATGTGTTCAATCCCTGGCTGGGGAACTAAGCTCTGGCAGGCTGCTCTCAGCTCCACAGACCTCCCCTGCCCACCTTAGTCACTTCTGTGACCTGTGTGCCTTGACGGCTGCTGAGTTTAAAACCCTAATGTCAGCCTCCAGGCACTGAGGTTTTGTCCCCCGCGTGGACGCTGCGGTGTGGGGTTTACTCCCTCTAAGCTGTCAAACAGCCCTCCTAGCCACTCACAACTTCTACAACTTTTCACTTTTTCCTTTACAGTATTTTACTTGCATGACACACCTATGAGGTGACCAGGAGAGGTGTACTTGTCCAACTGCCTCACGTGTCAGATGAAGAAACAAACCAGAAAGGTTAGGTGCCTCTTCTAAGACCACACGCCAAATCTACAAGGGTCTAACTCAGCCCAGGAGGTGGAGAGGATTAAAAGGAGAGTTGGCGTGACCATCTTTGGGCGGGAGAGGAGTTAGCCAAGTGCTCATGGGATTGGTGGAGTCCCTCCAGTAAGTACAAGGGAGGGAAGGCTGTGGGCCCCCCTGGAGGAGCCCTGTGTTGAGGAGTGTCAGGCCTCAGACTTAGGGGATCCTTGGAGAACACTGAGCAGACCTCCCTGCTCCCATTGTACAGGGGGGAAGACTGAGGTCTAAAGGGGTGAAGTGTTCTGCCCAGGGACCCTTAGCCTGTGAGGAGTGGAGGGAGTGTAGCTGCAGGAGGTGTCCTGGGGGGTGGCTGGACTGGGTTCTGCTCCCTACCACCTGCGCACCTCCCTTTCTTTGGATAAGCCCAGCTGCCTTATCTGGAAGGTGGGCGGGGCCCCACTGGCTGAGGACCCTTATCTGCCAGAAACTGTGCCTGGTGCTTATTAGATGCATTATTTTTCCAAGGCCTCACACCCCTAGGAACTGCACACACTATTACTACTGCAGGAAACCAGCCACAGAGAATGGATCGGGAAACCCACGTTCTAACCTCTCAGAGTGATAACATTAGAGCACGGAGGGTGTTAAGCCTATGTTGGGCATCGGTCTAAGTACCTTACATATATTACTTCATTTACATCTACCCTGTGAGGTAGGCACATTTTGAATATAAGGACACTGAGGCACAGAGTGGTTCAGCAACTTGCCCGAGGTCACACAGCTAGTAAGTTGGCAGGGCCAGAGCTTGAACCCAGGGAGTTAATAGACCACCTTTCCATTAGAGTTAATGCCAACACCCCCCAGTTAAATCAGATCATAACAGCCGTTCGTAGACTCAAAGAGTAGCTAAGAAAGATGTATTCGTTTCCTACAGCTGCCATAACAAAATGCCACAAACTAGGTCGCCTAAAAAACATAACAAGGGGCTTCCCTGGTGGCGCAGTGGTTGAGAGTCCGCTTGCCGATGCAGGGGACACGGGTTCGTGCCCCGGTCCGGGAAGATCCCACATGCTGCGAAGCGGCTGGGCCCGTGAGCCTGTGCTTTGCAACGGGAGAGGCCACAACAGTGAGAGGCCCACGTACCGCAAAAAAAAAAAAACACACAAAAAAACCCCACCAAAAAACAAAGGGACTTCCTTGGCGGTCCAGTGGTTAAAGACTCCATGCTTCCACTGCAGGGGGGCATGGGTTTGATCCCATGTAAGATCCCACATGCCACGTGGTGTGGCTAAAAATAAAACAAGAATTTATTGTCTCACAGTATTAGAAGTTCAAAATCAAGGTGCTGGCAAGGTTGGTTCCTTCTGGAGGCACTGAAGGAGAGTCTGTTCCATGCCTCTCTCCTAGCTTCTGGTGGTTGCCAGCAATCCTTTGTGTTCCTTGGCTTGGAGACACGTCACTCTAATCTCTGCCTCCATCTTCACATGGTGTTCTCCCTCTGTGTCTCTTTGTCCAGTTTCCCTCTTATAAGAACTCCAGTCCCTGGATTGGGGCCCACCCTAACTGAGGAATGCCTCTTGGTCAGGCATTTGTGACTGATTCCTCTCCTCTCTGGCCCTGCAGGTGCTTTTAACAAAAATATCTCTGTTATCCAGTCGTTGAGAAATTTTTGTTTGGAGGTGCAAAGGTCCTGGGGCATGTGTGAATGAGACCTTTTTTTTCTTATATTTCTTGAATGTGACCTTTTTGACAGCCATCATTTAAAGAGAAAACCCCTAATCAGAAATCTTTAGGTTTTCAGGAAGACAGGGTTTGTTTGTTTTTTTCCTTCAAGATTTCCAGACCTTTCTCTTTGTTTATCTGCAGTGCATGCCTGAGGAGGTGTTGCTGG
Source organism: Grampus griseus (assembly GCF_964374135.1). Classification (NCBI taxonomy): domain Eukaryota; kingdom Metazoa; phylum Chordata; class Mammalia; order Artiodactyla; family Delphinidae; genus Grampus; species Grampus griseus. The sequence continues at coordinate 31,215,254 of NC_139013.1, read as the reverse complement.
GGCCTCAGAGAGTTTGGAAGGACCAAGGGGATGAGGTTTGGTTCTGTGTATGTGTATGTGTGTGTGTCTGTCTTTAAGAGTAAGACACACAGATATATGTGTAGACCCCCATGGAGAAACATGGGGACAGATGAACACATAGGCAAGAGACAGGGACCCCCGGAGGTAAAGGCACAGAGTTCTGTTCTTCGTCACATGGCTCCCTCCCTTCACCTCTCGCATGCTCACATGTCCTAGTGAGATCTTTCTTGGCCTTATTATCCTTCTCAGCTGGATTTTCCCCCACAGCACATATCCTGCGTTTCCCTCATGTATTGGGTTTTTAGCTGCTACCCGCCCCGCTGTCCCCCGCCAGGAGAGCAGGGCTTTTCATGTTTTGGCTCACACACACAGTGGTAGGTGCTCAACAGATATTTGTTGAATGAGTGAACCCAGAGGGATGCACACGGCAAGGCCTGTGGTCAGAGAGGGTGTCAGAATTGCACGAGGGCCTGGGTGAAGCCCTGTGTGCAGGTGGCAGAGTTGGGGCCTCCTGCCTTGCTCTCCACCCTCGTCACCCTACTGCCCTCCCCCTGCACAGTGGGGTTTACTGTTCTGTACTGGACTATAAGACAAGTCCTCTGGCCTCTTCCAGCTAGACTGTGGGTCCACAGCAGGAGGGAGGGGTCCAGCAGTTCCTGCAGCTTCTGGAGATGAGGCCTGGGCCCAGCTCCCCATGCAGGGCCACCCCGGCCAGCAGAGGGTCAACACATGTAGGGGTGCCCTGTCCTGGGCTGGGGCACTTCCTGTAGATTCTTGGGGCTGGGGTGAGGGGACGGGAAAAACCAGTCTGTCTGGTTGAGGTGGGGGAGGGCAGAAACCAAGGCGGCTCCCTGGGCAGCAAGGCCAGAAGGAACCAGAAATTCCCACTGCTTATGCAGCAGCTTTGTCTCTCAGGCTGCGCTTGCTGATCCGGAAATCAGGGCTGGGCAGGAGGGCGAGGCAGAGACCAGAGAGCTGGATGCCTGCGGGGCCTCCCCCCCGGGAGCCAGCGAAGTGTCCTCATTTTTTATACATCACTAAGTAACTCTCAGTAGCCCAGGGTCCAGAGAACGACAGATCTGGGTTCACTCCTGCCCTGCCCTTTCCCCACGGGTGGCCGTAGATGACTCATTTTCCTCTGAGCTCCTGTTTGGAAAGTGGGGATAATACATAATACTGACTAATGAGAGGGTTTGGGGAAGTCAGTGAAATAAAAGGGAAGGTGCTTACCTGAGGCCTGGCACACAGCTGGAGGGCATTATGTGGTTACTGTGACCAAGCCCATGAGTAATACACCAACAATTGATAAGTGTACATTAGTGTAAACCCAGATCGATCCTTTCTTGATTTTTCAGTTCACCGCATTTTCTAACTTCCTTTCAGATAGTTGGAACCAGGCAACACGATGGCATGGAGGCCTGTAAGGACCCTGCTTTAAGTGAGGAGATAATTGTCTGCCCCTGACACGCTCAGTCCTCCCCTGGGAGGGTCCTGCGTCCTGCTTTGGGAGTGTCTGTCCTCCTTTGTAACAGTGACCCTCCCCCAGCCCTGGGGGCTCTTGCCTGCCGATGTGTCTGTTTCAGGCAGGGTGTCCTAAGGTTGGGTGGTTGGGGGGCTGTGCTGAGACACCCGCACTCTGGGTCCTCATGGGTCAGGGCTGTGCCCCCAGCGGTGTGACTGCCCTCAAGGCCCTGTTACCTGTCCCACCTTCCTCGCCTGCAAACTGGGCCCCATGGGCCACCCAGCCTGTTGGTGGTGGCTAGAGGAGAGCACTAGAGGCTAGAGGTAGGGCAGGGGAGGCTGGCAGGGTGCAGTGTGGGGTGGGCGTCCCTGGGGTCTCACCCCCCCACCCCGGAACGGGAGGAGGAGCAGGTGCAAAAATCTGGAGAGAGGGGGGAGTGGGCGCTTTCCCGAGTCTCCCACTCCCACCCCTGGGTGGAGGGAGGCAGGGCTGGGAGCACATTCACCGATTCACCCCTGCGTCCTCTTGTGACACACAGCACCTGTCGGGGGCAGGGGTCTGACCTCTGTTTCCTGGATAAGGAAACAGAGGCCAGTTACCTCTTGAGCATGTGTTTATCGAGCAGGTCTATGCGCCAGGCACTGCCGGGCACTGGAGACACAGCGATGACCAAAGAAGGATTCCTCGGGGGCCTGCGTTCTAGCAGGCGGACTCGAGTTGCCCTGGTGAGCCGCACAGAGCGGGAAGGCACTTGCCTGGTGTCCCATAGCCCAGGCAGGATGAAATCCCAGCTCCTGACTCCTAAGCCCAGGGCTCCACCTCTCACTTCCAGGTGGTGGGGAGAAAGGAAAGTCGTCACAGGGGCTGCTGGACGCCCGGCCTCAGCTAGGCTTATTCCTGCCCTGACCCCACAGGTGTAGGGGGATCGATACAGAAACTTCCCTTTTGGTCCTTGGCAGGGGTGCTTCGGTGGGGTGCCTGGCAGGCACCCATTCTGGCTGCTCTGGGGTGAGTGACAGCTCTCCCGTGTCTGGTCTAGGAGCTTGTGGCGGGGGGACTTTCTATCCCCCAAACCAGCAGCAGAGGTGGGTTTCGCTCCTGAGCCACTTCCCTGTGATCCAACTGATGGTTGGCTCATCCTTGAGACGGTGGCAAGGTCACTGGGAGCCTTGGTGTCACACACTGTCCATGGGAAGAAGAGTGACAGCTTTCTCTGTCTTCATCAGCAAAGCAGCCTTTCTCCACAGCCCCCCAGTTGATCCTCCCTCCCTCAGCGGCCAGTCCCGAGGCCTGCTGCCGGCCAGGGATTCTGGAGAATGCCCTTGTGGTGAAGGAGGACGTGCTGGCCTGTGGGGTCTCAGCCAGCAGGGAAGGGGCCAGGAGAGGCTTGGGGGAGGCTAGGATGGCCACAAGTGAGGTACCACCCTGCCAAGTTCCCCACGAGGCCATGAGGGGTTCAGCCAACCTACCCGTGTAAAATTCCCTGCAGCACAGCGTCCCCAGCTGGAATTGTTCGTTTATGTATACAAACCCCCATGGGTCCTGAACCTATGAGGTAGGTATGCTCTTTATACTCATGTGACAGGTGATGTGTCCAGAGCACAGAGTGGTTGTGAGCTTACCCAGTGTCACACAGCTGGTAAGGGGAGTGCGTTTTAAATCAGGCAGTTGGCTCCGGAGGCCATGCTGTCAGCCGCTACACACACTACAGGGATGTTGGGGCTCACCCTGCCACATAGGAATGGCGTGATAGGTCCTTTTGCTTTTCTGAGGCCCAGTTTCACCTGTAAGGTGGGGATGGTAACACCTGTATTGAGGTGCAATTAGAGTCGGAGAAGCTGGGGGTGGAAGGGGCTTGGTAGGGCATCAGGCAGAGGTCACCGTACCTCTGGGACTCTGTGCTTGTGTGTCCCTCCTTCAGGGATGTGCTGGTGACTTCATCTTTCTTTCAGAGGCTTTTACTAAGTTCCTGACCAAGCTCGGGTCCTGTACTGGGTGCTGAGATGCACCTATGAATGGGACAGTCATTGTCTTGCCCGTGGGGAACTGGGCAAGCTTGGGACACCACCCCTCCGGGGCTGCAGGGGTCTCACCCTGGAGGCAGCAGGGTGGAAGGCACTGCTGCTGTGGCTTCCAGTCTGGGGAAGGAAATAGAATTACAGTCTTGGGTGGTGGGTGCCTGGGGGGCCATGTGAGCACAGAAGAGAGTTCTGGAACCCAGACTGGAGGAGCAGGGAAGGTGCCCTGGAGCACATAACATTTCAGCTGAGATCTGAAAGGAGTACGTTACCAGGCAAGGGCTTGGTATGTATTGGTATGCAGTAGGAGCCAAATAAATTTTTCTTGGGCAAATGAGAAATGTGTCCTGCAGAGGGCGCCCCATGGCAAAGGCCTGGAAGCCTCTGGTCTGTGGCCTCCAGCCTGAGCGCTGGGGGCTCTGGGAGACGCTGGCCCTGTCTCGCTCCCTCCAGGTGCTGGGGCTGCTGGTGTGGGCCCTGATTGCCGACACCTCGTACCACCTGTACCCGGCCTATGGCTGGGTGATGTTTGTCGCTGTCTTCCTCTGGCTGGTGACAATCGTCTTCTTCATCCTCTACCTGTTTCAGCTGCACATGAAGCTATACATGGTGCCTTGGCCGCTGGTGGTGAGTCTGGGTAGGAACCCTGGGGGTGGGTCCAGGGTGACCCCTCTGCCTCTGGGTGTAGCTGTGACAATGCAGCCTTCCCTAAATGAGAAGTGGCAGGTGGGGGTTGGCTGAAGTCCTCGCTGGCCTGTAGCTCTGGGTCGGGGAGGGAGGATTGGTGGTTCAGGTGTCCAGTTTTTCTGAGCACTGAGAGCCATGAATCCAGGAGGACTTAGGCTTGACTTTCTCCCACGAAGGGAGTAGAAGTGAGGGGCTGTTGAATGGAGAGACTGGAGGCCATTTGGGATCTTGAAAGTATTTTTCCTTTTGGGGGGCAGTGGGGATTTGCATCTGTGGGTTCTGACTGGCAGCCCTGGGCCTGGAGGTTGGGCTGAGCTGGCAGGAATCACCGAGGCTGGGCCCGGTGTGTGCAGGGCTCAACGTGCCATCTCACCCCCCGCACCCCGCTGTCTGCAGGGTGAGGCCCCTGCAGCCTGGCAGAGGATGGTGTCCCGGGTTGCCCGGGTCAGTCTCCTTAGGACACAGAGCTGTGAGTGTCCATAGGAAGTACCCTGGCCAGACACAGAGAAAGCTGCTAGGGCTTTTTTCTCTGACCCGGAAAACCCCTGCAGCTGGGGTCTGAGGCTTTCAGTGAGCAGAGAGAGGCAAGAGAGGCACATGATTGTAAGACAAGCAAAGCTGGGACTAGGCAGCATTGTTTGCAATTCAATGACTTTTGAAGCTGAGGAAACGTGAGTCATCCTCAAGACAGACCGTGTTTGTTAGATCTTGACATCACTGGCAGGAGCCAGGTGGTGTTTGCGGCGGGCACTGGGCTTGGAGGGAAGATCCTGGCATGAGGAGGGGGCGGCCTGACTTCCTGGCTAGGGTCCAGCCCCTGCCTCGTGTCCTAGGAGCCTTGAAGAAAGACATCCCCGGAGATGGAGGGGCCTTGGTGTCTCTTAGCACAGATCTGGGGCCCAGCCACAGCTGCTGATGGAAGGAGGCTCCTTTCCCAGGCCATGATGGCAAGGCAGTGTCTCACCCTCCTAGAGGAGGCTGAATTATGATTGCCAAATTGGGCTTTTCTGGGATAGGGGCTACAAGCCCCCTTCCGGGCACAGGTAAGAGGCGTGGGTCAAATAGGTCAGGAGGGGTTCTGGAGAACCCGCACCCATCTGTCCATAGGAAGCCGCCTCTACTCAGCTCTGTTGTTAGTGGGAGTGCAAGTGCCAAATCTTGATATTTTAAGATTGAAAGTTTTATATGCAATCTTAAAGTTTTCGTATGAAATCAAATTTAAAATGTAATATTTTTAAAAAATCTATGGGATGAGCCAAATATGCCTGAGGGCCACCAGTTTGCGATCTCTGCTAAGTGTCAACTGGCTCCGGGGGCCAAGCGCTGGGGGAATGGGACCTGGGCCTGGTTGTCAGCCCAGGACCCTTCCTTGCCAGCCTGGCTTAGGGGTCCTCACCCTGGCATTTGACATGGGGCCTAGAGCCTAGGATGTGGCCGAAAGGCAGACATAGGTTCTTCCCACTGAGGGCAGAGAGGGACGTGAGGCACCACCACCCACGCCCCCGCCGCACGGGTCAGCCTCAGAGCCAAGTCCTCGGACAACAGGGAGGGCCGGGCCTGGCTGGGAGCCAACACAAGCAGGCCCCGGGTTCAGCTGGTGCACTCAGAGACAGGCTTGGTTTGGTCTCTTGCCATCAGGAATGGGTTTTGCCTTGTGGAACTGTTGCTGTCCTGACCAGGTCACTTTAGCAGCCCCTCCACAACCCGCCCGCCGCCCCCCCCCCCCCCCCGCCATCTCTCGGCCTTCGGTATGTCTACGTTCCCTGCTCATATGGCCTCCAGGCTGACCCTGTGTAGACCGCTGTCTCTTGAGGCCTTTTTAGAGGGAAAGACCCACGTGTCTCCATCCTTGAGCCCCAGCCCCTGTTCTGGCTACTAAAGGGATGTGCTCGTGGGGACCAGGAGGTTCCACAGTTACCGGAAGTGTCTCACGTCTTAAGACTTCTCTCCCCCACCTACCCCCAGTTAATGATATTTAATGTGGGCGCCACCGTTCTCTACATCACGGCCTTCATCACCTGCTCTGCTTCGGTTGAACTGACGTCCCTGAAGGGCACCCGGCAGTACAACCAGCGTGCAGCTGCCTCCGTGAGTATGGTTCCCTGGGGCACCCTCGGCAGTTACAGGGGAGACGGGCCAAAGCAAGGTCTGGGCCCCTGGACTCTCACTGCTCCCTGGTCCCAGGCCAGGCACCTGCCACGTGCTGAATTACCCTCCTCTCAGTGGGCTCAGTTTTCCATAATTAACAGCAAAACCCCGAGGAACCAGAATGCTTGGGAAATACCTGGGTGGCACAAATGAAGTTTGGGTTAATGCTGCTGTAAATCAGTCGTGCTGCAATGATTTAGGGTCATAGGTCCCCTTGGAGAATCTGTTGAAAGCGCTCTATCCTCCCCCCTGGAGAAAGGCACGCACAAAAACCTTTCGGTTTAAACCATCTGGGAGATCCTCAGGCTCTCCCATGCAGCTCAAACTCGGGCTCCACGTCAGGTAGCCAGTGAAGTATGAGTGAGCACGCCTCACCCACGAGCCCCTGCAGGCACTTCCTCACTGTCCTTCCACTCCCTCAGTGGGGAGGGGGACAGGGACTGCCAGTCCTTTCGACAGACCAGGAAACTGAGGCTAAGAGAGGTGAAGGGACACCACTAAACTGAGTCCTGGGTAGGGCGGGAGTTAGACCAGGACTTGGGTCTCCTCATTCTTTCTGGTGAGGATGGTTTTGAAATCTGTGAACTCAGTCACCAGGATAGAGACATGGAAATTCTGAACGTGGCCTTAGGTGCTAGTGTAGGGATACCTATGAATTGATTCCAGAAAAACTCCTAGGGTAGCTGAACATTGCCTTTTTAAAACTAAATCCCTGAAATGTGTCTATAAAGTAGCTCCTACCCCTTGGTGACTCTTAGCACACTGTCCAGTTATCCCTCAATCTAAGACACACCTGGCTTGTGTGGTTAATGGTTCCCCACTAGAATATAAAGTTGGCACCCCAGAACCTGGTACCCATCAGCCCCCACGGTGGTTAAATGGGTGTATGGTTAAGGAGGAGGTGGTGTGGCTCCAGAGCAGCTCATTCTGGTTGAGGGGCCCCGGGTTTCACTGTCTGCATCTACCTTCCTGGTGCTTGTATCACTGTCATAGCCCCCAGCCCCGTGTGCCGTGCTGCAGACAGACTCACCTCTGCTGTCTTCTCTTTCAGTTCTTTTCGTGTTTAGTGATGATTGCCTATGGAGTGAGCGCTTTCTTCAGCTTCCAGGCCTGGCGAGGAGTAGGCAGCAATGCAGCCACCAGTCAGATGGCTGGCGGCTATGCCTAAACCATTGGTGCCATGGGCCACCCTGGGCCTGAAGGCTGTAGCCTGGTCCCTGTGCAGGTGGCCCCGCAAGCCCGAAGCCTGAGCCCTGCATGGAGTCAGCCCGGAAGGGACTACACTTGCTCTTCTCTGCTCATCAGACTCCTTGGGCTCACCCCACACTCCCAAGGAATCAGGATCCTTCCTCTGGCAGGCGCATGGGCTGGAAGAGAGGCCAACAGCCAAGACCTCTCCATCCTCCATATTCAGCAGAAGGTGATGGGGGATACAGGACTCTCTCTGCTTTGTCTTTAGGACTTCGGTGTCCAAGGCTGGGAGCCAGCCTTCTCATTGGCACTAAATACACTAACAATGACTCCAGACTTGCAGCCCACCATAGAATATGCCTAACAAGCAGCAATTATTTATCTCTGTTTTTGTTCTGGGAAGCTGAGCAAATTCATGAAACCGTTCTGATTCCTTAAAACATAATCCTGGCCTGACCCTCCGCCAAGCTAGCACGTCACTTGTAGGGAAACATGTCGAAAGAGGGTTATGATGCTGACAGCATGGTCTTCCTTTCCTACATTTCAGACATACCAGTTATTTTAAACAAATCAGTTTTAAGTGACTTCTCAATGATGAAAAGCTTATCCAGGTTTCCCTCCCTTTCCCAAGCCTTGTTTGTAGTTTTCCCTTTGGGAAAAGCTAACATCAATGCCGACTGCCTCCTTGACACTGTTAATCAGGCACCTGGGACATGAGGGAGGGAGGGAGGTAAAGCAAGGCCTTGCTAGTGAGTTGTCCTGTGCTTGGTGGCGACTTTGTTGTTTTTGTTTTTTTACAAAAATAAAGATGAAAGAACTTATTTGGAAAAGATGTTGGGGAATCACGGTTATAGATGCTTATAAACTCCAGGTAGCTGCAGCATAAGTCAGTACAGTCAGCCCTCCATATCCGTGGGTTTCACATCTGAGGATTCAACCAATCAGTTGATATGCAGGGTCAGCTGTATTCAAAATACTCGCCATTTTACATAAGGGACTTGAGCACAGATGCTCAAGTCCCTTAAGCATCTGTGGGTTTTGGTATCCCCAGCGGTCCTGGAACCAGTGCCCCACGGATACCAAGGGACAACCGTACAAAGGTTCCAAATGCCTATTTAAAGGCAGTTCCAGTCCTGGAGTCCCTCAGCACCACCAGCCACTTCTTTGACCTGAGGTAGGATGACCAACTTCCTGCCTGCTTTGCTGGGACAGCCCCGTTTATGCCGCTTGTCATGGCATAAATTTAATAGCACCCCTTTTTATTTTGAAAAGGGTCTCAGTTTAACAGTAAATCATTTAGTCATCTTGATGAACTTAAGATTGCCATAATGTCACCTACCTTGACAGTTTGTGAACAGTAAATCATTTAGTCATCTTGATGAACTTAAGATTGCCATAATGTCGCCTACCTTGACAGTTTGTGAAGTTCAGAGATCAGATAATCCAAGTGCCTGATGCGCGGAGCTGCTACAGACAGTAGAGAGAGGGGAGAGCAGCAAAGAGGGGGAGTCCTTCTGAACTTATTTTCCCACCACAGCGCAACATGCTCTGAATAATGAGCCACAGGCATTTCTGGGCACCCCTTGGTCCTGTCTTAAAAAACTGGGAACAATTAAAATGTAACTAGATTCAAACAGTTGCAGATGAGCTGCTCCATTGCGAAGGGTGGGGGGGGAGGACTAAGTCTGATACCCATGTCCCATTTGGATCCCAGGCCTAGTTTGTGCCTGTTGTCCTGGTGTGAGTTAATAGCATCCCTTTTTACTCTCCAGTGTCTCAGAGTTTGAATAACAAATTATAGTCATTCTAGAATTAAGCCATAAAAGGATAGTTTTAAGGAAGACCAACCGATTTTCTTTTGAGGCTTAAGAGAAAACAAAACCCTTGGCAAGTCTTACCAGGTTTCTGACACCCTAAAACACAGCCTATTTTGGTGGAGATGTTAACACTCTTTGTCAAACAACTACCTGTTGGTTCAGGCCAATGCATCCCCCAGTCCTTAGCCCCTGGCCCTGCAGTTTGGGTGAACAGTGCTTCCCATGGCTGAGGAGGCCTAAGCAATAGGAGGAGGCAAATGTCTCCTGAGGCTAGGTCTGCACGTGGGGCCTTCTCATCCCAACCATCCCTGAGCCCCTCTGAAGGTGGGACATGATGAGCTAAGTTCCTGAGCAGACCGGAGAGAGTTCTAGTTTGTTTTAAAAAAATCAGAAAGCCTGTTTTCTAATGTGAAGCTACAACAGACGTGCCTGCTTTTTTTCTGAGTGGAAAAGGATGAAAAAGAACCATTTGCCTTTTTTGTTCACTTTTCATAATTTCATCTTTGTCCACCTGCCTTTTCTCAGCCAGACTGAATAGAGGGATTCTTCATCAAGTGCTTCCAACATGCCTGGCCTGCGATGGGCAGTCCCGTTTATAAAAAGAGCAAGAAGGGTAGGCAAGGCCAGGAGACGAAGTGTTTTAAAAGACTTCGTCTTGAAAGACCAAAGTACTGATAACCTGATGGCAGCAGCAATAGTAAAGAAGGGATGACTCATTTAGAATGATGGTTTTTGTTTTTTTCAAAACACCTGAAATTTTACTCATGGTACAAAAGTATTTAATAAGCGCCACGTTGGTACAGAAAAACGCACAGCCTACAGCTAGCTCATCCTTTAAAACCAGAACAGCCAAGTGAAAAGTCAGTAGAGAGTCTTATTTTTACTTTAAAAATAAAAAAAGCAACAAAAAAACAACTAAGGTATACATTGGGAATTGAACTACTATAGTTTTTCTTTCTAGAGAGGTGACATCCATGTTTTCTGGTCAGTAATGTTCTATCAAACATTGTACTAAACCAGTGTACTAAATCCAAGCAGACAGATGACCAGTAAAGCTGTTTGCTATCTCCTACTGAGCTAGACCAGTGGAACACTATCTTGGTAGGATTATTTTGACAGCAAGAAGGAAGTGCACAGCCCCTACCCCAACAGAAAACCTAAGGAGCTGTTCTACATAGAAAGGGTTTTAAGCAAACCTGCACAAATACTAACATGCTCTAAGAAAAGGAAACCTTTTAGACCACTTCCAGCATACATTCATTGGTGCCCAGTAAAACAGGAACACCAACATGGAAAGCACTTTTGCTTTCATAGCACTAACAGCTAAAAAGCACACAGCAATATAATACTTTGATCTTGAAGTGGGTAATCATGGAAGTTCCAAGATTATATCCACTAGGTTAGCCTGAGTATTCATTTATAAAAATGTTTTCAAAAACACATAAATGAGAGTTATAGAAACAATGGGACTACATCAGGACCAGTAGAAGACAGTAAAGTGATACCAGGACTGTACGTGTAAGACTAGGAACTGATTTTCACAAGTACCTTTTTAGGTAAAGGACAACTCTCTAAGTCGATTCCTACCTCCAAGACTAGCTGTGATAGTAGGAGTTTCAGAAATCTTGAGATGGGTACCTAGCTTGAGTTAAACCCTAGATAAATACTCCCAGTCAAAAACCCCACTGAGGCTGCAGGACTGAAACTCTGACCCATATAAAAAGCTGTGAGTGCACAAAAAGCCTGGTGGGAGGGCTTCCCTGGTGGCGCAGTGGTTGAGAGTCCGCCTGCCGATGCAGGGGACACGGGTTCGTGCCCTGGTCCGGGAAGATCCCACATGCTGCGGAGCGGCTGGGCCCATGACCCATGGCCGCTGAGCCTGTGCGTCCGGAGCCTGGGCTCCGCAACGCGAGAGGCCACAGCAGTGAGAGGCCCGCGTACCGCAAAAAAAAAAAAAAAAAAAAAAAAAGCCTGGTGGGACATGCAAGGCCTGCTGGGCCAAGAGAGTTGGTGATGGTGGGTTCTTCCAACAAGGACACACCAACACATATGCTGGGGAAGTGCCCCCCAGGTGGAATGCTGGACTTGGGCTTGGTGCAGGAGCCAGACTCAGAAGCTCCTGAAAGAGGTGTCTACTCAGGGCGGAGTACTAGGGTTACTGAAGACAAGCACGTGTCCCAGGAAGGTCGGGTCATTTTCTTCTGACCCATCAATACTTAACATTAACAAAGAGTTGCAGAACAGAGTCAGTGATTCCAAGATGTATTCTTCAGACAACATCAGCCAAAGCCTCTCCCAGTCTATTGGGCTGGTGATGTCTAGAAAGATCCCATTACCTGGAGGTGGGACCTAGGGCCGCAGATTGTTCTGGGAAGCTGTCATAGAAGATGATTTGCACAATGAAGTCACCACTAAACCGCTGCTTAAGTCCAGTCCCCGGCCTTCTTTTTCCTACATGAGAAGAGAGCAACTTTAAGAGGCAAGAGACAAAAAAAAGTCCTTTCTAGCTCATAACAGGGAAGGAAGTGTTCAGGGTGGGCCACCAGGGAGCACACAGGAAGAGGGAGTGATTTTGCATTTTTATTCAGAGCTGGTCACTCTTTAAAAATGCACCTCTTGGGGACTTCTCTGGCAGTCCAGTGGTTAAGACTCCACGCTTCCACTGCAGGGGGCACGGGTTCGATCCCTGGTCCCTTGGTTGGGGAACTAAGATCCCACATGCCACGAGGCGCAGCCAAAAAAACAAAAAAATGACCTCTCTTCACTGAAAAACATTTCTTTCTCCTATTAAGAACCTGTACTCCAAGAAAAGCAAGGCAATCAGACCTGTTTTTTGGCTTTGTCCTTTTGATTATTTAGGAACCCTATAAGGTGCCTGGGACCTGTTTCACCAAAACCATGAGAATGTAATTCCTTGTTAAGGGTCCCAGGCCCCGGCCAGCAGAGGACAGCAGCTCGCTCTGCTGATACTGGCCAGTCTTACAGAGAGGAGCACAGGGGGTGGTTTGTGCTCGACAGGTCTACTTGGAACTTTCTAAGCAGTTCACTGTGACTAAACAGACAGAGGAACTTACTGCTCTATAGTCCAGAAACATTTCTTTAAAAGCCAGAAAATCTGTAAACGTGAGCAGCATGTCGAAAATGTCACCGGCCACTTCATCTTTATGGTGCCTGCAAAAGAAAAGGGGCTGCTTCATGAATGAATGATGATACAGACTGTCTCTTTGAGATTTCCCTCAAAGGTCTGGAGGGCCTCCCACCCAGGACCTAACCAAGTGCTCTAAAGCTTGATATTCAAGCACTGAGGAAAACAAGGGGGAGTGTGTTCTTTCAGAGTTGAGGGTAAAAAGACGTAAGAAAGCAGAGTCAAGCTCAACTCACTGTAAAGTTGTAGTGAAAGCCGCCATGTTAAATCCAGGAATCCGCTCCAACAGCTGTTCTTCTATATACTTTTCTACCAAAGAAATCTAACAGTGGAAAGGATCTTGGTCAGACTGTGCTTTAAGAAAACAAAGCTTCTCTTCAGAAAGCCTGTCCTCCAGCCCTTTGAAAACATTTCCTAAGAGCCTATTCTGTGTGCCTGGCTCCCCGCGAGTGCTGGGAGAACCCAGAGAACCCAAACCCAAACCCAGCTCCTGTCCTCAGTGAGCACACCCCCTGTGCCCTGGCCCACCCGTGGGAGAGGCATTTGCAGGTAATTACGATGTAACAAGAGGAATGCTCCAAGGTGGGTAGGGATAGGGAGCAGAAGGGCTCCCACTCCCCACGGCGGGAAGGGAGGAGTGAAGTAAGTGGGGGCTTTTCTGCCTGGGTAGACAGAATCTGTGCGGAAAGAACATATAAAAAAGCACACAGTTGGAGGTAATCGCAGGTTCCTTAAAAGCTGAGGCTTGGCTTAAGAAACCTTCTTCGACTCTGCCACACTTCTATGTTAAGGGAAGAAAGTCCTGGAGGCTCAAACCTCTTCTCGGACCGATGAGATCATAACAGGAGGCTGCACGAGGCCTTGGCATAGGGCAAAGACCCAAGGGGTCAAGAGTCGAGGTCCCTGGGTTCTAGTCTTGGTTTTGCCACCAACTACTTAGTGATCTTGGTCTTGGTTTTCACTTTTATCAAACAGTCGTGCATACCTGGCTGGATTATGTAGTAGGAAAAAATAGTGTGTGAAAGCCCAAAAGGTCAAAAGTATGTAAGTGCAAGGTATGGTGAATCCACATACTGTAACTGAAAGCAGGATTATGATAAAGCCAAACATGTTTTAAAACAGAAGACGAAGTCATTAAATATTTGGAAAACAGCCCCAAGAACTGTGCAGAGGAAAACAACAGGAGGTGAAGACTAAATCAGATTCTAATTAGGCTTCCCGGCAGGGTGCTGATGGCAGATTAAGTTGAGCAGATTTCAACATCACTTGATCCTAAATTCATAATTTAAAGAAATCCTAATCTCCAGTAAGAGAAACAGGAATCCACTTACATATTCATTAAAAATAGGTGTGTAGGTGAGCTTATTCTCTTCTGTGTCTTCAAACTCCTGGTAGTACTTGTCCATGAAATTCCTCTGTAATAACTGGAACTCATCATCTGAACCGCAATAGGAAAAATGTACTCTTTTTAGTGGAGACTAAAAACCATTCTGATTTCTAAACAGGCAGGAAGAAATGTCAGCAGAACTGGTTTATGGATGGCCAGTCTCTAGGAGGGGAAAGCTGAAGGTGTTAACCGTACAGTTTCGCGGCATGAAGCGCCTTCACGCTGCTGTGCAACCACCACTATCCTCTAGTCCACTTTAACCAGGGTGGCTTGGGAACTCCACAAAGGGTTGTCTTAATATAATTTCAGCAGCAGTGGTGTAAACAGTGTAGTGATTAAATGCATGGGCTCTGATAGAGGCTAGACTACCTGGGTTCAAATCCCACCTCGGCCACTTACAACTGTGTGACCTTCGGCCTGTTACTTTATTTCTCTAAGCCCCAGTTTCTTCATTGGAAAAATGAGGATGATCAGAGTACCTATCCTGTAAGACTTGCTATGTGGAATTTAGATGAGAATTCATGTATAGAGATTGGTTCATAGCAAACATTAAGGTTTATGGTATTTAGGGTATTTTAACAACCAAACAGAATATAACTTCTAAAAATAAAAGGAAAGCTTCATAAATGACCTAGACTTTGGAATAAATACCCTGGGCTTTCCCACAGCACACAGGTTACTCATAGAGGCCAAAAGAAAGTATTCCTCAGCATTCCCCAGAAATCCTCAGATCCACATGGGATCTTAACAGTGAAACATTTGCATTTAGGAGTTAAGGGTATGAACCTTTACAGGACCCGAAGATATAAAAACTTGGTCAATGATTTTTCACTAAACAAGGCTAAGAAATACAGCTAGTAACACCAAACAACAGTGTTCTTTTCCTAATTCTCAGAAAACTTAAAGTCAACAGACAAGATTTTCTCAAATTTTTCTCTCCCACATACTTGTCTTAAATGGTTGGTGCCTATTACTGCTTATTACTTAGCAGGACTTATGGATGCCAAAATGAATCCACAAATTCGAACTCAGAACCCAGCTGAAGTATGACATCTTGTTCCTCACGAACATGTGTGCTATGGCTATGGTATTTTTAAATTAATTAATTAATTAATTTTCGGCTGCGTTGGGTCTTCGCTGCTGTGTGCAGGCTTTCTCTGGTTGTGGCGAGCTGGGGGCTACTCTTCCTTGAGGTGCACAGGCTTCTCATCGCGGTGGCTTCTCTTGTTGCAGAGCACAGGCTCTAGGGCGCAGGCTTCAGTAGTTGTGGCTCGCGGGCTCAGCAGTTGTGACACACGGGCTTAGTTGCTCTGCAGCATGTGGGATCTTCTTGGACCAGGGCTCGAACCCGTGTTCCATGCACTGGTAGACCAAATTAACCACTGCGCCACCAGGGAAGTCCCAATGGCTATGGTATTACACTGTGATTTATATCACAAAATATTAAAACACAAGACTAAAAATTGATTTTACTCTCTGAAATAAACTAGGTTAATATTTTCTGAAGTTTTGCCAAGAGCCCCATAACTTCAAGGTGCCCCATTACCTGAATAAGTCCCTTCAGGGGACTGAATCTATGGTTACTAGTTACTTAAAGGAGTAGGGGCTGTAGCCTGTAAAGCAAAGCACAATAAGGCTTACTTTGTATTACAGTACGTTACATTAAACATTACATGCAGCTTCATGTTTTCTCTCTTTTTGAAAATTAACTCTCCAAATGGATTTCAATGTCCTTAAAAGCAAGGGCCTAAAACCTAAAAAGCACAGGCAAGGAAGCTTACCCATGATAATGTCTTCTAAATATCCAACCACAGCATCAAATTCTGCATCAGAGGCGGAAGAGCTGAAAAATACGCCTGGATTAGGAGCTGTTTCAGATTAATTCCTCTTTTTTTCAAAATGTATTATGGACATTTTCAAATAAACTTCCCATCAACTAGCTTTAAAAATTAATAATGATTAGTGTCTAATTCAGCAATGCCACACAGAAGAAAACACATTTGACACATCTGTGACATCAAAGTTGAATGCAATGGCTCCACTTTCATAAAACATGATACGACCCAAGGACTTACAACAGGGACAAATAAAAGGGGCAAAGGCTCACAGCGGACATCTTAAGGCTCCTCGCATTTATTTCGTTGGGGTCCTACTCACCGCATTTTCGCTATCACCCCACACCAATCTGCTTGTGGGCGCGCGTAAACTTGGTGCGGTTAAGACACTGGCCGGGAAGGGGGGCAATTAGAACCCCTGGGGGTAGTGGTGGTGGTCTTCTGACCCGTGGTCGGGCCTCTGCAGCTCAAACTCGCCAGGTTTTGCTGACGACCAAGGATTGGAGGCGGGGGGGCATTGTGACAGAGGCGTGTATCATCGCATGACACCGCACTGCACTCCTGTCCTCCAGGGCTGAACCCCGCGGTCGCCGCGGCGGCAGAGCCGGCCGCGGGAACTGGGGCGGAGTCTTCTTGCTCTCCCACCCACACCGGGGATCCTGGTTTCGCAGGGCGGAGGCAGAGGCCGAGGCCAAGCGCCGGCAGCCCCGACCTTCAGCCTCCCGGGCTCGTGCGGCGTCACTCACAAGGACAGCGCGAAGCTCTCTTCCTCTAGAGCGTCCATCGCCGCCGCCGCGTCCATCGCCAACGCCGCATCCACCGCGCGCGGGGCAGCGGGCCCGCCGGGCTTCTACCCCGCCCGAGGCCCGGGAGCAGCCTCCGCTCTGCTCCGCAGAGCCCCAACCGGCATGGGGAAGGCCTCGCAGCCGAGGCCTCGGCCAGTTCACGGCCCAACCGAGTAGCGCCTGCGCACGACACCCCGGCCTCAGGCTCCCTGGCTGCTGCCACGCGCTAGCCGGGCCGCACTTAACTCGCCGCTGTCGCCTAGGGGGTCCCGGCGTCCGTTACCGCGCCCACTCCGCCTTCACCAAGGCCTCCGCGACCCTTCCGCCGCCTCGCGGCTCTCAGCAGCCAATCACAGGCGTGCGTTGCCAAACGCCAGGGGCGGGGCAAAGATAGGGAGAGGAAGTGAGGGAAAGGGATGGAGGGTCGCGAACGGAAGTCGGACCTCTTTGAGCAGGTCAGGGGCTCTCTCACGTATACTCACTCTGTGGGGTGATTAAATCTGACGTCGTCCCCATTTTGAAGAGGAAGGAATCCAAGCCCAGAGAGAGCCTTCATTTCCTCACTTGCAACTTGGAATGAATTACAAGATTTAAGATGAAGCTTCAGGTCGTTTAAAGCGGGTTTTAAGAGCACTGTAAATCGAAAATCTCTTGAGAGCCAATCCCTTAGCTTTTGAGCCAGATAATGAAGACCTCTGATTTGCGAGACAGTTACTCCCTCTCGTGGAAGGATCGCCCCACCGCAAGAAGTGGAGGTATTGTAATTTACATCATAAGTATAATATTCACATCAAAAAGATTATTCGGCACTAACTGGTTTCTTGGGTAATTAGGCAAGATAAAAGTTGACAGAACCACTTTGAGCAACTACATCAGGTGACTTTGCTCCAGGAAAAGTACCCCTCCAAAACTGACGAATTTTGCAAAAGGATACCCTAGATCTGTTTTCTCCTGATTGGATCACTAGACATTGTGTCTCTTCGGTTGCATTTTATTTTTTGGCCAAATGTCTGGTACATGTCTAGAGGAATTTTAGGTATGGCTTAAGTTTGATCTGTGGGTCAGATGGCCAGTCTGAATAAATTGACATTTTTGAATGGACATAAAATAGATATCAGTGGGATGTGGAACTAAAAATGGTTACCATGACACAGTTGTATCCAGAGTGAGATCAATTCTCAGAGGTACTACTTCTGCTTACCACCAAGTAGAAGGCAGGCATCCAGAAAGATTTGCTGAATAACTGGACGGAGTTCTGTAAGTCAAACACTGGTCACACAGCTCAAGGCAAACTCAGCAATTTCCTCATGACCTACTTTCTCTATAAACCACACTTACTTCTGCTGGACTAAATGAACTTGCCCACACGTTCTACTGCTAATACATATATGGGATCAGAGCAGAGAAGGAAACTTGATTTCATCTTTTCTGGTTATCTAATGCTGTTACGCCACCAGAAAACTTATTGGCTAAAAAAACTCAATTATTTTGCTCTCTAGTCTGCAATTTGGACAGGACTTGGTAGGGACAGCTAGTCTCTGTTCCACTTGGCATCAGTTAGGGTAGCTGGAATGGGGCTAGAGAAGCCTCTTCCAAGAAGCTTACTCATGTGGCTGGCAAATCAGTATTGGCTAGGGTAGCTCAGTTGTGGATGTTGAACAGAGGACCTGGGAGGTGGGAGGTGATCACCGTTCCTCTCCACATAGGTCTTCCCATGGATGCTTGGGTTTTCTCACACCATGGCAGCTAGGTCCAAGAGCAAATATTTCAAGAGACGGGACGTGGAAGCTGCCAGTCACTCAATGGCCTGGGACCAGAAACTGGCTCAGTATCCCTTCCACTGCATTCAGTTGTTCAAGCAAACATAGAGCCCACCCAGATTTAAGGGGAGGGGGCAGAAATTTCATTTATAGATGGGAGGAATGTCAAAGAATTTGTGGCCCTCTTTAGTCCACGTCACCATCTCTGGCTCTAAGAACAAGTGGGAATAAAGAATAATAGGTATCCACCTATTCAGGCATGTGCCAGATACTGTGATACACATTTAAAAACACATTGTTTCCTTTTAAAATACTTGAAACCCTATGAGAAAACCCCCCAAAACTCTAAAAAGTATTATCTCCATTTTACATATTAGGAAACTAAGGCCTAGAAGTTAAGTACTTGCATACAGGTAATAGGCGGCATAGCGGGGTTGGAACCTGGGTCCGCCCCACTCCTAAGAGCCTAACCATCAAGTTATGTATGGTCCCAATCCCCGAGTTGTCAAATAATATTCCTGGAAATCAGAACATGATGTTTTTCTGCTGAAAACAGAATGGCGGACTTTTTGTAGAAAAATAGAAAATTCACTTGTATATATGAAATATTTTCCATTAATAATACTTTCTTCATTCATTTTGGGTTGGCATTAAGAATTGTTTTATGTGACTAAATAGCAAGAAAATGGACAATCTTGGAAACTGCTGATCTTAGTTTTCTTGGTTACATAATCAAGATGGTTGAAATTCATGCAAAAGGCATTTTCTGCTAATGAAATTGTTTTGGTTTCTGTGATTGAATCATCATTCCCTGGCATTCTGCAAATGGCACCATGACTTTATCCTGCTCTATCAATATCATTCAAAAAACACAGCAATTATTAAAATCTTTTTGGCTGGAACCCCGGGGTCATTTCCCCAATGACTCATTGCAGAAATTACTACAAATTACCTATTTTTCCATCTACTTTTTTCTCTCTCCACTGAATTTACAGACCACTTTTACCTCTCTGCTGGACTACTTAAAAGTCTCCCTACTGGTCAAATTACTTCCATTTTTTGCTTGTTCTCTATACTGCCCCCCTTCCAACCCCACTCCAATTCCATTCTCCAAATAGAAGCCAGAGCCACCTTTAAAACTTATTTATCAAAGCATACTTACATGCTTAAACTCCTTTGTTTTCTATTGCACTTAGGATAAAATACAAAATCCTGAACATGGCCTTCACGAGCAGTTCCCTGACCTCTCCAACCCTGGAGCATGCTTTTCTACCCACTCAGTTCCTACCTTACTAGTTCAAGGGACTTCCATCTGATCCTGGGGCCTACTGAGCTCCTTTCCTCCTTAGTTAAGGCCTTTGCCTATAATGTGTTCACCTAGCTACCCAGTCCTAGAAGCCTGTCCTCAGTCTCTCTGCCTGGCTATATCCCTAGGTCCTACTTCCTCCTTTAAGTTTCTTTTTTTGTAATGGATTTATGATTTCTTTTTATTTATTTAATTAATTTATTTTTGGCTGCGTTGGGTCTTCCTTGCTGCGCACAGGCTTTCTCTAGTTGCAGCAAGCGGGGGCTACTCTTTGTTGCGGTGCGCGGGCTTCTCATTGCGGTGGCCTCTCTTGTTGTGGCGCACGGGCTTAGTTGCTCCGTGGTATGTGGAATCTTCCCGGACCAGGGCTCGAACCCGTGTCCCCTGCACTGGCAGGCGGATTCTTAACCACTGTGACACCAGGGAAGTCCCTCCTCTAAGTTTTTACCAATATTACTCCTTCAGTGAGTTTTCTCCCTTTCCCCTCATCTAAATTAGGTTCCCCTTGTTCTTTCTCAAAGGCACCCTATTTTCTTTCAGGGCACCAAAAATTTATTACAATAAGGAAAAATATAGTTTTCTCCCCACTACCAGATGTCAGCTCCACGAACAGATCTGTTTTGTATACCGTATAGGTGCAGTGCCCAGAACATATTAGGTGTCCAATAAAGGTTTGCTGGATGAATAAGTGATTAACCTTATTTCTTAATTCTAATACTTGATTCTGTCCTACCCTGGAAAGTATAAACCTGAGAGTATAATATCTTGGAACCTTAGCAGCAGGCACCAATGAAAGTTGTGAAATCTTAGTCAAAAAAGGCAACAAATGTTTTATTTCTTCAATGCAAATTACTGTATTCACCACAAGCTAAAGAAGAGAACATATATATATATATATATATATATATATATTTATATATATTTTTGAATTTACGGAAGACTAAAGACATGGAAAAAATCCAGCACCCCAACAAGTACGGCCAGGAAGGAAATCAGGTCTGTAATAGGACAATTTAATGAACTACAAACAAGAAAGGGTGGCAAAGGAAGAAAAAAATGTGCATTGAATTTAAGACACTGTAAAACTCAGAAGACATATTTACTATTCAAGTATAAACTCAGTAAGGACTTGGCATAAATTGAAAGGCAGCTGCTGAGGTACACCATTATAAAATAAGTTCTATGAATTTACAATTCTACCTTCCAATTTTCTGGGAGAAAAAACCAAACTCTTGAAGGTCTTCACCAGAGACCCTGAGAGGGAATAACACTTTGGATGAAGACATAGTCAACAATCCATGATTGAATTTCCTATTCAAAAACATGTATTTATTTTAAACAATAGGAATACGTGCTCTCAGACTGACCTCTAAGAGTTTTTGAGACTACTGGTTCAAGAGTTGCAAAGTATATTACTTCCCAAAACAATACTGATTAAAAAAAATTTTTTTAAACAAAAAACAGAGAGACCTCATTTGATGGTAGCTTAAAAATACCCTAAATACCAAATTTTCTCCAGTCTAACATTGCGATTAATTTAAGAATTCCTCCTGCGTTGTTAAAACATTTTTTCCTCACAAAATGTGGGTACTGAAATTGGATAAAAACACCATGAATGTGAAAATACCACCAATTTTCTGCAGTTAAAAAAAACTAGAATGTTCTTTGGAATCACTGAAATATCAAAAATTTGGGTTTTTTCCTACAGTCTGTGCACCTTCTTTCAGGCCCTCCATGTTGCTTGTAGTATTGACCTGTGTGATTCTAGTTTCATAGCTTCAAGTCTTGCAATATCCATGCTTAACACACCGGTGGCTCTCTGACCAATGGGAAGTTATGCTTAACCCAGAAACGCTGTCATTTACTTCTCCATAATGACTTCTGCCCAAAATAAAAACTTTAGAATATGAGACAAAACATCCTGTGTTAAACAATCAAATGAACCCAACCTGGAGAAATCCGGTGTGGTTTCAACACTCAGGAGGGCATTGTCTCCTATTGTTTCTCATGGAAGTACTGCAGGCCTAGCTGTTAGCATTCAGCTCTCCTTGGTCTTAAAAGGAATTTCTCAGGGCTGGCAAGTTGGGTTAGATTCTAGGAGAATTTTGTCTTTGACAAACTATCGTTTTTTAGCATAAAATCTGGCCATGGCTATAAGTTTCAATGTGCGTACAACTGATTTGAGAAATTTTTTTTCTTTGTTTTTCTTTTCAACATTGGCTGGAATTGAGTAGAAGTAAGTCCATGATGCCTCTTCACGTGTGTCATGAAATATGAGAAATCTGTCTGACTCTAGACACTATTTCTTTACGACACAATGGGCAGGTCTCCAGTTGCAAGGCACAATCCATGCACAGGTCACTGAGGAGAAAGACATAAACGCCAGTTAGGTCAGTGCTTCAAAAGGTCAGACTGACAATCTGCTGACTCCACCTAAAATGTTAACAAGCATGTTAACTGAAAGGGTAATAATCGCACATGGCTAAAACAAAAAGTAAATATATAAACAGCAAGTCTCTCTTCCATTTCTGATCCTCAATCTTCCTCTTCTGAGGAATAAGTTAAAAGTTCATGTGCATTCTTCCAGAAAGTCTATATGTACATAGCCTATACATACAAATGTGTATATGTAGGTAGAGATACAATGCTATTTTTTCCCAGACAGCTAGCCATCTATCCCAATATCATTTGCTGAATAGTCCTTCTCTCACCACAGATTTGACATGATGCCTTTATCATACGTTAAATTTTTCTTTGTAGTCAGTTCTATTTCTGGGCTTCTGTTCCATTGTTGTGTCATTCTTTTCATATACTGGGGCAAAACTATTAACCTTTCTTTAAGTATAGTTGATTTACATTATTGTATTAGTTTCAGGCGTACAACATAGTGATTAAAATTTTTTATAAATTATACTCCAATTAAAGCTAGGGACTTCCCTGGTGGTCCAGCGGTTAAGAATCTGCCTTCCAGTGCAAGGGACGCAGGTTTGATCCCTGGTCGGGGAACTAAGATCCCACATGCCACGGGGCAACTAAGCCCTAGCGCCGCAACTACTGATCCTGCTCCCCACAACTAGAAAGCCCCTGTACACTGCAACCACAGAGCCCTCACACTCTGGAGCCCGCACGCCACAACTAGAGAGAAGCCTGTGCACCAAAACGAAAGATCCTGCGTGCCTCAATTAAGACCAGACGCAGCCAAAAATAAATAAATAAATACATAAAAAAAAAAGATATTGGCTATCGTCCCTGTGCTGGACAATATATCCTCATAGCTTATTTATTTTATACATAGTAGTTTGGACCTCTTAATCCCCTGCCCCTATCTAGCTCCCGCCCTCTTCCCACTGGTAACTGCTAGTTTGTTCTCTATATCTGTAAGTCTGTTTCTGTTTTGTTATATTCACTCGTTTGTTTTATTTTAGATTCCACATATAAGTGATAATATACAGTATTTGTCTTTCTTTGTCTGACTTATTTCACTAAGCCTAATACCTTCCAGGTCCATCCATGTTGTTGCAAATTTAACATTTATTTTAATATATTTTAAGATGTGGTAGGTAGGGTTGGTCCTCTCCATAACTCTTCTTTTTCAGAATTTTCTTGTCTTAGTATCATAAACTTTTAAGTTAGCATTTCTATTTCCAGAAAAAAAAAAAACAACCCCGAAAACCCATGTTGTCCTTTTTTTTTTTTTTTTTCGGTACGCGGGCCTCTCACTGTTGTGGCCTCTCCCATTGCGGAGCATAGGCTCCGGACGTGCAGGCTCAGCGGCCATGGCTCACAGGCCCAGCCGCTCCGCGGCATGTGGGATCTTCCCAGATCGAGGCACGAACCCGTGTCCCCTGCATTGGCAGGCGGACTCTCAACCAATGCGCCACCAGGGAAGCCCCATGTTGTCCTTTTTATATGGACCAAATTAAACTTAGAGTTTAGGGAAAACTGTCACGTTTACGACACTAAGAGGTCTTCCTATCCAAGACCAGATCCAGTTATTCAAGTCTTCTTTACATTCCTTGGTAGTTTAAAAGTTTTCTTCAGATAGGCACCATATATTTCTTGGAATGTATTCTTAAGCTTTTTTTTTGTCTATTGTAAAAGGGACCTTCAAATATTTGTTCTAATTAGTTGTTATTTATATATAGAAAGCTATTGTTTTAAGTTATTTTTTGTAACCAGCTAGCTTATTCAATTGTCACAATGATTCTAATAGGCTTTTAGTCAATTCTCCTGATATCTACCTATGTAATCTATTATCTCCAAATGATGATTTTGCTCCTTTTTCCAGTTTTAATCCCTTTTCTCTTTCTTGTCTAACTGTTTTAGCTTATACAGTGCAAGTCACAGTGGTGATAGCAGGCATCCTTGTCTTGTCTCCAGCATCTCTTGCAATGCTTCCAGTGTGACACCATTAAAAAGATGCTAGTGTTTGGCTGAGATATATACATCTTTTATATTGCTAAGGAAGTATCCATCCATTCTTATTTTATACGATTTTATTCCCTACATCCATTTCTGTTTTGCAGTATTCCATCCATTTGGGATGGATACTGAATTTTAACAAATACCTTTTCAGCATTTTTGGAGCAAGTGTTAATTCTTTGCTCCACTGTCCCTTGGCCTATTTGGGAAATTATATGAATTGATTTCCTATATTGTACTAACCTTGCATTCCTGAAATAAGCCCCCTTGGTTGTGTTGCTGGGTCCTATTTGGTAATAATTTATTTAGGATTTTTAGGTTTATATTCATAAGTTTTCTTTCCTTTTTTTTTAAGATTTTTTTTTATGTGGACCATTTTTAAAGTCTTTATTGGATCTGTTACAATATTGCTTCTGTCTTACGTTTTGGTTTTTTGGCCGTGAGGCATGTGGGATCTTAGCTTCCGGACCAGGGATCGAACCCGCACCCCCTACATTGGAAGGCAAAGTCTTAACCACTGGACCACGAGGGAAGTCCCACATAAGTTTTCTTTTTTTGTGTGTTTTGTCAGCTTTTCATATGATTACGATGCAGGCTTTGTAAAAAGAATATTGTAGTTTTCCTATTATCTCTGTGGTCTGGAGAAGTTTAAATAGAATCTATCTATTCCCTGAAAGTTTGAAAGAATTCACCTGTGAAACCATCTGGGCTTAGTGCTTTTAGTGGCAGAGGCAAAGGTAGCTTTGATAATCATCTCAATTTCTTTTACGGTAACAGGAATGCTTAGATTTTCAGTCTCTTCTAGGGGTTGGCTCATGTCATTCCATTTAGCCAGATTTCTCTTCTTAACCTCTACCCTTCTAAAATTGTTGTTGTTGCTGAAAGTGGAGCTAAATTTTCTTATAATTCTTTTATTTCCTCTTCCAACTCTGTTTTGGATATATCTAGTAAGGAGACTGGTCATACTTAAGATACCTGGTTCTAAGTTTTTAGATTTCAGCCCTCTTTCATGAGCCCTTATTGTGCACAAAACCACCAAGAAGGGCCAGAAAGCTCAGAGATGAATAAGCCCAGATCCTCAGGCACTCTGGGCTAGAGAGTTGATACAGAGGAATAATCACAGCTGGAGTCACGGTGCCTTTCTTTCAGAAGAGAGACTGGTATAGCTAGTGGTGAAATGAGATAAACTCACTGCATGTATGTCCCTTACCAGACAATTAGATAACAACCCATTTAATAAGATGGCAAATGTACAGAGGCAGAGTCAGGGGCTCAGGCTGAGTCAGACCTGGGGGAGACAAACTGGGGTCCATCACTCCAGGCTCTGGCCCCGTAGGCGACCTGCTGGCTAAAGCTATGTCAAGAATAAGAGCAAGGCAGGGTATGGGATGTGATGAATTACAGGGAGCTGGCCTGGAACATCAGCATAGGTATTGCTCATATACAATCAGCACACAAGCCTGGGCTAGGCCAAGGCCAGCACACTGCCCAACTCCTCTTCCCCTTTCTAACCTTAGTTGGGATGGCCTTTTTAGGGACTGTCTTACTTGCTGCTCTTGCTGATGTCTTAGACACTCTGTTCTATAGGATCCAGGCTGCCCTTGTCTCATACAACTGAAATTTGGTTAGATGGCAGGGAGGTGCTGCCATCTCAATGCTTAGGAGGGTGAATAATAAGTAAATGAGAAGGCTCTAAAACTAAAAGGGATTTCCCAAGAGGCTCATAATTAGCATTAAACCTTTTACATTTTGTGAATAAAAACTGTTTAAACTATAGTGTTGAGTAAATTAAGTAAAACAAAAACAGGCCTTCCATATCAAGCAGCTTCTTCTATTTCAGGTACTTTCTGGAAGACAGCCATGTACTACTTGGCAAACTCTAATTCCTCATTCAGCCCACTTTGGATATTATAAACCTTGATGAACAGCTATGGAACTGGTAACACTGTAAAAAGCAATTCAGGAACAGGATGAAACTTTGTCTAATATAATGTACAAAAGAGGAAATGACCAAACAAACCCTCTTACCTGTGTCCACATGGCTTCAATTGTGTGTCTGCTACCTCATCGCAACACAGGGAGCAGCAGTTTTCCCGGATACTAACTTGCTTCAACAGAGCAAGACGCCTGTGCCTGAGTAGAAAACACAGTTTGAAACTCATTTTGTCAACAAATAAATGGGGCCTGTTAGCAGTGATGCATACGAAGTGCCTTGAAAATGCTCTGCACATGTGAGTCTACCATGTATTCCCTAAGCTTTGTTCAGTAAAGTTTTCACACAAGACATCTCATTTCAATCTTTCAATGATTTTCTAAAATAGAGAATGAAGGAGGCATGGTCATTCCCATTTTACAAAGAAAAGGGCAGGAAATGATTTGCATAAGGTCACAGACAAGGAAATGATTTGTATGGGTCAGACACAGTAAACAGATTCAGGAATCAAATTTAAGTCTTTTGGTTCTAAGTCCAGTGCTTTTTTTATTTTACCAGCAAATTAAAAAAAATTTTTTTGTTTACCTATCTATCTATCATCTATCTATCTATCTTGTCTATCTCGGCTGTGCCGGGTCTTAGTTTCGGCACTCGGAATTCTTGGTTACACCATGCATGCAGGATCTAGTTCCCTGACCAGGGATCGAACCCTGCATTGGGAGTGCGGAATCTTACCCACTGGACCACCAGGGAAGTCCCTACCAGCAAATTTTAACATTTTAAGTCACACACTCTTAAGAGTTTGAGGAAACGCATAGAGCATTTCCCAAGAAAAATGCACACACACAATTTTCAATGTGTTTATGACAGCTCATCATAGCCACCCTGGAAGTCCAGACACCTTGGGTTAGAAGCCTCGCATTATACTTTCACTCAGCTTGGAATGGAAAAGCAGACATGCAGAACTGCTCTGCTGAAGGTACAGCCTGATGGATGGCCAAGAGAAACAGGAAACATTCGTTCAATTCACATAAGGCCTTATTATGTGCCAGGCACTGTTCCAAGCTTTGGAGATTCAGCAGTGAAGAGAGGACTAAAAAAATATCCCTGCCTTCAGAGAGTTTACACTCCAGTGGGGGGAAAACAGACAATAAATCAGATTAAAAAGTAAGATAGGCAGATTTTTAAATGCTAATGAGTAGTGTGAAGAAAAATAAAGCAGGGAGAAGAATAAGGAGTGTGTATGTGAGAGGCAGGGAGTTATAATTTTAAATACGGCAGCTAGGGAAAATCTCACTAAGATGACATTTAAGTGAAGACATGAAGGGAGTGAGAGAGTGAGCTTGCGGGCATCTTGGAGAGAAATTGTGATTTATGATAAAAAATATATTTTGTTTACATCTGCATTCCTGGCACAGATTCCTAAAACCCTCGATGATTCATAAGTTAAGAGAGCTAGAAAGGTCTTTTGTTCTGTTAATGAGGCGGCTTTTAAAAAGCCCGCTAGGTACCTAAGGATGGGACTGGGAACCAACCAGGTGATTAGAAGGTTGGAACTTTTCAGTTCCCTCCTCTCTCCTCTGCCCCACCTCCTGGGATGGGAAGTGGGCTGGAGACTGAGTTCCATCATCAAAGGCCAATGATTTAATGAACCAGCCCTGTGTAATGAAGCCTCCCTACCAACCGAAAAGGACAAGGTTCAAAGAGTTTCAGGGCTGGTGAACAAGTGAGAGGCAGGGAGATTGGCATGCACAGATAGCCTGTTCCTGAGTTATATACTATTCTAATAAACCGGTAACCTAGTAAGAAGTAAACTGCTTTCCTGAGTTCTGTGGTGGCAGCTCTAGCAAATTAATCAAACCCAAGGAGGAGGTCATGGGAGCCTCCAATTTACAGCCACTTGGTCATAACCTGGACTTGTGACTGGCAGCTAAAGTGGGAGAAAAGGGCAGTCTTTGCAGGACTGAGTCCTTCACCAGTGGGATCTGATGCTATCTCCAGTTAGACAGTGTCAGAATTGAGTTAACTGCTCAGTGGTCCTGGAAAACACACATCAGAACATTCTAGTAGCAAGAAGCATTGCGACAGCAGAACATTCTAGTGCAAAGGCCCTGGGGCTACAATAGTAGACCTGGTATGTTTCAGGAGCAGCAAGGAGGCCAGGATGGCTGAAAGAGCAGGAGCATATGGGAGAGGGTCGGAGGTCAGAGAAGTAATGGAGGAGAGGAGGGGACAAATCGTATAGAGGATTTAAGCTTTTACCTTAAGTGAGAGGAAGCCACTAGAGTCTTTTCAGCACAGAAGTGCATGATCTGATTTATGTTGTAACAAAAACATTCTGGAGGCTGTGCTGAATAGACCGAAGGGAGTTAAGGCAGGAACAGGGAGACTACAGTTTAAGGGCAGGGCAAGAACAATCCAGGTGGAAAATGATGGAGGCTTCAACCATGGTGGTAGCAGGGAGAGGGATAAGAAGTAGTTGGATTTGGGATATATTCTGAAGGCACAGCCCACAGGATTTGCTGAGGGATCTGTCGTGGAAATGGCAGAAAATCATTCCCTGCCTTGTCAAGGATACTCTAGGATTACGGCCCGGGAAACTGGAATGACAATGGAGCTATTAACAGAGATGAGGGAAAACTGTAAGAGAAGCAGGTGGTCATGAGTGGATGACTTCTGTAGCTGAGAGGTGGGTACATGGTGCTTTATTGTACTATTCTTTTTTTTCTTTTGTGTGTATCTGAAGTTTTCCATAATAAAAAATTTAAGAAGAAAAAAAAAGAATGAATAGAAGAAGAGATAGAGACAGAGAGGATTTACAATATAGAACAATTTACAAAATGCCAGATAGAAACAGGACCATGATCTCCTACCCTGAAGTCAGAAAAGAATACTATTTCTATGAGTAAAAAAGGACCCCTTCGCATTAAGGAGGCCACTCAGTCTCCAACAACTCCTGTCTTGGTGTCACTGTCACAAAAGCAAAGTCTAGTGTATTATAGGACTGCCCGAGCTTGTAACTGCTGTTCTTATTCAAGGCAGGCTGCACTTTGGGCGCGAAAGTGATGTGGTACCAAGAGAAGCTGCCCATAAAAGACGACTTTCCGACAGTTGGCGCCTACTGCCATCTGACTTTTGGAAAGTTTAATTCTGCAGGGGTGGTTAACTAAATGCTGAAGCACTTTTAACCAAGGCCAGCCTCCAGGGGAACTCTTAGATGGATGGATTGTACCTTTCAGGGCGTGTGTGAGAAGGCAGACTTGTTTATGGGCCGCATCCAAGAAGACAGGCTACATAAAAAAAATGATGGGGCATGACAGATGAGAAAGGTGTTACTTCACACTTCCACTAAGAGGAATCTGAAGTTCAGAATCCCTGTCAGGCACCAAGACAAGGTGAAAGGAAGTTCTAAGAATGAACTTCAGATCTCTGAGCCGGGATACAAGTGGCCCTTCTGTTCCTGAGATATTATGGAGGCTCTGCCACTGCAGGGCTGTCATCACTGTGTGACATTTTCTAGTTCATCTGGAAACTGCTGACTGAGCCACTCTCAAGCCTTGGGACACTGAGTCCAAGGTGAAGTACACTGCAGAAGGGCTCGTTACAAACCTGCGTTTTGAGCCAGAACAGGAGCTAGGATTACAACATTATGTTACAGATACCTTTAAGACCATAAAGGCCCAACACTGGCTATGCCATGGCCAGTGTGGTCTCTTTGACTGCAGATTCCTTACCTAGGCAAAATGATTTTCTCTTCAGCTGTTAGGAAGGCGTAGTCATTAAAAGTGCTAAATTTCACAGATGGTGGATATTTGAATGGTTTTGCTCCAAAATTGAACTCACATTGTTGATATGACATGAAACTAGCTGCAGCAAAAAATCCAGATCTACAAATAAAAATAAACAGAGGTCAAGAGAATTCATAAAGCAAAGTAAAGCTCTTACACAAAGTGGTGTTCAGAAAATGGGAATAAGTCATACCCGAGCAGAAAGAAGGGTGACATTCTGTTTATTAACCTAGACAGGACTGTGAACCAGAGAACATCCTGCTCTTACTTTCCTATATCAAACTCTGGGAGGGTTTTAGGTAAGATCAAATGGGTCTCCAATTACTTGAAATACAGTGATTTCTCATCACAACTGACTACATAAACGGACAAAGTTTTTTTTTTTTTTTTTTTTTTCTGGAGAAAAGTACATTCCATGCATCTGCTCAAATTTTTGACTGAGAGAAGGTACTTACACAGTAGATGAAAAGACTTGCTTCTCAGGAGGCAGCTGGTTGCCATTTAAAAAGAAAATCATTTGCTTTTCATTCAAATCTAACAGAAATCCTACTGTGTCTCCTAGAGGATAAAGTGAAACACTGTTAGGATATGGAGATTCTGCTGTCTCAGGGTTTTAATGTCACTGTATTAAGTCTGTTTTTATAGCCCTGTACTCAACATATTCATCATTTTTGCTTCTTCTGCAACTGATCTGACCCATTTACATCAATATTTGGATGTACCATTAAGAGGAAAATGCTGCCAATTAATCTATGAAAAGTCATCAATTGTAAGATGCATCCCAATTTCAAAGATGTGAAAATGTGGGGAAAATATGCATTTGGGGATCAGTAAAATATGGTGAGATCAAAATCATGAACTTTTTTGCTTCTCTGGTGAGAGTTAAAACTCTCTGAGAGGGAATTCCCCAGCAGTCCAGTGGTTAGGACTCTGTGCTTTCACTGCCGAGGGCAAGGGTTCAATCCCTGGTCTGGGAACTAAGATCCTGCAAGCTGTGAGGCACAGCCAAAAAAACAAAACAAAACTAAACTGTCTGACATAACAACTGCCCCCAAACATGTTTTTTTTTTAAAGCATTCATATTCACTCATAAAGTTTTTGCTTTTTTTTTTTTTTTTGCGGTACATGGGCCTCTCACTGTTGTGGCCTCTCCCGCCGCGGAGCACAGGCTCCGGACGCGCAGTCCCAGCGGCCATGGCTCATGGGTCCAGCCGCTCCGCGGCATGTAGGATCCTCCCGGACCACGGCACGAACCCATGTGCCCTGCATCAGCAGGCGGACTCTCAACCACTGCGCCACCAGGGAAGCCCAAGTTTTTGCTTTTTAAAATGTCAAAGGGACTTCCCTGGTGGCACAGTGGTTAAGAATCTGTCTGCCAACACAGGGGATATGGGTTCGATCCCTGGTTTGGGAACAGCCCACGTGCCACAACTACTGAAGCCTGTACGCCTAGAGCCTTTGCTCTGCAACAGGGAAGCCATCGCAATGAGAAGTGCACGCACCACAATGAAGAGTAGCTCCCGCTCACTGCAACTAGAGAAAGCCCGAACACAACAAAAAAGACCCAATGCAGCCAAAAATAAATAAATAAAAAATAAATTTATAAAAATAAATAAATAGTCAAAGATAAATACATGAAATTATAAAGTAATGACAAGAAAAATTGACCCTCAGTGGTACTGGAGGAAAATCTGGCAATATATGGCAAAAGCCTTGAAATTCTGTATACCCTTTGCCAGAGAAGATTCATTTCTAAGGATTTATCCTGAGAAAATCCAGAATGGTTTATAATTTTTTTATAATAATAATTTTAAAAGGCAAAAAATGTAACTTCCAACCTTGAGGCATTGATTAATATAGTACTATTATATAATGGAATATTGAAAAGCCATTAAAAACAATGTTATTTAATAACCTGGAAAGCTGTTCAAGGCATAGTAAGTGTAACAACAAAAAATATACACCATACACAAAAATAAACTCAAAATGGATTAAAGACCTAAATGTAATGCCGGATACTATAAAACTCTTAGGGGAAAACATGGGCAGAACACTTTTTCACATAAATCGCAGCAAGATCTTTTTTGATCCACCTCCTAGAGTAATGAAAATAAAAACAAACAAATGGGACCTAATTAAACTTAAAAGCTCTTGCACAGCAAAGGAAACCATAAACAAAATGAAAAGACAACCCTCAGAATGGGAGAAAATATTTGCAAACAAAGCAATCAACAAGGGATTAATCTCCGAAATATACAAACAGCTCATGCAGCTCAATATCAAAAAAACAAAACAACCCAATTAAAAAATGGGTGGAAGATCTAAATCGACATTTCTCCAAAGAAGACATACACATGGCTAAAAAGCACATGAAAAGATGCTTTGGGCTTCCCTGGTGGCGCAGTGGTTGAGAGTCCGCCTGCCGATGCAGGGGACACGGGTTTCTGTCCCGGTCCAGGATGATCCCACATACCGCGGAGCGGCTGGGCCCGTTAGCCATGGCTGCTGAGCCTGTGCATCCGGAGCCTGTGCTCCGCAACGGGAGAGGCCACAACAGTGAGAGGCCCGCGTACCGCAAAAAAAAAAAAAAAAAAAAAGCTCAACATCACTAATTATTAGAGAAATGCAAATCAAAACTACAATGAAGTAAGAACTCACACCAGTTAGAACGGCCATCATCAAAAAATATACAAACAATAAGTGTTGGAGAGGGTGGGGAGAAAAGGGAATCTTCCTACACTTTTTGTGGGAATGTAAATTGGTACAGGCACTATGAAGAACGGTATGGAGGTTCTATAAAAAACTAAAACTAGAGCTACCATATGATCCAGCAATCCCACTCCTGGGCATATATCAGGAGAAAACCATAATTTGAGAAGATACATGCATCCCAATGTTCACTGCAGCTCTATTTACAGTAGTCAGGACATGGAAACAACCTAAATGTCCATCAACAGAGGAATGGATAAAAAGGATGTGGTGCATATATACAATGTAATATTATTCAGCCATAAAAAAGAATGAAATAATGCCATTTGCAGCAACATGGATGGACCTAGAGATTGTCATACTGAGTGATGTAAGTCAGACAGAGAAAGACAAATATCACACGATATCGCTTATATGTGGAGTCTAAAGTAAGGGTACAAATGAACTTATCTACAAAACAGAAATAGAGTTATAGATGTAGAAAACAAACTTATGGTTACCAGGGGGTAAGGGCAGGGGAGGGACAAATTGGGAGATTGGGATTGACACATACACACTACTATATATAAAATAGATAACTAATAAGGACCTACTGTATAGCACAGGGAACTCTACTCAGTACTCTCTAATGGCCTATATGGGAAAAGAATCTAAAAAAGAGTGGATATATGTATATGTATAACTGATTTGCTTTGCTGTACATCTGAAACTAACACAACATTGTAAATCAACTATACTCCAATAAAAATTTTAAAAAAATGTTAAAGGTAAATTAATAAAAAAAATACATATCTATATATACACACCAGATTGTGTTTTAAAGAAATCTCTGGATGGAGGAATTACATGAGATTTTGGTTTCATTTGCTTTTTACCCCTATTTTCCAAATTTTATAATAAACTTAAGAAATCTTTTAAAAAATCATTAAAAAAACAAACAAGACAGTCTTTGCAGACAGTACCTCTATCTTAATGCTTTGTTAAATGAAGAAGTGTTGGGACTTCCCTGGTGGCGCAGTGGTTAAGAATCCGCCTGCCAATGCAGGGGACATGGGTTCGATCTCTGGTCAGGGAAGATCCCACATGCTGCAGAGCAACTAAACCAGTGTGCCACAAACTACTGAGTCTGCGGTCTAGAGCCCGCAAGCCACAACTACTGAGCCCACGTGCCACAACTACTGAAGCCCATGTGCTTAGAGCCCGTGCTCCGCAACAAGAGGAGCCACCACAATGAGAAGGCTGCGCGCACTGCAATGAAGAGTAGCCCCCGCTCACCGCAACTAGAGAAAGCCTGTGCGCAGCAACGAAGACCCAACACAGACAAAAATAAATAAATGTATAACGATAACAAAAAAATATCAGAAAAGTATTTTTTTAAAAAATGAAGAAGTGTTATGTTCCTTTAACCTGCAAACCCTTAAAATGAGGGCTTATGTGGGCTTTGCAGGTTTTTTCCTTTCCACACTATTAGTTAATTGAGAAGCTGTCCCCTCACAGCAAGGGTCAAATTCCTGCTCTCTTAGCATGCCTGAAAATTCAGTTTACATCTATAATGCTGATTGTGGCAGGAAACAGAGAGAGGGCAGCTTGGAGAAGAAGCTGGGCTATATCCCCCATCTAGCTCCAATGCTGGGAATAAAATTTTTCCGGAGGTTCCATCCCCTACCATATGACTCTATATCTTCAGAACAAGGCAGTGCACCAGGAGGCCCCTTGAGAATACTACCCTCTGGTGCAGTGGTGCTGAAGCAGGGAAGCCCTGTTTTCACTGTATTTAGTTGGGGGTAAACACTCACCTTAAATTTTTTGGTATAAGTGTTTAACAAATCAACTGTGGCTCTAACTATGCTATTTGAATCTTTCATTAATAAATGTTTTCATGGGTCTAGGGCATTTAATATTGCAAAGCAGTTGGGAAAAAAAACTGAATTGGGCAAAAAAGATCATGCTGTTGATAAGATATATTCTTGCTAAAATCCTAGAGCCTTGATTGAGAGTCCTGGCCCTGCAGCATCCTGAGCCTGATGTCTGGAGAAATGAGGCTGGGCAGAAGTGTTTGAGGCTAACAGTACTCAAGTCATCTTTAAAAGCTGCCCTAGAGAGCCCCGGAATGTGTCCACTGAATAGTGCCAATTCTCTGAAAATAACCTTATTTTATTGGCATTACAATTTCAGTGTCCTCAATATCTCCACGGCTACTTTGATTTAAGACATATACCCAGAGAGGAAACTAGAATTCATATTAATCTTAAAATGATCATTTCCCCACTAAATTAAGAATTTTATAGTCTGAAATGTTTTGCTAAAGGAAGGGCTCCATCAGAGGTGAATATCAGGAGTACGGTTCACATCTATGGTAGGGGATACAAAAGCTAATATCCCTTTTCACATTTACTCTTTTTCCATTAAAAGATTTTAAAGCCTAACATAATAAATGCCTCATCATAACCAGATGTCTTAACCTAATTAATAAATTCATGATGAAGAGGAATGAATACCTTCTTTCCAGCAGGGGTGTTGGTGAGGCTTACTTCTGGCGTTGTACCAAATCAGCTGCCTGCAGCCATCGTATGCACAGGAGTATTCGTCGTCCCCAATGCCGTAGCCTTCCTGGAGGGAGAGAGGGCCCAGAAGATTAGCAAGGTTCTGCCTGCTGTGTTCCATTAACCTGGTGGCTAGAATTCTAAGCTTTTTGGATGAAGGGAGAGAGGCTACAGTTCTTGGAAGATACCAAAATTCTGACATAGAGTCAGAATAGAGTGTGACTTCACCAACAAATTTTTCCCAAGTTTCACATCTGTTAGTTCATTTAATTCTCATGAACCACCTTAAGGCTGGTGGTATTATATTCCATCTTAAGAGGAAATAAGACTCAGAGAAGTCAACCAGCTTGCCCAAGGACATGTTACTAAAAAAGTCAAGTTTGGACCCTGGAATTTTCTGATTCCAAGGCTGGTGTGGGCAAACACCTTTCTTTCATGTAGTACACTTCAAAACACCCACATGCTCAGAGATTTCAAAACTGGAGACAACAGAAGGTTATAGTGGGTAATCAGCTAACAGGTATTCTGAGATATCTGAACATCACACAGGTCCTTGGCAGCTTCTTTTATTAGTTCCTGCCTTTTAATTATTTCACAATTATTTTATTGTTAACATAAAAGGGGAGGTGGGATCTTAAGAAATTATTTTGAGCACTTATAAGAAGAAAATAGAAAATACAGAGGAAACATGCAGATCAGACAACTGCTATCTTTAAGGCTCAATGGTGAAAGATTATAGTGGAGAAAGGCATTGAAAATGTGGGCTGAATCCAAGTAAGATCTCAGATCCTGGTGACGGTCTGCTTATTCTATGCGACAATGCAGTGAGGAGATAGATTGGAAAAAGGGCTCCAAGATGCTTCTTGACTACTCGGACCACAACATACTGAATTCGGATGAGTGTTCTCCAAAGTGAGGCTTCTGAATTAGCTTCTGAATGCACTATTCAGACTACTCAAGAGTTAAATGAGCTTGCATAAGTTCTCAGCCTAAGGCCGAGAAGATATTCACCAGTCTATTAGAAAAAACACCTTGCTATTCCTTTCAAAGCCTGAACAAATAAGTAAAAACTTACTTTTTATTTGTGGAGTGTTGGGGCATAGGCAAAAGGCAAGCAATTCTTTTCTATCTTTCCTTTCTAATGTCCTAGGAAGTCCTCCACTGAACACTTGAAAGAAATTCCTAGAAGATTCCCAGCCACCAAGAATTGGTTAAGAGCAGACTTTACCATGCAATGTCTTCTATGCCTGGATGAATTTCACAGTAATGTGGCATTTGGAGACAGAGGGGAAACTCTAATCGTTTTAACCACAGATCAACTTCTACAGGCTAAGAAGTAGGTGCCTCTGCTAAGCAGAGATACACTTTAAAAAGCCCTTTGAGCTCACATACCAAAGAGCAGTCCAGATGTACTACACCCTCTTTCAACGTGAAAACATTCCCAGCGGAACTATAACTATGGTCTCCATCAGCTGAGGCAGACAAATGAGAGAACAGTGTAGCTAGCTTGGTACTTGGGGTGATTATTTTGATCTGTATGTTCTGGTCACGTATACTTTAGTAATGGCAACATTAATAAAAACAAACAACAAAAAAGCATTTATCCACAGTTTGTTGTTTACAGAATATATTGACTCCTTCCCTATGTGGTGGACACCATCCTTTCTTCTGCTGTCCAGTATCCCTACTACTTCCTGCTATGGGAAATGTAATGAAGATACAATGTCCTGCCTCCTGCTCTGGAGATGGAGGGGTAAGATGTGACCTTGGCCAACCGGACCCTCCCATCAGACACCTAGTGTCTGTGACCCCACATGGAGGAATGGTTAGGACCTTTGTGGCAGCAGTGTTGGCATCCTAGTCCCTAAAACACTGGCTGTTGTACTTCCTGTGTCTTGGCCTCTGATGCTGCCTTGGAGCCTGTCTGGTTCTCAAACCCCTCAATAGTCTGGGAGCTCCCAATAGGCTTCCAAGTCATTCTTTTTCTGTTTAAGATAGCAGAGTCATTTTCTCCATGGCAAGAGGCTTCAACAGGGAAAGAAGCACGGGCTGCCTTGACCAGGGTTTGAATTCTTCGCCAGCAGTTGGAGGCTAGGTGACTTTGGGCAAGTTTCTAAATTAATTTCTTTGAACTTCATTCTCATCTCTAAATGGGAGAATAATACCTTCCCAAACTCTCAAAAAGATTAGAGATGAGTATGTGAAAGACCTGTCACATGGCAGATGCTCATGAAAAGGCAAAAGATATTTTAGATAAGTCAAAATGCACCCTTGGAGACTTGCTCCTCCTAAACCCCCATAAATATATACAAGATAACTATTCTCTAAGTGACCTGAACAAGAACTATCCTTTAGCTTCTCAGATTAATGATCTATGTCCAAGCCCAACACTTTGACCATCTTTTCAAAACCGAAGCCCAAGCAGTAGGAGTTAAAATAAGTCTATGAACAGACTTCAAAGTTTTAGAAACTGCATGTATTCTAGGAATGACTTATTCCATAAAACCACACCCTATCTGTACAGGCAAAAGGATTCAGAATCACCAGAACAATGTCCATGTGAAGCAAAGTTGTAAGTATGGCAACATCATTAAAATCCTACATTTGGGGAAAGATACATCAGACTTCAACAACCAGTACTTGAATCAGGGAAAAATGTTTCATTTTTGTTTTTTAAAGAAAGAAATTAAGTCTATCAAGCAATCTGGAGGGTAGGAAGATAGTATGTTAAGCCTCTTAACTTGAGAAGCCGAAGTTTTTGCAACTATATGGCAGAAATTAGTTTCACCCATCAGATAAAATGATCCAGCTTCATTGGCCACTAAAAAAAAACAATCTGCAACATTCAGTCTCAAATATACTACACTCAGACCTGTAGTGTGCTGCCAAATTAGGAGAGGCACATTTTATATCGAAGCTTTCTCCCGAGAGGATTCCACATTTCTTCTAGTTCCCAAACAAATCTTTACTTCCAAATGAGACTAGCGACTTCTCTGAGACTCTCTCAATTTTCAAATGCAAAGAACACAACTATTGTAGAATAGGAAGGGGACTGAATTCTAGTCCTAGTTTCTTTTTGTCCCAGTCTTAGTCTCAGTTTTCTCATCTGTGAAATGGAAACTGTGACAGTAAAAACTGTTGTGGGAATCGGATGATAGGCTCTAAAATGAAGGTGCTCTGGAAATTAAGATTTTTTTTTTAACTCCTAAAAAATCCTCTTGAGGACATCATTTGGGGCAGGCTGTCAGTGTAACTGATACTGTCTTCTTTAAATTAGTGCCCAAGTTGGGCACTAAAAGACTAACTGGCATCGTTCTCCAGACCCACTTACTTCTGACTACATGGTGTCACAAAAAAGCCCCATTCTTCCAGGTTTTAATTAAGGCCTAGAGGACTAGGAGGCGCCGCATCAGGGAAGGTTCCCAACAAAGCAATGGCAGACTGGGGTCCAGTTTTCCATCCTGGACAAAAATCCAGACCTGACCTCTCCCTGGGCCCTCTTCCTCCAATTTGTCTCTTTCCAGCAAGGAGTTTAGTAAAATGCCATGAACAATTCCAGGATGCTGTACAGCCTTGTTGAAAGGGCACTTTAGAAACTAGCTGTATGGGATGGGAGGCTATTATTTAGATTAACATAAAAAAAAAAATCTAAGGGACTTTTCCCAGCTCAAAGGGTAAAAATCATATGTCCACAAAATATTCCTGATCAAAACTGGATTAATTCCAAACAGCTTATAATATGACTATGAGAGGAAAGCCGATTGGGTTGGGCATTAGAAGGGTATAAAGTGACAAGAAATTAACATTCGTAGGAAAGCGAAGAACCCCAACCTCTCACACCCAGGTAGAGGCAGCCCAATTCTGCTTCCTCTAGTGGACTTAATTTTCCCTTATAAATTACAGCTTTGTCTAGCAAAAGATAAATACTGAATACTGAAAACAAATGTGCCTACTAATTATAAGGTAAAAGTAAGAGGAGTCAAGACAACATTTAGTATTTTATGAAAGGAACAGAATTCCTACGAAGTTTCTAAAGCTTAAACGCAAGGTAAAAACCATCACTGGACCCAATATAAAAACTGAGCCAAACATGTGGCTGGGGCTGGAGCAGAGCCTAAAAAGAAAAAGAGGGGCTTCCCTGGTGGCACAGTGGTCAAGAATCCGCCTGCCAGTGCAGGGGACACGGGTTCAAGCCCTGGTCTGGGAAGATCCCACATGCCGTGGAGCAACTAAGCCTGCGCACCACAGCTACTGAGCCTGCGCTCTACAGCCTGCGAGCCACAACTATTGAAGCCTGTGCGCCACAACTACTGAAGCCCGTGTGCCACAACTACTGAAGCCCACACACCTAGAGCCTGTGCTCCACAGCAAGAGGAGCCACCCCAACGAAGAGTAGCGCCCCCCCGCTGCAACTAGAGAAAAGCCCACGTGCAGCAACAAAGACCCAATGCAGCCAAAAACAAAATTAATTAATTAATTAAAAAAAAAAAGAGGAAAAAGAGCACATCTAAATTCTGGGTGGAAGATTAACATGAACTTAAAACTTGAGGGGAAAAAAACAGCTGACGGGCAATTTCACCTGTGTTTTCCTATTTCTAAATCAGTTTAGAAAACCACTGTTAGGGATTTGGCACCATGTGATTCAGCCCAAGGAACGATTATTGTGCAAAACTATCTGAAAAATGAGTCTCCGCCACCCACTCGCCAAAAAAACTGCTGCTGCTCTCATCCACACAGGTCTCCAAGGTACTCACATGATTGAGAAACTTGCTGTCTCGTGTGGCCCAGCCGATCTGCATGACACCAGAAGTGACCACTGTTACTTCGTAGTACCACACCCCAGCATCCACACAAAAGGTGCAGCGCACACTTTCAAAAGAAGAGGCATCACAGC
Source organism: Grampus griseus (assembly GCF_964374135.1). NCBI lineage: Eukaryota > Metazoa > Chordata > Mammalia > Artiodactyla > Delphinidae > Grampus > Grampus griseus. The sequence goes on along the minus strand of NC_139013.1, from coordinate 31,175,403 downwards.
GAGCCTGGCAAAATCAAAGAGTATGGCAGTCCACCATCAATGCCTGAAGACCACCAGAGATAACCAAAGGCTCAGAAGGTAGAATCTATTCTTCCTCATTAAAGCTCCTGGTGGACTACTGTCTTCTTCCCTGTGCATTCTCAGTGACAAAAAGTATAAAACCGAAGGAAGGACACTCTATTTTATAGTTTAATTTCCAGGGAGTTCCAGATTGAAAGGATTGGAAGACCTCAAAGTAAGAATTAGTGAAGGCTACTGGCTTCATTTTTAAGTACTTACAGAGCTTTGCTCTTATAGTAGAATCTTTTCCAAATGCATAAACATTGTACTTGTTAGGGAGGGAGATGAGGGAGAGAAGGATATTGAAGTGTATTAGATGGAGTACCTAAAAATAATCTGAAGCGGAAAACTACATAAAGCATTTGGCAAAAAGATGTAAGATCAAAGAACCTATTTGCAGCCATTCTTCAACGGCTCTTTAATCTTGACATGTCTAGTGCCTAACGGTACCTTCCTGTATATAAGCAGCTCTTTCATTAACCTTCACCCCCAAATCAGCAACATTTTCAACATAAAGGGAGAAGGTGAAGCTCTAGACTGAATACAATTGGTTATGCAGGGATTTAAAAAAAGGAAGGGCCGGGCTTCCCTGGTGGCGCAGTGGTTGAGAGTTCGCCTGCCGATGCAGGGGACACGGGTTCGTGCCCCGGTCCGGGAAGATCCCACGTGCCACGGAGCGGCTGGGTCCGTGGGCCGTGGCCGCTGGGCCTGTGCGTCCGGAGCCTGTACTCCGCAACGGGAGAGGCCACAACAGTAAGAGGCCCGCATACCGCAAAAAAAAACAACAAAAAAAAACAACAACAAAAAAAGGAAGGGCCTCTTGTAGAAACACTAGTCTTTGTACCTTTAACTGCATAAAATGGCAGAGATGAAAATCAGACATATTTAAACCAGTCAATAAACATTATAGCATGTACTATATGTATAGGACCATGTTAGATATGAAAGAATAAATAATATCCCAAACACGCTCTCTCCCACCACTTCTACCTCTAAACACTCTTTGCGTATGTAGAAAATTTCCATCTATTTTGCAAGGATTGCTTTTGTTCAGAACCAGGGCAGGAAAATGAGGACAAGATTTTCTCCCCAGAATGGTCCATCTATGGAAGCTTTACCTCCAAGCCATGAGGCGAGATCTTCAGGTACTCACTGACATCGTTGCTATTTAGCATGGCCTTAATGCTATTCAAGTCCACTTTCTCATAGGTCAGCTGCCTACCTTCTTTTAAAACTGCAAAAGAAAAAGTGGGCACATTTCTAAGGCAGGCTGTTGTGGAGAAAAAAGCTACTGTCATCGCTAGTTGCCATTCTAGTTAAGAAGTGGAGGTGCTCATAAATGGCAGAATTGATAGACTTATAACCTTAACTTTGCTGCTACACTGCCATATGAAGATTAATTAAGCAAATGCTAGTAAAAGCAGCACTGCTAGGTTTATATTTCTGTTCCCTATAGTCATTATTTTGCATGCAGCAAAATCCAAATGGTACTTTTTCAGAATTATTCTTTAACTGGCACTACACAGGCTGGGCACTGAGTTACTCCATAATGCTGCAGTGGGAGCAGAGGGGTCACATGTCCAACTGTGCTTTCGCACAGTGCTACCTGTGGAAGGGGGAGTGAGGATAGAGCAGTAATATAGTTTTAGTTCTTGCAGCTCTTGGAGGAGAAAAAGAAAAGTTGGGAGCAACTCTCACGGTATAGGTAAGACATGACTTGAGTTTTGAAGAGCAAAGTTGGGACAAAGAGAAGAGTAAAGAGGGAATTCCAAGTGAGGGGAACATGCCCAGGGGTAGGAATGATTGGGAACTGCTTGTAGGACAGTGAGAAGAGTTTGTGTTGGAAAGAGTTGATTAGACAGTAGCATCTGATTAATGGCCTAGATGCAGGAGGAAACAGGGGACCAGTAAAAGCTTTTGAACAGGAGAGTGCTGCAATTAGAAGCATTCCATCTAATAGTCTGAAGAGTCCCTAGACTCTTTACTTTACTGCTAGAATATAGCCAACCCACCAGTAGAGGACCTTATATGGAAAAACTCACACTCACTGTCACAAAATAAAGACCTGTGATCCTATTTAAGAAGTGGATTTGGAAATGAAAACAGGCATTTTAATACAGGACAACTCCTACTTACAGAGATTGTCTAAGCTCCACTGGGCACAGAAACCAACTTGACGTTTCAGATAATCAGGATCATCAGCCCAGGACTCTAACGTGACAAGCCGCTCACTAATACTGGATTCAGATATAGTCAATTTATTTTCACCTGTTGGGAAGACATAAACCTTAAATTAACCATGAAAGAGTAGGATGATTTGCTGGGTAGATTAATGGAGGGAAAGAGTGAGGAGAGACAATTAGAGAACCTGGAAACTATACTAATGACAAAGCCCAAGAGCTCTATTTTCTAGAAAGTAGCAATATGATCACTAAATTTTTAGCTATAAAAAGTGGGTAATCACGGTCACCAAGTTTTGATTCTTTATATATATATATATATATATATATTTCTTTTTTAACATCTTTATTGGAGTATAATTGCTTTACAATGGTGTGTCAGTTTCTGCTGTATAACAAAGTGAATCAGCTATATGTATACATATATCCCCATATCCCCTCCCTCTTGCGTCTCCCTCCCACCCTCCCTATCCCACCCCTCTAGGTGGTCACAAAGCATCAAGCTGATCTCCCTGTGTTACGTGGCTGCTTCCCACTAGCTATCTGTTTTACATTTGGTAGTGTATATATGTCCATGCCACTCTCTCACTTCGTCCCAGCTTACCCTTCCCCCTCCCCGTGTCCTCAAGTCCATTCTCTACATCTGCGTCTTTATTCCTGTCCTGCCCCGAGGTTCTTCAGAACCATTAAGTTTTGATTCTTTAGGTGAGAAAACTCTTGCCTTTGTCACTATTACATCTTACTGGCTTTGAGATGTTTACCCAGACAAATCAGAACGTATGCATGCTTCTTATCTATTTATTTGGCTGTGCCACACGGCTTGAGGGATCTTAGTTCCCCAACCGGGGACTGAACCTGGGGCCACGGCAGTGAACGCCCAGAATCCTAACCACCAGGCCACCAGGGAATTCCCCAGAATGTATGCATGTTTGATGGGGTTCAAAAGCATCAGCTCATCCAGTAACTATGAAAAATAAGATTTTTAACAAGCGATATAGATCATTAATGTAAGAAGTCACTATACCTACTTGTCTGTGCAAACTTTTCCAGTGCGATAAGTGCAAAAAGCATGACTGTGGGGTGGGACTGTAATTTCTGAAAGACAACAAAAGGTAAAAAAAAAAAAAAAAAATCATTGCCCTGCAGAGATGGCAAGTTATCAATTTCCTCTTCTGACCCAATGTGTGCTAGATTTTTTTTTTGGAGCAGTAGGAGAAGTTTTACTCATTCAAGTCCATGATTATCCATTTGCTAATATTGTTAGTAATAAACCAAGATAGAGTCTCTTAAAACTTATATTATTTTCTTGAAGTTACCGTGTTCATTTATAGATATGGAAATTTCAAAAGTATCTTATTAAATGTACTATGTTATTTTACTTAGTATCATTTATATATTAAAGCTTTGTTAAATAAAATCATGCTGATTCTTATATTCCTTTAAGCAAGCCAAACAGAAGCCCAGAAATATAGCTAAAAATGGCTTTTTATTCAGAACCCTAAAAGGAGCCATTCATCACTACCAAGTTCCAAATTTATAAATAATGAAATTTACAACTTATGGCTTCATTTTCAACCTGTTCTCTGAAAGGAATTCTACAAATGCTGACGGTAGGTGGGATAGAGCAACAAGTGAGCTCTTTCAGTTACATTTAAGTTCATGTCACATGTGTTCACATTTGAAGGAAGGTCTAACTGCTTAACATCATATCTTCTCACAGCCATCCTTCCCCACAGCTATGCTAGGTGCCTGCAAAAGAGCTCTAGAACAACAGATGATTTCCACTCACTTTTCTGGTGCCCAACTGGGTTCTGCAGAGCTCATGTAACCATTGCCCTTCCCTGCTGCAAAGCCTGTTTAGCACCCTGCTTCTTGCCACATCCATCCTCATTCCCTCTGTCTGGTTTTTCAGGCCCTGAGCCCTCCCCACCTGGCTACTAAGTCTATGTCCTCCTGTCTCTGAACACTGTCTTCTGATCAGATAATTCTCTGTAATATGCTGGGAACATGGCCATTTCTGGCTCTGGGCTTCTGCCGGTGATGTGCCCTTAGCTAAGAAACCCATTTCTTCCTCCTGTGTGCACAAACAAATCCTAGCCCTGTGGTGTGACCCAGCTGAGGTCCCACCTTCATCAGGAAGTCTGCCTCCCATGACTCCCAGCCCCCTCCACCCGTTTCTCCCACCTCCCAACCACCTTCTCAGAACCCTTGGCACTTGGTCCGAAGGAAGCTATTTTGCCCTTGATCGTATCCTGTCATAAAATGGAGGCTAATTATCTTGTCTGAGTAGTTTTGTTCCCCTAACCAGGAAACTGCTTGAGGGCAAAGGACTGTTAGACTACTTCTGTATCCCTACAGTGCTTACTTAGCATAGTGTTAAGTGTTTTAAGTACATATCATATAGGTCCTGAAAAAAAGGGTCTTTCAGATTTTGAAATAAGGCCAACGCACAGTAGGCCTGAAAAATAACTTTAAAAAACATAGACCAGTCAAGACTGCAGTCAAGCAGTGTGAGAGATCCGATAGCACAGCCTTGGCAAACCACAAGCTTCACAGACGATATATCAAATACTCAACAATAGTTTTAAGAGCAGTAATGGTGGGAGGGATGGAGGAACAGAGATTTATATACACTGGGAATCTGACCTCACAGTTTCCTGTTGGAATGCCGTGTAATTTTGTTTCCACTGCGGAGGTTCCTACTACCATTTGGCAGACTCTAAGGACGCACACAAAAAAAGCCAATCATAGCACCTATCTTATGACTAAATTTAAAACCAGACCAACTCAGCTGTTTTTGCTTGCAATAAATTCCTATCCTGCCCTTACTTTTTTTTAAACACAGGAAGGAATAGATAAACACTCAGGAAACACCTGCAAATAAAATTTATAGCTGATTCCATTCTCTGTGCCAGTGGCTAAGGGGGCAATTTTAGAAAAATGCACAATTCTAGATGACTAAGAATAACTAGCTTTGATGTCTCACTTACCAGACACTGTAGCAAATATTCCAGTATTCCTGGGCTAAGTAAACCTATACTTGCAGGACCTAGATGAATACAACAAACACTGGATATAATTAAATGTGTTACATTATTTTGAATTTGTAACTAATACCAATAAAATTGTAGAGCTCTTTTACAAAGTACTCTCATGTGCATTATCTTATTCAAACCTCCTGCTTAAGGCAGGGAATAGTACTATCCCCATTTCACAATTGAGCAACTGAGCCCACTCCTGAGACACACTCCTGAAGTGACTTACTCCAGGGCACTTGGGGAGCACATGGTAGAGGTTGAACCAATACCCATGTTTTGATTTCTAATCCATTGTTTCTTCCACCATAAATGATGCAACTAGCTGGGTTATTCACCTATACTTTGATGTTAACTTTCGTAAAATGGGTAACATTCACAGACAAGTAAAAAATCTGCTTGTCTTCTCAGGAATTGCTCCAATTTAAAGTTCCTTTTCTTCCTCCCCTACCAAATATGTCTCTATTGCCTAGCTAAACTTTATAAAGTGTGTGTATATGTATATTACATATTACATACAATCTTTATCATATGAGCTTAGCCTTTTCTCTTATTTTAAAGCAAATAAGGAAAACTTTTTCTTTTAAATTTCCCTCTGAAAGTCCTCAAAGCTAAATTAGTTTGCATTTACCTCTGTGGCCTTGAGTAATTTTTTTCCAGTTAGACCCTGCTGCTCAATTTTATTTTATTTTTTTTAGAGACACGTCTTTGTGGTAAAGCAGGTTTGATCAAAGACCTGCAGTGCCATCTTCCCCTTGATGTTAAACAACTTAAGATCTTCCTTGATGGAGCTTCCCAGAGTTACCTGCTAGTTTCTCAGCCAAGCAGCCTAGGACTGCAGATGTGTTCCTGTGTTTGGCAGGATGACCTGAGTCCTGGCAAGCTACTTCTCCATTTAAGTTGAGAATTTCAGTCAATTTCTGGAGTGCATCCTAAAAACAAAAATGTACAAATGGATTTGATAAATGTATTACTTAGGTTTTTTTTCCTCAAGGTAATTCTTTGACACAAAAGCAATAACCATGTGTTAAATCAACTCAGAATGACCATACAAAAATGATACAAAATAGTCACAGGATACCATTATTTTTTTAATTTTTATTTTATTTATTTATTTACTTATTTATTTTTGTTTTTTGCGGTACACGGGCCTCTCACTGTGTGGCCTCTCCTGTTGTGGAGCACAGGCTCTGGACACACAGGCTCCGCGGCCAAGGCTCACAGGCCTAGCCGCTCCGCGGTATGTGGGATCCTCCCAGACCGGGGCACGAACCTGTGTCCCCTGCATCGGCAGGCGGACTCTCAACCACTGCACCACCAGGGAAGCCCAGGATACCATTATTGATGAGAAATATTATTTGATCAACCTGAAAGTTTTCTTAAATGAATTGCTAGATTCCATTTCATTCAAAATGTATCAGTTGTATCAAATATATGCTATATACGCGAGTCGTTAAACAGACTAAGTCCACCCAAATGTCAGTATGATTGATAACAATAGGGCCTAGTGATACTAAAGTAAAAAGTTTCTTACAAAATTTTTTTTTATCAATCAAGAACAAATATCACCAGAATTTTAAAGGCAAAGACTTTAAAAGACTAGGCAAAGGTCAATTCACCAGTGACAAGGCCAAAGACTTTTCCCTCTGTCCATGTTTTCCATGTTAGGCCCAAATGTCTGAGGCTTTAAACAAATGAAAGATGCCAGAATCCAAAATTTTAAAAAAAGGATTCCATAGACCATATGGAATAAGGCAATGAAAGTTAGATACTTTCAGTCTACATAAGGGATAATCAAAGTTATGCTGATATTTAATATGTTTAAGACTCAAAAGTACTTTTGGTATAACAGTGTTTTCTCTTAATAGAAAATGTTTAAAAAACTTTTGTTATGAGGAAATTGTCTGGAGAGAGAGAAGAAAATCAGCTCAGCAACTGAACATTCTTTTCTAGTTTCAAAGATTGCCATTTCAGATATAAATGCTTCCAATTTTAACATTTTTAAAATTTTAAACTAAAGTTTTAGAGTAAGCTATTGACAGAAAGAGGATGTAGCAATTTATTAGTAATAAAAAACAAGTTTACATAATGAAATTAACATTAAATAAAACAGACCCAAAATATATAAAAAGAAATGCATTATATCAAATGTTCTTTGTGGTCATTCATCCTGTGTTTAAGCGGAGATGTCAGTTTCATAAAAGATAAGTATTAACTTACTTTAGTGGGCAATGGACATTCATCTAGTAATAATGTTATAACAGCTGGTCCCAGTGGATCTTCCAATGGAATAACTCTAATTAAAGACTGGACAACGTCCAACCATCCTTCATCTAGGAGCAAATCAAGAAGATTATACGATGGAGCCATATTTTAAAAATGTGAATATATAACTTACAACACAAGATGACTTCACATTAAAATAGAAACACTCTTGGAAAACGGAAACATCCTATAGCTTTTAAGCAGCTAGTATTTGGCATGGACATGGTCATCAACTGCTAGTCATCACAGTAGAGACAAAGAATCCTAACTTACAGGAGTCTGGTGATTTGGGGGTATCTTTATTTGAACAACATTTAAGCTATGGTTCTGGGTTCTCAAATTATGATTAAATAGTTTCCAGCATCTTATTTATGACATAGGAGTTAACTGAGAAGATTAAGTATCTGAAACAGTTGGCTCTATTTTCAGAATGACATTTAGGAAATTGAGGGACAAAAAAATTATCCTCCCCATTCTAGAAGAGTTATAGTCGAAGATCTGTCAATGCCAAAAATAATTTTATTTTAATAATTTTAGTGAGATAAAACCATTACTGAAATATGCAGCATATACTCAGGATATAATACAGTGCTTATTAATTATTGTCCTTATACAAGAAAATTTCCATAGACTAGGGGTTTTTTTCTTCATCATATGTGTTAAGTATTTTTGAAGTCTTTTATTAAAAAAAAAAAAGTGGCTACACTTCTTCATGATCATTAATTAGGAAGTATTTTAAAAAACTTTAAAAATACCTGTTTCTGCCATTTCGTGCAATGTAATCATTGAATAGGGAGGTTCCTGATCACTGAAAAACAAACATTCAAGACATCAAACTTGAAGAAATGAGACATGACAATTTCAAATAAAAGTTCAAACTGGAAGTGTGGGGGTAGGAAGAGAAAGAAATGTACATTAGTGAGCGTAGAGAAAGAGATGGAGGAGACAACCAGAGCTATAATCTATAAGGACAAACGCACACCACGTGTGCTCATTTCCAAGGTTACTATCTATGATGGCCCACAAATAAAATGGGCAAAAGGGCACATGAAAGGACCACCATGTAGCCTGAAGTCAAAGCATGGGACTAATACTGGAGCCCAGAGCCCACTTTCAGCTTTACCTCTAGTGGCCCAATGCCAATAGAGACAAGCCAGGGAGGACAACATCATCTTCCTCACATGTACCTCAAAGAATCACCAGGAATGGAGATGACAATCCCAAATGAGGACTTACAGAAGCAAGGGCCTATGTAACATCTTCATTTTTAAGTGTTCTTCTGGTAAATATCACTATGTGCTTAAACTTCATAAAATGGTGTTAGAAGAAAAAGAAACCAAACTTAAGCTACTTAATCTTCTAGTCACTGCTCTAAAATGGCATTTTCCCCTTAATTCAGTGGACTTTCAAACTGTGATCTCAGGAATCCAAAGAGGTGCTTTAGGGGAACCTTTTTTTTTTTTTTTTTGCTGTATGTGGGCCTCTTACTGTTGTGGCCTCTCCTATTGCGGAACACAGGCTCCGGACACGCAGGCTCAGCGGCCATGGCTAACGGGCCCAGCCGCTCCGCGGCATGTGGGATCTTCCCAGACCAGACCAGGGCACGAACCCGTGTCCCCTACATTGTCAGGCGGACTCTCATCCACTGCGCCACCAGGGCCCCTAGGGGAACTTTTAATAATGAATGAAATATTTCCCATCAAACAATGATAATCTAATTATTTAAGGAGTATATTCACTGCTTATTTGTTTACATATCGTGGCTCTCTGTTTCACTGTGAAAAAAAACAAAAACAAAAACGATTGTCTTCAATCTTTTAATCCTCAGAATAACCTTGCAATATGCGAATTACTAAATTCATTTCAGGTACTCATTAGGTGCCTGTGTTTGACACATCCTGTGCCTTTTCATAATAAGGGAAAATTCTTATTTAAAAGAATTGTCTTAAATGATATAACTAACGGATACAAACGTTGCTCTGGGGCAATCTGGCAATAATGAAATTAAGTATGCATATACTCAACAATGCTAGAGAAGTTATTACACAGGTGCATATGAGGTTATTTGCTGCAATGCTATTTGTAGGATCAAAAAATTTAGAAGTAGTGACCTAAGTGACTGTCACCAGATTATATGATAACAAAATATAGTACTTTTGAGCATACAAAGGAATACTCTGTAGCAGTCAGAAGCAGTTGTAGCTTTATATACAGCAACATAGGTCTCAAATATAATGTTGAGAGAAGTTAAAACCAAACAGACTTCTCTGTTATGTAAAATTTAAAAATCATACACAAAACAATATTTATAAACTTCCTATACAGACATAAACAAACATATGCCAGGCATATTGGAAGAACATACCTTAAATTCAGTAGAATGATTACCTACTGATATTTGGAGGTGGGTGGTAAAAAGGACAATGGGATTAGGGAAGAAGGGCAAACGAATAAAAATATGACAAGATCAGTGACCAATAACGAATATGAGCACCTGAATTCTATACAGACACACTTACAGGACATACACATCTCTACATTCAAAAAAACAAGATAAAATTCTTTGTGGAACAGAAATAGAGCAGAAACTTCTGGTGGAAGACAAAAGCTAAAGTCATAAGACTACTGGGCTCTGGGTCAAGAACTAGACAGAGGTCCAGGAGCTTTATGCCTGCAAGGCAGGTAATGGGGACCAAAACCCCACCTGTGCAAGTGATGGAGCAGACTCACCAAATAAAGTGGGAACAGGGTACTGCTCTCAGTGAAAGGAGTTGCAGAGCTCTGAATGATAATCTGAGCTGCAACCGGTATAAACCTGCAAGTCTCTGGTGACAGAAAAAGGCAGAGAAAGCCATGCAGCAGGACCTGGGCTTCTTACAGTAGGATGGGAACTCAGAACCACCACTTTTAGGTTCAGCTGTGGACTGAAGGTCCCTGAGACCCAGATGGAGACAACAAAGGTGACAGAGAGAAAGGGAGAAAAAGACAGGGAACACACACACACACACACACACACACACACACACACACACACACAGAGTGAGGAAAAAAACTTCCATCAGGAGGAGCCTGCAAATTAAAATTCCAAAGTCATGTGAATAACATTAATACCATTAGCAATCTGAGGGTAAAGTTACTACCAAAAAAAAAAAAGCAAATAATCAAACTTCAAAATGATTTTAAAATAAGTGTATTTCAAGTGTATTTCCTATAGCAGGTCTCTCACTATGCCATTAAGAACTGTACTGTCCTCTCAAATCAAGGTCATCCTCTCCTAAGTAACAACGAGAGAGGAGAACAATAAATATAGGTCATTTTATAATTGTGATATCTGCATACACCCTTTTACATATATTCTTACTAAGCCCATCTGTCCTGTCTTTTATGTTTAGTTTTAATAGCCTTATAAACTTCGCAGGTTAAGAAATTCTTTTCTTTAGCAGTTTTAAAAAAATAAGCTATGTAACTATGTTTACAAACTGTCTGAACCCCGTTTTGCCATTATATTTTCCAACATGTCCCTTCATACTTGCTCTGCATCTGCCTAATTTTTCCATTCTCAGAAGAGTTTTAACTATAATTCAGTACAAACAGGTTTAAGGTAAAAGTTAGGCTGTTATTCAAGTGTACACTACTTGCCTCACATAAGTGGATTACGTGCTTTAGCAACAAGTTTTCTTATAATTTGTAATATTTTCCTGAAGCTTGGAATTAAAGCTCCTCCTGCTTTGCCCCCACACTCTCTTAATCACCCTTTTAAAAAATACAGCAAAGTCTATTCTGTACCTGTTTTTCCAATGGGCTTAAGTAACACTGCTGTGGTTTACTTCCTTACTTGGGAAGGACAACTTTTCATTACAATTTCACAGCACGTTTTAAATGTCACTGTGAAGAAACTTTACATAACAGCTTCTAGACCCTTGCTTGAATTTAGAGGATGTAAATGGCATAGATTTATATTCAACAGATATTTCCCACAAACATATAAAGATTACATTAAATTAATTCAGGTACCAGAACTACTTCAAAGGCAGGTTTTAGTAAACTTAGGGAGGCCTTTCTGAATTGGTTATGGTGAATATTTGTAAGAACTACCTTCCCCCAGCATGCTCTATGGCAGATAGAAAAATATGCAATATAAATTTATTTCTATGAGGAAAAAAAAATACCTCAGAATAATATGCACAGGTATACCTTGCTTTATGCTATACTTTCTCAGGAATAAACAAAACTGTGTTTTTATAAATGTGATTATCAAATACTTAGATACTTAAATATATACTAGCTGACCCTGAAGCAAAAAGAACCCAGATAGAACTTTTAAAAAAATACTGTCTTCTATTGAGCAATTGTTACATGCAAGGCACCGTACTAGATGCTTTATATATATTTTATCATGATAATCCTTGTAAGAAAGGTATTATTCTCCTTTTATAGATGAGGAATCTGAGGCTTAAAAGAAGTAATTTACTCAATGTCATGTAGCTAGTTAAGGGGCTGGCCTAGAATTTGAACCTGTGTCCACCATGCTTCTAAAACTTACTCCTAACTACTGTGCTATAGGGTTAAGTTAAAATATTTTTTTCAACTTGAACAATGCCCTTTAATTTCACTGTTATTCAATCTGGGATTTCGTACTTAGACAAAGCAGAGGGGAAAACAAAACGGGTACAGGTGTGTCCTGCAGTTTCTTTTAATTTACAAGCTTCCCAAATGGATCTAAGAGGGCCAACTGAGGGATAAAAAAGAGGGAGAAGGATGAAAACTCTCCTTGACTTAAGTCCTTCCATTGCCAACGGAAGTTGCATGCAGCTATGCTCTTGGTAAAACAACTCATCTTGAATCCCTGGTCAGTGGAGTAGTCAAGCAAGATAAGAGTGAGTCTTCGTGAAACCATTACCTCTTGTAACTTCAACACAAACTCACTCCATACTGACTACGTTCCCTAATAAAGATCATAGCTTTAAATAGTGTTTTCTGCTACAGAAATGTTTACACATTTCCCGACAGATGTACATGTTAGCAAGTAAAAACATCAAACCTTATAATTTACTCTGCCATCAGAGGAGAAATAAAATATTCTCCCCTTGCCCTATGAGCAACAAGGCTTGGTGAATATATCCTAATGAACGGAAGAAGTCCAAAAGTTATGGTTCCTGGCAGAAGGCTTTTCATTAGATAGGAGGTGACTGTGAGCCAGATACTTACTTATCTACAAGAGTCCGTATGACTGCCAGTGTGTCCAGCACTAGTCCGTCTACATTTTGTTTCTTTCTCCTTGGCTCGTGAGGTCCTCGGCCCCTCCTTGGTGGCCGAACAGGGTCCCGGGGTTGGCTCCTCATGTCAGCAGTGGGTACTGCACTGTCGGCCTGCTGCTGCTGGGTGTCAACGCTGTCTTCTGCTCCACTGTCGTCTCGGCAGATACAGGAATTACCCATGGTAGCAGTGGCACCTCTAGTCCCCAGGAAGCGGGCTATGTGCTCCTCAAGAGTCAACAGCAGACCCTGGCCAAGGCTTCTGCTCGCTAAGAACACAGCCCAACCAAAGATAATCATTTAGATAGTTTTCAGTTTTCCAAGTACTGTTGTCATAATCTGGATTTGAGGAACCTGCATCCTATTTGTTTTTAACAACTGAATGCTGAAGAAAGTTGCAGAGTTGATCTCCAACATTATCAATTACAAGGAATCCTGGTCATCCAGTGGCAGTTCTAAAAGAAAAAATGAAAAGGAAAATGAATAAAAGATTCTCGCCTACTCAATTACTCAAACTTTCCTACTTTGATATTATAGATATTAGGATTACAGTGAAGAATCATCTTTGGTTTTTTTATAGGTTTCTGACGCAAAGAGGTGTCTTTATATAAGAATTAACAACCAGTGGTTCCTTTCTATCATTGTAGTATAAAGATGATTGCTAAACTATATCCTTGTAAACCACAGGAGTTACCATAGATTAAAAAAAAAAAATCTCTATCGATACAGAAATACAAGAGAAGAATGTGTTCAACTGTTTTAAGGGCTCCTTTTGTGGATTAAAAAAAAGTCTCCTTTCTTAATTTAAGTGTATGAGAAATTTTAATATGTTTCAAATAAAAATATCTAATTACAGATGTTTGTCTATATGGGGAAGGATGGCTACATGTATATGTATGGCTGAGTCACTTTGCTGTACACCTGAAACTGTAACAATGTTGTTGATCTGCTATACTCCAATATAAAATAAAGTTTAAAAAAAGGACAGAAAAAAGTTATGATACCAACGTGATAGCACCCACTTTATAACAAGAATAATAAAAGGACAGAGTGTTCTGTTTTTTTTTTTTTTTGCGGTACACGGGCCTCTCACTGTTGTGGCCTCTCCCGTTGCGGAGCACAGGCTCCGGACACGCAGGCTTAGCAGCCAAGGCTCACGGGCCCAGCCGCTCCGTGGCACGTGGGATCTTCCCGGACCGGGGCACAAACCCGTGTCCCCTGCATCGGCAGGCGGACTCTCAACCACTGCGCCACCAGGGAAGCCCAGAGTGTTCTGTTTAAATTGCCCAAACTGCATAGATTTCCCATTTGGAGACACTCTTGAGAATTTACAGAAATCATATAAGTAGTTACAAAGTTTTTCTGTTATGTAAGCAAGACTCTGTTTTGGGGAAGGTAAATATATATCACAAGGTTACATTTTCACAATGATAAGTTTGTTGCACACAACTGCTACAAAGTTAAGAACAGGGATGCACCAATGATTTTTGTCTGAGCACCTCATATCGGGCACCAGGCTGGCACTGGGAGAATAAAGATGAACAAGATACAGTCCCCACCCTCCAGGAATTTATGGATGGCCATTCTCATCCCACACAGCATGTTTATCATAAAAAAAAAAAAAAAGCCTAATGATAGAGCCAGCTCTTCATTAAGCTGAGGAAATCTGGTTACATGTAAAAAGAAGTAAAGATTTGGAAGCAGGAGACTAACGTGGGGCTGGTAGCAAAAAGTAAAAAATCATGCTGAGACCTGAAGACTAGGACCCATAAGGACACAAACAGACACATAAGGATTAGAGACTGGTAGTCTCTACTCAACATTTGGCTATTTATAATTACATCCTCATATCTTGAGCACTGGCTCAGAAATAGATATAAATAAAATAATTTAGTGGGATCAGAAACAAGAGAAAACTTATTTCTGTTATTTTGGACAGATTTGTAGTAAATTCTTTTAAATATTTGCCCAGTCTAATTACTGCTCATAGGGGAAAAATGGAAGGGAAAAAATATATATATAATATTTAATCTAATCTAATATGTAGAGAGGGGGAGGGACAGGGTAAGGAAGGGAGGGAAGAAGAGGAGAGAGGAGAGGCAATGGATAGACATTATCTCCCTCCAGACTACCAAGACAGCAATGGCTGAGCCAAGCAATATGACAGATGTTCCTGGTTCTCCCAACATAGTCAGGCTGTGTTCAAAATTTGGAGGTTGTACTTTAAAGGATGTGACTGAAGTATAGGTAGGAATATGATGCAGGGATTCAGCTGAAAATAACCTTTTAAAAGAGAACACAGTGGAAATTCCCTGGTGGTCTAGTGGTTAGGATTCGGCGCTTTCACTGCTGTGGCCCAGGTTCAATCCCTGGTTGGGGGACTGAGATCCTGCAAGCCGTGTGGCACAGCCAAAAATAAATTAAAAATAAATAAATAAATGAAAGAGAACACATTCTAAAACAGCAAAGAGTGGAAGTAATACCATACCATTCCCATCACTGCAGGGGCCAGGGTATATAATTCCCTCCAGAGGGTAGATAACCAAGAGATTTCAATGCTTAAAAGGAGACAGAAATCAGAAATAACTCTTTTAAAGGGTCCTTGGTATAAATTTCTGTTGATCTTATAAATTATGCTGGTTTCTGAGAAAGACCAAAAAGCAACATTTAAGAAGTGATGCTTTGGAACTTCCCTGGTGGTACAGTGGATAAGACTCCGTGCTCCCAATGCAAGGGGCTCGGGTTCAATCTCTGGTCAGGGAACTAGATCCCACATGCATGCTGCAACTAAGAGTTCGCATGCCACAACTAAGGAGCCTGAGAGCTGCAACTAAGACCCAGCACAACCAAATAAAATTAAAAAAAAAAAGTGGTAAAATCTCAGACAGCAAACATTAGGTTAAAAAAAAAAAGTGATGCGTTGGCCCTTCTCACAAGAAAGTTCACAGAGGAGGCACTGCTAGAACAATTTGGATGACAGGAGGTAAGAATCCAAGGTTTCTGGCAGGCCTGCCACTGGGCAGTAGCTTAGCTAATGTCACTTCCTTGAAATCTTAAATTATTAGATTAAAATTTTTTCATCCATTGATTTTTTAAAATTAATTTTTATTGGAGTATAGTTGCTTTACAACATCCATTGATTTTTTTAAACATCTTTATTGGAGTATAATTGCTTTACAATGGTGTTAGTTTCTGCTTTATAACAAAGTGAATCAGCTATACATATACATATATCCCCCTATCTCCTCCCTCTTGCGTCTCCCTCCCACCCTCCCTATCCCACCTCTAGGTGGTTACAAAGCACTTAGCTGATCTCCCTGTGCTACGCGGCTGCTTCCCACTAGCTATTTTACATTTGGTGATTTTTAAAAAATAAAAAGTGAGAGGGAATTCGCTGGTGGTCCAGTGGCTAAGACTCTGTGCTTCCACTGCAGGGGGCACAGGTTCAATCTCTGGTCAGCGAACTAAGACCCCACATGCCGAAATGCGGCCCGAACAAGTAAACAAAACCAAAAAACATAAAAAGTGAATACATGTTCGTTTTATAGACCTAAATGCTGCAAAGGTCTTTTGCTCTTTTCTGAAAGGCTTTCTTCATAGCCCATTCCCTTCCTGGAGGTAACCCCTGCTAAAAGCTTCATGAATCTGTTTCCACACCTATTATTATGTACTTACGAACTGGCTTTAAAAAAATTAATTAGAACATCACCATATTTTCTATGATTTGCTTTTCCCCCCTTAACATCTTTCTATACCAGTATATATAAAACGACCTCATTCCGTTTAAGGCTGTACAGAAATCCATACTCTGGATTAACATAGTTTCTTAACCAATAGTCTATAAACGTCTGTGGCTAAGCCAGCTAATACTTTGCGGATGGCAGAATGTAGTGGTCCAAGATTTGATACAAGGGAACTCTACTTGGGAATGAACGCTCTATCTTCTGGGGAGGTGCTCTCAATGTTATCAGAGCAGGAGGGAATTCCACTGGCTTCTCTAAAGCTCCAGAACCTTTCCATGCAATCAGTATGGAAGTTGGGATGGACATGACATGCAAACAGTAGATTCAATCCAACATGACACATTAAATTGGAGAAGGCATACCTGAGGAAGGGAGACAAATCAGGTACTAAAAATATCGGCAATGATTTGAGGATGTCAAGGTGAGATCAAGTCTCAGAAAACAAAGCCCTGAAGGGGAGAGAACAGGGGATCCTATAAAGTTACAGTTTAATGCTAACACTTGTAGAGCTATTTAGAATAACTAACAAGAAACAATGTTGGGAGTGATTGTGAGGAAAACAGTGGGTTAAAAATAAGTTTACAGACATTGAAAAACCAGTGGAAAAGTGTGAGTCATGATATATACATGATCTGTTAGGATACAACTAACTATCCATGTAAGGGGAATGAGATTCGTATCATAAGCCATATTTGAAAATTCCAAATGGATGAAATTTTTTAATTAAAAAATAAATGCATAAGAAAGAAAGAAAGGAAGGAAGGAAGGAAGTTTGTTGGATCTCAAATTCTTTTTTTTTTAAACATCTTTATTGGAGTATAATTGCTTTACAATGGTATGTTAGTTTCTGCTGTATAACAAAGTGAATCAGCTATATGTGTACATATATCCCCGTATCTCCTCCCTCTTGCGTGTCCCTCCCACCCATCCCTATCCCACCCCTCTAGGTGGTCACAAAGCACCGAGCTGATCTCCCTGTGCTATGCAGCTGCTTCCCACTAGCTATCTGTTTTACACTTGGTAGTGTATATATGTCCATGCCACTCTCTCACTTCGTCCCAGCTTACCCTTCCCCCCTCCCCGTGTCCTCATCAAATTCTTAAACTTTATTCTATCCAAATATTTTTGCTAAGGCTTATTTAAACTGAATGTAGAATAATTAAATCCATGCAGATTTCCATTTAGTATATTTCAAAGCAAATGGAAGATATCCAATAATACAGGTATTTCTAAAAATCTGACTAATTTGGAGGTGAGGAGAATTAAATGTAGTGGGAGTTTGTTTTGTTTTGTTTTTGTTTTTTTTCTATTTCCAAATTGAACTCAAGTATAGTTCAGGTCAATTTTTTCCAAAAGAGTCATTTTCCTTAAATGACCTAGAAAATGATGTCAACTACAAAATTTGTCAGAGAAGGAAATGGAGTAAAAAAATACAAGTATTTTCAATATTTTAAAACCAAAGACTCTTTTGTAAGGACTATCTGTAAAGACCAGGTATAAATAAGTTAATTAGGGGGGAGAAGCCAGGAGGCATTTCAAAGCAAAGACTATGAAACATACAAGGAAAAAATAAGAGCTGTTATCTTTAATTTTTTTCTGAGGGTTACAGCCAAAAGCAGGACAAATAAGTGAACAAAGTGTATGATCTTTCAGATTTATTCAGCACTAAAAAATGTATAGCTTTTCATCTGGAAATGGCTGTCACTTATGACACTTCTCAGAGACTAAATTGTGAATACCTTAGGCAAAAGACTGGGTAGTGAAGCTAAACAATTACACTTTAGACAGCTTCATTTTATCTCATTCCAAAAAGCATTATGTGGCCCACTTTCCAAAGACCATTGTTTTAAGACAGGAACATTCAATGTACAGATCTTGTACAGGATGCCAGAGGCCACCTACAGTACAAGGGCACTGGCTTTGCAGTCACACAGTTTGGGCACAGGTCTCAGCCCTGCAATATTTCCAAATATGCATTCTAATTATCCTGACTACTGACACACTTTAAAACATGGAGGGCTTCCCTGGTGACACAGTGGTTAAGAATCCGCCTGCCAACGCAGGGGACATGGGTTCGAGCCCTGGTCCATGAAGATCCCACATGCCGCGGAGCAACTAAGCCTGTGCGCCACAACTACTAAAGCCTGTGCACCTAGAGCCTGAGCTCTGCAACAAGCACTGCAATGCGAAGCCCACGCACCACAATGAAGAGCAGCCCCTGCTCACCACAACTAGAGAAAGCCCGCACACAGTAACGAAGACCCAACACAGGCAAAAATAAATAAATAAATAAATTAAAAAAACAAAACAAAAAACATGGAGATAGTAATAGTTCTTACACCTCATAGTAGTTCTATGAGGATTAAATGAAATAGTACATGTAAAATACATGGCACAGTGCCCAACATGTAAAATGGATCCCAAAATGCAATATATTATAAAATGAGCAGGTAGCTAATCAGAAGTAACCAGATAACCTGGGAGGTGGGGGCTCTGGAATCAGATCTGTCTTAATTAAGAGCACTAAGATAACTAACAAACTCATCTTTTATAGAACTCATCTACCCTGTACTGAAATAATTATTACTTATCTATACTTTTAGACAAAGAACCTTGGAAAAGATTGTAGCTTAATAATTCCAAAGGTGATGGGCATTAGAGTCACTTAGGTACTTCTTAAAATCCAAATTCCTCGTTCTACTCCAAATAGCCAGCATCTGAATTTCTAGGATGTGGCCCAAGCAAGTGTTTCCTTAAAAGCTCCCCAGGTGATTCTGATGGTGGCCAGGTCTGGAAATCACTGTGCTATAGAACCCAACACAGAAACTGGCACCGTAGGCAGGACTTCCTGACTGAACGAAGGGACAAATTGAAATACTAAAGGGTGATTCTTCTGGGGTCTAAAAAGTTAATCTCCTTTTCCAGAAAAATGAACTGAGACTATCTTTGAACATAGTCTTTTGGTGAGGTTAGCCAAAATAACCATTAGGAAACAGTTACATCCATTAGTGATCATGTACAGTACATACTAACACAATGAAACAGCTCCCTGTATTTCCCACCACATCCATCCTATGAAGCATCATACTGGACCTAGACAGTACCCTGCTTATGGGTAATGTTATCCAAGGGTTGACAGACTGAATGGAATGGAAAATGAGTAAGACTAGAGATTATGTAAAGGCAACACATTTGTAATACCTATATACTTCACCTTAAGTTTGAAGACTACTTAGCATTAGATGGTCAAGTCAGTTTTGAAACCAAAAAAAAAAGCTAGTCACGTAATTTAAATATATACAATTATCAGATTTGCAGCTGTGGCAATCATCAACTGATTTCATGATAGTGATACCACTGGATGCCATTGCTTAGTAGAAATATTTTTCTTGGGCTTCCCAGGTGGCACAGTGGTTAAGAATCCACCTGCCAATGCAGGGGACAAGGGTTCGAGCCCTGGTCCACGAAGATCCCACATGCTACAGAGTAACTAAGCTCGTGCGCCACAACTACTGAGCCTGCGTTCTAGAGCCCGCGAGCCACAACTACTGAAGCCTGGGCGCCTAGAGCCTGTGCTCCTCAACGAGAAGCCGCGCCCCGCAACGAAGAGTAGCACCTGCTCGCCGCAACTAGAGAAAGCCTGCAGGCAGCAACGAAGACCCAACACAGCCAAAAATAATAAATAAATAAAAATAAATAAATTTATTTAAAAAAAAGAAATACTTTTCTTACCATCTAAATGGTAATGCTTTTTAAATCATTACACTGTTCATGACTATTTTGCTAAAAGGGCATAATTACAAACCTTTCCTTTGCAAATCTACTTCTCTGAAGTGTAGTAATATTTATTTTTATCCTCCCCCTTTGAAAAAAGAAAGTAAAGACTATTCTTTCCATTTCTATATCATTTATGATTTATTAATTTTACATTTTATATGTTTTAAAGCCGCTCTGAGAGGGGGAAAAAACAAACTTGGGCTCTCAGTAAGTTTAGTGTTAAAGGAGTGAGGTCTGGTTCAAAAAACACAGACCTCTACCATCATAAACAGCTCACCACAGAGACATCTGCCAAATGGCCTAACCCTCTCTAACAAATGGTCCAGGAATCAATGATTCATCTCTTCAAATATTTGCTTGCATTCAACCATAATACAGCTCAGTGACTTTAAGAATACTTTCTTTTCTCTGAAAATAAGACTTCAGGATTGTGCTGCCGAGACAGGAGAGGCTGGTTAAATGAATGACCATAGGAAGAAAAACCAAACTTTGGGCATAAAATTACTATTGCTGTCATCTTTACCTCATTGTTCCAAAACAGTGGATGCAGGACTTTTTTCCAATCCACCACTCAAAGGCTAAATTGTATAGCATGAACAATAACAATATATAATACACTGGAAATATTAATGATTTTCTCTCCTTAGAAAATGTTTTGGATTTTTCCCCTAAGACAGTGAATGCATTACAAGTGATAGCTTCTAGTGTTCACTATGCCCCTCGGACATTTTATTATGAAAAATTTCAAACATATAGCAAAGGTGAATTTTACAGTGAACACCTATATACCCAGCACCTAGATTCTACCATTTACATTTTACTATACTTGCTTTATCACATCTCTACACATCTCTATCCATCATCAATCCACCTATTTTTTTGATGCATTTCAAAGGCATCAGTATACTTCCCCCTAAAAAATTCAGTATGCATATCACTAACTGGACTTCAATATGTTTTGAGGTTACATTTATATGTAATGAAATGTACAGGTCTTAAGCATGTATGTGCTGAACTTTGTCTAGTGCGTATACCTGTATAACTCAAACCCTATCAAGATAGGGAAACTCACCCAGAAATATGTTTGCTTTTAAAATATCCTGCAGGACGCCCCAATGACCACAATTTTCTTGTATTTAAATGGGGAAAACTTGGAGGGCAACAAGATTCTTTGGTAGCAAAGTAGATAAGAACGGTGTATTGTATATCAAGACTACACTTGCCAGTTGAAACAGAAACCACCTAAAGACATTTTAACAAGAGCATTTTTTGTCTCTAGACTCTAAGGTATCTGATATTCAGGGGAAAGGGAAGTGAAAGATTGTGAAATATTTGGTTGGAACTTCACTTTTCCCCCAAAAGGAAAGGCAGCTCTGATAAGATATTTTTACATGTCGTCCAGGTGTCCAAAACTGTCTGCAGTGGCACTGGGCACTTGAGGTTTAAGTCACATAGAGTATTCTTATCCCCTGCATTGTAACCTTCAAGTTGTCTGGGAAAAGCACTGAATGATTCTGATATTTCTCTTATGCACTGAGGTTAGTTTAAGAAAGTACATCTTTGAGGTAAAAGTAGATAATTTTTCTGGTTGAACTGTTAGAGGAGTATTTATGGCTAGGACAGAGTAAGGGATTTCCAGAAGCAAATAACAGTAAAAAAGAGAGGGAAAAAAAAAAAAGAGAGAAATGAATAATCCCTGTCTGGTCTCAAAGTTTGAAAAATTTGCCTTGGACCCAAAAAGGAAATGCTAAGAAAGAAATGAGGTAAGTGCTAATGATGGCTACCACACAGAGGAGAAAAACAAATGTAATACTCCATGCTGTTTGGGATTTTCACCTCCAGGAGACCAAACAACAGGAAATAATATAGATGTGTCATTCAAACACATACATGATTAACAAATCTGAAGGAAAAGGACTTTTCTGTTATAGGAAACTCTTTGCTATTAAGAAAAGCAAACAAAATGTGTAAACAGTATGAATAGCAACATTTTCCTTAATGAGATCCACTTAAAGTGGTGTCTGAAAACACTCAATTGCACTCTCAACTGTATACCTACCAGAACCTAACAGGTATTCAATAAGCATTTTAAGTGAGTTTATTCTAAAATCTGTAAAGGGGATATATGTATATGTATAACTGATTCAGTCTGTTATAAAGCAGAAACTAACACACCGTTGTAAAGCAATTATACTCCAATAAAAATGTTAAAAAAATCTGTAAAAAAATATTTATCTCTTTGAGAAGCTGAGACAACATCACTCAATAAATATGAATCTAATGCTTATATGCCAGGCACAGAGCAAAGATGAAAAAAGGTCCCTCGTGCTCTTCTTAAAGGGATGAAGGACAGACAACACAGAGTGCCCAACCCATAATATAGCACCTGCCACAGAAGCCCATGCATATAGTGTCAGGTTCACTAGGAGGAGGCCTCTCGCTCCCCCATTCTTCCAGTGGAAAAGGAACTTAGTAACATTCAAGTATCTCCACAGGAGCAAGTTTTTAGGTGACTGTATAAATCAGCATTAGCAAAAGAGGAATGAAGGATTTATATTTGCACTGCAACACATTCATGTCTTAAATAAGCCAAAATATTGTTGGTACAAATATCCCTGACCACACAGTGAAAGGTTAACTGAAAGTCCATAAATTAAATTGCTAAAGATGAAGCTAACAGTAACTCTAATGAAAAATAAAGAGGAAACACGATGAAAAACCGAGATCAATTTGAGACAATACTGATGATGCATCCCAAATAAGCATCATCCCTTCCTGAATATTGTAGGAATCCCCATTCTGCATATGACATGTAAGAAGCTTTGCATTGGTGCCAAGTTTCCCATGACAGTACTTCCTGGAAGAAAAAGGTATTAGAGATAACAGTAAACTCAAATGTTGTGCCAGTTTTAGTTTATGAATATTATGTTTTAGTAATCCTCAATAATTTACTTGGCAGGTTATTAATAAGTAGCCTTTAGGCATAGGTAGGTATGAACAACTATGAAGCAATAAGAATTGAAAAAAAGGAGAGGGGCCAGGTAGGAGCCATACTTTGAGAATCATTGCATTAAAGGAGCACAGATGAGGAAACTTAATTCTTCAGGAGGTAGAAGGGGTAAGGAAAAAAAACTAACACTGAAACATTAAGCTGAGGTAATAATAAACCTGCCAAGTAAGGTATTTCAAAACCTTCTACTTGATGTATATATACATACATGAAATTATGCTTGGAAACTATAATTTCAAGCAATAAGAAAGCTACATACAGGGTTCATTCCTTAACAAACTTAAGGAGTGCATCAATCCTTTGCTGTCTCAAGTGCATTCTTAGTTTTCAAAAGCTTAGGGAGGGAGAAAGGGGAATATTCTCTAAGAGCTTATCACTATTAGATAACTTTATCTCATTTAGCCTTGTATATATCATAGTTATCTACAGTTAAACATGCTTTCACATACTGAACCAGCAAGCATTCCCTTTTGGAATGGACACTGAGAGTAAAATATAACAAATATGTACCTTTTTCTAATCATAAAGGTTGGCAAGAAAACTATATCAAAAGCCAACTTATTGAACAGATAAACCAAAGGGCACATATTCACTTTTTTGCATTCCTAAAAGTTGTGAAAGTCTCCTCCTAAGCTGGTGGCCCAAGTTATGGCATTTATTACTTCATAACTGTTCTGTTCTTTAATTTTCTAACTTGCATACCAGGAAAAAACTATCCAAATTCAATGGTAAATGCCTTGAAAAATGCCCAAGTATTTGAAGAGAAGCTAAATAGATACTTTACTACCCACCCTTCCCCGGCCATAACTCTTTTGAAATAGATTACCGTTGTTCTACCGTGGTTCCTGTCTGTGATGCCTAATGACTTTTCACTTACTTTTGCAACCCTGTGACGGTCACATCCTACTTTACAAGAATCCCACCACAAACCAGAAAATTTCCAATTTAAAGTAGCGTAATAGTGAGACTTCCCTGTGCAGTGGTTAAGAATCCACCTGCGGATGCAGGGGACACAGGTTCGATCCCTGGTCCGGGAAGATCCCACATGCCGCGGAGCAACTAAGCCTGCGTGCCACAACTACTGAGCCTGTGCTCTAGAGCCCGTGTGCCACAACTACTGAAGCCCGCGTGCCTAGAGCCTGTGCTCCACAGCAAGAGAAGCCACCTCAATGAGAAGCCCACACCCTGCAACAAAGAGTAGCCCCCGCTTGCCGCAATTAAGAGAGAAAAGACTGCACGCAGCAACGAAAACCCAACAACAGCCAAAAAAAATATTAATTTAAAAAAACAGTAGCGTGATAGTGATTACCATCTCAAGAATTCCTAATAATTTTCAAACTATATGGGTACTAGATTGTCCAAGAGAGTTGTATTTTAAAGAATTCAAAATGACTTCTCATTTCATTATAACAAATTACTTCATTATTAGGAAAAGCATAGGCAATTCCTGATAGACCGAATTAAGCTCATGAGTTGAAACAGACTGTAATAAATTCACTTTAGGAACACACAATGATTTTTTTTTTATTATACTCTTGCCAAAACATACTTCAAAGTTGTTGTTTTCCCCTATTCACTACAGAATAACATACTACTACATAAAATGCTAAGTTTTTATTTTCTCTTGATTCTTGGCCAATTTACTAACTGGAAAGTTATTTTGCTGACAAAGCAGAAAAAGTCCACATAGAGTATGCTGGAACACTTCCTACAGTCAATAACGTAAAAATAATCATGGAGCACAGAAATAATGAAAACAGCAAAAGCAGGACACAGACCTTAAGCAGTAGATCTGGACGACATATACCCTGGGAACCAGAAAGCTCACAAAATCACCACAGTGATTTTTTCAAAAAAGACTCATGGAACATAAGATTAGAAAAACAGGAAGTTCAAGTCGGCTTTTTGTTTTTAAAAAAAAAACTTCAAAAATCACAAATTACTAAATATTTGTTAAACCAGCTCTAACAAATGCAACTAAACAAAAATTAGGAAAATGTCAGACATGGGCACAGTATGTATACCCTCACAGAGGGAGCTACAAGGCAAGATGTCACCCCAGGAAATGCAAACTATATATGGTGAAAAGTAGAAAAAACCACTGTGGAAGAGAAATATAAAAGCAATAGCTAATGCGCCTCATAATCTATAGTTTGGGGCTACTACAGGAAGGCATAGTATTCATGGAAAAAAGAGGAGGTCTCATTTATAAAATCACAACTGAGGGAGGAAACATGATATTCACTACCTGTAGACATCCAAAGGCCACAAATACATATATATGGGGAAAGGGGAGGTAGTTTACAATATTGAGATCAAATTACCTACAAGAAAATTTCAGCTGTCAGAAAAAAAAACTCCCGAAGGAAAAGATTATATCATAGGGTTATCTTCTGCCAGTACCATCAGAAGTTCAAAGTAAATTAAAACTCTGGGAGCAAAACTGGAAATCCCTCTACCCCCATCTAAGCAGGGGTTGAAATCATGGGTTTAAAATTATATGACCTACAAAGCTGTAAACCTTGAAGCTTTCGGTACAATATGACTTCCAGCACTCCATAGGTGATCAACAAGTGTATTAAATGCTAATCCCTTACATCTACATACTGCTTTACAGTTTAGAAAGTGCCTTCACTTTCATTTCTCAACAGCAACCCCTTCGATGGTAGAATCACAATACTTTACTTCCACACAGCTTGTAGTCTGTAAAGTACTTTCACACACTGTGTTATTTTACAGAAGAGACCCAAGGAGGTTAAGGAGGAGGAGATGGTAGGTAAGGGGCCTGGACAACCAAGGGACTCTATTCAGTCAGTTAAATAGACACTTCTAACCTTTAGAAGTTCAAAGTACAACACTCCAGGGGGAGCAACCTCATTCAGACAGCTATACAGGATAGAACGCCAGAGTCTCAGTGGACTATTTCTGCCTCTACCACCGCCCCCCAAAGACAGGGAAACTGAGGTAGCAGGTAGAACAAAAGCCTGATCTAGAGTCACGCAGGGCGTGTTGGTGGGACAGACTTCCCCCACTCCACCTGCACTATACCCAGAAGCGGCTGAATCCTGTGTTTGAGAGGAAAACGCTTGCCATTCCCGCTTCCCTCTCACTATTCCCCACCCAGGCTTTCCTATGGATGGGGGTCTTCTCTTCCCGGAATCGCGCAGCAAATCCCCTCTCTCCAGGCCCTTACCCATTTGTCACATGGGGCCTCCGAGGTAGAACCCGCTAGCTCTGGCTCCCAACTCCTAGCCTCTCTCTCTGAGGCGTCTCTTGACCCTAAGGCACGTCTAAGCTTCCCCGGCTATGGTCTACCTCCCACTCGTGCCACCTAAACCTCAAACTCCACAAAAGGAAACCCTCCCCAAGCGTCCTCCCACCTACCTCCTCCACCCTGGGCACCCCTGAGGAGCACTCCTAAATATCAGCAGCCTCCCAGGAGCTACCTGCTTCTCACCTGGGCCCCTTTAGCCGCGGCCTCCTCAGAAAGGCGATCCCCAACAACCTCCTCGGTCAAGAACCCCCTAAAGGGGGAACACCCTCTTCCAGAAACCTCTCCGAGCGTCTTCAGCACGGGCCTCGCTGGAGGACCTCTGGGCTGTTTCCTGGGCTCTGCCCAACGCCACCCCCTCCCAGGCCCCTTCTCGGAACCTCCCCCGGCCCCAGTCCGGTCTCTCCGCCGCAGACTCGGGCGGCTGTTCCCCTCCCTCACGGACGTCTCCAGCCCTGGGATTCCCCCCGCTCCGCGTCCCCAGGGGCTTCCCGGAGCAGCGTGACTGGGCTGCGGCACTGACTTTCTCCAGCTCCCGGGCCCACCCGAGGGAGGAGGCGGCGGCGGCGACGGCGCAACTCCTTTGTGACAGGTCCGAGAGAGCGGTAAAGATGGACGCGAGGCCAAGGCGCTGCCATTACGTGCTGGGCCCACCCCCGCTTCGTACCGCCCAGGCCCTCCCTCAGTCCCCTAGGAAACGCCCCTTCCTCGGTGGCAATCCCTCTTCCTGAAAGCCAATCAGCTTTCAGGTAACACGTCACGTGACATCGCCACTCGGCCCGCCCCCCTGGAGGGAGCTGGCCAATCCCCTTGCTGACGTGTGAATGGCCCAATCAAGTCTCTTCCGCTAGCTTTCTAAGGACCGGATTTCCATCTGTCTCCTGCGGAGGAGGAGAGGTGCGGATTGGGTTACGCTGCCGGAAGGGGGGCGGAGCTCTGTTGTGGCGGTGAGGAAAAGGAAGCTCGGCGGGGTCGAAAGAAATATAAAAGCAAAGGCTATTTTCGTTCTTTCTTTCTGTTTTTACTTTCTTTCTGTTTCTTTTTCCTGAAGAGCGAGCGGCCCTTGCGGTGGCGTTTTGGGGTGGGCGCCGCCGAGGTGAGGGGGTCTCGCCTCCCGCACGCTGGTAGGTGAGTGCGGCCTGGGCCCTGGCCAGGCAGCGAGACCTGGGCTCCGGCTTCCTCGCTCCGGAGGTGAGGGGCTGCGTTTGATGGGAGGTTTAGGGCCAGGTCTGCCCTCAGTCCGCTCTCTCGCCCAGTGTTCTGAGTAACCGGGGACTGGGGCTTGCGGGGCCCAGCCTGAGGGAAGCCGAGGGAGCCCGCGAGAATGCCTTCAGGTCCTGTGGAGGAGGATGCCGACCCTTTCAAGGGGTCCTGGGACTTTGGGCCTCTAGTCGGCTCCCCTCTACCTTTTCTGTCAGGTGGGGCCACCCAGGCTCCAGGTGAGGAGCGGGCTCTATCCCAAACGTCTTGGAACGGCTCCAGGCTACTCGGGAGATGTGGGGGGTGCCTGGTTGGAAATGATTGAGTCACAGAATTAGTGCAGGAGGAGAAACATTTATTATGTACCATGTACCAGTAGATGTGCTCAGTGCATTTTCTTCTAATGGAAAACAAACCGGTGTGCTCATTTTGCAGAAAACTTAGGAAACTAAGACCGCGCGGGTTGAAGCGTCTTGTTTGAGAGTTGCTGGCCCAGGTGAATGTCAGTGCGCATGGCGGGAAAGGGGGAGTGCGCGTTCAGAGCACTGGTTCTTAAACTAGTAGAAAACAAGAGCTTCTGCGGCCCTTTTAAAATGCATATTCTCGGACCCCACCCTAGATAGTCGGACTGGGGTGTTGGGTGGGACCCAGGAAGCCAAGTGCGGGTCTGGTGGTCAGAATTCCCAATGACCTATTGTGTACCAGCTGTTGGGTAAGATTTGTTGATAATTCTTTCAGCTGTGTGCCTTATTGCTTTGTTAACAAGGACCCCGTTAAATGGTTTGGAAGGCACTGCTTTTGAAACACTTGAGAGGAATTAGTGTGTAGGCCCCTTTTTGATAACAAGCAATTGAGCTGAGGTAAAGGCAGCTTGTACAGTCTTTCAAATAGAGCTCGAGGTTAACAATTTGTAAGGGTCTGAAAGCAGAGGCTACCCAATTATCTTTCTCACCTGAGGTCTTGGTGCCTCAGGTGAGAAATTCTTCGTGGTTGTAAGAAAGGAAGAATTATGTCAATACCATTTACTTGGTTAACAGTGTTTAGCTTCTAAGAATCTTGCTGTTTTGGTTAGAATCAAGCTGCTGCTTCAGAAATTGAAAACCACGTATCTGGTAAATGAAGTAATTTAAGTGCATGGTTTAGCCATAGACTCAGTTGTGTGTAATTATGTCTTCGTGGCAGCTAAATTAAACAATTTCAGTGTGCTCACTGTTAATCACCTTTTGTACATGCTTTGTCTTAATTCTCAAATATGATCTGTGTCACTTTTTACTATAGAATGTGTTTTACAGATTATTTTGTCCTTGTCTTTGGTTTTCTGCATTTTCATTATGATGTATGCAACTATGGATTTGTTTTTGTTCAGTTTGGTGTTTATTACACTTACTAATTTGTGGATTGGTGTCTTTCATTAGTTCTGTAAAATTCTCAGCCATTTTATATTCATGTATTGCTTCTGCCCCGTTGTTTATCTTCCTTCTTTATTGATTTAACATAGACCTTTTCACTCTCTTCTTTATGCCTCTTACTCTTTTTATTTTTCTGTACTATATTCTGGATAATTTCTTCTTTATTAATTCTTTCATAGGTTACTTCTAACCTGTTATTAAACTCATCTGTTGCAATCTTAAATTCAGTTATTGCATGTTTTAGTTACTGAAGTTTTATTTTTCTTTTCTTTTCAAATGTGCCATGCCACTGTCTTACAGTTTCTTATTCTCTGCTATTAATTTTGAGGCTTGGTTTTTATTTCTTTAAACATGGTAAGCATAGTTGTTTTGTAATCTATATGTGTAAATTCCTTTGGGAATGTGAATTTCCTTTGAGTCTGTTTCTGTTACCCATTATTCTTGCTTTTTTTCTTACCAGTTCACCTTTACCTTCATGGTGTAGTTCTTTGGGGTACCAGATTAAGATGGAGAAAGAGGTGGTTGGTTATCAGACTCTGCACACCCTGGGTGGGCTCCCTGCTTTTGAGTTTTGCTTCGCAAGGGCACCAAAACAGTAACTTTCAATTTTCAAGATCAGAGAAATCCTTGGGATGAAAACCAGTTTGAATATTGGACTTAATCTGGTTTTCACCTTGTCTTGGATTTTTGGCCAAGTTCTTTACCATCTTGTTAGCTTTTCTATTTGTTTAAAAATTATTTTAAAAAATTCTTCCAGTTTTACTAATCATAGAGGTAGGGGATTGGTCTCAATTACCTAGCCCACTATTTCTGGAAATGAAGGCCCCCTTTGATTTTGATTTTAGAGTGTGAAATATGTCATTTCAGGCAAACTTGAGTTAAAGATTATTTTTCTTAATATATGTAAAACTTCCACCACTTTTCACTGTGCAGTGTCATAGCTGCAAAATTAAGCTTCCCCTGTGCTTTTTTCCTAGTCTTCCTTATCTAACTTCCATTCTCTGAGACCATTTAACCTCATTCTATACTTCCTTAAATTGCTCATGTACCAACCTTCTCTCTTTTATTGAGTGCAAGTTCCTCACTTGCTAAAAAGTAGTGCCAGTTTACTACCTAGCACTGTGCCTTGCACATAATAGGTTCCCTGTAAAGATTTAGTTCAAAAATACAGCTGAAGGAGTTAGTGGGCCTTGTATGATTGGTGTAATGTAAAACCTTTTTTTTTCTTTTTTAAATTTGGCCTTAGGAGATACATAAAGCCTGGAGGGTGGGGGTGGGAAGGAGTATGATTTAATGCGGGTTAGGTTCCAGAGTTAGCCCAGATCGTAAAATAGTGTGTAATCAAAGCTATCCTCGAAAAACTTTTAGGGAGGCACCATGTTGGATGTAGGTATACCAGTGCAGCAAAATTCCAGCATGGCCAGATTTTCCTCCGGCTTTGAAACAGATGCTGTTTTTCTTCCTTTGAGTCCCAGGTGAAGTAGTTGGTTTGCATTTAGGAATCACAATGTGTAAAAAAAATATAACTAATACTAGAATCACACGTAGTGAGGGAAGTGTTTACACTCTGAGAGGCACACATGAATTGCGGAGCTGAGAATCAGCTAAGGGAACCAATATTTAAGTTCTCTCTTTTTTTCTTCCAGTGGATATAGATGAATTCAGGGTAAATGCACATATGATATTTTGTTCTTGTGCTGTGGAAAGATAAATGTATATTTAGGTTTTTTTTTAACTTTTAACTTCATGTGTTTTTTAGATGCCTAGACAACCAGAAGTTTACTTCAAATTGCTCTTTATAGTAAACATTCTAAATATGAATTACACTGCTTATGGTGTACCCTCATTTTGAGATTCTTTTGTCTCCTTTGCTAGTGGAGTAGGTTAAATAAGCCTCAGTGTTAGAACAGTGACTAAGGATTACTTTGTCTAATAATAAGTGCTGACAAAGTGTTCTCTGTTAGTAGTTGTCATTCTCTGAAGTTTTATTTATTTATTTATTTATTTTTGGCTGAGTTGGGTCTTCGTTGCTGCCTGTGGGCTTTCTCTAGTTGCCGTGAGTGGGGGCTACTCTTGGTTGCGGTGCGCGGGCTTCTCACTGCTGTGGCTTCTCTGGTTGCAGAGCACGGGCTTTAGGCACGCGGGCTTCAGTAGTTGTGGCACGTGGGCTTAGTTGCTCCGTGGCATGTGGGATCTTCCCAGACCAGGGATAGAACCGTGTCCCCTGCCTTGGCAGGCGGATTCTTAACCACTGCACCACCAGGGAAGTCCCTGAAGTTTTATAATACAGGGAAAGTTGGCTTGATCTAAACTGCTGTAGCTTGGTAGAAGTGTCTCCTGGCCAGAAAGCAGTCTTTATTTGGAATATTTTTGAGTTTGCCAGATGGCAAATTCCTTTTAGTTGCTGTCCTGCATTTTGAAATCCCGTGTGACTTGAACATCAGGATAAAAATGTTGGAAGAGCAGTACTTAAATATATTTACTGACAGAAAGAAAGTGGATAGGCCTATCGTTTTTGCTCCCCAAAGGGAAGCCTTAGAACACTGTAACACAGAGATCTGATCCTCCCTGGTGTATTTTTACACGTACAGTGTATCTAATGTTAGAAATTAGGAGGGTATGGTGGCTAGTGATGTAAACACTTAGGTAGTCTGCCATCACAAAATTCAGTTCCATAGGAAACCAGATCTCATTAATTTGTATCATGGCACGAGCTAAATGGAATAATTTTCAGGTCAGCAATGGCAATTATTTTGGGAGCAGCAATGTAAGTTTTGTTTTTTAAAACTTGTATAGCATGGTATGTATGAGTCCATGCTGTCCCACCAACCTGGAAATTAAATACTACAGTCTCCAGTACAAATACAGTAGTGCAGTGTTTAACATTTACTTCAGCTTGAAATATAAGAACTTTGTTTCTTTGGCTGTCAAGCAAATTTGAAAACTCTTTGCATCAGTTTGAAACTTTTAAGTTGGGACAAAGTGATTTTGGCATGGTTTTGGTTTTCCATGAATTCCCTATTTGAAGAACTTAAATAATCCTTTTAAAAATAATGTAATGTTTAATTTGATAATTAAACTTGAGTCGCCATGCAGAAAAGCTATGTGGGTAAAGGAAAGTTGGCAGCATTTATTCTTTCTAAAATTAAACACAGTAAGGACAAAATAAGCATTCTCAATGTAAATCCTCTTCATCCCTAAATGAATTTTTATAATTAGATCCCCGGACCCCTGGGCTTTTGTTTGTTTGTGTTTTGTTTTAAATTATTTTAGCAAACAAAAGAGGAAAATAAGAGACTTGTGAAAATTTAGATAGGCTGTAGGAATTTGAAATAGACACTTTAATTTCTGGTTTCTCTGTCCACTTCCAGAAGAAGGTAAGTTGTGGGTACTCATCACCTTTCTAATGCAGAATAAACAGTCAGTGAATGTTGGACTCTTCAGAGAAAAATGCTTTGTGTGGGAAATATTTATTGCTTAGTGTGAGAGCATTTTTTTAGTCAGTTGAAATTAAAGGAAAGTAGCAAGAGTTGTTTTTTTTCCAAAAATAAATTATTTATTTATTTTTGGCTGCGTTGGGTCGTCATCGCTGCGCACGGGCTTTCTGTAGTTGCAACGAGCAGGGGCTACTCTTCCTTGCGGTGCACGGGCTTCTCATTGTGGTGGCTTCTCTTGTTGAGGAGCACGGGCTCTAGGCACACGGGCTTCAGTAGTTGTGGCATGTGGGCTCAGTAGTTGTGGCTCGTGGGCTCTAGAGTGCAGGCTCAGTAGTTGTGGTGTTTGGACTTAGTTGCTCCGTGGCATGTGGGATCTTCCCAGATAAGGGCCCAAACCCATGTCCCCTGCATCGGCAGGCAGATTCTTAACCACTGCACCACCAGGGAAGTCCCACAAGAGTTATTCTTAAAGAAGACGTCAGTTATCTAATATAGTAACGTGATGTAATCTTTGGTCTTGTGTTTCCTATTGCACAAGTTGTATAGTGTTTGAATAGAATTCCCTATGGGACAAAGACGCTTTGGTGAATATTTGTTTAATGACTACCATTTTCTATAATTTCCATTGGACAGTATCTAAGAATATTCATGTGAGAGCATTCCCCCCTGCTCAGATTCTTCAAATCCTCTCCATGGTTGGTTTATTCAATAAGTATGTCTTTATATTTCATGTATGGCAGACACTGTGCTAATAAGCACTGTGAGTAAAAAGAGCTGTTGGAATAGTCATAAATGGTAAAACACAATGGGTAAGTGCTATAGTAGAGTAATAAATAGCTGGAATAGGGACCAGAGGAGAAACAGGGAGACTAATGGAATGCTCTTGCAGTAGTTTATGCAAGATGAGGCCCTGCAAAGAAGAGATTAGAAAGGAAAGGACTCTTAAAGGAGAGGATGAATTAGAAAGAGATCATTATGAGGTAGAAATAACAGAACTTAGAGACTGGTGGCATGTAAGGGAAAAAGGAAAAAGGAGTCTAGATATATGCCCAGGTTTTCAGCCTGGGAAACTTGATTGATCCATATTTGTGCCCTTCATTACTGCCTCCTACCTGTACTGTTCACTTTGGTAATTCATTACATACACTATTGGTATTAACTAGTGCAAGAGTACTAACTCTTAAAGTTTATTTTCTTTATCACCCCATAGAATTTGGCACAGTGCTGGACACAGTTCAGCATTCAGCACAATGTTGAGTTTATTTAAATTGAATTAATAATAAACAGTAAAAGAGAGAACCACAGTAAAGGGGAAATATAGAATTACCAAATATGTATACATGTACATTTTCCCTAATTTCTGTTGTGGTCCCTTTCCCACTTCACATATCATGGTTGTTTATGTCACTGATTTATTTCTCCTGCACTCCTTGAGTGCAGACAGTATTTCTCTCACTCCCATAACCAGAGCTTAGCATAGCACTTTGTAGTAATGGCAAACCTTTCAAAGCATTTTTAAGCAGGTGCCAAACACTGTGCTAAGTGCTTTACGTGAATTCTCTTGTTATCCTCACAAAAGCTTTATAAGTTGTGCAGTACTATTTTAATCCCCATTGGTGAGTGCAATCTGTGGATTGGGAAACTAAGGCTCAGAGGAATTAAGTGACTTGTCCAGGATCATACAACTTGTAAGTGGCAGAACCGAGGTCTCTTGATCTCAGAGTCTATAGTCTTCATCATTACCTGTATCATTACCTCTTGTAAGGAGACTGCAACAGAAGGTATTTGTTATATATTGGTTGAATTAGATTAGGTTGTAGTGAAAGGTGTCTTGAAGTTAAGCTGACTTCTTGGCAATATTTATTGACAGTGAAGTTTTGAATTCTGAAAAGACAATATTTCTGGAGAAGAAATATTCTGAATATTATCCAGAATACTCAGGAGTATGACCACTTATTCATGAATATTTTCTGTACTTTAACCTCTCCTAATATAAAAATTAATTAGCCAGAGGGCCACTGGTGGCATTGAAGGCAAGAAGGGAACAACAGTAGTTGAAGTGCCAGGAAATGAGGACCTACAGAAGATGTGCAAATTGAAGAAAGAGACAGATAAAGCAGTCTATGGTTTAGTCTTGGCCCTTTTAAACTTACAGAAATTTATTATAATTAGGTGTGTCCATCTAGTTTTATTTTGGGAATGAGGGAATGTCAGGATTATATTAGCTTTAAAGAATAGAGTTTTGGACTTCCCTGGTGGCGCAGTGGTTAAGAACCCGCCTGCCAATGCAGGGGACACCGGTTTGAGCCCTGCTCTGGGAAGATCCCACATGCCACGGAGCAGCTAAGCCTGTGCGCCACAACTATTGAGCCTGTGCTCTGGAGCCCACAAGCTACTAACTAACTAAATAAATTTATTTAAAAAACAAAATAAAGAACAGATTTTTTACAAGTGTTGATTAGTTTTTACTGTGTGAGTGTTTTCTCAGGAAGTCAACCCTTTGAGAGAAGTAGAGTTTCTCTGTCAAATTCTAAATCCATTGTCTTTAAATTTCCTTTTTTTGGTGTGTTTCTGCCTTGTTTTCATTTTCATTAGCCAGCGGTGATCCTTGATTTTGTCCTTATTTATGAAAGATGGGGAAATAGCACAGGCTAAACTCTTTGGGTAGAAATTGAATTCTAACACTTTTTTTAAAAATCTCTTTATTTATTTATTTATTGGCTGCGTTGGGTCTTTGTTGCTGTGCGCAGGCTTTCTCTAGTTGCGGTGAGTAGGGGCTACTCTTCGTTGAGGTGTGCGGGCTTCTCATTGCAGTGGCTTCTCTTGTTGTAGAGCACGGGCTCTAGGCGTGCGGACTTCAGTAGTTGTGGCATTTGGGCTCAGTAGTTATGGCACACGGACTTAGTTGCTCCATGGCATGTGGGATCTTCCGGAACCAGGGATCGGACCCGTGTCCCCTGCCTTGGCAGGCGGATTCTTAACCACTGCGCCACCAGGGAAGTCCCGAATTCTAACACTTTTGAGAAAAAGATTGATGAAAAGGAGAGTAAGAATGTCTTGGAATCCCATAAATTTGTCTTTTCCCAAAAGTAATTGATAAATGTTGGGAAGATTCTTATTTTTCTAGAGTTTCCATTTCAAATCCAAACCCTTGTTTACATGTATCCTAAAGGCTTGTTTACATGTATCCTAAAGGCTCTGTCCCTTGAGTTTCAGGGATCTTTGTTAAAGTTAAGTGAACGTAGGTTCTTCTTTTTCCAAAAAGTCAACAGGCTATGAAAATTAAATGGTTTTACTTCCTTAATTTTACATTATAAGAATAATCTTAAGAGTCTGAATTCTTATTTAGATTGAAGCATGTAAGATTCTAGGTTTTTATTTTGGCCTTTTAGAAGAGTTCTTTCAGTATTAATATTTTCATTTTTTAAGTGTAACGAGAGTGAAGAGATGCATTTAATGGCATACCAGTTGCGTTACCATATCCTAAAATTTATTTACCAGGTTTAAATCATATGCAATTCGTTAAGTTCACTGCTTTGAGACACTTTTTTCTCTATTTTATAAGATTAAAGGAACTAGAAATGTTTGACTTAGAAAAGCGACAAATTAGGAGGAAAATGGGAGTTGTCTTCAAACAACTGCAGCATTGTCATGTTGAAAAAGGGATTTGGCTCCTTTTGTGTAGTCCCAGTGGATTGAACCTGTGTGTGGAATTTATAGGGAGACAGATTTCAGTTCAGTTTAAGGAAGAACTATCCTACCAGTCAGATCTGCTCAGAGTCAGCTGCCTGGAAGGGAGTACAGTTTTAAAGTATGGGTTGGATGAAAATCTCCTGGGTATGGATGGTGGGTTCTGCTGTCAGATGGAGAATTGTTTGAGGTGGACTATAAGGACCCGTTGCACTCTGAATTATTTACCAGGAAATAAGGGTGAGAGGACAGCCAATTTAGGGTGAGAAAGGAGAGCTACAGCTAAGAGAGGGGACATTGAGGGCCCAATATGTCTCTCCCATCCATTAGAGTTCTACATAGTTGATGTTTCCTCTGCCAGAGAGATTTAAGAAAATGTTGGCTCTTGTTCCATAAGAGGTCATTATGCAGAACTTGAGGAATTTTTGGCATGGTCACAGAGACAGAACAATTCTGTCTGTAATGCTAAATCAAATGCTAAGTAATGCTAAATCAAAAGTGTCCAGGTTGTGGGCTTTAGGTGGGAACAACAGCTTCTGTCAATTGATTTGGTTTTCTTTCTAGTAAATTTAAAAATTTTCTCATTGTTTCGTTGAACTAAACTTCAACAGTAGGATTTAGGCGGAGACTATTCTTTTGTTCTGCATGTTTGGATTTATTTTCTCAGTTTCCATTTTCGTCTTTACTAGAGAAAAATGTTTCATGAACATTCTCAGCACTGGAATTTGATGTAGGAAGAAAGCTGAAATTGACATGTCCTTCTTCTCAAGGAGGATCCCTGGTTTCTGGGAAGGGGTATGGTGAAGTGGGTAAGAGTATGAATTTTTGCTCTCAGGCCTGGATTTGATTCTCAGCTCCACCATTCACCACCTTTATCACCTTAGACAAGTGACCTAACTTCTCTGGGCCTAAAGTGCGTAAAATGGTTGAGGTCATTGTGGGAATGAGAAAAAAGAAGGATGGAGGATAGAATCTTAAGTGGGGCAGATTTGGAGTTTACAGGGAGGAAGGTCAGGAAGAGATGAAAGAGGAGTCATTTTAGTAGAGTACAGAGGACATGGAACCTGAAGTGGGGAGATCTGGGTTCTTCTAGTCTTACTTTCTCCACTTGTGGTCTGTGTGCCTCTAGGCATATCACTTCTCTGCTGAACGGACTAGACTCATCTCTAAGGCTCCTTGAATATCCGAGTTTCTCCTTTTGGAATCTACTTGGAAATAAAAACAGGTGAATCAAGGTGGTGTAATATCCCTGAAACAGGAATTTCGAGAAGGAACAATGTCAGGGTGCCCAGGAGGCCAATTTGTCTATATTAGAGGGACAGAGACAAATCTGGAATGTAAGATTTACTGTGGCATATCATGAGAATTATTCCAGGTCCTCTGCTGAGTTTGTAGATAACATAGATGTTGATAAAACTACTTGATACATTAGGAAAATGTAATCATGTGCTTTCATCAATGACCTGTAAATTAAACTGCTTGAGGATTTCTCAATTCAAGGTTGAAAGGAGTTTTGAGGTAGTCTATTGCTGGGGGAGACAGAGCTCAATCTTCTTGTTTCTCTTTAGAATTTTAATTGCAGTTCTCACTCGAAATGGTTTTTTGTTTTTTGGTTTTTTTTGTAGACTGATTGTTCCATTATGGATGGAGGGGATGATGGTAACCTTGTTATCAAAAAGAGGTTTGTGTCTGAGGCAGAATTAGATGAACGGCGCAAAAGGAGGCAAGAAGAATGGGAGAAAGTTCGAAAACCTGAAGATCCAGAAGGTATAGAGGCTTGTAGACCTTTAATCCTTACAACCCTGCGAAGTGGGTATTAATGTCTTCGCTTTAGAGTGGAGAAAATGAGGCTCAAGGGAGCTATGTAAGGCCTCCATAGCTGGGAGCAGAACCAGGGTCCTCACATCTTTGCCCTTTCCACTCTGCGACACTGTCTTCCAGGAGATTCTGCTAGTCTATTCCATCTATTCAGGTGGATCCAGGATCTGAACAGCTGAGAATGCTGCTACCATGCAGGGTTTGGGTGGATCCCTCATCCAGTTAACTGTCTCAAGCCATGGGCCCTATTAACATTGATAGTTGGCTTTGAGAACTGCTGGCCCCTCTCTGAGGTCCAAAGGGAAGCTGTGGACTTTGTACTATT
Organism: Grampus griseus; assembly: GCF_964374135.1. Classification (NCBI taxonomy): domain Eukaryota; kingdom Metazoa; phylum Chordata; class Mammalia; order Artiodactyla; family Delphinidae; genus Grampus; species Grampus griseus. The sequence continues at coordinate 31,136,928 of NC_139013.1, read as the reverse complement.
TTTGTGTTATCTTTGCCCTCAGATCATGCAGAGACTTGACTTTATCTTTAAAATCCTTTGTGATTCCAAAATAATATGAAAGGATTCTAAAGTATGTATTTTTCCCCTCCCTTTCTTTCAGAATGCCCAGAGGAGGTTTATGACCCTCGGTCTCTATATGAAAGGCTGCAGGAACAGAAAGATAGGAAGCAGCAGGAGTATGAAGAACAGTTCAAATTCAGTAAGCTTCAGAAAACACAGTGTCCAAGGGACTCTGCAGGGCCTTTTTGGTGCACTTTTGCCCTGTGAACACTTTTACTAACCAGCCATGAAATTGTCTTGATTATCTTTAGATAAAATTGTCTGTAGATGCTCATTTGGTGGAAAAGAGACAACTTTCTACCATCTAGACCACATTGAACATTTTTGTTTAGAACTCAAGATACCCATTTTAATTTATGCTAATATCTAGTAATGGGAGAGATGCCTTGGTTTTATGTCATGTTATCTATCCAAAAGCTTTGGTGTTTACAAATTCTTTCTTCTAATCCCCTGAAGTATCTGCTATTTATTTAAAAATAGGACAAGGAAAATTCTTATTTGACTATATTTTTCCTTTAGCCTGTTAAGTGTTCCTTGTTTAATTATTTCCTCAGAAAACATGGTAAGAGGCTTAGACGAAGATGAGACCAACTTCCTTGATGAGGTTTCTCGGCAGCAGGAACTAATAGAAAAGCAGCGAAGAGAAGAAGAACTGAAAGAACTGAAGGAATACAGAATATCCTTTGTACTTTGTTAGGAATGTATAAGGTGTCAGTTTCTCATCAACATCTATGCATTTTAGTTTCTTCATAAGTAGAATGAGGGTCTTCTGCCTGGTGATCTCTAGTTCCCTTTCAACACTGATGTTCCTAGGACCCTGAATAACTGGTAGTGATATGTAGAGTTATGTTGCGTGCAGGAATCTCTTGCAATCAAAAGTCCAGATCCTTTAGGATTAACTAAAGGCCTAAATCCTAATAGTCAGTACCAGGTTATTCTTGCCTTGTGATATTAGACTCTGAAACAGGTGGACGATGCAGTGAACCTCATCCAGGGGAGAAACTGGCTTCTACGTTTTAAAAGGAAATGTTTAGCAGCCCTCCTGTGTCCTTAGTAAGACCTTCCCTACAGATACAGCCTGGTTTGTCCCCATAGGTGGGTAGAGAAAGCATCCAAGAGAACTTTGCTTTGGTTCACTATTGCCTTTTTGGCATCCACTTGAATGTCTTAATAGACATGCCAAATGTAACTTGGCTGAATCAAAATTCTCAATTCCGTGCCTCATTACCCCGACCCTCATCACACCACCTCCCTCCCCACCCCCCCCAACTCCTAATCTCTTCTTTTTCTGGTCTTCCCAATCTCAGTAATGGTACTCCTATACCCCCAGGTGCCTGGGCCAAAAACTACCTCCAAAATGTACTCCAAATCCTGCATTTCTTGCTTTCTCTGCTGCCACTGCAGTCGTCGTAGACCTTCTCTGGGCTACTGTGACCATCTAATTGTCTCTGCTTCTGCTCTCCTCCCCCACAATCCATTCTCTAGACAATAGTCTGGGGAACTTTTGAAAACATACGTGGGATCATATCACTTTCCTGTTTGAAACACTAGTGGCTTCCTGTTGCATTTAGTCTTAAGTCTACATTCTTTACCAGGTCCTACAAGGCTCTGCATGATTTCGGCCAACCCACCACCCTGTTGTATCTTGAACTACTCTTCCTCCTGTTTACTATACTCCAGCCTACTGGCCTGCCTTATGTTCCTCTCATACTGAGCTCTGTGAGGCATTTGCTATTTCCTCAGCCTGGAATGCTCTGCCCTCAGAGTTTACAAGGCTGGCATTTCATGACACTTGGGTCTCAGCTCCATTACTCATAGAGCACCCCATCTAAAATTGTACCCACCCCCATCACTGACTATAATGTCATTTTTTTTTTTGCGGTACGCGGGCCTCTCACTGTTGTGGCCTCTCCCGTTGCGGAGCACAGGCTCCGGATGCACAGGCTCAGCGGCCATGGCTCACGGGCCCAGCCGCTCCGCGGCATGTGGGATCTTCCCGGACTGGGACACGAACCCGTGTCCCCTGCATTGGCAGGCGGACTCTCAACCACTGCGCCACCAGGGAAGCCCTATAATGTCATTTTTTTAATGGTCTCTGTCACTACCTGAAAATCTTAATTTATATGCTTACTGGTTTGTGTTGTTCTTTATTGCTGGAATATAAAGTAAGCTCCATAAGAACAAGGACTTGATCACCACTGAATTCTCCAGTGCATGGCATATAATAAGTTCTTAGTATATGTGAATATATTAATGAATGACTCATAGGAGAGGTTAAAAGGGCCACCTTAGCTTTTTCCTTCTGTGAGAAAGCTAATTTGAGTATTTCATGCTTGTATGTTGAATAACCTCACTAGTGTGACTGAGCAGGCTTTACCTCTAAGATTGATAATATGACTGAGTGTATGTGCTAATTGGTATTTGTTGCAGAGAGTGTGCAGTAGGTTCCATTAAAAAGTTATGTAGGAAAAAATGTGGACAGATTCCCAGGGATTTGGTTTAAGACAAATTTGGTTTAAGGTGACTGACGGTGATCGAGATAAGGTGGCAGCGCGGTGCCGCAAAACCTGCTCTGAACTGGTAGCGAAAGACCTGGCTTCAAGTCCCAGTTCTTCTAGTGGAATTCTGGTATAACACTAAGTAAGATAGGAGTTGATGGAAAGTCACACCTCCATCCCAACTATAGGATTGAGCTTGATTTTTCTGAAGCTTCCCTCCCGAACTCTGTTCCGTGGTGACCCCAGGATGATATTATGCATTGATATATCTGAGATGGGCAGATATATGTATTGCATTGTTTCAGGCACCTGGCTTTTTCCTCTAAAGAAAAATATATTAATTACACTCTCATTTGAATTATGTCTTGTTTTATGTGCTTAATTTGGTAGGCAAGCAAATAAGACAGAGTGTCTCCCAAAGCAGCATTTTGGAGAGTATTGTTGGTGTGGTATGAGTGTGAGAGGCCTTTCGGTTTTCAATTCAAAGAGAAGAATGAACAGGGCAGCCATGAGGCAAAAGATACTTTTCTGTCCTGGTAACATTACAGCACAATATTGAAGAGGCTTCAGGGGTATTAGCTTTTTTTATGTATGTATATAAATTTATTTTGTTTATTTTTATCTTTGGCTGTGTTGGGTCTTCGTTGCTGTGCGCGGGCTTTCTCTAGTTGCAGAGATTGGGGGCTTCTCATCGCCATGGCTTCTCTTGTTGTGGAGCACGGGCTCTAGGTGCACAGGCTCAGTAGTTGTGGCGCACGGGCTTAGTTGCTTCGCGGCATGTGGGATCTTCCCGGACCAGAACTCGAATCCATGTCCCCTGCATTGGCAGGCGGATTCTTAACCACTGAGCCACCAGGGAAGCCCAGGGTATTGGTTTTTATTGGAAACTTGGAACGTTCTGACTGTCTAGAAAAACTGAAGCAAAGCAAGCCTTCCAACCCACTGACGTGCTAATCCCAAGCATGCATGTAGCCAGAGTCATGTTGAAATAGGAGTTGAAGGATTAGACATTTGTTTATTGAAGCTCTAAATCAGGAGCTGGTTCTTGGCTTTGCTTGGTTGCTATAAAATGATACATTTTGTAATGTGATACTTGTGAATACGAATAAGCTATGGTTTGTGCCAGTACAAACAACAGAACTCTTGTTTCTTTCAGGTTAGAGCAGCATTTATTAATATTATGTGTGTTGTAAAACAATGTGATTTTTAAAAAATGCTCATCTAATGCATTCTATGAGGTTTTTGAGATGTGTTTGTGTATTTAAAGCATTTTAGGGGGAGAGGGACTCGGGAAAAAAGGGCTTATGCTTTGGATATGGATCAAAAATATAACGACCACTTTGCTTCCTGCCCACCAAAAAAGAAGAGGTTGAGGGCTTCTCTTCACTTCAAAAGAATAGAAAGTTAAGTGTTGGTTTTTGTCTTTGTCTTGGTATTATAAATGTGTGGTTTTGTTATATTTTTTCCATTTTTGTTTTATTTTTCAATATTTAATATTAATTTTCTTTGAGAGTTTCTATCCTTTAGTGATAGAGTTGTAGGTTACAATCACAGCATGCTCATTGTTTTTGGTATTCTGTACTAGAAAGATGAAATTTCTGTTTCTTTCATTTTTATTCTAAAAAATGAACATTTAGTATTATCAGTTTCCATGATGACCTTAAAAACATTAAATTGATGAAACTCAGAATAGTACTGAGCATTATGCATAATCTGTATTGAATATTAAAAATGTTTAAGATAGGGCTTCCCTGGTGGCGCAGTGGTTGAGAGTCCGCCTGCCGATGCAGGGGACACGGGTTCGTGCCCCGGTCTGGGAAGATCCCACATGCCGCAGAGCGGCTAGGCCCGTGAGCCATGGCCACTGAGCCTGCGCGTCCGGAGCCTGTGCTCTGCAATGGGAGAGGCCACAACAGTGAGAGGCTCGCATACCGCAAAAAAAAAAAAAAAAAAAAAAAGTTTAAGATAACTGGTGCCCATAAGAATCGAGTTAGTGTCTGAAGAGTGATCAGAATTAGAATTTCCTAATTTCTGGTACCCAATTTCTCCATTATTCAAAGATACAGGAATAGCTTAGACCATATACCCCTACCCCCACCCCTTTGGGCTGATAATACATACTTAGATATCTTGGGCACTAGATGTCACTATTGTTCCAGCAAGGCATTACTGCATCTTAAGATGTTCCAATACATGTTTCAGTACTTATCTGTTGATTGATATGTTGTGGGAGAGCATGAAAAGGAAGGAGGGGAGGGGATTGGTGGAGAGAACAAAAGAAACTGGCAAAGCTTGAGGGCCAGAGATTGACATCAAGCATGAAAAAAGTATGTTACAAGTGAACTGGTTGCTTTATGCTTTTAAAACAACTTTTCATCCTGTGTTGTGTTGCATATGCACAGGGGTTTCTCATTAAATCACCTTGAGAGTGTTTAAAACAGGTTCCTGGGCCTCTGGAGGTCCTTATTCAGTAGGTTTGGGACAGGGGAGGGACTCTGTCTTTTAATGAGCCTTAAGGTGATTCTGATGTTGTCTTGCACCAGCAGAGTAGGAGTTAGTCTTCATGATGTCTAAAATTGAATGCCACTGGTAGTCATAGGACACTCCGCAAAATTTGATTTTTACCCTTGGGGGAAAAAGCAAATATTTTTATGTTTTCAGGGAAGCTACATTTTTTCTGTTGCATTCTTCAAGATCTTTGTTTTCTCCAGCAAGCATGATATTGGCCATGTCTTTGATAATAGCAGGTTTTCTGGCCGTACTCAGATTTTCATTGAGAATCAAAAGGAAAAAGTTTGCTTCTCTGTATTATTTTGGGCTTGATTTGCTGTTTGATTGCTAGTCACCTTTATTTATTTTTAAAATATATATATATATTTTTGGCTGTGCCGGGTCTTAGTTGCGGCATGCAGGATCTGGTTCCCTGACGAGGGATCGAACCCGGGTCCCCTGCATTGGGAGTGCAGAGTCTTAACCACTGGACCATCAGGGAAGTCCCTTCATTTCTTTTTAAATCAGCTGGATTTGACTGGCAGAATAAGGAGGGGAGGGCATTTTTAAAATAAGTAGGTTGAACATTCCATGGCAGAGCTGAAGTGCTCACGGGTTATATCTGCCTTCCATCTCTTGATTTATCATTGTCCTGCTGTAGCTCTTCTTTTTGCTTAGTTTGACCCTTAACCTGTAACCCACAGTAATCTCAGCAAGGTTGGAATTTCTCAAGAAAACAAGAAGGAAGTGGAGAAGAAAGTGGCTGTGAAACCCACAGAAACCAAGACCAAGTTCTCCCAGGCAAAGCTGTTGGCAGGAGCTGTGAAGCATAAGAGGTCAGCCCGAATTCACACAACTTTAATCTCCTTCTGACTGTGTGCTTTGAAATGCCAGATTAATGGTAGCCAGAACAAAAGGTTACCTAAGCATAGGTCTTGGTGAAGTTCCTTTGGTGGTCTTACCTCTCTCTCCCCTACCAGATTTGGTGTCTTCTATAGCCTTTGACCCTTGTCTCTCTGTTCATTAAACATAATAGCTACTCTTCATTGGATGCCTGCCATGTGCCAGGCATTGTGTTAAGTACTTTCCATACATGATTTCTTTTATTTCTCTCAACAACTCTGTGAAGTACAGGTTCTTATTATCAGATGAAGAGACTGAGAATCTCAGAGGTTGAGAACCTTTGTCCAAGGTCACAAAGTAGTAGGAGAGGTGGAGTTCAGTACTTGAGCATCTGTTTCTAGGCAAACAAGGTAGCAAGTTCTATGGAAGGATTTATATAGGGTGTACTTAGATCATGGAGGAGGAATAACTGCCTGGAGGTGGATATATGTGCTCATGTTGGGGAAGTTAAGGCCTTAGAAAGAAGAGATTGACTAGGTAAGACAACTAGGGCTTTGACGGGCAGACGGGGAGAGCAGAACATCCCAGGAAGAGAGAAGAGCTGGGGCAAGGGCACAATGATCTATAAGAACATGGCAGCTGTGACAGGGTTACACACCTGGCTGGGGCTCTGCTTGTTTGGTGTGGGGTGGCAGCACTGCCTTGTTTGCTCCTCTCTTTTCAAGTCTTGAAATGGCACCAAAGTAATTAAATCTGGTCATTTCAATTTGACCAACTGTACCACAGGCAAAAGGATGTTAAGCTTAAGTGCAGACTATTAGGAAAATCAATATAGTATATTGGCAACCAGCCACGTATTTTGAAGAAAGTGTGTTGATGCAGTTTTGTGGTTTGGCACACCTGTGTGCTGATGTTCCCAGGAACATTGCTAGGACTGTTGCTTACATGTAAAAATGTCATCGTGGTATAGCAGCCAAGGGGAGGAATATCAATAGCCTGAAAAGGGCCAGTTACCCCAGCCATGAATTATTCCTTTCAAGTTTTCATATAAGCTTTCTTGCTGGCCTAGTGTCTTTGAGGATTTGGATGTGGGTCAGTTGTACTGGGCTATACCAAGAAAGGGCTCTCTAGGCGGTCAGTTAGTTACCTCTCAGCAGTGTCTTGCTTCTAGCAGAATGTGTGTTGTAAGTAGCTCTCCGAGTCCTTAGATCAACTTTTATTAGATCATCCTTTATTGTTGTTTTGTGTAGCAAGGTGATAAATTAGTCTCCTGGGGCAGGAGTTCCTAATCTACCCAGCCTTGGGTTTATTAGAGTCACCTGGGAGTTTGTTAATACTGTAGATTGCGTCACACTAATTCTGTCTGGCTCAGTAAGTTTGGAGTGAGGTCTGGAAGTCTAATTTTTAAAGTTCCATGGATAATTCCGATGCTTGGTGAAAGTCTGATGCCTGATATATGTTATGAAGCATAGTAATAAAACAAGCCCCCCTGAACCCATCACCCAACTTAAGACCTAGAGCATTATCAACAATATGAGTCTGCCTCTGTGCTCCTCCCCATTCTGTCTCTGTGCCTTGACATCCTCACACCACTTTCCTATATCTAGTTTACCATTCTTTTGCCTCTCTCTTTTTTTTTTTAAGACGATGTTGGGGGTAGGAGTTTATTAATTAATTAATTTATTTTTGCTGTGTTGGGTCTTCGTTTCTGTGCGAGGGCTTTCTCTAGTTGTGGCAGGCAGGGGCCACTCTTCATTGCGGTGTGTGGGCCTCTTTTGTTGCGGAGCACAGGCTCCAGACGCACAGGCTCAGTAGTTGTGGCTCACGGGCCTAGTTGCTCCGCGGCATGTGGGATCCTCCCAGACCAGGGCCCAAACCTGTGTCCCCTGCATTAGCAGGTAGATTCTCAACCACTGTGCCACCAAGGAAGCCCACCTTTCTTTACTCTTAGTAGTTTTGGGGTTTTTTTTGTTTTTTGCTACCTATATAGGTACCCATGAATAATATAATAGCTTGCTTGTTTTGAACTTTATAAAAAATGATTTCATGGGCTTCGCTGGTGGCTCAGTGGTTGGGGGTCTGCCTGCCGATGCAGGGGGCACGGGTTCGTGTCCCGGTCCAGGGAGGATCCCGCGTGCTGCGGAGCGACTGGGCCCGTGAGCCATGGCCGCTGGGCCTGCGCATCCGGAGCCTGTGCTCCACGACGGGAGGGGTCATAGCGGTGAGAGGCCCGCATACCGCAAAAAAAAAAAAAAAAAAAAGATTTCATTATATACACACCACCTTCTGTGAATTTGGTTTTTCAATCAAATTGTTTCTCTGATTGAAACAGTTTTGTGTGTGTGTATGTATGTGTATGTATAGCTATAATTCATTCACTTTCACTGCTGTATAATAGTGCATTATTTGAGATTCCGAAATTTGTTCATTCTCCTGTGAATGAATGTTTGAATTATGACAAACGGTGCTGACAGGTCAAGGACATGCTTTGTTACATACGTACATCTGTTTCTCTAGAGCTGTGTGTCCAATATGTTAGTCCCTGGGCACCTGTGGCTATCTAAATTAATGAAAACTAAATGAAATTTAAAATCCAGTTCCCTAGCCACACTAGTCACATTTTATTTATTTATTTATTTATATTATTTTTGGCTGTGTTGGGTCTTCATTTCTGTTCGAGGGCTTTCTCCAGTTGTGGCGAGCGGGGGCCACTCTTCATCGCGGTGCGCGGGTCTCTCACTGTTGCGGCCTCTCTTGTTGCAGAGCACAGGCTCCAGACGCACGCCTGCGCGTCAGTAGTTGTGGCTCACGGGTCTAGTTGCTCCGCGGCATGTGGGATCTTCCCAGACCAGGGCTCAAACCCATGTCCCCTGCATTGGCAGGCAGACTCTCAACCACTGCGCCACCAGGGAAGCCCCACACTAGTCACATTTTAAGTGTTAAATAGTTACATGTGGCTTGTTGCTGCCCTACTGGACAGCACAAATACAGCAATAAAGTGATTTATAAACTAGTATCTCCTTATGGTCTTAATTTGCATTCCCCTGTTAACAAATGTAGTTGACATATCATATGTTGATTTGCCATTCATGTGTCCTGTTGTGTGGAAAGTCTGTTCATTTATATTGCCATTTTTCTACTGCGTTATTTGTATTCTTCTTATTGATTCATAGGTTTTGTTTGTTTGTTTTTAAACGTAGTCTTGATATTTTTTTTCTCCAGTTTATAGCTTATCTTTTTACTTTAAAGTGGTCAAATATATTTAATTTTAAGGTGGTCAGTTTTTAAAAATTGAGATATAATTGACATATAACACATTAATTTCAAGTGTACAACATAATGATTTGATAATATGAGATATATATATATATAGTGAAATGATCCCCATAGTAAGTCTAGTTGACATCCATCACCACACATAGTTACACATTTTTTTTTCTTGTGATGAGAACTTCTAAGATCTGTTTTCTTAGCAACTTTCAAATATACAATATAACATCATTAACTATAGTCACCATGATGTACACTACATCCTCAGTACTTATTTATTTTATAACTGGAAGTTTGTACCTTTTGAAGGTGGTCCATTTTAAGGTGGTCAAATCCATTAATATTTTCTTTTTATGGTTAGAGCCTTTTATATTTTGTTCAAGAAATTCTTTCTACTCTGAGGTCGTAATATAGTTTTTCTTGTAAAAGTTTTAGAATTTTTGTCTTTCACATGTTAGTCTTTAAATCTGGAATTTTTCTTTTTTACTGTTACAGTGAAAAAATAAAGATTTTTCTAATGTTTCATTCCTGGTGATAAACCCAACTTGTCGTGATGTATTTTCTTTTCTTTCTTTTTTTTTCTTTTAAACTCTGCTGGATTTGGTTTGCTAATGTTTTGTATAGATTGTTGCATCTGGAATCATGATGGAGACTGGCCTGTATTTTTTTTTCCCCCTACTTTATCTGATTTTGATGTGTAGATTAAGCCTAGCTTCACAGAATGATTTAGGGAGTGTTCCTTCTTTTTCTGTTTTCTGGAGGAGTTTGTATAGGATAGTAGTGTTAATTTGTGGCAGTTTGGTAGAACTCTGTAAAATCACTTTGGTCCCTGTTTTTTTTTTTTGTTTTTTTTTTTTTGAGGTACGCGGGCCTCTCACTGTTGTGGCCTCTCCTCTCCCGTTGCAGAGCACAGGCTCCGGACGCGCAGGCTCAGCGGCCATGGCTCACGGGCCCAGCCACTCCGTGGCATGTGGGATCTTCCCGGACCAGGGCACGAACCCGTGTCCGCTGCATCGGCAGGCGGACTATCAACCACTGCGCCACCAGGGAAGCCCGGTCCCTGTTCTTTTAACTTGTGATTATAGGACTATCTATGTTTTTCCATGTCTTTTTGAGTCAGTTTTATTATATTTTCTGGGAATTTGCTCATTTTGTCTTTTTTCAAGTGTGTTAGCTAAATTGTCAGTATTCCTTAGTTTTCTGATTGCTGTTCTGTCTGTAATTGTCCTTTTTTCATCCCAAATATTGATGAATTATACTTTTATTCTTATTTTCACTATTTTCATGAGAGGGTAGTCTCAGTTTTATTAGTCTTTTCAAAGATCTTTTGGGTTGGGCTTCACTGGTGGCGCAGTGGTTGAGAGTTCACCTGCCGATGCAGGGAACACGGGTTCGTGCCCCGGTCCAGGAAGATCCCATATGCCGCGGAGTGGCTAGGCCCGTGAGCCATGGCCACTGAGCCTGTGCGTCCAGAGCCTGTGCTCCGCAACGGGAGAGGCCACAACACTGAGAGCCCCGCATACCGCAAAAAAATAAAAATAAAATAAAATAAAAAAATAAAAGATCTTTTGGATTTACTCCTTATTTTTTCTGTTTTATTAATTTTTGCTCTTTAATATCTTCTGCCTTCTTTGGAATATTCTTTACTTTCTTCAAACTTATACTTTTATTATTTCTGTTATAAATAACTGTCAGATACCATGCTAATTAATTTTCAGCTCATTTCAGTTATAAGCATCTAAAGCTATAATTTTTCCTCAGCTTTCATTGTATACAATTTTGTATTTCCAACTAAGTACTTTTAAATATCCATTATGATTTCTTTGTTGACTCATGAATTAGAAACATTTTTTTAAATTTCCAAACATATTGAGGTAACTTAACCATATTTCACTGGTTCTAAGATGAACCTGTTTCTCCCTCACATTTTAATACCTTATAATCAGTGGTGTCTTAGAGTCTATGAAATATAATCTTTATCTTTTGTTATCAATTTCTCCCTTAACTGCATTATGGTTTACATGTGCTGATTCTTTTGAAATTGCTTTAGACTAGGTTTGTGACCTATTCCTGAGATTAATTTTTGTGAATGTTCCAAGTTGAGGAAAATCTGTGTTTTGTAATTGTTCTGGGTTCTATGTAGGTACAACAAAACAAACTAATTGATTGTATTGTTCAAATCATCCGTTTCTTTACATATTTGTCTGCTTGTTCTATCAGTACTTGAGGGGAGTTTTTGAAATCTCCCACTATAGTAATGATTTCTTGATCTTTTTTCAGTCTGTTGAACATAGTATATTTTTAAGCTCTTTTAGAAGCATAGATGTTCAGGATTGTTCTTTCTTCATAGTGAATTAAACTTTGTTTCCTTATAAACTAACTTCCTTTATCCCTTATAATACTTTTGGTTTTAAAGTCTATTTCCTTAATATTAATATAGATACCCCAGTCTTCTTTGGGTTAGTGTTTGCCGTGGTTAACTCTTTTTCCATTCCTTTACTTTCAGTCTTTCTGGGTCTTAAGTTGTTTGTTTTGCTTCTAAATTTTTAGGTGTGTCTCATGAATAGCTGATTTAAAATTTAGTCTGTTAAACTCTCTTTATAGGTAGGCTTGGATTTATTAGGATTTTTTATACAATTTCTGCTTTTTTTTAAAAATTAATTAATTAATTTTTGGGCCATGCCACATGGCTTACGGGATCTCAGTTCCCCAACCAAGGATTGAACCTGGGCCGTGGCAGTGAAAGCCTAGAATCCTAACCATTAGGTCACCAGGGGACTCCCCAGGTTCTACTATCTTAATGTTATTTGTCTTTTTACTTAAAAATTTTTTTCCATGTATTCTTTTTATAAAAATTGATTACCATTTTAAAATCTTTTATTCATTTTCTTTTCTTTCTACTTGTTTGGATTTTTGTATTCTATTTCTATTCGTTTGGTGGCTTACCTTGCAATTTATCAAGAATACTTAGTAAAACCTAAAGTAAATAGCTATCTTACTTCCCTGCAAAATTATCCATGGACCTTAGAACTTTTAGCTACAGTCACGTTCTTCCTTCCTTACATGCTGTCCAGGACTTTAGCATGGTCATGTTTAACACCACAAATTAGATGCTGTTTTTTTATATAGACTGTTTGTTTAGATTTGTATTTACAAGTTTCTTTGTTCACCATCCCTTCCTTCTGGGATTAAGGCCTTCCTCCTGGGACCATTTCCTTCCTCTTTGGAGTGCTTTCTTTGTTCTTTTTTTTTTGACTGTCCTAAATTTTTTATTTAGTAAGAATTTACAAACATTACTTAATATTAGTGGTAACAGTGGAGCTGGAGAGCATTGCGTCTTCTAGCTGCATGGCGAGAGAAGTACATTCTCTAGATATTCTTTTAGTGAAGGTCTTTTGGGTGACTTTCAGAATCTCTAGCCTGTCACTAAAGATATTTCCTTCAATCTTTAATAACTTAACTAAATTTTTGTCATATATAAATATGTCCAGGTATTCTTGAAGTCCATGTGTGGTTCTAACCAAGATGAATGATGACAACAAAGAATCTGATGTTTTGGTGATGCTTGAAGCTGTAATGCTTTACCCCTTGAATTGGTCAGAGGTTTAAATTATATTTATAACAATAATATAGCTGGAAGGAGATTAAGAACCTGAAATGAAGACTTTTCATTTCAGATCATCTCAGCTCCTTGAGGCTGCCTAAGACCCATATAAATAGTTATTGGAGCTCCTGATTCCCAAAGTTTGATCCCCAAGATTGGACCTAGCTCAAATCACCATATTTTTTTGTTACAGCTCAGAGAGTGGCAACAGTGTGAAAAGACTGAAATCGGACTCTGACCCAGATGACAAGAATCAAGGTGGGTGGCAGCTTTCATTTCGTTCTTCACTCATCATATACGTGAACCATGGTAAAAGGCTGGAATGCATTGTATCTGTGGAGGAATGCATGCATCTCTAAGCAAACCTACCTAAACTTACCAAACCGTTTTAGGCTGTGCAGGATTTAAACCTAGCAATATGTCAGCTGCCCTGCAAAGTAATATGTTAGAAACCAGTGGAACTGATAAGTGACAATTGTGTTGTCCCAGGAGCGCTTACAAAGCCAAAGCCCTGGTCATATCACCTCTACTCACAAAGTTTTTCTCTGTCTCCCTTAAATGTCAAGTTTCTTCATTTCACCTGGCTGGCTACCAGTGAGAGGTAGAATGCCTGGCTCCTGCTGTTGGTTGGATTGGATTGAACCGAGAGGCTACTAAATACAGTTTCCAGGAGTACACTTTCTTTGGTGGTTCCTTTTATGTGATCAAATCTGCTACTGTATTAAGTGGCACAAAGTTATAAGTGAAAGTGAGTGTTACTCAGGACTGAATCAAGGATAAGAAATTCAAGAGTGTTTTCAGTTCTTCTACTCCTGACTCCCTGTGGAATTGAGACTCTGAGCTGAACTCAAAGGGTCATCGATAAAACAGGGCTTACATTTATTTCTGTGTCACACACAAAAATGGATATTTTAAAATATATTTTTTCTTTCAAAAAAATGATTATTTAAAAAAGTATATCCACTGAACTCCAGTAATGGTGAGCTGTTGCTGATATCTTTTTCTCTAGAATTTACTTTTGAAAAAGATATTAAGCGAAGAGCCTCCCTTCTACCTGTATGTCCTCTTCCATCCAATTCTCCTTCCCAGTGGGAAATAGTATTATACATTTTTAATGTATATATGTATATATCCAGAGCTATTCTATGTATGTATAAGCAATTACACATATTCTCTTTTTTTAAAGTGTTTTATTATAGATAACTTAAAACATATTCAAATATTGAGATGAAAGTATAATGAACCCCATCATGTACCTTCAACAGTTTTTTAAAAATTAATTTATTTATTTTTGGCTGTGTTGGATCTTTGTTGCTACGCACGGGCTTTCTCTAGTTGCGGTGAGCGGGGGCTACTCTTCGTTGCAGTGCACGGGCTTCTCATTGCGGTGGCTTCTCTTGCTGTGGAGCATGGGCTCTAGGCACACAGGCTTCAGTAACTGTGGCACACAGGCTCAGTAGTTGTGGTTCACGGGCTTAGTTGCTCCATGGCATGTGGGATCTTCCCAAACCAGGGCTCGAACCCTTGTCCCCTGCATTGGCAGATGGATTCTTAACCACTGCGCCACCAGGGAAGTCCCAACAATTTTAAACACATGTTCAATCTTCTTTTTTTTAAAGAAAGTTTTATTTATTATTATTATTATTTTTTGGCTGCGCTGCACAGCTTGTGGGTTCTTAGTTCCCCAACCAGGGATTGAACCCAGGCCATGGCAGTGAAAGTGCTGAGTCCTAACCACTGGACCGCCAGGGAATTCCCCGTCCAATCCTATTTCATTTAAATCTCCCAACTGTAGTATTTTGAGGCAAATCTCAGACATCAGATTATTTCATCTATAATTCTTCTGTATGTATCCCTAAAAAAATAAGGATTCTTTGTTTTTTTTAACATAATTGCACTACTATTATCACACCTGAAATAATTATAATAATTACTAAATGTTATCAAGTATCAGATTAGTATTCATTTTCCTCAGTTTTCCCATACATTTTTTTTCTTAACAGTTGATTTTTGTTTTTAAGATTCAAATGCAACACTGTGATCACTTAATTGTTTTTTTAAATTGTATTGAAGTATAGTTGATTTATAATATTGTGTTAATTTCTTCTGTACAGCAAAGTGACTCAGTTATACATATATATTTATCATATTCTTTTCCATTATGGTTGGTCACAGGATATTGAATATAGTTCCCTGTACTATATAATAGGACCTTGTTGTTTATCCATGCTACATATTAATAGTTTGCCTCTGCTAATCCCAAACTCCCAATCCGTCCCTCCCCTATCCCGCCTTACCCTTGGCAACCACAAATCTGTTCTCTATATCTGAGTCTGTTGTTGTTTCATAGTTATGCTGATGTGTGCCATATCTTAGATTCCACATATAAGTAATATCATGTGGTGTTTGTCTTTCCCTTTCTGACTTACTTCACTTAGTACGATAATCTCTGGGTTCACCCATGTTGCTGCAAATGGCTTTATTTCATCTTTTTTTACGGCCAAGTAATATTCCATTGCGTGTGTGTGTGCGCGTGAGCACACACGCACCACCATACTGTTTCCCATAGTGGCTGTACCAGTTTACATTCCCACCAACAGTGTAGGAAGGTTCCCTCTTCTCCACACCCTCTCCACCATTTGTTATTTGTAGACTTTTTTTTTTTTTTTTTTTTTTTTTTTTTGCAGTACGCGGGCCCCTCCCTGCTGTGGCCTCTCCCGTTGTGGAGCACAGGCTCTGGACGCGTAGGCTCAGCGGCCATGGCTCACGGGCCCAGCTGCTCCGTGGCATGTGAGATCTTCCCGGACCGGGGCATGATCTCGTGTCCCCTGCATCAGCAGGCAGACTCTCAACCACTGTGCCACCAGAGAAGCCCTGTTATTTGTAGACTTTTTAATGATGGCTACTCTGACCAGTGTGAGGTGGTAACTAATTGTAGGTTTGATTTGTATTTCTCTAATAATTAGTGCTGTTGAGCATCTTTTCATGTCTGTATGTCTTCTTTGGAGAAATGTCTGTTTAAGTCTTCTGCCCATTTTTGGATTGGGTTGTTTTGTTGTTTGGTTGTGTGAGCTGTTTGTATATTTTGGTAATTAAGCCCTTGTCCGTCACATCATTTGCAAATATTTTCTCCCAGTCCATAGGTTGTCTTTTCGTTTTATTTATGGTTTCCTTTGCTGTGCAAAAGCTTATAAGTTTGATTAGGTCCCATTTTTTAATTTTTGCTTTTATTTCTATTGCCTTGGGAGACTGACCTAAGAAAACATTGGTACGATTTATGTCAGAGAGTGTTTTGCCTGTGTTTTCTTCTAAGAGCTTTATGGTGTCTTGTCTTATATTTAATTCTTTAAGCCATTTTGAGTTTATTTTTGTGTATGGTGTGAGGGTGTGTTCTAACTTCGTTGGCTCTAGGCATGCGGGCTTCAGTAGTTGTGATGCACAGGCTCAGTAGTTGTGGCGTGTGGGTTTAGTTGCTCTGCAGCATGTGGGATCTTCCCGGACCAGGGCTCGAACCTGTGTCCCCTGCATTGGCAGGCGGATTCTCAACCACTGCACCACCAGCGAAGTCCCACATACTGATTTGAGTATGTTGAACCATCCCTGTGACCCTGGGATGAATCCAACTTGGTCGTGGTGTATGACCTTTTTTATGTGTTTTTGGATTTGGTTTGCTAATATTTTGTTGAGAATTTTTGTGTCTATATTCATCAAAGATATTCGCCTGGGGGCTTCCCTGGTGGTGCAGTGGTTGAGAATCTGCCTGCTAATGCAGGGGACACGGGTTCGAGCCCTGGTCTGGGAGGATCCCACATGCTGCGGAGCAACTAAGCCCGTGAGCCACAGCTACTCAGCCTGCGCATCTGGAGCCTGTGCTCCGCAAGAGGAGAGGCCGCGATAGTGAGAGGCCCGCGCACTGTGATGAAGAGTGGCCCCCACTTGCCACAACTGGAGAAAGCCCTCGCACAGAAATGAAGACCCAACACAGCCCCAAATAAATAAATAAATAAAAATTTTTAAAAAATCAGAGAGAACATTTCCCAAAAAAAAGATATTCGCCTGTAATTTTCTTTTTTTGTAGTGTCTTTGTCTGGTTTTGGTATCCAGGTGACGGTGGCTTCATAGAATGTCACCTCATTGGGAGTGTTCCTTCCTCTTCAGTTTTTTGGGAGAGTTTGAGAATGATTGCTATAAGTTCTTTGTATGTTTGGTAGAATTTCCCAGTGCAGCCATCTGGTCCTGGACTTTTGTTTGTAGGGATTTTTTCTTTATTACAGATTTTATTTCATTTCTAGTGACTGGTCTGCTCAAGTTATCTGTTTCTTCTTGATTCAGTTTTGGTGGCCTGTATGTTTGTAGGAAAGTTGAACATTTCTTCAAGGTTGTCAAATTTGTTGGCATATAATTGTTCACAGTATTCTCTTATGGTTTGTTGCACTTCTGTGATATCTGTTGTGATTTCTCTGCTTTCACTTCTTATTTTGTTTATTTGGGTCTTCTCTCTTTTCTTCTTGTCGAGTGTGACCAGAGGTTTGTCAATTTTGTTTACCCGTTCAAAGAACCAGCTCTTGGTTTTATTGATTTTTTTCTATTGTTTTTTTAAGTTCTATTTTATTTATTTCCTCTCTGATCTTTCTTATCTCCTTCCTTCTGCTGACTTTAGGTTTTGTTTGTTCTTCTTTTTTTTCTAATTCTTTTAGGTGGTGGACTATGGTGTTTATTTGAGATTTTTCTTGTTTCCTAAAGAAGGCCCCTATATTGCTATGAACTTCCTTCTGAGAACTGCTTTTGCTGCATCCCATGGATTTTGTATGGTTGTGTTTTCATTGTCATTTGCCTCAAGGTATTGTTAAATTTCTTCTTTGCTTTCATTGTCATTTGCCTCAAGGTATTGTTAAATTTCTTCTTTTCTTTCATTGTTGATCCATTGGTTTTTTTAGTAGCATGTTGTTTAGTCTCCACATAATTGTTTTTTTGTTTTGTTTTGTTTTTGTTTCTTTTTCAGTGGTTGATTTTTGGTTTCATGCTATTGTGGTCAGAAAAGATGCTTGAAATAATTTCTGTACTCTTAAATTTGTTTAGGCTTGTTTTGTGCCCAAGTCAACCCTAGAGAATGTTCCATGTGCACTTCAAAAGAATGTGTGTTCTGCTTTTTTGGGATGTAATGTCCTGAATATATCAATTAAGTCTAACTGTTCTATCATTTAGGATCTCTGTTGTTTTATTGATTTTTTTGTCTTGAAGATCTGTCCATTGATATGAGTGGGGTGTTAAAGTCTCCTACTATTGTTGTATTCCTGTCAGTTTCTCCCTTTATGTCTGTTAGTATATGTATTTTGGTGCTCCTATGTTGGGTACATATATTTTGAAAAGTATAATATCCTCTCCTTTTATTGATCCTTTTATCATTATGTAGTGTCCTTCTTTATCTTTGTCTTAAAGTCTATTTTGTCTGAGTATTGTGACCCCCGCTATCTCGTCATTTCTGTTTGCACAAAAGATGTTTTTCCATGCCCTCACTTTTAATCTGTGTGTGTCCTTTGCCCTGAAGTGTGTCCCTTGTAAGCAGCATATTGTAGGCTCTTGGTTTTTTTATCCAATCTGCCACTCTGTGCCTTTTTAAAAAATTTTTTTAAATTTAATTTATATTTTTATACAGCAGTTTCTTATTAGTCATCAGTTTCATACACATCAGTATATACATGTCAGTCCCAATCACCCAATTCATCACACCACCATTCTGACCCCCCTGCGGCTTTCCCCCCTTGGTGTCCATACGTTAGTTCTCTACATCTGTGTCACAACTTCTGCCCTGCAAACCGGTTCATCTGTACCATTTTTCTAGGTTCCACATACATGCGTTAATATACGATATTTGTTTTTCTCTTTCTGACTTACTTCACTGTGTATGACAGTCTCCAGGTCCATCCACGTCTCAACAAATGACCCAATTTCGTTCCTTTTTATGGCTGAGTAATATTCCATTGTATATATGTGCCACATCTTCTTTATCCATTTGTCTGTCGATGGGCATTTAGGTTGCTTCCATGACCTGGCTACTGTAAATAGTGCTGCAATGAACATTGGGGTGCATGTGTCTTTTTGAATTATAGTTTTCTCTGGGTATATGCCCAGTAGTGGGATTGCTGGATCATATGGTAATTCTATTTTTAGTTTTTTAAGGAACCTCCATACTGTTCTCCATAGTGGCTGTATCAATTTACATTCCCACCAACAGTGCAAGAGGGTTCCTTTTTCTCCACACCCTCTCCAGCATTTGTTGTTTGTAGATTTTCTGATGATATCCATTCTACCCATGCTTTTGCTGCATCCCATAGGTTTTGGATCGTCGTGTTTTCATTGTCATTTGTCTCTAGGTATTTTTTGATTTCCTCTTTGATTTCTACAGTGATCTCTTGGTTATTTAGTAACGTATTGTTTAGCCTCCATGTGTTTGTGTTTTTTATGGTTTTTTCCCTGTAATTCATTTCTAATCTCATAGCGTTGTGGTCAGAAAAGATGGTTGATATGATTTCAATTTTCTTAAATTTACTGAGGCTTGATTTGTGACCCAAGATGTGATCTATCCTGGAGAATGTTCTGTGTGCACTTGAGAAGAAAGTGTAATCTGCTGTTTTTGGATGGAATGTTCTATAAATATCAATTAAACCTATCTGGTCTATTGTGTCATTTAAAGCTTCTGTTTCCTTATTTTCATTTTGAATGATCTGTCCATTGGTATAAGTAAGGTGTTAAAAGTCCCCCACCGTTATTGTGTTACTGTTGATTTCCTCTTTTACAGCCGTTAGCAGTTGCCTTATATATTGAGGTGCTCCTATGTTGGGTGCATATATATTTATAATTGTTATATCTTCTTTTTGGATTGATCCCTTGATCATTACGCAGTGTCCTTCCTTGTCTCTTGTAACATTCTTTATTTTAAAGTCTATTTTATCCGACGAGTATTGCTACTCCAGCTTTCTTTTGATTTCCATTTGCATGGAATATCTTTTTCCATCCCCTCACTTTCAGTCTGTATGTGTCCCTAAGTCTGAAGTAGGTCTCTTGTAGACAGCATATATATGGGTCTTGTTTTTGTATCCATTCAGCAAATCTGTCTTTTGGTGGGAGCATTTAATCCTTTCACGTTTAAGGTAATTATTGATATGTATGTTCCTATGACCATTTTCTTAATTGTTTTGGTTTGTGTGTGTGTGTGTGTGGTATGCGGGCCTTTCACTGTTGTGGCCTCTCCCACTGCAGAGCACAGGCTCCAGACACGCAGGCCCAGTGGCCATGGCTCATGGGCCCAGCCGCTCCGTGGCACATGGGATCCTCCCGGACAGGGGCACGAACCTGTGTCCCCTGCATCGGCAGGCAGACTCTCAACCACCGTGCCACCAGGGAAGCGCCTTGGGTTAGTTTTATAGGTCCTTTTCTTCTCTTGTGTTTCCCACTTACAGAAGTTCCTTTAGCATTTGTTGTAGAGCTGGTTTGGTGGTGCTGAATTCTCTTAACTTTCGCTTGTCTGTAAAGCTTTTGATTTCTCCATCGAATCTGAATGAGATCCTTGCTGGCTAGAGTAATCTTGGTTGTAGGTTCTTTCCTTTCATCACTTTAAGTATATCATGCCACTCCCTTCTGGCTTGTAGAGTTTCTGTTGCGAAATCACCTGTTAACGTTTTGGGAGTTCCCTTGTATGTTATTTGTCGTTTTTCCCTAGCTGTTTTCAATAATTTTTCTTCGTCTTTAATTTTTGCCAATTTGATTACTGTGTGTCTCGGCATGTTTGTCCTTGGATTTATTCTGTATGGGACTCGCTGCACTTCCTGGACTTGGGTGGCTATTTCCTTTCCCGTGTTAGGGAAGTTTTCGACTATAATCTCTTCAGATATTTTCTCAGGTCCTTTCTCTCTCTCTTCTCCTTCTGGGACCCCTGTAATGCGAATGTTGTTACGTTTAATGTTGTCCCAGAGGTCTCTTGGCTGTCTTCATTTCTTTTCATTCTTTTTTCTTTATTCTGTTCCGCAGCAGTGAGTTCCACCATTCTGTCTTCCAGGTCACTTATCCGTTCTTCTGCCTCAGTTATTCTGCTATTGATTCCTTCTAGTGTAGTTTTCATTTCAGTTATTGTATTGTTCATCTCTGTTTGTTTGTTCTTTAATTCTTCTAGGTGTTTGTTAAACATTTCTTGCATCTTCTTGATCTTTGCCTCCATTGTTTTTCCGAGGTCCTGGATCATCTTCACTATCATTATTCTGAATTCTTTTTCTGGAAGGTTGCCTATCTCCACTTCATTTAGTTGTTTTCCTGGGGTTTTATCTTGTTCCTTCATCTGGTACATAGCCCTCTGCCTTTTCATCTTGTCTATCTTTCTGTGAATGTGGTTTTTGTTCCACAGGCTGCAGGATTGTAGTTCTTCTTGTTTCTGCTGTCTGCCCTCTGGTGGATGAGGCTATCTGAGAGGCTTGTGCAGGTTTCCTGATGGGAGGGACTGGTGGTGGGTAGAGCTGACTGTTGCTCTGGTGGGCAGAGCTCAGTAAAACTTTAATCTGCTTGACTGCTGATGGGTGGGGCTGGGTTCCCTCCCTGTTGGTTGTTTGGCCTGAGGCAACCCAGCACTGGAGCCTACCTGGGCTCTTTGGTGGGGATAATGGCCGACTCTGGGAGGGCTCACGCCAAGGAGTACTTCCCAGAACTTCTGCTGCCAGTATTCTTGTCCCCGTGGTGAGCCACAGCCACCCCCCGCCTCTGCAGGAGACCCTCCAACACTAGCAGGTGGGTCTGGTTCATTCTCCCCTGGGTTCACTGCTCCTTCCCCTACTACTTTGTGTGTGCCCTCGAAGAGTGGAGTCTCTGTTTCCCCCAGTCGTGTCCAAGTCCTGCAATCAAATCCCACTGGCCTTCAAAGTCTGATTCTCTAGGAATTCCTTCTCCCGTTGCTGGCCCCCCAGGTTGGGAAGTCTGACGTGGGGCTCAGAACCTTCACTCCAGTGGGTGGACTTCTGTGGTATAAGTGTTCTCCAGTCTGTGAGTCACCCACCTAGCAGTTATGGGATTTGATTTTACTGTGATTGCGCCCCTCCTCCCATCTCATTGTGGCTTCTCCTTTGTCTTTGGATATGGGGTATCTTTTTTGGTGAGTTCCAGTGTCTTCCTGTCGATGATTGTCCAGCAGTTAGTTGTGATTCTGGTGTTCTCACAAGAGAGAGTGAGCGCATGTCCTTCTATTCTGCCATCTTGGTTCAGGCTCCCTTATTTATTTTCAGTTTGGATGATCACTGTGTCTTTTGATTGGAGAATTTAGTCCATTGACATTTAAGATAATTAATGATAGATATGTATTCATTGCCATTTTAAACCTTGTCTTCCTGTTGATTTTAAAATTCTTCTTTGTCTCTTTTTGTTTTTCCTTTTGTGGTTTGGTGATTTTCTTTCGTATTATGCTTCTGTTCTTTTTGGTTTTTGTGAATCTATTGTATGTTTTTGATTTGTGGTTGCCCTGTTTTTCAAGTATGTTAACCCCTTCGTATGTCTACTTGCTTTAGACCGGTAGATAGGCCCAAACACATTCTAGAAAAAAAAAAAAATCTACATTTTCTTACTCTCCTCCCCCACATATTATGATTTTAATGTCCCCTTTTGCATCTTCATGTTCATCCTTTTGCTGTTCATTGTGGTTATCATCACTTTCACAGAAATTTTTTGTTTTTTTTTTTTAATCTGTGTACTGTCTTATTTATGTGATTTACTTTCCAATTGTGATTTTCTCTTTCCTATAGATTCTTACTACTTTCTATTTAGAGAAGATCTTTCAATATTTCCTTTAGGATAATGTCAGTATTGCTGTATTCTTTTAGTTTTTACTTGTCTGGGAAATTCTTTGTCTCTCCCTCTGTTCTAAATGATAATCTTTCTGGGTAGAGTATCCTAGGTTGCAGATTTTTCCCTTTCAGGGCTTTGAATATATCTTGCCATTCCCTTCTGGCCTGCAATGTTTCTGTAGAGAAATCAGCTGGTACCCTTATGGGTGTTCCCTTGTGATTCTTTGTTTTTCTCTTGCTGCCTTTAGAATCATCTCTTTAACTTTTGCCATTTTTATTACAATACATCTTGGTGTAGGTCTGTTTGGGTTTACCTTGTTCAGGATCCTCTATGCTTTCTGTATCTGGATATCTGTTTCCTTCTTCAGGTTTGGGAAGTTTTCAGCTGTAATTTCTTCATTTTCAATCCCCTTTTCTGTTTCTTCTTCTTATGGGATCCCTATTATGCATAGATTGACATGCTTTATATTATCCCATAGGTCTCTTATATTGCTTTCATTTTTTTTCATTTGGGTTTTTGTCTGCTGTTCTAATTAGGTGATTTCCGTTATTCTGTCTTCTAGATCACTTATTCGTTCTTCTGCATTATTCATTCTACTATTCATAGCCTTTCAGCTTTCATCTCTTCAAATGAATTCTCTGATTTTTCTTGGCTTCTCCTTATAGTTTCTAGTTCCTTTTTACAGTAATCTACATTTCTATTGATAGCCTTTCTTAATTCCTTCAGTATTTTCATTATCTTCTTTTTGAACTTGGTGTGTATTAGACTGAAGATGTCTGTTTAATTGTTTATTCTTTCATGGGAATTCTCTTGATCTTTTAATTGGGAGTGGTTCCCCTGCTTCTTCATTTTACTTATATTTCTCTTGCTCTATGAGTTTAGGAGAAACAATTATCTACTGTGGTCTTAGAGGGCTATTTTTAAGTGGGAACATCCCCGTATAGCCTCTGTGGGTTTAATATTTTTTGGTGTGAGGGCTGCTTTTAGTATGGATGCTTGCCACCTCTTTTCTCAGTGTATGCAGGCCATTATCCCCTTGCTAGGAGGTGTGACTGATGCTGTGGTAATTAGAGCCTGCACTGGCTATTGAGCGGGCCTCCTCTTTGCTCTGTGGTTGTCACTGCCCTGTCCAGGGTAGGGCCTGCTCCCTAGTTGTTGGAGTAGAAGCCCCCAGCTCCATTTCTGAGCTGTGTTTCTGATCTGTGGTGTGAGGTAGGCGGGATTGGAGTGCTTCCACTGGGAGAGGAACCACTGAGTATTCCTCCGCTGGAGCCGTTCACCTGTGAGTGTGCTCTGTTTTGTCACCTTTCATCCGTTGTGTGGGCTCACAGAGTACACTGTTGTTGGCACTGCCCTAGGCCCCACCTCAGTTGTGGGTATGCCGGCAGTTGGCCCTGGTGCCTCTCAGACTTTGTTTTCACAAGACCACTAGTGCAGATCCACTGAAGTCGTGTCCCAGGACTGCAGTAGTTGCACGCCTTGACCTGCTGTGGGAGCTATGGAGGCAGCTCAGACCCCTGTGTGTACGCGCCCTCAAAGCCCATAGCTGCTAAGGCCAGACCTGTCCCAGCCACAGGAGCACCAGCTGTCCGTTCAGATGTTCCGCAGGCACTGAATTCACAAAGCCGGCAGTGTAGGTGTAAATCTGCGGTTTGCACGGCCGTGGGGAGAGATTTCAGCTCTGCTTCCTAAGTTGCACGACCCCTGGGGCTCAGCTGTAATTTCAGCCCCACCTCTGCGTGTGGGCAACCCACTGGCATCTGTTCCCAAGACCACTGAGGCAGCGGCCGGAGCTTGCAAGCCTGCTCTGGTGGGAGGGGGCCGGAGCAGCTTTAATGCCTGAGCTGGCCTGGGGTGGGGCCCCGCATGGAGCCCAAGGAAGCAGCAGATGGCAGGTGGGGAAAGAGGCTGCAATGTTGGCCCCACCCCTTCCTTTTGCATGCCACATAACAATCGCGCTTCGCTTCTCTGGCAGCCCAGGGTTCTGCCACCAACACTCCTGGTTGCAACACCCCACACTCCAGCCCCTTCAGGCTGTCTCCACACAGCCAACAGCAGTCTTCTCCCCAGGTCTGTCCTCTAAACCCCGTGTTCCAGCACCCATCCCCTGCCCATACCAGTGGACATGACTTTCAGGCTGGGGTGTGCAGAGTGGTGACACAGACTGTGTAGGTCTCTCTCTGTCCTGCCTGCCACTAACTAGTTGTTGCGCTCTCCTTCTGAGCCTCTGAAGCTTCTTTTTTGTCCCAGCTGATCTCCCCACCCGTGAGGGGACTTCCCAGGGTGTGGGAACCTCTACTTTCCTTCAGCTCCCTCCCAGGGGTGCCAGACCCGTCGTACTCTCTCTCTCTCTCTTTTTTTTTCCTTTTGTCCTACCTGGTTACATGGAGATCTTTTTTGTCCTTTCAGGTGTTTGAGGTCTTCTGCTAGTGTTCAGTAGGTGATCTATGAGAATTGTTCCATTTGTAGATGTATTCTTGATATATTTGCAGGAAGAGCTTGAGTTCTACATCCTGCTACTCCACCATTTTTATTCCAATCCGACAATTGGTTTTTTTTAAAAGTAGTATCCAAGGAAGGATTAGACATTGTATTTGGCTTATATGGCTTAAAAAAAAAGATTGAGATATAATCCACATACCATAAAATTCACCCTTTTAAAGGATGCAGTTCAGTGGTTTTTAATATGTTCAGAAGAATGTGTATTTATCACCACTATCTAATTCCAGAACATTTTCATCACTGCAAAAAGAAGCTCCGTGACCATTAGCAGTTATTCCCCATTCTTCCCCATTCTTCCCTCTCCACAGCCACTAGCAACCACCAGTCAACTTCTGTCTCTATGGATTTGCCTTTTCTGGACATTTTTTATAAATGAAATCATGCAATATAGGGCCTTTTGTGTCTGACTTCTTTTCACGTAACATAATGTTTTCATAGTTCATGTTGTGGCATGTATCAGTGCTTTTTACAGCTGAATAATATCCCATTTTATGGTATGCTACCTTTTTGTCCACTCATCAGTTGATGAACATTTGGGTTGTTTCCACATTTGGGCTGTTACAAACCATGCTGCTGTGAACATTCATGTCCAAGTTTTTGTGTTAAAAACTGTTTTCAGTTCTCTTGGGTATATACCTAAGAGTGGAATTGCTGGGTCATACAGTAAATCTATGTTTAACTTTTTGAGGAACAGCCACACTGTTTTCCACTGTAGCTGCACCATTTTTATATTCTACCAGCAGTATATGAGGGTTTCAGTTTCTTTACATCCTTATCAACAGTTGTTACTGTGTTTTTTATATCCATCCATTGGGTGTGAAGTGATACTTTATTGTGGTTCTGATTGGGGTTTCCCTAATGACTAATGATGTTGGCATTGTGTACTTAATGGCCATTTTTTTTATCTTCTTTAGAGAAATATCTACTCATATCCTGAGCCTATTTTAAAATTGGGTTATTTGTCTTTTTAGTTTTGAGTTGTAAGTGTTCTTTATATGTTCTGGATGCTAGACACTTGTCAGATGATTTATAAATATTGTCTCTCTGTGGGTTGTACTTTCACTTTCTTGATAGTGTTCTTTGGAGCACAAAAGTTTTACATTTTGATGACATCAATTTATTTTTTCTTTGGTTGCTTGTACTTTAAATGTCATATCTAAGAAACAGTTGCCTAATTCATGGTCATGAAGATTTACGCTTACATTTTTTTCAAAGAGTTTTATAGTTTTAACTCTTACATTTTGATCTTTGACCCATTTTGTGTTAATTTTTTGACTCAATAATTTGTTGAAAGGACTGTATTTTCTCCCACTGAATTGTCATGACACTTTGTTGAAAATCAGTTGAACAGCATGTTTGGATTTATTTCTGGACTAACTTTTCTCTTCCATTGATTTGTATGTCTATCCTTATGCCATCACCACACAGTTTTGTTTTTGTTTGTTTTTGTTTTGTTTTATTTTTGGGCCATACTGCACGGCTTGTGGGATCTTAGTTCCCTGACCAGAGATTGAACCCAGGCCCTGGGCAGTGAGAGCATGGAGTCCTAACCACGGGACTGCCAGGGAATTCCCTACCACACAGTTTTGATCATTCTAGCTTTGTAGTAAGTTTTGAAACCAGGAAGTATCAGTCCTCCAAGTTTGTTCTTTTTCAATATTGTTTTGCTATTTGAGGTCCCTTGCATTTCCATATGAATTTTGGGATGAACTTGTCAATTCAGGCAGCTGGGATTTTGATAGGGATTGCTTGAATCTGTAGATCAGTTTGGGAATATTGCCATTTTATGGCATCTTAACAGTAGGCTAATCTGCCTTTTCAGTCTCATCTAACCTATGGGTTCTTCCTCTTTCTTAATTTATTTTTTGTTTCATGTATATTTTACTTGTGAAGAAACTGGGCCTCTGCCCTGTGGAGTTTCCTGCACTCTAGATTTTGCTAATTGCATCCCCATGGGATTCCTTTATATCCTGTGTTTCCTATAAAATGGTAATTAGGTCTAGAGCTTGGTCAATTCACGTTGATTTTTTGGCAAGATTTACTTAATATGTTGTTTTGCATTTCCTATCATCATTTTTTTTTTTTTTTTTTTTTTTTTTTTTTTGCGGTACACGGGCCTCTCACTATTGTGGCCTCTCCCGTTGCGGAGCACAGGCTCCAGACACACAGGCTCAGCGGCCATGGCTCATGGGCCTAGCTGCTCCGCGGCATGTGGGATCTTCCCGGACCCGGGCATGAACCCGTGTCCCCTGCATCGGCAGGTGGACTCTCAACCGCTGTGCCACCATGGAAGCCCCATCATCATTATTTTAATTAACATACTCTTCTGTTCATTGCTTACTTACCTTGGGAATCATAGCATACCTGTGCATAAAGAGCTTCTTCATTCCTTTTTAAGGCTGTGTAGTAATCCATTGTATGGTTGTACCATAGTATATTTATTTTGTTTTTTATTGATGAACATTTAGATTGTTTCCATTCTTTCTCTATTATGATGTTTCATTAAATAACCCTGTACATGGATCACTGTTCACATTTGTAATATGTCAGGTTAAATACTTAGAAGGAGAATTATTGAGTCAGATATACATTTGTAACTTAGAAAAATATTGCCAAATTTGCCTCCTACGCTGGAAGGCAAAGTCTTAACCACTGGACTGCCAGGGAAGTCCCAGTTAACTGCTTTTGGAATGAAATTTGTTTGAGTTGCAATCTCTTTTCTTTCTTGAAACTTCCTAGATAATTGGGAGATTTGGTCCTTTTGCTTAAACTCTGCTAATGCTCCTGTTGTCCAGATTCCTTGGGTTACATTTCTGTGGCTGGCTTCCATCCTTCCCTTAGGCCGGCTCTAGTCCTCCAGAGGTACTCAGAACTTGATCTTTCTTTTCTAAGATAGACCCTAAAATTCAATTCACCCTTGAAGTACTTAATAAAAGGACACATTTCACTGAGTAACTTCACATAAATAACTTTTCCGAGTAACTGATTCATACCCTTATGATATCGGGTTTTTTTGTTTTTTTTTTTAAACAACCCGATTTTTCTCACAGAATACTGAAAGTATCCTTGTATGTGTGAAAATAGTAATACAATGAATGTTCAGGTAAATGAATGGTTTTTAATTTGATGTTATGTCCCAAATTTTCACATTTCCCCCACCCCCACTCCCACCCCTAAAATTTAGCCATTTGCAGTGAAACTCTGTTATGCATTTTCCTGCATTCTCACACATTGTGAATGTTGGCCTGCTCTGTGCCAGGCCGTCTGCTCTATGCCCAGGGGATGGGATAGAGAAGAAGGAGCCCTTGTCCTCCAGAGACTTACAGTCTGAGGAGAATATGGATAAGGAGAAGATAGCCATTAGGACTGTCAGTCTTCTACAGCCTTCCTGGCTATAATACAGGGATTACAGAGGTAAGAGGGGCTGGTCCTTCTGAATTGAATGTCCTAGGATACTCTTTGAATTGTGGCATTTGGCTTTCTTAACAGTTGTCTAAATAGGTAGTTATATGTACCTAATAGTAAATTGAAAAGGGACACAAGAGTGTGGAATAAAAAGTTAAGTTTTCCCTGGTCCTCAGCCACTCAGTTGCTCTCCCCAGAGCAGCCACTGTTACCAGTTTTTAATGTATTTTTTCATACATTATCATGCATATTTAATGTCCCCCCCCAGATTATAACTTGTACTCACCCTTGCCTTTTTCATTTAACACATGGTATCTTAGAGATCATTCAATACCATTACACACAGAGATGCTTTATTCTTCTTAATGGCTGAATACTAGTCCATTACACTGGTCCTCTATTAATGAACCTTTTGGTTTCTACTGTCAACAGTGCTGCATGAACATCATTTAAGTGTGAAGGACTTAGCCGAATTATCCTACGTTCCCTCAGCAACATATATAGATGCCTACTCCTCCTTATATTGTTTATTCTTCTATGTTTAAAAGTCATTTGTTTCTTTTTCTGTGAACTATTCGTGTCTTCTGTCTACTTTTCTGTTCAGTTGTTGGTTTGTTATTGGTTTTGGAAGAACTCTTTACATCGTAAAGAAATTAGCTTTTGTGATACTTATTGTAAATATTTGCCTGTTTTCTTGTAGCCTTGTTACCTCTTGTAGCCTCTGCAATCATTGTGAGCTCTCACTTTCCTACATCTCCATGTTTTCACATTACTTATCTATAGCAGCTTCCTTCCCTTATTAGTACTTCCTGTATAAGCAAATGAACTACGTATACTGGCTGTTGGAGATCTCTCTTTGCTTCTCAGTGATATTTTTTGCTTACTCCTGATTTCATATACTTGGAACCATGTATCCTTTTCACATTTACATGAAGTGTTAGGGGTTTGTTAAGGCAAAACCCTAGAAGGTAATATGCTTGTCAGCCTGATACAGTGTTTGAACTCCAACCCTTACTCTGTGGTGAGCTCTGGGATCATTTTAATACATTATCTTTTGATTCAAATTTAGTTTAATGTTTTCTACTCTAAGTGGCCTTTAACCTTAGCTGGGTTTTGGACCTCCCTCATCAGCAAAATGGGGGATATCTATATACCAGGTTGTTGTAGTGATTAAATGAGGCTGGAAACAGGGAAGAAAAAGTGGTGGAGGAGAGTTCTTAACTTTTCCTCTAACCTTCAAGTCCTGTGTTTTCTAGGTTGAGGCTTTCTGCATGGAGGTGCTGCTGTGACTCTGGGTTTTCTGGGGCAAAAAGAGCCCCAGCTACTTGGTGATATTCTGCATGGTCTTAAAATGTTCTCTGCTGTGGCTTCAGTTTTCTCAGTTGTAAACGAGGAACATTAATATGAGGATGGCAGGGCTTCCCTGATGGCACAGTGGTTGAGAGTCCGCCTGCCCATGCAGGGGACACGGGTTCGTGCCCCGGTCTGGGAAGATCCCACGTGCCCCGGAGCGGCTGGGCCCGTGAGCCATGGCCGCTAAGCCTGCGTGTCCGGAGCCTGTGCTCCACAATGGGAGAGGCCACAGCAGTGAGAGGCCCGCGTACCACAAAAAAAAAAAAAAAAATGAGGATGGCGATAGTGTTGACTACATAGGGTTGTTTTGAGGCTTCCAACATAAAGCCCTCTACACATGGAAAGCACACCATCACCTTTGGAAAAGGGTGATGAAGTAACAGTCCTGCCTCCTTTTTTGCAGAAGCCCCTTCCTGCGTGTCTCTTGGAAGCACATCTCTGAGTGGTCCCTCCATCCACTGCCCCTCCGCTGCCGTCTGTATCGGCATCCTCCCAGGTTTGGGTGCCTACTCTGGGAGCAGCGACTCTGAGTCCAGCTCAGACAGCGAAGGCACCATCAACGCCACTGGCAAGATCGTCTCCTCCATCTTCCGAACCAACACCTTCCTCGAGGCCCCCTAGTTCCTCTGTTCTTACCGCAGGGAGCTCCTCCCCAAGAATAGACTGGACAGTTTATTCTGCCTACAGGCATTACCTCCCACAGAAAAGTCCTTTGCCTGCTCCCTGTGCACACCGTGACATTTTTAACCTCATCTAAAAATGTGCCAGAATCCACTTGTGGCCCGACTTGTGTTTGTTTTCTCTTTCTACTCCAGTATGGATGCCCAAACCTGTCCCACAGCCTCTGTCCTCACTGTTGTAGTAGGGCAGAGGTCAGGGCCCAGCAGAAATTCCACTAAGAATGCCCTGGGAAGATAGGTACCAAGCGGCTTGCAAAGGGTTTGGGTTCTGTTGCTTTCTTGTTTTTTGTTTCTTTTTTTTTTTCTTTCCCAACGCCACAAAGAAGCAAGGACAGTTATTGAACAGGTATCATTTAAAACATTCTATTCTAGACGAAGGCGCCGTTTGACTATACTGTGTTGTGGAGTGTGCAGGGGGGAGAGAAGGTCCCAGGTGATGGAATGGCGCACTGCCCTGGAACTAACCTATTCTTGATGTTGTGTGACTAAGTAAAGGTTCTAAACTACATCTGCAGGGGGTGTCACTTAACACTCATGGTTTATTGTGAAGTTTTCCCTTACCCTTGGCTATTCCATCTCCCTCCACCTAATCCCATTTAAGACTCTAAACCTTAGAGAAACAAACATAGGCCTTATTTTGTTGTAGCCAGAGATCAGAAGTGCTGGTAGGTGTGTGGATGAGGTGACTTATTTCTGGCAGCTCCTGGAATTCTAATATGGCAAGCCAGGGGGACCCACCTGCATATTCTGGCTCTAACCTGTTGAGGCCCCTCTCTGTTGGCTACATTTCTAGTTGTGGCCTCTAACTATGGAAGCTGTTTCTAGACTAAAGGTGCTACGCTTGTCCTTTCCTCTGCTTTGACCTGCTGCCCTTCCTGCTCTTCCCTTCCCATACAGAGCAGCCAAGACCCAGACATGCTGCTCCACCTCCATCCCCTAAAGGGAGGCAGGGAAGGGCAGGGGGAGACAAGGTGTGGAGGCCCTGAGGACAGAGGTAGGCCATGAGCTTTTAACAACAACAAAAAGCTGTAGGCTCCCCTGCTTCAGAAGAGTGAGCCTGTATGGTTCTTTCCTCCGCTGGGTTCCTACGTCAATTGTTTCTACTTCCTTGGGTGTGAGACGGAGAGACACA
This sequence comes from Grampus griseus, assembly GCF_964374135.1. NCBI lineage: Eukaryota > Metazoa > Chordata > Mammalia > Artiodactyla > Delphinidae > Grampus > Grampus griseus. The sequence continues at coordinate 31,105,248 of NC_139013.1, read as the reverse complement.
CACAGAATGTGTTGACACTGTGATGCTGGCAGGCAGAGAAGCTACTCAGTTTTAACGTGGGCACAGAGGCCCCTGGATCTCCTCCAAACCCACTCCTTTTCCCTCCCAAAGCAGTGACACTCTGGTGCCCGCTGGCAGATGGTGACTTCCCTTCACCCATAACCGATGGCTTGTGAATTCTTTTTCCTTTTCAGAGCTACTCTGTGCTAATTGTTCCTGACTGTCAGTACAGGCACATCAGCTCCATCCTTACAAACAAGACGTTGAGGTAAAACTGTGTAGGCACCTTCTGCTCCTCTGCTTCGTTGTTCTGCAATTGTGCTGTTGCTATTACAGCCCGTACCCAGAGCAACGTCAGATCATTTCAGGAGGCAGACCGAGGAACCAAAGTCACCATCTTTATGTGGTTTGACTTTTGGGTTTCTTTTGGCCGCACCATACAGCATGCGGGATCTTAGTTCCCTGACCCCAGGGATCGAACTCATGCCCCCTGCAGTGGGAGCGCAGAGTCTTAACAACTGGGCCGCCAGGGAAGTCGCTGGTTTGACTTTTAAGAGGCCATTACTATACCTCATTGCCTCTGTCGATGTTGGGGGAAGTTGACAAAGGGTTGCAGGGATTAAAAACCTATATTAATTTGAAAGCTAATAAACCTGTCAGAGAATAAGATCTTGCTTTTCTTATACGGGATCTTGTGCTCCCACCTCCGTCCCCATCTACTGTAACAGCTAGATTGTGTCAAGGAGGTTGAGACTCATCAGACTGAGATTTCTGCTCTTGGTATCTCAGAAAAAGTTGAGAATCACCAGTGATCATTTCATCTTTCACCGTACCTGTTAGCAGAGAGCCCTAGAGCTGAGGCACAGGTTCTGTAGAAACCATGAACAGCAAAGCAGGTCTCCCAGTGGAGGAAGTCTGGTCTCCCAGTAGAAGAAGTCACCTTGGAAAACATCTAGTGTAGACTGTGTGTTTCAAACCCAAAGAAGAATAGGAAAACCTGGGATGGAAGGAAACACTGCTTTAAATCACAAGATGCAGCTCTCCTGCCTTAATAGATAATTGGGATTTTATAACTAGGTAATAAGGGATAAAAACAAGGTTTGGGGTGGTTTCTTAAAACCTGCTTGCGTTGTCCTGAGTGGTAGTCTTCTTACAACTTTGAACCGTGTGAGGGAGAAAGCTTGTCTCTGAGGAATCCTATTGCCAGCTCTATCTGGATTATCTAGCTTGTGTCATACCACGGCCTCTCTCTCAAGCACTTCCTGCTAGCATCTACCTTTGGCCCTGTCACCCACCTGGGTGGGGAGGAAGGGAGCATGAAATCCACAGCATCTGTTTTTCCATCTATAAAAAGCAGGGAGGGCAATGTGACTGGACCCACAGAGCTGGCTGGTGACCTGTTTATGTCTGCCTTCCCTGGGCCCAGACCCAGGAGGAGAGAAAGCTGGCTTCTCAAACACAGAGTTGGGAAGGCATTCTAGACTTTTTCAGGAGCATTCTAGACTGAAAGCCCCTAACTAGGAGTGGTTTAGGCTAGTCTCTTGGGTCCTCATTTCTTTCTATCTCGTGGGTTCTTCCCTTCTGGCTACCCCTCAGGAATCTCAACTCGGTTCCCCCTTCTGTGGCTACACCACAGTGGCTATGAGCTTGGAGCCAGACATTTACTAGCTGGATCACTTGGGCAAAGTCCTTAACCTCTCCAGGCCTCTGTTTCCTCCTCAGTAGATAGGAATCAGGACACCAACTTCCTAGTGAGGGTGAAAGAGGATCTATAAGAGCTACTTGATGTGGTATCTGATGCTCAGAAAATGGTAACCATCCTCATTAGTACTGTTACCCTCAGCCTCCCCCATTTCTGGGTAGATCGTCTAGAGCTTCTGTGGTGTTTATGGCAGGTTTATCCATCCTACTGGCATTTCTCAGTTGCAGGTAGAACACTGACATGATGATGGGTTGGATCTGGTCATCAGAGCTCCAACCACCAGCTTCTGCTGTGTGCTTCCCTCTTAGCTAAATGTTAATTGCTCAGGCACACCCAGTTCCTTGGCTCGGGTGTCCTAACCGTGGGTATGTAGCTCAGCTGTCGTCTTAAGCCCCTCCAGAAAAACAAAAAGGAGAGAGAGCTCAGCGGCAGTGCACCATCACTTGGACTTGGATCTTTCTTGATTTCTTGGCGTGCCCAGCCCACTTACACGTAACAGTATGGAATGCAAGTTCTGCTTGGTGGGAGGCTAGATCTTGGCAACACTTTCATAGTGTTGAACACAAGAAGCCAGTTGCCCATTTATGCCTTAGTGATGCTGGCAAGGGCTGATATTTTGCTCCCTTACCTGCTGGAGCAATGGTTTAGGGAAAGAGGGAGCGTCATAGCACTAATAGGCAGAAGGTGGCCCAGCATCAGTTTCACAGAGCCGTGGGCAGCACAACCCAGAGACAACCTCCACTGTGAGCTTTAGCCATCAGCTGGGCATCTACCTCACTGTTTCAGACATGGTCATGCACATCATTATCCCTTATGTCGGTTTGTTTATCGGTGAGCATTTACTGAGGGCCCACTATGGACGAGCCAGGCACTGTTTGAGATGTTTGCAGACTGTAGTGTCTTTCATCCTGAAAAAAAGTCCTGTGAAACAGCCCTTCTCTACATTTTATAGAGGAAACCAAAATTCACAGTGATTCACTGACTTGCCCAAGGTCACACAGGTAAGTATCAGAACCAGAATTTTAATTTGAGCCTTTATTTCTAAGTCGGGTTTTCTGTGGTTTCAATGAAACTTTAAAACAAATGCCGGTGCCCACGCCTCAGTGGAGGTGATTCACGGGTAAAGGAGCCTTTTAGTCAGATTTCCAAGTTCACTTTTCATCCTACTGTCCATGTGCAAGAACCAAATAGCAGCACCAAGGCTTGGTTTGTTTTTATTGAAATACAGTTGACATATAACGTTAGTTTCAGGTGTACAATGTAATTATTAAATAATTGTATATATTGTGAAATGATCCATCACCACACATAGTTACCAAAACATATTTTTCTTATGAAAAATTTTGAGATCTACTCAGCAACTTTCAAATATACAATCTGCTATTATTAACTATAGTCACCATGCTGCACATTACATCCCCAGGATTTAACTTATCTTGGTTTGTTTTTTAAGTGGTGGTTTGCCTGGTCAGGAGTTCAGGACATTCCTTTCCCTGGTGAACTCAAACCAGCTGGGAGTAGAAGGCTTGTTTGACTGATCCACCCAACCTCAGGCAGAGAAGGGGGAAGAAAGATGGCTGGGTCTGCTCCCTCATGCAGCTGTGAAGTGGGGGCTGCCGGCACCACACTGAGGTAGGTGGTCCATAGGAGTTGGAGCATTTATGATGGGCCCTGATGCAAGGCAGGGAGTCTACCTTAACCCGGCCCAGTAGATGTCAGTCTCCATAGCTTCACCAATCTGGTAAATTATTCCCATGGGGGGGTGTAAGGGAGAGGTCTGCATCAGGTGTCGCCCCAATACACCCATCCCCTGAGGGGCTAAGGAGGGGATGTGGGGCTGGGAGGAGAAGGCTGTTCCACTATAGAGGCCTCTGGTCGATCAGAACTTGACAGATTCCCCCAGGCTGAGTTGGATACAAACTTCCCTGGATCTGACATCCAGCTAGACACTTCAGCTACGAAACGGGAGGGTAAAGGAAGCAGTCACGTGTTATTTCAACCATCACGCAGTCTTGCAGCTATCCTGAGCAAGGGCTGGGTGTGAACCAGAGGAGGCAGACGCGCTGGTCCTGGGTTTCTACCCACAGTGCCGAGCTGGCCTCTGGGCTTCTGTGCTGTGATTTCCCAAAGGTCCCTGAGGAAATCACGGCTCCCTGCAGTCCTGCAGCCCTCTCAGGAGAAGTGAAGGTGTCCCTCGAGGATATTTCAGCTGGCTTTTGGTGGCCACGGAATCAGAAGAGGATTGGAAGCCTAGGATACAGATGTCCCTCGCTTGCTCCCACCAGATAAACACCGACTCCTGAGCTTACCAGGCACCTGGAGCTAGGAACTTCCCTGGCGCACCAGCCAGGTCTAGCAGACCACTGGTAAGAATTGCTGACCTGGGAGAGTAGGTCGAGATGTCTGACTGCCCAGTTTCATTGGAGGGGAAGGACAAAGTCAGCAGCAGGTTGAGCAGAAGACTCCCCCATAGTCACGGGAAGACATTCAGTGCAGTAGAACAAGTGTGGGCTCTGTGGAGTTGGCCAGACATGGAGCTGAGTTCTGGCTCTGCCTCTAATAGATTCAGTTAGCCTCTCTGCTTGTTTCCTCATCTCTGAAATGGTCACAGGCAGGGGCTGGTGGAAAGGTTCAAGATTATGCCTGTAATGTGCTTATTAATATGAATGTGAGTTGTTGGTTGCACATGAGCCTGTGGCAAAGGGGCTGACTGGAGCTCTGAGGAGGAAGTAGACAAAAGAGAAAGATGTGTTCTTTGGAGGAGAGAAGGGAACAGGCCAGACGGCTGGGGTTTCAGAGCTACGTCACCTAGCTGGTTTCGTGAGGTTGGGCCCAAGCCCAGGGTGGGGTGTGTGATAGAAACCAACGGCTGCTGCAGCAGGGACAGAAGCAGCCCTGTTTAGCATCCTAAAGCCAAAGAGGCTTTCACATGCTGCAGACCACAGGGTGTACTCCAGTGCCTGAGAGACCTGCAGGAGGAGCACATGGGTGGCAGCGACTGCCACTGCTGTGGTGGAGTGGGGTACATAAGACAGCGTGGACCACGAGGAAGAAGGGTGGGGCACCGTGTGCTGTTGGCTGGGCCAGCATGGGCTCTGCTGGGGCCTAGAAGGCTGGGGAGGGACCGTGCATTTCATTGCCCCACAGATATTTATTGAGCAAGTATGATGTGCCAAATTCTGTGCCAGTTTAACAGCTGCATTACTGTTTGTGTGGAATGCATGTCCCCAAGTAGAAGTGATTATACCAATTTCACAGGCTTGCTGGGGGGAAGGGGTTTTCATGTTTCCTTTCCCAGATCAGTGAGCCCATCAGGTCCCAGCTGAGGAAGGAGCTGACACAGGGACATCTGAAACTCCTTTATTACCCTGAGTATAACAAGTAGAACACGATCACAGTATTAAAAAACAGAGTAGGAATTAGGTGCAGGCTACCACACAGCATGCACCAGGGGGACACATTCCTTTGAGTCTGCAGCTAGTTACTTGGAAAAAGCCAGTTATGATTGTAAAAATTTTATTCTCTTTAATAACAATTCCACTAAAATTATACAAAGTACATTCAATACTTAAGAGTGGCAAGGGTGGGGAGAGGAGGAGAGGAAGCCGGTTTGGCCTGGAAGTATCATCAATCGACTCCAATAAAGGAAGCCCAGCTGGGCTGCAGGAAGTTGGGGGTGTGGAGGTCCAGTTGTAGAAAATAAAAATGTGGATCAGTTTAAAAGAAAAAAAAAAAAGGCCACCCACAAGGAAGCAGGGTGAGCGTGCATGTTCCTGGGGAGGGTGGGAGGCCCAGCCGGCATGCTGCTGCTGGGTGGGGGCTGGCACTCAGGCAGGCTCCGAGTTGGTGGGGGGCAGGTTTTTATGCTTGAAATACTGAACAACTTGTTGGGGCAGCTCTGCCAGCACAGCTTTCGCCAAGGTCTCTTTTGCCGCCTGCAGGGTAGGGTGGAGAGAGGAGAGAGAAAGGATCACTGGATGAAGTGGTGAGGGGCACCATGCCCAGGGAGCTGGTATAGAAGGTGTCCCTGGAGGGCTTCCCTGGTGGCGCAGCGGTTGAGAGTCCGCCTGCCGATGCAGGGGACACGGGTTCGTGCCCCGGTCCGGGAGGATCCCACATGCCGCGGAGCGGCTGCGCCCGTGAGCCATGGCCGCTGAGCCTGCGCGTCCGGAGCCTGTGCTCCGCAACGGGAGAGGCCACAACAGTGAGAGGCCCGCGTACCGAAGGAAAAAAAAAAAAAAGAAGGTGTCCCTGGAGGACAAAACCAGAGCAGAGGACCAGAGCTGTCTAAAACTAGCGTTCCTCAGCCCAGCCCAGGCCTAAAATCCCACCCTTAGCAGTGCTCTCCTTCACATTAAGTGCAGCTCTTACCTGAGCACTCGAGGTGCCTAGGAGTAACGTTTCAGGATGAATCTGTCTATGGGAGGCTTTTGGGGGAAAGAGATGGTGGAGGTGAGCTGCACGGCCTACTCATCCGGCAAACATTTCCTGAGCACCTTCTTGGCTGGTATTAAGGGGTTGTGACTATCTGATTCACTGCTCGGCACCCAGTCACAGGCTGGGCACACCAGGAGCTCGTTCAGTGTCCATGCAGTGCCTGGGTGGCCAACACCCAGCATTTGTCCTCAGGAAGCTCACGTTCGAGAGGAAGGAACTGAACTAGCTCAGGCAAGCCCAGAGGGTACTGGGCAGAGATGTGAGCACCAGTGGTTACAAATCGGAGTGGCCAGTTCTTGCTGGGACTGGCTCCCAGGACCTGAGCCACAGCACCCTGAGGCTTACAGCTGAGGCAGCCGAGGCCAGGAGGAAAGGTCACGGACTTGCCCGAGGCTATACAGTGTGCCTCTGGTCAAATGAAAGCTAGGCGCCAGGCTGGCATCTGACAGACTGATCCCTCTGGGGCTGCCTGCGGGCCCAGCTGCAAGGACAGCAACCAGGGAGCTAATGCCAGCCTCCTTGTAAGCAGACCTGGGTCACCTGCAGATAGGACCAGAGCCACCTCCAGGAGCAAGGGAGGCCACCAGTTCCTCCTAGAGCGGCCCTCAGGGAGAGGAGGCCATCCTAAGATGGGCCCTGTTTTCCACCTGAAGAGGCGGCTGGCGAGGTTTGATTTCCTGGAAAGCCCCTCACGCCTCTGGGCCTTACTCTCATCTCTTTCTACTGGAGTGCTTTCCCCCGCATGGATGACGCCGACTTCTGATTCAGGTTTAGAGGGCAGGTCCTCCGGGAACCCCTGTCCTGGAGCCCCAGTCTGGACTGGGCACTACTCCCTTGAGTTCTGTCAGCTTGCTGAAGCAAGTGCTCATGCAACTGTCATATGGCCTCACCTGGGGGCAGGGCCTTGCATGGTGCCAGGCGGGTAGTAGGCTCTCAGGAGGTACGTAGTCAACAGAGCTGAGGGTAGAGGAGCCTAGGATTGGGCAGACAATCCCAGCGCCTTCATTCTGGATTATTAACTATGGTTGCTGGGGTCCTGTAACCGCCTCCTCCCCAGCCCGGGCCCACACTCACGTTGCGGAATTCTCGAAAGGGCACGAACTGCACGATATCGCGAGCTGCCTCCTCCCCTGTGTGGGAGCGCAGCATGCGGTTGTCCCCGTCCAGGAACTCCATGGCAGCGAAGTCGGCGTTACCCACGCCCACGATGATGATGGACATGGGCAGCTTGGAGGCCTGCACCACGGCGTGCCGCGTCTCCTCCATGTCGCTGATGACACCGTCCGTGATGATAAGGAGGATGAAGTATTGCTGTGGAGGGGGTCAACAGGCGCTCAGCACAGCCCTCGGCCCCTGGCCACCCTTCCCCTCCATCCTTTCCCAATCTCCCCAAACCCTCTGACCCCTGGGAGGAAGGTGGCTCGTCTCCCCGAGCTGTTGCTGAACCCTAGCCACCTCCCTAGGCAGCCACCTCTCAGTGCTTGGGCCCTGTAGGCCTCTCCTCCGTCACAGCTGGAAGCACAAACTGCTCTCTTCCTCCTGCCCTGTGTAATGTCAGACTCCCCAGCTTGGGGGTTTGAGAGCCCCAGACTCCAGGCCTGGCTCTGACAGTGGCTACACCGTGGGACTCTGGGCAACTGAGTCAACTCGCCGTGCCTCAGTTCCTTCGTCTGCAAAGTGGGAATTCCTGCACCTCTCAGAGAGACCACGCTGGCTCGGTAATCGACAGCTGCATCTGTGGCAGAGTGAGGCCCACCGCTGGTGAGGAATATGCATTCTGGCTTGTGGACTCTGGGAGCAGCCTCCCCTTCTCTGCTCCACCTTCACGTGAACACCTGTGATGCTGCTCGTTCCCCATTACCACAGCCGGCCTCAGAGACCCCTTGCAGGAGCTAAGCAGATCATCTAGGTCAGTGCTTCTGGGATTGTGGGACTCTGCTGGCAACAAGCAGACCTGGAGGCACACCCCAGACACAGCATCAGTCACAGTGGAAAGGGTATTGGTTTTTTTTTTTTTTTAAAGAAGATGTTGGGGCTAGGAGTTTATTTACTTATTTATTTTTGCTGTGTTGGGTCTTCGTTTCTGTGTGAGAGCTTTCTCTAGTTGCAGCGAGCGGGGGCCACTCTTCATTACGGTGCGCGGGCCTCTCACTGTCGCGGCCTCTCTTGTTGCAGAGCACAGGCTCCAGATGCGCAAGTTCAGTAATTGTGGCTCACGGGCCCAGCTGCTCCATGGCATGTGGGGTCTTCCCGGACCAGGGCTCGAACCCGTGTCCCCTGCATTAGCAGGCAGATTCTCAAACACTACGCCACCAGGGAAGCCCAGGGTATTGGTTTTGCAGTGGTCTTTGAATTCTACAAACTGCACCCAGGAGGCAGTCTCAGTTTGGTGCTTATGTGTCCCTCTTGCTAACCTTCCTTATTAAAAAAAGAGAGAAAAGGCAGGAAGCTCAGAGCTCCAGGGACAGCAGTCTCTAGGTAGACTTCGACACCACTCTGCAGCCTGGTGTATTTATTTTTACTGTTACTCTCTATGGCAAGTGGTAAGTAACTTTTCCCTTAGAGTGGGTTATAGTTTCTTTATAAAATTATTTACATGAAAAAAATATGAATAATTAGTGTAGGTGACAGGTGGCCATAGCATAGACTGGAGGTGGGGAGTGAGTGAATGAAGTTCAGGAAATCTCACTGGATGATCTCACTGGAAGCCCCAGCATTCCTAGCTGCCTAAGACCTCATTTTCAACTCGGCTCTGTGCTTAGCATCCTCTGGCCCCTTTTGGGGAACTCAGTTTTCCCCATACATAAGATGAACAGAAAAGCCCTTGTGGCCCTAATGTTCTCTGTTTGGGGCTTCTGCCTTCTCTTCTGACCCTTCTGATTCTCAGGAGAGGAAACGGGGACCCAGACTAGTCAACGTCATGGAGCTAAAAAGGGGAGAACCAAGCTAGCCCCCAAGTCATCATTTGGCCACCTTCTCACCCAGCAAAGCCATTTGCTCCCTGGGAAACATACAGAGACCACATGTTCAGCCATCGAGGATGCCTAGCTCTCCTGCCTATCCCCCAAGCACAACCTGAAAGGAATGAACCATGTGGAGGTACGAATGCCACCATCCTAACCCCCAACCCTCGACAGCAGTAGTCCAACTCCTCCTGAACAGTACCTTTAAGAGGCCGAAAGCTTGGCTGGGGATGGATACCTGTTGCTATGGAGATGGCAGCCTGAATTCCTGTAGTGGAGGGCTGCTGCTGCCAGTCCCCATTCCTGGGGTTGAGGGGCACCTCATAAGCTCATCCAGACCCTTGTCCCCTCATAGCCCACCATCATTCTAGCCAGCACCCCCTCCTTAAGTGGCCCTCTAACCCCACTTCCATCCCACCAAAAATAGTCCATGGCAGTATTTCTGGGGCACCTAGGCTGGCAGGAGGGAAGAAGGCATTGAGAGGCCTAGCAATGAGGACAGAAAAGAATACTTGGCCTTGGGTGACAGGCCTCACCACTCGGGGTGGGACTGGTCTCCAAGCCCCCTCCAGCTCCGATGGCTGTCTCCCACCCTCCTCCCCACATGGCCCTCTTGGCTCTCCCTTTCCACCAGCCACGTGTCTACATTAGGAGACTTGGAGCACGCAGGCCGAGGCCTCCCTCACAGCCTTGGAGCCTTCTTCCCCACGGCCTGGGTTCCTGCAGAACAGTAGGCACCAACTGAAAAGGTGAGTCACGGTGGTGGTGACTACACATGCTCCGTGTCATCCTCACGCTGGGATTCTCCTTTTGGAGGTTGGGGAGACAGGCTTAGGCTGAGAGAGGTTCAGTGACTTGCTCAAGGACTCACAGCCAGGAATGGCACAGCTGAGATTCAAGCCCAAGCCTTAACTCCAAAGTTAGGGCTCTTTCCACAATGGCAGCAGTGGCCAGTAGCTGTCTCTCCAATAGTGGGGCCTGGCAGGGAGAAGCGAAGTGCCACTGACCAGTCCTAGGCTTCATGCCCATCCCAGGCAAAAATGAGGTTGTCCAGTAGCCTCTAAGGTCTACTGCAACCCTAGGGGTCCATGATCCCATCCCCAAGACAGAGGGGAGGTGGCGGTGGGGGGGGGGCTGTGGAAGGGGAGAAAAGGGTGGAATCAGGCAGGAGGAGGTGGGAAGAGCCTCTGCTGTCCCCATGCATAGTCCTGGTCTACCCTACCCCAAGCTTTCCCACCTCCATGCCTTTCCTGGTTTACTTTCTTCTGCCTGGCGTACCCTCCCCAGCCACAGCTCCAAGACCTCTCTGAGCGTCTACTCCTCCATCCCGAGTGGATGTGAGGGCTCCCCCAAGCCCTGAGCTCTGCTTTCGCTGCCAGCGATTACTCCTTGGGGCAGGCTTCTCTGGATACTCCTCTCCCCCCATGCCCTTAGAGCTCCTCAGGGCAGCCCCTCCCCTCACACCTCTGCATCTCAGGGGCCTGGCACCCTGTGCGGGCTCCATAAACACAGCCAACTGCTGCCAGGTCGAACCCAAACCCCAAATTTCCAACACATTTCAAGGACAGAGTATCTCTAGCATTTACCCAAGAGGTTCTTCAGGCTTCCAGGGCTGTAAATAGCCACTTCCCCTAATGCATTTAACATGTGATTTGATTTATAAGAAACTGACTTGACCACAACAGTTCCAGGCAGAGTCCGGGGAAGCTGCACTCATCCCTAGCTTACTTCTGAGAAGTTGGCTGCTGAGGGCCTTGGGGAGTGGAGGGAAATTTCCAGGGTGCTGGCTGCTTCCCAGTTCCCCCTCCACTATGGCACCAGGTGCCTAGGTAGCCAACTATCAATGGGCCATGGATGGGAAGGCCCAAGTCACATGGGTCAGAGCAGAGGGAAGGATGAGGCCCCACAGTAGGAGTCCCCTGGTACCACCCAACCTCTTAATACCTTTCAGTGACTCCCCACTGCCCTTAAGAGAAAATCCAGATTCCTTACTGGCTTCAAAGGCATTTGTGGGAGCTGGCCTACCTTCTCAACCTCATCCACCCCCACCCACCCCTCTTATATCACACTCCTTCCCTTAGTTACACCACACACCATGCCTTCAAGTCTTTGCCTATGCTGTTCCCTCTGCCCGGGACACTCCACACATGCACACGCACACACATACACACCCTTTATGAGACTAACTCTTAAGCATCCTCCAAGTCTCAGCTTGGACATCACTTTTCCAGGAAGCCTGCCCTGAGCCCTCTGTCGGGTTAGATGCCACCTTCATAATCCTATAATTCTGTCATCACAGTTTTAATTGGCTGGCATCACAGCTGCTGTTCCTGGCCTGGCTCCCCACAAGACCACAGGTCCTGGAAGGGCAGAGGCTCTGGCTTGCGCATCATGGTCTCCCCAGTGCCGCAGAGAAACATACGCGGTAGAGATGAGCTGCGTGAATGAATGGGAGAACACAGGCCTGCCTAGAGAGATGCTTCCACCATCTGCTCTTGATTTCCTGTGCGTGGGTGTGCATGCATGCTCGTGTGTGGGGGACAGGGAGGATGAAGCCACACAAGCAGCTGTATGAAAGCATCAGGTAATGCACAATTTCCTTTTGCCTTAGGCCTACATGGGCTCAGCATCACCAAATGCCGGCCCAAGAGGTGTCCTAAGAAGATTCATCCGCTCACGTTTATTAGGTGCTATTGTGTGCCAGGCACTGTGCTGAGCAATTTGGATGCTGAGCTGGTTGAATCCTTGCAATGCTTCTATTAGGCAGGTACTGTGTTCCATCATCCTCATTGTACAGGTGAGAAAACTGAAGTTCAGAGAGCTTAATAAGCAACCTGCTCTGGGTCACACAGGAAGTGCGGGAGCTGGGGTCTGAACCAGGTCGATGGGCCTCCAAACATTGAGGCATCCCCACCTTCAGTGCACGGTGAGATGGACGGAGTAAAGGCAGGAGGTAGAGAATTATCTGTATCTTCTTGGACATCAGAGTAGGAGAGGCTAGTAGAGACCCCTGGCTCGCCTCCTGCAGCCCAGAGATGCTGGCCGAAAGTCACACAGCTGGGGTGGGTAACAGTGCTTCCCCAGTGTGAGGGAGCCAGGGAAGGCTGCCTCCTCAGGTTGGGAGGACCTGGTCATGACGAAAGCGGCTGGGGTACTGTGAGGATTAGGACTTGTTCACAGAAAGGGCCCAGTTCTTCCCTCTAGAGGGCCCTCAGCAGCTGTTCCCCAGAATGCAAAGACACCTTCCTGGTGGTCCCCAGGGCCCAAGCCCCTCCCCTAGGATCCAGCAGACACAGGCCCCTTCTCCCCAGGACCTCATCTCCTGCCCAGTCCTGCCCCTGCCTGGCAGGTGAAAGAGCCTGAGAGGAACACTGGCCTTCATTCCTGCTCCGCCCCTTTTTTTTTCCCTTAAACAAGAATGCAGGCCTTTCTTCCATCCCTCTGAAAGCTGGTTCAGGCAGATAAGTCTGGGCGGGACAATGGCCTGGCTGGCTTAGGCATCCAAAGGGTGTGCAAGCTGAGGGGCTACCCCTCACTCTGCCCCCTCCATCCAGCTCTAGCCCAGCACCCCAGGAATTTAAAAACACCACTCCCAGGTCCTCCCCACTTGTCCCAGTTCATAAAGGAAATAGGCTCAGGGCAGGAAGGGACTTGTCTCAGGCCCTCAGCTGCCATCACCAAGACCAGGACTAGAGCAAGTCACACTCCCTGAAGCAGAAACGACCAGGACCATCTTCAGTCTGACATCGTGCACTGACCTCCATCACTAGCATCTGCCATCCCCTCTGCCTGGAGGGCTCTTCCCAGAATGCTCTGCCACCTGTCCTTCCTCATCCTCAGGTCTCTTTGGGTGCCAGCTGTTGTGTTATCACATTTAATCCTAACACCACCTCCTTAAGGTAGGTCCTATTAGTATTCCTATGGTACAAACAAGGCTCAGAGAGGGTAAGTTTACCCAGGTCACCCAGTGAGGGATGGGCAGGGGCTGGATTCAAACCCTGGCAGGCTGACCCCAGGACCCCCTTTCCCACAGACCCTCTGCTGCCTCCCAGACAGACCACACATACTGCTGTCCTGCCCTCCCCAGGCTGGCCCTGGTGTCCTCCTCTCTTTCTCATAACCTCCCCTTCTTTTATCTTTGCCTCCATCTTCGGGAAGGCAACCTCTACCTCAGTGACTGAGCAGGTGCCTCCCTCCTCTGGGCAGTCCCAATGGGACCAGGTTCCTTTCCTTCTGAGAGAGGCCCTGGCTGAGTCACCTCTTCCCAGCTCCTCGCACAGTGCACAGCACACAAAAGGGGCCAACTTAAATCCATCCGTTCCCAGAACATGAGCGTCTGCCACAGCATGGGCCACCAAGTAGATGACGGACAACACTGTGGGGCTGAGAGGCCAACCAGGGAGACACCCAGTAGACAGAAACGTGGAGTATGTGAAGGAGATGTTGCCACCGTCATCAGAGTCCAGACGGGAATAAACAGAGAAGGCAGGAGATAGGTTTCAGGTGGGTGGGCAAGGAAGGCTGCAGGGAGGTGGCGTTTGAGGGACACTGAGGGATGGGACAGAGCAAGCCAGGGAGAGAGGAGAAGAACCTCCAAGCAGAAGAGACGGCAGAACAAAGGATCTGCTGGGAGACAAGCTTGGTGTCTTTGAGGAATAGGAACAAGGTCAGTGGTGGAATGGTCACAAGTAAAGGAAGGGGTGTGGGGTTGCGGGAAGGAGAGGCCAGGAGGGGGTAGGATCTGATGTGCACAGCTAAAGGACCCTCTAGCAGGAGCATGGATAGGAGGGGCAAGAGGGGTGAGGGGACGGCCGTGGTGTCCAATGAGAGATGACAGTGGCCGTGGTAATGGGGAAGCGAGCGAGTTGAGGATAGTATTTTGGAGGCAGAGTGAAAAGGACAGTCAGGAAAGGACTTCAGCACTTGTGCAGCAACCCTTTCCTTCCAGGGGAGGAGGAAGCCCACACAGGGGCAGAGGCTGTGGCGGTGGCTCGGGGGCCTGGTCAGGTGGGAGTTGGACCCACGTCCCAGCCCGGGCTCCACCACCCTAGGGCCGGGTGCTGGGTTCCCAGACTTGGCTCAGCTCCTCGGGGCCGTAGCCCTGGGGCAGGGGCTGGTGGATGGCAGGCGAGGTGGGCAAGGTGACCCTTGGTGACTCCAGCACTGGGCCTGGAGCTAGGTGCAGGGAGAGGACCTGGGATGCAGCTGCCCAGGATGGCCGTTTGCCATATATTCCAGATGCCACACAGCAGCCCTGGCAGCCTCAGGCTTGAGCCTCGTCACTGAGCGCCGGACCCGGGCCAGACGGTTCCAAACTCTTCAGCGTGAGGTGGCGGCTGCTCTAATGGGAACTGGGTGGCCCAGAGGGTCAGCCTGAGGGCTGCAGGGACTACAGTCTCCGGGTTTCCCTCTGCCTGGAGGCACTTCCCATTAATCACAGCCCCTATTTCCTACTAAGCACCGAACGGATGGAATTGCTGTCTGTCCTGGAGTCTGTGCTCCAGGAATCCAGAACCAGTCAAGTTGAGCTGCTTTCAACCCCCTTCCCATCCCTGCTAGTAAACTAAGGTGGAGAGGCCGGGGCTCACCTAGGATTTTAGAACAAGGGGAGGCAGAACATCCAGCTCGCCAGCCAGCCCCACGGGTGGGTAGGGTAGGAAGGACAGACCTCCATCTGGCAGGGAAGGCCCAGCCTGTGCCAGCCCTATCCTGCACGTCCACGCCAGTGATCACCTACTCACCATGGCTGTCTGCTGCTGCGTGGCTTGGGCCGCAAACCGGGCCACGTGGTTGACGATAGGAGAGAAATTGGTGGGACCGTAGAAGCGGATGTGGGGCAGGCAAGCCGAATATGCCTGGGCGATGCCGTCCACGCCTGCCTCGGGGAGAAGACTCTGGATCAGCCAGGTCCTCCCTGACCCTGCACCCACTCTCATCCCAATTGCTGCCCACCCCAAATGCCCCCTGCCGTGGCCAGTCTGGGCCCTGTGGTACTGGAAGCTCCGGAGGGCAGGGCCAGAGTGGTGTAAAGAGCCCTGAACGTGGAGTCTGACCTTAGTTCCAATTCCTGCCTTTACCACTTCTTAGCTGTGGGATCTGGGGGAAGTTATTTAAGCCTGTTTCCTTGTCTGTCAAGGAGACTAGTAATCTACACCCTCGGGAAGCTGGCAGGAGGGTGTCCAGCAGGCTCCTCCCAGCGAAGGCACAGGCAGAACCTGCGGTAATACTTTGGGGTCACAGGGAGCCACCTGGAGGTCCATTCTGGACACGCTATGGCTTCTCAGGGTTGCTGGGGGAACTGAGATGCTTGCACAGCTCTGCAGACAGTAGGTGCTCTGTAAATAGCCACCATTACAAGGCTAAGAATACCCCCCTGCTCTGCTGTCCTGTCCAGAAGGCCTCTGGCCAGAGATGAGGTTGACCAATCTGAACTTGGATAAAACATCTCGGCAGACCTACTCCAAACCAGACAGGCCCCAGCAGGAGGACAGGGCCACGCTTTCAGCCAACAGAGGCCCATGGCTTCTGAGTTACAGCATCATCCCCATCGTGGTGACTTGATGCATTTCCCTTCCAAGTACAAACCTGACCCAGCTTCAGGGATTCCCAGGGAAGGTAGATGCTACGCCCAAGGGAAGTCCTAGGCTGAAAGCTCTCATGGTGTCAGGAACCACCCTCTTCCATACCCACCTGGGAGCCCCTTCTCTTTCACTGTTTCTTAACTGACTCTGGGAGGCTCAGAAGTCCTCTTAGGCCTGGGGCAGGGAAAGCACAGACACCACGTACGCTGCCTGCCCCTCCCTCTTGCCCAGCACCCCCGCCCAGGCCATGCTCAATCCTTAGGTGCCAAGGCTCCCTGTGGAAGGTGGGGAAACAGTGGGGCAGGACAAGAATGGGCCCTCCCAGTGAGGGCAGAAGGGAGGTGAGAGGCAGGTGTGTCATTTGCTGCTCTCACCTCCTCCTGGTCTACACAGGGCTTTATGCCAGCACTTCCCTTAATTCTCACCTGACCACCCAGTGAGGTGAGCTACCCTGGTATCACACCTCCTTGAGGGAGGTGAGGAGGCAGAGGCCCAGTGGGGTGCAGTGATCTCTCCGAGGTCACACAGCCAGAAAAGGGCAGCAGCTGGCCTTGAATCCAGGGCCACCTGACTCCAAATTCCAGCTTCTCCCCATCTGCCACACTGAGCAAGTGCAAGGGGAGGGGAGAGAAAAGAACAGAAACCACTACTCCTCCCCCGCATCTGCCCAGGGAGATGGCCAGGCCTGGCGTAAACCCAGGGCAGATGCAGGTGGGCTTGACACTCACCTGAGCAGAAGGGGTTGGTGGGGTTAAAGTTGATGGCAAACTCATGGGAGACCTGAAATGCAGAGAAAATGATGAGCTGAAAGCCTCCTGGCCCAAACCTGGGCCCAGGCCCACCTGCTGCCAGGCAAGGCTCCCTCTGAGGGAACCTGGCTCTTTGCCACCCTGACCCCAGGTCAAGGCTACTGATACCCCTGCATCTGCTTTCACCTCCACTGCTGGGTCTGACCCACAGACAGGCCTAACCACCCTCAGTAACAGAAGAAACAGAAACTTCCACACCACCCCAATCTCTTCCGGGGGGTCAGGGCTGTCTATGCCTCCTCGCCCCCACTATAAGAGTCCCTAGGGACTTCCCTGGTGGTGCGGTGGTTGAGAATCCGCCTGCCAATGCAGGGGACTCGGGTTCAAGCCCTGGTCCGGGAAGATCCCACATTCCGCGGAGCAACTAAGCCCCTGAGCCACAACTACTGAGCCTGCGCTCTAGAGCCCGAAAGCCACAACTATTGAGCCCACGTGCCACAACTACTGAAGCCCGCACGCCTAGAGCTCAACAAGAGAAGCCACTGCAACGAGAAGCATGCGCACTGCAACAAAGAGTAGTCCCCACTCACCGCAACTAGAGAAAGCCCACAGGCAGCAACGAAGACCCAAAGCAGCCGGGGGGAAAAGAAAGAGTCCTTGAGTAGGGTGGAGATGCATCTGAGGGTGGCGGGTTCAAGGAGCAGTTGGAGTGCTCCCTCATCACCTGCTTTTTCTGTGGTGGGGCTATAACTAGAGTTCCACTTCTTCAGGCTTTGAGTGCTTTCCCCCACCCTACTAATAAGCACGAGTGCTTGGAAGGGAGCCCACCTTATGCCAGCGAGCCAAACTGGGGCTTAGCTGACAACCCACTTACAGCTGGACTGGGGGATCAGGAAGCATAATGGGGCCAGAAGGGCAGGGAATAGAGAGCCCTGTCCCAGTTCCTACAGACCCAGCCCCTAGCCCGGGGGCATCATCAGAGGCTGACCCTGCACACTCCCGGATGCCGCTGGCCTACAGAGGGACTGATAACTAGACCCCATTCAGGACTGTGGGTCAGACTTCAGTGGCTGCAGAACCCAGGGCCTCAGGAGAGGCCAGAGCTCAGATGGTAGGACCATCCTCCCTCCCTCCCCTGCTGCCTCCGTCAAAACCCCCACTCGGCCCCTTCCCTGTGAACCGTGTGCCACAGTCTACGTTCAGGGCTTTGCTAGCATCCCCTCACTCCTTCTTTGCAACAATCCAACAGACAAAGGCCTGGTATTACTCCCTTTTTCTGATGTAAAACCAAGACAGAATGGACCAGAATGTTTCCCCATTTACTGAAGGGGAGAGTTGGGACTAGAACTGAAATCAGGCTGCCTCCTGAGCTCACAATCCATAAACCCACTAACCTGAGAAGGTGTTCCTCCCCTGAGGAGTTTAAATGGGAGGGTCAAGAGATGTCCAGGGGGGAGGGACCTCCACCCTCGGAGGCTGGAGGAGCGCTCCAGTCCAGGCGCAAATCCCAGGCAGACGCTTTAGCTCCGAGACACTGCAGAGGGGTGCTGGGAGGCCCTACCGAGCCCGACATCCGCATTTTACAAGTAAACTGACTGAGGCCCAGAGAGGGGAAGTCAGGTGCTGAGGCCACACAGAAGAACAGACCTGAGGCCCAGGTCCCTCAAACCTGGTAAAGGGGTTGGGCCGCTGACCTTGGGGAGCCCTTCTGGGCCAAGACGGGAAGGACTCAGCAGAGGAATTCACCCCATCACTGCCCTGTGCCTGGCAGCCTGAGGAGAAGACCCCTACCTGTTCAGGGGAATGGGCTTTTCTGTTCTTTGCTCCCTCAGCCCTAAGTGCTTGACATGGAGCCATTCCCCTGATGCCCCTCTTGGGCCCTGTTCCTACCCAGGGGCCCTCTTCACCCTGTCCCCAGCCCAGGCTCCAGGTGTGGGGGCTGGAGGTCCTTGTTGCCATGGAAACTTCATGAGCCTCTATAGTGACTAAGAGGGGGGCTTGTACAGAGGGGGCTGAGAGAGGAAAATGGTTGCCAGGGAAACAGGCCTCCCTTGGGCCAACAACTTCCTGCAAAATCAGATTTTAGGAGATTTTACAGACCAAGGGGGAAAAGCCCCCTCCTGATAGGGATGGATTAATATTCTGTTTTCTCAGCCACCCAAATTCTAACTTCTCCATTTTTTTTCCTCTATTAAGGGGAGAGTGGGGCCTGGTGGTCAAGTGGGTGGGGCTGTGGGAGGTTACCCATCTACCCTGGAGGCCTCCCAAGTCATCTACTCCACCCAGCAGCTCCACTTCACAGGTGGAAAAACTGAGGTTCAGAGGGGGCCAAGGAATGCCCAGGTCACTCGAGTGAGCCACAGCAGAGCCGGGACCAGATCTGGGGGACAGGAGTTCACGTTGTCTGTAGCAGCCCAGCCCCCTCCCACACTTGCTGCCCTAGTTTGCCCGAGAAATGCCAGCAAACACGACAAGCTTCCTGGAGGCCACCCCAAGCCGATTAGGGGCCCCTGGGGACTGGCCAGCCACAGGTCTTTGCCCTGGGACTCCCTGCTGCCTTCTGACGATCAATGGTCCCGTTCACCCCACCTGGCCAGGCCCAGCCCATGGTCTTGAGTTACTTAAGAGGCTGTTCCCTCTGGTCCTGGCAGGGCAGTAGATGGTGGCATGGAGAGAGTCGAAGGGATCTCAGAGTGACCATCCTCTCTGAGCCTCAGTTTTCCCATCTATAAAGTGGGGAGAGTCATAAACTGTGCTCCTCTCCACCCCAGACCTTGTGCAGGCCTGTCCTTCAGCCTGATCCCTCTCTTCATCTGACCAATTCTGGCTCATTTTGAAAGGCCAATGTTTCCTGAGTCCCTCAGCCACTACCCAGGTCAGGGGTCCTCTTGGGGCTCACCTGGACCAGGCCCAGGGAGGGACTGAGGTCCTGAGGGCAGGCAGCTGAGTGGCACGCTCCTTCCAACTTCCCACACTCAGAGAAACAACACCTCTGCCTGCTCAGGCCCCTGGGCCCCAAATTTACTGTCAACAATCACGTACTGCATGCCTGGAGCCAGACACAGCAAGAAGGAGACCAAGTGCCCTCCCTGAGACAATGAGCAAATCAACACATACAAAGTGACCACAAAATTCCGAGGCAGGGAGGAGGGGCCCCATGTGCGCACGCTCAAGGTAGTCCTTCTAGAGGAAATGATCTCTCGGCTAAGCAGCAGCAATGGGAAGTCAGTGAAAGGGGGCAAAAGGCCAGGGGAAGACCACATGCAAAGACCCTGAGGTAGGAACGAACAGAAGAAGGTTCATGTGGCACGGCAAGGTGAGTTAGAATGAGAGGGAAGGTGAGGGGCCAGGTCTGGCCAGCTCCAGCAGCAGGGGGAGGTGGGATAGAGCATCTGCCCTTTCCAAGCCTCGTTCCAGCATCCCTCCTGGCACCACCGGGCACTCCAGCCTGGCCAAGCCCCAGCCTCCCCAGAATTGCCCTGTGACATTTCCAAGGAGGCTTTTGCACAAGAAAACATCTCATTCAGCCAGAGTTCTTTGGAAGCTGGCTGGTGTCCTAGCAACGAGATAGTGCTGGGCCTGGCTGCACCAGCCCGCCCTGCCCCCAGTGGCATCACCGTGTCTGCCCAGAGGCCCAGCTGTGGTCCCACAGGGTCCTGCCCCCTACCATACAATGGCCAGCAGGCCACAGAGCCACTCCCTGAAATTCTAGGTGAAAACTGCCCTCTCCGGAGAGGATGTGAGGGGAACGCTCACTCTGGAAACAGCATGTGGTACAGCAGGGCAGACAAGAGGGGCCGCTGGCTGACATACATGTAGATTGAGGAGTCCTCTATGCCCACAGCCCCAGGCTTCTCATCAGAAGGGTAGCACATTCTGAGAACAGACATGGGAGTCCACCTGCCCAGATGGAATTCAGGCTCCCTGTTTTGAACGTAACCTTGGACAAGTCATTGAGCCTCTGTTTCTTCACCTGTAATGGACATTGTCCCTTCTCTCCATCCCTCCATCTTGCCCACCATCACCCCAGCCAGTCCCCACTCAGCAGCCAGAGTGAGCCTTCAAAAATGCCAATAACACCCCATGTAGACCCACCCACTGCTTGCTGCACGGCTGGCTCCCCACCTCTCCAGCCACATCTCTCCCCATCCCGCCCATCTTTCATGGAGAGTTCATCACGCCCACCTTCTTTCAGTTCTTCCAAATACCCTGCTCCCTCTGCCTCCCAGACTTTGCACAGGCTATTCTCTCTGCCCTGAACTCTACCTGCCACATCACCACCTCAAGTCATTCTGCGAACTCCTACTCTCCTTTACCCTCTTGGCTTAGACCTGACCTCCTCCAGGAAGCCTTCCTGATACCCCCAGGCCAGGTTGGGGCCCTCCTCTAGGGACTGCTGCCCCGTTCAGCACTGATGGCACTGCCTGTCTTTAGGGCTGCCAGACAGTATACAGGATGCCCAGTTAAATTTGAATTTCAGATAAATAATGGATAATTTTTTAGTTTAAGTATGTCCCAGGCACTATTTAGGACATACTTAAACAACTTGTTTATATGAAATTCAAACTTAACTGGGTATCCTGTATTTTTATTTGCTAAATCTAGCATCTTCCCCACCTGACTGGGGTACCAGGGGACAGATATCATAACTTATTCCTTGTTCTAGCCCCACTGCCTGCACGAGGTTCAGGCTGAGAAATGCGTGTGGGTTTGGGGTAAACGCAGAGAAGGCAGGGCAGCTGGGCCATAGCCCAACCTTTCCAAAGCAGATCCCAGAGAGGCCATACGTGCAAATCCCATCTCAGCCAAAAGGAAAACAGTCTGGCTTCACTTACCTTCCAGTCTGGGGGTAACTGCGCCCCAAAGCCAAGAGCTGGAAACATCTTATCACTAATCAGAGAAAGGAGAAAAAAATACTATGAGACAACCAGACGCTACCCACGCTCACCCTCCCAACCCCCTACCCAGGGCTGGGCCCACTCTGCCTTGCATACCTCCACAGACAAAAAGAAAAAGCTCACCACCTCTAGAAAAAGCTCTGTTTGAATGATCTATTGAGCCCAAACCCACTTCTGGGTATCTGGTGAATAAAAGGCTTGACACCTATGGCAGACATTGCTAATCAACCACAGCACTCCTAACCATGGGCCTGAGTACAGCTTCTAGATCCTTCTCAAACGGGGACCTTGGCAATCACTAAACCACAGTCATGATGCAAGTGAAATGTACTGGCTGTTTCTTGACGTCCCTTTTATGGCTGGGAAAAATTCTAAAATGAGAACACTGGCTTGGCGTTCAAGACCCTTCATCATCTAGCCCAAGAGCCTAGTCTCATTTTCTACCTGCCCTCCCTCATTCCCCACTCCCCCAGCCCTGGCCACTGGCTACTCACTGTTCCCCAAACACACAGGGCATCTTCACGCTCCAACTTCAATCCTACTGCACCCCTTCTTGAACTACCTCTCCCAATCTGTTCCCTGTGGCAAACTCCTACTCATCCTCTAAGGCCCAATTCAAATGGCCCATTCTCTGTGGGTTTCCCTGAGACCCCAGGATGCCTCTCTCTTTGGTGCTCCCATAGCTCCTGTCTCACATGTAAACTGGTCTCTTGGAACCCCACTGATTTCTTCCCTATCTTCCTCCTCGAATGGGATCTCCCTGAGGGCAGGGACTGTATCTCATTTGTTCATTCATTCAACATGTATTTATTGAAGAATCCTCTGGCTGCTGTGTGGAGGACAAACTGTCAGGGACTAGGGCAGAAGCAGGAAGACCAGTGAGAAGGTTACTGAACCGCTCTGGGCAGGAGGTGATGGTGGCTCAAACAGGCTGGTAGCAGTAGGGGTGGGAGAAGAGGCTGGATTCAAGCATATTTTGAAAGGATTTCCTGAAGGAATGATGGGGGAGATGAGGGAAAGAAAGGAAGTGAAGGGTTTTCAGTGAGTGGTAGTGCCTCTCCCTGAGATGGGGAAGAGGGTAAGAGGGGTAGGGGTGGAGCAAGTGTCCAGTAACGCCTGAATGCCCATGAGAAGGCTCAGCAAAGGGGCTGAGTGGGTAGCTGGGTACAAGGGTCTCTGGAGCAGTAACAGCAGGCTCCTCCACCCGACCACGCAGGTGGGGACTTCCACCTCCCCTGCTCTGCATGCCGTACCTCTCTTAATGTGGCCTGGGGTCACAGCCACCCCTTAGGCCCTGAGCCCCCTGGGAGTCAGAAGCTGCACCTTAGGCTGCCTCTCTCAAGGAGGCTGAAGTGCACACAGGATTCCTGAGCCTGCTCTTGTTCCTACCAAATTTGTGGGACCTGCTCCTTTCTCCCCTGCTCCCCATGTGTCCTCCTGGTCATTCCACACTCTGATCTGCAGGTCCAAACAAGCATCATCTGTGACAATGACATCACAACCCTCATGTGACTTCTGGATCCTCCAAGGCCCTCTTGACTTTGCATCTGGCCCAGCCTGTTGGTGGCCACACCCTCTACACAGCTTTCCCTGACTCTCCACTGTCCCCACCCCACCCAAAGATCTCCAGGAAGCGTGGTCATGGGAAGAGGATCCACACATGCTGGCTGCTCCTCTGAAGTTCCCAACAGGAGTGAGACTGTTAGACCATTAGGTGGCGGGTACAGGAATCAAAATGTCTGAGTTCCAGTTCCTTGATCTGGGTGACTTTGGATAAATTCTCTATCTACATCCTAGGCCTGTTTTCCCCCAGCTCTAATAGTGGAGGTTGCAGCAATAGCAAACAAATTTCATTTTCTATCCTGACTCATTTTCTTACTCGGTGTACCGTGTGGAGAAGGATCTCAGTATGGATCTGGGCTCAGTAAGTCAGAGATCAGCAGTTGATTAGCAATGTCTGCCACAGGTATGCACAGGTAACTGCATGCATGTCCTATGCTACTCATTCCTAGGTTTGATGATCTCTGGGTCCCTTCTAGCTTTGAAAAGCTGAACTTCCCAGGATGGATGGAGCCCAAGCTGACTAGTCAGAGTCCCTCCCCAAGCTTACCTGTCATAGTCCTGAATGATCTGCCCAACAGCCCAGATGGCTGACAAATATTCATTGGTGCCCATGGGGTTGATATAGTGCAAAGAGGAAGGGTCGAGGGGATTTCCATTGGAGGCTGTGAAGTCTATCCCAACCTGCAGAGTGGGGGAAAAGGCCACCCAGTGTGGTCAGAGACTCCAGCTCCCTATCTCACCTCCAGGGAACAGACAGGCTGATGGGACACAGGAAGCCCACTTCATCTCCCAGCCCTGGCCCACCCTTCCAAAAGATGGTCCAAAACCTGGAAACTGTCTGACTGTATTACTCCTCTGGCTCTAATGCCGTCTGTGGCTCCCTGTTGCCCAAGCATAGTCTATTGCCCAGATGTGACACAAAGCCAACTTACAGCCCCAAATTCCTTTTCCCCCCTCACTGTCCCAACCCACACACTCATCTACTCCCATTTCGAGGCCTTTTTTCACTCTCTGCAGGGGAGGGGGGCTGTGGTGACCAGTGGGGTTACAGGTCAACAAGGCCAATCCTCTGCACCTCCTTATAGTCCTGCAGATGACTTCCAGCCCCCATGGGATCAGAAGCAGTGATAGACAGCAGGGAGGCTAGGTGGGAGGTGGGCAGAGTATGGGACCCTGGCAGGAGTTCTCCTCTGGGCTTGAGGCCCCCCTTCGGGTGAGGAACGGGAGAAGTCTATGGGGCATACACTCCAGGCCACCGGCAGAGTGACAATTCATTCTTCCAATGAGCATATACTGAGCAGGTGCTATGTGCCGGGCACTGAGTGATACACCGAGGGTGGAGGGAAAAAAAAAAAACAGTGGCCCCGCACTCAGGACACTCACAGTCACTAGTTGCTAGTGGGACAGGGACAAGTGAAAAATACTTAAGAAGATTCAGAGTGGCGAGTGCCCTGAAGATAATAAAACAGGAGAAGTGACGAGGAACAGGAGGCATCAGGGGGAGGTGACCTCTGTGTCACAGCCTGCAGGATGGCAGGGCAGCAGCCGAGAAGGTTCTGGGGAAGAGCATTCCAGGCAGTGGGAACAGCAAATGCAAAGCCCCAAGACAGAGCAGAGCTTAGTGTGTTGGGGGAGG
The DNA here is from genome assembly GCF_964374135.1 of Grampus griseus. Lineage (NCBI taxonomy): Eukaryota > Metazoa > Chordata > Mammalia > Artiodactyla > Delphinidae > Grampus > Grampus griseus. The sequence continues at coordinate 31,080,719 of NC_139013.1, read as the reverse complement.
ATCAGTGTGGACGGAGCTGAGTGAGCAAGGATGAGGGCATAGCAGATGAGGCAGGAAGGGAAGTGGGGAGGAATTTGGCTTTTTTTCCTTCTGAGGAAGTGTAACCAGTGACATTCTGAGGGCTGGGCAGCCAGGCCCTGACCTGCAGCTAAGCCCTGACTCAGGCCCATCCACCTATACCCTCTCCTCTGGCCAGACACACCCCTTGCCCTGGGGAGGATCCTTCCTGAAGTTTATCCCAAGTCCCTCCTGCTGCAATCATGGCCCAAGCCCTTAGGGAGGATCCTCACTGGGGTGGGCTGGGATGGGGGAGAGCCTTACAGTGAACATGAGCTGGCAGCCTCCCAGGATGTAGTCCAGGAAGGAGTAGTCCCGGTTTATCTGGAAGAAATCAGAGGGGTGAGTGGGCCCCTGCCCTGTACCTGAGGGCTCGCCTTCACTTGGCCACACTCCACAGATGACCTTTGGGGAGTTGTTGCTCTGTGCCCTGACAGGGGTCAAGGAGGCGGAAAAAGGCAGATGGACCTGATCTGATTAAAACAAAACCCAAAGCACTCAGAGCAATGGTTACCAATAGGTGGGACACACACACACGCATGATGAGTCCAGGCAGTGTCTCTCTCACACACACACACGCATGATGAGTCCAGGCAGTGTCTCTCTCTCTCTCTCACACACACACACACGAATGAGTCCAGGCAGTCTCACACACACTCTCTCACACACACACACACACGCATGATGAGTCCAGGCAGTGTCTCTCTCTCTCACACACACACACACACACACACGCACGATGAGTCCAGGCAGTGTCTCTCTCACACACACACACGCATGATGAGTCCAGGCAGTGTGTCTCTCACACACACACACACACACACACACACACACACGATGAGTCCAGGCAGTGTCTCACACACACACGCATGATGAGTCCAGGCAGTGTCTCTCTCTCTCTCACATACACACACGCATGATGAGTCCAGGCAGTGTGTCTCTCACACACACACACACACACACACACACACACACACGATGAGTCCAGGCAGTGTCTCACACACACACGCATGATGAGTCCAGGCAGTGTCTCTCTCTCTCTCACATACACACACACGCATGATGAGTCCAGGCAGTGTCTCTCTCTCACACACACACACACACACACACACGCATGAGTCCAGGCAGTGTCTCTCACACACACACACACACACACACACGATGAGTCCAGGCAGTGTCACACACACACACACACACACGCGCGCACGTGATGAGTCCAGGCAGTGTCACACACACACACACACACACACACACACGCGCGCGCGTGATGAGTCCAGGCAGTGTCCCAGGGCCCAGTGTAGCCCTTACCAACCTCAACTTTGAACAGAGAGATGCCAGGCCTCTGGCTCAAGGCCTTCTGCTATAAATTAATAATTAATAAAGCTGCTGAAACATGGTTTGTTTGGATGGTCTTTGCCTCCTTTTGGCAAAGGATACTGGCCTTCCAATTTTGGTGGCGTTAGAAAGGTTCCTTTCAAAATAAATGTATTTAAGTAAAAAAAGACACCAAAATGGGGGGAGGAGGGGCTGAATACAAAACATAATAAGGCAGGTGGAAAAAATCATGAAGAGGGATGTGAATGACCCAAGTTTCAGAAATAAGGACCCGAAATCATGATGCTGCAACCTGTCAGCTTAACTTCTACAGGGCACTGCTACGTTGTGACCTCACTGAATGCTCACGTAAATCCTAGTCTCCAGACAAGGAAACTGAGGCCTGGGGTTGGCCAGCTGGTAGAGAGAGTGCCAGGACTTGGAACCTTCAGGCCCAGCATCCAGGGTCCTTGCTGCTCTGGCCTGGGCTGCCTTCCTTAACGTTCTACCTGATTCCAGCAGATACGTGGCCACCAGATATCCAGGGGGGCCTGGCCCCTGACCTCAGCCTGGCCACTGCCGGTGCAAACTTCATTGTCTTTGTGGACTTCAGTGGCCCCAGTTACACCACGGGCCAGTAACCTCAGCCCTCACTAGTGTCACTGCCAGAGCACAGGTCACCCTGGCCTGATATCCTCTGCCCCTCTGATGCTGAACATGCAATGGGCAAGCCTGGGAAGCAGTAACTCCCTATAGTTATGCTCCAACAAGGAAACCCTGGAAGGTCATCGCATGCCCTCCTTGACTTCCACAAAGGAATGTGATATGAGACTAACACTTTACATGCTTATCTTGTTAACCTTCCCATTCTATAGATGAGGAGACTGAGGCCCAGAGAGGTTAAGCTCAGGTCACAGTGCCAGGACATGGCAGAACCAGGATTTGAACCCAGGCCTTGCCGGCTCCAAACCCAACGCTCTGTCTCTTGTGCAGCGATATACCTCTGTGTGACCCCCAAACCGGGACTGTGCCCCATGCCCACCCATGCTGGCTCACCTTGCAGGAACGCAGGATAATGATGCCCGAGTTTTTATAGTTCTTCTTCTTCTTCTGCTTCTTGGGGTTGATACACTCAAACTCCCGCTGGGCAACACAGAAGAAAGAGGAGCTCAGCTTGGGGCTTCTGTGGGGACTGACCCTCTCCTGGGCCCCAGAATCTACTCCACAGGGGCAGCATGCCTCCTCCAGGAAGCCCCCCACCCCAGAAATGTTTCCTGCCACCTTAGGCTCATGCCAAGCTATATCTGCCCAAGGTCAGAAGATGTGCATCTGCCCTCCATCCCCAGACAACTCATCCATGTCATGTCCACTCATGCACCCAGAACTGTTGCCCAGAGCCTGGCTTCTCAGAGTTAAATAGACAGCTCCCCTGAGTACTCACTATGCACTAAGTACTTTACCTGTTTAATCTCATTTAATTCCCACTCTACTCTTCTGCCTCCACTTGACAGATGGGGAAACTGAGGCTCAGAGAGATTAAATGTCTTGCTCAAGGTCATAAGGCAGAGAGGTGGGATCTGGGCCCCAGTCTGCCTGATTCAAAAACCTGTGCCCCTTCCCCATCCCCTGCCGAGGTCCTGGGGTCACGCACATGTGCACATCTTACCGGGATGCCGTCACGAGCCTCACACATCTGTGACACCGAGGTCTGGAACTCACCGATGAAGTCATGGCCCCCGTCGTTGTCATAGTCATAGCACATAACCTGGAGTGGGTCCAGCGAGTCACCCCAGAGCTGCCCCACAGGAGGCACTCGCCAGCTCCTCTCAGCTCCCTGAGCAAATCCCATGCCTTTTTTGGGGGGTGGTACCTCCCTCTCTCCTCCAGATCTGACTAGCTGGCTTGGGATGATGCCGGTAGCTCCTGAACCGCCTCCTGCAGGAAGCCTTCCATGATTGCCGGGAAAAGGAGAAAGGGTGCCCGCTCTAGTAATGGAGGCCATTCCCTCTGGAGCAGGAAGCTGCACACCTCACACACCTGACACTGGGCTGCTAATCTATCTTGGGTGGTGGCCCACCTGGCCTCATGGGCCATGGTCTGGAGTCCTCCCTAGACTGCTATTTTTTTCCTGAGATGGGCACAAAAAGTCCCAGCTTGATATGCTCTCTAACTTAGCTGCCATGACACTCCTAGAAGGAAGGCAGGAATTGTTGTACCCATTGTACTGATGGGTAAACTGAGGCCTTGAGTGGGAAGCACTTGCCCAAAGTCTCACAGTGGCAGTAGTAGACCCAGAACTAGACCCCAAGTTTCCTGGTGCCCTGCCTGGGGATCCCTACATGGTCTCAGGGCCTCGCCCCACCTCGTCTGCTCTCAGACACGGCCCCTGAGGACTTAGGGCTTTCAGAGACTAGTAATCATCACCTTCATCACAGCAACAACACTTGGCTGTTTCCAAGGTGATTCTGCATTCATTATCCTAGCTAGCAGCACACAGCCCTCCGGAAAAAAAGAGCAGTCACTCTGTTCCCATTTGAGACAAGGGAATCACAGAGATGAGGGCCCTGCCCAGATCACTCAGAGGGTCAGGCAGACCTGGGACAAGGACTCAGGTCTCCTGCCCCTCCCCCCACAAGGGTTCTTTTTCCAGAGCTTTGCCAAGGCACCCCCAGGAAGCCTCAGGTAACCAGGAGGCCAGAGCTGGTAGGGTGGGCAGCAGGGTTCCCATAGCCCCCCTCACCTGAATGGGCTTCTCCACGTCCCCATCACACAGGGACACCAATGGCACAGTGAATGGCTTCCACACAGGGTCCAGAGTGTACTTGATCACCTGCAGGACAGTGAGAGGCAAGGGTGAACTCAGGCCCAGGGCCAGTACAGCTCTGGGGTGGGGCCAGCCCAATGGGACAGGGAGTGGCAAGGTGGAGAGACCCACAGCCATGCCTCTGGGGATGGAAGTGAGCATCCCTGTGATGGGGAGGGAACAAGTCCTTTAGGGGCCAGTTTGGGTTTTCCTGTGTACCGCAGGGCTGTGACTGCCTAGCCCCGTCCTGAGCTGTTGGGTGTGGCTGGACTACAGACCCACTGGCTCAGAGACCCCTGGAGCCCAACACACCCACCTCAGTCCTGTGGACCAGCATCCACTTGCCATCACCTCCTGGTTTATAAAACTCGAGAAATGGGTCTGACTTCCCAAAGAGGTCCTGGAGGAAGCGGGAGGATGTGGGTGAGGAAGGCATAATTCCACCGGATTCAGATGGGGTGGGGGTGTGGCCCCACTGCCTCCCACACCTGGCGTCAGGAGTGAGGGCTGTGGGCAGAGCCAGCCTGGCCCCTCTCCCCTCAGCCTCTGCAGGGCTCAGCAGACGCCCAGGGCAGTTGCAGCCCCCTGGGACCAAGCAGCAGCCCCGGGAGAAACTGCCCCATCCTGGGGTTACCAGAGCTTGGGCTCAGAGACCCTAAGACCTGGAGCCTGTAGACGTTACAATTCCAGCATCTTCAGTGGGGCAGGACGTCAAGAGGGAGATTGTTCCCAGGGCAGAGGGAGGCACCCAGCAGGATGGGATTTTAATTCATTTTAGTGGGATTCTGAAAAACTGAAACTATCCTAGCAGAAGAGTCCTTTAAAACTCCATTTATTTAAGCAAACATGGACTCTAAAGAGGCTATATTCAAGAGGGGGAGACATAAAATAAATGAGTAAGTAATACACAAGAGGCAGCAATTAGTGTTAAGGAGACAAATAAAGGAGGAGGGGGCGGGATATCAGGGACCACTGCAATTTCAGGGAAGGCCTCACTAGGAGGTGACATGGAGGTGAGAGAGGGGCCTGTCATGAGAATATTCAGGGTAAAGAACATCCCAGGCAGAAAAGACAGCAAGTGCAAAGGTCCTGAGGCAGGACGGTGCCTGGTTTAATCCTAGGACAATGAAGAGGCTGATTTGGCTAAAACAGAATGAAAGTAGGGAATGCAGAAGGGGTGAGGTCAGGGAGTCGGGGGGAGCTGAGGACACATCAGGTGGGGTCCTGTAGGTTACTGTAAGGACCCTAGCATTTACACTACGTGGGATGGGGAGCCCCAACGAGTGGGTTTCCAGCCATGTCTTGAATATCTCTAAGTGATAGGAAACTCACTACCTCAGTGGTGAAGCAGTCCTAATTTGGGGTGGCAGGAGGGCCGTGTGCTATGGACTTGTCCCTGGAGGGGCAATGAAGGTGGTGGCCAGAACCCCCAGGCCACACAACCCCAGGGCTGGGGGAGGGTTCCTGCTCCTTGATGGAAAGCCCCCTCCCTTGCCTGCCTCACCTTCTTGTCCAGCTTCCTGCCCACCAGGCTCAGCGTGATGACCCGATTGTCTGAAAGCTCCTGGGCAGCAATCTGTAAGGCCAGAGGAACGTCGGGGGTCGGGGTCTGTCCTGAGACTCCCTCTGGCCTCCGTTCAGGCAGGCTGGACACAGGTTGCCCCAGGAGTCAATTCTCCAGGGCTAGGAGGGGAGTGGTGGGGAAGAGTAGTGCCAGGTGACCTGGGACGAGTCTCTCGTCTTCCTCAAACCTCAGTTTCCATCTTCTGGAAGATGGGGGTAATAACCCTTCTGGATATGAGGAATCAGAAAGTGACCCCAATGTGGCTCAAGAGATGGGCCATGAGATGGGGGGGGGGGGATGAAGCAGGGACCAAACATGGAGGGTGGTCTTGAGCCCTAGAGAGAGGCTCTGGGCCAGCGAGCAGCCTGACAGACCCTCTCATGTCCCCACTGCAGATCCAGGGAGCACACACAACCACCTCAAAACACCAAGGTGTCGGAAATTCTAACAACTGCACTGTGCAGCCAGGGAAACTGAGGCCCAGGGCAGGCAAGGGACCACCCGAGCTCTTCTCTGCTGTCTCATCAGCTCACACCACTCATCTATCCTCCATGCCCTCCCCATCAGCCATGGCCCTCTGCCCCAGGCCAGCCAGTGATGCACCACCTGGGTGACCTCGAGGCTGCCATCTACCCTCTCTGGGCCTCTTCCTCTCACCTCCCCAGAGTGGCAGGGAAGGCCCTCTGGCCAACAGCAACCCAAGTGGGCAGGGCTCTCCCTCGGCTAGGACTTCCTCTGCTCCCACACCTCTGGGATGGCCTCACCTAACGAACTATTTGACCCTGAGAACCACAGACAGAGGCCAGGCTAGAGGCCCCTTCTCCCCTTCCCCTTCCCCCCCTCCAGCTGAGACCTGCTCAACAACCCCATAGGGTAGGCCCTATTACTGCCCCCATTTCACAGGAGGACAGAACCCAGGTCTGGAGGTGAACTGCTGGAAATGCTGGAGGTTGGCATACCCACTGGGTTGGGTCCTTCTGGGCTGGCTTCCACGTGGAGGGCAGCTGGCTTGTGAAGGCATTTAGATGGGGAGGTTTTAAACCCCAAGAGATGGGGGAGGCTGGGAGGGGACATTCCAGGTGGCAGGAACAGTGGATGAGGGCCTGGGGTAAGTGCAGGGTATGCTAAGAATTCAGTTTGCCTTGAACACAGGCCATGGACATGAACGGGGTAAAAAACAGCTGCGACTGCTGGGTCCCTCCCAGCCTGGAATGCATGGCTCCACAGGCAGTGGGAAGCCAGGAAGGCTCCAGGGCAGGGGAGTAAGGCCTGTGAACACACACAGGTACAGCCCTCCTCCCTCCAGAACCCCTGGCGTCACACAGGCTCTGAAGAGGGACAATCTAGGAGCGAACCTCACTAGCTGAACCGCCCAAGGGCACTTCCTCTCTGGGATTCAGTTCCCTCATCTGTAAAACCAGGTTTCCCCGCCTTCCGGAATTCTAATGACCGAAGAGCTCAGCCGCTCGAAGGGCCTGCGCATCGCAAGAATCACTGCGCTTCACAGGGATCACTGCGCATCGCAGGTATCATTGCGCATTGCAGCCACAAGCAGAGTTCCGGTGGGCAAGGCTCTGAAACGCCTGAAAGTCGCCCAAGAGGCCAGTGCTGGAAGTGGATGCAGGGAGGGCTCTGGAGGCCTCCAGGGAGGAGGAGTAGCGCCCCTGCCTGGGGAGCCACCGTGGGCACCCCTGGCAATGCCCCCCACTCCCTGGTTTGGCAGCCCCAACACATCATATGTGGAGCCAGGAGCCCGTTGCTAAGAGACCTGTTGCTAAGTTGTAAGTTGGGCCTTTTTACTCCAAACAAAGCTGGTGATTATCTGCCAGTGAAGTGGCCCATTGATGGGGGAGGGCAGTGGGCAGTGTGTGGGGTGCAGAGAGCAGAGAGCGGGGAGCGGGGCTGGTACCGTAATCAAGCCCTTCCCCGCAGGCTTGTCATTCATCAGCAGCAGAGGCTGAGTGATCTTCTTGCTGGAGACGATCTGGAGGGAGAGAGGAGAGGCACTCACTCTGAGGGCTGGGGAAGAGACCCAGGGAGGAAAAAATCCTCAACAGGCACTGCTCACAGCACGATGCTCCATGCCAGGCGCTGGCTAAACCTCCCCCTGCGTGATCCCCGCCATGGGAGGCAGACAGCAACCACTGCTAACCCCACCGGGCAGCTGAGGAAACTGAGGCCCAGAGAGGTTAAGACACTTGCCCGAGGTCCCACAGCTGGGACAGAATCCCAGCAGTCGGATTCTGCTGACCTGGATGTCCCCAGGAAAAGGCTCTTGTAAGGCTCACTTTCTGGAGACTGCTGAAGGGAGGTTAGCCACGTAACTGCCTCCTCCAGAGTCATCCAGAGACCCCCACCCTCCCTCAGGGTGTGACCCCTGATGGAGAGGATCAAACCCTGACGACTCCTATGTATTTTCATTGCTTTGAATAGTGAATACATTCACACAGAGTTCAAGGATCAATACAATATAGAAAGGACAAGTGGAACACATTGTAAGTCTCCCTCCCACCCGTCTCTGTACACCCCATTCCCACACCCTCCTTGTGCCACCACAGTTCTGTTTCTTGGGGAAAAGGCCAGTGTTTCTTTGTGCCAATGTGAGCATGTTCCTAGTCTCCCTGTGCTACTTTTTCTCCCTAGGTCCACTCTCTGCCCTTCTCCACCTTCTCTATGCCACTGCGGACTGCATCACCTGGCTCCCCTGTCTTACAGCTTGTTGGGGTCCAGCCAACGGGGGTGCCAGCAGGAGCTAGGAGAGCAGGAGGGGAGAAGGGCTGGGCGGAGCCTTGGCGGAAGCTTTGTTGCTCTTCATCGGCCTCGGCTCCAGTCCAGAGGCCTCCCCGTGGTGGCCACAGCTCTCCCCAGGACCTGGCGACACCACTTCCTGCCCCGCCCCTCCCTCCAGGCTAGGGGTGGCTGGGCTTCTGACAGGTGTCAGTCCTGTAAAGGTTTCCTCACCCCTTGTCGGTTCCTGCCCCTGCCCACTGGTCCTAAAGCTCTCTCCTCAGTTACCCTTTGAGGGTGTAGACACATGGCGGGGACCCTGAGAGACACACCCCACTTCTTACGTAACTGCTGGGCCCTTGCTTTTTTCATTGAACATCATCTCCTGGAAGGCCCAGGGCCTTTCAGTCTCCACTAGAACCTCTCGAAGCATTTTCCATTTTATTCACCCACCATCCCTATAGACTGGGCAGAGAGCTCATCACTATCCCCAAGTAAAATATGGGGAAAGTGAGGCTCAGAAGGGTGTGGGGCTCGCTCTAGGGCACACAGCCATTAACAATGATCGGAACTTGTATCAGGAGCTCTTAGCCCTGCAACCTCCATAAGCTCACCAAGGAGTGAGCTGGAGGGGGAAATGTGGCCCACAGAGGGAAAGGAAGATGCCCAAGGTCACACAGTGAGCCAGCCATCAAGTGGGACTATCGTGGGTGTCTTGGTTGCTGGTCAGATGCTCCCATCCCAGGAAGTCAAGACCACACTTGCTTACTTCTACCACTGAGCAGCTCTGGCCACAGGGCGCCCCACTCCTGTGTGGCACTGTGCTCAGTGTCTTCCGAGGGGAACACTTCAGCCTGGCCCCAACCGCACCTGCCTACTTCCCCCTTTCTGTGCCTGCTGGCCCCCAAGGCTGTCCACATTTGTGATGCCACCTCGGGAACCAGGCGGGAAAACAGGACCAGGGAAAGCAGGCAGCAGCAGACTCTCCAGGGGGCTGCCCCATCCTTGGGAGCTAGGTGACTTATGGCGGCACTGCACTGACCCCGCCCTCCTGGAGGAGCCCGGCTCACCGTGCCCAGGCTGCAGGAGAACTGGCCCAGGAAATCATGCTCCTCGAGCTGCGTGCTGGACTTGTCCTGGTCAAACAGGGCAAACTTGAGCTTCTGCACCTCCTCAAAATGGTAGTCAAGGACGAACTTCTTGGAGAAAGCGGGGTTGAGGTTGTTGACTGCAGTTTCTGTCCTGTCATACTGGCAGAGGGCAGGGAAACAGTTGTCAGAGTCAAGTAGCTGTTTCAACCCTTCTTGGGCTACAGGGAATCATGGTGCTTACTTGCTAAACACCCAATTCTGTGCCAGGCACTCATGGCCAGTTACCCAGATGGCTGAAACAATCATTACTCCCAGCTCACAGATAAGGACACTGAAGCACAGAGAGGTTAAGTGACTCACCCAAGGTCGAACAGCTAGAGGGCAGGGCCAAGATTTGAACCCAGTCCTGACTCTACCATTCACACTTTTTTTTTTTTTTTTTGCAGTATGTGGGCCTGTCACTGTGTGGCCTCTCCCATTGTGGAGCACAGGCTCCGGACGCACAGGCTCAGTGGCCATGGCTCACGGGCCCAGCCGCTCTGCAGCATGTGGGATCTTCTCGGACTGGGGCACGAACCCGTGTCCCCTGCATCAGCAGGCGGACTCTCAACCACTGCGTCACCAGGGAAGCCCACCATTCATACTTTTAACACACTGGTCCTGATTCCATACCCAGGTTCCAAGGTAAGAGGTCGGACCCTGTCCCTGCCTAGGTTAAGTGACAGAGGGAGTCCCTTTTCCCATCTGGACCTCAGTTTCCCCTTCTGTAAAATGAAAGGATTTGACACCTGTGGCTTTCATCCTTTATATTTGGGGAGAACCCTTTTTTCAAACCACATTTTACATGGAAGCTGAGAGAAGAAACAGAGAGAAGGAGGGGTACTTAGTGGGGAGGTGAGGTCAGGGGTTCCCCATCTCCCCGGAGGCAGGTGTCTGTACCTTCCTCAAACCATGGAATGTCAAAACCAGGAACCGAGCGTCCCCTACCTAGTGTGGAGACCGAGGCCTGGGGAAGGGCAGGGCCTTGCACTGTGGGTCTCTGGTGGGGCTGGGACAGGAACCCCGCCTCCCGGTCTCTCTGCACTGAGGCCCCAAACCGCGGAATCTGGGTGACAGTCTATTTTAGGGCCTGGGCTGTGTTGATTTTTCCTCCCACCCATCCCATTTCCAAGGGCCAGAGAGCAGCAGGGACGGAAGAGGTCTTGGCCCTGAGTTATTTTTAGCCAGGGTGTCTGGCCTGGGTGGGAGCGAGATTGTCAGGGAGGGTGGGGGGCATGTCATGAGTGGGGGTGGGTGCAGTGGGGGAGGACATCACTCCCCGAGGGGCAGGGGCGGGGGGAGTTCCGGAGACCTGTCAGAGGGGACTCTGGACATGCTGGCCTCAGGCCTGGGGCTTCCCCCAGCAATCCTCGGCTGACCTCATGCCCCACCTCCCACTTCTGGCTGTACCACCAACGTGCTCGGTGAAACAGGTAAGTCCCTCCCCGCTCTGGGCCCCAGTTCTCCTCTGTAAAATGGGTCAACAATCCCAGCCCATTTCCTTGGCATCACAAGAAGGAGCCAACATCTGTGGAAATTCTTTGTAAACCACAGTATGTTCTGTGGGACGCCCACCGAGGCCTCATTAAATAACTATGAAAAATAGAAACATATTTTGGAAAATTTATATGCATGTAAAACTGTCTGGAAGGCTGGATACCAAACCATTAACAGTTGGTTCTCCCTGACAGGCGGGTTCCCAACCATTTTGATTTTCTTCTCTAGGTCTACCTGGATTTTCTAAATTTACTGCAATGAATATAGACCCCTTTCGGAATAGGAAACAAAGCCATTTTTAAACGTTGAAAGTCTTAACAGTTTGGATTTCTTAATATCCTTCCTTAAGCTGCATCTTTCCCCAGCCCTCAGGCAAAAGTCTTCCAGCTCAGAAGTCGTTGGCTGTGGCACCATCAACATCCCCAGCTCTGGGACTCTCCAAGGTAGGCAGGGAAAGAAAATCCTCATTTCACAGATGAGGAGACAGGCTCAGAGAGGGATAGCCACCTGCCCAAGCCCACACAGCAGGGAGTGACAGAGCTGGGTCTTGGTCCAGCTCTGGGACCAAAGCCTGAGTTCCCTATTTCTCTGTTTGCTCCTCACTGACTGTGCTCATTTAGGAATAAGAGGAGAAAGTTATTTTAAAAATGAAAGCAAGCATTTGGCAAAACTCTAAGGTTTTAACTATATATTATAGTAACTTAAAATATTATAGAACACTAAATATAAAATTATATAAATATAAATCTATGAATTATAATAAACACAAATATAATTATTTTAAGTACTGTTATAAACATTTTAAATAAAATTTGATTTTCAGAATAACAATTTTCTAAGTAACCCCCGGCCCACACTGCAAGTACTTCCAAGGGCCTGACCCCAGGTCCCTGGGATACAGTGAGAGCCCCTCCCCAGCGACCGAGCCACCCTCCACCCATTGCAGCTGCACACAGAGGGGCCTCACCTCGCTCCACCTGCCATTATTCTCTGTGAAGAGGACACAGAAGGGGTCAGACTTAGAGGTGACGTCCCGGTCCAGCAGGTTCTGGCCGCTCACTGACAACTCCACCTTGCACACGCAGTACTGGGAGCCCACGGGGGCCACCCCCGGTGCTGGGGCACCTCCACCCGGCATGTAGGCCATGGGGGTCGGCAACGGCGGCAGCAGCTCCTCGCAGTCTGAGGGGACAGCATTGGGGGGTCAGAGAGGGGACAGACATCTGCTGCGCCACTCCACCCTGGGGAGGCGTCACCACCTGACCCTCAAGGTGTGGTTAAAGATGGAAGAAAAGGAGTGTGTGTGGGGCAGGGTGGCAGTGGGGAGGATGACATGGGCAAAAGCTTGGAGAAAGAATGCAGGAAATGCGTGAAAAAGGAGTCTCCGGTAGGTGTGTTTAGTTTGTCTTTAAAGTCATTCTCTGCTTTGGTCCGTCTTTACCTGTGAGATACACCCAGGTCCAAGCTGCCCCTGTCAGATCAGCAACAAATCACAGTGGACACAGGCATCCCAATCATTTTGCCAGGAAAACCTGGGCTTCTCCTGAGCAACTGACATATCGGCATCTTGCGGCTACGACAGAGCTTGTAATTGCTCAGGTTTCCCTCAGTGCTTTGGCCGCTAGGAAGCTACCTTCTGGTCACTTATACAAAACTTGACTTTGTTCATTATCTGTCTTGTTCATCCTGTATCACCAGCCTAAGCACAGTGACCGGTCCATAGGAGGCACTCAGTTTACATTTGTTGAATAAAAAAAAAGGTACGTGTATAAATCAACGAATGCACAAACGCTCCGTATCGCTCAGATCTTGCCTGAGTTGGTCCTTATCCTCAGCTCTCTGTGCCTCAGTTTCCTCATGTGCTAACGACACATCATGACACAGTCCTACGAGGTGTGGTCAGATCTTATTTCCACTTGCACATCTGAAGTTCACCCAGGCCCGCCTTCCAGCATCAGCCACCCGGCAAGATGTCCATTTTGGACATCCCTATTCCCCGCTCCCCGCGGCGGGTCACAGGTTTGCTCATCCCTCCCTGACTCGGCACGGCCACCCTGCGGCACACACGCAGCTCTCCAGCCCCTCCGATGGAAACTAGTTTTTACACGACAAGAATAAATACTGCAGGCAAACTGCAGTGCTGTGCTGATGCTCTGGGCTCGTGTGACTATAATGAGGTTCTGTTCTAGGGACAGACGGTGGGAGGGAGGAGGCTGAGCACCGGCTTTGTCACTGTCCAGGTCCTCTCCCTGTCAGGTATGCCCAGGGCGCTGTGTCTGGAGCGGAAGAGGGGACCGCGCTCGCGCAGGCCTCCTGCAGACCGGGGCTGCGTGTGCCCAGCGAGGGGCTGGGGTCAGAGGGAGAGGGAGCGGGCCCAGCAATGCCACTGTGGCTCGGTCCTTCCCGCTTGGATCACAGCCACCTCCTCGCCAGTCTCCCTGCTGCCTCTCCTTAGTCTAACCACCCCTTGTCCCCACAGGAACTAGAGTGAGCTTTGAAAAACACAAATTGGACCATGACACCTCTCTGCTTAAAACCCTCCAAGAAAAAAAAAAAAAAAAAAAAAAACCCTCCAAGACTTCCATCGCTCTCCGAATAAAGCCCCAGCTCCCTCTGGGAGCCTGGAGCCCGCAGGACCTGGCTGCCCTCTGCAGCTCTCAGCCAGCCTGGAACATGAGGTCCTAGAGGGCTGGAGCTGGGTAGTCTTCTTACCACAGGATCCCAGCTCTGGCACAGGTCTTGGGACTTGGCAGACACTCAGTCAACACTCTAGAGTGAATGAACGAGTCTCAGTGTCCCCCGCTGGAGGGTGAGGCAATTTTAGGAACTGCCCCGCCAGAGTGAATAAGGATCAGAGACATCATGCGGGTGAAGTGCTCAGCTTGTAGTCAGGGCTGGTCAGCATGGTCAGGTGGGTTCATGCTCTCAGAAGGAATGGCCTCCTCTCACCTCCCTCCTCTGGGGCAGCGCAGGGCCAGTTACCCACTCGACAGTCAGGGGATAAGATACTAGTCAAGGAGTTGGAACCTGGCCTTTGTGGGTAAGTATTTGGGGGCTGACTCGTCCACACAGAAGCTGAGAGAACACCTGTTTATGCTTACAACTACCTGGGGTGGGGTGGGGGGCACAAGAGTCACCCCCATTTTGCAGATAAGGAAACTGAGGCTCAGAGTAGAAGTCACCTGTACAATGTCACACAGTCAGGAAACAGAGGCAGGCTGTGAACCAATTTTCCAGACTCCCAGGCCAACGTACGGCCTTCTGGCCAGGGCCAGGGGACTGCTGGGCATGGTGGGGACCTAGAACCAGGTGGGGGCACCTGGGGAGTCAGCCAGGCCAAAGGGAGCCTGAGGCTAAGAAAACCCCGGCGCCCCCAAGGTCACCAGTTCCTCTGGCGTTACCCTGCCCGCACCCCTGTCTCTCCCATCATCACTAATGGGGTGGATTCCAGCTCACCCACCCCTCTCCACCTCACAGGCCCCCTTCATGACATGCTAGATGCCATTTGGGCCACCATCCCCCATACTGCCAAGTCAGACACCTCTGTTTTCATCCCGTACCTGAGGGGTATCAGGTACACACACCCAGGTTCCCACATTTCCTTGTGCACGTCACACCGATACGCACGCGCACACATGCCCGCAGGCTAACAGATGCAAAGGCAAGCGCTGGTATGGACACTCTGGGGCCACTTCTCCCCCGCCCTCCCCCTGGTCTGAGCTACCATCATCCCTCGCCTAGGTTACTGCACTTCCTCCTACCCCTCACTGGCTCCAGCCTGGCTGAGGGTGTGGCCAGGAGGGCCAGGCCCAGGGGACAGTCCTCAGAGCCCACTGTGGCCCCACCTGGATCAGCCTGCAGGCCCCAGAGAGAGTGAGTGATGAGTGGGCGGGGAAGGGGGCACTCCTCCCCCAGCTAGGGGCAGGTCCCCCATCCCCAACTCACCCTCTGCTTGGAAGCTTCTGGATCCCCGAAACGGGGAGCACATGATGTCTGGAGTTGGGGCAGGCGGGGGTCAGAGTGGGCCCCTCTGTGCCAGCCGGCAGCGGGCGGGCAGGCCAGACCCTGAGGCCTGACGCAATGGAAAAAGAAACCACGGCTTAGGCTGGGCCGGGCCCCCTCCCCTCCTACTCCAGCAGGAGGGCAGGCAGGCAAGGTGTCATTAAGGGAGAGTTGGGCCTGCCATGCGCATCTAGGCAAGATGGAAACGCTCCCTGGTGCATCACCGCAGTACAGGTAATTTGGGGTTGCAGGCTGGAGAGGGGGCCTGGGGAGCTGGGGCCTGCTCGTGGATGGTCCTGACTCCTGGCCCAGATGGACACAGGCCTTCTGGGGTGACCAGAGCCCCGGGGAAGGAACTGGAAGGCGGGGATACAAAACTAGCAGTCCCTTTTACAGATGGGTTAACTGAGGCAAAGAGCGGGCAGGGCTTGGGAATTCCCATTCATTCATTCAGCAAACATTCCTTGAGCACCCTCGGGCTTCAACAATGAACAAGACGGAGGCTTAAGCTCCCACAGGGTCCGCTGGCCCGGCTCCTAAGACATCTTACCCTTTAGGCAGAAGAACAGGATTTGGAGACTCTGGTGCTGAGTCACAGGTCTAGAACATTCCAGTTTTAGCCAGAAACCTAGGAACCCATCCTCCTTGACCTCTCTCTTTCCTTCACCCCCCATATCCTACTGCTGCTGTCGGTTCCACCGCCAAGATGCGTCCAGCATCGACCCCATCTCCCCGTTTCCACTTCCCTGGCCCATGTCAGGTCTCCCTGAGCAACCCCAGCCCCCAGACTCTCTCTTTTCCATGCCCCGCCAGAGCCAGAGGGAGTCTTTAAACATGCAAATCAGATGCTACCACAGCTCTTGCGGAAAATCTCCCAGTGGCTGCCCTTCCTTGTCACACAATCTGAATCCTCCCCAGGCCTACAGGGCCTGACCTGACCCCACCTTATGCCACACTCTCCGTCACTCCCTGTGCCCCAGCTGCACTGGCCTCCTTCTGCTCTGCAAATATGCTAACCTCTCTCCTGCCTCAGGGCCTTTGCACTTGCTCTTTCCCCAGCCAGAAATGCTTTTCTTCACGTGGCAGGTCTTTTTTTTTTTTTTTTAATTGATTTATTTGGCTGTGTCAGGTCTTAGTTACAGCATGCAGGATCTTTCGTCGCGGCACGCGGGCTTACTTTCCCCACGTCATGTGGGATCTTAGCTCCCCGACCAGGGATCGAACCTGTGTCCCCTGCACTGGAAGGCAGATTCTTAACCACCGAACCACCAGGGAAGCCCCATCACATGACAGGTCTTAGTTGTCAGCTTCACGTCACCTCCTCAGAAGCCTTCCTTGGTCACTCAAGCTAATGCAATCTCAGCCCCACACTGGTTCCTTCACAGATCAATGCAATCTACAACCATTTTTACTAATTTGTCTATTTGCCTTGTGTACTGTCTGGAATGTAAATTCCACAAGGGAGGGATCACTGTTTCCCCAAGCACCTAGAGCAGCACCTACACTGTGGCAAACGAATGAGGAAGGGAGCCCCTCAGGCAGGCTCTTTAATCTGCAGCCCCAGAGGAATCACAACCACCTCCTGGCTACACACAGCACTTGAGGGATCATGAAGCCCCTTCTCAGTCCCGGAACCATCATAACTGCTCCAAGAGGCCAGCACTAGAGGGGTTCATGTCCCATTTCACAGAGGTGGAAACCAAGGCCCAAGAAGGGGGCAGTGGTGCTTCTAAGCCAGGGAAGAATGGTGCTGAGGCTAAGAGCTAGGGCTGCCCTACTCCAACTTCCCCGCCCATCACTGGCCCCAGCAGCTCAGGACCCAGGAGCCCGGCTCTGCATCCCACCCACTGTGGAGAAGAGACACCAAGGTGGCCTGCAGGGGGGGCCCCAGTTCAGAGACGGGCAGTGACAGGAGACACCGAGAGAGGCAGGTGCAGGGAGAGAGCCGGTAGGGAGCGGGGGAGGCAGCGGCTGAGGTGGAGACCTGGAGGCCCAGATGGGGAAAAGGGACACGGGAGGGGCAAGGCCGAGGTGCCCCCCACTGCAGGGGCAAGTGCAACAGCGGGATGGCCTGTCAGAACTGGGGGGCATCCTGGGCCCTCTGAAAAAGCATGCTCAACCAGATACCTGAAAAATGAAATTCTGTTTTCAGTGCCAACTGCAGCAAGTAATGCTCTACAGTCTTGTTGGCAGCAGTTATGAGGACAGGGGTGCGGTCCTCTGGTCGGTACTGTGCTGAGGGTAAGAGCACTGACTCTGGACTCAGACTGCTGGGCTTGAATCCCTGGTTCTGTCATTTACCTGCTGTGTGATCTCAGGCAAGTTACTTAACCTCTCTGGTCTTTGTTCCCCTTCTATAAAAACAGGAACAGCAAAAGTGCTTTCATCAGGTATTGATGTCGAGGATTAAATGAGGTAAAGCATTTAGAAGGACACCATGCAGCTTGTGCTATTATCAGCGATTCTTGATGACTGGGGGCAGGGGGAGAGGTGTGTGAAGTTTACGGTGTATGTAAAGGGGACCAGGAGTGAAAACTCGTTGAGGATATCGTTCTAGGCTCCCTTTCTCAGCTGGAAGACACAGCTCAGAGATGCCAAGGGAGACCAAGGTGGTAGATAGGGGGCCAGGGAGGGAATAACAGACTCAGACCCCACACCCACACACACTTCAAGGTGCTACTCTCCTGGGCTGAGGGCTCCTGGGTCTTCATCATGCAGCAAATCCTGCTCAGTGGGGTCTAATCTGTGACAACAGAGGATCCTGGGGTCGCCTCAGGCTCTCTCCGCTCCAAGGGTGGTTCCCGGATGGGCCTCCTCAGCATCTCCTGGGAGCTCGTTAGAAAGGCAGGTTCCTGGGCCCCAAACAGACCTGCTCAGAGTCCCCAGAATGGCATCTGTGCTTTAACAAGCCCTCCTCGTAACACACAAATCCCAGAGGGGTGGGTAGGTGAGGCAGATTCTGATGCAGCAGGTCTGGGGAAGGACCCGAGAGTCTGCATTTCTAACAAGCTTCCTGGCGCTGCTGAGGCGGCCCATCTGAGACCACACTTTGAACACCAAGCTCCTAGGCGGGAGGCTGCTACACGGCCCACCAGTGGCTGACCATTCCCCAGGGATGGCTCTGGTTTAGCCCGCTCTTGGCCTAATTAGGCAGATGTCATGCTTGGTCCCCGTACAAGCCCTGCCAACTTCACACGCTGAGTTCCCGCGAGGTCTCGGCAGACGTCTGAGTTTGCAGCCTCTGGTCTAGATGGTGACACTCTGGTAACTGGAACTCTCGGCTAACCAGATGCCTGGTCCCCACTGGCCCTGATGGCTGCATTTACTGAACTTACAGGGTCAGAAGATGCCTTGAACGCATCCAGATCTAAGTTGCCTCCTTCACCCCATCTCTCAGATGAGAAAGATCCAGGAAGACAAATGGCAACTGTATTAGGGTTCTCCAGAGAAAACAGAACCAATAGGATATCTACATATATATAGAGAGATTTCTTTTAAGGAACCGACTCATGAGCTTGTTGGAGAAGACAAGTCTGAAATCTGCGGGGCAAAACTGAAGGCTGCAAATTCAGGTTAGAGTTGACATTGCAGTCTTCAGTCCGAGATCCACAGGGCAAGACAAGCAGGTTGGAAACTAGGCAAGGTTTCTATGTTGCAGTCTTGGGGCTGAATTCCTTCTTCTGGGAGAAACCTTAGTCTTTGCTTTTAAGGCCTTTGATTGGATGTGGCCCACCCACGTAACGGAGGATAATCTGCTTTAATAAAAGTCCACTGATTTAAATGTTAATCGCATCTAAAAAAATACCTACACAGCAACATCAGACTAGTGTTTAACTGAACAACTGGTCACGATAGCCTAGCCAAGGTGATACATAAGATTAACCACCGTAGCAACCTTCAGGTCCTAGAAGACCTGCCGTGGGGCAGGAAAATAGGGTGCTGAGGCTAGAGTTCTCTGCCAGCCCTTCCTAACTGTGGGAGCCAGGAGAGCCCACTCCCACCCTGTCAGCTGGCAGGGAAGAGAGGGGGTGGTATGGCTGTGGTGATGGAGACAGGATATAAAATGAGAGTAATAATAACGCCTGCCCCAGGCCCTGTGCCCAGTGTGTTATGGACTTTAACTTCTATAGCTTCACAACATCCTTGAGCGAGGTGTTATCACCACTCCCATTCTCCAGAAGAGCAAACTGAGGCTTGGAAGGATGTGCATTCCAGAGCCTCTGCTAATACGACTCAGGACAAGTCATTTGGTCTTTCTGAGTCTCAGTTTAGTTTTCTTATGCATCAAGTGTAAATTACAGGGGCTTCCCTGGTGGCGCAGTGGTTGAGAGTCCGCCTGCCGATGCAGGGGACACGGGTTCCTGCCCCGGTCCGGGAAGATCCCACATACCGCGGAGCAGCTAGGCCCGTGAGCCATGGCCGCTGAGCCTACGTGTCTGGAGCCTGTGCTCCGCAATGGGAGAGGCCACAACAGTGAGAGGCCCGCGTACCACCAAAAAAAAAAACGTAAATTACAAAATGCCTGACACACTGCAGGTACTCGCTCAAATGAGAAAATCCTCTCCGGGACTCCCTACTGTTCTCAGGACAATGTCCAAACACCCTGATAGCTGCCGCCCCCCGCCCACCCCCCCCACCGACTGCCTCAACACATTTCTGGCTCTAGCTATGCTGTTTACTACACAGAGTTCCAACAGTACTTTTTCATGCCTCTGTAATTTTGCACATGCTGTTCCATCTGCCTGGCATGCCCTTCCCTCTTCTTCACTTAGCTCTGTCATTCTTCAAACTCAGCTCAGCAAAACCAAATGAAATCAATGCCACTATGCCTTCCTGCCCCCACCCCCAGGATAAAAGTTAAAAAGCTGGCGATACCAAGTGTTGACAAGGATGTGGAGCAACTGGAACTCTCACATGTCACCAACAGGAGTGTAGATTGGTACAACCGCTTTGGAGAAATGTTTGGCAGCGACTACGAAGCTAAATAAATGCATCCCTTATGATGACCCAGCAACGCCCAGCAGAAACATGCAATATGTTCACCAAAAGACACACCGGAGAACTTTCAGAGCAGCACTATTTGTAATAGCCCCAGGCCGGGAGTCCCCTAAATGCCTATCATCTGGAAAAGGGATAAATAAATGGTGAACGTGCACACGGTGGACCACACTGCCACGAGCATGAAGGAAGCACGAGGACAGCCACAACATGAATAGGTCTTATGAACATACTGAATGCAGGAAGCCAGACGCAAAGGGGCGTGTCATCCTGTATAATCTCATTACGTGAAGTTAAACCCAGGCAAAACAAGTCTATGCTGCTGGAGGGGCACTGCAAGATAGTGGGGCAGGGTGTGAGTAACCGGACGGGGCTACCAGGGGGCTTCAGTGAGGGTCACGTTTGTTTCTCAATCTAGGGGCTGCTAACACGGATGTTTTGGGTTTGTGAACAGTCATTGAGCAGGAAGTCTGCTCTATTTTGTATATTATACTTCAAGAAAACGTTTTTTAAAAAAACACAAACTGGGGACTGCTCTACAAAGTGCCCCCTGAGCCCCTGGCCCTGGAGAGGGAAGCACTTACATTGTTACCATATTGCAACCACCGGCTTAGGAAATGTCACCCTCACTTGAGCTTAAAGATGGGACCAGATCTTATTTTCATCTCTGCTGTTTCCAGAGCAGAGAGGCATAGAACGGGAGCTTGACAAACGTTTGCTGAAAGTTGAAGGAAGAGTGAAGGTGAAGGGAAGAGGATCTGCGGCATCTTGGAATTGCAGAAGCCTACAGATTCACAGAATCCCAGGGTTTGGGAATTCTAGGATTTCGGAAATCAGGAGTTCTCTGAATCTCTGAGCTGAAAGGCTTTACAGTTTATCTGGTACCACCTTCTAGCCGCAGCCCTACCACCCCAATGTTCCACAGCGCTGGTTCTCTGAAATGGGGGGGGTCCATCCCCAAGCTGCTAATACTCCCTGGGGCCCTCCCTGCACACCCACTGCTGCACTGGCTCCTGCCATGTGGTGCACAGCCCCTCAGAGAGCAGACTGGTGCTCCCATCAAGGTGGGGGGTGGGCAGCATCTTGACACAAATCACTTCCCTATCTTAGCTAAAGCTGCTGAGCTCTGAAGACGATGCACTCCCAAAAGGCAGCCAGGCCGACATGGGGATAAATATAGATACAGACAGCATGGGGAGGAGGCTGCTGCAGGGGTCAGCCCTGACACCCCCCACCCCCAGCTCTCCTGAGGCTCCCAGCTGTGGCCAGACCACACCCAGAGGGAGGCTATTCTCTTTAGCCACCACCAAATGGGCTTGATCCTGGGGCATCTCCAGCCTGTTGCCCCAGGGGCTGGTCCAGCAGGCTGAGAGGCAGCCTCCACACTACCGCCCAAGGAGTCCAGGCACTGGGTTCTGCCCGCTTCTGCCACCCCTTCCCTCTAGGTCTCAGCTCCTTCATCTGCAAAGTGGGGCTGGCGACGCCCTGCCCTCTTGCCTCCCAGCAAGTGCTACAGGGGATGGGCGTGGATGGACTCTGGGATGCAGGAAGTACTTCGGGGACCTCGGGGTGAACCTGGCCAGGCTCAGAGAGGGGGGACCAAGCTAATGGAGGGAGGAGGGCATGGTGACAATGACCACCAGCTGAAGTCATTCCAAAGTAGCTTCATTTGAAGGGGACTGTGGGGCAGCCTCAGGGACTGGGACCCAGTCCTGGGGCCCTACCCCCTGGCATCCACACCCACCCAGGGGCCTACCATGGGGAGACTAGGAGACAGGGGCTCCCAACTCTCTATGTGAACTCCCCACAAGTCCCTTCCTCTCTCTGCCTCAGTTTCCCTGCCTGTCAGGGTTCAGGCCCCTTCTGGCTTTGGGGAGTTTACATATGCCCCTCAGTCTTTGCTGGGCTGCTCTGGGATTCTAGCCCCAAGCTCCCGCCCAGGAACTCCAGGCTGATTGGGCCTGAAAGGTCATCTGGGCTTACTCAGTACCCGAATCCCCCTGTGGGCACCTACAGTGGCTGGACACCCTCTGCTCACATCCCTCTGCAGACTGAGCTCCCCACCTTCTGTTAATGGCTTTCACCCCGCCACACTGAAGAGGCGCCCACCTGCCCCTTCTCATCCAGACAGCGGGGAGGGGCCTCTCTGAGCCTCCGCATCCCAGGCAAGAGGCCCACAGCCCAGCCCCAGGCCCTCCTCAGTAAGTCCTCCTGGCCAAGGACATTGCCAGCTGCTCCCAGGAAACCTTCACTGATAAGATGGAAATAACAGCATTGACTGTGTGCTTCCTGAGTGCCTGGCCCTGTCCACAGGTTCTCACCATTCTGTGTAGGCTATCCTGCAACCCCAGCAGAGGAGCCCTATTATTACCACCCCATTTCATAGAACAGAGAACTGAGGCACAAAGAGGTTATGTAACCTGCCTATTAGAGGTTGAACTGTGTCCCCCAGAAGAGGTGTTAAAATCCTAACCCCTAAGATCAGCATGTGATCATATTTGGAAACAGGTAGCTGCAGATGTAAAGAGTTAAGATGAGGACATGCTGGAGTACGGTGGGCCCTTATTCCCACATGACTGGTGTCCTTAAGCGCACAGAGGGAAGGCAGCCACGGGAAGGAGGCAGAGACTGGAGTGACGTCACCACAAGGCAAGGGATGCCTGCAGCTACCAGGAGCTGGATGAGGCAAGAAGGCACCCTCCCCTAGAAACTTTAGAGGGAGCGTGGCCCTGCCAACACCTTGAATTTGGACTTCTAGCCTCCAGAACTGTGAGAGAATACATTTCTGTAGTTTGAAGCCACCCAGTTTGTGGTGGCTTCACAGCAGCCCTTGGAAACTAATACACTGCCCAAGGTCACTTAGCCAGTCAGTGGCAAACCAGAGTTTGAAATGAGATGGGGTCCACTGTGCTCTTGCCCAGCACAGCCCTCAGACTCGGAAAGATTGTTGGGGGCCCAAAGGAGGGAGAGGTTGGATAGCATCATCTGCTGGGAGCTGAGCATGCACTCTCCTCCTGTGTCATGGGGCAGGGACAGCCAGAGCACAGAAGGAGGCCAGATGCCCCTAGCTCCTGACGAGACAAGGGCCACCAAAGGAGACACAGAGCTGCGTGGTGGAGAGAAAGGGCTCTTGGAATACACTGAGCATGTTCCCACCTCAGGGCCCTCGCACGTGTTCCCTCCTCTGCTTTGGGCACTCCTCCCTCCTTCATTCATTCAAAAATATCCATGGAGCATATCCAGGAAGTATCCTAGTTCCTGCTGGGATACAGCCATGAATGTCATGCCACAGATTAACATCTCAGCTTAAGTGTCACACCTCCTCCTCCAGACGTCTCCCTGATGTCCCCACTCCGCATCCCGCCAATCGCAATTACTTCACCCTGCTTCATTCTCTTTATGGCATTTCCACCACCTTAAGTTTTCCTGTCTCTTTGTCATTTGCTTGCCTCACTCTATCCCCCCAACTCCATTCAGAGCTCTGTAGCTGTACCCCAGCTTCGGCACAGTCCACAGGAGGAGCTGTTCAAAAAACATTTGCTGAGGAGCCTGCCCAGACAAGATGGTGGAGTAGAAGGACCTGAGCTCACCTTCTCTCCTGAAAACACCAAAATCACAACCAGCTGCTGAAGAACCACTGACAAAAAAGGATTGGAACCTACCAAAAGATATTGTACTTCCAAAGACAAAGAAGCAGCCACAACGAGATGGGGGCAGACACCAGAAGCAAGAGGAACTATAACCCTGCAGCCTGTGGGACTGCAAACACAGAAAGTTAGACAAAATGAGATGGCAGAGGAATATGTTCCAGATGAAAGAACAAGACAGAAACCCAGAAGAACAAGTCTGTGAAGTGGAGATAGGCAATCTACCTGAAAAAGAATTCAGAGTAATGACAGTGAAGATATCCAAGATCATGGAAAAAGAATGGAGGCACAGACCAAGAAGATATAAGAAATGTTTAACAAGGAGCTAGAAAATTTCAAGAAAAACAAACAGAGATGAACAATACAATAACTGAAATTAAAAATACACTAGCAGGGGGCTTCCCTGGTGGCACAGTGGTTAAGAATCCGCCTGCCAATGCAGGGGACGCAGGTTCGAGCCCTGGTCCGGGAAGATCCCACATGCCACGGAGCAACTAAGCCTGTGCGCCACAACTACTGAGACTGCACCCTAGAGCCCATGCTCCACAACAAGAGAGGCCACCGCAGTGAGAAGCCCACGCACCACAACAAAGAGTAGCCCCCACTCACCGCAACTAGAGAAAGCCCACAAGCAGCAATGAAGACCCAACACAGCCAATAAATAAATGAATAGATTAAACAACAACAACAACACTAGCAGAAATCAACAGCAGAATAAATGAGGCAGAAGAATGGATAAGTGAGCTGGAAGACAGAATGGTGGAAATCACTTCTGTGGAACAGAATAAAGAAAAAAGAATGAAAAGAAATGAGGACAGTTTAAGAGACCTCTGGGACAACATTAAAAGCACCAACATTCGCATTATAGGGTTCCCAGAAGGAGAAGAGAGAGAGAAACAGCTTGAGAAAATATGTGAAGAGGTAATAGCTGAAAACATCCCTCACATGGGAAAGGAAACAGTCACCCAAGTCTGGGATGTGCAGAGTACACCATACAGGATAAACCCAAGGAGGAGCATGCCGAGACACACATCAATCAAGCTGACAAAAACGAAAGACAAAGAGAAAATAGTAAAAGCAACAAGGGGAAAGCAACAAATAACATACAAGGGAATCCCCATAAGGTTATCGGCTGACTTTTCTCTGTAGGCCAGAACGGAGTGGCATGATATACTTAAAGTGATGAAAGGGAAAAACCTACAACCAAGCAAGGCTCTACCCAACACGTCTCTCATTCAGATTTGATGGAGAAATCAAAAGCTTTAGAGACAAGCAAAAGCTAAGAGAATTCAGCACCACCAAACCAGCTTTACAAGTCTAGGCAGAAAAGAGAAGCCCACAACTAGCAACGAGGAAATTATGAATGGGAAAGCTCACTGGTAAAGGTAAACATATAGTAAAGGTAGGAAATCATCCACACACAAATACGATATCAAAACCAGCAATCATGAGAAGAGGAGAATACAAATGCAGGATACTGGAAATGCATTTGAAATTAAGAGACCAGCAACTTAAAATCATCTTCTATATACACAGACAGCTATATCAAAACCTCATGGTAGGGCTTCCCTGGTGGCGCAGTGGTTGAGAGTCCGCCTGCCAATGCAGGGCACGCGGGTTCGTGCCCCGGTCCAGGAAGATCCCACATGCCGCGGAGCGGCTGGGCCCGTGCCTGCGCGTCCGGAGCCTGTGCTGTGCAACGGGAGAGGCCACAACAGTGAGAGGCCAGCGTACCACCAAAAAAAAAACAAAAAACAAAACCTCATGGTAACCACAAACCAAAAATCTACAGTAGATATACATACAAAAAAGAAATCCAAACACAACACTAAAGATAGTCATCAAATCACAAGAGAACAAAAGAGGAAGGAAAGAAAAAAGACCTACAAAAACAATCCCAGGGGCTTCCCTGGTGACGAAGTGGTTAAGAATCTGCCTGCCAATGCAGGGGACATGGGTTCGAGCCCTGGTCCGGGAAGATCCCACATGCCGTGGAGCAACTAAGCCTGTGCACCACAACTACTGAGCCTGCATTCTAGAGCCCGCGAGCCACAACTACTGAATTCCGCACACGTAGAGCCCATGCTCCGCAACAAGAGAAGCCACCGCAGTGAGAAGCCTGCACATGACAACAAAGAGTAGCCACTGCTCAGCAATGAAGACCCAATGCAGCCAAAAATAAAATAAAATAATTAATTAAAATAAAATCAATTATAAGAAAAAAACTGTAAAAAACACAGACACATGAAGGCTAAACAATATGCTACTAAACAACCAATGGATCACTGAAGAAATCAAGGAGGAAATTAAAAAATAGCTAGAGACAAATGAAAACAAAAACACAATGATACAAAACCTATGGGACTCAGCAAAAGCAGTTCTAAGAGGGAATTTTATAGCAATACAATCTTATCTCAGGAAACAAGAAAAATCCCAAATAACCAACCTAAACTTACACCTAAAGCAACTAGAGAAAGAAGAACAAGCAACACCCAAAGTTGGAAGGAAAGAAATCACAAAGATCAGAGCAGAAATAAATGAAATAGAGATGAAGAAAACAATAGAAAAGATCAGCGAAACTAAAAGCTGGTTCTTTGAAAAGATAAACAAAATTGAAAAACCTTTAGCCAGACTCATTAAGAAAAAAAAGGGAGAGGGCTCAAATCAATAAAGTTAGAAATGAAAAAGGAGAAGTTACAACGGATGCCAAAGAAATACAAAGGATCGTAAGAGACTACTACAAGCAACTATATGCCAATAAAATGGACAGCTTAGAAGAAATGGACAAATTCTTAGAAAGGTACAAAACTGAACCAGGAAGAAATAGAAAATATGAACAGACCAATCACAGGTACTTAAATTGAAAAAGTGATTTAAAAACTGTGATTTAGGGCTTCCCTGGTGGCTCAGTGGTTGAGAGTCCGCCTGCCGATGCAGGGGACACGGGTTCGTGCCCCGGTCCGGGAAGATCCCACATGCCATGGAGCGGCTGGGCCCGTGAGCCATGGCCGCTGGGCCTGCGCATCTGGAGCCTGTGCTCCGCAACGGGAGAGGCCACAACGGTGAGAGGCCCGCGTACCGCAAAAAAAAAAAAAAAAAAAAAAAAAAAACTGTGATTTAAAAACTCCCAACAAACAAAAGTCCAGGGCCAGATGGCTTCACAGGCAAATTCTATCAAACGTTTAGCAAAGAGTTAACACCTATCCTTCTGAAACTATTTCAAAAAATTGCAGAGGAAGGAACACTCCCAAACTCATTCTATGAGGCCGGTACACCCTAATACCAAAATCAGACAAAGATACCACA
The DNA here is from genome assembly GCF_964374135.1 of Grampus griseus. Lineage (NCBI taxonomy): Eukaryota > Metazoa > Chordata > Mammalia > Artiodactyla > Delphinidae > Grampus > Grampus griseus. The sequence continues at coordinate 31,053,674 of NC_139013.1, read as the reverse complement.
AAAAAAGAAAATTACAGGCCAATATCACTGATGAAGAAGATAGACACAAAAATCCTCAACAAAATACTAGCGAACCAAATCCAACAATACATTAAAAGGTCCATACACCATGATCAAGTGGGATTTATCTCAGGGATGCAAGGATTTTTCAATATCTGCAAATCAATCAGTGTGATACACCACATTAACAAACTGAAGAATAAAAATCATATGATCATCTCAATAGATGCAGAAAAAGCTTTTGACAAAATTCAACACCCGTTTATGATAAAAAATAAAAACTCTCCAGAAACTGGGCATAGAGAGAACATACTTCAACATAATAAATGCCATATATGACAAACTCACAGCTAACATCATACTCAACGATGAAAAGCTGAAAGCATTTCCTCTAAGATCAGGAACAGGACAAGGATTCCACTCTCACCACTTTTACTGAACATAGTATTGGAAGTCCTAGCCACGGTAATCAGAGAAGAAACAGAAAGAAAAGGAATCCAAATTGGAAAAGAAGTAAAACTGTCACTGTTTGCAGATGACACGTTACTATACATAGAAAATCCTAAAGAAGCTACCAGAAAACTACTAGAGCTTGTCAGTGAATTCAGTAAAGTTGCAGGATACAAAATTAATACACAGAAATCTGTTGCATTTCTATACACTAACAATGAAAGATCAGAAAGAGAAATTAAGGAAACAATCCCATTTACCATCGTGTCAAAGAATAAAATACCTAGGAATAAACCTACCTAAGGAGGCAAAAGACCTGTACTCCAAAAACCATAAGATGCTGATGAAAAATATCAAAGATGACACAAACAGATGGAAAGATATATACCATGTTCTTGGATTGGAAGAATCAATATTATCAAAATGACTCTACTGCCCAAGGTAATCTACAGATTGAATATAATCCCTATCAAATTACCAATGGCATTTTTCGTAGATCTAGAACAAAAAATCTTAAATTTTCTATGGAAACACGCAAGACCCCGAATAGCCAAAGCAATCTTAAGAAAAATGGCGCTGGAGCAACCAGGCTCCCTGACTTCAGACTATACCATAAAGCTACAGTAAGCAAAACAGTATATTACCGGGACTTCCCCGGTGGTCCAGTGGCTAAGACTCCATGCTCCCAGTGCAGGGGGCCTGGGTTCGCTCCCCGGTCAGGGAAAAAGATCCCACATGCTGCAACTAAAGATCCTGCATGCCACAACTAAAAGATCCCTCATGCCACATCTAAAAAGATCCCGCATGCCGCAACTAAAGATCCTGCATGCCACAACTAAAAGATCCCGTGTGACACAACTAAGACCCGGCGCAGCCAAATAAATAAATAAATATTTTAAAAAAACCACAACAGTATGTTACTGGCACAAAGACAGACTTATAGATCAATGGAACTGGATGGAAAGCCCAGAAATAAACCCACGCAGCTATGGTCAATTAATCTACAACAAAGGAGGCAAGAATACATAATGGGGAAAAGACAGTCTCTTCAATAAGTGGTGCAGTGGTTTAGAATCCTCCTACCAATGCAGGGGACAGGGGTTCAAGCCCTGGTCCAGGGAGATCCCACATGCTGCAGAGCAACTAAGCTGCCCATGTGCCACAACTACTGAGCTTGCGCTCTAGAGCCCATATGATCCACAAATCCCACTCCTGGGCACATAACCAGAGAAAACTTTGAAAAGATACATGCACCTCAGTGTTAATTGCAGCACTATTTACAACAGCCAAGACATGGAAGCAACTTAAATGTCCATCAACAGAGGAATGGATTAAGAAGATGTGGTACATATATACAATGGAATATTACTGAGCCATAAAAAGGAATGAAATAATGCCATTTGCAGCAACATGGATGGACCTAGAGATTATCATACTAAATGAAGTAAGTCAGAGAAAGACAAGTATTATATTATATCACTTACATGTGGAATATAAAAAAATGATACAAATAAACTTATTTACAAAACAGAAACAGACTCACTTATTTACAAAACAGAAAGAGACTTTGAAATCAAACTTATGGTTACCAAACTTATGGTTATATATATACTACTATATATAATATAAAACAGATAATCAACAAGGACCTACTGTATAGCACAGGGAACTCAATATTCTGTAATAATCTATATGAGAAAAGAATCTGAGAAAGAATGGATACATGGGACTTCCCTGGTGGAGCAGTGGTTAAGGATCCACCTGCCAATGCAGGGGACACAGGTTCGAGTTCTGGTCTGGGAAGATCCCACATGTCGCGGAGCAACTAAGCCCATACGCCACAACTACTGAACCTGCGCTCTAGAGCCTGTGAGCCACAACTACTGAGCCCACGTGCCACAACTACTGAAGCCCGCGTGCCTAGAGCCCACGCTCCGCAACAAGAGAAGCCACTGCAATGAGAAGCACACGCACCGCAAAAGAGCAGCCCCCGCTCGCCACAACTAAAGAAAGCCCGCGCACAGCAACAAAGACCCAACACAGCCAAAAATAAATAAATAAGATAAATAAACTTATTTTAAAAAATAGAATGGATATTTGTATATGTATAACTGAATCATTTTGCTATACACCTGAAACTAACACAAACTGTAAATCAACTATAATATAAGGTAAAAAATTTTAAGCCTATGAATAAACAAATCTGTGGCTCTACCTAAAATAGTAAATAAACCCTTGATATATTACGCTATTAAAACAAAACAAAACAAAACACATTTGTTCGGTGACGAAGAGATGGTTGCATGGTGAGGGAAACCTTTCTGGAAGGCAGGGACCCGAAGCCACAGGCGGAAGAGGTATCACGCCAACTGGGCAAAGTCCTCTTTGGTTTACAACCCCTTTCACAGCTGCCTTAAGAACCACATGAAAGGGGCTTCCCTGGTGGCGCAGTGGTTAAGAATCCGCCTGCCACTGCAGGGGACACGGGTTCGAGCCCTGGTCTGGGAAGATCCCACATGCCGCGGAGCAACTAAGCCTGTGCACCACAACTACTGAGCCTGCGCTCTAGAGCCCGTGAGTCCCAACTACTGAATCCATGTGTCACAACTACTGAAGCCCACGTGCCTAGAGCCCGTGCTCCGCAACAAGAGAAGCCACGGCAATGAGAAGCCCGCGCACCGCAACGAAGAGTAGCCACCGCTCACCGCAACTAGAGAAAGCCCGTGCTCAGCAACGAAGACCCAACTCAGCCAAAAATAAATACATAAAAATAAATAAATTTTAAAAAAAAGAACCACATGAAGAAAGCAAGGGAACAGCTAGCTTCTGGTCTAAAGCTCCCCATTTTCTAGATGAAGAAACCGAGGTCCAAGAGGTTAAGAGACTTGGCCCAGGTCACCTGGGGGATGGGTAACTCTCCCCAGCACACCCCAGACCTCTGGTCCTGCAGGCAACGGCAGCAGGTGACACCCCAACCAGGTCAGCAGCCACCATGACCACCTCCCCCAGAGCTTCAGTGCTGGGAGAATCCCACTTTGTCCCAGACTCACAACTTTCCCTTCTCCCAGGCCAGCACTTGCCCCTCCTCCATCGTTGCGCTCTGACAGTGCCCCAGCACTCAGTATGGTGAGACAGAGATTCCTCCGGAAACCCCAAAGGGTGAGCGCATGACTCTTCTAGGCTCCATCACCCAACATCACAGACCCATTCAACAGGAGGCTACAAGGAGGGGCGGACTCAGCCATTAAGCCAGTCAGTGCAGGGAAAGAGCCCTGAACAAGATGGACACAGGATGCCCTTGCCATTCCTGGAGCTGACCCCCTGGGGAGGAGGGCAGAGAACAAACTGACACATACTTGAATGAATCAGATGATGGGAGAGAGCGGCTAATGCCTTGAGAAAAATTAAGCAAGGTGATGTGATAGCGAGCGAGGGATCAGCGTCTAGTCTAGTTTCATCTCAGGCTCTGGAGGCACATGTGGACAAGGCTAGTGGAGAAACACTCCAGGACATGGGCCAGCAACAGCCCTCTTGACGCCACCACAGAGCAGAGGCCAGGTGGCCCAAGGAAGGGAGAGGACACCTGGCTAGGAGCCAGGAGGTGCCTCGGACCCCCGCTCATTCCTCAGGCCCTGTAGGACCTCAGGAAGCCATGAATCCCCTTGGGACCCCATACCCTATTTCTGGACAGCATGGGTGGGGCATGATCGTCTTCTCCAGTTGCTGCCTGCCAAGACCCTACGGTGACCTGGCCTCCTGGCTTCCAAGGAGCCCACCCTGTGTCCTGCAGGGGACCTGGCAGGAGGGGAGGAATCCTGCCCCCTCTCTGAGGCCATATTCTCCCAGCTGGAGGGAGATGGATTCCTGAAGTGACTGCCCTGACTCAGCAGCCCCTGCAAGGGTTAGAGGAGAGGAGAGCATCAGGCAGATGGGACCCCGGCCCTGGCTGAGGGCTTCACAGTAGGGGACCTTGCCTGGCAACCTTGCTCCTGCGGGAATTCCTAGAGAATGCTCTTCTGTTTTCCATCACCCCTTAGAGCCCTGCGAGGTCAGCCCAAGGTGGGGGAAATGGGACCACCCCACTGGATCTACCATCCCCCATGGTGTTCTCTTCAGCCTACTGGCACCTTCCTGTTCAGGACCCTGCCTGCCCCGGAACAGCCCAGAAGTCCAACATTTGGATTCTGAGGCTCCTCTCTCCAGGAAGGAAGTGGGAGAGAGAGAAGCGAGCTTGCCTGAGGAAATCCCAGAAGGAATCCTAAATCAGTGACCCACATCAGGCTTACTAATATTCTCATGAATAATGATAACGATGGTTAACATTAACTGAGCGCTTATCGGGCACCAGTCACAGCGCTGGTGCACAAGCCCTTTGTTGTCTAATTTAATCCTCACAACTACCTTTAAAGAACTACACAACTACCCTAAAAGATTATAAAGATGTACAGAGTATTGCTCTTACTACTTTACAGGTACAGAAACTGAGGCTCTAGCTCCGACCCTCTTCTTACGTCCCTGGATTTTTAATTCTTGTGGCCTCTGGGAGGGAGGTCCCATGACCACCAGTGCACCCAACTTTGCAGAACACCTGCCCCCTGGCCCAGGTTCCAGTCTCCCAGCAGTCCTGTAAACTGGATTGTGTCAAATTTTGCTTCATTTTACCAATGGAAACGCTCTTAAGCCCTAGGAGTGACAAGGCACCCAAACAGGACACGGCAGAGGGCCAGGAGAACTCAAGTGTCCACATTCTTAGCCCACAGTTCTTTCCATGGAGAAAACTGCCTGGGTGACCCCTCCCACTCCAGCCAGCTATGTCACATGCCTGGGACAGTCCCAGCGCTCACTGGGCTCCATACCAGAGGAACTGCAATAAAACCACTTTTTATGTTTGCACCCAGCCTCCATATGCACAGGCCCTGGACAATGAGCCCATTTTACAGATGAGGACCTGGGCTCGGAGGGGAGGAAGGTCTAGGCCAGGGGCCCACTGCTGGGTAGGCGTTCAGACCCAGGTCTCCCAAGCTCTCCATTAGGGCTGTGCAGCTGCCGAAGGTTACAGCTTGGCTCCTCTCCCCAATTACTGAAGCTGTGGGTGCTCCAAGAAACAGAAACAGCCCCCCATCCCTCAGTGACAGCCCACACCCCTAGGGGAGCAAACACTAAGGGCAGACAGACAAAGGGCCACTCAGCTAATTCTCCCAGATCCTTTGCCCTTGTCACTTCACCCAGTACATAACAGGGCTGGGGGAGTCCCAGACAGTAAGAAGAACTTGCACCTGGCTAACAGAGCCCTGGGTTCCAGTGCCACCTGTCACCTTGGGCAAACCACAGCCCCTTCCCCAAAGGGGCTTGTCCAACAAGGCTGGGGGATGACATGGGAAGAGGAAAGTAAGAACCCTCTATTTTTCAGAGAAGCAGCTCTGCGGGGTAACGAGGAACGGGAAGGAAGAAAGGGCCTTGCTCTCTCTCTCGCCATGCTTCCCCCTCCCCGCCCCCACCCAAAACACACAGGTGCCAGATAGCGTTTGAGAAAAAACTAGTTTGCAAACACACTCCGACTTCTGGGAAGCTGCCCAGTTCCACTCCCTCTCTTTGCTCCCCCTTCGCCCGCAGGGAGCTGACTCTCTAGCAGTTCTCTGGGGCCGGGGACGGAGGGGGGTTGGGGGGCTGGGAGTAGGGCACGGGGGGCGAGGAGCGGGCCCCGCGCCTGCCCAGAGCCAGCCCGAACTCAGCACTTCCGTAGCTGCGATGGTGGCGGGGCTCCACCTTCCTGACGCCCCCAGGCGCCTCCGGGAAGGTAGGAGGGTCCCTAAACCGCTGGGCTCGGACCCCGGGCGGCGCCACCGTCCTCTCGGCACCCTGCCCTCTGTTCCCCCGCGGTCGGGGCGAAGACGGAGCGCCCCCGCGTGGCCGGGTCGGAATTCAGTCACCCAAACGCCGGGGTCCGGGTGAGCGCGGGTGGAGGGATGGGGCTTGGGGTTCCGCAGTCCCCCGAAGCGGAACCCAGCTTCCTTACAAGCCGCCACTGGCACCAGAAGCCGAGCCCCAAGGCCGAACTTGAGCCCTCCCGCCAGGGCGCCCCGCCCGCCCCTTTGGGGCCCCACTCACCTCGGGTCCCGCTACCCTCACCGCGCGGCTGCCGCTCCCCGCACTCCGGGCCACCGGGGCATCCCCGGGAGCTCCCCTGCTCGGCTGGGCCCGCGGGCGCGGGACAGGCTCAGGGCGCTGCCCCCGCAGCCATGGCCAGCTCGCGTGCGCCCGCAGCTGCTCGAGGTCCAGTCCTCCTCCCCGGCCGGGCGGGTAGTGGCGGCGGCTGCTGCTCGGGCTCCTCCCTCGGCCGAGGGCGGGGGCGGGCGTGGGGCGGGAAGTGGGAGGCGAGGCGGGCGCTTCCTGGAGGGGCGAGCGCTCCCACGGGCGGAGCGGGGACGATATCCTGCCCGCCCGCCGCCCGCGGCTGGCGCGCCCAGGCACACCGGGTTGTCAGTGCCTCGGGGCCCCGAATGTTCGAGGCCGGGATCCGAGTGTCCGAACGTTCGAGGCCGGGATCCGAGGATCTGAACGTTCCAGGCTAGGATTCCGCGGATCGGAACGCAGCTGGTTCGCACTCGCCCCAGGCTGGCCTCGCCCGAGCCGCTGGCACCTCCGAGTTGCCCGCACTGTGCGCTCAGGGCTGCCGACGCGGGATCCGAGGGGTGGGGTCGGCCCGGACCTGCCAGGCCCTAGGGCGCCCTCTGCAGCCTCGACCCCAAGGGCTGTTCGGCTCAACGCTGCGCCCTCGGGGGATATACCACGGGGTTTGGTTCTGGGCTGTATCGGGCAGCACTAGGATCGCTGTGTTTTCTTCTTTTTTTTTTTTTTTCCGATAGTAAAAGAGCTCGGCGTTTTCTTGTTACCGCCAGGGACTGGGAAGATGACACAAGCGTTATTTCTCTGACAGAGACGATAAGATAAACAGTTCGAACAGTGCCTGGGGCTAGTCAGCGGGAGGGCGTCTAGCGGGTCCTTGAGACCTTAGCGCACCGAGTCCGCCCTTCGGCGGTGGCCTTCTTTTCCCTAGAAGAGGCACCAATTCTTAAGAAATTCGTCTGTCGCTGGGCGCTCGTGCTGCAGGCCACTCGGCAGTATTTATGTGCTCGCTCCCCCCGCCCCTCTCCCCTATCCAGTGCCTCAGACAAAGGAGCCTCATTTAACCAGATTGTGGGGGACAGAGCTGGCTCGGGGATCTCAAGACCACGTCCACAGCCCTTGGCCCCGGGGCTCACAGACTGGGAATCTGGGAGTTAACGCAGAACACTTGGGTTGTGGGTTTTCCATTCTAGGCAGGTGAGGGTTAACTGGGAGACTCACGCTGCATCCTGCGAACCTCCCTCCACGTCTGAGTCACAGGCACTTTGCAGCCTTAGAGGGCGGCTGCTAAACAGCCCCAGGGCTCTGGGCTTTGTTCTCTGCCTGCCTCCCCCCCACCCCCACCCCGACCTCCATCCATCCTTCTTTTCTCCAAACTCTCATCTTGCTTCCAATCAAAGTCCTCAAAGCCCTCAGCCCAGCTGTGGGGCAAACCAATCTAGAGGTGTTCTTAGACGCAGCTGTAGCCCCTCTTCCTCCAGGAAGCCTTTTCTGATTGATCTGGCCCCCAGAATCCCTCTCCTCTCCTGGCTCCAGAGCAGGAGAGCCAGGCACTGGGATGGACAGTGGTGAACCCAAGCAGAGAGTGCCTCCCCTCACGCTGCTCACCTCTTGGGGGCAAGACCACGGCCCAGGCAATCATATTACTGTATGAAAAGTGCAAAGGTTTGAGGCAGGGTTGTTCAGAAGACCCAACTCAGCCAGAGGAGTCAGCGAGTAGTTGGGCCTGCTGAGCGGGGTGGGGGGTGGGGGGGGAAGATACCTGATCCCTGGCCACGGGCGGAGTACAAAGGCCACAGGTCATAGCAATTCCACTCCTAGGAAAGGGAAATGAAAACATACATCCATACAAAAACTTGTACATGAATGTTCATTGCAACATGATTCAGAATAGCCAAAAAGTGGAAACAACCCAAAGGTCCATCAACTGATGAAGGATAAACAAAATATGGTCTCTCCATACAACAGAATATTATTCAGCCGCAGAAAGGCATGATGTATATACAACATGGATGAGCTTTGAGAACATTGTGTTAAGTGAAAGAAGCCAGTCACAAAAGACCACATATTGTATGGTTCCATGCATATGATATGCATATGACATGTGCATGGTTCCATGCATATGATATGCATATGACATGTTCCATGCATATGACATGTCCAGACAGAGCCATAGAGAAAGAAAGCAATGATTTTAAATGTTTTAAAATTATAGTGATAGTTACACAACTGTAGATAAAACCATTGATTGTATACTTTAAAGAGGTGAAGGCTGTAGTATGTGAATTATATCTCAATAAAGCTTTTTAAAAAAATGTCAGGGCTCAGGAGAGCCCAGAGGTCAGTTGTTTAAGGCCAAGTGTCCATCGTGGGTTGATTCTGCAGTCTGTCTTTAATCCACACACAATACAAGGCTGTTACTACAAAATGCTGAAGTCTTTCCTTGCCCTGATAGAGACTTCTCTGTGCACGATTGGGAGGCCTCAATTTCCCTAAATAGGCTGATAGTAGGGTACGTGCACACATGCGCATATGGCTTGTGAATTAGTGACTTGAAATAGCACCACCTGCGTAGCAGGCCCTGGCTGGACTCAGGTGTATGTGAGCTGGGAGAGGATGGAGGGTGTCCCAGTTATCTATGCTACATCTCAAATCACCCCAAGCATTATCATCTCTCATGGCTCTGGGGGGCCTCTGGGCTCAGCTAGGGCAGTTCTTGTTCAGGATTTCTCAAACAGTTGCAGTCAGACCATGACAGGGCCTGGAGTTACCTAGAAGGCTTTCACACACATTTGTCTGGAAATTGATGCTGGCTGTCAGCTGGGACCTCAGTTGGAACACCTACCCGTGACGTTCCATGTGGCCTGGGCTTCCTGGCAGCATGGTGGCTGGGTTCCAAGAATGAGTATCCCAAGGGAACCAGGTGGAAGCCTCATTATCTTTTACTGGACTTTGGAATTCATATAATGTCACTTCTGCCGTAGTCACTGGCTCTCTCCATAGACCCCGCCCCTAGGTGAGAGGAGTGTCATTGTCATTTGTAGGAAGAGCACGTGGGCAGGGAGAGGTTACAGTGGCCATCTTTGGAAAATACCATCTGCCCACAAAGGGGGTTGATGTGGAGACGCATCAGCGGTGGAGACATCCCCTCCGGGATCTCACGGAGAGAGGTGGGTGTGGCTCACCGCACTCCTACATCTCAGGCCTAGAGTCATGGCCCCGGCTTTGAATCTCAGCCTGTCCAGTTACTGCCTGGGTGACATCACTCAATGCTCTGGGCTTCAGTTTCCTCCTGTGTAAAATGTAAGGATGGATTTAGTATCTGGTGTCTAGCCTGGTACCAGGCATGCCTAGACCCCAGGGCTAGCATGTCGTTATTGCTACTTTTAAGATCCAGGGTTCTGGTCACTCTAATGCAGGGATATCCCCTTCCAGGGTCAGGATGCCCATGCCTCCCTCCACCTCCCCAGGCCCTCCAGTCAGCCCCAGACACCTCCATCAGCCCCAGTCTTGCACTATACTATGCATGTGCGTGCAGGGGCGGGGCCTATGGGCACAGCCCAGGAGACTGATACTTCTGGCTTAAGACACTCAACCTGGGGACCCCAGTTGGCCTCTGTTCTCTTGCAAAAGTTCCTCTTCTGTCACCTCCTCCTCAGGGCAAAGGTTGATTTCTGGGCAGCCAGGGCAGGGTTGGGGCTTGTGTGGGATGAGCAATAAGGTGTGGATTCCAAGGGCTGAAGGGGAGGGAGGACTCCAGCTCTGGGGGGCTTCGAGACACACTGGGGTGGTGGGGTGCTGTACTGGCGTGGCTGGGGGTTGGGAGGAAGACCAGCTGTCCCTGGGCCCAATCCTGGGAGGATCTATACCAAACCAGCCACTGCAAGGTCTTTTCTCGGAAGCTCCGGATATGTCCAGGGGGCATACAGAGCTCTGGCTGGGGCCACCGCCCTCAGGCCTGGCCTTGGCCAGGGAAGGGAGGGGCTGGGGGCCAGAGGCAAGGTCAGGAAGGTCATATGGCCCTCTCGCCTTCCTGGGGACCCTTCTCTTTGAACATACAGACCCACAGACCAGTTAAGTCCCCAGCCAGGATCACCCCAACGTCCTATCTCCCTTAGTGTTCCAGAGTTGGAATCTGAGCTCCACTGAATACTTGCTGTGGAATCTTGGGCAAATCTTGTTTCTCTCTGGGCCTTATTCGTAAAATGGAGGACATTGTTATTGAGGTTGTGGCTATGTGTCTAGAGGAGGTCCCAGAGGGTGAAGCCCTAAAGAACTGTAACCAGGTGAGGCAGGAGACAGAGGATTCAGATCCCACCTGAGGGTGTGTAGAGATGAAGCATAAAGTCATCTTTGCAGCTGGAGAAAGTAGGTCCTTGTGCTCTGACTCATTTTGCTTGTGCCCTCACTATACAGATGAGGAAACTGGGGCAGCACCTGTGGGATTAAGAGTCACAAAATTTGAAAGTTGTTGAGAGAGTAGATCCTAAGAGTTCTCAAGAAAAAAACTTTTTTTTCTTTTATTTGTATCTTATAGGACATGATGGATGTTAATAAACTTATCATAGTAATCATTTCACAATATATGTAAATCAAGTCATATCACACACCTTAAACTTATACAGTGCTGTATGTCAATTATATCTCAATAAAACTGGAAAGAAAAAAAGTTTTAAAAAAAAAGGTTGTGAAGACCCAGGTTCAATTCCTGGTGCTACCCCTTACTAGTTTTCACTTACTATACTTACTAGCTTACCTTTGGGCAAGTTAGGAAAAATCTCTGGGTCTCGGTGTCCTCATCTGAGAAAGGAGGGTCACCAGGATCTACCAGGACAAAAAATAAGGTAGGTGCAAAGGGTTACCTCGCCTCTCTGAGGGGCAGCATACTCCAGACTAGTGGGTCTCCAATGCTGGCTGCACGTCAGAACCACCTGCAGAGCTTTCTAAATACCACTCTAGTCTTAGAAAGGCAGCTTTAAAAGCTCCCCAGGTGATTCTAATGTGCAGTCAGGATTGAGATCTACTCACCGGTCTGCACTTTCACTAAGTGTGGGCCAGCAGCATTACTTGGGGGCTTCTTAGAAATGCAGAATCCCAGGCTCTGTCCCAGACCCGCTGAATCAGAATTTGCAAATTAACGAGATCCACAGATGATTCAATGCATGTTGCAGTGTCTGTAACTATGATTTTTCAGTTCGAGAGGTACTGGCCTGGACAGTGGATTTCAGACACGTGTATGTTTAGGGGAAGGACACAGGGGGCAATTTGGGAGGATTTGAGACCGGAGCGGGTGGGAAGGAAGATTCTGTGACTCCCATCAGAAAGGTGGATATTCAATCTGTAAAACCATAGGTTGGAGGCCAAGTGACAAAGCAGCAAAATGAGCTGATCCCAGCCTGGCAGTTAGACATGGGAACTTACCAGCCCGATTACCTTCTTAGCGGGAAGACTCACGTGTAGAAACAGGGAGCGCCATTTTGATTACACTGCTTACTGGCCCAGAGCCTTACTTTTCTTCGAATTTTATCTGTTTTCATAGATCTGTTTAAACTGAGCTTACTCTGGGGAGGAAAGGGGCAGGGAGACCTCATCAGCATGGGGTAGAAAAATAGTCCAGGCCTCCAAACAAGTAGGTGGCAGGAGAGGAAGTTTCTTAATGAAATGAGCATGGTGACCGCACCTGACTTGGACCCAGGCGGCTCTGCGGTGCTGACAGTACTGTGGTGTATTTCAGGACAGCTGCTGCAAGTTTCTTGGCGTTTAGAACTTGGGCAGAGCTAAAGGGGAAAGAAGAAGGGAAAAGGAAAACAAATAAGCAGCAAATGAAGTGTCTCTGAGCTCTGGGCTCTGCGTGGTGTGCGGTTCACCTGGGCTGGAGCTTCTGGTCGGTGCTCTGTTCCTTCCTCATCTGTGACCTTCCCGGTCAAAGGCTCCTCAGGCTTTGTGGAATTCATACTCCAGTCTTAGGCAAGGGGAGGAAGCAGTACAACCCTCCTTGGCGTGAAGGTGCACCCTGATGGCCTTGGCATCCTTTCCCAGACGGGAAAGACTGAATTGGGACTCAAGGTTTCCAGGTAAACTTCTTGGATCCTCTACCTGCCCATCCCCTCCCCCAGGACCAGGCTGATGGCCCCACTTGATGCCAGGTGTGCCCTGATCCTGGCCCGATAAAGAGTGTCCCTGTGTGGGGTGTGGGTATTTGGCACTTGGCTGGAGGACTTTCTCCTCATGCTTGGTGCGGGATCGAGGACAAAATGGAGGGTGGCAAAGGTCAAGGCCAAGCCATCCAGGTGAGCCACAAGCCGGCTGGGACATCCCAGGTTCCCAAGCCAGGTGGGAACAGCCTCTAGCATCACTTCCTAACTTCATTCTGGGTACAGTGGTGAAGTTATCTCAGGACTCGCCAGTGGGCCAGCCTGCCCTCCAGTGGTGCTCAGTAGTAACTGCACCCTCCCTGCTCCACTTTTTACAGTGGAGTGCAGCTCTGGAGGAAGGCTCCCCAGATATGGACTTGTTCAACCCACAGGTAGGTGATGGAGAGGCAGTGCTGTTCTCCTGCCATTTCAAACACCTCTTCACTTCATACGACATTCAGCCCTAAAAGGGAAGAGAACGAGCATGTAACCAGTACCTACTTCTTCATACTAGGGACTTTGTACACTTTGCTTCCCTGCCCCCTCTGAAAGTCCTGGGGGCCAGGGGTGTTACTAACATGTACAGAAACAGTTCCTGGCCTTGAGGACAGGCAGCAAGGGGTCAAGTCACGTTCCATTCCGTGCCCGTCTGACTTGCAAAGCCATGTTCTTGATGTACCACCTGCCTGTGGAAATCCTTTAGCCAGGAGTTCCCAGGCTCTCACAAGGACCAGGCAAGCAGCAATAGTGAGAGGGGATACACTGGGGAGTGGTGGGGACTGCGGCAAACTGACGGATGTCCGCCACATCTAAAGGACACAGTCATACGTCCCCAGCAGATTACTCTTGAGTGGGAATGCTGGACTAGCACCTACGAGAAGCTGAAAATCTGAATTTGGGGTCAAAGTTCCCAATTTAAAATACTGACAGTCAAATCAGAAAAGAGTGTAAATATAATGCAAGCCAAACAAAGACTGTTTCTAACACCATGAACTTCTACAATCCCCTCATGGTGCAGGTGAGCTCTGGAGAGAGGTCGTCACTTGCCTACCATCACATGACCACATATAGAGACAGAGTCTGGACTTGACCCCATGCCTCCTGACTCCCAGGCCAGTGTTCCTCTCAGCATTTCTCTCTGTAGTCTGCCCTGCTCTCCAGTCCCCAGGGCAGGGGGTGAACCACTTCTGACTTTGGTGAGGTGGTGGGACACATCAGACTCAGGCTAGAGGCTGGAAGATCACCCACATTTATTGGTCAAACCTGGCTTACAGTGTAGCAGGGCCACCCTTTGGCCCTCTTGGAAGTAATGAGAACACTGTGTAACACATGCAGCCCCTGGGAGCTCACTCAGATTCTGCTGAGGTAGTGGCTTGATCCAGTGGCCTCACCTGAATATTTTGGCAGTCCCCACCCCCTGCACCCTTAGGGCATAGCTTCGTCCCTTACACAGCACGGACTGGGCCTGTCCAAGGTCAGGCTGGCTCTACCTGGACCTGGGCCTAAAGTCCCTGGAAACTAAGGGAGAGTGGGTGATCCAATTCACAGATGGGAAAACTGAGGCTTGAGGCAGGAGGATACTCATCTGGAAGCCTCATGGCTAAATCCCTGGCTTGGCCCACGGCCTTGGCCCTCGGGCCACTGGGCTGGTCAGTGATGGGATGCTCTCCCCATCCCATTCTGGGCGGAAGACATTTTCTGGCTTAGCTGCTCTGGAAATGCAATTTATAAATACACACTTGGTTTAAAAAAGTAATAAATTAGATCTTGGACCTGCCTGAGGGCATCCGGCCAGCCACATGGCATGGACATTTGTCATGTCTTATATATTACATGTAGTGCTAAGACCCATGACATTAACCCACAGGCCACACTGCAGGTTTCATGCAATGTCACATGGAATGCTGTCACGTGTGACCTTCTGTGTCACGCATCACACCATGACATGCTCATTGTTACATGTTTCTGGCTGGTCATGCATGTCCCTTGGGATGTAGGGTAGTCTATTGGCTATACTAGGTCCTTTGTTGCCAAAAAAGTCCTCCCCGAAGACTGTTGCAGGAAAAACCTGTCTCCCCTTCGTGGGGCAGGGTACAGGGACAGCCAGCTGAGGCTCTTTTCCTGAGTCCTCTATCCCGGTGGGTGGAAGTTGGCATCACTCGGCTGCATTTGAAAAGTCTCAAGGGGCCATCAAGTGCCGTGAGGGACCTGTGGCTGGTTGTCGAAGAAAGCGAAGTCCAGCCTGGGCTCCTGGCTCTGCAGACGCTGGGCCATGTCCGGGGGGATGGGGTTATTCCAGAGGCTGTGGGGCACAGAGGCAGACTCTTCTCAGCACTGGGAGCTGCTCACTTATTGTCTTGTCTCTGCCCTCTGCCCAACCTACAGATGGGGAAACCAAGGCCCCAAAGGCTAAGAGCTGTTTCCAGAGTTACCTGGTAGGCAGCAGCAGGTATTAGGCCAACATGGCTACCTTAGGGAGATGGTATCCCCCATGCCCACCCGGACTTCTTCCACTCAATCTTTTTTTTTTTTTTTGGCTACAACGCACGGCATACCGGATCTTAGTTCCCTGATTGGGGATTGAACCCATGCCCCCTGCAGAGGAAGCGTGGAGTCTTAACCACTGGATCGCCAGGGAAGTCCCCTCCACTCAGTCTTCTTCCCCGGGAGCTAGCTTCTTCCCCAGGCCATGCTCATATGACACATTGGACAAATAAGGAAAAAGCTCCCTTTCTTTAGGACACTTTACTTCCATCGTCTGAAATTGTCATAATATATTGTTTTATAGAGCGAGGCGCTTCACTACTACTAGAAACCTAACACGTCTACTATGTGAGTGGTGTCCCTTAGATGCAATACCCTGATGTTCAGTGCACCACCTGTACAACTGGATGTGGTGGTCCTGATGACAGCTACCATTTTAAGTGCTTACTATGTGCCCGGCATTACGCTCAGTGCTTTATATAATCATTTACTCTGCAGAGCACCTCTCTGAGGTAGATACTATCACTACCTCCATTTTACAAAGGAGGAAACTGAGGTTCAGAGAGCTTGAGTTACTGATGCAAAGTCACGCAATCGGCAACTGGCAGCGCTGGGATTTGATCCAGGCCGGCTTGCTGCCAAATCCCTGAGGGTGCGGTCCAAGTCTCTTTGGATAATTCCCGACCCAGGTCCTGCCTTCTCCTATAGGAGGTGCCTTTACATTGTAGAGGTTGGTGTGCTCACCCCAGCCCCAACCATCCCTGCCCCTGCAAGTCCTGTTACCGAATGACTTGGATGCCAGACCCCTGCGCCAGCCCTTCAGCCAGAAGCCAGGCTCCATAAGCTGTGATCCGATTCTTCTCCAGGCTTCCCGACGGATGGCGGAGGAAGGGGAAAGAGACTGACGTGAGATGGTGAGATGGGGAGGAGGCGGCCGGAGGGGTGATTCCCTGTGTCCCTTCCCTGTGCCAAGTTGGGCGGGGGGAACAGAGGCTCCCCACACATGTGCTTAGAGAACTCAACATTCAGCAGTGCAGCGGGAAGGCGGAAGGCTGGGACCCAGGGAGAGCTAAGCTTGACAGGGGCTTGGAGTGCACCGGAGTGAGCAAATCCAGGAGGGCTTCCTGGGAGTTAGAGGCCTGACCCAGTGGACTCTTGGCTTTCCCCAGGACACGGGTCCCCCTCTGGTCCTCCCCACCCCCTTCTGGCTTCCCCGGATGTGCCCCTCATACTCCATTCTCTTCAGCCGGCCCATCTGCGGCAGGACCCGGGCCAGTTCAGCAGCTGCCTCATCCCCGAGCAGATTCCAGGACAGCCTGCAGGGTAGGGGTGCCAATGTCAGTGGCAGGAGAGCAGTGAGGGTAGAGACAGGGGGCAGGTGGGGAGGGCTGGGGGCCACGGGGATGGGGGAGCGCCACGGGGTCCTGCGGGCCCTCCCTGAAGGCTTTACAAGGCACGGGAGGCTCCTTCCTACCTCCCCACCCCATTCCCGAGCCGGTCATCCCTCAGAACCCAGAGAGCTTAGGAGCTGGCTGTCCTGAGAGTTCAGAACACGAGGTCTGTGGAAACATCATGATCCAAACTTCCACCGTGCGTACGCCTCCATCCTGACTTTGCTACATCCATGTACCGCCTGTATTATTTGTTTCATATTTTTCTTCAAATCAGTCCTCTGTCCCCTCTTTTTTTTTCACTTTAAGAAACTGATCTTAGGAAACATTTATCACTGCTATCAATGAAAGACTTGTGTTAAGGACCCTAAGTAGAAGGTAGTTACAAGGATAAATACAGTGCAAACAATGGTATTAACTTCTAGCTGGAACCTGCGTCCTTCCTAAGGCGCTAACCCTGTGGTCTGCCCCCTGCTGGCTAAAAAGGGATAATCACCAGTGTTTGGTGAGTTAGCCCTGATCTGAGACTTTCTCTTTGGTGTAAAGTAATGAGAAGAATTAAAATCTTCAGGATGCAAACCTAAAATCTTGTAATCCCTTGTGTCCTGGACTTAAGGAAATCCCATTTTCTTCCATCATGCTCAGGGTCCCAGGCTAGTCCTGGCAATCTAGTTTATCCCTGAGGCAGTACTGCCAGGCCCCAAGGTCTGAGCACCTCTGATGGCCAAGAGGGAGGTGGGCCTGGCCAGTGGGCAGGTCAGGGGGCCTGCTGCTTTCAGCCGCTCCTCACTACCAACAGCTGGTTCGTAAATCAAGGCTCCATAAACCCAGTGAGGTAGTCTATCCAGACGCTTCCCAAAGGGACAATGGGGAAATGGTCCTAACCATCTCCATCTGGTCCACTGCCCCTCTCACCCTCCACAGATGGGGAAATGGGCAGGAAAGGGTGAATGGCTTAGACAAACAACACTCGCAGCTCACGTGTTAAAACTTCCTCGAGAGGAGCTTGGAGAAGGAATGACCTTCCCTGTACAAGATGGGAAGACCTCCAGGGAGGAAGGAACCAGGCCCCCAGGTGCCCACTTTGCCCAGCTCAGGGCTCTCCCAGGCACTCACATGATTTCTTCCAGGGCCGGGCAGAGGATGAAGCTGGCAGTGAGGGGCTTGGCAGTCTGGTTGTCAATCTCACACGACACCAGGCTGGAGATGGAGACGGAGAAGGGGATGGGAGGGAGAAGGGGATGGGAGGGAGGTATCTGAGTCAGGGGCACCCTCAGCCTAGTGGCCCTCTCCCCACCCTGCAATCACAGCAGGAGGAAGCAGAGTGGTCAGCATCTGGGGCAGGCTGGGAGTCTTAGGAAAGTGCCCCCTCTTTTTTTAGTTCCAGGCTCCCCCCATACCTGAGGCCTCTGTCACTTCAAAAGCCTTCCCAGGTATCAGGCTCAGCCAGAGAAGGACTGCCCCCTACAGCACCCCAGCTCCCCGGGGAGTCAGAGGAGGCTACTTACTCGATCTGCCGGAGCAGTGGGAGCCCCAGACGGAAATGTGGGACCCCTCCGGCCAGGTTGTTCTCTGCCAAGCTGCAGGGCAGGGGAGACACCTGTGAGAGGAACACCAGACCACCCCCTGGGCCTGGCCCCCTGCCCAGGCTCTGCGGCCTCTACTCACCTGATCTCTTCCATGTGTGGGCATCCATCCAGGGCCTGGCCCAGGCTCAGTGCTCCCTCTGGGCCAAGATGGCTGGATGTCAGGCTGAGGAAAGGGAAGGGGTGAGGGGAGCCTGGGGGACCAGGTATGGGAACTGGGGGGGCTAGATCCCCCCACCCTGAGCCTTGTCTCAGGCTGCACTGCCAGACCTTTGACAGTCTCTGGGTAACTGCCACCCTAACCCCTCTCCCCCCCAACATAGGACCTGGGTGGGTATCAAGGGCCCTGGCTTTGGGGTCTGAGATCCCAAGTTCGAGGCCTGGCTCCTTGATGTATTCATAGGGTAAGCTTTCCACACCTCTCCGGGCTTTAGTTCCCTTGCCTGGAAAATGGAGCAAGTAGAAATCCCGGCCTCACAGGGCTCAGATGAGACCATGGACATAAACTGTAAAGTGGCAGGTCGCTTTTCTCCTGCATAGCCCTTTGCTGACACTTCCTCACTCCCCCTCGGAGACTGGCTCACAGGGTACGCTGAGCTATGAGGAAACTGAGACTCAGAAGGGGCAGGGGCTTGGCCAAGGGCCCACAGGGGGCTGGTGGCAGAGCCAGGACGAGGCTGGGTCTCCTGATCTCCCTGCCCCAGGCTCCAGAGGCAGGGGAGAAGCAGGTGGGGGAGGGGCAGCCAGCCCCAGCACACGCCACGGTTTCCCCTAAGGCAGGGCAGCTCAGCCGATGGGAGTCTCGGTCCCCTAGTGCTCCTTGGGGAACCCCTCCCGCTAACCCTGCACACACCGCGGGCAGGGGGCCACTCACTGCAGGACCCTCAGGTGCTGGGGCAGGCCCCTGGCCAGCCCCAGGGCTGTGGGGTCTCCCAGGGCGTTGTAGCCGAGCCTGGAAGAGGAGAAGGGATGAAATTGAGCACCAGGCTGGCCTGCTCCATACCCCTGCCCTGTGCCCACTGGGGGACCCAAGGGCCAGGTGGCCTGTGGGGACACAGTGGGCAGCCCACCTGGGCAGACACTCACATCAGCTCCTCTAGGTGCCTGCAAAGCAGGAGACACTCCGCCAACCGTGCTCCCCCTGCCGGGCCGATGCCATTCGCTGAGAGGCTGAGGAGGGGCAGACGTCAGACCCTTGACTCCCCCGTCCCCCGCCAACCCCACCACATCTGCTAGGGCCCTAAGAGACAGCATTCTCGCCACACGCTGTCCCAGCCTGATGGGACGGAGAGGCCCAGGGAAGAGCAGGGGCTGGGCTGGCTCAAGGTCCCCAGATCAACAGTTCCAGGAGGTAACCAGCCCCAGGGCCTGGACACTGAGGTTGGCGGGGGGGAGCCAGAGTCTCCCTGGACCGTGGTGTAGCTGCTGAGGACCCGTCAGGAGGGCTGGCCACTCACTCTAGCTTCCTGAGCTCAGGCAGTCCCGGCAAGACAGCAGCTAAGTTCTGGGCACCGGTGTCTCCAATCTGGTTGTGGCTCAAGCTTGGGGAGAGAACAGCAGGGGAATTGCAACCATCAGCCTGCCACCCATCTCATCTTGTGTGTGTCCTCATCCCAGAAGAGGAGGCCAACGTCTAGAGAAAGGCCTCAGCCACAGTGATAAAGTCCTCTCGCCCTATGTTGGGTGAGGACTCCAAACTCTTGTCTTCTGTTTAGGATGTTCTCCCTGGTGTCTGACCTGAATCCTTCTTGCTGCAATCAACACTCTCATATCCTGTCTTTGGGTTTCCCGAGGTTCTGGGTCTGGGGTGATGCAGTATATAAGTGGGTGAAGGTGACGACACTAGGAAGTGAGGAGTGTCCTCCAGGAGCCCCTTGCTTCTGTCACCTTCCCCTGCCAAAGCTGTCTTGGGTCTGGGGGAGGGACAGGCAACTCACCCTAGCTCCTCTAAGCTGGTGGCAGCTCTCAGACTGGAGAAGCAGGGCCAAGAAGCCTTAGTCAGGAGTAAAGGCATTTGCAAGTGCAGTGCTAAGAACTCCACAGTTTGCAAAGCCTTTACATTTCCAGGAACTCATATGTCAGTCACAAAACGTCCGAGGGAGGGGGATGGGCAAGGTGGGCAGACTGTACCTAATACCCAGAGGAGAATTCGGAGGCCCAGGGAGGAGGTGATGGGCCAAAGACCCCCAGGGCCTCACAGGCAAGGTGGAAATGAAAGGCCAGAGCCATTGGCCTGGAGCAGTGGCCACATTTTTTTGGTTCGGCCAGGCTTTGCCTCTGCCCCTATGTCAGGGATCTTCAGGCCAGCCCGGCTGAATGTCAGTTTCATGTGTCTCTCACAACTCATCCTGTTCTAATCTATAAAAATAGTGGGCTTTTCCTTAAACCCAGTCTATTTATGGTCTTTTCTGCACTTGACCACACCCTGCCTCTGTGAATGGGGGGAAGAGACAAACGAAACAGAACAGCTGATGCAGAGGTATTAGTCTGAGGGTTGTTTGTTTTGTTGCCTTACGTTTTGCAAATTAATTTTTAGGGAACTGCCTTTCGGTAAATTAATTTGGGGTGAAATGAGCTGGTCCCCCAAACTCTCTGAGCTCATCTCCTACATGCTCTACCCTGCCAGAGTGGGGGGCGGGGACTTGGATAAAAACAAAACAATGCTTTGTGTCATTGCTTACGTTTGTTTAGAGTCACAATATTTCATATTTTGAAAAATCACATGAAAAGAACGTGTGCTATTTGTTTCTCAAAGTGGCCAGGGGCACAAGGGCAGAATATCAAGGTCATCAGCTCTGAGGCTGGACCATCGCTACTCAAAGTGTGGTCTGTGGCCCCCAGAACTGGCATCACCTGGGAGCTTGAAATGCAGAATCTAGGCAACCCACAACCGTGAATCAGAAACATGAACAAGAACAGAGGATGAATTTGTGCACACGAAGGGTTGTCCTAGGACTTGGGCTCAGCTCCTTCAGGTCACTTGTGTAGCGCAGAGGAAGCTGGTGGCAGTAAAAGGCAAGAGCTGTGACACCGACCTGGGAGGGTTATAGGAAGGTGCCGAGGACAGGAGCCACAGAGGGTTCTCAGGGAGGTGCCCCAGTGTTTCCCTAGATGGGTGGTCCCAGCAGAACTTGGAAGTACTCCTATGGGGTCACTTGGTTACTCACCGGAGGCTCTGCAGGAGGGTCATGTGGCTTAGTCCTTGAGTGAGTGCAGCCAGGGTAGAGGCGCCCAGCGGGAGGTGGCTGAGGCTGAAGGAGACGAGGCCACAGGAGGACTTGGCATACTGGGCTTGGGTCCCTGACGCAGACCTTGAGCGCTCAGCAATGCCCAGTGATCTCCAAGACAGCCACTTACATCCACACAGTGTAAAAAAAAAACCCCAAAACGGTACAAACAAAACTGCACTGGGAAATCCAAATGCTGTTTTCTCTGTAAGAATGATTACAGCCATCCAGGCAGCAGTTCTGTATTCTGAATCACACTAGACCCAGACTACTGATCAGTCATCATAGCGACCACATACCAAGCACATGCTAAGGGCCATTTAGAGATGATATGTTATAGTTATCCCCATTTTACAGATGAGGCACACTGAGGCCCAGCAGTCACACACAGAAAGTGGCAGCATCAGGAACAGAACCCAAGGCTGTAGGATTCCCATTCCTGGGCCCAACCATGTGTTACCCATGGACCATGCTCCTTATGGCCCCACCTTGGGCAGGAGAGAGGAATAATAATAATAACAGTAATAATAATAACAGCAGCCAATACTTGTAGAGTGTGAATTCTGTACCAGGCTCTGTTCTGAGTGCTTCATGTGTGTGATCTCATTTAATCCTCACAGTCACTGAGGGGGTAGGTCCAGCTGTTATCCCCAGAGTTAAGATGAGGAAGAAGACAGAGAGAGGTTGAGTACCTCGCCTAAGCTCATACACTGAGGTACAACCCAGAGGTGACAACCGTCCTGGTTTGCCCGGAACTGAGGAGATTTCCAGGATGCGGGACTTTCTGTCCCAGCTCAACTGGGACAGTTGGTTACTGTGCCAGGAGTTGAACCCAGGTGGTGTGGCTGTTAACTAGCACCTACACCCCTAACCATTTCACCCAGAGGGACAGGTGGGAAAAGTTGGCTGGATCTGAGGGGAGCTGCTTGTTGGAGAGGAGACACTCAGAAACGACAGATCTGAAACTGGAAGAGGCCTCTGGGGAGTGAAGATCCATCCCTTTCCTTCAGACAGAAAGGAATCATTGGGACTTCCCTGGCGGTCCAGTGGTTAGGACTCTGTGCTCCCAATGCGGGGGGCATGGGTTCGATCCCTGGTCAGGGAACTAAGATCCCGCATGTCCTGTTCTCTGAAGCACTTCCAGCTCCTGGCTCTGGCCTGGGTGCCCAGGTGAACACACATATATGTTAAATGCGTGAATGAGCCAATGGATGACCTCATTGGGCCTCCAACTCCACCCCAAATAAAAGCTTCCAGAAGAAAGGGAGGCTGAGCAGAGGTGCAGGCACATGGGGGGAAGCCAAAGAAACATCTCAGTGGGAAGACAGTGGACCCTCTGGTCAAAGGTCTCCCTAATACCACCCCCTGACCCCTGCCAGGATATGCAAAGAGGGACGAAGTGGTAGAATTTCATTCATTGTTAAGGGGCAAAAAGTCAGAGAGCTGCTTTTAAACTGTATTCAAAAATGTGTCCAGGGCTTCCCTGGTGGCGCAGTGGTTGAGAGTCCGCCTGTCGATGCAGGGGACGCGGGTTCGTGCCCTGGTCCGGGAAGATCCCACATGCCGCGGAGCGGCTGAGCCCGTGAGCCATGGCCGCTGAGCCTGCGCGTCCGGAGCCTGTGCTCCGCAACGGGAGAGGCCACAACGGTGAGAGGCCAGCGTACCGCAAAAAAAAAAAAAAAAAAAAAAAAATGTGTCCAAAAAATCTGGAGGAAAACTCACAAACTGCTCATTTACAGAAGTTTTCCCAGGGGGTGTCATTGCCAGGGATTTCATGTTCGTTGTTACATATTTCTATGATGATGGAACTTTTTATAATTCGTGTGTATTTTGGGTCAACGGATAAACTTAGAGATTAAAAGCAGAAGATGCCTTGTCAAGTGTTCTGTCTCGATACTGTCGCGTCTGTGCAGGATGGGGACCCGTCCTTTAGACTGAGGCTGTTTCCACCGTTTCTGAGAATTTGGTGACTCCAAATTATAGGTGAGAGTAAAAGTTGCCAGTTACTAAGGAAACGATTGTAGGCACATGGCAGTGGTCATCCATGGGTATTTTTTCTGCCCAGAGTTTGTCTCCCTGTCTTGTGTTAATAGTCCCCTGAAATACCACCCCTGACTCAGTCCAGATAATTGGATGGGCATGTGACCCAGATCTGGCCAATCAGATTATCATGTGCTTAGAGCCACAGTGATTGGTTTAGGGGTGGGCATGTGACCTGGGCTAGTCCAGTGAGACTTATTCTAGGGACTTGTGTTGTAGGTACAGGGAAAAAGGTGCTGGTAGAAAGTGAACCTGCAGCTGCAGGAAGAGCCTGCCTGAGGATGAAGTAAAGAGATGGGGGGTGGGGAGGAGAGAGGGAGGGGAAGGGAGGGAGAGAGAGGGAGGGAAGGAGGGAGGAGGGGGAACAAATAGAGAACCTGGATCCAGCCAAGCCTGAAATCAGTTGCCTTATTATTTTCTGTGACACGAGTTAATACATTTCTGGGTTGGGTTGCTTTGACTGAGTATTCTGTTTCTTATGATCAAGCATTTTGATAACACCCAGAGCCAGGTAAGGAAGGAAAAGGGAGGGCATTCAGCTCACCTGAGTCCATCCAGGAGATTGACAGTGGTGTTCACTAGAGATGCAAAGGTTCTCAGACATGCCCCCAACTCCCCCGCTCTCACCCCCATTAACCACCACCACTTACTCAAGCCTCTTCAGCCGGCGCTTGCCCTCAAGGGCCCCCGTCAGCACCTTGGTACCCTCCTCGCCAAGTTGATTGTTCGACAAGCTGGAGGGGACCAAGCATGAGGTGAGGGTTAGACAAGCCTGCCCAGCCCCTGGAGCTGAGCTGTCAAATCAGCCCCCCTTACCACCCCAGTTCCCCCCAGGAGGCTGGCTCTGGGTCCACAGATCCCAGACCACCCTTCCTATCCAGGCTGCACAGGGACATTCCTGGCCCCAAGGGTCAGGCTCTGTGGTCCCCGAGGAGGTGGGCACTGCAGTCACAGCTGACCCAGCTGAGAAAGGATGCCCTGGATGAGGGCTGCACCAGAGGAAGCCAGGGACGACACACACACACACACACACACACACACACACACACACACACACACACGCAATGATCCCTTCTGCCCCTTAGCTCTCTCTCTACCCAACACCCAGAGCCGCTCTAGGCAGAGAAGGACGATGAGCCCCATTTTACAGATGAGGCTGTCCAAGTCTAGAGAGGCACAGTTATTCGCCCAAGGTCACTCTGAGTGAGTGATAAAGTTGGGACCAAGAACCCAGTGGTCAGCCTTCCCCAAGCCACACCCAGAGTTGCTGGGCTTCATCAGGGAGAAAAGCGATAGGCTGAAGTCCCACCACCTACTTTAACCAAAGGCACAACTGTCCTCCCCACCCTTTGCCTTTGCTGGGCCATCCCCTCCCGGACCCTTCCACCCCACAACTCACTCCAGTTCCTCCAGGTGGTGACAGTGGCTTAGACCAGATGTCAGGTGGGCTAGCGCACTGGAGCTCACACAGCTGGAGGTCAGCCTGGTAGGGGTCAAAGGGCCAAAGGGAGGCAGGTCAGGTAGGAGCTCTGGGTCTTGGGAGCTCTGGATGCTGATGGCAGAGGGCAAGGAGGTGGGGTGGGGAATGGTTCCTGGGGGACAGTGGGAGGGGACCTTCCTTCCCTTCATAAATCTCTCCCATCAGGGAATCTTTAAGTCAAGACATAGCTTGGAGGCAGGAACATGGACTAGTTGAATACTTGTTTAAACCACAATCATTCAGGTAGCAACTTCTCAATGTCTGTCATAATCAGGCATCACTGTGAAGTCTAGCTAGTTACTGTCATTTACCATGAGCTCTGCATCTTTATTTAAACAGAAAATGTAGCAAGTATTGGAGAGGGTGTTAAAGATATATTAGTACCAAAAGGAGACCTTCCCCCTGATGTGATCGGTTGAATTAAAAGAGAACTGAGAGTTACAAAATCTCCACTTTGCAACCATCATCCTTGATATTTGATTCAGGCAAGAATTATCAATGGATGCTAAAATTCGTGGGTGAAAGTTTGAGGAAGACTGGGATATTTACATCATCTTAAGGTATCTTCCTACCAGATAACTGGTTAATTACAAAGGGAAAAACAGTAGCTTTGCAAGTGAAGAAACCTGGCAGACACCACCTTAACCAGGAGATCACAGTTAACATCCCCAGTAAGGGGACAAGTAGGCATCATGTGCCTCCCGATGTGACACACTGAGATGAACACAGCAGCACCTCTGTGATATTCCTGCCCCAAATGCAGAACCTAAATCTAAGCATGAGGAAACAGCAGAGAAAGCCAAGCAGAAGGGCATTCTACAAATCAGCTGCCATGTAAATGTCATGACAGTGTGAAACACAAAGAGAGGCTGAGGACACATTCCAAACTGAAGGAGACTAAACAGAGATGACAGCTGAACACAGTGTGTGATCCTGGATGGAATCCAGGACTGAAAAAAAAATGCAATAAACATTATTGGGACAATTGGCAAAATTGGAATATAAACGGTAGCTTAGATAATAGTAGGATATCAATGTTAAATTGCCTGAATTTCATACTTTTACTGGATTAGGGGAGAGAATGTTCTTGTTCTTAGGAAATTCACTGAAATATTAAGGGGTGAAGGGGCATAATTATACAACTTACTTTCAAATGGTTCAGAACAAGAAAGGGGGGGGTGGAGAAGAGAGGGGAGGGGTGAGGAAGGAGGAAGGGAAGAAAAGAGCAAATGTGAAAAAATAATGACAAAGGGTTAATCTGGGAAAATGGCATATGGAGGTTCTCAGTCTTCTCGTAACTTTTCTATTAGTTTGCAATTATTTCCAAATAATAAAGAGAAGAAAAAGAAAGACCATTCAAAAGGGAATCACCTTCATGCCACATGGCCATGTAGATGACCGTGAACCCTGGCATCATCTCCAGGGTCATGTGTGGTCCCAGCCCATGGGATGGGGACACAGAGCTCCTTTGAGCGCAGGGTTGGGGAGAACAGGAAGTGTGGGGGCGGGGCTGAGCTGCAGGGGGCGGGGAGGGCGGGGGAGGCCCTGAGTGAAAGTCTTGTCTGCATACCGGAAGTGCTTCAGTTCAGAGAGGGACAGCAGGAGGCTTTGTAGCAGCAGAGCACTGGCTTCGCAGAGGTTCACCTGGGACAAGCTGAAAAGGCCCAAGCATATTCCAGAGGATTTCAGGCTGGACACACCTCAGGGATCAAACAGCACACAAAAATCGGGAGGCCAAGAAAGGGGAAAGGCCCACCCAAGAGCTCCCAGTGGGGCAGGGCTCCCCTCTGCCACCCTGGGGCTCTCCCCCACTGGCCAGGTGTGATTCTCTCCTGCAGAGGGAAGCAAGAGTGCTGGAACAGCCCCACGCTCTGCTCATCTCCATCCTGCACTGGCCAGCCTCTCACCTATGGCCTGGAGCGGGCACTGGGGTCAATCAGAGAACTCAGGGCCCCAGACAGCGTTTCAGGGTGCTGACCTGAGCTGCCGCAGCCGGGCGCAGGTCTCCATCAGCTGCCTGGCAAGAAGGCTGTGGTGGGTCCCAAGGTCACAGTGAGCCAGCCTGGAGGTGGAGAGGGAGGCAGCAGCTTCTAAACACCTGGCTCAGTACCAGGGACTCAGTCCCTACCTGCAAGGAGCGTTTCTTACGGTGGTAAATAAATGCTAATCAAATAAAGTCCACCAATTTACTAATCAATCATGGGAAGTACTGTGAAGGAGAGGTCAGGATGGGGCAGCTGGTATGGCTGTGCAGGTTGTTCACTGCACAAGGAGACCCAGCCAAGGAAGTGATTTGGGGTTGAGATCCAGGTATGGTCTAGTCCTCACAATGTATACTTGCAGGGCTGCATTCCCCCAAAGAGGTGACATGTTAATTTCCAGAAACGTGCTATATGGATTAGAGGAGCTGTGACCCCAGGCATCTGTAAGAATGGATGATGGGAGGACTTGACTAAGTCTGGGTGGGTTGGAGGGGCCTCCCTGAGATGGTGGCATTTAAACTGAGACCTGAAGGATGAGGTCGAGTTAGCCAGGTGAAGAAGGATGAAGAAGGAAAGGGAGGAGAGAATATTCTGGGCAGGAAACAGCCTGTGCAAAGGCCCTGAGGTCAAAGAGAGCAAGGTGGTGTTTAAGGTACTGGAAGCTTAGCTGGAACCTAGACTGGGGTTTGGGGTAGGGATAGATAGCATGAAGAGGTAGGTTGGGCTAGATCTCACAGGCCATGTAGAGACTTTGGGCATCAAAGGACTCTGAGCAGGGGCATGAGAATTATTGGTCAGAAGCAGCAGTACCCCCTCTCCCCCTCCCTCCATCACCAGCCTCTCTCTTGGGGCCCCAGGTACTGGGTCTCACCTGAGGGTCATGGCTTCTGGGTTCTCCTGATGGGGAAATTCCAGCTGGATACAGAGCTGCTGCTGGGTCTCGGAGATGCTGAGGAGGGAAGAGGTAGCCAGCGTGAGGCCCACAGCAGCTTTCCCGTATCGGCTGTGCTGGGACTGGGGCTGCTCAGCCGACTGAGCTCCCAGACCCAGTGGGGATCTGGACGTAGGTCAGTGAGACACCAGCGCCTTTGCTCTTAGCTAGTCCATGGGATCCTGGCACCTCTGGTCACAGAGCCATGGTGTGCGTTACTGTCACCAGGGGCCCCTTCCAGACAACCAGCATGGACTTCCAGCGGTGTCTGTCTGGGATCTAACAGCTCTTTGTCTTGAACCTGGGGCTGCCTCCCTCTCTCTGGTCCTGCGGCTTGCCTACTGCACAAGTCCCAACAAGTCTGTGTAGTCCCTCACATATGCCCCAGGAGCTCCTGCCATCTTGGGGACCCAGAGAACTCACTAGGGATGCAGCTATTACCCCACAGGACAAGAGACCAATGTCTAGATGATGGATGGTCCCAACGGTCATGAAAAGATGAAGAACTTGAGGGGCCTCCTCCCTGGACTTACCTTATTTCAGTGATGTTGCCTGAGGCTTGGGCACAGACTTCTAGCAGCGTGAGCACCCCGGCTTTGCCCACCCACGGCTCCTCCACCCTGTCACAGAGGTGGACACAGACGAAGGTCGCCTAGGGTTAGTGGGGGCGGGGAGGAAAGTGCCAAGGGGGCTGCCTAGAGGCTTTCTGGGTTTTGCTGATTTTAAAAACAATAAAATTTAAAATTAGGCATAAGCATAAAACAGAAAATTAACATCATCCTTGTTCTAACAGTTATGCAACCATCCAAAGGGAAAATATTATTTTTTTAAACAATATTTTTAGGTTTAAGGAAAGGTCTACATAACGTCACGTTGCAAAGATAAGGAAATAAAACTGTATATGAAACATGATCCCAATTTTGTATTTAAAAAAGGAAAAAATATATATGGAAAGGGAAAAACACATATGGTGAGGAACAGGGAGACAGAGCTGTGAGAAAAATATATTAAATGTTAATGGTGATTGTTTCAATTGTAGAATTCTCTTGAAGTGTTTTTATTTTATTTCTTCTTTAGTTTTCAGTATTTTCTGAACTTTCTACAATGTGTATGCATTAATTTAAAGATTTTTTTGGATGTGAACCATTATTTAAAAGTCTTTATTGAATTTATTACAATATTGCTTCTGTTTATGTTCTGTTTTTTTGGCCACAAGGCACGTGGGATCTTAACTCCCCGACCAGGGATTGAACCCACGCCCCATGCATTGGAAGGCGAAGTCTTAACCACTGGACTGCCAGGGAAGTCCCTGTATGAATTAATTTAGAAGCAGGAAAAAAGAGAGCTGTTTAAAACATTGCTGCTTCTAAAGTTATGTTGAATTTTTTTTTCAAAGTACTATTTTCTTCTTACGTTCTTCTGGGTTTTCCACAAATTTCTACGAAGAGTACACATTATTTTTAGAGTAAGACAAGTTTTATTTTAAAATGCTATTTGGGGTGATCTAGCGATTCTACACCAAAGAATTGAAAGCTGAGATATAGAGATATTTGTACACCTATGTTCGTAGCAGCATTATTCAAAATAGCCAAAAGGTGGAAGCAACCCAAATGTCCACTGATGGATGAATGGCTAAAGAAAATGTGGTGTGTACACACAGTGCAATATCATTCAGCCTTAAGTAGGAAGGGAAATTCTATAACATGGTACAACAAGGATGAACCCCGAGAATATTATGCTGAGTGAAATAAGCCCATCACAAAAAGACAAATACTGTATGATTCCACTTGTAGGAGGCACCTAGAGGAGTGAGATCCACAGAAACAGAGTAGAAAGGTGAGTAGAAAGCCAGGGACCGGGGGGAGGGGAAAACGGGGGGGCGGTTAACGGGTACTGAGTTTCAGTTTTGCGTGAAAAGTTTCGGTTACACAGCAATGTGAATGTACTTAACACTACTGAACTGTGCACTTAAAAATGGTTAAGATGGTAAATCTTATGTTATGTGTATTCTACCACAATTTTTAAAAATGTCATGTTGGGGAACAACCAGACTCTATGTGCCTCATCGTGGGCTGGGTTGAAAAGTGCACAGTATTGGCCATGAAGTAGGTATTTTTAGACACAAATCCCATGGAGCCTTTCCAGTTCCAGGAGAGTCAGGGGTTAGAGGAACAAACTCAATGACATCACAAGGAAGCACCAGACAGAGCTAGAAAGTGGGACGGTCTACAGCACAGGGGACCGATTTTGTCCACGGTTCACCCATTAAGAGTCTGAAGAGCCATCACCACTCCATGCAAATGGGGACCTTGACGGGGTCCTGGATCCAAAGAGCCAGCGTCCCATCTGGGGAGAGCGGGGAATTTTAGATTGGACTGGGTAATACCTGACACTAAGGAATTGCTACTGATTTTTGTAGGTGTCCTAATTCAACTGTGATTGTGTAGAAAATGTCCTTATTTTTTAAAGACTTGTGGTGAAATATTTTGGAGTGATATTTTATGAGATCTATAACTTTCTTTAAGACACTTCAGCTAAAAAGTAAAAATTCGAGGCAAATATGGAAAACCAGGAACAACTGTCAGAACTAGGTGATGAGAAAATGAGTTTTCAGAATTGTTTTTCTACTTTTTGGAATTTTCTGTTTTTCTCAAAGTTTTAAAATGATCGCAGTGAACATACAAACATGATATTTGTTACATGTTATTTCTGACCTCAGCTCGGTGTCCTTTTCAGTTTCCTCTTTTTCTGAAGTCTCCAAACATAGGCCCCACCTTGGGGAGGGAGGCTTCTCTGTGCCTGAGCGGGTTTCTGGGACTAATGGGCAGGGTGGTCCTACAGGCAGGTGGCAGGGCTCTGGACGCAGGAAACGGCTAAGACCATGACCTCGGGGGGACCCATACTTCAGAGCCCACCTCTGCCCCCCATTCCCACCACGGCCCCCTCCCAGGGTCACGGGCAGGCGATACCTGAGAGTGAGAAGCCCTGCCGGCCACTTTAGCAGACCCAGGAGGATGGTTAGCTGCTCCAGGCCCAGGAAGCACTGGGTCAGCCTGCAGACAGAGGTCAGTTACCAGAGAGGTTCTGGCAGGGACTCTCCACCCCTCAGCTGCCCCCACGGGCGGGGCCTGGTCACTCACGTGAGCTCCGTCAGCCACAGGGCCTGGCTCAGGCCAGTGGCCAGTCTGGGCACGTGCTCTGGCCCGAAGCTGCACTCGCTCAGCCTGAGGGCAGAGGGCAAGGGTCAGAGTTTGGGCGAGGCCTGTTGGGACTGCCAGGACACATGGGGGAGCCTCCACTGAGTGCGAAGGCCTGAGAAAAGGCCAAAGATGCAACCCCTGCTCTGGGAGCTTCTCTTCTCTTTGGAAAGACACCTCCCAAGAAGGTGCGAGGAGTCAGTCATTTACTGAGCCCTGACTATACGGCAGGCCCTGGGCCAGCCTCTGGGTGCGCCATGTGAGCACGCAGGAGTGCCTGCCTTACATGTAGTATCTCACTGAACCCCAAAAGCATCACCTACAGACGGAGAAAGTGGCCAACCCGAGGACACACAGCTGGTAAGAAGTAGGGACAGATTCGGGTTTCAATCCAAGTCAGCCTGACTCCACACCCCAAACCCATGACCGCTTCCCTAGTCTCCAGTACCACCCTAGTTCAGGCTCCCTCGGGGGCAGGAGGGACTGGGATTCTTGCTGTGGCCCTGCCCTCCCACTGCCTGGCCCCGTGTGGCCGGCAGACAGGCCTCGGGACACTGTCTCACAGACAGACGGGCTGAGAAGAGGGCCCAGCACAGCACCACGGGGCCGCTCCCTCTCATAGGACAGGGGCCACCAGAGGTGTCCAGGAGGGGCTGACATTTGAGCTGGGTCTTAAAGGATTAGGAGAATTTGATCTCAGAAAAGGTAGGGAAGAAAACGTCAGGCTGAGTGCGCAGAAGCAGGGAAGCTTCATCAGGCAGTGCGTGTTTGGTGAACAAAGATCCCTTGTGGCTGGATTTGTGCGCACGTGTGCTGTGTGTGTGGGTGGGTGGTATGTGGTGTGTATATACTTGGTGTGAGGGTGGTGTGTGTGTGGAGTGGGGTGGGGGGAGTGAGGAGGAATATGGCGGGAGGTGACAGCCAGATCAGACTCTGAGGGAGAAGACCAGGCCAAGGAATTTGGACTTTATCCTGAGGGTAACTGGGAGCCCCCGAAGGGCTTTGAGCAACGGAGTACCACATTCAGATGTGTGTGTTGGGAAGACCCCTCCAGGTGCTGTGGGATGATTGGAGGAGGCCTAGCCAGAGGCAGTGGACCGATTCAGAGGCCACGACCAAAGGTGAAGTAAGACATGTAGAGGAACTAACCCAAGGCTGAGAGAGACAGACAGAGCTCAAGGCTACCGGGGGGATAATAATAACAGTAATAATAAACAACTGATACAACACTCAAATAAGCCAGGGCCTTCCCAAGCACTTTATATATATTAACTCATTCAATCCTCACAATAACCCTAAAGGGTAGGTCTCACTATTATTCCCATTTTACAGATGAGGAATTGAAACACAGAGAGGTTAAGTCACTTGTCCAAGGTCACACAGCTGCTAAGTGGTAGAACTAAGATTTATCCCAAGTGGCTCCAGAGTCTGATCTCTTAACTCAGAAGCCTCCAGACTTATAGTTAGGACGTGGCTAAGGGGCACAAATACCACTCAAAGGCCCAGCCCAGGGGCTGGAGGCAAGGGGAGATTGGGGGCAGATGTGGGGGAGAGGCAAACCCAGGCAGTAGCTTGAAGCAGGGTGTGTGAAGGAGGAGAGGACCCAGAGAGGAAGGAGCCATGGAGGCCACCACAGGGTCAACCTCCTCTCCCTTGTCCCCCCCTTCCCGTCCCCCCAGACCAGAAATTACCTCAGTGTCTTCCTAGCCTCTTCCTGTCGGGAGAAGTGAACCCGGAAGCTCTGCTTGGAGCCCAGGCTGCAGAGAGAGGGGTGTATGGAAGCCGAGGGCCCAGCTTCGCCGGCATCCTTGGGACCCAGGCACCAGGGGGTGCGGGAGGGAAGGGGGCTGGGTCTTCAGGGGCAAGGGCGGGTGGAAGCCACGGAAGAGACCCTTGACGACCAGAGGAGAGACCCGTGCCGACCCGAGGAGACTCCCACCTCCTTCTTCAAGGACCCCAAACCTGGTGTTCCCTAACCCGTGGCCTCCCTAGGCCCTGTGGCACACGGGCCTCAGAGGATGGAAACTATGATCCCACGTTCAGTGAACCCTGAGACTCAGAGAGGGCGGAGGTTGCCCAAGTCACACAGATGGAGGGCCACTGAGTGTGCGAGTCTTGCTTCCCCACCAACGTGGCACCAACGTCGCCTTACTTCACTGAGGCCTCCCGGATACGTGGGCAGGAGGGGAGAGTCTCCACCAGGCACAGGACACTTTCCTGAGAGATACCGTTGTGGCTTAGACTAGAAGAGAAAAGAGGTTCAGGATCGGGGGGTGGGGGAAGCACCTCAGTGGAGCCCTGCCCAGCCCCCCTCGTCTCTTCCCTTCCAGCTGTCATCTCCCAGAGGAGCGTCCTCAATGTCCGAGTGTCCGTTCTCCAGGTGGAGACACTGAGGTCCAGAGAGAGGCCAGAGGGGCGCTATCCCCACACGGGGCAGGTCAGGCACCAGACTGTGAGTCTTTGAGAGCTGCCCCTGTGGTCTGAGACTGCGTGATGATGAGGCCAGGCTGGCAACTCCAGCCCCACAGGGGTCAGGGATGCCCAGAGCACAAGGCCCAGCTGCTTAGCAACGGGTTGTATCCTGGCTCTGGCCGCCAGTCTCCCAGGTCACTGGGGCGACTGAGTGAGTGAGGATGACTTCCTAGGGACCCTCCCTGCTGTGGCGACATCCGCAAATCCGTGTCCCATAGATTTGGTCAGAGGAGCTTCAGGGATGGGATGGACCAAGAGCCAGGACAACTGAGACCCAGCAGCTGGTTAGAGATGAACTGTTGCTCCCTACCCGGAGTCAACTTGGATCACCAAGCTTTAGTCACAGCCTCTCCTGGGTGTCTGGTGGGAGCTCTGCCCATAGTGGGCAATGAGGGAAGGAAGAAAGGACCCAAGGTAGGCAGGGGTCAAGGTAAGAATCAGCCCTTTCCCCTCCCCAGCCCTTGTCCTCTGCAGTTCTCTAGGGATGACTCAAAAGAAGCCCACTAATGTTCTTGGCCCTGGGGAGTCTTCCTCCTTGCTGTCTTTGAAGCTGCTCGACACTTACTCAAGTGAACCGGAGATGGGCACCTGAGGGAGACATTCCAGGAGGCACCTGAGCCCGGCATCACCCAGCAGGTTTGCTGAAAGGCTGCAAGAGGTACGAGGAGGTTGTTGGTGCTCAGACGTGCCTTCTCTCCAGTTACCATCACTGCTACTCTACCCACTCAGCACTGCCATGATCCCCTCCACCACTCTGCACTACTTCTGTTCCAACAGCACCGTCATCACCACCAGCACCATCCCATCACTGCTACTAGGCATCACCACTAGAATTATCACCACCATCCCCCTCACCAGCACCACAGTTAACCAGGCCTCATCTTCCCGTTCAGTATCTGGTGACCACTCCCAGGACTCAAGTGCCTCCAGCAGGCTTTCAGGGGTTAGAGAAAAACCAATTAGCTTTTACCATGCACTTGGCCTGCATCCGTTGGGAGCCATAATTTTTGAACAAGAGTAAATTCAGGAAAAAGAAAGATATTTGGAGGATGTATTTATCCATCATATTTCTTCTTTTAATTTGAGAATGCAATATCTGAAATTGCACCGGAAGACTTTCTTATTTCCCTTCATTGTAGCATTCTATGGTTTTAGCTACAGTTTCAGAAACAATATAATCAGCATGTCCGGGAATATCTGATTTTTGTCCTGCATCTTTGAACTCATTTTGCCCCTGATTATGACACTTTTTTTTTTGTTTTTTGCGGTACGCGGGCCTCTCACTGTTGTGGCCTCTCCCATTGCGGAGCACAGGCTCCGGACGCGCAGGCTCAGCGGCCATGGCTCACGGGCCCAGCCGCTCCGCGGCATGTGGGATCTTCCCAGACCGGGGCACGAACCCGTGTCCCCTGCATCAGCAGGCGGACTCTCAACCACTGCGCCACCAGGGAAGCCCCTGATTATGACACTTTTAAGCCTTGTTTATTTTGTCTTTTCCTGAGAAATTTTAAAAATGAAAAACTAGTTTGTCTCAGGAAGACACTTAATAAGTAATCTTTAAAATAAGCAAAAGTTCCCTCTATAATGAAAAAACAGGAAAACTTAAAGACATCTTGCTTATTCATCTTTCTTTAAAATACATGATTTTCATCAGCCGCATTTCTCTCCTTGGCCACATCACAACAGGAACTTAAATTGTGTTTTTTCGGGTAGACAGCTCTCTTTACATCCTGCTTGTCCTAAGCTGGACTCCTAACAGTTTTGAGCAAAGACTGCATCGTACTAGTTGTGTGACTTAGGGCAGGTTCTTAAACTCTCTGTACCTCAGTTCTCTCATCTATAAAATGGGGATAATAGTACTTAGGGTTGTTGGAAGGATAAAAAGAATATGTAAAGCACTTAGGACAGTGGAGAAACTACTCAATACGTATTAGCTTTGTTTCACCTACCCATGCGGGCTGCACTATTTGGGCACCCAAGACAGGCCACTTCTCATCCATACGACAGCCCACAAATCCCCACCCTCCAGGGCCCTCCGCAGGCTGAGGCATTTGTTGCTCTTAACCACCTGCCAGGCCAACCAACGGATCCCTTCTTTCAGGCCCCACCAGCCAGCAGCGCTCCAGTGCCCTGATCAACATGAGGCCAAGGGGCTCCTGTGGCCCTTTGTGAAGGGCTCCCCAAATTAGATCAAGGGCATACCCTGAATTAGCTCCACCATGGTGGCAGTGGGGAATGGTAGGGATAAAATGGGGACAGAGAAACCACGTGGACGTGACTGAGTCCCAGGCATCCCATGCCCTGTTAGCTGGTCCTGAGAGGTGCTGAGTGCACACACACACGCATGCACACACACCCCGTCGGTGCCACCCAGGCACACGCTCCCGGGCTCCTCTCCCCCCTCCTGCCCGACTTACTCCAGCTGACTGAGGTCTTCACACTTGCTCAGCAACCAGCAGAGCGGCTCCACATGCTCCTGGCTGAGGCCGCAGCCTGTGAATCTGCTGCAGGAAGGGGTGCAAACCGGGGATGGGGCCACTCAGACCCTCTGCCCTGGCTAGTCCTGGGTGTGGCCTCTGAGTTTCAGCGGGGCCTCACCCAAGCTTGGATTCTCTGGAAACATCCAGCATCCACCACTCCCACCTCCCTCCACAGCAGATCCCACCAACATTCTCCCTCTGGGGAGGTGGTTCTCAAAGTGTGGTCCCCAACCACCCCCACCAGCATCCCTTGGGAACTTGGTGAGAGGCATGTTCTGGGAATGCAACCCAAATGCGCTGAATTAAAAGCTCTAGGAACAAGGCTCTCCAGACTGATTCTGATTCAAGGTGAACTACAGCTCTTGGCGGTCACTTTAATCGACAGACATGAGGGTGGAGTGGAGGAGACTAAGGGTGATGTCTGCTCCTGCAGAGGGTTATTGATGCTGGAATCAAAAGTAATAGTAAGTGTCTTTGAGAGGCCTACACCGAGACTACACAATAAGGTAAATGAACAGCTTACGGCCAGCCAGCAACTTAAAAAATAAATCTTAAAATGAGAAAGTACCTAAAACCAGTATCTAAAATTTTTATCATTGTTACTCTCCTTCATGATTTTTTCCATAGTCCTAAATTCCCTATCACCCTACTGTTTACTTCATATTTTTATTTTTTTTAAATTTTTTTTTTTTTGCGGTACGCAGGCCTCTCGCTGTTGTGGCCTCTCCCGCTGCGGAGCACAGGCTCCGGACGCGCAGGCTCAGTGGCCATGGCTCACGGGCCCAGCCGCTCCGCGGCATGTGGGATCCTCCCGGACCGGGGCACGAACCCGTGTCCCCTGCATCGGCAGGCAGACTCCCAACCACTGCGCCACCAGGGAAGCCCTACTTCATATTTTTAAATCAGCTCATTCTTTTTATTTAATGCATTTATTGGAAAAGGAAACCCTGTATCACTCACTCCAATGGAAAACTGGGATTGCCTGCCCCAAACAGACCATAAGCATAAGGATACAGGAAACAGGAGCAAAATATCATCATTAAATTCGAGCCAGACACTGGCACCTGCTGAGAGCTCTCTCTTTATTTAAAGGGGAGCTTAGCAAATGTTAAGAGGTGTTGTAGACACACTAACACCTAACTGAGGCTTCCTCTTGGCCTTAATCAGAGAATTGAAAAGGGAGGAATTCAATGAAGCTGAAGTACTCTACCATCGGCCCAACCTCCTAAAAATCATCCCACCCTGGTCTTTGTCCTACATTTTAGAAATCACAGACTTGGAAACTATGAAGGTATTCTAGAAGTCACGATAGTGTTGGGTTAAGACAGGAATTGGAAAGTCTACAGCCCAAGACCGCCTGCTTTATAAGACCTGCACACTAAGAATAGTCTTTCCATTTTCAAACAGTTGAGAAAAAAATCAAAAGGAGAGTAACATTTCATGACACACAAACATTACATGAAATTCATGTCTCAGTGTCCATAACTCCAGTTTTACTGGCACACAGACACACGCCTTCATTTACATATTGTCTGTGTTGCTTTCAAGCTAAAACGGCAGGGTTGAAGAGCTGTGATAGAGACCCTATGGCCTGGAAAACCCCAAATATTTACAATCTAACCCTTTACAGAAGAAGTTTGCGGCCCCTGGGCCAGGAGCGCTATAAGACTCCCTGGATTCAAGTCCCAGCTGTACCCCTTCCTGCTGCATGACCACAGCTGTGAGGCTTATAGGACGTAATCTGCATGAGGCTCTTAGAATGGTGCCCTACAGATGCTCAGCAAACATCAGCTCTTTATTTATTGTTATTTCGCAGCTGAGGAGGCTGAGACGCAGAGAGAAGGGTCTGGTCCAAGGTCACTCGGTGAGCCAGTGGCATCAAATAGCTACCAGAAACGTCATCTCTGTACTTAGAGGTTATTCTCTGGCCCCATTATCCTGTGCAATGCTGGCTCCCCTGTCACCAAGGCAACCACAGAGCACTGGTCCAAGAGTCAGCGGTGTGGCGCAGGGGGACACTCGTAACTGTGAGTGCCTCTCGTGCTTTACACATTGCCTCAATTCCTCTTTGCCAACGGCCTGAAATATAGCGTCTCCCTTCTCCAGCTGCGGGAGCTGAGGATTGGAGAGGTTAAGGAACTTGCCCAAGGTGCCAGGCCCTTGTGGGGCTGGTATTTAAAGCTTTTCCTCAGACCAGGCCCCTGAGCTCTAATCCTGTCTGCTGTGGACTCCTTGTTTGCCCGTGACGGAGCCCAGCCCTCTCAGTCTGTCTTCTGCTCTGGATACCCAGGAGGCAAGTCTGCCCGTCCTCAACCCCCACGGGCTGCTCGGGCACGGTTCCGGGGGACTTACCCACAGCACCCGCCTTCCTGCTCCTCGCTAGACCTGAAGTGCAGGGTCGCGTGATGCAGGGACCTGGAGCAGACAGCACCTGGGTCAGCCACCCTTGACCACAGCCTCAGCATGCCCCCAGGGGGCAGGCCCCCCTCCTCCAGCAGCTGAGTCTCTGATTTGGGTCCCACTATCTCCATCCTAGCCCCTCACATCCAATAGGCTCCAGGCACCACCCTCCTAGGTTCTGGTTGTCCCAGGGCAATGCTCACCTGAGATCCACCTTCTGAACCCGCGGGCACAGGCTGAAGATGTCAGCCAGCAGGAGGGGGCTCCTTGGGGACAGTTCCATCTGGGTCAGCCTGAGTAGGAAAGGGGCGGGGCCCTATGTGAGCAAGTCGGAACCAAGCAAGATCAGTGGGCAAGAAACCTGGACAGGCTGGAGGCGAATGAAAAGGATGGGGGGCTGGTGGGTCAGCCAGGCATTAAGGAAGGAGACAGGAACTCAAGAGCCAGAAATAGGAGCTTGAGGTCAAGTGGACTGAGGTTTGAGTCCTAGTTCTGCTTACTGGCTGTGTGTCCTTGGATAAGTAGTTTAACCTCTCTGAACCTCAGTTTCCTTATCTGAAAAACGGAACTACTTATACACCTTCCTCTAGGGTGCACTGCCAGCACGATACCCATGCTTATTGTTATTATTATATTGTTTTTATCCTAAGCACTCACAGGTGAGTCCTTGCTGACAAGGAGCGGGAAGCTTTAGGTCCTTAAGAGTTTCTCAAGCTCAGCATTACAGAGATAATTCTTTGGATCTGGGGGCTGTCCTGTAAGAAGTTTACCAGCATCCCAGACCTCTACTCACTAGAGGCCAGCAGTAGCATGACCTCCCACCCACCTCTGCCATCACGATAACAAAAATGTCTCTGTTGCCGAATGTGTCCTGAAGGGCAAAATCACCCTCCAGCTGTGAACCACTGCCTTAGAGAAAGTGAGATGCTTCCATCTTGCCCTTGGAGGCATCCTTGGGGTCTCCATTTCCCTCGCTCCATAAACCCTCCATCAGCTTGTCTTGTTAGTTACACCCCCAAGATCCACCCTGAATCTACCTACTTCCCTCTCTCCCCACCAATTCCCAGCCCCCATCATCTCTTCCCCTGGCTGTACAACCCCCTCCCTGCTCTTGCTTCCACGCTTGTCCCGGTCCCTTCTCTACCCAGCAGCCAGACTAAGGTTTTGAAAAGACAAATCGTTCCTCTGCCTTGGGCAAAATCCCAAACTCCTCGCCACAGCTACCAGGCCCTGTGTGACCCGGCCCAGGTTCATTTCTCTACCTTCTCTCCTACAACTCTGCCGGCCACTGTGCTCTGGCCACACTGGCCTTTCTGACTGTTCCTCGAGCCCATTGAGTTCAATCCTGCTTCAGGGCCTCATGCATGCTGTTCCATCTCCTTGGAATGCTGTTCCCTGCTTTTCAAAAGGCTGGCTCCCTCTCTTCCTTCAGGTAGCACCCCAGTGTCCCTCCTCAGAGGCGTTCCCTGACCACCCCTGCCATTGTCTAAATCACCTCCACAATCACTCCTTACCACATTCTCTAGAAAAATACTTTATCACTCTCTGAATTCATCTTATTTGCTTTCACTTTGCTTGTTGACCAGCTCCCTCTACTACACGGTAAGCTCCAAGAAGATAAGGACCTCGTCTTTTTTTTTTCCTCTCTCAGCTGTGTCTCCAGCACCCCAAGCAGTGCCTGGTCCACAGCAGTGCACAAACAGTATGGACTGAATAATACTGGGTTGGCCAAAAAGTTTGTTTGGGTTTTTCAGTAAGATACTATAGAAAAACTCGAATGAATTTTTTGACCAACCCAATACAAAGCTTAAGCACTGGTGACCGTCAGGCCGGCTACCTCATTCCAAAGACGGATGAGGAGCTGGGGGCTGACGCTGTGTGACTTGGGCATAGAGAAGTCCCTCTCTGGTCTGAGGTTTCCTATCTATTCATGTTAGCCCACAACTTCTGTGTCCAAAGGAACCCTTCCTGATCCGTCCTTTCCTGTCAGGGTGGGACCATAGTGGATTCTGTAGTTTGACATGGGCTCTGCCACACTTGCCCACCTCTGGGAAGTCACACATCTCCTCCCTCCCCTCCCAAAAGGACTCAGGGATAAGTGAGATCCTGGATGTGATGTCGGCTGTCTCAGGTGTCCCAGAGATCCTTAGCAGGAGTACTTATATTGCTGTTTTTAATGGTATGATTTAATTTTCTGTTGTATTTTTCCATATCAGCTGTAGCTGCTCTTGCCCCGTTGGAAAAATATTTAAAGTAAATCCTTTTTTAAATTCTAACCAGTCTGAGCTGAAATTAGAAAATAGAGTTTTAAATACTTTGGGGATGCTGCTTAAATTCCCCTTTTACAGAATTAGATGGTGACCTTTAAAAACTGGTGAGTGGGGACTTCCCTGGTGGTGCAGTGGCTAAGAATCTGCCTGCCAATGCAGGCGACACGGGTTCGAGCCCTGGTCTGGGAAGATCCCACATGCTGTGGAGCAACTAATCCCGTGCGCCACAACTACTGAGCCTGTGCTCTAGAGCCTGCGAGCCACGACTACTGAGCCTGTGCTCTAGAGCCCGCGTGCCATGACTACTGAAGCCCATGTGCCTAGAGCCCGTGCTCCGCAACGAGAGAAGCCACCGCAGTGAGAAGCCCGTGCGCCCCAATGAAGAGCAGTCCCCACTTGCCACAACTAGAGAAAGCCCGTGCTCAGCAATGAAGACCCAATGCAGCCAAAAAAAAAAAAAAAATATATATATATATATATATAAATTACAAAAAAACCCCCAACTGGTGTGTGATATATACATGACCTACAACTATAGTCTCTTTATAGGAGTAGGTGACCTTTCCGTGGGTGGAGAGAAGAATGATGGCCCGTTTGTCACAGGCCTTCCATTCTTCAAGGTGCTTTTAGAGCAACTATCTTGTTTGAATCCCAACCCTGGGGGAAGGGTTGAAGAATATTAGTCCCATTTGTCAGATAAGGAAACTGAGGCCTAGAGGGGTCAAATAACTCCCCCCTGAGGTTGACAAGGTATTAGGGAAGAGCTGGAAGCAGACTTGAGCTCCCAGTTGTGCCAGGTAAAATGATGAAACAGCCCAAGAGAAGCGGGGAGGGTGCAGAAGGGGATGGCGTTGCAATGCAAGAGCCTCAGCCCTGCACAGTGAAATGGGGAAACCAGTCTTACTGCAGCAGGCTTAGCTCAGGGAGCCGGGGTAGGTGGTGCAGCAGGGTCTCCAGGCTCTGGTCACTCAGGACCTTGCAGGACAATCTGTGAAACAAAGCATCTGAATGAGGTGGGGAAATCTTGGGAAAAGCTAGATGGGTCCTAAGCCAGGATTGCCCAAAACACCCCCTCTGAACACTGGGGTCCTTGAGTTATCATTGAGGCTGGAGGAAAGGGAAGGTCATATATATGCTTGGAAAATGCTGGGTTAAGCTCCATTAGTTTTCTTTGCTGCAGGACTTCTCAGAGCCTTTAATCTGCCCTTGTGCATTGTGAATTTCTAAAGGGCTATAGTAGACATTTTTCCCCCAAAAGGCATGGACTAGTAGGATTATCATTTTGAGGGCCATGAAGACTGGTACCCTGGAGAACACACCTGTTAAGAAGAGAATGCCGCCTTAACCCAAAGTAGTGAACATAATGGTGGCAATTCAGGCACGTTAACAGGTCAGCAAAGGAGAGATGCAGGGTAGCTCGGGTCCCTGACTGCCCATCAAAACCAGACCAACCAGCTGATCACTTGTCTAGATAATTCATCAGAAGCCAGTCCACTTAGGAGAAACTCCTGATATCCATCCTTTGGTCTCTGCTCTGGCTGGAGGACTGGGTCAACCAGAGTCTCTAAGCACCTTGGGGCTTACATACAGCCCTCCCTGCGAGTCTAGAGCCACTTCCTGACCCCCAGAGGTGTTTGGACAGTATTTTCCTTCTGCCTTTCTCCCCTTTTGCTGCCCCTTCTCTCTGTCCCTGTTTCTTTGTCCCCTGCAGGCTGCCCTTTCCCCTCACTGGGGCTGCCAGGAGCCTGGCCCATCTCCATCGCATTACTGTCTGGCTGAAGGGGGACCCAGCTTCACCTTGTGGGGAACAGTAAAAGGGGCCACCTATGGTTCTGGAACTGGAAGCGAGGAGCCTCTGCCAGGGCCCAGGCTGTAGGCTCAGCACTACTCGCTCTGTCCCGGGATTGGGCCTGGGGCTCTGAGCACAGGCAGAGCAGAGGCGTTCACTGAGGGATGGTCTGACCACAAACACCAGTGGCTTTCCACTGGATCCCAAATACACACAGTGCTACGGCCTCTGCTTGGGATCAATGTGGGGTTTACACACTGTTTTTGTTTTTTTTTTTAAGCAACAGAACCTTTACCTTTATTTTTGCATTTGGAATGCCAAAATGTACACATCATGTACCATGGTGATGAGTGGTATTAAAAACCAGGGGCAAGTGTGGGGGGAACTCTCTGCACTAGTTTTGCAACTTTTCTGAAAGCAAGCCTTAAACTATTCTAAAATAAATGGTTTATTTGCAAATTCATTGGTTCCACACATCCTGATATTCTAGGAAAGCCACAATGTTCTATTATGAGACAAAAGTTCACTGCAAATCTTAAGATCCTGTATCCGTTAACATCAAAACCACCTTCCTCCATATCCATAAGTGTTTGAACATGGGGAGAGGTATGGAAGGACACACCCCAGTTGTCAACATGGATAATGAGCTTGTTGCAAGGACCAGAGGGCAATTGAGGCGGAAGCCAGAAAGCAAGAAAAAAAAAAAAAAAACTGTAGCAAAATGGAAAACCACATATGGGGCGATGTAAAGTGAAACTGCAGAACGCAGCTGGCCTGTGATTTCGAACAGGAAAAAACTTGTATATGCAAATGGAGAAGGTCACCAGGACAAATGACAACACTGAGTTGATGAGGGACGGGGTTATTTAGATGAGGGAGGTTTGTCTTGGGTTTCTTTAAGGTAATTATTGTAATAAAATTACAACGAGGATGAGGGAAGGAAAGTCTGACCGACCACTTTGCAGATGACGAAGCTGAGGCCTGAGGGGTTAAAGCCATTTGCCCAAAGTTACCCAGCTTGTTGGTGGCTGAGCCAGGACTCCTGATTCTAAGCCCAGTCTCTGGTCACAGACCCAGGCGTTCTGGGGTGAGCTGGTAACCCTGGCTGGGGGATGCCCTGAGGAGGGGCCTTCAGAATGACAGGCTCCAGCCACAGAGGCAGTCCCAGCTGAGTGCCAGGGTGGGGCTCCAGGGGTGGAGGGGGGCAGACTGGGGCTCCCAGGTGCCCTGAGTTGAGCCGATGGGGAGATGAAGCCCTGGGCCCGGCACGGCCTCTCTCAGTGGGAGGGATGAGCTGTCTGAAGCTGGGGCCATTGGGAGGCAAGGAGCCTTCCACCAATGGGTTAGGGAACTCCCATGGCGTAGGGCTACAGGGTCTGGCAGGAAGGGACCAGGAGGGACTCATCTGGTCTCTAACCAGGACACCCCACCCCAGGTCACTGGGCAGGTGCCCACGTTGTGCCCCTGCGGCTGTGTCCTCCGTACTTACTTGACTTCCAGAGGCCCCGGGCACTTCTCCAGAGTCTCACAGAGGCGGGAGAGGCTCAAGGGTTCCAGCTGACATTCCCTGAGGCTGAAAAGGGGCAGCGGGCAGGGCGAGGGGGTCAGGGAGGGCTCAGGGTCCCTGTCCAACCCCAAGGGCTCTCCGCTTCTCCCAACAACTCTCCTCCCCAACCTGCAGGCCGCCAGCCCCTGCAGTGCCAACAGGGCACACTCTCCACCCCTTACAGCCCCCAGTCCCCCCACTCCGACAGAAAAAGTCAAGGACCCTGAGCGCCCAGCTGCCCTCGTCCAGTCCCAAGTCCTCCCCACTGCCCCTGCCTACATCCAGTCTATCTTTGTCCCTCACCTGGGCCACTTGAACACCCCCTGGGTTCCCCCTCTTGCCTCCCTGCAATCCTCCACCCTGCCGGTGTCTTAGCTTTAACAAATACAAACCTGGCCAGCCTCTCCTGTGCTGAAAACCCTCTGTGGCCCCCCATTATCCTTAGGCTAAAAGCAAAACGCCTTTCCCATGTCTCCACTCGCCTCCACTCTCCCTGTATAATAAGCTCTAGCCACACAGAAATGCTTCCCCAGAGCCAAGGCTTCACTCCCCTGGGCCTCTGCACGATCTGTCCCGCCTGCCTGGGATCCTGCCCACCCCGTCCCCAGAGAACCCTGTTCAGGCCCCAGCTAACGTGTCTCTCTTCTTAGGTGAGGAAATCAAGCCCCAGAGGGGGAGGGGCCCAGCCAGGGTCTCACAGCCCCTCATGGCAGAGCTGGGAAGTCTTCAGAGAAAACAACGCAGAATCTTCTCTACAGGGAACGCCGGAGCCAGCAGCCCCGTCACCAGCCCTAACACTTCTTCCCCTTCTCTCAAACTCTCTTTCCCCTGTCTCCCAACCCCCAGGCTCTCCACTCCCTCACCCCTTACCCCATTGTGGTTACCCC
This sequence comes from Grampus griseus, assembly GCF_964374135.1. Classification (NCBI taxonomy): domain Eukaryota; kingdom Metazoa; phylum Chordata; class Mammalia; order Artiodactyla; family Delphinidae; genus Grampus; species Grampus griseus. Next base: position 31,008,802 of record NC_139013.1, on the reverse strand, counting down.
TAAACAAGAAGTGGGTAAGATGGTACCAGAAGCTCCTGGAGATGCGGCGCTGACCGAACCCCAAGAACTGGGCTCCAGCTTGGAACTCTGGCAACGATCCAGTAGGCAACAGATCCCTAGGAGTGGGGAAATGGCTTTGAAAGGAAAGTTCAAAGCATCCACATTGGAAGGCTAGACTCATTAGTCGGGGCTGGAAGGGGCCCGCGGGACAGTCAAGCCCCTCCCTGTACGGATGGGGCAACTGAGGCCCAGGGAAGGGAAGCCAGAGTGAGGATGCCAGCAGCTTATACCTGTCCAGGTGGGCAGCACCTGAGCAGGTCGAGGGGAGCTAGGACAGAGCCCCCTCCTCTTTCTGACCACTGCAGTAGGTATCATCCACCTATCTGTGCCTCAATTCTTTTGGCTTCAAGAACCCAGAGAGTTCCCAGAAATGGAGACCCTAGCTCGGCAAGCAATACCACCCCGGCTTCAGGCAGCCCACCTGCTACAGCAGTGTTTTTCTCTAACACATTAGCTGGAAATGCACTCTGCCCAGCTGGCCCCGCTTCAGGAGCCCTGTGCTTTTGCGCAGGTGAAACCAGGGTGCCGGGCTCCACTAGGGGGCAGCCGGGAACACCTGCGGAGAGCTAGTTTACCGCAAAGATGTGGAAACTTTTTCAGAGCACCAACGGTTCTTGGCTTCTCTAATGTGATACTCAGAGTGTGAAAGGGCAGGGATTCATATGAAGTCAGGACGCTGCAAAGTGCTGCAAAGGTCCTCAGTGGCAGAAACACAGCGGCTCCCCTCTACCCTCCCACACAACCGCTCTCCTAACACCTGCTCTGCTGCAGCATCACCCGTCAGCCCCTCCCTCCCATGTGCCCTCCTTCTTAGAAAAGATTGAAAGCAGCTGATTACTGCAAATTTACATGGGGGAGGGGTTACAGAAGTGATTAATTCCAGCCTGCCAGACCTGGGCTAACAGTCAGCATGGGTCTGGGGGTTGGGGGCACCTATAAGAAATGGGGACCAGAGAGAGAGAGGGGAGGCCCCCCAACCTCAGAGCTTTCCCTCCTTACCTGTCTCTTCCATCACCCCTCAGGATGACGCGTTGGCTCTCAGAGCTGCAGGCAGAGAGGAGGTGGCAGCCTGAGAAAGGGCCAAGGGGCCCCTTCCCAGGCAGCAGCAAGAGACCAGACAGGCTGGGTCCAGCAAGACCTGGATGGTGGCCTGTTTTCTCAGCAAATAGGACAATAAATATACATACAAAGCACACCACCGATATGATTTCCTTTGATTCTCACAATAAAATTGTGAGGTAAGGAAGTGGGGTTTTTTTTAACATCTTTATTGGAGTATAATTGCTTTACAATGGTGTGTCAGTTTCTGCTGTATAACAAAGTGAATCAGCTATATGTATACATATATCCCCATATCCCCTCCCTCTTGAACCTTCCTCCCACCCTCCCTACCCCACCCCTCTAGGTGGACACAAAGCACCGAGCTGATCTCCCTGTGCTACGTGGCTGCTTCCCACTAGCTAGCTATTTTACATTTGGTAGTGTGTATATGTCCATGCCTCTCTCTCACTTCGTCCCAGCTTACCCTTCCCAGGCCCTGTGTCCTCAAGTCCAATTCTCTACATCTGCGTCTTTATTCCTGTCCTGCCCCTAGGTACTTCAGAACCTTTTTTTTTTTTTTTAAGATTCCATATATATATATATATGTTAGCATACGGTATTTTTCTCTTTCTGACTTACTTCACTATGTATGACAGTCTCTAGGTCCATCCACCTCATTACAAATAACTGAATTTCGTTTCTTTTTATGGCTGAGTAATATTCCCTTGTATATATGTGCCACATCTTCTTTATCCATTCACCTGTTGATGGACACTTAGGTTGCTTCCATGTCCTGGCTATTGTAAATAGAGCTGCAATGAACCTTGTGGTATATGACTCTTTTTGAATTATGGTTTCTCAGGGTATATGCCCAGTAGTGGGATTGCTGGGTCATATGGTAGTTCTATTTGTAGTTTTTTAAGGAACCTCCATACTGTTCTCCATAGTGGCTGTATCAATTTACATTCCCACCAACAGTGCAAGAGGGTACCCTCTTCTCCACACCCTCTCCAGCACTTATTGTTTGTAGATTTTCTGATGATGGCCATTCTGACCGTTGTGAGGTGATACCTCATTGTAGTTTTGATTTGCATTTCTCTAATTATTAGTGACGTTGAGCATCCTTTCATGTGTTCGTTGGCAATCTGTATACCTTCTTTGGAGAAATGTCTATTTAGGTCTTCTGCCCATTTTTGGATTGGGTTGTTTGGTTTTTTGATATTGAGCTGCATGAGCTGCTTATAAATTTTGGAGATAAATCCTTTGTCAGTTGCTTTGTTTGCAAATATTTTCTCCCATTCTGATCTGAGGGTTGTCTTTCCATCTTGTTTATGGTTTTAAGGAAGTATTCTTACCCCTGCTTCACAGATCAGGAAACTGAGCTATCAAGAGATGCAGTGACGTGCTCAAAGCGGCACAGCAGGTAGGTGGTGAGCCTGTGTTTGAACGTGGTCTGTCTGCTACCGTAACACCCGTTCTTGGAAGCAGGGAGGGGAGGACTAGGTGGACTTCACCTGAAACCATGGCTGATCTGCTTTGCCTTGGCCAGGGCCACTTGGCTGGCTGCCTTCCCTTCTACACTCTCATCAGCTCCAGAGACCCCACAATTCAGGCGGGTCCCTAAGAACTCAAGCTCCCACCAGGGAGCTCCCAGTTTCCTTAAAAGTCTCCCAGGGCAATCCAGAGATTAACTACAGAAGAGTCGATGGATTGTGCCCCGCGGTGAATCTGGAGAAATTTGAGTGTCCCTGGAGCTATATTTCACTCATTCATCTATTCATTCATTTCACAGACACTCATTGAATGTTCACTGGACCTGGTATCATACCAGGGCCCTGAGGATGCTATATCGTGAATGGGACAGATGAGGGGCAGAGTGGGGTCCCAGGGACACTCTCACCTGAAGTCCAAGTGCAAAAGCCACGGCAGAGTAGAGAAGCACTGGGTCAAACAGAACACAGCATCCAGGGACAGATCGTTCTCACTGAGGCTGGAGAATCAGAGGGATCATGCTGACAGAAGTCACTCAGGACTCAAAAACACCCTTTTTGGGGTCAGAGCACAGGGCAGGGGAGGGCTGTCCCTCCCTGTTCCAGACAATGGAACACACTGAACCCCGGATGGTCAGAGCACCTCTGCCAACTCCCCATTGCACAGATGGGGAAACTGAGGTCCAGAGAGCAGCAAGGTCTTGCCCAAGATTATGAGACATGTTGGTGACAGAGCTGAGATTGGAACTCCAATTTGCATAAAATTTGCCTGCAATGGCAGCAAGGCCTTCCCAACCCCCCCTGCCCCCCCCCCCCCGCCCCCTGCAGGCCCCGAACAGGAACAGAAGCAACCTCCTCTGGTCCCAGCTTCCCAATGAAAGGTGGCCTGAGCAGGCAGTGCCCACAGGCCACAGCACTGGTTACAGCGAAAACCATAGCCACTGCCTCCAGAGTTTATGTGTTAACTGACTGGGAACCAGGGGCTCAGAGAAGGTGATGTAATTTGTCCAGGGACACTGAGAACCTGGGGTCTGTGACCAGGTTCCTGCGGCCAGGAAGCCTCTCCCTTGGGCCTAGAAGAGCCGGGGGTGGGGGGGGCATGTGAGCTAGGAGCACAGGGAGCTTTAAGGGCCTAGAAACTCTGGCTGGCTGCAGGCTAAGTCTGGGGGTTCACGGCCTCCTTCCAGGGCCTCCCTCCCATAGTGCACATCTCCCCCATCTCTGCCAGGTGCTCAGGGCTCTCAAATCTCCCCGGGCACCCTTCCTGGGTATCTCCTCTAGTCCAAACCCTCCCTGCCTACCTGGCCAGGGCCCCCCAATCAAACGGCCCTCCTCCCCACCCCCCACCCCCACCCCCACCCCCACCCCCACCCCCTCAACCCCACCCCCCACCCTCCCACCCCCACCCCACCCCCCACCCCCGCCCCAGGGCCAGAATGGCTGCCAGCTGTTATATTAATCAGGTAATACTTCCCAGCCCTGCCTGCCTGGGCCTCCCAGAGAGCCTGTGCAGAGACAGGGAGACAAGCTTGAGAAACGAAGGCTTAACTCAGCAGCTGGATCGCTGAGTCACAGAGACCAGTGTCTATTTTAGTGAGAAACGCAGTAGTAACTACCCTGTCCTGGGCACTGGCCACGTGTCAGGGACTGGCCCCGGTGGCTGACATGCATTGTCTGATGTAACCTTTATGATAACCTCAGGAGGGAGTGAGATGGGACACAGAATATCCCCCCCTCCCCCCCTCCCACACACATGCTCTCATCCAGAGATCAAACCTCAGAGGCTTTGCCCAGAGGGCTACTCACTTCAAGGACTGCAGAGCGCCCAGCCCTGGAAGCAGCTGAGCCAGCAGGGCCGCACCTTTGTCCCCGAGAGCATTGCCTGATAAGCTGGGAGGGGCACGCGGAGAGGACAGGTCAGCAGAGGGCGGGGGTGGAGACAGCAGGAGCTCACCTCTCCACCCCAGTCACTCAGCTTCTCCTGAAACTGGGATACGGTCCTGGGCTGCCAGGCCGGATCTCAGCACATGGCACTGGATCAGCTGGGGTCTCCCAGCATGTGGATGTGGGATCTTAGTTCCCCAATCAGGGATTCAACCCGCGCCCCCTGCATTGCAAGCATGGAGTCTTAACCACTGGACCTCCAGGGAAGTCCCTCCTCTTGGGTTCTCATCCTCAGGTTTGTGACCCTTGAGGGGTTAGGCTTGGGCTTCAGAGAGTGTCAAATATGGGGGAACCTGTATTTTAGGGGGAAGAGTCACAACTTTCACCAGGTTCTCTAAGGGGTTCCTGATTGCAGCGGGGAAAGAATAGATGACCCTAAATCTTAAAACACAGAACAAAACACAACACACTAACACCTACCCCCTAATGGGCCCCACCACCCCGCCTTCCAGCAACCACTCACTCGAGGTGACAGAGGCAGCAACTTCCTCCCAGTGCTTTGCAGAGGTGCTCTAGGTGCTGGGCTTGCAAGGCGCAGTGTGTCAGACTAGGGAGGGTAGGACCACAACCCTGCAGCGCCTGCCCAGCTCAACAGAGGCGAGCGGGGCTCCCCACCCCCAGATAACGCAGGCAGAGAGGCTTGTGGAAAGGGGACTGGGATGCATCGGGCACCCGGACAGGCAAAGAGGGACCGACACACAGCACACGTGAGGTGTCACATGGGCAGAGAAGAGCCAGAGAGAGTCAGAGACACAGAGAGAGGCAGACCAAGATGGAGAGACACCGAGATAAGAGAGGGAGGGAAGGAGACAGACGCAGAAAGAGACTGAGAGAAACTGAGTGCCAGAGGAGAACAGACAGACAGGGAGGGGTATTCAGATGGACAGAATCAGAGAGGAGGCTGGAAGAGTTGTGATGGGAGCCCTGTGGAGGTTGAGCTGAGTCCCCAGGCCTAGGCCCCAGGATCAGGAACGAAGGGGCCGCGTGCTCCCCATTTCCTCCGTCCACAGTTCCCACAACCCCTCAGCTACTGGAGGATGGGGGAGTTAAGGGGGGTGGGAACCGTGGGCAGGGAAGGTGACTGGGGGTCTGCCGTGTGAGCCCCTTCTGGGGTGGGCTGGGCAGGGGAGATGGGAGGCAGGGAAACCAGGACATGACAGCAGGTTGTGTCCTCCAGGGGGCACCTGGCACTGGGGACCCGGGACAGGCTCTGTGCCCAGGAAGGGGGGAGGCGGGAACCATGCTCGGGGCCCGCAGGCCATCACGGTACCTGATCCTTGGGGCGCACGGGAGCGGATCAGAGGGCATCTGGAACGTAAGGCTGCCAGGAAACGCAGCCCTGGAGGGACACACACCAAGGCCATGCTGAGCAGATACCTCAGCCACTGCCTCAGACTCCAGCCTTAGACTCACTTCCCACCATTCCATCCCTATATGAGACCTGGGGACAGTCAGACCTTGGTTCCAACTGGGCTTCTCGGCTTCCTGGCTGTGTGACCTGGGACAAATCACCTAGCCTGGTACTGGGAGAACATAGGTGAATTGTCTTAGTTTGCTGCCTGGTGCATAGTAAGTGCTCAGTTAACCCTGGCTCTTAGGATCATTAATCTCATCACCAGCAGTGCCTTCAAAAATGTCAGCTGCAAGCAAGCCTTCTAAAGCTCAGACCCTACAGAAGACATCGTAGGTGCACACTGAGGGGCAAAGAGCTGAGTCTCTGCTCAGGTGCTGGCCTGGGGCAATCCAGGAAGGCACCCTGGTGGAGGCAAACACCCTCTAAAGGGTCCTTGTGCCAAAGGGAGCCAGAAGTTCTGACCAGAATCAGAGCTACACGCCAGGCTATCCTCTGGGTTTAGGCTGAAGGGCCTCCGTCTCCCACGCGTAGCTCTCTGGCTACCCCACCCCTGCCCCAGTCTGCTGTCTGCATCTGGCATCCCAGGGCTCTCTTCAGGTACCACTTGGGAAATGGGGAGGCAGTTTGTCCTTTGAGCCTCCCCTTAGGGCTTCATCCCCAGCCAAGCCTGCTGGCTTCTTGTGCCTTTGTGAATTTGTCAAGGTCCCCCCGGCTGTTGAGTTACACTGTCCAGCGGTGGCGGTCAAGGAGAGGACGGTCCTGGCCCTACCTTTTCTGGGTCACCTTCTGCTCCTCCGGCTCTGGGGCAAACTTGAGGACCACAGTTTTGTGCAGCAGGCTGCAGACAGGAGAGGAGGGAGGAGGCAGCTGCTGGGGGGCCCAGCTGCTGCTACGTCTTATTTCTAGCCTGGCCTCCAGGGACCTCTAAGGTGTTTGCACAGTCACGTGATTTCTTCATTATAAATTCCTAGAAGTGAATGGAGTGTCATTTGGAATGCCCTAGGGGCCTTTACTGAATCATTACATACAGTGAACCAAGGGCCCTAGTACCACCGCGTGGGTGAATCTGGTCTCTCTTTCCTCCTTTAAGGGGTGTTTAAAGCAGGAGAGCCCCTATGGGTGGGGACTGTGTTGACATTAATTAGCATCTGTCCTCAGCTGCCCAGACTGAATGCGGAGACTTACAGAAATAAGGTTGGGCCCTGTCTGAGGTCGGGTTCCCTTAGAAGCAGAGTCACTTGGTCACTGTGTACATGATGTACTGAGGGTCTGATCTCAGGGACCGAGGGAAGCAGAACAGGGCAGGTCCTCAGCCTGATCCCCCAGGAAGCATGAATGCAACACAGAAGAGCCAAATCTGACTACCTGTTGGAACTGTTTCTTTTACTTTAACCTTTGCTTCCCGTTGCTTTTGTTCACTAAAAGGATACTGTCTGTACATAGTGGCCTGCCTTGGAGAACCCTGCCCCTCTGCCTGAATGTTAAACCAAAGTGCCTTTGTTCAGGGAAGCATCCTGACCCCGCCCACCTGTGGCTGGCTGCAAGAAAGAAGAAATTAACACACCCCCTCCCCAAGGCTGGCCATTCCAGGGGATATTTGCAAAACTTATGGCCCTTTTACTTCCTCATCTCCTCCCCCTCTCTGTGCTATAAAAGAAACTGGCATCCAAACCCCAATAAGATGGTTTCTAGGAGACACTAGTCTGCCATCTTCTCCGTCTGCCTCAACATCTTGTCTCTGATTCATTGGCCTGTCGAGCGGCGAGCAGAGTGAGCTTGGACTTGGTAACGTCAATAGCACTAAAAGTTTGTCTCACCGGACGTAAGGGGGCCAGAGGGTTACACCTCTGCCTCTGTCACTGGCCACTCCTGGCTGGGAGGATAAGGGGGTGTGTAACCTCCCAGGCATCACTGGCTCTTAGCGGCCCAGGGCATTTCTCTGGAGGAGGTATAAGCTGTGCGCAGCCAACACCCACAGCAGCTGGGAACGGGGTACCCAGCTGTAAAGGGGGTCTGGGCGGGGCACTAGCATCTTCTACAGGTCTCAAAGGCCTGGGGCCAGAAAGAATTCCAAGGACTTAGAGAGAACGACAGGAGAGCCTAAGAGCTCCACGCTAGAGGTGAGAGTGGGTGATGGTGGTCCACTGGGAGTCCCTACCTGACGTGTAACTCTGCCAGGGTCCGGCACATGCTCACTGCACTCAGCACACGGCACACCCCGGCCAGAGAAAGCCCATTGCTGCTGAGGCTGCGGAGAGGAGGAGGGAGACGGCCATGAGCAGGCGGCTGGAGTCCCCAGCGCCACACAGCTCCAGCCGCCTCCTCCTGGCTCAGCAGCTGGCTGGCTGTCACTCGTGGAATGTCCTGGGTCTTTAACCAGGGCGTCTTAAAGGGTGAGCCATGAAGCATATGACCTCTTGCCCCACACAGAGAATAAGGTCCTCCAGCTGGAGCAGTAAGAGCTGACTCACTGTTTTTGCTTCTCTGATCCTCAGTTTTCTGGTCTGAAAAAAACTCACCATTTTAATCCCATTTTACCAATGGGGAACCTGAGGCCAAGAGATAGGAAGTTACCTCCCCAGGGTCACAAAGCTACTGAGTGACAGAGCCAGGGTCTAAATGCAAAGCCAAGACTCCAAACCACTGATACCCTAAGCTCAACACTCCCCCACTCCCACTCCCACTTGACGCTAAGACCCCAACATATCCCCCCCGCCCAATAGCACCCCTAGCCCACACCGTGCAACACCACAGCACACCCAATAGCCTACTACCCTTTCTTCTCATTCCACCACCACAACGACTCACCCCTTCACCCCAAAACCATATCCCACCGTACCACTTCCCACTCCAACAGCCCAGCACCCATCCACCCAATACCCTAGCGCTGCCCCAGTGCAACTCCGCATCCCACCCCACCCCGGGGCCGTTGTCAGGACAAACTGGAATACCAGCTACTGATGTACGGTGAACACGTTCTACATGTTCAAGGGATTTTAATAACTGGAACGAAGTAGCTCATGCCAGAGGCATGCAAGGCATGGTTGAACCACTCCGCCTGCGCTGGGGCTGGGAGAGAAAGCAGAGCTGGCCGGTGAAGCAGCACTGTTTCTGGTGACTGTGGGCACGGGGACCAGGGGTGGCGGGGACCAGCTGGGGCTCTCCTGGGCCCTCCCTGGTAGTCGACAGCGGGGTGGGCGACTCACTCCAGCTTCCTGGCGATGCGCAGCTGGGGTGCAGCCTCCGCCATCAGTTGACAGCCTTCATCTTCCAGCTGGTTCCCTGAGAGGCTGAGACAGAGGGGTCTGATGTCCTGTGCTGCCCCTCAACCCTCAGCGTTCACACAGTCAAAGCATCCCTCCAACAAATGAGACTCAATTATAATGAACGTTGAAAGATTGTGTACCACATGCCTGGCACTGTCCTAGATGCTCTTACAATTATTGGATATTTAATCCTCATAACAACCCTGTGAAGTAGGCACTATTATTATCCTCATTTTACTGATGAGTTAACCGATGGTTAAAACACTTGCTCAAAGTTGGGCCTGGGATTTGAACTCCGGCAGCCTGACTTCAAGGCCCCATCCTCAACAGTTTCTTTACGCTGCAACCTACATAATTACTTCTAGTGGTGAGCTCCACGCTTATCGGGAAATCTGATCTAGTCTGGGGACCAGGAAAGGCTTGCCTGATGTTTGAGCTACTTGCTAGAAAAACTAGGAGTTCAATAGGTAAGGGGTGGGAGAGAGATGGGGGAAGGGTGTTCCTGGCAGTAGGAACAGCACAGTCAAAGATCCCATGACATAGCACATTAGAGGACTTGAAAAAGAGCAGGTATGTCTGCATTAAAGATGGAGTGGGAGGGTGGGGTCAGATGGGGCTTGTGGGGTTGGGGGCATGGTTCTGGATCACACAGCATTTTAGGATTTGGGCTTATCCTGAGCACTGGGAAGGGGGCAGGCAGTAAAAGGCAGTTCACTGCCAGGTGGAGGTTGCCAGGATGGAAGCCTAGTGAGGAGGTATCCAAGTGAAAGATGAGAGTGGTCTGGACTAGGGAGGTGGATGAAGAGGATGGAGAAAAGAGAACTTTTTTTTTTCTTTTTGCAGCGCTGCACGGCATGCAGGATCTTAGTCCCAGACCATGTGTGGTCTTAGTTCCCTGACCAGGGATCGAACCCATGCCCCCTCCAGTGGAAGCGCAGAGTCTTAACCACTGGACTGCCAGGGAAGTCCCCAAGAGAACGGTTTTGAGAACTCTATAGGGGGTAGGTCGACTCAGGATGGACTGGCTATAGGAGGAGGGCAAGGGAGCTGAGAGGTGTCTGGTCTGTGTAACCAGGTGGGTGATGGGCACACCTGCTGGTGAGAAAACTGGGGGAGGGACAGGCCTGGTGGTGGCGAGGTGGGTGGAAGTATGTGAGTTGGGTAAAAACCACCTTCTAATCCTGTCTTGGTTCTCCCAATGGGACAAGGTCAAGGCTCAAGCTTTGGTCACCAAGGCAACCCTCACCCCGTCCATCTTGCCCTAGGGTGGGGCCACTCAAAATACATGATGGCATTTCATCACCCCACCTTCATGCCCATTTGACTTCCTCGGATGACCGTGGCAGGGGTCCCTTCCCGGTGACATGACAGGACCTCCACCAATCCCCAAACCCCACTCTCAAAGGCTCTGCTCAGGAGCTGGACATCATGGGAATTTCTCCAGCCCAAAAAGAGAAGGTCATCTCATGTTACTCTGGGAGGAAGACAGCGTGAGGGGACCCTGAGGGCTGTGGTCTGGAAGACAAGACTACACGTGATGAGGTTTCTGCTTCGCAGATCTCAGTGAGGATGAGGCCAAGAGCCAGCCTGTCTGAGCCTGAACCCTGGCCTAGACTCTTCCTAGCCTTGTGACCTTGAGCAAATTTACCCTTCCGTGGCTTAGTTTCCTCCACTATAAAATGCACATAGTAACAGTACTTCCATCATAGAGATACAAGGATTAAACGAGAGGATGTATGTGAAAGCACCTGGGACAGGACGGGTGCTAAATAATGGGAGCTGCTAGGATGATCTGATTCCCCCAAATTCTTAATGAAGCAGCATGCCCTTCCCCACACCGCCCACCCAAAGCTGAGGCCTTGCCTACGCTGCCCTGCCCTCCCTTTCTGTCTCCTGTCCCAGCGCTCCCCATCATACTCACTCCACTTCATCCAGGTGTGGACCTTCCCGGAGCTGGGCTAGGAGCACTTCCACATCACGGACCCCGAGCTGACACTTCTGGAGCCTGCGGCGGGAGTAGGGCCGAGAGGCTCAAGGTAAGAAGCTACGCTATGCCTCCTGAAGCTCTGAGTGCATCTACCAGGAAGGAGCTGCAGCAGCCAGGGGGTCGGCAGACCTGGGTCTCATCTTGGCCTTGTTTTTCAGTAGCTGGGTGACCTGCGATAAGGCACCTAACCTATCTGAGACCCAGTTTTCTCCTCTATCGAATGGGACTAATAACGTGTACTTTGCAGGGTTTTCAAAAGAATCACAGTGAGGCAATGGATAGAAAATACTACAGTGCCAAGCACAGAGCAAGGGCCCATTAAATCACAGCTATTATTGTTGTTATGACAAGTGTTCCTTGCTCAGGCAGGGATGGGTTACTCATGTCCTTTCCCCGCTCCACATCTGCTGCTCCCTTTATCCTCCCTGCCCCTGCCGTGCCTCCTCTGGGAAGGGACCCTCCCCCCATATCATATCCCTCCCCTCAAAGCAATGGATCCCATCCCACTGAGGTACCTGAGTGCCAGGCTTCTCCTCTGAGCCTCTTTCCTCTGGTTGGCATTGCCCCATAGGTCTGGGTCTCTGGCAAGAACAAATCCAACACTGGCCTGGGCTCAAGAGTCCAGGGCCTGATGGACCAAACCTCTTCCCTTGGTTTCTAGGAACTGAAGACCCTACAGCATGACCCACAGTGAGTGAATAACAAAGATGGTTGCCTGAAGGTACTAAAGGTGCTACTCAGCAAAGCAGCAGGAAAAAAGGTTTAAGGTCAATTGGGACCTTTATTCAAATTCTGGCTCTGCCATATATAGCTGTATGGCCTTGGGTAAGTCACTTCACCCATCTGAGCCCCAGTTTTCTCTTTTCTAAAGTGGGATGACAACATCCAACACATAGTGACCGAAGGACTGAATGAGACGATGTATGGTCAAGTGCCCAGCATAGGCAAGCTTAGCAAAGTGCAGGCTTAGTGAAAAGAAGCTGCTGTTGTCTAAGATGCCATAGTCTCCATTTGTAGATGTACCACCTGTGGTTCAGAAGGCCAGGAGTATGGACCGCATGTGGGTGCCGGCTGTGGGAAGCCAAGGCACCACCAAGTGTTCTCTCCAACTGGGCCAGGGGAGGACCGGGGTCTGCAGGGATGCTGGAACATCATGGATTTTCATAGACTTCTAGATCAGTGCTGTCCAAAAGAACTCTCCGCAAGGATGGAAATGTTTTGTATTTGTTCCATCCACTATGGGAGCCACTAGCCAACTGTGGCCATTGAGCACTTGAAATGTGGCTAAAGTGGCTGATAAACTGAAATGATCACTTTATTCAATTTTAATTAATATAGAATTAAATAGCCACATGGGCTAGTAGTTACCGTATTGGGCATCATAGCTCTCTGCAGTCAGAGGGTAAAAAGACATTGGTCCTCCCAGATCCCTGTATGGGTGAGGAAACTGAGGCTCAGAGCAGGGAAAGGACTTGCATGAGGACATACAACTTCATGTGTTTCTGAGTCTCACAGGGAGGGATGTGAGGGAAACACAGAAAGTTCTGTAATGGAAAGGCAACTTCCCTATTTCTGCCCAGTAAGGACTGGCCAAGCTGGAATCCATGCACAGCTGGAACAGCTAGCACTTGAATGGCAACTGGATGCCAGCAGTGCTCTAGGCACTTTAAATGTGTTAATTCATTTAATTCTCAGAACAGGTCTAAGATGTTGGTACCATAATTGCCTTCCTCCTTTTTTAATTGGAAGAGTTTTCCCTGCATAGTATCGCCAGTCTCACCATATCTTCATGTCCTCCCTAAGGGTCTGATTCACTCTGAGACTTCTGGTGATGCCCGCTCATCACAGGAGCTGGATGTGGTCCAGAGACACTAGAGGAAGCTAAGACCTTGGCCAACTCTGAGAAGTAAGTCATTTCCCAGGGGAGCAGTAGCAAGAAAAATCCCCGCATTCCAGCTCTTCCTAAACTCTTTTTGCCACTTTTCCCCACAACTACCTAAGCCCAGATTGCTTCTCAGAATGAGCCCAAGCCCACCCCATCCCTAGCTTCTTACCCTTGTAGCTCTGTAGCCATCTCTGTGGGTGGGGATAGAAGGAAGATGAGGTCCGCCTTCCTGCAGGGTCAGACACTGAGCCGTGAAACCAGTACACCAGCCCTACCTGTGCACCCTGTGCTGCCCCAAACATCCAGAGAAAGCTGATTTTGTAATCGACACAGAAACAGAACTGGCATAAGTGCTCAATATCAGACATGTAGAATTGTGACTATGTCGTTGCGAGACGAACCCTGAGTGTTTTAAAAAGTCAGGAAAACAATTTTTGCTAGAAAAATTATAAAAGTTAGGAATGCTGAGAGTTTCTATAGGAGCCGCAGCGTTGGGATTAAGAGGCGTTACACTCCATCTACCCTGCGACCCCAACTGGCTAGTTCAGCACCACGGAGAGCAACACGGGACTCAGGATTCCCTCCGCTCTGCCTATTGTTCCTAGATTTGTTGATTCATTCCCTCAACCACCCATCCACCCGTCTATCCATTTATCTTTCCACTCATTCATTATTTATTGAGTACGAGGTGCCAGGACTGAGCTGGGCTCTGGAGATACTGATGTGAGTAAAACAAGACTCATGCACGCACACGTAGGTCTTGCAGACCAGTGGCCTCCTCCTTTTCCCATCCCCACTTTCTCCTCCCCTTTTCTCAAGACCCTGAAGGCCAGGACCCCATTCCCCCTGCTCACCTGACCTGCAGCATCCTGACAGTGGGGCACGTGACTGCCACATTCGTCAAGGAGAGGAGGGTTGACACGGAGACCTTGCTGAGGCTCAGGCTGCATGATTGTGGCAAAGGTGTCAGGAGTGAATCCCCCATCCCATCCACCCCAGACTCTCTCTGCTCTCCAAGGGAGGAGGGGGAGGTCACTCAGGCAGGGGTGGTGGAAAGACAGCTTACTCAAGCTTCCGGAGCCGCGGCAGGCAAGGCAGTACCTCCACGATGCTCAGCACGTCCCAGTCCTTGAGCTGGTTGTCCCGAAAACTGTAGGGAGACCGAGGCCCAGTCCCTCAGCCTTGGGGTTGAGAGACTTGGGAGCCCCAGGTGGCAGGCAACAGGCGTGGCCATCTTCATGCAGGAGACACAAGATAGGGGCCTACGAGAAGTTCGTGGTATCCAGCAGGCCCAGCTAGGAGGAAAGGCCCTCTGCTGGCCTCACTTCCATCCCAGTTCAGTCCCTCTGGGAGAGTTTCTGCCTGGTGGCCCAAGGGATCCAGATGATGGACTGTGAAGGCCTCATGAGGTGGGAGGAGGGGACCCAGCGCCCTGCTCTCTAGGCTCTGTCTGGGATGTGCCTGAGGCCTGAGTTCAGCCGGGCCTCTTGGTTCCCAGGTGATAGGCAGACTGGGATGCAGGAGAAGCTGCTTGCAGCCTCACCTCTGGCCCTGATTCACCCGAAGCCCTAGGCCAAGCACTTTCCTTTCTGACCTCACATTCCCCACCTGTCAAATGGGGTCCACAAACAGCCCTGCCTGGGTTCCTAGCTAGAGGGACAAAACAGCTGAAGAGTAAAAGGGTGCCTCTGCGTGTAATCACTTGGTCAGGACAAAGGACCAGAAATCGTGAACTTGTTGACATTTACTTTTCCTTCTTAATTATTGAGAGTGACCTTAATCTTTTCCCCCATCACCCAGAGTGATCATGAACAAAGACACCCAGCAGAGGGGACAGAGCAGAGCTCTGGCCCAGCTAATGCTCCACTCGACAAGCAGTGCACCCTACTGCTGGGCTGCATCTGCCTGGATGAAGGAGAGTCCCCTCTAAATCTCATAAAGGTGCCATATTAGGCAGCAGTGGTCCTGCCGGACAGATGCTAAGGAGGATCCCTGGTCCCACCCTTCTTAGGCCACTCGTCACAGACACAGGGCAGGAGTATATTCATACATACGTGCTTAGACGTGTATGTGGATCTAAGTGTGCAGGCATGTGTGTGCTGCACACGTGCATGTATGTGTGGCATATACTTAAGTGAGCAGGCAAGTGCAAGTGTGTGTGCACACATGTGCATGAATGTGGACGTATGTGTGTGTTTCACGCCTTTATGTGTACCCACACAGCACCTGCCTTCTCTCAGGGTCACAGAAAGAAGGGAGGGACCCTCAAAACTCAAGCTCCTTCAAGATGTCCCAAAATATTAGCACTTCTCTGGGGTCTCTGGGAGCCTTGTGTTTGGATCCAGTCCCACCCAGTTCTTGGATTGATGCCTCTCCTCTCTGGGTCTCACTGAAAAAGTAGTGGCCAGACCCTAATGGAATATACAGGACCCAGTCCAGGCTCAAGGGGGGCCCTGGGACCTGGACAGTGAATCCTCCCCTCAGCCAGCGAGCCCTCCTGGAGATCACTCACCTGATCTCTTCCAGCTGTGGACAGAGGGGCAGAGCCTGCACCAGGTGGCTGATGCCTTGAGCAGTGATCTTACTTCCTGCTAACCTACAGGGTAAGCAAAGATAGTGGGAAGAATGGGGATGGGAAAGGGGACAGACCAGGAATCTGCCCTGTGCAGGGTTGAGGGGTGGGAGGAGAGTTCCAAGCATCGCCGGCTGAGGATCCATCTCGGTCCCAAGCCCTGACTCACCCCAGCTTCTTCAGGCTCCCCATTGTCGGCAAGCACCTGGAGAGGGCTTCGGCAAAGGCGTCCCCACACTTCCTGCTCTTAAAGCTGCCACGGGAAGAGGCGAAGTGGCAGAAGATCAACGGTGGGCAGGGCTTAGAGTTCATCACCCATTCCCTCCTCTGAGAGATGGAATTTAATCCAGTAATGGCAATAGTAGTAGTTGTTGCTGTAATTGTTGTAGTAGTAACAAATACATATTATGGCAGACACTGCTAATCGTCTACCAAAACCCATTCTCCGCTGTAGCTATCACTGGGAACATGGTTTCCCAGCCTCCCCTGCAGCTCAGTGTGACCATACGACTCCGACTATGTTGTCACCACTGGAATGTGAATGGAAAGGATGTGCTCTATTTCCAGGACTGAGCTTTAACCCATTGGGCATGTCTAATCCGTGTTCTCTCTTTACTTTCCCCCAAGCCAGAGCACAGATGTGTCTGTGACCCAGCTCTGACCCTGCAGATCAAGATGCCCAAGGAGATGATGCTGCAACCATGGAAGGGACCTGGGTCTCTTCATGGCCATGTGGAGCTGAGCCATCCCACTGACCTGGACCACTTACCTCTGAGTCTTCCATAAGAGTGAAAAAAAAACAAAAACAAAAACCACCACATTATTTAATCCACTGTATATGGAGGGGGAGGGATTCTTTGTTATTGCAGCCTAAACTTTTCTCTAGCTACTACACATATCGAGCCTTTACTCTGTGCCAGGAACTGTGCCATGAAGTGTTTTTCATGCATTATTTCATCTCATTCTCCCAACAACCCTATCAAGGAGGTATTATTACTGATTCATTTTAGGCATAAAGAGACTCGGGCTGAGAGGTTAAATACCCTGTCCAAAGCAAAGAGGCTCTAATAGCACAGCCTGGATCAGATGCTCCAGCCCATGACTGAGAGAAAAAGAGGGAAAGACTGAATCCAGAAACCATAACTAGAGGAGATCTAACTGGACCCCAGAGTTCCTGGAGAGGCAAGGAGCTTCCTCACCGTGTCACAGGCTAAGGGGCAGTAAGGAAGGACCTATCTGTTCTGATATTCAAGATTCTTCCTCAGTTTTCCTCAGCTGGGTTCTGCCGAGACTGGCTGGCCTCCATTCTCCCAAAAGTCCAGTTCTCTCCCAGGGATGTTCCCAGGTACCCCCCAGAGCTCCCCTGTCCTTATTCTCACCTGAGATTCTCTACCTGCCCACAGCCTGCCAGGGCTTCAGGGCAGCGGGGCTCCAGGGGGCAGCCCTCAAAATCCAGGTGGATGGGGGCATCCCTGTGCCCTAGGATGTTGGTCAGGGCAGCCAGGTCGGCGTAGGTCAGCAGGAAGTTGTGGAAGGGCATTTGACGGGGGAGGCTCTGGGCTATGAAGCCAGCCAGCTCAGGCACCTGTGTTTCACCCACACAGTGACACAGCTCTACAACTTTTGGTCCCGTGAGCCTGCGGGTGGCCAACTTCCTCAGTGCTTGCACCACTGCTGCCTGCTTGGTACCCACCCAGGCCTCGTCCTGCCGTGCCAGGAGGCTGAGGAAGGGGCGGCAGGCACAGGATGCCAGGCCCGCCAGAAAGGTGGGGAGGTGGTCTGTGAGGCCCAGTCTAGCTTTGCTTCGCTGTACCCAGCGAGAAGTGAGGGTGACATGTTGGGAGAGTGTATCTTTGTCCACCTGGGGGCTGGCCATCAGGTGCAGGGCAGCAAAAAACTCCTGCAGGCTTAGGTGGGTGAAGGCATAGCCTGTCTCCTGGTGCCCGGGCCCCGTGCACACACAGAAGGAGGTCATCAGGCCGAGGGCAGCCCCGAAGGCCATCACGGGTGGAGGGATGTCACCTGCAGAGAAGATGACCTTCCCTGTCTCCAGGCCCCGCAGGGCCACCTCCCCGAGACCCAGCAGGGACTCGGCAGGCAGGAACCCTTGGGGGCTGAGGGTTAGTACCATCTGCACGTAGTTCTGGGTCATGGTGGGCAGGAGGGCCGCAGACTGGCCTGGAGAGCTGCCTGGGAGCAGATGGTAGAGGCAGAGGCAGGCGACTCGGCACAGAGCGGGCAGGGCACACATGCTCCAGAGACGTCTGTCTGCCCGCAGCTCTGCTAGGGCTGCCTCCTGGGATGGCTGGTCGCTGAAGAAGTGGCTCACGTACTCCTCCACCCGTGGTCCGTCAAAGCCCCACATGTGGACCGTGGCCACCTCGGTGGGCAGGCAGGCGGGCAGCTTCCCTGGACGGGAGGTGGCCATTACCCAGCAGCCCGGCAGGAGGGTCCCACGGCAGAGGCGGGAGAAGAGGGTGAGGGCTGATGCTGGGTCCTCAGGGCCTGCAGTCTCCTTGCTGGAGCAGGGGTGGAAGACCTCGTCCAGCCCATCAAAGATCAGCAGGGTTCCATTAGCATTCTCCTGCAGGTACTCGAAGACGGCCTCGGGGCCAGCCTCAGGCCTCAGGTACAGATCAAAAAGGAGCTGGGGTAGCGTCAAGAAACCTGTGATCACGTTGAGCTGGCGGAATTCGAACAGGAACAGGGCCTGGAAGCGGTCCAGCTGCCCATCAGCCCACTTCTGGCAGAGCCGGTGGGCCAGCGTGGTCTTGCCCATGCCCGACTTCCCCAGAAGCACTGTCACTCTTGGGCCCCTGTTGGCCTTGGTATTGAAGAGGTCCCGAATGTTCACGTCGGTGCCATCTTCTGCCTTGGGGTCCCCTCTAACGGCCCCCTCCTGAGCGTCGAAGGGTGCTGAGGCCCGGCTCCATTGCAAGATTGGAGGGATGTAGACTTGGGGGAAGGCAAGCGGCTGCCCTGGCCTGGGGGTCCTGTCGGCATAGCGCTGCTGGGCAGAAGTCCTAAGCAGCTGCAGGTACCTCTTGGCCAGCTCTGCAGGGGACAGGGAGATTGCATGAGAGCCGGGGGCCTCCCCGCGCCACTCACCACAGTATCAGGTTGTTGGGAGCCTGTAGCCTTGGCCATGTACGTATGGGGATGGGGGACAGCAAGAGCACACAGGTGCTCTTATGCCCCCCAAATTCCTAGAATTAATTGGCTCTACAGAAGCACAGGCTCTGACAGCCGTTTACACAGGGAAGTAGGAATGGGGAAGTGTGGACCACGGCTCTATTTGTTTTGTAACAATGTAAGTGGTGTAAAGTTTTCAATGAGATGGGGGAGGGGAAAGGGGGCACTTCCTTTGCAGTATCTTATTGGAACAAGCTTTCACTGTGATATCGAAGTAACCTGCCTGCGGCCCCCATCCCCACAGTGTTTCAGCTGTGTGATGCCCACGATGACCACTAACACGCTGTGGGCCCAGGCACTGGACAATCGGAACTGCGGAAGCTGGTCAATAGTCAAAACCTACATTGTCGGGTGTTGACTTTAATTGCTGGGTCATTTGGGAGATCTTGGGTGGCCCAGGGGAGGGCCCGGGGCCACTGTTGGGGGACACTGGATACCCCTGCTGGGGGGGCGCCTGACATAGTGTCCTATTTTATACAGATATGAATCCTCTGACCAGCTGTGAATCCTCTGGCTATGCCCCATGGGGCTGGGTTTCCCAGCTGGTGGGACAACTGGTGGAGAATGACAGAAGTTTCTGTCCCGGCCTGACCGGTCCACAGCAGCCCCCATGTCTTCCCAGGGGCCCCCAAGGCTTCTGCCTTGCTATCCAGCTCAGCCCTAAACTGGCCAATGGGAGCCCAGTTCTGAGGTCATGCTGTTTACATCCCTGGAGCTCCCTCAACCCTGAGGACATGGGAGTATCCCGGGGAAAGCCTGGATGGTGAAGCTGCGACCTGCTGGGATGCTTTGAGCTCCTTCAGCTGAGCCGTCTCTGGAGAAGCCCCGCTGTGGCCCACTGGGCAAGGTGCTTCCTTACCAGACCTAGCTCTCTCCTCTGCCCACCCAGGACCTCCTCTTCTTCCCTCCTGGGAGCTTGGAAGACAAGAGTCAGGGGGCCCATGACTGGAAGCCTGTTATCAGGGGACAGAGTCCAGGATCTGTGTCCTTGCCCCAAGGCAATCCAATCCAGTGTTCGGACCCCCCCCCCCCCCCCCGCCGCCACCTTGGTACCCACCTTGCTCCTGCTTCTTGAACTGCTTTGGGCGAGGTGAGGACCCACAGCTCTGATGAGGCCGCTTGAGTCCTGGAAAGCATGAAGGAAGGAGTAAGGGGTGAGGTCTGGGGGCCTGGGCTGAAGGGTAGCCAGCACCTTCAGGGAGCTCCATTCCACAGACAGGCAGCAGCCAGACAAGTACATCCATGCGCAGGGACTGAGTGAAGGCAGACGGCAGGCAAAGGCTGCACCAGCATCAGTTCCTGTTTGCAGAGGGGTCCCAGGCCCAAGTGAGAGGGCTGGAGGCTCTGGGCCTGGGCATCTCCCAGCCCAGAATGCAGGAAGCAGGGCCCACAGCCAACAGCCTCAAGCACCAAATGGCTTGGAAAGCACCCAGCTCTGGGCACTGCTGCTTGGAAAAGTGGAGCTTCCACGAGGCTTCGTCAGGCCTGTGCCCTCCCTCCTGTACCGGTGTGTTTTATCCCCTTTTTCCCACATCTTCCAAACTTCCTCACTTCTCTTACTAGTTTCATGAGTTCTTGTCTGGTTGCATGGATTTTCAAGAGTCACTTGAATACCTTTCAGAAGAGGTTGGGAAAGGAAGAAGGAGAACAAGAAGGAAGGGGAGACAGAAAGGAGGGGAGGAAGAAAGAAAGAGGGCTATGGAAGAATTTTAAGAAGTAAAGCAGGACACTCCTACAGCCAGGCACTGGTGATCAATCAGAACGGCCGCTGGAGCAGGTCTCTTGTCCCGCCAGGTGTTAAACTTTTAGATGCTGGTCTGCAGGGAAACCCAGGGGTCCCGAAGAGGGGCTGGAATCAGTGTAAGATATATTGGGGGGCACTGAGCGGCTTGCAGGATCTTAGTTCCCCGACCAGGGATTGGACCTGGGCCCTCGGCAGTGACAGCACTGAGTCCTAACCACTGGAACACCAAGGAATTCCCTTGTATTTCAATATTTTAACGAGTCTTTTATTAATAACGGACTCACTAGCTAAATATCAACCAGGCCTGGTCACAGCCAGGTGACAAGTATTCCAGCTCAGTGATAAGGGACAGAGGGACCAGGTATCAAACAGTTTTGATTTATTGGGGAGCTAGGATTACGGGATGGATGTTTTCTGTTATAGCCATGCACAGATATAAGTAAAAAGTCAATATTTCTATAGAAATAAAGGTTCTGAAACCACAGCAAACATCATACTTAATGGTCAAAGACGGAAAGCTTTTCCTCTAAGATCAGGAACAAGGGAAGGATGCCTGCATTCACCACTTCAACTCAACACAGAACTGGCAGCTCTAGCCAGAGCAATTACGCCAGAAAAAGAAATAAAAGGCAGCCAAACTGGAAAAAAGAAGTCAACTTATCTCTGTTTGCAGATGATCAGATCTTATATGCAGAAAACCCCAAAGACAGCCACAAAAAAGCTGTTAAAACTAATAAATGAATTCAGCAAAGTAGCAGGATATAAAGTCAACACACAAAAGTCAGTTACCCCCAATAAAGATGTTAAAAAAAAAAAAGTCAGTTACATTTCTATACATGAACAATGAACAATCTGAAAAGAAAATGACCAAACTAATTCCATCTACAGTAGTATCAAAAAGAACAAAATACTTAGGAATTAACTTAACCAAGGACGTGAAAGATTTGTACAATGAAAACTACAGAATGTTGCTGAAAGAAATTAAAGAAGACATAAATGAAACACATGTTCGTGAATTGGAAGACTTAATAATGTTGAAAATTTCAGTATTACCCAAAGGGATCTACAGATTCAATGCAATCTCTATTACAATCCCAATGCCTTTTTTTGCAGAAATAGAGCCCATCCTAAAATTCATGTGGAATCTCAAGGGACCCCAAATGGTCAAAACAATCCCGAAAAGGAACAAAACTGGAGGATTCACACTTCCTGATTTCAAAACTTACTACAAAGCTACAATAATCAAAAACAGTGTGGTATCGGCATAAAGACAGACATAAAGACTAATGGAATAGAATAGACAGCCCAGAAATAAACCCTCACCTATATGGTCAAGTGATTTTCGAGAAGGGTGCCAAGACCATTCAGTGGGGGAAAGGACAGTCTTTTAAACAAATGGTGCTGGGAAAACTGGATATCCACATGCAAAGGAATTAAGTTGGACTCTTACCTAACACCAAATACAAAACCTAACTCCAAGTGGATCAAGGGCCTAAATGTAAGACCTAAAACAATAAAACTCTTAGAAGCAAACATAAGATGAAAGTGTACGACACCGGGACTGGCAATGATTTCTTGGAGATGACACCAAAGGCACAGACATCAAAAGAATAAATAGAAAAATTGGACTTCATAAAAATTTTTAAAATCATACATCACAAGACCCTACCCACAGAGTAAAAAGGCAACCCACAGAATAGGAGAAAATATTTGCAAACCATATATCTGATAAGGGATTAATATCCATAATATAGACAGAACTCCTAAAACTCCACAACAAAAAACCAAAGAAGCCAATTCAAAATGGGCAAAGGACTTGAACAGACATTTCTCCAAAAAAGATATATGAACGGCCAATAAGCACATGAAAAGGCGCTCAACATCACTAATCATTGGGACTTCCCTGGTGGGCCAGTGGGTAAGGCTCCGTACTCCCAATGCAGGGAGCCCGGTTTCGATCCCTGGTCGGGGAACTATGTCTCGCATGCCACAACTAAGAGTCCGCACACCACAACTAAAGACCCTGCACGCTGCAACTAAAGATCCCGCATACCGCAACTAAGACCCAGTGCAACATAAATAAATAAATAAATTTTAAAAGATCACTAATCATTAGGGAAATGCTAATCAAAACTACAATGAGATACCACCTCACACCCATTAGGATGGCAACTATCAAAAAAACAGAAAACAAAAAGTGTTGGTGAGGATGTGGAGAAACTGGAACCCTTGTGCACTGTTGGTAGGAAAGTAAAATGGTGACGCTTCTGTGGAAAACACTGTGGAGGTGTCTCAAAAAATTAAAAATAGAGTTGACATATGACCCTGGATCCTGGATATATATTCAAAAGAATTGAAGCAGGGTCTTGAAGAGATATTTGTTTACCCATATTCATAGCAGCATTATTCACAATAGCTAAGATATGGAAACAACCCAAGAGTCCACCGAAGGATGAATGGATAAGCAAAATGTGATTTACACATACAGTGGAATATTAGCCTTAAAAAGGAAGGAGATTCTGACACTTGCTACAACGTGGATGAACCTTGAGGACATTATGCTAAGCGAAATAAGCCCGTCAAAAAGGACAAATATTGTATGATTCCACTTATACAACGTACTTAGAGTAGCTAAAGTCATAGAGAGAGAAAGTAAATGGTGGTTACCAGGGGCTGGGGGAGGGCTGAATGGAGAGCTATTGTTTAATGGGTAGAGTTTGCTTTACAAGATGAAAAGAATTATGGAGATGGATGGTGGTGGTGGCATGATGATGTGAGTGTATTTAATACACTGAACTGTACACTCAAAAGTAGTCATGATGGTAAATTTGGTTCCATGTAATTTACCACAGTAAAAAGAAAAACAAAAGAAAGATTCTGAACAGAGCGTGGCCTATGAATCAGTGAGGCGGACCATCTGATCGCTGAGCTCGCTGCGCTCCGTCAGAAAATCAGTCAGAGGCTCCCTGGGTGTGGACGGCAGTTTGTGGGTTAGTGTCAGGCCTGCGGGTGTCTGAATGGTGAGGGGCCTGAGTCTGTGGGGCTGGAGCACGAGGCCCTGAGGCTTGGGGACAGGGAAGTGAGAACGGGCTTCCCCTAGTGAAACCAGGGAGGGGATTCTGGCCGTGGTCAAGGGCTGACAACTTCAGACTCTCCCAGGAGGCTCCAGGTTAGACTCCTGGGAACATGTATCAGGACAGGCCAAAGCCTTGAGGGGCAGAGAGGGGGTGCGGGTGAGTCTGGAAGTCGTGGTGAGGGACCTGGGAAGCGTGCAGATGGGTCCAAGGATGAGGAGGCTGGTTTATGGGAAATGGCTGTGACCAGCCACCACCAGCCTGCTCTGGGTTTGAGGTGGACTTCGCGTGCTCACCCCCACTCCCACTCCCCAGCCCCGGGCCTTACCAGGGTGGAGCTGAGAGTCTGGTTGGCTTTCCTCGCCAATGTCCAGCTGCCTGGGGAAGCCTGGAAGAGGGGAGGAGATAATATGCTATGGGCATGTGCTAGGATGCCCTGGGACCAGCTCTGGCCCCATGTCTGGCTCTGGGCTCATCCCTCAGGCTGGGTTCCCAGCAAGGGAGAAATCTACACTCAGTGATCTGTGGAGGGCACAGCTGGTGGTGAGCCTTGAAGGCAGCTGGGGGCAGACACGTGTGCATTTCTAAAGGTTTGTGCACATACAGGTATGCGTGTGCACGCACACGCGTTTATGCCTGCTTGTGCACATGCACGTACGTGTGTATCCATGCGTGTGTACACTGTGCCTCCCCGCCTGCCCTGCACTCTGCCTTGTAGAGTTCTTGAGTAAGTTCTCACTTTCTCTCCAAGAACACCGTCACCCCTCAATGTTCTGTGCTTCCCCACGGTGCCGTGTAAATAGAAAGAGCCCAAGAAACGTTCGCTGGACAGAACAGAGTTCAGTCAGCCTGCGCAGAAGCAGTAGTCCGAGGGCTCTCTCTCTGACTTTCTGACTGCACTGCGAAAAGAAAACTCTTGGGTGTTACAGGCTATTTGGAATTTCCTGGCAGGAAGAAGTCACCTGGTCCTTTCTCTCTGTGCATTCTGCCTTTCTGGGCAACTGGGGTGGTACAAGGTGGAAGGAGGAGTCTTCCAGGTCCCCAGTGGATTTGGTGGTGTTAGGGCATTTGCTCCGGCAGGTGCGCAGAAACATGGAATTTTGTTCCTGGTTTGGCCATGCTGTCTCTGAGCCAGACAGGTCCTGGCCTCGCCTGGGCCTCTCTGGCTCCCCACTTCTCACGGCCACTCTTACCATCTCTGTGGCCCCAAATGCTCAGCAACGGCACCTCCAGCTCCAGTGGTACGTCCAGCTCCATGCACACGCAGTGGATGAACTCCTGCCAGGTGCTCTGACCCTGGGTGTGCAGTTTGCTGAGTTGTTGGATGACCCTCTGTGTGGGGTCTGGGGACTGGTCCCCGGAGCCCAGGTCCAGGTTGGGGAGGAAGAACTTCACCTTGGCGCTCAGCCATTCTGGGTCTTTGCTGAGCAGCCTCACGAGACATCCACACATGTTCTCGGTGCCCAGCTGGAGGCTGATGGGGTCCGTGAGCAGCCCGGCCCTGCAGGGACCAGGTAGGCAGGTGAGCTGGGGGACAACTCAGCTGGGGGGAAGCCAAGAGGGGAAGTCACAAACCACCCCCTACATCTGAGGGGAAGAGAAGAGACAGACACAGAAGACAAAGAAGTGTCCTCTCCGTGGAGTCTCAATGCCGTTGCCCAGAGCTCGGTCCCAGAAATTAATCTCCTTCTTCTGCATCCTTTGCAAAATTAATCTGTGCCTATGTATTGGCTCTGGAATGGTCTAGTTCATCCCCCGTGGATAATGCCCTGATGATGCTTTAATTCATTCTTGTTTCCATGGACCCATTTGTGCTGCTCTCTGTGTGAGCTAAGCTCATGGCAGAGACAACTAGCTGTCCCCCAAAATCTGTTCTTCCCTTCTTCCTTAGTACTAGAACCCCTGAATATTCCCTGGTCATATGGAATAGACTATATTTCTCAGCCTCCCTTGTAGTTAGATGTATCCATGTAATTAAATTTGGGCCAATGGGATGTAGGCGGAAATGTTGTATATCATTCTTTGTTTCTTCCTGTTGGGTGGAATGCCGATGTGATGACTGAAACTTGGGCAGCCATGTTGGATTATGAGGTAGAAGCCAGTACTGAGGAAGACGGAGGGTAAAGCTTTCCTGCCCTGGACTCTCTGACTTTGAATTTCTATTACATGACAAGGAAATACATTTCTATTCTGTGTAAACCCCTGTTGCTTGGGCCTTTCTGCTATTCACAGTGAAATATAATCCTAGCTAATACAGACCATCTCCTCTCTCTCTCTAAGCAAATTCTCCCCTTCTAAACTGGAACTCTCAAACAACCTGCTGGTAGGAGTACTAATATAAGGCAAGGGACACATGTAGTGAAAGCCTAAAAAGTCTGTAGGCCCTTTGATTCAGCAATTCCATTTCTAACACTCTAGCCTTAGGAAACAATCATGGAGGTACACAGAATTTTTAGTTACAAAGCTGTGCACTGCAGGATTATTTTTAATAGTTAAAAATTGGAAGCATAAATAAATAAATAAATAAAAGGGCTTCCCTGGTGGCGCAGTGGTTGAGAGTCCGCCTGCCAATGCAGGGGACACGGGGTTCGTGCCCCGGTCCGGGAAGATCCCACATGCCGCGGAGCGGCTGGGCCCGTGAGCCATGGCCGCTGAGCCTGCGCGTCCGGAGCCTGTGCTCCGCAACGGGAGAGGCCACAACAGTGAGAGGCCCGCGTACCGAAAAAAATAAAATAAAATAAAATAAAAGAATAAAAAAAATAAAAAATTGGAAGCAACCTAAATATCCAACAGTGAGAGATTAATTAACTGGTTATCCATAATACAGTGGAATATACTATAACATTTCCAAATGTACTTTCTGGTACTATTTCCTTAATAATAGAGGCAAACACTCAGAAAGCACTTACTATGTGTTAGGCACTGTTATACGAGCTTTATGTGTCTCATCTAATTATCACAACTCCAGAGACTCCACTTCTAACTCTGAAAAAGGTAGGAGGCCTGCCCAGGGGCCAGCCATACCAACTCCCAGAGGCTGGGGCAAAGACCATGTGTCCTGGGGTTCAGACCCCAGCTTCTCCCTTGACCCTCGGCAGAGGCCTACTGGGCACATGTCCCCAGCCCCTCTGGTCATCCTTCCCCAACTAAACTAATAGCAACAAGTCCTTGCTCAGGCACAGGGCTTTCGAATTCATGAAACATGCTCACATCTATGGCATGGGCAGGGATCGCCATCCCCACTGAAGAGATGGAAAGACTAGGCCAAGGAAGGGTAAAGGACATGCCCAAGGTCATCACACAAGTCCATGGCAGGGCCAGGCTCAGAACTGAGGTTTCTTACCTCTCAGGCCAGTAAATTTCCAAGGCTTGAGATCCCTAGGTGGCACCAGACAAGGGCTAATCCCTGCCCTTTGTGTGATCTTGGCACAAGGATGTGAACATGGCCTAGGGCACAGTTTCTTTTCTGGGCTATAATGTCCAAAATCATATGGCCCATAAAGAAATCATCCAGGGCAGCAAGGTGCCAGGCGGAAGTGAGGAGTGCCTGGATGGTATAATTTCTGGGAAAGTCCTTCAAATTCAAATTTCCCCTCTAGACAGTCTAACATGATGCCATTGTTTCCACCATGAGTGCTCTATCCCCTGGGGGTAAGACCTTAAGCTCTTTAAAAATAACCATCCCTGGAAGAAAAAGCACATTATATTATTATTGGTCATTGTGAAAGTCTGTGGGAAATACCCTTGGAGACAGAGGTTCATAGTAGAAAGAGCGTCAGCCCCAGAGTTAGGAGACGGGTGTGCCTGTCCCAGCTCTGTAACTAATTCTCTGTTCACAGAATTAGGGCTGTTCACAGATACTCTCTTTCTAGGCCTTTGGTTGGATTGCATCTCCCTGCCCCTTTGAAACTGGGAATGGCCACGAAACTTGCTTTGGCAATGAAAATATGCTAAAGAATGACCCACGTCATGTCTGTGCAGAAGTTCACCTTGTTCTCTCTTTTCCTCTAACACAGCGGCCAGCAGTTCCAGATCTCGGCTGTTCCTTTAGCCTGGGTCCGGGAAAGAGGATAATGTGGACTAGAGGCCCCAGTCAATTCATATTAGACAAGAACTGAGACCAGGAAATAACTTATGTTGTCATAAGCCACGGGGACTTTGGAGGTTGTTTGTTACTGCAGCATACACTAGCTTATCTTAACTGATACACTCTTTTTTTTTTTTTTTTGCGGTACGCGGGCCTCTCACTGTTGCGGCCTCTCCCGTTGCGGAGCACAGGCTCCGGACGCGCAGGCCCAGCGGCCATGGCTCACGGGCCCAGCCGCTCCGCGGCACGTGGGATCTTCCCCGACCGGGGCACGAACCCGTGTCCCCTGCATCGGCAGGCGGACCCTCAACCACTGCGCCACCAGGGAAGCCCTGATACACTCTTAATATGAGCAAATCTCTTCTCTGCCAGGGCCTTGGTCACACCATCCATGGAAAGGGTAGAGGCTGACGCAGGTCCTTGCTGACGTTCTGTGTCTGATGATTCTCACGCTCATGCTGAAGGGTGACTAAGGGTAACTTTGCTATATTGGGGGCAGTCCAGGGAGCAGTAGGGTGCAGTCTCGGCAGTAGGAGGGTGGGGGATGAAGGAGTGGATGGGAGGGAAAGAGAGGAGGCAAAGGGGAACGATCACCTACCTGGCTTCCTGGTTCATCATAGATGTTCTAGGATGTCCACAGAGAGGGTCTCATGGGTTCCTGGGCCGAGTCCCTGAGCTGGATTTTCAGGTTCTTTCCATAGGACAGGCCCCTAAGAGAGAGGAGACAGTGCACTCTCCCCATCATTATTCCAAGTTCCAAGAGGAATTCTGTAAAGAAGGCACTGACCCCTATACCCCTGACATCGCTGAGGACAGAGACCCAGAAACAGTCTCCTCGTCTTCAGGTACAGATCTTCTTCTTCCCCAACCAAGATTCTTTTTGTCCCTGGACTGTTCACAGCCCAGCCCTCCCTGGTGTCACCTCCCGCCGTATCTGGCCCAGAGGATGCCCCTCTTCCTCTTCCAACTTGAACATTCTCCTTACAGTGACTAGTGACGTCACTGCAGCCTCCTCAAATTCAGCAGACTTATTACAGCTAATTTATTGGATGAAAATGGAATAATCCTTACCACAGATGTCAGCTTCCTTTCCTAATAAAACTCCAAAGAGGTTAGCATGTGCAGTCTTCTCTCTTAATACGTCATGAAGAAGTTTTTAAATAATCAAGAGCAAACATTCTTCTTAATGAGAAAACCCAGAGGCATCCATCACTATCTCACCAAGAGGACAACAAAATGATGCTCTGATATTTTATAATAACTATGAATGGAGTATAACCTTTAAAAATTGTGACTCATGATGTTGTACACAGGTAACTTACATAACATAGTACATCAACTATATCCCAATAAAAAATAAAATAAAATGATGCTCTGGCACAGATGCCTACGTAATACAGCTTTAGAGATCTCATCTAACAATAAGGAACAGAGAAGAAAAAAGATGGCTAAAAAGTACACGGAAGAACGGAAGAAAGGCAAAAGATGAGAGTAGTGTGCACGGATTATCTCCGAAGTATGAGGAATGTAACAACAAAGTGCCAGACTTTAGATCAATCCACACCAAGAGGGCACATTCTATAGAGAGCCCAGAAATAAACCCACACACCTATGGTCAATTCATCTTTGACAAAGGAGGCAAAAATATACAATGGGGAAAAGATGGTCTCTTCAGCAAGTGGTGCTGGGAAAGTTGGACAGCTGCATGTAAATCAATGAAGTTAGAACACACCCTCACGCCATACACAACAATAAACTCAATGGCTTAAAGACTTAAATATAAGACATGACACCATAAAACTCTTAGAAGAAAATATAGGCAAAACACTCTCTGACATAAATCGTACCAATGTTCTTAGGTCAGTCTCCCAAGGCAAGAGAAATAAAAGCAAAAATAAACAAACGGGACCTAATCAAACTTACAAGCTTTTGTACTGCAAAGGAAACTGTAAACAAAACGAAAAGACAACCTAAGGACTGGGAGAAAATATTTGCAAATAATGTGACGGACAAGGGCTTAATTTCCAAAACATACAAATATCTCACACAACTCAATAACAAAAAAATGAAAAATGCAATCAAAAAAATGGGCAGAAGGGCTTCCCTGGTGGCGCAGTGGTTGAGAGTCCGCCTGCCGATGCAGGGGACGCGGGTTCGTGCCCCGGTCCGGGAAGATCCCACATGCCGCGGAGCGGCTGGGCCCGTGAGCCATGGCCACTGAGGCTGCGCGTCCGGAGCCTGTGCTCCGCAATGGGAGAGGCCACAACAGTGAGAGGCCCGCGTACCGCAAAAAAAAAAAAACAAAAAACTGGGCAGAAGACCTAAATAGACATTTCTCCAAATAAGATACACAGATGGCCAATAGGCACATGAAAAGATGCTCAACATTGTTAATTATTAGAGAAATGCAAATCAAAACTACAGTGAGGTACCACCTCACATCGGTCAGCATGGCCGGCATTAAAAAGTCTATGAATGCTGGAGAGGGTGTGGAGAAAAGGGAACCCGCCTACACTGTTGTAAACTGGTGCAGCCACTATGGAGAACAATATGGAGGTTCCTCAAAAAACTAAAAATAGACTTGCCATATGATCCAGCAATCCCACTCCTAGGCATATACCCAGACAAAACTATAATTCAGAAAGATGCACGCACCCCTATGTTCATAGCAGCACTATTCACAATAGCCAAGACATGGAAACAACCTAAATGTCCATCGACAGATGAATGGATAAGGAAGATGTGGTGTATATATATATATATATATATATATATATATATATATATATATATATATATATATATATATACACACACACACATATATGTATATACACACACACATATATGTATATATTCATGTATACACACACACACACACACACACACACACTGGAATACTACACAGCCATAAAAGAGAATGAAACGGTGCCATGTGCAGTAACATGGATGCAACTAGAGATTATCATACTAAGTGAAGTAGGTCAGAAAGAGGAAGACAAATACCATATGATATCACTTCTATGTGGAATCTAAAATATGACTCAGATGAACTTATCTACAAAACAGACTCACAGAGAACAGACTTGTGTTTGTCAAGGGGCAGGGGTGGTGGGGGAGGGATGGACTGGGAGTTTGGGATTAGCAGATGCAAACTATTAGTATAGAGTGGATAAACAACAAGGTCCTACTGTATAGCACAGGGAACTATATTCAATATCCTATAATAAGCCATAATGGAAAATTATAGGAAAAAGACCATATATATATATATATATATATATATATATGTATGTATAACTGAATCACTTTGCCATATAGCAGAAATTAACACAACATTGTAAATCAACTACATTTCATAAAATAAATTTTTAAAAAGGAGAGCATATTCTAATATAACAGAGAAAAGTACTGTAGTTAGAAACAAGGAAAAAAAAACACAGCCTGTTGAAGAGCTACTGAGGTAATAATGGCTTTTTTAAAAAGAAAACTGTCAAATTCTAACAGAAGAAATGGAGAGAAGCATGAGCAAACTGAAATAAAGCCTTGCTATGGACTGAATGTTTGTGTTCCCCCAGACTTATATGACGAAGCTTAAATCTGCAGTGTGACGGTATTTGGAGATGGAGCCTTTGAGAGGTAATTAGGTCATGAGGATGCAGCCCTCATGATGGGTTTAGTGCCCTTATAAGGAAAGGCAGGAGAGATGTGCTTCCTCTCTCTGCTCACTGCCACCTGAGGAGGATAAAGGGAGGAAGCAGCCATCTGCAAATCAAGAAGAGGGTTCTCACTGGGCACCGGATCTGCTGGCTCCTTGATCTTGGACTTCCCAGCCTCCAGAACTGTGAGAAATAAATGTGTGTTGTGTAAGCCACCCAGTCTATGGTATTCTGTTATGACTGCCAGAACCGCTATAACAGACTAAGACAAGCCTGCCTGTGACTACAGAAAGTGAAAGGAAAAAACCCTCTAAGTTAATAGACATATTTAAGGCAATGCCTTAAATATATTACAGTAGGATACTTCTGAGAACTTGGTAAAATTATAATTATGGTCTTTTAGACAAAAAATGACAGATATGACAAGTGTTTGTATGCCTTAACTATTTCATAATAAACATTTTGAATTAGAATTAGATAAAAAGAAAAAAACCGAAGGCAATTATATCAAAGACTACTCATTGGGAGAGGCAGGCAATAATGGAGAGGCTTCCAAACAAAGGCATTTTATAAAGTAACCGTCATTAAAACCTTATGGTACCAGGCGCTTCCCTGGTGGTGCAGTGGTTAAGAATCCACCTGCCAATGCAGGGGACATGGGTTTGAACCCTGGTCCGGGAAAATCCCACATGCTGCAGAGCAACTAAGCCCGTGCGCCACAACTACTGAGCCTGCATTCTAGAGCCCACGAGCCACAACTACTGACCCCTTGTGCCACAACTACTGACGCTGGCGCCTAGAGCCCGTGCTCCGCAACAAGAGAAGCCACCGCAATGAGAAGCCCGCGCACTGCAACAAAGAGTAGCCCCTGCTCGCCGCAACTAGAGAAAGCCTGCAGGCAGCAACGAAGACCCAACACAGCTAAAAATAATAAATAAAAAAAAATAAATTTATAAAAAAATACTATACAAAAAAAAAAAAGAATCCACCTGCCAATGCAGGGGACACGGGTTCGAGCCATGGTCCGGGAAGATCCCACATGCTGTGGAGCAACTAAGCCCATGTGCCACAACTACTGAGCCCGTGTGCCCTACAGCCTGTGCACCGCAACTACTGAAGCCTGCGCACCCTAGGGCCCGTATGCCACAACTACTGAGCCCGCGTGCGGCAACTACTGAAGCCCGTGTGCCTATAGCCTGTGCTCCGCAACTGAGAAGCCACCACAATAAAAAGTCCGCTCACCACAATGAAGAGTAGCCCCCACTTGCCACAACTAGAGAAAGCCCGCGCGCAGTAACGAAGATCCAATGTAGCCAAAAACAAACAAACAAAACACAGCATGTATATAACCTATAATGGTATAATGGAAGAGATTATTAAAAAAAGAATATATATATGTATATATATGTATGTGTAACTGAATCACTTTGCTGTATACCTGAAACTGACACAACATTGTATGTAAATCAACTATATAAAAAACACATAGTAATACAAGTGTTTTAAATGGAAAGAATTATTATTATTATTGTTATTGGCTGTGCTGCGCCCCTTGTGGGATCTTAGTTCCCTGACCAGGGATTGAACCTGGGCCCTTGGCAGTGAGAGCACGGAGTCCTAACCACTGGACCGCCAGGGGATTTCCTTTTTTTTTTAAGAATTATTTTTTAGTTACATAATTAAATTAAATTTTTCTGTATGGGCAAATTTAAACCACAACCAGATACCATTTCACACCCCCATCGAATGTCTGTAATGAAAGAGAAGATAATACAAGTGTTGATGAGGATGTGGAGAAACAGGAGCTCTTATATACTGCTGGTGGGAATGCAAAATGGTGCAGCCACTTTGAAAAAGTTTGGCAATTCCTTAAAATGTTAAACAGAGAGTTATAACCCAGCGATTTTCTACTCCTAGGTTTATATCCTAGAGAAATGAAAATATACATCTACATGAAAACATGCACACAGATGTTTATCATCCCTAATAGCTAAAAAGTGAAAACAGTCCAAATGTCCAAAAACTCACAAATGAATAAGCAAAATATGGTGTATCTATCCATACAATAGAACATTATTTAGCAACAAAAAGGAACAAAGTAACAATACATACTGCAACATGGATGAACAGCAAAAACATGCTAAGTGAAAAAAGCTCCAAAGTATACTAGTAAGTGAATTCAACTTTTAAAAGCTGTGGCACATGTGTTTTAAATGTGCTGTGTGCATGTGCATACATAGAGACCAACTCTAGGGCTACACAAGTAACTGGTGACAGCATTGTGTCTGGGGAGGGAACCTGGGGGACCCAGGCAAAGGAGGGCCCTTTACACTGTGCAGTTCGCTCTGTATCTGTGGGTTCTGCATCTGTGGATTTGAATCCTCAAACGTGGAACCCGCGGATACGGAGGGCCAACTGTACTACGCCATGTTATGTAAGGGACTTGAGCAACTGAGGATAGGGATATGGAAGGACGACCGTTCTCTTCTGAACCACCTCGTACCATTAAAACTTTTCAACGGGTGCATTTCAATTTTTTTTTCAAAGCCATAAAACGTTCACATTAAAAACTAGAATAGACATTTCCCCAATGTGTAAGGAAGAGAAATTCACAGTGCTGAGTAAGCACAGGAAACCATCAGTGCTGCTCACATGAATGGAAGTTCCCTACAGAACGTGAAACACTAAAACGAATACAGAATTAGGAAGGCAATAAGTGAGGATAAATATCTGCATTAAGTATGACAGATAGAGACTGAAAATTCAAATTAAAAAGTAATTCATACACACCGAGGAAATACTTTATTCTACATTTTTTTTTTCCGGTACGTGGGCCTCTCACTGTTGTGGCCTCTCCTGTGGCGGAGCACAGGCTCTGGACGCGCAGGCTCAGCGGCCATGGCTCACGGGCCCAGCCGCTCCGCGGCATGTGGGATCTTCCCGGACCGGGGCACGAACCTGTGTCCCGTGCATCGGCAGGTGGACTCTCAACCACTGTGCCACCAGGGAAGCCCCTATTCTACTTTCTGTTTAATGTTTCTGTGTGTGTTATAGGGACAAACCTACATTTTCACTGGGAAAGTGTTGAAAAAGTTGAACAGATAATGTAATGAATATTTGCTAAATGCCAGGCAAGTGCCTTTAGGCTTCATCTATTTTAATTCTCACAGCTACTCCTCTTGGATGCCTCCTATGCATTTAAAAATTTCCGGGGACTTCCCTGGCCGTCCAGTGGTTAAGACTCCATGCTTCGACTGCAGGGGGCACAGGTTCGATCCCTGGTTGGGGAGCTAAGATCCTGCATGTCATGCTGCAGGGTGTGGCCAAAAAAAAAAAAAAAAAAAAAACTTTCCCAGTCCAAAGCTGAGCTCCTGATCTCCCCTTCCCAACTGCCCCTTCCACCCACCCCCTTCCCCATTCCAGTGAAGGGCGGCCTCAAGCTTCCTCAAGCTCAGGCCAAAGGTGGCTTAAGTTTGCCAAGCATATCACAGAATCTTACTTCCTCCACTGCTACCTAGACCTGGCACCATCATTTCTTACCTGGATTCCTGCACCAGGAGGCCTACCCCCAACATCCTTCACAGAGAGACAGATGGTCAAGTTAAAACATGGCCCACACCACATACATTTGCCCCTTCCTATCGCACCCTGAGGAAAAGCCAAAGTTCTCAACACCATCAAGTGGTTTGAACAGTTAAAAGAAAAATCAAATGTGATAACTTTAACATTCCCCTTACTGTGTTGGTTGTTTTCCACTTATTTTTAAATTAACTTTTGGTAGTTTATGGTTTTTTTCTGAGAAATTTTCTTAGTTCGTCAAGAATGTTCAAACTTAGTATGCAGCACACAGTTGTGTATAATATTTTTTTTTGTCCTTTTTTTTTTTTTTTGGTCGAATCACGCAGCTTGCAGGATCTCAGTTCCCCGACCAGGGACTGAACCCAGCCATCAGCAGCGAAAGCGCGGAGCCCTAACCGCTGGACCAACAGGGAATTCCCTCTTGTACTTTTAAATTTCACATTTTTGTACTTAATTTAGTTTCTCTTACTTTGTCTTTCTTTCCTTATTAAATTTGCCAGCAGTTGGTACCTCTTATGTTTAAAAACAAACTTTTGTTTTCTTTTATCAGTTCTGTAGAATTTTCCCTTCTCTAGTTTTATAATTTTTGTTTTTATTGTCTTATTTCTTTCCCCTGATTTACTGAGACTGTTATTCTTTAAACTTCTGAACTTTACGCCTTAGGCCATTTTGAGTTTTTTCCTTTTAAAAGAACTTTTGGCCAATTCCCATAAATTTATATTGTTTATAGCAAATTTATATTGGATTACTAGTAGATTATAATTTTGAACTGAGTCATTTAATAGAGGGGTGAGCTCTTTTAAAAATCTTGGTCATTAATTTTTTGCTTTACTATACTGTACAAAGAATAATTCCTATCTAATTTCTGCTTTCGGGAATATGTTGAGAGTTCCCTTTTTGGCTTGGTATATGAGAAATTTAAAAATACTCCTTGAACATTTAAAAGATACTCTTTTTCAACAAAGATGGATTTCTGTCTCACAAATTATACCAAAATAAAGTCTACTTGGAGTCAAAATTTAAATGTAAAAAGTTAAACCATGAAAGTACTAGAAGAACAGATAAACAACAAGGTCCTGGGAATTCCTTGGGGGTCCAGTGGTTAGGACTCCACGCTTTCACTGCTGAGGGCACAGGTTCAAACCCTGGTTGGGGAACTAAGATCCCGCAGGCCAAGCCGCCAAAAAAAGAGAAAAACTGTGGCACATTCATGCAATGAAATCTTATGCAGCCATTAAAAAGAAAGAGGCAGAACTATGTGGAATGATATGGAACAAGATACATCACATTTTCAAAAAGGTCAAGGGCAGAATAGGGTACCTATGCCGCATTCGTGTAAAGAAAAAAAATGTTTATGTTTCTAAATACATGAATATTTCTGGAAGAAACTCATAATAGTAATTGTCCCCAGGGAGGGGAACTTTTAGAATTTTATGTTGGGGCTTCCCTGGTGGCGCAGTGGTTGAGAGTCCGCCTGCCGATGCAGGGGACACCGGGTTCGTGCCCCGGTCCGGGAAAATCCCACATGCCGCGGAGCGGCTGGGCCCGTGAGCCATGGTTGCTGAGCCTGCGTGTCCGGAGCCTGTGCTCCGCAACGGGAGAGGCCACAACAGTGAGAGAGGCCCGCATACCACCAAAAAAAAAAAAAAAAAAAAAAAGAATTTTATGTTGTATGCATGTATTACCTAAACAAGATTAATTTTTAAAAAATCGAATATATCTATTACCTCACCCATACTGGTTGTCCTTCACGTCTCCTATGGTGGTATCTATGTGGTTTGGGGTAGCCATCAAAGAATGAGAGAGACATTCTTAGTCACTGTGCTTCTATCAATTTCTCCATGCATGGCTAGCAGTTTTTAAATTTAAATATGAATTTAAATAACAAATTTTAAATGATGTTAAGTTTATGGGTTCATGTTACCCAAATGCATAAAATTTTATTACTGCTCTACAGAAAGCAAGATAGCAGAGCGCTGCTAATAGAACAAAGAAAATAAACTCTCAAGCCTTCATATTTGCATTTTTAGCACCGGGATCTCCGGCTAAAAAAAAGTGTTACTTCTAAGAGTCACCAATGCATCCCTGGGATAGGGCGATCAAACATGGGGCTCAGAGAGAGGCAGTGAAACGCCCAGCATCACACAATCAGAAACAGTCAGCACACCAAGGGAATCCAGGCGTGTGGGTTTGCAGTCCGGTGCTCCTGCCACTCCAGGTCCAGACAGCAAGAGGGAAAAGGGCAGGGGACCTTGCTGGGGTGCTAGTCTCACTGAGGGGTGGGCATGGAAAGATCACTCCATCCCGGCTTCAATTTTAAGCAGAGAGCCCCTTCCGTTGCCTGCATCGCTGTGCCCTTGGGGAATCTCCTGCCATCCAGGAAACGCCACTGCTGTGGAGGTTAGGCGGTGGAGTGGAGAAATCACTGCTAGTTCTTTTGCCCCAGTCCCAGGGCCTTTGCCCTGGCTGCTCTCTGCACCTGGAGACACCCCCCACCTCCAGTCCACAGGCATGCACACGTGCACGCACGCCAGCACACATGCCTCTGGCCAGAGTTGTCTCTAAAACTCAGTTCTGGGGCTTCCCTGGTGGCGCAGTGGTTGGGAGTCCGCCTGCCGATGCAGGGGACACGGGTTCGTGTCCCGGTTCGGGAAGATCCCACATGCCGCGGAGCTTCTGGGCCCGTGAGTCATGGCCGCTGAGCCTGCGCGTCCGGAGCCTGTGCTCCTCAACGGGAGAGGCCACAACAGTGAGAGGCCCGCGTACCGCAAAAAAAAACCAAACAAACAACTCAGCTCTGGTCTGGCCTCATTTCTGTCTAAACCTCTTGTAGTTTCCCACCACCTGCAAGACGAAGTGGCACCACGTTAGCATGACTTCCACAAAGCCGGTCCACCTCAGGTGCCGAAGAAAGGCTCAAAGGATGAATAAACGAATGGTCCTTCACCGTCTGGGTCCTGGCCATCTCCGGGCCCCCTCACACCACCTGCGCTGCCCTGCCATGTGACCATGCTACCATGGGTGTGATCTTCCCATGCCCACCCCGCATCCTCTTTCACAACCCCTTGCCTTGCACACATGCCCTGCTCTGCCTTGAACGCCCTGCCCTTTTTTTCCATCTTGCAAACTCTTCCTTCTCCTCTGGACCCAGCTCCAATCGACTTTTGCTCCCTTCTCAGGGAAGTCTTCCCAGCTGCCTTCCCAGACCGAGTGGCACCCCCAGTATTGGGCTTCCCTCCCTAGCACTCTCTCCTTTCTCCTCCACAGCAGGGCTTGTCACTCTGCATCATCATTTCCTCTTGGCCCGCCCTTCCTTCAGCAGCTGGGTACACCTCCAGGGCAGGGACACCGCCTGATTGTGGATAAGGGCAAATGCCTTGGCACCAGGGCCCTGGATGTGAGTCTCTACTACACAGTTACCAGCTGTGTGGCTATGGTCTGGTTACTCCATGGCTTGGTACCTCAGCGTCCTCATCTGTAAAATGGGGATGTTCTAGGTCAGGCTGCTAAAAGCAGAGCCCAAGACAGGGGTGTCTGTCCAAGTTACTTATTAAGGTGGGAAGGGAAGCAGGATGGGGTTGGGGGAGAAGTGAAGCACAGATGTGGTTTCAGGAGCAGTCTAGCTTTAGCCTGACCACAGGGAACTCTGGGAATGTGAACAACACTCCAGAGTTTGTCCTGCCAAGAGGCAAGGGGGCGGCGCTGTTCCCCCGCCCATATCCGTCACATCTGCCACTCATTGGCTACGGGCCATGCCTATGGGGTGGAGGAGGGGCATTCCTATCAGACACGGGCAGTCCTTCAGGGCGGGGTGCAGGTGTTAGTGGGCCTACACCCACAATGGGTGGGGGAAGGGGGACTGGCCTATGAGGGGGTCCAGGAGACTGGTGAGAGGGAACCCCAGCCGGGTCAGCCTTGGGGGTATTAATAGCTACCTGGCAAGGTCGCTGGGAGATGAAGCAGGCAAAACCCCTGACACGGCATCTGGCCCATTAGCTATTATTACCAGTGTTGTCGTTCTTGTTATTTCCTGTGTAGCCCCAGCCCCTAGCACAGGGTAGAAGGAAGGGAGGGCGGGAGGGAGGAGAGGATGTGGTTTGAGTCACATACTTCCGGCTGCTGTCCTTTTGCTTCTTCCCTCTCCCTGCTTGGATGGAGAGGAAACCCCCCTGAGGCTGGGGCTCAGGAGTAACAGGTGCTGGCAGCACCCCTCCCACTTGCTGGGATCTGTTTCCTCATCTCTACAAGGGGGACACCACCTGCTGTCCCTGTTCCCGGGGCTGTCTGGGAGGGTCAGGCCGAGGATCAGGGTCTGGGGGAGGCTGGAAGCCCTGTCCCTCCCCGGGCACTGGCAGACCTCGGGGTTCTGCCCCAGCTCCTGGGTTCGGGTGGGGAGAAAAGAGGACAGAAGGGGGCGACTGAGGCCAGGCAGCGGGAAGAGAGGGACAGAACTAAGAAGGCTGCCAATGCTAACGGCAGGGTCAGGAAGGATGCCGTTGGCGGGGTCAGTACCCCCGGCCACGACATCCACTCAAGACATTTGGACCAAAATATCACCGAAATTGAGAAAAGAAAGTGCTACTGAAGTTGGTTTCTCAGGACTGAGTGGACAGGTCAGGCCTGGGGACCCCAGGGTGGACCAGAGTCCACAGAGGCCCTCCAGCCCTCTGGGAAGCCTCCACGCCAAGCCCTGCAGGGCTGATGACCGGGAACCCAGGGCCTCTGCTTCCCCCAGGGCGGCTGATCGTAGTCCGAGGCTTCAGAGGATGCCTGAGCCCAGATGCAAAGGGGAAGAGAGCTGGAAGAATCCTGGCAGTGGGGTCCATGCCAGGCCCATTTTACAGATTGGGAAACAGAGGTCCCGAGAAAGGAAGGCCTTGCTGACACTCACAGCAAATAAGAAGCAGAAGTGGGACCAGACTGACCCAGTGGGCTCTTTCTGGGGGACTGATACAGCCCCACCCCAGGAATCACCCTCTTCTCATGAGGCCCCATGGGAGTTATCTTCAGGGGGACGTCAGCGGCCATCTCCTCCCTCACCCACAAAAGCTGGCATAGCAGGCAAGAGGGGTCCTTGACACAGCATATTTCCATGGGGTGATGATGACATAGGAGAATACTGTTCCTTTGAAAACACTCATCTTTATTGTCCCTCACAATGACAAGGTCCTGCAGGACTTAAAATGCAGTCACATGCTTTACCAAAGCACAAACCGAGGCTCCCAGCAGGGAGGGGGCCTCCCCAGGTCACTAGCTAGACAGTCGCAGAGCTGACAGTTGAACAAACATCTTCTTGCCTCAAAGCCCTTGTGGAGGTGGCACAAGCCTGCACTCTGGGCCTCAGGCCTGTGCCTGGGAGGTCCCTGTTCCAAATCCAACAAGGCTTCTCTCTCCTTGTCACTGGAAACCAGGAAGCTGGTTTCCAGTGACAAGGAGGGGATGAAGAAGGCTCGGGATGTAAAGGAGAGAAGTTAGATCCTGAGGTTCGAATCACAGCCTGGAAATTGGTCTGCCCGCTTTCAAAGGCAAATTGGCAATGATTTCTAAAACTTAAAATGTGTCCGGCCTTTGGGCTTCCTTGGTGGTGCAGTGGTTAAGAATCCGCCTGCCAATGCAGGGAACACGGGTTCGAGCCCTGGTCCGGGAAGATCCCACATGCCGCGGAGCAACTAAGCCCGTTGCAACAACTACTGAGCCTGCGCTCTAGAGCCTGAGAGCCACAAGTACTGAAGCCCGCGTGTCACAACTACTCGGCCTGTGAGCCACAACTACTGAAGCCCGCACGCCTCAAGCCCGTGCTCCACAAAAAGAGAAGCCACCCAATGAGAAGCCCGCACACCACAACGAAGAGTAGCCCCCGCTCGCCGCAACTAGAGAAAGCCCGTGTGCAGCAATGAAGACCCAACACAGCCAAAAAAAAAAAAAATGTGCCCGCCCTTTGACTCTACAACCAAACTGCTTGGCAGAAATCTACAGGGAGAGCCACACGGCCTGCAAGGCACAGAGTGCACTACATAAGAAAATCCTGCAGCTGCGTTTGAACAACTCATAACCTAATATAGTTTGGTTTACCACGCCTCTGGGTTACGGGCATGAAGGCCACTGATGCGGCTGGATCCTCCATATGTATTACTGAATAGACAAGACACACGTATAATGATATGCATGATATGACATCATTTGTCTGAAGAATACATATAAAACAAAACACCAATACTCCAGTTCTATAATAACATGTTTTTATAACTTAGAGGGTAAGAGCATGAATTTTGGAGCCAGGCTGTCTAGGTTTGGGACTAAACTTTTCACCATTTTCAGGCTGTGAGGCTTCAGGCAGGTTGTATAGCTTCTCTGAGCCTCAATGTTCTCATCTATAAAACAAGGATAATAACAGTACCTTCCTCACGGGGTTGTGAATGAGTTAATACACATAAAGCACTTGAAACAGGGCCTTGCAGTGAGTGAGCCCAATTTAACTGTTTTGGGGTTTTGGTTTTTTTTTTCTGGCCGCGCAGCACAGCTTGTGGGATCTTAGTCCCCCGACGGCAGTGAGAGTGCAGAGTCCTAAGCACTGGACCGCCAGGGAATTACCTTGCTTGTTTTCTTTAATGCGAAGGCTTAGATAAAGTTCTGGAAGGCAACACACCCAACTGGTTACCTCAAACTGGGAGAGGACAGACCTGGGGCGGGAAGCAGTGAGTAATGGAGATTTTAGCATGATGTATAAGGTGTTTAGCTTTCTGCAAAGAGAATTTAGTCATGTATTACCTGTATGGTTTAAACTGAATACAGTTTTTTGAAAGTGAAAGAAGACCGAAGATCAGTGACCAGAAAGCTGGACACTTTGAAGTTAGAAGAGGAATTCTGCTTCCGGGACGGATCATCTGACCGATGTTGTCCCATGCCAGCCGACAGTGACCAGACACACAAAACACGGGTAGGAGAAAGGCTTGGGGCTGGGACTGGGGGTTAGGGGATTGGTTGGTTGGAGCCTCAGTTCTGAGCCCCACTGCCCCAAACTGACTTGTTAGGTGACAGCAGGCAAGTCCCTGCCCTCTCTGGACCATGGTTCGCTTGTATGTCAAGCAGGGTTAATATCAGCCCATCTCACAGGGGTCTGTGGAGCTGATAAAAGAGCCTTTGGGGTCAGGAGGCTTGGGTGCAAATCCGGTTTTCAACATGTTGTGCTGCCCAAGCTAGGGCAAGTTCCTAACATCTCTGTACCACATGTTCCTCATCTGCAAATGCGGTGATGATTTTGCATCCTCTTCACAGGGTCATTCTGAGGATGGCGGACAATACTTCATACAAAGATTATAGCACAGTGAGGGGACTGCCCACCCGCAGCTGATGCTAGTTGATGCTAATCTCATATATTGGGTTCTCAGCACAGGTTGGGC
Organism: Grampus griseus; assembly: GCF_964374135.1. Classification (NCBI taxonomy): domain Eukaryota; kingdom Metazoa; phylum Chordata; class Mammalia; order Artiodactyla; family Delphinidae; genus Grampus; species Grampus griseus. The sequence continues at coordinate 30,966,468 of NC_139013.1, read as the reverse complement.
ATCATGCTACAGTATTCCACCTGAATTTCCTCAGTGGATCCTCAGTCAACCTTTCAAGGCAGATATTGGCTTCACTTTACAGATGAAGAAATGGACTCTGGGAAGTCAAGAAGCAAAGAGTGGATTTAAAACCTCTGCTGAACCCAGAGGTGCTTTCCTAACTGAAGCACCATACTACCTTCAACCAACGACTTCTTTCCAAACGAAATGATCATTCCCATAGCTCTTGATTATTTTTCTGCTATAAAATATAATCTGCACTCATTTGAAAAGTTCTAATCATTGCGGAAATATATAACGTGAACTTTCCACAATCTTACCCTTTAGGGATAGAAATACAATTTCCAAGACTTTTTTACCCATGTTGGAGGACATTTTTGCCTTATCTGAGAATCTGAGTAGCGTTTCCTTAAAAATTTTCTAGAAATCATTTCACTTTGAACTTGATTTTCTAAAGTATCATTTGCCCTGCATGGAAGGTAACCCCTAAAAGAGAAACCCAAGGGAAACAAAACCAAAATGATGCCCGTTGAACAGGACCTGGGCGTGGCTGCCTATGGCCTGAGGCCTGGCCTCGCAGTGTGGAAAAGGTGATCAGGAATGTAAGAGGCCTTACAGACATTAGCAGCCAACTGAGACTTTCTCCTTGACTCAACAGGAAGGATTAAAGAGAAGTGCAAAGAGGACAGCTGCTCTCACTTTATGATTCAGCCCACTGCCTCGTCCATGCACCTCCTAAACATCATCCTGCTGACTCTACCGTGTAAGTCTCTAACGAGGCAAACCTTTACCTGCCCATTTCAAGAAGAGAATTCTGAGGCTGAGAAATGCACAGGACACCTTCAAGAACTTAGGGAAAAGACTACTGTGAGACCAATAAAACGGCACGCTATTTCTCTCTTCAAACAAGATGCAGTGACAAGATCTGAATACCTCAGAGTACCAGCTCACCATGATTTGAGTCCTCCCTCCATTTGGCATGAGGGGCAGAAGGAACCGCCCTGGCAAGGGGTTGATGGGGGTTTGGGGTTTCGTGATGGTACAAGCTCCATCCCTCCCCACAGGAGATGGGTGTTGAGGGATCAGGCAGTTTTCCAGCTGCCTGAAACCTCTATATCCACACAGTCTTCTAGGAGAGAAATTCAGCAACACGGTCTCAAACATTTTGAAAATAATGGTTCCAGTGAGGATTCGGGGAAGATGGCAGAGTAGGAAGCACCAGGAATCTGTCTCCTCACTTAGACAAAAATCATACGAGCAGAATCTGGTATAACTGTTTTGGAACTCCGGAGTCTGTTGAAAGCTTACGGCTTCCAGGGTTAATCTGGACTCTTAAATTTCGGTTAATTTTAAATTGGGAGATTAGGTTTGACATAAATACAATACCATGTGTAAAATAGACAGCTAGTGTATAGCACAGGGAGCTCAGCTTGGTGCTCTGTGATGACCTAGATGGGTTGGATGGGAGGGTGGGAGGGAGGTCCAAGAGGGAGGGGATATAGGTACACATATAGCTGATTCACTTCATTGTACAGCAGAAACTAACACAACATTGTAAAGCAACTTTACTCCAATAAAAAAAATTGGGGGGGTTCATTTTGGTCAATTTCAGCTCTTAGTACAGTAGTAGGTAGCCACCCCCCACCCCTTGGTCTTGTGGCAGCCAGCTGTGCACATGTTCCTTAAGCAGCTTGCACGCAGTTTGCAGGAGCGAGGGTGGGTAAAAAGGACCCTGTCCTCCAGATCCCGGAGATTTGTACCATAATTGTTGACTGCTGTTTCTGATCTCAGAGGTGCAGACAGAAGCAGGCAGCCGTTGTCACTCCACCACCCGCTCTGTGGTGGCAAGCCCCTCCCCTTCCAGCTGAACTGACCTCCGGGCGATTTAAAGGGCCTGTGCCTTTTGTTCCCTCCTTCAATTTTGCTTTTCCCCTTTTGGAAGCCAGACATTAAAGACTAGGACATTCAGAAACAACTGCACATATGAGGAACATTACAAAGTGACTGCACATGCCCAAGGAAAGGCTCAGCAAAGACATAAGGAGATGAAAAGACATAAGAAGGCATTAAGTTAACACCTCAGGTTGATCTTGGGCACAGAGACAGTTCACAACGATACAAAAAACCAAAAATGATAAACAAAAACCCAAAACCAAAAAACAGCAACCCTGGCAAGGGGGAGAATCTGATTTCCAGAGTTACCACATTATTAGATTCAAATGTCCAGTGTTCAGCAACAACAACAGAAAAATCACAAAGCATACAAAACAAACAATGGCCCACTGAAAGGAAAAGATCAATTCAAAAGACTCTGTCTCTTAAAAAACTGTAACGACAGATATATTAAAGACTTTGAAACAACTGCCTTAAAGATGCCTAAAGAACTAAGAAAGTCAAAAAAATTATGTGTTAACAAAATGCAAATATCAATAAAGAGATAGAAAACCTAAAAAGAAACCAAAAAGAGATTCTGGAGCTGAAAAAATGCAGTATCTAAAATGAAAAATTCATAGAGGGATTCAAAGGCAGATCTAAGCAGGGAGAAGAAAGAAACAGGGAACTTCAGGATAGGACAAAGGAAATTATCGAGGCTGAGAAACAGAAAGAAAAGGAATGAAGAAAAGTGAACAGAGCTTAAGGGATGTGTGAGACATGATTAAGTGGACCACCATACACATTATGGGAGCCCCAGAAGAAGAGACAGAAAAGGACAGAGAGAAAAATTGAAGAAATAATGGCTAAAAACTTCCCAAATTTGATGAAAAAGCTGAATATAAACATTCAAGAAGCTCAATAAATTCCAAGTAAAATTAACTCAAAGAGACCCACACCAAGACACATTATGAGCAGACTTTCAAAAACCAAAGACAATGGGTGAGTCTTGAAAGCAGCAAGAGAGAAGTGAATCATCAAATACAAGGGCTCCTCAATAAGACTATCTGCAAATTTCTCCTCAGAAACTTTGGAGGCCTGAGGACAGTAGGTCCGTACATTCAAAGTGCAAAAAGAAAATAACTGTCAACCAAGAATGCTATATCCGGCAAAAGTGTCCTTCAAAAGTAAGGGAGAGGGAATTCCCTGGTGCTCCAGTGGTAAAGAATCCACCTTACAATACAGGGGACATGGGTTAGATCCCTGGTCAGGGAACTAAGATCCCACATGCCGTGGGGCAACTAAGCCTGCATGCCACAACTACTGAGCTCGTGTGCCTCAACTAGAGCCCACGTGCTGCAAACTACAGAGCCCACCCACTCTTGAACCTGCCTGCCACAACTACAGAGCCCACACGCCCTGAAGCCTGTGTGCCACAACCAGAGAGGAGAAAGAAAACAAACCTGCACACCACAACTAGAGAGAAGCCCACACGCTGCAACAAAGAGCCTGCTCACCACAACGAAAGATGCCGTATGCCTCAAAGAAGATCCTGCGTGCCGCGACTAAGACCTGATACAGCCAAAAAAAAAAAAAAAAAAAAAAACCCAAAAGGAGAAATCAAGACATTCCCAGATAAACAAAAGCTGAGGGAATTCATGACCACTAGACCACTAGATGTGCCCAGCAAGAAATGCTCAAGGGAGTCCTGCAGGGTGAAATGAAAGGATACTAGACAGTACCTCAATGTCATAAGGAAAAATAAAGCTATAAATAACGGTAAGTACATGGACAATTATAAAAGCTAGTATTATTGTAGCAATAGTTTGTAACTGTACTTTTGGTTTTCTACAGGATTTAAGAGACTATTACATGTAAAGAAAAACAATTATTAGTGTAAAGGCTAGTATACAGTACTGTAACTTTGGTTTGTAATTCCAAATCTTGCTTTCTACATAAACTGGGAGACTAATGTGTTTTTTAAAAATTATTATTTTATATTTGGGGCACATAATGTATAAAGATGTAATTTTGTAACATCAGCAACAGAAAGCAGTGGGGATGGAGCTGTAAAGTAGCAGAGTTTTCGTATGTTATTGAAGTTAAGCCACTATATTCATATCAGAGTGTTATAACTTTAAGATGTTAAATGTAATCCCCATGTTAACCACAAAGAAAACAGCCATAGAATATACACAAAATTAAGAAAGAATTTAAACATTTCACTACACAAAGTTAACTAAACACAAAAAAAGAGAGGAATGCAAAAAATACAGCACGAAAAAGCTATAGGGCATATAAAAAACAAACAGCAAAATGACAGAAATAAGTCTCTCCTTATCAGTAATAACCTAAATGTAAATGGATTAAACTCTCCAATCAAAAGACAGAGATTGGCTGGATAAAAACACATGATCTAACTATATGCTGTCTACAAGAGACTCACTTGAGATTCAAGGACAAAAACAGATTGAAAGTAAGGGGATGGAAAAAGATATTCCATGAAAATAGTAACCAAAGGAGAGCAGGAGTGGTTGTACTAATATAAGATAAAGTAGGCTTTAAATCAAAAAAAGTTTACAAGAGGCAAAGAAGGACTTTATATGTTAATAAAAAGTTAAATTCAGCAAGAAGATATACCAATTATAAACATTTACATACCTAATGACAGACCACCAAAACATACAAGGCAAAAACTGACAGAACTGAAGGGAGAAATAGGCAGTTTAACAATAATAGTTGGAGACTTTAATACCCACTCACAATAATGGATAGAATAATCAAGCAGAAGATAAGTGAGGAAATAGAGGACTTAAACAATACAATAAATCAATAAGATCTGACAGATACATTCAGAATACTCCCCCCAATGACAACAGAATACACATTCTTGATTGCACACGGGATATTTCCCATGATAGACCATATGTAGGGCACAAATTCTCAATAGATTTTAAAAAATAGATAGCATACAAAGTATAGGCTCTGACCACAATGGTGTTAGAAATCAATAACATAAAGAAAACTGGAAAATTCACAAAATTGTGGAAACAAAACAGCCCACATTTAAACAACCAATGGATCAAAGAAGAAATCACAACGGAAATTAGAAAATGCTTAGAGATGAATGGAAACAAAAACACGACATACCAAACCTTATGGGACACAGCAAAAGCAGTGCTAAGGGGAAATATTATAGCTATAAATGTTACATTAAAAAACAAGAGAGGGCTTCCCCGGTGGTGCAGTGGTTGGGAGTCTGCCTGCCAGCGCAGGGGACACGGGTTCGTGCCCCGGTCCGGGAGGGTCCCGCATGCCGCGGAGCGGCTGCGCCCGTGAGCCATGGCCGCTGGGCCTGCGCGTCTGGAGCCTGGGCTCCGCAGCGGGAGAGGCCACAGCAGTGAGAGGCCCGCATACCGCAAAAAAAAAACAAGAGAGATCTCAAATCAACAACCTAACTTTACAACCTAAGGAACTAGAAAAGAAAAGCAAATTAAACTCAAAGTTAACAGAAGAAAGGAAATAATAACAATTAGAGTGTAGATAAAGGAACAGGAGAACTGAAAAATAATAGAGAATACCAATAAAATCAAAAGTTGGTTCTTCAAAAAGTCAACGAAATTGACAAGCCTTTGGACTAAGGAAAAAAGAAGAATCAAATTACTAAAATCAGAAAGTGGGGACATCACTACCAATTCTAAAGAAATGAAGAGAATTGTAAGAGAATACTACGAACAATTGTATGTCAACAAACTGGATAACCTAGATGAAATGGACAAATTCCTAGGAACACAAAGTCTTCCAACATTAAATCACAAAGAAGTAGAAAATCTGAATAGACCTATAACTAGTCAGGAGATATATCAGCAATAAAACAAATCTCCCAACAAAGAGAAGTCTTGGAGCTGACGGCTTCACTGGTGAATTCTACCAGAAAGTTAGAAAAGAACTAATACCAATCCTTGTCAAACTTTTCCCAAAAGTTTTCCCAAAAACTGATGAGGAAGAACACTTCCTACCTCATTCTAGGAGGCCAGCACTGCCCTGATACCAAAGCCAGACAAAGACACTAAAAGAAAACTCGAGACTAATATCCCTTATGGACAATGATGCAAATATCCCCAACAAAATACTAGCAAACCAAATTCAGCACGTCAAATTTAAAAGATTATACACCATGACCAAGTGAGCTTTATTCCTGGAATGCAAGGATGGTTCAACATATGAAAATTGATCAATGTAATATGCCACATCAACAAAATGAAGGGAGGGCTTCCCTGGTGGCGCAGTGGTTGAGAGTCCGCCTGCTGATGCAGGGGACACGGGTTCATGCCCTGGTCCGGGAAGATCCCACATGCCGTGGAGCTGCTGGGCCCGTGAGCCATGGCCGCTGAGCCTGTGCATCCGGAGTCTGTGCTCCGCAATGGGAGAGGCCACAACAGTGAGAGGCCCGCGTACCGCAAAAAAACCCAAAAACCAAAAACAAAAACAAAATGAAGGGAAAAAACCCACACAATCATTTCAATTGATGCAGAAAAAACCATTTGACAAAATTATACACCCTTTTACGATAAAAAAAAAATTCAACAAACCAGGAATAGAAGGAAACTACTCCACATAATAAAAGTCATATATGAAAAACCCATAGCAAACATCATACTCAATGTTGAAAGACTGAAAGCTTTTGCTTTAAGATCAGGAAAAGGCAAGGATGCCTGCTTTCACCACTTCTATTCAACACAGAACTGGCAGTTCTAGTCAGATCAATTAGGCAAGAAAAAGAAATAAAAGACATCCAAATTGCAAAGGAAGAAGTAAAATAATCTGTTTGCAGATGACAGGATCTTCTACGTAGAAAACCCTAATGACTCCACAAAAAACCTGTTAGAACTAATAAATGAATTCAGCAAGGCAGCAGGATACAAAGTCAACACAAACAAATCAGTTGTGTTTCTAAATATGAAAGATAACAATCTGAAAAGGAAATAACCAAAACAATTCCATTTATAATAGCATAAAAAGAATAAAATACTTAGAAGTTAACTTAACCAAGGAGGTGGAAGATCTGTACAATGTAAGTACAAAATGTTGCTGAAAGAAATTAAATAAGACATAAATAAATGGAAACATATCCCATGTTTATGGATTGGAAGACTCACTATTGTTAAAACGTCAATATTGGGACTTCCCTGGTGGCGCAGTGGTTAAGACTCCATGCTCCCAATGCAGGGGGCCCAGGTTCAATCCCTGGTCAGGGAATTAGATCCCACATGCATGCCACAACTGAGAGTTCGTATGCCACAACTAAGGAGTCCGCATACTGCAACTAGGGAGCTGGCGAGCTGCAACTAAGGAGCTGGTGAGCTGCAACTAAGGAGGCTGCCTGCCGCAACTAGGGAGCCCACGTGCCACAACTAAGGAGCTGGAGAGCTGCAACTAAGACCTGGAGCAACCAAATAAATAAGTAAATATTATAAAACTAAAATTAAAAATGTATTTTCCTTAAAAAAAGAAGTCAATATTACCCAAAGTGATCTACAGATTCGATGCAATTCCTATCAAAATCCCAATGACTTCTTTTTTGCAGAGATTAAAGAACACATCCTAAAATTCATATGGAATCTCAAGGGACCCCAAATAGTCAAAACAATCCTGAAAAAAAAATAAAACTGGAGGACTCACATTTCCTGATTTCAAAACTTGCTACAGTAATCAGAACAGTGTGGTATTGGCATAAAGGCAGACATACAGACCAATGGAACAGAATAGGGAGCCCAGAAATAAACCCTCACATATATAGTCAAATGATTTTTGACAAGAATGCCAAGACCATTCAATGGGGAAAGGACAGTCTTTTCAACAAATGGTACTGGGAAAACTGGATATCCACATGCAAAGGAATGAGGTTGGACCCTTACCTCACACCATATATAAAAACTAAATCAAAGTGGATCAAGGGAGACTTCCCTGGTGGCACAGTGGTTAAGAATCTGCCTTTCAATACAGGGGGCACGGGTTCAATCCCTGGTCTGGGAAGATCCCACATGCTGCGGAGCAACTAAGCCCATGCACCACAACTACTGAGCCTGTGTTCTAGAGCCCATGAGCCACAACTACTGAGCCCAAGTGCCACAACTACTGAAGCCCACGCGCCTAGAGAAGGCGGGCTCCACAACAAGAGAAGCCACCACAATGAGAAGCCTGCTCACCGCAACTAGAGAAAGCCCACATGCAGCAATGAAGACCCAACGTTGCCAAAAATAAATGAATAAATAAAAATTTAAACAAACAAACAAAAAACAAAAATGGATCAAGGCCCCAAATGTAAGACTTAAAATAATAAAACTATTAGAAGCAAACACAGGATGAAAGCTGTGACACTGGGTTTGGCAGTGATTCCTTGGAGATGACACCAAAGGCACAGACATCAAAAGAATAAACAGAAAAATTGGACTTCATGAAAATTTTAAAAATCATACATCAAAAGACTCTACCCACAGAGTAAAACGGCAACCCATAGAATGGGAAAAAATATTTGCAAAACATAAATCTGATAAGAATTAATATCCAGAATATAGAGAGAACTCCTAAAACTCAACAACAACAAAACAATCTAATTCAAAAATGGGAAAAGGACTTGAACAGACATTTCTCCAAAGATATACAAATGGCCAATAAGCACATGAAAAGATGCTCAACGTCACTAATCATTAGGGAAATGCTAATCAAAACTATGAGATGCCACCTCGCACCCATTAGGTTGGCAACTATCAAAAAACCAGAAAACAAAAAGTGTTGGTGAGGATGTGGAGAAACTGGAACCCTTGTACACTTTTCGTAGGAATGTAAAATGGTGTAGGTGCTGTGGAAAACAGTATGGAGGTGCTTCAAAAAATTCAAAATAGAATTATCCTATGACCCTGGATCCTGGATATATATTCAAGAAAATTAAAAGCAGGGCCTTGAAGAGATATTTGTACACCCATGTTCATAGCAGCATTGATCATAATAGGTAAAACATGGAAGCAACCCAGTGTCCATTGATGGGTGAATGAATAAGCAAAATGTGATTATACACACAATGGAATATTATTCAGTGTTTCAAAGGAAGGAAATTCTGCAGTATAGATGAACCTTGAGGACATCTAAGCTAAGTGAAATAAGCCAGTCCCCCAAAGACAAATAATGTATGATTCCACCTATAGGAGATACTTAGAGTAGTCAAATCCATAGAGATAGATAGTAGAATGATGGTTGCTAGGGGCTGGGGGGAGGGAAGAATGGGGAGTTACTGGGTAATGGGCATAGGATTTCAGTTTTACAAGATGAAAAGAGTCATGGGGATGGACGGTGGTGATGGAGTCACAACAACGTAAATGTCCTTAAAAGCACTGAACTGTAGTACACTTAAAAATGGTTAAGATAGGAAATTTTATGTGTATTTTAACACAATAAAAAAAATAAAAATAAAACTAAAGTCCATATATCGCTTTAGAATATGGGAGTGGAGCTGAAGGAAACCATCCAGACTGCGAGCAGAGCTCTGGTCACCAGGATGTTCACCGCAAGGCTGGACGTCAACCTGGGCAGTCCCATCTTTCCTGCTACAGATGAACTGGCTCAGACAGCCACCTGAAATACCATGGCCTGGGGCAGCTTACGGCCTCCCCACAGGGCTCCTGATCCAGGTCCAGCCCTTTGTTAAATTACAGGTAAAAAATTCACTCATAAGAGGCTTAAACAACTGTGAGTTTAACAACTCCTCCTTCCCTTCCCTCCTCCCCTCCCTTCTCCACTCCAGGAACCATCATGGTTCACGACTCCTTGCCTCACTCCCCTCAATTGTCCCAAGAGCCCCTTATGAAAAGGTCATGACTGGCCTCTCTGTTCCAAACACAACCCTCCCTCTGCCCCCAGCATGCCTGCCCCTTCGCTTGCCTTGTCTTCCTGCACCATAGTCACCACTACCTGATGTCTACCGCACATCTTTGTGTACTTGTGTACTGTCTGTTTCTACTGGCACATCAGCTCCCCGGGGCAGGGACTCTGTTGTACTCCTAGCTGTAGCCCAGTACCTAGTGCAGGGCCTGGCATGTAGAAACTCAGCAAATGTGTGCTGAGCGGGTTAATGGTTGCAGAATGGAGCCTGTGCTGGAGTCTGTGCTGTCAGTTACCCACCTCACAGGAAGTAGGGGCATCACCCTAGCGAAAATGCCCTTTGGCTATCCTATCCCCAAGAAGTTTCTGGGGGTCTTCTTCCTGTGTGGCCTACCTTCTCTCCACCTTCTCCTCATCCTCCCTTCTCTCCTCTCTCCTTCTTCCTTCTTTTCAGGGGCAAATATTGCACTCCCAACACATACACATGCTCCATGCCACGAGTCTGCCCTGCCCCGACATGTCCCGGTCCCTGCTGACCTCTTTGCACACAGGCCCCACCCACCCCAATCCTATCAAGGTATTTTTCCAGAAATACTTCCTTCCCTGAGAGGAATTCTGGGAAGGGCTATGGAAAGAATTAAAATGTTACGTCTTGTTTTTTTTATATAAAACAGAGGAAACAGTCCATATGTAGTAGGAGAAAACAAGAGCCAATTAAATGTTTAACAAAGATTACGGTTCAGCCATTCTTTGGACAACTATGCAGCCACTTAAGATGACAGTATACTCATACTACAAAGAGCTAATTTCCTTAATATGTAAAGTGCTTTTACAGCTCAATAGGAAAAACACCAACAACTCAATGGAAAAGTATGCAAAGGATATGAACAGTTTATGGAAAAGGAACTATAAGTGAGCCTTAAATATTTGAAAGGATGCCCCAAATCATTCATAATAAGAGAAATGAAAAAAAATAGGACACCATTACTTGTCTACCAGATCTGCAAATATGGAGAAGTTTGATAACATGTGTTGGGGAATGGGTGGGAAGCTGGCCTCCTCATACATGTTGGTGGGAGTGAAAATTAGTACAACACTTAAGGAGGGTAATTTGCCAGATTTATCAAAGTTCAAACTGCATATTTTCCCCTTGACCTCGCAAACACACTCCTGGATGTTTTCCCTAAAGATTTATTCTCACATAGGCAAAAACGATGCTTGAACAAGGATATTTGTTACAGCACTGATTGAAATAACAAGAGATGAGAAACAACCTAAATGCCCAACAACAGTTATATCAATTATGCCACGCACTGAAATACTATGTAGCTGTTAAAAAGAAAAAGAAAAAAGGCAGATTTTTTTGTTTTGATGTGGAAAGATTTCCAAATTACATTAAATTAAAAAAAACAAGATAAAAAACACTACATACAGTATACTACCACTTGTGAGAAGGGGATATGTGTGTGTGTGTGTGTGTGTGTGTGTGTATATATACACACACACACACACATATATGTATATATATATATATATATCTCCATGTGCCCACCTGGACTGTGTTTGGAAGGAGACATAAGAACCTGATAACATTGGTTGTTTTCAGGAAGGGTTATCAGGTGTCCAGGAGACTGGGGAGGGAGGGAGACTTACTTTTCATTACATACCTTTTTATTTGTTTTATATTATTGTACTATGTGAATGTACTAGCTACTAAAAACTAAACAATTAAAAAAAGGATATCATAGCATTTAATCTTCCTTTAATACATAATTCCATGTTATTTAAAAAGTGTTAATTCCATTTTGGTTTTTATGTTATGAGTCCACTAAAAAAGATAGGAATATACACATATAGGAATATACACATATAGAAAAAAGTCTGGAAGGAAGAAAAGCAAACTGAGAATAGAGGTCATCTGAGTGTGAACTCAACGTTCCCTCAAGTTCATTGAGGTTCTCCTTTGCCAAATGTCAGAGGCATCCCAGCCAGAAGGGCTGCTAAATACCTTTCTGGGAAAGACTCCTGTGTCTGGGAATTTATCAGAAGACTTTGGAGTGACTCACAGGATGTAGCAGGAGTCCCATCACAGAGAATCAGGGTTGAAACAGGCAGGGCAAACGAGTGAACTCAGGTTTCCGCAGGTCTCCCATCTTTTCACCCCAGGAAACCTACTGGTTTCATGCCCTGCTCTACTAGTGAGAGAGGATGACTGCAGAGCAGAAGAAGAGTCTGGGGTCAGAGATGGCCAGAAGCACTACTCTGACATTCATCTCCACCTTCCAGATCCACAGAGAGCTTGAAAATACTGAGGGCCCCCCAAAGGAGCATAATGGGGGTTCATGGCAATTTCACCCAGCACTCAAGGATCTAGGAAACCCCAGATGGCATACAGGTTACATAAGCATGCTTATTTTATGGGTAACAAGTCCCACATATAACCAAGTGCTTGCCTGCCTCACCACTTCCTCCTGGTTTTAAGGGCAGTGGATGACAGAGATATGATCTTCAGGGTGGTCTGAGGGACCAAAAGCCTTCCCTTCTCCAGACAGCCTGCACTAACCATCAGACTGATCAGTTTTTCACTTTTTGTTTGTTTGTTTCCTTCTCAAATCATTTGGGTGTTTGCCTTGCAGACTGAGTTTCATCTAAGATAGACTTTGGGCTACCAGCAACACTCAAAAAATAGATCCGGTAAAGAAAACCTGTAGTTTACATCCTTAGAAGGCCTCCAAAAAGTTTTTACAAAGTATTTGCACCTGTATTTAATTTGCTTAATCCTTAGTGGGACTCTGTGGAAAGCAGAGGAGAGATTCTGGGATGGCAAATTAGTTTCCTAGCTTTGCTACAAAGAACCACAAACTGGGTGGATTAAAATGTAAGAAACTTATACTCTCACAGTTCTGGAGGCCAGAAGCCTGAAACCAAGGTGTGGGCAGGGCCATGCTCCCTCTGGAGCCTCTAGGGGTGGGCCCTGCCATGCCTCTTTTAGCTTCTGGTGGTTTCTGGGCAGTTCTTGGACCTGCTTAATTTGTAGATACCTCATTCCAATCTCTGCCTGTGTCACATGGCTGTCTTCTCTCCGTGTATCTCGATTTTCCTATGCTGGCCTCCTCTCTTATAAGGACACCATTCATACTGAATTAAGGACCCACCTACTGTAGTATGACCTCATCTTAATTAATTACATCTGCTACGACCTTTGTTTGAAATAAAGCCACATTCTGAGGTAGAGGGGTTAGGACTTCAAGTATCCTTTTCAGGGACACAATTCAATCCGTAACAGACAGGGGAAGACATACTAAGTAATTTGGCTGAATTTTTCTCAGAGGGGAGGTGGGTATATGTGTTGGGCGTAAGGAGACTGACTTGGCCCTACAAACATCCAGGCACCTCTGTATCTGGTGGAGGAATACGGCCAAGCGTATTGGGAAACTCTTCCAAGGAACTTTCCCTTCCGCTTGTCTGCTTTCATCAAGGACCCATCACTCCTCATGCTGGTGTGGTACGTTGAAGGACATGTTATCATCCCCATTTTACAGATGAGAAACCAAGGTTATGAGAGATAAAATAGTCCATGGTCACCAAGCAAATTCAAGGTGCTGAGAGCCCTGGTCCTTCTGCCTCCCATGCCAGGCTCCAATCTAGCTGGTGCTGTGCTTTGTTTTTTTGTTTCTGTTTCTGTTTTTGGCAGCGTTGGGTCTTCGTTGCTGCGCAGGCTTTCTCTAGTTGCGGCGAGCGGGGGCTACTCTTCGTTGGGGTGCGTGGACTTCTCACTGTGGTGGCTTCTCTTGTTGCGGAGCACGGGCTCTGGAACACAGGCTCAGTAGCTGTGGTACACAGGCTTAGTTGCTCCGTGGCAGGCGGGATCTTCCCGGACCAGGGATCAAACCCGTGTCCCCTGCATTGGTAGGCGGATTCTTAACCACTGTGCCACCAGGGAAGTCCTGGTGCTGTGCTTTGGAGGGGAGGCAGGTGGGCATAATCAATGACCACTCGGTGCTATCGGTAAGTTTTGAGGAAAGCACGCTGGATGGGGGACCTGCATGCACCATGAAATCATCAGATTCACCCCTGCTCTGTTCTCTGGTAAGAGACCAAGCCTAGTGCTTTCCGAGCTTACTGCTTCTTAGAAAGAAAAGCAATTTGGAGGGATGGGGCTCCATGTACTGGCCCCGGGTACACCCTACCTCCTGCCATCCCCAGGTTTGGGAGGCTTGGAAGTGCTGGGTTTCAAACTGCTTTTGAAGCCTGCAGAACCCCCAACCTCTTAAAAAGGAAACATAAGAACCCCAACGTATAAAATGGATGCAAACGGTGCTGAAGGTGGGGGGCCTCCCTGCACCTCCCCAAATGGCCATCCCAGCAAACTCCAGGTCCTGGCCCCCTGGGTGAGAAAATGGCTGAAAACGACTTGGAAACGCAAAAAGCAAGTAGCAAAACGACACCCATGTAAACAAAAGGGCACCCATGTGTTCACCTATTACTTATGAGGTTAAAACGCTCATCAGGAATAGCCTGTGGAGATTTGACATTAAGGAATTACTGTTAAAATGTTTAAAGTTATGCTGATGGTATTGTGGTTATGTCTTTTTAAAATCTCCTTACTTTAGTACATTGTGGGAAAGTTCAGTTGAGATGCTGCTGTGTCTGTTTGCCATTTGTTTCAAAATGAAGTGTGGTAGGGACGAAACTGGGCTGGTCTGGGGTGATGACTGTTGAAGCCTAAGTGGCGGTTACGTGGGGCTTGGTTATATCAAAACTGACATATTTGTACAGCTCAACCTAATTCTATTCCTTCTACTTTTATTTATTATTTTTATTTATTTATTTATTTTGGCTGCGTTTGTTGCTGCACGCGGGCTTTCTCTAGTTGCGGTGAGTGGGGGCTACTCTTCGTTGCGGTGCATGGGCTTCTCACTGCGGTGGCTTCTCTTGTTGCGGAGCACGGGCTCTAGAGCACAAGCTCAGTAGTTGTGGTGCACGGGCTTAGTTGCTCCACCGCATGTGGGATCCTCCCCGACCAGGGCTCGTACCCGTGTCCCCTGCATTGGCAGGCGGATTCTTAACCACTGCGCCTCCAGGGAGCCCCTATTCCTTCTACTTTTGCACATGTTTGGAACTGTCCATCATAAAAAGCTCTTTTAGGCTAAAAAGTCCCACTCAATGAGCAGCGGGGACTTCTGAATTCTTTAAAAGACAATTAGAAGGTGAAGCTCCAGGAGGTGACAGGAGCGGTGCGAAGGTGGGGAGGAATGGGAGGGAGCGGGAACGCAGCCGCGTCCCGAAACCCAACCCGGGTAACCCAGACCTGCTTTCCTCTGCGGCTCGAAACTCATCCCCCAAACTCTGCAGGGTGGCAGGCTGAGCGCTCCCCCGCCATCGGCGCCCCATCTGCCCACCCGTTCATCAGTCCAGCCGTCCGTCGGCCCGACCAACCATCAGGTCAGCTACCTGGCCATGGGTACGTCCAGCTCCAGAGTCCTCTGGCATACCCTCCTCCCCGCGGCGTCTGCACCCCGAACCTCCCTGCGCAGCTCGCCCCAGCCGAGTCCCGCTGCCCCGCGAAGTGGTGGGCACTCACCGGCTGCGCTCCCGGCTGCGCTCCCAGCTGCGCTCCCGGCTTCGCCCACGCTGAGCACGAAACTGAAAGTAGGCGCGGAGAGCAGCCTGGCGACGGGCGCGGGGAGCCGGCTGCCTCTGCCGGGAAATCACGTGGGTTCTCGGTACCCCGGCGAGGGCGCGAGCGCGGGATGGGCGGGGGCAGCACACGCCCTCCTGCAGGGCCCGCGTCCCGCGCCTCTTGGAGCTCAGCCACCTGTACGGAGGACACCCAGAGACCGCACCAAGGGACGCGGGGAGCGCTCGCCCCTTTCCTGGATGCGATACTGAGGCGAAGGGATCAGGGTTGGCACACCCGGGTCGCGCCAGTAGACCCCGGGCTGAGTTCGGGCTGCCTCTCTGGAGACTAAGACGGTATGGAACAGGATAGGAAGGAGATGCTCTCTGTGCAGGAGGAGACTTAGAACCCAGGGGGTCCAGCCTCCTTTTCTTCAGTGCTCTCCAGGATGGAGGGGAGAAAAGAAAAATGACCATAATTGCCCTTACTGAGCCCTTGGCCCTTTGGATGGTGTTAAACGCTATGAATTTAGGACAGAGGTGAAGGAACTTGTCCAAGTCACACAAGGGACACAGGCAGAGATGAGGAAGAGATGGGACAAAGAGGACAGGAGAAGCAGAAGGAGGGTGAGAAGCCTCCCCCAGGCGGGGGTCAGCAGCAGTCCTGAGTGGCCACTAGTCCACTACCCTTTCAGAGCTGACTACAACCTCCCTGGCTTTTTGCATTCCTCCGGGGACAGGAGCTCCTGTCCTGCAGAGGATACATCCATCCCCGTGGACAGGTCTGCCCTCTAGGAAGATCATCCGCCCACCTTCCCACGACATCCCCACAGTGCAGCAGCTTCCACTCCCAGCTCTTCTATCCCCCTGCCTCTCAAGCCAGCCGGGTGTGTGTGAGTGTGGGTGAGGGCACTGCATGGTGATGGTCACAGGCACCACCATCAGTGTCAGACACCCCTGGCTTCAAGTCCTCCTCTTCAACTTACTGGCCAAATGCCTTTACTTCGCTGAGCCTGAAGTTTGCCATCTGTGGGATAAGAACCCCTCCACGCAGAGAGGTCACGAGAATCTGATGACCTAAAGTTCAGGCTAATGTAGGCTGTGCCTGAAGCCAATAGGTGTCCTTGTATTTTTGTCTCCTTCTGCTGGTCCCACGTCCCTGTGAGAAGGGAAACTGCTCCCCTTCCAGCACCAACTCTGATATCCAGAAATCACGTGACAGCACCGATTTTGCAGCCAAGTGCTTGTGGGTGATGACCAGCTCCACCATTTCAGGTAAATGCCCTGACTTCCCCAGGTCTCAGTTTCCTCATCTGCTAAATGGGGTATTCCAAGCTTCCCCAGGCCACTGCGGGGCATGGTGGGGAATGGATGAGAATGCGAATGTGGCTGTGACTGGGTGCACAGGAGGGATTATGCCCCAAGATCAGGATGTGCACTGCAGTTCAGCTCATGTTCACTGAACACCTGCTCCCTATCCAGGCTGAGAAGAGCAGATGGACACGTGGACAAATAACCACAATCCTGAGAGACAAAGGCAGACCATTTTCAGATGCATTTAGTTTTGGACAGCCCCTTGAGGATGGCAGAAGACAAGTTATCCCATTAGGCAGATGAGGAAGCTGAGATCCAGACAGGTCAAGTGAGTTGCTGAAAGTCACACAGCAATCAGGAGCAGAGCTGGGTCTTAAACCCAATACCCTTTCCAGCCTGGAGATACCTGGCCTGCTGAGGTGGTTATCACTGAAGCACTCTGGGAGAGCTACCTTCCCAAATGCTCCCTACCCCCAGCCCGGCCTGTGGCCTGGAGTCCACCATCAGCACATTGCTCCTTTGGCTGAAGGCGTGCATATGCTCCTCTGGTATACGTTAAATGGCCATCCATCATTTACACTTGAGTGTGAACAAGCTAATAAGATTTTATTGGTGGGAGATCAAAGGGAATCTTGGGTGTTTGGATTTGGGGGTAGGAAACACAAGATGTGAGAGTCACGGGGACCAGAGGATGGAGCCCACATTTACTGGGCACCTCTGTGTGCCAAGTACCATCTCTGTGGAGTATAGCCAATAGGTGGCATTTGTGAGCACTGAGGACATACTAGAGAGTGTTCTGGGTACATGGGCTTGCTCCTTTAATCCTCATGGCAGCCCTTTTATCTCCATTTTTACAGGTGAAACAGAGACAGAGAGGGTAACATGCCGAGATTACACAGCTAGCAGCACAGGAGCCGGGATTTGGACCCAGGCAGGGCAGCTCCAGAACCCCTGCTCTTGGTCACCATGTGATACTCCCTCTAGGCTAACACAGTTCTTACCAGAACCCTATGTGGAAGGTATTATTATCATCCCATTTAACAGATGAGGAAACTGAGGCACAGAGGGACCCAAAATTAGTATTTCAGGATACCGGGCTTTGGACCCAGATTTGAAGGCCAAGCCTTCCCTCTGCGTTCCCCATTGCCCAAGGTTGGTCCCGAATACCAGGGGCCTATCCTGTCCTGGGTCAGCAGCCCAGGGGGCAGGATGTGCTTCCACAGGACCTGGCCTTGGGCAGCCCTTGTTCCCTGGAGGAAACAGCAAATGCCCCCACCCATGCTGGGGGACTTCCTGGTCTTTTGTCGTAGGCCTAGGTCTGAGTTTCTGGGCTTGGATGGAAGGGCCAGGACTGGGAGGGGTCCAGCAAGTTGGTGCTGTCCTGGCAAGCTCTGGGGTTCCACGTCTGTAAGTCCTCCTGTGCAGACCTGGCTGAGACGCTCTCCTGCGCCTGGGGCGGCAAAGGAAGCTGAGGGGCTGCACCTTTCTGGAGCAGAAATGAGCCCCAGGGCCTTCTAGGGTCCCAGCTGGGCTGGGGTCCACAAGGGGCAAGACTCCAAGCAAGCTCTCTGTCTGCCCCTTGTGATGGTGAAAGTTTTCATTTTGGGGAAGGAGCTGCCCGGGGCTGCCAGGTCATCCTGACACTGTCCTTGGGGCATCAAGTTGGGGGCCTGGGCTTCCCAACCCTTTTGGGGGTGCTCTCTTGAGTGGAGTGAGTCTCCCAACTGGTGTCACTATCCTGGAGGCTTACATCCCAAGGCCTGGAATTTCCACGTTGGACTCAGGACTTAGGGACTGGTGAAACCACTCTGACTCTTTGTGCCAGGGGCCCTGCCTTCCAGCCCCCAGGAGCACTCCTGGTCAGCTTAGTGGGTCAGATCCTTTCTTTGGACCCTGAGGGAGGAAGAGAAACAGGCCCAAGAGAGCATTTAGAGGGGACCAAGGAGGAAGGAACCGGGCTCAGAAGATGGTGCCTTCCCCTCAAGTCTTCCCAAACCTGAAGAGGTGTCCCTCTGCGAAGCTCCACCCCAGATCCTGCCTCCTGGCCGTCTCTCCTGCCCGTCAAAATAAAGGCCAGGCCCCCTCTGCACCTTCATGGTGTGGGCCCTGACCTCCTCTCTCTCCCTCTCCTCTTTGCTCTCCGTGCTACTCCGGCTTCCTTTAAGTTTCTTGACTCTCTTATGGTTCCTCCTAGGGACTCTGCACATGCCAGTGTCTTCCTATGCTTTTCCCCCTTCCATTTGGCCAATGTGGCAGCGAGGGATTTTCTTCACACACCTTCCCTGGAGCCTGGTACCTCCCAAGACTGAGATGGCAGAAAGAAACCTTCTGTATTCTAGCCTGAGTGGGAAGAAGACACGCTTTGCGCATCATAAGGTGGTCTGGCTGGTGCTCATAAGAGGTTACTCTTCCATGTTAAAGTCTGATTTGCTTTTTAGAGGCTCCATCCTCCTCCTCTTCTACCAGAAACCAGACCTCTGTGAGGGCCCCCTACCCTCCCTGCCATCCTCCGGATCTGAAGCCCCTATGGTCCCATATTTCCTATCCAGCACTGGAACCACATGGAACACAGAATGGGTGACACCTCATACAGAAAGCTGGTCAGAACAGGAGATGGGACCTCGGTGGGTGGGTGGGGAAGAGGGCCCAGTGCTGTGGGGGAGGGAAGAGAGATGGTCTGAGAGACGCTTTCTGTTGACCGATGGGGAGGCTAAGAAACCCAGCCAGGGCTTCCCTGGCGGTGCAGTGGTTAAGAATCTGCCTACCAATGCAGGGGACACGGGTTCGAGCCCTGGTCCAGGAAGGTCCCACATGCCGCGGAGCAACTAAGCCCGTGCGCCACAACTACTGAGCCCGCGTGCTACAACTACGGAAGCCCGTGCGCCTAGAGACCGTGCTCTGCAACAAGAGAAGCCACCGCCATGAGAAGCCCGTGCACCGCAACAAAGAGTAACCCCCCGGGCTTCCCTGGTGGCGCAGTGTTTGAGAGTCCGCCTGCCGATGGAGGGGACACGGGTTCGTGCCCCGGTCTGGGAAGATCCCACATGCTGCGGAGCGCCTGGGCCCGTGAGCCATGGCTGCTGAGCCTACACGTCCAGAGCCTGTGCTCCACAACGGGAGAGGCCACAACAGTGAGAGGCCCGCGTTTACCGCAAAAAAAAAAAAAAAAAAGAGTAGCCCCCACTTGCCGCAACTAGAGAAAGCCCACGCGCAGCAAGGAAGACCCAATGCAGGCAAAAATAAATTAATTAATTAATAAATTTAAAAAACCTCTCCTTAAAAAAAAAGAAAAAGAAAGAAACCCAGCCAGCTCCTGCTCCCTTTCTCTCTACCAAAGCCACACGCACAGGCAGATAATCAAAAAGACAGCAGGGTCAGCTCAGCGTATCCTGTGGGGAAACAGAAAGCTCTGGGCAGGGCCTTCTCCAGAATACCCCCTGCACACCCCAGTAATGGAGCCTGAGACTCCGCCATTAGAGTCATCTCATGTGGACAAATACCCTACAAGGTCAGCATGGAAAGGGAATTTGGGGATCATCAAGTCTAACTCTCTCATTTTACAGGAAGGGAAACTGAGGCTCGGGGCCGGGCGTGAACGAGCCTCCCAGCCCAGGGCTCTTCCTGCCACATCAGGCGCCATTAGGAGACCCGTGCCCTTAAGGGGGGCTGAGCTATCCGTGGGGTGGCAGAGACAATATTCTCCAGTGAAGCAGGAACAGGGATCCACGCTCTGGCCAAGTCATGGGTGTGCATTGCCACCCACAGGAGGAGGCGCCTTGAGGGAAGGGGACCCAGGACTGCTAAGCTTCGATGACTGGAGAACCAGGGGCACTTGCAGCTCCGCCTGGGAAGGGCCTAGAAGATGAATGAGAGCCTCCCTGTCAGGCATGTGTCCCCAAAGCTCCTCCAGCCCAGACTTTCGAGACATGACCTCAGGGGTGCCCACTGTGGTGACCCTTGTCCACAGGAGGTTCTGGGCAGACTCAACACTGCTCCTCAGATGACAAGCCCACTGTGAGTGCTCCCTGGGGCACAGAGGTGACCCATGGGGCAGACGGCCCCACAGCCTGCAGGGCCTTCATCTATATGCCCATGAAAAACTCCATCTCAACCCACCCTCTCTTCCTGTCCCCACCCCCCAAATGGTACCTCTCCCGAGTGGTCCCTCCTAGGCCCTGGGGAGGGCTGTGACTGCATCCCATCCAAGGAACCAAGGCCCGGCGAGCGGCCAGCTGGCCAGTGCTCTCCTGCCCTCCCCGCCCCCTTAATCCACACCACCAGGGTTCCATTTCTGCAATCTCAGCGTCGTCCCAACAGACACACAGGCAGAAGGGTCACAAGATAAGGGAGGGATCATCTGGTCCCGTTGCCTGATTTCCTTTAGGACTCTGTGTCCACTTTCTTTAAGACATGAGGTACACGGGGCTTATTTTTTGGCCGCACCCCGAGAACCCTTGCCCCCTACAGTGGAAGTGCGGAGCTTTGACCACTGGCCGGCCTGGGAAGTCCCGCTATGGCGCTCATTTCTCCAGGTGCGCCCAAGACCACCTACCTTGGTCAATGTGGAAAAAGTCAGTTTAATCCTGAAGTCAAAAAGATGAGAATTTGGCCCTCCATTGTGCTCCCAACCCCCCAGAAAAGAAACTCTAGGAATTATTTCAAGTGTTTCCGTCTATATTTAGGGCCGTCCACAGAGAGCCCTTTTGAGCTCTCTCGTGAGATTTGCCATTCCAGCCACCAGGGCTTTGCTCGGGCAGGCCCTTCCTCTGGCTATGCCCTCCCTCCCTCCTTCATGGTGCCTCTTCCTCTGAATTAAGACTCTAGGAGGAGTCTTCTCCCCCCAGAAGTCAGGTCCTAAGTCCTGGAGGGAAGGAGCCATATTTCCCCACCAATATCCTGTGCCTGACATCAGAGGGACAAGGGAGGGATTTGCTGAGTCAACCACTCACCCCTCTCTGCAGACATACTGGGAATCCAAGAGGCTTAAGTTCTCCTTCCTGGAGCAGGAGGCCTGGGTGGTAGTGATGGTGTGTGGTCAGGCCACTCGAGAAGTTCTCTTGTTTTTTGTACATCCCGTGCTTGACCAGACCCCGCTTCACCTCCATCCCACTCACGTTAACGCATTTGCCCCGCCCCCCACGCCCCCACGCCCCCCCCACGCCCCGCCCTGCCCGTGCTTGTTTTAATCCTTAGGCCAGAGTGGCTCCACCTGCTAGTTTATTAAAGGGAAACAACTGCCCTCCTGATGGTCCTTAACCTGAGGGTCAGTGAGGGACACGCCCCAGCTGCTGGTTTCCCTGGTAACTGATGACCCCACCTGATGTCAATTGCTATGAATGGTAGCCTCCTTCTCCCCGCCCCACCCCCGCCCTGTCTGGCATTAACCAGTGAGGTGTCGCTCCAGAACATTTTGCTTAAGATCCCCTGTCCAAGATCCCCAATGGTCTTGAGGCTGGGCAACTACAAGGCTCCCAGGCCTGCAGACTGCAGCCCACAGGTGGTATCCTGGGGAGAGAAACCAGGTTCCCTGTGAGCAGGGGCCCTCCTCAGAGCAGAGAGCAACCCCCAAGCCCAGGACCCTCAACTCTCTATGCTGAGTGATGGGAGAGGTGTGGGGAGAGGTGGACCCTGGGGACTCTTGGGGTCAGCCTAGCATTGATATTCTACAAACAAAAGGGAGTTCCCCAGGACCTGCCGCGTGGGGATTCTGTGGCAAGTCCTCTCCTGGATTCTCACTCATCCACATTCCCATCAGCTTCTTCCTGGTTTGAACCTGCACCAGGACTTTCCCGCATGGCTCACTTCCTCCACCTCCAAAATGAAACCATCAGCAAAACAAGGTGACACTTCATCTGCTGGCAGTTGGATTTAGCTGCATTTTTACATTCCAGAGACCAAGTATGGATCCTCAACCAGGAGCATTAACTTTACCACCTGGGAGAGAGCTTGTTAGAAATGCAGACTCACAGGCCCTACCCCAGGCTCACCAAACCAGAAACTCTGAGGATGAGCCCAGGAATCTGTGTTTTAACAACCCCTGCAGGTGATTCTGATACAGGCCAAAGTTTGAGACCCATAGCACTAGATAACTTTCAAATAGCCTCTTGATTTGGGGTTAGGAGTTGTATAAGCACCCAACCACCCACCCCTTTTTGCTTCATAGCTCCAGGCACAATTAGTGGTTATATAGTCTTTTGTTTGGCTAGATATTATCTATCTCTGCCTATGTCCCCTAGACTATAAGCTTCACAAAGTCATGAACCATATGGGCCTGGCTCAGAGTAAGAACTCAACAGATATTGTTGAAAATCCATCCATCCATACATAAAAATGCTGGGGCCACAGAAAATGTTGACTCTGATATGAATGTGACATGTGACCTTGAACAAATGTCCTTCTAGTTCTCAGCCTCTGGACCTCCCTTTGTACAGTGAAGGGGTGGGTCCAGCTGACCCTTGAGGGCCACGCCACTCTCTACTATTTTAGCAGAGGCTCAGTTTGACGCCTCCCCAATCCAGGCATCCCGCACCAGCGCCAACCAAGGCATCTCCTCCCACACCCCACCCCAAAGCCTTCTGGAGCTTCTACTGCTTCCTTCTGGCCTTTAAGTCTCCTTGACATGATCTCAACCTAACTCCTGGCCTGATCTGCAACTCCTTTACCCCCAAACAACCCTTCCCTCAGCCACGCTGGGCTTCCTTCCTCCCCCGGTCCTGTCACTGCTGTTCCCCAGGCAGGACACCTGCGCTTGGCTCTCTCCCTGCCCCTTAAGAGCCAGTCCAAACTGCCTTCTGGAAGCACTCCAGCACAGAGAAGTCTTGGTTAATAGATTCCTAAAAAGCATGTATGTCCACAGTCAGACTCAAAAGCAAGAAGGGAAGTCCTCAGGACCCAGAAACAACAGGGGACTCTGAGAAAAGTCAGGGGAGGGGAAATGAAATGGGATATTCTGGGAGGTGGAGTTTACAGCTGGGTGTTAAGAGTACTCTAAACTTTTCAGATTCCTAGATTAAAAAAAAAGTAAATAATACAAAATTTAAAAAGATTAAAAAAAAACAACCTAAATGCAGTGTGCTAACCTGGATTGGATCCTGGGACAGAAAAAGTCTATCAGTGGAAAAACTGGTGAAATTCAAACAAAGTCTGGAGTTTGGTTAATAGCAATATACCAACATTAATCTCTTAAGTTACAACAAATGTGCCACGGTTGTGCATGACCGTGGTGGGTTTTCTTCCTTATACTTCTCTCTGTTTTCCACTCTGTGCCTACATTACTTTTGTCTGCCGTTTCATGTATGAAGAAATATTGAAGACATGCAGAGGGGCATTAGGAGTAGTACTGATCATCAATTCCTTACCTACAATGACAAAATCAAACACGCTCTGAAGACTACAAGTTTTTTTCTTAAGTTTGTCAGCAAACCTGGCCGTTTGGATGGAAGGCTGTTTATAGTACTTATCTTGCTTTATGTGAAAATTCATATGCAGAGAAATGTCAGTGGACTTGACTGTGGGGTGCCACCCCAGACCCCATGCGGGTGTCCCGCAATATATCCAGTGTGCATGTACCTGTACTACCTTCTAAAATACACAAAATTCTGGATTTGGAAAGTCATGTGGCCCTAATGGAGATGGACAGTGGTTTGGGGACCTATGTTCCAAACACCCACGTCCCACCACCCAGGTTAAGAGATAAGATATTACTAAAACTGTCAAAACTCCCATGTGTACCCCATTCATAACTTGTATTGTGTGATTTTGATGATCAGGAGGACAGCCATGTTTTAGAAACAACCAGTCACAGCAGAAGCAGTGAGAAGAACTTGGAGGTTTCAGAGGTCCATCTGTGGAGGGGTTGCCAACTACCGGCCTCCCCATCTCCCTGCCTTCCTCTGTCTGTACTCACTTCACCTCTTCAAGTGTAAGCCTCAGGGACTTCCCTGGTGGTCCAGTGCTTAAGAATCTGTGCTTCCAATGCAGGGGGCGTGGGTTCAATCCCAGGTCGGGGAACTAAGATGCCACATGCTGCTGGTGCAGGCAAAAAACAGTGTAAGCCACAAAAAGTTGGCTGCCTGGGTGTAGGGAGGGGAATTATACCATCAGTGGAGAACCATGATACCCTTGTTCTGACAGTAGAGCTTGCACATCCTGAGGCTGTAGACAGTTACCTGGGCCTGGTTGGCGGGGAAGCTATGGGAAAGCAGTGGGAGACACAGAGGAGGTCCCGTGGCTAGGATGGGGGCCCATCAGAACAGCTGTGGCCACTGCCTCTGGAGACACAAGGGACAAAGCTGACTCGGGGTTCCCAGGGCTGAGAAAAAAAGGAAGCAGCTAGGGCAGTGGCTGGGGCCCAGGCCACCCCATCACTAATTTGCCAGTGACCTGGGCATCACTCTTGCCCTCTCTGGCCCTTGGCTTTCTCACCTGTGTGATAGTGAAGTAATCCCTTGCCCTGCCCACCTCTTAGTGTGTGGAAAGGCCTTCTGTGCCTCACTTTCTTCAGTTGTAAAATGGGGATAATAATAGTACCTACCTCCGAGGATTGTTGCAAGGATTAAATGAGAGAATCAACATAAAGAACTTGCAGAAGGACCTGCGCATGGTTACCCTCCAAAAGAAGCCGCCGTTGCTTTTGTGTAACAATAGTCACGAAACGCTGACTATGCTTCAGCCCCGGGTGAGGATATGCGGGGCAGCGCAGAGCTCAACAGACCTGGTCCCTACCTTCAGGAGGCTCAACATTTATCAGATAATCCCAGAACTAAATGTAAAATGGCACCTGAGGAGCGTCTTAAAGGATGGATCCACCGGGCTGTGGTTTGAGAGCCCTGGAGAGCAAATCTCACCTAGTTAGGGAATGGGGAGGCCCTCTCTGAGGCTAAGGAGTAATCAGATGGGGCAAGGAAGAGGGGACACCTCTGGGCAGGGGGCACAGCATGTGCAAAAGCCCTGTGGTGGGTGGGGAACATGGTCAATGCACAGAGTGCACAGGCAGCCAGGGGCTGGGAAGTACGGCCCGAGGTGGCCTGGGCAGGAGGGCAGGACCTCCGATTTGCAGACTGTTGGGCTAGGCTCAGGGAGACCTCTCTCCATCAAAAAATTGAACCAATAGGTACCTTGCAACGAAATGTTTTATTTAATACACAGCTGAGCTCAAACAAAAGAAAGGGACAATCCCAGATACTAAAGATGAAGAGGGAAATGAGAGCTAAAACCATAAGTAAGGTGGCCCAGAGAGACAGGCACTGGATGTGGGTTCAGACCACAGTAAAACGGGGTTTTAACACTATCAGAGGGAGAGAAGTGAGAGGACGGGGGATGGAAATACCTCCTCTCAGTGAAAAGGAGACCAAATGACTTCACCCACCAAAGGAAGCCACAAGAAACGTCAAGGTGGGTCTGGGAGGCTATAATTTGAGAACCCGAGCCTGCAGCTCGGGTTCAGCATAATTCAGATGTGCAGCTCTGAATTATGTATGCATTTATACTGCCAGCATGGTGCAGGACTTTCTGAACTGAGAAATGGACCTACAAAGCCAGGAAGGAAGGAATGATGTAACCTTTGGGGTCCCTGGCAGTAATAAGTGCAAAATTATTCTCTAAGGAAATGTGGGTGATTCAGGGAGCAGAGTCTGTCCACAGAAAAACCAAATTCCACTAAAGGTGAGCTTCTAAGAAAATAAATATTACAAGCCACACAAGGAAACCACGAGAGAGAGCTAGCAAACACAACCAGCAAGAGGATAAGCACCTCAAGGCTCTGACATGAGAGAACATGGAAGAAACTACAAAGGAACTAATTTTTCAATGATTAAAGAAATAGAGCCATAATGAAAGCATAGGACTCCAGGGGGAAAAAACAAAAGATAGATTTGAAAAGGAAAACTTGAAAATAAACTCAAGAAGATGTGGAGAAAAGGGAACCCTTGTGCACTGTTGGTGGGCATGCGTATTCGTGCAGCCACTATGGAAGACAGTATGGAGATTCCTCAAAAATTAAAAATAGAACCACCATGTGATCCAGCAATTCCATCTCTGGGTATCTTTCCAAAGAAAACAAAAACACTGATTCAAAAAGATATGCACCCCCATGTGCACTGCATCCTTATTTGCAAAAGCCAAGATATGGAAGCAACCTAAGTGTCCATCAACAGTTGAATGGATAAAGAAGATGTGGTATAACAAATATTACTCAGCCATGAAAAATAATGAAATCTTGCCATGTGCAACAACATGGATGGACCCAGAGGGTACTGTGCTAAGTGAAATAAGTCAGACAGAGAAAGGCGAATACCGTATGATTTCACTTATACGTGGAATCTAAAAAACAAAACAGATGAACAAACATAACAAAACAGAAACAGACTCGTAGATACCCAGAACAAACAGGTGGTCGCCAGAGGGCAGGGGGCTGGAGGGATGAATGAAATAGGTGAGGGAGACTGAGGTACAAACTTCCAGTTATAAAATAAATGGGGACTTCCCTGGTGGCGCAGTGGTTAAGAATCTGCCTGCCAATGCAGGGGACACGGGTTCAAGTCCTGGTCTGGGAGGATCCCACATGCTGCGGAGCAATAAGCCCGTGGGCTACAACTACTGAGCCCACGGTCCACAACTACTGAAGCTCATGTACCTAGAGCCCGTGGTCTGAAACAAGAGAAGCCACTGCAATGAGAAGCCCGTGCACCACAACGAAGAGTAACCCCCGCTCAACACAACTAGAGGAAGCCTGCGCTCAGCAACGAAGACCTAACGCAGCCAAAAATAAATAAATAAATAAATTAAAAAATAGAATAAAATAAATGAGTCACATGAATGAAATGTACAGCATGGGGAATATAGTCAATAATATTGTAATAACTCAGGTGATAGATGGTACTTAGACTTATCATGGTGATCATTCTGTAATTTATAGAAATACTGAATCGCTATGTCGTGCACCTGGAACTAACATAGTGTTGAAGGTCAATTATACTTCAATTTTAAAAAATGAACTTAATAGAATTTCTAGAAATGAAAATTATTAATTTTAAAATGAAAAACTCAGTGAATGAGTAAACGGATGAGCCACAGCTATAAAAAGAATGAGTGAATTGAAAGAGATAATTGAAGAAATGATTCAGAATTTAGCATAGAGATAGAAAAAGATGGAAACTATGACAGAGCAACTAAGAGACATAGAATGGAATGAGAAGGCGCAACATACGTCTAGTGGAAATTCGAGACGTTAAGAATAGAAAAAATAGAGGAGAGACAATAATTGGAGAAAGAGTGGTTGAGAAATTTCCAAACCTGATGAAAGACACCATCCCTTAAACTGAATGCTTATGCTGAGTCCAAAACAACTAGATTGAGAGGTAAACAGGGGCCAGAAAATACATGACCCTGGAGTCCATGTCAGAGAATTTTGCTTTTATCCTAAGACTTTTATTCTTGATGAGTTTTAAGCAGACAAGTGAACAATCAGCTTTGCTTCTGGAGGCTACTGTGGGGAACAGATTCAGGAGATGTCAGGATGCAGGAGGCTGTAGATGGGTCCCCACAAGTGATAATGGTAGCCTGGCCCAGGTGGAGATGGAAACAGAGAAAAGTGGACAGGCTCCAGAAATACTGAGGACATAATAGGGACTCCGTAATGGGGATGATGAGAAGAGCAAGTCAAGGGCAAGCTTAAGATTCTGAGCTGCAGAGACCTAAACAGACATTTCTCCAAAGAAGACAAACAGATGGCCCATAGACACATGGAAGTGTGCTCAACATTGCTAATTATTAGAGAAATGCAAATCAAAACTGCAGTGAGGTACCACCTCACACTGGTCAGAATGGCCATCTTTAAAAAGTCTACAAATAACAGATGCTGGCGAGGGCGTGGAGGCTGCCCTCCCACCACTCCCACCTCGTGATGGGACCCTAGGTGGGTGGTTTTGATGACAGGCAATCCTGTCAGGGAAACGTCCACCCGACGTCTCCATCCGAGGGGATGTTGGCTGTGGGGAGGGAGAGATCAGGGTGGAGCCTCAGGATGGGGCGCCTGCCCTGAGTCACCTGCTCCTCCTGGCCCTGCCCAACACTCACAGGTGCCCCCAGCCTCCAGCCTCAGGGCTCCCATCTGTAAAATGGGTCCTGGGGTGCACAGGGTGCACTTTGTCATTCTCCCTCTTCTCAACTTCTGTCTGTCTGGGTGGCCCTGCCCTGCAGGAGCCCTTCTAGAAGAGTGGTTCAGAGTGTGGGACTCTGAGTCGGAGATGTAGGCTGTAATCCCAGCCCTCTACTGCTGGGTGATCCGTGGGCAGGGACCAAGCCTCACCCCCAGCACCCTCGGTGTCCTCGTCTCCAATGAGAGCATCCACCTCAGAGCTATGTATTTAATGGAACAATTTGGTAAAAGTGGGTGAGCGCCCAGTAACATGAGCTACTCTGATTTTCCTCCTAATCTTCTCCCAAGAGAAACCTGGAGATCGCCCCCACCGCCAGCTCTGGTCTGCGTCATGGAGTTCAACAGGCCAGACCAGGAGTCGGCAAACTTTATCTGTAAAGGGCCACATAGTAAATATCTTAGGCTTTGCGAGCAATGCAGTCTCTGTGCAACGACTCCACTTTGCTACTGCAGGGCAAAAGCAGTCACAGGCAAGAGCATCTACATGAGTGGGCATGGCCATGAGCCAATAAAACTTTATTTATAAAAGCAGACAGCAGGACGAACTTGGTCCTCGGGAGGTAGTTTCCAACTCCTGGTGCAGAACCAGCACGAGGGCTGGAGGGTGGCGGGGGAGTGTAGTGGTACTGCATCCAGAGCCACGCCCTTGGTGAGGCCCCCGGGCCCCTGGCCCTGTCTGTGTTCTGGCAGCTGCTTGGGCCTGTCCAGGGAGGCTGGCCTCACCCTCGCATTAGCTTTGCCTACGTGCACTCTGATGGCACAGCCCCTGGCGTGGTGCTCCCAGAGAGACGAGCAAGGTTCCCGTTCCAGGCTTGGCCAGTGATGGGAGTGGGGTCGGGGGAAGGACCTAGCACACAGGAAGACGCAATTATGCTCACTCCACCCCCTCCTCCACCCCTCCACTGCCAGTCCACACTGCCCCGGACCTGGTGCCACCAGGGGTCTCCCCTCCTAAGGCCCCCACAGGAGCCCAGAGGGTCTACCCAGTGGGTTTCACTGTCCGTTATTGCCTCTGTTCACTGAGTACCTACCACGTGCCAGGGTCCAAAGAGCCGGGTGCATCCCTCAGCCTGGCCACCTCCCCCTCTGCTGGCCAACCACAGTGGGAGCAGTTATGACGTAGTAAGAACAGGGACTTGGAATTTTTAGATGGCCCAGGCTCAAATCCTGCTCTTCTGCTTCCCAGCTTGGGGGAGGGGGGATGGGTTCCCCTCGACTCCCTAAATTTCAGTTTCTCCATCCATAAAATGGGGTGATTGTGAGCATTCCACAGTTAATCTAAGTCAAGTATTTGGTTGGTAGCACGTTCTGCAAACATTGGCTTGTATTCATGTTAGGACTGGGACAGGACAGTGCTTCCTACCTCTCAGATCACCTTCTCCTCTTGTCCTGGGTCTCTCTCAAAGGCCCGGTGATGTCCCCATTAGACAGATGAGAAAACTGAGTCCTGAGTAGTTTTTTCTTCACTGCACAGCCTTGTGGGAGTTCCCCCTTAGCCCAAGGCCGTATGGGAAGGGAGGGAAGAGACTCAGGGAGTCTTAGATCTCCAAACCACTTTCTTCCTCTTAGCTTTCACCTGTTGTTTGCTGCTGCTTGAGAAGTACTTGACAGTATGCTCATGCTGGGGGTACCAGGCTAGTAACAGCAGTAGTAATAATAGGGACCAACTGGGCCGGGTACCATCTTAAGCATTTTATATACGTTTTTTTCCACTCAATTCTCACAACCACCATATGGGGTAGTTGCTATTATCACCCCCATCTTGCAGATGAGAAAACTGAGGTTCAGAGAGGTTACGTGACTTGCCCAAGGTCACAGCCTGACAGGCTGCAGCCCTGAGGGAAGTGACTTGCCATAGCCTGAGCATAACTAATCACCAAACGGTAGAGCCACACAGGGGCTGTGAGACCCAGATAGGGGCAACGACTGTCCCAAGGTTCACAGTGACCACAAGTGGCCTCCTGGTTCCCACCACTGCCTTCCAAGGCATGCAGACCAAAGCGCACTCACCAGCCCTTGTCTGGACTAAGTTGGCTATGATGTTGGAGATGATGCAGATCTCTTCACAGATCTGGGGCGGACAGGGCAGGCGGCTCACCAGGCTGGAAAGGAGACCAGAAGAGGGGCAGGGCCACGTGGAGGTGGCAGTGCTGGGAATAGGCACAGGGGGCTGACCACACTGGGAAGTGGTGGCTGTTTCTCAGGGAAGGGCAGTGGGGGGAGGAGGACCCAACCTCGGGGCATAACCCTGGACTGCTCCCCACAACGAGTGGTCGGGCCAGAGGGGTAGGCGAGCCCCACTCACCTGTCCTTTTAGGACCAGCTTCAGGGTGAAGGAAATGAAGTCTGTGAACAGCTGCTTGGTCCACCTGGGCCTGAAGGGAGCGAGTGCTGCGGTGCTCCAGTTCTGTGCATGCATTGAGCACCTACTGTGTGCCAGGCACTGCTCAGGGCTCTGCCAGCCTTGGAATCCTCCCATAACCCAGCTATAACCCCATTTCACAGCTAAGAACACTGAGCCTCAGAAGGAGCCTCAGACCTGAGTGTTAACCAGCCCAGAGTCCCTCGGGAGGCCCCATTGCCTGTGATGTTCATACCTGTTACACTCACACATACGGATATGCCTGAATCCAGATTCACACACGTGTCCATCTGCTCCATGGGCAGAGAGGGGCCTGAATCAGGGATGCTCACAGCAATTTGACAGAGGGTTGGCCAAGACAAAGATCTGAGTAGAGTACTCAGGATCTCAGGTTCCAGAGTCAGGGGGCTGCTGGGTTCAAATCCTGCCCCCATCCCCTAGTGGCGAGCTGTGTGTCCTCAGCCAGTTACTTAGCTTGGCTAGGAATTATAGCTGCGAACTTGTGTGATGCCTGGGATGCCAGCAGATATGAGTTTTTCTTTCCTTCCTAAGCTCTCTGTGCCTCAGTTTGCCCATATGTAAGAATGGGGTTAATAACACAGTCTACCTTCCAGGGTTGGGTTGTGAGGATGTAATTAACTAATCCATGCAAATGGCTTGGAAAAGTGCTTGGCTCATAGCAAGTTCTCAGTAACTGTAAGCGATTATTTTTTTCCAGCCTTTAAGGGGGCGTTGATGGGGAGAGGTAGGTAATGACCCCACTGAAAAGACTGATCCCCCAGGTTTGGCTGCCACAGGCATGGTCTGGGGTTGACCCTCGGAGGGGCAGTGGACACACCACCCTTCCATACTCCTGGGGCTCATGCTAACAGGAAGGGGCACAAGTAGAAATGGGGGTCACAGAGGCAGCATACTTACTTGCACTCCCCTTGGAGATGCAGGAGCAGCCTGTGGAAAGATAGGTAGCATTCAGGGGCATTGGTCCACACACTGCCAGAATCACAGGCTGCAGAGTCCCCTGACACCACATCAGGGCAGCCTCGGCCTCCAGGCAGAGCCCATGTGCTGCCCAGGCCAGCCAGGAGCTAGGCTAGCTTTGGGCTCCCCCAGCCAGCAAACTTCCCGGGCTGGACTGTCTTTGGCAGCCTCAGAATCCTCGGTCTGCCTAGCCTTCCCTCTCCGCTGCGGCCGATTCCTGGAGTCCAGCCTCTCTGCCTCCCCAGAGGGAGTAGGACACATATTCAGCTGTGTGTGTTGACCTGAAGGTCAGTAGAGTCGATTTCAAAGTCGACAGGCTGATCAACCCTCAACCTGCAAGGAGGCCACGGCCCAAGACCCTCTCTCTGCCCTCAGCCCAGAGAGGGCCAGGGAGAGGCATGTCAGCTGAATGGGAATGCTTATCTCCAGGCGCCCCAGCGTCCCCTTGAAGATCACAGGTGCATTCTGAATGGAGACATTGGTGGACTTGTCTTCCACCAACTCTACCTGGCTGCTGGAGACGGACAGGTGGCTGATCTGGACGCTGGGAGAACAAAGGGAAATAAGGAAGGGCGTCGGGGGCCTGGGAAGAGGCAAGGGGGTGTTTTTGTTACATCTCCACTTCTTGTCATCCTGCGCTGCCCAGGGATGCAGTGGGCAAAGCCCTGCCCTATCCTCCTGGAACTGAGTCCAGCTTCACCTAGTATCAGTCATGGTCAATCACATTTAATCTCTACTCCACCCATGTTTATTTTGGATAAGTTATATATTAATTAAATTTATTCTATGGAAGTTTGGTCTTATTGAATTGTTGATGATTTATTCAGGGTAATATCTCTTTTAACTACTCCAGGCAACTTTGCCATCTCTGACCTCTTGTGATGTAGGTCTAAGATGGCTTTATCCTCATTTTATAGAAGGGAAACTGAAGCCTAATGTCACACAGAGAGTGCAGGGCTGGGGCAGCCCCGTTGGACGCCCCACTAGACCTGGGATACCCCCACTCCAGCTGCTGGCGGCAGGTGCTTTCCTCCCAAGAGGTAACGGTGGCATTCAGCATCGCCAGCGCCCCCTAGTGGTAGTAAAATGTTTACACCGACTCCAGCACCAGGTTGGTTACCTGTGCAAATCAGAGTCCACCTTTATTGAGTTTGTCCTTGGGGGGGGGGGGTTGGGGAAGATGAGGTTTTAGGACAAAGATTAGGTCCCTGAGCAGTGTTTTCCCCATCCCTGAGGGCTCACACAGATATACAGACTCAGAATCTGTTCCCTTGCCGCCTGAGGGGCCCGGAAGGTGGATGTGTCGTGTTCCAGGGGCCAAGCCTAGTGCTCAGACCTGGGTTGGAACCTGAGCTTGCCGCTGCTAGCCTCGCTGTGTGACCTCCAAGCTGCTTAGCCTCTCCGAGCTCCTGTTTCCTTGTTCAGTAAGAAGGGCCAGTAGAGGGATGCGCTGAAGGTAAAATGAGGTACTGTTTGTAAAGGCGCCTGGCCTATAGCACAGCCTCAGCCCAGTTTGCCAAGAGATCTTACTACCCTGCCTCCCTCTACCCAAAAAAGACCCCATAGTAGGGGAGAGAAAGGGCTGTTCTAAGGCCCGAATCTTACTGGGGCTGTTGGAGAGACTGCTACCTTCCAATAAGTCCCCACAGGGGCACTGGGGGACGGTGAGTGGGTTGAAGCAGCATGGTGGGGGCAGGTCGTGCAATACCAGGCTTCTGGCCCTGGTGTCAAGTCAGGTGGGGAGGTCTGAGTTCTCCTGGCTGCCCTTGCTCTCTGGGGGCTGGGGGCAAGTTTCAGGCTACTCCCCACCAATCCCCAACTGTTCACACCCCAGGCCTGACTCACTTGTGCAGACCTTACTTGACTTGGCCAAGGATCACCATGGCCCTTTGCCCTTGATATCGCTGGAGGCTGTCTGGATCACCTTGGTGGTCTCCTGGCTCATGAGAAGGGAGGGCAGTGGTGAGGGGCTGCAGGACCAGGACCAGTGCCCTGTCCCCTGGCCTCAGCTGTGGCTCAGCCTCTTTGGGGTGAGGGGTTGGACTTGGCCTCACTCTGGCATAAGTTAGATGGCTACGCTCAGGGCACATAGAGAGAGAGCTCTGACCCCTGACCCTGGCCAGAGATCCCAGTCATACCCTAGCCTCTGGATCCCAACACACAGGAACCCCATGATCCTAGTCAAATGGCAGCCTCTGAACCCAGCCACACACTAAGCCCAGCGTCACCCGTCACTGTGCTGGGACACCTCCTCCCCTAAATACAAACTGAGTGTTTAGTCCTGGGACTCAAACTTTGAGATCCTCCATTTTAGAGATCATTGCATTCAGCCTCCCTATGCCCTTAAGAGGCTGGGGCCCAGAGAAGGTAGGGGAGCTGACCAAGGTCACACAGCAGTGAGTGAGTGACAGAGCCTCCCCATCCTGGGCTCATGCTAACCCGACTCCAGCCATGGAAGGATCCCCAACACCAAATACACACGGACCTCCTAACCTTCACCTTCTAACCTGACCCTCAACCTGGCTCTGCTCTGAAACTTAACTCGAACCCCAGAATGATCCTGGGTCCCAGGCAAACACAAACTCCCACATCAGGCTGTTTGCAGCCCCTCAGGGACCTTCTCACCAAAGAGCTCGACTTGAAGGTGAGGACA
This sequence comes from Grampus griseus, assembly GCF_964374135.1. Lineage (NCBI taxonomy): Eukaryota > Metazoa > Chordata > Mammalia > Artiodactyla > Delphinidae > Grampus > Grampus griseus. The sequence goes on along the minus strand of NC_139013.1, from coordinate 30,931,635 downwards.
GGAGAGAGTGAGGATTGCTCCACTCGGCCCAGGGCTGTCCTCTCTCTGGGCTACAGTGTGGCAGCCCCTGCATCAGAGCTGGCTTCTGGCCAGGGAGTCTCCTTCTCAGTGGGTGCCCCCCAGAGGAGCCCTGGACCGACAGACAAATGGGTGGACAGACAGATGCATGCACAGAGCAGTGGTGGTGGTACTTACACCCCAGGAGGGCAGGCTTGGTAACTCGGTACACAACGCCTGGTACAAAATGCCTTTGGGGCAGGCGCGGTCACTGCGGGGCAGGCGCGGTCACTACCCAGCATGGCTTGGGGCAGGAGAGAGGCAGCGAGCGTGGTTCTCGGGCAGCCGTGGGCGGGTCCACGCGGAGCTCATGTCTGCACAGCTCCCACGGGACAGGAGGCACTTCCGGGGCAGAGGGTCTTGCCTAATTCGCTGCCCTTCCGGCCTTCTCTCAGGTTCAGAGCCAGGCATCCAGCCAGGATTCCCACCTTCTGCTTGTCTCCCCTCTACCACCTGGCACCATGTTTGCCCTCTCCTATGTATCTGGATAATTGCTTAATACTTAAAACAAAATTTATTCTTTTTTTTACTTAAACAAATGTATGTAAAAATAAACGTTATCTCTTTTGCCATAAATAGAAAGAGGCTAACATATAATGACAATAAAATGAAGACATTTCATTGTTGCCAGATACTCTCGCTTGACAATGACCCTAAGTTTGAGGCATGCTGTTGCATGTAAATCAAAACTCAGTTCAAAGAGGGAGACAGCTTTGTGGGTTTTCCCTCGCTGGAATTTGGTACCAGGGTACTTAACGCTGCATCTGTGTACCGCGCAGCAACATCTTGCACGCCCCCAGGGGTACGTACCCCACACTTCCGTACTCTGGTTTAGAGATCATTGCCCTTAGCCTCCCTTATTGAACTGCGCAAGAGGCTGAGGCCCAGAGACAGGAAGCGAGCTGCTTGAGGCCGCACAGCAGTCAGTGAGAGGGCCTCCCCACCTTGGGTTCTTTCTTTGCCCCCATTGACCTGCTGTCTCCCCAGAGCTTTTGCCCTCCTTGGAGCTTCCCAAACCCCCTCCCTCACCGACAGCCTGTCTCTGGGGCAGAATGAGGCAAGGGGCTATCTTGGAGTACACCTCCGGCCCCATGCTGGTACCCTTCAAGGTCTCTTTGCGATTACAGTAGCCTGGAATCAGAATTTTGGGGGTGTCGGGACCACTCCTGCCAGCTGGGTTCCCGTGTCCTTGGCTTCCAGAGGATTGAGAGGTAGGAAGGCAACAACTCTGAGTGAACGCCTGCCACACCCAGGACCGAGCAGCGCACTCACCGTCAGTGTCCCCCTCCCGCACCGCCAGGAGCTCTACCGACAGGCGAACACACAGAGGGACGTGCTGGCACTCACCTGGCACCTCACAGTTGCAGCTCCGGAGGTCTGGGAAGCCTAGGTCCAGCGGGGCAGGAGGCCTGGGGACACACCGAGAGAATGGCGTTCTGCCACACTGAACTTAACCCCACGTCCTAAGATGGTAACAGGAGCCAGGCTGACAATGATCATGGCTCCTAGCGCCACGGTCTGTCTCTGTGGCCACCCTCTATAGGACGCCTTCCTGGAGTACGTACCTCGTCCTTGCCGCCCCCTCCCATGCTGAATTCTCTTCAGTACCAGTCACAGGACACAGAGCATGGTTCACCATGGATGAGCTCTTGTGCCATTCCATTTTCAAATATTAATCAATTAAGTTTTAAAATATAACACTGGTATCTGCATAGTCAAAAGTCACAGAGAAAAGGAAATCAAGTCACTTGTCAGTCCTCCCATCCTGGAGCAATCTGTGTGTGTGTCCGTGCATGCGTGTGTGTGTGTGGCGGGGGGGTGAGGGGCTTTCCTCCATGAAGGTTTTTTTTTTTTTTTTTTTTTTTTGGCATTACGCGGGCCTCTCACTGTTGTGGCCTCTCCCGTTGCGGAGCACAGGCTCCGGACGCGCAGGCTCCGTGACCATGGCTCACGGGCCCAGCCGCTCCGCGGCATGTGGGATCTTCCCGGACCGGGACACAAACCCATGTCCCCTGCATCGGCAGGCGGACTCTCAACCACTGCGCCACCAGGGAAGCCCCTCCACGAAGGTTTTTGCCTCTGCACATTCATTCCACAAATATTTACTGAGCACCTGCTCAACTAATGTGACCCCAGTCAGGGACACAGAGGGTGGGGAACAAGATGCCGGCCCCTCCTCTCACAGTCCCACATTCTAGACTTGGGTGGAGACTCAGGTACGGTGGTCTCACCTCCGCTTCCCAGAACCAGGAGGCAAGATGACTATTTGCTGAATAATAACACCCACCGTTCATTGAGCTCTTATTGTGAGCCTGCTAGGCTGTGAGCTCCCTGAGCCAGGATCACGGCTGCACTGGATCCTCACACAGTAGGTGCTCAGCACATAGTAGGCCCACAATAAAAGCGTGTTGAATGGCGTAGAAAAGCCAGGTGCTGTGCTGAGCTCTTTACATGCTTTGTCTTATTTTGTTCTTACGATAACCTCATAGGAGCTATCAGTTATTATCTTCATCTCATAGGTGAGGGATCTGAGCTCAGAGAGGTGCAGTAACATATTCTAGATGATGAAGCTGATAGACATTAGAAGGAGGACCTAAACTATAAGGTCTGTATTCTGTGCAGAGGGCTTTCACAAGTCCCCGAGCCCCGAGTGGGGGTGGGTAGGAGCACACACTGGGAGTCAGGGATCGGGTCTAGTTGGCCCTTGACTCACTCACTGTGTCACCGTGGATTGGTCACTGGCTGTCTCTGAACCTCAGTTGCCTCATCTGTAAAATGGGAAAATGTTGACCGTTGCCCTTTGCATCCAAGGAGATAAAGGCAGTGGACCCAATATGTATACATATAGCTGATTCACTCTGTTGTACAGCAGAAGCTAACAACATTGTAAAGCAATTATACTCCAGTAAAAAAAAAAAAGAGTCCTATATATAGGCTTTGGCTTGATCAGCACGAAGTATCTCTGGGTGGGTACACAAGATCCTGAAAACATGGGCTACCTCTGGGAGGAACTGGGTGTCTGGGAGAAAGGGGTGGGGGAATTCCACACCTTTTGAATTTTGGGTCACATGAATGTATTATTTTTCAAAAACTATGACATATGGTGTTTTACTCACAGCTGGGGCCAAGAATTCCCCTTAGCAGCTGAGATCAAACAGCCGATTTCTCCTTCTCAAGAGTCCTCAGGCAGGGAGCCAGGGCCGCAAGGATGTGACAGGATGCTATCCACAAAGGGAGGGCTTGCCCAGACTGCTCCCGGGCAGGTCCCTCCCTAGCCCCACGTGATATACCCACTCACAGAGCTGGGTGAGCCTCACTGATTCCCAAGGCCCAGCTAGGGGGGGCCTATTTCCCCTGGGCACCCAGCCCCTGGGGGGGTACATACCCACCGTCATCGCGAGGGTATGATGAGCAGGCATGTGCCCATTGGCCACACCAGGGTGGGGGCTGGAGGGCAGAGATTCCGCCCAGGAATCCCCAACACCCCCATCCACAGGCTGGGGCTCGGGAGCCTCGTTAATGGGCTCCATTTCCCAGGAACGGGAAGACTCCCTGGCGGGCTACTGTCCTCCTGGCTGCTGTTCATATTCCACTCCTGGGGTCGTGGAGGGCAGTGACTGAGGGTGCCCCGGCCAGGGTTCTGGTGGTCGCGGCTGTACCCACAGCAGAGAGGGAGGCATGTCCATCCTTTAGTGCAGCTGGCTGCTGGGGGGCCTGGCATGGGAGTGTGAGAGGCCCAGGGGGTAATGGATTAAAAAGCAAAATAAGGGCTTCACTGGTGGCGCAGTGGTTAAGAATCCACCTGCCAATGCAGGGGACATGGGTTCGAGCCCTGATCTGGGAAGATATCACATGCCGCAGAGCAACTAAGCCCATGCGCCACAACTACTGAGCCTGCACTCTAGAGCCCGCAAGCCACAACTACTGAGCCCGTGGGCCACAACTACTGAAGCCCACGCACCACAACTACTGAAGCCTGCGTGCCTAGAGCCTGTGCTCTGCAACAAAGAGAAGCCACGACATGAAAGGCCCGCGCACTGCAACGAAGAGCAGCCCCCGCTCACCACAACTAGAGAAAGCCCGCACGCAGCAACAAAGACCCAACGCAGCCAAAAATAAATAAATAAAATAAATTAATTTTTTAAAAAAAGGTTTAAAAGGCAAAATAAAACAAATAGAACCAACCAAGCAACCAACCAAAACCAAAAACCAAAACCAAAAAAAAAATCTATCCCTGGCCGGGAGGGATAAGTTAAGAGGTTGGGATTAACAGATACACATTACTATACATAAAACAGATAAACAACAAGGACCTACTGTATAGCACAGGGAACTATACTCAATATTTTGTAATAACCTGTATGGGAAAAGAATCTGAAAAAGAATATATATATATATATATATATAAAAAAATCACTTTGCTGTACACCAGAAACTAATACAACATTTTAAATCAACTATATTTCAATAAAAAAATCTATCCCTTCAAACTTAGAACCCTGCATCTTAAATTCTTAAAACTTAATAATCATAATCTCAGCTATATTTCTGAGCTATATGCTGTTTACATCATCTCATTTAATCCTCTTTTACTTTTATCATGGTAAAATACACATACCTTAAAGTTTACCATTTTAAAAGGTACAGTTCAGTGACATTTAATATATTCACAGCGTTGTGCGCAAGCGTCAAATTCCAGAACAACTTCTTCACCCTAAAGGGAAACTCCATACCCAATAAGCAGTCACTCCTCCCAACCCCCCAGCCCCTGGCAACCACAGATCTGCTCTGGACCTTTTGTGTAAATGGAATCCTGCATCCCGATGATTGTAAAAGTACACAAAGTCAGCTAGGGATTAGGGCGGGGATATCTTTTTAGTGGGGGGAGGGGGGAGGGGGGCAGTATTCAGTTTACCACAGTTTCACTGGGGGAGAAAAATGTCTCTAAAGCAGATAGTGATGACAGCCCCAGACCCTGATTATGTCTATGTAGGGCCATATCGGATTATTTGGAAGGACACACACTAGATTGGTAACTTGGTCACCTGGGGTGGGGGTGAGGGCAAGGATGGGGGAGATAAAGTCACCCTTGAGGCCCCAGGGGACTGACTTGCTCCTTCATGTTCAGTCACAACAAAGAGTAGGCGGCTGTGTCTACGTCGTGCCCAGGGGTCTCTAAAGAAAGAGAACTTATGAATGTGAGCAGGCTACACGTGGCTCCCAGCGTGGGCCACACACCGGCTGTGCAACTTGGGTAAAGCCACTTAACCTCTCAGAGCCTCAGTTTCTTCAAGCATAAAATGGGCGCATTTTACACATCTCCTAGGGTTGGAGGGAGAATTAAAGGGGGTATTGCTTGCCTGGCCCACAGTCGGCTGTCTTATCATCATGGCTCATCCTCTTCTCCAGGCTGGGAGGAAAGCTGCTGGGTGTTAATATACTCTGCTCTAGCGAGGCCTCGGTCCTCAAGGCTGACGGGGAAGAAGTGTCGCCCATCACTAGAAGGTGAGTTTCTGCAGCAGTGCCCGGCACACAGTAGGACCTCGTTACATATTTGTGGATGGAAAGACTGTGGGGGCTTCCGGGATTTGGGTTAGTCACTGCCGCCACTGGGCTGACCTGGGGGTGCTCCTCCCTGTTAGCACAGGTGGTGGCCCTGGATGCGGGGACAGAGCCGAAGGGCTCTAGGATCCAGTTGCCCCTGTGATGCCAACCTGGGAGCCTCGGAGGGGCCTACTCGCCACAAGCCAGGGGTGAGCCCAAGGGTTCAGCTGTATTCTGAACAGGCATGGGGCTGAGAGTAGGGGAGACAGACAGCTACAGAGCACCCCTGAGACCCAGAGCCCAGCCTGCAGAAGAGTCAGAAGTGGCCAGCCAGCTGTACACACCCCCAGAATTCCAGATGCCAGCACCTCAGGGACCCGGGTCCCTTCCCCCCATGACCCCAGGAGTCCCACACCACCTACGACCACAGGTCCATTTTCTGAGTCCTAGGTCTTCCAGCAAGCCTCAGCCACGGGCCGCTGGCTAATCTGGCAGAAGCCTGGGGCGATCTGGGGAAGTGGGGACAGAACAGAGGGAGACTTCCGAGGGCCTCGCATGCCCAACTCAGAGGAGACCCGTCCTGAAGAAGGCCCTGCTCGGCCTCTGCTGCCCCCTGGTGGCTGGAGACCAGCTGGCCCCAGGCTTCCGGCCCAGCCCAGTGCCACTGGGTAGCGCTGAGGGCTGGGAGGGGGAGGCGGCTGTAACCCAAAATGCTCGCATACCTGGTGTACCCGTATCCACACACCTGCCCAGATAAAGCAATCCACGTGCACATGCAAATAACCTTGCGTGCGTGTGTGCACGGATGTGCACATCCCACGTACACACACAGGTCCCCTACACACCAACCCCAGCTACATCCGCCTGAGACGTACACGCCCACACGTGTGCACATGAACCCACGAGGGCCACCCAAACACAAACGATCGCGATGAGATTCGTGTCTTTTTTTTTTAAACATTTTCATGGGCTATATGTTCACAAAGCTTTTAGTGTTTCCTGACCTCCATCATTCAAAAACTACTGCCATGATTTCTGCCTTCTCTGCACATGCTTTAGACTGTTACTTACTTAACCTTTTAAACCGACTCGCTTTTTTTACTTAAATGTATTTTAAAAGGGAACTCCATATCTCCACTTTAAGTAGAAAAATACACTTATCTAATACACTGAAAAGTAACACGGTTATTAAAATAAGGGACAAACCCTCTAGATTTGGTTCTGCACACCCACCCCAGGGCACGTTTGCCACCTTTGGAGAACACTGCGTTATTCTGAGCCTCATGGCCCCTGTGGGGTGGACAGAGCAGTTTTTTATGTCCTAGGGGTCTATGTCTTGGATGAGGGAGCAGGGGCTCAGCCTGGAGAGGCCCCAGGGCTCAAACCAGCTCTCCTGCCCTTGCACCCTCTGCCCTTCCCTAGGGACGACCGCTCTGGCCTCATCCTGCCAACACCTCCCTGTCTGTCTCCAGCACCACCTATATGCGGGTCTCCCAGTCAGCCCACACCAGGACTCTTACCCTCTGCAGCTCCCTGCAGCCCTCAGCCAACCCAGCCCCTAGTCCTCCCTGACCCCAAATCCTCCCACCTGCCTTCTGTCGTCACTGGCACTCTCCTCCATGCCCTCAGCTCCTTGCTCTGACCCTGGATTTGAGGCCTTCCCCGCAGGTTCTCAGTGAGCAGTCCTCCCTCCTATACCCCTTGTGTGTAAATCGTTTCTCCTCCCTTCCCCTCATCCTGGAAAACTCCAGCTCCTTGAACTATAATCCATCAGACCATAGTGTTCCCTCCCTTATGACTCCTCCAATGGACCCCATCTCACTTTGACTAGAACCCACATTCCTTACGATGGCCTAGAAGGTCCTATATGATCTGTCCCCCCACTTTTGGATCCCTTCACCCACCACCCCCTTCACTCAACTTCAGCCGCCTGCCACCTTCTAAGGCATTGGCTATGCTGACCTTGTTCCTACCTTAGGACCTTTGCACTCGCCTTTCTACTTGGAAGACCCTTCCCCAAATCTTTGCTTGGTTTGCTTCAGCTCATCATTCCGGTGTCACCTCCTCAGAGGCCTTCCCTGACCACTGTCTAACCACTTGTCCTCCCCCAAACCCACTGCTAACTAGTGTCCCCCATCCCATTATTCTCTTTTCTTTCTATGTTTTTTCCCCAGTACTTGTCATTTTATGTCCACTTGTTTCCTTCTTTAGTCTCTGTCATCCTGCCAGGATGTAAGCTCCATGAGGGCAGGAACACCCGGCACCAGGAAGGTCCTGAGTGCGTAACTGTGAGTGTCGACCCCGTGACACGTGCCTGCCTGTGTGCTCTTCAGCCAGCTGTGTGGCAGGGAACGCAAGCTCCTGCCATGCCTGAGTACCACAGGCATCAGAGCGTCCGAGTCAGCTGCTGCCGGGCCACTGGGTACCACTGCGGGCAAAGCCACTCTTGGATGTGTCACGTCGGAGACAGCTAGCCCCACCTCACTTCCTGCTCCCTGCACCGTTATATCCCACCCCTGCCACCCTAAGGACGTGCTTCCAGCGGAGGCTGCCTCTTCCCATTTCCCCAAGGCTGCCCAGCTCACTTCTGGAATGGGAAACCTTCTTTGTGAGGCACAGAGCAAAGCCTTATACCTTCTCTGGAGCTGCCCCCATATGCCTTTGGTCTCAAGCAGAGCCGGGGGGCGCCTGATTCTGAACAAGGGACACAGCCTGCCTGGCAGCAACCCCACTGGTCAGTGTGGTGCACCAGGCTGAGGAGCAGGACTCCTAACCTCCAGAGCTGGGGCCCTTTAGCAGTCAGGGCTCTAGCAGAGAAACAGAACCCATAGGAGATTATTTGCTTGTTTCTGTCTTTCAAGAAATGGGCTTACATGATTGTAGAGGCTGGCTAGGTGAGTCTGACATTGCAGGGCAGGCCGGCAGGCTGGAAACTCTTGAGAAGAAGCTGATACTGCCACCCGCGGCCTTAACGGCTTCGTCCTCTGGAAACCTCAATTTGTCTCTTCAGATCTTTCAGCTAGCTGGATGAGGCCAACTCAGATGCAGAGGATAATCTCCTTTACTTAAAGTCTACGGATTGTAGATGTTAATCACATCTGCAAAATAACCTCCCGGCAACACCTAGATTAGTGTTTGATTGAATGACTAGGCCTAGCCCAGTTCACCTTTTATCAGCTTGCTACCCAGGCACACGTCCTTAAACCACACTTAATCTCCAGATAAAGAAAATAACAAAGACTTGCTTCCATCTAATGTGATGCAACTATCCTGTCTATAACCCAAAACACACAGATCCTTTCCCCAGAAGAGAATGCCAAGTCCTTGGGTGACAGTTACTCTTCTCTATGAGATCCTGTAACCTAAATCCTGTGATGTAGGGACTTCCCTGGTGGTCCAGTGGTTAAGACTCTGTGCTTCCACTGCAGGCGGCAGGGGAAATATGATCCCGCAGGCTGCGTGGCCAAAGAAGAAAGATCCCGTTATGTAAAGTTAACTATTATTAATTCATCTTATGTTACATGATAAGGATATAAGGGAAGAAGACAAAAAGATTCACTTTATACTTACTATGTATCTATACAAGTTTGTGTATGAAGATAAACAGCACAAGATGATGAATTACATGAAAATTACAAGATGATTCATGATAATTACAGGCCTCATTTCTGCAACTGGTCACATAGATGTAGCTGGTCTTTACAACTATTTTCTTCCACTACCCATTCCACACCCTCAGGAAGCACCTCAGCTGGTCATGGTTGCTGGGGTGTCCCAAACCTTCATTCCTGAAGAGTCAGGGCCATTAGTAGTTCTGCCTTAATTGCATTTTCCATCGACTTTAAGGCAGGGTAGCCTTAGGGATCTCCTGTATTCTGCACATCTTCTTCCTTAATTGTATAGTAGCAGCCCGATTTCCTCTTGGTAGTCGGGGTCAGTCACCCCAGCCAATAGGATGACTCCCTTCTCTGCCTGATGACTTGGAGGCTTAAGGAGCCCAAAGTGGCTGGTAGCTGTCTGAACTTCCAGTTCAATGACATCAATGTTGTGTCTCCGGAAAGCACTTCTCCCTGTTGTGGGGTGAATTGCGTCCCCCCAGGTTCACGTCCATCCAGAACCCTGGGATGACCTTATTTGGAAATAGAGTCTTTGCAGATGTAAATCCAATGGCTCAGTAGTTACTCAAAAGGAAAGGGATTATCTGCAGAGGATGGCAGGACTTTGCCCCCAAATCCTAAGGGCCTCCACTGTGATTCATCTGTAGGGACCTGTCGCAAGCTCCAGACAGCATCCCTGCCTGCCCCCGCCTCTTCAAGCACCAGGAGAGCTGCTGGATCCTGTGGCCCAAGTGGCAGAGCAGCACACACAGCAGCCTGGACCTGGTGCAAGTCTTTCTCTTGTTCTGGGCCCCACTCAAAATAGGCAGCTTTTCAGGTCACTTGGTAAATGGGTCAGAGTGACACACCCAGAGAGGTCCAATATCCAGAGAGGCCAACTAGGTGTTGTGCCTGGTTTTTTGGCTGCAGGAGGGGCCAGATGCAATAACTTATCCTTCACTGAAAAAACAGGTATCTTGACACGCACCCAACCAGTGCATCGCTAGAAATTTCACTGAGATGGAAGGCCCCTGACTTTTGGTGAAATTTATTTCCGACCATCGACGATGCAAATGTCTTACCAGTATATCTATAGTTACTACTTCTTGTTCTCTAGATGGAATCTGCATATATCATCGATGTTAAACCTGTGGGATATTTTGTGGAAGGGAAAGGTGATCAAGATACCTGCAGACCAAATTATAATGACATCAAGCTGGAGAGCTGATCTACCCGAGGCAGGACAGTGAAGGTGTACTGCTGGTCTGGCCAGCTGAAAGCAAACTGCTTTTCGTGGTCTTTACTAACAGGTACTGAGAAAAGAGCACTTGCCAGATCAGTAGCTGCAAACCAGGAGCCAGGGGATGTGTTAATTTGCTCAAGTAATGAAACCACATCTGGAAGAGCCACCACCTCCGATCATCAGTTTATGATCATCCACTGTCATCTTCCACGATCCATCTGTCTTCTGCCCAGACAGAACGGGGGTTGAATGGAGATGTGGGAGTGGCCACCCCTGCATCTCTCAAGTCCTTGATGGTGGCGCTGATCTCTGCAGTCCCTCCAGGGATGCGGTATTGCTTTTCATTTACCATTTTCCTAGGTAGAGGCAGCCCTAATAGGTTGCAATTGGCCTTTCCCACCGTAATAGCCCTCACTCCACACGTGAGGGAACCAATGTGGGGATTCTGCCCGTTGCTAAGTACAGGCACACCCCGGAGATACCGCGGGTTTGGTTGCAGTCCACTGCAATAAAGCGAATATCGCAATAAAGTGAGTCATATGAACTTTTTTTGGTTTCCTAGTGCCTGTAAAAGTTATGTTTACACTATACCATAGTCTATTAAGTGTGGAATAACATTATGTCTAATAGAACAATGTACGTACCTTAATTTAAAAATACTGTATTGCTAAAGAATGCTAATCATCATCTGAGCCTTCAGCGAGTCATCATCTTTTTGCTGGTGGAGGATTTGAAATATTGAGAGATTCACCAAAATCTGACACAGAGACACGAAGTGAGCAAATGCTGCTGGAAGAATGGTCCTGATAGACTTGCTCAGCGCAGGGTTGCCACAAACCTTCAATCTGCAAAAAAAACACAGTTATCTGCGAAGTACAATAAAGTGAAGCACAGTAAAACAAGATGTGCCTGTGTGTCTATTTCAACTATACATCCTGGAACTGGGGACATAACCACAAGATGGGTTCAGGGACCCACTGGACCTACTGTGAGATGGACCTGACCTCCATAAGTTTCTACTCTTTTTTTTTTTTTAATTGATCATTTTTAAAAAAATTTATTTTTGGCTGCCTTGGGTCTTTGTTACTGAGTGCAGGCTTTCTCTAGTTGCGGCGAGCGGGGGCTACTCTTCGTTGAGGTGCGCGTGCTTCTCATTGCGGTGGCTTCTCTTGTTGCGGAGATCGGGCTCTAGGTGGGAGGGCTTCAGTAGTTGTGGCTCACAGGCCCTAGAGCGCAGGCTCAGTAGTTGTGGCGCACGGGGTTAGTTGCTCCGTGGCATGTGGGATCCTCCTGGACCAGGGCTCGAACCCGTGTCCCCTACATTGGCAGGCAGATTCTCAACGACTGCTCCACCAGGGAAGCCCCATAAGTTTCTACTCTTGACTGGCGGACCACAGTCACGTTTTGGGTCTCCTTGAATTACTTTTAGTTTAGAGGCTGTGTCCAGCCATCCCCCCAAAGTCTGATTATTTCCTTTTCCCCAATGCACAGTCACCTTGATAAGAAGCTTCAGGTTCCTTTAGGGGAAGGCTGGGCAAAACAGTGTAAATTTTTTCAGTGTTGCAGGGTCCTTCCTCAAGGAGACTTGCCCCCCTTCATTCGAGGGTTTCTGGGTCTGGAAACTGTCTCAGGTCCGGGAACTGATGGAGAAGCTGATTCCGTTTGAGTGATTCAACTGAGATTTCTGTTCACTTCTGCTTACACAGATCAAGAATTCAGTTAGCCTGCCCCCATTTCTTTCTTTCCAAGGGATACCATGATCAACTGGCCAATGCCCTAGGTCTCTGCAAGTCCAATGATTCTATTTCTTTTTAGACTCCGCTGGTACCATAATGACATCCACCACAGCCACCTTATCTCTGGTGATTTAAGTTCTACCACTTGGCCCCTGCCACCCAGGAATCCGATTATCCCTATTGCATTTAAGGATCCTAGTTCAGTAACTGTTGTTCCCACTGTAATTTCTGACCTACAAAGAAGAATGACCACAGAGCTCTGCAATGACGCTGGGCTCCCCTCACAAATTTATTTCTCAGTCGTGGTGAAAGGTGTGTCTCTGGACCCTCGCAGGGTGGGTGAGCAGGTCTGACATGATAAACCCACTCCGATGGACTTCCCTGGTGGTCCAGTGGGTAAGACGCCGCGCTACCAATGCAGGGGGCCCGGGTTCGATCCCTGGTGGGGGAACTAGATCCCACAGCCATGCCACAAGTAAGAATCCTCATGCTGCAACTAAAAGATCGTGTGTGTTGCAATGAAGATCCCCCGTGCCATAACTAAGAACCGGCGCAGCCAAAATAAATATTAAAAAAAAAAAAAATCCACTCTAACATTCCAATCTTCCTAAGATTCAGAATACCTTCCGCTACAGTTCCCTAAAGCAATCCTGGCACTTCAACTTCATTGAGTGTAGGCCACCTGTTAGACTATGTTTCAGCCAACTAAACTATCAGTGTCCTTCCTCACTCTTCATGCTAAAACAGTAAACGCAGAATCTCTGCTTAGTGCATCCACGTTAATAAATTCAGCCTGACCCAACTCAATGTTGCTTCCACCACTAACCCACACCCATTAATATCCATTCCCACGCACCCCCCCGAGATCTGTCTGTATAAATTGGAAAAATCATGCAGCTCTTTCAGTGTGTAGCAAAAAGCTGTTCACTCCTTGAGGCCTGCTGGGACTTGAGTCTGGTTATAGGTCTAGAAGCAAAGAGAGGTGGGGTGGGCATAGGTCCTGAGAAGAATCAGCAGCATCTCTCAAGGTAACTACACCGGGGAGGCCACTACAGTTTCTTCTGACAAAGGGCTAACTTCCTTAGAAATGGGTAAAATAGCTACTTCTGACAAAGATGACCTGTAATCTCTCCCTCTCAGTCAGACTATAGATCCGCATGGCTTCTGATACCCTCCCTGGCCACATAAAGAATATTTATCTCCATTGTTCATTATGGATGTATGCCATCACTTCTCACCATGCATCTGTTTGCTGCTTAGAATGCCAAACAAGGTGTTGATTAATAGTAACAACTGCATTTCCCCAACCGTGGCACACCATTCAGTCATGGGCAGGTTCATAGAACAGAGGGGCCCGCAGACCACATACCCTCCTTCAAAAGTACATCAGCATATTAAAGGCCCCGGGAATCCTGCAGTGAAGAAACCCACCAACTGGAATCAACCTGGTTTCCAAATTTACTTTATCATGGGCTCATTTTCTGGAGTGTTTCTTCTACAGAACTAGGATTCTAGTTCTTGGAAAATGCAAACTTAAAAAGCTACTATGGCTTGAGCTAACATTTGGAAATTTTTTGGTTTGTGCTTTTAGCTTTTTAATTGCTACTTAACAACAGAGACCCCAACCAATAATTTCCTAAGTATTAACAGTGATACATAGTACATCCTTATGCTATATTTAGTAACTGTTGTGGAAGCACTGTTATTTCTGCCATGTCACCCACCCAACAGCGCTCTTAAGCCTTGGCTCTTGTCTGAAGGTTCTTCTCTTGTATTAGTGGGGCTTGGGACAACCTGAACCCTTGTCAGCTGTCCTCAGGAGCACCAACCATCCTGGAACTATTTTGGGCTGGTGGAATCTGGAGTTGAATCGATGCAACCTGACACCACAGGGAGAGAGGCCCCACTCCTTCAGAAACAGGAGCTGGGCACTGCCAGCTGCCTGGGGCTCCAGGCCCCTCTTCCAAAGGATGACGCCCCTTGCTCTGCAAAACGATAGGATTTTCCACCCAACAGTTTTAAAAGGCCTTCGTATCAACTCTTAATGACCACTTTCATCAATCCAGCTTCATGGCAGGAGGGAAGTCTCATCTCTGCACTCTTGCTTCTGCTGTGACCCTTCTCTCTCCAGCTCCTCAGGCGTTTTCTGTCACCTACTTCCTCACTTGTAAAACTACAAAACCTCTAGTCTCAAGTCACTTCTTCCTTCAAGCAAACATTGCCTTCATAACTCATCAATAATCACTGCCTCCTGACTGACCATTCCTTTGTTCTGGAGGTCTGGTATTATCTGAAACTCTATGCCATTTCACGTCTTACGTAATTATCTTAGTTGGCTTTTTAAAGCACGACCATACATAAAACAGCTTTGTATCCACCCAGCACCTGGCTATGAATTGTTCAGTGAATGTTTATTTGATGTCAATGTGTCCAGTCACAATTCATTCAAATGATCGTGACCATGACACAAGAAGCTCATTATACTTTGCCCAAAACAACACTCCCAGGCCGTCAGCATTCTACTTACAGCATCACTCATGTTAAAAATTACACAGGGCTTCCCTGGTGGTGCAGTGGTTGAGAGTCTGCCTGCCGATGCAGTGGACACAGGTTCGTGCCCCGGTCCGGGAAGATCCCACATGCCGCGGAGCGGCTGGGCCCGTGAGCCATGGCTGCTGAGCCTGCGCGTCCGGAGCCTGTGCTTCGCAACGGGAGAGGCCACAACAATGAGAGGCCCGCACACCGCAAAAAAAAAAAAAAAAGTACACAGCACTTTGCTTTTCAGATTAGTCTCAAAAATAATACTTAAAAGAAGGACTAAAGTCCAAAAGTAAGCTCAGCATGACACGTGAGCAGGTGAAAGGTACTTAATGCCATTAACTTTAAATCGTGGGAATTTAACTCTGATGGGTTACAACATAAGCTAGTACTGTTTAAATCAGGAAATGGGGGGCAAACACAAGCATAATCTTAGTAAATTAAAACTTTCGTGGCCTTACCCTATCTTCTTCATCAGTACAAACAGTCCTTTAATAAAAAGAAGCACAATATTCAGGTTACTCAAAAATCAGCAACTCAGCTGTTGACCATCCAGGGATGATGGAAACGGAGTAAACTGGAAAGATGACAGGAGTCTCTGCCAGGGTCATTCATAGTAAAACTTTATTGAACAGAAAACCCAGCAAAGGTTTTCACCTCTGCAAAGCTCCTCTTGGTTTAAAGTAAAGCACGCATTTTAAAAAGCAATTATACATAAGTCTTTCCTAGAAAAGTCCTGCTAAAACATGTCTAGCAATTTCATTGATTATATAAAGTAGTACACTTAGTGTAATTTAAACATTCCAACAGGAATCAAATCGTACCAGCAGAACCGTTTCTGCATCTATGACATCTATGTACAAACACACATGCAGACACACACATCTGGAAAAGTTCCTCAGGCATAAACATGCGACACTAATGCCTTCTACTTACAATGTCTATTAAACTACAACAATATATATTAAAGCTCTTCAGAATAAAGATATGAGAAGCCTTAGGCATTTTTTGTTCATCAATTTGTATCATGGCTTCACGTCTTACTTTCTGCCTTTGCAGAATCGCAAAAGCATATCATCCTCTTTGTTGATTCTTTTACTAATTCTGTGCTGTCGCCACATCCAGGTAAGGAAATCTAGCCAGAACCAGATGATCCAGTCCACGCCTGCCAAAGCCTCTAGCAGCCAGAGAGCAAACACCATCAGTTTGCTATGGCTGGGGGACCTTCTGGAAGAAGAGAGGCAAAGAAAGTCTTGAAGACGAGCCAGGCTGTGCTCATAAATGAAGGACTGGTCTGCTCCTCATCCACTACGTCTCTGTCTGGAGGGAGGCGGTTGGGGTCTGCAATTTCAGGATCAGGGTCTTCCTACAGGTAATAAAACACAAGGAGAAAAGAGGACAGTGACAAACACCCAATGATGTCAGTAAAGGGCAGAGTGGCTCCCTGGACCCTTGCCCCATAAGCCAAGCCAGGCAGGCAGGACCCCAGGGACGACACCCCGGCTGGACGGAGCTCCTTCTCCAGCCTCCGTAGCACAACTGTGCTGGAACATTCTCATAGTTTTCGATATTCCTGGCAGCAAGTATCAGATCAAATGAAGTACTGTAACTAGATCTTCAACTATTATTAAACTAGTAATTAAGTTAGCCACTTCATTAAATGTGGGTATTTTTCTAATTCTGGCAGTGTCCCGAGTTAAAGAAAACTAAAACTAAAAAAAACGAAAACACAGGATTCTAAAAACAGATTCGAGGGTGACACTTTATATTAAAAAGAATATCCTTTAGGATTATGCATTAAACTGCCTTATAAAAATTCTATTTCTTTTTTTAAATATTTATTTATTTGGCAGTGATGGGTGTTAGTTGCAGCACGTGGGATCTTTGTTGCTGCATGCAGGATATTTTAGTTGCAGCATGTGGGATCTAGTTCCCTGACCGGGGATCGAACCCAGGCCCCCTGTACTGGCAGCACAGAGTCTTAGCCACTGGACCACCAGGGAAGTCCCTAAAAATTCTATTTCTGTATGTTATTTTCCAGGAAATCTATTCTGTGAGACAGGCTTATGTTCCTAATCCTTAATTAGAATAACTCTCCATTAGCAGTTTCCATGGTATAACATATTATTGAGAATGAACACTAAAAAGAGTGAGTTTAAAAAAAAATTACATATATATGCCAAAATGCAAATTGCCACATGACCAAAATACCTGCTGGATTTTATGACACAATGTTTTAAAAACAGCTAATGCTATAAGAATAAATTTGAAAAAAATCTTGAAATACTGAGCCTAATAAAATGGTACACCACAAGGTGTCTAAAGATTAAGGACTCGAGAGCCCGGTGTTTCACACCGAGATCGCCGGGCTCCAGCAGAAGCTCCATACCTGGAAGTTATTGTTGGGGTCCTGATTTGCAGCTTCCTGAGGAGGACCATCATTCGGGAAGTTCTGAACTGGCCTCTGTCGAAATGGAAACCACCCGACATGATGCCTTCAAAGGAAGCATATAAAGTCCATCTTAGTGAACATCAGAGTGACATGTATTCAAGAATTTAAGGGTCCTCTCAGTGAGATGAGGTCCCCCTTGCTCCCCTCCTCTCATCAGAGCAGAACCTGATTAGAAGCTCGCAGCCAGGCCCATCTACAGAGACATTCCACCACACCAGCTCCTAGACTTTCTCACTGGCCTGTCAGGTTCTCGACAGGCACTATGGAAACTAGGCTTTATGCATTATCATGTGCCCAGCAACATAAACAGCACCTGACACATAGTATGTGCTCAATAAATACTTCTTCATCTGACCTAAACCTTAGACACGAAAACCTGAACAGAGGGGAAAGGGGAAATACATACACAGCCGTGACTATATGTAATAACATACTAATAAGACCTAGATTTGGTCACCTACATATATGATTCTAGAGACTATAGAATTTAAAGAATTAACTAAAAGTTGCATCTGAAAAATCCAATTAAACCCAAGTCTTGAAGCAAATATGACAAAATATAACAATGATTAATACTGGATATGAGTACTTAATGCATTATTCTAAATATTTCTTTTTTAAGATTTTTAAAAACTAAAATAAAAATCCATTTTTCCTATAGAGGAAAAATTTCTTCTGTCAGTTTTCACCACATACAAGGACATA
Source organism: Grampus griseus (assembly GCF_964374135.1). Classification (NCBI taxonomy): domain Eukaryota; kingdom Metazoa; phylum Chordata; class Mammalia; order Artiodactyla; family Delphinidae; genus Grampus; species Grampus griseus. Next base: position 30,913,764 of record NC_139013.1, on the reverse strand, counting down.
TAACTCTAGGCCAGGGTTTCTGAACTTTGGTACTGCTGACATACCGGGCTGGATATTTACTGTGGGGCTGTCCTGGGCACCAGAGGATGTTTAACAGCTACCAACCAGATGCCAGCAGGACCACCCCCCTCGCTGTGACAGTCAAAAATGTCTCCAAACACCACCAAACGTCTTGGGGACGGGGGTAGAGGCAGATGCAAAACTACCCTGGTTGAGAACCACTGCTCTAAGCCATGGATAAAGCCAAATGCCAGGTCTGTGACGGATCTCTGGCCCTTCAGGACTATGCCACAGCCATTGCCTGACCTTTATCCTAGAAGGCAGCTGGAGCCTGATAAAAGACAAATATGTTCTTATTCAACACAAATACAATTTTCCTTTCCATGCCTCAGTATGGTTTTTATTGTGGTTCATGAGCCTGGCAGGTAACTTAACTAGAGGAAAAGAAGAGAATGTTGTTGCTGTATTAACACAGAATTAGTTGTGTTTTTGGCAATGCGTAACCAAGCCATCAATTCTTTGCATCGAAAATCCTGGAATGACATACTATTTAAATCCACCTCCTTAAATATTGACTGAGACTGCTCAAAAGAGCAAAGTCTGCACTTGGTTTGAGTCACCACATAGTGTAATCTGTAGTAAAGGGAAAAAAGGGAAAGCGAAATCATCTGCTTACAGGTACATAACGACGGTGGCCCCCATGACCATGAGGAATCTGCTCAGGGAAGAGTAGAAGTAGAGGATACTAAGAAAAACGGAAAACGTAGCTGCTGAATAGGTCCAATCCAACCAATCTCGATTTATCTCATCATCTTCTTCCACAATAGGGCCACCCTGTGCATTCATCCGCAAATTCTGATTGGCCCCAGGATTAACCACCACTTGAGGAGCAGCGTTCTGATTGGCGGGCTGGTTTTCAGCTGGAAACTGGTTGTGGATAGGGGCTGGAGCAGGCGCAGAGACCACAGGTATCTCTTGTGCACTTGGCGAGGGGACAAAAGCCCCTGACGCAGCAGTGGCTGCTAAGCTAAAATAAAAATGACAGAGGCAAATACTGTTGAGAGCAAGGCACCATGAAGACTTGTTCTCATAAGCTCGTTTACGCAGGGATCTTTTACTATTAAGTAGCCATACACAAACTTGATTTTTCTTTAACTTAGTGAAGAACTTCTTTTCTAATAGTCATATCTATAAATGTCTTTTCTACTCCTAAGAGAAGGTGCTTGGTAAATTTCATCTGGAATTAAACACCAAGGCCACCATGAAAATATGGTGCAGTAGCAAATTAAGATTTTCATAAAATGCTAAAGATATCACAAATTGAAAAGAAAAAGAGGAAATAACATATTCTAAATAAAGTCATCAAACTACGGATCAGTCAGCAAACTATGCATCAATACACAAATCAGTAGTTATCATTTATACTCTATTCCACCCACAGAAAGGACTCTGCAGATAAGTGATGAAAACACACTCATCCCACCCATCCTAACTTTATGGGTAAGTTAGGCATTTTTGAGGGATGGGAGTTCCCTCAATTTCTGGGAGCCCTGGCCACACCCAGCACGTGAGGAAAGACTCACTACTGCATGTAGTACTGCCGTGCGTATATCTGCTGGAACCAGGAGAGCTGCAGCCACCCATAGGTTGTGTAGCCTGAGAAACCAGGCCCCAGGCCTTGGAACGCCGGCTGGGCAGCTTCAGGCCTATGAAAGATTTCAAAAAATGCTCTTTTTGAGTTGGTTTAGTATGAATAAATGAAAATTAAGTTTAAATTACAATCAGGAATTCAAAACAAAGAGACAGAAGACTGAGCTTTATGATAGTTACCTGTAGATTTCTGGGTGATGCACCTGTGTAACACAATCACAGGAAGTGCTGACAAAGCCCCCCTCCCATGGCCTGGATCCCGTGGGAAAACAAGAGCCCTCTGTCCAGCACTGGGGTCTCATGATGTCATCACCATGAGGTACAAACAAGCTGGACCCTTTCAGTCTAAGTGGATCCCCACCCTTATTTTAGACTTGCTGAGTCTCACTGAAGGTCTAAACCCCACTATTCATTCTTTAGGGAGCAGCTCTAAAAAGTCACACCTCTCCCAAAGTCTTTTCTGCAGGAAATACTCCTTTCCTCCCAATACCCATTTCTCCCTCACCCCTAGATCTGAACTATACGGGGAGCAGAGTTATGTGTGGCACCACCCATGCGTGCTCACTGACCACTTGTGCCTTGTAAGGCCTCCGGGCTGTTATCTCACGGGATCCCCAACAACCTTGTGGGGAGGGAGCTCTCCACCGCGCCATTTTACAGAGGGGAGCCCGAGTGCAGCTCAGGGAAGACAAAGGATCTGCACGTGGTCACTGAACCTGTAAGTAGTAGGGCTGGATTTGAGACCTGTTTGACACCAAACTCATGCCTCTATCATGTAGCGCAGCCTGGGGCAGGGTGTGTGTGGGAGTCATCTCTGGTTTTGTGAACTCTACACAGTGAACTTCTTTGGCATCACTTCACAAAATTCAAACTAACAGAACTGCAGAAAGATCAGGAGTTGTTATGTGGTCATCTCTGCTGGTCAACTCCTATCCTTAAACAAACTTACATGCACCAGCTGTCCAATAAATATTTGTTGGACGAAATCAAGTTTTATTATGGTAAAATTCATAGTCAGATATGAGCCTAAATTCTCAAATCGTATAGCCAGAAAAAGCGAAACAGTTTTAAGCGTTTCTATCCAATAATGAATTCAATTATCCACTTTATATGGTAGGTATGGAACTTAAACCAAATTCCATACCCAGAGTATTTCTAAAATTGTATTCTAATACAAATAGGTCTTGGTACGATACTGTTTTTGATCATTTAAAAAAGATACAGTACATGGAAATGAGAAAATAACAAAGTGCTTTTGTTAGCTCTGATGATGATGACACTGTAGATATGCAAAATAACTAAAAGGTTTTTAGAGTTATATCCTGAAGTATGTAGAAGTGAACTGACATAATGTCTGGGAATTACTTTTAAATACTTCACGAAAAAATCGGAAGCAGGAATAGATAAAGCAAGTACGGCAAAACTCTGATCATTATATGGAGATTCATTATACAGTTCCCTCTACTTTTGTGTATATTTGAAAACCTCCATTAAGAAAAAAACCAACTCTTCATTCCTCAAACACCTGACTTTATCAACAATCAGATATTAAAAACTACTAGGAAATGGTGGGCAGAGGACTCGGGGAGTAACAGAGTTTCAACTTGTAGTTAATAAACTGTTTTTTCCCATAGGATCTTTCGTAGTAAGGTGTTCTAAGAGCTGTGAAATCCGAACATCGCGGCATTTAGTCGCTTCTGGCTTTTGCGCTAAAGGAAAGCTCTAATTGCTCCTTTTCTCCTAGCACCACCGACACGGTACTTGGCAGAGCATTTCTCAAACAATCCCTTCACCTTTTGTCACCCACTGTTACGACAGACAAAGCACAAAGCCACCCGGCAAAGCAGCTGCACAGTGCTTACAACAGCTGCTTTTCTGCACCAGCACTAATTCCCTACCATGAGGTCAGCGCAATGTGAAGCACACCCACGTAGGAGGAGAAACGCCCAGATCTTCAGGACATGCACCTCCACTTTTTAGATGTTCCTAAAAGGCTATGTATTAAGAAAAGTTAAATACAGAAGAGATCTTTAAAGTGAAGCCCTTATAAGGCAAAATTTTGTCCATTTAAAAATTCTGTGACTATATAGTATAAACAGAGCTTATTCTTAAGTTGATGCAAATAATGCACATTCATGTTGTACAACCTGCTTCTTTATTACAACACTCACCTCGAGATATTCTCCCATCCAGAGGGAGAAGGGTTCCGAACAACCTCCCTTTGCCTTAAACCGTCACTTGAGGAATCCCCAGGAGACTGTCCCTGATTAAGACCAGCGGGCTGCTCTATGGATTCAGCAACCTAGATAAGTGTAACATGAACATGAGAACAAAAGGCCTGATGCAATTGTGTGAAATCAAGCTTCAAGGATTCTTTCTCTGTGAATGGCTTATGTCCCCAACCCTGACCTCTGAACTTGACAAAATCAAACAGATGCAATGTTACATGAATATTCTAAAATTTGTTCAACACAGTATCAATACAGATACTAAAAAAAAAATCCATATTTTTCCTAGAATAGCTATGCTGTAGTTTCACTAAAATCTCTCAATGAAGTTATCATTGGTGAGAAAGCTTCCTGTTAATGCTCTATACGTCTTTTTTTTCCTATACATCTTATGGTGTTAAATTTACTAAGAAATTAAATTTGACCAATAAGATTTATAAACACAACCCAGCCAGCAACCTAAAGAATTTCTTACACTATATTCAGATGTTTCAGGATGTACAGTTGTAATGCAAATTTAGAATGTATCACATTAGAATATTAATACTGTATATATATATTTAAAATAAATTTATTTATTTTTGTTTGGCTGCATTGGGTCTTTGTTGCTGCGCACGGGCTTTCTCTAGCTGAGGAAAGCAGGGGCTACTCTTCGTTGCAGTGTGCCGGCTTCTTATTGTCATGGCTACTCTTGTTGCAGAGCACGGGCTCTAGATGGGAGGGCTTCAGTAGTTGTGGCACATGGGCTCAGCAGCTGTGGCTCTCGGGTTCTAAAGCGCAGGCTCAGTAGTTGTGGCGCGGGGGGGCTTAGTTGCTCCGCGGCATGTGGGATCTTCCCGGACCAGGGATTGAACCCGTGTCCCCTGCATTGGCAGGTGGATTCTTAACCACTGTGCCACCAGGGAAGTCCCTTAATACCGTATATTTGAACTAACACTGTGAAATGAAAAATGAGGGATTTTGACCATCTAACATAAGCAAGTCTTAAGAGATCACTTGATTAAGACTGCGGCCTTTTCCTATCCAAACAAATAATCACAATGAAAATTTCCAAAGGAAATATAGTCATTTTTTACTCTTTATAAAAATCAATGTTGCCTTAGAAGAAATTTATTATGTGCTAAATTCATGACTGCCTTGCTAGTTCGGTGATCTGGATACACAGCCACTACAGATCAAATCAAATTCCAGAAAAGAGTGTACTGCAGAACTCCACTTGTCCACTACAACACTAATGGAATAGTCTACTACTATTATAGTGAACTCTCACTTGTATTGATAACAGTTTCTTATTCCTGATTCTCACTGGGGAAGAGACAAAATATTATATGATAAAAAGACTTAAGAGTTTTATCCAACTTCCTTTATTTTGACCTTGAGAGTCTGAATGACACCAACTGCTATCATCATGAAAAAGCAGACATACCTTTGCGCTGGCTTCTGGCATTTTGGAAGGACTCTTCACACTGCACACCAGATGCAAAACATGCCGGGTTTCCTGCTGAAAGTAATAAGGAGGTACTTTAGGACCTGAATTCAACCTTGTTAGTGCTCAAAAACATTCAAAAGTTAATATATTTAGTGATACCTTTGGAAGCAAGTCCCTGAGACACTGGTGATCCAACAACAGCTTCCCAGAATATATTAACCTCTGGTCTTCTGGATGCTTGTGGAAAGAAAGAGCAGCACAGATCAGCATTTCGCCCCCTCAAGTTCCCAACATTGAAGAAACTGTTGTATACAAATAATTTAAACGTGTGTTTTTCCCAGCATCATAGGAAAACATTTTTCCAAAGGCTCCATATACAAAACTTTTACTTAGGAAGTACTTAACTTTAAACTGATCTCTAACATGCAAACAAATTTAAGACGGCAAACTACCTCCAGTCCACAAAACCTATGGCAGGCTACCTGACTTCTTAACTCCCAGGGAAATTGCTTTCTGCCACAAAAAGCACAAATCTGGGGCTCCTACAGCAACGAACTTCAAAACTCAAAGTTTGGTCTCAGAGAAAACTCAAAGTCAGCCTTCCCTAAAACCACCTAGCATTGTCCCAAGATAACATGAAGCAATTCTAAACTTAAGCCCTCAAAGAGACTTTTCCCAACATACAAATGCAGCTAAAGAGATGGTGTGTGGTAACATTCCACACCACAACCCTATATTTACCATGCTTATTTTAAGGGGGAAAGTCTAAAATTCACTTGTCCAAGGTCACCTGCTGCTAAAGAGTCAAGATTCCGAACCCTCTACTCCATTCCAGTGATTTTAAAACCACAGTCGTGCCACACACTTTTATACAAATCTCACTTTTAAAATCCATTTTTAATTCCCTTAAAAACTGGACTTAAGGGACTTCCCTGGTGGCACAGTGGTTCAGAAGCCGCCTGCCAATGCAGGGGACACAGGTTCAAGCCCTGGTCCAGGAAGATCCCACAAGCCGCGGAGCAACTAAGCCCGTGCGCCCCCACTACTGAGCCTGCACTCTAGAGCCTGAGAACCACAACTACTGAGCCCATGTGCCACAACTACTGAAGCCCGCGCGCCTAGAGCCCGTGCTAGGCAACAAGAGAAGCCACCGCGATGAGAAGCCCACGCACTGCAACGAAGAGTAGCCCCCGCTCGCTGCAACTAGAGAAAGCCTGCGCACAGCAACAAAGACCCAACACAGCCAAACATAAATAAATAAAATTTAAAACTGGACTTAAATAATGGCTTCAAGTGATACATACCAAAGTCAGTACACCGGAGCTCACCAGCAACTTCTCAATCTACTCTTGCCAAAATAACCAATTATGCAAGATTTGGAACAAAGCTGCTCCTGCCAAGTAGCCCATGATTATAAAGCAAAAGCTGTTTAAAACTAACAAAAAATAACTGTACCTATTTATCTGCATAAATCAGGAGGTTTTTTTTTTTGGACACTGGGCAACTATAACAAACTGCAGAAATATACTGGATGCTGTGTTCATCATTGTTCTCACTGACTGAACTTCATATGTAAATGCTATAAACCTGGACTTGTAAATGTTATTGTATAGGTGGGGTCCTGCATTATATTAAAGAGTTTCACACTAGAAAAGGTTTGAAAACCACGGGTGCCCGTGATTTGAGGCCTGTTAAAGGCCTGAACCGACACTCTGCGTCTTTATCCAGAGGCTGATTTAAAAATATATATATTAAGCAAACAACTATTATAAAGTAAGGCTTCTCATATTAGAAAGCAAATGACGAATGTGCGCCAACCAAAATTTTTAAACACAAATATACAGACCTGAGAGACCTTTTATTTACAACTTTGGATCCTTGGACTTAATAGGAATGATGTTCCTCACCCAAGGAAGCCCTAAAGGAAAGCCCTCCTCCAAAACACCGCCTTTTACCAAATGACGCAACTAGAGGCTGCACGTGCTTCGCCAATTTGCGTACCTAATAGCCATTCTTGCAGCAGCACTGCCACCTGTTTCTTGGGAGCAGCTATGGTGAAACTGCAAATAGTGCCAAGGCGAATGCTAGAGGAATGGGAGCTTATTAAATAAATAAGCACATTTCAAAAGAACGACTCAGAAGGGAAACTCACTACCACATTCTTGACAATATGAAACAAAAACAACCTGACCCATGAGCTACAACCTGACACGTTGCAACACTTCAGATAAGAAAGAACAATTTCACAATCTTGTCCTGTCCTGATGCCCTCTCCTGTCTGATGCAGAATTATAGTTGTGGGCAGTAAAAAACACTGTTGACACTTACATAATATCAGAGTAGAAAGTAAACATAGGAAGGTCCAGCTCATAGCCTCCATCACGTGGTGGGGAGGGAGGGTGGCCCTAAGGGTGATGTTGACAGATATGTCAACCAAAACAAAGCAAGGAAGTCTCTGCAATTGAGGGACCAGAGTCTTAAAACCCAGACTCCAGGAGATTCCTTCCACCTATTTTCCTTCTAAATCATTTTCTACCGGAAAGTGCCCCGGGCTCCTCCCTGGGACTAAGCAAAGGCTGTGGAGTCCAGCTCACAGGGAGGGGAAGCGCCATGTCCTGTTCCTGGGTGTGGGGCCTTGAGTACACGCTGCCTGGGCGCTCACCAGGTTTCTCTAGCCACTGGCAAGGCCTTGGCCCCTGCCCTCACCTCTCTGCAATGAGAGGCTACATTCAGAAAACTCATTTCGCAGCACTTATGTTTCCTTATTCCTACCCATCGGATGCAATCCTAACGAGGAACACCCAGTCACTCCGACGTTTGGGGAAAATTGAGGCTTGGAGGGTGAAATGACTCACTCAAGGTCAAACTGCTGTTTCAGCGGCTTGGCTAAGGCTGGAAGCCAGATCTAGGGGACCGGGAAGGGGTCTGAAGAGGTATGGCGGGAGTGTGACAGCCGTTAGAGTTTGGGGACCTAGGACGCGAGGTGACAGGGGAAGGCGGCCCGTCAGGAAGGCGGGACGATGGCGGCCTAGAACGAGGAAGTGACAGCCTCTGGGCCACGTCAGAGAGCGCCTACGGCGGCAGGGCAGAAAGGGGGAGACCACAGGCCTGGGAGAGGGGACCTGGGGAGCACCAGGGGAAGGCCGGCGAAGCGAGAAGTTACAGGGAAAGGGGAGGAGGACGTGGCATCCCAAGGGGCACGCGAGGAGGGCTGCGAGGATGACAGCCGGGGTTAGGGGAGTGTTGGCAGCTGGAGCCGGGGGCTCCTCTCACCGGGCGCTCGGGGTAGACGCGGCTCAGATGGGCCTTGAGGCGGCTCACGCTCCAGCTGCGGTCGACGCTCAGCTCCAAGTCGCGGTGGCGCTGGTTGGGGCTCTTCACCAGGAGCGTGACGGGCTCGAGCTCCATGTCGACGGTGCTGTGGGCTCGGCGGCGCTCCCAGATGCCAGGCAGGAAGTGCCGCCGCCGCCACAACCTCCACAAAAACGGTTCGCTTCTCTGGGGCGCGCGCGCCCGTCTCGGGGACCTTTTATAGGAACCCCGCGCCCGGACTCTGCGGACAGAACCCTCTGTGGCTGCCACCCATTGGCTGGGGCGGAGAGCACTGCCCTAACGTGGCCCAATCGGCGCCCGGCTCCGTGGGCGGAAGGGCGGGCGGAGCACGTGGGAGCAGGCTGATGCAACCCGCCGCCGTGGCGTCACCCACAGGCGCGGCTGCGGCCCGGGACCCTGGGTTCGGCGGCTGTGCTGGGGTGCGCGCGGCCCACGCGGGGCCCCTCGGCCCTGAGACACTGGCTTGCTCCCCGGCTCGAGTTGCTCACGGCACTTTAGGGAGGGCAGACCCTGCCGACTCTCCGGTTTGGCAGCCTCTGCAAATTGTTTCCTCACAAAGAAGCAGCTCCGCCCTTTTGACACCAGCCCCATTTCCCCTTTCCCTTCCCCGGGTGGCCCGGGACGTCAGGCTCCCCCAGGGGAGGCTTCCCCACCCCCACCCCGGCCTCAGCTCAAAGAACTGCTGGGGGAGCCCCGTTTGCGAGCCCACATGGAAGGGCGACCCGACAAGCCTTAGAAGGGCCAGGAAGAAGGGAGATTCTTCCTGGGGTTCAGGATGCAGGAATCTGAGCCAATGTTGCCCCTTCACCTGTGACCTCAGAATTGATCGTTGTACCCCTAACTGTGGGACGTCATCCTAATGAGTGGCAAGCAGGCCACAGTCCAGCTTAGGCTGGGAGACGCTCGAAAAAGGCCTCACTTTATAGGATACTAACACATACTTCCTTGAAATTGGGGCTGAGACACAGAAGGCACGTTTCTCAGTTTTCCTAAAATGTGACCACAGAGGCCTGGCTGATGTAGACACTCCCTCCCTCTGTAGGAAAAAAAAAGTCTTGAAAAACAAAACTGACATTGTGCTGGCCCGTCCTTGTTCTAATCCTGTTGGGACATCTGTTTTGCCAGGTGTGTCAGGACATTGGCAATTGTACATACAATGTAAACACTATGTAAATAGTTTCCAGAGTGGGGCAAATTTAAGGAGGGTAACAGGAGGAACCTGGTGTGGTTGGTGGGTGTAGTACCACAGACTGGGTGGCTTAAAGGACAGAAATGTATTGTCTCACAGCTCTAGAGGCTGGAAGTCTGAGATTGATGCCAAAATATTGGCTCCCTGTACACCGATGCCAAAATGAGATACAAAGACAGAGTCTTGGAGGAGAAAGAAAGGGTGGCTTTATTCTTTGTCAGGCAAAGAGGGACCACAGCAGGCCAGCACCTCAAGAACTGTCCCCCCCCCCTCCCTGGGGAATAGGGAGAGGTCTCATATTCGGGGCTTGTGGTCAGGGGTATTCAATAAGGATCAAGGCGGTAATAGTCTTACATTCTTCTTTCTTCTGCGGAGTTTCTAAAGGGTGGGGTTGCTGACAAGATTAGGGTGTGTGCAGGGTCTCCTAATCTTGAGGAGCTTCTCTGGTCCCTGTAATCTTGCCTCAGGTGGCTTCGTGGCTGCTCCCCCCTTGATTAGCAACTGTTCGAATCTGCCCTTTGGAACTCAGGGAAGGTCATGGTAGCTGGAGTCTTGCCTACAAGAAATGCGGGACAAAAAGGCCTCTGTGTCCAGGAGCCCCACAGGGCCCCGCCTGGTTTCAAGATCAAGGTGTCAGGCAGGGTTGGTTCCTTCTGAGGGCTATAGGGAGAATCTGTTCCATGCTGGCAATCTTCGGCATTCCTTGGTGTGTAGCTGCATCACCCCCATCTCTGCCTTCGTGTTCATAGTGTGCTCCCCCTCTGTGCGTGCCCTCACGTCATCTTCTCTATGCATGCCTGTCTTCGTGTCCCAATTCCCGCCCCCCACTTTTTTTTATAAGGACACCAGTCATGTTGGATTAGGGTTTTACCCTAATGACCTCAACTTGATCATCTGCAAAGACCCCATTTCCAAATAGTGTCACGTACACGTACTGGGGGCTTAGGAATTCATCTTTTTGGAGGACACAGTTCAATCCATAACAATCAGCCGTAATATAACACAGAACATGGGTGGTTTCCTTTTCAGCAGTGTTTGTACTAAGAAGGGAGGTGAAGCGCTTTGGAGATAATTGTCCCCATGCTCAGCTTTCTGTGATTGGTTTTTGTTGGCTGAGAAGGGCTCAGTCCCTTTTCATCCAGGCTGGCTTCGTGGGTGTGGCACCTCTGGGGCTCTACTCTTTGTTTAATGCTCTTCTGAAAATTCTTAATAAATTTTGAACAAGAAGTCCTGCATTTTCATTTTTCACCAGGTCTCACAAATTATGTAGCTGGTCCTGTTTTTCATACATCAGTATGGAAGAAATGACTGATTATAATCTGATAGTCTTCCAACTAGCTAGAAGCTAACCAGTGGAGCCAGGCCAGATAAAACAAGCAGAAGCCTTAGAGCAGGCAGCCAGGCAGGAGATAACAGCTTCATTGGGTAATTAAGGAGGCCACATAACATGGTTTCCTGTAGCCTGCTGTGACAAGCGTCAGGTCCCCTTAAAACAGCACATCCATTTTCGCTCAGTAGTAAGAAAGTAAAGAGGTGTGCTTTTCCCTAGGGAAAAGGCAATCCAATTTCTGTGATTCCCTCTTGAGTCATCTCTCAATGAGACAGCTCCTTGGAAAGGACTTTTGTGATTCTGCCTATAGTACAGAATTGTTCCTCATATACATGGGGTCCAGGACTCCCCCCCGCCACCCCCTCCCCCATAGAAAAATCCTTGGATGCGCGAGTCCCTTCTATAAAATGGCGTAGTATTTGCATATAACCAATGCAACATCCTCCCATATACTTTTTGTTTTTTAACTTTTTGGCCGCGCTGCATGGCATGTACAATCCTAGTTCCCTGACCAGGGATTGAACCCACGCCCCCTGCAGTGGAAGCGTGGAGTCTTTCTTAACCACTGGACGGCCAGGGAAGTCCCATCCTCCCATCTACTTTAAATCATCTCTAGATTACTTATATTACTAAATACAATGTAAATGTTATGTAAATAATTGTAAATACAATGTAAACACTATGTAAAGTTTCCAGAGTGGGGCAAATTTAAGTTTTGTTTTTTGGAACTTTCTGGAATTTTTTTCTTCAGAATATTTTCGGGACAAAAAGGCCTCTGAATACGTGGATGTGGAACCCGTGGATGTAGAGGGCCAACCATATTTATAAAAACATTGAATTCAGGTCAACATGCCAGGAATAGAGAGATAAACGGAGTGACCCTGTTCTCAGTGATCTTACAAATACAGCGAGCATGATAAGACAGTCAAACACAGAAATAAAAGACAGCCCAAAAGTCTCATACATTTCTGAAGGACTTACGATTACACTGAGGAATTACACAGAGGCAGGAGGAGAGGGGGAGACAGAGAAAACTGGATGGAAGAGGTGGAATTTGAGCTGAACTTTGAAGGATGAGTAGCATTTGAATGAAAATAATAATGGCAGCAATTATTGATAAGCCCAACAGGGGACCTGTATACACAATTTGCATGGACAAGTATAGTTCAGTGGTTCAACTGATGGGCCCAGAGCCAGACTGCCTGTTTCTAAGCCAACTTGTGTCACTTATGAGCGTGACCTTAGGCAAGTTACTCAAACTCTCTGTACCTAATTGTCCTCATCTGTAAAATAGGAAGAATAATCGTGTCTATTTCAGGGGGTTGTTGTGATATTTCAATGATATAGCATCGTTAAAGGTCTTGGGGAAGAGCCAGACACTTAGCAAGTGCTCAATTAATATTAGCCATTAATATTTAGGAAACTGCAAGGAGTCCAGTCCACAGGTTCCCAAGCCTGGCTGTGAAACAGAATCACCTGAGGAACTCTTTTTTGTTTTTTTTTAAAGTGAAGTCTTACAACACCAAGTATTGACAAAGATATGGAGCAATCAGGACTCTCATACTTGGCTGGTAGGAGTATAAAATTGTACAACCACTGTGGAAATCAGTCTGGCAGTTTTCATAAAGCTAAACATACACCTAACTTACAACCCAGCTATTACACTCACAGGGATTTACCCAAAAGAAATTAAAGACTTGTACAAGAATGTTGATGGCAGCTTTATTCGTAGCATCAAACACTGGGAACAGTCGAGGTGTCCATCACCAGGAGACCAGATAAACACTACTGTATATCCATACAATGGAATACTACTCAGTAATAAAAAAGAAATGAACTACCATACATGTAGCAACATGGATGAATCTCAAAACCGTGCTGAGTGAAAGAACCAGACAAAAGGAGTACATATTAAATGCTTCCATTCGTATGAAACTCTAGAATAAGCAAACTGAATCTATGGTGACAGAGAACAGATGCATGGTTGCCTGGGGATGGGGTGGCAGAGACGGACTTGGAAGGGGCTGTGCTGAAGTCGGCTGGTGCTGGTTTTCAAGAACCGAATGTGAGCTTATCTTCCTGACTCTGCTTTCAGTGTCATCACACTGACAACCTGAAATTGGCCATGGTAGGAATATTCACACCCCAGAGATCAGGAAACGCAATAAAGCAGAGCCTTTTTCCCCCGGGGAAGCAGTTGTTCACCTCTACTAATACACCACTGGGCATGAAGGAAATTTCTAGGGTAGTGAAAAGTTCTGTCTTGGTAGGGTGTGGGGTAGGCAGGCACAGACATTTTTCAAAATGGATCTAGCTGTATACTTAAGATATGTGCATTTCACTGCATGGACATTATGCCCGCAACTAAACATGTAAAAACAATAGGATGGGTGTCTGGTCCCATGTCAGGCCTACCAAATGGGACCTGAGGCATCTAAGTCGGTACTGATTCAAGGGCCAGCTTTGGAAACCACTGGTCAAGTGTGGCAGTAAGGACAGAGTTTATTTTAAAATACTAATAATGATGACGTCTGGACTTCTCTGGCAGTCCAGTGGTTAGGACTCTGAGCTCCCAGTGCAGGGGATGTGGGTTTGATCCCTGGTCGGGGAACTAAGATCCCACATGCCATGCCGAGCGGCCAAAAATAAAAAAATAAATAAAATAAAGTAAAATTAAAAAAAATAGCAATGGTGATGTCAGCAAGAGGTAAGACTGGAAAGAATTCTTGGGACCAGTTCAGGGAAGACTTTGCATGCTCACCCTTGAGAGTTGGCTTTATTTTGTGGGCAATAAGGTTTTTGAGTAGTAGGACGTGATCAGAATCAGCATGGATCGTCATCATTACGAAGGCTGGGTTCGAGGGGGAGAGACTTGGGGCCACGAGACCTGAGTGGTGCGTTCAAGAGAAAATGTAGATCAGTGCTAGGATCGAGCGAAAAAGGAAATGTGAAAAAAAAATTGGAAAAAGAAAAAGACATCGCAGACATAAAGCAGGAGGGAAAGAGGCCTGGGAACAAAGATGGGTTCAGGAACAGAGCTAATGGCTAACGGGGGAGTGCTTACTACGTGCCAGACACACAGCTTCAAGAAACTTGCATTTAATCCTCACAGCAACCTTTGAAGTAGAATGCTTTTATTATTGCCGTCTCACAGCTGGGGAAACTGAGGCACGGGGAGTTTAAGTAACTCGGCTACAGAGCTAGTAACTATGAAATTTTTATTTTTTAATGAACTGGTACTGAGGTATAATTTACGTATAGTAAAATACATGGATCTTAAATGTACAGTTCAAAGAGTTTTGGTAGGTGTCTTCACCTGTGTGAATTCCTATCATTCCAGATACATTCCTATCATTCTAGAGAGTTCCCCAGTGCCCCCTCCCAGCCAACCTGCTCACCCCCCCACCAATCCTGGTCCCAGACATTACTGGTCTGCTTTCTGTCACTCCAGTTTCGTCGGGCCTGTTCTAGAAGTTCATATAAGTGAAATCATACAACATATATTCCTTTGTGCCTCTCAAGAATAGAAAGTAAAGCGGCTCAGGGAAAGAAAGATAGTGAGTTCAAGGAAAATCCATACTCTTTGTTTTTTTTTTCTTTTTTGGCCGTGCCATGCGACATGTAGGATCTATAGTTCCCCCACCAGGGATAGAACCCATGCCCCCTGCAGTGGAAGTGCAGAGTCTTAATCCCTGGACAGCCAGGGAAGTCTCGGAAAATCCATATTCTTAAATGAGATTTCTGGAAATGTGGAAATGGAAGACTATGGAAATTTTAAAACTTAAAACTTGATGGTTAGAAGCACCTCTGTGGTGCTATGTCTCTGCTGTGACCTAATTCATCTTTAAATTCTGAGGGGGGAGAGGGAAGGAGCCGAGACCTGTTTTATTTTGTACTCAGGCTGTGAGGGTCTAGAATCCTTTGCAGAACCTGAGCAGGCAAAAGGTCACTGACAGTGCACGTGCTTTATTTCAAACAATCTGGTGTCTTAGGCCCTGCTGAACTTCTGTACTTTGTTCTTGGAATTCTTGTTTTTACTTGGTTTCTAGAGATTCTCCCAAATAATTCAAGCTCCAACCAGAAACCTTGCCTTTTATGGTCATTTCTGAAATCCTAATTTGGCCACACACACGAGCCATCTCCTTTAGGCCAGGAAATGGACATCCTGTCCTGTACTCATGAAATCCATCCCATGGTGACCCATGCCCACGCTAAGCCGGAAGCAGCTTTCTTTCCTCACCAGAAGTAGCGCCCACAGTAAATCCTCCCAAACAATGTGGTCAGTGATCGGGACGTGTTTTTGTTCGATAAAGGAAGGAGGTATCTCGGACTGGGATGCCCAAACTTCGAGTGTGACACCCACTTCCCTGTTACCTTCTGATATCTGTTTCTTAAAAGTGCATGTTACATACATTTTTATAATCAAAGGGAATGAAAACTGATTTGGCTTTGAGGACCCCAAGTATCTCTTGAATGGGAGACACTGAGGGGTCTGGCCAGTCAAGACCGACCACTGGGGGCAACAGTGGGCCTGGTAGTTAAATTCAGGGTGCACTTCTATTTTTTTAAATAATTTTTAAAAATAGATTTATTTATTTTTATTTACTTATTTTTGGCTGCGTTGGGTCTTCGTTGCTGCTCACGGGCTTTCTCTTGTTGAGACGAGCAGGGGCTACTCTTCATTGCAGTGCACGTGCTTCTCATTGCGGTGGCTTCTCTTGTTGCGGAGCATGGGCTCTAGGCACGTGGGCTTCAGTAGTTGTGGCTCACGGGCTTAGCTGCTCTGCAGCATGTGGGATCTTCCCGGACCAAGGATCAAACCCATGTCCCCTGTATTGGCAGGCGAATTCTTAACCACTGCGCCACCAGGGAAGTCCATGCATGGTGCACTTCTATACTCAGCCCTAAACAGAGTTATCATATGACCCAGCAATTCCACTCCTAGGGTTATATCTAAAGGAATTGAAATCAGGAATTTAAACAAAAACTTGTTTATGAATATTCACAGTGGCAACATTGATAGTAGCCAAAACGTAGAAATAACTGCAATGTCCAAGAACTGATGAATGGATAAACAAAATGCGGTCTATCCATGCAATGGAATATTATTCAGCCATGGAATAATACTGGAAAGGAATGGAAAGGAATGAAGCCATGGAAAGGAATGAAGTACTGATACTTGCTATAACACGGATGAACATTGAAAACATTGTACTAAGTGAAAGAAGGCAGACCCAAAAGGCCACATATTGTATGGTTTTTATTCATATGAAATATCTAGAATAAGGAAATCCATAGAGACATAAAGCAGATTAGTGGTTGCCAGCAGTTAATGGAGGGTGATTGCTTAATGGGTCCATGATTTCCTTTCGGGATGATGGAAATTTTTTGGAGCTAGATAGTGGTGATGGTCGTACAACATTGTGAATGTGCTAATTGTCACTGAATTACACACTTTAAAATAGTTAATATGGTGAATTATATATATATATATATATACACACACATACACACATATATTTGGAGTAGACATTAATTCCTTTTATGTTTTAATTGAAGTATAGTTGATTTACAATGTATATATACCTTGATTTACAATGTATATATACCTTGATTTACAAGGTATATAGCAAAATGATTCAGTTATACCTACTATATAAATGTACATATATATGTGTATATATATATTCTTTTTTATCATTTAGTATGATAATCTCTAGGTCCATCCCATCTATGTTACTGCAAGTGGCATTACTTCATTCTATTTTATGGCTAAGTAATATTCCATTGTATATGTTTCTTTCTTTTTTTAGCCACACCGCACAGCTTGTAGGATCTTAGTTCTCCAACCAGGGATTAAACCCGGGTCCTCAGCAGTGACAGCAGAGTCCTAACCACTGGACCACCAGGGAATTCCCCCATTGTATATGTTTGCCACATCTTCTTTATCCATTCATCTGTCGACGGACATTTAGGTTGCTTCCATGTCTTGGCTATTGTAAATAGTGCTATTGATACTATGAGGTGAATTTTATATTATACAGTTGAAAAAAATCAGAAGTCCTACTTGGTTCCCTCTTTCCTGTTGAATGCTATCTCACAGCCTTTCCTCCAATGGAGGGAGGAGCCCAAATAAAATAACCGCCACTGGACAACAAAAATCCTTCCGATTACCGCAAAAAGGACGGGGTAGATGAATGGGTGGTGTCTGCTTGATTCAATAATCTCTCTCACAGAGCACATGCTTGGCTCTTCTCTAGGCTGCAGGCGCAGCCAGCTCCAGGTTTATGACTCTCCTGGCTGCTTGGGTTTGGTTCCAGGGAAAACACCACTCAGGTGAGCCCTGCCCTCCAGGCCTGCATCCTGGGCAGGATCATGGCTGAACTCTGAGGCCCAGGAAACCTCAAAAGCCCTCACTTCCCCATCACAGGTGCCAGTCCAGCCCTCTTCTAAATATCCTGATCGTAGTCCAGCATTTTACTTTAAAAAGAAAAGAAAAAACCCATATTTATTCATCTTAAGTTTTATAGTACCTTTTCATAAATACAGAATCTTTCCTGTACTCTAAGTAAAATTTTGACTGTGTGTTAGTTTCTTTCTTTTTTCTCTAGCAAAACCCCCAGCTTCCCCAAGCTGGTTTCAGACTAGACCTAGCACTTAGGCAAAGATGCATAAGACTACAGAGATAGCTATAGCAATATAGCAATATTCTTGTCAAAATGGTGGGACTGGGCTTCCCTGGTGGCGCAGTGGTTGAGAGTCCGCCTGCCGATGTGGGGGACGCGGTTTTGTGCCCCGGTCCAAGAAGATCCCGCATGCTGCGGAGCGGCTGGGCCTGTGGGCCATGGCTGCTGAGCCTGCGCGTCCGGAGCCTGTGCTCCGCAACGGGAGAGACCACAACAGTGAGAGGCCCACGTACTGCAAAAAAAAAAAAAAAAAAAAAAGTGGTGGGACTTGATACTTTCCTCCATGAATTTCCTTGCTCAGCCCTCCCATTCAACTCTGGATTTTTCCTTTCCCAGCCCATAACAAACATCTCCACTCATTCCCCTGCCCCAGGCCTACATTAATCACTCAGGTCAGCAAGATTTCACTTACGGGTCTGGTTCTTTGTAAACAAGCTCTGGCCCCCTCCCCCTGCACCTTGCCCTAATTCCCCAAACCTCCTTATGTTAACCAACCCTACCTTTCTCCAAGACAGGACCCTCGAACATCTCCCGTTGCAGGCAGCCCTGTCTCCCCCTCCTCCTCCCCATTGTTGCTTCTAGGCTGGTGTGCATCTTAGCAGCCACTTCTCACCGGAAGGCTTACCTGACTGCAAGTATAATCTCTTGACCTCTAGGGCTCTCTTCCAAGATCACAAGCTTCCCTCCCATCCCTTCCCCATCTTAATAATTCCAGCTTCCAGATCATACTCCCTTTCATTCAGTTCTACTTACATTTATCTCTTCTCTGCTCCCACTGCTCACTGGCATAATCCATTCTTTTGCCATTCTTTCGACAAACATTTATTGAGTGCCTACTCTGTGCTAAGCCCTGTGATGGGTGCTGGGTTGCAAAGATGAGTTGATGTGGTCACAATCAGGGCTGATATGCACTCACTCAGCCATTTCAGCAGTTAAGATATTGAAATACCACCATGCCAGCTGGTAAGCATGCCGTGAATACCCTCCAGCTGCCCCGGCCCTGAGACCACCAGGTCTTCCTACCATCCAGTAACTAAAAGTTTCATCCCAACTGCCACCTTCATAGAGCTCACAGTCAAATGATAGACACCCTAGATTTTGCTCAAAAATGTTTACCTCCTGGGACTTCCCTGGTGGCGCAGTGGTTAAGAATCCGCCTGCCAATGCAGGGGACACGGGTTGGAGCCCTGGTCTGGGAAAATCCCACATGCCGCGGAGCAACTAAGCCCATGCACCACAACTACTGAGCCTGTGCTGTAGAGCTTGCGGGGCACAACTACTGAACCCACGCGGCAACTACTGAAGCCCGTGCGCCTACAGCCCACGCTCCACAACAAGAGAAGCCACCACAATGAGAAGCCCGTGCACCGCAACGAAGAATAGCCCCCACTCGCCACAACTAGAGAAAGCCTGTGCACAGCAACGAAGACCCGATGCAGCCCAAAATTTAAAAAAATAAAATAAAATAAAGTTTACCTCCTGCAGAATCTCAAACTTTGAAATGCACACATACTGACCACAAATTACCCTGTATTCTTCTCTGTCTCCCTCTCTCCCATTCCCACTGAGCATACTTTTTGTCCTCCTGCTACCAGCCCCTCAAGTCTTCTCAACTCTTGCAGCTCACTTCCGGTGTCTCCATCCATCTTGGAGCTCGTGGTCAGCCATTTTCAGGTACTTTGGTCATTCTCCTTGAATTCCTCGTGCCTTGGCCTTCCATCCTTCTTGCTTGGCCAGCCCTATCACTGGGGAACGTGTCCCCTGCATTCTACACATTTGCTTTCTGACTTGGTACTCGGGAGACCTGCCAGAGAAAGGCACCAGGGCAGGTGTTCTGAGAATTTTGCACCCTTGGACTAGCAGAGATCAGCTATGCCTTCCCTGCTGCTTGGCAAAGTTTCCGCCACATTTTATTGATTCACCATTACTACCTCTTCATCAATTATTCTCTTCATTGCATCTTAAATCTTTCCCCTCAGACCTATACATACACCCATGTCTCTCTTTATCACTCCCACCTGTAACAGAGACATGGATTGCTCGATGAATACTCTCATGTTCCCCCCAGTTTTCCAGACGCTTGCAGGGAGGTGGTGCCATGTGACTTACTTGGCTAACGGACTTTGAGTGGAAGTAACAGGTCGCTTCTGAGCTGAAGCATTGGAAAGCCAGGGCATGACCCTCCTACTCTCTTTTCCGTTCCTCAGTGAGTTAGAAGCTACTGGCTGACGTGCTAGCCTCCCAAGATGGGAATAGTTTGGATCACTGAGTCCTGAGGTGGAGAAGAGGGCTTACCCAGCACAGGAATATTTGTAGGAGAGAAATCAATCTTTGTCATGTAAGCCACTAACATTTAGTGGGTAATTTATTACTGCAGCAGAGCATACCATGATCCTGACTGATACACCCCCTAAGATAACAACGCTTTCCCTGGAGTCTCCTTTCCTTTGGAGTCTCCTCCAAGTTTCCACCTTATTTTTTCTCCCCTTATTTTCCTTATTTTTCTCTCCATTGCTGGGTTACTGAAGCACAGGTCAACGTGCATGGCTGCTGCTTTCCTTTCCCCTCCAGTAATTATTCCTCAATCTCTGGTACCTGAACCACCACCTTACCAAATTATTCTCTGTAAGGCTCCCAGGGATTCCCAGAACTGCAGTTCAGCAGCGGCTTCACTTCTGCAGTCGGCTGCCATGAGGGTCGACGATTCTATGCTTTTTCGATCTCTTCTCTGGTACCTTCTAAGGCCCTTGGTTACCTGGGTTCTCCTCCTGCCTCACCAATGATCTTTTCTAGGCTGCTTTGCTGGCTGCCTATTCTTCCTCCTACCCCTAAATGTAGCCCTTGCCAAGGTCCAGCCTCCAGCCCTCTCCATTCTCTTTACTTTCTTTCTTGGTGATCTCACCCAAGGTATGACTTCGATTTCCTGTCTTTTAGTGTTGACTCCCAAATCTACGGATGGTCTCTGTTCTTACAGTGTCAGGCTAACAGTGGACACCCTGAGCTCTTCCTGAGCTCCGGGACCACAATTCTGACCACTGGGATGTCTTCATACTTAAAGTGTCCAAAACCAAACCCACCTACTTGCTCATTTTCTACAGCAGAAAGCCTGTTACCTCGCCCTCCATATTACATGGTTTGTTCATTCTTACAGCTGCCCAGGCTCAACTCCTGGGGCCCTGTTCCTCCCACACATACATCCAGGCAATTCCCAGTTCTGGAAGATACTATTCTTCCTCCTCTTTTCCCGGCTCTTCGCCACTCTTAGAGTGTTGAGACTTGCTGACTTGCCTTTGCAATTCTGCACAGCCTCCTCTCTGGGTGCCCTGCCTTTTCTCCTCCAGCCTCCTTCATCTCCTGTCTGGCCAAGCTTCCTCAGGCTCCCATTGCCCCTTCCCCTTCAGTGGCTCTCCAGCACCCCTGAGTCAGTCCTGAGCTCCTCAGCCTCTCAGTGGGGGCCTTGCACACTACAACCTTCTCAGTCTTATTCTCCCCGGGTATGCATCCCTCATACACCAGGAAGACTGGTTTATTTCTTGTTCTCCAAACACACCTAGTAAGTTGGTCCTTGCTCAAGGCATCCTGCCACTTGGGTTACCTTCTCCCAATCCCAGCTCCCATCTCTGTCTGTAGAATCCTATCAACTGTTCAAACCTATTTTAAATACCATTTTCTCTAGAGAGAGTTTCTTAATTCCCTTGACCTTAGTGTTTGCTCCCTCTTTTGCATCCTTAGAGTGTTTTATTTTGTAACTCTCCTATGAGAAAATGAAAACACTTGTCCTTTCTTGCCACCATCTTTTGTCCGTATGATGTTCTGCTGTTCGGCCTCCCAGCCAGGTGGTTCTTCTTAACGCTCTACCACATGGTATTTTTAGAAATTGAGTTTGTTGTGGCTCCCTTTCAGGAAGCGGCGCTCATGTCATGCTTGTGTTTTTAGTCATAAGGTTGACCCTCACTTCAAGTGGCCAATTAATAATGAAGCCGGTGGCTGGGCTTTCCGGGGCCCCGTTTCTGTAAACACTTTTGAAGTGGGCGGTATGTATTTTCTGATATCCTGAGCTATACACATCTACAAGTGAAACCTGACTGTTTTGCATGTGCTTGGGGGCCTCCCAGCCAGGTGGTTCTTCTGGAACGTTCCAGCTATTCTCTTCCCTGTGAAACCCACCTCTCCCTCCTAGCCACACGAGAGGCTAGGCAGGTGTGTAAAAGGGAATTCAGTCCAAATGGGGCTCTCCATGCTCTAATGAGACCTGGGAGGTGGAACTCAGAGAGCCTATCTGGTGGAAAACAGGCGCTGCTGTACTTACGTCAAAGCCATGACAAGTCTGGGCAGGAACAGAAAGAGGATGTGAAATCTGGAGGCTGAAATGCCAAGGGGAAAATCAGGAGCTATCTGAGCTGTGGATCCTGGGGGAGATAAATGAGGAATTCCTTCTGCAGTGGCCGTTGTGGCTGCTGGTGGGGGCTGGGTCCCAGCTCTGATGACCCAGCTCTCTGTGGCTTTCCATGCACAGTGCAAGGGTAGACTACTCACTGATGTGGAGTATCTACTCGTCCAAAAGCAGAGAAAGACACACACACACTGTAGACCAAAATCTCGTACCCTCTCAGGGCCCAATATGCCCAACAATGACTTGGAGGGCCTTCAGAGCCTCTGAGCACACAGTAGGGCAGCAGGAAGTGGTGGGCCAAGCTGGGGGGACTGAAGAATGTGTCCTCCCCCTGACCCCTCCCCTCACTTCCACAACTTTGATCAATCACGCGTGGGCCAAACCACAGTCAGCAGCAGGCCAGCTGGCTGGTGACACATGCTTTGGTCCAATTCTCTCATTTCACAGACCGAAGCTCAGAGAGGTTAAGGGGGCATAGCTGAGGTCACAGCCAGTTTTGGGGGGAGACAGAAACTCAAGTCCAGGTTCCTTGGTGGCCACGCTGTGGCTCTTTCCACTCAATCTCTCTGCCCCTCGGTTTGAGGCAAGATTGAAAATTCTGGGAGACTTTTTAAAAGACTAAAGGGACTTCCCTGGTGGTCCAGTGATTAAGGCTCTGTGCTCCCACTGCAGCGGTCACGGGTTCGATCCCTGGTTGGGAAACTAAGATCTTGCATGCCGCGCGGCACGGCCACCAAAGAAAAAAAGACTGAAGAAAACAGGTTCCCTGTGTGTCTGCAAAGACATGTAAGAGAAGCAAAGGGAAAACAAGTGGCTCCTGTAAATGTCCATGTGGAAATCTGGCAATATGACCTGTAGAACCAGTGGAAGCTCAGCACAAAGTTCAATCCAGGGTTGAAAAAACAACACAGTTTTTTCATAACACTCAGCCTAGTTGAAACACAGTGCGTTCCAAAACAAATGAATTCTGTTGACTGAATAAATGTATTTTTATTCATTTCATTGTTTTTCACCTTACTGTTAACTCAAGGCTTTAAAAAAATTTTTTTTAATTAATTAATTAAATTTATTTTTGGCTGCGTTGGCTCTTTGTTGCTGTGTGCAGGCTTTCTCTAGTTGCGGTAAGCGGGGCTGCTCTTCATTGTGGTGCATGGGCTTCTCATTGCCGTAGCTTCTCTTGTTGCGGAGCACGGGCTCTAGGCACGCGGGCTTCAGTAGTTGTGACACATGGACTCAGTAGTTGTGGCTCACAGGCTCTAGAGCGCAGGCTCAGTAGTTGTGGCACAGGGGCTTAGTTGCTCTGCGGCATGTGGGATCTTCCCGGACCAGGGCTCGAACCCATGTCCCCTGCATTGGCAGGCGGATTCTTAACCACTGCGCCACCAGGGAAGTCCAAGGCTTTTTAAAAATTATTTATTTATTTATTTTTGGCTGCATTGGGTCTTTGTTGCTGTGTGTGCGCTTTTCTCTAATTGTGGAGAGTGGGGGGTTACTCTTCACTGTGGTGCATGGGCTTCTCATTGCGGTGGCTTCTCTTGTTGCGGAGCACGGGCTCTAGGCGCATGGGCTTCAGTAGTTGTGGCACGCAGGCTCAGTAGTTGTAGCTCACAAGCTTAGTTGCTCCGCGGCGTGTGGGATCTTCCTAGACCAGGCATCGAACCCGTGTCCCCTGCATGGGCAGGCGGATTCTTAACCACTGCACCACCAGGGAAGTCCCCAAAGCCTTTGTTTTAAACAAAGCTATTATCATTGTTCAAAATTTGGTTTTCAACATGGTGAATTTTTTTTTTTTAATTCCCAAAGGCAAAGCATTCTCTGTTCTTGGATCAGTGACTCCCTGAGGTCAGAAGAGGGAGCACCTGTTTGCCAGGAAATGGTTTTCCATGCGGCTCTAGAAAGGCAAGCATTCCCTGATGGAGCCTTTGCCTTATCTGGAGTTAGAGTTGGTCCAGGTCCACTGAACGGCTCAGAGGCAGCCCCCTCTCCGTCCTTCAGGAGCTCAGCCAGGCGCTCTGGCTCCCTCAGCAAAGGCCTGATGTAGTAACAGGACAGTGGGGCTTATCACAGCCTGGGAACCCAGGGCCTTGGTCTCTGTAGTGGGACGAACACTAAAGTCCTTTAAGTCCCAACCCCGAGAAAGAGACTTTCGCCTTCATGACTAAGTGGGTGCTTCAGTGCACTTGGAGGGGGTCAACCAGACCCAAAGATGCCTGGTTCCTTGGCCACCCCAGTGCAATTGGAAGAAGGCTCAGCCAGTGGAATCCCCCAACAGCTCACCTTTATGCTGCTTGGGTACGTCTGAGCTGAAATGCCCTTTCAGAGAGCCTCACGCACCAGCATTGGACATATCTTAATGTACATTCTGCTCCTGCATCCCAGGTGGTGGTGCAAACACTCTGGGGGGTTCCATCCACAGTAACCTGAACACACTTACCTGAGCAAGGTTCGTCTCCCCCAGGTTCTCTCTCTTCTCTGAGCCCCATCTTACGTTCCCCGCACTGCAGCCCCTCTGCTACTTACTCTGTTTCCATCTCTTACTGGTGGTTCCTCCTCCCTGTCCTTCCTCCCAGCCTTGGGCTGGGTTTGGACCTTTCTGATTCTTTGCCCAACGTTGCCATCTTTACACCCACCTCTCTGCTTCCGCATTCCTGACCCACCAAACCTGCACCCCCAACCAAACCTGAAATTGAACACTCCTGCATGAGACTCCCTAAACCATGCCCCTCCTTTGAAGCTCTTTCCTGACACACCCACCACCCATACCCCTCCTCCTGGTGTTTTTGTTGGTTCCCTTTCCTTCCCTGTGGGATGAGCTGGGGAAAATGGCAGTGATGCCCACCATGGCCTTTCTCCAACTAGATGAACTCCCTGTTGTATAGAAAAACACAGGGCACAGAGGAAAGTCTAAGCTGTATTTTTCAAATCATGAGTCAGCACCCATTAGTGGATCCCAAACTCATTTTAGTGGATTGCAACCAACATTAAAAGGAGAACAAGAAGTAGAAAGAATAGAAAATACCAAAGTGCATCACTCATAGTAAGGACAAGGATTGTTCTGTGACACTTCAGTTTCACTCTGTTTGTTCCAAACCTCAATGTAAAATAGATTTCTTACTGTGGGTTGCAGTCTGAAAATGTTTGAAAGTCCCGGTCTACCAAAGAACCAACCGAAACATGAAGACATGCTATTGAAAGCAAAGGAAGTGAGAGGAGGTTAAATAAATTTGCATTGCTATGGAGGCTCAACGAGCCCCTGTATTCCCCCTGTAAGGGCTGTAGGTGGGGTGCCCACTCTCCTGATATTGGAGGGGGGAGGCGTGTTTAGGGGGTGCTCCCAGGAAAGGTCTGTAGAAACGGCCCAAATTCACACTCAGCACTCTGACTAAAATTTGTATACAAATCAAAGATTGAAATCTTAATTTGTTGTAATCAAGAGCAAAAGAAAACTTAAAAGGAATATGAATCCACCAGAGAGTTTTCCAGACAGCTCCACCTGCTACTTCTCCAGCCCAGAAAAACAAAGCCCAGAGGACTTGTCTGATGGGAGTGGGGTCCAGATGAAATTTGGAAATCTACCAGCTTCTTCCATGAGATCATCAGATGCTACCTCTTCAAGTGTGCTGGGGCATGTGTCCTGTCCCCGTGGACAGGCGGGCACCCCCTGCATCCCGGCTTTGGGCAGGCGCAGACAAGCCCAGGGTTACTGGCAGTAAAAGGTGAGCACGTTTTCCTGGTTTCCTCGGATCAGGACGACCGGAGGTCTGAGGTCCTGGGACAGCGTCTCCAGCCAGGCCATGTACAGCGAGCTCGGGCACTTCCCCTTCCTCCCTATGGGCAAGGTGCTGTGAGGCAGGAAGAAGCAGCAGATGGGGAATTACCAAGGGGCCTTCCCCACACGGCCCAGTTCCTGGTTTGCTTTCTGAACAGCGTCTCTGTGTATTGGCCCCTTCAGAGCTCTTTCTTCCCAGCCACCCTAAGAAGGACCTGCTGCTCTCCTTGAAAGCATCACCTGAAACGTACCTTCAGCCGCAAAGCATTTCTTTTCTTTTTTTTTTTTGGCCGCGCCCCACAGTTTGTAGGATCTTAGTTCCACGACCAGATATCGAACCTGAGCCCCGGCAGTGAAAGCGCTGAGTCCTAACCACTGGACCGCCAGGGAACTCCCACAACGCATTTCTAAACAAAGCCATGGCCTGCAAGGTCCCCATGATCTGGTCCCCACCAGCCTCCACAACCTCACCTCCCACCACCCGCAGCCTCGCTTACACCGCTACAGTCACAGAAGCTTCCTTTCCACTCCTGAAAAAAATGGCAAGCTTGCTCCTGCCCCAGGGCCTTGGCATGTGATGTTCTTTCCACCCAGAAGGCAGTGGTCCCAGCTCTTCACCGGGTTGGCTCCTTCGATTCCCTCAGGTCTTGGCTCAAGGGCACCTCCTTCTCTGATCACCCTCTTCGATAACATCTTCCCATCTCTCTTCATCATGTCACCCTGTTTCATTATCTTCATAGCACTTCACACTCTCAAATCCTATTTTTATTTATTTGTGTGTTGTCTGTCTCCCCCCACTAGATGTATGTTCGCTCACGAGCAGGCTGGGTCTGTCTTATCCGCCTGTGCCTAGAACACAGTCTGACACAGTGAGGCTGTATGCCACTCATCCGACCACTCAGGTCATGCCAGCCTCGCCTCTCCAGCTACACACCTGCCTGTGGCCACAACAAAGTGATATGTTCACGTGTTTCAGCTGAGCGGCCTGGTCCTGCTCCCTGCCCTGTAGGTAAGGCCCTGGGAGCAGGACTCCGTTGTCGCCTGGGGAGGGCCCCTTGTCCGAACTGCAATGCTGTGCAAATAACAACATGCCCTGGGAATGCTCTTCAGCCACATTTTCACGGCTATGTTGGGAAGTGACTTTTCTACCACACTGAGATTCCAAAGACACGTGGTGATGCCTGCAGCCGTCCTGCTCTTGGCTCTTGGAGGTGGCAGCATCTCAGCTGCCAGCTGGCGCTACGTGAAGCTGGGGCACCAGCACCTTACGTGGGACTGCATTTTGTTTTCCCAGAGTACATCCACAGGTACTATTTCATCTGAACCTCAGAACCACCCTGGGGAACAGCTGAGGGAACTGGGCAGCCAGGAGGGTGCTGTGCGACACTGGGCTTCAGAGCCTGGCTCTGGGGTCAGAGAAGCTGTAGGAGTCATGGCTTTGCCACTCCCTCAGCCACGTGGCTTTGACAAATGGCTCACTGGCCCTGAGCCTCTGTTTTCTCTTCCCCGAAGTGAGAACACACATGCCTCCTTCATGGACGCTTGTAAGCTCTAATGAAAACCCAACTTAGGAAGGGTGCTGCACAACAACGCTCGCACAGAGTAAGCACTTCACGGTGTCAGCAGTCCTGTCACCACGTATTACTATTTACCAGCTCGAGATGACCAGCCAGTGAGTGGCAGAGCTGGGACTTGACCTGAGGTCCTGGGATCTTTCCATCCCAGCGGCCCCTGCTCACTGCAACTCCCACCTCCACTGAGAAGGTAAATTGAGGTCCTTAAACAGCTGTCCCTTATTTAAAATTCCATCCTCAAAGCTTCACTTGCCACAAACACTATTCTCCCTTAAAAAGCAAGGTCCCCAGGATTGGGGAACCCGGTGGGAACAAGGACATTCCATTAAGCCAGTGTCACTTTAGTTCGTAGACTGTGTTTATGTTTGTCTGGTGCCTTTCCAGGGAAAAGGGAAGTGGAAATATGGAAAGCAAACTTTCCTGATTTAACAGTTACGCTAAAGGCTGGAAATGCCCTCCCGGAACTTCTACATCATTTTCCGGGACTGAATTCAAAAACTTCAAAGGCCACGAGGGGACTGGTGGCTGCGTTATCCAGGGCAGGGGACTCCCATAGCTCCTGCTGTGGCCTTTCCCTCCCGGAGCGGACCCTGTGCACCTGTCCATGCTACTGATTCCCTCGGCAATCTCCCCCAGTGCCAGCCAATGACACGCTCTATTTATGTTCACAGGATGTGTGTGCTGTAAGCGACTAATCTTTAGAAATAAAGCTACTCCAGAACAAAGGAGCTTATTGTTCAGAACTGCAGCTCTTAGCCACAAAGAAAGGCAGCCTTGGATCAAACCTAGATGCGGAAATATAACCGTGCTTCAGAATCAGCATCTCAGGCTTCAAAACCCAGTTGCCACTTGACAGCTGTGAGATCCCGGCAGGTGCTGAATTTCTCTGAGGCTCAGTTTCCTCATCTCCTAAGTGTGTGCGCTGCGGAGGGGATGGGGGTAAAATAGAACCACTTCATAGAGTTTTGAAAATTAATAAGGCCCAGTGGGTTGGGATTTGGGGATTAGCAGATACAAACTATTATATGTAGAATGGATAAACAACAAGGTCCTACTGTACATAGCACAGGGAGCTATATTCAATATCCTGTGATAGGAACTTCCCTGGCGGTCCAGTGGTTAAGGCTTTGCCTTCCAGTGCAGGGGGTGTGGGTTCGATCTTTGGCTGGGGAGCTAAGATCCCACACGTCTCGTGGCCAAAAAGCAAAACATAAAACAGAAGCAATACTGTAACAAATTCAATAAAGACTTTAAAAATGGTCCACATCAAAAAAAAAAAACTTAAAATAAAAGCCTATGATAAACCATAATGGAAAAGAATATGAAAAAGAATGTATATATATATGTATAACGTAATCACTTTGCTGTAGAGCAGAAATTAACACAACATTGTAAATCAACTATACTTCAAAATAAATGTTTAAAAATAAAAAAATAAAATTAATAAGGCCGAATGCCTTGAGTGTCATAGAGGCCCAACCGATAAAGTGCAATGTCGATCACTATTATTTTGACTACTACTATTTGGCTTTGAGGAGGGAGCCTTTATAGAAGACAGAGGGGTCTAGACACAAAAGTTATGCCAGAAGTAGGCTGTTACTGTGGTCAAAGTTTGCTGGGCTGGTTACAAGGCTGCTTTATCAGCAGCGCAGGTTAAGTTGAGCTCAAATGTGGGCCGTTAATCAGATAAACCGCTGATTAGCAGACGGCAAACGAGCCAGTTCTGCCTCAAAGCTGCTCTAGAAAAGAGTCCAAGTGCGCTGACGTGCTGGAAAATGTGATTTTTGTCATTTCATGGAGGCTTGGGAGGGTTTTTCATCCTTAGAATTTCTGGGAAATGCAGGCTCCTGGGCCCCACCCCAGGCCCTGATCTGGAAGGAATTGAGGAATTTGCCGTTTTCCACGGTCTCCCGGTGCTTCTGATGAAGGTGACCCTCAGAGTGAATTTTACGGGCACGTCTCCGGGCTGGAGACTGAGCAGCGCAGCTGCTGCGCCCTCCCAGTGGATCTGGCTTGACAACCAGGGCCCCTTTGGGCAACAGCTGCGGCTGCCGCCATTGCGGGGGGACGCTGTGTGCAGGCCTCTTCTCTAAGGTGACTGGACTCCTGATTATTTGTATCAGCCAATCCCACAAAGACTGGTGGGTGGGGGATTGGTTTTCCCTATGAGATCCAGGGCGTGGAGGAGTGGGAAGGGAGAGGTGACAGCAGGTAGTCACCTCCTTGGATGAAATTCCTCATCTTACTGCTTGAGAGATGGACTCATTTTAGCGTCGAATAAACTTAGAATCATAGCATGTTAGCG
The DNA here is from genome assembly GCF_964374135.1 of Grampus griseus. NCBI lineage: Eukaryota > Metazoa > Chordata > Mammalia > Artiodactyla > Delphinidae > Grampus > Grampus griseus. The sequence goes on along the minus strand of NC_139013.1, from coordinate 30,883,878 downwards.
TGAAAAAGAATCTTGGAAATAATTTAGTTTAACTCTTCTCTATAATCAGGGAAACTGAGTCTCAGAGAAGGAGGGTTACCTGCCCAAGGCCACACAGCGTGCTGGCCGATGGCAGAGACAAAACGCAAATCTGTTTTGGAGGTGGCACTCAGGAAGAGGTGGTTTGGCACACCCACACCCCCTGGCTGGCACACAACAGGTACCACACCCAGGGAAAGTCGGGGAGCCATCCCAGGATGAAGCCATTGCCACCGTCTTGCCGTCTGACCCAGTCAACGGCCAGGCTAACCTGGCCCTAGAAACATTTTCTGCAAGATGTTAGCCAGAGGCTTGGAGATAAACCCACTTTCCTTATACCACAGTCCCCACATCAAAGGCAACACGAAGCACTTTCTTTGTACAAAAAATGATCTTCCTAAAAGCTCCAGGAAGCATGGCTTCATAGAGCCATCTTCGTGGGCAGCCACCTGTGCATTCACAAAATCCCCCACTGAGAAGGGTCCCAGGCTGGGCTTCATGCTCTGCTGTCACTATCTTGACATTCTTAATCACTTTTGAACAAGGGGCCCCACCTTTTCATTGCACGCGGGGCCCTAGAAATCGCATGCTCCATCTTGATTTCTGGGTACGAACAAACAGGTTCCACAGGCTTCCCTGCTGTCCTGCGGAATCCGGAATCCGCAAGTGGCTCACCCCAGGAAATGTCAGGTACTCCGCTTGGCAAATGCCGACATCGCCTCTTGAGCTGGGCCTTTCCCAGCCATGGTCTGTCACCCTGAGACTCCCTGTGCCACTGTTACCTTCCCCTCATCTTCCACTCAGCCTCAGCCAATACCTGCCTTAGCGAGGCAGCTCCTAACCAGACACAAGCAGCAGCAACGGAAGCTCGAGGAGCTGACAGGCACGGAGACTGGAACAGCCAGGGCTGGGGCGGGGTTCTGCTTCCACTGCCTAGACCTGGCACCAACATCAATTGGGGGTGGCCGGTGGCCAAGGAGGGCTGGGTGGTTCCCAAACAACTAGGAATCGATTTTCTTCTGGAATGAGCTGGGTCCCCTTTGTCAAGCCAAGTTTGGCAGGAAAAAGCAGTGGATAAGGGAAAAGCGGTGGTGAGGGGAGCCGGTGAGACCCGGGACACTGGGGCCCCAAGACCTCTGCCAGCTGGCGCTCAGGCGAGGGGCATGGGGCAGATGCAGGCCCGGCCACGTGCTGAGAACCCACCCGGGCTGTGTTTACAGGAGCTTGGGGCCCTGCATCCTCACAGGGGAAGGCTTGGGTCCTCAGCCAGTGGCCACCCCTGCAGAGCTGACACCTTTGGGCTCGGCGACAGACTTCTCCATCTGCAGGGCGCTACTTACATGATGACCAGAGCAGCATCCCGGGAGTAATCCAGCAGAATCTCGTTCAGCCTCACCTGCCGAAGGGACTGGGCGAGGGAAAGCCATGTGGTCACTTCCCATGTCTGGTGAGTGGTCCCGGCCAAGCCCAGTGGCCTCTTTGAACACCTCAAACCAGGTGTGTGAATTGTTGCCTCTAAATTATTATAGACTCTCCCACCTCCAAGAAGGTAAGTGAATGCCAAGCTCACCTCCTGGAGAAGCCCCCTGGGTGTTTCCTTCCTGACTTTATCACCCTGACCAGCAGGATCATGGCAGGGAAGAACCCCTCACATGGCTGGGAAAGCTGGGTTCAAATCTCAGCCCTGAGGGTTCCTGGCAGAGAGCCTGAGCAGGTAACTCACCTCCCTGAGCGTCACTGTCCACAGCTATGCAATGGGTACAACAGTGCCCTCTCCCGGGGAATTTGGGGAGGCCTGAGGGAGATAATCTATGCAAAAGCTCCAGGCTGAGGGGAAGCACTTGATCAGGCGGACTTGGAGCAGGGGTGGAGCTGCTCTACCTCTCCCGGAACAGAGTAGCCAAGAGCCTTCTGTGGACACGATGCTTTACTCAGTGTTTTCCAAGGAGCTGGGCAGCTGTGGGAGGGTCTGGGGTCTCAGGGCTGCTGGGTCAGGGAATTCCCCAAAGCTGGGGTGGGCGCTGGGTTGTGTGGGGCTCCCTCCCACACCAAGGCCTGTCTCCAAATTGTTCAGAAACGACTGACACTCAGGGTCTCATAGTGGACGGCCACCCCACGTGAGAGAATGGAAAACCGAGGGGAAGTGAGTTCACATAAACGTCCCAAGGTCGGCATTTGGGTGGAATCATTCTTCGCTGTGGACCCGTCCGGTGGGGTGGAGGATGTGTAGCAGCATCCAGGCCTCTACTCGCTAAATGACAGTAGCAATCCCGTCCCCCCCACCACCGGAGGTGACAGCCAAAAATGTCTCCAGAAGTCACCAGGTGTCACACTGCCCCTCAGAACCACTGACGCAGAGCACACGGGGAGCAGAACCGTGGTCCCCAGGCCCCCAACTGCTCACTCCACCTGAAAATGGCCTTGGCAGCCGCCACTCTCCTTTAGGCCCTATCAGCGTCCTGCAGATGCTGCCTGGGAAGCGGGGCGGGGTCTACAGCTAAGGGGAGAAGATCAGCCAGCTTTGTTGGCCCACAGGACAAATTGTGCCTTGACCTTCACCACCTGCCTTATGCATCCCTTCCTGCACACATGGAGGAACAGGGGAGGGGAGGGAGAAGGACTCCGGGCAGTCCATTGCCACGGCCAGGGGGCGGTGACTCAAAATGGGCAGGGGGACCAGGCTCCCACGCCAAGGAGGCTCCGAGATCAACCACTGGGTCACCCGTCAGCCCGAGCATGTATGGCTTGAGGACACCTCAGAGGCTTGGGGCAGGGAGAGTAGAATCGAGGGTTGGGGAGGGGGTTAAGGAAGCCCAGGACAGATGGGGCACAGGTGCTGATGCTGGGGAGCCCCTGGACCCCCACCCCACACCAGCAAGGCCCATCTCTCTCCTGCACCTTGATTCTATTCTTGTTAATCTCCTCATCCGAGATCTTCCAGGGGCAGTCTCGCCTCATCTCGGTGACCGTGGCCTCGTCTTTGAAACCATCATTCAGGCGGAAGGGCGCAATCATGTCCTCAAACCGCTTGGTGCTGGGGACAGACAGAGCAAGTGAGACCGGGTGAGATGCCCGTTTCCAGGGGAATCAGGTCCTCAGAGGGAGATGGAAGTGGGTGCCACGGGGACATACATTTCAGGCTAAAACCCATTCTGACATTGCCTCTTACATCAAAGCAGCCTCTGTGTTGAATTCAGCACTGACGGGTGGGTCTGACTTTCAACAGAACTTCCACAAGTCGTCCACGAAGACCAACCTGTGATCCACCTCCATCCACCTGTCCATCCCCCAGGTATTTACTGAGCACTATTCTGTGCCAGGCTCTGTGCTACACAACAGTGAACAAACCAGACAACATACCCCACCCTCACAGAGCTCACGGTCTGCTGGGCAACAAATAAGCAAATAAATACAGATTGGAAGTATTATGAAGGCACAAACTGAGTACTGGGATGGGGACTAATTGGGCAGGAAGACCTCCCTGGACCCAAGGATGCCCGTCCTTCTGAAATCAGCTATGCACAGGGCAGGGGGTGCTGGAGCAAACAGAACTGAAGGTGCAAAGGCCCTGAGGCAGAAGCATGCTTGGGCTGTTTGAGGAGCAGCGAAGGAGCCCATGAGTCCGGAGTAAGGCAAGTGCAGGGGAGAATGGGATGCCAACCAGTGTAAGTCAGGTAAAGTCAGGTAAAGGAGGAGCCCAAACATGCTTGGGCTGTTTGAGGAGCAGCAAAGGAGCCCATGAGTCCGGAGCAAGGCAAGTGCGGGGGAGAATGGGATGCCAACCAGTGTAAGTCAGGTAAAGGAGAAAGAGCCAGCAAAGGATACTGAAAGGAGGAGCACAGAGGTAGGTGGGAACCAGGAGAGGGTGGTGTCTTAGAAGCCAAAAGAAGGACTGTTTCAGGAAGGATCACTGTGTCAAATGCCACTGAGAGGCAGAGAAAGATGAGGACAGCAGTGGGCTCTGCGGATCTGGTGGTGCGGAGGTCACGGCCGAGGCTGGAGAGAATGATTTCAGCGGAGCAGTGGGAGGGCAGCCAGACTGGAGTGAGCTGGAGAATGAGGGATGGGGAGGAAGCGGCCACAAAGAGTGTAGCATCACTTTGGAGAAGGTTGGCTGTGCAAGGGAGGAGAGAAATGGTCCAGGAGGTGGAGGCAGATGTAGGGGCAAAGGGGGGCTTAAATATAATATGTGCTGGATGGGGTCTGCACGCTGGCTTGCGCTATCCTCTGCACTGAGGAAGGTCTTCCCCCATCTCTGTTCACGGCCTTTCTCAAGGCTCTGCTCATCCACCAGCAGAGACGACCCTATATCCTGCTGTGCATTCTGGTCCCTGTCTGCAGCATTCTGATGGCTCTTGATAACCTCCCTACACCTAAGCCGGGGTAAACCCTGCAGGACAGGGCTGCAATTCACTCATCTCTGCCCCTGCAGCTCAAGCACAGCCCTGAGAGAATGGGAGAGTCAGTATATCCGTCACTATTAAATAGTTCCTTTCTTCTCTTCTTGATTTCCTTCCCTCTCCAGGTAAACAAGGGCTAAAGAGGTCAGGACAGACCTTACTTTATTGAGAAGATAGAGTCCTGGAAAACCTCACATAGACAGATTGAGATAAAGCAATCCTATTGTAAATGTCTTCTTTTAAGAATATAAAATTGAACCATTAGGAGAGTAAATCATCCCTTCTGGCCCCACAATTGAGCCCTGATACAAATTCACACAGGAGTTTGCTTAAAGTCCGCCAACTTGCCATTGCATGGGCAGGCAGGGGGAGTGGTCCCTCAGACCATTCGACATCTTCCCCCCTCCAAGTGCCAGTAGGTTAACATAACATCAGGGGCCGCAGCTGCCATGTTTCTGCCTCAGGGCCTTTGCACCTTCCGTTCTGTTTGCTCCAGCATCCCTCAGCCCCGTGGAGGGGACGTGCCTCTGACATGGCCCCTGCAGAAGGAGCTACCCTTTAGCTGTGTATTTCGGGGCATATGATTCTGCCATTCCTGGCCACAGCCAACTGGACCAAAGGTAGCCAAGAAATAGGCCTTCCAGTGGACTTTACCTTAGCTTGGCAGGAAGGGATGAGCTGGGCCAGTCACAGTCCCTTTTTTAGGCACTTAAATTAAGCAATGCCCAGAGAAGGAAGGAGGCAGCTTGTAGCGGACTGGGACTGCAGGGAAAGTTCGAGACGCAGAAAGAACTCGGAAGCTACAAGCAGGCAGAAGCCACAAATCTGAAGAAAACCAGTGGAGGTAAAATCAGCCTTTTGTGAATAGCAAGCAGTCTGGGTTCCTGAAGTGTGAAGCTGGAGACTCCCTCAGCCCCCAGGTCTGTGGGGTAGGTGGGGGGGTCCCTGGCAGATGAAACACCGGCTTCTGCTCGAGGGGCAGGTTAGCCATGATTTGTACCAGTAAGAGCTTCAAAAACACTTGGTGTGTGATAAAGCGTAAATGTGAACACTCTTTGGCCTCCCGCCCAGGTGTGTTTCTGGCAAAGACCACAGCTCTGATATGCAAAGGACCAGCCGGCAGGGGGAAGAAACACAAACAGAAATTAACAGCTGCACACTCGACCCTTCCTCTTTCTTTCCATGAGCCCAGTCTAGGTGGGGGCAGGAAGGACCATGTCCTTGCCCTTGGCTCACCCGAGAGAAAGGGCCGACCCTTCTGCCTGGAACCCCCAGCACAGAAAACTCACTGCTCAGCCTGCGGCTTCTGGTTGATGTCGGGAAGGATGTGAACTTCGTGGAATCCTAGCCGGAACTTGCTCAGCAGAGAAATGATCCTGGGAGATGGAGATTTTTTTTTTTTAATATATTCATTCATTCAATGAATTTTTATTGAGCTCCTGTGGAGGATATAGCAGCAAGCAAAACAAACCCTGCCCTCGGGGAGTTTACACTCTAACCTGGGAGGAGGGCAGACAATAAATAAATATTGATAAAGCAGGTCAGGTGATGATGAGTGACATGGGAAGGGAGTTGTCCTAAGTATCTGGTGGCCACCTCTGGACTAGGGCGCCTCACATTTTAATGTCGGAGCACCTGCTGGGGATTGTGTTACAGTGCAGATTCTGATCCAGCTGGTCTGGGCTGGGACCTGGGATTCTGCATTTCTCACCAGCTCCCAGGTTATGTGAGGCCTGCTGGTTCACCGGCCACACTTTGAGAAGGAAGGGTCTAAGGGATGGGAGGCGAACTGCAGGAAACTCCTCAGGTGGCTGAGGAAACAGATAACACACATGAACTAAGTACAGAACCAGGAGCAGCAAGCCAGATGGCCCTGACTTTGCATCCACAGGGAGGAGACGCCAACTGTGGTTTGCGGCAGTCAGGGAAGGCTTCACAGAGGAGTTGGTGATCTGGTTGGATGGTGAATGGTGGGTAAGACCTATAGGCCAAAGAGGGTGTCCGCACTGGAATCACTCAAGGAGCCTTCCAGACAGTACACGTGCCTCGGCCCTAGCCCCCCCATTGCATCAGAATCCCGGGGCAGGACACAGCGTTGGTGATGCCCCAGGACGAGGTGGTGGGGAGTGAGCACCCCAGGAGGGGAGTCCAAATGACCAAAGACATGGGGGTGCAGGGGATGGTGTGGAGCACGTTAGGGGACAAAAAGGAGATAAGCCCGAAGGAGCAGGCTGGGGCCCATCTGTCAAGCCACTGCTGGTCCCTGAACTTGGGAGTGAACTTAGGAACGCAGAGCTGTGGGCAAACATCTTGGTGTGCGGTGCTGGTTGGCAGGCCTGGGCAGGGCCTGGGTGGAGGCAGTCATGAGGAAGGCAGAGGACGTGGCCTGGTCAAGAGTCAGCTGGGGGGCAGAGATTTCACACCCTTTGCTTGAAAGACATCCTGTGACCCCACAGTGCTGCAGCCTTGAACTAAACTAAACCTGCTGAACCCAGCTTTCAGTTGGAGCTGGAACAGGAAGCCGAGAGGGCAAAGCAGCCTTCGAGGTGCGTTTACCTTTTGGAGAGCACAGGGAAGCTGATGCTGCGTCTCCCAGGCAGTGCTCTCCTCTGCATTGCTGAGAAGGGCCCTCCGGTAGAGAAGTTCTCAGTGGGGGATGAGGACAACGAGATGGGATTGCTGGTCACCCTTAACTCACGCAGTGGGTGATTCAGAAGGGGTCGTGGGGATGTGGTCCTGGCATAGGACTAAAGTGGCACAAGCCACGGGGTCCTGACCCTGGGGCGTCATGGCGGGCACTAAAGGCTGGGCAGGGTTTTCTCTCTGGTTAATTAACTACATGATTGGAGGCAAGCCACCCACCCCGTCCTTCCCAGCCCGGCTGCACCTTCCAGCAGTCCTCCATCCTACGACCTTAGACCTCACTTGACCTTGCTCTAAAGAAGCAGGTGCCCAAATCTAGGCACATATGTGCCACCTGCCCAATTCCTGCCACCTCTACACCTATGTACCTGCCTACTATTTACTTCCTTCTCAGCTTAAGTCAACTCACATTCTTACTTAGACACATCCTGAAAGGAAATTGTCATCACAATTTAAACGGAAAACCAGCATCTCTTGCCAGAAAGATATGACCAATAAAGCCAGTAAACCAATGTCACTAAATTCTGGTGGATCTCATTTCCTGCCAAGCACTCCAGCCAGGCCTGCTTCCTCTTGTTTAGACAGAGAATCAGCCACAGAATTGGAGAATTAAGTCACTTCTCACCAAGAGATTCTTCAGGATTTTCCGCCCCTTATCCTGGCCACTGAAGTCACCTCTGGTCTCACCACGGGCAGCAACCCAAGCTTGGGGGGACTTTGCCCTGAAAGATTCTAAGCTCCGCCTCATTTCTGAGGAGGAGGGGCCTTCTCCATCCTTCATTTCACACAAATCTCCTTGAGGTTTGTGGGTTTAAAATTTAACAGCTCTCCCTGTCATGGCCGGGACTAGGGCATGTGCATCTTACTAAAGGGGGACAGGACACCAAAACCACCTCTGAAATGGAGAGAAACCTGCTCCTGCCCAGAGCTTCCTCACCACGGCTGTGACCTGAGAGGGGCAAGCCCCCGGGGGCAGTGGAGTGGGGGAGGCAGGCTGGGGCAGTGTTGGGGTGACACCTACCGCTCCCGCGCGACCCACACAGTGCCCCCCACTTACGCCTTTCTCTCCTGGTCCAGCCTGTTGATCTGGCCCCCCACGAACACGCGGGTCCTGCATTTATTCCATCTCTTCTTGCGGCCGAGGAGATAGGGGATGAGGAGGGTGAGGCCTGGCAAAGAGGGTCTCATGAGTCAAGAGGAAAATGCTCTCAGGATCCAGCCCTCTCTGAGTTCCTGCCCCGCTCTGCCACTAGCAAACCGCTTCCCCTCTCTGGACCTCAGTGTACCCACCTCTGTAATGAGTGTGTCAGACTAAACCAGGGGTGAAACGCGGGGCTCTGTGGGCTGGGGTTTATGTGGCCTGCACGATGCTTTTAAACAAGTGAGCTGGCATTTAACAATTGGGATATTTCACACGTAAATCTAGATCGCTGTCACTTATCACTGTGTAATCCACAAATGACCTCACTACTCTGTGCCTCAGTTTCCTTATTTGTAAACGGGGTTAATAATCGTTCCTACCTGGGGATTGCATTAGGTTAACCCATGCAAGCACTTAGTGTCAAGCATACAGTAAGTGCTCATTCAATACTATCTATCACATCCTATATACAATAGGATATATCTTACTGGAACAGAACATTTTCTCTGTATCTAGGACTCAATCAGGGTGGGAACAATAAAGCTGAGAATGATATGCTTTAAGAAAAATGGGAGAGAGTGTTTTTCTTTGGGAAGTGAAGGATATCCCTACAGCTTTCCTGTGCACCAGGCCATCTCTCCCATTTATGTCATGTGCCTGTGACCCCAAGGGCCTGTCCAGTCTGAAGGTTCCACCTCATGTTGACCTCAGCTGCTCCCCTAAGTCTCTCATTTTATAGTTGAAAAGCATGGGGCCAAGAGAGGGGCCCAGCCAGGCTCCTGTGAGCCCAGGGGCCCCTATTTCCCTTTGCTGGGTTCCAAGGTCCCACCAGAAGCCTTGTCGAGAGTGACCAGGAGGGGCATGCTGAGAGAGTAAGTTATAGAGGGGAGACGGCTGGGGGGGATCCGGCATCCTGGGGGCACTGACCTCCATCGTCGAATAGCCAGTAGATGTCAATGGTCTTCTTTCCCTGCTCCGACTGGAAGATGGTGCTGGCCTGCTCTTCCTGCACCAGGCCCTCGGGGTCCACTGCAGGAGCAGAGGGGCAGGTCACATGGGAGCAGAGCCCATCCAAATACCCGAGTGTGTCTGAAAACAGAGCGAGCTGCCCTGGGAGGTGGGCTTGCCGTCACTGGGGCTGTGCACGTGGTGGCCGGAAGCCCCTGCTGCAGGCATGCACTGGGGGACTGGCCCGGAGCACCGCCAATGGGCCCTCCTGATGCCGAGACTCAAGGAGCAGGGACCCGGGATGGGCAGGGCTGGGATGCGCCCCTCCCCTGCTCCCAGCTTCTCTCTCCTGGGATTCTGGTTGGCACTGGGGGGTTGGGGTCATTCTCTTAACAACTCCACTGTGCCCCTCACAGATGCGCACAGGATGCCCCCAGCTCCTGCACTGCAGGTTCCCCTGCCTGCCAGAGAATCGCTGCCCCTCCAGGTTGGAGCCTGGCCAGGGGGCCCTCGGAGGGGTTGGGACTTGGGCTCCAGAGCTCACTGGGTGGGGGTCCCATGATGCCTGGACACTGAATTCTCCAGCAGGGCTGGCAGTCTTTATCCTGCTCCCCGCCCCACTCCCCGACTCCCTGTTGCTTAATCCCAGGGGTCTCAGGCACCACTGTCACGAGCAAAAACCTCCTGCCCTTGCCCAAGTTCCCCGGTGGCCCGTCACTAGCTGCTCCCAGGGTGAGAGCGCCCTGAGCCTCTGAGTGGGTGGGACTGACCCGTGCCGGAGACAGACGGCCTGGCTCCACTGGCTCTGGCTTCCTTGCCATCCTCTGCTGGGTCAAACACGGGGTTAACTGCAAAAAAGGGGGAGCTCTGTTCCCAGGCTCTCCTGCTTGGGGCTCTTCCGGGCTCCCCCTTACCCTGGGAAGAAGGTCCTGACTCTCAGCTTCCACAGATCTGGCCTCTGCCTCCTTTCATGCTTCGGCCCCACCCGGCCTCCTTCTGCTGCTCAGACAGGCTACGCTCCTTCCCACCAGGCCTCAGTGGTGGGTGGCGTGGTGAGTGGTCCCTGGGCCGGGAGCCCTCTTTCCCCAGCCCTCCCCTTCTAGCCATAAGCCCTCTCCTCAGAGAGGCCCTCCTGCCCGCATGCCCTGTGTTGGCCTCCTCAGGACACCTCCTCAAGACACCTCCTCAGGACGCTGTCGCTGCCTGAAGTGAGTCCAGTGTCCGTGTGTTTCCCGCCTGAATGTCAGCTCCTCAAGGGCAGACTTTGTTTTGCTCCCTGCTGCACGCCCAGCGCCTAGAGCAGCCTCGGTCAGGAGTGTGGCCACTGCTCTGTAAATTCTGGTTGCATAAATATTCAGTGAACTACTGCTGGGTGCCAGGCATGCCCTCGGTGACCTGGATGAACAAGACTCAGGCCAGCCTGCGGCGTCCACACCTCCCGGTTCCCTCAGCACTGCCTCCCCGTTTGTCTTCATATGCGTTCTTTCTTTCACACCTCTAAAAATTACTCATTCAGATCTGCCTGTTTACATGTGACTTTACATGTAACACACATCCCTACTCAGTGCCCCAATCCTGGTTTTGGAGACCAAAACACCCAGTTTTCATGGCCTTTCTGGGTCTGTTTTCATACTCTGTTGTCTTTACGTGACCCTCTCTCACCCCTCTTTTCCTTTTTCCTGGCTATTAAATCCTCTTTATCCCACTGGTTACAAAAGTTCTTATCATGATTCGGGGACCTCTGAGGTCCAGTTCTGGTTCTGGCCCCAGCAGGAAGTAAGACCCTGAGCTCGTCACATCCCCTTTCTGGACCTCGGTTTCTCCATTTAGAAACCTGATGATCTACATCAAAAGCGGACTTTCTAGGAGTCTGTGACCTTTTATTTACTAATTTCCCCCTGTCTTCCCTGTACCACTTTAAAAAAATGTGTTCTAGAACTTCCTGATATCCTGCTCTGATTTTGATGGGGTGTCAAGAAGGTGGGGTGTGTACTCACTGTGCGCCTGCATCACCTTCGAGATGTTGAGCCCCTCACGCATCCTCATGACACACACGCTGTAGTTGAAATCAAAAGCGTCGCTGGAAAGAGAGGAGGTGGGGTCAGCCTCCCCTTGGCCCCAGCCTCCAGCAGGCCAGGTGTCTAGAGCTGACCCTGCCTCCCCTCATACCCTTCCTCCTCTCTGGGCCTCAGTCTCCCCATCTGTATAATGTGCAGGCAGGACTGGAAAGGCCCCCAGGACCTCTCTAGCTCTACCGTCTGTGGCACTATGGATCCTACAGACCCTGTACTTGGGGAAAACTGAGTCAGGCCAGTCTTAGGGCCAGGCCCTGTCCTCCTGATACATGCAGCTACTCCTCACAACTCTGCCAGCAGAGGTGGGGATGGGAATTACTCTCTCCATTTGACAGATGCAAAACCTGAGTTTTAGGGAGTAACTTGCCCATGACACACACTAAGGAAGTGGCCAACTGGGATTAGAATTAAATAGCTGAGGCTGGAAACCCTGAGGACAGGTATGCACACAAGAATGGCCTCGCTCATGAAGACATCAACAGGTTGTCTATATAAATGTCTACAAGGCTCCTACCCCACAAGTATATTTACTGCCTGGTTGACACAGTGCCCAAGAGCCCACCACTAGGGCTAATCTAATAGGCTAAGCACTGCCCTCTCTGGACTCCTTTAACTACACATCACTGGGACAGGGGCCTTTCAGGCCCCAGCAATTTGGAGTTTCGGCGTGTTGAAGCTGGGGGTTCCTGAAAAGCAGGTATACACCGCCTCCTATTGTAATTTTGTTAGAGGCAGTGAGATGCACTGCTCAGAGTCATATAGCTGGTTCACAGCAGACCTGGAAGCAGGGCCCAGGTCCCCAACACTCAGCCTCGCGTTCTTTAAATGCTCCTGCACACTGCCTCTCTGTACCACGTCAATGCAGAAAACAACTCAGGTAGGCATTTTCTGGACCTTGCACAGCAAGAGCTGAAGGAGAAAGAGTTTGGAGTTAACCCTAAAATCCCTAGGGAGTTTATCCCCCTGGTCCCATCTCCCAAGCTTGTTGCCTCCTCGGAGGCCTGGTTTCAGAGGTACCACCTCACAGCTTGAGAGCTGGCCATCTGCAGGTCTTCTGAAGCCTCCAGGTGGACACAAGATTTTCACCTAAAAACCCACATTTTCATCTTCTCTGAAAAACTAGATCTAGCAACACCGGGCCCACATTTCTGCCTGGGCACGATTAGCTGGAGCCAAATAGCAGCTGTTCTCTCCAGTTTGCCACAATCCCCACTGTTCCCTAATGCCCATTCTGGGCCCACTTCACTGTGTTACCTGCCTGTTTCTGCTGATCTTGGTGTCTATGACTCACAGGTCAGAGTGGGGAACCCTCAGACTGTCTTTTTCTTCCTCAGCTTCAAACCAGTGGACTCAGCTTCTTATAGCACCCACTGTTTCCCCCTCTACTTCCCAAGGCCCAGGAAACTCCAAAGGCCCAAATTGAGACACCACAGGCTCTGCCTCCCTCATGCCCTCACTCACTGCAGGATGCCGATGTAGTCTTCCACTGTGGCCGGGTGAGCCGACTGCCAGTTCTTCTTGAACCCGACCACCAGAATGTTGGGTTTCATCCTCCCGAGACCTGCAGCCTGCCGTGGGTGGGGGGGGAGGGGATGAGGTGAGGAACCAGGCCACAGGCCCCACGGGGCTCTGTTCTGTGACTAGGGTGGGGCTCCATCTCAGCCCCAGCTGTCCTCTCTGCCATGTCATGGGGGCTTAGGAAACACATCTGCCAGTTCAGGGTCCTGTCTGCCTGGACACACCCACGAGAAAGGTGAAGCTACAGCCAGAGTTATTCCCCTGCGGCCTCTCCAAGCCGGGGCCAGCGGCTGGACTGTCCCATAAGTTCTGGATTATCCCAGCTCCAGCTTCTCTAGTAAATTATTTCTTATAACAAGGGACTTGAATTTGGATGTCAAGCTTGGAGTATTCCTGGGTCATCTAATTCTTACATCTTTTATATTTCTCTTTTTTTTATGTTAAAATTTTTTTTTTACTTTTTGAGGTGAAACTTACGTAACAGAAAATCAACCATTTAAAAGTGTATAATTCAGTGGCGCTTAGTATACTTAAAATATTGTGCAATCATAACTTCGACCTATTCTCCAAATATTTTTATAATCCCAAAAGGAGACCTCGTATGCTCTTTTTTCTAATTTTGAGAAATACTGAAAAGGATTCCCCTATGTTGACTCAGAATTAACAACTGTTATTTTATTCATGCATCCCATTACAAATGAAAAAACTGAACAGTAAAATGAATTGCCCAGTGGAATGTTCTAGAACTTGATCTGACTGGTGGTTTCACAGCACTGAGCAGTGTCTGCATATGTAAACATTTATCAAACTATACACTATTTCAGTTTGCTGTGTAAAATTATATCTCAAAAAAACCAAAATCACAAAATGTGTCATCAGCTCCCACAGGCCTCCAAAGCAGTTTCCCCAGGCCCTGGGCACTTTGAGAAAGTGCCCTGAATCAGCACATCTGGAAAGGCAAGAAAGGCGGTACTCCTGTTGCAGCAAAAGGGGCTTTAACTAGCCCCTCACGGCATCCCGCCTTCCAGGTTGTCACACCAACTAAGTTCTGTGAGGAAGCCCCGGGCCCGCGCACCTGCATGAGAATCTGGACACCACTGCGGAGGTCCTCAGCGATGACGTCGGAGTAGAAGGCCTTGATCTTCCTCTTGTTCAGCCACTTGGTGTGCCCGTTGGCGATGAGCCGGAGCTCAGGCATCCTCTGTTTGCGGGGTCCCTGTGGGTGACAGGGGCAGGTGACATCAGGGGTGGCCTTCACCCTCTGGGCTGGGACTCAGCCCCTCTCCTGCCCCGGAGGCTGTCCCCTGAGCTCATTGCTGGTTCTCCTTTATGGAATTAGGGGAGAAAAAGCAGAGGAGGAGGGAGAGGGAGGGGTGGAAGGAAGATGGAAGGAGCAGGTGAGAGGCAGGACAGTGTGGGCAAGCCAGGGAGAGGGATGGGGAGGGAGAGAACCTGCTCTGGGCACCACAGCCCCTCCTGCTGCCCCCGGGGGTGGACCTGGTGCCCAGGGGCTCCTCCAGGAGTACAGCCCCGCCCCCCTGCAGGGGGCACTCACAATGAGCACGTGGCCGCAGATCATCAAGCTGAGATTCCGGGTGAAGGTGCCCACGAAGTCCACCAGGGCCGGGCGGAAGTTGGGGGGCCCCGTGAGCACCAGGCACTGGGGGCTGAGGAGAGGCAGGGAAAAGGGTGTGAGCCGTCAGGACAGAGCTGGGGGTCTGGATGCCAAATACAGGTGCCCCTGGAGTTCCACCACCTCCCAGGACTCCCTTCCTAGGACAGGTGAACCACCCTGTGGTCTTCCCGTCTATGATTCCTTTCCAGCTCTCTTGGTGGCCACCACACCGGGTGCCCCTTTTCCTTCCTGCTCAGGCCACCAAATGCTGCATGTGGGCAAACCACCATCTTGCTGCTCCATCTTGTGCTCCTGCCCCGCCCAGCCCAGCAGGATGTGAAAAGAATAAAGACTGGGAGTGGGGAGGCCCATCACTTATGAGATCACTGCGCCACTGGGTGGGTGAGTCAGCCTCTGGGTCAAGAGGCAGCCAAGGGCCATGGTCAAGGGTCACTACCAGACTCAGCTGGAGCCAGACAAAATGGGCCACTCACCAGCTGTGTGACCTGGCACCAGTTATTTAACCTCTCTGGGCCTCAGTGTTCTCACCTGTGAATGTGGTTAGTAACTTCATGTACCTCAGAGGGTTGTGGTGAGGCTACGTAAGGCACTTTGAGCGGTAATGCAACATAGATACGTCCGATTATTAACATGGTGATCTGATGGAAAGGGGGTCCTGGGTGCACACTTTTCCTCACTAAAGAGGGGAATCAGCTTCGAAGAATACTCGGGAGAGGCTCATCCCAGTCAGTCTCATGATCACAACACCAGAGCACCCTCACAAACACAGGTGGCCCTGTGTATCCACATCCACAGATTCAACCGAGGGTGGTGGCTGAATCTGTGGATGTGGAACCATGGGTACTGAGGGCCAGCTATGCTAGGCTTTTTATGTAAGGGACTTCAGCATCTGAGGATACTGGTATCTGGGGGGTGGGGGTGGGGAGGCGGGGCTGGAACTAATTCCCCGCAGATACCGAGGGACGACTGTATTGTCCTTTGCGTTTGTATTGCCCAGAGCATATTCCGCTGTGGAAACTTAGGTACAGAGAAGTCACTAGACTTGCTTGGTCCCCATTGGGCAGTGTCAGCCCCAGTCTCCTGACTGCTGGGCAGTGCTCCTCCACCCTGTTTCCTCTCTGTGAGGGGGCCGTGCCCACCATGAGTCTGCCGGTCAGGTGACAGGCCTTGGCCTGGAGCGTCCCGGAGCACGGTCACGGCCAGCCCTGCCTCCCAGGCATCCGCAAGGCTGCACTCACCGATAGTTCTTGATGTGGTCCTCCACCTCGTTGAGACCCACCGAGTAGCTCAGGGCCAGGTTGTAGGAGCCAGCCTGTACCGAGGAGCCCCAGTTCACCTCTGAGGGGCGTGTGCAAGGTTAGACGTCATGGGAGAAACCAGACATACATATGTTGACCTTCTTCAGGAACCGAGCACCGTGGGAGCAGGTAGACAGCCTGTAGATCTGTTCCTAACGTTTGCACATGCAATATGGCTACACGTTTAAAAGTTATGCGTCAAGCTAACGACTCTACAAAACATTCTCCTGCCTTGACGAAAAGATCTTCACAATGACCTGGAAGGCCGGGTTCTACTTTACAGCGCTGGGCTTTCCCGGCATTCTGCATCCCACCCCCAGACTGCTGTCACCCTGGGATCCTTGCCTGCATGCGTGTAGACATCCCTGCCCACACGTCCAGGCTTGGGCTGGCTGCCCTTCAGTCAGGCAGCCCTCGGTCTGGTGTGCACACCAGTGGGCCGGCCACTCTCAGGAGGATGGACCTGGGCAGGCAATGTCAGGCCCTGCGTGTCCGGGGGGGTGGTCTAGTAGTAGAGGTGTGGGCTCTGAGTGGGCACACTCCCGGGGGCTCCTCAACCCGTGGGAAGGGATGAGGCTGGAGCACCAGAGGGGGGCCCTTGAGAGCACAGCGCCTGAGGCAGGCCCTCCGGCTGAGCTGACAGGCAGGACGGCTTGGCAGCCTCAGGGCGAGAAGGGACGCGTGACCCCCTGGGCAGCCTGTGACCGCACACCTGGCTTCTTGTAGATCACATAGAGCAGGAGGAAGAGGACCACACCGATGGCGATGAGGGCCGCCCACCAGGTGAGAAGGAACATGATGACCACGGAGATGATCGCCCCAAACAGCGCCGCCCACTTGCTGTAGTATCGGAATGAGGGTCTCCACCCTGGGCGGGGGGCACAGGGCAGGACGTACGCTCAGTACTCCGGAGCCTCCTCCTGGGCCAGCATAGCTGGGCAGGGCCTGGGTGGCAATGCCCGCAGTGCCCAGGGCTGGGGTCCCAGTCTGTGCCCGCCCCCCAACCCTGCTTCCTGGAGCTGGGCTTGGAGGCTCTGGTAGGGCCACACACCTGCCTTGGCTGGCATCCTGCCATGTGAACAGGCTACACCAAGGGGGAGGTGTCCAGCTCTGGCCAAATACGGCCACAGGACATCCAATGTCACAGCAGTGCTGGTTTCCAGGGCTCACACAGAGCCGAGGGGGTGAGATGGAGGGGAAGGACATGATTCTGCCTAGCCCCACACCTGCAGGCCATGCCAGGGCCGCCACTAGTGACAGCCGCTCCACGGCACAGCTCCAGGGCACCATGGTCCATGGTCTAGGGAAAAGGTGGCCCCAGCACCAGCCCATCGGCGATTTGGGGCTAACTAGAAAAAGTCTTCCTTGAGACTCTTTACTGCCATCTGCCAGAAAATTTTCATAATAAACATAAAAATCTATAACATCTATGAGTGGCGTCCCCTGGAGTTGGGCAACGTGCAACCTGCAGCCACCCCGTCTGTGACTGACGATTTTGTTCCCTCTCTGGGGAATCAGACTCCTGACTCCCTTAAAACTGGTGTAGGAAGGCACTAACTAGTAAAGTCTCTGCATACTGTAAACAGTGCCTGAATCCATGTATAGTGTATACTGTAAGTGCTTGATAAAGGATAGCTGTTATTACTGTTATTATATGAATGGTCCCTTTAATTGATTTCAATTTGAGAGGTGACCTTGGTTTGCCCACCTGCATCCATGCCTTCCACTCCCCGCTCCATACTCCAGCCCCAGGTGCCTCCCCCCATGAAGGGGGAGGGTCTCGCTTACCGGGTGAGTTGGTGATGGAGGCGTGGAAGCAGCTGAAGTTGATGAGGGCATAGGAGCACAGGAAGAAGTTGGAGATGATGGGGGCGATGGTGTTGAGCTCAGCTTCAGGGACCCAAGGGAGAGAGGAAACAGTCTACTGGGCAACTCCACCAAGGAGTCCTTGGTACCCTCCCTCTCAGGATAAGGGGACCCCAAATGGGCCACCGAGGCTCAGTGAGTCTCAACTTTCTCATCTGTGAAATGGGTCCGTCATTTTGTGAATCTCAAAGTCCAGTGTTTTGTAAACTGTAAACTGCCGGCTCTAAAGAGGATGGAGAGCAGTGTGAGGGTAGATCCCATCAGGCTACGCGATGGCCAAGGACAGTGGCTATCACACTTCTTTGTGTGACCACAAATTACAGTAAGAAATACATTTTACAGTGTGATCCAAGACACATGTTCTCTGTTTTCTGAAACCTTGAGACTGTATCGCAGTTCCACCCACAATGGAAACCCACTCAAGAACCGGCTCCTTCCCTTCCCTGTCTCACGAGCCCCTGCCCTGCTGCAACCCCTGGCATCCCTAGACACACTTTTGCATGTGAATCCTTGTCTCAGGGCCTGCTTCTGTGGATCCCAAAACAAGAAAAACAACTCTTATGTGCCAGGCCTTCTGTACATGAGTCCTTTGAATTAGCACAAGAGCCTTGCCCCAGAGCATTTGAGATCGTGATCCTCCATCTGAGGTACAGTCAGAACCACCCAGATAAAATGACATCGAACCCGAGGCAGGGGTGGACGGCAGGGTGAGCAGAAAACATCCAGGAACATCTGGGAATGCCAGGCCTGACTAGGTGTTTCCATTCCCTGCTTGTGGCCCTGCTGCCTCTTCATCTGGTGCAGGATCCAGGAGTATCTAGTGTCCAGAAATGTTCCCTTGAGTGGAAGTGGCTAGACCATTGGGTTATGTCTCATGGCTTGGTGACGCCAGCCTAAGTATTAGAGCAGGGATTCAGCTGTGGCAGGAAGGTGCCCCCCCAGCCTGGGAAGGTTCACCAACAGCTGATCCTGACCCCATTCCTGCATAGGGAGCAGGAACCAGGGGTCATCATGCCAAGGCACGGCGATTGCCCTTGCTTGGTAGGGCCACCTCTCTCCTAGCAAGTTCTGCCTCGTTGGCTAAGTAAATCAGGAAGTACTGGGGAGTGTGCACACATGAGTGTGTGCGTATGTGAATGCATGTGTGTGTGTGTGTGTGTGTGTGTGTGTGTGTGTGTGTGTGTGTGTGATATATACACATGGTCTCTTCCTGCCCATCTGTGACACCCTCTATGCATCATTACTCCCATTTTTCAGATGAGGAAACAGAGGCTCTAGGAGGTGAAGTGATTTTTTCCAAGGTCACACAATTGGCATATGGCAAAGCCAGGATAGAAAGTCAATCTAACTAACTGATTAACTGGAATCTTTCTCCTAAGGCAACCCCTACCTTGGAGCCCAAGGGATCCAGCAGCTCAAGGTCTGAGAAATGAGGTTGGTCTAGGTTCTATACCTACAGAGATAGTGATCCAGCTGTTTGTACCAGCTCCCGAGGAGGAGTCAGTCAGCTTGTCCTGTGCTCCCAATGTGCTCCTGGGGGCTAGTTCAGACCTGGGGAGGGAGGTCCCGGCTGCCAGGACACAGGAATGCAGAGCCAGGGAAAGCATGTCGGGCCCTGTCCCCATGGCCCTCACGGCTGGCCGGGAGAGGTGGCAGCCCTGCGTACCATGTGGCCACTCACCGATGATGATGAAGGCCACAGCAATGGCATAGGCCAGCAGGTAGCCACGCACTGGCTCATTGTTCTTGCCATAGCCTTTGCCGAAGAAGCCGATCAGCGGGTACAGCTGGTCTCTGCACAGGCACTGTGGGCACAGGACGACGGGCTCACCCCCTGGCCGGGACCTGCCCCATCCCCTCCCCTGTGGCCACCTGGACCCCAGGCCCTGCTTGCTCTCTCTGTGACCTCAGCAGGGCACTTCCTGAACTGGGTCCCGGCTTCTGTCTTTTGAAAGGGGACAGATCTCCTGCCCTCCCCACCTCACCACGAAGACTGAAAGGGCAAAAGGGGCTGATCACATCAGAGGGAAACTGGGAGGGGGTTGCAAACGGGGTGCCAGGCTGCACAGAAGGAGTGAGGGGTGGGAAAGGCAGCTGCTCTTCAAAGCTCGGCACAGGAAGGGGCTGCTTCCTGCAAGCGTTTGCTTTACTAGCTCCTTTTCCTTCAGTCTAGACACCGGGTCATATGACTCCTCCAGGCCTTTGTGGCAGTCACCTGGGGCCCCCTGCACCTGGCCTCCTAGACACTCCCGCCCCTTTCCACAGCCTCACCTGGAAAACTTTGGCGGCAGAGACGAGACAGGCCAGGGCTGAGGAGAGGGTGGCCCCAAAGATGCCGGCCGTGATCAGGGGTGCGAAGCCCGACACCATGCTCATGGTCTGCAAGGACATGGGGTTCGGGCCCCCATGGTGAGGGGTGGGGTCCAGAGCCCCCACCCCGGGCACCCCAGTCCCCGCTGCAGGCAGGGGTTGAGTCTGGGAGCTGCCACCTGAGTCTGCAACCCTCACTGGGGACCCAGTGCCCGCCACGGCAAAAACTGGGCCCAGGCCCCTACCTGAAGCTCTTTTCCCAAGCCTGGGGCCAGCCCCCCAAACCTTGTCTACCCCAGCCCAGTCCAGCCTCCACCCGGCCCTCCCTGCCTCTGGCAGGGCCGCGCGTACCTGGTAGTGGTTGATGAGGCCGTAGCGGCAGCTGTGCTGCTGGGAGCACTCAGTAAAGTTCCAGCCGTAGCCACAGGCCAGCCCCTCGCAGGCGCCTGAGCCGGGGGTCACCGTGTCATTCAGGATCCCGGAGGCATCTCGAACCACACAGGAGCCTGAGGAGGAAGGAGGGCGTGGGGAGGCCTCCTTTCCCTCCTCTCCCCTCCCCTCCCCTCCCCACCCCGAAAACGCCAGACGCTTCTGCAGAGGGCGACATGCTGCTGATGGGCCAGCTCTTCCTTTACTTTATGATAATAATGATGATGATGATGACGACGACAATGAGTTTAGCTACCATGCAGGAGCACCTCCGATGTGCCAGGTCCTGTGTTAAGGACTTTAAACGCTCTGGGGAAACAGGTATTACTACTACTTTTATTGTCATTGCCATTCTACAGAGGCACAGGGAGCTTAAGTGACCTGAGGTCACAGTGTCCTCCTTAAAATGGAGAACCGGATCTCAGGCCCTAAGTGGCTAGGACCTGGGCCACGTCCCTTGGCCACCTGCGAGCAGCTCTCCCCACGATGTGGCTATTGGGAGCAAGAGCATGTGTGAGGATCTCAGTGAGAGGCGAGTGTCAGCAGCCCAGGCCTGGTCCACAGCCCACCTCTACCACTCAGGCTCTGTGACCTTGGGCAGGTCGCTTAACCTCGCTAAGCCCTTGTTTTCTCCTCCGTCAAGTGGCAGAAATGATAGTGCCCAGATTAAATGCAATAAGGCATGTAAAGGGCTGGGCACGTGGTGATAAGTCAGTTGCTAGAGTCATCTTCCTCCTCCTCCTCCTCATTGTTTTGATCATTATTCCTGGAGTTGGAACATGACTTTTCCTATAGGATTTTCATACCATGGAATCTGTAACCTGAGGTTTGAAGGGACCAGAGGAGCCTGGGGTGATCCCCCATCTCCACCACAAACTACCCCCCAAGGGGCCCCCCAGATAAAGTTCGAGGCTCCACTTCCTGGGGGTGCCATGTCCTCCTGGCCCAGCCATCCTTGTTAGAGAGCCAGGAGGCACCCTGTGACCCCTCCAGGGTCTGGGTCGGCAGCTTACCAATGGTGGCCGAGATGGCTAGGTAGGAAATGGTGGTCCAGAAAATGGCCATGAGCGTTCCCTTGGGGATGGCTATAGCAGGGTCCTGGAGGAGGGAGGGAGAGAGGGCATCAGGCAGCCCCTGGGCCTCCTCCCAGGCCCTGTCCTTGTCAGGCTGAGGGTGGGGCAGCAAACACTGACCTTGACCCACCAGAACCCCCTTCCCCGGGGCACTGAGAGGAAGGCACCTCGAGATTGAGGACCCACAGAGGGGGACAGGACAGAACCAAGGGGACGGCTGAGACCACATTCAGGGCCCTGGGAGCCCAAGGCAGAGAGAGGAACTCCAAGCAGCCCCAGGCCTGGTCCCCGAGGACACCTGGCTGACGCTTGCTCTGGGGGCTGTGAAGGGTGGGGTGAGGTGGAGGGCTCCCGAGTCAGCCTGCCTGGGGTCAAATCCAGGTGATCGCTGGGCAGCGTGCATGTCCTCCCGTGCTTCAGCCCCTCCAGCCTCACAGGGATGCTGGTGAAACCAATTAATCCTTGTCAAGCTCCTAGACCAGGGCCCAGCTCACCAGCTGGGCTCACTGCGTGCAGTCACTATTATGCACCAGTTGATTTGTCTGGTTCCACAGCAATCAATATATAGACAAGCCCCAAACTCTCTCCTTCCCCTTCGAGAAAGAACTCTGCTGGTGCTTTCCTGGCAGTAGTAGCCGACCTTCACATCCACGTCATGTGTTTCATTCTTCCAGGCACTTTCTCAAACATAGCTTCCTGAGAAGTGGCTGGGGCGAAACTGAGGCCAGGGAGCTGTGAGCAAGGCCCAGCTCACTGAGCCCCAGCGGCTTGGTCCTGACCACACCAAGGTCCACAGCCTCAGGCCCCCCGGGGGTGCTGATCCTGGGTGGAGTAACGCAGGCTGGGATTTTTATGGCAAGTTTCCCATCCAGGCACAGACCCTAGCTTGGAGGCGAAGGTCACGTCAGTCATAGGAAGTAAATTCGTAAACCTGCCAGGCTTTTCTGGGCCGTTCTGCTCACCGCTCAGCTGGCAGGAAGAATCACAGGTGACAGAGCTTGGAGGGACCATGACACTGTTCAAATTCACTGGCAAGTCGAAGCAAAGCTGGCCATGGTCCAGCTCTCTGCCTCAGACACTCGGAGCCCTGTGCTGGAACCCATGGTCAATCTGTGATGACCAGGCCCTGAACCTGCCCTTAAGGAGCCCTGGCCCAAGTGGAGGAGGTACAGGTGGGATCCTGCCAACACAGGGCAGATGGTGCCCGCCACAGAGAGGATCACAGTGCACTGGGAAACAAGGTGGGGGAGACACTGCCAGGAACGCTGGAAGGCCTCAGGGTGGAGGGGACGATTTACGTGGCTCTGAAGGCACTGGGGTGGCAGGAAGGGCGCGGCGGGTCAGAGAGAAGTGGGAGCAGAGCTGGAGAGAGGCTGGAGGCTCTGGAGCACCCCAGGCTGCTGAGGTCTCTGCTCTGGGGGCCCTGCGACTATGGGCCAGCCAGCCCTGCCCTGAGTCCCTGGTCCCAAGGCCAACAGACCAGGTCAACCTCCCAGATCTCCTATGGTGGGTGGAATAGTGTCTCCCAAAATTCACATTTATCCAGAACCTCAGAATATGACCTCATTTGGGAATAGCATCTTTGCAAATGTAATTAGCTAAGATGAGGTCACACTGGATTAGGTGGGCCCTAAATCCAATGACTGGTGTCCTTGGAGAGGAGAGGACACACAGAGACACACAGACGAAAGAAGGCCACATGAAGACAGAGGTAGAGATTGGAGGGATGAAGCTACAAGCCAAGGAATGCTCAGGATTGTTGGAAGCTACCAGAAGCTGGAAGAGGCAAGGTAGTATTCTTCCCTAGAGCCTTCAGAGGGAGCATGGCTCTACTGACACCTTTTTTTGGACTTCTGGCTTCTAGAACTGTGTGAGAATAAATTTCCATTGTCGTCAGCCACCAAGTTTGTGGTAACGTGTTATAGCAGCCACAGGAAATGAATACACCAGGCTTCCATCCTACCCTCATGTCTCGGCATGAAATCTCAGAGCCCAACTCACAAATCAGGCATATCTGGGTCCACATCTTGCTTATCTCTTCCTGGCTGTGTGCCTGGGAACAAACCGTTTAACCTCTCTGAGCCTCAGTGTCTCTCCCCCGCTATCTGTGAAATAAGAAAGTAGCCTGGCATGTAGCCAGCACCTGTAAACATAAGCGGTTAGGGGTGGGGACTGTAACGCGACACAACCTGGGACAACACCAGCCTGGCACAGATCCCACGGCAGTCACTAGGAAGTCCCTTGTCTCTGAGCACCCATCCCCCGCAACAGCAAATTGAGTTAATAATGATTTTCTTGGCCTTAGCACAGGGTGGTTGTGAAGATTAAACCAACATGAGATCATGGTCACGAGACTGCTCTGTAAGCACTAAAGGGTTGGGGGATGTAAAGGATTAATAGTAACAATGACAACTTTGTCATCACCCCTTTAGGTCTCGGCTCACCTGTCACCTTCTCAGGAGTCTCTGGTCACCTTGTGTAAATTCACACCATGCTTCTGCACCCCTGACCCAGGGATTGCCTCCCCACTTCTCTGCTTGATTTTTCTCTCCATCGCTCAACCACCATCAGGCAAAATACAGATTTTACTTATTTATTTGTTGATTGTCTCTCTCACTAGCATGTCAGCTCCATGAGGGCAGGAATTTGTGTCTCTTTTGTTTACTGCTGCATCCACAAGCCTCAAAGCAGGTGCTCAAAAAATATTGGTTGAATGATGGAGTTGTTGTGATAAAGTTGAGGTCTCTTTGTTTTAGAAACTTGAATTCCAGATCCTCTGACACCTGTGTGTGGGACCCTGGGCAAGCCCCTAACCCTCTCTGAGCTTGGTTTGCTCGTCTGTAACATGGGAGTGATGATGGTAGAAGCTTACAGCTGTCCCACAGATACTATTTTTAAAGAAGGAGGCACCGGGCCGGCCACATGGTAAAAATGACATTGACCTTGACAACCAGCCTTTAGCACTTCCTCTGGGCTGGGCACTGTTGTAAGCACTTTATGTAAATTAGCACGTTGAATCCTTGCTCCCTGCCCTGGGAAGCCAGGGCTGCGTGAGTCCCAGTTTACAGCTGGGGAAGCTGAGGTCCAGAGAGGTTTTAAGGGACTTGCATAAAGTCCCCATGAACGGGAGCTGCTCTTCGCTGAGGACTTACTGTCCCACTGGATGAGCAAGGGGCCAGATCTAGGAGAAAAGTGTCCCTTTAGGGCTTGAGGGCATTTAAGACAGAAGAAAATGCCTGCCCCTACCCCCAGCTCTGGGACAGCTGCCTGACCCTGATGCCTGCACACTGGGCCAGTTGGTAACCTAAGAAGCTTGATAAAGCATCTAGATAAATCCCCAGGCTATGATGATCTATAACGGGGCTGGGAGGGGAACCAGGCCACCTGAGCACAAGCCCGAGCTCTGCAGAGAACTCGGGGCAGACAGACCAGGCCCCTGCTGGCTGCTCCCCAGAGAAGGGAGAGGAGCCGGGCAAACACAGCCTCCCTCCGATTTCCAGGTCCTGCTAGAGCCACGCTGCAACTCGAGATTGCCTCCAGTGCACAATTCTTAACTCATTTAAGAAAATGCATCAGGGAGCACCTTTCAAGCGGGACTGAGATGGAGGGTGAAGGTCCCCAGCACAAAGCCAGGCTTCTCACTGTTCATCCCCACTTGTGTACCAGCTCCTTTGATAACCTCCCTCTGGCAAAGATGCCGCTGGCTTTCTCGTCTCTCAGAGCCCAGCTTCAGCCCCACCTTCAGCCAGAAGTTTTGCTGGAGCCTCTGCCACCTCAGTCTGCACTTCTCCCCCACTTGTGTGCATTGTACTTCTGCTCTAACACTTCCCATTTGCCACATCCCACCACTGTTCACTCAACACACAGGCACCAAGCACCTAGCACGCGTCAGACCCTGAGCTGGGAATAGGGACATAGAGGTAGGCCCCAGTTCTCCAGATGCGGCGGGGCAGAGACATAAGTGGCCTGACATCACTAAATTAGAGGAACCAAGACTCTGACAGAAGGGCTGGGAGAGGTGTAAGGATGGAGGCTTTAATTTGCAGGAGGAACAGAACTTTACAAGGTAAAGAAATGAGGATGGCGAGTCCCAGGTAGAGAGCACAGCAGAGGCAAAGGTGTGGAGGGAGGGACAGGGCAACAGGGGCAAAGCAGTAGATCCTCAGGGCTGGGGCAGGGGTCATGGGAACAGCAACAGTTCCCATGGGGCTGGGGCCTCACATGCCGTGCCAAGGAGCCTGCCCGCATCAAGACGATGGAGAGCCCTGGGAGGATGTACCCGATCCCGTCTGAGTTTTGGAAGGTCAAGCTGGGTCAGTCTTCCCCTTAGGCTGGGAGTCCCAGGATCGAGGGAGGAGACTAGCCCATGTGGGGGTGGCCCTCAAGGCCTAGAGTGCAGTGGTGCCAATCAACAGCCTCAGGATGGAGTGGGATGAATGGGATGGATTTGGGTTGGCTTGGATTGGGTCGCACAGAAGTTTAGAAGCTGTGGCCCTGGGGTCTCAGGGCTCCGCTCAGTGCCCAGTGGGACATCCTGGTAGGATAGGGCCAGGAGGCAGGAGGGCTGGGCGTCTTGCTCACCTTGAGGTCCCCGGAGATGTTGGCTCCCGCCAGGATGCCCGTGGCTGAAGGGAAGAAGATGGAAAACATTCCGAAGAAGCTGCCGTCCACGCCCCGCCAGTCAGGCACCAAGTTCTGGGCAAAAATGTCCGCTGGAAAAACAAGGCCTGAGTCAGGGCCTCCTGGAAGGCCTGGGCACCCTCTCTGGGCCCAGCCGGGCGGGCAGGAGGTTCCCATGGCAGCTCCTGGCTGTGGGGGTCAGGGGTGCCAGCCTCCCCATGTAACCGAGCAGGACCCTATGGGGCCTTCCCAGAATTGACCCCCACCCATGTCCTCTGCCTGCCTTTTGTCTGTAGATAAGCTTTAGTCAAAGAATACATTTAATCAGAGAAGTGAGAACATGCAGGAAGAAAACAGTCAAGCAAGACAAAATAATAGTAGCTTAACCATTAAACAAAGTCAAGGACTTTTAGTTCCTCCTCAAGGGCTATAGATAATATTCTGGGCCAGATCCTTTGAGCTGTTTTGCAGCTACTGAAACCCCCATCAGGTGGGAGAAGTTAACTGCGTGCTGCCCACAAGCACGTAGATCCCAGACCAGCTGGAACCAGAAGGCTGATGATGTTGACTCCCGATTACCTCACCACCAGCCAATCAGAAGAATGTCCACCAGCTGATCACACACCCCACACACCCCCCCTCCCTCACTCTATCTTTATAAACCTTTCCCTGAAAGCTTTCAGGGAGTCTGGGTCTTTTAAGCACTTGCTGCCCTGGACTCCTTGCTTGACCCTGAAATAAACGCTGCACTTTCCTTCACCACAACCCAGTGTCAGTAGATTGGCTTTACTGCACACGGGTAAGCGGACCCAAGTTTGGTTCGGTAACACCGGTGCCCACATAATGGGCCAGATTGGTGGGCAGACTGTCCCTGTCCCCAGAGCCACGGGCAGTGGCCCCAACCCGCACGTACCCCGGTAGCTGAAGAAGCCTTTGGAGGCCTTGTCCTCAGAGGGGGGGATCAGTGTCCCAACCAGGTAGTTGGCAAAAGAGACCATGATGACGAGGAAGAAGAGCACCTGGGCCTGGGAGGAAGGGAGCCTGGAGGTCAGACGGTCTGGCTCCGCCTGTTCAGGGAGCCCCAGCAGGGAAGAGCTTGCCCCAGGTCCCTTACTCTCTCATTCATTCATTCATTCACTCATTCAACACCCATTACTCCACAGGCTCTGTTCTAGGAGCTGGCGACATAGCAAGGCTCCTGTCTTGCTGATAAATAAGGAGGATGAATCTAGAGTAAGAACAGGGGGTGTCCCGGGGACTGGGTTGAGGCTACTTTAGCAGGGTGGCCTGAGAAGGTGTCTTCAAGGGTCCTGAAGGAGGAGGATAATGGAGCAGCAGAATGATGGGGGCATAAGCTTGGTGCATTCAAGGAACAGTGGGGAGGTGGTGGAGCTGGAGGTCAGAGCCAGGGGGCGAGAGGCGGGGCGGCCGGCGCCTGGGCTGTGCTGGTCAAGGCTGCCGGCTGTGGCCCAACATCTCTTCCCTTATTTCATGCTGAACCTCTGACTCGGGGCTTGGGATAGGTTCAGATGAAGACCACGTTTCCCCAGCCCCCCTTACAGTGAGGTGTGGCCATGGACCATGTTCCGGCCAACGGGAAGTGAGCAGAAGGAACATGTACAACTTCCAGGCTGGGACAGAAAAGGAAAGGGGAAGGGGATTCTCTCCTTTCCACCCTCTTTCCCCTTCCTGCTGACTGGGCTGTGGACATGGAGGTGGGGGCCGTCATGGGCCAGGTGGATGAGGGCCACACCCCAGGGGTAGAGAGGCCACAGGATGGAAGGCGCCTGAATACCTGGTCCCCAGGGGCCACACACACACACACACACACACACACACACACACACACACACACACACACACCTGGACTGTTCCATGAGAGAGAAATGAACGATTCTGGCTTAAGGCCCCCTTCCTTAGGGTCTGTGTCACAGCAGCAGAACTTAAAGCTCATCTGACACACACAAGAGGCAGAACCAAGACTGGGACCAGGTCCCGCGATTCCCGCTTCCGCACTCGACCGTGCCCACATCCCCCCCCAACATCCTGTCCTCACCTTGGACTCCCACTCCATGCCAGCCAGGGAGATGGCCAGCAGCACAGTGACGGTGACCACGCCAACGATGCGGATGTCGTTGGTGGGGTCCACGATGGGTGAGCCGTACTCCTGGGGGAGGTGACAGGCTAGGCTGCGTGCTGCCTCTGAACAGCCCACCCCACCCCCCAGGCTCCTCCACCGTGATTTACCTCATTTATGGTTGCCCTCTCATAGGAAAACACAAACTCAAACTCCTCCCCTGCCCACAAGTCCTCCAAAGCAGCTACTGCATGGGTCTGGACAATTTGGCCCTAAAGGCAACACGCAACCCTGAAGGAGACTTCTGGGGACGGTCTTTATTTGAAGAGATCATCAGAGTCACCCACAATGATCGGACTGTGGCTTTGGTCCCTAAAGGCCAAATTGGGTAGAGGGGCAGGAAGGCCAGGCCCAGAAGGTGTGGAGGAGAATGTGGCAGGCGGCCGGGGCTCTGTCTGCCCGGGGTCCAGCCCCTACCTCACCTGGAGCAAGTCCTGCACGGTCTCTGCGAAGCCCACAGTGTGCATGGCCACACCCACAGCGTTGGCGAAGGCAAAGATGAGGCCGATGGAGCCCCCTAGCTCTGGGCCAAGACTCCGGGAGATGAGGAAGTAGGTGCCGCCTATTGGGGACAGAGCCAGGAGCCATGAAACCAGAGGAGTCACCTGGCTGGGGTGGACTTGGGGCAGGCAGAGCTGAGGCTGGGAGGGGGTGAGCATGGGGCCCAGGGGGTTCATGGAGCAGGAGACAACCAAGGCCATCCCATCCCATAGGTGTGGAGAGCCTGCCCGAAGCCTACATCTGGAATCAACAGGGGCAGCCTGGGGTGTCCCTGTCTGGGTGGGGGTGGAGGGTAGGGAGTGGTTCAGAGACCCGTTTCCGGGGTGAATACTCGGGGACCTACACGAGGAGGACCTTGGGGCTGGGGAGGGGCCCACCTGACTTGACCTTGCCGTTGGTGGAGATGGCCGAGATGGAGAGGCCCGTGATGGAGGTCACCGTGACCGAGAGCAGGATGATGATCCAGGTCAGGACTGTGGGGGTGGGGGGGAGGTGATCGCCCCAAAACTCAGTCAGGACATTTCTCAGAAGGAGCCATTTGAGGAACCTGAATCAGCCAACTGATTCACCACATGACTTAAGTCACTTTCCTTCTCTGAGCCTCACTTTTCTCATCTGAAAAATGGGTCTCTGTCTACCTCCTGGTATATTCTAAATAGCCAGGGAGCTGATAAGCCAACATGTAAAGAATCATTACGTATGGAAGGGTAGGTATCCTCTCTTAATAATAAAAAATAAAGTAATAGTTACTACTTGATGGGCACCTCTGGGTGCCAAACCCTGTGCTGTTTTATGTGCATCAGAGGAACCCCACAATAGATCTGTGAGGTGGGGACAGTTATTGCCCCCATTTAACTGATGAGGAAACCAAAGCTCAGAGAGGTTAAAAACTTGTCCAAGGTCACACAGCATGGTACAGAGCTAGCAGCTGGTCTGTCCACAGTGTGAGTTCCTAACCCAGATGCTCTGCAGAAGAAACTTGGCTCCAAGAGGTTAAGTGACTTACTGAGGGCAAACCGAGCCAGGGAGAGCCCCCAGGCCTGCTGACTCCACGTCCAGTGCTCCTTGGCCACACTGCCCTGACCTCTGTAACCCGTGGGCTCTGTAACCCAAGTTCAAGATTGCTCCCGTGGAGCCTGGGAGGACCAGGACCCGGGTGCACCTTCCCCCTGCCCCCCAGAGGCAGCACTCACCAATGCCTGCCTGGGCGGTAATCCAGGGGAGCCGCAGATAGAGGATCACACCCCAGATATTGAGCATGCAACGGATCTGGGAGGAGAGGGGGGTCAGAGGCCACCTGGGGGGGGCTGAGTACCCCAAGGTCAAGCACATAAGTCCCTGTCCCCAGTGTTGGCATGGCATCGGGCACCTAGGGGACACCTGGGTTCTTTCCTTGCTTCACCCACTTTAGTGGGTGCCCACTTCAGTGCCTCTCTGGTTCTGTGGGGCAGGGAGGGGAGGGGTACCCAGAGACCCCCCTGTCCCTCCCACCACTCTCCTACCCTCCTTCCATCGAGGCCTGAGGATGGGCAGCAAGCATTATCACCCCTCACCCTGCTCCAAGCCCAGGGTCCTGTGTCTGCCAGCCCCATTCATGGCCCAGTGGCCAGCTGTTGGCCCAGAGCCTGGCATTCAGGGGGAACTCAGCAAACGCCAGCTGAGCCAATGCCCTACATACAAGCAGAAATCAGGGCTCAGGTGGCTTTGACTTCAGCTTCCGAATTTAAAGCAAAGCCAGACGCCACAGCTGAGGCTGGAATCCCATGTGGGAGGGGCTGGTGTGGTCTTTGACCCCAGCCACGTCTTGGGGTGGGGGACATATGGCATTTACAAGCCCAGGGGGATTTCTTTTTTCTTTCTCTTTTCTTTTTCTTTTTTTTTTTTTAAGCCTTTAAAAATTTTTTGAATGTAATTTATTTTAAAAAATTGAGGTATAGTTGATTTACAATATTATATTAGCTTCAGGTATATAACATAGTGATTCAAAATTTTAGGCCTGGGAAATTTCGAAGGCCCTCCATATGGTCTGAGGTACTGAATGGGCCCACACCAGGCTCTGGCCACCACAGTGAGGGAGGGAGACCCAGACTCCGGATTACGGGCCTCTGGAGCTAGAGGGGGGTTGACTGTTCAGATGGAGAAAGAGGCACAGCCAAGCAGGCAGTTGGCAGAACCCAGGCTTCCTGCCTCCCAGAGCGGGAAGCTTTCTCCTAGATCTCATGCGATCCCCTCTGTAAAGTGCCATAATGTCTTCCAAAGCCAAGTACATTAGATTGTTTGCTATCTTCGGGTCTAAAACAGCAAACCTTCTCCTTCCCATCGTGGAGAATGAGAAAACAATGTTGTGGATTTGTGTTTAGTACTGCCCTCTGGTGGCTCTTTGGGGAAACACAGTTTCTCTCAATAACTCCAAGGTGGGCATTCATCCAAGCGCTTTACATCTATTAATTCATTGAATGCTCATCATTTCATAGACGATGAAAGTGAGGCATAGACAGGTTAAGTAACTTGTCTAAGGTCACATGATGACTGAGCAGACAAATAGAGATCTTCCCCAGGGTTAGGTCTCAGTCTGGGAGGTAAACGGAGGTCAGGAAGTACAAAAGCAGAGAAAATTTGAGGTCACTAGGCAGATGGGGAAACTGAGGTCCGGGCTGAATCTTGGGTCTGCCTTGACTACTAAGGCCCGAGAGTCCAAGCTGAGCCTGAATGGAGCTCTGTCACCCTACCCCCATCCCTGAACATCCCATCCACGCCCCACTCACCATCACTCCCTTGACCCAGCCAAAGCGCACAGGCTCCTCAGGGTTCTTCTCGCCGTTGGTACCTGCCTCATCCTCCACCAGCCCATCGGTCATCTCATGGCTGGGCCGGCTGTCAAAGGCCAGGGCATGCAGGTGGCTGCCTTCCTGCTGGGAGCGCAGAGACCGTGGGTCAGGCAGCCAGGGGTCATGACAATCCAGCTCCCCCGCCTCCCTACCCTCCACCGTCCAGCCTCCCAAGTAGCAAACCAGCAAGCCCCGTCTCTGCTGCAGACCTTTCTTACCCTCCTCTCCCCATCTCCTTTAGGTGAGTGTAAACTCTGTAAACTTCCACTGACCGGGAGCTCGTTACCTCTCTGGGCAATCCTAGATTGCTTGACTGGGTCGCCAATGACTGGGCAATGAATATTACATGTGCCCAGAGCTTTACAGCTCCCATACCCGCATTCCATGTGGGCCTCTCAACCCATGAGGAAGACACCTGTTTGTCCCCATGACACAGATGACAGAGCCAAGGCTCAGAGAGGTTAGGTAACTGGTCAAGGTCACACAGCAGGAAGGGCCACTCCTCTGGGACGGTGTTTACCTTGAGGAAGGAGTGCAGGTCGGCCAGCGTGGGCCGGGCCTTTCGGGGCTCGCCGGGCAGGGTGCTGTTGGCATAGTGCTCGTAGGCAGGCACCACATCGATAGTGTTGTAGCCAAAGGTGCGCATGTAGAAGGTGCTGCCGTGGGTCAGGTGGCTGGGGTGGCTGCTCTCATAGGCGGCCGGTGGGGGGGGCTCATCGCCCCCCAGCAACGTGCTGATGGTGAAGCGCCCACTGCACAGAGCAGGGTCCCTGGGCATCTCCGACACTGGCAGCTCTGCCATTGTGGCTCTGGGTGTCGGGGGAGGGGGCCAGGGTCGGCGGGTACACGCAGGGTGGCTTTATAGGCTGGGGCCACAGCAGGGAGGAGGCGGAGAGGTTGGCCCAAACCGCCCACAGCTGGCGAGCAAGGTCCCTGGACGGGGTGGGAGGCAGAGCATGTGCCTGATGCTGTCCTACCCACCATCTGATCTTGGAGATAGCAACATGGCCTTGGACTGGGAGCCGGGGCTGGGTCAGCAGAGAAGGGGGGCATGCCCAGCCCCTGGGTCCTAGAGAGGCTCTTCTGAGTTTGGGGGCAGTGGACATCAGCAGCCAGACCCTACGAAGGAGTGTTCACCAAGAGGATCCTTAGGGACCCTACAAGGGTCCCCAGAGACAGCCTGATGGCCTGAGGACCCACTCCACGCAGGTTCAAAAACCTCTTGTTTCAGTATATGGTATTTAGTTTTATATTTTGTTTAGTTAGTATGTTCAAATAGATGAATGGTATGACATTTAAAAAGATACACACACACACATATAAAAGGTTAGTCTCTCTTACTATGAGAGAGGTAGTGTGGTGGCCACCTGATGTGCCACCAGAAAAGAAGGACAACCCCCAGCTGCTGCGAGGGGTCTCAGTGTCAGCTCCTATGGCAATGGCCTTGCCTACGGCTGAGGTCCCCCATGGAGCTCTCATCCAATGATAGGTGCGGGATGCAAAGGCCTGATGCCCTGCCCCCGGATCTGAGGAGCCACCCCACCTCCAGAAGTCCCCAGGGTCAGCTGAGGCTTTGTCTACACAGCAGCCCACTCCTCCCTCTGTCCTGTCCTGCTTCCTTCTCCTCTCGCCAGAGGTACTGACCCCAAGAGCTCTACTGGTGAGTGCCCTGCAGGCTCACCTTTGTCTCAGAGTCTGCTTCCTGGGGGTGGGTGGCCTAAAGCTCACAGGAAAACCACTCATCTCTTTGTTATCCCTGCTGCGTTTTGCATCTTTCAGCCGTTCAACTAACAAACCTTATTGACCATCGACCATGTCATGGGTGGAGACAGGAGGCAGGAACGCAGACGGCGGGCACAGGCCTACGTTCACAGGGCTGCTGAGTTAGTGGGGGAAACGGACCTGGAAAGAGACCAGCCCCGCTGTGTGAAGAGGGCGGCGATGGGAGAGATGCACATGGAGGACGGTCAGGGTGGGGACAACCAGGGACAGGACAGACCCCTGACCGGAGTCTTGGAGGACAAGCTGCTCTTCTGAAGGCAGGGGATGGATGGAGGCCTCAAGGCCACCACCAGCCACAGGCCTCTAAGCTTGGCTTATGCCCAGGCTCTGGCCCTCCTCATGAGGGACACACTTTCTCTACCTCCCTGCCCTGCCTCTCAGACCTGAGCTGGGCTCTCAAAGCTCACCTACGTCCCCAGAGACCAGCTCTGAGATGCTCAGAGCCCCCCGGGGCTCCATGACGTCCATCAGCAAGTCAGCACCAGTGGACTGAGAACTTGCGGGGGGCCTGGCTGGCTTCTGCTGCCCCCTCACTCCTGGTTCAGAGGGGCCCAGGACAGGAGGAAATACTCAGACTGTGTTAGGGTAGCAAGCTGCGTTAGGGAATCACCCAAGATGATGGTGCTTCAATTGGGGTCCAGGAGCCCCACAAATTTGTAGACAAGTTTTCATACCTAAGTGCATTTTCCTGGAAAGGGGGGCATAAAGTTCATCCAACTTGCTAGAAGACCAGTCCACGGGGGCAGGGATCTGGGCCCATCTTGTTCACTGACATTCCCAAGCAGTTAGAACAGCACAGAGCAGGTCCTCATTAAACGCTTGTTGAATGAGTAACGAAGGGAAGCCAGAACCAAAGAGAGGCTGCCATAGAAACCCTTGGCTGACAGAACTACCCCGGGGGCGGGGATGGGGACAAAGGGTAGATCCTCGGGGTCCTCCCAGCTCAACCAGGCACAGAGGTGAGCTGAGGACGGCTGGTCCTCGATGACAAACCCCAAAGATTATGATCACTGTGCACTGTTTTGCAAAGTTGATATATTTACTATGTGTTCAATTCTTTAAAAGACTCTTCTCGGGGCTCCCCAGACCCCCAGACTTGCCTACTCTCTCTCCAGGACGTCTGGTCCCTCCTTAGAGAGGCTTCTGCAAGAGGGTGTCCCCAAGCCCGAGCCAGCTGCCAGCACGGGGGAAGGCTCCAAGGTGAGGACTCCAGGGCCAGGACCACAGCTGTGGTCAGTTTTCCACCTTCCCTGCAGCGCCCTGCCCCATCTGCCAATTACTCTTTCCCTCCCACGGGGCCTCAGGGTAGAGCTTACAGACCTTATCGCCCTCTCCATCTTTAACTGCCACTTGACTGGTGAAAATCACAGCTGCCCAACACCCCCTTATGCCGTCCCTACATACCCTGTACCCGGAGCAGCTGTGGAAAATTCGTGATTAAGATCTCAAGCGAGGAAGTGGTCAGAGGGACCAAGGCTGGTTTCCAGCAGCACTGGGGCCCCGGCAGAATGAGGGCCCACAGCTTTGCTGGATGACCTTGAGCAAGCCACTTCCTCCCCCTCTACAATCCCAGGCCTGGGTCAGCTCCAAGGTCCCTTCCAGCCCTGGAGGGGAGCATTTGCTTTTTCGAGAAGCCTTTCCTGTGCCCCCCATACCTGTATGTCTCTGGGTGGGGGGATTTAAGCAGGACCCCTCAAAAGGCTTATCAATAGGACAGTTGAAGGGACTGTTGGAACTCCTTGTCCCAAAGCACAGACGCCAAAGAAAGGGGCTTCCTGCCCTTGGATGGAAGTCCATCCCTTTGAGAAATGCTCACAGAGGCACTCTTCTTGATGGGAGCACCATGTGGGTCACACACGACTCCTGCCTTCCAGGGCTTCAGCTGCCAGGTTGCCCAGAGCCTGTCAGGTCTGAGACCAGGAGTGGAAGTTGGAGGAACCCTGAGTGAAACCCTGGGATTTGGCCTCAGGGGCTGTCAGGCTCCCGTCTCAGTTGTCAGTTTCTCCAGGGCTCTGAGCAAGTCGTTCCCTCAGCCCCCTCAGTCCCCACTTAGCAGCCAAATGGAAATGACACCTACATCAGGCTGGCTCTCACTCACTCAAGGGCCCCTGGCTGGGTGACTTAGGGCCCCTGGACTCTCCCAGATCTCGGAGGAGGAAGAATGGGGTATTAAAGGAACAGAAAGACTCAGGAAACTCCCTGGAAGGGAAAACCCCAGGCACAGGGGGCTGAAATGGTGAGGACAGAAGGGCCTGCTGTCTTCACAGCCACTGAGGCACCTAAGCCTTTATGCACCAGGACTGGAACTCACAGCCTAGCCTGGCAGACTAACCAGCAAGGAGATCGCAGCAACTGGCTAGCAGAGGAGGGAGGCTGCCCTGGAGGAGGGGGAGCCTTGAGGGGAGACGTAGGCAAGGATGGAGGGGGCTCTGGGTCATGGGGGCTTGGGAAGGCGCGGTCAGTGGGAGGGACCAGGTGGTGGGACTGGAGCTCACAGTGCCATGGTGGGCGGGGGAGGGAAGAAATGGTGGGAGATGAGGCTGAAAGTGGTCCGATTGTTTCTTCAGTCACTCACATTTATTGAGTGCCTACTGCATACCATACCCTGTGCTAGGTAAGGAAGGCACCACGGGGAACAAGACAAAGGCCCTGCCCTCCTGGAGCTCACATTCTAGTGGAAGAGACAGACAAGCAGTAAACAAGCAATCATCATGGTACATTCAGTGATAAGTGCTATGAAGAAAACAAAGCTTTTTTTTTTTTTTTTTTTTAAAGGAGGGGCATTTAGGCCTCTCTGAGAATGAGAATTTTGAGCTGAGATCCAACAATAAGGAGGAGACACCCATAAGTGAGCAGGTGTGAGCACAGGGGTTCCAGAAAGAGGAGAGAGCATGTGCAAAGGCTCTGGGGTAGGAGTGTGGCTGGGGATTCAAGATGGCAAGGAGGCCAGGATGGCAGGAGCCGAGGGACTGAGGAGATGGGTTTGAGACATGGAAGGGGGGACACCAGGCCTTATAAGCCAGGGTTAGAAGTTGCACGTTCTATTATGTGATGGTCAGATTTATATTTTTCAAAGTTCACTTTGGTCATTGTGTGGAGATTGGATGGAGGGAGGCAAGGGCAAAGCAAGACTAGTGGGGCCACTGTGGGTGAATGAAGGTGGTGGCCGGGCCGGGGAGTAGATGTGGATGGCAGGGTCGTGAGAAGTGTTGGGAGTTGAGATATATTCTGAAGGCAGAGCCGATAGAACCAGCACACGGATTCATGTAGGACAGGAGTTGGAGAGAAGAGGGGAACAGGGAGGACTCTATGGGGGAAATGTGGTGTCATTTCTGAGTAGGGACACCTGGCAAGGAGGGCCTTGAATGCCAGGGTAGGAGACTGGCCTTTGTCCTGGGGAATCAGATCTCATCTGTTTCTGGAAAGCTGGTGGGGAGCATAGTGGGGTGGTGAGCAGTGCCAGGAAAAAAGAACAGGGCCAGGGAGGGCCGGGAGGGGCTCTGGTGACAGTCAGGCAGAACAGACAACTGCACAGCTCTGAGCCCTCGGGCTCATCCCTGACTGCACACAACACTCAACCATCTCACTGGGACCTCTGACAAATGCTGACTCCTCCACTGGAGATGCTATGGGCCTGGGGCCGAAAAGGGGGTGAGGGGCCGGCATCAGTATTCTTAGAAATCTCCCCAGGTGGAACTGGGCTGAGACCCAGTGGGCTAAAGAGAACAATCTTTCACACGCAGACTGCCCACCCCCACACCAACCCCCGCCCCATCCCCACGTCCACATCCGCCCCGGTCCCACGAGGCTCGCCTGGAGAGGATGGGTATGATGCAACCCTGGTGTCGTGAAATAGCCGGGTAAGAGGATGCGCTGCTCGTCGGCCTGATTCACAACACCAGCTGCAGCAACGATACCAGAACTCGGCGAGCTTCCTCCTCTGGATGTGGCTCCGAGGGTTTGAGGCAGTGATGACAAGCCTGGGCAAACATCCTCCCCGACCGATGGCTGCCCTGGGCCAGCACCATGCAGAGGCCCAGGGCTGCAAATGATGGAGGCTGGGTCCCTGCCCACAGGGGGGGCGCACAGACTTGATGGTAGTGAGGAAGTGGGGAGCAGACACAAAACCCTGTATACAGTGTAGGGGGAAGGGCAACAATGGAGGTGTCTGGCACTGGAAAGGTCTGGGAAGCCAGAGGCTGACTGCAACCTCTGCAAGCAACCAGGACCAAGAAAACTGAGATTTCTCTTGAGCCTTGCAAACCACATAAGTGTGTCTATTGCAATCCTGGTCCTTCTATCCGGACAGTGTTACAGCAGTTGAACACTGAAGTACCTTGAAGCTACTGGCAGCTAAAGCAAAAGGGAAACATGTTTGATGATTAAGGTATTTTCATTGTTAAAGGAACAACTCCTGGTTCCTTTTTCTTCACGGTTAGACTTGCTTTTTTAAAAAAGTCTTTTTAGCCAACATTCATTCCACAGTAATTGTAGGTAGTAATAATGTATTAGACACAGCCTGGCTGTTTTGGAGGATACACAGAAGGACAGGGCACAATGTCCTCAAGTAGCATATAGTTCCTCAGAGGAGGTAACGACCACAACAGCCACAACCCAAGGCCCAAAGGCAGAAATCCCTGATAAAATGCCACATGGGTTCAGAGAAGGGATGACTTCCTCTGGCTGGGGTAATGATGGAGTGGGATGTATGAAGTAGCACAGTTAGAATAAAGGCAAAAAGAGATAAACAAACATTTAAGGCAGGAGAGTGCCATGTGTTAGCTTGGAGCTTCCTGGCAGCCAAGGCAAAAAGTAGAATTATAATCAGTAGTCACTATCTGATAAAAAGAGATTTCACTTTTTTTCCCCCTCTTCCTCTTCTTATAAAGAAAATAAATCTCCATCAACCCTTGACCCCTCCACCCAAACTTGGAAAAGATCCCAAAACAAGGGTGGCTTGAGTTCATTCCTGCTGCATCAACACAAACTGAAGCAGTGATTCTAACAGAAATTCGGTCCTGTAGTCACAGGCATGACCATGTGCTCTTCACCCTGATGACTCAGCCTATGTGCTCTCCAAGAGACCAAGGAGCCAAACCCATTGTTTCTCCTAGCCCCAGCTTTTCACTTTTAAATACACCTTCAGTTTTTCTAACTTTCCTGTAAACCTTTTTGTCTTTCTTGAAAAAAATAGAGGAAAAACATGGTCATTCTGCTCGATTTTGAACTCCACAGTGCATTCCTTATCAGAATACTCCTTAATGGCAGCTTTTGGAGCTCAGGAGACTCTGACCTGATACTGGAGCTGGGGCCAGGGGACCTAGAATCAACGAACTGCTTTAAAAGCTCAGCTTCCCCCACCCCATCGCCCAAATTGGGTCCAGCCCTAGACACATGGAGGGAGATGGAGGGAGTGGGAAGGATAAGAGTCAAAGGAGGCCTGGACCTGGCTCTGCACCACCTACCTCATGACCTCAGGCCTGTGTGCCTTAGTTTCATCATCTGCCAAATGGATAATTCTTCTCAATGAGTGTTTTGATGATCGAGAGAGGGAACTTGTGGAAGAAGCATTTCAGAGGACATTAATATTGCTCTGCAAATATGTGTGTGTGTGTGTGTGTGTGTGTGTGTATTCCGCCCCCCACCCTTCCCCCAGCTCTTTAGCTACCAGAAAAGAAAGGTGGGGGTGGGGGAAGAAACCAACTCATTCTTGACTATTTAAGGCAATACTTTTTAGTAAGGGCAGGCACTAAAATTTATTAACAAACAAACAAAAAAGTTAGGGCATTAGGAGGAGTTGCGGGGAAGGGTTGCTTGGGATCAGAAGGTGGAAACCCAAAGAGAGTTGGATTTGGTCATTTGCATTCATCACAACTCGGGCTTCGACAGGGCAAATGTCCAGAGGATCCCAGAAGCCCAGAGAGAGGGTCTCCCCCATCATCTTGTTGCCCCTTTACCAGACACTTGAAATAAGCTACTGACCTCCTTAATATATATCCCAAACGATCTTCTGCCGGTGGTCACCAAGGGTTCAGCTGCAAGATGACACTTGCCATCCGGAATGCATTTGTGCTAAAGTGGGGAAGGGGCTGGATCCAAAGGGAGTCTGCCCTCCAGACGCGGTCCCTCTGGCTGGGTGCGAGTTCCCAGGGTATGGAGCCCTACAGCAGCAAGTCCGAGGGGCTTCACGTGGAGCGGGAATCGAGTCCTCACTCCCAGCGAGCTTCGTTAGCAGCAGCACTGAGTGCTGGAGAGGCTCAGGACAAGCCCGGCAAGGCCTGTACCTGCCAAAGGTGGATGCGGGAAGGCTGGGGGCAGGTGGACACTAGGAAATAACACCCCTGATGAGGGCCCAGGGATTCGGCCAGAGGTGTCAGATGGTCATTCACGTGTGATTTCCTGGGAAATGGACACTGCGGTCCCTGCCACCCCCCCCTGCCCCCACAGTAATGCATTTCAACTGGTGTCATTTTTACTGATTAACCATCAACATCAAAAACCATCCTAGACAACTAGCTTTGACCTTGGTGGGTACACAATGGGCAAGTTGACCCAATGGGCCCTAAGTAGTTAGAATTTTCATCTTCCTATTTAGTGCATCTCTGACAGTCTATGATTTATTGAAAGTCCCTGTTGAGGAAGGTGGGGGGAGTCCACGTTTAGAGGGGCCTACTTCACTCCCTGCTTCTTCAGAACAATGGTCTTGACCCTGTTCTTGACCCAGGACATGAAAATCACCTGGGGATCTTTAAAAAACCAGTCAGCGCCTAGGCCCCTCCCCAGACCAATTAAGTCAGAAACTCAGGGGGCAGGGGCTTGGAAGCCAGTATTTTTAAGAGCTCCCCAGGTGATCCTAATCGGTATCCAGGGTTGAGAATGGCAGAGCTGGGGCTATAAGCTTGAGAAAGATGTGTTGATTAAGGCTGTGCACAGCACAAAATCTGGCTTTTCTTGATAAAGGTAATGCTGATTTAGGGTTCTTAAAAATAATCTTTCATGTTGTAAAAGGATTTTAAAGAGCTTTTTTATCCTGGGTAGACTCATGAATATATAAGCAGGTTATCAGCCCTTTGCTTGAATTCACTGCCTAAGGCCAACAGACAGCTTTACAGTTATTGATTTGTAAGACAAGTGTGTGTCCCCAAATGAGACCACCCCTCGTCACTCTGCCTGATGGACCACACACCCCAGGTGCAAACCCCACATACTCACCTCTTGGACAAGATGGATGCCCCACAATCAGGTTTCTGCTCAGCCAGGAAGGGCTGCACATGAGGCCTGTGACCTCTGGCAGTTCTCCACCTGGCTCCAGGGCCCCTCAACTCACCTGAGTCCTGCTGTTTCCCCAGCTTCAAGGTCATAGGAGAGATTAACGGCTGCATGAGACTGCTGGGGCCGAGTGGGGAGCTGGAGTGGAGCTCACTGTATCATTCTGGGATGGCTGGGTGGCCACACCCAAACCACGCTGGCCCCCCCACCCCACCCACCCCTCTGCGGTCTGGATCCTCGTCAAGTGCAGATGGTTCCTGCATCCCCCAGTCACAGGAAATCTGATCTTCTTTATCTAGCCCTTTCTTGTGGCATTTCCTAAGGCTTCCTATTTTATTATAGTGTCTGTGCACACTGCTTATCTCTTCTCCCCGCCTACCACACCACACCATGAGCTTACAAAAGCAGGAAATGCAACTAGGTCTCACCTAGGAAGAAGCCCTTTACTGTTGGTCTCACCTCAGTAAAAGGTAAGCTTCTTGAACGCAGGGATGTCAATTCATTTCACCACTGTGTCCTAGAACAATGCCTGGCACAGGATAGATGCTCAAACATTTGTTGAACTGCATTCTTCAATCAGTGGTCACTGAATCAACAGGAATCACAACTTGAACTTGACATGCCAACGTTGGTCCCCTTGTAGCAAATTTTTGGCTTACTAATTTTAACCTAAATTTGTCTCTTGCAAAAAACAAAAAGATTGCCATCCCTGGGGTGGGGGTAATTGAGTCCACCCTGCACCCATGTGAAAAACCTGTTGTGAAGTGCAGAAGCCAAATGGTAGAGGACATACCTATAGCCCTAGAGACCCATCTAAACAACGCTGGGAGTAGGGTGGCCAAAATTAACCTTTATTGAGGGCCCACAGTATGTCAGGCAATAGGTAGGTGATTTCTATAAATTAACCTCATATTCCCATTAGCCTGATGGAATATGATTGGTATCCCTGCTTTACATCTGAGCAATCTAGTTCTAAGCAGTCAAACGACTTGCCCTCAGTCACATGATTACCAGATGGTGAAATAGGGATTTTAGCCCAACTTTCAGGCCAGCTCCAAGGCTTGTGGTGTCTCTTGAAAATGCCAGGCCCTGAGGCCTGGTGGGCTTGTTCCATTCAGGGCTCTGTGCTTGGAGAGCCTTCAGTCTTGGGCTGGTCCCACAATATTCATTTCCTTTTCCTCCCCCCGACCCCCACTGTTGCTGAGCTCTTTCCTTTCAGAATTTAGTTTTCAAAGAAGTCTCGAATGGGGCTTCCCTAGTGGTGCAGTGGTTGAGAGTCCGCCTGCCGATGCAGGGGACACGGGTTCGTGCCGCGGTCCGGGAAGATCCCACATGCCGCGGACTGGCTGGGCCCGTGAGCCACGGCCGCTGAGCCTGCGCGTCCGGAGCCTGTGCTCCGCAACAGGAGAGGCCACAACAGTGAGAGGCCCACATACCGCAAAAAAAAAAAAAAAGAAGTCTCGAAATCTTTCTTAGGCCTTTTGTGCTTTCTAAAGCTAATAATCGCTGCCAGCCACCAGAGGGCCACATCCCAAACATTCATATTTAGGGAATCAAAATGCCCTTTTGGGTTTGGTTTAATTTTCCTAAAAATACAAGCCAGCTGATGTGTGTGGCTGACCAGTATGAAAGCTCACCCAGGGACCCACTCTGAGTGCAAGAGGGTCAGCCGGGTGGTGAGGGTGATGCCTCTGGGCCGGCACTGTTTGGGGGGAGGCATTTGCAGCAACTGGGCAGAGGGGCTCTCCAGCCGACCTCCCTGAGGAAAATGTCTTACCCCAGCAACAGCACCGCCGGCATGCAGCTCTCCTGGGCTCTGGGGCCTCACTGCCCACCATCAGTCCTCATACTTCTCTGTGGCTGTGTGCTTCCCGGGGCTTCTATGGAAATCTGGCTGTTCCAAGGGAATGGCTAAAGCACCCCTCATTTGGGGTGACCAGTGGCCCTAACCTTGTCCTCTTTCCTCGTGGGTGGCATTTTAAAGGTTTTAACTAGGACTCCGCTGAAAAGCTTCTAGCTCTGAGATCCGGGTAAACTTGG
Source organism: Grampus griseus (assembly GCF_964374135.1). Lineage (NCBI taxonomy): Eukaryota > Metazoa > Chordata > Mammalia > Artiodactyla > Delphinidae > Grampus > Grampus griseus. Next base: position 30,841,346 of record NC_139013.1, on the reverse strand, counting down.
CTACGCCTTATTGCACAGCAGCCAGCTCTCCACCTGCCCCCAGCCCCTTGACAGATTCCCCTCTCCAGCCACCGGCTCTTGCCAGCCCCTGCTCCAGGAGGTGCTGCAGAGCGTGGAAGAGACCACTAAGCCCTACATGGGGTGGGCCCTACATGGGCACTTGTCTGAGGCCCAGATTTCCAGGTGATTCATCAGGAAGTGGCCTCACATAGGTCGCAGGGGCCAAAACAAGCTGAGGGCCCCCAGGCAAAGGGAATGGGCTGAAGCTCTTCCATGTGGCTCCTTCAAGGAAAGAGTATCCTGCCACCAGGCAGCTAGAGCCTGTCTCTTCGTTAGGGCCAGGTCTCCCAGGTGGAGAGAAATGAAGACCCCCTACCTCCTCAGCCATTTGCACATCCCCAGGCAGAAGCCCAAACCCCAGACCCTGAAAACCCTTCCTGGTCAGAAACACAGGCAGATACTGCCCAAGAGAGCAGGGGACAACTGTCCTGTGACCAGGCCCAAGTCTCTCCCACCATTGAAACAATCTTGCATCCCCTTCCCAAGGCCAATAACTGGCTATTGACCCCCATTTAAAATGCTTTCCACTGAGAGCCCAGTGTCAATGGTCACAGAGCTCCAACAGCTCCTAGCCCCAGAATGTATGCCACATGCTGGGTCACCATCAAAATACTCTGGATCTATTGTCCCACCACACCTCCAGCCAGTCCGACCTCCCTCAGATCCCTAGCCAGGGGACTGAACTCTGAGGCTGGTGAGGGGAGAGCAAGACTTCGGAGCTGGGATGGGAGTCCTGTACTTACAGAAACCTGTGGGGACTTCGAGGACCCAGGGGCTCGGCAGGCCTTAGCCTTCCTTGCAGGGAGTGGAGAAGGGGCCAGGCCCAGTCACCCCCAGAGGCTGGGAAGAGGCACTTCTGCTGCCTTCCAAGGAGCCCCAGGCTGTGCCTCAGTTAAGGACATTCCCAGGAAAGGAGGCCTGAGAGAGGTTTCTGCTCCACTGAAGGACTGAACAAAGGGGGCACATGACACTTAAGGAGAACATTCCGGAAATTTACTGGCTACGGACAGGGGTGGTGGTGAAGGAACCATCCTAAACAGAGTAAATGCAGAAGTTACTGTACAGGAAGGAACGTGAGAAAACATATACCGACTCTCTCCCACCCTGCCCCTTCTCCCCACAAATAGCACACAGAGCGACAACGTCAGCAAAGCAAAGATGAAAGGAAAATAATCAGTCAACCAAACAAAGCAAAGAATTCTCCCCCCCCACATCTCTAATCAAAGTTACTGATCAAGTGAGCAAAGGCTGTACTTTGCTTCCTTGCTCTCTTTATAAGATACACATTTGAAATTCCTGACGGAAAAATACCCAGTAGAAGCTAGCAGCTGAGGTCAACGGGGGTCCACACTCATGCAACTCAGTCAGCCTGCCTGGCTCTTCAGAACTGAATTCCCCTTACTGCCCTCTCTCCAGTGACTTCATATCTCACTGTCATTTCCGCTGCCCACAGAGGCACAAACAGTGCAACAAATCAGGGTAATCCAATGTAGCTGGAGAGCTACTGGCAGCCTGTACCAAGCCTGGAAGCCTCTACGCAGCAGATGCCAGCAGAGGCCAGCCTGAATAAGGCAGTCAGAAAAAACTGGGACAAACTTATACTAAGAACTTATTCACTGTTTATCTGAAATTCAAATTTAACCAGGTGTCCTGTACTTTTATTTGCTAAATCTGGGGCAGATGAAGGGGCCTTAGCTGCAGGCCGTGCCAGCCCTGGATGCCACCTGAGAGCCTGCCTAGGTCAGCTCTGCTGCGGCCAGCCAAGAGGCTACAGTATGTCTGTTTCTCTGTTAGAAGTCGCCTCTGGGATCACGGGCTCCCCTCTTTCCTGTTCAAACAGAAGCTACTGTCTGAGGCAAACTCTTTTGCCCTCCCCATCCTAAGAAACAGATTCTCAAGGACCCCAAGGGCAAAGGCAACAGGGCATATAGAGTATGCCAATATGCAATGCTGGGCTTCTGCCAGCCCCTCAACCTTTTATTTATTTTTTTAAAGGTCTGGCCTTTATCATTGTTAACAGTAAATCAAATGTCCACCCCTTCTTCTCAATGTTTCCCTACAGACTGTGCAGCTCTGCAAGTTTCCTTCTTTGAAGGATCAGCCCTGTTTTATCTAACCCCAGGAGACACTCCCCTCTACCTTCTTTCAGACTGAATGCCTGTTAAAGGCCCCTAAGTCTGAATCCAGGCATGTGGAGCTGGTACAGAGGACGTGGGGAGGGGGCTGGCACAGGAGGCTGAAGCAAAGAATCTGCTCATTCAAACCTTTGCTGAGCGAGCCATCGTGGGCTAAATACCTAGGAGAGGGCACACGGAAGCTATTTCAAAAATCGAGATTAGGACAAAGAATTTTCCTCCCTTCCTGGGTTAGCCACTTATAACCAACAGTATTTCCACTTAGATGATCCTGGCAAAAAAAGGAAAGAAAGAGCCCACTTAGACATCTGAACAACTCTGGGATGGGGACTTGATGACCTGGCTATCCCCAGCTACCTAGCACAGCCCAGCACATGCAGGACTGTAACTGCTGAACTGAACTTAGGCTGACACATCAACACACAGGCCTGTTTAGGCAGGCCCTCTCTGAGCTATAGCCAGTCACAACAGTTACATGTATAACAAGGCAAGGAGAAGCACAGATCACTTGAAAATAATTTTGGAAACATTTTAGTTAGTGGTTTTAAGCTTTTTTCCACCAACCCTTTTTAGTTAGAAACAAGTGGCAAGACATTTATTTCCCTCCTGTCCCTGTCCTGTGAGGGATACTAGTATACTATGAAGCTGTCAAAAGATGGGCCGGAGATAGGTGACTTCTGAATTCAACCTACAAAGGATGAAGAACAGGGGACCATCCAGGACCTCAAAACAGCCTCATTTTCCTGCAGGGAGCTACACAATTTCCGCTTAATGAGTTGCTGACTTCCTCCTGATATTCCTGAAATGCAGGCACAAAAGCCTTTTTTTTACTGATATAAAATGAGCATCTTGAACAATACCATAAAGTGCACATCTCCATTAGGAATTTTATAACGTTTTCTCCCAATTTGCTGGACACAGGGCTCAGTCAATCTCTATGACTGACTGAGGCTAAGTGAGAGTCCAGGCAGGCTGGTGACTGCCAGCACTCTGGTGGGCCTGGGACAATGCCCCAGCTTGGGGTTTTATTCAGCGTTTGGCATGCCCGAGTCACTTTCTGAGTGACATAATGGAAATGTGGCAGTGATGTGAACTACCTAATGAGCTAGACAAAGGTTCAGATGCCTAATGGAGAAACAATGATTGTGGGGATCAGTGTAAAGCAGTAGGACGTTGGCACATCTGCACGTTATAGTTAAATTAAGTATTAAAGCTTTGGCCAAAACAGTTCACTCAAACAGAGCGGGCAGGGGTGAGAATCCAAAGAGTAAATGCTCCTCAATTTTTTTCCCCTCTATATCAGCAAGTGCGGGATTCTGTGGGAAAGTCTATAGTACTGTTCTTCAAGTAACCTAAACCCTAGAATTTAAATGATTCATCAAAAGAATAACAATAGTGGCTGCTCTACTGCCATTACAAGTCCCTAATTAGACTGTAAGTTATTGGAGGGCAGGAGCAGGGCCTACATTCTGGCTTCAGTGTGCGTGGGCATCTCCTGCTCTTTGATGAACGCGTCCAGCTCAGGAGTGATAAAACCAAAGGATTCGCGCTCTGAGAGCTCACTAGTTCCACTTGTTTTCCCTTAGAAGTTAGGCGGCCACGGTTGTTTTAAAAAAAAAAAAAAATCAAAGGAACAGAGTCCATGCAATCAAATCCCTAGGCCTCTGAAAGGGACTCAGATCAAGTCAGTACATCCCTCTGAGTGTCTCAGTGAGTTTATTATGAGCCACTCGGAGGCAGGCACTGACCCTGTCAGCCTCCAAGTACCCTTGATTTTGTTAGAAAGATTGGAATCTCATCCTGGGAAAATGAAAGACTACCAGGACCACTTTCTCTCAGTTTCTCTGGGTAAATGGTGAAATCATGGACCAGTATCAAGGGAAAGGATTTAGCTCCCTGACCGAGTGAGCTAAGGATGACTTTTAACCTAATAATTTATCACAGGACCATGATTTCTGGCCACAAGCTGTAACCATGAGTACACGGGAACCTGTTAGATGCTGTGGCCTTCTAAACTCGGCCTCATGTCTCCTGCATCTCTGCACCCAGCAGGCCTTGCTTTACCACAGAATCCGTCGACAGGACAAGCCCTGGGTTTGCTCCATGAGCCTGGCCCAGCCCTTCTGGTATGAACCAAGTTACCTTATTTCTCCTATAAATGTCTCTCGCTACGCAAGTTCTCAAATGCCAACCAGGGACTGCATTCCTCTCAACTCCACCCAGCTCCCCCTTCAGGGCAGCTTTCCTCTCCCTTCTGTCCAAGGGTAGAGGACCTCATCCCCCTCTGCAGGGCTCACGTGCAGCTCTCCTATTTGGAGCTGGCAGAACTGCATGACGCAAGGAAAGGCAAATTCACAATTAATTCTCACAATGAGAATGATGAACAACAGGTGAGCCAGGGAGCAAATACATATTTAAACACCTTGCGCCTTCTCTCCTTTATGACACTGTTATATTTCTATCTACAAGACCTAGTATCAAAAAAGAAAAGAACCCTAAATCAAACTTTATGAAAAGTCCTCAGAATACTCTTTTTAAGGCACTGTTAAAGCAAATTGCTTGCTTTGTTTAAAATAAAATCAACACATATAAATTGGGCACAACTTGCTAAATCAAGTCCCCTGCCGTGCTTGCGTTCTGAGACTTTCTTAGTAAAGCCCAATCGAAGGTGAATAGATGGGACTAGAGGAGGGAGACAGCCCCTTAGGCTACATCCTTGATAGATATAAGGGGACCCAACTGATGAACAGCAGATGGCCCCATTATCTATCTATTAGCTCTTTACTACAAGGAAAGGCAACAATTAGTATTTTTATAACCAGAGGATTGTGAGGGTAACCATGCCCTGTGACAAGAGAGAGTTTCCTTCCTAGAAGCAAAAAAGTACCTTTGGAGACTCTGGGGATCTTAACATCCTCCTGGGAGAGCCCGCCTCAGGAGCAGTCCATAAAACCGGTAGAGCCGACCATACCCAATTTCTCGTACCCCCAGCTGGTCCATTCAGGAACAAACACTCGTCCTCACGTCCTCTCTAGTTTAGTCCAAGGCTTCGGGAGAAACAGGGCCAATGATGGGGGACAACCTCTGCTCAGGGACCATACATCCACGGTGCTGATGCCCAATGTAATGAGACCCATGAGCCGGCCCGGCCAACTGGCTTCATGAGTGGGAAAGGGAAGGAGAGGGGAAGCTGTCCAAGCAGAAGAACCAAGCACCAGAGAAGGGAAAAGAGGGGCTTAGGAGTCCTCTTGAAGAGGAGAGCACACAAGGCCAAGCAGTCGCCTCGCAGTGCTGCAGCTACAGAGGGCTCCCAGGTTTGCCCTCCCTTGAGCTCCAGCTGAGACCCCGGCAAGGTTCATTTACTAGGCTATCGTTTCCTAGGCCTATGTTTTCATCTCCAGTGGGATTTCAACAGAACAGCAAACCAAATAATTTGGAGGATGGTCTTGGACCCCCGGACGCCAAGGCCCACCTTGGTGAGGTAAGAGGGAAGAGGACATGGAGTGCTTGGTATTTCACACACAAATCTTAACTTACCAAGGCTGAGACTGGCTTTCACATTCAAATAAAAATGTGAAAAGCAAACTGTGACCCTGCTACAGGGAATGTTATATCTAAATAAAAGCAACTCCCAAAGGCTTCATTTCCTTGCTCATTTTGGGTGAATTTTTAATCATTTAAGGTCAACTTTAACCAAATCACAGATGCCTATATAAGCCTATAATTTTCTGGCCCAAGCACTAGTGAAGACATTTCCTCCCACACAAATAAAAATTTGAACAAAATTTCAAAGGAAAAACAAAACAAAACAATGAAAATAAAAGAATGTGAAAAGAAATACAAATCAAAGAAATTTATTGGTGTTGACAAATATACATAATACAAAAAAACAAAACAAAACTAACACAACAGAAACAAAACCAGAAACTCCCCCCACCCTGGCAGGCCCACAGGCCTGAGGTACTGACAGCGAGCAGCCCCAGGAGCCCCTTGGAGCATCGCACTTAATTCATGAGGACCTCCATCTGCACCAGCCTCGCGTTGGTGTCCCCAGATGTCCGGTAGGGTATCATCCCAGCAAAGGTAATCAGGGCTCGGGCTTGGCTGCGGAGTTGCTGAGAGAAAGGGGAAGAAGAGAAGAAATCCAGTTAACTTCTGGGTCAGGGCACTGTCCTGAGAACCACCACCCCGGCCTTCCATTTTCTACCCCTTGGGGTCAGGGCAGATTCCCGGTGGGTGGATGACAGTCTCACCCTCCACCATCATGTTCCTCCAGCATGGTGCAGAGTTAGCAAAGCTCGGCTGCTGGGGCCTCAGTTCCAAAGCCCTTCTGCTTAACAAAAGATGGATGGGTGTGCCGGGCAAGCTGCCTCACCTGACACGTCTGACCAGCTGCTGACACGGCCCTGTGCTTCAGACTGCCTGCTCTACTTCTCTGAGCCTCTCTCTCTCTCCTGGCTGGTTTCTGTCCAACTGTTACCATGGGGTCCTGAGTTTCTTTCTAGGACCCTCGTGAAGCACCTGCGCTACCAGAGGCAACAGTCGTGCATAAGTGAGGCCCATTCCAGCTCTTTCCTCTCCTGCATCTTCCCCTTTCCTTCCTTTCACTCCTTACATTCCTTCCTTCCTGACAGAAGTGCTTGGTCCTCTTTTCTCAGGCAACAATATTTATGAGATTCCTGGATTGCTCCAGGAAGGAAAAAGATTTAAACTCAGGTGTTTCCAACAACAAAAATAGGAACCTTCACTCCAATTTCCAACTGATAAATTACTGAATAAAGAAACGTAAGAGAACAGCTTCAGGTTGCCCCACATTGAGGTGTGTTGGATGCTTATACCAGCAGGAAAGGAAACCATATCTGGAATAGAAAAGGAGGGTCTACACACATCTTTTGGATCAGTAATGAGATTTTTAAGAAAAATTCAAGGGTCACTTACTAGGCTTCTTAAGGACCATTCAAGAAGAAAACTGAAAGGTAAGTGCCTTTTACCTGATATGTGAAGTAAATTGGCAAGTAAAGGTCCTAATGAATGTCCAAACCAAAAGAAATTTACTTTATGATGAGAGTATCCATCAGATTTTCTTTAAAAGTGCAAAAATGTGCATGGGTTCTCCTGCCTAACTTGCAGCTACTTTACGTAAGCTCTAGGGGTATGCAGGCCAAGCGACCCATCCACTACCTGGCAACACTGCAGCTTAAACCATGAGGCCAATTCTTGGGCAGGCAGCTTTTACACATAAGTCTTTCCTCGACTCCACCCATCCCTTCCTTTCATTACAAAGGAGAGCGGTGGGTAAAAGGAAGACAGGAGAATGGCTTTATCCATCATATGTAAAAACTAAGTGCCTAAAAAAGAGAGACTAAAACACACAGCGTGTGAGTCCAGCTAGTCTTAAATCAGTTCCCTTCAGATGTGGAAAATGGACCTGCCAGGCCACCAGCTCTGCTCTCTGTGAGCAAGCCCTGCTCTGACCTGTAAGCAGTAGAGAGTATCAGAAACGCCCACCACTTCAGTAGTTGTATTCACAACAGCACTGCTGCCAAGGCCCCAGCACAGCGAGCCCACTGCTGGCACATCTCCTATGTAGGCTCTTGCCTGTCCAAGGGCAGATGGCAGACCTGCAGCTGCCTCTCATGCACACACGGATGGGCCTACCACGTCAGAGGACCACTTCTGAGCACTGCTATGTATGCTGCTAAAGGTGAAAATTCCCACCGTCACTCACGAGGCAGAGGTTCTGACAGTGACAATGCCTGTAGGGGTCATAGCAGAGAGAGCCCTCAGATATCCATGGAGGCGGGAGATAGATTTTCAAGGCTCTAGTTTCTTGATTGCCAAAATCAGGTATGGCTGTTGTATACCATACTGAGAGACTCACCAAACATTAAGTGGAAATGTTAAGGGAAAGGTAATTCTAAAACACTGCCTGTTTTAATGGTTTAATTGGAAGTCCAATGCGCTATCCATTGCGCGACGGAATTAATGGTTTAATTGGGTCAAACACCTTTCTTTCCCCTTTTGTCAAATCAACTGTACACCATACACTGTTGGAATCCCAGGGTTCTATCTACCTGGACTCTGCGTGACCCAAGCAATGCTGGAGGCCCCACAGGCAATGGAAAGGGCACTGGCCTTGGTATCAGACAGACCCGGCTTCCAGACGTGGCTCCTTCACTTACCACCTGAGGGGCCCACAAAAGCAAGACACCTCCTGACCCAGGCCTCAGATCCCTCAACTGTAAAATGGGGATAACGACTGTCCTAGGTACCTCTCTGGAGTCACTGTGAGATGACAGCAGAAACAAGGTTTGCATCAAATTGTTGACCAAAAGTAAGTATGGTTTTCATGAAAGTGCTGAACTGAGACTCATAAAATGACCTTCTATTTAAAAATATTTAAAAAAATATATATTTTTAAAAAAAGGGCTGGAATTCTTGTGGAATCCGTATAAATTAGCATTTTGATTTTTTAAAAGGTGATATTCGCTGACTTAGCACATCTTTGTTTTTTAGCTTGAGAAGAGTAGCAACCCCATTAATGTTCGATTTCTTCCGGGAGCCCCTGACACAAACTTTACCCAGCTGCCAGGTAGTAAAGAAACGAGCAATTTAGGGTCATGAGCAGTGGTCTCATGAGGTGCAATGGACAGCAAACCAGAAAGGTGGTTCTCAGCGATGGCTCTGGCCAACCATCTGGCTGGGATCTTACAGAATCACGGTCCTCGATGACTCGCTGGGGCCTGGATGCCGATGATGGACTTGTCCCCTTGAGCCTCTTAAACTGTGTGAACAAGATGTTCATGGTGGCGAGAAGCACTTCTGAGAGGTTGTGCCTGACCTGCACAGAGGGACACACATGAAGTAAGGAGAAAGAACCAAGCCCTGGGGCCAACCACAGGTTGGGGAAGGGGGGAGCAGTGCTCCAGGAATGCCTGGTCACATCACATCTCCACAGCTGCCAGGTGGAGCACCACACAGCCACCAAAAAGGAGCTGATGGCATTGAAATGTCAAGCGTGAAAGCAAAGCTCAGGCAATGCTACTCAGAAGGTCAGGTAGGTCACTCTTCTGATCCCTTGTTTATGCCAGTCCTCCTAGGCAGGGGCAGTGAGCAAAACGCATGCCCACTACGTCTGGCCACCAAGAGTGATTAGCAAAAGCCTGCATTTGAATGTCAGCAGGCAGGGACGCATACACTGGTTCTCCAGTCCCTACCACTCCCCACTGTCTCAGACCCACCAGACTGTCTTCATGGGACCAGCACAGCCCGAGCAGAGTCCTTGGGAGTGTCTATGAGGACAGGCCCTGGTACAACACTTCAGTCCATGAAACACTGAATGATGTAACCAGGGGAGGGCAAGAATCAACAGAAGGAGTGGCTAGGGGTAGAACTGCAGCAGGTGTGAAGGGATGGTCGGCAAGAGGTAAGACCTCCTGAACTGTGTGTACCACAGCAGGCAGCTGCCTCACCACATGTGCAGAAGCCGGCCTTTCTTCTTCCTCTAGAACAGAAACATGCTTTCATAAAAGGAATGTGCTTACTAATGGTTTTAAATTGAAACACTGTTAGGAACATCCTGGAACCAGGCAGCTGGCCCTCAGTGCCTGTGGTTCTAGAGAAGAGTCTTACCCTTAGCTGCACATGGGAATAACCAGGGGAGTTCTGGGCTGCAGCTCAGATCAGGGAAACCAGAATTTCTGGGCCTGGGCACACAGATTTTTTTAAAGGTCTCCTAGCAATTCCAGTGTGCAGCCCAGTTGAGCACCCTTGGGCTAAGCAGTGGCAACATGCTAGAAACCCTGCAGAGAGACAGTAGCTCTGGGGCTCTTGGGCTGATAACTGAGTCCGTGGTCACTGCATCTGCTTCTTGAGACAAAATGGTTCAGAGAAGGGAAAGAAGGATGTGAATCATGATGCATATTTCATGTACCCAATGGAACTACTTAGACAAGATCAGAGTTAAGCACTGACACACCCTCTAGAACAAGTGCATAATAAAGAATCAAACCAGATCCCACAGATCAACAAGAAACCTGTTTCTCCCAAGAATATGTCTGGTCTCTAAAGCGAGTGTATTTTCTGAGTCAGGAACTCAGACTATAATCTGATGGGGATATGTGTACTCACAGAAAAACCAGCCCAGGATACCTGAAATTGGACTTGTCTTAGAAAACTCAGTCTGGATGGTGACTGTAGTAGGACTGTTAAAGTTATTGGCTATGTTAAAACAAAAGCTTTCAGTTAGAAGTGGGGGAAAAAAGAATTTTATAATTCAGGAAGAAAAGGACTCACCTCATCACTGAAATTTCTGAAGGCAGCCACTCTCTCTTCCACACTTTCCTGATTCAGGGGCACCAGCTTCAACCGATCAATTATCTATTTAAAACAAAACCCATCGGTCCCATATGATACAACCATCACAGTCATTTCATCTCCTCAAACACATAGTCAGCATCTAACACATTCATAGTGGGCTTCTTAATAGGAAATGCTAATCCCCTCATTCAAAGGCTTTGATTCTAACTTGCTGACTGACTCAATTCCTATCCTCGTTTTCTGAGGCAGTTTTACAATTCAGAGATTTCAAATTACTCTGAGAAACCTCTCTGTTTTTAGACTAAAGAAGAAAGGAAGAGAAAAAGGAAAAAAAGAGCAACACAGAAATCCCTTTTATATTCACAGGATCATACTTGTCCTTCTTCACTTAACAGGCATACTGGTGACATTTCCTTTGTTTTAAATGAATCTCACGAAGTGTTTTGATTTTTCAAGGGCATACATTAACCTGCACTTCAAACACCCCTCCTGAAACTTACATCAAAGGCTCTGTCAATATGCCCACTGTGATACTCGTCAAAAAAGGTGATCAGGTCCAACAGAAGATAGAACGTGGAGTCCACAAATTTATTTGCACTGATTCCCTGAGCCCTATACCTGACGGACAAAAAAGAAGTAAGGGGGGTATATTAGGAATTTCTGTGCAATCTATAACTTGAGGATAGCATCTAAAAAATGTCAAACAAAACCTCTTAAACTCTCTAGATGAAGTGAACTAAGGAGTGGAAAATAGTGTTTCTTTTGAAATGGCCAAGCACTTGATGGCGGGTTTGACAGAAATCCACCTATAAATGTTCTGTGTGAAGCACAGTTCTCTTGCCTCAGCCCCCATCTCAGCAAGCATCTCCAACCCAGTTTTCACTGGGTCACTTTATTGGGCGTATCTGCAGAGGGCACAGAAAGTGACAACTATTGCCCCAGCCTGGGAGTTACACTGGTTAAAGTATGATAACTCCTCGAACTCATGGGGAGGAAGGTAGCTTCTGAAACACTGGCCACTACATCTCTAAGAATTCCCCATCCATCCATCCATCACTAGCTTTGTTCCAAAATGTCTTTGAGATGGCTGCTAATGACATATAGATGAGTATAATGCCTAGAATTAAACCTCATGTACAGGATTAAAATGTTGAGATACCCTTTCATACCCTTCCTTTTCGCAAGAATGTTTACCAAGTGACAGTGCCAAGTGACAGTTGGTTATGACGTGGGGGAACAGGAACTGTCAAACTGTCAGTGCTGGTGGGAGGGTGAGTGAGTAGAGCCATGCTGGGGAACTCTTTGATGCTACGGTAAAGCTGCAGATGCGTCTGGGTGGGCGCTGGGAGCCCCGGGACCCCCCGGAGCCAGCCCCGGCCTTACCGCTCCGCGACGGAGAGCGCCATGTTCTTCAGCCTCTCCTTGTTGGACTGCGGGGCACTGATCTGGGGGACGACAGGGCTGAGCAGTTTGTTCATCAGCTCCAGCACCTTGTCAGCATTCTGTTCGGTTTTTTAAATTAAGAAAGGAATCAATTAAAAATAATCAATAAGAGGAAATAAACTAAATAACCGAAACCAAAGAGGTAACTTTTGTTCTGTATCTTGATCTGGGTGGTGATGACACAGATACATACCTGTGGGAAACTCATCAAGCTGTTCACTGAATATGTGTACATTTTTCTACTTTTTAATTAGACCTCAATCAGAACACTTTTAAATGAAAGGAAAAATGAATTATAACCCTCTTTTTGCCCACGTTGGTCAGCTGATAAAAGGAGAGAATGTACTCTTCTTCAGGCCCTAACAGTCATCGGTATTCCCCGCATGTTCTCACAACGAGCTACTTCCTCCAGTTCTCTCAGAACCCCTCAGCTGTGGTTTTGTTCCCTGACACACACCGGTCAGTGTTTGTGCGGCTGCCCGGAGGGTGAGCACCAGGCATCTTCACCAGCAGCTTCACCACCCAAGCATGATGGGCGCTTCCTCTGCTGCCAAGGGAGGCTTTGCTCAGTGCCCGTGGGACAGCCTTTCAATATGTCACTCTTGTTTGGCCAGAAAGACCTTATGGGCAGAAATAATTCTGTAAAATAGGAATTTCACCCTGACTGGACTATTAACTGCCTAAGCACTAGGAGAAAATGCCTCAGCAGGGAGAGGGGTACAACAATGGCACCATCGAAATGTTTGTGCATTTAATGCCAAAAGGCCGATGACAGATCTATTAAGTGCAGAAGAAAGAAAAGAGCACATTTTACCTTGGCAAGGTCATAAAGCTTTGCTGCTTCTTCAAACAGTCCTTTATTTTCTGCCACGGAAGCAACTTTGTTGATAATAGGCTTTGTGTCACTAGTAAACTTATCTATGACTCCAGGCTGACAAGACAAATCATGGAGGGGAAGAAGAGAGAAATGGGGGGACAGAGCTGTTATTTTAAACACAGAGAAGCAACTGAGATCCGAAAACTACTTTAACTGAAAATACTTGCCCTGGGCAATACACATATTTCATCAGCTAGACTCTGGCTTTCTTGAAGATATAAGGTCGTACTAAACATATGAAAAGGACCAAGGAAACTACCCATGAAGAGGCAGACTCAAAGGCAGCACAGGAGTCACCAGTAAGACTGTGCTTTCTAATTTTCCAAAATGACCTAGAGAATCGGTGAAATCATCAATGATTTTAATTTTGCTGATGAGTAGGCACTAGGGGGAAAAAAACCAGGAGGCTCAGAGAAAGTATCTGAAAGATTCTGAATTTGTTTTCTAAGACAGATGGCAAAAGAAATCCAGTCCTGAAAAAATACATGGCAAGTGGTGTCAGGATACTAAAAACAAACAAAAAAAATCTGCATCATCACTCAACAGCAACCAAATGGTCAAGAAAGTATGGGAGAGGCCTGAGGTACCGTGAAGAGAGAGGGCAGACTATGTGACGTCTGACTGGCCATCTGATTCTCCATCAGCCCTGGACCAAGTCGGGTGACCTGCTCCGCCACCCTGGCAGCACAGGAGATCAGTGAAGAGCATGGGCTCTGGGGTCAAGAAGGACTGGGCTCAAATTCCAGCTCACTTCCTTACTAGCTGTGTGATCTTGAAGAAAATAACCTCTCTTGTCTCCACTTCCTCCCTTGAAAAACAGATGACGGTTCCCACTGTGTTGGGTTCTTGTGATGATTAAGTGAGAAAATACATGTCAAGCATTCAGCACAGGGGCCTGGCAGTTGTCACTGCTCCATAAGCATGGCCACTGTCACCAGCACTGCCACTGTTCTTCTTCTGGATGGTGTGAGCAGTGGGAGGTCATCTTGAGACTGCTGTCTCTAAACCACCCATTTTTACAGATGAGGAAAGTGAGTCCCTAAGAGAGGCATGTGGAGAGTGCCCGAGTGGGTCAGGAGGGGTCTCTGACACTAGGGCCTCTGCCCCTTCTACATTGCCCAATAGCCATGATGGGTCTTAGGGAACTGCTAAGGCTCACGGGAGCAGCTGCATCTCTGGGGTCAGTGTAGAGTTCTGAGCCCTCAAAAACTATCTTTGGAGAGAGGTCAAGTGCATTTGTAATTTTCCCCTCTGGGGAGAGTAAGTGCAGTAACCAATTTCTTTCTTGCATATTTTCTGAGCCAAGAATGGCAGAAATGTAGCCTTCTCAGCTGAAAATATGGCAGGTGTGAACAGATGAGTATTCTGAACATAATAAAAAAACTATCTAACCACAAATTTACATATTTTAAGGAGAAATGTAAATGTATGTAAAATCAAGGTCATCATTTGGGGCCTGTAATTTTCATTCTTTGTTTTTAAAACTAAGCAACTTCATTCAGATTTGCATCTTCAGTACCTTGAATCCTAAAATCTAACTGTATTCTTTGGACAATTATAAATCCCCAACTGCAAACTAACACACCTCTGGGGTGCACTTAACCCACCTTTCTACTTCCATCGTTCTCTAGTTTCCCAAGAATCATATCGAACTGCAGAGACAAAAAAAAGTTTACTCAGTTGATTGGACGAGGATATATACATAATCCACAATTCTTTGAAGACAAGAGAGGAATAGGGGAGGTGGGAGAAGTCTTGCACAAACTAGAGAACAGTGAGACTGAATCAACGTTTTCATTGTCAGAAACCAAAGAAAACTCTAACACCCCCCTGCCCCCAGCCACATCCACCAAACTCATATTGAGGTGACCATCCAGTATCACATCAGCATGAGAACTTGTACACTGGAAATCATGGGGGCGTGGAGAAAAGTTAACAGACATACCTCTCGACTTTCTATCACCAGCTCGCTCACACAACGCAGAAACATGTTTTCTCCTTGACTGTCTTTCTCGTCTCTAGAAGGGAACAAAATCAGCCTGGTTTCTGGTGTGGCCCCAAGGTCTCTGTCATTCTCACAGTGGCAGAAATCAAAACCAGATGAAGTAAATGGTCAAAAGCCAGTCTAACCTGAGGAAGTAGAAGTATTGGAGGGCCTCTCTCGGGTCCGTGGATTCAAACTTCCGGGTGTAGAGAATGAGTAGCCGCACGAAGTTCAGCCTCCGCATGCAGGGAGGGTCGCCAGGCTCATGGCTGACTGCACCGACGGGGACAGAATTGGTCACAACCACACTGCCCTTCTGACCCATGCAACGGAGAGCTATGGGAACTGAGTCCAAAGACCCAGTGGTGGCACCTACTCCTGCAGCCCAGCCAATGTTTGCCACTGTGAGCTTAGGCCAATCCCCTTCACCACCCTGTCCTCAATTTCGTCCCAAGTACAGATTGGAGAAAGTGGCATTTTTAGTAAATCACTAGGTATGCTGGTCTCTGAGTGAAAAGATGGTGACAACTGACCATTACGGCATGTGCTCTGGAGTGAGTCTGCTGTGCCACTAAGGAAGCTGCAGCCATTCATGCACAGGTATCTTCTCTCCCTCCCCGGACTCCCACCCGATGCAGGTAGGCACACAAGATGGCTGGCTGTGCCTTCCAATGTCTCCAGTTAGAGCCCTAATGGGAACCAGTCTCACGACTCTAGGGACTGTTTCTCCTGCACCACCCTCCAGGCGACCTGACTCACTGGCCACAAAACTAGCACTTAGCACAGCATTTTATCTATTAAACACCTCAGGGAATACTAATGGAGGCGGGAAAGGCAAGAACCCTCATACTAATCATCTCATAAGCCCAACCGCCTACAACACTCTAAAATGATTGGTACCACTTGCCCAAATCCCTGCTGGCTGCAGCTATGTGTCCACTGCCATCTGATGGGGGGATGTGTTATGGATGTGCCACTGCCAACAAATACTCACGGAGCTGAGCGCTCTGTCCCGAGGATTTTAAAAGCAGCTTTAGCTCAAAGAGCACTAGCGCCACGTGGACAGCATGGCAGCGCAGCCGCTCCATGCGGAAGAGAAAGGCAATGGCAGCTTCGAACTGCGCGGTCAGGAACAGCACTTGGAAGTAGAGGAAGGGCTGATGGTTCACTGTGAAGTGGGACTCGCCTGTCCAGGAAGAGGAGGTCAAGCTGACTCAGAAGGAGCCGGCCTCTGCCGGCAGCCCCGAGCCCAGAAGAAGCCCTATGTGCTCAAAGGACTTGCTGGGCGGGACAAAAGCACCAGCCTGAGCCTGAACGGATGCGGGGGCTCTGGAGACAGTGGACGCCACTCCAGCCGTGGCCTGTTTCCACAGCCTCCGGACCTCACAAAACAACTGGCGAGCGGGGGCTGTGTTGTAAAACCCAAACTGCTTGCATTAGTTGGGAGAGAAACAGAGCACAGGACCTTGAAACGGAATACAAAAGGGGCTGTTTCTCTCCTTTATCCTGATAAAAGTCACTCAATAAGGACAGGAATGATTTCAAAGCTTCGGTATACTCAGATTCACAGATATCTGCGTTCAACACTGCGGACCACTAGTTGGAATCTCCTTTTCTTCCCCCAATTTTTAAACAGTGAGAGAAAGAAAAAATTAAAAGCTATTTCTCCCTTGTTTGTGCTCAGATATAGTCACTGCGAGGTCTCTGAGGAAGCAGTAACCAAGTCCTCTTATGTCTCTCCCTGAGCCAGTGTCTGCCAGAGCAGTTCAAAGAACTAGTGGAGTTTACTGTCAACGACCATGTAAGTCACATACTCTGTTTACGGCCACGTGCGTGGCCTCTACCCAAATTTGAACTCATTGTTTTGTTGTGTTTTGAAGATCCAGAGGGTTCTGAAGGAGAGACAGAGTTCAGAGATGGATTTTCCCAGAAAAAAGCTAAGCAGTGACCTTAGGTGGACAAGAGAGGAAAGGTAGTTATGTTCTGGGTATCTTACCGTAGTCTTCCAACAACTGTTTCTGGAACTGAGAGAGAGTGAGCCTGTCTTGTGGGGAGCTGGTGCCGTCATCATCGAAACACACCTGGTTCAACTAAACGCCCAAGAGAAATACAGGCATTGGTACAAGCTACTTCTTGTGCCGGGTGCGGACTTGTAGCTGATTAGCTGCCATGCTCAAGGCTACGCTAATGGCTGTGTTACTGGTTGCGAATATTACACAATAAAAAATGGGCCAGGAGACAGGAAATCCACTAGTCCAGTCACCCTATTGGCATTATACATTAAGCAGTAACATCTGTGTGCAGTGTGTGAGCAGGGGGAAGGGGAGAATGCCCTACTGGGCAAGGGAAGCAGCGCCTGCCTTCAGCCACAGGTAGTCCTCAGTTTTGTCGGCCACCTCGCTCTGGTTGTCAGTGATGTCACATCTGCCAATGATACAGTACACAGCCCGTTTGTAGGGGTCCGTGTTGTTCCTGAGGGCCCTGCGGTAATGCAGTCGGAGCTTGTTCTCCGTAGCTGGGGACAATCTAGAGACACAAGGGAACACACAGACACATATGCTAAAGACCCTCACGGGCATCTGAAAGCACCCAGGTCCCAACCACACAGCAAAGTCACAAAGCCTTCCTTCATGGAGGGTAACACTGTCCCACCCATACCCACGGGCACCATCACTTTAACCAGACTTGCAGCTACCAACACCTGCGTCTCCACCCACTGGCTTCCTCAAGTAGTGGCTGTCAGAGGCACGTGAGAAGGTCTGGGGAATTAATCCTCCACCCACCTCCCTGGCAGCCCTCAAGCAGTGATGGGCAAGAGAGAGTCAGTCCCTTAAGTGCCTCAGCCCCGCTCTGGCTTCTCCACTCCCTTATCCCTGTGAGATCACCTCCCAAATAAACTCCATGCACTCAAACCCTTGCATCTGGGGGAAGAGTCTGCATCTGGGGGAACCCTAAAGCACTGTCCCTACTTTACACTCTCTAACATGAGCAAGACAGGGCTTATGGTTTAAGACAATCTCTGGACACGGCATTATTGACACTGCCAAAAAAGTAACCCTGGTTTTCCACATGTATAACTGGGGTAACCACCATTATTTCTTCTACATACATGTCTGTATATTGAAACTGGGTTTGAATATGAACTTAAGTCCTATTACATTAACAAAAACCAGAGAAAAATGAATGCTTAGCAGTTCCTTAATGCAAGAGAACTAAAAAAAAAAAAAAACTTACTGAATTAATTCAATGATTATATCTCAAGTTTGCTAACTTCTAACTCTGGCCTTTGAGTATGAAGCGTATATTGTCATTTGGGTCAACCGGAAAAGCACTAAACGTGAACAAGTGAAGTGTAATACAACAAAGTTTCATTTACTAAAGCATCCTTGATGTGCCTGGGACTTTGTAAGTGTACACATGGTGTTGGAATGGGGCTCTTTTAATGTTCTCAACTGTTATTCTACAGAGTTCTACTTGCTTTCTAAACTTCATTTTTCTCCCAAGCAGAAACTTATTTGGAGCCACGCACAAGGAAAAGAGAGCAACGCCAGTGGGGGCCACCCTGCTGATTCCACGTGGCTTCTTCTGGATGCACCATCTCATTCACTGTACCTTCTGTCCTTGCTGTTCATGTACTCCTGGAACCAAGTTTTAAACTCTCCCAGCTGGTGCTGGGCTCGGTTGACCACCTGTGAAGCGGCAAGCAGGTCTCCACAGCGCAGGCAGTAATAAATTAACGCCCACACAGGATGGCCTTCCACCTCTCCATCCTAAAAGAGGAAAGGTTTAACTGACGACTTTTGATGTGCTGGCCCTCAGCTAAGCCCTCTTCTTGTATTAAGTCACTTAATCTCACAACTCCACTAGGCAGGGACCGTGAATGGCCTCCTCCTCTCTGTTTTACAAACTAGGAACCTGAGGCATGGGGATGTTAAATAATTTTTCCAAGGTAAGCTGGTAAGCGGCAGTCTGGCTCGAGAGCCTTTCCTCTACAGCACTGTGTACACAGGCTTCAAAGACAGCCAGTGGGTTCTCCGTGGAACCCCAGTACCCACAGCAATCAGGTGACATGTTCTTCTGTGATAATTTACAGATGTGCACTCAGGCTAAGGACGTTCACTGACCAATAAGAGACTATCATCATATTTGAGTTTATAAAATGTTAACCATTAATGATCAGCTAAATGGATTCTGGCACTTCCATTCACCTGTTAGTTGTTCACTCACTTAGTATCTTTGTTTTGGACACCGTGCTTCGTTATGCACTGGGGAATCTAGGAAAGCAGCTCTGTTCCCACTCTCCCAGCACTAGAGCTTCTCTCTCCTAAAAGTGGCTTTGTCATCACCTGCGCAGCAGCCCTGTGGTTACTCCTCTCTCTCCTTCTCCCCAACTCCTCCAGAAAAGTGGACCTCAGACTTCCTTTCTTGGCCCCTCCACCCTTCCCTCGGCAGGACTCTTTCTTAAGTCCAGATCTGATCGTGTCACTTCCTCACTTAAACCCCTTTGAGCAATTTACATCCTAAGTGCTTAGCCTGGTGCTCAAGGCCGTCACCAGCTGGCCCCAAGCTGGTCCAGCCCTACCACACACCCGATACACCAGATACTCTTTCCTGCCTCCACGCGTTTGTTCACGCTCCTCCCTCCTCCTGGAATACCCTTTTCCCAGACCCCTGGCTGGCAAGCCCCTACTCTTTAAGCACAAATGTGGGCCTCACCTCCTGTATGAAGCCAGGAGCCTGCAGCCCACCACCCGTGGTACACAGCTCCGGTTCAGCACTTTGCACAGGGTCTGTATCTGACTGTAACTAGACTGTGAGCTGAGAAGAAAGGCACGTTCTAGGACCCATATCTAACTCTGTTCTTCCAGCTGTTTGAGCCAACAATCTCAGAAGTCAGCCCTGACTCTGCCACATCCAAGTTCTTCCACAGTCCTACTGGGTCTACTTTCAAAACATGTCCAGAACCCAATGACATCATCCCCCTGCACCCTCCTCCACCCTAAGCTGAGCGACCACCATTATCACCTGGACTCCTGCACCACCAGTCTCCCAAGGTCTCCTAGCTTCTCTCCCTGCCCTCTCTGGTCTCTTCTCCATATAGTAGGTCCCACACATAACCTCATTTAAACTGAAAATGCCTATCCGAGAGAGACTGCTCTGGGAAGGTAACTCATCACATAGAGAAAGATGCCAATACCTGAAGTCCAGGCAAGGGAGCCGGAAGTTTAATGTTCAGGAAACTTCGAACCAACTGGTAAGTCCCAGGCACCCCGCCCAGCTGGGCCTGATGCAAGTTGCCAAAGACAGTCACAAGGGTATAATTCTTATAACTGGAAAAAATTTAAAGGCAAAAAAAGGGAGGTTGAAAACACATATTACATGTATCTATGTCCATACCCACAAACATTAGACTGTGAACTCCACAGGGAAGGGCCTGGATTTCAACCTAACATAGAAGAGGAAACAGTGCATGCTTAATGAAGCAAACTACATTATTTATTCATTGGGCAGTGGACCACTGTGAAGATTTCTCATCACTGCGGATACTCAAAAGAATCCCTTGAGCAATATAATAGTGGACTTCAAATGCATTAAGGGCTAATGTGCAGAATAATAACTGCTCCAGCTCACAGCCTAATGCTCTAGTGGGATCTTTTCAAATTTTTCATTTCAAAAAATTTTAAACCTAAAAAAATGAATAGTCCAAAGAATGCTCATATATCCTTTACTTAGATTCGCCAATTGTTAATATTTGTATGATGTTTTTTTCTCTATATATATACGTAGATATACACACATATACAAACACACATACTTTTTTTCTGAACCATTTGAAAATGTTACAGAAATATAGAAATCAGTGGCTACCTCATCTGTAAATACTTCACTGACCTTTTAAAAAGAATCCAGGCTACTAGCTACCTGGTAAAATGTCCCACAAGCTGAATAGTTTCTCATGACTTGATTCAGGTTCAACTTTTTTGCCAAGAACCCTACCTACACAGCACCACAATGAGGCAGGTAATACCATTTTGCCCTTCTTGGTAACATTTAATTTGATCACTTGGTTAAAGGTGTTGTCCACCAGATTTCACCACTGTAAAAGCACCTCCTTCCCCCTTTGTAATTAATAAGTACTCTATGGGGTAATACTTGGAGGTCATGTGAATAATCTGTTCACCAATAATCTTTCACCCAATAGTTTCCACTGGTGGTCCTTGCTGAACCCATTGTCACACTGGTGGTTGCAAATGATTTTCTATCATTTCCTGTTTATTTATTTGCTAGTAGGTTTCTTAAAATCCTTTACAGTGTTTTAAAATTGCTTTTATATTAAGATTAAATGGTTCAAGTTATAGATACCCAAACATGGGGTTAATACATTGAAGAACTTTCTAAATATGTTTCTTGTCTAAAACAAAACAGACTGCCTCAAAAAGTCAGGTGCTTCATATGTTCAACCACATAATAATATTAATATTATACCACATTAAGTATAATAACCAACTGAGAGAGACAGAGTGAGAGTGAGAGAGAGAAAAAGAGAGAGAGACACACAGAGAAAAACACCTAACTGTCAATTACAGAAAACAGACTCAATGGAAATTGATGTAGTCATAAAAAATGATACTGACAAAAAATTTTAAAAGCAAACTATATAAAACCATATATTGTACACATTTGGATCATAAGCTGTGTAAAAGATACATATCAAACAAAATATTCATATGTCCAAAAAGGCGG
Organism: Grampus griseus; assembly: GCF_964374135.1. Taxonomy (NCBI): domain Eukaryota; kingdom Metazoa; phylum Chordata; class Mammalia; order Artiodactyla; family Delphinidae; genus Grampus; species Grampus griseus. The sequence goes on along the minus strand of NC_139013.1, from coordinate 30,819,784 downwards.
CAGGGGTGGTGTGGGGGTAAGGAAATACAACAAGGTGCCAGGGGCCTCTGGGCGGGGGAGAGGGGACTGCTCCCTTTTTCAGGTCCTCTTTTTGGCATCTTCCAAAATTTCTGTAACAGTCATGTAGTATTTTCATAATGAAAAATGAACACAATTCAATTTAGCAAAATGAGTTCGCCATCACTGGAAGTAGTTAAAAGCAGAGGTTGGAAAAGAGATTACAGAACAGTCCTGGAGCAACCAGGACAAACAGATGCTCTCTTCAAACTCGAATGAAGACAACTCACATGCTGGAAAGGGCCTCAGAGCCTAAATTCCTTGAGAGCTAAGAAATGTGTACCTCGCTTCAAATTTGGAATGTGGCAGGAAACAAAACAATGCTATGTTTTCTCAACATTTTCAGCCTTATACCCCAAAAATAATTTGGGACCAGGTCTACTTTGCCACCTGGTGTATTATATCACTTGAAATACTGTACGTACGTTACACTGTCGGTGGATTAGCATTAGAAAAAATATTTTTTTAGTGAGTACAATTATCTGAAATATTCCCTTTATCAAAAGGGACAACAAATCTTAAAAAGGATGTCATCCGAGAGTGATGCTACTAGAGTGAAAAAGAAAATAAGCATACAATAGTTGTTCACAGGAAACTCCCAAATAGCTCCAAGTGCTGCTAAAGGAATTAATGGAACAACATAATTCCAAAAAAACTAAATGAAAAGAATAATAAAAGAAATGGGATAGCTTACATATATAAAACCAAAAACTGCAGCCTGGTACCACTGGTGAAGTCAAGCAACAACGTTAAGGATGAGGTTTACTGAAGAAAAAGCAGTCACGAGCAGTCATATATGTACACACGTTAAAAACTAAAATCCTCATGTTTTTTATATACTGTAATAACTTCTGACTCATATTTTGCTGACTTGTAGCAAATAAATACCACTATATACATTAGGTTCTTTATGGCTGAAGACTTAGAAATTTACATTACAAAAATTTAGTGAAAGCCTGATATAATACTTTATGAACTCTTTGTGCCCTGTGCTAGAAGCAATAAAAAACCATTTGGAGTTCCAGATTTTTCTTAACAACAGAATGGAGGCTAGCGAGTTTAATATGTCTGATGGTGTTCATCTCGTGTAGCCATTATATAATTAATTTAGTATTTGGTATAAAAACCTGTTCTCTCTGTGCTGTACCAGGTCTGAATTACCTTGACTTCCTAATGAACTATTATTTTGTTAACAGAGGGTGACCACACTACAAGGCCATTGGCAGCTGCATGGGCTCAGCAGCAAAGAACTGCAATTGAGCAAGTATATTCAGCTTGGTTTTCTCTTCTCGAGCTAACAGAGAGAGGCCCAGCACCCTGTCTCTGAAATAAAGAGGGTCTGTTGCACGCTCACGACAACCCCTGCTGGCCAATTCAGAAGAAGAAGTGTCCACAGGGAGTGGATGAATGGCACGGGCCCTACCAACGAGGGGGACAATAGTTAGGGCACAAGGGCACAGCCACAAACCCCTTGGTGACCAACTCCAATTAGTGAGGAGATGGCAAAAAAACCCCAGGCACAAATCAGAGGCAGCCGGGAAGGATCTGGACTCACAAGGATTAACCAAGTAGAGCCAGAAGGAAAACAAAGGATCAAGGGGCCTTCCTAAGGTTTGAAGGTGGTAATGCTGGGTGGGAAAATTAAAATGCCTAGAGAAAACAAAGAGCCTAAGCAGTAATGGCTGAACCACAGGAGGGACAAGGATCCTGACCCAAGGCATCGTGCTCTAATAATCATGACTCTGTACTGAGGGACAGAGAGTGGACAAAGAGAAAAAGAAAAGCCTAACAGTGCTCAGTGCTCCCACTCAAAATGATTTTATATCGGTGCATAAATAGTTCTGGTAGAGAAGTGTTTCTGAAAACAGCCTAACACCTCTCAGACTTGCTCAACCTTGTTTAAATTATACCAGCTACACAGCACTTAGCTTGAGGACTACTTGAAACCCAAGAATGGCTGCCTTCGGGGGATTTTAAAGCCAGCCTCTGTGCTGCCGTTGCCTTACCTCTGCTCGAGGTATCCCAAGGCCTGCCTGACGAACTCCATGCGCACTTCCACGCTGTTGCGGCTCTTCAGGGCATCAGTCGCGGGTGTCAACAACACGTCTGTCATTTGTTTTACCATGGTCCACATGTCAGAGATGTTCTGCACATAAATGAGACTGCATGTGACAATGCTGTGGGGCCGGGGAAATTGCCTCGTTCTTCATGGCAATCTGACTCAAAGGCAGGCGGGACATGGAGCGGGAAGAGGTTAACGTCCTGTCTGAGGTCCTCAGGCTCAAGCCCAGTACAGAAGACGCACCTCTTCCCAGCCAGCTGCCAGCTCCCGTCTTCCCTGCGAGCAGCCCCCGTCTCGAGCTGGTTTTCAGATCAATTACTATTCCAGGTCTGACATAACCACCTACATAACTAAGACCACATAAAACTAACAAGAACACTGAATCTCAGTGGGTTATCCCTTAAGAGAGAGTGAATACATTTATAATCATCCAAAGCTCTAGGAGTTTAAACTCAAGTAGCTGCATTTCAGTCCTTACAAGGTCACTGGAGTTTTTTAAGGCTTAAAATAAGAGTTTAACCTAAATAATACAGGTTCTGTCCTCCCAGAGGCTCTCCAGGGTCCACTGCTCTTACCCCACCGTGTGAGTGGCACAGCCTCCTTTTCTCCTGCCTATTCACTCCCTTCAAAAGATGGCTTCCTGTGGCCTCCCAGGAAAGGCACTGGTGATCTCTCCTGTGTGTTACCACCACACAGCTGGACTCCCTCTTCCCAGAATCCTCCTGGCTATAAACCTCTCCTAAAAATGTGTTCCCTGAATGCTTTGCAAAATATAAAGAATCCTTGGAAGACAGTAGCGATTAGAGAAAAAGCAGGTTTACACCTTTTCCAAAGGAAAAGAGAAAATCCTGTTTTCACTGTTTCCCTCAAAAATTAAAAACTGTAGAAAATCCACCCTAAATGTGACCCTTTTTAGGTGGTGAGATGGTAGATAAATTCTTATTTTCTTTAGATTGGTTTGTATTGCCTTATATTTACTATTAAAAAAAAATAAAGCATTTTTGAAGGAAAAAAAAAGTGTGTACGAGTGCTTGCTTCCGTTACAGCCTTTCCTCCTTTCTCCCCTCCTCCTGGCCACCTACCAATCTATCCATCCCCTTTTTAATTTTTTTCCCCCAGCGGGAGAAAATTGGCCAAGGATAAGAACTGAGGGACAGGAATAAAGATGGGGAGTCAGAGAGGAACAGAACCAAGTGGCTTTTAAAGACCCCACCTGAGTCAAGTTCAAGGGGCTCACTGGTGTGAAAACCGCATCACCTTTACAATTCACATCTCATGAAAGAGCCTGTTAGTCTGTCTAAGGAGGGAAACTGGCAGGGAGGAGCTGGAGCCTGACAGAACTTCAAAGCAAACACAGCTTTGCTGGGCCTTTTGCAGATGCATAAAGATACATATATCTATATATCTATATATATAGGATCATCATCAAAAAACCACCCCAAGGGCTTCCCTGGTGGCGCAGTGGTTGGGAGTCTGCCTGCCGATGCAGGGGACGCGGGTTCGTGCCCCGGTCCAGGAGGATCCCACATGCCGCGGAGCGGCTGGACCCGTGAGCCATGGCCGCTGAGGCTGTGCGTCTGGAGCCTGTGCCCAGCAACGGGGGAGGCCACCCCAAAATTATTTAAAATAAAACTCTGAAGAACAGCTAACATCTTCTTCCAGGGCATGGAGTTTCTCTTCAGCACATTTCTGCCAAGTCAGCAAGCTGCTAATCCCATTGGAACACCAGACCCCACATGTCTCCTCGGGTCAGCTCTGGGCGCTACCTTATCATCCAGCTCTGTGACGGAAGCACAGAGGTCCACAAGGTTAGGCTGCAGGTGTCCGTTGACAATCTTCTCGTTATAGATATAAATCTGAAAGGAAAAGCAAAGTAAATCGCACAAATTCTATTTTCACCTTTTCTTTTTAGAACCCCTTGAAGCAGTTCTGAAACCAGCTTCTGCCCAATGGTCAGAAGCTTTCCTTCTTCAGAGTGGCTGAGCTATCCACACTGCCTGGAGGGCAAGGCCTCCGGCCAGCTTCCCAGTTCTGTGCCTAAGCTTCAGAAAGCAGCATCGACACCCACGAAAGCTAGCCACTAGCCCAGCCTTCCTAACATCTGCGGAGTGGGAGCAGGGTGGTCCCGGGGGTGGGGGGGGAGTCCCACGGGCAGGTCTGCATTGCTCTGCCCAGCAGACCATCAGTCCCAGAGAGCAAGGACCAAAGTGGAAGGTCTCCTGCTGCTGCTTCCTAGGAACCCAGGGAAACATTTGGTAATCTTTCTGGCAAAAGGACTGAATGGCCCCAGGCCCAGGGCTTGTGGACTTAGTAAGGACTGTCAGGTCGCAGCCCTCCACGTGTTTTATAAGAGCAGTTGCTGCCCATCTGCAGTACCCGTTTCTCGGGAAAGAATCCCAGCTCCTTAGTAAAATTTTCTCAAGAAAAAGGAACTATGTGACGTTCAACAAATGGAAAAGCCAATATTACTTTGGATTTTATTTTTTAAAAACCAACATAATGATGGTAAAAACTATTAAGTTCTACTCTTTGCATCTGAAGTCCTTGCTCTACCGAGGACTGAACAAGGTAGTGATGTTAGACAAGTCAGGACCCTGTCAAACCTTACCTCCCTCTACTCTAAATGGGGGAGAGCATCATGCAGCCTCCAGGAGTGTTATAAAGATTAAATGAAACGGTTTTTAAACCAGAACGTGGTGTTTATTCACTCATGAGCATTTATGAGGAGCCTTCCCTGGGGTACTGTGTTCAACATGGGATATAAAGATTCGCTCTCCACTGGAGGGGATAGCCATGTAAACAGATACATGACATTCCAGTGTCCTGAGTGCTAGTAAACCTTAGTTTTATGAAGTTTTAGTCTTCACAGACACAGAAGATACATGGTTTCTCTCCTCAAAAGCTTGTAATTTCATTAGGCCTGAATTCTGACGGTGCCTGTGGCAATGGAAGTCAGTCACATAATGAAAGTGAAATTTAAAAAAATGTAGATGTAGTGTGGGAGAAAAAGAAGATCTAAAAACTGAAGAAAAAATAAATGAAGGCCCAGCAGTAAAACATGAGGGAGTTGGAAGGAGGGGGACTTATGTGAGGGAAGCTGATGTGGCTGGTTTCAGATGCCTAGAGTTAGAACTGGCAGTGGTACGCTGAAGGAGAGAGGCTTAAAAAGAGCATTTAGAACATTTTTCTCAACAAGGGGTACAAGAAGGATCTCTGATAATACCATCAGCTCACCAAATAATTCAGTTACGACATCCCTCTGTCAAAGGCACAGGGTCTAGCAGTTTCTCCCCTCCCCCTGTTCACCTCTATAGCCACCACGTGTTTTTGTCTCCACCTACCCCACCCCACCCCAGCCCAGGTTGGACGGAAGAAAGGAATTGGGTGATGCTGAGGGCCACAGTGGCACCGATTGCGGGAGGGCTTCCCTGGTGGCGCAGTGGTTAAGAATCCGCCTGCCAGTGCAGGGGACAAGGGTTTGATCCCTGGCCCGGGAAGATTCCACATGCTGTGGAGCAACTAAGCCCGTGCGTCACAACTACTGAGCCTGCGCTCTAGAGCTTGTGCTCCGCAACAAGAGAAGCCACCACAATGAGAAGCCCGTGCACTGCAAGAAGAGTAGCCCCTGCTTGCCTCAACTAGAGAAAGCCATGCACAGCAATGAAGACCCAACACAGCCAAAATAAAAAAATAAAAAACAAATGAATAAATAAATTTATTAAAAAAGAAAAAGAATCGTGGGAGTTGGTCACGACAGAACAGATGTTCCTTGGTCACTGCTGGTGCAGGACAATTTAAAGGGGATGGAAGCCCACCACCCTCAATTCAAGAAACAAGACTGTTTCCCCTTCTTGATACTTTGTGCAGCAAAGCAGCAAATTAGAATAGAATACACAGGTGGCCGGCACTGCTTTATTCAAAAAGTCAATTCCAGGTATGTACTGTCCTAAGGGCAGTTTCAGTCAACAGAGTCCCAGAGCTTTACCACAAAGTGTCTCAATCCATACTCAAACCATCGCATGGTCATGATATACCACAACCCCCCAAATATCGCAAGCTTCTCCAGGACAGTAATATCAGGTAATGGTGAGTACATTATGCTTACCAAGGCAGAAAAGCATTCAGAAAATTTCTCTCTACAACGGGGTGAAGAAGCATTTCTGATAATACCATTCACCGACCAGGTGATAGTTAATACAGAACTCCATTTACTTAGCAGTGCAGTTACTCAAAGCTTTACTGTACATGGGCTGTTGCCAAATGCAAAATGAGATGCCTTGGTCAGTGTGTGAGGCAGATTTCAATTTCCTTAAATCAAACCTGAGTCATTCTATTACCCAATTTGATAGACTTCTCCAGGGACCTAGATGGTAAAATATTAACGCATCCTCTGAATGAAAACCCAACTTGTTTTCAGGGTTGGACTTTCACATGAAGTCTGTGTTCTCTTTTACTTCCCAGAGGGCTCATAGAGGATTTTCCTGGATTCGATCTTCCTTGAGAACACACTCACCTGCCGGGCATAGGCCATCTCAATGCTGTCCAGAGAGCTTCGACCAGGGGGTCCCGCATCACTGATGTAACTTGGCTGTACAGAAATACACATTCAGAATTGGTTCAGAACAGCATTCAGTCATGTAAAGAAAAAAAAAACTATAAACATATGTTTGTCTTTAACAAAGCTGTTTCTGTTTCCTAGTCAGACTTCCTCAAAACGATGATTTTTAGGGGCTTCAACAGAAGGCAACTCTCTTACCATGATCACATGAGAAGGGAGCAGGCATGGGACTCAACTCAAAAATAACAGGAGGCTGGAGAAGCTGTAAGGATATCTCAGTAACTGTTTCTGGAAAGGCACCTCTTTGTAACATTCGGTTTCAATCCCCCAGTCCACCTCATCTTCCCCCTCCATGTCTTTACACCAGTGAGGCTGTGGTGTATTTGGGTCTCCTGTTTCCATCACTCAGATCAGATAGCTGACGAAATGGAGTTTATAGGGTCACAATACCAGGATTCAGACATTTCCTATCTAGAGTCCACACTAAGACAACAGCTACTGATGAACTTTATGCATCTGAAGATATGAAGCCAGCCTAAGTTGGGCATTCATTCATTCAGCAAACATCTGCCAAGTGCCTGCCTGCCACATGCACAGTGTGTACACATCTATCCCCACAGGATGACAAGACAGCCCACAGAGGCTGTTCCCAAAGAGCTTACCATCTGATGGGGAGAGTTAGACACCAACATATGGAAAAAATTATTAGTCTTTTTTAAGAAAGACTAAAGATAATTTTTAGCTAAGTTTATTCCCTACTGTAAAAAAATATGGACCAAAATCAGGTATGTTCCAATTAGGTATATTAGGCATATTCTTAAATTTCCAATATTAGTTTGTACTGTACTGCAGCAAAGATCAAATTCTTCAAGCTTCTCTCATTTTAAAAAAAAAAAAAAAGCAATGCTCTATTCTCTAAAATCTAAAACAAAGCAGTTTAAAGTAGGTTTCCTGGGAGACACATGACAGATAGCAGCAAAACTTCCTAGCACCACCAAAGCTGGTAAAAGGGATACCAACACGAGCATGCACTGGGGCAGGACAGAGAATAGGAAGAAGCAGGAAGCAGAAAGGTGGGCTGTAAACCCTCAGGTTCTAGAATGAACACTGGATTGTCAGGACACCTGGGTTCCAGGAGGACTGCTCCACTCCCTTGCTTTGGCGTCTGGGCAAAGCACATATCCTTGGAGCCTCAGGTTCCCTTTGGCTGATGAAGGGGCTGTCCTAGACAATCTCGAGAGGTCCTCCCCAGCTCTGATTTTCTGCAATCATTGGTATTAAAAGAGCTTTAAACAGTTTACTGTTCAAAATATCGAATTTGATCTCACTACAGTACAGTAAAAACCAATGTATTGGAAATTTAAGAATATAACTAATATACCTAGTAGAATACACCTAATTTTGATCCATACTTGTTTATAGTAGGGAATAAGCTTAGCTAAAGGTTAACTTTAGTCTTTCTAAAAAATGGACTAATAAACTTTTCCATATGTTGGCATCTTACTCTCTCCATCAAATGGTAAGCTTGGAAGATGCTGCTGCTTGGATGACCCAATGACCATTTCACATCCCTACCTCTCACTTCTACTCACTGCCACTTCCCACTCTGGCATATGGAGTTAAATATATCCAATGGTGTGCTGGTAAATGTTTAACAACTGGCTTGGGAAAGGGAACTTGACTTGTAGCGTTTGCTGGTTTCTGGTGTAAATATTCCCACCATGGCAGAAATCAAGCTATTCCAAGTAGTATCAACTAGATGGAAAATTTTCTGAAACTCTAACAATAGGTCCTCATGAGCTGACCCCTACACACTACCCTTTCCCAGCCTCTACTGCAGCTAGGAGTGGCCATGAACCCTGGTTCTAGCCAACCGGATGAAAGCACAAGCCTGGTAGTACATTCTGGCTTAGTGCAGTTTCTGCTTTTCCTGATAAAGGGAGAAAAAAGAGCCTGGCATGGCCTTTCAGCTTTCTCCCCTGAATGCAAACAGGCTGTCTAGAGCTGCAGCAATCAGCTTGTGAGCCCAAAGTAAGTGTCCGTGCTAAAAATGGTGGTATACAGAGACAAGGAGGTGCCTCTGATGGCACTGCAGAGCTACTGAATTAAGGCCCATACTCTCCACACCTGCAGACTTGTTAGGTGAGAAAAATAAATCGCTATTCAACCTACAGAAACTCAAGTTTTCTGTTACTCACAGCTGAAAGCATTCCTATCTGAAATGATTGAAAACCATCAGGTTATAGTAACAACAGACACGCTTACTGAGCAACTACTATATGCCAAGCACTGTCTTAATTTCTGTGTATTAACTCCACAACCCTATGAGATACATACTTTTATTATAACAATTTTACAGATGAAGACACCAAAGCGCACAGAAAGCACCCTGCCAGAGGTCACTCTAATAGGAAGTAGTGGAGCCGTGGTTTGTGCCCACAGCCTGGGGCCACACTGCCAGCCAGGGCAGCCTGGGGCAACTGTCCAAGGATGGCCATCGAAGAACAAGAGAGAGTAGCAGTTAGAAATCCTGGCTCCACTACTCACTAGCTATGTGATCTTGATTGAGTATATTGCTTCTTTTGAGCCTGGGTTTCTTTAGCTGTAACACAGGTGCAGCAATGGTATCTCCCTCATAGATTTGTGAAATAATCTTAAATTAACTGGGAAGAAAACAGTACTTATTTCACAAGGAGTAAGTAGGAGTAAGTAGAAAGAGCTCACTGTCCAACATTTGACCAGTAAATGCTAGCTGTTACCACTTTTTAAATAAAAAATAAACCATAATGAACATGGGACTAAATCAGATGTTGAACAGTGGATAGATATAGACACTACAGAAACATAATCTAAGATATTTTCTTTGTGCTGGCTGGAAATTCTCATCTCACTCCTCTACAATGAAAACACATTCCTTGTAGGAAAAGAATCCCCCAGCAGCTCATTTTCTATTTCTGGACTAATTCTGAGTGTTCCCAGTAACACTGCATTTTGAGGACTGTTCTATAATGTGGCCATCTTTCTGGAACAGAACTCTCTGAAAGTTGATGATCCCCGAGTCTCTTGAAAGAACAGAGCACTAAGCCTGTTAATTCCAGTAACCTAACTGGGGGGAATAAATGGGGAGGAGAGGGGTAATGGCGCTAAACACTTCTGCAAGGACACAGTTGTTTCAGCTAAATATACATAAACAGCCTTGAGAAATATTTTCCAGTACTACTAAAAACCTAATTTTAAAAAGTAGTTGGTTTTTCGGCCTTCAAATTTCCATTTAAATTAATTTTGCCTAATGCCCTTGTTTTCAAACGTACCTTTCCTTCATTTGCCCTTGGCTGAGCCTCTATTTCACCACACACAAAGTCAGTTATCCATCAACAGGATGTGTACATGCACATTCCTGAGCAGAGGAACCAGCAAACATTCAATGGAATTTCAAAGCCAGGAGCTGCTAGAGGGCGGGGAAAGGAGACGCCGGTATGCTGTGTGGGAATAACATTCCAAACTCTTCAGGTTTTCTCTGTATTGGGGCCTGATCGGAGCACAGTGGGGATAACAGAAGCACAGAATCAGAGACCAGAAAGGCAGGGAAGATGGGTAGGCAGGGCCAGAGAGAACAACAAGGGGCTCACCCAGGAGTCTGGAGATAATGTGAAGAAACAGCAGTCTCTGGGAGCACAGACATGAGAAGGGTCTTCTCAGTGTACCTGGTGTTCCCCAAACAGCCATTTTCTAAGTGAACATTCCTGAACAGGCAGGATGTGGTTGGAGAGTGGCAGGAGGGAACTGCAAGCTTTTATCAAGCAATACTTTTGTACATAACATATCCAGGGATGAATAAATCTCTTTTCCCAAGGAGAGCACATTCCAGGCAGGGAAAAATGAATGTAGCACTCACTTCTAGCAAAACAAGTACAGAGTAAAAAGAAAATGTGATGATACTACAGAAGAAAGAGAGTTTTTAATTTCCAAGTGGAATGTTTTGGCTTTATGTAAGCAAAACAGAACCAAAGTAATTAATGTACAATAGTTGGCTACAGTATCTGTACACAGAAGCCCAGTACTACCAGAAAAAACACTGACTGGGCACCAGAAGACCCAGGTTCTAAACGCAACCCAACTGTGTGACCTTGGGTAATGACATCTAACTTTTCTGGAGCATCATTCTCCATGGAGAAAACGGACAGAATACTTGGGTCATTTATACAATGAAATCTATTACGGCCACTAAAAAATGACAGACACCTACATGTACTAACCTAGAAAAAGCTCCAAAATAAGTTAAAAAAAATCAAAACATAATGCTAAGTAGAATCATTTATTATATAAAATGGTGCCGTTTATGGAGTAAATTGATAATAAACTGATCAGATGGACATATACGTATAAATGTGCACATAAATACCTGAGAGGGAATTGGAAGGATAGAATGTCAGAGGTTATGTTTGGGTTGGGGGTAGAGGAGAGCAGCTGAATTTTCACAATCTCTATCTCTATCTCTACCAGTAGAACGCTGTGCAAGAAGAAGGTGTTCATGTGATATATCCTGATGTCAAAATGAAGGGCCCGTTGAGTTGTGTTCTTTAAACTTCTTTTTGAAAGAGCAGCTGAGCACTTTCTATACTTGAAATCCTACTCAAATTCCAATACATGAAACAAATTAGGAAACTACCAGGGAGCCACAAAATACAGCTTGGAATCATCTAGTCTGGGGTTTTCAAACTCATACTGTCAGTCTATATTTTTACTGTATTCCATCAAATCTAATACACCATCAACTGCAAGGCATCATGTTATTTATGTACCATTAGGAAAGAAAAATGCGGACAAACTATGACACACCACTGAATTTAAGGTGTATCCTGATTTCAGAGATGTTAAAATATAGAAAAGATGTGTAACTGGGAATTGGTGAAATATGGTATTAAGTCAGTGATCAAAATTAGAGACTACATTCAACACACACTGTTCACACATCACATCATTATCTGTAATGACTAAGCTACAATTTAGCTTCTCTACTGAGCCTATTGCTTGCTAGGCTGAGCCATTTTCCAGACAACACATTAAAGCAATACATTAAAGCAACGTCCACTGACTATGTCTAATATCAGTTCAGCCACGACACACTGAGGCTAGGTAAAAATTTACTTTTAAATGTTGCCTAAGATATATCAAGGATTCTCAACGATGCTCAAAGCCCGTAGTGTCATGCAAGGAGCGCAGACGGGGGGTGTTCTTCCCCACAGGCCAGACGCAAGGACTAGGGTATGGGAGTTCTTAGCCAGGAGTCTCTTTCTTGCTTCAAAGCACATCATTTTTATTCAGACTACAACCTGGAAAGTTATTAACAATCTTTCGATTCCTACCTTTCTTTAAAAATTATACCTTTTTCTTCAATGATATCCTAAGGAAATTAACTTCCCAAATTGAATTTATGCTACTGAAGCATCATTTCCCTTATTAAAACTTGCCAGGAATAGATATTACTAACGTGTTGTTGCTCTTCTGTTATTGGAAGGCTTGGGGGAAAAATGATTCAGGAACCACCATCTCCTACTTCATTTTTGCTTAAAAATAAAAGCCTCAAGCCTCTCTTCATATTAAATTAACCAAATTTGGACATTTTCCTTCAAATATAAGGTCAGCTCAAAATGACTGGAAGGCTCTTTCCTAGCTAATGACTCTTTGGATTCCAACAAACCTTATTCTTGACAATAAAGTGCCCAGGAAAGAATGGTTTAGATGGCAAGTCATGCTTTAATTATTTCTTCTACTTATGTCCTGAGATTTTTTTTCATTCCTAGTGACTTTATAGGTCAAGGGACACTTAAAAAGGGATAGATCCATATTAAAATGATAAAAATAAACTTAATAGTGTGTAGCTTACCAAATACCAGCCACCACCATAAAGAGTGCTGCGATATGCTGAGCGTGCACTCTATATCAGCTCTGGGCCAGGCACCTTACACACGTTCTACGTTCCTTCCAACGGTTCTTCAAGAGAGGCCTTTTACAATGAGGATGAGAACAGGGAGGTTCCCGGGAGAGCCCCGGGAACTTAGGCCTGCAGAATTCCAAAGCCTGTCTCAGGCCTTCACACTCTGCGGTTTCTTACAAAGAGGGCAGAGAAGGTGCCTGCCCAAGTGGAGATAATACCACCTTTCCATCATTTTGAAGAAAATTACACGGAAAAAACCTGTAAAAACATGGTTCTTCCACATATCCACCAGAACGGTTGAACTGAAAAAGACAAAAAATACCAAGTGTGGCAAAGGTATGGAACAAAGAGAATTCTCATAGTGCTGGTGGGAGGGTACACTAAGAAACTGTTTTGGAACAGTGTTGAACATATGTGTACCCTCTGTCCCAGCAATTGCCCGCTTAGATGTGCCCAATGGATGTGCAAACGTATGTTCACCAAAAGACAGGTATAAGAATGCTCTCAATAGCACTCTTTATAAAAGCTAAGAACTGGTAACTATCCAAATGTCCATCAACATCAGAATGGATAAACAGATTGCAGTCATACTATTCGGCCATGAGAATGAATAGTCTTCAACTACATGTAACAATATACAGAATGTTAAGCAAAAGCCAGAAACAAGAGTACATACCATATGACTCCATTTACACAGAGTTTAAAAACAGGCAAAAATCTATGACATCAGAAGTTAGGACAGTGTTTCTTTTGGTGGTGGTGGTGAGGGGTGGTGAATGAAAAGGCACAGAACAGGGGATGCTGGGATGCCAACAATGTTGTTTCTTCATCTGGGTGTGTTCCCTTTTGGTATACTCATTGAGCTGTATACTTAAGAAGTGCATACTTTTCTGTATATATGTTATACTTCAGGAAAAAAGTTCAAAACAGCAACAAACAACAAAACCTACAAGGTTCCAGAAATGGCAGTTCCCTGGATTATCTGAAGAACCATCTGCATCATTTGCCAGCTTTTTCAGCAAAGCTATCCACTCCGCTAGGTGTCACAACAGACAACAGCAAAAGCATCAATAACTCCCTTCCAAGAGGGAGGACTCGAGGTCAAGGAAGCAGAGTCTACTAAATAGATTAGTCTATTTTAAGACAAGAGCAATCAAGAAAGAATATCTCATTAGCAGCTTATAATTACTTCCAAATCCCAATACAGACTACAACCTATTAACACAATTTTAAAAAATGAAGTTTATAAAACCATGAGCTGTTCTACTTATCTGCCCAGACTCACAAGAAATTGAGAAAGAAACATTAGGCTAGCCAAGGATTTTATACATTAGCTCTTTTTTCCCAAAGACTCTACTCTTCTTTGAAATCTTTGAGTCTAAGAAATGTGGAACAGGGTCATTAATGAGTAATTTCCTAAGATAAATGACTTTAGCATCTATTTATTTGGGGGGCTAATTTAATAGAAAAACTGGGTTTTTAAATCAGGAGCAAATTTGTAGATACAGGATGTGTGAAGTTACCCTGCAGGCATGACACACTGCCAAGCTACCCACCTTTGACCCAGACTTCAACAGAACGATGGCCTAGAAGCCAACAGTCCTGGATCTCACCAGCATATTACACATCTCTCTGAGCCTTAGCTGTCCTATCTCCCATGAGAAAAGAATGCTAGCTAGTTAAGAAACAACTTCTGGTAAAAAGATTTATCAGGAAGCACTGGCAATATTACTTGAAATGTCTAACGCTATAATTTTTGTGACATTATAATTTTTAACTTGCACCTCCAAATTATCTGAAACTACTTACTTTAAAACAATAGTAAGGGACGCCCATTATGAGTCAGGTGCTTTATGTTATCACTAATCTTCCCAATAATCCCATTTCACCAATGAAGACATTAAATGTCTGCAGGATTAAATAACTTGGATGAGGTCTCAGAACTAGTCAGTGGTGAAGCTAGGATCTGAACCCCAGGGCTGTTCTCTCCCCAGCACCAGCGTGGTAAATGTGTGGTTAAGTCACAGCTCCCACTGGCACAAGGGCAGACATCACTAATCAAGCACGACACACTTTCCTGCTGATCCCAAGATGCAGCCTCAAATCCCTCTCAGGAAAGATCTCCAGGATAAATAAGTGAAAAAAACATGATATAGAACAGAGCATATAGTAAAATAACTTTTGTTTAAGAAGGAGGGAAGATAATATATTGCCTTGTATTCATATAAAGAGACTCGAAATATTACACAAGAAAGTAATAATAGTGATTACTTCCAGGGAGAGGCAAAGTGGGGAGGGAATGAGATTCTGGGGACAGGGTTCTTTAGTTCTTGAGTCATATGAATACATTGCCTTTAAAAAAATTAGATTTTAGGGCTTCCCTGGTGGCGCAGTGGTTAAGAATCTGCCTGCCAATGCAGGGAACACAGGTTCGAGCCCTGGTCTGGGAAGATCCCACATGCCGTGGAGCAACTAAGCCCTACTTAGTTGGGCTTAAGCCCAACTACTGAGTCACAACTACTGAGCCTGCACATCTGGAGCCTGTGCTCTGCAACAGGAGAAGCCGCGACAGTGAGAGGCCCACGCACCGCGATGAAGAGTGGGTCCCGCTCACTGCAACTGGAGAAAGCCCTCGCACAGAAATGAACACCCAACACAGCCAAAAAATAAATAAATAAATAAATTTATTTTTTAAAAAAAGAATTAGATTTTAAAGAGGAGAAACCCCTCAACTTAGCACCACCACCAATCAATGAACACTGGCAATTAAAATAAACCCTATTAAACATACCCACTCTAAAATCATACTGTTTCAACATATCCCTAATACTCTGGTTAGCACAAAGTTAGCTAAGGCCAAATGATTTATTCAACAAATATTTCTAGAGCATCTAATATGTTCCAGGGACTCTTCTAGGCACTGGAGATATGAGTAAACACAACAAACAAAAATCCTTACCTTCATGAAGCTTACATTCTACTGTGAGAAACAGACAGTAAGCAATACAAAGACATAAAACACATACAATGGTTTAAAGTGAAGAAGTGCTAAAAAGAAAAATATAGGGCTTCCCTGGTGGCGCACTGGTTGAGAGTCCGCCTGCCGATGCAGGGGACACGGGTTCGTGCCCCAGTCCGGGAAGATCGCACCTGCCGCGAAGCAGCTGGGCCCATGAGCCATGGCCGCTGAGCCTGCGCATGTGGAGCCTGTGCTCCGCAACGGGAGAGGCCACAGCAGTGAGAGGCCCGCGTACCACAAAAAAAAAAAAAAAAAAAGAAAAAAGAAAAATATAGCAAGAAAAGGGGATATAGAAAGTGCTGAATGGGGAAAGGTTGGTTTGGATTTCAGATATCAAGGCCCTGGAAGGCCTCACTGAGATGGCACTGGGTAATATGTGAAGAAAGTGAGGGAGACAGCCATGCAGTTATTTGGGGGAAGAGCCTTCTAGGCACAAGTAACAGGAAGCCCAGAGGACCTGAGGCAGAAGCAAGCCTACCCGGTTCGTTCAAGGAACCTGCAACGAGCTTCTTTGGCTGGAGCAGCAAGAGCAACAGGGAGAGCAGAATAACTTGAGCTGCGAGAGGCAACAAGACCAGGTCAGGTAGGGACTTAGAGATCATGGTAAAGACTCTGGCTTTCACTCCAAGTGAGATGGGTGTCACTGGAGGATCCCGAACGGAGGAGTGACACGATCTAGCCTGTGTCTTAATAGCGTCACTCTGGCTGTTGTGTTGAAAAGACTGTACAAGGGCAAAAGCAGGGAGACCAGTGTGGCTGACAACCTCTAAGATGGCTCCCAATAATCCCCACTTCCTGGGATCCGAGCCCTCGTTTAATCCTCTCTCCTTGAGCACAGGCTGAATTTAGTGACTTACCTTGATCAAAGCAAAGCGACAGGATATTACTTTCAAGATTAAGTCATGGAAAGACCGTGGTTTCTGTCTTGGGGGCCCTTTAGCTCTTCCTTGGATCCCTCACTCTTGCTCCAGGGGAAGCAAACCACCATGCTGTGAGCAACACAAGAGAGACCCACATGACAAGGAACTGACGTCCCTAGCCAAGAGCCAGAGGGGACCTGAGGCTTGCCAAGAGGAATGTGAGTGAGCCTGGGAGTGGATCCTCCCCGAGTTTAGCCCTGCAATGAGTGTTGCCTCAGCCAACATCTTGACCACAGCCTCAAGAGACCCTGAACTATTTCTGGTAAATGCAGCTAAGCTAAATGATTGTTTTCAGCCACTACGGTTTGGAGTGATTGGTTACATAGCAATAGATAATGGAAAAACCAGTTAGGAGGTTAGTCCAATAATGTGAACAAGAGATGATGGTGACTTGGACCAGAGTGCTAACAGCAGAGGTGGTAAGAAGTGGTTGGATTCTGGGTATATTTTGAGAGCAGGGTTAAGTAAATTTGCCAACATGTAAGAGAGTCTAGGTGAGAGAAAGGGAGGACAAAAATGAATCTGAGGTGTTTGATCTGAGCAAGTGAAAAACTGCAACTGCCCTTTATGAAGAGGATAAACTCTGAGAAAAGAAGGTTGATGCCAGGAGGGAGTTGAGGGCAGTTGCTACCATGACTCAATTCTAAACATGTTTAGCTTGATGGCTCTGAGACATCTGAGTACAGCCAAGAAGGCCACTAGAAAAATGAGTCTGGGGGTGTTTGGGGCTGTGATATAAATTTAAGTCTTCAAGTACATAGATGGTATTTAATACCACAAGCCCAGATGAGATCAATGGGGCAGTGACTGAGGAAGAAACAAGAACAGGTCAAGGACTGAGTCCTGGGACACACAAACACCTAGGAGTCAAGGAATTTGAGGAAAATTCAGCAAAAGAGGCTGAGCAGAAGCAGCCAGACATGTTGGAGGAAATCCAGGCAAATGTGGGCATCTGGAAGGCAATGAAAAGAGGGTTTCAAGGAGGAGACAGTGATCAACCGTGCCAGGACTGTCAGTAGTCAAGCAGACAAGCATTCTCTGACCTCAGAGTTTTCATCGTGGTTTACCTTCTGGACTCAACCTACCTCGCTTTCTTGAGTAAAGTCAAGGGCATCTTCTCCCGATGCCAGCAGGGTGTGGAGAATCCGCTGTTTCACTTGCTCCCACTCAACCAGCATTGACTCTCGATGGTACTCCTCAGCCATGCCAAAGGTCTGTTGGAGAGGAGCAGAGAGAGATGACCCAAATGAGAAGACAAAGAACACGGTTTCCCTTGAAGCGCAACAGAAATCCAAAGCCCTCCAGATCTGCCATCTTTCCATAAGTGGAGCAAAAGCAATCTATTTTAAATTATCCTTAAAGAATTTACTGACAACTGTTTGCAACATGCCCTATTTCATCAAGTCTAACACATTACATTTTTTTTTAATTGTGGCAAAATGCACTTAACAATAAAACTTACCATGTTAACCCTTTTTAAGTGTACAGTTCAGTGGTATTAAGTTCATTCACACGGCTGTGCAAACATCACCACCATACATCTCCAGAACTCTTTTCATCGTGCAAAAATGAAATTCTGCACCCATTAAACAATATCTTCATTCCCACCCTCCCCCAGTAACAGGCAACCACCATTCTACTTCTGTCTCTATGATTTTGACCACTTCTAGGTACCTCATGGAAGTGCAATCATACAGTATTTGTCTTCTTATGTCTGGCTTATTTCACTTAGCAAAATGTCCTCAAGATTCATCCATGTTATAGCATATACAGTCTCGTTCCTTTTTCAGGCTGAATAATACTCCACCGTATGTACACACCACATTTTGTTTATCCATTCATCTATCCATGGACACTTGAGTTGCTTCCAATTTTTGGTAATTGTGAATCGTGCTACTGTGAACATGGGTGTACAAATATCTCTTCAAATTCCTGCTTTCAATTCTTTGGGATACATACCCAGAAATGGAATTGCTGGATCAGATGGTCATACTGTTTAATTTTTTGAGCGATTGCATAATATTTCCAAAGAGGCTGTACCATTTTTCATTCTCATCAACAGTGCACAAAGGTTCCAATTTCTCTACATCCTCTCCAATACTCACTATTCTCTGGGTTTTTTTGATTGCAGCCATGCTAATGGGTGTGAGGTGATAACTCATGGTTTTGATTTGCATTTCTCTAATAAGTAGTGATGCTGAACATCTTTTCATGTGCTTATTAAGATAAATATCTTCTTCAAACCTCTGAAATTAGGCTACATATTACAATTGATAGCATGTCAAAAGCTTAAATTGAAGTACTTTTTCTTTGTAGTACATAAAATAATGACGGATTATAAAGTCAATGGTATCTTAAGATTTAACGAGCCTCTAAGATAAGACAAAAAGTAAGATTCTCCCAGTGTCTATTTTTTTAAGAAACAGTAATATCTTCATATGAGGAAGCAAATCAGTAAAAGAAAAAACAGAGCCTTTTGCAATTAGGTTTCCTATCAGTCTTCTCAAAGTCACTATTGAAATGTCTGGCAAACCTCACTTCTATCTGCTGGTGACACAGCAGGTTGCCAAAACAAAGGCACTCAGAAGGAAAAGAAAAAAAGAGAAAGAAGGAAAACAAAGAAAAGAGGAAGGGGGGCTTCCCTGGTGGTGCAGTGGTTAGGAATCTGCCTGCCAATGCAGGGGATATGGGTTCAAGCGCTGGTCCGGGAAGATCTCCCATGCCTAGGAGCAACTAAGCCTGTGCACCACAACTACTGAGCCTGTACTCTAGAGCCTGCGTGCCACAACTACTGAAGCCCATGTGCCTAGAGCCCGTGCTCCATAACAAGAGAAGCCACTGCAGTGAGAAGCCCGTGCACCGCAACGAAGAGTAGCCCTGCTCACCACAACTAGAGAAAGCCCTCCGTTGCACGCAGCAACAAAGACCCAACACAGCCAAAAATAACTAAAAAAAAAAAAAAAATCTAGGAGAGTGGTTAAAGAAAAGAGGAAGGGAAGAAGGAAGGCAGAAAATACACACACACACACACACACACACGCACACACACCCCCCCCCCAAAAAAACAGGAAAAAAAAAAAACCCCAAACAAAAGCAAAACCAAAACCCCTCTGAGGAGATTAAAGCAACTTATAGAGACATACTGAATCATAACCATTCTTAGCCTATTATTCTTCAATTGGCAGACCAGGTTTCCCATCAGCTTAAGCCCACTTCTCAAAAAGCCATTTCATTTACAATCAGATTGGCATCTAATTAGGCAGCACCAAGAGTATGAGTATTAGTAATGCCTGCTTTATTTTGACAATGCAGATAATTTATACTGATAATATTCATATATATGAGCTCTGGGAAACTATCAGAAAAATCATATACCCTTTCTACAAATGGGATGTTTGAGTGTGGACCAATATTTATTAAAATGTGAAAAAGAGAACAGAAACCCACAAAAATGATTAGGAAGAAGGTTGGCACATCTTGCAAAGAAACCCACAAAAATGATTAGGAAGAAGGTTGGCACATCTTGCAAATTTGGTCCATCTATCAATGGATCTCTTTTCTAACATGTATTGTAAAGACAAAAAAAGAAATGGCTATCAAAAACTTTAAAAACAGTCTTTCATCTGGTTTTCTTCCCACTGAAGGTCAGGCAGAATGGACCACTCCAAGTCGCCTGGATTGAAAAATATACCCGGAGAAAAATCATTTTCTCTTGCTACATTAGTGACCTTAAACATGAAAGCTATGCATTTTGAACAGAGAAAAGTATGCTGGAATAGAGAGGTGGGGTAGAGGTGAGGGGAAAAGGTAGTTTCCCTAGAAGCTATCCAGAAATAGTGCACATGTTGAACCACATTTCTTCTAAAACTCTTCCATTTAGTGGGCATCCACCTCCTTAACCTTGAACCTGTCCCAGAAAGGGAAAATAAGAGGGTCATGGGGCAGGAGGACCAGGGAGGGCTGAAATAAGGAGGTGGAGGGCTGGCATACCATACAGCTTTGCAAACTTGTAATAGGAAGTGAGGCACTGACTAAGCGCTGCCACTGACCCAGGACACCACAGTGTCACAAGAATTTTTCTTAAGGGTAAGTCCTCTGGCTGATAAAGAATAGCAGAGCACTAAAGGCAATTGAAGAAAACACAATCTGTCTCAGAGACACTGTTGATGAGGATGGCAGGGGCAGACTTCCAGCATCACGTAAGGGTCAGGGCGACAACAGTGGGAATTAACCATCCCCTGTTAATCAAGCTGCCCACCTGTGTGCCAAGAGCTCCTGCTTCAAGAACACAGGAAATACTCTGAAAACTGGCAGCTTTCTGGGCTCAAATCCTCAGATGTATCTGAGAAATATGCCAGGCTACTCATTTAGAAACGGCTCCACAACCTGAACAAACGGCACTGTCGTTCCATTCATCATTAGTGTGATAAGGAGCTTCAAATAAAAATAAATGGCCCAACATTAAAATTCTCTTCCCATCACCATGCCACCCCCAGCTTATCTTAATTACATTAGAGATAATGGAACATCCAATTTGTGGGCTAATCAGGGATGATCAGCCACCCATCTGCCCTCTTCCAGTCTATTCCCTTTAGACCCACATCTGAACCACCAGATCAGGTGCAAAGGAGAATGTCAACCAGAGGAGCTAATGAGAGAGAATCAACAGAGCTACTCAAAAGAGCTAAGAACTAAGAGAAAAGGAGGACAGTGAGGGTCTGAGACAAGGTGAGAGACAGGAATAGCAGGGATAAGGAAAGACAAACCACAGAAAATGACAAAGCAGTGGAGAAACTATTATAAATTAAATCCGGGGACTTCCCTGGTGGCACAGTGGTAAAGACTCTGTGCTCCCAATTCAGGGGGTCCCGGTTCGATCCCTGGTCAGGGAACTAGATCCCACAGGCATGCTGCAACTAAGAGTTTGCATACCACAACTAAGACCCAGTGCAACCAAAAAAAAAAAAAAAAAATTGTCATTGTCAAGACAGGCAGACCTCAGATATATTAAAAAAAAAAATTAAATCCGAATCTTTCAAGTTATGTGGGGAACTATATCTCTTTGAACATAGTTAAGAAAGGAAGGCAGGGAAAGAACTGGGCAACTGAATTAAGAACAGGTGGGGAGCACTCGAACCCCATTTTCATAAAGGGAAGAGGGCAACCTGCTTTCACTTCACACCCACTTATTATTGAGCTGTTGCTGGCGTTTAGAAACTCTACATATGTTCTGATAATGTTGTTCTGTTTTTGCTAGGATGCACCAAATGGGAAAAGATAGTACACATTTGTGGTTTTGTAGCTTGTTTTCTTGGCATTTCAGCAGGATATTGGCAACTTATTCAAACGTGAAATTACCACCAATAATGCCAAAAAGCTGCTCACCTTTTTGTTTGAAAATGATTCTTGTTCAGCAGCAGCCTCTGGTGTCCAGACAGGTGAAAGGTTCCCCACCAGGGCCAGCTCCCAACACCGGAACATCTCCCTCACAAACACATATGCACACATTTTGCACTGTGGTATGTCACTTAAATGTTTTGGCTGGCTGCACATTCAGCCTCAATATGGCAAAACGTTCAGAGACTGCCAATTTCAGAAACACATTCCGCAGGGTAAATGGATTAATAAGGCTCGGTGGCATTCGACAATCCTAATTTAATTTCATCAGTCCTTTACAGTAGGAGAATCAATGTTGGTGAGTAACTCACTCCAAGTGTGAACCAAAAAAAACCTTAAAAAAAATATTTTCAGATCTGGATCAAGTGAATTTCTCTATTTCTAGGAATAAGTACTATTGCCAAAAATATAATTAATTAAATTTTAGGGAATTTTACTCTGATAATTAAACATATCAGTCATTTAAATAATGTCTCTGAAACATATTCTTATAAATTAGAGCTGGCAAGCCCCCCTGAGGCCCTATCTCACTCATATCAGCCCTACTTAGACACTTCCACCTGTATGGAATATTTTAATAAAGCACAATGAGAAGCAGCATTTTTTTTTTTTTACTTTCTTATTTTTTGAACCACTTAAATAATACACAAATACATTTCATTTGATCTAAGGCTTACATAAGTAAACAGCAAAACAGAGATTCCCTTCACCCCTACTCCCTTGCAGAGACAGTTACTGCTTCCAGACTAATGTGAACCCTCTAGCCTCCTTCCTGGGAAAAGCTGCATTTTTAGAACCAACTCCACATGACCACTAACCTTCCTCCTCCCTCCCTCCCCAAAAGACCCCCGGGGCCTGAAAATCTTACTCCATAATGGAATGTATTCTAAAGGTTTTGATCTTTTAGTCCTTGTCAAACAAATGGAGATAACTCACGTTAGTAAAGTAAATGATCTTTGACTATCTTGAGGGAATGCTTGCTGTGAAATATTGCTGCACATATAATGGCTGTTCTGGCTGACTTATTTACTATCCTCTCAAATATCAAGACGTTTTTTGTTTGTTTGTTTCAAAGAGCTTGGAGAAATTGTTAATTTAAAAGGTGGTGTAGAAAGTCAAATTGTGTGATAAAAGGAAAAGAAATTGAGGAAAATTATCAATATCATAATTGCTTTTCTGAACTGCTGATTCAGTAGAAACCAAAATACCATTTATACTGTAACAATGAAACCAAAGAATTGTCTGGCCCTTCCATTTTATGATTAACTGAATAATTAACTGACCAGCCCAGTGTTTCAGATGCAGTCACTAAATACACGTAGAGTTACGAGCATGGTATTTTCCTCAAAAATGGTTCCTGTAGAACTCCCTCTGGTGAACTATCAAGAGAGCTGGGCCTGGAACACAGAATCCAGTTTCTAGAACCTCCACGCCCCAGTATACACTGCTGCTCTCACAACAGTATACATATACATTTGGGTTCATTTCTTACCCTCTTCCGGGACTCTTCGATGGCAGACAGCAGGGCATTGTCCTTTTCATTCTTTAGGAAGCCCTAGGAAGGAGGAGAGAAATGACACAATTTAGGTTAAAATTAACAAAATTAACCTTCAAATAATCAAAAACACACTGTAGGAAAAAGAAGAAAACACCCGTAAGGATAACTGCTACCCTGCCTACCTTCACCCTCACAAAACTCTCTCAAGTTGAATATGGCCCATGTTATAGATACACCTTTGGCTATGCAGCCAGTCACAGTGCCTGTAACTGTTCCTCAGTCTATATTTCTCTGTTGTTTTCAGTTAATTCTTCAATTTCTTACTAACACTGAGGAAGGCATCAGCCATCCCTTTGTTTGGGTGTTTTTCACTTGTTTGTCAATGGCTGGGATACCTGAAAAATCATTTATTTATGCTTTTCTTCTGGGGTTGTGCTACGTGCACTCCCTATTTCAGGCCTGATGACACCTGCTGCTTATTTAATACAGGTGGGGTGAAGAGGAACTGGCCCACAAGGCTGGTTTAATACATACAGGGTTAAATGTCTGCAAAATGCAACTTCATGATAACACAACAGACCTAGTTTTACATCATGGTCCCCCATTTACTACTTGCATGGGTGACGATTTTAGACAAGTCACCCAGATTCTCTAAACCTTAGTTTATTCATATGTAAAATGAATATTAAATGAGACAATGTAATCAAGTGCTTGGCCCAAGGCTCAATACATGTAGCTCTAGCATTAGTATTGATTAGATCTAGATCTGTTGGCGACATTAAAGAAAGATGCCCAGGGTGACTTCCTAGTTGCTATTCATTGTCCTAATTGCTCAACCTGAGATCCTGGGGAGGAGGACAAGGGACAGATGCAGACAGAGTGGGTTTCCATGCTGATGCCTTGCCATTCACACAGGGGTGAAGCTTTCTCCCCACAGCCTGGGATGTGGGGGCCAAGTAGGAAAGGAAGATGATCCATTAACTAATAAGTAGAGATCAAACTCTTGGTTGTAATACAAAAGATTCTGAGTCACCCTATACATTAGATCCACCTACACTATGGAATGCAAGGTACCTGCATGTCAAGCACACTATGGGTGTATTTATACATGTCCCAAATCATCTGTTTTTTCAGAATCATGTTTTTGCTCTTTTTCTTTTAGGAACTCTTTGGGGGAATATAATACAAAGTAGAATTAAGCTAAAGTTTTTTTTTTGTTTGTTTTCTTTGGGTTTTTTTTGCGGTACGCAGGCCTCTCACTGTTGTGGCCTCTCCCGTTGTGGAGCACAGGCTCCGGACACGCAGGCTCAGCCGCCATGGCTCACGGGCCCAGCCGCTCCGCGGCATGTGGGATCCTCCTGGACCGGGGCACGAACCCATGTCCCCTGCATCGGCAGGCGGACTCTCAACCACTGCGCCACCAGGGAAGCCCCTAAGCTAAAGTTTATAAAGTGACATGCTAAATTTTAAAACATCTGACAGTTTTCTTGAAAGTTTACTTTCATGGTTAATTGATTAATTTATGGATCACTTATTTATATTTCAACAACTGTAACATTTTAGTGTATTTTGTTCAAACAGTCGCAGATATAAGTCTGTGATTCTTAAAACAAAACAAAACAAAACAGGAGTAGGGGGCTGGATAAGAGTGGGGACATATATTTAAATAAAATATTACTAATCTTCACAGGATTCTCCACATCTGTTGTTACATCCCAACCTGGGCAGTGCACTGGAATGGACAGAGACAATGGCCAGCAGCTCGGGGAACAGTTCCCTCATCGGCTCCTCCAGGGCAGTCCCTGAGGCAGCTCTCAGGCAGCTCTGAGGACACGACTCAGAGGCTGCTCCAAACACCTCTACTGATATTCGGTGGTGGGGACGCGGGGGTGGAGGGAAGCATTGGCCACTTGCTTCTAAAATAATGGCCTCAATAAACCAGAGCACATAAAGCTAGGACCCCACGTAATCCAATCAGAAGGGGGCAGCTTCTCACCACGTGCCTGTTTCTGGCCATTGCAAGGGAGCCAGACACGAAATCATGGGAAGGATTTTAATGGACCTTGTTCATACCCTTCTCAGCAAATGATTACATCAAGTCAACAAATCTTTATTATGATTTCCCTTTTCTTGAGCGGGTCTTCAGTGGCTAAAGCTAAAGGCAGTTTACAGTGTCACAGTTTATAAACAAAGCTATAGAACTTTTATCTTCAACTGCTGTTCCTGAACAAAGGGCATAGATTGTGCTTTGTTGCACCCTTTCATGGCTGCTGCTGATGGCCAGAGTGGTGGTAATAACCACTGCCTGACAAGGCCTGGTCTCATTTTTTTCTTTTTGGCTGGGGTGGCAAGGAGTGTGCCAAGTGCCCCACCCCCTCTCTGGGCTTCTCTGCTCGTCCCAGTGACCAGCCCATCCCATTCTTTTAACTGCATCCGTGTCTGCGTATAACCCATATACACATAAACACAATTCAAACACAAATGCAAAGCAATAATCAGACACATTTGTTTAAAAGCAACATAATATTCTGTAAGAAACACAATTTTGAAATTTCTAAGAAATGAAATTTCAAGTAGTGGTTAAGAAAGAAAAAGAAGAAAAAAAGGCACTGCTTTGGGGGGCAGATTACTCTCTTCTTTATAAACCTACTTTCCAAAAATCTCACTTAATAAATTAAATGAAGCATTTGTGCATGAGAATCAAATTACAGACATCACCTACATATGAACAAAGATCATGAGCCACTATGCACCTCTACAACTGGGCTTTCTCTATAGCACAAACCAAGCCCACAAAATATATAGATTTTGAATTTTAATTTTTCATCCTTTGTTCCTTCTTTCATCATTTATTGCTTATGTAACCTATGTAAAATAGTCCCCTCCTATCATATTTTGTTTTTAAAAACAACGTATTAGTGAGCTATCTTTTGAAAAGAATCTTAAATAATATACAGTCAGAATAGTGCTGGGATCCGTGTGCCATCTAGTGGCAGTTAGTTTCTTGTAAAGAATATATACCTTAAGGAAGAACAACAAATTAAAGAACTAATAAGTTGGGCAAGAAAATACCTGCCTCAGCCCAAGTTTCCCATGGATCTCTTCTACTTCCCTTTTCCATGTGTGTGTTTCCTTTCCTTCCAGCTCCTCCTGTGAGGCACCTCTCAGCCCCCTCATCTCAGAGATATATTTTTATAGTTTATCAGAAAATGGGTTTTCTACAGCGGTGAGCTGGGGTGTGAACAGTGTACTAGGAGGTGCCCTCACTCATTGGGTGGGGCTCCCTGCCACACTGAAGACTCTTGGTCAAAGCAAAGGCCCAACAGCTCACTTCCTACTTGGAGATGCCAGCCATCTAACTGACCCTCAGAGACACTCATCATTAATATCTCCTCTTTTTGCCAACAAGTGCTCCCACCCAGCCCTTCTACTGCTGGCCCACTCAATAAAGAACATTCCATAAACATCTGCAGGCCTGCTAAGTAAGATAACTACCCCTGACTTACCATCTGTATACCGCTCCTCTCTGCCAGAGTCCTGGAAACAGACCCTCTTCTAACTGACTCCTTGAATGGGTTTTGGTTTCAAGCTCTCTGTAACATATAATAGCTCCCATTCGAGAAGCAATCAAGGGCCAGACATTGCTCCAAGCAATTCAAAGACATTATTGCTAATCTTTTAACAATATGAAAGAGTAGACATGATCACTCCATTCTCCTCCCTCCCCCGCCAATCCCACTTTACAGGTAAGAAACAGATTTCAGCATTCAACTAACATGACAAGAGTTTCTGACCAGGAAGAGGCAGAGGCAGAATTCAGCTCTAACTCTCAAAAGACCAACTGTTTCTGAAATACTTAGGGAATAGTAAACTTCTAAATTTAGAAAATAAACATAAATTTCCTTTTATCTCTAAAAGGATGGGAGTCCAGGAGGGGAGCAAAATATCCTTAAATTTGTTTTCTTCATCAGTTATTAGTTCCCCTTTAGTTATTAGTTTATGATGAAGTTGAAGGCTCAGAGAATACTAATTCTTATATCAGTACTAGTAAGAGCTAACACTTATATGGATATGGTGATTACTTTGTGCTAAGTGTGTTACACACATTTGGTTCATTGGCTTGCTTTTAACCCAATGCTAAACTGTCTCTCAATAGTACTTAACTGGATGATCCTTTAAAGTATGTTCTTAAAGGGCTGTGTGAGATGGTTTCCAGAGCTTCTATCAACCCTAAAACACTGTGGTTTCATATTAAGACCACCTGGTTCGTAAGTAGCCAAGTTCAGACTTAGAATACAAATTTTATGACCCCTTTTCTACCTTTTTCCACTCTACCGTGCAAGTCAAGATGAGCCAGACAGCTATTTTACGCTTGCATATTTATTCCTTTCCTCCCCTACTTCACATAGGTGAGGAATGAAACAAGTTTGGGGCATTCCTTTAGAATGGTGTTTTTCAAAATGTGTGCCAGAACCCATAATTGGGTTATGAAATCAACCAGCATTTTCTAAATGAAATAAAATGTAATACAGATATGTGGTATGGGTAAATACTGTTTTGTGAAACTTTCTTTCAATTATATATACTTATTTGTATGTATGAAGTGGGTCATGGTGTTAAATGTATTTCTTACTATGGATCACAGACAAAAAAGCTGGAGAAATCACTGTTCTAGCCTGCCAACTCTATAGTGTTCCAAAATATTATTATTATTTATTGCTGTGGAACAATAAACACTGTACTCCTGCACAAGTAATATCTCCAGCCACATGTTCCATCTTTAACAGAGGAAGTGGGCTGCCTTGCAATGTATGCAGTCTGAGAATAACCCAGAATGTAACTGCAAGGTAAGCCAAGTCTCCTATCAAAACTGTAGTCACATCTCAGGGACCTGGCAGCCAAACTGGCTTTTAAATGGCTCGGGTTTAGAAAGACAAGTATGAAAAACTGCCTTATTTTAATCACCATGAAGACTCTGGGTTTCAGAATATAAATGACTGTAGAAAAAGTGAGTGGGCAAAGGATGTTTGTTTTTGTCAAATGGCCAAATTCTCTTCACTTATTTGCCTTCCAAAAGTGAAAGCTGTAAGAAAGAAGGGTCTCTGTGAGAAAAATTTTAGTATCCACTTTAGCTAGGAAAGTATGATGGCAAAAAGAGCCTGCATTGATTCTTTCACAGTTCTTTGCTTTCCACCAACAACAAATAAGTGATTTATTGAACAGTTACGTAAACAGTTTGAATTGAAGCATACAGACTTCCTAACCATTAAAAAATAAAACAAAAAAGATAAAATAATTAGTCTAAGTTGTCCCCACAAAACAAAAGCCATATTTTACATGGCCCTCAAAACACAAAAGACCGTTCTAGGTCTCTTCCCCTTCAACAGACCAACTGGCAATCCACCCTATCAAAATTTAAAGTGAGGCAGCCATAGTAGGCCTGACTTTCTATCAGAAGGTATCTGACATGAGACAAAAACACATGGTGAGTGCTATAAAAAATCTTGTCTCTTCTCTCATTTAATATATAAAATATATACAAATTTATAGGCAGTCAATAACCAACATTCCAAATCCAAATAATATTAACACAAGTAAGCAGTGACCGTAGTTAATGGTCACTGTGGTTTGAAAAAACATTGCCAAGACACAAGCAGGAGCTAGGAGGGCAATGAAAAAGGAAAGAAAAATAAGCAGGGCAAAAAATAAACTTAAAAAACAGAATAATCAAGAGGGTCTGTTCCAAGATGAAACAAGAATTCCAATAAGCATTACAAGTATTCCTTAGAACTTTAGATAGTGAAATGGAGAAGTGTCCGCTTTCTGTCAAGACAGGAATATGAGCTGTAGCCATTATTTTGCTCGAGCTCATTCTGAATAAAATACCACTCCCTTAACCTCTCCCAAACCTTCTTCCCAATTTCTGAACGAATGACCTCTTCTGAAGTCTTCTCTTGGGTAAAATTTTTACAAAGGTAAAACTACTACTAAAGGAGAAAGTGAGGAAGGACAAAGCAAGATACTGTTTTCAGATGAGCACAACAGAAATCCTGCCAGCACTTGAGCTGCTGGGCTTATCAGATGGTGTGGACATGCTTTTCATTAGCTCCCTTTGTGGTGCCTACAGAGAACCCTCAAGGAATTTTTCAGGTGCAAAGAGATATTCTTTACTGAAAGCCCAAAAGATGAACAGAGAAATTTAAAATTTGGGGCATTTTCAAAATTTGGGGAACATTCAAATGGTTTTATAGCATGCCTGGTTATTTTATTAGATCAATATTTAATGCATTAAAATAAGAGTATATAAAACATCAGCTTAAAAGGCCCAAGAGAGACTGAATCTCCCTTTGTAAGAAATACAGACTAAATAGCAAATCCAAGCTTTATTCTCCAACTCAGATATTCAGAATAAGTTCTACTGCTTGTTTTCTACCAAAATTTTAATATTTTAAATTGTTTGTTCACAGATTGCATTAAATATTTTTTCAGACTGCATTAAATTAAAAAATATATATCTCTTTAAAATTTAATTTTATATATATATATATATATATATATATATATCTTCAAAAAATACCCCTGCAGAAAGCAGTGCTAAGCTGGTAGATCTGACATTGTCAATTGTAATACATTTTTAATGCTGTTGTACGATTTCTCACTGTGCATTTATGCAAAAGCCTAGCCACCCTCATTCAGCAGGTGGCAGCAGACCCTGCAAGAGTGGCTGTGGAGTTTGTCCCATCATTTGCCAGTTCAGCAGACCCATTGGCCTACAGGCAGCTCTGGAGTCACAGGTGGCAGACCTTGGTGCTGTGTGAACACCAGGCCATCTGTCACTGTTAGGCTGCAGGGTCCCATTTCATACATGGTTTCTGCTACTGGCCTAAACAAAGGGTCACACAATTACATGATGGATTTGGGCCCATTAAGGCAAAGCAAATCACTTGCTCCCATATAATCCAAATTGGTTTACAAGATGGTCTACAAATTCTCACAGGCTGAAGAGAACTCAACGTGTGCAAAGAGATTCTAAACCCAAGAATACAGAGCTCTGAGCAGTGCTTCCTCCTGGGCCCACCTAGGACCTTACCGGCAGCATTCTGACTCAAGTGTACTGGCTTGCCTGATCTCTTGCAGCCATGCCAACACAACTGTGACACAATTCCATCTCCCCTGTGCCTTCTGGAAAAGCCACAAGCCTTCGAGAGAGCCACTCATGTAAGTCCGTCTAATAGCCTTTGTGGATCCCTACCTATTATCCTCTCCATCCCACAAAAGAACAAAAAGAAGGGGGAGGAGTGGAGAGGGAGAGAGAAGAGGAAGGGGAGTTGGGAGAGGAAAAGGAGCAAGGACCTCAGGCCTACAGCTTCAAGAATTAGCCTTCCCATCTTAGGAGAGGGAGAGGGGGAGATGGGGGAGGAGGGAAAATGGAGGAGGGGAAAGAGGAGGAAGGGGAGGAAGAGAAGGGGAGGTGGGGGAGGAAAGAAAGGGGAAGGGAAGGAGGAGGAGGGGGAGGGAGGGGGAGGAGGAAATAACTATCATATAACAAACACCCAAACTTCCAAGATTTTCATCACTGGGTAAAGAAAGAATATAAGAAGTAGGACTCACTATGACCCAGAAGGAGAAGGTCAGCTTTGAGAATGCCCTACATGTCATTTCTGTAGGGCACTGGTGAGGGGTGCAAGGATGTGCAGCACACCTCCCCTGCCAACACAATGTAGGCATATAACTACTAGATGCCTCTTCCTACTCCTACACCAAGGCATCAAACTGGGGCTGCTTAGCACATCTGGTTGCTGCACTTGGAGAATAAGGCCAAGGTTAAGGTCTGCAATCCTGTGAGGGCCATTTAAGTCTCTTGTACTGCAAAGCCAGTTCTGTCTCTTTTAGAGGGCCCAGGGCATCCCTGCTATCTATCTCTGGCCATCAAAGAAAGGAAAGCATCTGTCCAGCTCAGTTATTGGGAGACTCTATGGAGAGGGGGAGCAAGTAGTAAGGGCATAATATAAATGAGTAAAATAAAAAATGGTGGCCATTTAGTCAACTAGGGAGGGAAAATGCTTTTCAGCAGAAATGCCCCCTCCTCTCAAATCCAGCAGAGCCCTTCAATAACCTTTCAGGGTTGTGTAAGCAACTTTTCCCTGCTGGTCACAAGAGGTCTGGGGAGGATGTGACTTGCTCAGCACTGATACCTCACCACTTCCAGAAAACTAGCCAGAGCCTGCACCCTAGTGATGCAGCAGGATGTGCCATGCTGCAGTCGCTGGACCTCTGCTGGCCATCCTCTCTCTCCACTCCTGGGAAGGGGGGGCAGAGGAGCAAGAAAACTAGAAACCAAGAGAGGGAGGGAGAGAGGGAGGGAAAGCAGCCAGCCAACTGCTCTCAGAATGCTGAGGTGGCCCCACAGGAGAAAGCAAGGACAGCAACTCTGAGCATTTTATCTCCTCTCCCTGCCCCCCAAACCCGTACCCCTGCCCCACCCTGCCCCAAACTAGCATACTTGCTAGAGCCACCCTTTGGGGACACAAGAACAGGGAGGATTCTGAAGAGAAAACTTTTCAATCTAGCTTTGCAAATGGAATAAACAGTGTGCCAAAGTATGTGTGGCTTCAAAAATCAGCTGAAGAACCCTGTCCTTACCCAAAGGTATGAACAGATCTAAAAAATATTAAACCCATAGCCACTCTTAGGTGATGGAAAGATAAGGAGGATACATTAAGGGATGATAAAATGTTTTAATATGTCTTTGGGGAACTGATTTCCATCTTGGAGATGAATTAGTCCACATTCAAAGAACTTTGAGTACTAAAACCACACTGCAATATAAAATGGGAATGCATCAATCACGGCCCTTATCATGGCCAAAGCCCCCTCCCACTGCCCCCAAAAACCACTCTAAAAGAACTTATTAAAAGAACCCCATGTTATTTAAAAAAATATATAGGTTGCCTGCTTTGTCAGATCTAGTGTCTTTTCCCTTTGGAAACAGGAGACAAAAGCAAGATTTGGGGGCCATGAGAAAGACAGACAGCAGAGTGTGTGTCTCTGAGGCACTCAGGTGGGAGCTGAGTGGTTTTTGCCAGGCTGGTTTCCACAGCACTCAGATTAAGCCTGAGTTCTACTTAGCAAGCATAAGGAACGCGGTTAGTCAAGACAATGTTTGGGAACCACGTGTCATATTAATTCCCTGCTGGTACACGGTGTCAGTCATTTACACTGCAGTCGAAAATCACAGCTCCTCCCGCTATGCAGCACTGTTTATGCTGATGGGATTGGAGCACTGATCATCATGGCTGTCACAGAAAACGGAGCTTTGGTTTTGCTGCAGTTTCTTCTTATTCAGAAATTGTTTTTCAAAAATTCATTTGTCTGGAGACCACTAAAACAACAGACTTTCTCTTTTATAACTTCCCGTTGCCTTAAATGGAATCTGTCATGGTACCCCTTTGCTAACAGCACTTGGGATTTCACACTCTCTTAATTAAGTTTGGAAGCGTTTTGACTTTGCCTTGTCAGAGCTGAGGGAATACTGCAGGATGCACTACCACTGTCACCACGGGTACAGAAAACATAAAACACTGCTTAGCTAAAATGGCAAATACAAGCAACAGGAAAGGAGAGGGCAAGACCACTTTTCAAACACAAATTGCCCCAAACTTACAGGGAGCTAAAACCTTTCACCCAGCTCATGCACACTCGGAGGAGAAGGGGCAACCCTGCACTGTGGGACCGAGAGATAAAGGAGTGATCTGCTGGGAGGACATGTCAGAATGCCTGTGCCCATCCCGGAAGACAAGCACTTCGCCCTTCATGTGGAGCAACACAGTGAACCTAAAAAGCTTGACTTGCAGGATATATCTTGTTTTAATTCTTTGGTTATAAATGCATATCATCTACAACAAAGGACCAGGAGGACTCCAAGCACAGCTCAATAAGCCATTTCCGGTAAGACTGCGAAGGAACATCTATCTCTGTGAGTAGGTTGCTAAAGCAAAGACAGACTTTGCTGTAAGCTCAATCCATTAGATCCATCACCAACCAGTAAGCCCACAAAGAGAAAGAGTCAAATGCAAGCAGAGGCACAGCACAGATTACGAGTCTGATGGCCTAGATATAGGCAAAATTGACTGCTTTCCAGATGTATGACCTTGAGAAAGCTGTTTAATGACAGTAAACCTTGCTTTACTTGACTGTAAGATGAGCTGACTGCACTACATAAACTCTAAGACCAGCTCCAGAAATTCCAACTCCATGAGAAGTGGGAACAGGTAAGAAATTAGCATTGTCACGACTATATAGTTCACTTCTGAAATAATCCATACCTTAAAACCACACAAGAAATACAATAAACTTTGTTTTTGAAGGCAGCCAACATATACTTAATATTTAAAATAACCAAAGCCCACAGAGAGCTAGAACAAAAATCAGAATCAAAGACAAAGTATTTTTATAGGAATGCTAGTTTCATCTTGCCATAAAACAGAAGCATACTGTCCTGTTTTCTGAAAATTCATCCTATATTGAAAGGAGTACATTTTCACAATTAAAAAAAGAAGACAGCACAAAGCAAGGAAATTCAGAAGTATTAATAGAAAATAGCTATTTAAAATTTTATTTTATCCATATTTTTCACCAAGTTCTTGAAAGCAACAATCAGAAGCTATCTAGATATAAGTGCTAATTAAGTCTTTAGTTCAGGAAAACCTCAAAATTTCTATCTTCTAACAGAATAAAAAGTAATTGTAAATTGGCAGGCAGTGCTGCTAGAGGTATCTTCAAATTTGATTGAAGGAAAATGACCCGTGCGGTCCACCTCTTATCACAGTGTTCCTGGTGACGCCATTTTACTCCTTCCTCACTGCCATCTTAGTGCCACGAACGTCTCCTAGCGGGCTGGCCAACAGGCTTGCTTAT
The DNA here is from genome assembly GCF_964374135.1 of Grampus griseus. Classification (NCBI taxonomy): domain Eukaryota; kingdom Metazoa; phylum Chordata; class Mammalia; order Artiodactyla; family Delphinidae; genus Grampus; species Grampus griseus. The sequence continues at coordinate 30,785,418 of NC_139013.1, read as the reverse complement.
CTACATTTTGGCACTGCCAGAGCATTCAAAGGTTTGGTATGAATATATTTTTTGCAGCAAAAAGAACCAACCTCTGACTCTTTACTACCAGCCAGGCTAAAATTTCAGATTGAAGAGGTTTAGGAATCCCCTACAAGTACCAGAAAGGAGAGCCTCTTCCGAGTAGCCAAACTTGAGTAGACCATGATGGGGGCAAAGAAAATGGGAAGCAACTGGGTCTCTGCTATGTCCTCAGAGTACCTGGTACACAGCTTACAGAAAGCCAGAGAAAGAAAATAAGACCAGAATCTTCAACCAAGTTTTACTTTAAAAATTTCAAAGGAAGCCTCTGTGATACCCTTTATGTCATCCAACCAAACATTTATGCAAGCAAAGATGCAGTTAAAATGGAGTTCTAATTTGCTGCCCTAAAAGTCTTATTTCAAAGTGCAAGCCTTGTAAAAAACCAAAGGAAAAGAATCCCTTTGCATTCCATTATATAGTAAACAATTAATATATTAAATGTCCTTCTCAGGATTAACAAAATTATATGGAGATCTAGGCTCTTATGCTACAAGCATAAGATTAATGCAAGATTTACGGAATCTTTGTGGGATTCTAAACAGGGCTTAGGAAAACTGAGCCTTCTTATTTCAATGAAAAGACTGATGTGAAAATCCTCCTCTCCCCTAGTTTCAAAGACATCTCCTAATTAGAGAAAACAGCATTCAGTGAGCAGGATGAACAACAGCTAGTGCAACAAGACTTGGAAGAACAGCTGGCTTTATCAATTTGATATCAAGTTAAAAGGTATCTAGTTCTGTGAAGATTCAACTCCTGAAACAGCTACTAGAGCATTTTGAGCAAATTCTTCATGGTACAGTTTACTGTAAAATACACTTACTATAAACTCCTCAGGGTTAAGTGCCTTTAAAAAGATAAACACACAAATCAAAGTTAAAATCCACTTGTTTCCTCTTAGTAACAGCATAAAGGAACAAAGGAATAAGCTGAGTCAAATCCAATTAATTTTAAGAATCAAGATTTTCTAAGCTTACAATCACAAACAAGAGTTTTCCACAAGTAGCTTTGAAGTCACAACTATTAATTAAACAGAAGGCACTAAAAATTATCCCCATTAATGAGAGTGAAAGCCCTCAATCTACTGATCTTTTAAGATAAAATCTTCTTTTGTTAAAACATTTTTCTTATATATTTTAATCAGCTATTATAGATCATTAACATGGAAGCATTTTCTTAAAAAAAACAAAAACAATAAAATCCAGCAATTTTCTTCATAAATGGAAAATAAACTATAAAAGACAGTGAAAAGAAGCCTGGACTCTCTTAAATACACCATATTTAGATTTCTTTTTTCTCTCAAGTGTCATTTTCATCTTTGACTACTGATAAATTCATACCTTTCATTAACTTAAATTACCAATGAATATTTAATTAAAAGCATGTATTAAAACCACTCACAAAACCTATATTTCAAGTATATATACATATATATATACACACACACCAATATATATCACACCTGGTTTCTAACACATACATTAAAAAAATACATCTAACAATCTCTGTATTATACCTTTAATATTTGCAGCGTTCATTTTAAAGTCTATTTTGCCCATTCAACCAAAGACAAATTTTCAACCTCCCACCACTTTATGAGTATGAGAAATACTTACTGTAGACAAAAGGATTCCATTTTCTTTCTGAGAATGCTCTCCACCCTCCTACAGAACTCTTTTATGCAGTGTGCAATTTCATTTTCTGAGTTTTACAGTAACAAAGCTCTCGTGCCACAGAATCTAATGTAAATGAAATGGCCCTGCAGCTGCCTTCAGAACCCAGCTCACCTCAACCATGATACAGCTAATTGTTAAAAATGGTGGCTGAGACATTTTCCATACATTAAATTAAGGAGCTCTGATGAAGGCACTGGCATCCTCCCACTTCAGACAAAGGAAAATAATTTGCGACTGTACCAAGGCACGGATAACTGAGTCATCTCCCATACAGGGTCAGTGTTAGAGGTTTCCTCCATCTTTACAAAATGCAAACCACAGCTCATTGTCTCATCCCAGAAATCAATTCTCTGTAATGCTGCACTGGGTCAGAGTTTTAAAGGAATCTTAGTCATGGGTAAATCCAGACCTCCAACGCCGAGACAAGTGAAATTCTCACAGTTCCTCTCCCTTCCCTGAGCAGCTCTCTTCTATTCCCCACTTGACAGCTCCTCAAGTCTTCCTATTGTTAAGAGTACAGAAAGTCCCACACCTCTGAAGGGAGCTAAATCTCTCAACTAGGTGAGCAGTTTCCAAGTACACGCTTTGGAAAGAAGTCCAGACCCTATAGGTCCCATGATACAAATACATTCCTTGGGGTAAAAAGCTATACATCATTGTCTTTTTTTTGGGGGGGGGGGGCTTGTTTTTAAGGGAAGACAACTATCAAGCTGCTTTTTAATGCTGAATTAAAAGTATTTTATCTCTGATATTAATCAAGGTATTAAAAGTGGTATAGGCAACATTTATAATTTTACCACCCTCCAGATAATGCTTACGTGACTTGGGAAGTTTTTCATTTCACTTACACAAATCACATTCTCTGCACCAAAAACTGGAAGTATACTTAAAGCATTCATATCATACTCTTTTGAGGATGAATTTAGGATAGGAAAAGTAACTATCTTAATTCAAATCACCTACATTTGATAATACTTAAGAATCCACATTTTAAAGCCTTGTGCTAAAGCATTTCTTGTGAAATAATTCCAGATATATCAAATAGTAATTTTTCCCTATAACAAAATATAAATGACTGAATTCCTTGGTAAAGCATCTACGCACACACACACACTCACCTACAATCCCAAAGAAGGATCTAATTTTAGCAAAGAAAAATTCTATTTTAATATTTTACCTCTTGTAAGAATTCTGCACTTCGTATGCATCTTTTCAAAAAAATCCTAAAGAAAGACCACACTATTTACTACTTAAAGATGAAGCCTGCAAAAATCCTAAATAACCAACTATTTAAATCTTTAAGCAAATGCTTCTCTGCCCCACCCAACAGATTTTTTTTTTTTTAAGAAAAATGTAGAATGACAGGGCACAAATCTGAATAATTATCAGAAGAATCAAGTACTTTTTCTACTGAATGAGTTAAATGCTTCTGAATTCATCTCAAAATTTTAGGCAAACCGAGACTTTGTCTTTCAGAGGTACTGCAACTACATGCTATCAATGTATTTACTAGGGCGCAATAATCTTAATTTCTTTACGAAACATAGGCAATCCTACCTGCAGCTCTCAAATTTAAGGAGTTACAGACCGGTCGACGCTGTTGGTCACGCAGCTCTTCCATACCTTCTGTGTGGGATGAGCTCTGTTGGAACCAGAGCTCAAGTTTTTCCCACTTCGAACAGCCAGAATTGAGAGGGGGGAGGAGGGGAGAGGAGAGAGAGGAAAGAGAGAAAGAAGAGAGAGAAAGAAGAAAAAGGAAAAGAGAACACCCTGCAAATGCTGATATGACTGAAGCACTAAAGAGTCTAATTAGACAATGAGATTGCAGGGTCCCCTTAAAAAGGGTGCACACAGCCCCTGGGTGCAGCATCATTATTTGTGCTGCTCCACACAAATTCAGAGAAGTCAGCCATCAGTTTGAAAGCACAAACTGATGGGAGTAACAGTTTATAGGTTACAGAAGGGTATTTTATTGTTAACGGACTGTACCAAGTTAAGATTTAAGAGGGGGAGAGACAACATGTAGGCAAGGAATGCTATGATACTTTTTTTTTTGACCCAAGCCACTGCAATTACTCTGATGTGAATTTTTGATGACTTCCGACATCTTGCATGGTTAATAATCGCTTCAGCTGTCATGTTTGGTTAATGTGGAAAATGCATTTGCTGCATTGTGATGCAGTGCTGTGGCCACAGATTTTAACACCAGTTGTGAAGCTGGTCCCTTAACTGAGCAGCAGGAATTTGCACATGCCATGATGCTAAAATAAATGGTGGTTAAAAGATTTTATACAGCAGCAGGCAGATTCTGCCATTTTAGCCTACAGAATTTGTAGATCCAACATCCACAAGCATCTCAGATCACTGTACCCTCATCAAGTGCACTGTCCTTCAAACAGAACAGTAAATTCACCATCTTATATGTTTGGCCTCTCAGTAGTTAAAATATTTCGATACTGTTTAAATAACTATTCAGATTAATTACAGCTTTGAACAGAACCGAGGTTATTTGCATTTCAGGAATATACAGCCAATGAAACTGTCAGTGACACAGGAAAATGCAGACCTTTTATTAACATATGCTCAGCTCAACTGTCACTTCTCTGTATAACATTTAGGGAAAAATATATGATGTGTAAATAATGAATATTCCCATACTACCGTAATGGTTTTTTAAAATGTTCCTCAGAAAGGATTTTTTTCCCTCCATGTTTTAATGTATAACCTGAAAATTAAAGACTACATCAAAATACTAACATGTGTTTTTTATTGTCACTAAAAGAAATTCAATGCAGCAAACAACTGTGCAATTACAGGAAAGCTTGTGCAAAAGCAGAGATGAAACTGCACTGAGAACCAGGCACCAGATGATTAAAGTCAGGCCAGTAAGGTAGTGGACGGTCATTACGGTGCAGATTGCAAAAGAAAAATCGAGAAAAAGACCCTTCCATCTTCAAAAACAAAACCCACAAACCCTTAGATGCAATGTGTTGGCTGCAAAACCAATACCTATACTGCGGAACCTGAAGGACACATGATTTGCCAATTTCACAACACATTTTTATACAAATATTAACTTGGCTACTTAGTATCTAGAATTTGGCTACTTAAGGTTCTTATTCATCTATAATAATCATTCTGGTATTTAAAGAAGCAGAACCAGGTTACAGGCTTTGCTGCTTTAAAAGATAAATAACTAATATAATCAACTTGTATTTCTTATATCAGAACTTTTGCCAATTAAATGTTCATGGCTGAGATGTTTCAGACGTTTCTGCCCTGAAAAAATAAAACTAAAGGGAAAAAGAATGAACATAAGAACACACTGGTGTCTGAACAGTGAATAACAATGAAAGAACTTATGTTACTAACATAAAAATCAACCCATGATTTCCTTTGTTTAATTCATTGTGATAGCACCAAATGCATAATTTGGAGGTGCATGTGTTAACAAGAGCTGTAAGGCTGAAGAGCTTTCTAGTTTTGTTTCTTCTCCTAACTTAAAATTAACTGCACCAACAGTGCTATTTGGTGCCACAGCAGATGTCACAGTAGTTGTAGCTAACATTCAACAACTCAAGCTTTTTTGTTCCAGACCCAATACAAGATAGCACTAGCACTCAAAACCGCACAAGGAGGGAGAGGGGATCGTGTTGGGGGTAGCTTTGAAATTAACCAGGCTCAGCTTATGCTCCAATTACTGAACAAAAGACAATCCTGGGGGACCTCTCTCTGAACCAGTGCAAGAAGCAAACTCTTTTGTTTCTGATCAAATAAATACAGCATTGGAACACAGCGGATATGCAGCAATAGGAGTCTCTGCCTGGGGATGGAAGGGGCAAGAAAAAAAAGAACTCAAAGACCTCAGTCTGGTTACAGTCAAACCACTTCACTGACGGTTAAAACCTATTCCTGAGGGAGACATCTGAAGTTCACTACAGGGGACTGAGAAAACCCCCTTCAATTACTTAAAAAACCCATGTCATGGAACCACATTTTTCCATGCCACTATGGCCAAAGAAATACATTCAGAGGATAGATCTTTATGCTAGAATAAACCATAAACAAGCTCAGCCTCAGTCTTCCCTAATCTATGAATATCCCAAGGAGACCAGATGAACTGGAGAATATTCTGACTGCAAAGGACCTCGGAGCAGAGACTACTGAGAAGTGTTAACTAACCTGCCTCAGACTCCAAGCCCGAATAAGTATGTGGAGATCATTAAAACGCTGGACAGAAGCCACCTTACAAAGGAGGTACTTTTCCAATTGATTTATCACTAGATGAGTTAATCCATTCCTAAATGCCTATTTGGTAGTCCATTGTTTAATTCTGTGTTTTGCCTTTATATAGCCCTAATCACCAAAAACTAAAATAAAGAGAAAAGGACAGACAAGTAGTGGACTCAGCACTTATTAATATAAGGGACATAAATGTGCCTGCTTATACAAATGCAAAGATGATGTCTGATTCTTTCTACCAAAGGGGATCGATACAATCTTTTCAAAATCCTCTGTACACTGCACCATTCTGAACTACAACGGCAGCTAATTTGTACATCAGATACACACACACTCTATGTAAAAAACGTAGACACCCAAGTGTAAAGACAGATGGATCTTACTATCACAATGACCAAAGTGTATTAGGTCTTTGTGTATTTGAAAGATCTCCAAATTTCAGGTGAGGGCTTGAATTTTTAAACAATATTCCATACAAAATTCCAACAAAGTATGCCTTTAGATAGTTCCTTAGAATTCACTGTAATGAGAATCTTTAATAGAAGTTTCAAGTTTGTTGTTTTTATTTCCATCTCTCTACAGATTCTCCCAGTTAGTCCATTAAAGAACTTCTTAGCAAAGTACAGGTATAGGACCAAGAAAGAAAGAAAAAATATTCCGAAAATAGTAGGAACACTTCCTCCAACTTAAGATATCCAGGTTCCAAAGACTCTCAGACTTTCTCCCTCATGTAGTTAACTGGTTTGAAAGATCTGAGAAGGTTAAAAAAAAAAAAAAAAGGAGGGGGGAAAACAGTTCCAATTTCCTTAGGCCCATGCTTGAAACACACCAAGGATGAGGAGACATTTTTTAAGGGGTGGCATTAGTACTCCTTTAAAAAAACAAACAAACCTGTTACCATTAACAAATAAGATTATAGAGTAGAAAAAGGAAGCCACTGAAATTCTATGGTTCTTATAATCATCACTAGGTGGGGACTTCCCTGGCAGTCCAATGGTTAAGAATCCATGCTTCCACTGCAGGGAGCACGGGGTCAATCCCTGGTCAGGAAACTTAAGATCCCGCATACTGCGCGGTGCGGCCAAAACTAACTAAATAAAATAAAATAAATAAAAAATCACTAGGTGAAGTTCAAGTGCACAACTGTAAAGCTCTAAAGTACATTAACAATATGCAGGGCTCTACCCAGAAATCAAGCTTTTACAGAACGCTGGTTACCTGTGTTCTGCCTTCTGCCAGGCTCACTGGGCTGCTGGGAAGATCAAGTAATATCACTGGTGGCTAAGTGCTTTTAAGAGTTAAAAATGAGAGGCCACATGAGGTCGGGCAGTCACTGTCCCCTACTTGCTAGTCTTCTGAGGCACAGCTGGCTCCCAGTTCCCTTCCCAGCCTCCATCACCAACCTCCTCCTGGCTCCTCTCTCCTTGCTGAGACCTTGGTCCCTTGCCCCATGCTATATGTTTCCTGTCCTGTACAGTCATTTGCACTGCCACAACTCTTACCTCTAGACCAGTGGCTCTGGAAAATTCTGTCTGGAGCTATTTTCTGAGCAGTGTTTCTTATCCTACTTTTAAGTGTTTGAGGGGCATTTCCATGGTGATGTCTTGCCAGAACATCAGAAACTAAAACAAAATCTCAACTCTCAATCTAGTTAACCTTCCTAATTCCTCAGCTTCGACCAACAGCACCAATCCTTCTCTTGCCACAAACCTTGAGTTATTTCTGAACATCCTTCTTAAGCCCATCAGGCACCAAGTGCGGCAGATGTTTTATTCCAAATGTCTCTCACACATCTTTTCCTCTCCGTTTTCTCGGCCACCAACCTGGTCCTGGCCATCATCACTGTGCCTGGATTACTGCAATTGCCTCTGAACAACACCGCAGCAGGTATCCTTCCACTGGCCATGCTAATAACTTCCATAAGTGTTTCCACACCCTCCCTCCTTCCGTGTTGACATTTACCTACTCCAAAACTTTTAACAGCATGTACTGCCTACACTCCACTGCTTGGCAGTCACTCCTTTCACATTTGATCCCCCCCTCACTGACAGACTTTATTTCTTAGCACATAACTTCTATTCTCATCTCCCTGACCTTGTTCAGGTTATTACTCTCATATCTTCTTTCACTTCCTGCAAGCTAAGCCCATTTAATCTTTCAAGGCCTACTGGGATCCTGACTATTCCAGGGGATCTTCCCCAATCACCCTTGAAGTCATTCGTCATTACCCCCTTCCTCTCCTCTGAACTCCGTATGGCATGTAGAATCTCATGTCATTCCCATTCAGTTTTGCCAGTCACTTTACACTGTTTTGGACAGTTTGACCCTATTATATAGGAATGTTAGTCTGGGCTCTCCAGGTAGAAAACAATGAGCTTCTAGGGGGCAGTATCCAGAATTTATGTTTATTCTAATTGTCATCAGTGCCTACCATAGTGCTGTCCTTAATGCGCATGCAACAAAACCACTTCATTGATTTTCATTAGTGTTCACTAGGCCCCACCCAGGGAGATGGAAGCATCTACTTAAAGGGGAGCTAAATATTACTTTCGCTTATTGTTTGTTCTTTCAAATCTCTTCAGCTCCTTGAGATGACTGCAACCTTAGGTACTAAGACAAATGCTGAGGTGGTTCTTGGCCAATGTGCAGAGGCACCAAATTCTTCTTTGTGACTAAGCAATATTACCAACAGTATTCAATTCCCAAAGTCGGCTTCCTTCTCAGTTGCATCTAGAGCCAAGGAGGTTCCGGGAAAATGAGATGGTCCTAGCCAAAGTCAGTGGTGTGGCATTCACAGCTGATCTGTCTTGACAAATCAGCTGAGAATGAAAAAGCAACCTGCTAATTTTATCAATGACATTTCGCCTTGAGTATTAAGTGAGGACCACTAGATTTACGCAGTCACTAAAGAGTCGTCTGCACATCTTTTTTAACAGTAAAACAAATTAAGGTCCACTCTCTGTTGCTCAAATGCAAACTTGTCTGCTCAGGGGTCAAGAAACAACAGGGAAAAAGAAAGCTCTCTGCCTGAGAAGCTGATGAGTTCCTGCTGCCCAGCGCAGGGTTCTGCTTTGGTAAGCCTATAAGCCAAAAGGGGTGGGAACACAGTTTAGAAGTGGGCCAGAAACTTTAAGGCAGGTAGGTGAAGGTAATTTCAGAAGTAAGATTTCCACTTTAAACATGTTTTCGGGAAGTAGTTCCTCAGTAAGTGCAGTTACTAATGGGAATGGGCTAAAATGGGAGGAGGAAGCAGCTCTCCTCAAATATTCCTCCAGGGCAATTTACTGCAATCCCAAGTTTCAGAAATTCAGAATGAGAGCTCTCTGTCAGTCTGGGTCTGGGTCTGGGTCTGGGTCTGAGTCTCTCTCTCTCTCTCTCTCTCTCTCTCTCACTCACACACACACACACTCACAGCATCTCATCAAGCCTTAGTATTTAGATAAAGGGAACAAGAGATTTTGGCAAGAACGTGTAGACTATATGAAGAACTTCTACCTCAATAATAATAAATGAAATAATACAGTAAATACAGACTCATTTTCGTTGTAGCCATAAAATTTCAGGGGTGACTCATTTCCCTTGTGGCATAGATTAAGAAAATAAGGCACAGAGAAACTCAGATTCTCACAGCTCCAGGTCCTGGGTTCAGGGCCTGAGTTCTCTGCACAGCACTATAGGACACTGTACCAACAAAACCTGGCCGGGTGTGTGCTTGATGGACTCTATTTCATGGAATCTGAAGTTCTTACATGGAGGATGATGGTGGATAGAAAAGAACAGCTTCTGGCTTGCTAGTTTTGTTACCAATGTACTTTACACAACAGATGTATTTCTTACCAGGTTGATTGTAAATAGAACTCTTTTAAACAACTTCTATTTTAAATTCAGTAGGAAAAAAAAAAAATTCAGTAGGGAAGCTGTTATTTGAAGGAATACTAAAGCTAAATATCGCCCCACGATTTCTTTAATAAATGCAGATATTCAGAGTTTGGATTTGCTTCCTAAAGCAAGGTCTATCATATTATTACTATTATTTTAGAGAAAAAACACTAAAACCCCAATTTTCATGCAATTTTTTTGCTGCATATTATTTACCATTTCTGTTATTAACTAGAAAACACTGATGAGGCCAGAAATTGATTAAAAAAAAAAAGACTCCTCAATAGAAAAGGATTACTAAAATTACTCAATCCTCAATGTAATTTAAACAAGGCAAAACCTGTATATATTTCATTATCTGGTCAGAATTTCAAATTCACTGACATATAAAATATAAGTTCCTGAAATTTTTCTAAGAAAAATTTTATAAGAAAAAAAAGAGTTAAAAATTATATGCAAAATAACAACAAAATGAATTTGCAACAGAAAACATGGTGACTGAGTTCCCATGGGATGTTGGTCCTACATGATGGGGTGGGAGAGGTGAGAGGAGGCCCTGCCTTTCATCACCCACCACTTTTAGGCCAGGACAGACAACCAAGGCAAGTTGGACAGATGGCCTGGTCTAGGCCCCAGGAGCTTATGCTTCCCTGTAAGAACCTCGGCTCAGGTTTCCATCTCAGTACTGTACCCTCCACATCTCTACAACAGGAACATGACGATCTGCAATTCTAAGACAGTTTTTTGAAAACTAGGCTGATTTTAAAATCTGCTCTTCCCACACCATTCTCTCCACCATCCTTCCAGCAGTGACACAGGTGAAAATCATTTAAAAAACAATGGTCCAGTTTTACTAACATGCTTCTTACATACTAAATCCTCCAGCAAACTACTGAGGTGATTAAAACATTTCCAGTTCTACTATTTTGCCATCTTACATCCTTAAGTCGGTACTGGGACATTTCAAGTAGCTGAATCCCCTTCGGTAGACCTAAAACACTGAAGATCTAATAAAGATGGGGACTATATTATATCCACTTACAGTGCTTAACAAAGCATCATGCACAGGGTTAAGTGCTCAAATATATTTATTGATTAACCTATGAGTTGTTGAAGGTTATTATGCAGATGCTCGAGAAATGTCTACAGAACTGCAGCTTGCTGTCAGCCTTCTCCAACTGTGGTGCTTCTGGGCAAACTCACATTTAGAATTTAACCTGAAGTGTTCCTGTGAAGCTACCTATATATTAGTCACACTTAATCTAATTAAGTTCTATTTAAGCCTTATGGGTGAAAAACCATGTAAAGCCACCTACATATGATTTCTAAAGGCAAGAGGTTATTAAACCTAGTGGAAAGCATGCTGAAGTTGGGAGTCAAAAGAACTGGGTTCTAGGTAACCCTACCCAAGTTATTCACACCATGCCTCAGTTTCCTCATCTGTAAAATGGGAAAATGCTACACCTATATGAAGAACACTATGTATATCTTCAACTGCCTATACAACAGGATTACTCTTCAAAGCAAAGAGAAGCCATTTCAAATGATTTCTAAGACACACAGGCTGCACACTTTAATACATTTTTAAAATATTCAGACTGATTTAGACATTTCCAAGGAAATACTTATTCTGCCTCTCTGCTTTCTCTCATGGCATCTGTTGTTACTAGCAGGTAAGGAAAAGTAAAATCTAATGTCATTAACAGTAAGACCCAAGATCTTTAGCGCTCACTCAATGCAGGAGGGAGTTACAGAGAGAAGCAAATGAAAAGGTAAACAAAATGAGGATGAGAGGAGCTGAGGAGAAAGGCAGAGAAAATCAGGTTAATGAATAAAAACAATAAGTCCATCTTTCATCTCTCCTGGCTCCTAATGATGGCAGACGGTGTATTTAATCTGCTGAGAGACCAGATTTAAGGCCTTCTTTTGGCACAGTCCATCCATGAATTATTAACATTTGCAGAAGCAATAGCACATCCGCTCACAGTGATCAGAGAGGAAAGTGATGATTAACTAAAATGGGATTATTAATCCCTCCACTTCCCTTTCCTCCGTCCCCCTCTCTTCATTCCCCACTGGGCTCTGACTGCTTTTTAGGCAGTGTATTTTAAGCTACAGCCTCGGTATCAGAGTCAATACCTCCATGGTAAAAAAAAATAATAAATGTCCAATTATAAGTCATAGGTTTTTAATATATGTAAGTTTTTAACATATTTTATTGACCACTGTGTCCTTCATGAGTGGTTACAAATTCTTTATGGACTCAAACACTTAGAAGATAAATACACTGCTTTGCAGGCTGAAAGTTCAGGGTTGGTCCACAGGTGGACTAAGTATAAAAGTTGGCAGAGATGGCTAGAAAAGGGTTTACTTATACTAACTAAACTTCTGTAATAACTTAACCCAGTGGACCTCATGCTGGAGGGCTTGTTCAAACACACATTCTGGGCCCCACCTCCAGAGATTTGGATTCCGTAGCTTTGGGGTGGGGCCTGAGAATTTGCATTTCTAACAAGCTCCCAGGTGATACTGATGCTGCTGATCTGTGCACCACACTTTAGAATCACTGATAAAGAGCTTCTTTCCTGTTGTCAAATGCATTCAGGGCATGAGAGGAATGGAGAAGGAAATTAAAACCAACCTGAAGTAGAAAGTTAATACAAAGACAAAGGTGAGATTTGTAGCTCCTTTCCCCTCCTAACCCCCAAAGAAAATCCTGGAGGCCTCAAGGGCTCTGCAATGTTTGCTGCTCCAAAACAAACCCTATTCCATAACACTCCCCCTTTCCCCAAAATATGAGCTAGTAGGATGAATAGTTAACAAATGGTGAAGAACATATATGAAGTTGAGAGCTAGATTAATTTATAACTTCATTCCTAAAACATGAAAAACAAAATCAAATGTGCCCTTTTCCTTGGTCATTTTCTTCCCCATCATCTTCTCTACTTAGGATTTGGCTTTAATGTATGATCAATCCTCAAAAAACAAATAAGTTGAAACAGCCTCACCCAAAACAGCTATGTACTATATAACAGAAAAGTTTTATACACCCTCAATATCAAGCTGAGTCAGGCACCAAAAAAGTAGAATATTAGCAGAGGCTTTTGGCAAGGGCCAAAAATAAGGAAATGCACTTCAGAGTACCCATCAAAAGAGCAAAGCATGAGCAGGTTAGCCAGATGGATAAACTAAATTCCACCTCTTCGGGGTTTGCAAAAGCAGAAAACACAAGTAACAAGAGCACGTGAGGAAGAGGCCCACCTCTGGCAGCCAGTAGACCCAGCCTCTCCACCAGGCCCAGCCCCAACCCCACACCTAGACTCACTCTACAGAGCAAGACAGCGCTGGTGGCTGCACGCTGCCAGGCTGCAGAAGCCATTCTTGATTGGCTTCTGAAGCCAATTCTTGAAGCCAGCCATGATTTCACAGCTGCCACTTGATTGCAAAAAAGGAGGTACACTCCCATTAGCAATGGCTGCTCTGGATGCCAGCCAGTCTAAAAGGCTGGGAGGGACTGGGGGGGGGGTGGGGGAAGAAAGAGGGATGCAAAAGACAGAAGGAAAGCAAGAATGAAAGGAAAAAAGGAGAAAAGACAAAAAGAACAGACGAAAAGAATGAAAGAAGGGAGGATAGTCCAAAGGAAGAAAGGAATCAGGGAGAGTGAAACAGAAAGCAAAAAACTGCCAAAAACAAAAACAAAAAATCTTCCCCCTAACCTGCTCTGAACCCTGACAGCCTAGTCCACCTAAAGTTTCAAATATGATATTTGTTCTGGTTTGCCACTTTGCATTTGCTTGGCACCAGTGACCTACTCAGCACAAACAAGGCTGATAGGCTCTAGTGTGACAAATCTCAAGAAACCCTGGGCCCCTTCACATAAAGGGCATCTGTAAAATATATCAGCAGCAGCAGCACTTTTGTTCAGTATCACTTTTTGTTCCAAAGTATATCCCTGATGGAAAAAGTGAGGTTTGTCCCCATTCAGACTACAGTATTACCCTTCTAAGTAGCATTTTCATACCTACGACTGATTTAGTTAACCAGCAAATCTTTCACATGGAAAGGAATAAATGGAAATGTCATTTCAAAGAAAACAAGTAAGAAAAGGTCTAAGGGGAAAAAGACAGAACCAAAACATCAAGAAATTTGACCAGTGGCAAAAGAACTAGCTTAGCATCTTTGTGGTGGTGGTGATGAGGAGGAGGAGGAGGAATTTATCCAAGCAGTCCACCCCTTGATGCCTTCCTCAGCAAGGCATGATAATAAGGATACAGGGCAAGGTATTAAGAAGCATCTGGGTTCAAGTTCCACCTTTGATAATAACTAATCTATCTTGATTTCGGTTTCTTCTGCTTCTAAATAAAGATGATGCTAATACCCATTCACCTCACCTCAAACACTGCAGTAAGGAACAAGACGGTGATGGACAAAGCCCACTGCAAAGTATTATATGAATGGAAAGATTACTATGGTGTGTCCCTCAAAGTTCACATAAAATTACTAACCTGTTACTTCTCCCCTAAAACTTCTAAATTAGGACAAAGTCATAGAGCTTCTCAATAATTATTTTTCCCAACAGTTTTTTTAAAATAATTTTTTAAATTTTTATTTATTTTTTTTTGACTGCGTTGGGTCTTTGTTGCTGCGCACATGCTTTCTCCAGTTGTGGTGAATGGGGACTACTTTTCATTGCGGTGCGAGGGCTTCTCATTGCGGTAGCTTTTCCTGTTGCAGAGCACGGGCTCTAGGCGCATCGGCTTCAGTAGCTGAGGCGCGTGGGCTCAGTAGTTGTGGCTCGCGGGGTCTAGAGCACAGGCTCAGTAGTTGTGGCACACGGGCTTAGCTGCTCTGCGGCATGTGGGATCTTCCCGGACCAGGGATCAAACCCGTGTTCCCTGCATTGGCAGGCGGATTCTTAATCAGTGTGCCACCAGGGAAGTCCTTTCCCAACGGTTTGAGGGGGAGAGTGAAATGACATAATGGTTGCTCATGAAATCTGCACATCTCAGATCCCTTTTCACACATTAGGAAGTTTTTTCCATTACAGAATAAAGGAAAAGACTGTATATTACTTTATAGGAATTGACCAATTCTGAACTATGAGGGCCATTCTTACAGTCTACCTCTAACACATGCTTCATGGACTAATTCCTCACTGCCCTGTTAAAATAAATCAATTTCCCTTGTCATTTCAAAGATGTTCTACAGCTTCAAGTACCTGGTCCAAACAATTCAACACTCCCAAAATGGTGGCAGTCAAGAAAGTACACTATGGAGCCATTTTCCAAGTTCTGTGAACTAAGGACATCTTGCTTTTGTAATTAGAGGGAAAAGTGAATTTTCCCTCATTCACACCCTTAAAATCCCAAATTTAATGTTTTCTTGTCATCTAACTCCCTCAGCCCTCACTTACCCTCAATTCCAGTCAAGAGGTGTCCAGGTTGTGAAAAGGAGGGTAAAAGTCTTTCATAGGCAGTGACTGCTTCCCTTCCAATCACTCTGAGCCCAGCTCCCTCCATAAGCAGGCCACTGTACCTGACCCTCAACTAGATTCTAATTTCAACTTCACACTGGGAGAGTGGCACCAGGCACACGCTGAGGACCACTTACGTGGGAGTGCTTGCTTAGCTGGGACCTACTCTTTGCACACCATCACCCCTGCCCAGTTAGTTCCCTGCTGGTCTTCTCTTCAAGATTCTGTTATGTTAGTTTGCATTTATTTCTAAGAGCCAGTTAGACCAAAGAGTACCAATTTGCATGACTTCAGGTATTAATGTTCTGCTGAATGTCAACTCCTCACTTTTGTGCTGTCTCCTAGAAGTGAGTAATTTTGCTGTGCAGAAATTCTTTCCTGTATTCTGGAGCACACACCAAGTTGAGGGCTCTGCCTGTGTCTTTAAAAGCCAAACACAATAATACCCATAGGCAGCCAAATCATATTATAAGATGCAAGATTTCAACATTCCGGCACACTGCCAGAGCTTAATGGCCAGTCAGACACTAATAAGTAAGGAAATGGGTCTGCATTAAACCTACAAATAAGTCAACAATCAATAGTTCAGGATTACAGTAAAAATTTGATGTGCCCTTTAAATTGCTTCTAGCATCATCCTTCTAACTCCAGCTCAGCTTCAGAAGCAAAACAAAACAAAGATGATCAAGCAAGAAGCTGAACCCAACCTATTTTTACAAGCACAAAGCCTTGGCATTTCAAAACTAAAAGCTGCTCCAGGATTTCACAGAAATCCTTTACAGTGTACCTGTAGGGCAGCAAAACTGAGAAATAATAGGCTGGGCTTTAGACAGTAAATTAAACTGACAGCTCAGCAAGCAGAAAACTACGGCAAAAAAACCAGCACCTGGAGATAAACGGAGGAAGCACATTTGGCCTTCCTGCAAAACTCATCTTCCCCCCAAACCAGCAGTGTTTGTATTAAGGTTTAGAAAGCACATTCCAGCTTCTCCCTCAATCAACATTATTTTACTACTAAGCTTATATAAATAAGAGCGATGCCCACCACATCCATTCTCTGTGGGCTTTATACTCTTTATTTTGCTCTAAATGAGTGATCAATTATACTTCTATTTCCTATTTCTACCATCTTTCTCCTTCAAATATAACCTGAAAATTAGTCTACAATGAAATTTAAAACCTAGGGGAATAAGGGCACAGTACTGAACTCAAACCCACAGAAGGGACTTCAAGTCTGGCATAATAGCCTTTTAGGCCTTAGGCTCCTCCTTGGTGAAATGGAGTTAACAGTAGTAACTGCCTCAGAGGGTTACTGGAAGGACTGAATGAGGAAACCCACAAAGTGCTCAGTACAGTGTCTGGACACAATAAATGTTCAGTAAACCTTAGCTTTGCCTTCCCTATTCTAGCTGGGGTAAAACAGAAAACCGGAATTCAAAATTGTCTTTGGTGCCATGTTTCACTGTACCAACAAGTAAACTAAACAAAAGAAAGGAAGGGAGACAGGAAAGGAAGGGGAGAGAGATGAGGAGGGAAAGTGGAGGGGAGGAGGGGAGGGAAGGAGGGGGCGGGGAAGGAGAAAGGAAGAAAACATAGCTACTGAAACTAGTACTACCCAAAGTACAGCTGAAGAAGCACCCGTCCACAAGTAGTTTGTTCCCAGTCTGCAGCAGGTAAGTACAAAATCTGAGAATCAGCATTTAGAAACTTTTATAGCAATCTGACAGAGTAATTTTATGTCCACTGAATTTAATTTAAAAAACTAAGGCTTACAGGAATTCCCTGGCCCTGGCAGTCGTTAGGATCCATGCTTTCACCGCTGGGGCCCAGGATCAATCCCTGGTTGGGGAACTAAGATCCCACAAGCCTCATGGCATGGCCAAAAACAAACAAACAAAAAACAAAACCTAAGGCTTATATTCTGCATGTCTTTTATTTCATTTTTTTCTAGTAATTCTTTTTTGCTGTATTTTATAAAAGTATCTCTCAGTCTGAGATAAATTGGGAAAAAAGAAATTTGAGAAGCACGGATTATGTAAGCACCTTCTGAATACAACACCCATCACCATATTCCTTCAACAGGAAGACATGTGGGGCAGTGTGGGGCCTCATCACAGAGCCAAGTGCTACTGTGAATGCCTTAAACCTTCAAGGATTCACCAGGCCCTGCTCATTTAGAGACTGCTTCTGCTGAGACAGGCTCATATGCACTGTGGATAACAGAGAACCGAGTAAGAAATGAGAAAGCACTCCCAGATAATATCATACAAGTATACTTTGGTACCTTGAGCAAATCAAGCATATTATAACCTTCCATGGCTGTGTCTACCTGTCCCTAAGATAGTAACAGCTTTTTTTAATTAGACAATATTTTTTTAATAGATAAAGGAGGAATGGAGAAAACTCTGCCCCACATCCTTGTGCTCGTGTCATTTAAAGAAATAAATCAAATCAGGTAGTAATAAAAATCAGCCAGTGAATCCACACTCCCACTTATGTTCTGCTGACCTAATCCTCCCGTTTGTGTTATGAACTAAACGAATAGCCTGGCTCTAGTTGTAAATGTGTTTTATAAGACAAAGGTTCTTTTTGTACAGTTTCTTGGAAGCTGTGTCACGCCCAGCCCTGCTCAGCAGATTCTGCTGCAGTGCTTCAAGTGCTGTGGTTTTCTGAAAAGCACAGGCGGGATTTTGCTGATGGCATCTTGGCCTCACAGCCACTCCATGGTGAGAAGCGGGGACTAGCCCTTCTGCCCTGCAGGATAACTGAAGCAGCGCGTGCACCGCTGCTCATCATTAGTGTTGGAGACCAGGAGCTGCCTTCACCCTGAGCATGGGACTCATTCAACCTCTCCATATCTGATGTGCAAGATGGAAGCCAACCATTTGCGAGACAGGAAAATGCTCAAAAAGGAAGCAATACACACTGGTTCTGGGAGCCCTGCAGCAAAAGAAATTATAGTACTGGTCTTGTCAGTAGAGGATGTTGTTCATCCTACCTCCCAGCTTCTTTTCCTGGTCCCTGCCAAACAACAAACAGAAAAAAGCAAAACCAAGAGTATCTCCTGTCTGAGCCCCTCTCTCAGTTCCTTCACAGAATGTGGATTTTTAGTGGAGACAAGGAGAACCTGAGTCCCAAAGTTTTATGACTACGGAGCCACACTTTGTAACCACCACCAATGGAAGGAGCCGCATCAGGCTGCTGGCCTGGAAAGCCTTGGACTGAACACTCCGAAACAGAAATAAGAGATCACAGGGCGCTGTGGCAAGCAGATCAAAGTGGCGCACAGGGTCAAGGGCTGCCATCTGAGAATGACAGACTGGTCTACAGTAGTGCATTCAATATTTGACAAGGTTTTAACCCCCATTTAAATCAAACAGTTTAGCCCATTTCTGATTCCTGAAACCAAGCAATTTAAAGATACCAGAGTGAAGATAACAATATATGTTCCCCATCTCCGGAGTACTGGGGCATCAATAGATATCGGCAGGTTAAGAGAAGCTGGTAAAGAGGGAGGGGATGACTCAACTCCAGTTCAAAGGCACCAGGGCCTGGCCAATACTTGAAGTGCTCTATTAAATTGTTAGATAAATATTTTAGCTGTGGGCTTCTTCCAAAATACTCTTACAGAACCATTCCCACTTCTTTCTTAAGTTGGTAATTGATATTCCCCTGCTCACTACAGGATATAAGAAACCTCTGAGAAGACAAAAAAGCCTGTCATTTCCTGCCTGCACAGAATGCATTCAGCATCCATTTCCTTGCTTGTTCTGAAAGCCCTGCATTCAGGAGTAAGTGTGAATGGTTAGGTAAAAAAGCTGAAATCTTATATCCTTGGCTCACATAAAAGCAGTTTTTCACATTTT
This sequence comes from Grampus griseus, assembly GCF_964374135.1. Classification (NCBI taxonomy): domain Eukaryota; kingdom Metazoa; phylum Chordata; class Mammalia; order Artiodactyla; family Delphinidae; genus Grampus; species Grampus griseus. The sequence goes on along the minus strand of NC_139013.1, from coordinate 30,766,222 downwards.
CCACAGATGATGCCTTTAACAACCATTTTTATTCCAAAGTTACCATTTCTAATTCCATTCAGAGGACACTTTAATGCAACTGCATACTTTGCCACCATACCATAATGTCTACCTTTCCTCTTATCACAAACAGGCAGAAAAATTAAATCATTTCAGTACTTACCACAGCAATCAGCATTAGACTACCTAATTATAAACACAAAATAGGATGGCATATTAACCTGCCTCTGTGAAGACACTATTTTTTCCTTTTTACATGTTTACTGGTTTTTACCAGTTCTGAGATTTACTCTGAGTAAATCTGGGATTTACTCTGGGTCAGGGTTTAATGACAAGGAACAGCAAATATACTCATTAAGTGGGGGTGATGTGGGCACTGCAGTGTTTACACAGCAGACGAAGCCTAGCACAGCTACTGCCCTGAACAAGAACACAGGACACAGTGTGATGTGTGTCTTTTCCACATGCACCTCAGCCACTACAACTGAATTCTGGCCTAAAACGTACCTGGTATTTGTTCTAGAAAAGGGTTTCTCTCTAACTAACGGGCTTTGGATCCAGTGGGAATTGGATTCATTTGCTAGTGAACCCAAGAGCATTACCTATAGGTTGTTTCAAGTCCAGGATAGGCAGCTGTTATAAGCTGGGAAAGGGCAAGATTCAAATATCCATTAAAGTCCTCTAAAAATTCATAAGAAAGGTTACCATGAACTTCCCACTGACTCTCTTAGGAGCAAGAGGAATATAACAAAGGAGGTCAATAAATCAAATGCTTAACTAAAAATCTTCACACTGTTAGATTCCATGCAAGTCTCTTACATTTTTATATTATGTGAAAACATTTGAAGAGCAAAGTTTTATTCCTTCAGAGTCCATCAATTCAAAATTTCTAATCATCCAATTTGGGCTAGATCACTATTATTTGCAGAAAAGACTGCTCAAGCATATTAAGAGCAGAAACAATAAGGAAGATAAGTATGTTTTGCCTACTTAAACCATTTCTCAGAATTGCTATACAAATTATCAGTATGCAAATAGATGCAACTCTTATGAAAGAACCTCATCTCTTCCTTAATTTACTAAAGCAGCTTTGGTAAGACCTCTCCTTGGTACACACACTTAGCAGTTTCAGTTTCTAGGAATAGATGAAAATGACAACTACATTTCTTTAAAAATAATTCCAGAATTAAGATATTGTTCACCCATTCAGAATGCACCCTCCCTCAACTAATTTGAGCTAGGGAAAGCTTACTGCACCTTTCCCTCAATATTAATACTTTGCCAGTACTAATCCTGAAGAGCTGCTATTAGCATACTAATCATTCTAAGAAAGTCTGAACTTCTTTTCAACAAACTGCCACAGGATTTCTGGAACCAATTCCCTACCAACAACTTGCCAGTACTACACACACACAATTAGCACTCAAGACAACTACTTTTCCTCTTAGCTGTAATACACAGCTGCATTTAATCAGCAGTACCTTAATTCTGAAGGTATAAAATTAAAAGATAAACCATGAAAATAACAATTTAGGTGATATGGGATTATACCACCGGTGATTCATTTTTATGCTTACCAAAGCCATTTAGTTTCTTCTGATTATTTAAAAGATAAGCTAAGAGTGGTTTGAGTATACTCTACATTTCCAAGGACAGAAAAAGGAAGGAAATAATGAAAATTTTATTATAGATATAGTGTGGTAAGTAGAACGAGTTTTTAACAAGTCAATTATTATTGCACCATTCTCTTATATTTTATCCTCTTTTTAAGACTTCTTTTTCTCTTTATTCATACAGGACAGATTTCCATCTGGAAATTGAGCATATTATGAAGATGTTTAGTTCCATATAGAGTTTTTTTGTGTGTAGAAGGGGCTACATTTTCATTTATCATGATTTAAATTGGTTGCTAAGTCAATTCCAACAACATAATCTAAAGTTGTTTACTTTGTGGGGGAACATTCAGAAAGTTTTGTTTTTTCCTAAGCAGTAAAGCCAACATGCTATATTTGGAGGCCATGGCAAGAGAGATCTGAGACTATGAAAGAGGTGGCATCTAGGAAAGCCTTTAAGAGGGTCAGACTGAAATTATGGCTCAGACATTTTCAGAGGTGCTACTCCACGCTAAAGGAAGGGGGTGAGCAAAGGCCTAAAGTATAAAAGGAAAATCAAAGAGTTTGGTAACCTGGTTAGCTGAAGTAGAAATCTCTTTCTCACACGCCCCCACCCCCCCACAATTTAATCCTACCTATACTTACCCTGTAAACTAGAGTACTTAAAAATACTTAAAAAAAAAATCAGACTGTTTCTAGTTGGAAAATGTCTCTTGAGAAATCTCTTAAACATATTATAGAACATTAACCTGTTTGGAGAAAATGACTATGACTAAACTCTGGAATCCAACAAGGGTAGTCAGCCTCACTTTCCAAGGCCTGAAAGAGAGTGCTGAGGATGAGATCAGATACTTGGTTGAGGTTTGCAGTCCCTGGAACAACTAGAAATAGATGTCTTATCCTGAAACTCCTCCATGAAACAGAGTTAGATTTGAAGATGTTTCATTTATTACAGTTAATTGACAGTTTTAAATTTTCTGGCACTGTAAGTATAGTGGGTTGAAGTGGGTACTGCCAAAAATATATGTCTAAGTCCTAACTCCTGGTACCAGTGAATGTGATCTTATTTGGAAATGGGGTCTCTGCAAATGTAATTAAGGTAAGCATCTCAAGATGAGACCACCTTGGAGTTAGAGTGGGCCCTAAATCCAATGGCTGGTGTCCTTATAAGAGAAGGGAGAAGTGGATTTGACACACCTGACAACAAAACCTATGAAGATGGAGGCAGACTGGACTTATGCTGCCACAGATCAAGGAATGTCAGGAGCCACCAGAAGCTAAAAGAGGACAAAGTCTCCTCTCGTGCCTTCGGAGGGCACTGCCAACACCCTGATTTCAAAGTTCTGAGCTCCAGACTGTGAGAGAATGCATTTCTAATGCTTTAGGCCACTAAGTTTGTGGCAATTTGCTGTGGCAGCCATAGGAATCTAATACAGTAAGTTCAGCAATAATATTATTATATTTTGGTTTAATGCCATTTGGAAATATTACAGCCTAATGCCGAGAAACTGCAGCTCCCATTTTTTATGGCCAACCCAGGCTATTTCTGCAGAGCCTTCTTGAAAAATACATGTAATCTAGTGGAAAAGCCCAGGATATAACTAAGCTGTGTAACTGTGCACTTTATTACTATATAATACACATCATCCATGGTACATTAGGTCTGTTCAGACCACAGTAAAAATGTGCAGTCTGCCCTCTATATTTTTTTCCAAAGACAGAAGTGAGCAAGTGGATCTCTGTGAGAGGAACCATACTTGCAAGCACCACAAAGTCACTCAGAATAGAGCAGTACAGTTGTTTTAGTACCATGTCCTCTTAACAGTTATGGCTCTTCAGTTCCATTACAAAAATGTGCAGGCCTTCTTTATGACCATTTCCAAAAATTAAATCAATAAACATTAAAAAAAATTCCACTAGCATCAGCCATACATATATTTAAGTGGGTTTATTTAAATATGTTACCTTTGCTGGCCACAGCAGTCTTTCAAAAATGCATTATCAATGCATGCCAACATCACTGTTTATGACAAACAACAAAAAACCTGTATTAATTTCAAGCTCCATTAGAAAAAGAAGCAAATACAATCAATGTTTACCAAACAGAAAAGGACAACCTATTCATGGGAAAATGCCTTTCCAAGCTTATAGGTAATGCAAACAATGGATGGTACAAAGTCTTGGACAGCACCTGTCAAAGGATCCTTCAGCATTTCCTTTTATGAATTTATAAGCTGACATAAATTCACTCTGACTGATACTCAGTGGGATTAGGGTACGTTCTCATCTCAAAAACTGCACTGATTGGAAAACAAAAGCTCATACACAAAAATCTATCAGATTTATGGTATGTGAATTATATTTCAGTAAAGCTGGTAAAAATAAATGAGAAAAAAAGTCCATCAAAAAGTATATCTGGGGCTTCCCTGGTGGTGCAGTGGTTCAGAGTCCACCTGCCGATGCAGGGGACGCGGGTTTGTGCCCCAGTCCGGGAAGATACCACATGCCGCAGAGCAGCTGGGCCCGTTGAGTCATGGCTGCTGAGCCTGCGCATCCGGAGCTTGTGCTCCGCAGTGGGAGAGGCCACAACAGTGAGAGGCCCGCGTACTGGAAGAAAAAAAAAAAAAAAGTATATCTGGCCTTTTTAAAAGCAAAAAATTGAAAATATCCCAATTAACTCTTCCTGGACAACTAACACATTAAGAGAAGAATTAAAAGGAGGACCACTCCATGCTAAGGGCGAAAGCTGGCTTGGCTCCTATATTTGACTACTACACAGGAAGTCAGGGAAGGACATGATACTACTATGTGTACAGGAAGTTTAGGCATAGATCAGCTGAGCCACACAATACAATCACTAGAGCTATCTCAGATTAGGCCAAAGACTCAGCCCTTTACAAGTTAAATTTTCTCCTTTAAGCCTTTGCTGGCAAGAAGATGAAGTCAATAGAGGATTTTATTTTGAAACTAGTTAGTCTTAAATCTTTACTTCAGGTCTAGATGATCCATTCCCAATTAATCAAAACTTACCTTGGAGTGACCATTTCACATTTTTTAAGCTATTCCAGAAAAGCTCAACTGAGAGGTAAAATTTTGAAATGGAGGCATCCTTCCTCTCAAAGTTCAAAGACTTCCCAGTGGTGCAGGACCAAAACTCTTAGCCGTGCTCATTCCAAATTAAGAAACTCTCTTTGATGTGACCAAGCATGCATTGCTAGGAAGCCACCTAATGGGGCTATTGAAGGACAGTGTTTATGCATAAAGTAGAAGGTTAGAATAAATGATCATTATGACTCAATACATTTATAAACCTGTCATTAATATCTCAAAGCAAAAAATGTTGTACCACATCAGCTGGAATTCATGAAGTGCATCACTAAATGTTGCTGGGTATTCCAAATATGTATTACCAATATGCCAAAGAAAATCTAAAAAGCAGTTTTTAAAATAAACAACTTATTTGGCATTTTAAACATTAAAAACAACACAAACAAATAACCTTTCAGCAAATGTCATTTCTTTCCACACTATTAGGAATACTTCTGCACGTATATGGTGATTATTCAAATTATCTGAGCTGTATCTCATTCACTCACCTGTTATGGGAGTAAGTATTTGTTTCTAGGGCATCAAGCAGTTGAAATAGAAGGTGGGGAGAGCAACAGCTAAAACTTCAAAAAAAAAAAAAAGAGGCAAGTATACATGCCATTTTAAGATTACATGGAAAGGGTTTCCCTGGTGGCACAGTGGTTGAGAATCATCCGCTTGCCAATGCAGGGGACACGGGTTCCAGCCCTGGTCTGGGAAGATCCCACGTGCCGTGGAGCAACTAAGCCCGTGCACCACAACTACTGAGCCTGCGCTCTAGAGCCCATGAGCCACAACTACTGAGCCTGCGTGCTGCAACTACTGAAGCCAGCGTGCCTAGAGTCCGTGCTCCGCAACAAGAGAACCCACCACAATGAGAAGCCCGCGCACCGCAACAACGAGTAGCTCCTGCTCGCAGCAACTAGAGAAAACCCACGCACAGTAACGAAGACCCAATGCAGCTAAAAATAAATTAATTAATTTTTTAAAAAGAAGATTGCACGGAAATAAGAAGGCATCTATAAGGTGACAGGCAAATATAATTTAGTATATAAAACTGGAAAAAACTGGATTTTCATACTCTGGGAACATATCAATAACAGGGAAAATAATGAATATCTATAGTTACTGAACTCTCAACTCAAAGTTGAGGGTTTTAGGTTTCTCAAGTGGAATAAATGCAGTAGAATTATGGCCATTACTGTAGATGGATTAAAACAGTTCTCGGAAGGGTGGGGTAAAGAGTATTAATTCAAATTGAGCCCAAATAATAAATAACAGATTCATCTGTACTAGGATTTGCCTTTGTAGGACCTGCATCCTTTCATCTCAAAGGTAAATCGATGATAAAAATGGTATCCCACTATCCCTTCACTCTAACACAAGTCAGTGTTCCAATTCCTCAGAACTAAATGGATCACGGGACTTCCCTGGTGGTCCAGCGGTTAAGACTCTGTGCTCCTAATGCAGGGGGCCTGGGTTTAATCCCCGGTTGGGGTACTAGATCCCACATGCATGCCGCAACTAAGAGTCCCTGTGCCACAACTAAAGAATCTGCATGCCATAATTAAGGCCTGGTGCAGCCTGAAGGAATGAATGAATGAATAAATGAATAAACAAATATAAAAAAACCCAAACAACTAAATGGATCACAAGATTTTTCCTTAACAATTTTGAACACACACACACACACACACACACACACACACACACACACACACAAACCCAGTTTCTGATTAGATTAAAATAGCAATCAATTGTGCCAGTGGCATGCTAGGTTAAATGAGACAGGAGTGCTCTATTAGACCATTTCCTGGTGCCACTAATGGAGCCAAATACTTCCTAGAAATCGATGAGCAGGTTTCAGTAAATAGTAAAGCTATTTAGTTTCCCCAGCTCTTTGCCAAGCCACACAAGCAAGATGTAGAAAAGAAATGTGGAAGACGAATAGTAAAATTATTTGAGATCTAGCAAAGAAAGCAAGAGAAACTTACAACTAATGTCTCCGTGCCTTGGATTAAGCCCAAAGAAGGAAGAGAAATCTGTGCTCATAATTACAATAATTTAAAAAGTGCAGGTTGGAAATGCTTTCCTAAATTCAGCCTTACAGAGCACTCTGAAAATAATCCAATGTTCCTTCAAAGCTGAGCCTCCCATTCTCTTAATATCTGAGGAAGAAGAGAATTAACAAAGAAATGTGGTATTCCTAAACCAGCTGGTTTAGGGCCTTCAGCCTGGGTTGCATGCTCAGGGTTGCACCTGCACCAGTCCTGGTACCTGGCAGCCCTTACCTGAATGTCTGTGTCCTTCACAGGCTCAAGAGGCTCAAAGGTGGTGGCTGCACTCAGACTCTCCAATCGCTGGGAGATGTGGGATATGTCAAGTCCCCGAGACCCGAGGAGAACTGACCTATATGAGGATATAGGGCAGGGAGAAAAAAGTAGAATTAGAACATCTAATATGCTTCCTAAAATACTAGAGAGTATTTTTAGTATGAAACTAAAACTTCTTATATACTGCCCAAACACTTTTGTATGGTTGTTTCATACCTTTCCAAAAAGATCTACCACCTGGGATAACAGACACAACGTTGCATTTGGTAGTGAGAGAGAGTTCTGATCATGCCTAAATTAGAGTGAGGGACCTGTCTAGATAAATTGATAGCATATCAATAAAATTACAGGCTAGACTGTTCCAAACACTTTATAGTGAAGAAAATCGTGAGGTAGATATTATTCTCAATCCCCGTTTTACAGATGGGGGAACCAATGTGCAAAGAGGTTAACCAACTTATCAAAAGTCACAGAGCCAGGAAACAGCAGAGCCAGGTCACCAAGCTCCACAGCACGAACTCTTAACCACCATCCTATATTTACAGCCTCTATAAAGACAGATGTAGTAAACCACAAAATTTTAGAAGCTTCAGGAGAACCTAGTCTAAACTTCATTCATTAATTAAGGAAACTGAAAGTCCAGGGCAATCAATAAATTGCAAAGGGCAGGGAAACCAGAATCCAAGGCCAGTTCTCCAAAGCTTCTCTTCAAAAGCCAAACACCATGTGCAGTACATCTTCAAATTCCCTCTCTGCTGCCCAGTCCAACAGTAGAGGAAGCTGTCACCTGACTAATAAATGCTTTTGAAGAGAGATGGGAACACTACAGCTGGCTTTATGTCTACTCATCTGGAGCAATGTAACAATGGGAGAGCAAAAAAAAAAATTATAGATTCTCACTAATATCTAGAACACTCTCTGGAAGAAAGAAACTTAAGGAAATTAATTGTTTAGACTGTTGCTTTTGGATTATGATTTAGTACCTCCAAATCCCATCGACAAAGTCTGTGCTCATTCTTATTAACTTAGAAGAAGCTAGACCACCTGGTGGCACAAATAACACTAAAACCTATGGGTGTTACACTGAAGATGACCAATTCTGAACTAACATACTTACTGGAAAAAAGAAAAGACTTCTCATGCTTATTTCCATTCTACTTAGTACCACAGGAATAGATAATGTGCACCCAGAGGGCTCCGCACTGTAGATTTTTGTCTCTTCCGTGCAGACTGGTCAGCTATGATGCCATCCCTGAGGCTTCCCCTCCAGGCTATCATTTCAAATAGATAATCTTGCCTCTCTCTTCTAACAATCCTTGATGGCTAACTTTCTAGTACAGTGGTTCCCAGTCCTGGTTGCACATTAGAATCGTCTAGACAACTTTCCTCCCAATGATTCTGATTAGTGTTGGGTAAGCCTGGAGCACGGGTATCAGTATTAGGCTCTCCTTCCCTTTTTTATAACAGCTTTACTGAGATATTATTAACATATCATACAATTCACCCATTTAAAGTGTAGAATTCCATGGGTTTTAGTATATTCACAGAGTTGTACAATCATCGCCACAATCTATTTTAGAATATTTTCATCACCCCTCCCTGCCAAAATTTCCCCCACTCCATAAGCAGTCATGGGAATGTATCAATAAAATGCTCATGTCTCCACAAATCTCCCCCTAACCACTCATTTATTTTCTGTCTCTATAAATTTGCCTACTCTGGACATTTTCTATAAATGGAATCATACAATATGTGGTCTTCCATGACTGGTTTCTCTCACTGAGAATAACGTTTTCAAGGTTCATCCATGTTGTAGTATGTATCAGTACTTCATTTCTTTTTATTACTGAATAGTACTCCATCATATGGATATGCTATATTTTATATTAATGAACATATCATCATTTGAAGGACATTTGGGTTGTTTCCACTTTTGGTTATTATAAAAAATGCTGCCATGAACATTCATGTGTAAGTTTTTGCGTGAACTATGTTTTCATTTCTCTTGGGTATACACCTCGGAGTGGAACTGCTAGATTATATACTGACTCCCTGTTTAACCTTCTGAAGAACTGCCAGACTATTTTCCAAAGCAGCTACACTATTTTACATTCCCATGAGCAATGTACAAGGATTCTAATTTTTTCCACACTCTTGCCAATACCTGTTACTACCTTTTTGATTATAGCCATTTTAGCCAACTCCTTTTTAGACTATTATAGAAAAAAATCTTAATATGAAATTAAAATAATAAACCCTGTACCTATCACCCAGCTTCAAAAACTAGCATGTCGTAGCAAACTCTATTTTCACCTACATCCCTACCTACTTTCCTCTCTCTACCACCCAGATTATTTCGAAGTAAATCCAAAATATTCTCTTAATTATTTCATAACATTGTGTTTGTTTGAATGGAATACAAGTAAGTTCTCTACCTGCAAATAATTGATATGCCTCCAAATGTCTTTTAATCTTTGAGTTGTCCCTCCATCTCATTTTTTTTTTTCTTACAATTTCTTTGTTGGAGACTCTAGATTATTTGTTCCATAGAGCAGTGCTACTCAAACTTGAAATGTGCATGTGAATCACCTGGGAAGCTTGTTAATAAGCATATTCTGTTTCAGGAGATCTGGGATAGGGCCTGAGGGTCTCCATTTCTAAAAAGCTCACAGCTGATGCTTATGCTGTTGATCTATAGACCAGACTCAAATTAGCAAGGATGTAGTTTCCCACATAACAGGTTTTACTGATTGCATCCCCATGATGTAATTTAACATGTTCCTCCTGCCTCTCCTATCCAACTTCCTGTAAATTGAAAGTAAGTGCTAATGGTTTGATCAGATTCAGGTGGCATTTTTTTGGTTCAATTACTTCAGACTTTTATCAAGAGGTATGTAATATCTGATTACCTCTTTTTGGAATGTTACCAGACACTGATGATCATTGCTTAGATGCATTAATTCCTTAGAGGTTGCAAAATGGTGGTATTCTGTCTCTATTAGCTGGAATATTTCCCCTCAGAGACACTCTTCATCAACTACATGGTTATCTGAATAATGAGTTGATTCTCTAGCATTCTCCAAAGGTGACTGATGAGTTTTGTGTCATTATGAACTCATGAATTTAAACATATTTGATGTATTTCAATCCACTGCAGTTATTATCCTTATCATGCTCAAAATCATCTCATCTTTGGCCAGTAGAAGCCTTTTCAAGTTGGTTTCTCAGTTCTTTTGACATGACTCAAGTTGACCTACATAACTTCCTTGCCATCTGGTATGACAAGACAAGTTCATCTTGCCCCAGACCTGGAATCGGTCAACTCTCCAAAGAGCCCCAGTTACTTTTTATTAAGAAATGGATTTTTAGAGACCACTATCTGGGCACTAAGATGTGCTCATTGCTACACTGTTTCTAAGCCTTTCAGTAGGCAGAGCTAGAAATAGAGTTTTTACTTTTGTTTCAGTTTCCTTAAGATAAATTACATCATGAGTTCATACTGACACTTCCAATTCAAAATTAAAAACGTAAAGTTTGGGGTTAACCTCATAGATTTTCTATCTGTATCTCCTTTCTCTCATACCCAAAGTCCTAGTTCTCAGCATCACCACCTTAACTACTTATTTGCTTTATCCTACACTATACACACAATAGTCTCAAAACAGCAGTATCAATCCCTCTACCAACGATATCATTATTGAAGACCGATTAAGATATTACTTGGAAATGTTCCTCTCTGAATGATTATGTCACCAACTGAATGAGCATTTATTTTCCTTCTTTAGGAATTCCTTTTTTGAAATTTAGTTTTGTTTTATAATTACACAAAATATTTATACAATTCCAAAGTCAAATCTATAAAAAAGTCCATCTTCACCTTATTTTTTCCCTTTTCCTATAGGTAACCCTTTGTTTCTTTACACCATTTATATTAATCACAACTTTTTTTTTTTTTTTTTTTGTGGTACGCAAGCCTCTCACTGTTGTGGCCTCTCCCGTTGCAGAGCACAGGCTCCGGACGCGCAGGCTCAGCAGCCATGGCTCACGGGCCCAGCCGCTCCGCGGCCTGTGGGATCCTCCCGGACTGGGGCACGAACCCACGTCCCCTGCGTCAGCAGGCAGACTCTCAACCACTGCGCCACCAGGGAAGCCCTAATCACACCTTTTAATTTCCTGTATTTGTTGCTTTGACATCTCGGGCCTTGCTGGCACTGGAGCGACTGCCTCTCCCAGAGTTTGCTACTTCCTAGAGGCCTGTAAGCACATATAAGAACATATGCACACTAATCAATCCAGAGCCCATACCTCAACCACCTCCTTCAATGGGTCACTATCCCCTGCTCTAATCATCTCAGGGTGAGGTACCAGACAACTTTACCCTAGAGCCCACTGAGGCTATTCAAACTAGCCAATCCTAAGCCTGCTCACTCTGCCTTCCCAGAGAAACCTCAGTAAAGGCTCTCGCCCAGGTTCTCCCCTTGCTTCCTCTGCCCCCTGACTGACCTCAGTGCTCCCTCAGTGGCCCTGCATGGCATGCCCTGCCTCCTGTTTCCAGAGAAATGTGAGTAGAGGGCTTCCCTGGTGGCGCAGTGGTTAAGAATCAGCCTGCCAATGCAGGAGACACGGGTTCGAGCCCTGGTCCGGGAAGATCCCACATGCCGCGGAGCAACTAAGCCCGTGCACCACAACTACTGAGCCTGCGCTCTAGAGCCTGAGCTCTGCAATAAGAGTAGCCACAGCAATGAGAAGCATGTGCACCGCAACGAAGAGTAGCCCCCGCTTGCATCAGCTAGAGGAAGCCCGCACACAGCCATGAAGACCCAATGCAGCCAAAAAAAGAAAAAAAAGAAATGTGAGTAGAAACTTCTTCCTTCATGATAGTCATGTCATATCCATGTTTGCATGTCTTACCATACCTGATTATAGTAAATCTCAGCTATTTTTAAACACCTTCCTTCTTTTTTTTATTAGCAGTTATGTATATGTTTGTGTTACGTACTTTTTAAAAACAGCTTTATTGAGCTATAATTCACATACTGTACAATCACCCACTTAAAATGTATAATTCATAGATACATTTATAAATGAATCACTTTGTTGTACACCTGAAACTAACACAACATTGTTAATCAACTATACTCCAATATAAAATAAAAATTAAAAAGAATTTAAAAAAATGGCAGAATGTTGATATGATAGGTGACGGGTACCTGGGAGTTTATTATACTGTTTTCTCTACTATTGTGTATGTTCTAATATTTCCATAATAAGTGTTAAAAGTAAGTGCAATAAGAGGGGAAAAAAGAATCTCAAAAAAAAAAAGTATAATTCAGTGGGTTTTAGTATAGCCACAGATTTGTGCAACCACCACTACAATCGATTTTAGAATATTTTCATCACCCAGAAAAGAAACCACCCTACCCACCAGCAGTCACTCCCTATGTCCCCTAATCTACCCACTCCCTTGGCAACCTCTAATCTACTTTCTGTTTCTACAGATTTGCCTATTCTGGACATTTTCTATAAATGGAACTATACAATATGTAGTCTTCTGTGACTGGCTTCTTTCACTTAGCATAATGTTTTCAAGGTTCATCCATGTTGGAGCATGTATTAGTAGTTCATTCTTCTTTATTGCCAAATAGTATTCCATTATATGGATATGCCACTTTTATTTATCAATTCATCAGCTGTTAGACATTTCGATTGTTTCTACTTTTTGGTGATTATGAGTAATGCTGCTATGAACGCTCATGTACAGGTTTTTGTGTGGACAACTGTTTTCATTCCTCCTGGGTATAAACCTGGGAGTGGAACTGCTCAGTCATATGTTAACTCTATATTTAACCTTTTGAGAAACTGCTGGATGTTTTCCAAAGTGGCTGCACCACTTTACATTCCTACTGACAGTTTACGAGGGTTTCAATATTTTCCACATTCTCACCAACATTTGTTATTATCCGTCTTTTTTGATTACAGCCATCCTAGTGGGGGTGAAGTGGTATCTTATTGCGGTTTTGATTTGCATTTCCCTGATGGTTAGTGATGTTGAGCGTATTTTCATTTGCTTATTGGACATTAATATACCTCCTTTGGAGAAATGCCTGTTCAGATCTTTTGCTCATTTTAAAATTGGGTTGTCTTTTGGTCCAGCCACTAAGTAAAACAATATGGAGGCTTCTCAAAAAACTAAAAATAGAACTACTATATAATCCAGCAATTCCACTCCAGGGTATGTACTTGGCAAAAATGAAAACACTAAACCAAAAAGATACATGCATCCAATGTTCACAGCAGCACTATTTACAATAGCCAAGATATGAAAACAACCCAAGTGCCCAGCCACAGATGATAAAGAAGATGTGATACACACATATGGTGGACTGTTACTCAGCCATAAAAAAGAATGAGGGACTTCCCTGGTGGCGCAGTGGTTAAGAATCCACCTGCCAATGCAGGGGACACAGGTTTGATCCCTGGTCCAGGAAGATCCCACATGCCACAGAGCAACTAAGCCCATGCGCCGCAACTACTGAGCCTGCGCTCTAGAGCCCACACACCACAACTACTGAAGCCCGCATGCCCTAGAGCCCACACGCCACAACTACTGAAGCCCATGTGCCTAGAGCTCGTGCTCCACAATAAGAGAAGCCACCAAAATTAGAAGCCCACACACTGCAACGAAGAGTAGCACCCGCTCACAACAGGTAGAGAAAGCCCGTGCAGCAACGAAGACCCAATGCAGCCAAAAACAAAAAACAAACAAAAAAGGATGAAAATCTGCCATTTGCAGCAATGTGGATGGGCTGAGAGAACATTACGCTTAATGAAATAAGTCAGACAGAGTCTGATACTGTATGATATCACTTACATGTGGAATCTAAAAAATAATGCAAACCAACGTATACGCAAAACAGAAACAGACTCACAGATATAGAAAACAAACTAATGGTTACCAAAAGGGGGAGGGAAAGGGGGAGGGGCAAATTAGGGGTATGGGATTAAGAGATACAAACTACTATATATAAAATAGATAAGCAACGAGGATATATTGCATAGCACAGGGAATTATTATATCCATTATCTTATGACAACTTTTAACGGACTATAATCTGTAAAAATATTGAATCACAATGCTGTATACCTGAAACTAATATAATATTGTAAATCAACTATACTTCAAAATAAATTGGGTTGTCTTTTTATTATTGAGTTGTAAGAGTTTTAATATGTTCTGGGTATAAGCCCCTTATTCAACATATATTGTAATATGCAAATATTTTCTCCCCATTCTGTGGGTTGTTTTCTCTCCTGATAGTGTCCTTTAAAGCACAAGTTTTTTAATTTTGATGAAGTTCAGTTTATCTATTTTTGATTCTGTCACTTATGCTTTTGGTTTCACATCCAAGAAGGTCAGAAGATTTACACCTACTTTTAAGAGTTTTAAAGCTTTAAAGACAAATACCATATGATTTCACTTATACGTAGAATCTAAAAACCAAATCAAATGAACAAACATAACAAAACAGACTCATAGATTCAAAGAACAAACAGGTGGTTGCCAGAGGGGAGGGAGGTGGGGGGAATGAGTGAAATAGGTGAGGGAGATTAAGAGGTACAAACTTCTAATTACGAAATAAATGCGTCACTGGAATGAAATGCACAGCATGGGGAATATAGTCAATAATATTGTAATAAAGTTGTACGGTGACAGATGGTAACTAGACTTATTGTGGTGACCATTTTGTAATGTACAGAAATATCGAGTCACTATGCTGTGCACCTGAAACTAACATAGTGTTGAAGGTCAGTTATACTCAACTAACAAAAAAAAAAAAAAAAGGAATTGTTTCGGTCATTCTAGGTTCCTTGAATTTCCATATGAATTTTAGGATCAATTTACAAATTGCTGCAAAAAAGCCAGCTGGGATTTTGATACGAATTGCATGTAATCTATAGATCAATTTGGGGAGTGTTACCATCTTAATAATATAAAGTCTTCCAATCCATGAATATGGACTTTCTTTCACCTGCTTTCTTAAATAAATGATAAAGTACTATACCCTTTCCTCCACCTTGCATGTTTATTTTACTTAACGATATGGCCTGGAGTCGCTCCATCCATGGCAGTGTATATTCTCGTTCCTTTGTGCTACTGAAAAGCTATGCACATGTACCAATATTCAACCAGTCCCATATTGATGGATGTCAGAGTTGTTTCCAACTTTTGCTATTACAAATAATGCTGCAAAGAATAACCTTGTGCACACATCTTTTCGTACTTTTGCCAGTGTATCTTTGGGAGAGATTCCCTGGAAGCAGGACTGCTGGGTCAAGAGTAAATGCACTAGCTATTGCCAAATTCTGTGCCGCAGGCACTCTATCTCCACCAGAGATACATGAGAACGTATCCAGTGCCTAGTGATTTTAAGGCATACCAGGACTGGGAACCTTGGCATTTAAAAATTAACTATTAGAATTATGAGAAGAGAAAGGTCATCCAAGTGGCTGGTGCCTGGAGGAACTGTGGGCCTGTGCAGTGCATATGCAGAAGTCCTGATGGGGGAGGCAGGGAATCTAGGGTAGGGATGGTTTTACAAATAAAGGCTGTACCAGAAACTTTCAGCTTCTAAGGGTGGAAAAATCCAAAGGTTCCCTGCCCCCAACCTGCCCCAATTTTTGTACGCCAGGCAGCTTCTCTTGAGCACAGAGCCAGAGAGGCTGGAGTCAAACAGTCCAGTCCCAGGAGAACAGAAGGACAAAAGCTGTTCTCAGTCAGTATACATGGGGAGCAGAAAAAAAGTCAAGAGGCTTGAGTTAGTCCCACCAGTCACTTACTGACTGAAAATCCTGGGTGCATCACTTTTCCAAGCTTCCTTTTTCTCCTGCTAACATGTGAAGGAAAACCCTGCCCCTCTCACCTCTCAGGCTTGTGAAGACCAGTCAAGAGAGCACCTATTATAAGCCTAGGGGAACTGAAAGTGCCTTACAAACGTGAGGGATTCTCACTGCCCAAGCTGGATTTGAGTTCTGGTGTGACCGACCACTTGCTATCTGACTCTCCTCAATTATAAAACAGAGACAGTAACACTTATTTCACAGGGTTATTTTAAGAGGAAAGTATAAAATGCATGTAAAGTACTTGGCACAATGTCTGACAAACAGTAAGTGCTTTAAAAGGTAAGTTAGTACGAGCATAGTAAAGTTATAATCTGCTGTTTAACTTTGGGCAAATAAATGTTTATACATGCTTTGCCTGAACATGAAGAAAAGTGTGAAAGAATAAGTAAATTAATAACACTGATTACCTTGGAGGGTACAGTTAGGGAGAGAGAATGATTGCTGCATTTTTCTTTGTACACCTCTAGGTTGTTTGGCTTCTGAGCTGAATGGAAAAATCCAATGAGGCATCTCCAATGAGAAAAAGGGGGGATGCAATTGACGATGTGTACCCAGGGAGGGCTTCACAGCTAGTGATAATATTCCATGTCTTAACTGTGACATGTGCACAGGAGTATTCATTCATTTTCCTATTATTTACACCAGGAGTCAGCAAACTTATTCTGTAAAAGGCAGACAGTTAAGTGCCTCAGGCTTTGCCGGCCATACAGTCTCTGTCATCACTACTCAACTCTGCTACTGTAGCACAAAAGCAGCATAGACAATACATAAACAAGTAAGTGTGCCTGTGTTCCAATAAAACTTTAACAGGCAGCAGGTTGGATTTGGGTCCTGGGTCTTAGTCGGCCAACCCCTGATTTATACCTTTATATATGTTATACATATGCTTCTTTATGTGTGAAGGTATTTTACAATTTAAGAATATCACACATGCAAAAAAGCCAGCAAATCTGTTCCCTAAAATGAAAAATCCAACAAAGTCTATTTAAACAAATGAATTTCAACACAGAACAATTCACTCTTAGGTCTACAAGCTAATCTTAAATAAAATCTTGAAGACAGAAATTTTTTTCAAAATTTATTTCGTGTAAGAAAATTTTCCCTATTCACTTCTCTCCTCTGCCCTCATCCTGTACTGAAATATTCACATCACACTTTATGTCTCTGCCTATCAAGGAGATGGAAAAATACAGTCATCAGCCCTTTGGTTTCTTTTTGAGCACCTGCCCCACCCTATACCCATTCTTCCAATGTTCCAACTTCCTCCTCCCTAAAATGATGAATTTAAGGTAGAAAGATATGAGGAAGAATGGAAATTTACAAGAAAGAGAGCATGACTGATAATTGTTCCCAAGAAAACATTTTCCCTTTTTGCTCTTAATAGGCTGTAAAGCTAATGCAATTAAATTATAACTATAGCAACTCAGCTGGCATCTCAGTCCTTTCGCTCCAGCAGCATCCTTTCACACAAGCAAAAGCCTGCACGCTAAAGACCCGGGGTAACTGCAGGCAACCAGCAGCAGCAGCAGTAGGAGCCTGCACGGAGGGCAAGTTAGCAGAAATGTCTAAAGGCTGGATGGGGTGCTGAGGAAAAGTGTAGTGGAGCAGTTGGCTGCATTTAGCTACAAGGCTGGATAGTGAAAAACCCCTGCCAGGGTTCCCCTGATTTGCCTTTACCAATACCAACAGAACACAAACTAACTAGTATTTTAATAAATAAAATTCTGGGGAGGCCTACATAAGAATTTCTACAACATCCTTACTGACTCAGCAGAGCAGCCAAAACATTCAGCTCTCAAGATTAGTTGGGAAAAAAAAAATGTAGCCCTTATACTCACCCCCTGTGACATGTATCCAAAACAATGTCCCCACCTTAACACCAGCACTTAGGTCTTATCAAGTTTAAGGAATGAAGACTGAGCAGATGACTGACGATTTCCCATACAGTATTTCCCACAGAGAATCTCAGCCACTTTCCAGACCCAGCAAGGTCACCAGTAACAGCACCTCTGCATCCTCCCATGACCCTTCCATCAGGGCTAAAGGAGCATACACTCTGGAGTCAACCTCACTGGGTTTGAATCCTGACTCACTACTCACCAGCTGTGTGATCTGAGAGTTACTTGCCCTTTCTGAGCCTTAGCTGCTCATCTGTAATACAGGGACCACAGTCCTACTATTTGTTGTGAGGATTAAGCAAAATCTTACTGATGCAGAGTAAGTAACCAGTAAATCACATTTCTTATGGAAAGAGGCGAGATTTTTTCCTGCCTCACCAAATAATAAGCTTCTTGAGGGCAAGGACCATGTCTAATTCATGGTTGTAGTCCCAGAGACAGCCCAGGCCTGGCACAGTGGGGATCCCAAACACATGTCTGTGGAATCAACAACCCAAAGCATGTTGTGAGGCAGCAGCAGCCACTGGTCAGTCAACCTGCACTTTTCTCCTGCTGCACTCTCTTGAGGCTCACCCACTTTCCTCTTCTACAATCAACTGGCAGCCACTGCATTTCCAAGGCCTTTTAGAAGCAGCCTCTGGGGTCGCTGGCAGTAAGCAGACAGGATCACTCCTCACTTGGATGGCTTCTCATCACTAACTGCTCATCAGTTTCTTCCAAGTACTCTTAAAAACTCTGCTCATCACTGGGCCCTCTCTGGCTTGGAGGGTAACATTTATCTGTGTGACCCACATTTACCAATATACTACGTGAGCCATTTATCACCAACAGTCAGTGAACCCAAGCAGGAACGACTGGGACGGTTTCTGCATGACAAAGCCCTTCGCCCTTTCTCACCCTCATCATCTCTGCCTGTGATAGGGACTCGCAGCTTGGTCAGGCAGACAGGCTGGAAAACCCAGGAGGCAGGGTGACAAAGCAAGGCTGCTGACCTGTTTATAAAACCTCTCTTGAATTCCTGAGACTCTGGCTTGTATCTGTCTTTTACAGACTACATCCAAATTCAAGGCAGGAAAGAAGCAGATCCTGCCCCCGAGCCACCCAGCACCAGTGCTGCCTCCCCACCAGTACTCACGCCTTGACATCTGCTGTCTCCTGGGATGTGCGTGTGAGGGTACGGGAACGCAGGCGCTCGCCTGCCTGCTGGATCTCCTGTAGGTTCCGTTCCACATGGGGAAGCTCTGAGATGCCCTCGGTCTCAGCGGCAAGCTGTTCAGCTTGCTGAAGGAGCTCACCAAACCCCTCAGTATCCATTGGAGATGCAGATCCTAGGTGGGGGAGAAAAAGGAAGAGACCCAAATCAAGAGGAAAGATAGGCTTCAAACACTGCCTGAACCTGTCACAAGCTTAACAAACACTAGGACTTTTTGTAAACAGACAAGGAGACAGCTCGTCAACAAGCAGGATTTGTTCCTGAACATAGCCCAAGAACAACAGTCCTGACAGAGAAAATGAGTCAGACTGAGAAGAAATAGATCATTTCTGTCCATACTGACAGCCCCAAGATTGATTTCTGCCACCAGAACAAACGCAAAGATATTAAAGCACAGATCAGGATTCCTGCCTCACTTCAGACTCAAAGCCGACAAGGCAACAGAAGCCATGGTGGCAACCTCTGGGAGGCGTAAGGAACCCTCACTCAAACTTCCTCTCCCTCCACCTGTCTTAGACAGAAAAACACCTCCACCCGCAGACGGCTGGCAATTTATATGGCCATCTCATCTCATATGATTCCCAAAGAACCCCATGAGGACCCTGAGAAGACAGAGAAGGAACTCCAGTCCACAGAGCTCAGTTCTGTGCCTAGAATACTCTCTGCTGCAATGAGGCTGAACTGAAACCAGAAGAACACAGGTCTTCTGACTAATCCCATTAGTCTCCTTCGCTAACATAAAAGACAGTCTTTTTAAATTCATGTCCAAGTCTCCATTCACTCATTCTTCAGCTTTATCTCTGAGAGCAGAGATCCATGTCTGCTTATTATATATGACATTCAGAATATGACTTAATATACCTACTACTTTTAGAGATACTGTTGCAACTAATAATTATATTAATTTAAGTAGCAGCTGGCTTCTAGACCATGAATATTAGCAAGATCACCTGTTTCTCCAACAACTGAGAAAAGCTCTGTGAACAATGTTGATATTTAATGCATATATGATATTTAATGCATTTATGAATCTTCTATATACTGTACCATCCTTGTATAAGGTTCACAACTAAGAGAAGGAGTTTTTAACTCCTACCACTATTTAAGTCAACAGAAGATAAATAGTATCAACATCATTTTAAAAAATTACATCGCTAAAAGGTTAACAAAATTATTATTTATGGGCTTCCCCGGTGGCGCAGTGGTCGAGAGTCCGCCTGCCGATGCAGGGGACACGGGTTCGTGTCCTGGTCTGGGAAGATCCCACATGCCGCGGAGCGGCTGGGCCCGTGAGCCATGGCCGCTGAGCCTGTGCGTCCGGAGCCTGTGCTCCGCAATGGGAGAGGCCACAACAGTGAGAAGCCCACATACCGCAAATAAATAAAAAAATGTAAAAAAAAATTATTATTTATTAAAAAAAGAACAATATTCTTTAAATAGTAGCTCTTGATTATATTTTTCCCCTTTGTTTTAAACCCATGGCTTCTATTGTACTTTAGAAATCCCTGTGGTCTAGAATTGTAGCTACAATGTTAATGTAATATATAATTATATCTCAGCTATGAAGCTCAGGTTAATGTTAAAAGAGCATGGTTTCCACCATAAATCCACAGCAGCAGAATAAGGACTTTTAAAAATGAACATTAAAGGACATTAACTTTAAAGGCAAGGGCACAAGGTTAAAACAAAAATAGCTCAGCTGGAGTAAACATGAAGATATTTTGGTATTCTTTATGAAGTGCCAAGCTGACTTTAATCTTTAGACAAAAAGTCATATACACTACAACTCTTTACCTAAAGTTTCTAGATAATCATTGTCATTTTTTTTTTTTTTAACTAATAGAATCAAGCTGTAACTGGCCACCTCTACCTGTGAGAAAATGTGGATCACAGATTGAGAAGGTATTCTCAGGGACAGAAGAAGAAAGAAGCAGAGAGTATAATTAAACGATGGCTCCTGCTTGATGGAGATATGTTTTTCCTCAGAAACCTATAGGGCCAGTGATGTTCTATGAACTACCAGAAACATGGTCACTCACCAGAAAGAGGAAAAAAAAAGAAATATGCTGCCTCTTACCACCACACTTTTTTTTTTTTTTTTTTTTTTTTGCGGTACATGGGCCTCTCACTGTTGTGGACTCTCCCATTGCGGAGCACAGGCTCCGGACGCACAGGCTAAGCGGCCATGGCTCAGGGGCCCAGCCGCTCCACGGCATGTGGGACCTTCCCGGACCGGGGCACGAACCCGCATCCCCTGCATCAGCAGGTGGACTCTCAACCACTGCGCCACCAGGGAAGCCCTCCCCACACTTTTTTTTTTACTCTAAGATAAAAATAATTTGTCTAACAGAGCCAAGGAGAAGGAAATACTTTTTTTCCTTCATAAGGAAAATTCTGGAACTCCCTGAATAAAACAAAACTTTTTTATGTTCAAAAAAAGAAGAAAAATAAAGGAAAAAAATATATCTATCATTTCACGTAACATTTCCATGTCAGACAAATTCAGACAAAGGAAATGCTCAACTTCTCAAATGACTTGCCCATACAAAGATTTAAAGTGATGGATCTGAGGGTAATAAATGCAAAATAAAAGTCATGATTTACTTTAATATGGTCCAATAAATATGATTTTTAAAAGTTAACTGAATAGAATTATTTTGACCATAGTAAAATAAAGGCTGAATCTCTAAACAACATCCTAAACTTAATATGCCCCAAACTGAGCTTTAACCTTTCATCTACAAAACCTGCTCCTTGGCCTGCTCCAGTCAGTTGCTTGGGCCAAAATTCTTAAGGGCCTCCCTGACTCACATCCCACATTCAAATAGGCCAACAAAGCCTTTCAAATCTACCGTCAAAATGCACCCAGAATCTACCTCTTCCCACCACATTCCCCCACCCAAGTCACTCTCACCTCTTCCTGGCTTCCCGGTTTCAGCCCTTGTCTCCTACAGTGTCTTCTCAATCCAGCGATCAGTGAGCCTTTGAAAGTCTGATCACATCCATCCTCTGTTTAAACTTCTTGTACAGAGTGAAGTCCTACAGAAGCAAGCCATCTCTTCTTACCTCCTAGACTCATTTCCAGTCCTGTCCCGCTTCCTTTCCTGGGCTCCAGCCACCCTGGGGCCTCCTTGCTGGTCCCCCAGTGGGTCAAGCACATTCCTGCCATAGAGGCTTTCTTTGTACTCCTTACTTCCTCTACCTGGAACGCACTTCTCCCAGATATGCTCATGGCTGATTCCCTATCTCTCTCAGCTAAACTGTCAGCTTGCCTCTGATGCTGACCTATAACAAAATATTTACGAGTGCAACCTGCAACCACCCTCAGCACTCCCCCCCACCCCCAGCTAGAATGTAAACTGCACAAGGATAGGGTTTTTTGCCTGTTTTGTTCACTGAGGTACCCCAGGTTCTTAGAACAGTGCCTGGCACATAGTAGGTTCTCATCTGTTGAATGAATGGGAGTTTTATTCTTCCGTTTGTGGAGACTGTTCTTCTTGAAGGCTTCCTACACACTCTTGCCAAATCAGCACCCACTGGCAAGCAGAGACCAAAGCAAAAACATTCCCTTCCGACTACCAACTGATACTTAACATTTCTGAGGCTGCACAGCATAAGGCAGAGACAGTATAAATGGCATGAATTCAGATCACACTTGGTCCAGACTAGTGCTTTCCCTCTAAATACCCAGACAAAAACCCAGTGATATTTTAGAAGAAACAGCCCAGTTTTCAGGTGAACAAATTCCAAACTAAAAGAACAAATATACATACAGGAAGAACTGTGCTATATAAGTTTAGAGTAGAAAATAAGCTTGTTCCATGTCTGTCTGAGAGAAGAGAGAAATGTATATGATACCATATTTGGGAAAAACTGGATCTGTCCTGCATTATAACTCAACCAGTGGAAACTGATTTACAAAAAAGTTATCAAAGTTTCCAAATGTATACTTTGATGTAGTCATCATCTCATTAAAATTTTTAAACATATGGTTAATTTTACACATTTAAAGATGATTTTTAACCCTTCTGCAAAATAAATATCAATTTAGCCACAAAATATAGGGGTTAAACAAACTGAATATCAATTCTGACCCAAGATACTGAAAACTGATCATGAAAATAACCTCACTAGCTTTGTCCAATAGTGAGAACCAGAATGATTAGCCAGAGCGGAGGTGAGAGGGTGAAGTCCAAGCTCTGTGTTGGGAAAAAAATCTGGCCAAGACACACACAGAGACTGGATGCCAGCTGCACCCCTGGGGAGCTATGGAGGAGGGAGCCAGGAAGAAGCCACACTGAGAACCCACAGAAGTGGGATGTGGAACAGTCAATGCAGCAAAACTGGGGCTGGACCGGAAAAGGCCAGCAAGGACAGACAGCACTAAGACTCCTCTCTGTCAGCATGACTCTGAGCCTGATTGTTGAGTGGCCTCTGGAAACACCGAAAGGTGCTTCAGAGAGCATGGCAGGGTACGAGGGCCCTGAGCAACAAACTGCTCTCCGTGCCTCTTGGCAGAAGTCCTACTGAGCCTCCACAGACCTCCTCAAACACCCGGGTAAGCCTTAAAATGAAGGGCAAACTTATCACTGCTGTTAGAAGGCAAGACTGGTTATCCTTTGGTGGGGGGGTGGGGGGGTGGGGGGGAACAGGAGGAGGCAGAAAGGAGACTTCTGGGGGGCTGGTAACTTTGTTTTTTTATTCTGGGTGCTGCTTAATAGTGTGTTCATTTTAAGACATTCACTGAGATAGACTCATGATTTATGTACTTTTCTGACTGTGTACTGCACTTCAATAAAAAGTACCCCATCAAAATGAAGGACAATGACCCACTGTTTTTCAGAGGTTGCAGACACCCTGCTATATTAGAAATGGTGGGACTTCCCTGGCGGTCCAGTGGTTAAGACTGTGCTTCCAATGCAGGGGGTGCAGGTTCGATCCCTGGTCTGGGAACTAAGATCCCACATGCTCCACGGTATAGCCAAAAAATTTTTAAAAATTAAAAATAAATAATAGGGCTTCCCTGGTGGCGCAGTGGTTGACAGTCTGCCTGCCAATGCAGGGCACACGGGTTCGAGCCCTGGTCTGGGAGGATCCCACATGCCACGGAGCAACTGGGCCCGTGAGCCACAACTACTGAACATGTGCGTCTGGAGCCTGTGCTCCGCAACGAGAGGCCACGATAGTGAGAGGCCTGCGCGCCGCGATTAAGAGTGGCCCCTGCTCGCCGCAACTGGAGAAAGTCCTCCCACAGAAACGAAGACCCAACACAGCCAAAAATAAATAAATAAATTTTAAATATATATAAATAATAATAATAAATAAACAGAAATGGCGAATGCTCTTAGTGGGAAGTTCCCAAGATCCAGACCTCTTCACCACACCTAGAGGATGATGAGAAATTAACTAGGGGAAAAAATTAAAGCCACGGCTTTAGAGAGACAGCTCTCACCTAGAGCTAAAACCAAGGACTGGGCAGACTTCCATTTCTTCAAATTAGTCAGCACTCACCTGTCATTCACTGTCCAAAAAAATGTCCCTTCCAGGCACATAAACATTCTTAACAAAGAGAAAAAAAAAATCTCCAAATGGCATATAGGATGAAATGAACTTAAAAAAAGGGCAGAGCAAAAATGCATCAAATAATTTTGGTTCACTTGCTATTAACATGTGTCTTAATTATGAAAAATATGGTCATTTCCACATTCCCAATATAACCATGTTAAATATTTAATCAAGCCAAAAAAGAGTAGTGTAGTATAATAAGAAATATATCTGGTCTTTGTCCCCAAGTTCCTGGCACACAGCTTCTAAAACCCTTGGAATGTCCTGAAGTTCTGAGTCTTTTGTAACTCACAAGGAACCCCTTTTAAGCACACCTGAATGTATGCAATTGAGGTAAATTGGAAAGGCTAAGCTAGGTGGCCTCAGGATGGGGCTGGTCACCAGAAAGACCAAGTGATTAGAGAGTTGGAACTTTCAGCCTCACCCACCAACCTCTGGGAAGGGGAAGCAAGGGCTGCAGATTAACCTCTATAAAAACTCTTGGGGGCTTCCCTGGTGGCGCAGTGGTTGAGAATCTGCCTGCCAATGCAGGGGACACGGGTTCGAGTCCTGGTCTGGGAAGATCCCACATGCCGCGGAGCAACTAGGCCCGTGAGCCACAACTACTGAGCCTGCGCATCTCGAGCTTGTGCTCCGCAACAAGAGAGGCTGCAACAGTGAGAGACCTGCACCCTGCAATAAAGAGTGGCCCCCGCTCACCACAACTAGAGGAAGCCCTCTCACAGAAACGAAGACCCAACACAGCCATAAATAAATAAATAAAATTTTTAAAAAATTGGATCATATATTCACCTTCCTCTTTAAAAAAAAAACACTCTTGAACAATGAGATTTGTTGAGTTTCTCAGTTGGTGAATGCATCCACACGCTGCGAGAATGGTGCACCCCGGTCCACAAAGACAGAAGCACCTGTGCTAAGGACTCTTCCGGACCCCGTCCTATGTACCTCTTTACCTGGCCATTCATCCTTCATAATAAATCAGTTGATTTACCTCGGGGATAAAACCCAAATAATTTCCTCATCTCTAAAGAGGAGATGATAATGCTTACCTCCTTCAAGGGGTTGATGATACACAGAAAGTATTATTAACTCTCCTGATTTATATCACTGTAAAATGCTATTTTAGCTTTTTCCCAAAGTTGCCAACTTGGCAACACTTTGTCAATTATAAATGTCTCTGCTTCAAAAAAATCTTCTAGCAAATATATGATACTAAATTATGACATTTAATCACAGCTTCATATCATTCAGTAAGAACTTCTGGGAGACACCTGCAATTTTTAAATGTACAATTTTTACATTCCCCACTATCAAATATGGTTTTAATTATAAATACAAATTTCCACAATGAAGGTGTGATTCAAAAGAAATTTAGCATTGAATTTCAAGTGGAAATCTTGCCCTCAAACTTATTATTAATTAGACTGCAACAGGATTAAAACACAAGAACAGTGTTCAATGTCCAACACCAAGATTAATGAGGAAAGCCTCACAGGAGGTGTCAAAAGCTGAAGACTGGTTCTGCTCTCCTCTCTTCTTCTGAATACATAAACTATGGTTAAATGACAGCATCATTCTACTTTGTACTATATCTGTCAGCTGTCAATTACAACAACCAAAAGAAAATTACATCCTAACAGATACTATTGTTTCAGATGCCTCTAGAAGACAAAAACAATGATTAACAACAACAAAAAAAGTGCTGTTGGATTAACTCTTCATAGTCCTGTGAAACTAAGTAAAAGAGTTAGACCTAATCATTATTCAGAAGGTAGACTTCTGGAGAAAACAAAGAACTACTTTTGCAAATATGTTCCTATAAAAGGGTTTCATCTTCAAGGAATTCATGGAAAAGACTCTGACAAGTACACGTTTCTGGTAACTGACTATACTGCTGAACTGAATGAAAAAGCATTTTTAGAACTCTAATGGAAAACTCATGAATTCATAAAAGTGCTAACAAAAGATCAAGATGAAAAAAAATTAATTACATGGGACTGAGTGAACTGATGAGGATGATTATAATTTTTGTGACTTTCTGTTTGAATAAAAAAATAAAAAATCCCACAAGAACTCAGAGGCGAAAAATATACAAATCAATTTTTACTGAAAAATAAAGGAGCTGTTACAGTGGAGGATTACTGGACTGAATGTCAATATTATGACATAGTATGAGTGTGTTTCGTGTTTGGTAAATGCAGTCATTATTGCTTTTGTTGTGGTCATCCATTTACAATGCTTGGTGTCAGTTTATTTATCTCTTGTAAAAATAAAATACAGTGTGTGTGTGTGTGTGTGTGTGTGTGAAAAAAATTTTCTTAATAGCTGTTCTCTATTTTAAGTAATAGATTTATTTGTAAACATGTTGTAAATAAATGCTATTGGTTGAAAAAAATAAAATAAATAAATAAAATAAAATAAATCTAAAAAAAACACAAAAAAACAAAGAATTAAAATAAATTACCCTAGACAGAAGAGAAATTAAAGACCTGAGTGATTCAGTACAAGTATGGGCCTGGATGACTCAGTGTTTGCAGTAAGGAGTGTGTAGTATCAGCTTTCTTGATACATAACACTTGTATTATTTCATCTTCAATGAGCAAAGAGAAGCAATCTGGCATCACACAGAAACATAAAGTAACCACACAGCCTACCTTCTGACAAATTCTTGGAGTAGAACTGTGCACCCCTACCTGGCTTTGCCCTGCATCATCTCTCTGACCCTGGGACCGGCCCTTCCTCATCTCTGGATCCCAGTTTCACCACCGGTGAGAGGAAGGGGTTGGCTCAGGTGATTTCTAAGGTCCTGCCCGCCGTGAAGAATCTACAGACGTGGGATATTTTAATTCAGTCTTTAAACTCACTTAATGAATGTGTCCTTCGAAGGAGCAGCCCCATTTTAGCGGTGATGAAAAGTATCTGTATAAAGAACCTGAGGAATGATACAGGCCCCATATTACAGCTGGCATAATCGGAGGCAGATCACCAAGTCTACCTCCAAAAGGCTCTGGCTCATCTCTCGAAACCAACGGTTCTCAGCTGGGGGCAGCTTTGCTCCCCAGGGAGCACTGGCAATATATAGAGGCATTTTTGGTTGTCACAACTGAGAGAGAGAGGTGACGTGCTACTGACATCTAGATGGCAGAGGCCAGGGATGCTGCTAAACATCCTATGATGCACAGCACAACCTCCACAACAAAGAATTATTCAGCCTAAAACATCAATTGTGTCAAGGTTGAGAAACCCTGCTGTAAACTAAGGAAGGCTTCTTGTCCTGAAAGCCATGACACCAGCATCACAGGCACCAGGAACCCCGGGAAATATATGCATACATTTTTTTAAAAATATAAGAGAAGCACTATAGTTGTTATCAGATTCTAAAGTCTGAGTCCCCTGCCCCCCCCACCAACCCCAAATAATCTTCAAACACTGTATATACAGAATTATACCATTTGAGTTTTTAATGGTGGTAGTCATTCCCCGGTATACCACACAGCAATGGAAAAGATCAAACTAAAGCTACATGGAACAATAGGGATAAATTTCACAGACATAAGAATGAACTAAAGCACCAGACACCAAAAAAAGACACTGCATGATTCGATTTATATGGATTTTAAGAAGAGAAAAAACTAATCTGTGGTGCTAGAAATCAGAACACTGGTTATCCGGGGGGTTGGTGGGGATGGGGAATGACTGGGAGGAAGCACAACAGAACTTTTCCGGTACTACAGACTGAAATGTGTCCCTCTAAAATTCATATGTTGAAGTCCTAACCCCCAATGTGAAGGCATTTGGAGAAGGGACCTTTGGGAGGTAATTAGGTTTAGATGAGGTCATGAAGAGGGGGCCCTCATGACAGGATCAGTACCCTCCTAAAAAGAGACACCAGAAAACTGCTTCCTCTATCTCCCACCCCTACTCCACACACACATTCACCCAGGAAAGTACATGTGAACACACTTGAGATGGTGGCCACCTACGAGCCAAAAAGAGAGAGGGTCTTCACCAGAACCCAACCATGTGGCACCCTGGCCTTGGACTTCTAGCCTCCAGAACTGTAGAAAAACAAACTTCTGTTGTTTAAGCCACTCAGGTCGGGGTGATTTATATGGCAGCTTTCCTTCATTCATTTAACAAATACTTATTGAGCATCTACCACATGCTAGGTACTGTTTGTTCAAAGCAATGGGGATGGAGCTATGGAAAAACCAAAGTTCCCCAGCCTCAGGGAGCTTATGTCTATTAGGAGACAGACAATAAAAATGCATAAACATATAGACACATGATGCCAAGTATTGATAAATGCTATGAGGGAGGTAAAACAGGGAAATGCAGCAGAGTGGATGGTAGGACTGCTTTAGCTGGGGTGTTCTGAGAAGCTTCTTTTAAAAGGAAACCTTTGAGCAGAGACCTGATTGAAGTAAGGGGGTGAGCTATGTAGATATTTGGGGGAAGAATGTTCTTGCCAAGGAAACAAGGCAGAAGTGTAGTTTGCATAGTTGAAGAGCAGGAGGCCACGTGGCTGAAGCACATAATCATGGGGAAGGGTGGTGGGAGAAGGGGTTGGGACAGGGTCAGATCATGTCGGCTTCCCAGCACCAAGGACTCTGGATTTCAGCCTACTTATGACAGGAGCCAGTGAAGGGTTGAGCCTTCTCTAAGGCTCATTCCCACTGCTGTGTGGAGAACAGACAGGGGGCTTGAGGGGACAAAGTAAGAACAGGGAGACCAGTCAGGAGGCTACTCCATCACCCAGATGTGATACCTGAGACCCACGTGGACCAGGGTGATAGTGGTGGAAGAGACAAAAAGTGGGTCTGATTCATGGATACTATATTTTAAGAGTAGATTTAGTGTAGACATGAATTGCTGATGTAGAGTGTGAGAGGAGAAAAGAAGTCAAGGACAATGCCAAGGTTTTAAGCCTGAGTAACTCAGACCATGAAGGTGCCATTTACTGAAACGAGGGAGACAGGGAAGGGAGTAAGCCTGACATCACAGGGTTGCCGTGAGGATGGCATTAGATTATAGAAGTAAAGCCCATGGCAGAGACCTGCGCACAGCCAGAGCTCAGGAAGTGATGGTTGTCCTTTTTTTCCACTGTCATTGGTTCCTTCTAGGATTTAGGTCTCTCCTTCCCTAAAATAATTCCTCATCAGTAGGGGAAACTGGGTGAGGGGTACAGAGAACTCCGTACTATCCTGCATGTGTTCTATAAATCTAAAACAAATCTAAAATAAGAAGTTTATTTTTAAAAACTTCCTCGACCCCGTGTCCTCCTCTGGCTTCCACTCCCTTCATAAAGAGACGGCCATCCCGTCACGCGTCATTCATTCATCACCACTGCCATCTAACTTTTGCTTGCCTGCCTCCCATTTCCTGAACTCCCCGGCAGTCACCACTGACCCAACTGCCAAATCCAATGGACTCTTCAATCCTTCCTTTCTCACAGCCTTTGACATCCTAACCACTCCTTCCTTCCTGAAACTCTCTCTTCCCAAGACGTGGAGACTCCACCTTCTCCTGGGTCTCCTCCTCCTCCTCCCTCTCTCAGCCTCCTCTGCTATGCCTCCTTCACCTACCCACCCCTCAAATGCCAAGCTTCTATCCCTGGACCTCCTCTTCTCACACTATGTATTTCTCTGGATAACATCCACTTGAACTTCAACTACAATTCCTACCACAGCCATTCATCTCCCAGATGGCTACAGACCTCTCTGAATCCGTTCACATACACATGTGCATCCAAGAGAACCACACACACACTCCTAAGCAGGCAGTGCCAGGAGGCTCAAGGCTGCCTTTCCGTGGACCTCGGACGCCTATCTGGGCCCAGGCAAGGACACTGACCTATCAAAACAAAGGTGACTTCCATATCTCTATGTCCAGCCCAGCTCTCTCCCAGGGTCAATATTTCCAACTGTTCACCTGACATCTACAGCTGGCTGACCAGTGGATGCCTCAAACTACATATTATCCCAAACGCTTCACTTCTCTCCCCTCTTAGCTGCCACTGCCACCACCACCAGCACCACTTCCTCCTCCTGCATTTCCAGTCTCTCTTGATAAAACAATTAGCACCAGTCAATTCAGCCAGAAACCACCTCAGGCTCCCTTTCCTCTCCAAACATCCAATCTCCAGGTCTATCTCCCAAACCTTTCAGAAAGTCGAACCCTCATCTCTTTTGCCCCCACTCTAACCTCACGCTCTTCTCCTGATTACCTCAACAGTCTAAGCCTTCTTGTTCCTCTAACCTACACTCCCCTTGGCTAGAGAGGTCTTTCTGAAACGTTCCCCTGGCTTTATACCCTCAGGAACACCTTCCATCTCCTACAGAAGGAAGTGCTCATGCGTTGACACGGCCAATAGGGGCACCCTCCAAAGAATGGGCACTGCCACCCTTACCATCCTCATCTCTTACTGCCTCCCAGCAAAGATACTCTAGCAATTCTCTACTCCTTGGGATGCCTCATGCTGTTTCCTCCCTTCACACAATGGCACATACAGGTGTACACTCTGCTAGAACACAAACATACCCTGGCACATGGGAACTCCTGTGGACCTTGCAAAGTCAGCTGGGACAGTCCTACCTACCTCAAACCCCTCCCACACTATTCTCAACCATCTATTACTGTTCTTCCCTGGCCAGGTGAAGAGTTGTGATGATTTTATTCCCAAGTCTGTTTCTCTCTCTACATGGAGAATTCCTGTAGGGTGAGGTCCACAGACTGCTCAGCTTTGAATTCTCAGCTGCTAAGTTTGGTACAAACTTAAAAAAGTTACCGAATAAAATGTCTGCTGAATTAAAGTGACCTGTTCCCTGAACATACCTCAGGTCCTCACCTCCAGGTCTTTGCTCTGACCCCTCCTTCTCCTTGGCATATCTATCTTTCTCTACCTTATTTTCTACCTCAGCCCATCAGGAAGCAGGTTTAGACACTCAAGTTCACCACATCTCTAATGTTCCCACCTCAGGGTATTTGCACTTGCTGTTCCCACCCCAGGAATGCTCTTGCCCGAGATACTCCCCTCTCTGATTTCAAACAGGTCTCTGTTCAGACATCCTTGCCCTCTTTTTAAAAAGGCCCTGCCACTACATGCTACCCCTGCGGGCTTATTGCTGATGATGTGCTCCACAGAAACAGCAGCTCAGTGAGCACAGGCCTATCTCAGTCACCACTGGATCCCCAAGCCTCTAACAGTGTCAGGAACATGGATTTATTTTCTATTTGTTGAGCACCTACTGTGTGCCAGGTCTAGGTGCTGGGGATACATCAGGGAACAAAACAGATAATGTTCTAGAGGGGGAAAACAAACAATACACAGATAAATGAGTAAAATATAAGAACGACTAAAGCAATAAAGGAAGATAGGAAGTGGGGAATGTCTCACTAGGTGACCCTTGAATAAAAACCTGAAAGAAGTGAGGGAGCGAACCATATGAATATTGAATCGCAAGCACAAAGGTCCTGAGGTCGGAGCATGTCTGCCATGTGGAAGGAGAGGGTAGCAGAAAACGAAAGTGGGAAAATAACAGTGGGTCAGATTATGTAAAGCCATATAACTCACTGTAAGGAGTTCATCTTTAAACAAGATGGGGACCCACTGGAGGGTCCTTCTATCTGCTGTGCTGAAAATAGGGGCCAGGGCAGAAGCCAGGAGACCAGGTGGGAGACTATTTCAATAATCCAGGAGAGGTGATGGTGACCTGGCCCAGGATGCCAAGCATTGGATGTGAAGTAAGAAAGAAAGAGAGCAGTTAAGGATGACTCAAAGGTTAACGGTCAGAGCCTTTTACATTACTGAGAAAAAAAAAAAAAAAACAGCAAGAAAAGCAGTCTGGGAAGAGAAGTGGAGGGAACCTTGCTAGCCCTATCTTGAAATGTTCAGTTTGAGTTCCCTACAAATCATCACAGTGGAGATATTAAAGTAGGCAGCTGGATATAGGTCAAGGGAGAGGCCCAGGCTCGAGATATTCATGTGGGATCTGTTAACCTAATAAACAGGTATTAAGAACGATGAGCCTCGAGTGAGATCACCACGAATAAAAAATGAAAATGTCCCAAACACAAATTCACAAAGAATAACTGAAAGAAAGAAGGAAGGATACGATGCCCAAGGGCACCCTCTCACAGCCCCCAAACAGAACAGAAAGGTGACCCTTGCTGAAAAACATTTTGGTCTAAACAAATCATAACCTCTTCTCACACCCGACAGAGGGGCAAACCTGGACCAGCAACTCTGTCAATGGGTCGTCCAAACTTGGAACAAAGACTCCTGCGGTCGGCCCCGTAATTTTTAAAAAAGAGACCCAATAAATGCAGGCATTGCCTTTGCAGAGGATGGGGTGCTGTGGGCCCAGAGAAAAGTGCGGGCCACCTCCAGGTTCTAATCACTAGCATCTCCCTGCATGGGATGGCGCCTTCCGCTGGATGCAGACAGAGGAGATAGGCCAAGGCTCACAGGGTAGTCCCTTTCCCGAGAGGGAAACGCCTCCCGATAGAGTATCCCCGAGGAGCGAGCGAGGGAGCTGACAGGGCGCGGTCAGGAAGATACCAGGCGGAGTGTGATGGCGGGGAGGGGTACCGATACAGCCAAGGGTGGACTCGCAGGGCAGGGGTGGGCGTGGCGCGCCGGTAGAGCGCTGTAGTGGGACAGGAGGGTCGCCAGGGGGCCGAGGCTCCGCATTCAGAAAGAGAGCAGATAGCAAGCACTCCCGGAGCGCAGCCCGACGCTATAATGGGGGGCGGTTCGACAGGGCGCTGTGTCGCAGGCGTCAGGCGTGCCGGCTGCCATGAGGCGAACGGGAAGTGTGAGCAGCACGGCTCCGAGCACGGGGACCGGGCTCCGCCCAGCCTCTAGACCTTAGGTTCAAGGACCTGCCCCGTGTCGAAAGGACGGAGCCACAAACACCCTTACCTGGCGTTGCAGCCGCGTCAGCCGCTCAGGTCCGGGTTAGAAAACGCGGCGGCCGCGTCTCGCGCCGCTCGCCCGCGCTTCCTGATTGGCCGAGACCGGCCTTCCCAGAAGACCCAGCGCGGCGCGCCGCCAAATGAACTTTATGGAGACCCGAGGAGGAGGACACGGACATGGGCGGGGCTTGGGCGGGGCTTGGGCGGGGCCTTCGACTGAGCTGTCCCTCCCCACACGCACCCAGCCACCGCCCTCACCCCTCCCACGTGGTTAGAGTCGGCTCCTGCCGGAGAAAGCGATCCCACAATTGCCTGCGCGGATTTCTTACCCTTCATTGAACACCATCCGAGTGCCAGGCACTATTCTAGGTACTGGGGGCATAGTGGCAGCCACGGCAGACAAGATCCCTGCCCTAATGGAGTTCTCAAGCTGGTGGGGGAAACAAAATATAATAAATCACCTCCAGTTTGTAAGGAGGGCAATGACGGGAAAAGCAGTGTGATGGGAAAGAGAATGTGGTCAGGGAGGGCCAATCTGAGGAGGTGTTGGCTGAGCTGAAACATGAATGATGAGAAAGGGTCAGCCTTGCAGAGTCTTGGCTGCAGAACATTCTAAGTAGAGGGAACAAATCTGAAGGCTCCACCGGGAAACAAGCCTGGTGTTTGAAGAATAGAAAGAAGGGGAGTATGACTGCTAGAGGATGATCCAGCTCAGGTGGGATAAGACTCACAGTTGGCTGGGGCCAGACTTTGCAGGTCCTTCAGGCCACAGCAAGAAAGTTGAAGTTATTCCTCATGCAAATGGAAGCCACCGGAGGATCTGAAGCCAAACTGTGACATGAGCTGACTTACCTTTATAGACGATCTCTCTAGCCCTCTGGGTAGAGAAGAGGGAAGCAGAGAGGAGCTGGGAGGCTATTTCTGTGTCCAAGACATAAGGAGAGTGGACCTTTGATTGTCACAGTGCCCACTCATGCAACATACATTAGTGCCCACAATATGCCCAAAATGAATGAGACCCAGTCCTTACGATCTGGTGAGGAAGCAGAGTGTATTTCAATGTAATGTGCTAAGTGCATGACAAAGCTATATAAGGATGCTAAGGGTGTTTAACCCGGTCTGGTGGGTTGAAAGTCAAGGAGGCCTTCTCAGGGGAAGTGACACCTTAACTGAGCCATAAGGATGAATAGGGCTTAGAATGGCAGAGAGAGAGGAGGTTTTTCCTGGCCTAGGGAATGGTGTAAGCAAAGGTAAAGAGGAGAGAAATAGTGCTATTCCCACCCTCACCACACCTTTCCTCTCACTTCTGACAGATTCTCTCCTTGACAGAACTCTAGCCAGGCTCCTCTGAGCCCTGTTCTCTTCTAGGGCCTCAACCTCAGCCTGTAACAACTTGAGCAAAACAACCAACATAGTTTCCAACAGCTCAGGGCCACATCCTTAGGTGACCCTAGCCCCTCTTAAAGTACCTGCCAGAGAAAACTCAAGGCTGCCAAAAGAATTTACCATTTTTTCCAGCCAACACCTGAAGATAGGGTCCCTGTCTCCCAGCCTCTGTGCGAGGGCAGCAGCCTAACTTCAGTGAGCACCAGTTAGCAAATCCAGATGAGTTTCACATGCACTGACACCTCCTTCCCACTTTTGGTAATTTTTCCCTAACTCAGCAGAGCTCAACCCCCTCCCTATTCTCTGATTCTCCCTTTGAAACGCCCAGTCACCTCTGTACAAATCAAAGTTGAGTTCCATTCATGCTGGACTCTGTTCTTTACTGCAATAGTATATTGCTGATTAAAATATGTCCTTACCACTTTAACTAGTGTCCAGCTTCGTTTGTCTTTAACAGCTCACACAAGCATATTGTGGGTTCTATATAAATAATTGATGCTGATTGGCAATATATATGGGTGTGGCCTTTGTCTTAAAGCTATTAAATATAACCAGATCCTGCTGTGGTCAGACGATATCCACAAATATAACAGCATCTTGCATCTGAATAATGTTTTATCCTTTTACCTTGCTTTTTTCTATTATGTAAAGAAGAATTTTTAATACCATAGACAAATACTCATGAAACATTGCCAAACGGAAAATCAGGACGTTTACCTTTTGGAGCTGAATACTTCCATATTGTAAAACCCAGCAATTCCACTCCTTGATACATGCCCAGGAAAAACTCTTACACATGTGCACCAGGAGATATTTGCAAGAATCTTCACAGCAGCACAGTTCATAACAGGAAAAAACAAAAACAAAAAACAAATGTCCATT
This sequence comes from Grampus griseus, assembly GCF_964374135.1. NCBI lineage: Eukaryota > Metazoa > Chordata > Mammalia > Artiodactyla > Delphinidae > Grampus > Grampus griseus. The sequence goes on along the minus strand of NC_139013.1, from coordinate 30,730,428 downwards.
AACTAACTAAATAAATAAATTGTGGGTATTATAACAATGGAATATTATTCAGCAGTGAAAATGAGTGTGCTATAGCTACAAACACAACACAGGTGGATCTTGGAAACATAATTTTAAGTGTGAAAAACAAGTAGCAGAAGACTACTAGTATAGTATGAGCTCTACCCTGGCTAGAGTGGCTGGTTCAGGGATGGGCCTATGACTCAACAGAGTCAAAAAAATTCATTCTCAAGATGTTCTGCTCACACAGTTGCTCTCTTTACGACTGGAATTGGAACTGTGAAGGAGTTTTCATAGAAGTCCTCACTCCCTGAAATTAAGCTTTTAGAACTTTAGTTATTAGCCATGAGGGAAGAACCTACCTAGGAATGAAGCCATTACAAAAGAGAACAATGTAGTGATGGAGAGAGAGGCAGAATCCAATGACATTATGTGAGCTTCTAGATCAAACTAAAGCTAACCCTACCCCTGGAATGTTCTGTTGCATGAGAAAAAAAAATTCACTTTCAGTTGGGTTTTCTGTCACTTATAATCAAAATAATCCTGAAGGATGCAAGATTACTTGAACCCTTGCAGCAGCTCATCTATCATGCTTGTTACAAAGTCAGCAGGCCAGAATTCAGTAAGCTTTTCCCAACTGAATGTGGTTGTCCCTCACATGCTATGTAAGGAGGTGCTTTCAACAATGTTAAGAAGAATGTTTTCACCATCATGTTACATTTTGTTCTATACATTTAAAAAATAACATTAAACAAAAAAAATATTAAACAGCTCCATTTTCAAAGAAAGAAACTGAAGAAGTCTTTTTTTTTTTTTTTTGCTGTACGCGGGCCTCTCACTGTTGTGGCCTCTCCCGTTGCGGAGCACAGGCTCCGGATGTGCAGGCTCAGCGGCCATGGCTCACGGGCCCAGCCGCTCCGCGGCATGTGGGATCTTCCCGGACCAGGGCACGAACCTGTGTCCCCTGAATCGGCAGGCGGACTCTCAACCACCGTGCCACCAGGGAAGGCCAAGAAGTCTTATTTTTATGTTCATTACATTTTGTTTCAAAATGACATCATAATTTGGCAGAGATGACAGAATTATATAGCAGATTTTTGTTTCTGTATTAAGTCTGATGGAGACCCTAGGCGATATTTATTGTTAAAAATGTAAGACTTGATGATGAACATCCTCATCATTGCTCTTGTCTTCTGGCAATTTTGTGGGGAAAGGATCTCTATCTGGCTTCCTTTTATTCATTTAGTCACTTGAAAAATATTTGTTGGGCAACTGCTATGTTCTGAGTGTAAAGATTCAGAGGGGAACGAGAATGACAAGGTTCCTGCCCCACAGAGCTCAAAATCTAACAGGAGAGCAAGAGAGTAAATAAACAATTTTTTGGAAAGGTTAATTTTAGGGAACACAAGTCTACAAAAAAATGGAAATTGTAGCTGAAAGGAGTGGGTGCTACTTTAGCTGGGGCAGTCATGGAGGACATCTCTGAGGAGGTGGTATTTGAGCAAAGAACTGAATCGCTGAAGGAGCAGCCATGTGGAGACATGAAGGACAAGCAAGTGTCATGGTCTCTGGGACAGACAGGATTTCAAAACACACCCTTTACTTCCACTGAAATAAAATAAACACACCCCAAAACAAAAAATTCCAAGTCCAGATGACTTCACTGGCAAATTGTTTCAAATATTTATGGATGAAATAACACTAGTCTTACACAAACTCTTCCAGAGAATAGAAAAAATAAGAACACTTTACAATTGTTAAATGAGAACTTTATAACCTTGAATTCAAAACCTGGCAGAAACCTTACAAGAAAAGAAATAGGACAACAGCCTGAGTAAACATAAGGCAAAAATTCAAAATAAAATATTAGAAAACCAAATACAGCAATACAGCAAAAGATAATACACCATAATTAAAAAGGATTTTTTTTTGCCAAAAATGCAAGGTTAATTTAGCATTAGAAAATAATGTAATTCTCCACACTAACAGCATAAATGTGTATGGAAAAAAATGTGTATCTTAATAAACACATTAAAAAAGCATTTTATACAACACTCATTTATGATAAAATTTTTTTTTAGCAAACTAGGAATAGATGGGAACTTAATTTGGTTTTAAAAAGCCTTCCTCAAACATCACACTTAATGATGAAATATAAATATTTCCCCTGAGAAAAAGATGTCAGTTGTTACCATTTATATTTGACATTGTACAGGAAGGCTTAACCAGTGCATTATGACAGGAAAGAGAAATACTAAGTATAAAAATTGGACGGGCTTCCCTGGTGGCGCAGTGGTTGAGAGTCCGCCTGCCGATACAGGAGACACGGGTTCGTGCCCCGGTCTGGGAAGATCCCATGTGCCGTGGAGCGGCTGGGCCCGTGAGCCATGGCCGCTGAGCTTGCGCGTCCGGAGCCTGTGCTCCGCAACGGGAGAGGCCACAACAGTGAGAGACCCGCATACCGAAAACAAAAAACACTAATTTTATTTCTATATATTAGCAAAAATAAATAGAAAATTAAAAATTTTAATGATATAAATTACATTAGCATAAAAATAATACAATGAGGAGTAAACTTTACCAAAAAAATGTGCAAGATCTTGACACTAAAAACTACGCAGCATTGCTGAGAGCAACAAAAGAAGACCTAAATAAACATAGGAATATGCCATGTTTTTGGATTGAAGACAGTATTATAAAGATGTCAATTCTCCCCAAGGTGATTTAGGTTCAAATACCTCAAGTTATAATCCCAGAAAAAATTTTAAAGGAAATTAACAAGCTGATTGTAAATTTTACCTGAAAATGTAAAAGGCCAAGAATGTTCCTTCTAGACATTCTTTTATTCTTAAAATTAATTAATTTATTTATTTTTGGCTGTTTTGGGTCCCCAAGCCTGCGCACGGGCTTTCCCTAGTTGTGGCGAGTGGGGGCTTCTCTTGTTGTGGAGCACAGGCTCTAGGCACGTGGGCTTCAGTAGTTGTGGCACGTGGGCTCAGTAGTTGTAGTTGTAGTTGTAGCTCACGGGCTCTAGGGTGCAGGCTCAGTAGTTGTGACACACAGGCTTAGCTGCTCCTTGGCATGTGGGATCTTCCTGGACCAGGGATCAAACCTGTGTCCCCTGCATTGGCAGGAGAATTCTTAACCACTGTGCTACCAGAGAAGTCCCTAGACTTTCTTAAAGAAGATAAACAAAGTGGGAGGGGAACTTATACTGTCAAATATCAAGACTTATTTAAAGCTATAATAATTTTAAAAGAATTGGCACAAGAATAAATAACCAATGAAACAGAGAGTCCAGAAGTGGACCTGATATGGTTACCTGATTTATGGCAAAAGTGACTCAGAGGGGGAAAAGATAGGGCTTTCAGTAAGTAGTATGAGCCTATTAGCTATAGGGAAAAAAAAATGTATCCCTACATTACACCGTATACCCAAAATAAATTTCACATGGATTATAGACCTGAATGTGAAAAGAAAGCACAATAAATCTTCTAAAAGATAAGATAGTAGAATTCATGACCTGGGGTTGGCAAGCATTTCTTAAATAACACACAACAATCATTAACTACAAGGAAAAGGCTGATAAATTTGACCCCACTGAGAGACTGAAGAAATTTGCAATACATTTCTCGAACTATGACATATCCAGAATATATAAAGAACTCCTATAAATCAATAAGGAAAAGACAGATAACCCAATTAGAAATGGGCAAAAGACTTGAATAAGTATTTTACAAAAGAGGATATTTATAATGGTTAATTTTATGTATCAACTTGACTGGGCCACAGGATGCCCAGATATTTGGTCAAATATTATTCTGGGTGTGTCTGTGAGGGTGTTTTTGGAGAGACTAACATTTGAATCAGTAGACTGAGTAAAGAAGATTGCCCTTCCTAATGTGGGTGGGCCCCATCCAATCAGTTGAAGGCTTAAATAGTACAAAAATGCTGAGTAAGAGAGAATTCCTTCTGCGTGACTGCTTTCAACTGTTTTTTCCTCTTGCTTTCAGACATGAACTGAAACATTGACTTTTCCTGGGCCTTGAGCCTGTTGGACTGGACTGGAACTACTACAGACTCTCCTGGGTCTCTAGTTTGCCTTCTGTGGAGAAACCTGACTAGTAAAATATCAAAATAGCAGTAAGTATATGGAAGGTACTCAACATAATTAGTCATAGGGTAATGCAAATTAAATCTGCAATGAATAACCGTTAAACAACCACCAGGCCAGAATGATTACATTTTTCATGAAGTACAGTCTCCTTCCAAAAAATGGACCTGTTTTAAAAGTATACGTAGGTGTATTTAATAAATGCATGACCATCACTACAATCAAGGTATAGAAGACTTCCATCATTCTAAAAAGTTTCTTTCTGTCCCTTTACAGTCAACCTCCTCTATATCCCCTAACACACATCCCAGGAAACTACTGATCTGCTTCCTGTCACTATAACTTATTTTTGCCTGTTCTAGAACTGTGTGTAAATAGAATCATGCCATATCTTTTGTGTCTAGCTTCTTTAGCTCAGCATAATGTTTTTTTATATTCATCCATGTTGATACCTGTATCAGTAGTTCATTCATTTTAATTGATAAGTATTTACTACGTAGATATACTCCATTTTATTTATCCATTCATTCTGATAAATGTTTGGATTTTTTTCCAGTTTTTGGCTAGGAACATTCCTGTACATGTTTTTGTGTGAACATATGCTTTCATTTCTCTTCTGTAAATACCTAAAAATGGAATTTCTGGGTTGTATGGTATTTATACATTTAACTTTATAAGAAGCTGCCAAAATGTTTTCCAAATGGTTGTACCATGTTACCTTCCCACTAGCACCGTTTAAGAGTTCCTGTTGCTCCAAACTTGACTAACACTTGGTATTATCAGATATTTTTCTTTATTTGAGCCCCTTTAATAGATGTATAGAATATATGATTATAGTTTTAATTTTTATTTCTCTGACTACTGATAATGTTGAGAAAATGGCTAAATTAAAAAATTGACAAAACCAAGTGTTAAAAAGGTTGAAAAGTGAGGATTCTAAGAAGCATCAGGAATCTGTCCACACCTGGACAACAATTGCACTGGCAGAATCTGTTTGATGTAACTATTTTGGAACTATGGATCTATTGAAGCTTGCAACTTCCAGGGGAAAGCTTGGGTGGTAAATTGAAGTTAATTTCCGTGTATTTAAGCTCAGACACCCATCCCCCACCCCCAGCCATGTGACAGACAGCTGTGCACATATTCCTGGGGCAGCTTGCACACAGTTGCAGGAGCCGGCGTGGGTAAAAAAGGCCCTGTCCTCCAAGATCCTCCAAATCTTGGGGATCTGTGCTCTGATCACTGATTGCTGCTTCTGATCTCAGAGGTGCAGACAAAGAAAAGGCAGTCATTGTTGTTAACACCTTCTCCCATCGTTGCAAGTCCCTCCCCCTCCACTCCAGCAGAGGTCAGTCCCAGCCTATTTGAAGGGCCAGTGCTCTATTTCCCCCCTTCATTTTTCTCTTTTCCTCAGACATTAAAGACTAGAGTATTCAAAAACAACTACATACATGGGTGAAATTAGAAAATGACCACCTGCACCCAAGGAAAAGCATAGGCTCAGATAAGACCTGAGAAGACCTTAAGTTCACACCTCAGGCTGACTCTTGGCACAAAGATAGTCTACAACAATCATAAAAACAAAAACAATAACAAAAACCTAGCAAACCTTTGGGAAGGGAGAGAATCTGATTTCCGGAGTTACTACCTTACTAGATTCAAGTGTCCAGTTTTCACAAGAAAAATCATAAAGCATACAAACAAATGAAACAGTAAAGTAGGGCCCATTCAAAGGAACAAATAGGCCAACAGAAAATGCCCCTGAAAAAAACTTAATGGCAGATCTACTAGACAAAGACTTTAAAACAAAAGCCTTAAAGATACTCAAAGAACTAAAGGAAGATGTGGGAAAAGTCAAAAAAATGATGTATGAACAAAATGGAAATATCGGTAAAGACACAGAAAACCTATAAGAAACCAAAAAGAAATCCTGGTGCTTACTCTGAAGCTCTGAATCCAGAAATTCTGAAAAGTACAATAACTGAAATGAAAAATTCACTAGAGGTATTCAAAGGCAGATTTGAGGAAGCAGAAGAAAGAATCAGTGAGGTTGAACCTAGGACAATGGAAATTATGGAGTCTGAGGAAGAGGAAAAAAAAAACTGAAGAAAAGTGAGCAGAGCCTAAGGTACCTGTGGGACATGAGTAAGTGGACCAACATATGCATTGTAGGAATTCCAGAAGGAGAAGAGAAAGAAAGAAAGGGGTGAAAGACTATTTGAAGAAATAATGACTGAAAACTTTTCAAATTTGATGAAGGTATGAAAAACATCCAAGAAGTTAAATGAACTCCAAGTAAGATGAAGTTAGAAACACACAACATGGTACATTATAATCAAACTTTCAAAAGACAAAGAGAGAATCTTGAGAGCAGCAAGAGAGAAGCAACTTGTCACATACAGAGGATCCTCAATAAAATTATCAGCAGATTTCTCATTAGGAGCTTTGGAGGCCAGAAAGCAGTAGGCCAATATATTCAAAATGCTAAAAGGACAAAAAAAAATCGACCAAGAATACTATGTCTGGCAAACTGTCCTTCAAGAATGAGGGAGAGGGCTTCCCTGGTGGCGCAGTGGTTGAGAGTCTGCCTGCCAATGCAGGGGACACGGGTTTGTGCCCTGGTCTGGGAAGATCCCACATGCCACGGAGCGGCTGGGCCCGTGAGCCATGGCTGCTGAGCCTGCGCGTCCGGAGCCTGTGCTCCGCAACAGGAGAGGCCAAAACGGTGAGAGGCCCGCGTACCGCAAAAAAACCCAAAAGAATGAGGGAGAAATTCAGACATTTCCAGGTTAAAAGCCGAGGAAATTTGCTACCACTAGACATGCCCTGCAAGAAAAGCTCAAGGGAGCCCTGCAGGGTGAAATGAAAGGACAATAGACAGTAACTTGAAGTTGTGTAAAGAAATAAAGATCACAAAAGGTAAATACATGTGCACTTATAAAAACAAATATTATTGTAACAATGTAACTCCACATTTTGTCTTCTACATGATTTAAGAGACTAATATATATTTTTAAATTATTAGTCTAAAATTTACCATTATGGTAGCTTTGATTTATAACTCCACATGTTGTTTTCTACATAATTTAAGAGACTAATGCATTTAAAAGAATTATTAGTTTTTGGGGCCCACAGTACATAAAGAGTAATTCTGTGACATCAACAACAGAAAGGGGTGAGGATGGAGCTATAAAGGAGCAGAGCTTTTGTATGCTATTCAAATTAAGCTGGTGTAAATTCAAATTAGAGTATTATAACTGTAGGATGTTAAATGCAATCCCCATGGTAACCACAGAGAAGATTGCCATAGAATATACACAAAAGGAAATGAGAAAGGAATTTTAATATTTGACTACAGAAATTCAACTAAACACAAAAGAAGACAGTAATGTAAGAAATGAGGGACAAAAAAAAAAGTGTAAGTCATACAGAAAACAGATGGTAAAGTGACAGAAGTCTCTCCTTACCAGCAATTACTTTAAACAGAAATGGATTAAATTCTCCAATCAAAAGACAGAGATTTGCAGAATGGATCCAAGTATATACCATCTAAAAGAGATTCACTTTAGACCCAAAAGCAGAAATAGATTGAAAGTGAAAAGATGGAAAAAAACATTCCATGTAAATAGTAACCAAAAAAGAGTGGGAATGGCTATACTATTATCAGACACAATTGACTTCAAATCAAGAAAGATGACAAGAGACAAAGAAGGACATTATATATTAATAAAAGTTTCAACATAGCAAGAATATACAACAATTACAAACATTTGCATACATAATAACAAACCAGCGAAATACATGAAACAAAAACTGACAGAATGAAGGGAGAAATAAATAGCTCTACAATAATAGTTGAAGACTTCAATGTCCCACTCTCAATAAAGGATAGTACAACAAGACAGAAGATAAGTAAGGAAACAGAGGACTTAACACAATAGATCAACTAGATATAACAGACATGTACAGAACAACAACAGAATTCTTCTCTAGTGTCCATGGGACGTTTCCTAGGATAGACTACATGTTAGGCCACAGATTAAGTCTCAGTAGATTTTAAGGGATAGATATTATACAAAGTGTCTTCTCTAAACAAAGCAGGATGAAATTAGAAATCAACAACACAAAAATTAAAAAAATTTTTTTAGTTTGTGGAAATTAAACAACACACTATTGAACAACTAATGGATCAAAGAAGAAATTACAAGGAAAATTTTAAAATACTTGAATTTTCTAGAGATGAATGAAAATGAAAACACAACATACCAAAACATATGGGATGTAGTGAAAGCAGTAAAGGGGAAATTTATAGCTATAAATACTTATATTAAAAAAACAAGTGGGGCTTCCCTGGTGGCACAGTGGTTGAGAGTCTGCCTGCCAATGCAGGGGACACGGGTTCGAGCCCTGGTCTGGGAAGATCTCACATGCCGTGGAGCAGCTAGGCCCGTGAGCCACAATTACTGAGCCTGCGCATCTGGAGCCTGTGCTCCGCAACAAGAGAGGCTGCGATAGTGAGAGTCCCGCGCACTGTGATGAAGAGTGGTGCGATAAATAAATAAATAAATTTAAATCATATGGGCTTCTAAGAAGACCTTGTTTAAAACAAACAAACAAACAAACAAAACAAGTGATATCTCAAATCAACAACTTAACTGTATATGTTAAGAAACTAGAAAAGGAAGAATCAAAAATTAGCAGAAGGGGGCTTCCCTGGTGGCGCAGTGGTTGAGAGTCCGCCTGCCAATGCAGGGGACACGGGTTCGTGCCCTGGTCCAGGAAGATCCCACATGCCGCGGAGCAGCTGGGCCCGTGAGCCATGGCCACTGAGCCTGTGCGTCTGGAGCCTGTGCTCCGCAAAGGGAGAGGCCACAACAGTGAGAGGCCAGCGTACCGCAAAAAAAAAAAAAAAAAAAAAAAAAAAAAAAATTAGCAGAAGGAAAGAAATGATAAATATTAGAGCAGAGAGTAAATAAAATAGAGAATAGAAAAAAAATAGAGAAAAATCTATGAAACCAGAAACTGATTGATCGAAAAGATCAACAAAATTGACAAAACTTTAGCTATATATGCTAAGAAAAAAAGAGAGAAATATCAAATTACTAAAGTCAGATATGAAAGTGGGGACATTACTACTGATCTACAGAAATAAAGATAACAGTACTATGAACAACTGTACCCCCAAAAATGATGGATGAAATGGACAAATTCTTAGAAATATAAAACCTACAAAGACTAAATCAAGAAAAATAGAAAATTTGAGTAGACCTGTAATTACTAATGAGATCGAATCAGTAATAGAAAATCTCTCAACAAATAAAAGCTTTGGATCCAACGGCTTCACTGGTAAATTCCACCAAACATTTAAAGAACTACTACCAATCCTTCTCAAACTTTTCCAAAAAATTGAAGGAGAGGGAATACTTTCCAAGTCATTCTATGAGGCCAGTATTACCCTGACACCAAAGCCAGCCAAAGATACCACAAGTAAAAGTTCTCAACAAAATACTAGCAAACCAGCTGCAGCAGCATATTTAAAAGATTACACACCATGACCAAGATGGATTTATTTCTGGAATGCAAGGATGGTTCAACATATGAAAATTGATCAAGGTAATACACCACATTAACAGAACGAAGGAGAAAAATCACATGATCATCTGAATTGATGGATAAATACATTTGACAAAATTCAACACCCTGTCATTATAAAAACACTTTACAAACTAGGAACAGAAGGAAAGTACTTCAACATAATACAAGCCATATATGAAAACCCCACAGCAAACATCATACTCAATGGCAAAGAGCTGAAAGCTTTTCCTCTAAGATTAGAAACAAGGAAGGGATGCCTGCTTTTGCTACCTCTTTTCAACATAGTACTGGAAGAGCAATTAGACAAGAAAGAGAAATAAAAGGCATTCAAGGGCTTCCCTTGTGGCACAGTGGTTGGGAGTCTGCCTGCCGATGCAGGGGACGCAGGTTCGTGCCCCAGTCCAGGAAGATCCCACATGCTGTGGAGCGGCTGGGCCCATGAGCCATGGTCACTCAGCCTGCGTGTCCGGAGCCTGCGCTCCGCAAAGGGAGAAGGCACAACAGTGAGAGGCCCGCATACCGCCAAAAAAAAAAAAAAAAAGTCATTCAAATAAAAAAGGAAGAAGTAAATTATCTCTGTTCACAGATGATAGGATCTTATATGTAGAAAATCCTAAAGATTCCACACCAAAAAAAACCTGTTAGAATGAACAAATGTATTCAACAAAGTAGCAGGATACAAAGTCAACACACAAAAATCAGTCACGTTTCTATACACTAACAATGAAAAATCTGAAAAGAAAATACAAAAACAACTCCATTTACAATAGCATGAAAAAATAATTTAGAAATTAACTTAACCAAGGAGGTGAAAAACTTGCACAATTAAAACTACAAAACATAGCTGAAACAATTTAAAGAAGACATAAATAGGAAACACATCCCATGTTCATGGATTAGAAGACAATATTGTTAAGATGTCAACATTTCTCAAAGAGATCTACAGATTCAATGCAATCCCTATAAAAATCCTTATGACATTTTTGCAGAAGTAGAAAAACCCATCCTTTATGGAGGAGCCACAAAAACTAAAAATAGAATTTCTGTATGATCCATCAATTCCACTCCTGGATACATACTCCGAAGAATTGAAAGCAGGGTCACAAAGTGACATTTGTACACCCATGTACATAGCATTATTTACAATATCCAAACCATGGAAGCAATCCAAGTGTCCAATGATAGATGAATGGATAAGCAAATGTGGTATATAAAGACAATGGAATATTATTCAGCCTTAAAAAGGAAGGAAATTATGATGTCAAGAAAGCCATGTTTGGTTCTCTTTCTCTGAAGACTCCCCCTACCCTATCTGCTTACAAAATCAATCAGCAGCTACAGATACAAGAAGATACATCAAGCTCCTATCAAGGAGAAATAAGAGTGATTAGAGGGTAAAAGTTAAGAATAAGAGGACAATCCTGCAGCCCGTGGAACAAAAACCACATTCACAGATAGACAAGATGAAAAGGCAGAGGGCTATGTACCAGATGAAGGAACAAGATAAAACACCAGAAAAACAGCTAAATGAAATGGAGATAGGCAATCTTCCAGAAAAAGAATTCAGAATAATGATAGTGAAGCTGATCCAGGACCACAGAAAAAGAATGGAGGCAAAGATTGAGAAGATGCAAGAAATGTTTAACAAAGATATAGAAGAATTAAGGAACAAACAAACAGAGATGAACAATACAATAACTGAAATGAAAAATACACTAGAAGGAATCAGTAGCAGAATAACTGAGGCAGAAGAACGGATAAGTGACCTGGAAGACAGAATGGTGGAATTCACTGCTGTGGAACAGAATAAAGAAAAAAGAATGAAAAGAAATGAAGACAGCCTAAGAGACCTCTGGGACAACATTAAATGCAACAACATTCGCATTATAGAGGTCCCAGAAGGAGAAGAGAGAGAGAAAGGACCTGAAAAATATTTGAACAGATTATAGTCAAAAACTTCCCTAACGTGGGAAAGGAAATAGCCACCCAAGTCCAGGAAGCGCAGAGAGTTCCATACAGGGTAAACCCAAGGAGAAACATGCTGAGACACATAGTAATCAAACTGGCAAAAATTAAAGACAAAGAAAAATTATTGAAAGCAGCAAGGAAAAAATGACAACATACAAGGGAACTCCCATAAGGTTAACAGCTGATTTCTCAGCAGAAACTCTACAAGCCAGAAGGGAGTGGCATGATATACTTAAAGTGATGAAAGGGAAAAAACTACAACCAAGATTACTCTACCCAGCAAGGATCTCATTCAGATTCGATGGAGAAATCAAAAGCTTTAGAGACAAGCAAAACCTAAGAGAACTCAGCACCACCAAACCAGCTCTACAACAAATGCTAAAGGAACTTCTCTAAGTGGGAAACACAAGAGAAGAAAAGGACCTACAAAAGCAAACCCAAAACAATTAAGAAAATGGTAATAAAAACATACATATTGATAATTACCTTAAGCGTGAATGGATTAAATGCTCCAACCAAAAGACACAGGCTCGCTGAATGGATACAAAAAGAAGACCCATATATATGCAGTCTACAAGAGACCCACTTCAGACCTAGGGACACATACAGACTGAAAGTGAGGGGATGGAAAAAGATATTCCATGCAAATGGAAAGCAAAAGAAAGTTGGAGTAGCAATACTCATATCAGATAAAATAGACTTTTAAATAAAGAATGTTACAAGAGAAAAGGAAGGACACTACATAATGATCAAGGGATCAATCCAAGAAGAAGATATAACAATTACAAATATATATGCACCCAACATAGGAGCACCTCAACACATAAGGCAACTGCTAACAGCTCTAAAAGAGGAAATTGACAGTAACACATTAATAGTGGGGGGCTTTAACACCTCACTTACACCAATGGGCAGATCAACCGAACAGAAAATTAATAAGGAAACACAAGCTTTAAATGACACAACAGACCAGATAGATTTATTGATATTTATAGGACATTCCATCCAAAAACAGCAGATTACACTTTCCTCTCAAGTGCGCACAGAACATTCTCCAGGATAGATCATGTCTTGGGTCACAAATCAAGCCTCAGTAAATTTAAGAAAATTGAAATCATATCATGCATCTTTTCTGACCACAACGCTATGAGATTAGAAATCAATTACAGGGGAAAAAAACATAAAAAACACAAACACATGGAGGCTAAACAATACGTTACTAAATAGCCAAGAGATCACTGAAGAAATCAAAGAGGAAATAAAAAAATATCTAGAGACAAATGACAATGAAAACACGACGATTCAAAACCTATGGGATGCAGCAAAAGAAGTTCTAAGAGGGAAGTTTATAGCTATACAAGCCTACCTCAAGAAACAAGAAAAATCTCAAATAAACAATCTAACCTTACACCTAAAGGAACTAGAGAAAGAAGAACAAACAAAACCCAAAGTTAGCAGAAGGAAAGAAATCATAAAGATCAGAGCAGAAATAAATGAAATAGAAACAAAGAAAACAATAGCAAAGATCAATAAAACTAAAAGCTGGTTCTCTGAGAAGATAAACAAAATTGATAAACCATTAGCCAGACTCATCAAGAAAAAGAGGGAGAGGACTCAAATCAATAAAATTAGAAATGAAAAAGGAGAAGTTACAACAGACAACGCAGAAATACAAAGCATCCTAAGAGACTACTTACTACAAGCCAACTCTATGCCAATAAAATGGACAACCTGGAAGAAATGGGCAAATTCTTAGAAAGGTATAACCTTCCAAGACTGAACCAGGAAGAAATAGAAGATATGAACAGACCAATCACAAGTCATGAAATTGAAACTGTGACTAAAAATCTTCCAACAAACAAAAGCCCAGGACCAGATGGCTTCACAGGTGAATTCTATCAAACATTTAGAGAAGAGCTAACACCCATCGTTCTCAAACTCTTCCAAAAAATTGTAGAGGAAGGAAAACTCCCAAACTCATTCTATGAGGCCACCATCACCCTGATACCAAAACCAGACAAAGATAATACAAAAAAGAAAATTACAGAACAATATCACTGATGAATATACATGCAAAAATCCTCAACAGAATACTAGCAAACAGAATCCAACAACACATTAAAAGGATCATATACCATGATCAAGTGGGATTTATCCCAGGGATGCAAGGATTCTTCAATATATGCAAATTGATCAACGTGGTACACCATATGAACAGATTGAAGAATAAAAACCATATGATCATCTCAATAGATGCAGAAAAATCTTTTGACAAAATTCAACACCCATTTATGATAAAAACTCTCCAGAAAGTGGGCATAGAGGGAATCTACTTCAACATAATAAAGGCCATGTATGACAAACCCACAGTAAACATCATTCTCAATGGTGAAAAACTGAAAGCATTTCCTCTAAGATCAGGAACAAGACAAGGATGTCCACTCTCACCACTATTATTTAACATAGTATTGGAAGTCCTAGCCACGGCAATCAGAGAAGAAAAAGATATAAAAGGAATACAAATTGGAAAAGAAGAAGTAAAACTGTCACTGTTTGCAGATGACATGATACTATACATAGAGAATCCTAAAAATGCCACCAGAAAACTACTAGAGCTAATCAATGAATTTGGTAAACTTGCAGGATACAAAATTAATGCACAGAAATCTCTTGCATTCCTATACACTAATGATGAAGTATCTGACAAAGGATTACTCTCCAAAATATATAAACAAGCTCAGGTAGCTCAATATTATAAAAACAAACAACCCAATCAAAAAATGGGCAGAAGATCTAAACAGACATTTCTCCAAAGAAGACATGCAGGTGGGCAAGAGGCACATGAAAAGCTGCTCAACATCACTAATTATTAGAGAAATGCAAATCAAAACTAAAATGAGGTATCACCTCACACCGGTCAGAATGGGCATCATCAGAAAATCTACAAACAACAAATACTGGAGAGGGTGTGGAGAGAAGGGAACCCTCTTGCACTGTTGGTGGGAATGTAAATTGATACAGCCACTATGGAGAACAGTATGGAGGTTCCTTCAAAAACTAAAAATAGAATTACCCTATGACCCAGCAATCCCACTACTGGGCATATACCCAGAGTAAACCATAATTCAAAAAGACACATGCACCCCAATGTTCATTGTAGCACTATTTACAATAGCCACATCATGGAAGCAACCTAAATGTCCATCGACAGACGAATGGATAAAGAAGATGTGGTACATGTATACAATGGAATATTACTCAGCCATAGAAAGGAACGAAATCGGGTCATTTGTAGAGACGTGGCTGCATCTAGAGACTGTCATACAGAGTGAAGTAAGTCAGAAAGAGGAAAACAAATATCAGATATTAACGCATATATGTGGAACCTAGAAAATGGTAGAGATGAACCAGTTTGCAGAGCAGAAATTGAGACAAACAAGTAGAGAAAGAACGTATGGACACCAAGTGGGGAAAGCGGCGGGGGTTGATGGTGGTGGCGGGATGAACTGGGAGATTGGGATTGACATGTATACACTGATGTGTATAAAGTGGATGACTAATAAGAAAAATAAATTAATTAAAAATTAAAAAAATTTTAAAAAGGAAGGAAATTATGACATATACTACAACATGGATGAACCTTGAGGACATTTACTAAATGAAATAAGCCAGTAACAAAAAGACAAATACTGTATGATTTCACTTAGCGTAGCCAAAATCATAGAGACATAAAGTAGAATGGTAGTTGCCAGGAGCTGGGGAGTGGGGGTGGTAATGGAGTTATTTTTTAATGGGTACAGAATTTCAGTTTCACAAGGTGAAAAGTGTTATGGAAATGGATGGTAATGTTGATTGCACACTATGAAAGTATTTAGCACCACTGAACTATACACTTGAAAATTAAGATGGTTAATTTTACGTTATGTCTATATTACCAAAATTTAAAAAAAAAAGTTTTTGGGCTTCCCTGGTGGCGCAGTGGTTGAGAGTCCGCCTGCCGATGCAGGGGACATGGGTTCGTGCCCCGGTCCGGGAGGATCCCACATGCCGCGGAGCGGTTGGGCCCGTGAGCCATGGCCGCTGAGCCTGCACGTCCGGAGCCTGTGCTCCGCAACGGGAGAGGCCACAACAGTGAGATGCCTGCGTACCGCAAAAAAAAAAAAAAAAAAAAAGTTTTTAAGGTTGTGGAGCAACTGAGACCATCATATACTGCAGAGGAATTGTAAATAGGAACACACACTTTGGAAAACTGGCAAAATATATTAAAGCTAAATATACACATACTCTGTGATTCAACAGTTCTATGTATGTATATATGTATGTATGTACGTTTTATCTATCTTTTGCATAAATGTATACATATTTTCACCAAGGCCATGCACATCAATGTTCATAGCAGCATTATTTGTACTAGCCCAGAAGTGGAAACTACCCAAATGTCCATTAAAAGAATAATAAATAAATAAATTATGGTGTGGTCACAGAAGAAAATACTGCAGTAAATAAAAGAATGAACTACAACCACATAAAGCAACATGAATGAATTTCACAGCCATCACGGTAAGCAAAAGAAGCCAGACCCAAATGTATGACTCCATTTATATAAAGTTCAAATGAGACAAAACTAATCTATGGTGACACATTGTCAGATCAGTAGTTATTTTGAAGGGAGGAAGGACTGTTGACTAGGAAGGGAAATGAGACAATCTTCTGAGGTCTGTTAATATACTGTTTCTCAATCTGGATGCTGAGTGGATGGATATATTCACTTTTAAAAATTCATTGAGCTGAACATTTAAGATTTGTGTACTTTACCGCACATATATTATCCATTATACTATAATAAAAGTAAAAAAAAAAGTAAAATATTCTCTCCACTGTAGAATATTCGATATTTTTGCTACCCAGAATTCATATCACTTTCCCTTCCCTCAACTATTTGCAGTTTAGAACCTTGTTTTACTTCTTTGGTATTCCCCCCCAATCCCTAGCATGCGGTTCATGGAAAGAAAGCTAGAAATATTTCTTAAATGACAGAATTCAGCTCCACAATTGCCCCCTAACTTGAGCTGCTGCTGCCAGAGATGGGTTCTTAGTGGGTGGCAGCAAATTGCATAATGCTTTGTGATCTGTGGCTGAGTGATTAGCAGTATTCTTTAAAAGTCATTAAAAGCTTAAAAGGGAAGCTTCTTACTTTGCTCTTCAGATGAATTTAATTTCAGCTGCACAAAAGGTGACTTGACATCAGACATGGCAAACAGGCTTTGACTAGAACACTAGCTCCTGTGTGTTCACAATTGGTTGGGTCTATCCAGAAATCCTGTGCTAAGGATGCTGAGAGCAGGTCCAGGCTCAGCGGAGGAGCGTTGAGATCATTTGGTGTATCAGTCAAGATGTTTGAGCTCCAAATAACCCATTGAATTTGGCCTGAACAATAAGGAAATGTGTTATTAATCTAATTGGAAGTTTGGCAGTAGATTGGTTGATTCAGCAGCTCACAGTCTCCAGGGACTTTCCATCTCTCTGCTGTGTCATCCTCGGTGTGAACTCCATCTTGGGGGCAGTAAAGATGTTGCTGATCAGACAGGACAGACAGTTCTTACCCTATAAGATGGCTCATAATCCTTGGCCTCTGTCAGAGCTCCTGAGAGACACAGGACATTGAAAGACGTTCTCTACAACTGGGATCTGTTAAAGAGTAAACAAAGGAACTTAAGACCACAGCAATCATTAACTGAGCTGTATGCAATAACTGTGCTAAGGGTCTCTGCAAGACTTTTCTCAGTTAATCCTCACAGCAACCCTTTGAGAGAGATGCTATTGACAGCCTCATTTAAGATGCAGAAAATGAGGCTAGAGTTAAGTGGCTTACTCAAGGCCATATGGTCAGCCCAGCACAGAACAATGATTCAAACATGACTCCAGACTCTATATTCCATATTAATTCCTACACTTATCTCTTCTCTCATAGTAATAACACCCCCATCCCTGTAAAAGACACCATAGTTTAAAGGTGACAAGCATGGGGAAGATGTAAAGCAACCAGAGTTCCATACATTGTTAGAGGGAATATAACCTATACAACCACTTTGTAAAACTAACAATTTCTAAAAAAAGTTAAACACACACCTACCCTATGACCCAGGCATGCTACTCCTAGGTATTTACCCAAGAAAAATGGAAACATTTACACAAAAACACTTTTACAAAAATGCTCATAGTGGCTTTATTCATAATAACCCCAAACTGGAAACCAGCCATGTGTCCATCAGTGAATGACACACCTGGGGTATGGCTGTAGAATGGGATACTATTCAGCAAAAAAAGGGAAGAAACTACGATTCCTGAATTGATATAAATGGATCTCAGAAACCATTGCCAGCTAAAAGCCAGATATAAAAGGATACATACTATGCCATTCTACTTGTATTAAGTTCAAGAACAGGTAAAGCTAATCTATGGTGATAGAGGTGACAGTAATTTTTCCTTGGAAGTATTGACTGGCAAAGGCACAGAGAACTTTTCGGGGTGCCAGAATATACTATCTTTTTTTTTTTTTTTCGGTATGTGGGCCTCTCACTGTTGTGGCCTCTCCCGTTGTGGAGCACAGGCTCTGGACGCGCAGGCTCAGCGGCCATGGCTCACGGGCCCAGCCGCTCCGCGGCATGTGGGATCTTCCCAGACCGGGGCACGAACCCATGTCCCCTGCATTGGCAGGCGGACTCTCAACCACTGCGCCACCAGGGAAGCCCCAGAATAGCCTATCTTGATCTGAGTGGCAATACAGGTGTACACATATGTAAAAATTTATTGAACTGTACATTTAAGATTTGTGCACTTTACCAGATGAAATGATCTCTCAATGAAAAAATTAATAATTTTCAAATTACAGAAAATGTGATTCACATCTAATATCGGCCTTGAACCTTGCAACAATCCAGGGCAGGGCAGGGCAGGGCTGATTATCATTGTGCATCCTGTGGGAACCTAAACTCTGGGAGAATTAAATGATTTATCCAAGGTTACAGAGGGAGGTAGTGGCAGACCAGAGCCTACACTCAAGTCTTCTGATATCACGGTCAGTGTTTTCTAGTCCACAAAAGACTCAGAGGTGAACTTAGAAGACTTCGTGAACTATAAGAGCTATCCACTGGACTATTAAATGGACTTTCCTGCCAAGTTTCTGAATTGGGAAGGGAATAAATCCCATTCTCATTAATCAGCAGCTAACACTCTGATGACATTGTGAAGGTGGTAGCATTTTTTAAACACCTGGTTGTTTTATTTGTTATTAAACAAACTGTTGAGTGAAAAAAAAAATCCTACACATCTCTTCGTTGCTGCTGTTTCAAAACAGCTTTGCCGACATCTATCAACTTTGTTTATATCAAACTGCGCAATTTGTCACTGATGCTGAATTTGCCAAAAGAAAAGTGAATTTGATTGACAAGGCCCCAGGGCTTCTCTCTCTTCCTTTTCAACGTTCCAGATGTCAAAAAAAAAAAAAGTTGGATCCACCCCCAGGAAAGCTCATCTGCCGGTGAAAAATGCACCAAAGGAACTTGGGGGATATGGTTACAGTTTCTGTAGAAACTTTGCCTCCTAGAGACCCCATCTTCTTGATTGGTTCAAATTACCCTCCATTTTCAATTGCTGCCTTTCAATGAAGCCATCTGCTTTGAGGCCCATCTGTCAGGGGCTCTGTTGTGGTTGATTATTAAGTGCATTTGCAGATGGAGGTTCAGGAGAAAAAAAGCCTTAAATGACAAAAGAAAATTGTCCCCAAGAATAAACTAGAAAACAGAAACAGACTTCTAGCTATTACCACTCTTAGACATCAGAAGACTTAATCCTTCTTTGAAAACCCAGGAGTAAATTAACATCAGCAAACGAGCATGGTGGACAATAGTGGATATTGGGTGGCATTGGGGCTTTCCACCACACCTTCTCCCTTCTTTGGTAACTATACCCAAGAACGTGCAGGTTAACTTTGGGGGGGAATTACCTTTTTCACATTGTGACTATTCTCATAGGGATAATAACAATCTACCGTGAAGGGTTGTTCTAAGGATTAAATTCGTTAATACATGTTAAGGGCTTAGGGCAGAGTCTTACATAGAGTAAGTGCTCAATAAAGGTTAACTGTTTTTATTTCTTGCAGGGCCTGTTGCCACAATGCTCTACAATTGAGTAGAGGTTTCTCCGACTCACCAGAACAAAGCTACCCTCTGCCCTCACCCCACGCTACGCATCACAGGACATAGCAACTGTCCATAACTTTCACCGAGGGCAGCGGCATGACATGTTCCTCTTTATGTCCACCAGGGGGCGCTCAGCGAATGTTAGTTGAAAAAGGACCAGCCTGACCCCCCAGAGTCCGGACTCTCAGAATGGAGGCTCCAGCACTCACAACTGATCAACTCTGCCGGAACTCACAGAGTCTGAATTTCTCAAATAGAACGGGCATCCTCAGCATTTGGTCCAAACTAGGGCTAACAGTGGCATCTGTGGCATAGTGAGGCAGAGCCAGCTCCTACCTGTGGCCCTATCTTGGTGGTCTGTGGTTCTGTAACATTCTTGGGCACTGGAAGCATTTCCTGAAGCAGCGACGTGACCAGACCTTATCTTGCCTTGAGACAGAAGAGTGCTGAACACTTAGACTTCAGTGAAGCAATGCTAGAGTTTACCCTTATGAAAACCATTTCACACACACTCACCAGGCTACAGCCCCTGACTGAAGTCTGTCTTAGATGTCTCATTCTTTTTAGAGCAGAAAATAAAAGTTAGTTCTCAAAAAGTCAGGGAAGAGGGCATTTAGGGAAGAACAAAACTTTCTTTATCCATCTGGTTGGTAATGTAATTTTAATGGAAAATATGTTTGTTTACCTTTCTAATCTGTGTCTTCACAGCATTTACTTTTTGTAATACATTTGATTTTAAATGATGAGAAGGCTGCTCTTCAGTTTCACGGTTCAGTTTAAACTGGAAGATTTGAAGGGAGAGTTTTTATCCAATATGGTCTCAGTTTTTAAAATCATCCATCAATTTCTATGATGTTTTTGTAAAAATCTATCCTGGCAAGAATCAACGTTTCTGTTTGTTTTTTTCTGAAATTAATTCCTGCAAGTAAAATTAAAATATGTTCATTTCAATGCAAGGCTTTGTATAGAATAAGTACGTAATAAATGTGTCAAGTGGATGAAAGAAATACAATGACCTGAGAGAAGCGGGATAACTTCTGTGTTGTGGATTTGACTGGGCAGGACTCAGCACATTGTTTCATTTTACCCACAAAGATCTATCAGGATCTGTTGGCAAAGAGGGCTCTTTGTTCTCTGTCTTCCATTCAGCAAGCCAGGAATGGGTGTTTGAAAACCAGAAAACTCCTTACTTGATAGCTGGATCAGGGTTGCTTTATCTCTACCTGATGAATAATCTTAGCACCATACTTTATACCCAGAAGGTGTGTAATTGATAATGATATCAATTATCATTGTAATGAATTAACAGTTTCTCGATTCTCTGGGACTATGAAGCCGGGGAACCCAATTATCATAAGGGGAAGTTTAGGGGAAAGGAACTCATATGACAGACACTTGAGTTATGCTGTTTAATTTAATCCTTCCAACAACTCTTTCAAAGTATCCTTGTGTTTTAGAGCAGACAGGAAGCTGAGCAGAGGAAATTGTCTAAGGTCATGTAGCTAAGGAACCAGAAAAGGATTTGAACCCAGGTTGGTCTAATGCCACAGCCCAGAGTCTTGCCACTGTACCATTCTCTTTGTAGAGGAACAAGGGGCTGCTGTTTAGAGAGAAAGAATTGAGCTGCACATCCCACAGCAGGGACTCAGAGGAGGCAAGAGAGGGATGGAGCGTCATGCCTGTGGCACCTGAAGTGGGCACCCCCTTGCTTCACCCGAGCCCTAGCCCTGGCATACCCCACTGTCACTGGGGGAACAGGATTTCACCCTGCCCTCTGAGATGCTTCATGTCCTGGCCTCCCTGTACCATCATGGTTCTCAGACATTCCCACAGTGCCCTGGGCAAAAAGTCAGGGGATCCCAATGCTGCCTGTGGCCTGTTTGGGTCATGAAGGGGGGGTGGGCAAATCACTTGCCTTCTGAATCTGAGCCCCATCATGTGTCAGGGCAGTCAATAATGCTTGTCTAAGTCCAACCCACCTGGCAGGATGCGATGAGACTCCATGGAAAGATGTGCATGGAAGTGCTTCGAAAACATCAGAGGCCGTAGAAATGTTCCAGATTCCTCAACTTCTTTCCAAACAAGATGTGATAGGGTGAGTTCCTGAGAAATTAATTCGTGTCTGTTTTTTTTGTTGTTTTGCTTTGCCTTTTTTTTTTTTTAAATTTGTCAGCATCCACTAACAAAGGATGAAAAGATGATTTGTTCCTTCTCCCTCAAAGGAAAACAGCGACGTGTAGAAGTTTGTATTCAATTCAGCTGATAAAACAAACAAAAGCCAATAATGATAACAACACCAACACCTAGTGGCCTCAACAAGCTAAGACATTATTTCTCTGTCACGTAAGGAAAGTCTGAAGGGAGCCCATCCAGACAAGGTAGTGGTTCCTGAGTCATCAAGGACCCAGGCTCCTTCTACACTGTTGCTCCACCATCCTTAGCACCCTGCCTCACTGTTCAAGGTGGTTGCTTAAGATCTAGCTGTTATGCCCAGGTTCCAGCTAGCAGAAAGGAAGTCAGGGACCTGAAGCAGCTCCTCATTCCCTTTAAAGATATATTCCTACAGTTTTATATCCACTTCCACTTACAGTCATTGGACAAAATTTGGTTACCTGGCCATCACTGGCTGCAAAGTAGGCTGGGAAATGTCTTAGCTGGATGTCCATGTCCCAGATAATTGCTGGGTTCTTATTACTAAGAGGAAGAGGGTGGATATTGCGGGCAAACCCATTGTCTCTGACCCATCATATCTTGGGTTCTTAAGTTCCAGATTCCTTGTCCAGGTGTCAGGTGTGTGTGTGTGTGTGTGTGTGTGTGTGTGTGTGTGTGTACATGCATGCATGTATTAGGAGGAAGGGTGCCAGCAGGGGAAAACACCCAACAGTGTACCATTATCTGAGACCAGTGGACCTCAAATTTTAGTGCAAAACAGAACCACCTGAGAAACTTGCTAAAACTAGTCAGTAGGCAAAGATTCTCGGGCAGAAAACTAGCACTGATCAAAAAGGACAAAACAAACTGGTTTTCATCAAAAATTAAAATTTCTGATCATCAAAAGATACCATAAGAAAATGAAAAGGCAAGCCATAGACTGAAAGGAAATTTTCCTAATAGTTATTTAGGACAAAGGACATATGTCCAGAATTGTGCACTGGTCTCAGACTATCAATAACCAGTGCTGTGGATGGACCAGCCCTTATGGTTCTTATTATGATTGAAGACACCCTTCAGCTATAAGCGTCAGAAAACTTTGAAAAAAAGAGGGGTTTTTTACTTACAAGATCTAGAAATTACACAGCACATCTGGGGCCACACAGAAATTACACAGCACATCTAAAATCAAGGTTAGAGAGAGAGAGAGCATGCATGGGCCTGGGGTTCTGCTTTTACTGGGCTTGGGGGTTGGGGGATCTAGGTTTTCTTGAACTCACTCTTTATTGGTGAATTTAAAATATGCAGGCGGGAATTTTAAAGCACAAGAAGAGAAAAAAAACAAGTAACCCAAAGGTCAGTTGTTGAAATCAACCAAGATCTCTAAATATAAAGGCACCTTGGTGGGGGGAGGCAGCCTGGCCGTTTATCTTGCCGTGGGGCTGGCAGTGTGTTTACTCTAAATAGTTGCCTTCGAAGAGGTTGCCTCTTTTTTTAAATTTATTTAATTTATTTATTTAATTTAATTTTTTTTTTTTTTTTTTTTTTTGGCTGTGTTGGGTCTTCGTTGCTGTGCACGGGCTTTTCTCTGGTTGTGGTGCGCGGGGGCTACTCTTCATTGCGGTGCGCGGGCTTCTCACTGAGTTGGCTTCTTTTGTTTGCGGAGCGCGGACTCTAGGCGTGCGGGCTTCAGTAGTTGTGGCACGTGGGTCAGTAGTTGTGGCTTGCAGGCTCTAGAGCGCAGGCTCAGTAGTTGTGGTGCACGGGCTTAGTTGCTCCGTGGCATGTGGGATCTTCCTGGACCAGGGCTTGAACCCGTGTCCCCTGCATTGGCAGGTGGCTTCTTAACCACTGCACCACCAGGGAAGCCGAGGATACCTCTTTGAAACGGATGCCTCAGCGATCAAAGTTTGTCAGGCACTGCGTTACAAAAAAGAAAAAATTGTCAGGGCTTACACTACAAGAATATATAAAAGAACTTCTGAAAATTAATAATTATGAATAATAATTAAAAAGATAATCCAATGTTTCTAAATGGTCAAAAGACTTCAATAGGCACTTCATGAAAGAGCATATAAAAATACCAATAAACATGAAAAAATAGTCAATATCCTTAGTCATCAGGGAAATCTAAATTTAAACCACAATGATCCACTTCTTCATACCCACTAGAATGACTACAGTTTAAAAGCCTGATAGTACCAAGTGTTGACAGAAATGTGAAGCAACTGGAACGCTCGTATTCTGTTGGATGGAATCTTAAAGGCTACAACCATTTTAGAAAAGTTTGGTGGACTCTAATAAAGACGCAGCAATTCCACTGCTAGGTTTCTACCCAAGAGAAATGAAAGCATATTGTCCACAAAAAGACTTATGTAAGAATGCCCATAGCAGCCCCAAACTGGGAGCAACCTGAACGTCCATCCAAGAAGAATGGATAACCCAACAGTGGGGCATGCATACCATGGAATACTAGTCAGAGATGTGAAGGAATAAACTACTGATATACACAACAATACGAATGAATTTCAGAAACAGTGGGCTGAGTAAAAGAAGCCAGAACAAAGTATTGATATTTACCATAGGACTCCATTTAAACGAAGTTCATGAATAGATGAAACCAACATGGGATAGAAATCAAACAGTGGTTGTGGGTGGGTGAGAGGTACGGACTTGGGGGGGCCGGGAACTGCTAGGGTGATGTACATGTTCTGTGTCTTGACTGGGGTGTGGGTTACATGGGGTTGTACATCTGTCAAAACTCATCAAACTCTGCAGTTGAGGTTTTGCTCATTTTACTGAATGTAAATGTAATTTAATCTCAAAAACTGAGTGTGTTTATGAATTGCCAGCCCTAGTCTCAGAGATTTTGATTCATGGGATCTAGGAAATTGACACTTTTCAGCTTAGGAATTGGCATTTTTATCACCCCCCTTCCTCAGGGTGTCCTGATGCCGGTGGACAGGATAGATATGAGTTCTGGAACTGGAGAGGGAGGCATGAAGGCCGTGTGGCTTGGAAGGGATTGGCTCCCTGAGTTCCAGAGGACCATAAGGTGTGGGGTGGAGGTGGGAAGAGGGGCCTGGGTCCACTGCACACAGTGCCCTGCCAGGGGGGCCCTCGGGTGGGTAGGTGCAAGAATGCTCGGGACGTTGGTGCCTACTGCAGGGGCTCTGGGGGAGCAGGCAGGGCCCCATCACAGAGGCCTGTGGTCAGGGGTGAGGGTAGCTGGGAGAATATCTTTGTAGCTGATGGCCAGTGGAAGCACAACCCAGGGCTAGTGTTACCGAACCAAACTTGGGTCTGCTCACCTGCACGCAGTAAAGCCCATCTACTGACACCAGGCTGTGGTGAAGGAAAGTGCAGCGTTTATTTCAGGGTCAAGCAAAGAGTCCAGGGCAGCAAGTGCTTAAAAGACCCAAACTCCCCATGGCTTTCAGGGAAAGGTGTTTAAAGACAGGGTGAGGGAGAGGGAGCTGTGGGGTGTGTGATCAGCTCATGGACATTCTTCTGATTGGTTGGTGGTGAGGTAATCAGGAGTCAACATCATCAATCTTCTGGTTCCAGCTGGTCTGGGGTCTACGTGCTTGTGGGCAGCACGCAGTTAACTATTCCCACCTGATGGGGGGTTTCAGTATCTACAAAACTGCTCAAAGGATTTGGCTCAGAAGATTATCTATAGCCCTTGAAGAGGAATTGAAGGTCCTTGACTTTAATGACTAAACGATTATTTTGTCTTGCTTGCTTTGTTTCTGCATTTTCTCACTTCTCTGATTAAATTTATTCTTTGGGGCTTCCCTGGTGGCGCAGTGGTTGGGAGTCCGCCTGCCGATGCAGGGGACGCGGGTTCGTGCCCCGGTCCGGGAGGATCCCACATGCCGTGGAGCGGCTGGGCCCGTGAGCCATGGCCACTGAGCCTGCGCGTCTGGAGCCTGTGCTCCTCAACGGGAGAGGCCACAGCAGTGAGAGGCCCGCGTACCGAAAAAAAAAAAATTATTCTTTGGAGCTCGGGGGAGGCCAAGGAGGCTAAAGTTTTTCTACAAACAGGAGGCAGGTAGAGGACATGGGGGTTCTGTCCCAGGAAGGCCCCATAGAGTCCTGCTTGGTTACAGTTTCTTCAGTTGAGGAGGAAAAATTACTCCTCAATCCTGAGGAGGAACAGGTGTGGAATAAGAAGGGGAATAACGTTTTAAATAAATAAATAATAGAGAGGTTAATCATAAACTCGGCAGAGGAACTCAGTTTTAGGGAGACTCCGTTTCACTAGGAATCACAGTAATAGTTAGGATATACTGAGCGCTTTACAAGTGCTAAGAGCTTTATATGCATCTATTCATTTTGTTTTCCCCATATTATAGATGAGAAAACTGAGACATCAGGGGAGTCAGGATTTGAACCCAGATAACCTGGTTCCAGGGCTCACATCCTGACCCTCCGTGCTGGTCTCCGCCTTCCACTGAGCCCCGCCCCCACCCCACCTCTGTATCATTGCTTTCCTGGGCATCAGATAAATTGCTGTAGTCATAGGTAGAAATATGGAGCCTCAAAAAATGACTGAGGAAAAGAAAAAGATAACTGAGGTTGGACTCCTCAAAGTCTTGGTGAGTGGGAAGCCACAAGCTGCTGTAGGGCCAGGCAGGTCTTGCAAATGAGTGAAAGGGGCAGGTTGACACATTAGGGAGTGGTGGGGATGGTGGCACGACCACTTTAAAGGGGGCAGCCATTACTGAGATGGTCCCATCGGGGCCATGCAGGAGCACTGGTCCCTGGAGACCCAGAGTTTTAAAGATTTTGATCATTCACATTCCAGTCAAGTGAAATGTGTGTGGGTGTGATGCAGCCCCGGGGGTGAGGACTGCAACGTCTGCTCTCCCCTGCCTCCTGGGTCTCCTGGAGCAGGATGGATGGCAGGCCGGTGACCTTCAGAAGGTCAGGCCTCGGTCTTCTAAGGATGAGGATATTTAACTCCCTAAAAGCCCACCCTCGCCTGCATACTGAACCTGAACTTTCTGAGGCAGCCAGGAGAGTCCCACACTGCCCTCCTGTCTGCGTCCACCATTCCTTCCTGACAGTCAGTAGCTCCATCCCAGGATCTAACCACCCCCTCCTCAGTACTCCTTTGCCCCCCGCCAGCTTTTCCAAAGGCCCGCACGTCTGCCAAATCTTAGGATTATCTGCCTCCCACTTTGTCCCCCCATGTCCCCCGCTGCCTCCTGCTCCATTTATTGGCTGATACTTTTTTTTGTTCCTTTCTTAAATTCCATTTGCGCCATCGCGTGGCCCAATCTTTCACCTCGTTCCATATCTAGCTGCAGTCTGAGCTTGGGCGTCTGTGGGCTTTGCAGCCAGATATGAAAAGAGGAGAGTTTAGCAGCAGTTTAGATTATATACTAACTTAAAGAAAACCAGGTCTCTGCATCTCCACATACATTTCCTGCCCCCTGCCTCTCCAACTCCAAGTCTTCCAGTTTAATCCAAGAGCTCTGGAGATTTTTTTCTTTCTGGCATAAACAACAGACATTTATTTTCTCACGGTTCTGGAGGCCACAAGTCCAAAATCAAGGTGTTGGCAGGGTTGATTTTTTTCTGACTCCTTTCTCCTTCGTTTGTCGATGGCTGTCTTCTCCTCTGTGCGTGTCTGTGTCCTAATCTTGTCTTATAAGGACACTGGTCATATTGGATGAGGGCCCACCTTCATGACTTCATGTTAACTGAATTATCTCTTTGAAGACTATCTCCAAATATAATCACCTTCTGAGGTATTGGGGGTTAGATTTGCTTTAACCTCACACATGCTTCTTATAAAACCTCGCTCATCAGTAGGTGTGAGCCGGGGTCTCACGATGCAGGATGTGGGCGTGTGGGTGTTCCAGACCCCCCTACAGGCTGTCACCATCCTCCACCTGACCCTGGGGCCTCTGCCTCCCCCTAAGATGCCTGGCACATTGCACCCCACCCCTGGGCAGATGTGAGGGAAAAAAGCCCATCTCCTTGCTCATAGCAGGACAATTCAGTGGTATGAGCTTTGCCCCAGAGCACCCCAGGGGGAGAGGTCAAGGATAGAGAATCCCTGACAACACATCAGTGCTGGGCCCCCTCCTTCCCTGTTCTGTTTCCCTCTCGCCTTCAAAAAGTCACGGGCACAGAATTCTTGTCTCCAGCTTTTAATCAGAGAAGCCTGTGGGCAGAAGAGGGTCAGTGCTGGACTGAGCAAGGAGAAGGGCAATGCCTAAAACAGGGTGACAAGAAACCCCTCTACTCCCAGCACTAAATTCAAGATACTAAAATCCCATTATCATGGTGAAAAAATAGTCTTAATTGTCCAACAATAGAGAGTAGGCTTGATAAATTACAGCACACACTTACAATGCATATTATGCCATCGTTAGCAGTGTCATACAGAGTCTGGCAAAATGCTGACATTTGTTGAAGCTGGGGGATGGGTACATTTCATTTTACTATACTCTACTTTTATGTATGTTTGAAATTTTCCATAATAAAACGCTTATAAAAAGGTGGATAAAGAAACTGCTGTTGTACTTGGAAATTATTCACTATGTAGTTAAGTGAAAAAAAACTGGCTACAACTGCTAATCCAACTATTTAAAACAATAAATCTATACATACATTTTTAAATATTAAGAAATTGATAATTAAGAGAATTATATTTACCAAACAAATTGAAATGTACATACCCAATGACCCAGCAATTCCACTTCTGGGTAGAGAAACACACATGAGAAAGGAAATGGGTAAACAGCCTAAGTGTCTATTAATAGAAAAATGGCTTTTAAAATGGTACTATATTTGCAAACAAAGCAACTGACAAAGGATTAATGTCCAAAATATACAAGCAGCTCATGCAGTTCAACACCATAAAAGCAAACAACCCAATCAAAAATTGGGCAGAAGACCTAAATAGACATTTCTCCAAAGAAGACATACAGGTGGCCAAGAAGCACATGAAAAGCTGCTCAACATCACTAATTATTAGAGACATGCAAATCAAAACTACAATGAGGTATCATCTCACACCAGTTAGAATGGGCATCATCAGAAAATCTACAAACAGCAAATGCTGGAGAGGGTGTGGAGAAAAGGGAACCCTCCTGCACTGTTGGTGGGAATGTAAATTGATATAGCCACTATGGAGAACTGTACGGAGGTTCCTTAAAGAACTAAAAATAGAATTACCATATGACCCAGCAATCCCACTACTGGGCATATACTCAGAGAAAACCATAATTCAAAAAGACACATGCACCCCAATGTTCACAGCAGCACTATTTACAATAGCCAGCTCATGGAAGCAAGCTACATATCCATCAACAGAGGAATGGATAAAGAAGATGTGGTACATATATACAATGGAATATTACTCAACCATAAAAAGGAATGAAATTAGGTCATTTGTAGAGACGTGGATGCCTGTAGAGACTGTCATACAGAGTGAAGTAAGTCAGAAAGAGAAAAACAAATATTGTATATTATCACATATATGTGGGATCTAGAAAAATGGTATAGATGGCCTTAACTGCCAAGCAGAAATAGAGACACAGATGTACAGAACAAATGTATGGACACCAAGGGGGAAAGGGGTCGGGTGGGAGGAATTGGGAGATTAGGACTGACATATATACACTATTGATACTACGTATAAAGTAGACAACTGATGGGAACATACCGTATAACACAGGGAACTCTACTTAATGCACTGTTGTGTCCTAAATGGAGGGAATATATGTATATGTATGGCTGATTCATTTTGCTGTGCAGTAGAAGCTAACACAACATTGTAAAGGAACTATACTCCAATAAAAATTAATTAATAAAAAAATGGTACTATAATCATTCTTTGAAATATTTGGCAGCAGACAAAAAGAAAATTATCAGAACACTTAAGTGCAGGTACCCTTCTAAATACTTAGGCACATTAACGTAATTCTCACCCTATAAAGAAGGTATTATCGTCAAGCCATTTTATAGATAAAGAATAGAAAAATTAAGAAATTTGCCCAAAGTTCATTGGGCCAATGGTGATCCTGGGGCTTGAACCCAGGAAGCAGTCATCCTGGCTACAGAGCCCATGCTCTAAGTCATTATGCTATTTCACCACTTGATGATGAGATGGTCCTATAAATATCAACAAATTTATCAGACCTAACATTTAATTGCAGCCCTTCACATGGCAGGCACTGTTTTTAATAGGTGACATGTGTTATCTCATTTTGTCCTCATGACAACTTTTTTAGGAAGGGAGATACTAACTTCTAAAATCTCCCTTTTACAAAGGAGACAATCAAAGCACTGAGAAGTTAAGTAACCTGCCCAAGGTCACACAGCTAAGAAGCAGTAGAGACAAGATTCAAACCTATGTAATCCGGTTCCAGAGCCCGTGCTCTCAACGCCTCTGCCCTAAGTCAATAAATCACAACAGTATGAGAAATACAGTTCAAACAAATTAAAAAACCCACAAAATAATGTGTTTTCTAGAAGTACATGTGTAAGCGTATATTAGAATAAGTACTCAATGTGAAGAAGAAAAATGAAACCACAAAGCTGAATTTGTGATATAAAATATATACTAACTTAAAGAAAACCAGGTCTCTGCATCTCCACATACATAGAGAACTGTCTGGAATGATATTTATTACCCTGATGAGTCGTCATCTGGAAGGCAAGGGCTGGAGCCAGCTCCAGGAGTGGGGCTGGCTGTCTAAGGGGACTTGAGACCTATCTGTAATGTTCTAATTCTTTTTACAAGAAGAGTATATTCGTGTATTATGCATAATTAAAAATTAATAATGCCCCGAATAGTCTACATGGACATATACTAAAATGGTACCAAGGACCATCTCTGGGTGGTGAGATTTTCTTAGTTCTTTTCTATAATTTATAAATTTTCTACCAAGAGAAAATATATGACTTCAGAAATCAAGGCGGGGGAGGAAGGAAGGGAGCAAAAAGAAACAAATGTATCGTTATTGCCCCAAGATGATGCCCCCACCTTCTCCTCCTGGTCGTCTCCCGTTTGTTCTCCCAGACCCACCAGGATGTCCTGGTCCCCAGCCCCTTCCCCCAGAACAGCTTACTCCCCACTCACTGCACTCTGAGCCCCACAGTGGTGCAGACTACATTGCCCCGTTTTGGATGGATATGTGGGCTTGGCCATGAACTTCTCCAGGGTGGGCCCTCCGTGCTGGCCTCTGACCTCCCTGCAGGCTTCACTCCAAGCCCTGGTCCATGGGCATCAATCAGTGTTGATGGAATTTACATTGTTCAGAGTCCTTCAAAATAGAAGAGGAGAGGATCCTTCATGTCCACCTTTCCCTCCCCACCTGGGACCCCCTCTGAGTTCCAAGGGTCTTCTGACTACCCGTCCCACCCCCATGTGCCTCCAAGGGTGCATTGCCAAGTCCACTGAGCACCTACTGTGTGCCAGACACTGTTCTTGACACTGGGATTGGCCCACAGTGACATGCCCAGTAAATGGCAAAGACAAGGATTGACCCCAGCCTTCAGATGCCATATCTGATACTGACCCCAGATCCTCAGACCCCAGACCCATCAGTGATTAAATTCATGGTTTTGTTAGAGTCCCCACAGCACTCACAGTTAATTTCTCCAATGTGGTTATTCTAAAGTCTACAGCAATTTACTTCACAGCCGCCGTTCACTGTTCTTGGGTCTTCCTTGACCGAATAAACACTTAAGGTAACAAGCAGAAGAAATGAGGGAATGTAGGTCAGATTTCATCTGAACCTATAAAGCCAATAAGGGGATTATTATATTACTTCATGGGCTAAGTAAAAAAAATTATGCATTTTAAACTATAATTATAAGGCATCTTTCATGATAAATATATAATGGCTTACGAATGGTTTCCTTCAAATAATGTCCCTGTTTCCAAAGAGATAGAACTTTAATTCACAAGTTTGCTTGTCTGACTTTCTAATGTACACACCCTGCCAATTAACATCTGCAGAAAGCAAGGATTTTTCCGTTAGTAAAGTCCCTGGCCCCATGGAATGTGCATTCTGTTAGGGGAAGTTAGAAAATGACAGGTGCTCAGGAAAAAAATAAAGCTGGGAAGGGGAATGGGGTAAGTTTCTGAGGGGGGGACAATGAGACTTGAAGGAGATGATGGAGGGAGCCACTGACAAAGCATCCCAGGCACAGGGGACCAGAAGTGCAAAGGCCCTGAGGCAGAACATTTTTGACAGTCCTGAGGTACAGGACTAGGCAAATGGAACTGGTGGGAGGGAGTCATGTAGGGCCTTGTAAGCCAACATAAGTACTTTGGTTTCTACTCCAAGAGAAGTGGTGAGCCATTGGAGGGTTTGGAACAGAAGATGAGATGTTCTACCAGGATTAGTCCGGCCGCTGTGTTAGGAACAGACCAAGGTTCTAGCTGCACTCATTTGAATTCTCTTGAAGCCTCTTGAAACATTGTTGTTATTGCTATTAAGTATTATTCATATTAATAACAGTTGTGGAACTTGGCTTCTGTCCAAGACTGAGCTCTGAATAACCATTTTACCTGGGCCCAGAGGGACAGGGAGGTGGCACAAACCTGGAAACCGAGTTTTGGGATTATTCACCATCCTCAAGGTCAGCCAGCATTCAAAGTCACCATAGCAACAGCTCCGACACTTCCGGACACTGAGGTCCACAGCCCTCCTTGCTGCTAACAGTCGCTGGAGGGCCCTGCCTTGGGCTTAGTGTATCGCTTTGTTCTTTCTGTCAGACAAATTTGGAAAATACTGCTTTAATACAAGATGTTCCCATTTTATGGCATCCTAAATATGTCTAATTATCTCCAATTGTACTATGAAATTCTCAAAAAAATCTTCACAAGATGAATTTAACTGTGCCTGACTATAACTTATAAATGCATTGCAAATAGGACTTTTGGTAGTAGGGAAATTGGGGACAAAGTTAATGTCCTAAAAATTCAAACTAAGGCTTTAGAAAAAAGGGGGGGGGTCACTGCTTATAGCAGTTTATGCTGACTCCGAATTGTTTTCCCAAGGGCCTGTCATCTGTGAACTTAGAACTACTTTCTAAGATCTGAGCAAAGCAAATCTGATTGTCTTAACTTTTTGATGCGCTGGTTGGTTGACCAGTAAGACTAAATTGGGATTTCCCGCAGAGTGCAATGAACTAAATTACCATCAGGTGGCAGCAGACATCCATTAAAAGTCAATCCCTTTTTAAACTGTAGTCCTCAGACTTGCAGATATGAACCAAAGAGCTGAGATCTATGGCATTGCGAGGGGGAGTACTTAGAATTCTGGGTAACCATAGCTAAATTATGTTGCTGATTTTTAAAAAACGTATCCAGCTTTCAATGTACCTACGATCCCCTGCCCCCCAACCCCTTCCCCCGGGGACTTACTAGATAAATGAACCAGTTCTCAAATGGGGATTATTTTGCACCAAGGGGACGTTTGGCAATATCTGAAAATATTTTTCGTTGTCACACTAGGGGAGTGCTACTGGCATAGGGTAGGTGGAGGCCAGGGATGCTGCTAAACACCCTGCAATGCACAGGACGGCTCCCACAACGAAGAATCTTCTGACCCGAAATGTCAGTACTGAGCTTGAGACACCCTGGATTACATAACAAAGCCCTGCTTCTGATGAAGTGAGACTGGGCTCCCTGGGTCTCTACTTTTCTGTAGCCTGGCCCCCTGTCCAGGGAGGAATCACTCAGTGATGCTGCAGCACTGAATTGTGTGAGGACACTGGAAAACAGATCCCATCGCTGCCTGACTGTCTGATCTCCTTGGATCTTTGTCTTTCACTATTTTGGAAAATTCTCAGCTATCTTTTTTTCAAATATCTTTTCTATCCATTTTTTTCTCTCTTCTCCTTCTGGGATTCCAGGTACACATATATTGGACATGAGATATTGTCACACATCTCTTGGATCCTCTGTACTGTTCTTTTTTCTCCACTACTTTTTCTTCTTATTTAACTTGCGTAATTTATATGGCCCTCTCTTAAAGTTCACTCATTCTCTCCTCAACTGCCTCAAATCTACTGAGGAACCCATTGGAGTTATTCTTTTTTTGGACAGTCCTATTTTTATTTATTTATTTTAAAAAATTTTATTAAAGTATAGTTGATTTACAATGTTGTGTTAATTTCTGCTGTACAGCAAAATGACTCAGTTATACATATATATATTCTTTTTCATATTCCTTTCCATTATGGTTTGTCACAGTATATTGAATATAGTTCCCTGTGCTATACAGTAGGACCTTGTTGTTTATCCATCCTATATATAATAGTTTGCATCTGCTAATCCCAAACTCCCAATCCATCCCTCCCCCACTGCCCCTCCCCCTTGGCAACCAAAAATCTGTTCCCGTTGGAGGTATTCTTCACATCTTACTATTCTTTTTAATTTCTAATATTTCCATTTGCTTCTTTCTTAGAGCTTCTCTCTCTCTCCAGAAATTACCCATCTGCTCTTGTAAGTTTTTCATAGAGTTATTTAGATTCCTACTTTTGTAGTTCTAACACCTGGGTTATCTCTGAATCTGGTACTACTGACTGCTTTGCCCTTTTAGTGTGTTTTTTCCTCTCTCCTTTTTTTGTGTGTGTTTATAATTTTAGATGAAATGCTTAACACCCTGTGCAGGGGGGAAGAAACTGAAGTAAATAGTGTTTATGACTGGGGATGGACATGCCTCTTCTACTAGACTGGGGCTTGTGCGTGTGTGTGTGTGTGTGTGTGTGTGTGTGCATGTGACTGTGTGTTGGGGGACTTGAGGCAATTTAGTCAGGAGTTGAGCAGAGCTTGGGTTTTGCTATGGTTCTCTTAAGTGCACCACCTGCTTCAAATTCTTTTTGTACTACCTTGTGCTGAGGGGGAGGGCTTGCTGAAAGGTTTCACTCAGTGTTCCTGTTTTGCCCTCAGTTTTGGGCCTGCCCTGTGCTCCTGCCCCTCAGGGAGTCTCTCTCCACACGTTCTTCCTCCCCCAGTGGTGGATTTCTGCTGCTCAGTACTTACTGCTTGATAACTTGGTGGTGGAATCCAGGGGCGGGTTCTTGTGTCCTGGTCCAGCCGCAATCTTAGGCAGTCCCTTGGTCATGGACACGGGGTTTTCTCAGTGATTCTCCCCTCCCCTGCAGTAAAAGACCTTTAATGATTGGGACCCAGGTTAGTTTCCTGTCCCTTTCCCAGTAGTAGAGGGTTTTTAAATTTTCCTTTCCCTCAGCTTCAATAGGTCTTCCCCAGGGCCCAAAGGGGAATGGGTTTGCTGCCTTTTCCCAGTGGTTAAGGGATTTTGTTTCTTAGGGGGAGAAGTGTCTGGGCAGGGCTTCAAGCCTGCATCCTCTGGTCTTACTACCTATTCCCAATATTTCTCACAGGTCCCTGATAGAGGTCCACGGAGAAGGGCCTGTAATGAGGCCCTGTCCTCTCCTGTGGGTCCGTGGCTCCTGACGATTTTATACTCTCATACTCACCTATGTTTGGCCTTTAGCCCTCGATTCGAATTTTAAGAGTAATTGTACTCACACATATGGTGACTCCATCTTCCACCTGTCTCCAGACGGTAAGCCAGTGTTCACTTCCCATCTCTCCTTCAAAATGCCTGTCTTCCCCGAGATTTCAGGGTAATTGTTTGCCTTGCAACCTCTTTGAATGAGTCAGAGAAAGTCATGATTTTGAGGGTAATCCACTTTTTTCTTTCTGTTAAGGTGGGAGTGGCATTCCTTAGAGCTTTCTATATCCCAGGAGCCAGAAGTCACCCCAGGGATTCTGAAAGAGTCAGTTTTCACGTGACACTTCAGGGACTCACTTCAAGGTGGTCACTGCTTGGACCTGATGTGGTCCAGGCTGCAGAAAGGGTTCAGAGGAATTGCTGGAAGAGACGGCCTCAGGGAGGGGCCTGGGAGGATACTGTGTAAGTTGAAGAAAGAATTGTAGACCTGTGGGAGGGTCAGTAAGGGCCACACAACAGTGCCACAGTGTCACCATGGCAAGTCCCCCTCCTTCCCACTCCAGGTACATCCTCGGTCTGTGCCCCCTCCATGTCTACAGGCGGCTCCACATGGAGGAGAGGGACACTGCCCTCTGGTTCCCTCACATCCACTTACTGGAGTTGTTGACGGCCCAGAGACATGGAGCAGATGCAGTGTCCCCCTCAGCCCCTCCCAGGGCCCAGCCTACTGGACTCTTCCTGTCCAGAGGCCAAGCCAGAGCTGCCCGAGTCACCTTCCTGCCAGTGGTGCCCTCTCTCATCCTTTTCTCGCTAATGAGGATGACTTAATTCCAGCCCAAGACAAAGACACTGACTTGGTCTCCAAAAGAACATTTATTTCCAAAATTGAGGCCACAGAAACAGAAATTCCCCCTCCCTGACCTCTGCTACTCCCATCAGATAATTCCCCAGCCTCCACAATAAGATGCCTCTTAGGCCCACAAACACCTTCTATAGAATACCCCTGTCTGGGGTCCCACAAGCCCCCAAGGCCAGCTGAGCCTCCCGTTCACAGCTCAGCATGTTTTAACTGGGGTGGCTTCTTTGCCGCCTCCTTGGACAGGAGCTCGTTCCAGAAAGCCACTTCCTTGTCTTTCAGCTTCTCGGCTGCCTGGGTGGTGATGCCAATCTGAAGGTACCCTTCTTTCTGGTCATATACTGGCCAAGGGGGAAGCCCCTCCCCGTTGGGATTCCTGGGAACAGAGTCACATAGAAATTCCCCAAAGCTACTGTGTGGCCCCAACAACCCTCAGAGATTGTCAGGGACCCCTTGGCTTCATCTCTGCCAAAGGCTCATACGCCTCCAGAGACAGGAGGCTGACCATCTCCTGGGCAGCCTGTCCACTGAGGGAGCTCTCACGTCAGGGGCCACAGGGCGGGGAGTTTACCCAGCACACGTTGAAGCTCCTCCCACCCAGCAGACACGCCCTGCCCCTTCCCAACCCTGCTCCGTCTGTGCCACCAGCTCACCCGTTCCGAGCAAAGTTGGCCCAAAATTTCATCACCATCTTGCTGAGATTGGTCTCCTCTTCTGAGGCACCATCTGTGGGGAGGAGACAAAGCCATTGCTATTCAGAGTGTGGTTCAGGGGCAGCAGCAGCCCTTGAGAACTTGTTAGAAATTCAGAAACGGGGCCCTTACTCCAGACCTACTGAGTCAAAACCGCATTTTAAGAAGATCTTGGGTAATTCAAGTGCACTTTAAGCTTGACAGTTACTGACCTAGGTCGGGCTCAGTGAAGGGCTGGGTCACAGGGCCATACCCCAGGGTTTCTGCTACAGTAACCCCACCTCCCAGGATACTCTCCTTTGGGTCTTTTTTCAATCTCCTATATCCACACACATTTTCATAGAATCTGAAAAATAACCAAGCTGCAAGGCCCCCAAAGAGTCACCCAACCAGAAAATACCCAGAGGCACTGCCATGTACAGCCCTGGGTTGTGTCACACACAAGTTGTCGGTAACTGCTGAGGGTTAAGACATTGAAGACATCTGTGAAAAGTCTTTCTTTAAAATATTATACTCTTAAGTGTATTAAAATATTAAAAGATACGACTTTTAGATAGATGGATGGATGGTTGGATAGACAGAAACATATTAGTCCTGATTCAAGGTTAAGAGCAATTCTAACCTTACTCTCACGTACCTTCTGATATGCTCTTGTGAGTGCGAAGTGAGTGGTGGCATTCTAGCCCTGAGCAGGGCCCTGCAGGTGACCCACCTCCTGTCTTACTGATGCCCAGGTCTGGATCCTTAGAGTGACCATGGAGGAGGGCGCAAGGATACACATTCTCCACCATGCACATTAGAGCAAGAGAAAGGTTAGGACCCTTTGTCCTTCAACCCTGTTACGGTGAATTCAGGAAACAAAGACCTGGAGAGAAGGAGGAACTTGCCCAAGGCCACCAAACCAAGACTTGAACCCAGATCCCCTAACTCCAAGTCTGTAGTCACCAAAGGGCCATCACCTTTCACAAATGGAGCCCCGAAGACCGAGAAGAGCTCATCCCCATGGTCCCCCATCACCATCTTGGGTTTCATGGCTGATGAGAAGGGCGATACTGGAACTCATACATGTAAGTGGGGGCTCCGGCAACTGGAAGACATGGATTCATGCACAGTTCACTTCAGCAGACGCACACCTGGATGGTATCAAGGGCTCCAGAGGTGGGTGGGAGGGGCGCTGTGAGCAATCAGGAAATTGGGGGCATGCCTGGTCCTGAGTGAACAATATTAACAGAAGTTGCCTGTTGTGAGAAGCAACTGTGTGCCAGATCCTGTGTGTCCCTGCAGGAAGCCCCTGGTTATCAGCATAACAGAGAAAAAGACTTTTGGAAAAATTTCATGATTTGATTAAGGGTGCCTAGTTGGGGGAGGTAGAATAGGATTTGAGCCAGGTATTCATTGAATGAATAAGTGAAGATTGATTGAATAAATCAATGAATGTTGAAACCTTGGGTAGATCCATTCAAAATAACTACAGCGGCACTAGGTCAACTCACATAAGCCCCTTCTGATGCATTCACACACACAGGACGTCTATATGCACACACTTTACACTACCGTATTTCATTGCTAACAGGGTAGTCTTCATTCCCTTGGAGAATACCTGCAGCCTGACAGGTGTCTTCTATTATGCCCATTTTTGAGCATTTCTGGTGTTTTTCACACATATTCCAAGAAGAGTGAAGTAAATCCAAGTTGCTGGCCTGAAAGTGCAGATATTTAAATACAAGCCTATGCAGAAAGGGGAGAGTCTATTCCTTGTGTCTCGGGAAACCACAATTCAGCATTTCCTTTTTCTCTGTCATCTCACAGGTCTTGCTTCCTGCTTGGCCCAGGGAGTGTTAAGGTGGTGGCGGAAGGAAGCAGGGGCCGAGGAGGGTACAGTTCCTCCCTCCTCCTCTCCCCTGCCCTTACGCTCACCACCCCCCCTCTAAGCCCCAGGAAGATGTCAGTTTTCCTGCTGACGCTTCAGCAGCGTCGCCCATCTTGCTCCTTCAGGGCTAACTCACGGGCCACCCGCCTGGGGAGCTCTGTGCTCTGCATTGATCATTATGCCCAGAGCGACTGACTCTACCCGGGAAGGGTCAGGCCACAAGTCAGACTGGCGGGAAAATATCACACTTTTTCCCTTCCTGGGGACAGAATCACATTTGGAAAATGCAGAAAAAAGGAATAAGAACAAAATGATCACATCTAATCCCACTGCTCAGAGAAACCTGTTAATATTTTAGCACTTATCCGACTTATGTATATAAAATTAGGATACTATTGTATATGTTATTTCATATGGCTATAATAATTGCTTCATATCATTAAATATTTGCCCACAAAGTAGCTTAACAATATATGCTATCCCCACAGGAGGATGTAGAATAATCTATTTAATTGCCTCTCTCACGCCCCATCATTGCACTGTGGTTTAGCAAGAGGTGTTTTTGGAAGAAGCAATCCTTCTGTGGTCCCACAATCCACTTATTAAACAGTTGTTTCAAGGTCAAGCAGAAATTGCTGTAAGGAGGGGTTTTATCCTTGGCTCTGCCACTCAGAAGTTTTAGAATGGAACTCACAACCCAGCCAGAGAGGAAAGACCTTTTGTGAATGAGAGAACTTAATTATGGCAGCATGCTGCCCAAAATATATTCTCCTTCTTTGTTTCTTTTTGTTTTTTTTAAGCCTTCTGCCTTAAACCTCTGAGATTTATTAAATTCCTGCAACCACAAGT
Organism: Grampus griseus; assembly: GCF_964374135.1. NCBI lineage: Eukaryota > Metazoa > Chordata > Mammalia > Artiodactyla > Delphinidae > Grampus > Grampus griseus. The sequence continues at coordinate 30,690,675 of NC_139013.1, read as the reverse complement.
CTTCAAAATAAAGTAGGCACAGAATTGAATAATAACATTTAAGAACAATAAGAAAAGCAGAGGGAAGGAAAGCTAGCAATCAAAAATACGCAAATTAAAAGTGTGATTTTTTTTTTTTTTGGTTAGGAGGGGCTTATGAAATTAGCAGCATTATTTTTTTAATTAATTAACTAATTTATTTTTGGCTGCATTGTGTCTTTGTTGCTGTGTGTGGGTTTTCTTTAGTTGTGGCGAGTGGGGGCTACTCTTTGTTGTGGTGCGCGGGCTTCTCATTGCAGTGGCTTCTCCTGTTGTGGAGCATGGGCTCTAGGTGCAAGGACCTCAGTAGTTGTGGCACGTGGGCTCAGGAGTTGTGGCTCACAGGCTCTAGAGCACAGGCTCAGTAGTTGTGGGGCATGAGCTTAGTTACTCTGCAGCAGGTGGGATCCTCCCAGACCAGGGCTCGAACCTGTGTCCCCTGCATTACCAGGCAGATTCTTAACCACTGCACCACTGGGGAAGTCTCTATTTTTATTTTTTAATCTGAGTATCTCAACTGAGAGAATTAAGAAATCCACACTCTTAGAAAAGGGAACCCCCTGCACTGTGGTGGGAATGCAAATTGATACAGCCACTATGGAGAACAGTATGGAGGTTCCTTAAAAAACTAAAAACAGAACTACCATATGACCCAGCAATCCCACTACTGGGCATATATCCAGAGAAAACCACAATTCAAAAAGACACATGCACCCCAATGTTGACTGCAGCACTATTTACAATAGCCAGGTCATGGAAGCAACCTAAATGCCCATCGACAGACGAATGGATAAAGAAGATGTGGTACATATATAAAATGGAATATTACTCAGCCATAAAAAGGAACGAAATTGGGTCATTTGTTGAGACGTGGATGGATCTAGAGACTGTCATACAGAGTGAAGTAAGTCAGAAAGAGAAAAACAAATATTGTATATTAATGCATATATGTGGAACCTAGAAAAATGGTACAGATGAACCAGTTTGCAGGGCAGAAATTGAGACACAGATGTAGAGAACAAACGTATGGACACTAAGGGGGGAAAGCTGGGGTAGGGCGTGGGGGTGGGGGTCTGATGAATTGGGTGATTGGGATTGACATGTATACACTGATGTGCATAAAATTGATGACTAATAAGAACCTGCTGTATTAAAAAAAAAAAGACTAAAAATAGAACTACCATATCACCCAGCTATTCCACTACTGGGCACATACCCTGAGAAACCATAATTCAAAAAGAGTCATGTACCAGAATGTTCATTGCAGCACCATTTACAATAGCCAGGACATGGAAGCAACCTAAATGTCCATCGATAGATGAATGGATAAAGAAGATGTGGCACACATATACAATGGAATATTACTCAGCCATAAAAAAACCCGAAATTGAGTTATTTGTAGTGAGGTGGATGGACCTAGAGTCTGTCATACAGAGTGAAGTAAGTCAGAAAGAGAAAAACAAATACCGCATGCTAATGCACATATATGGAATCTAAGAAAAAACAGTACTGATGAACCTAGTGGCAGGGCAGGAATAAAGACACAGATGTAGAGAATGGACTTGAGGACACGGGGTGGGGAAGGGGAAGCTGGGATGAAGTGAGAGAGTAGCACTGACATATATACACTACCAAATGTAAAATAGATAGCTAGTGGGAAGCTGCTGCATAGCACTGGGAAATCAGCTCCATGCTTTGTGACGACCTAGAGGGGTGGGGTAGGGAGGGTGGGAGGGAGGTTCAAGAGGGAGGGGATATGGGGATATATGTATACGTATAGCTGATTCACTTTGTTATACAGCAGAAACTAACACACCATTGTAAAGCAATTATACTCCAATAAAGATAAAAAAATTAATTAATCAAAAAAAAAGAAATCCACACTCTTATACACTGGAAAGCAATTTCACAATATGTATCAAGAAATTTAAAATGCTCCTACAGGCCCAGGCTAGTAATTAAATCTCTAATAACCAATTCTAAGAAAATCATCAGAGATTTGGTTAAAGATTTATGCACATGAGGCTGAGCATAATGTTTTTGTAGCACCAAAGTATGGGCACCCTGCCTAAATATCCAATAGGACAGGAAGACTAAAGTAAATTTTAATGTATTATTCCATGAAATAATGGATGTTTTTTATGAGTTTTTGTTGACATTGAGGAAATGCTTAAATATAGGATTCTGTGAACAAAAACATAAGATAAAATTAATATTTAAATTATATGTAAGATATGGAAAGATTAATAGAAGAAAATATGGCAAAAATTTATAGCAGATTCTTCTAGGTGGAGGAATTATGAGTGATATCTAGTTTCTTCTTTATGTGTTTCCATATTTTCAAAATGTTTTACAACTGTAAGATGTTAATTTTATATTCAGAAAAGTTCTCTTCTATAAAAAAAAGAGTAAGACAAGTACAAAAATTTAAAAAGGAAATAATAATGTTGATAAAATCTGGGAAGTCCAGGGAAAAAAGATCCTGAATGCAGTCATGAGATTCAGATAAAACACAAGTCCAGGACGGCTGGGTCAACAGACAGTGAGGAAGAGGAAACCACATGTATCGAGAGACAAAGCCAAGTTTGTGAAAGAACAAATTTGACCCCAGGCAGCCCCTGGCTGAAGAGTTTCATCAGGACCCTATGGAGGAGGGAGTGGTAACCAGCACCTGTACATGACTGTCCTGAATTTTGGGGACATGGTAGGTGAACTGTAGCTAATTTTTATTATGCTTTTAAAGTCCCCAATTCTAAAACCCTTCTAGCACAGTTAGAGAGAGTGGTCTGGATCAGAGAACCATTTCCTGCCTTGCAGACTAGGTGAAGGATAGCTCCTAGAAAAGGAAGGGTCTGGTGAGGACCTCAACAAGGCGCCCCAAAGGGACACCTCCTGTTCGGGTGAGCTCATCCATCCTTTACCTCACATCCCCCCTACACAGTCTTGGGATATGTTGAAAGGTCCTGTGATAGACCCAGCACACACTGGGATGGAACAAGGCCAGCTGCAGACATCAACATTCTCCAGACCACCTGCCCTACACCTCCCCCTTCTCACTCCTTTCAGCTTTCTTGGTCCCAGAAAACACTCCTGGTCTTACTCTTGGCCTCACTCTACCCCCAGCTCCACTGGTTAACAAACTAGTTTGCAACTAGCTCTGATCTTGGAAACCTTCCAAGACCTATCTTCCAAGATTTCCCCTCTAGCCCCACAGACCACCGCAATTCAAGTAAGGAGCCCTGTGGCAGAGGCTGTCGGTGCCTCCCCATATCCCCTGCTTCCGGGCACGTCAGCCTGAGTTCCACCTCCTGCATCCACAGCTCTTTGCCTGAGGTCTTTGGCAGCCAGAGACCACTCTGCCCATGTGTGTAGCAGGTCAAAGCACCAGGGAATTAACTGCCCTTGGGAACAGCCTTCAACCAATGTCTTGACAAAGTTGGAGGATAAATACCCCAGCTCTCTTGCCACTCTCTTGGGATAACCCTAAGATATGTCTTTCTCAGAACTCCCCAGCTCCAGTTGTCCACAGTGGATGCTTTCTTGACAGTGCAGGGTGGACTGGCTTCCTCTCCATTCATGTCACTTCTCCACTCCTCTACTGGTGTTTCCTGGGATCACCCCCCAAATAAAATATTTGTATTTGGATCCTTTCCTTGGAGTCGCTCCTGGTGGAAACCAAAATAGGACAGTGCCCCCTGACTGTCCCCAGGCCATATAGAATGGACCTTGGAGTTTCCACATATCTTTTTTTAAAAAATAAATTTATTTATTTATTTAATATTTTTTGGCTGCGTTGGGTCTTTGCTGCTGCGCGTGGGCTCTCTCTAGCTGTGGCGAGCAGGGGCGTTGTGGTGTGCAGGCCTCTCATTGCAGTGGCCTCTCCTGTTGCGGAGCACGGGCCTTAGGCACGCAGGCCTCAGTAGTCGTGGCACGTGGGCTCAGTAGTTGTGGCTCATGGGCTCTCGAGTGCAGGCTCAGTAGTTGTGGCACACGAACTTAGTTGCTCCACGGCATGTGGGATCTTCCCGGACCAGGGCTCGAACCCGTGCCCCCTGCATTGGCAGGCGGATTCTTAACCACTGTGCCACCAGGGAAGTCCCTCCACATATCTTTCTATGCTGAGCATTAGGAGAGAATACAGTGTGAAGCTGGTGCAGTCAGTGTCCTTCTCCTGTCCACTTTCCATGACTCACCTCTGTGGTGACGGGCCACATTCACAGATGGGACACCAAACATCCCATCTGCAATCAGGTCCAGGAACAGGTCTTTCCTTCTGGCAGGGTCGTCCGTCCCTCCTAAATACTTGTCAGCGGCCACCGTGGTCAGTTCCTCAGGGATGTTCTGAAATAGATCAAGAGTGAAAGTGACCACCCAGCCCTAGTGAACAGCATGGCTTCTCCAGCCAGGGAGGAAGGCTTGCATTAATGGCGAACCTCTCAAGTTCTGCGCAACCACTTCCGCCCACTCCTGGTGGTGAGGTGGAAAGGCATAAAAATGGGAGTAGAAACCCCCCAGCCCCAGTCTTCATTCTGCCATTAGTTGCTCTGCAGTTGGGGACAAGCCTCTTCCCCTCTTTAGGGCTCAGCCAGTTCCTGTGATTCCTAGACTCTTACAAGGATGGGGTAGGACTTCCACACGAGTGACGTGGCCGTCTTCTGGTCTAGCTTGCCTTCAGAGAATGAGTAGCCCATGAACTGTTAAAACAAAGGTTAAGCAATTGTGAATCATCCGGTAATGGCAAGAAAAACCGAAGTGACCAACACACCAAACCAATGCAGGCTGAAGGTCACTTTGTCATGTCTTGATGGGCATGGGTCTTTGAGGAGTTGGGCAAAATCAATGAATCAAATGGACTTTTATATTTAGAAATCAAGGAGTACAAAGAAGATAAAGTAATTGTTAAGGGAAGCTGCCCCAGTCTTTGTGTGTATGTATGTATATACATATGTGTGTGTGTATGTATATGCGTACATATATATATGTATATTTAGGCTAGAGTCTCCACAGTGGTCATCAAGACAGAGAGGGAAGGTTTCAGCCAGCCAAGTGTTGAAGTAGAGGGCTCTGGGGCAGATGACACAGACCTCACAAATACCCCGCCTGTGTCAGATAACTGAGAAAGCCCCAGATTCTGCCATTATGGTTTTGGTCCTTTGGTATAACCTCTGAAATCATTCTGAAGACCTGCAGAACTCTGCACATAACAACTGCATCAAAACTGCACTAAGCGACTTCACCAAACTCTAGCACAGCCACAAGCAGCTTAAGGCCATGTCCCCAGGATGACCCCAGGCCCCCTTAACAAGCTCTGTGCTGCCAGGAAAATTTACCGTCTGCTCTAGCCAAAACCTGGTGATAGGCAGGTAGGTCCCTGAACCCATTCGTAGAACAGTTACTTTAAAACCTTGTTATTATAAATCCTTTCTCTGCCCTTTGAGATGTAAATCTACCACACAAAACTGTTTCCTCAGGACCTGAGAGCCATCTCTATGAAAAGCAAACATTCAGGGGGTAATTCTTGCTCTCTCTTCCAGTCCCTGTGGAAAGATAAAGGCCTAATTTCAGCAGGAGCCTTGCTTCTACTTACACCACGGCCTCCTGTCATAAAGAGAGAAGTTTGTTTCTTCTCCAGATAAATGCCAGCCAACAAATCTAGGTGGCCCAGTTACACGGATAATCCTCCCCAAGCCCCCGGCCTTGGGTTCAGTTCACAATTGATCGTTTTCCTACAGCAAGGGTGTATCTGAGTCAAATCTGTTACCACTTCAACTGGTGTCCGGCTTTGTTTATCTTTGGCAGAAGGGAAAGTACTTCCTAACTTTTAGAAGTCAATTTTAACTCAGGAAGAAGCAGGCTCCTTTGAATCTTTCCAGTTAGATGAATGAGAGTGTGAGGTGTGGGTGGGTGGAATTTATGGAGAAACTATGAAAGCACCAAGCCCAGGGAAGAGGCTGCAGGTCCCAGGCCTCACTCTCCTTAACTCCCAAGCCCCTTCCCCTTTCCAGGCCTTGGGTTTCTCATCTGCCCAATGATTATCTCTACCAGCCCTCCTGGCACTGACATTTCAGGATTCTTGGATGGGAGGACAAGCAGAGAGTGTGTGGGGATGTGGGTCCCCAGGGCCGCACCACCCAGATGACAGCTGGGCCATCGTGGAGAAGGTTTCCACGGAAACGTCAAGGTGTATGAAGGTCCCCGAGGTGCGTGCGTAGAAGGAGGGATTCTGTGACCAGAGATGGGAGGGGTGATGTGACGGGCAAGGGAGGCGAGTCTAAGAGGCCTGCACTTTCTCACCATCGGCAGAATCCAGCCACACTCCTGCTCGTTGATTCCCACGACGTAGGGAACGGGGTGGAAATTCTTTTCAGCCAGAATCTCTTCGGGCGTCTTTGGCAGCAGCACTCCGTCAAGCACGGTGGGCAGGAAAGGAAAGCTCTGGGGAAGAGGGCAGTGTTGTGTCCATTATGGTTGCCAGGGTCTCCTGCCCTCTAGTCACTTAGTAGCCCTCTTGGTTACCAGATCAACTCTCATGGTATTGCAGGGCTTGTGTTCAGGTGACCCTTATTTACTTGATAATGGCTCCAAAGCCCAAGAGTAGTGATGCTAGCATTTGGATATTCTTTTAGGGTACCTAATTTATGAATTAAACTTTATCATAGGTATGTATGCGTAGGAACTGAAACATAGGATATATAGGGTTTGGTACTCTCTGAGGTTTTGGGCATCCACTGGGGGTCTTGGAACTTATTCCTCGAGGATAATGAGGGACTACTGTATTGACATGGCCACAGATTAGTAGCAACCGACTCACATGTCACCACCTGGGAAGCTGGTTTCCAGTATAGTTATAGTTCATATTTGGTCACAGTGGTCATTAGGAGCAGGGTTTTTGGAGCCAGACTGGATTTGAAATCTGGCTTTGTCATTTACTAGCTGGTCACTTGGGAAAGTAGTTTCACCTGTGTGTGCCTCCGTTTCCTCATCTATAAGATGGGTTGTTGTGGGGATTAAATTACTGAACACATGCAAAATGCTGAGCACAGTACCTGGAACCTGGAAAGGGCTGAATAACATTAGATATGATTCATTAGCAGTGCTGTTACAGATCCTGCACTGCACACCAGCCCCATGTGCATATTCCCCTACCTGGATGGCAGGTAGAAGTGGACAATTCCTAGGCTCTGAGATGCTATGGCTCCCGGGACCTGCTTCTACTCTGCAAGGACCAGTGAATGACAGGCCAGCTCTAGTTGCCAGCAAGAGAGGTTCTGTCGCATGATTCTGATGCAGCAGGACAAGGCCCTGAATCCTAATCCACTATGGCTGACGATAGGGGAGAAGGGACTGGGGTGCCACTACTGCTCACTTCCAAAGGCTGCACAGTTCAGGAAGGGCTGCTGCAGGAGGCCAGCAAGAGTAGCAACTCATTCTGGAAGGAGGACCCAGGAAGGCCACACAGAGGAGGTGCCTACCGTTGGCAGTGGGCTTTGGGGAATGAACAGTTTTCTAAAGAGTGGGAACAGCATAAGCAAAGTGACAAAGGTGTCACTTTAGTGCTCATCCCAGGAACCTCAAACCCCAAGGGTCCTGGGCTTGGAGGAATGTTGGGGGTGTGCACTAGAGACATGGTCACATGTTGGAGCACGTGTTCTGCACATGCCTGCACACAGTAGGGACTCAGATGTATTTTGAATGAATAACTCCATGAGTGAGGGGATTTGTCTTGTAAGGAAGGTCTTTTAAGACAGAGGCGGCATGTGTTTACAAGGGGAAATCTGTCAGGACCGTGGGACATGGGATGGGGAGGGGCAGTAGAGAGACAATAAGGGTCCAAGTTGATCAAGGTGGTGTCCAGGGCAGTGTCCAGTGGGGACTGACTGATACCAGCAACAGTAAGAGGGACAGTAAACACTGCTGTCCAGAGGGGGTGCTAGTGGCTGCTCTGTGTGGGCCTCATGTATCACCTTGCTCAGGTCAAAAAACCCAGAGGAGGGAATTCCCTGGCGATCCAGTGGTTGGGACTCCACGCTTTCACTGCCAAGGGCGAGGGTTCGATCCCTGGCTGGGGAACTAAGATCCCACAAGACGCGCAGCGCGGCTGAAACCAAAACCAAACCAAACCAGCAAACAAAAAACTCGGGCCTGCTTCACTCCTCTTCTCCTCACGCCCCACACGCTGTGCATCAGCACATCCCGTCAGCTATTACTTCAACAACATCCATGGACCTGGAGGTTCTCATACTAAATGAAGTAAGTCACATAGAGAAAGACAAATACCATATGATATTGCTTATATGTGGAATCTAAAAAAAGATACAAATGAACTTACTTACGAAACAGAAACAGACTCACAGACATAGAAAACAAACTTATGGTTACCAAAGGGGAAAGGGTGGGGGAAAATTAGGAGTTTGGGATTAACAGATACACATTACTGCATATAAAATCGATATACAACAAGGATTTACTGTATAGCACAGAGAACTATATTCAATATCTTGTAATTACCTATAATGGAAAATAATCTGAAAAATAATATTTATATATATCACTGAATCACTTTGCTGTACACCTGAAACTAACACAATATTGTAAATCAACTATACTTCCATAAAATATATCTCTATATATCTATATCTATATCTATCTATCTATCTATCTATCTATCTATCTATCTATCTCCAGGCCCAAACCTCTTCTCTCCACCCACTCTGCTATAGCCTTAGTCCAAGCTGCCATGATCCCGGGCCTGGATTATTCCAGCACAGAGGCTCCCCAGCTGGTCTCCCTGTGCCTGCCCTGCCCCTTCCTTACATCATCCTCAACACAGCAAAGTGCCCTTCGCAAAATCTAAGATCCTGTCACTCCTCTATTCAAAACCCTCCCAAGACTTCCTATCTCACTTGGAATCAAAATCCAAGTCCTTTAAAGGACCACCCCCACCTTCCACTCTTTTTTTAGCCTCAATCCTGTTCTCTCCCCTCACACCAGCCACACTGGTGTGGCTGTCCACACCAGTCTCATGTCCCTTGCTGTTTCCTCTGCCTGGAACACTCTTCCTCCAATTTCCTGACAACTGGCTTCCTCCCCTCCTCCAGAACTTGGCTCAAATGTCACCTCTGCATCCAGCTATTCCCTGACCCTGCTCTGCAAATTCAAACCACTGGCAAATTATCCCCATTTCCCTTCACCAAACACACCATCATCAAACATACTACATATTTTGTTTGCTTGTCTATTGTCTGCCACCCTCACTACAAGGGGGCAGGGGATTGTGTCTGCATGGCCTCCACTGCTATATCCCCAGCTTATAAATCAGGTCCTGGCACAGTAAAGTGCTAATTAAATCTTTGTTGGAAAAAGAACAAATCTTTGTTGGAAAAGCTGGAGTATAACCATACCAGACTTCAGACAATACTACAAAGCTACTCTAATCAAAACAGTGAGGTATTGGCACAAAAACAGACATATGGATCAATGGAACAAAATAGAGAGCCCAGAAATAAACCCATACACCTACAGTTGATCCTCTTTGACAAAGGAGGCAAGAAAATACAATGGAGAAAAGACAGTCTCTTCAGCAAGTGGTGCTGGGAAAGCTGGAGAGCCGCATGTAAATCAGTGAAGTTGGAATACACTCTCACCGCATACACAAAAATAAACTCAAAATGGCTTAAAGACCTAAATATAAGACATGACACGATAAAACTCCTAAAAAAGAACATAGGTAAAACATTCTCTGATGTAAAGTGAAACAAAATTTTCTTAGATCAGTCTCCCAAGGCAATAGAAATAAAAGCAAAAATGAACAAATGGGACCTAATCAAACTTATAAGCTTTTGTACTTCAAAGGAAACCATAAACAAAACAAGAAGACAACCTATGGACTGGGAGAAAATATTTGCAAACGATGTGACCAACAAGGGCTTAATCTCCAAAATATACAAACAGCTCATACAACTCAATAACAACAACAAAAAAAAAACCCAATCAAAAAAAAAAAAAAATGGGCAGAAGACCCAAATAGACATTTCTCCAAAGAAGACATACAGATGGCCAATAGGCACATGAAAAGAGGCTCAACATCACTAATTATTAGAGAAATGCACATCAAAACTACAGTAGGGTACCACTTCACACTGATCAGAATGGCCACCATTAAAAAGTCTACAAATAACAAGCACTGGAGAGGGTATGGAGAAAAGGGAACCCTCCTACACTGTTGGTGGGGATGTAAATTGGTGCAGCTACTATGGAGAACATTTCTTTAAAAAACTAGAAATAGCATTGCCATATGATCCAGCAATCCCACTCCTGGGCGTATATCCAGAGAAAACTCTATTTTGAAAAGATACATGCACCTCAATGTTCATGCAGCACTATTTACAATAGCCAAGGCATGGAAGCAACCTAAATATCCATTGACAGAGGAATGGATAAAGAAGATGTGCTATATATATATATAGATAAATAGATAGATAGATAGATAGATAGATAGATACACAATGGAATATTACTCAGCCATTAAAAAGAATGAAATAATGCCATTTGCAGCAACATGGATGGACCCAGAGATTATCATACTAAGTGAAGTCAGAAAGAGAAAGACAAATACTATATGATATCACTTATATGTGGAATCTAAAATATGACACAGATAAACTTATTTACAAAACAGAAATACAGACATAGGAAACAAACTTATGTTTACCAAAGGGGAAAGGGGGTGGGGGAGGGATATATTAGGAGTTTGGGATTAGCAGATACAAGCTACCATATATAAACTAGATAAACAACAAGGTCCTACTGTATAGCAGAGGGAGCTATATTCAATATCCATAATGGAAAAGAATATGAAAAAGAATATGTATATGTATGTATAACTGAATCACTTTGCTGCACACCAGAAACCAACACAATATTGTAAATCAGCTATACTTCAAAAAAAAAGTCTTTGTTGAATGACTGAATGAATCTCATTTAATCCTCTCTACACCTTTTAAGGTAAGTGTTACTCTCCCCAGGGAGAGAGCAGAGAGGGCAGGACATAAGATGTTGCATCGGAACCTGGCAAAGCATTGGAAGGTGGGAGGGGAGGAAGGAGATGGGAGGCTGCTGTTTGAGTTTTCTGCGTGGCTGGGAGGAGGGTAGTGTCCTCAGGACTGAGATTCATGACTCCTTTCCTCACAGCCCTGCAAATAGTGCAATTTGCACAGCCAGTCACCCCTGCAGCCTCCCAGGAGATCTGAGCTCCTCGTGACGGCTCCTGAAGAGCCCCCATTGTCCAGTTCTCTCCACTCCTCACAGTGGACGTTTCTAGTCCAGCCTTCCCCTAACAGGGCATTTTTAGGAATGTAAACAAGATGAGGGGGTAGGTGGGTCCAGGGGACACAGGGTTGATGACAGAGAGCACTGGACTGGGAGTTGGGGGAACAGGTTCTGTGTGCTATGATTGGTCTTCCTCCCTGTGCTATCCAGGCAATACTCTGTCCCTCTCCTGGCCTCAGCAGGGTAAATGCAAGGAGTTACTATGATTTCACAAGAGAGAATTCTTTCATTCATATGCAACTGGAGCTTAAAGACTTAAAACCTATAATCAAGAAACCAAAGGTCCTTACCTCTCTGGGGTCTCCATGTAAATCAAGAGCGAAAAATTTCTGTGAAGACAAAGGCAGAGGCTGTGGGTGAAAAGGCTTCCTGAGAGCAAAGCTGATCCGGTGAGCTGTGCGTCAAAGGTATCAAGTCCTCCCTCCTGGTGCCACCCTGGCTGGGCTGAAAGGAAGTGGGCAGGGCACCAGCTCCCCTGGGCATGAGTACAGGGTGCAGGTGTGGGACGGGGGAGGGGAGCTCTGGAGAGGACTGCTGCTTGTGCCTGCCCTGCCCTGTACCCATTTCCTCTTCTTGTTCCTCCAGGCGAAAACATCCCTATTTTCCTTTGGGGGACTCCCTCTTCCCCAGTCTCACTCCACGATTCCAGGCATCCATATGTGACCTGAGGTGCACCATCTCCCTGAAGACAGGGATAACTTCAGGGATGGACATGTGCCCATGTCAGTTCAATAGAGTTTACCCAAAACTGTTGCTGGAATTATTGGGAAAGAGGGCTTCTAAGCAGATAGGATGTAAGTCTAGGATACTGCTGTTGTCTAACCTCTCCAGGGGACAAATCCGCCTGAGAGTGAAGCCAACACAGAGAGGTAAAAAGCTGAGGGATAGAGACAGAGTCTTGATGATATCATATGTGCATCTGGATCCGGACATGCCTGAAGCCATCAACTCCTGGACTTTTCAGTTAGTTACCTGAAGATTCTGTTACAACATACACCTTTCTCTTCTCAAGTCACTTCGAGATGAGTTTTCTCCTCCTGCATTAGAAAATCCTGACTCATACAAGCTCACTGAAATTCACCCCACTCCACACTTCTCTTTGTTGTGAGTTCACCAAGATTGTGCTCATTTTATTGTGACACTGCAGCTAACAGTCCTGACCAGTATGCAGGAAGTCCCAGTAAGGGTCCCTCCGTTATGGGTTGTAGCCCCGCAATCCAGGTGTGTGTGTGTGCACGTGCACACCCACGTGTGTTATTGGGGAGAGAGGATAATCATGGAAACACTTCCACGTGATCTCAGAAGATCTCAGAAGGATAACATGGGCTCTTAGGTTCTCTGGATTCTCCCAAAGTCACCGACTCTCCCTTTATAAGTGGATCTCTTGTGCCACACGGAGAATTGCTGAGATAAATTTACCTCTTTCCAGGCATCAGAAAACAGTTGTGTTTTTATCTTTGAGCACATTGGTCACCTTATTTGAGCCTGAGAAACCAGGATCCAAGGCTACGTTGGACTTAACCCATGGAAATAGAGCAGAGTCCAGTGCTGGAGGCTGGCCGCTGGGGGTCCAGGAGCATCCTCAGGGGTCCAGGGTCCAGACTCTCCCCTTATAAGCGGATCTTATAAGTGGTGATCTCTGGGTATCTGTTGTGCTGTAGCTTCCTGTGATGACCCACTACCATAGCCATCCACCAATCCTGAAATGTCACCTTCTCTGTGAAGCATCCCTGCTTACTATAATGAATGCGTCCCCTCTCTGTATTTCCACCACACTTAATCCACTAAGTATATGGGCGTGTTTCTCCTTGAATAGTTCCTTATGAGCAGGGACTATATCCAGTTATGTCTGCATCACCCACGCTGTTACCCACCCCCATACACTTAGCAAGAGAGATGGTTGGGTGGATGGAATTAGTCAATACTTGGAGTATTGAATTGGGGAGATAAGTGGATAGATGGATGATAGCTAGCAGATTAGGTGATGGATGGATCACTGATTTTAGAGAGATGGATGATGAAATACAGATATATGAATGATTGATAACAGATGAATGAATGTTATAGATAAATTGATATTAGATTGATGAAAAGATACTGATGAATTGGATTCACTGGTGGATGGACAGATGTATAATAAGATGATGAATGAATGGATGGATGAATAGATGGATGGATGGTTGGATGGATGAATGGGGAGATAGACGATTATGTGAGAATCACTACTGAGGCAGACGTGCAGAAAATCTAGAAAATTGGGCCACCACTGGATGATAATTGAGGTGGTTTCTAAATTAACCAAGACAATTGTGACAACCTTTCTGAAAAGCTTTGTTCTAAATAACCCCATTCCCCAAAATTCAGGATGGTAATCACCTCTGAGAATGTGTAATGTTTAATTTCTTAAAAATCTATCAGATTCCACTTACATGAATGAATCTAGGATGGGCAAATTCATACACAGAAAGTACATTAGAGGCTTCCAGAGACTGGGGGGAAGGGGAGAAGGTAGAGTTATGTTTAAAGAGGTAGGGATTTTTTGTTTGGGATGATGAAAATTTTTGGAAATAGTGGTGATGGTTGCACAGTACTATGAATGAAATTAATGCCATTGAATTGTACACTTAAAATGATTATAATGGTAAATTGTATGTGACACATATATTTACAATAAAGAAAATAGTTATATATAAAAAAGCTATCAGAAAACAATATTGGAAAAAGTAAGTTTTGATAGATATGAGGAGTTATTACACAGTTGTTCCTTACGTTATTATTACTATTTTTAAAATAAATTTATTTATTTTTGGCTGCGTTTTGTCTTCGTCGTTGAGCACGGGCTTTCTCTAGTTGCTGTGAGCAGGGGCTACTCTTCCTTTCAGTGCATGGGCTTCTTATTGCGGTGGCTTCTCTTGCTGCGGAGCACGGGCTCTAGGCGTGCGGGCTTCAGTAGTTGTGGCACGTGGGCTCAGTAGTTATGGCTCACGAGCTCTAGAGCGCAGGCTCAGTAGTTGTGGTGCATGGGCTTAGTTGCTCCGTGGCATGTGGGATCTTCCTGGACCAGGGATTGAACCCATGTCCCCTGCATTGGCAGGCGGATTCTTAACCACTGTGCCACCAGGGAAGCCCCATTACGTTATTTTTTGTCTTTGCTAACATCTGAGATATTCCATAACAAAAAAGAAAGAAGGAAATTCCCCATTCAGATCCAGAGCTCTGACACTGCTCTTGAGAGGTGAGAAACTGTCCCAGGTAGTTTTTCCAGGGCAAGGGGACAGCTGAAATGATGAAGCCTGGGGCCATGTTTATAGGACGGGGAGCTTGTGTGGCTATGAGACTGGATGTACTCACCATCTTCAGCGTTATCTCCAAGAGCTCGTCCTCTGTCTTCTGGCACAGGCAGTGAACAAGGACAGCTGAGGTGGTGCTTTTACACCCAGCAAAGACAGCAATTTTCTGCAGAGATCACAGGTGACAGCAGAATTCAAGAGCCCTGTCTCCTCCCTCCATCAATAAAGAGGTGTTCTGTTCCAACCTCAATTTCTAAAGTCAACACATGGTAGCAGAAGATACTCTAGACCAGTATGTCCTGGATCCCAGACGTGTCAATTATACTTCTCAGCCTCTGCTGCCTTATCTCTGTTCAAGTGGACATAATGATCTCAAAGCTGAACATCTAAAGAGAGGCAGCATGGAGTGGGGCTTGAGAGCATGGAATACAGAATCCCACTAATTTCAAATCTCAGCTCATCCAATTAATAGCCTTTTGGCCTCAGGCTAGACACTTGCAAAGTGCAGCCAGAGGGGAAGATGCAGAAGGAGGAAAGTCAGGCTCCATGATGGCGGGACCACGGAGAGCGCACATGGGCTGCCCAGAGCCTGGTCTGGTGTCTGACATACAATCAATGCTCAGTATGTATTTGGTGAAAAATTAAATAAAAAGGCACATGAAGAAGTAGAGTGGAGAGAGAGAGAGAGAGAGAGAGAGAGAGAGAGAGCGAGAGCACACAAGAATATGAGTCTTGGATTCTTTATTCTGTCAATTTCTGGTCCTGTGTGACAGCAAAATCCAGCACCATTTCTGCCACCTTTGTTTCCTTTAAATAAACTCCCCCTTCTTGACTTAAGCCTGATCAATGGGCTTCTGCTGTTAATAACCAAAGAATTCTGAAAAACAGTCTCAACAATTTTTTAAATTCTTGGTGTCTTATCTCCTCCCCTCCTGCTTACCAGTCAGTCCCTTTAAGTCTGGCTGCTGCCCCCACCCGTCCACCTAACCAGCTCTCACAGCCCGACGAAATCGCTCCACATCAGTGACTCCAGCGCACACTCCTCAGCAGAGCCTCCCTGTTGCTCACCCTTCCTTGGCTTCCTAACACTCTCCAAATAAAGACAAAGTCCTCACCAGGTCCTCTGCAGCATGGCCCTGCCGATGGCTCCATCCTCACTTCACTCCAGGTTCCGTCTGCTCTTTCTGCTCTGGCCACAGCAGCTTTTCTCGCTCTCTCTCAGTTGAGATACCTGCTCCTGCCACAGGACATTTGCACAGGCTGTTCCCTCTTCCTGGATATTCTTTTCTTACCAAGTAATTTACTGCTCATCCTTCTCATCTCAACTCGTTGATCACTTTTTTTCATGAAGCCTTTCCTGAAAACCTCCCCCTGTCCACTGGACTAAGCACTCCTTTTGGATTCTGTTATGACATCAGGTATCTCTCCTCTATTGCTATTGTCACAATTGATATTTTATAAATTGTGCAATTATGTAATCATTAATCTCTTCCATGAGAATAGAAGCTAGATGTCAGGCTGTACCAAAACTATCTGTTGAATGAATGAATGAAGCAATGAATGAATTCTCAGGAACCCACCCCAGTCACAAGCCCCCAGGGAGGAACCACTCCAGGCCCACATGGTACAAATGAGTTCACCAGACCTCAGACCCTGAGAGAGGCAAGACACAATGACAGTCCACCAGACACATCCAGCCCAGCACCCCTCCCTTAGGAAATATGGTCAGTGGACCGTGCATGGGGCTGGCAGTCCAGAGTCATGAGTCTGAGTCCGGCTCTGCTCTGATCACTTGCTGACCCTGGCAAGTGCTTCTGCTCTCTGCCCCAGTTTGCTCAGCAGTAGAAGGTGGAGGTGGGATGAGGTGTGTCCTTGCCCTCCCTGATCAGCCACCCTCACTTCTGTGATTCTTTGAGGATGTCAACTGGCTCCCACAGCAAGAAAGACCCCTGACAACTCCAGGAGAGCAGAGCAAAGGGTGTGGGGACAGTCCAGTGTGAGACCTACCTTAGCTGCAGCCTTCACGTCCTTCTTGACCAGGATAGAAGTGAGGGCCACACCACTCTCAGAGATGGCCCGGTGGAAGAGATTCTTGGCCAGGGGAGATAACACCTGGGAGGAGGGTGGCGAGAAAGGGAGTTTATGCTCACGGGGAGGGGTCTTCAAGAGTTACCCCCATCCACAGCCCTGTCCTGGGCTGTTCCCCTGGAGACCATGGGGCCTGGCTTCTGCAATAAAACCTCAGCTGGAAGGAGCCAGGAGCAGAGTGAAGGACAAAACAGGAAGTGTGTGGCACACACTGATTATAACAATCAAAGTATCTGAAAGGCAGCTCAGCAATTCCTAGCAGCACTTTAAAGCACAGTTCTGATTCCCCATTTCCATTACTCAGAATTTATCCTGGACTTCCCTGGTGGTGCAGTGGTTAAGAATCTGCCTGCCAATGCAGGAGACATGCGTTCGAGCCCTTTTCCGGGAAGATCCCACATGCCGTGGAGCAACTAAGTCCGTGTGCCACAACTACTGAGCCTGCCCTCTAGAGCCTGTGAGCCACAACTATTGAGCCCGTGTGCCACAACTACTGACGCGCACACCTAGAGCCCGTGGTCCACAACAAGAGAAGCCACCGCAATGAGAAGCCTGCGCACCCCAACGAAGAGTAGCCCCTGCTTGCTGCAACTAGAGAAAAGCCCGCGCACAGCAACAAAGACCCAACGCAGCCAAAATAAATAAATTAATTAATTAATTAAAAAAAAAGAATTTATCCTATGGAAAATGAACACGGAAGTACACAACAGTTTCTAAGAATGCTCATGTTTTTTATAGTAGTAAAAATTGGAAATAACCCAAGGTTCCAATATTATGAGATTTGGTAAATAAACTATTTTTCATTCTTACAATGGAATACTTCTTGACTATACACATAAAAAATATGAAAGAGTGCTTAATGGTTAGAGAAATATTTATGTTGTTTTATAATGCTAAGGAAAGTTTGTGTTTAAAAATTCTAGCTAGATTGATAAATACGTAGATAGATGGATAGATACACAGATAGATAGGGTGGGTCATGGAAAAAAACACTAGAAAAATACAGATCAAAATGTTCATGGTGAGAGCAGAAGCAAGAAGAACTTCAGTCCTGCAGCCTATGGAACAAAAACCACATTCACAGAAAGATAGACAAGATGAAAAGGCAGAGGGCTATGTACCAGATGAAGGAACAAGATAAAACAACAGAAAAACAGCTAAATGAAATGGAGATAGGCAATCTTCCAGAAAAAGAATTCAGAATAATGATAGTGAAGATGATCCAGGACCACAGAAAGAGAATGGAGGCAAAGATCGAGAAGATGCAAGAAATGTTTAACAAAGATATAGAAGAATTAAAGAACAAACAAACAGAGATGAACAATACAATAACTGAAATGAAAAATACACTAGAAGGAATCAGTAGCAGAATAACTGAGGCAGAAGAACGGATAAGTGACCTGGAAGACAGAATGGTGGAATTCACTGCTGTGGAACAGAATAAAGAAAAAAGAATGAAAAGAAATGAAGACAGCCTAAGAGACCTCTGGGACAACATTAAATGCAACAACATTCGCATTATAGGGGTCCCAGAAGAAGAAGAGAGAGAGAAAGGACCCGAGAAGATATTTGAAGAGATTATAGTCAAAAACTTCCATAACATGGGAAAGGAAATAGCCACCGAAGTCCAGGAAGCGCAGAGTCCCATACAGGATAAACCCAAGGAGAAAGATGCTGAGACACATAGTAATCAAATTGGCAAAAATTAAAGACAAAGAAAAATTATTGAAAGCAGCAAGGGAAAAATGACAAATAACATACAAGGGAACTCCCATAAGGTTAACAGCTGATTTCTCAGCAGAAACCCTACAAGCCAGAGGGAGTGGCATGATATACTTAAAGTGATGAAAGGGAAAAAACTACAACCAAGATTACTCTACCCAGCAAGGATCTCATTCAGATTCGATGGAGAAATCAAAAGCTTTAGAGACAAGCAAAAGCTAAGAGAATTCAGCACCACCAAACCAGCTCTACAACAAATGCTAAAGGAACTTCTCTAAGTGGGAAACACAAGAGAAGAAAAGGACCTACAAAAAAAACCCCAAAACAATTAAGAAAATGGTAATAGGAACATACATATTGATAATTACCTTAAGCGTGAATGGATTAAATGCTCCAAGCAAAAGACACAGGCTCACTGAATGGATACAAAAAGAAGACCCATATATATGCTGTCTACAAGAGACCCACTTCAGACCTAGGGACACATACAGACTGAAAGTGAGGGGATGGAAAAAGATATTCCATGCAAATGGAAATCAAAAGAAAGCTGGAGTAGCAATACTCATATCAGATAAAATAGACTTTTAAATAAAGAATGTTACAAGAGACAAGGAAGGACACTACATAATGATCAAGGGATCAATCCAAGAAGAAGATATAACAATTATAAATATATATGCACCCAACACAGGAGCACCTCAATACAAAAGGCAACTGCTAATAGTTCTAAAAGAGGAAATTGATAGTAACACAATAATAGTGGGGACTTTAACACCTCACTTACACCAATGAACAGATCATCCAAACAGAAAATTAATAAGGAAACACAAGCTTTAAATGACACAATAGACCAGATAGATTTAATTGATATTTATAAGACATTCCATCCAAAAACAGATACACTTTCTTCTCAAGTGCTCACGGAACATTCTCCAGGATAGATCACATCTTGGGTCACAAATGAAGGCTAAGTAAGTTTAAGAAAATTGAAATCATATCAACCATCTTTTCTGACCACAATACTATGAGATTAGAAAACAATTACAGGGAAAAAAACGTAAAAAGCACAAACACATGGAAGCTAAACAATACGTTACTGTGTAACCAAGAGATCACTGAAGAAATCAAAGAGGAAATAAAAAAATACCTAGAGACAAATGACAATGAAAACATAACGATCCAAAACCTATGGGATGCAGCAAAAGCAGTTCTAAGAGGGAAGTTTATAGCTATACAGGCCTACCTCAAGAAACAAGAAATATCTCAAATAAACAATCTAACGTTACCCCTAAAGGAACTAGAGAAAGAAAAACAAACAAAATCCAAAGTTAGCAGAAGGAAAGAAATCATAAAGATCAGAGCAGAAATAAATGAAATAGAAACAAAGAAAACAACAGCAAAGATCAATAAAACTAAAAGCTGGTTCTTTGAGAAGATAAACAAAATTGATAAACCATTAGCCAGACTCATCAAGAAAAAGAGGGAGAGGACTCAAATCAATAAAATTAGAAATGAAAAAGGAGAAGCTACAACAGACAACGCAGAAATACAAAGCAACCTAAGAGACTACTACAAGCAACTCTATGCCAATAAAATGGACAACCTGGAAGAAATGGGCAAATTCTTAGAAAGGTATAACCTTCCAAGACTGAACCAGGAAGAAATAGAAGATATGAACAGACCAATCACAAGTCATGAAATTGAAACTGTGACTAAAAATCTTCCAACAAACAGAAGTCCAGGACCAGATGGCTTCACAGGTGAATTCTATCAAACATTTAGAGAAGAGCTAACACCCATCTTTCTCAAACTCTTCCAAAAAATTGTAGAGGAAGGAAAACTCCCAAACTCATTCTATGAGGCCACCATCACCCTGATATCAAAACCAGACAAAGATAATACTACAAAAAAAGAAAATTACAGACCAATATCACAGATGAATATAGATGTAAAAATCCTCAACAAAATACTAGCAAACAGAATCCAACAACACATTAAAAGGATCATATACCATGATCAAGTGGGATTTATCCCAGAGATGCAAGGGTTCTTCAATATACGCAAATCAATCAATGTGATACACCATATTAACAAACTGAAGAATAAAAACCATACGATAATTTCAATAGATGCAGAAAAAGCTTTTGACAAAATTCAACACCATTTATGATAAAAACTCTCCAGAAAGTGGGCATAGAGGGAACCTACTTCAACATAATAAAGGTCATATATGAGAAACCCACAGCAAACATCATTCTCTATGGTGAAAAACTGAAAGCATTTCCTCCAAGATCAGGAACAAGAAAAGGATGTCCACTCTCACCACTATTATTCAACATAGCTTTGGAAGTCCTAGCCATGGCAATCAGAGAAGTAAAGAAATAAAAGGAATACAAATTGGAAAAGAAGAAGTAAAACTGCTACTGTTTGCAGATGACATGATACTATATACATAGAGAATCCTAAAAATGCCACCAGAAAACTACTAGAGCTAATCAATGAATTTGGTAAACTTGCAGGATACAAAATTAATGCACAGAAATCTCTTGCATTCCTATACACTAATGATGAAAAATCTGAAAGAAAAATTAAGGAAACACTCCCATTTACCATTGCAGCAAAAGGAATAAAATACCTAGGAATAAAACTACCTAGGGAGACAAAAGACCTGTATGCAGAAAACTTAAGACACTGATGAAAGAAATTAAAGATGATACCAACAGATGGAGAGATATACCATGTTCTTGGATTGGAAGAATCAATATTGTGAAAATGACTATCCTACCCAAAGCAATCTACAGATTCAATGCAATCCCTATCAAATTACCAATGGCATGTTTTACAGAACTAGAACAAAAACTCTTAAAATTTGTATGGAGACACAAAAGACCCCAAACAGCCAAAGCAGTCTTGAGGAAAAAAACAGAGCTGGACAAATCAGACTCCCTGAATTCAGACTATACTACAAAGCTACAGTAATCAAGACAATATGGTACTGGCACAAAAACAGAAATATAGATCAATGGAACAGGATAGAAAGCCCAGAGATAAACCCACACACTTATGGTCAACTAATCTATGACAAAGGAGGCAAGGATATAGAATGGAGAAAAGACAGTCTCTTCAATAAGTGGTGCTGGGAAAACTGGACAGCTACATGTAAAAGAATGAAATTAGAACACTCCCTAACACCATACACAAAAATAAACTCAAAATGGATTAGAGACCTAAATGTAAGACCGGACACTATAAAACTCTTAGAGGAAAACAGAGGAAGAACACTCTTTGACATAAATTGCAGCAAGATTTTTTTTGATCCACCTCCTAGAGTAATGGAAATAAAAACAAAAATAAACAAACGGGACCTAATGAAACTTCAAAGCTTTTGCACAGCAAAGGAAACCATAAACAAGATGAAAAGACAACTCTCAGAATGGGAGAAAATATTTGCAAATGAATCATCGGACAAAGGATTAATATCCAAAATATATAAACAGCTCAGGTAGCTCAATATTAAAAAAAAAAAGACCCATTCCAAAAATGGGCAGAAGACCTAAACAGACATTTCTCCAAAGAAGACATACAGATGGCCAACAAGCACATGAAAAGCTGCTCAACATCACTAATTATTAGAGACATGCAAATCAAAACTACAATGAGGTATCATCTCACACCAGTTAGAATGCGCATCATCAGAAAATCTACAAACAGTAAATGCTGGGGAGGGTGTGGAGAAAAGGGAACCCTCTTGCACTGTTGGTGGAAATGTAAATTGATATAGCCACCATGGAGAACAGTATGGAGGTTCCTTAAAGAACTAAAAATAGAATTACCATATGACCCAGCAATCCCACTACTGGGCATATACTCACAGAAAACCGTAATTCAAATAGACACATGCACCCCAATGTTCATTGCAGCACTATTTACAATAGCCAGGTCATGGAAGCAACCTAAATGCCCATTGACAGATGAATGGATAAAGAAGATGTGGTACATATATACAATGGAATATTACTCAGCCATAAAAAGGAATGAACTTGGGTCATTTGTAGAGATGTGGGTCATTTGTAGAGACGTGGATGCCTGTAGAGACTGTCATACAGAGTGAAGTAAGTCAGAAAGAGAAAAACAAATATCGTATATTAACGCATGTATGTGGAACCTAGAAAAATGGTACAGATGAACCAGTTTGCAGAGCAGAAATTGAGACACCGAAGTAGAGAACAAACGTATGGACACCAAGGGGGGAAGTGGTGGGGGGTGGGGTGTGTGTGTGATGAATTGGGCGATTGGGACTGACATGTATACACTGATGTGTATAAAATGGATAACTAATAAGAAAAAAAATAATTAAAAAATAAACATTAAAAAAAGTGTTCATGGGCTTCCCTGGTGGCGCAATGGTTGAGAGTCCGCCTGCTGATGCAGGGGACGTGGGTTCGTGCCCCAGTCCAGGAAGATCCCACATGCCGCAGAGCGGCTAAGCCCGTGAGCTATGGCTGCTGAGCCTATGCGTCTGGAGCCTGTGCTCCGCAACAGGAGAGGCCACAACCGTGTGAGGCCCACGTACCGGGAAAAAAAAAAAAAATGTTCATGGTGAGTATCCAAGGATAATGGGACTGTGAAAGACTTTTTGTTTCTTTGAGATTATCTGTACTTTTCCTTTTCTCCACTTTACAAAATATAAAATCATTTTCCTCTGAGTGTTCCACTATGAAACTAAGATATGCTTTTAAAATGCAGTAATAGCACTGACCCTCTGCTCAACTGTGAGGCAGCTGGAGGGTTTCTAACAGCTCCCAGCGTCTTCTAATCTGGTTTTCCACCTTTGCTTCCCTCGGTGTCTCCCAACTGCCATTCCCACATCAGGCTCCCAGGTCGTGTCTGTGTTCCATTTCCCGGGTCCCATCCCCCCTTCCATCCTCCTTCCTCTCTCTACCTCTCCTCCCCCAGCCCAGCTCCATCCTCAGCCCCAGACGCTGCTGCTCTCCTTCGTGAGATGAACAAGCCATCAGACCTCCCCAGAGGAGGCCTCTACCTGTTCTTAGTGTTCGTGTCCCCTTGAATTGTAGATCTGCCTTCAAGCCAAATAATGACATTGCACCCAACTTCATGGTTGCCTCCTCTTATCCAGAATTTACACCCACCCCTACTTCCCAAGAGGAGTGAGGTGAGTACTAATAGTAAAATGATTAGGAAGGAGAGTAAGAGCTCAACCAACACAGGACAGGAGGAATGTCTCCGTTGCAGCCGTGGCTGGAGATATGGCCCCAGGATGCTAAGCTGAGCTCTGAGCTTCCTGCGGTCCAAGGAGAGTTTGGCCATAACTTTCCACCATCTGATGCTGCACAGAGTAGGGTCAGCCTTGAACCAGGTCCCATGACTAGACTGGCTGGTCTGCAAGGGGTCCCATCGGTAGCCACATCAGGGCCAGGAACACTTACAAGAATAGAGACACTTTCCCCTCCTGCTGACCCTCCACAGATGGTCACAGAGCCTGGATACCCTCCAAAGTCGGCAATGTTCTCCTGGACCCAGTGCAGTGCGGCCAACTGGTCCAAGTGACCCCAGTTCCCCCGGCTGTGTTCATCCCCTGTGCTGTAAGAGAACAGGGTGGGGTTGAGAGCAGACACGTCACAGCAGGGCTCTCAGGACCACAGATGGGGCTGGGGGTCTGGGTGAGCCTTCTGCAAGAGACTGGGCTTCCAGAGCCCTGACACTGGGGTCTTTAGCTGCCTCCCATCCTGCAGCATTGTAGCACTCTATACATCCATCCCACATCTATTTATTGAGCATCTACTATTCTACAGTTCCAAAGGGAATTCCAGGCAGAAGAAACAGCACATGCAAAGGCCCCAGCGTCCCGTGAAAAAAAGTGTGAATCTAGGACCTACAGCTACAGAGGGCCCTGAGGGCCTCAGTAAGGATGTCAATGTCATCTTGAGTAAGTTAGGAAGCCACTGCAGGGATGACATGATTCCATTTATGTCTTAAATGATCACTTTGGCTACTGTGTGGATCAGACACGGTGTAAAATAGCAGGGTTATAAAAGTAGGTGTTATTACAACAATCCAGGGGAGAGACACAGAGTGCTTTGAACAGGGTGACTACAAGGGAGGAGGTGAGAAGTGGCTGGATTCTGAACATATTGTAAAAGTGGAGCCAAGAGGATTTGCTGGTGACTGGATGTGGGGTGTGAGAAAAAGAAAAGAATCCAAGTGCCCCCAGGCTTTTATCCTGAGTAACTGGAAGGGTGGAGCTGCCTGCAGCTGAGCAGGAGGCCCTGTGGAGAAAGGAGGAGGGTTTGGGGCAGGGGCATGGGGAGTCAAGGGTTAAGTTTGTCCGAGGAAGGGAGAGGTGCCCTCAGGTGTCCCGTGGGGATGGCAGGAGGTAGTTAATGATGTACCTGCTGGTTTCAAAGGAGAAATGGGCTAAAAATAGGGAGCCTGGAAGTGCCCCCTGAGGTCACTCAGGAAACCAGTGGGACAGAGAAGAAGATGCACACAGAGGCTGAGACGGGGAGGGGAGGGTCCAGGAGGGGCCGAGAAGGAGCTGCCATGAGGGAGGAGGTGGCCAGGAGCCAAGAGAAGGAAATTTTTCAAAAAGGTTTGAGGGGTGACGTGCGGTTGCTGTCAAGGCTGGGCCGCTGGTGACCTGGACCAGAGCAGTGTGGTGTCTGGTCGGGGTGAAACCCTGACTGACGTGGTAGAGGAGAGCCTGGGGGAGAGGGAGGGGGGAGTGTACGCAGTTATACTGTAACTGGGAGCAGCCGTGGGCCGCGGGGGAAGGACATGAGGAGTCTCAGTGAAGGTGACACATCCCGGGACATGACTCACCTGGGACAGCCCTCCTCCAGCCCATAGGTCTTTCCAGTGAGATGACCACCCCCCCCCCTCAGCCCACCCACCAGCCATCTGAGGGTAAGAGGTCCTGGGGCTGGTGCATTCAGAAAAGGCTCAGTAACTGTGCCTGCAGCAAGTCCGGTTCCTGTCCACACGGACACTCCATGGAGGAGACTCGAGCCTTCGTTCACGCATGTGCCAAACTCCATGAAGGAAATGGGGTGAGTGGGCCCTACACTCCTCTCAGTAGACGTGTCCACTGGAGTCAGGTGCTCGTTACAGCCTCCAAGTTCCAGCCACCCGTTCCTCCACCTACAAGACTTTACGGAGCTCCCACGTGAGTCTGCTCCTTCTTTCCTTCCCCATGAGGTAAGATGTATAAGCCTCTAACTGCTGCGCTGCATGTTAACTGTCACCTTACAGGTATGCAACATGCTGGGCAGCACAGGTGAAAAACAGATGAGCATTTCAGACGAGGTAACATTTGGGTTGGGTTTTGCAGGAATAATAGGAGTTTGTCAGGCAGATTAGGCATTTTACATGCAAGTAAGTGGACCAGGGTGGCTGGGGAAGGAGAAGGTAGGTAGAGCCCAATTATGAGGGGACTTGCATGTCTTAGTAGGGAACCTAGCAAAGATCCCTTTGAGGGCTTGCATGACCAGAGTGGGGTCCTAGCACTCCCACACTGAGGGTCAATGTGCCGTGAGGAGAGTCCAGTGTCTTACCTGAAGAATCCCCAGATGCCCAGGCGGTACTGAACGGTCACCACCACCACGTTTTCATGGGCAGAGAGGGCCAGCCCATCATAGGTTGATGCCCCGCCCAACATCACACCTCCTCCGTGGATCCACACCATCACCTGGATGGGGAGGAAGCAACCATACAGGGCACAGGAAGCAGAGCTGGGAAAGACCTCAAGAGGCTGTCTGGTTTGGTCATCTACCCGTCCTCCCAGCTGTGGCCCAACTCAGGGCACCCTGGCTGCCCCTGCCTGTCTCCCCTGCCTCAGTGCCACCTCCTGCCAGTGCTCTTCATGCTGAGAACATCATCATGGGAACAGCCAAGGCTAAGAGCGTCATCTTCTCCCCAACACTCCCACAGTCCTCACTCCCGGACCCCTCACGCAGCTCAGCACACTCCGCATGCAACAGCCCTTGGTTAGAAGCTTATTTCAGCTTCACCTTAGTTACCTTTTGTGAGGTGAAATAAACTTCTCACGTGAATGATGACCATGTCAAGAAGCACATGCCCTGGGTGGTACCTCTTCTTAATAGGCCTTTCCACTGCCTCCTCTGCTCCCCAAATCTCACCCATCCTCCAAAGCCCAGCCTAAAAGCCATCTCCTCTAAGAAGTCTTCAATCATCTGATGAATATGATTTGAAAACCTACTAGGTGCCAGGGACTGTGGTAAGGATTAAGGATGAGAGTGGACATGACAATTCATAATGCATGGCCCTGAATTTAAAGAGTTCACATAGCAAGAAAGTGAGAATGGCTAAAATAATAGTATAATGATTTTGTTAATAAAAAAATCAAAGAACTCATACATGAACTATGTGTCAAGTACTGCTCTAAGCATTTAAAAATAAACCATCCACAAGATAGGGACTACTATTGTCCCATTTCACAGACAGGAAAACCGAGGCACTTAACCACCCTGAGGTCATGCAGCTAATAGGTGGTGGAGGCAGGACTTGAACCCAGGCAGTCTGGCTCCAGACTCCACACGTCGAGCTGCCCAGCACACGGCAGCCAATGGCCACGGTGCAGTAGGCCGGCTGTTGGGGCAGGAGTAATTTCTTCCCTTCAACTCTAACTAATGCATCAGCAAGACTTGCCTCGTGTGCTGTGTCAGACACTGACATAAATCTTGATATTCATCATTGAACACTTGTGTGTGATTATCCCTGATTTGAGGAAACAGAGCCAGGTCTCTCAGCTAGTAAAAGGCAGAACCAGGATTTACACCCAGATCCTGCAGTTCCAGAGCCTGTGTCCATAGTAGAGGTTCTCCAGCTTCAGGTTCCTGGAGCCCCTGCTCCTCCTACATCTCTGATCCCTGCCTACCTCCGGGCAGAGGGACTGAGTGTGCAGTCACCTCTGAGTCCAGGCTGAGCCAAGGGCTGGCCAGCAGTGATTTGCTGAAGAAGCTAGTCCAGCTCTGTGCAACCCAGATGCTAAGATCCTCGAAGGCAGGGGCTGTGTGGTCATGGTTTTATGTTCCTCCTTTCTCTTAACCCCCAATTCTAGCTATGCATATGGGGGCGCTGAGTATGTACTAGGAGAATGAATGAATGCATGAATGAATGAATTAACAATTGTCCCCACCTCTTTGAGCCCAGCATATGCAGGGCCACCTTCTAGTCACAAGTTCACAGATGCCCTCCTCCACATCTGGGCACCATGCCAGGGGTGTTCCTGGGAGATGGCTGGGTGCTCACACCCTTCCTGTCTCTACCCCACTGACCCCTCCTTTCCCAGCAGACCAGCCCCACCCTCCAGCCTGAGTCTGGAAGGCTGCCCCATCTCTGGGCTTCCATTTATTCTGCAAATGCTGACTCACTGGGTCATCAGCTTGTGTCAAAGTAAATTAGGAAGTGAAATTATCTACAGTAAAATCTTGATAGTTGGCAAAGGCAAAGGAAAGGACTTCTCTGTTGCTCCAGGCTCTGCATCCTCCACCTGTGACACTGAGACACTGAAAGTTTGTCAGAGAAGGTCTCTGTGTGCTAAGGAAAGGCCACACACAGGCTCCACTTGCTAGTGTGTGTGTGTGTGTGTGTCAAAGAGCGTGACTTGAGATCAGGAGACCCGTGCTCTAGTCCTGCAACCCTACTCTGCGACCTCGCCTTCCCCTCACTGGGCTTCAGTTTCTCTATCTGTAACGGAACGGTTGGGTTGTTGGCTTATCTCCAAGATTCCTTCCAGCTCTGACTTTATTGGAAATTATGTCTTAGCCACCCTGGGTATCAGATTCCTAATCTAACAATTAAGAGTAATCCTTCTTGTCCATTTATTAGCATGAGAGACCTTAGAAAAATTAAAATGTTCATTACAGATGTATAGCAAACTCCCCCAGAGGCCCTATGTCTGTCACTATGGGAAACTGAGGTGTGGAAAACCTGTGTTTCCTGATGTCAGGTTTGGCTGTGGTGGTAAAGAAAGCCCTGGGGCCCCTGGGGAACAGCCTGGGGCCCCTGGAACAGCCTTGGTCCAAGACGCCCCAACCCAACACTGCCTTCATCCCCCTCCAGTCTACACCAGCCTTGACCATGTGTTCCCACTGCTTACCGGCAGCCTGCTTCTCTTCCTCAAGTCAGCAGGAGTGTAAATATTTAGGTAAAGACAGTCTTCGGAAAACCTGAGATTAATGTTATCCTTTCTGTTGGTAAAGAGCTCTGAGATCACTTGCCCCGCCACTGGGTCTTGGGAGCACCTGGGAGAGGCAAGGAGAGAAATGATTTCTTGAAGTTCAATCAGAGCTGACCAAGGAGATGTCTCCTGTGGTCAGGCCAGGTCTTGGACTGGGAGAATTAAGCCTGTAAATAGAGTTGTTCTTACCAGATTCCAGACACTGGAATGCGTAGGAGGCTACCTGGGGGATCACGATGGAGGGACCTGGGGCTCACCAAGGTCTCCCGGGAGAGTGAATAGTGAGAAGGCCTGGCACCGTCCCCTTCCAGGAGCCTTCAGGATGCCTTGTGTCAAGAAGAGGATGCTGCTTACATGCCTGGGAAAGGATCATTTTCTGCATGTCCTGGTCGCGGCTGACTCTCTGCTGGGCTCTGCATAGTGAGTGTGGGGTGACCACGTTCCTCTACCAGGTAAACCAGGTGTTCCAGTCCATGGGATACTTCCAAAAACCATGAGAAGTCACTCTATTGGTAGACATTTAAGGCATGCAACAGGTCAAGGACAAAATATTTGTGGTGCAACATTAGGAGAATTTTATTCTAGTCGTGCCTCAGCCACTTATGTGCTGGGTGACCTTGGGTGAATTCCTTCTCGGCTCTGGGCCCCAGTCTGCCATGTCTAAGTGAGGGGAGTGATTTCTGTAAGGGTCTTGCAGCACTGACATGCTAAGATTCTATCATCAACCCATCTGGTCAAGTGCTATTTGTTGCCCAAATAATGGATCTTAAAGATCCAACAGAGATAATTGGTAATATTTAATCTTCAGATCAGCTCCATGATATAGGTTCTACTATTATCCCCATTTTACATTTGAGAAAACTGAGCCACAGAGAGGTTACAGAACCTGCCCAAGGTCACACAGCCAGGAAGAGCCATACTACGTAGTGTTTATGTTTCTGAGGACATTATAAGCAACATTTGCAGATTTCCAGAAAGCAGGCATGACTGCTCCCAGTATGTCAATGAGGTAACTGGGGCACTGAGGTGTTTGGATGAAACAGCTGTCAAGTGGCAGAGTCAGAGCTGCAAAGACAGCCTCTTGATTTCCATCGTGGGGGAACTTTCCCCAGATCACCAAGGCAAAGGGCATATTATTCATAAAAGAAGAAATTCAAAAATTAAAAAAGGGAAAGAGAGTTCAACATCCCTAGTATTCAGATAATTGCAGAATAAATTTTAAAATTATATAATTATGATGATAATTATTATTATTTTGCCTATCCAATAGTCAAAACAATTTTTTAATAATCCCAAGCATTGGCAAGGGTCTGGTGAATGAAAGTTCTCATATATTAATGGAAGGAGTGTAGTTAGAACATTTCTGGAAGGAAATTTAACAAAAGGTTATACTCTTTTCCTCAGAAATGTCATTTCTTGGAACTTATCCCAAAATACTGTGAATGTGCATAAAGGTTTGCCTACATGATGTTCATCACGGTGCTAATTATATTATCAGAAACATCAAGAACAACTTAACGATCCCAAATAAGAGATTGGGTAAATAAATTATTATTCAGTACCCAGTGTAATATAATGTCAGGCTGTGATATTTAATGACATATAACGATGTTCATGATACATTTATAAATGAGCAAAGCAGGCATTCAAAGTATCTGTATCCTGTGATATAATAAGAAATATATTTTTGGTCTTCTTCCCATTTCTGGCAAAGAGCTCTGAAAACCCTTGGAATTTCCTAAGTGATGAGAGTGATAAATGTGTCTTTTGTTGTGTTAATGAGGTGATTCTGGACCTTACCTAAGGATGGGAGCTGATTATCAAGAGAGCCACATGTGATTCCAGGTTTGGAACGTTCAGATCCACCCCCCTGACCTCTGGGGAAGGGAAAGGGGCTGGAGGTTGAATCAATCACCAGCGGTCAATGATTTCATCAATCCTGCCCATGGACCGAAGCCCAAAAGGCTAGAGTTAAGAGAGCCTCCAGGTTGGTGAACCAGAACTCTTCCAAGTGCCAACGTGCTGGGACCAAAACTCCACAGGACAGGAGCTCCTTTGTGCCTCATGTTATGTATCTCTTCATCTGGCTGGTGATTCATATCCTTTAATATTCTTCATAATAAACCAGTAATCTAGTGAGTAAACTAGCATCCTGAGTTTTATGAGTTGCTTTAGCAAATTAATGGAACCCAAGGAGGGGGTCATGAGAACCTGTGACTTACAGCCATTTGATCAGAAGCAGAGGTAACAACTTGGACTTGAGATATCATCTGAAACGGAGGGCAGTATTGTGGGACTGAGCCTTTAACCCATATAATATGATGCTGTCTCCAGGTGGTTAGTGTCAGAATTGAGTTGAATTGTAGGACACCCAGCTGGTGTCAGAGAATTGCGTGTTGGTGTGGAAAAAAGAAAATAAACATTGGAATTGTGTGCAGAATCTTATGTGGTTACATTTTAAGGGATAAAATATGCAATAGGTAAGAGACTACAAAAACAGAATCTAAAATATGAATGGCAGTTCTCTCTAGGTGGTAGAAGTATATATAATTTTCATTTTCTTACCTTTACTTCCTCACTTTTCTGTAATAAGTATGTATTACACTTGCAATCAGGAACTAAAAACAGTGAATATTATAAAGAAAAGAAAGAAGGGAGAGTTGGAGGGAGGAAGGGAGGATGGCAAGAGTAGAGGAGAGAAAAGAAAGAAAAGGAGAGGAGAGGAGAGGAGAGAAGAGGAAAGGAAAGGACAAGAAAAGAAAAGAAAAGAAAAAAGCAGGAAGAGACGGGCCCCTGGAAATTCCCAGAAATGCCTTGCTGAGATGAAAAAGGTCTGAATCCATGCATGTAGATATCCCAGGTGTCCTGGGGGATGACTTCAACATCTTTGCCCAACATGGCCAGAGTGACCAGGATACACCAACCAGTGCTCTGCTCCTTACTAGGTAAGAGTCACACCTGGGAGTTGGGAACTTGACTGGTCAACACCCCAAAGACTCCCCACCTACACATCTGGCCCACCTCACTCCCCAACTACAACAAAGTTCAAGACAGGAGAATAAATAGAATAATTACTTCTGATCCCCCTCACCTGCTCAACTCTTTATTTTATTCCAAAGCACTTATCCTACTCTAACATATTACATAACCTATTGCTTTGCATATTGTTCAGTGTGTCTCTCCCTGCTAGAATGCAAGCTGCATGAGGGTGGGATCTTTGTTCTGTTCACTAATGGATCCCAGGAAACTAGAAAATGCCTGGCAAAGTTGCTCAATAAATATTAGTTGAATAAAGGGCTCTAGAATGCTGTGAGGGTTCTGAAATGTTTGTAAGGATCTACAATATCTTAGGATTCCAGAACAAAGTATGAGCCACTCAGAGGATCGCCTTGGCTCCTTCCTGTGTCCTTTTGAGGCTAACATCCCCACTGGAAGATGCCAGAGTCACACCTTGATTACATGGGAGGGTAAGAGGTGGTATTCTTCACAAAGATCCATGGTTCTGCAGGCTGAGGCGGAGCAAACCTCAAGGATCCACGAGGGGGCTTGGCAAAAGGGACTCCCAGGAAAACAGCCACAGGCTGTGCAAAACCTTCTAAGCTGACATATTTCCCCAGGACTCTGCTCTGCGCGGTGTCCACAGCAGGCAGTGAGGGTGGTTGCCCTGCTGGCATTGAGAGGAAATGAGAACATGTCAGTGGTGAAGGTGTGAACTGGATTCTGGGTGAATTTTGTTACTTTTGCCACGTGATCTTGAATGTCCCCTCAACTCTCTAAGCCTCAGTTTCTTCTTATGTAAGAGAGAGTGAAGCTAACTGTCCTTCCTAACTCACAGTGCTATCTGAAGGAGCGAATTGGAATTGGAGGTATAACAGCATCAAATAAGACATAAATGCAAAAAGAAGAGCCACTGGGAATGAAGAGGGCATTCAGTTTCCACACTTAGGAGCATCTAGAAACAATCACTGGACACTGGTGCCGAGCTGCACGCTGGATGAGAGGATGAACAAGAGCAGGTTGCTCTTCTCAGAAATCTGGCCTTATGTGGAGGATGAGCTACATACATACCTGACCCTACTGCTGGGAAGAAAGTGGTCCGTGTCCTGAGAGACGTACCAAGTAAGGTGCCATAGGAGACAGAAGAGGGAGCGAGGCCTTCTGACTGGTGGCTTCATGGAGGCAGTGACCTTGGAGCTGGGACTTGCAGTAGTGGAAGGAGTGACAAGGGGAGGTGGAAGAGGGTGCTTAAAGGTATAAACAGAGATGAGATTGTGCAGAGGTGAGGCTCTGCGACAGCAAAGTGCAAGACCTGCTTGAGGAAGAGCGATTGGCCCATTTGGGTCAGGAAGAGTAATGGGGGAGGAACATAACCCTGGATGAGACAGGTTCATGTCTGGGAGGGTCTCAAACGCCAGGCCAGTGATTCGGCCTTTATTTAGTGGGTAAATGAGCAGCAGTGAACCATACTGGAGTAAAAGAGAGTGACACAATCAGCTTGAAGAGGCCCCTTCTGCTGGCTCTGAGCACGGTCATCCAGAGGGAGCGAGATGGGCCCAGATTCCATCTGTCCCCTTCTCGTGGAGCAGACAGTTCTTTCTCACTGAGCTGAAATGCGTCTCCCTGAAGCTGCCACATCAGTCCTGGTCCTACCTGCTCTGGGACATCCTGCACCTTCATGTGACAGGCAGCCTTAGTGACCCATGTTCATACCCATCCCTCAAGTCTTCTCTTGTCCGTCCTCAACAGCTTCAGTTTGTTTAAGCATCCTAACAGGAAACGATTTCCAGCCTCTCATCCTCCCAATTGTTCCCCTTTATATATAGACACAAGGTCAACCTCTCTCTCAAAGTATGTGGCCAGAATAGAAAAGAATAACCCAGATTTGGTCTTACGGACAAATCCGATGATAACGTTCAAGAGAGATGAAGTGGACAGATGTCCAAATGGCAAGGGTGAAAAAGTGGGCGATTGGCTGAGAGGTATAGGCAATACTGGTAACAGCAGCAGTTACCAATTGTGTTATATGTAATGTTTGTATACTGAGCACTTACTATGTGCTACATGGGCATTCCAGTTCCTTTAAACTAATCTTCACAAAAGCCTTGCTAGGTAGACATCAATATGCCCATTTTACAGATGAGGTAACTGAGGAAATGGAGGCAGCCAGTATGGACTTTCTAAAGGTAGAACTGGCATTGCCCTGCCAGGGGGTAAACAGCAGTAAGGGAATAATCTGCCCCTAATTTGGTTCTTACTCTTCTCTTACCCTCAGTTCCAGGCCTCTCACAGTGTCATAGGCCCAGGAAGAAGAGAAAACCCAGTGGAGCCTGGGCTGTCAGTGCACTGACAGCCAGAGCACTGGCTCTGGACTCAGGAGTTAGAGATAGAATTCAGAGCATGATTTTCCGGTTGACCTTGGGCATGTACATTTCCCTCTCTGAGTCTCAGTTTCCCCACCTATAAAATGGCACAGATGCATTCTGAGGTCCCTTGCTGCACCGTTGTATTAACCAGGTCTTTTATGTTCTGTATTCTGATGCCTTGACATCTGGGGCCTTGCTGATTCTGGAGGGACTGCCCCTCCCAGAGTTTGCCAATCCCTAATGATAGGAATGAACTTCCCCTTCAAGCGTGCCAGAGCCTGTACCCCAACTACCTTCTCTATCCGGCCCTCCACATCTGGCCACTATCATCCTGCCCTAATCACTCCAGGCCAAGTACCTGACAACTGTGGGAACTCCCTAAGCCCCAGAGCCCATTGCAATTGGCTAGTTTGCCAATTCCAAACCTGCTTATTCTGCTTCACCTCGACCTTGCCCCCAGCAACCAAGATAAAGGTTCTTGCGCCCAATTCCTCGTTCCTTCCTCTGCCTCCTGATGCACCCGGTGCCTCACCTGTGGCCCACCATGGTGGTGTCACGCCCCCTCCTCTGGGGAGCTGTGAGTAACAAACTATCTTTTCAGTGGCAGTTGGCTCCTGATCCGTGGCCTTACCACACCTCAGACTGTCTATTAATACACTATATCTTAAAACAACCCCTTTATTTATGAATTACTTTATTTTTCTTTCTCCATTCCAGGCACTCTTTAGAAACAACAACCCATTTCAACCTTACAACAGCCCAGTGAGGTAGGTACAGTTGTCACCCCCATTTTAGAAATGCAAAACTGAGGCACAGAAAAGGGACATCCCTCGCCGAAGAACACACAGTACTAAGTGCTGAGCTGGATGCGAACCCACACACTCTGACTCCAGAGTGGATATCAATATTCTGCTAACCCACTTTTGGCAATATCTGGACTAATAATCAAGGGGTTGCCTTGATACACGGGGCTTGCCAAAGTCCTCAACTGCCAGGGGTGAGGTTAGCTGGCTGCGCTCCTGCACGTGGCATAGTCCGGTTACCTTCCTCTCTGTCTCCTGTCACTGGGGCTGGCTGGGCAGAGACTCAGAGTCCTGACAGCGCGTGCTACTGCAGAACCCGGCCTGTCACTCCTTTGCCCTGTACGCATCTCCTCTACCTTGTCCCCCAGGAAGATTTCCAAAGATGCCCCCGCTATTTGCATTTCAGAAGGACTCAC
This sequence comes from Grampus griseus, assembly GCF_964374135.1. NCBI lineage: Eukaryota > Metazoa > Chordata > Mammalia > Artiodactyla > Delphinidae > Grampus > Grampus griseus. Next base: position 30,655,428 of record NC_139013.1, on the reverse strand, counting down.
CCCAAGCCGTGGAAGTGGCGAGGGAAGTCAGGACCAGAAGAAGAAGCCACATCGTGGAAGGACAGCAACTTCTGGGCCTGCAGGTCTCTGTGCCCATAGAGGGCCTTAGGAGTCTACCCCCCAGTTCCCACCCCCCTCCAGCTCCCACCCCCAGCTCTGCCCCCACCACCCAATAGCCTGATGAAGAGACAACAGAAAAGCTCTTCCCCTTCCCAAAGATGCAATGGGCGGCTTTTGGTGCCTCCAAGCCCCGCCCTCCCAGAGTTTACCCTCTTTTATCAAAAGAGTCTGGATTAAACTCTCTGATTACAGATAGCCACCTACTCATTCAACAACTTGTTTCATAAGTGTTTTTCCCTTCCTGGACTCTAACCTTAGTGTGCTGTGGGCTACCCAAGGCAGACACAAGCAGACAGAGGCCTTTAGACAAGGGGAGGCTTTGGCCTGGGGTCCTCAGAACAACTTGAAAACTTTCAGAGCAACTCCTAGCTCCACAGCTGCCCAGCTGGAGAACTTAGGGCAAATCTCTTAGCTTCCCTGAGCTTCTATTTCATAGAGTTCCATGCTTTCCACTTTGGAAGCATCTTAAATTTCATCCCATTTCCCTTTTGATGCCTGGATTAACTTTTCAATATTCCTGCCAATTAACTCAGCCTCCTGTTGCACACCTCCAGGGTCAGGGAACTCATTACCTCTCCACGCAGGGATCTTTGGACAGAATGTTCTTATAGTAAAGGAACTCCATCTCTTCATAATCCCTCGCTCTAACCATCCATCCTTCCATTTATTCATTATTCCCTTTATTTATTCATTCTTCAAACATTTATCAAATGCCTGCCTCTGTGCTAGGTAGTATGGATACAAAGATAAATTTAAGACATGTTCTAGTGCCCAGAGGAGCTCACCATGTAATAGATAAGATAGATGGGGGAAGGGGTGGCTTGCTATGCAATGTGAAAGCACCAAAATAAAGGGATACAAAGTGCTCTGGGTATACCTGGAAGAGTGTCATTTACCTGATGGGGATGCAAGGAGGATGCTTAAAGCCTGTTTCATTGAATCATTAAGTGTCCAAAAGAGAATTCTCCAAATACACTGTGATATTGATCCTTAGCTGGCTAAGACAATACTACACATTCACTCAAACTAGAGATGCATACCTCTACATACGGACAAGGGAATACAGTCATGATCCACTGTGAAGGAAAATAAAACAGGTTATAAAATAGTTATGGCTGCTTCGGGACACAGTTCGGCAGTTCGTCAAAAATTAAACTCAGAAAAAATTAAAAAATTAAACTTAGAATTACCGTATTTCATAGCAATTTCACTCCTAGGTATATACCCAAGCTAACTGAAAATATGTCCACACAAAAACTTGTACTCAAATAGCAGCATTCTTCAAAAAAGTCGAAAGTGGAAACAACCAAAATGTCCATCAACTGATGAATGGACAAAGAGATATGATCTAACCACACAATGGAATATTATTCAGACATAAAAAGAAATGAAATACGGATACTTGCTACAATGTGGAGGAACCTTAAAAACAGTATGCTAATGGAAAAAGCCAGACACAAAAGGCCAGATATTGTATGATTCTATTTATGAGATGTTCACAATAAGCAAATCCATAGAGACAGAACGTAGATTAGAGGTTTCTATGGGCTGGGGACGAGGGGAATAAGGAATGACTCCTAATGGGTATAAGGTTTCTTTTACGTGTGATGAAAATTTTCTGAGATTGGATACTGGTGATGGTTAAACAACTTTGTGAATATACTAATATCACTAAACTGTACACTTTAAAAAGGTGAATGTTATGGTATGTGTATTGTATTTCAAAAAAATAAATATTTTAAAAATCCCATCATGTATAATATCCCATGTTAAAAAACAAAGTTCTACTTCGTAAATTTGAAGATCTAATTGGCTTTTCAAATGATTCACGAACCAAGCGGCATCCCATCTAGCAAGCAGAAAAGAAAAGGTTTTAAAGGCAGAGAAGAAGTAGGACAAGGAAGTCATAAACAAACAAAAATGATGATTTCAGGCAGGGTTACCTTCTTTGAGGGGATAAGAGGGTCTATTAGGCATACTACCTCACTGGTGCTGACCAGGAAATTCCAGACTGACTGGTTAAGATTACATTCCTGGGGAAGGTTGAAACTACAATTAAGTTAGGTACTAAATCTTCATTTGGTGACGAGGGCTTAGCACAAGTGACTGCATTTGGGGTCTGTTGTTTCTTTTCTTTTTTTTAACATTTCCCCTCTTTTGATCAAATTCTTGGCTTAACTGAGAGATGCGATCAAAATCTAAGGCATCAGCACCACTCTCAGCTACCGGTCACTTTTGTGGATCCTTTGTGTGGTGTCCATAGCTCATCATGTTTTTGTCTAATCCCCGTGACGGTCACAGGTCATGGCTTCAGGTTCATAATACTTAAGTGGTTATTCTCTTTCCTTCTTTTCTTTTTTTTTAACATCTTTATTGGAGTATAATTGCTTTACAATGGTGTGGTAGTTTCTGCTTTATAACGAAGTGAATCAGTTATACATATACATATGTTCCCATATCTCTTCCCTCTTGCGTCTCCCTCCCTCCCACCCTCCCTATCCCACCCCTCTAGGTGGTCACAAACCACTGAGCTGATCTCCCTGTGCTATGCGGCTGCCTCCCACTAGCTATCTATTTTATGTTTGGTAGTGTATATATGTCCATGCCACTCTCTCACTTTGTCACAGTTTACCCTTCCCCCTCCCCATACCCTCAAGTCCATTCTCTAGTAGGTCTGTGTCTTTATCTTAGTGAGATCATTTGCGTGGTCGTTAGCAGCTGGGAATGCGTATGAACGCGTATTTAAAACCTTTGGGAGAATACAATGCACCACAGAAATGATTATGATTGTAATTAGCAAGATAATTCTCAATGTTTGGAGTGCACTCTAGAGCCATGGTCCCTAAGACCCAAACCAATCAAAATCAAATAAGTCCAAGAAAGACTTATTGAAGAAGTCACTTTTTTAAGCCAAGTGGCTTGCTCAGTGATCTTATATAACTGTTCTTATGTAACTAAGTTACTTCCCCAGAAATATTAATCCAAGTGCAGCAAGTGGTGTTGGCCAAAGCACAGTTACCTCCTTGCTCAGCTAAAAGATAATCAAGGGCTATCCTATTATCAAAAACAACTTTGGCCAGAGTCTCAGAATTTTTCTGAGCTATTGCTTTAGTGGCAGATTCCATAATACTTTCAAGAGTTAAGAAGAGGTTCCTGATCACAGCCTCATTTACATTTACTCCTAACCAGGGAAGTAGGGCCTTCCTTCAAAGGAAGCGAATCTTGAAAATTGAATGCCTCCTGGTAATTCCCATTTAAGTTTTTGGCTCAGGATTGGAAAGGTGACAGCCATGGAGGCCAGTAAAAGGGTCTGTAGACCACACAGGCAGTTTTATTCTGGTTACCCTTTCCTCATGTACTTTTCTTTGCATAGAGCCTGGACACAAGGTTTCCCAAGTTTGGGGCTGTTAACCAGAGATAAGGAAATGGACCAGGGTGACCCTGGCATCATGGACAGATAAGAGTTTTTTAAACAACAAATCCAGCAGTCTGAAAACTTACCCCCTTTAGCAATGGTCTTGGAGATATGGATAATGGCATCATCTTACTAGGCCAATGCCAGAGTAAAGGAAAGAAAGAGAAGAAAAAAAAGGTTTCATATTTAGTTAAAGTATGAAGTCCCGATCCGACATCTTTGGTGGAAGAAGTCTACCTTGATGTCAGCTGCTTCTCTCCAGTCAATTTGATGTGGTGGCCTCCAGCATTTGTACAGGACCAGATGACAGGTGGAGCCTTTTTCAGCTGTGAGTTATATATTTAAGGTTCAAGTTCCTGAAGTTTGGCTGCCGTCTGGGTAGTAGGAGGAAGACCTGGATCCTTCCAAGGAGATCCAAGGGCAGTCTTTGTTCTTAGTGATTCTAAATCAGAAGGGTGGGAGATAATTAGAAACATTAGTTTGGAGATTTGTAGCCAGATATTTGAGGAAACTAGAAGAATTCAAGATCCAGTCCAATTAACAGGTATATAGCAAAACCTCAAAGGCAATTATCAGGATTATGCAAAAATAATTTTTCTCTCTACAACCATCCACATTTCTTATTTTCCAAGGATAATCACAGTAAAACTTAATTTGTTTGTATCGAATTTGGCTTGATTATTTACATAAGTGCAGCAAGAATAGTTGACCATATACGTTCTTTTTGAGACTGCTTCACTGGCACTTTTCATAAGGAATCTCAGACTGAACTCTTAAAAAGCCTCTAAGGCCAAGAACTCACCATCAGTTTTTACTTGCAATACCTATAGTTTGGGTAAATTCCTCTCTTCTTGAGGTTCCTGGGTCTGCCAGGAAGTTACCTGCCTTACTCACCTGGTAAGGTTGCTGGGAACCCTGTAAGCAAGGTACCAGGCTGATTTTTTCAAGCAGTTCCTTAAAGTTGTCTGGTCAATTTGAGCCTTTATACATCTCTCTTTTTTTTTCAAAACGGAGCTGGGAATTTTTTTTTTAATTTTCTATTTATTTTATTTTATTATTTATTTTTGTTGCACCGGCTCTTAGTTGTGGCAGGTGGACTCCTTAGTTGCAACCCACGGGCTCCTTAGTCGCAGCTCACTGGCTCAGTTGCAGCACATGTGCTCTTTAGTTGCAGCTTGAGGGCTCCTTAGTTGCAGCACGTGTGCTCCTTAGTTGTGGCCAGCAGGCTCCTTAGTGTGGCATGCAAACTCTTAGTTGTGGCATGCATGTGGGATCTAGTTCCCTGACCAGGGATCGAACCCACGTCCCCTGCATTGGAAGGTGGATTCTTAACCACTGTGCCACCAGGGAAGTCCCTACATCTCTTTTAAATATGACATTCTACTCAAAACTTTGGTAATATATGACTTCCCTGGTGGTCCAGTGGGTAAAACTCCACGCTCTCAAGGCAGAGGGCCCAGGTTCGATCCCTGATTGGGGAACTAGATCCTGCATGCATGCCTCAACTAAGAGTCCACATGCTGCAACTAAGAAGCCTGCCTGCCTCAACTAAGACCTGGTGCAGTCAAAATAAATAAGTAAATTAATTAATAAAAAATCTTTGATAATCTATCCAATGTTATTGTGTTCTGTTACAAGGAGAACAGACTCTTATTGAACTTACTGAAACACCAAACTATATTGGCATGAAAAGAATACTCAAGAGTTTCTGAAATTTGAAGGGATTGGGTAGGGAAAAAAAGTAAAGGTTTCGTCTTTGTTCACTACGGTATAACTGATTTAACTTGTCAATAGCTTCAAGAGAAAGAAAACAGGTTTCCTTAAATCTGGAAAAACAAAACATAAGAGAACCAGCAACGTTTCAAACAAAAAGTCATCACCAAAAATTATAATGATCTTTATCAGTTCATTTAGTCCTATGTAATTAATTATTGTTGATCTCGATCTTTTGTTAGCAATTCTATGAATCTAGTTTTTCCTTAGAGTTCTGAAAATTCTTACCCAGTTTTGTGGTATGATCTGAAAGTTATCAGGAATCTGTATTCTAGAGTACCTGTCAGAATCCTTTCTATGAATTTCTCTGAAGATGAAACACTTTTGTAGGAACGCTTTTGCAAAAGCATCAGAGTAAAACAATAACTACATGTAAATAACAAAAGACTTAAAATAGCCATGGTTAAAGATCTGATTAGAGTTCATTACAATGCAATTGATAAGGAAATTTGGTTATTTCTGTGACACACACAACATTTTAAGATAATAACTGGAATTACAAGTGATAACATACTAGGACGTCTCAGATTTTAGGAATTTCATGCAATTTCTGGAACACTTATAATACATACCAACATAAATGCAATATTAAAAAGTTTAGGGGCTTCCCTGGTGGCGCAGTGGTTGGGAGTCTGCCTGCCGATGCAGGGGACACGGGTTCGTGCCCCGGTCCGGGAGGATCCCACATGCCGCGGAGCAGCTGGGCCCGTGAGCCATGGCCGCTGAGCCTGCGCGTCCGGAGCCTGTGCTCCGCAACGGGAGAGGCCACAGTGGTGAGAGGCCTGCGTACCGCAAAAAAAAAAAAAAAAGAGTGCAGCTCTCTCCTCCAAGATCCACCCCGGCTAAAGTTCCCCACATGTGCTCTGCTTCTGCTAGTCCCAGAATTGGATTGAATCTGGGGAATCCAATCACCTGATCACAACAGAGCACCAGAAGGCCTGTGGCAGCATCAACACAACGTGATTTCTGTCCAGAGATTTGAGTGTCAAAAGGAAAATTTTCCTTTAGTTCAAGGAAGTGGCTGTAGTAACAGTGATGAAGACAACGCCTGGTCACCTACCTAGTGGTCATGACGGTGGACAAGGTTGTCCCACCCTTATGTTACTAGCTGACCATCAGTGGTCAGCTTTTCCCACTGAGTAACTTATTTTCAGGAAAACCATTTTGTAAGGGAGTGGCCAAGATGGCGGAGTAGGAAGACCCTGAGCTCACCTCCTCCAACAGGCACACCAAACAGAGCGACTATCAATGAGAATGACCTGCAGACTAGCAGAAAAGGTCTTCCACAGCTAAGATACAGAGAAGGAAACACAATATGAGAGGACGGACAGAGAAGACCCACACCCCCTGTGTAGGTGACCCACAAATGGGAGGATAATCACAGTTGAAGAGGTTCTCCCCAAGGAGTGAGGAGTCTGAGCCCCGTATCAGGCCCCCCAACCTGGGGAATCTGCACGAGGAAGACCAGCCCCCAGAATCTCTGGCTTTGAAGGCCAGCATACAGGAGAGCTGGAGGGCTGTGGGAAAGGGTGCACATAAAATATCACATACTCCTAGACCCAGCACAGAGGCAGTAACTCGAAAGGAGCCTGGATCTGACCCACTAGCTAATCTTGGAGAGCCTCCTGAAGAGGCAGGAGGCAACAGGGATTCCCCCTACAGGAAAAGATGACAGCGTAAGCCATTTACGGGAGCTTGTTCTACCACAAGGACCCGGGCGCTGGCAAGTGCCGTTTCGGAGCACTTCCTCTAGTCTATTAGCACTGAATCTTAACTGGCCCCTGGCTAGCTGGCACGAGTCCAAGGACCCCCTAGGCTGAGCCGCCAGCCACTCTGGGACATAGCCCTGACCATCAGCAGGCCGAGGACCCAGCCTCACCCACCAGCCATGAAACCACCCAGCCTCAGCAGCCAGCCACACTGGCACATGGCCCTGCCACCAATGGGCTGGGACCAGCCCTGGGACGGCTCTGCCCCCAGGACCCACTGGCAGCCACCGGGGCCGGGACCAGCCCCACCTACCCGTGGACTCACAGTAGTTGGCCCTGCCAAAATAGAAGGACCCATGCACCCACCACAGGTGGCACCACTAGAGCCTATAATTTTGGTGATCAGAGGGGAGTGTGCTGCTGGGCCCCATAGGACAACCCCTACATGAGGCCACTCCTCCAAGACTGGGAAATGTAACTGACCTATCCAATACACAGAAATAAAAACTGAGTTAGGCAAAATGAGGCAATGGAAAAATATGTCACAATGAAGGAACAAGATAAAACCCTGGAAGAACTAAGCAAAGTGGAGACAAGCAATCTACTCAATAAAGACTTCAAGGTAATGAATATAAAGATGCTCAACAAACTCAGGAGAGGAATGGATGAACACAGTGAGAAGTATAACAAAGAGTTAGAAAACATAAAGAAAAGTAGAACTGAAGAATATAATAACTGAAATTAAAAATACGCTAGAAGGAATCAGCAGTAAAATAGGTGATACAGAGGAACAAATCAGTGAACCGCAGGACAGAGCAGTGGGGCTCATTGAAGCACAACAGGAAAAAAAAAGAATTAAAAAAAATTACAATAGTTTAAAAGACCTCTGGGACAGCATCAAGTATACTAACATTTGCAATACAGGGGTCCCAGAAGGAGAAGAGAGAGAAAGGGGCAGAAAACTTATTTGAAGAAATGATAGCTGAAAACTTTCCTAACATGGGAAAGGAAACAGACATCCGGGTCTAGGAAGTACAGAGTGTCCCAAACAAGATCAAATCAAAGTGGTCCACACCAAGACACACTGTAATTAAAATTGCAAAAGTTAATGATAGAGACTATTAAAAGCACCAAGGATAAAGCAACTAGTTATGTACAAGGAAATTCCCATAAGTCTATCAGCTGACTTTTCAGCAGAAACTCTGCATGCCAGAAGGGAGTGGCATGATATATTTAACGTCATGAAAGGAAGAACCTACAGTCAAGAATACTCTACCTGGCAAGGCTATCATTCAGGTTTGAAGGCAAGACAAAGAGTTTTATAGATAAGCAAAAGCTAAAAGAGTTCAGCACCAGAAAACTGGCTTTACAATAAATGCTAAAGGGACTTCTCTAAGAAGAAATGAAAAGACCACAGCTAGAGATATGAAAATTACAAAAGAAAAAATCTCACTGCTAAAGGTAAATATATACTCACAGTAGTAGATCAGCTCCTCCACAACAAAGGGTCACATTGAGATGGGTAGGAGAGGCAGAGTTGCAGTCTTCCCCAAACCCCATCCCCAGTATGGTGACCCACAAGCAGGAGGGATCTCACAAATGTACTGCTTATCCCTGAGGAGTCAGGGGTTTGTGCCCCACATCAGGCATGCTAACTCTTGGGACCTGCACTGGAGAGACAGCTCCCAGGATGCCTGGTTTTGAAAACCAACAGGGCTTATGTTCAGGAGAACCACAGGCCTATAGGGAATGGAGATTTCTTTCTTTAAGAACTTGTACACAGACTCATTTGCCCTGGGATCAAGCACAAAAGCAGCAGTTTGAAAACTGCCTAGACCATATGTGAAGAAGATTTATTTGTTAATCCTAAAGCATTTGCTGGAGGGGCGGGAACCTATTAGGACACTCTCTGGGGACACCGGCACTGGTGGGCACCCTTTCTGCTTCTCCTTCTACCTTGCTAGCATCGGCTTGGCAGACACCTTTTTTGCACTCTCCCTCTGACCTGTTAGCACCAGGGGGCATGTCTGGCATCTGAGACTCTCCCTTGGCCCCAATCAAAGCTGGCCAAGCAAGTACCTCAGCCCTACCACTTCTACAGCCCCACCAAAGCCAGTTGGGTGAGTGCCCTGCACCTGTACTGTTCCCACGGTCTCACCAAACCTGACCGGGCAAATACACTGCCCCTGCATTACTCCTGTGGCCCCACCAAAGCCAGCACACACATGCAGCCCATAATAGGGATACCCACTGAGTGGTTCACTCTGGTGGTAAGGGGTATTATATTTCTGGATCCCAGGGATCCGAAAAAATCAGAAAGTTCTTGACACCCTCAAAAACTGGGACCTAGCTAGAAAAAATCAGGCTGCTTAGACAATCACAAATGATTAAGAGATGACCAAGAGCTAGGTCAAGGTTAATGATAAGTCTTGATCTCCTACTCAAGTCTGCTCCTTCAAGACTGTTTTGCCTAATACATAGAAACAAACACAGAGAGCCAAGCAAAATGCGGAGACAGAAGAATATTTTCCAAATGAAAGAACAAGATAAAACCCCAGAAAAAACCTTAATGAAACAGAGATGGGTAATTTACCTGATAAAAATGTAAAAGTAATGGTCATGAAGATGCTCATGAAACCTGGGAGAGGATGGATGAACACAGCAGAACTTCAACAAAGAGTAAATAGGAGAAAGTACCACACAAATCACAGAGCTGCAGAATACAATAACTGAACTGAAAAATACACTGGAGGGGTTCAACAGCAGAATAGAAGAAGCACCGAAAAGAATCAGTGATCTGGAAGACAGGGCAGTGGAACTCAACAAAACAGAGCAGCAAAGAGAAAAAAAGAACTTTAAAAAGTGAAGATAGGGGCTTCCCTGGTGGCTTGAGTTGAGAGTCCGCCTGCCGATGCGGGGGACACGGGTTTGTGCCCTGGTCTGGGAAGATCCCACGTGCTGCAGAGCGGCTGGGCCCGTGAGCCATGGCCACTGGGCCTGCGTGTCTGGAGCCTGTGCTCCGCAACGGGAGAGGCCACAACAGTGAGAGCCTCGTGTACCATAAAAACATTAAAAAATAAAAAAAAGTGAAGATAACTTAAGGGACCTATAGGACAACAGCATGCAAAATAACATCCACCTTATAGGGGTGAAGAGAAAAAGAGACTCACTTCACATCTAAAGATGCACACAGACTGAAAGTGAGGAGATGGGCAATCTCTGTATTTTTTTGGTTCCCACCACATGGAGATCAGCTCGGTGCTTTGTGACCGCCTGGAGGGGTGGGATAGGGAGAGTGGGAGGGAGGGAGATGCAAGAGGGAAGAGATATGGGGACATATGTGTATGTATAACTGATTCACTTTGTTATAAAGCAGAAACTAACACACCATTGTAAAGCAATTATACTCTAATAAAGATGTTTAAAAAAAAGTTATATTTACATCTTACAACAGTCTATTAAGTCTTCAATAGCATTATGTCTAGAAAACCAATGTACATACCTTAATTTAAAAATGCTTTATTGCTAAAAATACACTAACAATCATCCGAGCCTTCAGCAAGTCATAACCTTTTTGCTGGTGGAGCGTCTTGCCTTGATGTTGATGGCTGCTGACTGATAAGGGTGGTGGTTGCTGAACGCTGGATTGACTACAGCAATTTTTAAAGATAAGACAACAATGCAGTCTGTGTACTGACTGATCGAATGATTTCTCTGTAGCATGCAATTCTGTTTGATGGCATTTTACCCACAGTTTGACTTCTTTCAAAATTGGAGTCAATTCTCCCAAACCCTGCTGCTGCTTTACCAATTAAATTTATATACAATAGTATCATAAATCCTTGTTGTCATTTTAACAATCTTCACAACATCTTTACCAGGAGTAGAGTCCATCTCAAGAAGTCACTCTTTTGCTCATCCATAAGAAGCAACTCCTCATCGGTTAAAGTTCTATCACGAGATGGCAGCAATTCAGTCACATCTTAAGTCTTCACTTCTAATTCCAGCTTCTTGCTATTTCCATCACATCCGCAGTTACTTCCTCCAGTGAAGTCTTGAGCCCTTCAAAGTCATCCATGAGGGCTGGAATCAACTTCTAAACTCTTGTTAGTGTTGATATTTTGACCTCTTCCCATGAATCATGAATGTTCTTAATGGCATCTAGAATGATGAATCCTTTCCAGAAGGTTTTCAATGTGCTTTGCCCAGATCCATCAGAGGAATCACTATCTGTGGCAGCTATAGCCTTATGAAACATAGGTCTTTTCAGGTCTTAAATAACAAGACCTGAAAGTTGAAATTAGTCCTTGATCCATGGGCTGCAGAATGAATGTTGTGTTAGCAGCATGAAAACAATAACAATCTTGTACATCTCCATCAGAGCTCTTGGGTGACCAGGTGCACTGTCAATGAGCAGTAATGTTTTGAAAGGAATCTTTTTTTCCTGAGCAATAGGTCTGAACAATGGGCTTAAAATATTCAGCAAACCATGTTGCAAACAAATGTGTTGTCATCCAGACCTTGTTGTTCCATTTATAGAGCACAGGCAGAGTAGATTTAGAATAATCCTTAAGGGCCCTAGGATTTTCAGAATGGTAAATGAGCATTGACTTCAGCTGAAAGTCACCAGCTGCTTTAGCCCCTAACAAGAGAGTCAGCCTGTCCTTTGAAGCTTTGAAGCCAGACATTGACTTCTCCTCTCTAGCTATGAAAATTCTAGAATGGCATCTTCTTCCAATATAAGGCTGTTTAATCTACATTGAAAATCTGTTGTTTAGTGTAGCCACCTTCACTAATGATTTTAGCTAGATAATCTGGATGATTTGATGCAGTTTCTACTTTGGCACTTGCTGTATCACCTTGTACTTCTATGTTATGGTGACACCTTCTTTCCTTAAACCTCATGAACCAAGCTCAGCTAGCTTCAAACTTTTCTTCTGCAGCTTCCTCACCTCTCTCAGCTGTCACAGAATTAAAGGAAGTCAGGGCCTTGCTCTAGATTAGATTTTTTTTTTTTTGCAGTACGTGGGCCTCTCACTGTTGTGGCCTCTTCCGTTGCAGGGCACAGGCTCCGGATGCGCAGGCTCAGCAGCCATGGCTCACGGGCTTAGCCTCTCCGTGGCATGTGGGATCCTCCCAGACCGGGGCATGAACCTGTGTCCCCTGCATCGGCAGGCGGACTCTCAACCACTGCGCCACCAGGGAAGCCCTAGACTAGATTTTGGCTTAAGAGAATGTTGTGACTGGTTTGATCTTCTATCTGACCACTAAAACTTTCTCCATATCAGCAATAAGGCTGTTTTGCTTTCTTATCATTAGTGTGTTCGCTGGAGCAGCACTTTTAATTTCCTTCAAGAACTTTCCCTTTGCACTCACAATGAGGCTAACAGTTTGGCACAAGAGGCCTAGCTTTCAGTCTATCTCAGCTTTCAACATGCCTTCCTTAGTAAGCTTACTCATTTCTAGCTTTTGATTTGAAATAAGGGACGTGCAACTCTTTCTTTCTCTCGAATATTGAGAGGCCATTGTAGGGTTTTTAACTGGCCAAATTTCAATATAGTTTTGTCTTGGGGAATAGGGAGGCCTGAGGAGAGGGAGAGTCAGAGGGGAATGGTCCATAGATGGAGTAGTCAGAACACACAAAACATTTATTAAGTTTGCCATCTTATATGAGCATGATTTCTGGCGCCGCAAAACAATTACAATAGATCAAAGATCACTCATCACAGATCACCATAACACATATAATAATGAAGAATGTTTGAAATATTGTGAGAATTACCAAAATGTGACATAGAGACACAAAGTGAGCAAATTCTTTTGGAAAAATAGCACCGATAGTTTTGCCCCACACAGGGTTGTCACAGACTTTTAATTTGTAAAAAATGCAATATCTGTAAAGCATAATAAAGTCAAGTGAAATAAAATGAGGTATGCCTATAAAGGAGCCCAGATAGATAGATAGATAGATAGATAGATAGATAGATAGATAGATAGATAGATATAGATGATAGATAGTGGATGAATGGATGGATGGGTAGATAAATTCACCTCTTATCAATCATCCCACTCTAAACAAAGAAATCTGTTTCCTACAGGTCAAGGTATAAAAGCTGTTCCCTAAGCCTCAAAGTTGTGCTCTAGCAACTGTGACAATACCAGCCATGCTGCCGACTGGTCTGGCCCTCTCCCCGCCCTGCACATTTTTTTTTTTTTTACATCTTTATTGGAGTATAATTGCTTTACAATGGTGTGTTAGTTTCTGCTTTATAACAAAGTGAATCAGTTATACATATACATATGTTCCCATATCTCTTCCCTCTTACGTCTCCCTCCCTCCCACCCTCCCTATCCCACCCCTCTAGGTGGTCACAAAGCACCGAGCTGATCTCCCTGTGCTATGCGGCTGCTTCCCACTAGCTATCTATTTTACGTTTGGTAGTGTATATATGTCCGCCCTGCACATTTATGGTCGAGCTTCCACACACCTTTGCTGGCCTTTATCCCCCCATCCATTCTTTAGGTCCCAATTTGAGACCCAACCCATCCATGGAGCACAGCAACTTCTTTGCCCAGGAATTCCTTTGTATTTGGACATAATCAAGTGACAGGTTTTTCTCTCCCCACTCCTCCCTTCCCAGGGAATAAAATGAGGTGCACACTTACAAACTTTTAGCAGAGCAGAAGAGCTATGGCGGGCTGGGTCAGTCTCAGCTGTGGGAAGGGGGTTCATCTTGTAGATTTGTTACCTGGGGCAGTGCCAGGCACAGCAGCCTCCCAGGTACAGGTCCTGAGCCCACCTTGCACCTTGTTCCACCTCTGCCAGGAGGGAAAACCCGTGACTTTCAGCCAAGACCAGAGGCTGAAAGGGAGAAGAATCGGGCTTTGGGGGTCACGCAGAAAGGTCCAGAGCCCAAAGGGCCACTGAGGCAAGAGTAGAAAGAACAGGTACACACAGGGGAAGGAACTACTTTCTGCCCATCTGAGGCAGGCTCCTAGGGACTTGATGGGAAAGTAGAAAAAACAGGAAAGAGAAAAATTGCTGGCCCCAAACTCTGTTCCGCCTGCGAGTCATTTCAGTCTTTTGAGGTAATGAACTGTACTTTTCCCCTTTCCAAATCTTACAGGGAAAAGGGACAATGATTAATGGTATAGGTTTGTAACGTAACTATTTTGTATGGTTTTCTTTTCCTTCTAAGTTCTAGGGTATCATATCACCTGCATCCCAGGATCCCTGAGGGAAGGGAATTTTTTTTCCCCTTTTACATTGCTGACCTCTGCTGGATGACAGGAAATTCACAGGCGAAGGCTGATTTGTCTCTAAAGTTTTGTTTGGGTTTGATTTAGTAATTCAAATTCAAGATTGTTTGAAAAAAATAAAGGATTTTTCTGTAAATAAATAATTTTAAAAATTTACAACAAGAAAGTGTTACATATTTTATGTTTTTACAATGATGACAAAGCAGAAGTGATTGTGAAATACATGTACCTGTACTGTTGATGAGTGTGAACTGATGTGACCCTATGGAATTGAATTTGTAGAACCTAAGGAGAGTAATTTTAAAAGGGCCCTTGGGGTGTCCCTGGTGGCACACTTGTTAAGAATCTGCCTGCCAATGCAGGGGACACAGGTTTGAGACCTGGTCCGGGAAGATCCCACATGCCATGGAGCAACTAAACCCTGTGCGCCACAACAACTCAGCCTGTGCTCTGGAGCCTGTGATCCACAACTACTGAAGCCCACGTGCCTAGAGTCCGTGCTCTGCAATAAGAGAAGCCACCGCAGTGAAAAGCCCACCCACTGCAATGAAGAGCAGCCCCCGCTCTCCGCAACTAGAGAAAGCCCAGGCACAGCAACGAAGACCCAACGCAGCCCAAAATAAATAATTTATAAAAAATTTAAAAATCAAATCAAATCAAAGGGCCTTTGATCCAGTTGATCTTCTGCAAATCCAGAAGCCATAAGTAATTTTAAAAAGTAAAAGTACTCACCTTTTGGCCGGAACTGCCATCTTCCAGTAATTCTCCAAAATGACCAACACAAAGGGAAAGAGGAGGAACACCTGCTACATGTTCTCTAGGCCTTTTAGAAAACATGGAGTTGTTCCTTTGGCCACATACATGCGAATCTACAAGAAAGGTGATACTGTAGATATCAAGGGAATGGGCACTGTTCAAAAAGGAATGCCCCACAAACGTTACCATGGTAAAACTGGGAGAGTCCACAATGTTACCCAGCATGCTGTTGGCATCATTATAAACAAACAAGTTAAGGGCAAGATTCTTACCAAGAGAATTAATGTGCCTATCGAGCATATTAAGCACTCTAAGAGCCGAGATAGCTTCCTGAAACCGGTGAAGGAAAATGGTCAGAAAAAGAAGGAAGCCAAAGAGAAAGGTACTTGGGGTCAACTGAAGCGCCAGCCTGCTCCACCCAGAGAAGCACACTTCATGAGAACCAACGGAAAGGAGCCTGAACTGTTGCAGCCCATTCCCTATGAATTCATGGCATGATGGGTGTGAAGAAAATAAAAGACCTGGACTGTAAAAAAAAAAAAAAAAGTAAAAAAGTAAAAGTACTCATTCCCAAAGTTACTCATCAAATTATGCCCATAAATATCCAGGAGCACACTATTGGCTAAAGAGATTGTGATATACCCACATCAGTCAGATATGAAAGCTGATTTTTTTCTTCTAGTTTTGTTGAGATACAATTGACATATAGCACTGCGTAAGTTGAAGGTGTACAGCATAATGATTTGACTTATATGTACCATGAAATGATGACCACAGTAAGTTTAGTGAACAGCCATCATCTCATACAGATACAAAATTAAAGAAACAGAAAACCTTTTTCTCCTTGTGATGAAAACTCTTAGAATTTACTCTCCTAACAACTTTCTTTGTAACATATGGCAGTGTTAATTATAGTTATTATGCTGTACATTATATCTCTAGTACTTATTTATCTGATAACTGGAAGTTTGTACCTTTTGACAACATTCATACAATTTCCCCTCCCTCACCCCTGCCTCTAGTAACCACAAATACAATCTCTTTTTATATAAGTTTGCTAGTTTTTGTTCACTCGTTTGTTTGTTTTTGAAGTATAATTGCCCTGCAACACTGTTAGCTCCTGTTACACAACATAGTGATCTGTTATCTCTATATATTTCAAAAAAAGCACCATGATAAGTCTAGTTACCATCTCTCACCATACAATAACACATAATTATTGACTATATTCCACACACTGGGTATTTCACATCATGACTCATTTTTTTACAGCTGGAAGTTTGTATTTCTTAATCTCCCTCCCCTGTTTTTCTCTTCTCCCCAACCCCCTCTCCTCTGACAACCACCTGTTTGTTCTCTGCATCTACGACTACGTTCCTGTTTCATTGTTTGTTCATTTGTTTTGTGTTTTAGATTCCACATATAAGTGAAATCATGATATTTGTCTTTCTTTGTCTGACTTATTTTGCTTAGCGTAATAACCTCTAGGTCCATCCATTGTCAAAAATGGCAAGATTTCATTCTTTTTTTATGGCTGACTGTGTGTGTGTATATATATATATATATATATATATATATATATATATATACACACACACACACACACACACACACACACACACCCCACATCTTCTATGTCCATCTATTGATGGGCACTTAGATTGCTTCCATATCTTACCTATTGTAAATAATTCTGCAATGGACATAGGGATACATATACCTTTTCAAATTAGTGTTTAGGTCTCCTTTGGAAAAATACCCAGGAGTAAAACTGGTGGATCATATGGCAGTTCTATTTTCATTTTCTTGAGAATTCTCCATACTGTTTTGCATAGTAACTGCACCAAATTTACATTCCCACCAACAATGCCAAGGGTTCCCTTTCCTCCACATCCCCAACACTTGCTATTTGTTGTCTTTTTGATGACAGCCATTCTAACAGGTGTGAGTGATATCTCATTGTGGTTTTGATTTTCATTTCCCTGATGATTAGTGATGCTGAACATCTTTTCATGTGCCTGTTGGCCTTTGTATATCTTCTTTGGAAAAATGTCTGTTCAGGTCCTCTGACCATTTTAAAATCAGGTTGTTTGTTTTATCGATGTTGAGTTCTGAGTTCTTTGTATATTTTGGATATTAACCCCTTATCATATATATCATTTGCAAATATCTTCGCCCATTCAATAGATGGCCTTTTTGTTTTGTTGATAGCGTCCTTTGCTGTGTAAAACCTTTTTAGTTTGATGTAGCCCCATTTGTTTGTTTTGGCTTTTGTTTCCCTTACCTGGGGAGACAGATCCAAAAAAAAATATTGCTAAGACTGATGTCAAATAATGTACTGGCTATGTTTTCTTCTACAAATTTTATAGTTTCAGGTCCTACATTCAAGTCTTTAATCCATTTTGAATGTATTTTTGTATATGGTGTGAGAAAGCAGTCGTTTGATTCTTTTGCATGTTGCTGTCCAGTTTTCCCAGCACCATTTATTGAAGAGGCTGTCTTTACCCCATTGTATACTCTTGCTAACTTTGTCCTACATTAATTGGCCATATAAGTGTGAGTTCACTTCTGGACTCTCTCTTCTATTCCACTGATCTATGTGTCTTTGTGTGTGTGTGTGTGTGCGTGTGTGTATGCCAGTATCATACTGTTTCGATTACTGTGGCTTTGTACCAGAGTTTGAAATCAAGAAACATGATACCTCCAGTTTTGTTCTTCTTTCTCAATATTGTTTTGGCTATTCTGGGTCTTTTGTATTTCCATACAAATTTTGGAAATACTAGTTCTAGTTCTGTGAAAAATTCCATAGGTATATTGATAGGAATTGTGTTGAATCTGTAGATTGCCTTGGGTAGTAGGGTCATTTTAACAATGTCAATTTTTCCAATCCATGAACATGGTATATCTTTCCATTTGTTTGTGTCATGTTCAATTTTTTCATCAGTGTCTTACAGTTTTCTGAGTACACGTCTTTTATCACCTTAGTTAGACTTATTTCTAGGTATTTTATTCTTTTTGATGTGATTGTGAATGGAATCGTTTTCTAAATTTCTCTTTCTGGTAGCTCATTGCTAGTGTATAAAAACACAACAGATTTCTGTATATTAATTTTGTATCCTGCAATTTTACTGAATTCATTGATGAGTTCTAATTTTTTTTCAGTGGTGTCTTTAGGATTTTCTATATATAGTATCATGTCATCTGCAAACAGTAACAGTTTTACTTCTTTCTTCCAATCTGGATTCCTTTAATTTCTTTTTCTTTTCAAAGTTCTGTGGCTAAGACTTCCAGTACTAAGTTGAATAAAAGTGGTGAAAGTGGGCATCCTTATCTTGTTCCTGACCTTAGAGGAAATGCTTTCAGCTTTTCACTATTGAGTATGATGTTACCTGTGGGTTTGTCATATATGGCCTATATTATGTTGAGATTTGTTCCCTCTACATCCACTTTTTTGAGAGTTTTTATCATAAAGGGATGTCCAAATTTGTCAAAAGATTTTTCTATATCTATTGAGATTATCATATGATTTTTAGTCTTCAATTTGTTGATGTGGTGTTTCACAGTGATCAATTTGCAGATATTGAACTATCCTTGCATGTCTGGCATAAATTCTGCTTGATCATGGTATATGTTCCTTTTAATGCATTGTTGAATTCAATTTGCTAATATTTTGTTAAGGAATTTGTATCTATGTTCATTAGTGATATTGACCTGCAATTTTCTTTTTTGTGATATCTTTGCCTGGTTTCAGTATCAGGGTGATGTTTGCCTTCTGTAATGAGTCTGACCCAGGTCATTTCAAATTCCTCCTTCTGCCCTGGTTCTCCAAGCATGTGAGATTTTGTGTGTGCCCTTAAGAATGGAGACTCTATTTTCTACAGCCCTCTGTCTCTCATGAAAGTTAGACCCACTGGCCTTCCAAGCCAAATGTTCTGGGGGCTCATCTTCCCAGTGCAGGACCCCTGGACTGGGGAGCCCAGTGTGGGGCTTTGACCCCTCACTCTTGAGGGGAACCTCTGCAATTGTAATTATAATCCTGTTTGTGGGTTGCCTATGCAGGGGTATGGATCTTGACTATATGACATCTCTGCGCCTCCTACCCATCTCATTGTAGTTCCTTTTAAAATTATTATCTTTAATTATACAAGATCTTTTCTGCTAGTCTTCAGGACATTCTCATTGATAGTTGGTCTGTAAATAGGTGTAATTTAGGTGTGCCCATGAAAATAGGTGAAATTGGGATCTTCCTACTCTGCCATCTTGGCCATGCCCCATAAAAGCTGATTTTTTAAAGACCCTCTGGCAACTTGGAAAATACATATGACACATGCTTAAGGCTCAGCAGTTCTTATTCAGGGTGTGCACTGAACATGTAAAAACTGAAAATACAGATTCCCAAGTCCTAGCCAAGAAGATTATGCCTAAGTTGGACTGGGTGTGGAAGGGCACTGGATTTTGGAAAAACCCTCCAAGTGTATCTTCTACTTACACCCCATATAAAATTCTAAATTAAATGAAAAAAACCTGGATGTCAACTGTCATTTTTTTTTTTTTTTTTTTTTTTTTTGCGGTACATGGGCCTCTCACTGTTGTGGCCTCTCCCGTTGCGGAGCACAGGCTCCAGACGCACAGGCTCAGTGGCCATGGCTCACGGGCTTAGCCGCTCCATGGCATGTGGGATCTTCCCGGACCAGGGCATGAATCCATGTCCTCTGCATCGGCAGGCAGACTCTCAACCATTGCGCCACCAGGGAAGCCCTCCAACTGTCATTTATATTTCAACTTTAATTTGATAAAACATTTAATTGCATGTGGACAGGAACAAGGAAGGAAGAGGGCCCTGTATCTGGATGAAGTGGATATATGCTCCCTCCTGCAAGGTACCAACCAAAATAAGAACCATATTTGATGACACTAGGACTGCAAGCAGTATATAAATAATGTGTAATTTCATTTAATATAATAATATTTAAAAATATGAGTTGAGTGATATTTTTCTAGCTGTTAGTTTTGCCAAATACCAATGTAGAAATTAGCCTTCTGCAGCTGCAGAGGCAACTGAATTTCCAGCTTGCTTGTATGCGGCTCAGTCCCTCTTTTAACAACCATAAAATGGCCCGAACATCACTGACCCACAACTCTCAAAATCACCTAAACTAGAGATAATCCAACAGCTTTGGACCATCTGCTGAGGGAGGCAGGAAGCATGGCAGGAAGAGTCTTGTGCTGGAGAGACAAGAGACTCAAGGCCTGGTGTTGACTTGCTGCTAACTCACAAGTCATCTTGGGTGAGTCCCTTCCCCCTTGCAGATTACTGTAAAATGAGAGGTAAGGGGTCCAAACTTAAACACCTTCAGGGGGCAGGTAATACCAGTGAGTGAAATGGGCCAGGACCAAGACAATGGAGAATAGTGAAGACTGGGGAAAGTTGAGAGTTCATGCCTTTGTAAAGGGATAGCCACTCCTCAGCTCCTGCAGATTGTTTTATCAGGGTTGCTGAGAACAGTTATGAAGGTTGTGCACTGCACAAGGACACTATTTCAGAGGACACGTCATTCATATCATAGATGTAGATATTTTCTGTAGAGGGTTTTGAGGAAAGGATACCTTATAATTTGCACGAAGGTGTTATATGGGCTTTCAGAAGCCCTAGTTACCATGTGGGAATACAGTTCTAATGTTGCCGGATCTGTTGTTGTTGTTTTTGAGAAGCTGGAAATATGGCTTTTAATGTAAAATGTCCCTAATTTAAAATTAGGTGGAAACTAATTCCAAAACATATTTGACATTGTGTGAGCTAACCAAAACTCTTCTGGAGGTCAGATTCAGGCTATAAGTTGAAGATCTCTGACCCAGAAGAACTGTAAGTTACTGACACTTCAGAGACCCTCCTATTCTATGTACCTCGTGTAATTTTGAAGGAATCAGAAATAAATAGTAATTACCTGGGTAAATTGTATGGATGTAACAGGAATTATATGGATATAAAAAGTAAAAGTGCATCCTTTGAATGATGGTATGTATAACATTCTCCCTACTTATCATCTGGTTAACTTTAATTCATCCTTTCTTATTACAAATGTTATTTCTCCAGAGAGAGCTTCCTAAGACTTTCACCTCAATGAGGTTCCCCTCTTACACTTTCTTAAAACACCTTCCTTTACTAAATGAATTCTTCAACTTTGTATCTTAAGATAGTCACTTGTGTGAATGTTTGCTTACTGTCTGTTTGCTCACCATTTGATGGAGAGTATGTCTTTGTTAACTGTTGTAACCCCAGTAGGGCTATTGCTGGTACATATCAGGCACCCAATGTAGATTTATTGAATGATGGATTAGTCTCCACCCCATCAGTAAAACATCCCTTCTTCTTGGAAATCTCTGACTGAACTTGCTGCCTGGTGTTTGACTTCTGCATTCCAGAACTTGGAGGACGTCTGTTTTCCATTTCTGAGCAGGGTCTCTGGTGTGTCCCTCTCCCCGACATAACTCCTGAGCCAGAGAAGAGAGCCAGTTCAAGGCAGTGATGTTCAGGACATCCATGCTTGGTTCGTGGCTAAAACCCACCTAGATGGGGGTTGGAGGACACATAATTCAGGTAACACACACCAAGACATGTTAGAAAGTTCACTTCATCTTGGATGCTGGGGTAGAGGGGGAGAGTTTTCAGCCCATAATTAAATTCTGCTCCCTGTACATATTTTGCATTCTTATTTTATTTTATATGAGTAACAAGATCATTATGATGCCAACTAATAGGCCAGCCCTCCTGCAGATTTATTGAAGAAATCTGGTAGCTTTCCAAGGCAAATTGCGTTGTTTTTTTTTTTGTTTTTTTTTTTTTGGTACTTGGGCCTCTCAGTGTTGTGGCCTCTCCCGTTGCGGAGCACAGGCTCCGGATGCGCAGGCTCAGCGGCCATGGCTCACGGGCTCAGCCGCTCCGCGGCATGTGGGATCTTCCCGGACCGGGGCATGAACCCATGTACCCTGCATAGGCAGGCGGACTCTCAACCACTGCGCCACAGGGAAGCCCCAAATTGCATTTTTTGACGTTGAAAATAATTCTTTAAGGATCATCCCCAAGTTCCCAAAACATCAGCTAAAGCAGTTGACTCCGTAAAGTAGCTAAACACAGATGAAGCTAATGATTGTGGGAGAAACCGCAGAAGGAGAAGGAAAACCAGAATCACACAAAGATAGGAGCAAAAGAGAAAATGAAAGGCAGGAGCAGAGAAAGGAAGGTTAAGAAAGAAAGAGAAGCAAGGAGCGTTCTGGAAGAGGACATCATCAGGGGGAGGGTGTCCGTCCAAAACTCCAGCTCCAGCTCTTTCAGTCTCTGTCCCACGCTCATGTTCAAGTCCAGCTGTAAGTATTCCTCGGTCTGATCGTAGGCCGGCCACAGGGGCAGGCCTTCCCCATTAGGATTCCTGGAAGTGAGAGATTTTCAGCCTCAAACACCTGGTTACGGAGGATGCTGGGAGGTTCACTTACCCATTCCGAGCAAAGTTAGCCCAATATAGCATCATGTTCCTGCTCAGCTGTTTCACTGCACTCATTGCGTATTTGCAGATACTGACTTGCCTGAAGAATCATGGTTCCAAATGGTGGAGGCTGAACACACATCTTCCCTGACCATCCAACACTCTTCCTGCCCTTTCCACGGGACTGCAAGTTCCTTGGGGACAGAGACACCTCTCTCTCTCGATCAATCAATCAATTATTGTACTTCTTTATTTGAAAATGTAACACTGCTTAAAGCACAAAGTTCAAAATGCAGGAAGTATATCTAATGAAAGTAAGTTTCTCCATCTCTTCCCTCTAGTCACCCAGTTACCAGCCTCAGAGGCAACCATTGTTACCACATTCTTGAGGGAACTTCCGAAGGAGTCTAGACGTGCATGAGGGTTTAAGCAGACACTTTTAACACACTTGATGCTACAGTGGACACACATTATACATCTTTCTCTTTCACTAAAATTGTATCCAGGAGTTAGTTCCATATTGCTGCCTATAAACCTTCCATTTACTGTTCTTTGTTGCTCTATAAATATACAATACATAAATATATATATGTAAGTATATAATTCATGTATCCAGTACTGTATTGATGGGTCTTGACATTTTTTTCAATCTTTTGCTCGTAAAAGCAATGTTTTAGTGTGTGTTTGTGTGTGTATATTTTTGCACATGTGGAAGTCTAATTGCATAAAAAATTCCAGAAGTTGAATTGCTGGGCTAAAAACTACACGCATTTTAAATTTTGATAGAGTTTTCCATTGACATATGAGGTTATCAATTTTCCCCCACCTGCTCAAATACATTATGTAAAATGTTCTTCTCAACCTTGATCTATGAAAAATGAGTCCTTGGTCAAGGTTAGTTTTTAATCCTCTTTGCTATGAGCGAGGTTGAATGGATTTTTATGTTTAAAAGCCACATGTTTCCCTTTCCATAAACTATTTATATCTGTTACCCAGTTTTTGACTGGGTTGTGTTTTTCTCATTGATTTTATGAGTTCTTTAGATACCAAGGAATTTAACCCTTTGATACATACATATGTTGTTCATTTTTTCCATTTTTGAGAGTCCATGTGCCCATCACATAGTACAGGTTCAGTGATGGTTACTGAGTAATAATAATAGTAATATTTCTTAAGCACTCACCATATGATTTATGAGAATTGTTTCATTTAATCCTTATGACAACCTAGGAGGTAGTTCTGTTAGTATTGGCATTATAAGATAAGAAAGAATAAATAAAACAATGAACAAACTGCACTGCACAGACACACTCTAGAGGAGAGGTTCTGTCCTTTTCACAGAGAGGCTAGCATGAACTGGTTAAGAGCCTACACTGTGCAATTTTTTAACTAAATAGTTTAGTCATAACTCCTGTGTGTAGTTCTTATGGTTTTTTAAATTTTGATCACCTCATCTGATTGGCTTATTATTTTAGGCACTGAACAGGTCATAAATTCAGGAATAAATGAGCTAACCTCACCAGAAAGAGTTCACAAGCATTTACATTAGATCACCTGGATCCAGACAACTTTCAGCTGCAATTATGAAAAATGTGGTTCTTGCCTTTGAAAGCCCTGAGTGGTAGCCTCACGGGAGCTCTGGGAAGGGCAGGGAGGGTGAGACCAGATGTCAAAGAGAAGGAAGTAAGTGGGTGGGTTTTTTTTTTCAAAAAAAATCAGATTGCATGAGTGCCCCCAAGTGCCCACCCCTATAGGCTTTAGTCTAGAGAAAAACACTCATCAAGCAAATGTTGGCCCGTCTTTTTCATGGCCTCTTTTTCTAAAACTACGAGTGGAGACATTCTCCAGCGAAAGGTTGTGTCTGTAAACCACCATGCCAGTCCTCCCAGCCCCTGCATAGTGTTGCGGTTGGTGAGGCTTCGCGCTAACAATGGAGATTCTCATCTTCTCCCCAACTCGTCCCAAGCTCATGTTCCTGCAAGAGCAGGAGCCCCTGAAGCCAGTTTCTTACCAAACGTGACAATGTCGCCCTTCAGGAAGGCACCTCCAGAGACAAAGCGGATTTCATCAGTGTGATCAGCTTTGACAAAAGGTGGGTTCTTATCCTTTAAGCACTGGGGCCGATGCTGAAACTCATAGAAGTAGACAGGTGCACCAGCATCTGCAGAAAGGTAGGAAGGGTTTGTGGCAGGCATGCATGCAGGGGGCAGTAGGGGCTGGCCCTGCATTTCCATCCATCTAGTCTGGGATCCACAGACTCGTGGGTGGAACAGCCCAGAGACAATGTGAGGCTAGTGTTTCCTGCTACAGTGGCCCTTGTGCCCCTGGAGACAGAACTCACTACCCCTCAGGGTGGCCTGAGAGGGCAACAGTACTACTTCTCAAAAAAAAAACCCTTTATACTGATCCGAGATCTACCTCCTTGTGACTTCCTTTGTTTGACCCTGGTTCAACTGTCTGGGGAAAACAGAACAAAATTATTTCCTGCTACCAGGATGCTCTGCTGCATCCTATGTTTCTTCACCTCTCTTCTAAAGGTCTTTGCTCTGTAATTTCCCCTCTTTCCCTGCATCATCAGTTTTTCTCTATTGGATCATCACCATCAGTAGCAAACATGCTTACAAAGTCTCTCATTAAAGCACACACACGTGTGCACACACATATGGGCACACACACACAGAAGCACACACAAACATATCAATACATACTCTTGGTCTCAACTTCCCCTCCAGTTACTGGCTTATTTCTCTAAATTCCTTCTAGCAAGCCTTACAGTGAAGTTGCCTTATTATCTCTGCTTCCTTTCCTCTCATTTTCTCTTTTAATAGAAGTATCATGTATGGACAATAAAAAGCACAGATTTTAAGTGTACATTTTGATGAGTTTTTACAAATGCATGCACGTTCGTGTAAACACCACCCCAAGCAGGATAGAGAGCATTTCCATCACCCCAGAAGTTCCCTTGTATCTCCTTCTAGTCACTCTACCAAGAGAAAACCAAAGTTTTTATTCCTATCACAGTTGATTAATTTTGCTTGTTCTTGAACTCTGTATGGAATAACACAAAATGTACTCTTTTGTATCCAGCTTCTTTTGCTCAGCATAATACTTTTGAGGTTCATCCATGTTTTGCCTGTATCAATAATTGACTCCTAATCACCAAGTAGTAAGCTACTGCATGAATATACCATAAATTACTTATCCATTCATCTGACGATAGACATTTTGGGTTCTTTCCAATTTTGGGCTATTATGATTAAAGCTGCTGTGGATATCCATATACAAGTCTTTTCTGCGGTTGAGTAACAGGGTAAGTGTATGTCTATAAGAAACTTACAGTTTTCCAGGGTGATTGTAACCACTTCACATTCCCACCAGAAGTTCTGAACATTCCACCCTTGGCAATACTTTTTGGTATATGGTTTGAGTTTTTAATATTAGCCATTTTAGCAGGTGTAAATAGTTGCCTCATTTTGGTTTCATTTTGCATTTCCCTGATGACAATGTCGAGCACCTTTTCATGTGCATTTTGCTTTCATTCATCCTCTTTAGTGAAGTGTCTTTTCAAACCTTTTACACATTTGTAATTGGATTATTTGTCTTTTCACTACTGAACTGTAAGAGTTCTTCTATTCTGGATATGAATTTTTTGTCAGATTTGTATTGTGAATATTTTCTTCCAGTCTGTGGCTTGCTTTTGCATTTTCTTCACAGTAATTTTTAAAAATTCACCAACATAAAAGTCAGCATTTTAACAATTTCAAAGTGTATAATTCAGTGGCTTTTAGTACGTGCAGAATGTTATGCAACCATCACCACTATCTAGGTCCAGAACATTTTCATCACCTCAGACAGAAACCCAGACCCATTCAAGCAGTCATTCCCTCACTCACCCCTCCCCTTACCCTTGGGAATTTTATGGTGCTATAGATTTGCCTACTCTGGACATTTCACATAAATAGAATCACACAACATATAGCCTTTTATGGTCTTCTTCCACTAAGCAGTTTTTCCAGGGTTCATCCGTATTGTAGCACGTATCAATATTTCATGGCTAAATTATAATCCATTGTATATATATACACCACCTTTTGTTTATCTATTCACCAATTGATGGACATTTGGGTTGTTGCTTCTTTTTGGTTACAGTAAGGCTGCTATGAACACTCATGTAAGATTTTTGTTTGACCACCTATTTTTAAAAAATTTTTATTGGAGTATAGTTGCTTAGGAGTGTATTTGCTGGGTTGTTGATACCTCTACGTGTAACTTTTTGAGGAACAGTCGAACTGTTTTCTACAACAGGTGCACCATTTTACATTCCCATCAGCAGTATATGAGTGTTCCAATTTCTCCACATTCTCAACAACATGTTATTTTCTGGATTTGTTGTTTGTTGTTTTTTGTTTGTTTGCTTATTGTAGCTACTCTAGTGGATGTGAAGTGGTATCTCGTAGTTATGATTTTCATTTCTTTAATAACAAATGATGTTGATCATCTTTTCATGTGCTTATTAGCCATTTGTATATCTTCTTTGGAAAAATGTCCATTCAATCCTTTGCCCATTTTTTATTTGAGTTGTTTGGCCTTTTGTTTGTTTGTTTGTTTACTTGTAAGAGTTCTTTATATATTCTGAATAATAGACCCTTATCAGATATATGATTTGCAAATATTTTCTCCCATTCTGTGGGTTGTCTTTTCACTTTCTTTATATTGTCCTTTAATGCACAATAATTTTTAATTTTGATAAAGTCCAATTTTTTTCTTTTTTGTTTATATTTTTGGTGTTATATCTAAGAATCCATTGCCAAATCTGAGGTCATAGAAATGTACCCTGTTTTCTTCTAAGAGGTTTACAGTTTCACCTCTTACATTTAGGTCTCTGATCCATTTTGAGTTAATTATTTTTTTAACATCTTTATTGGAGTATAATTGCTTTACAATGGTGTGTTAGTTTCTGCTTTATAACAAAGTGAATCAGCTATACATACACATATATCCCCATATCTCCTTCCTCTTGCGTCTCCCTCCCACCCTCCCTATCCCACCCTTCTAGGTGGTCACAAAGCACCGAGCTGATCTCCCTGTGCTATGCTGCTGCTTCCCACTAGCTATCTATTTTACATTTGGTAGTATATATAAGTCCATGCCATACTCTCACTTCGTCCCAGCTTACCCTTCCCCCTCCCCATGTCCTCAAGTCCATTCTCTATGTCTGTGTCTTTATTCCTGTCCTGCCCCTAGGTTCTTCAGAACCATTTTTTTTAGATTCCATATATATGTTTTAGCATACGGTATTTGTTTTTCTCTTTCTGACTTAACTTCACTCTGTATGACAGTCTCTAGGTCCATCCACCTCACTACAAATAACCATTTTGAGTTAATTTTTGATTATGGTGTGAGGGTAGGGTTCAATTTCCTTCTTTTGCATGTGTTATTCAGTTGTCCCAGCAGAATTTGTTGAAAAGACTATTTTTTCCCCATTGAATAGTCTTGGCAGCCTTGTGTAAATCAATTGACTATAGATATATATAGGTTTATTTCTGGACATTGATCTGTTTGTCTATTCTTATGCCAGTAGCACACCACCTTGACTACCATTGCCTTGTAGTGAGTTTTAAAATCAGTAAATATGAGTCTTCCAGCTTTGTTCTTTTTCAAGATTATTTTGGCTATTCTGGGTCCCCTGAAATTCCATATGAATTTTAGGATCAGCTTGTCCATTTCTGCAAAAAAGGAAGTCAGAATTTTGATGGGAATTGCATTAAATTTGGGAGTATTGCCATCTTAAATCTAAATCTTCCAAACCATTTATTCTTTCATTTCTTTCAGCAATGTTTTATAATTTTCAGGGCACGTATCTTGTACCTCCTTGGTTATATTAATTTCTAAGTAATTTATTCTTTTTGATGCTAATGCTATTCTAAATGAAGTTGTTCTCTTAATTTCATTTTTTGATTGTTCACTGCTAGTGTGTAGAAATAAAACTGACTTTTGTATGCTGATCTTGTATCCTGAAACTTTGAATTTATTAACTCTCATGGTTTTTTGTGGATTCTTTAGAATTTTCTACACATAATATCATGCCATCTGTGAATAGAGACAGTTTTGCTTCTTTCTTTCCAATTTAGATTCCTTTTAATTTGTCCTCGCTAGAACTTGAATAGAAATGGTGGGAGGAAACATCTTTATCTTGTTCCTGATCTTAGGGAAAGATTTCAGTCTTTCACCACTAAGTAAGATATCAGCTGTGGGTTTTTCACATAAGTCCTTTATCAGTTTGAACAAGGTCCTGTGTATTCTTAGTTTGTTGAGTGTCTTCATCATGAATGTGTGTTGAATTTTGTCAAATGCTTTTTCTGCATCTAATAAGATAATTGTGTGTTTTTTCCTGTATTCTATTAATAAGGTATATTATATTGATTGATTTTCATATATTGAACCATGCTTATATTCCTGGGATAAATCCCAATTGATTATGGGATACAATCCTTTTAATATGCTAGATTCAGTAGCTAGGATTTTGTTGAGGATTTTTGCAACTAGGCTCATATGGGATATTGGTCTATAGTTTTCTTTTCTTGTGATGTCTTTGTCTGGCTTTACTATCAGGGTACTACTGGTCTCACAGGACGAGTTACGAAGTATTCCCTCCTCTTTCACTTTTTTGAAAGGATTGAGAAGGATTGGTTTTAATTCTTTAAATGTTTGCTAGAATTCACCAGTGAAGACAACTGGTCCTGGGATTTCCTTTGTTGGTAGGGTTTTGCTTACTGATTCAATAATTTCTTTTGTCATAGGTATATTCAGACTTTCTATTTCTTCTTGAATTGGTTTTTGTAGTTTTTGTGTTTCTAGGAATTTCTCAATTTCATCTACCTAATTTGTTGCCATACACCTGTTCATAATCATCCTTTTTATTTCTGTAATGTCTGTAGTAATGCACCCACTTTCATTTCTAATTTGAGTCTTCTTTCTTGGTCAGTCTGATTAAAAGTTTGTCAATTTCGTTGTTTTTCTTTTTTTTCAATAAACACTCTTTTATTTTTATTTTTTAAATTAATTAACTTACTTTTATCTTTGGCTGCATTGGGTATTTATTGCTGCGCGCAGGCTTTCTCTAGTTGTGGCAGCGAGCAAGGGCTACTCTTCGTTGTGGTGCGTGGGCTTTTCATTGTGGTGGCTTCTCATTGCAGAGCATGGGCTCTAGGTGTGCAGGCTTCAGTAGTTGTGGCACACGGGCTTAGCTGCTCCACAGCACGTGGGATCTTCCTGGACCAGGGATCAAACCTGTGTCCCCTGCATTGGCAGGCAGATTCTTAACCACTGCGCCACCAGGGAAGTCTCTGTTGTTTTTCAAAGAACCAAATTTTATATTCATCCATTCTCTCTATTGATTTTATACTCTATTTCATTTATCTCTGCTCTTATCTTTATTATATTCTTCCTTCTGGTTGGATTTACTTTGCTCTTATTTTTCTAGTTACTTAAGGTGGAAGGTTGGGTTATTGATTTGAGATCGTTTTTGCTTTTTTCTTTTTTTTTTAAGATGTTAGGGGTAGGAGTTTATTATTTATTTATTTTTATTTTTGCAGTGTTGGGTCTTCGTTTCTGTGCGAGGGCTATCTCTAGTTGTGGCAAGCGGGGGCCACTCTTCATCGTGGTGCGCGGGTCTCTCACTATCGTGGCCTCTCTTGTTGGGGAGCACAGGCTCCAGACACGCAGGCTCAGTAGTTGTGGCTCATGGGCCCAGCTGCTCCACGGCATGTGGGATCCTCCCAGACCAGGGCTCGAACCCGTGTCCCCTGCATTAGCAGGCATATTCTCAACCACTGTGCCACCAGGGAAGCCCTTTTTTGCTTTTTAATGTATGCACTTACAGCTATAAATTTCTCTCTAAGCACTGCTTTCACCATGCCCCATAAGTTTCAGAATCTTGTGGTTTTGTTTTCATTCATCTCAAAGTATGTTCTGATTTTCCCTGTGATTTCTTCTTTGACCTATTGATTATTTAAGAGTTTGTTGTTAAAAACTATTTTGTAGCAAAGCACACTATCAACAAAATAATAAGGCAATCCACAGAATGGGAGAAAATGTTTGCAAATCATTTATCTGATAAAAGATTAATATATCTAGAGTATGTAAAGAACTCCTAAAACTCAGTAACAACAACACAAAAACCAGCTAAATTCAAAAATAGGCAAAGAACTTGAATAAACATTTCTCCAAAGAATATATACAAATGGGTAATAAGCACATGAAAAGATATTCGATATCAACATCACTAATTCTTAGGGAAATGCAAATCATAACCACAATAAGATACCATTTCACACCTATTACAATGGCTATTACTTAAAAATGATAATAACAAGTGTTGGTAAAAATGTGGAAAACTTGGAACCCTGTGCATTATAAGTGCACAATGTAAAATGGTGCAGCCACTGTGGAAAACAATAGAACAGTTCCTCAAAAAATTAAACATAGAATAACCACATGATCCAGCAATTACACCTCTGGGTATGCACCCCAAGAAGTGAAAGCCACAACTTGAACAGATATTTGTATACCAATGTTCATGGAAGCATTATTCACAACAACCAAAGGTGGAAACAGCCCAAATGTCCATTGATGGCCGAAAGGATAAACCAAATGTGTTATATACATACCATAGAATATTATTCAGTCTTAGAAAAGAATGAAATTCTGATACATGATACAACATGGATGAACTTTAAAGGCATTACGCCAAGTGAATTAAGCCAGATACAGAAGGACAAATATTATATGATTCAACTTATATGAAGTGCCTAGAATAGTCAAATTCATAGAGACAGAAGGAGTGGGGAGTTATTTTTTAATGGGTACAGAGTTTCAATTTGGGATGATGAAAATGTTCTGGAGATGGATGGACAGTGGTAAGGTTGCACAATAATGTGAATGAACTTTAATTCCACTGAACTGTACACTTAAAAATTATTAAAATGGTAAAAATTTTTGTTATGCATATTTTGCCACAATTTTCTAAACTATAAAAAAGTGCCATTTAATTTATAAACATTTGTGAATTTTCCAGATTTCCTTTCGTTATTGATTTCTAACTTCATTCCACTGTGGTTGGAAAAGACACTCTGTATGATTTACATCTTTTTAAAAGTTACTGAGACTTGTTTTGTGGTCCAGTATATGGTCTATAGCTGAGGATGTTCCATGTGTGCTTGAGAAGAATATGCAATGTGCTGTTGTTAGGTGAAGTGTTCTTTATGTTTCTGTTTAATGTAGTTGGTTTATAGTATTGTTCAAGTTTTCTATTTCCTTGTCTATCTTTTGTATAGTTGTTCTAGTATTGAAAGTGGGGTTGAAGTCTCCAACTATTAATGTAAAACTGTCTGTTTCTCCCTTTGATTCTGTCATTTTTTGCTTCATATATTTTGGGGCTCTGTTGTAAGGTACATCTGGGTTTTTAATTGCTATATCTTCTTGATGGATTCACTATTTTATCCTTATATAATGTGCTTCTCTGTCTCTTTTAGTCTGGAACAATTTCTCTGTAACTATTTAGCCTTAAAGTCTATTTTGTCTGATTTAAGTATTGCCACTACAACTCTCTTTTGGTTACTGTTTGCATGGAATGTATCTTTTGCCATCCTTTCACTTCCAACCTATTTGTATCTTTGATTCTAAAGTGAGTGTCTTGTAGAAAGCATATAGTTGGATTACTTTTTTTTAATCCATTCGTTCTGCAATCACTGCATTCTGAGATCTTAAAGACAGTCTCTTCAGCAAGTGGCATTGAGAAAGCTGGACAGCCACACGTAAATCAAAGAAGTTAGAACACACCCTCACACCATACAAAAAAATAAACTCAAAATGGCTTAAAGATTTAAATATAAGACATGACACCATAAAACTTCTAGAAGACAACATAGGCAAAACATTCTCTGACATAAATTGAAACAATGTTTTCTTAGGTCAGTCTCCCAAGGGAATGGAAATAAAAGCAAAAATAAACGAATGGGACCTAATCAAACTAACAAGCTTTTGTACAGCAAAGGAAACCATAAACAAAACAAGAAGACAACCTATGGACTTGGATAAAATGTTTGCAAATGATGCGACTGACAAGGGCTTAATTTCCAAAATAAACAAACAGTTAATATAACTCAACAACAACAACAAAAAAAACAAACAACCCAATCAAAAAATGGGCAGAAGACCTAAATAGACATTTCTCCAAAAAGACATACTCATGGCCAACAGGCACATGAAAAGATGCTCAGCATCACTAATTATTAGAGAAATGCAAATCAAAACTACAATGGGATACCATTTCACACCGGTCAGAATGGCCATCATTAAAAAGTCTACAAATAACAAATGCTGGAAAGGGTGTGGAGAAAAGGGAACCCTCCTACACTGTTGGTGAGAATATAAGTTTGTGCAGCCACTATGGAAAACAGTATGGAATTTCCTCAAAAAACTAAAAATAGGTCTTCCCTGGTGGCGCAGTGGTTGAGAGTCCGCCTGCCGATGCAGGGGACGCGGGTTCGTGTCCCGGTCCTGGAGGATCCCACATGCCACGAAGCGGCTGGGCCCGTGAACCATGGCCGCTGAGCCTGCACGTCCGGAG
Organism: Grampus griseus; assembly: GCF_964374135.1. Classification (NCBI taxonomy): domain Eukaryota; kingdom Metazoa; phylum Chordata; class Mammalia; order Artiodactyla; family Delphinidae; genus Grampus; species Grampus griseus. The sequence continues at coordinate 30,622,284 of NC_139013.1, read as the reverse complement.
CCTGTGCTCCACAACGGGAGAGGCCACAACAGTGAGAGGCACGTGTACCACAAAAAAACAAAACAAAACAAAACAAAACCTAAAAATAAAGTTGGCATATGATCCAGTAATCCCACACCTGGGCTTATATCTGGACAAAAGTATAATTCAAAAAGATACATGCACCCCCTATGTTCATAGCAGCACTATTCACAATAGCCAAAACATGGAAACAACCTAAATGTCCATCGACAGATGAATGGATAAACAAGATGTAGGGTGTATATATATATATATATTACTCAGCCATAAAAAGAATGAAATAATGCCATTTTCAGCAACATGAATGGACCTAGATATTATCATACTAAGTGAAGAAAGTCAGAAAGAGAAAGACAAATACCATATGAGATTCCACTTATATGTGGTATCTAAAATATGACAACAAATGAACTTATCTATGAAACAAACAGACTCAGACATAGAGAATAGACATGTGGTTGCCAAGCGGGAGGGGGGTGGGGAGGGATGGAGTGGGAGATTGGGGTTAGCAGTTGCAAACTATTATATATAGAATAGATAAACAACAAGGTCCTACTGTATAGCACAGGGAAGTATATTCAATATCCTGTGATAAACCATAATGGAAGAGAATATTAAAAAGAATATATATATACACATATATATATCTGAATCACTTTGCTGTACAGCAGAAATTTGCACAACTTTGTAAATCAACTACACTTCAATTTAAAAAATAAATAAAAATAAAAATTGTTTAAAAAGAAAGAAGGGCAGGTTTGCTTCCCCACGAGTAATCTTCTCTTTCTGATTGCTCCACTACTGCTTAGAGTTAAGATATTTGGGAAGACACTTCCGAAGAGGAAGGAAAGTGGGGTCCAGGCCCCAGAAAATATGCAGGGGTAGAGCTTTTCTACATGGTCCTGAAGAAGGGGAAGGAATATAAACAACAAGGACTGATCAACATTCCTGAACTCTGAAAGGCAGGGGAACTGCAAAGGTCAGCATGCAGGGCTATATCCCAGACAGCCTTGGGAACTCCCTCTCATCAAAGGAACAGAAGGCCAGAGCAGGTAGACAGTCAGCAGGCAACAGGGATCCCTGCAGCCACCAGCCTTGCAGGGGGAGCGGTGCTAGGAGACTCACCTCTGTGATATTGAGCTGTTACCAGCTCAGGGAGCACAAAGAACACATCTCCAAGCAAATCCAGGAAGCGATTTCGTATATCAATCAGAGAGTGTTTGTTGTAGAAATATTCATTAGCCACAAGGTATAAATACTGGACAGGGATGTGCTGTAAAACATCATGGTTGCAAGAGATCTAGGTCAACAGCAACAGCCAACACACAGCAACAACAGTCAAACATTTGCCTTTGCAGGCAAAATTCTAAGTGCTTTACATGCATTGTCTCATTTAATCCACACAGTGACCCTATGATGCAAGTATCAAAATCAGCCCCATTTGACAGGTGAAGGAACTGAGGTTTAGAGAGGTTAAGTAGTTTGTCCAAAGTGGTGGAACCATGATTCCTTCACAAGTCTATCTGCATCCAAATCTCATTCTCTAATCACAGTATGCACGCCTCTCTGAAATATTTCAGAAACAGCCACCCCTGGGCAGATCTGGCTAAGTTGTTTGTGCGGCCCAGTGCAAAGTGAAAAATGTGAGGTCCTTGTTCAAAAACTCTAAGAATTTCAAGGTAGTGACAACAGAACATTCAACCAAGTATAGGACTCTTCTAAGCATGAGGCCCTTTGAACTACACAGGTTGTACACTCCTGAGGCTGGCCCTGCTCCTGGTACCAGCACTGTCTCCAGACATTTACTCTTTGATCTAAGCGAGTTGGTCTCTTGGAGTTACCTCTTCTATGAAAAAAAAACTTGTTGTTTATTTATTGTTGTTGTTGTTCAACAACAATTGTTGTTCAGAGGATCACACAAGATACAAAAAGAAAAGCATGCTGCCTGGCACAGAGCAGGCCTTCAGTTCTGTCAGTTCCCTCTGAAACCCATTGCCAAGTCCTTTAACAGAGCATCCCATGCTTTTTTTTTTTTTTTTGCGGTACATGGGCTTCTCACCGTTGTGGCCTCTCCCATTGCGGAGCACAGGCTCCAGACGCGCAGGCTCAGCGGCCATGGCTCACGGGCCGAGCCGCTCCGCGACATGTGGGATCTTCCCGGACCGGGGCACGAACCCACGTCCCCTGCATTGGCAGGCGGATTCTCAACCACTGCGCCACCAGGGAAGCCCCATCCCATGCTTTTTTGACCTGACACCAGGCTGCCTCCCAGTCTTCAGTCCTTCAATGTGGCCCCAGCACAAATGCCAGAGGATGGAAGGGAAACATCATAAAGGTTCAAGGTCTGCCACATTGGTGATGTTCTTGGGAGTCTGGTGCTCTGGGGAACACTGGGAAAAGTTACTGCACCTCAACCCCCTAACACTAAGACAGAGGTACAGCCCTTCGTAGGTTTCTTTGAGATTTGGAGGCAGCGTATACCACGCCAGGGAATGCTGCTGGGACACATTCACTGGGTCCTCTGAAGGCCGACTGCTTTCAATCAGGCCCAGAGCAAGTGAGGGCTCTGCAGCAGGCCCAGGTTCTGGTGTAAGTTCCCCTGCGTGGCCCATAGGACCAGCAGACACCTTGGTGCTTGAGGTATCCAAGGGGGGTACATATGCCATGTGGAGCCTCTGGCGAGCCCCAGCTGGGCAGTCACAGTGCAGACCCCTAGGGTTCTGGAGCAAAACTATGGCTTCTGCATGAGAAAACTACTTACCATTTGGAAAGTACTTCCTGCCTTGCTACTGGGAGGAAGAGAGACTGCGTGCCCTTCTGGTCCTCCTGCAGCTTCCCACACACCCTACTTCCCACCTGCTAGGACCTAGCTCAGGATACCTTCTCCTCTGGAAATGCCCTCCTGCTCAAATGTTCCCCTTTGCTAAGGCCCAGATCAATGGCCTCCTCCTCCATGAGGCCATCTCCAATCCAGCCTGAGAAATTCCTCTAACATATTTTAAATATCTGAAACCTTCATCTCAACTCTCATCACCAGACAACCAAGACTCACCAAACATCCCCTCTAAGCCTTAGGACCTGATGGATCCCTTGCCTTCAGTCTGGGCCACTCTGCAGCCATAGGGCTATTTCTGAAGTGGAAGTCAAAGCATGCTTCTCGTTTTCTGTTCCCAGCCCCCAGAATAAACTTTCTATTCCTTCCATAGCATGAAACAGCTGCCAGCATCCTCCCATGCTGCAGCCAGCCTCTTCCACTGATCTCCTTACACTTCTCTGCTCCTAACTGGTCCTCTCAGCTCCTGTGGCTCCCCTCAGTCCTGCTCCTCCATTAACCAGACAAACTTAATTCATCCTCCAAAGCCTTCCTCCCCGAGGAAGCCACCTGCTCCCTCCTGCGGGCACCACAGGGCCTCGAACACATCTCTGCTCTGGTGTGTACAGCACCGTACCAAAGTGCCCGGTCATGTCCATCCACCGCAAGTCTCTAAGTCCCTCAAGTGCAGGGGGAGTGCCTGCTTATCACTGCACCCAGTGCCTCGGGAAGTTCTGGGGCATGTGGATGCATAAGAAACATTTGTTCAATAAAAAATGAATGAAATGAATCTGCCACAAAATACACACTGAATAAATGTTTATGGAAAGAAGAAAGGAAGGAAGGAAAGAAATCCATCTCTATATCCTAGTGTCTAGGATAAATATATCTCTATATCCCTAGTGCAGGGAGTGAGTGAGTAATGGTCCTTGGTATTGCTAGAACCTAGTACAGTGCCTGGCTGGTATGCAGGTATGTAGTGAATATGGGTCCCTAGTCCCAGGTGGTTTTCAGAATTCAGAGCTTTTCCATTCGTAGACAGATAATTCAGTACATATGCTGCATATTATGTGATATGTTCAGGGGTGGGGGGATGGGGCAGCACCCCAGCCCCCACATTAATATGCCCACAGAGAAACATATGGTGGGATAAAGTGAATGAACGTATAGCAACAATAAAGACCAATGGCTACGTATCGGTCTAGGTCAATATTGGCTGCCATGTGAGTTACAAGAAACCTTTGGGTTGTCAGCGCGATTTGGATGTTGAGATTGTGGATAAGGGATTGCAGAGCTCTGCTTAGTAAAGATCTACTAAATGAACGAATGAGGAAGATCTGTACCCCCAGAGCTACCCCTGTGTGTGACCCAAGGAGGTTTGTGAAATGAATGGATCTTGGAGAGTCAGGCTCACTTACCAGGATTGAGTGTATCAACTGCAGGGCGAGGGACTTGTTGGAGCCCCCGAGGATCTCAGGAAACTCCTTCTGTGGAAAGAAGCAGGTGCCCCCTCTGTGAGCACAGCAGGTCATCAGAAGGGAAACTGGTCTCCCTGAGGGCCCAGACACCCACCTTTCAGAGGGGAGGCTGGCAAGAGCAGGAACCCTTTCAGCCCCCAGGGGTCCATGTGTAAGGAGCAGCCTCAGTGGGTTGGTTGAGCAACGAAGTTTCTTCTCCTCCCATTTGATAAGAGGCAGCCATTCCCTGTCATACCTGCAGTCCTGTGGGAGCTGAGTGGCTGCCCTGTGGAAGGCCATGCTATGGACTGAGTGCGTCCCCTACCAAATTCCTATGTTGAACACCCAGAATGTGACTGTATATGGAGAGAGGGTCTTTAAAGAGGTCCTTAAGCTAAAATGAGGACAGTAGGGTAGGCCCTAATCCAGTCCGATTGATGTCCTTATAAGAAGAGGAAATTTGGACGTGCAGAGACTCCAGGGGTGCGCACGCATAGGAAAGACCTTGTGAGGACACAGCAAGAAGGCGGCCACCCGCAAGCCAAGGAAGGCGGCCTCAGAGGAAACCAAACCTGCTAGCACCTTGATCTTGGACTTCTAGCCTCTAGAACATTGAGAAAATAAATTTCTGTCGTTTAAGCCACTAGTCTGTGTTATTTTGTTATGGCAGCCCTAGGAAACTAATACAGGCCACCACTTGGCTTCAACAGCAAGTTAAAAGAGAGGTTGAAAATCTCAAAACTAGTGGTTTATTTATTGCTCTCTTTCTAAAGACCTCTGTCATTAGAGTCTCAGAAGCCCGCAGTTGTCAGGGGCAGGCAGCTTAGTGAGGCTGCAGAGAGGATGGTTAAAACCACAGGGGCTGCTTGGTACAGAGTAAGAGCTACGAGCAATTGTTTTTAAAATGACCCTTCCCTAGCCAATATCACAGCTTAAAAACATGAGGGGGTAGAAGTAGTATTCACTTGTCAAATGAATTTCTCTGGTATATTTTCTGCTGAAAATCTTGGGGTAACGAGTCATGACAGATATTTAAACATATCTGTCTTCTCCCAGAGTCATTGAAATAATCCACAAGTACATTTTAACTACAAGAACCCTCTATGTACGTTCAGGAGCTAGGATTGGTTTTTGGAGATTTCCTATGGTCTCAAACAACCAGCAATGGTCACACAGAATGACAGTACCCATGCAGCCTCTTGTGCATGCAGACCTGGGCACCAAGTTCTGGTCTCCCACTTGAATAATTCCAATATCTAACATTTACTGAGCACTTAGACTATATGCCAGGCTATCTGACGTGTACCTGTGAGGTGGGTAATAACATTAGCCCTATTTCATAGATGAGGGAACAGAGGTTCAGAGAGGTTAGGGAGCTCCCTAAAGGTCACACAGCAGATAAACAGAGAACTCAGCATTTACAGGCAGAGCCTAAATACACAAAATCTATACACTGCTGTCTCCTCTCTAGCTAAGAGTCACATTAGTCTCAGTTTCTTTAGCTGCAAAATGGGGATAATAATGCCTGTTTGCAAGTTGCACAGACAACATGCACTTGGCTTATGGAAGGCACTCAGTCACAGTGGTTATGGTGGCGTGGCTATTATCAGTAGCAGCTGCCTTCCTTTTTCTAGCACAGATCCAGAAAGCATTAAAAGACCTGACTTAAGCCACAGCCTGTGACTCAGTTGCCTCATTTACAACGAGGGAAAAAATCCCCAACCTTATTTACCCCAAAACATTGCTCTATGTGTCAAATTAATAATTACCAGAACATGCCTTTAACAGCTCAGTGAACTCAGGGTTCTGATTCTGATTCTAACGTGTCACCAACTAGCCTTGTAACTCGACAAACTTCTGTATTTCATAACCGCACTTCCCCCAGCTTGCAAGGTAGAGGTTGGTCTGCAGAAATGAGCTTTGATATATTAAGAATTGAGCACTCTGCTCTTCTGAGGACAGACGAAAAGCTTATTTCGAATGGGGAGGGTCTTCTCAAACTACAGGGTCAAGAAATCATGGCTCCTACTCAGCATTCAGGCCTCAGCTCAAATGATCCCTCCTCAGAGAAGCCTTTCCTGACCCCTGCTTCCCTCCCTAAAGAAGCCTCCTCTTCCCAGTCTATGTCCTTCCTAGCACTTAGACTCTCTGAAACCATCCTTTCAATCTTACATGTCACCCGTCTCTCCCCTTGAGAATGTAAGCTGGAAAAAAGCAGGAACCATGTGACTTGCTCACTGCCGAATGCTGGTTTTTTATGAGTGCAGGGCACACAGTAAATGCTTGGTTCATACTTGTTGAATGAATGAAACAATTCAATAATTTTGCAACTTGCACTGCCTTAGAGAGCGTTCTTGGAAATCAAATACCAGAACCAAGGCTGGACATGAGAGTGTAAAGGACTGAAGTTTTCTAAACCTGTATGAGTTTCACCTTTGAGGTAGTAGCAGTGCTTATTTGAAACAATCATTTGTAATGTTTTGAACAAAGTTCAAACGGGTCCAATCCTCTCTTATTTTTTTGTAGAGTTGTTTCTTTAAACCTATACGAGGAGCAGGGTGGACACTTGCTACGGCTGCCCCCAATCCACAGTTCTCTTCCTTCAGAGAGAGGAAAGATGAGAAGTACACCCAAGCTGCGTACTTGGGTGATGGGCTCCAGCCCTCATAACTGGGTGAAATCTCTGGGAGTACCCAGTGTGAAGCAAACAGCTGCCTCACTGCTGAGGGAGCAGAAGGAGGCACAGCAGGAATTCTTACCATGGGCAGCAGGAAGCCACACTCGGGGTTATTGACTCCGATGATAGAAGGAACTGGCTTAAATGATTTTTGAGCCAATAGGTCTAACGGGTCATGAGGAAAGAAAAAGCCATCAACCACTCGAGTGAAAGACTTGGTTTTCTGAAATAAGGAAGAAGAGAAAAATCGGCAGCTGTTTCTCTTCACGAAATCTGCTGTCCCCAAACCCTAGCCTAGCTGGGCCAACCCACTATAGCAAAGGGCATTAAGAAGGGAAAAATAAGCCACTCTTGGCCCATCCCAACGCCTCAGTGCTGCCTGGCCAGCTCTGCCATTCATTTAGGCAAAGGGGCTCACCTTTTCTGGGCCTTAATTTCCTCATCTGCTAAATAGGGATAATAACAGTAATAACCTAAGAAATATAACACCCCTGCACAACGGTTCTCAGAGCGTGGCTCCTGGATCAGCAGCGTCAGCATCGCCTGGGAACTTGTTAGAAATGCAAATTCTCATGTCCCATCCCAGACCTGCTGAATACAAAACTCTGGGGGGTGCAGCCCAGCAAACAGCCCTCCAGGAGAGTCTGATGCATGCTCAAGTGTGGAACCACCGGCCAAATGCAATGGGCAGAGTGGTGAGGGGAGGGGATGGCCAGGGTAGTGTGGGTTGGTGTGAGCATCTTCCTGAGGCGTCTTCCTCAGCCCTGGGCCTTGGATCTGGATGGATATTTCTTGGGTCTTAGGAAGCAACACCTGGCTCTATTCATGATTTCTTTTTAGGTCTCTGTTCTGGGACTGGGGGTAGAAGGGAGCACACAAGAGAGCTTTCACACTACACTGGGTCAAGAACTTATTACCCATTTCCTGGACCCTAGTAAAACTCACAGCAGATTCTCAATCCATGCCAAATAACTATCTAACAAATGTTAGAATCGAACAGGTAAGGACCTCATTCTCTCAAGGACTACCAGAGGGTCTCAAGATTGGAAGATTAGACATAAAAGATCATCCAGTCCAATGAATCATTCTGTGATTGAAATTTGTCAGCAGTCATGTAGACCCTCTTGCATACCTACAGAGGTGGGTATCTCACTGCCTTCTAAAGGAGCTGGTCCTTTTTCAGACAGCTGAGTTTTTAGAAAGTTCTTGGTCATCTCAAGCCAAAATGGCTTCCCAGCTTCCAGCTCTTGATCTGGACTTTAGTTTCTAGTGGCCTGTGAAGCAAATGTGGTCTCTCTTCCCAGTGAGATGCCTTCAATGATATAGAGACAACCTTTGTATTTTGTTGGGTCTTATCCAAGCTAAGCAGCACCCTGGCTTGTCAATGTCCTTAAATTACCTATAAGGGTTCTATACGCCACATTGCTTTTTTACAGCCGTTATTATGAATCCCCAAACCCCATCTGTCCAAGTCCCAAATCAAACTAAATAAGAGAGTGGTAGGATTTGTCTACCACTCCATTCAAAGGGTAACACTGTCCCCAAACTCTCCCCTCCCTCTTCACCTGGTTGATGCTCAGCAACTCCTTGGAGGATTTTGCCCACAGGCACTGTAGCAGGGCCACAGAGTCTGACACATTGCAAGCACAAATATCTGCAACCATCTGCAACTATTTCCAGAGAAGGAACAGGTCAGCGCACAGGACTGAAAGCCTCCAGGAAAATGAAAGTTGGAAAATGTCCTCAATCCAGCCCCAGGCTGTGCTTTCTATATGAAGTCCAGCTGCTGCCTCTCCCCACCCCCATGTGCCCATAATGGAATGCACACACTGAGGACAGGTTGGCACTGCATCATCCTTATGCTCTTGCCTGACCCTCCTTGTCATCTTTAGCAACCACCAGAGCTGGATCCATCTCAGCTTATCAGCTCTGCTCCAGCCCCACCCCAGCCTGGAACATCTGAACATGCCCTGAGCATCCTTTTTCTGTCTCTACACCAATTCCATTCATTCTTTGAGGCCCAAGTCCCATCTTTTCCAGGATATTCTTTTAGATGATTGCAGCCCCCATGAGCCCCTTCCTCTTCTAATCTCCTGTTACTCCAAGTGTCCTCACCTCCTCTACCCAGCTCTTCGCTAAACTCCTTCTTGCCCTGTCATTGGACTTCCCACATGTGTAGAACTTGTCCCTTGAGAGTGGTGGTCCTCACTCTTCTGGGAGTCATGGATGCTCTGAGAATCCAATGGAAGCTACAGACCTTCTCTCTGGAAAATGCACAAACATAGAGTCTCCATACAACTGTAGGAGTTCTAGGACCACCTCTCCAACTCTCCATGGATTCCAGGTTAAAAATCCTTGCCATAAAAAGATTATAGTCTTCTCAAGTTAGTATATGTCTTCTCCACTTATAAACCCATGGGTCTTAAAATAGAGCAGAGAAAACAATGAACACTCAATATGTGTGTGGCGAATGCACAAACTAAAAAAAGCTTGATATATCATGTTACCAAAATCAATATTCCCTGTGTATTGAGCGTATTTTTTTTTTTTTTACCATATTATAACTCCATGTTCCCACTCTTGGTGTAAGTTGTTATTTTCTACAAGGTGTTTAAGAAAATGCACCACTAAAGTGAATAATACCCAGGAGATGGCTCCACAGTCCAGGGCTTAATTAATATTCATTGAATGAATCAGCTCATTCGTGGACTCATTCATTCAGCAAACATTTATAATCACCTAATATACACCAGACATTATGCTGGGACATGAAAGATATAGAGACCTTGGTCTCTAGGTCCTCTTATCTGGTACAGCACTAAGACAAGATGATAGATGACAAATATCTAGGGCATATGCCTCACTTCCCCCTCACAATCTCACGCCAGACAGCATTTATCAGTCACAGCATTATTTCACACTGAGCTGGAAACAACCTCAGAATCTTTCTTAACATAGTACTCTAGGTGGAGTAGATTTAGTACAGGAGAAAAGCCGTACATAATACAGAGGACTGAATTATATATCACAAGCAAAGAGTAATGGATAAGATGTAAGAACTATTACACATATGCTTATACACACACACATACACACTCAGGCACACCAGCAGTAGTGAATTGCGTACCTGGACCCATCTCCTATTGAACCAGCCCTTCCATGGAGCAACAAGGGTCACCTTGGGCCAACATCAGATCCTTTGGTCATGGTCAGTAAGGATAGCCAAGCACATGGTCTATGGACACCTGAGCACATTTCTCTCCTGACCAAGGAGAGGAAGCTGGAGAAGAGTTAACAATATACCTACATCATCATTCCTCTTGTAATCAGGGGCCTTCAGGTAAGGGATGATGGCCACCCCACTCTCCATGATGGCTCTGTGGAATAAGCCTTTGGCCATGGGGGACAGAATCTGGAGAGAGACACAGGAGACCCAGGAAAAGTTATCCAGGAGGCTCCCCACCTATCACACACAAAACCCAGCCCTTCTTTAAAGAAAACTTCCCAGGAAGCCTTCTTAAGAGCTCTAAACTTAGAGGGAAAAAAGTCCTGGTTTGGGGGTTTCAAGGACTAGCTGCGAAGGTTTGGGCAAGTTTTCTAACCTCTCCGAGTCCCAGGTTCCTCATGAACTTGGAGGTCAAGCATTCTGCCATGGGAGTGCTAGCTCCTTCACGCCCCCGTCCTTGAAATGAGACTGAGCCCCCAACTCACGATGTATTTGTGAGGCTCGAGGGAGGCAATGTGTTTATAAGTGTTTGTTCAACATGAAAGCAGCCATTAGATGTGAATGACTCATTGTCCTCATTTTTGTCACCTCAAAAATGAGGTGACACCGAGGTTCCTTCAAGTCCCAAAGAGAAGAACTCACAAGGCTGGAAACACTTATAGCTCCTGCTGACTCGCCGAACATGGTCACGCAGTGTGGGTCCCCACCAAAGAACCCGATGTTCTCCTGGACCCAGGTCAGGGCAGCCACCTGGTCCATGAAGGCCCAGTTCCCCGGTGCGTGCTTGTCCCCTGTGCTGTGGACAAGAGGCAGGGTGAGAATGCTCAGTTGGCTGCTGTCTGCTTCTCACAGCCCAGGGAGTGGGTTGCAGAGGCCGTGGGCTGGTGTCAGGGCATCGCCACCTCAGCTGGAAAGGAGCTGAGAGTCAGAGGCCTGGGGCAGCTGGGAAAACCAGGCTTAATTCTCACCCTCTGCTGGGATTTGGGTTTCTTTGAGAATCTGATGATAGCTCCACACCCCAGAAAAATGCACAGACGATCTTATATGTGCAATTCAGGGTAGTCATAGGCTCCCCTGAATCCATAGTTTCCAGAAAAGTCCTGCTCCTGAGAGTTGGTCTGCACCAGGAAGCAAGACCTCCCTGGGCACAGGGGTTCCAATGAATGACTAAATGAATAATAATGATAATAATAGCAGCTGCTGCAGCATCGTGCACAATGCTGTCCCAAGGGCTTTACAGCTGATGCTCCTATAATCCTCTCACACTGTGAGGTAGGTGGTGCTGGTCTTTCTCCTTTATCCTCTTCACCCTTCTCCACGCTGTTCTCAAAAGACTGACCTTTATGAACTGCGGCCAGTGGGAGACACCAGCGGGGGTTCAGGGTGGGATACTGAGGGACTGGGAAGTTTATTCTGGCACCCCATGCCCCACCACCCTCTGCTGGGAAGTGGTTTGGGCACTGGCTGCATTTCTCTGCAGCCACAGCTCACGTCACTCCCACACCCATCAATGATATCTGCAAGCATGTTCTAAGGATATTGATGGATTCATCGTTTCCTTCTCACAGACAGGAAATGAGGCACAGAGAGGTTAAATCCCTTGTCCAGGAGCTAGAAAGTTGCAGATTTGGACCATGCTCCTAACCATGTTCCATGCTGCTGTCCCTGCAGAATAGCCTGTTTCCAGGATGAGTGGACAATTAATGGGAAAACAAGGGGAAAAACACAGAATCAAAGAAACGCCTAGACCAAAACATTCGTGTGGTACCCACCATGTATGAGAGTAACCCCGGGATCATAGCCTGCTCCTCCTCTGTCCTCCAGTCCCCCACACCGCTCCTCCCCTTGGTTCTCTTCCTCTGTCCATGACCCCTGGGCTGGCCCTAACTCCACCTTCTCTCTCCCACAGCCTCCGCATCTGCTCCGCATCTGGTCAGGAGCCATGTAGGCCCTGCCAATTTTACCTCCATTCCATCATAGGTCCCGCATTGGTCCCCATTCCTCCATTTCTGTTTATCCTGATTCATAATCTGGTCACTTATGATCTGGGTGACCTTGAGCAAGTCACTTAACTTGCTTTGCCTCAATGTTCTCATGTCTGAATGGGGCTAATAACGGTGCCTGCTTCACATGGTTGTTGTGAAGACTGACGGTGCAGGCACACAGCAAGTGCCATGTACATGTTAGCAATCCTCCGGCCTGCTTCACCCCATGAGCCGCACCTATGCTGTACAGCAGCCTCCCTACCGGACTCCCCATCTGAAGGCCAGGCGCCCCTAGCCCAGCCTGCGCTCTGCTCTGGAGTGACCTTCCTATTATACTGCTCTGCAGGGCACTCCTGGGTCCCTCCTTCTTTAAAAAAGTTTTTTTAAATTAATTAATTTATTTATTTTTGGCTGCGTTGGGTCTTCATTGCTGTACGTGGGCTTTCTTTAGTTGCAGCAAGCGGGGGCTACTCTTCGCTGTGGTGCGCGGGCTTCTCATTGTGGTGGCTTCTCTTGTTGCAGCGCATGGGCTCTAGGAATGTAGGCTTCCGTAGTTGTGGCACGTGGGCTCAGCAGTTGTGGCGCATGGGCTTAGTTGCTCCGCAGCATGTGGGATCTTCCCGGACCAGGGCTCGAACCCATCTTCCCTGCACTGGCAGGCGGATTCTTAACCACTGTGCCACCAGGGAAGTCGCTTGTCCCTCCTTCTTTATCCAATAAAAACCAGTCACTGTGCACAACCTAATATTCAAGGTCTTTCCCAATCAGGCCTGTCCCTACCTTTTCATATCCATCTCCGGTTATATCCTCACCTACCTGTCTACTAGAACCCAGACGTTATAAGCAATTTTTGGAAAACTTTCTGTCGAAGGAATCTTAGGCAGAATCCCAATGTACAGACCTGCTAAAAGTGTAATCAGGGCACCCCTCTCAGGCCTTCTTGCCTCCACCGCAGCCCCATAGCCACCTCCCCGTGCTATGTGCTCAAAGCCCAGTTTGCAAATATTGCTCCAGGCCCAGATGCTGCTACATTTCTTTCCAACTTCCCAGCCTTTGCTCAGACAGCTCCTTTTGCCAAGTGTGCTTTCTCCCAACCCCTCCTCCCCAAACCCAACCTCATCTTTAAGGTGCAATTCAAATTCCACCTCTCTCAGGAAGCCTTGCTGGTTTCTGGCAGCTCCCTCTGTTTGTACAGCTCCGTCGCCTCTCACCCTCAGAGCATTACTCATGCCCTGCCTGGTAGGGTATTTGTGTCCCTGTGTTATCTCCCCCATGACACTGAGAGTCTCTCGAGGGTAGGATTCACGCTGGACTCCTTGCCACCTTCCCCGTAGTTTCTGACCGTGGCCTCTCGCTACTCCTTTGGCTCACACTGCATCCTGGCCAGGGCTTAGGTTCTGCCATGTTCTAAGTAGGATAATGAAAGTGGCCAAGAGCCCCAGCTCTATTCTGTGACCTCTGGGAAGTTGCTTCACCTCTCTGTGTCTCTATTTTTCAACTGTAAAATGGGAATGACAACAGTATGTTTCTCATAGAATTATTCTGAGGGTGAGCTATAATGGATGCATAGCAAGTGCACAACACCATGCCTGGCTCATAGTGAGCACCTGAAACGTGTTCGATGTTACTGGGGGAAGGGAAGCCATGCAATGGAGTGATTACTCTCAGGTGAGCACCTGAGGAGCCTTGATATGGGCCTTACCGCAGAGACTATGAACTGCTCACACACCCTGTTTCCTCACCTTCTAGGGCACACATCCCCCTTGCAGTTGGGTGTGGCTATTATGACTGAGTTCTACCAGTTGTATGTGAACACAGTGATAATCGCCACCTCCAGGCTGGCCCAGAAAGACCATCCTCTTCATGCTCTTTCTCCATCTGCTGTCCAAGTACAGCAAATCCAAGAGGATCTGGGGCCCTTGAGGAGGGCAGAGCCACAAGATGGAAGGAGCCTGGGTCCCTGATTGACCACACAGAAGAACATCTGTCAGTCAGAAACATTTGATTGGATTTTAGTTGAGTAAGAAGGAGATTTTTATTGTTTTAAGCCACTAAGACTTGGGGGTTTACATGTTATAGCCGCTAAAATTACCTAACTAATTTGGGCCAAATTTGTTCAATGTCATTAGAGGCTCATTTCTCCTTAGGTTGCTGGGCACTGAACCCCCTGTGGCTGCTATCCAGCTGCCCCTTGGGGATCAGGGGTGTCAATCACTTGGGGAGACTCACTTGAAGAAGCCGAATATTCCTAGCCGGTACTGGATAGCCACAACAAGCACGTCCTCGTAGGAAGTCAGGGCAGACCCATCGAAGATGGATGCTGAGCCAGTCTCGAAGGCACCCCCAGGGAGCCACACTATGACCTAAGGAGGGGAGAGGAGCTCTCCGGTCAGCCCACCAGGCACCCATATCCGCTCCCCATGCATGTTGGGACATTCTTTCTTTAGGGAAATATGAATGTCTCACTTTCCTTTCCAAACAGCATCAGAGGTTTTTGTCTTTTGAAGAAGGCCCAGGATTAAGCATGTGGCTTCTGGCATACGAGTGCCTGGGTTTGATTCCCAGCTCTGCCACTGACTAGCTGTGTGACTTTGAGCAGCTTCCTTAACCTCTCTGAGGTTTGTTTTTCTCATCTGTAAGATGTGAAGAATGAAAGTATCTCGTTTATGAGGTTATCATTAGGTTTAAATAAAATTCTTCATCCAAAGTCCATAGAACAATGTTGGTATATTTCAAGTGCTCAGAAAATGTTAACTAAATGTCTTTGAACTTGTTGACCCACAGGAGGATGGAAATCACTGTAAGCCATATATGAGAGGAAAAGCTGCTTTTCTAAGACTTTTCCCTACTTACAGAGAAAAGAGAAGAGAGGAGGGAAAAATGGGAAGAGAAGTATGGAAACTTTACTATACTGATTAGAAAAACTGGGACCAGGAAACATCAAACATTCAAATGGTATTATCACAATTTATACTTAATAATAAATCCCTCCCCTTCTCTTTTTTAAGGTCATATTAGTGACTACAACTCTTGGGGCAGGAAAAGAGAAGAAAGCCACGGAGGAAAAAGGAGAGCTGGACAAAGCATTGGCTTTGACACCCGGATCTGCCACTTATTGTGTATATAAAATGGACCAAGTCACTTATGCCCTTCCTGTACCTCAGCTTCTTCATCTGTAGAATAGGTCCAATAATCCTCACCCACTGGGTTATTGTGGGGGTTAGATGAGATAATGAACTGTGCCTGGCACATAGTCAGCCCTCAATAGGTGTTGCTGTTACGATACAATAGAGCGAGTCTCCATTGCAGTGGCAAGGGGAGAGAGGGTGATAGAGGTTGTGGTTCAAAATTAGATGGTAGAATTACCTTCTCCACACTTGTACAGTGATCTTTCACATTCTTAAGTGAAACATTTCACATTCTTACCTGACTTTCTTCATTGAAAACAGAAAATTTGAAAAAGCCATTTCTCCTCTTTAAAAGAGGATTTCCCAAGCTGAAAAATCAGAGTCCTTTGAAGCAGAGTCTTTTCTACATGTTTACAGACCATTAAATATCCAACAGAGGGGAAAAACAAAATAAAACAAAATCAAAGATCAAGTCACTGCCAATAAGGAAGAAATCAGAAAAGGAGATAAAGTAAATCTGTCATTAGAATGATTTTTTAAGAAAGTTATTGACATGTCAAGTGATTGCATTTCCCTTTTACCCAGTGGGGGCCTAGATCCGATTCCAGACATCCTGCCACTCAGCCTGGGTCCCAGGCCCAGAACCTGCCAACTGGAGCCCCCAGCAAGGCAGGTCTCCTTACAGGGAACTTGGAGCCAGTGTCCGCATGGGCCAGTGCGTAGATGTTAAGGTACAGGCAGTCTTCCGACACGCTGAGTTTGGGATAATGCACCTTGAGAATGTGTTGATCTGAGAACAGCCACTCTGAGTTCTGGAGGCACCTTGAAAAAGGGAAGGAGAAACCCCCAGAGTTGCTGTCAGCAAACTTCCCTGGGAGGGACCAGTTCTTGTGACACACATCAGATTTACCTTTTACCATCAATGACCAGCTTAGAGCCTGACAGAACAAGTCTTTAATAAATGTTAAGTTTAAAATTATGAATGTGCTTTTCTATCTAATTTGATAGTTAAAGGGGAGTTTTACTCAAATGTGGCCTGGAATAATCCAAACCCAGAAGAAATATTCTAAGTGATATTGGTTGAAAAACTGATGAAAAACATCAACCAACATATCTAAGAACCCCAACATATCCAAAACAGTATAAACACATGCACAAAAATTACACCTTAGCACATCACAATCGATTGCTAAAAACCAAAGCTTAAAAAAATCTTGCCAGCAGCCAAAGAATAAAATACATATTGGATTCCAGATGAAAACAATAAGAATGATGGCTAGTTTCATTAGAAAGAATGGAAGGCAAAAGATAACAAAATGATGAAAAAAAAGAGCATTGTCACTGTAAAACTCTTTACATAGGGAAAATATCCTTCAAGAATGAAAAAGAAATAAGTACATATTCAGGAGAGAATATGCTACTGGCAGACCCACACTGCAAGAAGGACTGAAGGATGTTCTTCAGGAGATGTGGACTGACATCAGAGAAAACGGACTAGGGAATTCCAAGGGCCCATCCCTTAACAAAAAACATATATAGCAAATTCTACGTAACACAGCAGAATGCACATTCTTCTCAAGTGCCCATGGCACATTCTCCAAGGTATACCATTTGTTAGGCCACAAAACAAGTCTCAATAAAATAAAAAGGTTTGAAGTCATACAAAGTATCTTCTCCTACCACAATGAAATGAACGTAGAAATCAATAACAAAAGGAAATTCAGAAAATTCACAAATATGTGAAATCTAAACAAGATACTCTTAAACAACCAATAGGTCAAAGAAGAAATCACAAGGGAATTAAAAAATACTTTGAGATGAATGAAACCAAAGTACAACATATCACAACTTATGGGGTGCAGTGAAAGCAGTTTTCAGAGGGAAATTTATAGCTATAAATGCCTACATCGAAAAAGAAGAAAGATCCAAAATAGATCATTTAATATTCCACTTTAAGGGACTAGAAAAAGAAGAGCAAACTAAATCTAAAGCAAGCAGAAGGAAGAAAGTAACAAATATCAGGGTGGAGATAAACAAAATAGAGAATAGAA
This sequence comes from Grampus griseus, assembly GCF_964374135.1. Classification (NCBI taxonomy): domain Eukaryota; kingdom Metazoa; phylum Chordata; class Mammalia; order Artiodactyla; family Delphinidae; genus Grampus; species Grampus griseus. The sequence goes on along the minus strand of NC_139013.1, from coordinate 30,604,927 downwards.
AAGCAATAAAGAGAATCAATGAAACCAAAAGCTAGTTGTTTGAAAAGACCAAGCAAATTGAAAACTAATAAACAAAACAAAACAAGAAAAACCTTTTCCTAGATTAATCAAGACAAAAAGAGAAAAGACTCAAAATACTAAAATTGGTAATGAAAGTGGAAACATTACTACCAACCTTACAGTATATTATTCAGGCTGAAAGAAAATGATAAATCAAATATAATGCAAATGTATTATGGAGTTCTAAGATGTACAAAAGTAAAAGATGTGACAAAATAGCACAAATGGGGGAGGTAAAGATAATTATGTTATATTAAGTTTCTTACACAGTGTAGTTAAAAAACTCAATAGCAGAGACCAAATAAATAAATAAATAAATAAGAATCATAGAAAATACTCAATTAATCTAAAAGAAAATAGGAAAGGGGAAACCACAAAAACAGCAAAAGAACTGATGGGAAAAAAATATATAGAAAACCAATAGTCAGATGATAGACTTCAGCCTACCCATATTAGTAAACATGCTTAATGAAAAGAGACTAAGCACTGCAATTTAAGACTGATTTTCAGTACATTCAGTACAGTAGATTTCAAGATGAGAATATCACCAGAGATAAAGAATATCATTTTTTTAGTGGATGAAAAAAAAAATACAGTGATCAGAAAGATATAAAAATCCTAATTGTGTATGTACCTAACAACAGAGTCTCAAGATACATAAAGAAAAAATTGAACTAAAGGAAGAAATGGAAAAATGTTACAATCATAATTAGAAGTTTTAACACAGCTCTATCTATATAATTAATAAAATAATCAGAAAAAATCAGTAAAGATATAGATTTGAACAACAGTATTAAGCAATTTGACCTAATTGACATATATTAGATGGACAACCACAGATTATTATTTTCAGGTGCACATGGAACATTTACCAACATAGACCACATGCTGGGCCCAAAAGCAAGTCTTAATAAATTGCAAAGTGTTAAAATAATACAGAATACATTCCCTGACCATAATGCAGAAATCAATAACAAAAATATAATTAGAAAATTCCCAAACACTTGGAAATCAAGGAATACACTTCCAAATTACCCATGGGTCAAAAGAAAAAATCACAAGGACCAATTAGACAATGGAGCTCAGGGGTTGGTGGGTTTTAGATAACATAAGTGTATTGACATCATCTATAGGAGCATGCTTACTTGAGTGAGACTGTTGTTGATTGGTTGGCACTCAGAAGTGTGTTTATTTAAGTAAGTTTGCCCCTGATGGGCTGATTTTCAGAAGCTAGGAGCTAACAACAATTTGTTGATTTGCAAAAGCACGTTCCCTGAAGCAAGTTGTCATTGATCAATTGAACAAGTTTAAAACCAGTTCTGGTGGTGACTTGTTACCATAGCTACACAAAAATCAGTCTGTTAGTAAGTCTGTTAGAACATGTTCATTTTCAATATGAAAAATCAATCTTTTTCTACTAATGAAAATCAGAAAATGAAAACTTAAAATGCTAATTATAATAGCATCAAAAAAATCAAATACTCAAGAATATATTTAATGGAAGATTTGAAAGACATCTGACTTAAAACTACAAAACATTGCTAAGAGGAATTAAAGATTTAAAGAAATGGAGAGGTAAATCATATTCATGAATTCAAGGATTCAATATTATTAAGATGTCATTTCTCCCCAAACTGATCTATAGAGTGAATTCAATCTAAGTGAAAACTCCAGCAGTCTTTTTTTTTTTTTTTTGGTGTAAATTGAAAAGCTAATTCTAAAACTTATATGTAAAACCAAAGGACCTTTAAAAATGTTGGAGGACTTACACTACTAGAAATGAAGACTTACTATAAAGTTAACTTGGTCCCTACCTCATCACACACAAAAATTAATTTAGGACAGATCAAAATGTAAATGTGAAAACTAAACTATAAAGCTTCTAGAAGAAAATGTAGGAGAATAGTCTTATGGTCTTAGAATAGGCAAAACGTTCCTGAGAGAGGATACAAAAAGGCACACATCAGAAAAGAAAAAAGTGGACAAATTGGACTTCATCAAAATTTAAAACTTCTGCTCATCAAGAGATACCATTAAGAAAGTGAGAAGACAACCCACAGACTGGAAGAAAATATTCACAATATATATATCTGACAAAGAAATAATATCTGGAATGTATAAAAATTCCCACACCTCAATGAGAAAAAGAAAGATTACCTAATTAAAAATAGACAAAAGACTTGAACAGTCTTCTTCTTTCATTTCATGAAAGAATCTATCCAGATAGTTAATAAGCACATGAAAGGGCACTCAATATCACTAGCCATCAGAGTAATGTGATTAAAACCACAGTATCATTACTTACCACCAAAAAGGTTAAAAATAAAAAATCCAACTATACAAAGCATTGGCAAGAATGCCAAGTATACGTTGCTGGGAGGAGTTAAAATGGTAAAAACCATTTTGTAAAACTGCATGGCAGTTTCTAATAAAGTTAAATGATTGTACTCATAGTTGTTGGACCAATGGCTTCAACAGGGAAGGGAGCAGGGAGCTCGCAGCCCCTAGTCTGATTTTCCCCTAGCCTTGAGAGTGGGTACTTTCCGTCCTATGCTCCCACTTTGAGCTTCAAACCATGACATCTAACCCCAGGAAGTTGCAGGGCCATGTCAAGGGAGAATAAGTGTTTCAGCCCCTATCAGAAGGAGGGGGTAAGGGTCAGGAAGGAGCCCTTGGTAGATTTTGTCCATACCTACCTATATCCACAACTTTGGCATTAACTCTTCTTCTACAGTGACTCGGAACTTGGCAATGTGATTTGCTTTGGGCAACGAAACAACAGCAAATATAACACAAGCAGAGATTTGAAAAGTGTTTATATATTGGGATTTTCCTTTTCTTGCTGCCCTTTGAGACCCTGCCATCCCCATGTGTGAAACAGTCAGGCTAGCCTGCTGGACAATAAGCCTCACAGGCCCAGAGTCCCCATTGCGCCAACTGACAGCCACCCAACCCACACAGTCAGAGTCTCCTAGATGCCTGGCAGTTGACCACAGATGCATGAGTTAAGTCTAGCTAAAACCAGCAGAACTGCCTCAGTAAGCCCAGCCCAAATTGCTGACCCACAGAAACACGAGCTGAAAAAATGGTTATTTTTTTAAGCCACTATGTTCTGGGATGGTTTGTCACACAAAAATATATAACTGAGACATAAGTTTTTATGTAGAAGTTGGAGGCTACCATAACCAAAACCTAAAATTCATGAGACAGAATGTTGTGTCATTAGCATGCTCTTATTGCGTATGATAAGATAAAGGAAGTATGTGGCAAGGCAGAAAAAGAATCGATTCCTGCCAAGCATTTCAGTTCCAGACTATTGTTTCCAGAAGGCCAGGCCTCAGAGGGAGCAGAGAAGAGTGGAGAAGAGTGGAGAGGAGAAATCTATGAGTCCTAAACAGAGGGGGTCTGCATCGTGCTTCCCAGCTGGAGGCAGTGACCTGGGCCCCAAGGTGGAATGGTAATGTGCACCCAGGCACAAGACCCCACAAACCGAATCCCATGCCCCAAATATAACCCACAGAGGGCATGGATCTTCTGGGCCTGTAGGGCCACTGGATGATGGATGTTGAACCCTATGTGAACCAATGATTGAGAAGTAGATGGCCCTGCAAGTCTCTTACCGCAACCCATTCCCTGGCACTGAATTCCAGGGATTATCACCCAATCTCCAGAACTGGGTAGGGGGTTAGGGAACCGAGAAACAGTTCAGGCTAAATTCTCTCACCATTTGTGTAGAGTGAGGTCTCTGCATGCTAACTTAGCATTATAAACAATAAAGAACATTATATTTTTGTACTAAGTGTGAGGTAGTTACATAGCAACATTCTCTTTTACTCTCAATGACTGCTGTGGAAGTCAAACTTTAGAAGTTCAGCTTCTTGCCACTGGAGGAAATTAATTATTCAAATTATTTATCAGTGATCATATTAATATTATACAACCATTATGTAATATTTACTGGTTTTGTTATTATCATGGCTTTCACTGTGTAAAGTGTTTTACATACATTGCTTTATTTAATATTCCTACAATTATATGAAATGGGTATTATTACTTCCATTTTATACAGGAGAGAATTAAGGCTTAGGGGAGCTAAGTATTTAGTTCCCTGACTTCTAAGCCTGGGTTTCACCCCCTATCTTACATTGCAATTTGGTTTTGGAGGCAATGACTATGGCTGCACAGATTCCAAGAGAATTACAACTAGAAGGGATCTAGAGATGACCAAAGCCAACCTTCTCAACAGAGCAATGGGGCCACACAGGATTATAGGGGGTAGGCTGAGACCAGAACCCAGGTTCCTGACTGCTGACCACTGTTCTCCATGCAGATCCAGGGTGCCAATCTTACAATATGCAAGCACTGTGGACCAAAAGGGTGGCATGCATTGTCTCATTTAATACTCACGACAACCCTGGGAGATAGGGTTTATCTTCATTTTAAATCTGACAAAACTGTGGTTTCAAAAAGTTATTATCTTGCCCAAGGTCCTGGATGCTGAATGGCAGAGCCAGCATTTGAAAGTAAAACTCTATTAGAAAGCTTGTGTTTCAATTCCTAATCTGCCTGCCCAGGGTGGGTGGTACCCATCCCAAGGGATGGATTCACAGAGGTGGGTTTTCTGTGGGTTGGGGTCACGGGAGCATTCCCACATCCCTGTGTAAGGCCCGGCCTGCTCACTCATGTGCAAAGAGCTCTCATTCTGCTCTTCTCCAGCTTGTGTCTCCAGGGGACTGCCAAGTGTTCTGCTTGTCTGAAGCCCATGCCGAGAGCATCTACCTGCCACAGACTACTCCCTGCTGTCCTCTGTGGGAAACAAAGCACTTTGCTTGGAAGCAGGGGAGGGGAGAACCAGCAGGAAGTGGGACACGGAGGAAGTGATCTCTTCTTTATTCTGACCAAAGGCCAAGACACCTCCAAGGCTGGGGGGGGGGGGGCGGGCAGGAGTTTTCAGGGAAGCGGAAGAAATGGTCCTGGGACCCTTTAGGTGACTCAGGGTCTTAGAGGGGGTCCAAGATGAAGGTTTGCTTTGTCTTTCTTAGGAGATGTCCATCAACACTCAAACTGAAGGGATGTGTCCTATGGAAGCCAGCTGTGATGATTAATTTTACGTGTCAGCTTGCCTGGGGTAAAGGATACCCGGATAAGCTGGTAAGACATTATTTCTGGGTGTGTCTGTGAGGGTGTTTCTGGAAGAGATTAGCATATGCATCGGTAGACTAAGTAGAGATGATCACCCTCACCAGTGTGGGTGGGCATCTTAGAAGTGGAGAAAGGTCAAATTTACTTTTTGTATGAGCTAAGACATCCATTTTCTCTTGCCCTCAGACATCTGAGCTTCTGGCCTTTGGACTAGAACTGGGACTTATGCCATCAGCTCCCCTGGTTCTCAGACCTTCAGACCCAGACTGAATTACACCACCAGCAGACAGCAGATCGTGGGACTTCTTGTCCTCCATAACCATGTGAACCAATTCTTACAATTACTCTCCTCTTATATATCTCTCTATATCTATCCTATTGTTTCTGTTTCTTTGGAGAACTGTGACTAATACATCTGCCTTAAACTGAAGAGGGACCAGGCAGGTCTTGGATGTAGCGATGCGCTCCCAGAATCCTCTCATTTCCCTGATGGAAGGATCCTAACAGAGCATTTCCTCTGAGCCTCTCAATGTACAACAGGGGAATCAAGACCCAGCATGGGGTAGTTACCTCTGTGTTTCCTTTTGGTTTAAGAGGTACTTACAGATGATAATGTGTCTTTACCATTAGGCTTTAGAAAGTTAATTTACTGTGCATAGCAGCATTATTTGTAAAAGTAAAAAGCTGAAATCAACTCAAAATTCTGACATGAGTAGAATAAATAAATGTATTAGTAGGATAAATAAATGTGGTCTAGCCATACAATGGAATACCATACAGCAATAAAAAAGAGTGAACTGCTACTATATGCCACGAAATAAATCTCTCCCAATGTCAAACTTAAAAAGTCAGACACAAAAGATTACACACTGCAGTAGTCCCATGATGTAAAGTTCAAATACAGTCAAGCTAATCAATCTATGGTGGCAGAAGTCAGAATAGTGGTTGCCTTGGTGAGATGGGCAATGACTGCAAGGCTTTGGGGTGCTAGGGATGCTCTATATTTTGATCTGTGTGATGTGGTTGCATGAGCAAAAATTTGTCAAAGTTTGATTTGTATACTTAGGATTTGTGCACTTTTCCACATACATGTTATAGGTTATACGTCAATAAAAATGTAAAAGCAAATAGTGGATATTTCCTGAGTGCATGCATGTAAAATCATGTGTAGATACATCCAGGAACTCTGAAAGGTGGGCCACAAGATGTTGAAAGTGGGTAGACCTTCAAAACAGGAATTGGAGTAGTTTTTATTCATACTTTTCTGTATTGTTTGAAACTTTATTTGTAATGAGCAGGTAGTATTTTTATAATCAGAAAAAAATGGTTATTTTTATTTGGGGAAAGACATAATTGAAGCAAAATAATGGCAAATAACACTTGAGAATAAAGGAAGAAGCCTCCAAATAAAGTATAATGGCTCATGGTAAACACTCAAAAAAAAAAATCAGTGGAATGAATGTATAACCCCAGGAGGTTGTTTCAATAGACCAGCAAATTGAAATTCAGTGAGAAGTTCTCTGAAGCCTCGTCTCTAATTATGGAGGAAAGGTTTTACCCTCATAATGAGATATGTCCTTGGGGGGTACCCAGGGCCCAGGAGCCCCTGCCCCAGTCTAGCCAGGTCTCCACCACCATGGGAGAGGCTGGGGGCTTCCTGGGAAGAGGGTCTGAGCAAAGAGACTGGGGGCGGGGTGCCAACATTGAAATCGTCACACTCATAACCACGTTCCAAGAGAACACTGTGCACCTGGCACTGTGTAGGTATTTAAGTAGGTAATCTAATTTCCTCTTCTCAGCCATCCTATAAGGACATCTTAATGGCTGCATTTTGTAAATGAGGAAGTAGAGGTTTGACCAAGGTCCCATAACTGGTGTGACAGAACCAGATGAAGGCTGAGACGGAGGTTCTGTGGTGAGGGCCTTGGAGGCACCTCATATGACTCAGTGTGGATCCAAATACACCAGATTTACTTCCTGCCAAGCCCCAAGGCTGGTCAAGCACAGAACAGGCTTGGCCTGCCTTTCTGAAGATCCTCATACTCAAGTACCCGCCCTAGGTCCAGACGCCAGCATCTCAAAGAGCCTGAGCGCCTGAGCCTGTTGTAGGGAAAAGACAGCTCAGTTAGGCGGAACAGAATAGGCAGGTCCTTTTCAGAACAGATACAGGAGTTGAGAGTATGTTCTTTCGTTGGCATTATGATGGAAGGTTTCCTGGAGAAGGTGTCCAAATGAGGATGCCTAGAAAAAGCAGCTTGTACTGCTACACATCCTTATGAAATGGGAGCTGGGAGCACTGAGAAAGTTGCTGACTAGCCCCCTCCTCTGCCTTTCCAATTAAAAATCTGACTTGGAAAGGGGACCCTGGACTCACATAGTGGTTTTGAGTTAAGAGACAATCAGGACTCTGAGTCTGTAAGTTTTTAAACTGTGTCTCCTGAAACACTGGTATGTCAGAAGAGCCTCTGGGGCCACAGAGAATGTATCTATGTCACACTCCCTCCCATTCCCCTTCAACAGAGACTCTCACTTTTTAATTGTTTTATTAGATTAAAGCAGTGGGTCTCAACCAGGGGCAATTCTGCCCCTCTCCCCAGGGGACATGTGAAAATATCTGAAGAGGTTTTTGGTGGTCACAACTTGAGGAGTGCTACTGGCATCAGGTGAGTAGAGGCCAGGGATGCTGCTATCCAACCTGCAAGACAGCCTCACACAATTATCCTCCCCCAAGGTCAATAGTGTGGAGGCTGAGAAAGCCTGAACCAAACCACATGATATAGCCTATAGCGATTTCACATGATTCATATTGGGTTTCTATAGATTTAAATTTAAGAGAGAATTCCAAAGTATTCTTAAGTATTGCAAATCATTAATGAAATCCAAACTCCTGATTGCACAGATGGCAAGAATGTGGCCCAGAGAGGATAAGGGGATTTTCCAAGGTCACACAGCAAGTAAGCATGGATCCAGACCTGAAACACAGACCCCCTGCGTCCCTATAACCTTTCCTGTCAACACAGAAGCCTCCAACCAGACTCATTTCTCCAACCACAGGAAATGGCTTCTTTCCTATTTACTGCTCTAATGCCCTGCTCCAGGAGAATGTTTTAGAGAGAGCTGCTTCCCACTGAAAACTTGGAATGACATTCATCCAGAACTCAAAAGAAAATCTGTTTGCTTAAAAAGAAAGAAAAGGGGGAAAAAATAACCTTATTACCAACCTAAATGTCCATTGACAGATGAATGGATAAAGAAGATGTGGCACATACATACAGTGGAATACTACTCAGCCATAAAAAGAAACGATATTGAGTTATTTGTAGTGAGGTGGATGGACCTAGAGTCTGTCATACAGGGTGAAGTAGGTCAGAAAGAGAAAAACAAATACTGTATGCTAACGCATATATATGGAATCTAAAAAAAAAAAAATGGTACTGATGCACCTAGTTGCAGGGCAGGAATAAAGATGCAGACATAGAGAATGGACTTGAGGACACAGGGTGGGAGGGGGAAGCTGGGGAGAAGTGAGAATAGCATCAACATATATACACTACCGAATGTAAAATAGCTAGTGGGAAGCAGCAGCATAGCACAGGGAGATCAGCTCGGTGCTTTGTGACCACCTAGAGGGGTGGGATAGGGAGAGTGGGAGGGAGGCGCAAGAGGGAGGGGATATGGGGACACATGTATGCACATGGCTGATTCGCTTTGGTGCACAACAGAAACTAACACAGTATTGTGAAGCAATTATACTCCAATAAAGATCTATTTAAAAAATTAAAAAAGAGCCTTATTCCCAAACAGCCATGCAAAGTAAGGCCAGCTGCAGGGAATTAAGTGAGATTAATACTCACTCACATTGATCAAGAGAGAAAAGGCGGATACGAAGCACATTGGGAGGGACAAGGCTTTGCTCTCAAGGAATAAGAACGTTGCCTCAGATGGACAAGGAGGCTTTCACTCTGAAAGAAGGAGCCCAGCGCCATTCCATAATAAAGCCTGTGCAGCGGTCTGCAATAGTCCAGGGGAACTTGTCCTCCAGGAAAAATGAAATTGCAATGCCACAGCTACCTCTGAGGGCTGAGGACACATAGCCTACAGCAGCGCTCTCCCTGTCAGAGCTGGGAAGAACCTTGGAGAACATCCAGGGGGGAAGAAGCAAGCCAAGTTGTGCAGATTTGGGGTGAGGAACAGGAGTCAAGCTTGCCCTCACTCTGCAGCCAAAAGCCGAGGCAGTTTGCACGCCAACTTGAATTTAACCTGCACACAGTCATCTTAGTACTAGGACACTTAAATCCCATCCGCCCAATACCTCACCCAAGTTTTGTTCAAACACTTCTCTAAAAAGTGCATCTGGGAAGTGCTCATTTAATCTCGCATCCTCATTGTGTGATGGGGAAATTGAGGCACAAAGAGAGGAAGGGGTTTGCTTGAGTCAGGGGAAGTGCTGCTCACCTCTCCATACCCAGGTAGGGAGGGAAATAAAGCCAGCAAGCAAATACCTTGTGGGCACCCTATTCAAAGTTTTGTTAAAAAAAAAAAAAAAAAAAAAAAGCTTCACCACAGAGCTAAAATAAACTCCTACAGACACAAAATACACAAAGTTGCTGACCATACAGTTTGGAAAGCAGATTCCCCATCTTCAGTGAGGACGCCTTCCCCTTACAAAATACATTGAGCCTAGGCTCTGGCCTCTCCAGATTTCCTATTTACTGAGGCCTCAGTTATTTCCCCTGGTGTGCTGTGTGCCAGCAACAACGGCTGCAATCACCTGCCAAGACCTGGATTCCCTCAGCTTCCCTCTGATGGTTTCCATGGCAAACACTTCCACCACCCATTTTATATGTAGGATTTAGGCCAACCCAAGGGCTTTCGGAATTGGTTCTTCTGACCCCACTAGTGTTGACCCTGTTTTCCTCTTATAAATCAATGGATTTTATTTTAATTTCAAGGCTTACAATGACATTGCAGCTGTTCCGGGATTGTCTGTCAGCACGTGGCTTCAGCAGCCAGCCGCAGCCCAAATTCCTCATCCTTGTTCCTTGCAGCAGAGGACGATAGGAGCCTTGGTGAGGACTGTAATGAGGAACAGGAGAGTTCACTTTCAGATGGAGCCCATGCCCTTTGATCTTAACCTTTTTGATTGTGCCTGTGGCTGCCAAGCACCACTTTGATCCTTCACCTGCCAGAAGCCATGGAAGATTTTCAACAACCTCTGCTCTATTTAGAATGAAACAGAAGCTTCATCACCTGGCAGGCCAGGGCACCAGTGGCAGGGAATGAGAAATGTGAGCTCTACAATGGTGACTGGACACTTTGGGAGGTGAGGATCAACGGGACATGGAATGGGCAGTAGAAAATTTTCTTACATGCTGCCTTCTGTCCAGTTTGGCCAAGTCCCCAGGGGGGCTGTCTTCCACCCTCAGGTGGGAAGTGATGGCACAACTTCACTGGCCATCAGAACTGACCTCCTGAGGACCTTTCCATAGGACACATGAAGGCAAATGAAAGAAGAGATCACTTTGGTCTTACCTCTTAGTTCTGACTAACATCCTATGAAATCATTGTTTATTTAAACCTTCCTGAGAAGATATTCACAATGGAGTGGGGTTATCAGAGGCACCATCCACAGATGTCAGAGGCCTGGACTCAGTGGGGTTTGAGGGGGACTCAGGAGAAAAAAGTGTGGTCCTTGCCAGATGCAACCTCACACCCTCTGATTTACAGGAAAACATAGAGGGCATCATCCAAAATTCCATCTTTACCTGTTCCTGAAATGCCACCCTTGGTGATTCCTTCTTTACAACACAAATGTGCCAGAGAGGGTAAGGGGTGGTAAAGCTCAAGACCCTCAGATGAGGAGACAGGTTTTTCAGACCAGAAGAGTCCAGGTCAAGATGGAAGTAGTGGGAGGAGAGGGAAAGATGGGAGAGGAGCGATGAAAGAAAGATAAGGAAGAGAATGCAACAAAGACTAACTCTGCCTCTTTCACAATTATGACAGGGTCAGCCTGGGGAAGGGTCATTTTACATCTATCTAGTCATCAGTCTGAACTAAGACCCCTTAGGACACAGAGCCCTAGACCAGGACCTGTTTTAAAGGTACACAGAGAAGTTGCAGACCTACTGTACTTTCAGACCTGAAGCAAGAACCAAGTTCAACTCCTGAAGCCTAAGAGGGTCAGTGAACTCCTCATGCAGGTAGGAGACCAAAGTCAGGCTCCCAGACCGGAATCTGAGCTAAGGAAAGCTGTTCTCCTGTCTGGGGCTGTGGCCCATCCTAAACTGCTTATCTGAGATGGGTCTGGACAGGCATGGGACACTCTGGCAACCAGGACTTGTGATCTGCTAACTCAGTCACTTAAATTTGCAATATCCATACAGAATGAAACTTCACACAGACACAGACAAACATAAGGTCTGGATATGAACTGGGGGCCCAGGGAGCTGAATAAAAGCAGCACATACACACATACACAGACACATGCCAACTAAAGAGTGATGAGCACAGAGAGAAAAAAACCAAAAACTCACACACACACAAACAGCATCACAGAAAGGTAGCCAACAACCTCACCAAATCTGAGAATACATATTAACAGAAGAAGGAAGAAGGGGAGAACAAAGAAAACAATGACAATCAAACCAAAGGCAGTAAAAGAGGGGGAAAAAGGAAAAGCATGTAAAGTAGGAAATATAAAATAAGACTGCAGAAATAAAACCAATTTAACAGTAATCTTAATAAATGGAAATGGCTTAAACCCACTTATTAAAAGTTGGGGGTTATCAGATTGGACTTAAATCTAGCTATATGTAGTTTATAAAAGACATACCTGAAACAAAATTTTAAAAGAATGAAAGTGAAAGTGTAGAGAAATATGTCATTTATGCTGAAAACCATGAAAGGGATAAGGATGGACGCTCTATGATTAAAAAATCCAGCAAGGGGGCTTCCCTGGTGGCACAGTGGTTGAGAGTCCGCCTGCCGATGCAGGGGACACGGGTTCGTGCCCCGGTCTGGGAAGATCCCACATGCCGCGGAGCGGCTGGGCCCGTGAGCCATGGCCGCTGAGCCTGCGCGTCCGGAGCCTGTGCTCCGCAACGGGAGAGGCCACAACAGTGAGAGGCCCGCGTACCGCAAAAAAAAAAAAAAAAAAAAAAAAAAAAAAAAATCCAGCAAGAAGTTAATGTAACCATGAACTTGTACACACCCAATAACATAGCTTCAAAATATATAAAGTACAACCTGACAGAAAAATCAGGGGGAAACAAGTTTTCTGATAGAAAACTATGGGGAAATTGAAAAATCTATACTCATAGTGAGATAATTTGAACACAGCACCTGCTAAATAAGGAACTCACTCACCCCAGAGTGAGGTCTCTCATGGCTGAGACTGAGGAGAATTAAAAAAACAAAACAAAACAAAACAAACCCTGGGGCTTCCCTGGTGGCGCAGATGGTTGAGAGTACGCCTGCCGATGCAGGGGACACGGGTTCGTGCCCCGGTCCGGGAAGATCCCACATGCCGCGGAGCAGCGGGGCCCGTGAGCCATGGCCGCTGAGCCTGCGCGTCCGGAGCCTGTGCTCTGCAACGGGAGAGGCCACAACAGTGAGAGGCCCGCGTGCCAGAGGAAAAAAAAAAAAAAAAGATCATTTGTTTAAAAAAAACTTGAAGGTATAATTAATAAATTAAAAAAAAAAAAAAACCCTGAAGAATAGGAGGTTTCGGTCTTTAATTTCTCTATGGGATGAAGGATTGACTTGATCATGAGAAGGGTCCAATCCAACTCACTGTGGTTTCATTGGAATTTGAAGCCAAAGTCCAAGCTAGCAATGAAATGTGGCTGTGCTTGTGTTTTCTCTCTGTTAACCTATTTCCTACCAGTCCTGGAAGAGGAAGGGCACCAGGATGAGTGAAGAACAGAATTGAGGTCTGGTAGAACCAGTCTTTCCTGATGGCAGAGTGGGGAGGGAATTTATGAGCTTTGTAGACAATGTGAGAAGGCCAAGAGACGAGGATCATAAAGCACCAAGTGTATATTCACTCTGAGATGATAACTCCTCCATTCCCAGGCCTCTTAGAGGAAATTAATTATGCTCTCACCACAAACAGCTACTAGATGATTACACAGGCACTGTGTAAGTGTGCTATATGCATTGTCTCTCTTAATCTTCACAAAAAACCATTTCAAGTAGAAGTTTTTTATCACTATTCCTATTATACAGAAAAGGAAACTGAGGCTCAGAAAAATTCAGTGACTTTCCTACAGTAACACAGCTAATAAGTGACAGAGTTGGGATTGAACCCAGGTATGTCTGACTGTCCTTAACCATTACATGACACTTTCTTGGCTGTTAAAGTGAAAATACTCACCTGACACAACATAATAGCAACAAATCCCTCATCCTTCAAGTCTCAAGTCAGGCCTCCCTTTGGTCCTAAGCGGAAGTTAGCACCCCATGTTTCTAGTTCATACCTCCCCATACATCATTCTAGAAACAGTGAGCACTGCAAGAGTGGCAATTTATCTTGTCCTTCCCTGGATCCCCACTGCTACCACTACATCTGACCTAAAGAGGGTATCAGGATATTTTATTAAACTGAATTGAATGGACTGGCCAAAAATGCCAAATTCTGTCATACCTAAGCTCCACGCAAATGGAGGCACCTGGTCACTTGAGTCTGAAGTTTCATAAGCTTTCTTTCTAAACAGTTTGCCAAGTGAGCCAGTTGCCCTGGACAAGAAGTTCTTCTTACTACAGCAGCAAAGTTCTGCCTTGCCCATGCATGGCAGTCCCCAAGCCCCGCATCCAGGCCTCCATCACACAGGCAACTTCCCCTGCAGACAAATCATGGATGGTTCCCAAGGTGGTGTCATAAAGCAAGGGGAGTTTTGTGGTTGGGGGCTTCTAATTCCCAGTTTTCCTTTTCTCCAGGATACCTTAGTGCCCCACAAAAGATCTGAAAATCTGATGTTAAATGTGATTCTTCCTCCTGTGCCCAGACCAAGCCTCGATTCTCCAGGAAAGCTTCTCTATACTGGTTCCTCTGTGCTCTGCAAGAGGCTTCAAACTGTAGGTAAGGTTGGGATTTACCATCTAGCTGCTGATACAAAGCTTTGTGATTACAAACCATACCCTCAATACAGAGGAGAGAACGCAACAATTAATTGAGAAGTAAGAGGAAAGGGAAGTTTTTATATATTAATTGCCTGGGAAATCTTTTGACACTTTGAATGTGCTATTTCATTTAATCATTGCAACAACACCCCCGAGAAGTATTATTGATTCCATGTGACCTATGAGAACATTGAAATTCAGTGAAGTTAAGACCCTTGTCCAAGTTCACAGAGAGAAGAAGTGACAGTCTGGATTTGAATTCAGGACTGTCTGCCTCTAGGGGCGTGCAGCCTCAGACTATACAGACTCTGTTATAGACGGTCAATGGTGGGGTCCCTCCAAGGATCACACACTCCCTAGGCACCAAAAAAGACACTTGGGCTTAAACAAGACAGCGTCTTACTGAGATCATTCTTGTTTCCTCGTGAGAGCATTTGAGGAGAGAGATGTTGATTGATGCAGTTGTAATAATACTTATTTGTCTATAGTTGCTCCTTGAATTCCAGCCAAAATGGGACACACTGAGCTGCAGCTGTACAAGATGTCTGGATTCTCCCACACAGCAAAGAGTTGGGAAGTGGGTGGTCCGGAAAAAGGCTGAGTGGGGCCAGAAAGACATCTCCATTTAATGAATATTAATTGCACCTCTGCTCCATACCAGACCTGGGGGGGTGGGAGGGGAGGAAGAGGAAAGGCATGAAGTTGAACAAAATGTATTTCCTTTAGTTCCTCTGTATGTCAATTAAACGTTTCCTTAAAAATGCAAACATTTTTAAAAAGAGTAGTCTCTTCCTTTGAGGGAAATAACAGGCACATGAACAAAAACCAGAAGCATGATTTGATTGACATCATAATCAGGGTGTGCTGGGGAGGCCTAGAGAAAGTTGCTCCCCAGGGAGCTGGAGAAGAGTTTCCACAGAGGTGACTTTTAAGCTAGGTCTTGCAGGTAGGTCTTGTGTGGCTGTCCATCAGGTGCAGAGAAGCTGAGGGGTGGGGAGGCAGTCCAGGCCGGGGGGGACAGCCTGGGGAAAGGCTGCTGGGCACGGGCAAGCATGGAACACAAGAAGTTCAGTGTCTGATGCCTCCACTGTCCAGCCACATGCTGGTGGAGAGACCTTAGGTCAAGTCATTTCTTTGTGCCTCATCTGCCTCTTCTGTGAGATGGACAGAATAATAGTTTCTACCCAGATGGTTGTGGAAAAGATGAAATGTTATTACATTTTTAATGCCTAGAAGAACTCCTGGCACATATAGATGCTTAATAAAAGCTAGTTAATTTTAATTACTCATGTGATGATGACAACAATGATGATACAGAACAATGATGAGAAATGAGAATAGGATATTAGGTCAGGGCCAAGTTATTGAGAGCTTCAAATGCTATGGGAAGGAATGGAGAATTCCATCCCGTGGGCAAGAGGTAATTCTGTTTCAGAATGAAACTGCAGGAGACAGAAGATTTCTGCACAAAGTGCTTTCACAATTGTTACTTTCAGGTGAGGCTGCTGCCATCGCTTTGACAAGGACACTCCCCCGGAGTGTGGCAAGGCTGGCTCGTTCATCCCATGGATTCCTAGGATGGGGGCAGGGGGAGAGATGACACGACAAGCCTCCCTCCCTGCCCCTGCCATCTAGCCCTGTTCTTCATGGATGTGCTGTGTAGAAGGTCTGCGGGATTTGTGAGGACATCTCCAGGCCTCCTGGGGTTTGAGATACATCACACTCCACAAGAACTGCCCCTCCTCCCTCTTTCTGCTCCACTCACTGAGCATCCCCACCCACCATCCCCGAATAGCTCTTGGAAAATGGACACGGATGTTCCACTGTCCCATGAAACCTTCCCAGGCCATCAGAGGTCTGGTGCTGACTAGCTGGCCTCCTGTCTGGACTTGGCTTTGGATAAACGTCCCTCCTTCACCCTGCCCTGCCTGGTTCTTTGCCAGTTTGCCCCCTCCCACAGCCCTTGTCCATCTACCCCTGAAATTACCCTAACTCTCCAGCCTTGTTCCTACTCCTTCAAGCACGGGGCCCCTGCTTTCTTCCCCTTTCCCCCTGAACACTGGCGCTTCCCGTTTCTGCTTCTCTTCTCATCTTGCCCAAATCCTATCTGTCAGCCTCCCATTGGAGACTTCTTGTTCCAATAATGCCCTCTCTAACTACTAGAGTCCACACTGATCTTTCCCTTCTTGCTATGTGTATATTCAGGATGCCCCCCCCCATACACACACACACAGTTTAGTCCATCTTATATCTTGTATTGGCCATAAGCACCTTGACTTGTAGTCTGATTTCCCCAAATCGACAGGGCGCCCCACAGAGGCCTCTCCACCTCCCCACCCGCATGGGGCACAGGCACTTAGCACTGGCTACAGAGAGATTCCCCTTCTCCCTTGAGGGACGAAGGCTACACCCGTTCTTCTCTTTCTCTCCATTCCAGACACAAACTGCTCAAAGAGAACAAAGAAAGATGCTCATATTTTCCCAAAGCGAATGAAATGCAAAGAGAATCTAGAACAGGGAAAAAAATGTTCCACATTTATAGATATGAGGAGGGAGGAGAGGTGATGGGATTTGTAACAAAGCAGCAAAGGGCGACTTTCATTTGCCTGGGTTTGGGTCAAGGCTGTATAGCCCACTGCCCTCTGAAGGACACTGCATTCACTCTTCCCTCCAGAGCCTTGGGGTTGACTAGGACTTGGGGAGCCTGGGTAGACAGTCTCATTCTCATGTACTTGTCCTCAATCCATGGGGGCGGGGGGTGGAGGGCTGGAGCCTTCCCTCCACCCCCTTTCCCATAGAAATAGGACAGAGAATGAGGGCGAATTCACTGATTCCAACCCACTCCTCACCGTCATAATGCATAATGCAGCAAAGCCAACCTGTATCTAGAGGTTAAAATAAATCAAACCAAATGTGAAACAGGAATGACTGCAGTAAGACACCAGGGAGAACTGGCAGACCACTGTGGTGGAACACACAGAGGTGGCAGAGAGGAGCTCTGGTGTCTGAAGGGCAGAGAAAGGTGACCTCAAGCCAGCTGCTATAGCTGAGGATGCACACATGCCTGGAGACTGAGGGACCTGATCTGATCATCTCTTGAGTTCTCTTCAGTTCTGAGATTCATGAATAAGTAAAAGGGTCTTACAGGTGGAGCAAACGGCTCAGAGGTGGCTGGCAGCAGATTTGAGGCATGCACCCCCTATCTTTATGTCAGCTGCATTCCCCCATCCTGGGAAGTCAAGAAATCTGGATTCAGGTTACTCTGCTGGCCTTGGAAGTTCATTCCCTTCTCTGGGCTCAGCGCCATCATCCTCAAAATGAGAGGCTAGAATAGATGATCTCTAAGGGGCCCCCAGCTCTGCCTTCCAAGACAGTTTGAGGGCTTGCTGTGTGCTGAGATGGTGGGACACGCTGCCCACATGAGTGCCCAGCCTCCGCTGGTCACCCAGTGCACTACAGGACCCTCACCTCTGCTCCCTCACTGTGGGCAGGCGACAGCCTCAGTGAGCTCTGACACGCCAGCTGGACAGCAGTGGCATCAGGCGTGGGATGGGGGGCACCTGCCACCAGCTTCCCCACCTCAGAATACAGGGAGCAATAGCCATGTGCCCTGCAGCTGGGCCCCCTCTACCAAGTCACTCTCAGCTAAAAGGCACCCTGCAGCCCACTCCTCTAAATGCACAATGCAACTAAATCCAACATCTACCAGCCCAAGACCACACACTACAGTCACGTGAGCCAAGGTACCTGCTTACCCCACACCTGCCAGAGGAGCTACCCCATGCCTCAGTGAGGAAGCCCTCCACCTCATCTCTCCAAGTCGTCTCTGGCAGGTAAAGTTTCAGCTTCTCTGACTATGCCTGTCCACACTCATCTGTCCCTTCTCTGAGGGCCTACACCATGTAGTACCTGAGCCCCAGAAATACCAAGTGCGGTATGCTCTGTCGAGACACGTCTGCTCCTTAGCATGAACCTTGTTTCCTCAACCATGACATAACCTCCATGAGTATCACATGGAGTCCAGGAGCTTGGCGAGATTACATAAAACCAAAACTTCCCATATACACAGCATTCAGAAATTAAATTAGGGTAAAAGTTATGCTGCAAAAGAATCCTCAATATATAGTGACTTGAAGAACACAGGAGTTTATTTCTCTTTCTGAAGAACCATAGCTGATGCTGCTGGTGCTGGGCTCACATTCCTTCAGGTCCCTTTACCGGGCCCATGCCCACCAGCTTGGCTTCCAATGCCAGCACCTGCATCTTTGACAGAGGGCTGCTTTCGGGCTGCTGACATTCACTCTACCCACCAACACAGAGAAGACTGGGAAGTGCCTGGGAACTAATCCCCCCCGCTCCACCACCCTGAGACTGATGGGTGTGGGGATAAACATTGCCCAGTTCCCTTACGCTTGGCTAGCTCTGAAGGCTGAGTTTTACACTGTTTTTCAGAACTTCCCCATGGAATTAAGCCCTGGTCATCCACTGTGGTAGTTGGCCTTTATTGGCTGCCTTCTCTTCCCTTTGTCACCTCCCTACTCACCTGCAGTGCCTGAGCCCTCCGAAGCAAACCGCATGCATTCAGTCCTATTCTTAATACAGGGATCCAGGTTCCTTCCAATTTGTTGTTCTGCCACCCCTCCCCAACCCCAGCATGTTGTCCTGCTCTGCATAGTCAAAGAGGTGTCACGGGCATATCCATGCCCTGGCTTGTAGGAAGGAAAAGAGAGGACAACCAGGGAAGCAATTTGCTACAAGTGAGTGAGGTAGAAGTTGTACCCATCCCTTCTTTTCATGTGTCCTTAGTGACAACTTAGCTGCAAGGGAGGCTGGAAATGTGCCCAGCTTAAAATATTACTCTGGATAGGAGAAATGGTTGCAGTGGGCACCTTATATAGTCTCTGCTACAGAAATGAAAAAATACCTAACGATTTACTGGACTCCAAAATAAAGGTGCTCTGCTTATCTTCCATGTGCTGCTTTGTTGAATCTGTATAATACAATGAGTGTCACTGTTGTCATTTACAGATTGAGAAACTGAGGAGTTCAGTATCTTACCTGAAGTCACACAGGAGCAGTAAGGGGCAAAGTCAGGATCTGAACCTAGGTCTGACTGGCTTTTTCTCCTCTGTGGTTATTCTGCTTTTTATCCCTAGAAATGCATTTTATTTGGTTCCATATCCTTACTTTGAAGGTGACAAAATTGGGGGCCAGAAAAAGGCAGAGACTCACCACAAATCACCTAGAGAGCAAAAAGCAGAATTGAGCCAGAACCAAGGGGTCCTGGCTACCAGCTGGCTGCCTGATCCATAGAGCCTGCTCTGGGCTGGCAACTTCCAAACAGCTCCTGCTCTGATTCAGACCAGTGCCTTTGGGGCTGCTGGGGAGAGGGATGTGTATCCTTTGGACTCACTGAGTCCAGAGCCCAGCCTTAAACCACAGTAGTATCTAAAGTTTCTAAATAGAAAATTTACCAATCAAGGTGGCAGTGATGGCCCAGTATCCCTTGTTACATGAACAGCATCCTCTGTGCTCAACTCACAGGCCTTAAACCAGCTCCCTGCCCTCTCCCAGAAGGAGGGATGCTGGTTCCCTTGGGTCTCGCTGTCGGCATGCAGGAATTAGACAGTGGAGAGGGATTGGGCCATAAGGGTCCCCAGATCCTCCATGAAGTCATCCCCTTGCTGTCGTCAGTATCAGTTGCCTAGCAACTGCCTTTGGCAGATGGTGGCACTGAGAGCATGCCAATCTCTCCCACAGCTAAAAATACATTCCGACGACAACGGGTCTATTTTAAAAGATACAATGTGCTCCCAACATCTTCCCTTGTCTGCAAAGAACTGTGCTGTGCTGGGTCTCTCTGGGCTTCTGATTTGGTCTGACGGTGTGGAAGGGAGTATTCTAGGAAGGAACTCAAGGCCAGGCACCACAGGGGTGCTTAGAAAATTGTCATGGAGGAGGATGAGGGAGAGGAAGAAGAGGAGCACGAGGAAATAGTGGTGTGGGAGGTAGATACCATAGTTGAGAGCAAACCCTGTAATTTGGTCATATTCTTTCCCTGCTCAGGAGGGTGGAGTTAGGAAGAAAAACCATAGAATCACAGAAGCTTAGCGCTGCAAGGGACCCAATCCCATTTCCCAGTTGGGAAGGCAGAGGCCCTGAGAGATTGAAATGAGAAGAGTTGGCTCTTTGCCCTTGCTCGGGGTGCAAGGGCTGGGGTTCCCAGGTGTGGACATGAGACCTCGGACCCTCGAACTCCTCTTGCATTCCTGTTGGCAAGTTTGTCACCCCACCCCTCACCAGCTTAGCCTTTCCATTTAATCACCATCATTTGCAGCTTTCTTTTGTACAAAGAGAGTAGTAAGTGCATTTGTGCATTCATTAATTCAACAAATATTTATTAAGCACCTACTGCCATATTGTGCCAAGCCCTGTAGATAAGCAGGGGACCTATACACATGGTCCCCACCTCCTGTTGCTTGTGGTCCAGCAGGTGAGGCTGGCACCGAGCAGGTAGGCACAGGGTATGCCATGCTACAGACATCGAGGCAGATTTGGGTCGAGGCCTACTTACCAGCTCTGCAACCAAAGCATACCACTTAGGGTTGCAAGATAAAATACAGGGGACCCAGTGAAATACGAATTTCAGATGAACAATAATTATTTTTTAAGATTAGTGTGTCACCGGTATTGTATTATCTGAGGTTCAACTTTAACTGGGCCTCCTATAATTTTATGTGCTATACCTGGCAACCCTACACTGAATATCACTAGTGTTAAGTTTTCTCATCTATACAATGGGAAAAATAGTATCTACTTACAGGGGTTATTTTGCAAATTAAATGAGAAAACATATATACATCTGTGACTGACAGATAAAAGTTATTTCCTCTCCTCTCCAAGCAGGGCTTCCCTGGGGTTTTGCCCTGGCCAGCTTATTAGCCCAGCTCTCCTCCCCCTCAGGATCTGGCAATAAGTGATGGGTAGGGGTAACCCTGCTCTGTCCTAGGGCTGAGCTGGGATGAGGGAAACCTGCTGGTGGACAATGACTTGCCAAAGAACTAGGAACCCACCTGGCTTTGCTTGGAGTGCTGGTCAGGGCCAGCAGTTCTCCATTGCCTGGGATGCTTGTTAAAAATACAGATGCCAGGGTTCTACCCAAGTTTTACTGAATCAAGATTCTAGGGAAGAATGTGCCTTTTAAGGAAAATCCCTGGTAACACTCTGGACTCTAAAGTTTGAGAACCACTGGTCTGGGGTGTGGGGAGAGATGCTGTCCCTGTAGAGGCAAGGCCACAGCAGCCTGTTTTGCGATTGGGATCCTTGATTGGATCCTAGAACAGAAAAAGGACATTAGTAGGAAATTGGCTGAAATCCAAAAAACATCAGTAGTTTAGTTAATGGTATTGTACCCATGTTAATTTCTTAGTTTTGATCATTATACCATAGTTACATAAGATGTTAACATTAGGGAAATCTCAGTGAAGGGTATATGGGAACTCTCTGTACTATCGTCACAACTCCTGTGTAAATCTCAAATTATTTCCAAATAAAAGGTTAAAAAAAAAAACTGCTTTAGCTCAAAGCCTGCTGTGGACTCTTCCCCAGACCAGTGGTGCAGCAGAAGGCCCAGCCCGCACGCTAAACCGGCTTGAGTTAAGCAAGTGCAGGTATCTGAGAGCCCCTACCCCAAGGTTCTGGGAGAGCACTGCTTTTCTTCCCTGCCATTCACACTGGGGCTTAAATGTCAACCTCAATGAATTACATTTTAATCTGTCTCTGTTATCAACCTGGCCAGGTCCTAATTGGATGCCAGGCACACTGCTGAAGGGCATGCATAATTCATCAGCTGGGAGGCCAGGAAGGCCTTTCATCATGGGCCAGGGAAGGAGGAGGGGGAGAAGGCAAGAAAGAGGGGAAGGGGGAGGAGTTAGAAAAGGAAAGAGAGCAAGTAGGGCTGGAGGGGAGGAGAGAGAAGGGCCCTGGCACAGTACTAGCCACTCAGTCTTTCAGGCTCTGCTTCAGGGCCACCTCCTCCAGGAGGTCTTCATTTGCAAGACTCAGGCCCTCCTTCCCTTGGTTGCCCATAGCACAGGACACACCTCTGTTACACTTAACTAATCGGAAGGTCCTATGATGTTTACTTAAAAGTCTGCCTCCCCTAGACCTTGAATCCTCTCCCTTTGGGGTGATATCTGACCTGATGACAGGTCACCCCAGTCTGGCAGAGTCCTGGCACACAGTGAGTGTTTGTTGAATGACTGAAAGGTAGATTCTAGCTCAGGACATACAAAGAAACTGTCTTAACTTGAGCTCCTTGGCTCTGCCACCAAACTTGCCCCAGCCGTGTCCTGTTCCCGAAAGCCACCCTTCATTCTGTCCGGCCTCCTTCTCCTGCTAGCCACCTCCGAAGGCCAGGGACCACATAGAAAAGCAAACACTGTTATACTGGAACTGAAAGGGAAAGTCCGTATTTCTCCGGGCATGCCTCACGCTACACAGTCAAGCGCACAAATCACCTCCCCTCCACGCTTTCCTCAGTCCTCTCCAGGTGGGCTTCCACTTGGCTCAAACTGCTCTTGTCCAGGTCACCAACCAACTCCATGTGGTCAAAGCCAAAGGGCACTCCTGTCTTCACCTTGACTGACCTATCAGCAGCCTTGACCCCAACCACCCCCTTGACACATGACCTTATCTTGACTCTCAACACCACACACTTCTGTCTTTCCTCTTTCACCTTAGCCACTTTGTGTCCACTGGCTTTGCTGAATCTCTCTCATTTACTCAACCTCTGAATGTTGGGAAGCCCCAAGGTTCACTCTTCAGAACTTTGCTCTTCTCGGGCTACTGTTTCTACTTAAATAATATTACTCAGTTCCATGGCTTCAAATGCCATCAAACGCTAATGGTTCCTAAATATATATGTCCACCCTTGACCTCTCCCTTAAGCTCTAAGCACAAGTATCCACTTGAGTGTATTAGTTCTCTATTGCCAAGTAACAAACCTATCCCCAAATTTAGCAGCATAAAACAATAAAGATGTATTGCCTCATAGTTTTTGTGAGTGAGGAATCTGTGTGCCACTTATCTGGGTGCCTCCGGCTCAGGTTCTCTCATGAGGTTGTAGTCAGGCTGTTGGCTGGGGCTGTGGTCTCATCTGAAGGTGTGATTAAGAGAGGACCTTCTTCCAAGCTCACTCTTGTGGCTGTGGGCAGGATTCAGTTCCTTGCAGGTCACTGGACTGAGAGCCCCTGTCTCTCACTGGCTGTTGACCAGGTGTCTCCCTCAGTTCCTTGCCATGAGAACCTCTCTGTAGACTGCCCACAGCACGGTGGCTGCCTTGCTTCACAGAAAGTGAGCAGGAGAATAAGAAAGAGTACCCAACACAGAAACCATGGTCTTTTTGTCATCAATCACAGAAGGGACCTTCCACCACCTCTCCCCAATTCTGTTTGCTGGAAGTGAGTCACTAAATTCAGACCACACTCAAGGGGAAAGGATTACTCAGGGCATGAACAGAAGGACACAGGAATATTGGGGGCCATTTTAAACAGGCATCTCAAATTAAACATGTCCATGAGAGAACTCCTGATTTTTCCCATCCCAAACTTTCTCATCTCCAGGTTTTCTCTATCTTGTAACGAGTGCAGCAGCATTGGAATGGAATGTACTATCAACTGGGATAAGCTGGGACTACATCTCCCAGAATCTCCCTATTGCATGGTTCTGGGAAAGAGTTGGCCAGACTGGGAGCTTGAACCAGATGTGGAAGGAGGAAATGAAGCATCAGCCATTATTTTCAAAAGATCATGGCAGTCAGATATGCTGATGGGCAGACACAGAGGTAGCTGGAGCATCCCAGGTTGTCCTCACTCTGCTCTCTGTCCAGATTATCTTCCCAACTGCTGGCCTTGCTGACCAACAGCTACCCAAGGCCCACCTCCAGATGTGTGGCTGCAAGCCCAGAGAGGCAGAAGAGGAACAGAGACAACAGTACCTCAAAGCCCTCTCCATGAACTCCCCTCATGGCCTCACCTTGCTTGTTGGATGTGCTTGATTTCTTGGGTGTGCTTCAACTTATCCACCTACACCAGGCCTGCAGGACTGTTACTGGCTCTTTCTCTGATCCTCCAACTCCCCTTCCCCTTCCAGACTTCACTTCCCTGGTTCCTCTCACTATAAGACTACAATGAATTCCTGTAATGAATCCCTTATCCCTTAATGCTCATAATGCTGCCTCCCTTTTATCTCAATTGAAGTATCACCTCCTCAGAGGGGACCTTCCTGAATTCACCACCCTGTCCATGTTAATCCCCTTAGACCTTTAGGTTCTAAATGAACTAATAAGCAACAATCTTTACTTCCTTCCTATGTCCCATGTACTGCTCTATGTATCAATACTTTAATTGTGCTACCATGGATCATTTTAACATCAGTCCTTCAAAAAAGGTGTATTTATCCCTATCTTTTGATAAGGAAATGAATGCACAAAGAGGTGATTTGCCCATGATCTCACAGAGAACTAACAAAACACATAGTACGAGGGGAATCGGAACCCAGTTCTGCTTGACTTTCAGTCTGTTCTCTCCTTCACCTCTCCTTACCTGAAGCCAGAGTTGGGAGTTTCTCCATCTCTCAATCTCAGTATCTTCGTTTATAATCCACAGATCATACTTCAGAGACTGACTGTGAGCACTAAAGATATCTAGGAAACTTTTATCCCTTCCCACTTCCCCTGCTACAGATCTCAAAAGCCAAGGTCAGTCTCTACCCCAGAGTGGATTCCCAGAGTGGAATCAAGGATGCCCAGGATTCCAAGACAAGGTGGAAGACTTCATTCTGGAGCCTTGGCAGCACCCTGCCGGAGCCCCTTCCTACCCCACTCTTACCTCAGCTAATGGTCTCTGTTGGACTGGTAGCTCAACTCTCAGCCACACACAGAATCGATAACAGAAGTCCCCAGACCTCGAATCAAATGTCCCACTGGGCTGTGTTTATCTGCAGAGGCTGAGTGACTCCCAGGTGGCAGGGCTCCCCTCCTTCATGGCCTTTGCCAGCTTCCGGCAATTCCACCCTGTGTTCCCCTACAGAGGATCTGGGCTGTGTCAGGCTTTCAAGCCCCACTTGGAGCTCTTCTGAGGTTTGTTCAACAAGTGAAGCCACAGAGTTGGAGAAACAGTCTTGTACTCCAGCAGGTCAAAGGGCTACAGAGAAGCCAGTGTCACTATGATTTGTTTCATCATGGACAAAGCTCAGAGTGGTTTTATCTGGGCTCTGTCTTCAGCCAGGACTCCCTGCCCAACTGCTCTGATCCTCCCTCTCCCTGTAAGACAAGGCCCTTTTGACCCTTTGACTCTCAGCTCAGAGCACTGCCCCCTCTTGGTGACCTCACTTTGCCTCTTCACCTGGTGTACAGGTCAAAACCAACCAACTACTAACCACACGCAGTTGAAACAACCCCTGTGAATGGCTTTATTTAAAATTTGGAAAAATCACTACTTTTTCATTAATTTAAACATTCCCAAAATGTTTTCTCATCTGTTGTCTCATTCTATCAGAAGTTATTAGGTGGGTTTAACATACAGCAGCCCCACTGTAGAATTGTGGAAATAATCATAGCTGGTGCATTTTGAGCCCTTCCTCTTTGCCAAGCACTTTCCATGAGTTAAATACACTGATTTCCTTTCAAAAGCAGTGGGAGGTAGTTACTGTTATTACCCCTGTTCTCCAGAAGAGAAACTGAGGCTCAGAGATATTTAAAAACACAACTGTCATTACCCTTCCACTCGTAAGTAATGAAGCCAGAATTTGAACCCTGGTCCCAACTCCAGTCAACTGCTAAACTGTACCCAGTCACAAAGGAGGGGGTGGGGGAGGCTTGTCCTGATCCCCAACACAAATGCTTCTCAAATTTTAATGTACAAATGAAGAGAGCTCTAGTTAAAATGTATGAAAATGAATAGTTTGATTCTGAAGATCTGGGGGCGGGGGCCCAAGATTCTGCATCTCTAATAAGCCTCTAAGTGATGCTAATACTGCTGATGCAAAGACCACACTTTGAGCAGCAAGGCTCCGCATCACACTGTGCCCGGGAAGTACCTGCCACCCTCCCTCCCACGTGAGATCCTCTTGGGTAGGCAAGCTCTTATATTAAGCCCAGCCCACTCATGCTGTTGCAAGTGGCAGAAAACCCAATTTGAATGTTGGTTTAAAACAAAAAAGGAATTTATTGATTCATGTAACTGAGAAGGCATGGCTTCGAGTATGGCTGCATCTAGGGGTTCTGATGATATTTCAGGACCTGGTCCCTTAAAGCTTCTCAGTTTTGTACTTGCTGTTGGCTTCATTCCCAAGCTCCACAGTGTGATACAAAGACTGCCAGGGGAATGAAGGCACAGTGGCATGGTCTTAACAAGCTGAAGCTCAGGCTGGTGAGCTCACATCCCTGCTGGAATAAACAAAAGAGCCAGTTAAAGGCAGCTGCTGAGTCCCTCTTAGTGCTGGCGCCAATATGGGAAGCTCCAAGGACCCCATCACCCCACACCTGACCTGGGTGTCCTTGAAGTCTGAGCTGGCTAGTGATGCCAGTGCCACTGGGCAGATTGGAGACTCACAGCTAAGGAGCAGGTAGAGGTGGACTGGCCACACCCTGATGTGTAGCACCTTTTCATATTCCCTGGGTTACTCTTGTCTTCCCCAACTGTGCCAGGTGGATTACTGGTCGCAATCCTTCACTCTCCTGTGGTAGTATTATACATCCACACCTTTGCCATAGCTGGGTGGGTAAGTAAACTTCCCTACCTCTTGATTTGGGGATTGGCCATGTGACTTGCTTTGGTCAATGGACATTAGAAGATGTGAATTGAGCAGAGGCTGGACACCTGCTTGCCCAGTTTGGCTTACTGTCTGTGTCATGGTGACCATGGAGTAGCTGCTGGCCCATGGAGGAGGAGAGTTATGTGGAATGAACCTGTACCCAACCTGCAGCCTAGAGTCCAGGGTCCAGCTAGCCCAGCTGAGTGGCAGCTGACCTGCAGAACTGAGAGCATGAGGATAAATAACTGTTGTGTTAAGGCACTGAGGCTGAGCGTGGGGTGGACTTGTCACACGGCATCATTGTGGTGATAGCTGATATACCAGCTTAATGATTTACCCTCAAGAACAGGACCAGAAATTCCTCTTGAGCTCCCCCACAGTACCTAGTACATGCTCAGGTAACAGAAACACCGGGGCCCCTCTAGTCTAATTTCCTAATCTGTCAGACCGGGAAGCTGAGGCTCAAAGAGACAAAAGGATTAGTTTAAGGTCACATTAAGTAGGTAGCCCAGCAGCCAGTACTAGAACCCAGGTATGCTGACTTCTGAGCCAGTGCCTTTCCCCCATGCCCTCTGCCCCTCTTATTTCTTTATTCAGAGCCTGAGACAACATGGTCCTGACCTGACAATGTCTTGACAATCATGTCTCAAGACTCAGAAGTCCCACTTGACTACAACTTTCCATCATGGGATGGCCTTAGAGCTTGAGGCCCGTAATGGATATCCAGGATCTACCTCCCAGCCACAGCCTGCAGAAGCACAGAGGTAGGTTATTATCAAGGTCTGGGTACAATCTGAGACATAAGTGACACAGGCAGGCCAACAAGCTCATGGGGTCAGTCTCAGGTCATGTGGCTGGTGGTCTCTGTACAGACCACACGAGAGAAATCACAGCTGTGACCAGGGCTCACGGAGGCTGTAACTGAAGAGGGGAGTGGCTCAGAGTGGGCACTGGAAGGGAGCAGATAGGGGTCCATCAACTCCTGGGGACCATCTTGGATCAGACCCAAAGCAAGGCCTAGTTCAACCGTAAGTTACTTTCCACCTCCTGGGAAAATGGTTTTCCAGCAGACTCACTGAGGGAAGTGGGTGCCTAGCCCATAAGCGTGGTTGGCAGGCATGTAGGACAGATGGGCTGCTGACAGCATCCCCCTCTTGCCCCCTCCTCAGAATACTCCGAAGGGGGAGTGAGCAGCAGGCCTGCCCGCACATCTCCTCCGGCCCACATTCACACAATCTGGCTGCGTCTCTCACGTGAACCCCACCTCAACTCATCTCCCCCACCCACCCTAGCCCTACAGGCCTCCACTCCCCACAAGCCCAAGTTATCACCTCAAAGTCAGGGCTGGGACTAGGGTGAGGCAGGTGAGGCACAATATTTATGGCGGCATCAAAATTACTCAGCAATCAAGATAAATAATACTTTTGTGTGATTAAAAATCCAAATTAATGCAAAAAAAGTCCACAATGAGCAAAATATCAAAAATTTACATAAAGACAGTCTCTGACAGGGCGAGGATTGGACTGAGGTGAAGGAAGTCACATTGTATAAATACAGCGTTAGATGTCTTTATTAAAAATTTTGGTATTTCATGTACAGTAGATATTTTGCATTACCTTTAAATTTTAAAATATTGCATTATTAGTTATCTTAGTTACTGATTTTGGGCCTCCACTTAAATTCTGTGCCCATGGCAATGCCTCACTACCCTCACCCAGGTCCTGGTAAAACCCACTTGTGTCCTGTCCCTCAGCTCCAGCAGTGGCTCCCCAATATTGTCAGGATGCAAGCAAAACTCTCTGTGTGCCCTCTAAGTCCTCCTGGTTGGGCCCCTGCCCATCTCCACCCTAGCCCTGGTAGTCAGCTGGAACATACCTGCATGGCCATAAAGCTTGTTTAAATATTGGAATACTTCCTCATCCCGAGCACCAGCATCCGCACCCCAAGCGTCCCCTGCCATCCTGGCTCCTCCCCCAGGACACTATCAGAATTCCCCACAATCCAGCAACCAAAGGACCAATGTCTGACCAACTGGGGACCCCCAGATCCTGCCCAAGCAATGTTTTCAATAGTCGCCTTTCCAGCCTCATCCTACGCCAAGCTCTCCTGTGCTCGGCTCCAGACACACTGCCTTCTCCCTGTCTCTCTGCACGTGTGTTCCCTCTGCCTGGCACCTGCTACCTTCCCTTCTTTGCCCATTTCTCTCTGACATATCCTTCAGGCCTCACCCCAAGTGTCACTTCTGCAGGGAAGCTGTCCCAGACCTTTCTGACCCCCTACAACAGACTCTCTTCATGCTGTGTGTTACTTCCATGGACTTATTCAAGATATATTTTGGAGAGTGAAGTGATCCAACTTGCTGATGGATCACATATAGGGTTTGGGGGTGGTAAGGGAATGGGAGGAGTCAGGGGTAATTCCCGGGTTTCTGGCATTGGCAACTGCAGATTTAACACATCCCAAACTAAACTACAGCTCCCCCTCCACTGTAATAGATGCCAATTCCATGTTTCCGGTTGCCCAGTTCAAAAACCTTGTCTTTCTTGAATCGTACACTTTAAATGGGTAAATTAAATGGTATATGAATTATATTGATATCTCAATAAAGCTGTTTATATACATATATTACCTATACACTTATGGGATATAGACATATATCAAGAATCTGATCATTTCCTTCACCTCCACTGCTACTACCCTGGTCCAAGCCACCACCATCTCTCACCTGAACCACTGCAACACAGCGGCCAGAGGGATTCTGTTACAATGTCAAGCAGATTAGGTGATTCTTCTGCTCGAAGCCCCGCAAGGGCTCCTATCTCCTCATTAAAACCACATTCTTTTTCTTTCTTTCTTTCTTTCTTCCTTCCTTCCTTCCTTTCTTTTTGTATGCGTTGGGTCTTCGTTGCTGCGCGCGGGCTTTCTCTAGCTGCGGCGAGCGGCGGCTACTCTTCGTTGCAGTGCGTGGGCTTCTCATTGTGGTGGCTTCTCTTGTTGCAGAGCATGGGCTCTAGGTGCATGCGTTTCAGTAGTTGTGGCTCATGGGCTCTAGAGCGCAGGCTCAGTAGTTGTGGCGCACTGGCTTAGTTGCTCCGCGGCTTGTGGGATCTTCCCAGACCAGGGCTCGAACTCGTGTCCTCTGCGTTGGCAGGCAGATTCTTAACCACTTCACCACCAGGGAAGTCCAAAACCACATTCTTTTGATCAGAGTATTTAGTCCATTGACAGTTAAAGTAATTATTGATAGGTATGTACTTATTGCCATTTTAATCCTAATTTTCCAGTTGTTTTTCTAGCTCTTCTTTGTTCCTATCTTCTTTTTTTTGGTTTTTCCTTTGGTGGTTTGATGATTTTCTTTTGTAGTATTCTTGAGTTCCTTTCTTTTTGGGTTTTGTGAATCTATTGTAAGTTTTTAATTTGTAAAGCTACATTCTTTACAATGGCTACAAAGCCCTACACACTCTGACCTCTCCTTCTTTACCCTTGGCCTCACCACCTCCACCCTCCTCCTCACTCACTCGTAGCCAGCCATACCAGCCTCCTTACCATTCTTCACATGTACCAGACATGTTCTCACCTCAGGGCCTTTGCACTAGCTACTCCTCCTGCCTGGTTTGTAATCCGTCAGATATCTGCAGGGCTCACTCCTTCACCAGGCATCACTGACTATCCTATGTAAAATTGCAGACCAACCCCAGTATGTTTAATCCTTTTTTCAATATTCAACATTTTATAGCATTTATCATCTTCTAATTTACTATATTACTCACTTATTTGTCATATCTATTGTTTATTGTTCTGCCTCACCCCCTACTAAAAAGTAAATTTCAAGAGGATATGAATCATTATTTTGTTCTCTGATGTGTTCTAAGCATTTAGTGGAAAATAAGTAAATATTTGTTGATTAAATAAGTGAATATGCAAAATGTGTCATTATTACATGGTATGGAGAAAACTCTCGCCCCATAGTAGGTGCTCAATAAATATTTGTGAATTAAATATTGGTACAATATTGATCCACAGGCCAGACTTAAAAATGTGTCCCAGAGCATGAGTTTAGTGCTTAAATGAGATCAAGTAGAAACTGACCAGCACTGTGCTTGAGCCATAGTAGAGTCTGAATAAGTATTCATTTACTACAATTTTGCTTCAAAAATTATGTTCCCCATCTGGGAATACCATCCCTTCTCTTTCCATACATCCAAAGAAAATCCATCCATCCTTCAAGGCTCAGTCAAGAATCACCTCTTCCTAGAAGTCTTCCAGTTCACTGTCTCCCAGCTCTGAATTCTACACCAGTGTTTTTTTTTTTAAATCAGGCAGCCTCAGGTTCTCTCTGAATAGATGTCTGTGTGTAGTTGCTGTGTCAGTGCATCTTCCCATGTACTCCCCTAGTAATCTGTTTCAACGATTAATGCCTTTTCTTGGTATATCCTCCCTTCCATACACACTCCACCTAGTCCTCCTGTGACCACATGAAATATGAGACAGGCATGCCTGCCAATGCTCTCACCACAAAGTTATCGGAATAGAACTTAATAAACAGGATGCAACATATAAAAACACTGAGTCAGAGAAATGACACACAAATGCTGAAACTGCCTTTGCTGCCAAAATTCCAGCCTGTAGATGGTCCTTTACGGTTGGCGATGAGGAGAGCCCACGTTCTTGGGTCTTCTTTACTCCTGACTTCAGTCAGCATTCTCTGATGTAGCACTTCAACTCTCATGCCTCCTTGGGGCCTCTGTCATCTCCAGTCTTCCAGAACCTCTGGTACCTGGGCTGTTACTTCTGGACCAGGCGCTGTAGCATGCCTAACTTCCCGTGATATTTGGAAATCTACATCCTGTGCCTCAAAGAACCAAGAGAAGAGAATAGGAAAGGAGAGACCAGGCGTTTGCTTTCACAATGTCATCTTTGCAGCTCTGCAGGCCAATGTCTTCCCTTTCTTAGTGGGTTTGTTTGCAGTACTTGCTGAGAATCCATTTGAGAATCTGCTGGGGTCTCTCTGCCAAATCAGATAACTCCCCCACACCCACCTTCCTGGCAGTGATGCTATGTGAAAGCACCTGCAAGCCGGAAAGCAGGGCTGTCCCATGGTGTCTCTTTATAGTTGCATCCAAACACATGTTGTGTTTCTCCAACTGGTCTCAAAGTCAAAGAGCCAGGCAGGCCTGGGAGATCTTCTTTTGTGTCTCTTTGACTTTTAGTGGTAGGTGTTCCTTCAATCTTGGCTGATCACAGAGTGACATCAATATGGATCAGAGAATTAACAAATTCAAGGAAGAGATGCCTTTTGAGAATAGGCATGAGGCTACGAGAGGCTCTCAATAGTTAGAATACAGTTTTTATTTTAGATAAGGGGTTACTTGAAGTTAAAGAGCACTTTAATGTAGGAAATATTTTTGAGCATGTATTATATATAAAGTATTGTACTTTAACTTTTACTGAGTACTTACCATGCACAGAGTACTCTCCATATGCTTCATACATATTCATATCTGTTAAACAATTTAATCCTCAATTTAAGGGAGCGGTGTTATTACACTCACTTTACAGATGAGGCAACTGTGGCACAGAGATGTTAAGTATGGCAGCAAATGGGCTGCAGGAGTCCAAGCAGACACGAGTGGTATCAAGAAGGGCAGAGTAAGATAAACGCCACAAGAGAGGAAAACGGAGAGGGCAGTTCCCTTGCTAGAATCTCCTCTTGTGCCTTTCCTTCCTGGAGAACTTGACATGTTCCTCAAGATTCGGCCCTAGGTGTGCACTCTTTGGTAAAGCCTTCTCTAACCCTTACCGCCAGAAGAGATGAACACGCGCTTGGCTGGTGCATCCTGCCCGGGTCACAGCATTGCCCAGCCTGATCACCCCACGTGACGACTGCTTCCATACCTTCTCCCCTCCCAGGCTGTGAGCTCCTGGAGGGCAGGGGCAGACTGTGCTCCCAGGGCCTCCCCAGCACAAAGCATGGCACAGAATAAATTCTGTTGAATGCTACGGCAGTGAGTCAGGCTTACTTAAAGGCCTCCATCCTGAAGTGACCCATGTCACTTCCATGGCCCAAAGCAAGTTACACGCTTCTGGCTGCACTTTCCGCACCTCAGGCCTTGCCTGGCCGAATTCAGCTGTGCCAAACAGACCTCCACAGGGACTGCCAGATGGATCAGTGCCAGAGAGGTGGAGAGTGGCCAAACCAAGTCAACATATCCACACCTTGGGAACCCCCTTCACAAAAGGGGCACTTCTGGAAATGTGGGAAAGTTGCAAATGAGGTTGGTATGAAGGGAAGGATTCTGGACACAGATGGAGGAGCCTACACAAGGGCATATTCCTATCCTGCTGTTAATTCTCTGTATGACCTTGGGCACAGCCCTTTCCCTCAAGGGTCCTCTTCCTCTCCATCAGTATAATCTTGGGCTACAAGTTCATGGTCTCCATGGTTATAAGGTTACATGATCCTGACAACCAAGGAATATGCCTCATCGACATGCCCAAAATATTATCTATCCCATAGTTCGGGAGCCTGATGGATTTTAGCAAATGCAGCAAAACACTGCAGAGAAACAGATATTTCTTTCCCATCTTTAAAAAGGCTGTCTTTTTTCCGACCCTCACCTATTTTGTTTCCTTCTTGAAGATTGAGTTCCAGGGGTGAATAAGTTTTGTCATCTCCAAATTCAGAGAAATTTAGATTTCATGGGGTGAGGGAAAGGAAGGATGAAGCATCTCTTCCTTGTCATCACAGGAAACTGCAGCACATTTCAAAAGTAAGACTGGCTTCTGATTATTAACAATAAACTCTGGCCCACAGCCTACCTTGCACATTAATCTTACCAACAGATGCAGACTTGCACACACAGTCTCTGGCTCTGTGCTGAGCCCCAGCTTCTCTGGCCAGTTCTCATGCTGAGATTCTCTAAGGACAGCCATTTCTGTTTGGGCAACTATGAAATCCATTTGTCCTCTCAAGGAAACGTGGCTACCCTAGGGTTTAAGGGGGCAATGGGTCCCTAAAATCTTGACTAAGGAACTTAAGAGATTTGAAAGGAAACTTAAGGTATGTACTAACATTCTTTTAGTATTAAGTGACAGAAACACTAGCTGATACTGACTAAAGCAGAAAAGGTAATTTTTTTTTTTTTTTGCTCGTGTACCTGAACAGTCCAGAATGTGGGGGGTGCCTACTAGCTTCGGGAATGACTGGATCTAGGTGCTTGAGCAAGATCATTTGGAGCTTCTCTCTCTCCCTCTCTACCTACTTTCCTCAATGCACCCTTTCACTCTCAGGCAAACTCTTTCCAAGCTTGACAAGATTCTATCCTAGCAGTTCAGTTAAACAACCTCAGTGAAAAGAGATTCTGCTTGCCACTGGTTCCAACTAAAGTCTCAGAAATGACTCGTTGCATAATTTGAATCACACGCCCTTTTCTCAACCAGTCACTGTAGCCACCCCATTCACATTGCACAAACTGAGTACAAAGGTATAGTTTCCCAAAGAAAAGACAACTTCAAGACCTGGACAGAATGCATGGAGCATTCAGAGGACTCTGTAAAATAAATAGTAACAGGTGGATAGGAGAATAAGACTGGTTCAGTACTACTGAACCAGTTGTGAATTATCTTTTTTTCCCCTCTGGTATTCCTGCACCTGAACACAGTTCAGCCTGAAACCCAAGTGGGCACCATGAACAGAGAGCTCTAGGAGAACTCTATAATTCTGGCTCAAGGAATAGAAAGGAAAACTCCGAATTCTCAGATACAGATGAACTGAACACCACCAAAACCAAATTACATCTTATTGACGTTTATCGACTCCCTGTCTTTCCCAATCAAAAGCAGCATACACATTCTTTTCAAGGGAACATTAAATATTTACCAAGATAGACCATATCCTGCACATAAAACAAACTTTAACAAATTTAAAGTAATTGAAATCATATGAAGTATGTTCTCAAGCTATAATGGAATTAAACTGTAGAACAATAAGATAAAGATAAGAGGAGGGCTTCCCTGGTGGCGCAGTGGTTGAGAGTCCGCCTGCCGATGCAGGGGACACGGGTTTGTGCCCCGGTCCGGGAGGATCCCGCATACCGCGGGGCGGCTGGGCCTGTGAGCCATGGCCGCTGGGCCTGCGCGTCCGGAGCCTGTGCTCTGCAACGGGAGAGGCCACAGCGGTGAGAGGCCCGCGTACCGCAAAAAAAAAAAAAAAAAAAAAAAAAAGATAAGAGGAAAATCCCCAAGCACTAGCATATGAAACAATACACTTTTAAATAATACATGGGTCAAAGAAGAAGTCTCAAGAGAAATAAGAAAATATTTAAACTGAATGAAAATGAAAATACAACTTATCAAAAATTGTGGGATACATGTAAAGCAGGGCTTAGAGAGAAATTTATGTTAAGTGCGTACATTAGTAAAGAAGAAAAGTCTCATATCAGCAGTCTAAACTTCCACAAGAAACTAGAGAAGGAAGAGCAAAATAAAACCAAAGCAACCAGAAGAAAGAAAACAATAAAGGTGATGCAGAGTGAAGAAAATTGAAAAGAGAAAAATAATAGAAAAAACGAATCAAGCCCAAAGTTGCTCTTTTCTTAGATGATTGATAAAATTGAAATGTGTCTAGGAAGATTCACAAGGAAAAAAGACAGGAGACACAAATATTAGTATCAGGAAAAAAAAAAAAAATTAGTATCAGGAATGAAAGAGGGGATATCACTACAGTACATTAAAAGAGTAATAAGGAAATACTATAAACATGTCAATTCACGTAAATTCAACAATTTAGATGAAATTGAACAATTCCTGGAAAACCACAAACAACCCAAAATCACTCAAGATAAAACAGACAACCTAAATAGTCTTATAAATATTAAAGAAATTGAATCTGTAGTTAAAAACCTTCCAAAAAAGAAATTTCCAGGCTCAGTGGTTTCACTGGCAGATTCTAAAAAATATTCAAAGAAGAAATAACACTAATTTTACACAATCTCTTCCAGAAAATTGGACTGAAGGGAACATATCCCCATTCATTTTATGAGGCCAGCATCACCCTGATATCAAAAGCATACAAAGATGGTGACAAAAAGAAAACTACAGATAATATCCTTCATGAATATAGAAGCAAAATTTCTCAACAAAATAATAGCAAGCAAATCTAGCAATATATTAAAAAGAATAAAACACATAACCAAGTGAAATTTAGAGCAGAAATATAAACCTGGTTCAATATTAGAAAATCAATCAATGTTATCACCATATAAAAACTTTAAAGGGAATTACACACTATCAATTACACACTACCATGTAATTGATTCAAAAAAAGGATTTAACAAAATTCAACTCCAATTCATGATAAAACTCTCAGTAAGACTGAAATAGAAGGGAATTTTCTCAATCTGATAAATGACATGTATTAAAAATAACAAAACAAAACCCTACAGCTAACATTACATTTAATGGTGAAGGTCTAAGTACATTTCCCTCAGATCAGGAACGAGGCATGGATGCCCCACAGATGGTTATAATCAAAAGAGACTGACAATACAGAATGTTGAGTCAATGGACCACCTGGAACTCGCATGCACTGCTGTTGGGAATATAAAATGGTACAACCATTTTGGATATGTGTTTGGCAATTTCTAATAAAGTTAAACATACGTCTTTCATGTGCTCCAACATGCCACTTCCAATTCAACAGAAATGCATACATATGTGCACCTAAAATATGTACAAGATTACTCACTGAAACCTTAATCATAATAACCAAAATCCAAAAAAACTCAAATTTTTTCAACAGGAAAACAGATAAACAAACAATGATATGTTCATACAATAGGATATTAGTTGGCAGTAAAGGAAAGAACAACCTAGATGAATTTCAGTAACATTATGGCAGGCCAAAGAAGCCTGGCACAAAATAGTACACACTGTGTGATTTCATCTAGGCAAAGTTCTAGAGCAGGCAAAACTAAACTAAGATGATAGAAATCAGAACAGCAGTTGCCTGGGGGGTGAGAAGGTTGACTAGAAATGGGCCCAAGGGAATTTTCTGGAGTGATGGAAATGCTTTATATTTTGTTTGGGGGTCCTGATTTCACAGCTGATTACAATTGTCCAAACTTATAGAACCGAACATTTAAAAGTCGTGCATTTCTACCGTATATAAATTACCTCAATTTAGTAAGAAGAAAAAAAACCCTTTAAGAATATAGCACTTAACTTTCTATGAAACATTTTCACCCCCATTCCCCTATGCCCTCCATTTGAGCTTCCCAACAACCTTAGGAAGTAGGAAGATTGGCTTGTTTTATGGATGAGGAAACTAGGAGAGGATCAGAGTAAGGAAGTGTGTCCCAGGAGCATACAGCATGTGCCAGAGCAAGGACCAGAGCCCAGGTGTTAGGACTCCACGTCCAGTGCTCCTTATGCAATGCCTTGGTTTTCAATCTCTGTTCTCCCTTGCTCTCAAGCATTGCAGAGACGACCACGGACAGGTGACTGTCAGCCTCCACAACTCTCACCACTTTCATCCCTTCTTTTGCTTTAGATTTCATCTGAAACGTTTGAGAATTGCTGATATTATAGATGCTAAAACAACCGTAAATGTCCAGGGGCTCCCCACTTCCTTGGCAGCCTCTGTGGTATGACTTGCAAGACACTAGAATCTGATTTTCACTCTGGGCTAAAACAGTGATATCTGCCTGAAATAGTGCAGCCTCCAGGCACCAGCTATTACATCAGAGTGTATAAAACAGAAAGACCAGCTGGAGAAGAAAGTCTTTAACCATGGTTCTGCCACTGTGTGCTGTCAGCCCAGTCACCCACTCCCGAGTCTTGGTTTCCCAATCTTTAATACAAGAGACCTGGACTAGGTAAGTTCTAAGTAAGTATCCTATCCTAGGGTCTAGAGCTGGAAGGGTAGTATTCATCTCACTCCAAAACCTCCCACATGAACACTCTCAGTCCAGACACCGCACCTGAGGATTTTCATTCCAGAGAAAAATCTCACAAGTCATTAAGCTGAGATGGACCCTCCTCCATGTACAGCAGTACAGGAGCTCCAGGTTAAATCATCTCCCATTCCCTCGCCCAGGGAAATTTCAAAGGACCTGACACCTTCTATGTGTCATTTCTGGGCCAAGAAATTGGTATTATGAGCACTTGGGTCGCAGTCCTAGTTCCATTAATAGTTGACAATGCAACTCTTAAGCAAGACCCCTCCCCTTGTTGCCTCACCAATAAAATGGAGTTTATGGCCCCAGCTTACCTCCCTGGGTAATTGAAAGGACCTAAGAAAGTAAAATAGACAGGCATACTTTGAGCAGAATAAAACTCCCTACCAAGACAAGGGGCTCTTATCTTTGGGGGAGGAAAGCTAGAGCCATTTTACCTTCTAAATCCATGTAGTCCGGAACCAATCCTTTTTTCCCCTGTGCCTGTGTAGCGCCACTATGACCACTAGATGGCGGTAGCTATCACTTGCAGATTCAGAAGGAAGGGTGTGGGAGAGCCAGGGGACCGCCTGCTTTAAGAAAACTAGGCCAAAGCAGGCTCGTTACATCACTTCTAATGGAAGCAGCCAGTTCAGTCTGGATC
Source organism: Grampus griseus (assembly GCF_964374135.1). NCBI lineage: Eukaryota > Metazoa > Chordata > Mammalia > Artiodactyla > Delphinidae > Grampus > Grampus griseus. Next base: position 30,566,191 of record NC_139013.1, on the reverse strand, counting down.
TTTCTTTATTGCAGGCAACAGTGCAGAGAAACTTCCTGGTTCCTGCGCATTTCAATGCTAATTATTTGGGCTGAAATCACTCTTTATCTCCCAGGGATAGGTCCAAGTCTCTGCCCCACCTTCCCTGGGTACAGGCCTTTCTCCTCGAAGGTCTCTTGTCCCCCTCTCCATCTGCCCCATGCCCCACTCTCAGCCCCATGTCCCACTCTCAGCCCCATGCTTGAAGTGCATTTCTGTCCTGCCTTTAAATCTCAATTTAGTTCTTTGAGCACTCAACGTCTACTTATAGCTGGGGCCACACAGAGTAAGTGCGACCCAGACCCTGACCTCAAAGGAAAAAAGGAGAGCTACAGACAGCTTGAGTTCAAATGCACCTTTGCCCCTCACTTGCTAAATGCATGATTTTGAACACGTCATTCTAATTCTGTTCTTCACTTTCCTTAATTTTAAAATGGGATTAATAATAGTCTTTTTAAAATCACTAATCCTGGTTTTTACAGCTCTTGGAATAGGATTTGGCACGTTGTAGGCAATAATAATGATTCATTGAGCACCTATTGGGTACATTATCTGATTTAGTGCCCATATCAATGGCTCAGAGAAGTTAAACAATTTGCCTAAGGTTGCACAGCAACTCTGAAGTAAAGACAGGATTTGAACCAGGTTCTATCTGACTCCAGGAGCCCTGCCTTCTGCTGCTCTTAAAGGGAGAAAACAAGCAGCCAAACATAGGAAATGGAGAGATGAGTAAATCAGCAAACTACACTGTCAGTCCCAGGGTACCCGCAAATCAGCCATCCTGAAATGTGCCATTCAGGTCTCAGAGATCTTGTCTGGATCATCCCTAGCACTCCCTGGGGCTTTGAGAACTGGGGCAAGACCCCTCTTTGGGCTGCAAATTTTTTCATCTATAAAACAAGGCAGCTTGATAGATCACTTTTCTGCACGTGCCTAGTTGTCAAAATCACCTGGGGTCCTTCTTAAAAGTATGGATTTTTGGACCCCACTTCACAGATGCTAAAATAGAATCTCCAGGGGAGGGATCTGAACTTCTGTATTTTTAACAAGTGACTCATGATTCTCAGGACCAGGGAAGTTAGAAAAAAAATCCTAGGTCCAGATGATCTTAGAAGTTCTCCCAGCTCTGTCCATATTGCTTCACTACTACTCATTTGGGCTCCTGATCTGTCACCACGAACACCACAGACCCTCTCCCTTTGCCCTACCATCCAGTTCCCTGAGCATCCCACCCTGCATGGATTTGACTACTCCTTCCTTCCTGTAAGGCACCCAGCTTCTCAAGGGAGCTGAAGCTGTATAAATAATAAATGGAATTTACAGTAGCATTTGGAATTCACTTAAGCACTGGAAACACAGTTGCAGTGACGTCTCCTCAAAAATCTTTTCATTGGGTAAGAAGGAATAAAGATAGCTTCTCTCTTGACTTCCCTAACATGCAAATCAGGATATTTTGACAAGACTTGATTCTAAATGTCCGCAATGTCCCTTGGAAGGTGTCATTTCCACTGCCAGAACAGCAATACCCTGCTGCCGCAGACTGATATACCTGGGAGCCCTAGGCCAGACAACATTTTAGGCCAAGGACAGGGTTACTAGCCCCATGTCCTGGTCGAAGGCCTTGTGGAAAGACTGAGAAAGATGCATAAAGCCAACCCCAGCCTCATAAAACCAGATTCTGCTGTAAATCCCTTCAGTCCTTGCTATTCCTGTTTGCAGAGTCTTCAAATGGTACAGTTGAGCAATACTGGCTTCTCGTTTTTCCTTCTTTCTGCTACAGTCCCTATCTCAGTCTCCACAAAACACTGATACCACTGACTTAAAACATACGCGAAATTCTTACTGTTAGGCCAAGTCTATGAGTTAAGGAAATGTTCTCTGGGAGAGTGAGTACCTTGGGCTGGGTTTCAGAAGACTGGTGTATCAGTCAGCTGTGGCCATGATAGTGCCATGTAACAAGCCACCCCAACACTCAGTGGTTTAAAACAATCATTTATTCTCACTCATGCATGTGTGTGTTGCCTGGACAGCTCTGCTTATCTCATTCAGTTGATCTCAGCTCAGTGGAGTTTGGCTCTGGCCTTGGGTTTAGTCCAGGTCTGTTCCAGGTATCCCTCAATTCTTCTAGGACCAGAAGGCTAACTGGGGCATGTTTCTCTCATGGTGATGGCAGAAGTCCAAGAAGGCAAGTCCACAGCTCAAGCTAACCTCAAGCCACTGCTGGCATCACAGTGGCTCACATCCCATTGAGTAGAGCAAAAGGTAAGGACATACAGTCTGCTCAACATGAGGCCAGAGTGAGTCAGAACACAGGCAGGGTGTCAGAAGGTAAAAATGGAAGAAAAATGTTGAGTACGCAGGGGTTACTCCCTGCAGGTGAAACGACACAGGAGAGGGATCCTGGAGAAGCTGGAACCAATCTTTATGTGGAATTCACTCAAGCAATAAAGGCATGGCTGCAGTAATGTCTCCATGGGGAGAGGGGTGGTAAGGAAGGAGAAAATGTAAAGCAAAAAAAACCCAAAAAATAAAACAACAATCTCCAAGTATGCAACACACCACTGCCTGGACTCTGACTTTCTCAGTGCCTTTTCTCCCCATCTCCCAGGGCAAAAACCCACATGAGAGGTGCCTGATCTCTTCTTTGTCACAATTGGTTGTTTGCTTTAGACAAATCACTTTATAAAAGATCAGGCTGGGAAGGTACTCTGGATAACCATCTTATCCCACCCCCTCAGCTTCCAGAGAGGAAAAGCGCCCTGTGGAAGGTCATTAGGCAAGAAAGAAGCAGAGTGAGGATCACTGCCTGTGCTTGAGCAATTTTCCCACTCGATACACCTCCAAACAGCCAGGTGATTAACATTTCATGAATTCAACAAACACTTACTTAGCACCTACTCTGTGCCAAGCACTGTTCTAGGTGTTAGGGATAAAGAAGTGAACAAAACACTTCTCCTGAGGCTTCCATTCTACTGAGGGAGGGGGCACAGACAATTAATAGGTAAAAAGTAAATCCACTGTGCGGTGATAAGTGTGATGATAACAATAAGCAGAGTAAGGGGATTTAAGTGTCAACACTGGGGTTGTAGTGAGAGGAGGCTGGTGTCTTATACTGGTGGTTAAGGAAGTTCTCATAAATGAGATGACGTTTGATAAGTGCTATGGTCTGAATGTGTCCCCCCAAAATTTATATGCTGAAATCCTAATCTTTAAGGTAATAGTATTAAGAGGTGTGGCCTTTGGAGGTGATTAGGTCATGCAGTGGAGCCCTCAAGATCGGGATTGGTGCCCTTAAAAAGGGACCCCACAGCATCTCCTCACCTCTTCTGCCATGTGAGGATACAATGAGAAGTCTGCAACCTGGAAGAGGGCCCTCACCTGACCATGCCAGCACCCTGACCTTGGACTTCCAGCCTCCAGAACTGTGAAAAATAAATTTTTGCTGTTTATAAGATACCCAGTCTGTGGTGTTTTGTTATAGCAGCCTGAACAGACTAAGACAATCAGGGAGTTGAAAGAACCAAGGAGGCAGTTGAGAAAATATCTGGGCCTTTTCAGCAGAGGGATCCACAAGTGCAAAGAGTCAGGAATGAGCTTGGCATGGAGCAAGGTGAGCAAGGGGAAGTAGTGGTCAAAAAGGTCAGCAAGACAGCAATGGGGGTAGGACCAGGTCATAGAGGGCCTTGGGGGCTGTGATGGTTAATTTATGTGTCAACTTGATTGGACTACGGGATGCCCAGATAGCAGGTAAAACATTATTTCTGGTGCATCTGTGAGGGTATTTCTGGAAAAGATTCGCATTTGATTCAGTAGACTAAGTAAGGAAGATTCGCAGTCACCAATGGGGGTGAGCATCAGCCAATCTCTTAAGGGACCAAATAGAATAAAAAGGAAAAGAAAGGCAAATTCCCTCTCTCTTTTCTTGAACTGAGACCTCCGTCTTCTCTTACCCTCGGACACTGGTGCTCCTGTTCTCAGGCCTTCGGGACTTACACCAGTGGCCCACCAGCCCTGTGACCTTCAGCCTTGGACTAAATCATACTACTGCTTTTCTGGTTCTCCAGCTTGCAGACATCAGACTGCAGACTTCTCAGCCTCCATAACCACGTAAGCCAATTCCTATAATAAATCTCCTCTTTATTTCCATATCTCTGTCTCTGTCTATCTCTATCTCTATATCTATATCCACCTGTATCCTATTGGTTCTGGTTCTCTTGGGAACCCTGACAGGAGCCATAAAAGCACTGAAGACTTTGCTCCAAACAGGATAGAAAGCACTGGAGGGTTCTGAGCCAAGGAGACACATGATTGGACTTTAGTTTTAAAAGATCACTTTGGCTGCTGTGTCAAGAACAGATTGTAAGGGTGGAGGCTAAGAGTCTGACTGGGCGGAAATTTCAGTAATCCAAGCCAGCAGTGGTAGTAGTGGCTGGGACCAGGGGTTGGCATTCTTGGCGATGAGAAAGGGTCATATTTGGGATTATTTTGGTGGTGAAGCTGAGAGGATTTCCTGACAGATCAGAAGTGTAGTATTAGAGATCAAGGTCAGAAAAGACTCCAAGATTTTTATGGTGAGCAACTGGAAATGGTAGTCACCATTTTCTGAGTTGGGGAAAGTTGCAGGAGAAGCAGACTTGAATAGACAAATCCGAATGCATGTAGAAAAGGCAGTTACTTCCTTTGCTTTCTGATTGCCTGTGTTTGGCCTTACACAACTCAGCTACCCATACCCAGGGCAGTTTAAAGGGTTTCTGTAGCCAAATACACCCACGGTCGCACTTTCCTCTGATAGATGTAGTGATTTCCAGTAAATTCTTGGTCCCAGTTTGGGATCTCCAGGAAGCAGACTCTGAGATGAAGTTTAGCATGCAGAGGTTTTTTTTAGAAAGTACTCTTGGGATCAATACCTGTGGAATGAAGGGAAGGAAGCAGATTGGGCAGAGGAAGATGTTGAGCTGAGATGCAGTGTCAATGGAAGTGTGGGGAGTTCTGAAAATGAGAAAATCCTTCAGAAGTGCCAAAGCTGGGGTGAGAAGCCCACTCTGAGAAAAAGTCACTCTCTTCATCGAGGCAACCCTAAAAGGGCTGTTGCTGACATCTGTATTCCCAAGACACGGCCAGCAGCTGGGGAAATACATTCTTTATTCCGGAAAGAGGATCTGGCCAGTGAATCAAAATGTCCACCACATTTCCTCATGTCAAACACAAGGAAGCAAGCTAGTTTCTTTACGTCCAGTTCTTCGGTACTAACTCCTGGCTGGTGAGCAAGTGGCAAATCCATCTGAGTTCACAGACTTTCCAACCGGTGGTGAAACAGGAGAGTATCTTAACAATGGAAATGAACTCAGAGGGAATTCCTGGTGGAAGGATGCCACTGTGGAGCCATGGGCTATCATGCAGCTGTCAACCCAGACCCCTGGTAACATCTAGTCACATCTTTTGGAGTCTTGATTTAAAACATCAGTTTTTAGTATGTGAAAAACTCAGGAAGTTAGGTAAAAATTGTGAACCAAGCACAATCTCCATATTGTCCTTCTTATCCTAAACGCTTAGAAAAAAAAAACATTAAAAGAATCATAAACATTGATGATTATATAAACAAATAAAATACAATATAAATAGACTATATACATGTTTAAAAATATATTCGCATATAATAAAAATCCATAACAGTATTGGAAAAAAGAAGGGGTGCCCCCAATGGACCAAAAAGTGTTAGGAATCCCTGAAAGGACAAAGTAAGATAGGGAGGACTGAAACAGGAAACCATACCTCAGTTGTACAAAGGAGAAACCTTCTGCAAAAAGTGGGGGAAGCAGCGCTAGAGGCACCAAAGTCAGAGGCAGCAGGAGGGCTCATGGATGATCAATGGGGTGACCGTTACAGAAGCAAATCAATACCATAAAATACTAAATTTAACAATTTGAAGAGCTAAATTTAACATGAAGAACTAAATTCAACAAACTGAAGAACTAAAAATCCATGGAAGGAATCAATAAAATGAACGAAGAGAGATTTTAGAAAAGTCTAATTGGTATTCTCATGTGAGGGGATATTGCATATATACAAAGTAATCAACTAGAAGTCTTAGAAATAACAAATTTGAGTATTGAAATAAAAAACTCAACATATGGGCTGAATATCAGAATAGATAAAAGTAAAGAGCAAATTACTAAACTAGGATATGGAAGCAAGGATTTCTCCCAGAACAAAGCATGGAAAGCAACATAGATAGAAAGTAAGAAAAAAGTAGAGAAATGGAGAATGAATCCAACAGCGACAAAATCCATCTAGTAAGAGTTCTAGAAAGAGGGACTAGTTAGAATGAAGACGTATTCAAATAAGAAGTGAGGGGGAAATGCTGAAAAAAAAAAAAAAAAAAATGGAAGTCTCCAGATTGACAGGGCCATCAAGTGCTGAGCAAGTTAAATCTGAAAAAGATCTACATCTAGGTATCTTATGGACATTTTTACAAGACGAGAAAAATTCTCCATACAGACAAAACTGATTCCTTGCAAAGGAATGAGAATCAAGTGTCATCAAAATTCTTACTGGCACCACCAAATGCAACAGGCAATAGAACAGTAGTCCCAGAGATCTAAGGGAATTTACTTTTAACCTAGAATTTGATGTTCAGTAGAACTATCTTTGAAGTAAAAGGGGAAAATAGAGATATTGTCAAACATGCCCAAAAGAATTCTTAGACAGGATGGAACCATATAAAATTAAAAAAAGGAATCAAAGAGGGATTACTATATATTGTATCCAAATATGGGATTCAAGTCACGTTAAAAAAAGGAACCCCCCCAAAAAAAAGGAACCCAAAGAAATTAACAAATTTTACTAATTGAAATACATGATGATGTTAAAACAAAATGATTAATATTTTGTAACTAAAATCCCAAACTATATCAACATGGTAGTTTTGGGGAAGAGAAAGGAAAGAATAGTAGGAGAAGGGAAGTAGTAAAAGGTTTTAGTATTTTTCACTGAAAGGATGTATGTAGTGATTAATTCCAGATATCATTAGGCCTCTCAAAAATGCACCCTATCTATTACAACTGATTGAAAGTATACAAATGGGATGAGTAACTTCCAAACATTACAGAAGAAAAAATAAAATGTATTCAATAATTTTTTTAAAAAGGACAGGAGAGATAGGGATAAAAAAACCCAAGAATTTATGATAAATAAAAAGCACAAAAAAAAGTCAGGAATAAGCTCAAATATATCAGTAATATCAATAAGTATGAGTGGTTTAAATGCCTACTGGATGACAGAGACTGTTAAATTAAGTTTAAAAAATAAAAGCCTATATGCTGCTTGTAAAATACACCTAAAGCAAAATGACAGAGGGAGATTAAAAGTTAAAGGATGAAAATAGCTATGGCATGCAAATACCAATAAAAACAAAGTAGGCAGAGTTGTAATAATATCAAACAAAATAGAGCTCAAGGGAAAAAAATAAGAAAAGGAACTAGAGGGAAGAGATAATTCATATTGATAAAATATAACATTTACAGAAAAGATATATCAAAAAATATATGATATATCTACAAAAATATATTTGTAGATTGATATATCAGCCATGAACTTTATGCACCCAATAATATAGTTTCAACACATAAAGGAAAAATAAAAGTTATACAAGGAAAAAGTGATAATCAACTATCATGGTAAGAGGCTTTGTTACTCACCTCTCAGAAATCACCAGATCAAGAAGCTGTAGATCAAGTACAGATAAAGAGGATCTGAATAACATATATATTATAATTTGAAGTGTGGTTTAACAGATAAGATGTTAATTAAAAGAGACTGCTCATTATATCAGTTATGCAGGGAACATTCAAGAAAAGGAACTCATGTATTAGGTCACAAAGGAAATCTCAACAAATCCCACAAGAAGGAAGTCAGACAGGTTACCTTCTAGTTAAAATGCAATAAAATTAGAAATTAATAACAAAGAAATGGCCAAAAAGTTCTATGTATCTGAAAAATGTTAAATATCTTTTAAATAATTCTTAGGTTAACAAAGAAAAGGTAATATTATTATTTAGAAATGAATGACAAGGAGAGGCCATATATCAAAACCTGAGGTATATACCTAACTCTGGAAAATTTAGTCTTAAAATGAAGTTCTCAGAAAAGAGAAAAAAAGGAAAACAAAATAACTAAGCTTTTCAACTCAAGAAGTTAGAAGAAGAAAAACAAAATAAATACAATGACATTTGAGGAAGATATTAATAGAGACAAAATGCAAACATTAATAAACTAGAAAACAAATCAACAGTATAGATTAATAAAACTAAAAGCTGGCTCTTTGAAAAGACCAATGAACTAGAATAATCTATGGCAAGACTGAGACTTGTGGGTAGGGTAGGGAAGAATGACAGAAAAGTACAACATCAAGAGTGAGAAAAGAAACATACTAGACAAAGCATATTTTAAGTTAAAGAGAAAGTATATGCTAATTTACACCAAAGCATTTGAAAATCCAGATGAATAGGATAATTTTCTGGAAAACAATAAATCACAAAAATTGGCTCAAAAAGAAAAAAAAATCACGAAAGACCAATAATCATAGAAGAAATGGAATAGTCATTAAAACTTTACCCTTTTAAAGTGCACCAAAGTGAGAAAGTTTACAGTTTTGAATGTCCTACAAAACATTCAAGAAACCCAGAATTCCATGCAATTCTATTCTATAACCCAATTCCAAAACTGGACAGGGAAAACAAATACAGAAGGGGAAAAACCAGAAGCCAATATCATTTATGAGTGAAGATGCAAAAATCCTAAACAAAATATTACAATATCAAAACCAGAATTGCATTGTGAGCAGGTATATAAGAATGAAACACTAGAACATCATCCATGTTTCTGACTAGACTGAAATCATCTCAACAGATCATTTCAATTGATGCTGAAATTTAATAAAATTTAGCATCCATTTCTGATTAATTTAAAAAAAAAAACCTGACTTAATAATGTTTTCTACTATAGACCCACAGCACACATCAAAGTTAATGATAAATTACCAGAAACAATCCCATTACAGTCAGGATCAAGGCAAGGATGCCCATAATCTCTGCTACTTTTCAGTACTGTACTGAGGGCTTGCTTGTGGAGAAAGACAAGAAGAAAAGGAAATAAATATACTGCTGAACAGAAAGAGACAAAATGGTTAGTATTTTCAGTCAATATAACCATCTACCTGGGAAATCCACAAGAACCAAAAGCCTATTTATAATCGAATATGAATTCATCAAGGTGACAGATATAAACACACAAAATTAATAACTTTCATATTCCATAGCAATAACTAATTAGAATATGCACTTTATAACCCTATTCACAAAAGGGAAAAAAAGAACCTGAAAAATATCTCAGACAAACTTAATTAAAAATACCAGCAGAAGAAAGGTATAAAGCTTTAGGACATGAAGGAAAACCTGAATAAATATGAAGCCTGCGATATTGCTAGGTAGAGTAGATCTTAAACACCTGTCTTTTAAAGCCCCATTTCTCTAACACTAGGACCAGACTCATACAGCAAAGGCCAAAACCAAAAACTTGCCTTTTAAGTCAAGCGTGCAGGGCTTTGTAGATTGAAGACTTTGTTAGCAATTGGGGAAATTAAGAAAATGTCTTTTCAGGAAGCAAAATGAGGGTGTGCACTGGGAACAGAAGGGAGCAGAAAGAAAGACTGGGGGACATGGAAAATAAAACTTGCAGAATTAATAAAGTTCACCATTGTGGGCCCTGACCAAGGTGAGACCCAAGAGTGGGAGAGGGGGAGGTCTCTGTCCCCACATATACCCCACAAAGCCGTGGTGGCCAAACAGATGGCACAGCACATTTTTAAACCACTTTTTAACACAGTCACTTTTTTTGCCTGCTTGCTCTTTATTCCTCTAGTCAAAAGTTCCACCAGCTGTCACTGTCTCAAAGAAAATGTCAGGGGTTTGTGGCTGCCTGTGCCTCTCCTCAGCTCAGTAGGGGAGAGGGTCCCAGGGACCTCAGCTCGCTGTCGTCCTGGCTGCAGAACTTGTGAAGCGGCTGAGGGGTGGGCCCCTCACCAAAATGAACCCACCAAGGAGGTCCATAGCCAATCCTTCCCCCACAGTAGCCCTTTCCAGGTAGAAACATATGTACTTCCCAAAGCACTTTCCCTCTATTTCCTTGTCTCCTTCCAGACACCCCTGTGAGGTCAATATTATTTCCATTTCAAAGGGAGAACAATGGGGAAGCCTGGCTTCCAGGCTTTCAAGCTGTGTGACCTTAGAAAATGCCCTTTCCCTCTCTGGGCCTCAGCTTCCCCACTGCAAAATGGAATCGACCAAAGGTCCTCCAAAGTCCTTCCAACTCGATGGCTCTAGACCACCGCTTAGTATCAGGAAGACAGCACTTATCCTTCTCTCTGAATGACAGCTCCTGCTGCCTCTCTGAATCCTTCCTTCCACTCCAGAGAGCCCACTTACACACCAAGGAAATCAGAACCTGGGAACTGGAGGAAGCTACCAAACTAGGTTCTGTTGCTTTAGCATTTTTTTCCGTCTCCAAACACCCATCAGTAACCTCTTTAAATGACAGCCAAATAGGGCAGTTGGTTTCTTGCTGAATCAAAATAAGGAAGGAAAAAAAAAAAAAACTTGATGAGTAATTTGCTGAAACTAATCTCTGCTCCACCCCAAACCTTTTGAAATTACACATTTAAACTGATCTAGAGAACTTTAAAGATGCATTTAAAATTTCTTTCCCCCTTGTTTAACTATATAATTGTTTTCACTCACAGTAATCGTCTCTCGGAGACGTATGCTTGACTTATTTAATAAATCCTTCACATTTGAACTCATCCATTAGCAATAAGGAGCCTGACACTCCATTACCCACAATAAATTTCACTGCCATTAAATAGCCACATACCACATGAAGGAAAAGAGACACTTGGATGTCCTTGCCGAGCCAGGGCAGCGTTGGAGCTCAGCCCCAGAGCCTGCTCCAAGCCTGCCTCTGGGTTCCTTATTCCATCTCTGGATTCTCTGGGAGTCAAGGTATTGATCTAGCCAACCTGGAGGCTGACCCAGAAAGACAAAGTGGGATGGGTACACACATCTGCTCTAAGGCTCATCTTTGTCATTCCAGAAGGTTTGGGGCTGGGGTCCAGGCAATAGGAGCCTGTGGCTAGTGACCACCCTGGGGCCAAGGAAGGGAGCAGGCAAACAGAGCAGCGGCCAGGACTGCCCTTGGGCTTAATACAAGGCCTCAGCCACCCAGCTGGCCTTGACACAGATCCCCAGTCCTCCAGCACATCGTGCACACGGCACAGCTGATAAAGAAAAGTCAAATGTGTTTACCACTTTCCTCCACCGTTGCCAGCTGGCTGCATTCTCAGGGGGCACTGAAGCTTAACTTACAAGCCGATGGCACCTCTGCTCATTACCAAAGGGCGGCTCCAGCATGGGAGGAAGAAGAGAATCATTGATTGGGGAACCTTGGAGTCAGAGCTGAAAGAGACCTCAGAGACCATTGATTCCAGGAGTTCTCAAGCTCTGCTGTGTGTCGGCATCACCTTGAGAGATATCTGAATCTTCAAGGAATACCCAGGTAATGCTAATGCAACCAGAGGTGATCTGGTTTACTGGTTCTCAACATTGTCTATACAATATAATGACATGGGAAGTTTTAAAAGTACCAATTCCTGGGCCTCACCCCATACCAGTTAAATCAGAACTTCTGGCTATAGGCCCGGGACATCAGAATTATTGAAAAGCTCCCCAGGTGATTATAATGGGCCATCAGGATTGAAAACTACTGATCTGGGCATCTTACAGAAAAGATACTATGGCCCAGAGAGTGGTTAAAACTTGCCCCACATCCCACAGCAAGTAAGAGAGAGAGCTGTATAGAATCCAGGCGTTTGCCAGTCTATCGTGAGCTCTCTGTGCATCCTGTGATATGTGAGGGTAAGGAACATGGCCAGTGTCACCCAGGAAAGCTCGATGCCCTGAAATGACAGCCACCCTGCAGGAGATGATCCTTCAGAAGATCATGCACCTAAATGGTGTCAGTGCTGCTGATCTGGAAACCACACTTTTTGAGTCCAGACCCCTTTTATAATGCCTCCTCCTTCCTTTTGAATCTCAGCGCTCACCCATCAGACATCAACCCCTAGCTCTCGTCAGTCTCTGCACAGAATGAAGCCATGGAAATGAGCACACTGTCTTCTGCACCTTAGCAAGGGGTCCTAAGTGTCATAAGTAAATGGTAGATTCAGTAAATCTGTTTCCTGCCCAGGCTGTGAGTGCTTTGAGGGCAGCTCTGAGTCCCCTTCTCCTGTATTCCTTGGTTTGGGGCTAAGGATCGCCAGATAGAAAAGGCTCCACGTGGCCTTGGGCAAGTCACTTCCTTGCATGAGTCTCATCTGTAAAATCTGAATGCTAACACTCACTTCCTAGGACATCATTTAGATTCCGTGAAACACCACAAGTAAGGTGCCAAGCCCAGAAGGGATGTGTAAAATGTAGTTGACTGTCTCAATTTCTATACAGAGATGGCACATCAAGGGAGATGCTGAACTTGGATAGCCTGGGTTCCAATTCAGTCTGTACCACTTCTTAGACCTTAACCTTTCTGACCTTGACTTCCTCTTCTGTATGATAACAGCAAGTGCCACAAAGGATTGTTGTGAAGGTTAAATTAGAAAGTACATCTAGAGCACTTAGCACATGGTAAGCACTCAATAAGCATTAGCTATTATTATTACTGCTGACCCCAGCCTCCTTCACAGTTAGCACAGCAAATGCTGGGAGTCCTATCCCCAGTGGTGGAGGACCTTACATGGAACTCTCCACCTTAGCAAAGAGGCACACACTCATTTGGCTGGGTGAGGATTACAAAGTGTGGCCGTGAGCGAGAGAGAAGCCAGCTGGATTTACAGCAACCCTAGCAGGTGGCCCAAGTCCTCAGGGCAGCTGGGACACAGCGCCCTTCCCATAACAGGGGGGCGCCTCCTCTGTTACCCCATGGAGGCTGTCCATGCCTCTAGCAGGATGCTCATGACATTCAAGTCAATCACTGTCTTATCCTCTGACCAAAACCCCAGAGGCCAGGCCTTTTTCTTACATGTGTCCCTTTTGAATCCTGGGATACGGTAATATTATCTCAATAATATTCACCAGGTAAATGAATGAATGAATAAATGAATTCATGCTGGAAAAATCTGTTGAACTCAGTAGTCCTAGGGATGTTGGGTTGAGCCATGAGGTTCTTGGGAATACAACAGAGGGAACACAGGACAGGAATCCCGCTAACAAAGGGCAGGGACCCACTCATCTCAGGACGGCCAGCCCTGTCTGGGACAGGGGCACTTAGGGAGAGGAAGGAGCCACATGATAGAGGATTTTGCTGACAAAATTCTCTAACTCTATGTCTGGACCAAGGAACTTTCTCCAGGGCTCTTAGAGCAGGGTATGTAAACTGTGGAGAAGGGTTCTTGGAAGGAAAGTCAGGGGAGGGCTTAGGAAGGTTGACTCTTCCCAGACTGACTGCCTGAACTGGGAGCCTCCAGGCCCCAGAGCGCCTGGTTAGAGCTTAAGGGGCAGAATGAATGCTGCCATTTTACTCTGTTGGTCATTTTCTGTCATATGAAATCTTGAATTTCCACTAAACTGCAATTTAATATTTTAATGTGGTAGCTCCTCCACCATAGCAGTGGTGCTGAGTTCCAATCCACCTATTTCCCCAAGTGGGCAACATAAGGTCCTTCCTACCACTTCAGGTGGTCCCAGCACTCCACAGATCAGGAGAGCAACCAAGAGAAGCCTTACACCAGGAGGATGGATGGGTTGGAATGCAATGCTTTGGAGTGATTTCAGAGTACACTAGGTTGCAAATGAACAGAAACGCGTGACTCTTGAATGAACAGGTCTCCTTTCTTAGTAAAAGATTATTTTGTCTACCTCCTTATCTCCTCCTTTAGAAGAAAAGAAGGTCATATAGATCCATAAAAGCCAAAGACTTGTAGGTAATCAAAAGAAATGTGGTCAACTGGTTTTCTCCACTGTGCACTGAGCATGAGGCAGGAGCAAAATAAATGGATTCAGGAAAGGTCTAGATGGAAGGAGACATCTCCCTGACCCTAAGGGCTGCTGGGGATTTATGAAAGAGAGGGGGCCTTGAAATGAGCTCTATCTCTGCCCAGGCTCCTTGTGGTCAGGACCATGTCATCTTCAGGTTCTTATCACCGGCAGTTTATGTAAACTTGTTCCCTGACCCATAGCGGGTGCTCAATACTTGTTGGATGAGTATCCAGGATGGTCTAGAAATGACTCATAATTGAAAGAGTGTCTTGAAGAAGAGGTAGACACTTTGCCAGGGACCGGCAAACTACAAACTGTAGGCCAAATCAGTCCCCATCTGTTTCTGCACAGCCCACAAGGTAAAAATGATTTTTACACTTTTAAATAGTTGGGGAAAAATCAGAAGAATAATATTTTGTGCAAAGTAAAATATCAGATGAAATTCAAATTTCTGTATCCATAAATAAAGTGTTCTTGGAACACAGCTACATCCATTCATTTATGTATTGTTGATAGCTGCTTTTGCATGTCCCAGTGGAAGAGCTGAGTAGTAGTGACAGAGACCATATGGCCCACAAAGCCTAAAATATTTATTATTAAGCCCTTTACAGAAAACGTTTGCTAGCTCCTGTTCTAAACCTTTAAAATATGTAAAGAGCTGAGAGGGAGTGAGAGAAAGAGAAGGAGGGAGAGAGAAAAAGGGAGTAGCTTGGTAGAAGAGCAAACTACGGCTCACCTGAGTGTGTCTTAGTCCATTTGGGCAGCTATAACTAACTGCCATGGACTGGGTGGTTTAAACAAAAACATTTATTTCTCACAGTTCTGGAGGCTGAACAGTCCAATATCAAGGTGTTGACAGATCTGGTGTGTGGTTTGCAGATGGCCATCTTCCTACTGTATCCACACACGGCAGAGAGCAGAGAGGGAGAACCAGCTCTCTCCTGTCTCTTCTTATTGGGGCGCTAATCCCACCATGAAGACCCCACTCTCAGGACCTCATGTAAACCTAGTTACCCCTCAAAGGCCCCATTTCCAAATACCATCACACTGGGGATTAGGGCTTCAATATAAATTTGGGGGGAACACAAACATTCAGTCTATTGCACAGAGTTATCCAAAGAGGATATATGTGGCCTTGAAAAGGGACATTTGTTCTCACTCTGATGGATACCTACTTCTGAGATATTTTTAGGGATTTCAAGCATTAGGACAGGGAGTTAGCAGATGATCTTTAAGCCCCTTCTACCCCTGAGATGCCCTCAAGGCCAGAGAATTCCAAGGCGACTCTGGTCCAGGGGTCTCTGATGCCTTCAGGCTCTCACATTACATTCTCTCTGCACCACCAGTTCTGTGGGAAGCTTTTCTGGTGCCAATAAGCTAGAGAACCCACTGATGAATGCATCTATCCATCAAGTAAGCTTAGCTAGATACACATGAGGCTGAAGATTCAAATTTTATTCTTTAAACCAATAGCTGACGGCAATTACTGACAAGAAAAGTTATTTCTGATTCACCAAGTCTCAAAGCTTTTGTTATGAGTCACTCTTCCAACGAAAAGTGATGCTGCAGTTATATATGATCTTCTGTGGCCTTTTTCTATTGAACCATATTGATCTATTTCTCATCTGAAGTCATAAGGGCCTGATATACCTGCAGTCTGACCTTGCATCTTAAAAGGTCCTACTAGCCATCTTAACTTGAAAGCTCTCGTTTTGGTATAAACATGGGCCTGCTTCTGATTGGGGCACTGTCCTGGGTACAGGCACCGAGTCTGCTCTTTAAAATTATTCTACCTAGGAAAGGTTCTTTCAGGTGAACAAATAAAGTAAAGCCCCAGGCAGAGCAAACAGAAGCCCCAGCAGGCTTAGAATAACCTCAGGGAATCAAAATAGCTGGAGAACAGGTTGATGCGATTAACAAAATTTTCTGTCATCTCAGAAGGTATGAGTCAGGTTTTACTGTAATAATGCCATGTAACAAACAATCCCAAAATCTTAGCGCCTTACAACAATAAGCATTCATTTCCTAACCACGGGTCAACTGTAGTTGGCCATTCTCAGCTAGGCTTAGTGGGGTCCAATAAACTAGATTGGACTCATGCTTTGGGATGTTTCAGTTCTACTCTCTGCATCTTCCATTAGGGCTGGGGCATGTTATTCTCATAATGCAGAACAGAAGCTCCAAGAGGGCTGCAGAAACTCACTAAGCCTCTTTAAGTCTCAGCTTGGAACTTGCACAATACCTCCTTGTACATCTCGTTGGTCAGAGCAAGTCATATGACCAAGCCCAAAATCAATGGGACGTGGAGGTATATCAGAGCCATGGAGAAGCCATGGAGAAGCCATGGCCAGCACATAAAGGGAAGGAAGAATCATGGACAAATAACACAACCTAACACAGGGGGTGACCTGAAGTGCCTTTACTTCCCGAGCTTTGCTGAAACTATAAGAAAGTCAAGAGGCATTTTCTTTCTCACTTAGAGCTCGAGGACTGTGCAGGAATCTTGGTTTGATGATAGAGGACATGGGTGGTGTGGACCATTGTCTGAGTACCATGGGTCCCATCTACCCCTGGAGATAGGGAGGTTTATGGAAGGTGAAGCTGAGTCCTCTAAAACGTAAAGAAAAACCATCAAGCCCACATGAATACATTTTCTCCTATCTCCACCTTCTTGCAGGATTCTGTTTAACTGGTTAACTCTGGTTAATTGGCTTCCAGTTTACCGAGGTTATATCTTTTTTTTAACATATTTATTAATTATTTATTTATTTTATTTATTTTTGGCTGCATCAGGTCTTGGTTTTGGCACGCAGGTTTTTCATTGAGGCACGCAGGATCTTTCGTTGCAGCATGCGGGCTCTTTGTTGTGGTGCGCAGGCTTCTCTCTAGTTGTGGCATGCGGGTTTTCTCTTTTCTAGTTGTGGCACACAGGCTCCGGGGCACGTGGGCTCTGTAGTTTGTGGCATGCAGGCTCTAGCTGAGGCGTGCGAGCTCAGTAATTGTGGCATGCAGGCTTAGTTGCCCCACGGCATGTGGGATCTTAGTTCCCGACCAGGGATCAAACCCGGGTCCCCTGCATTGTAAGGTGGATTCTTTACCATTGGACCACCAGGGAAGTCCCCAGAGATTATATCTTGTGTTTTTACCACCCACTTAGCAAGTGGTGTTACTTCTGAATAGCCAGGATAATGATAAAATAAACAAAAGGCTATAGTCCTGTTCACGTGCTTACTTCTTGACTGTTTACAAAATGTTTATACTCACATTAGCTCCTTTGACACAATCAACCATCCTGTGAAGTGAGAACAAAGACAAGATAAGACCTACTTTAAAAGTGCTGATATGGGGCTTCCCTGGTGGCGCAGTGGTTGGGAGTCCGCCTGCCAATGAAGGGGACACGGGTTCGTGCCCCGGTCTGGGAGGATCCCACATGCGGAGCGCCTGGGCCCGTGAGCCATGGCCGCTGACCCTGCGCGTCCAGAGCCTGTGCTCCGCAACAGGAGAGGCCACAACAGTGAGAGGCCCACGTACGGCGCAAAAAAAAAAAAAAAAAAAAAAAAAAAAAAGTGCTGATATGAAGGCTCAGAAATGGTGGGGATGTGACCAAGTTCAAAGGCCAAGTATTAAAGAGCTGGAACAGACTTAAGATTTTCTAACTCCTTGCCCAGTACTCCCTCCCCTCCCCTCTGAGGAAGAACAAAGGAAGCACTGAGAGTGGGAAGCCATTGATTCTCTCCTGGCCAATCCAGGAACACATCAGGGAAGAGGTAGTTGTCAAAAGCTATTGGAAGGAAGCTGTCAGAATGGCACAGGGGAAATGTTTTTACACCTTCACACAAAACAAGATCATCCAAAAACCTTACAACTACCTCTACTCATCTAGCCACTAGCCCACAGAATGCCTTAAGCAGCCTCCTAGGCTGATGCTCCATTTCCCGTCTTGCCCCCAGAGGTCTCTTCTCCATGCAATAGCCAGAGAGTCTGCACAAAACCCTCCAATGGCCCCCAACTTGCTCACAATAAGGCTCTCTGGCCTAGCCATATGCTTTCTCTCTGTCGCCCCTCCTACTGCCTCTCTCCTCTCCAGCCTCACCCACCTCTGTGCTTCTCCTTGAGCACAGCAAGCATCCTTCTCTCTCAGGGTCTTTGCACTTTCAATTCCCTCTACTTAGAATGCCATGCCTCCCAATATACCTATGGTTCACCTTCTCACCTGATCCAGTTCTCCGCCTGATTGTGCCCTCTTTGGAGGTGTCTGAACAGCCCACCTAAAATTCCACATCTCATCACTCTCTATATTTTCACTGTATTTTGCTTTTCTTCATTGCATCTATCACTTTGTGATAATATACTGTACATGAAGATGTTTGCTTCCTTACTGTCTGTCTCTCCTGGAACAGAAGCTCCATGAGAGTAGAGAACTTGTCTGTTCACTGCCTTATCTAGCAGCTCCCTGAAGCATGAATGGTATATGGCAAATGTTCAGTAAATATTTGTTGAACAGATGAATCAAATAAATTAATGAACTGGTTAGCTCTTTCTCCTCCAGCTACAACCCACTTCACCACCTCACCTGTGGGAGGTACGAAACTTTCCTAGAACTGTTCATGGGCTCATGCATCCTTCAAGAAGAGTTGATCCCCAAGACACCATCAACAATGGCCTGGCCCCATTTCATACCCTCTCAGTGGCTGCTCTGACAACCTTGTATGATCACAAGCCTGGAACAGAGGCTTGACGGTGCTAAACCGGGGATCAGGAGGAGGCGCCATCTTGTGTCCCTGGAGCAGAGGTCTTGGGACAAAGCCCTGAAAACTGGCATCTAGTCCAGGAGCATGAAACAGATTGGATTCCTCATGATGCTCTGGGGCCTCCTTCATGGGGATGGCTTCCTTGAACCAGTGTCCTACTTGGTGTGGGTCCCCTACAGTCTCTTGCTAAGGGACCCTGTTAACCCTGAGAGTTTCCCTGAGAACAGAAATACATGGCTTTGCATTGTCCCAGGCCCATCTTATTGAGAGCAGATGAAGACCCATCTTGACCAACCCAGGCAGAGGGGAGAAGGTCCCCCAGAGCCATCCTTGGTCCTCTCTCCATTAAGGTCTATTATGCCATTATTCATGTACCTCTCATGCTATGAGAATAGTCCACTTCACACACAGAGAAACACCAGCCATGTGACTTGGCCAAACAGCTAAGCCTTCACTTCTTAAGAGCTTCATCTACAAAATGGGAATCAGTCTCAGGCTGCTGGGAAGTTGCCCAGAGATCTGAGTTTGAGCCTTTAGTCAATCTCTATTTCTGTAACAAGTAGCTCTTTCTACTTTAATTTCCTCTATTATAAAAATGAGAATGCTAGTTAATTATTAAGGTTGCCAGCTCTAAACAACCATGAAATGTCATCAGATTGTTCAATTAATTTGATAAACCTACCAAAGATTTTCTTATACAATAAAATATACAGCATATTAGAAGCACCATTTTAATTAGTAGACCATATTGTATAATTACTATATATATATATATATATATACTGCATTTTTTTCAAATACAAGTGTGCTAATACACCTCAAAATTATAATGCATGCCCCACATAATAAGGCAATGATTCTCTTCAGTACACACCTCAGAGACTTAATTTGATTTGGAGATAAATAAAGCATGGAACTTGCCAATCTCTCGAGGTTACAGTGTTTTAAATACCAATTGCCTTGTAAAATGGATTTGGGGAATATTACAGCAATCCAGGCCGACCAGAGGGGAAGAAGACGCCATTTCAACAATATTTCCCTTTCCTGATGCCTGCATCAGTTTAGCTGTGAGAGCAGCATGCGCCCAGTCTCAAAGGGAGCGTTGCGGGTTCACCACCACGACCCGCATGTAGCTAGACCAAGAACAGCCTTGCTTTGGTGGCAGATCTGGGGCCAACAAAGGAAGAGTTTTCCAGGGTCAAATCTCCACTGGAATGTGAGCCTCATTGGGGCAGGGACTGAGTCTGTTTGCTCACTGCGTAGAGCTGGGCACACAGGTCATCAATGATATTTGTGGAATGGAAGAAGTAAGGAGCAATAAGACTATAAGAAGATTCCAGGAGGACCCAAGCAGGGGATATTGCCCAGAGGAGTCATGCATTCAGTGGGGACCAGGAATCTTTAAGGTCTATATGAACCCTGAGATTCTACCTAGACCTGCAGGGATGTGTGCAAAATGGACAGCAGATGGGAGACAAGACAGCCCCTCTTTTCATATAGGTTCAAAGAGACATGATTATGGTGTTGGCTGGTCCACATCTGGCTGGGTGCCTTTCTCCTCTGGAAGAGGGACTTTGGGAGACAAATTTACATCTGTCTGAGCTGCTGGTGAAATGAATCACAGAATTCAGCATAGGGTGGGAGAAGCTATAGGCAGGGTCAGAAGAAGAATCAAAGCTTGGACCCTATATTAGTTTCCCAGGACTGCCATAACAAAGCACCACAACTGGGTGGCTTAAAACAACAGAAATTTGTTCTCTCACATTTATAAGAGGCTAAAAGTCTAAAATCAAGGTGTTGGCAGGGCCATGCTCCCTCTGACGGATCCAGGGAAGAATCCTTCTTGCCTCTTCCCAGCTTCTGGTGGTTGCCAACAATCCTTGGCGCTACTTGCAGCTGTAACGCTCCAATCCCTGCCTCTGACTTCACGTGGCCTTTTTCTCTGTGTCTCTGTGTTTCTCTGTCCAAATTTCCCTCTTGTTGAGAGGACACCAGTCATGGGATTAGGACTCACCCTAATCCAGTATGACCTTATCTTAACAAATTATATTTGCAAAGACCCCATTTCCAAATAAGTTCGCATTCTGAGGATCCAGGGGGACATGAAGTTTGAGGGGACACTATTCGACTCAACACAGCCTCTGAGGACTCCAATGGGACACTCTCCATGCATGGAGCATGGACCTCATAGCCTAGCCTCTTCATCACTGCAGTGTCTGCCCTCCTGGGGCTCTCTCTGACCTCTTCTGCAACTAGCATGCTGGCCTCTGGGGGGCGCTGTGCCTACTTTAATCTTCCCCTCCTCCTCCCCAGAGTTACAGATGGTTCCCTCAAGTTCAGAGGGAGGGTCTGCCTTGCGCCTGGCCATTGCCACAGGGCGGAGATCCTATAAGACTCCCACCACCCAGAGCGACCACAGGGCATGAAAACACCTGAAGTCATATGAACCTAAGAGAGGGAGACCACTGAGGACAGCATCCCTTCTTCCCACCTTCCTGAGTGTTCTAGCCGTTCCTACTGTGGAGTCCTGGCTCCTCCCCACGGTGGGCATGGTTTTGTTCTTGCCTGTCTCCATGGACAATCCAGTAAACCTCAGTGTCTGGGTGTCATGGAGCAGGGCTACCCTCCTGCCGCTTAGGCCTGAAATGGAAGAGGAGAGAGTGGGTGGAATTGGAACACAAAAGGACTTCTCCCTCCCCCTGGTAGCCGGTGGAATGCTGTTCTGCTGGTTCCATGTGATGACTGAATTGCCTTTTCACTGAGGGATGAACAGACCTTGAAAAGGCAGCTAAAGTAAGATAATGGTTTCAAGAAAATGCAGTCTATCAAAGGGACCATAAATGAAAGTGGGGTTAATGGTTAATGGTTATGCTGCTAAGGATCTAGGGAGCAGCTCCCAATTTAACACTAAGAAAACCTCCCAGGCACCTATTAGTGCCTGCTCCTGTTGCATCTCTCAACGACCCAATAAAATGGCAGGAATCAGTCTCCCCACTTCAGATGGAGATGTGGATCCTTGGAGATCGTAATATGAACTAGCAGGAAATGGCTTCTTAACAGCATCCAAACAGCCTGTCTGGTTTACAGATGAGGAAAATATGATCCAGAAACGGTGACACATTGAACCAAGGTTACACAGCTAGTAAGGTGCCCAGCTGGAATTCAAACCTAAATTTGTCTGGTTCCAAGTCCAGTGCTCTTTACATGACAACTGTGCGATGATTTGGTCTGTGGTTTGCTCAGGTTCCCACAGTTAGTGGGTATTGGAGTGAAGACTTCAACCAGGTCTTCCAACTTCTGGTCCAGCCTCCTTCCCACTGCCTCCATGGGTCCTCAGTGAGAACTTTTACCCAGTCACCAACTCAGTCTCCCCCTTTTGCGTCACCCTCATAGGTGGTCACTCCAGGACGGTCTCACAGGAGCTGGGACTCGGTAGGTCCATGCAGGATCGGAGGTCCCGTGACTAAGCACTTGCTGGAAGGGTAAGTCCTGATCTTTACAACACAACCAGGCTATGTTCTCAAACTGGGTCAGAACATTTGTTATTTCACATTAACTCTGAACACTCAGTAGAAGAGAAAAAGTGGGACACTTCAGAACTGGCTTTCCTCTGTGCCAACAAAGTGTCATTACTTTAACTTCATTTGTGTGGTACAAATGAGGAGATAAATGTCACATTCCAGCCAGTCTATTAGTGGGTATCAATTGCAACATGGAAAGATTGTACAATCTGGCTGGGTAAGGAAAGGGGAAGAGCTGCACCCAAGGATTTCAGCTCTTAAATCCCTGCTGCCTGGGAAGATAAAAATGTATATGGTGCATTACACACCTACAGCCAGTTGCCTTTATATTTTTTTAATTACATACAAATTCTAGTTGGGTAACTTTGGGTATGTCCCTCAACCTCTTTGGGCCTCAATTTTCTCATCTGTAAAACTGAGATAATATCTGACCTTGCTACACTACGGATTTTTGTGTGAGAATTAAATAAGAAAATGAATAGGAAATTGCAACTGTTCCACACATTATTAATTATGCATTATGCATCATGTACACTCAAAATAATTATGCACCTAAGTAATTTGGATGCATGTTAGAAGTGTGAAATTCAAAATAAAATATATTGCCTTTTCACATCCCTGATGTAACTAATCCTGTGAGATCCAATAGAAGGGAAAGAATCTTTAAACCTCCATTTTTTTGTTTTGTTTTAATAAATTTTCATTGAAGTATAACATATCATATAGAAAATATCTGATTAATTTTCCAAAGTGAACATACTCACCATCAGCACCCAGATCAACAATTAGAATATTATCAGCCCCTCAGAAGCCCCCCTTATACTCCCTCTCACTCACTACTGCCTCTTCTTCCCCCGAAGTTGCCATTACTCTGACTTCTAATATTATGGACTAAATTTGACAGTGTTTGAACTTTGATCACATATTATTTACTCTTTGGGGTCTGGCTTCTTTCAACATTTTGTTGGTGGAATTCATCACACTGTTTTGTACAGCAGTAGCTTATTCATTTTCATTGTTGTATAGTATTCCATTATGTGAAAAGACCTTTATTTACCATTCTACTGTTGATGGACATGTGCACTGTTCTCAGTTTGGGGTTAATACAAATGATGGTTCACAGGTATATAGATTTTTGTTGTAGATATAACTGGAAGAGGAATGCTGCATCATAGAGTAGTGAGTGTTCAACTTGATCATATATTGGCAACCGTTTTCTAAAGTAATTGTTCTAATCTGTACTCAGACCAGAAGCATATGAGAGTTTCAGTTGCTCTGCATCCTTACCAGCACTTGATTTTTTTAAATTGAGGTAACATTGGTTTATAACGTTATGTAACATTATATTTCAACTTCTGTATACACTATTACGTACCACCAAAGGTTTAGTTTCCATCCATTGCTGTACAATTGACCCCCTTTACCCATTTTGCCCTCTCCCCACCCCACTTCCACTCTGGTAACCCCTACTCTGTTCTCTGTATCTATGTGTTTGCTTTTGTTTTATTTGTTGATTTATTTATTTATTTATTTTCTAATATTCTACATAGTGAAATCATATGGTATTTCTCTTTCTTTATCTGGGAGAGGTCCATCCATGTTGTCGTAAATGGCAAGATTTCATCTTTTTTGTGGTTGGGTAGTATTCTATTGTGTGTGTGTGTGTGTGTGTGTGTGTATCATATCTTCTTTATCCATTCATCCATCAATGAGCACTTAGGTTGTTTCCATATCTTGGCTATTATAAATAATGCTGCAAGGAATATGGGGGTGCGTATATCTTTTCCAATTAGTGTTTTCATGTTCTACAGGTAAATACCCAGAAGTGGAATAGTTGGATCATATGGTAGTTATAAGTCTTATTATTTCAGCCATGTTGAAGGGTGTAGAACAGTATCTCATTGTATTTTTAATTGTCCTTTCCAGATGACTAATGAAACTGAGCACCTTGTCATGTGTTTATTGGCCATTTGGATATGCATTTGCCTATTCAGGATATTTTAATATAAATGAACCATACCATACGTGGCCTTTTGTGATTGACTTCTTTCACTTAGCGTAATGTTCTCAAGGTTCATGCATGTTGTACCATGTGTCTACTTTATTTCCCTTTATTGTTGAGTAATATTGTATTGTATAGAGGTAATATTGTATTGTATAGACACTTTATTTATCCATTCATCAGCTGATGGACATTTGGGTTGTTGTCACTTTTTGGATATTATGAATAATGCTGCTATGAACATGTGTGTACAAGTTTTTGCATGAACATGTTTTCATTTTTCTTGGATATATACCTAGAATAGATTTGCTGGGTCATAGAGTAACTCTAAGTTTAATCTTTAGAGGAACCACCAGACTGTTTTCCACAGTGGCCAAACCATTTTATATTCCCATCAGCACTGTATGAGAGATCCAATTTCTCCACATCCTCACCAACACTTATTAGCTGTCTTTTTTATTATAGTCATCCTGGTTAGTATAAGGTAGCATTTCATTGTGGTTTTCATTTGCATTTCCCTTACGGCTAATGACATTGGACAGCTTTTCATGTACATATTGACCATTCATATATCTTCCTTGTAGAAATATCTGTTCAGGTCCTTTGCCCATATTTTGTCTTTTTATTATTGAGTTGTAAGAGCGGGAAGGATTTTTAAAATAACAGAAATTACCACTATATCTTTGTTAAGAGTTGCAAGTATTTTTTCCCAGTTTTTTGTTTCCTTACTTTTCCCCCATTCAGAGTTTTTGAGTTTTTAATGAAATTTAATTTATCAACCTTTTCTTGTGTGGCTTCTAGATTTTGAGCTGGAGTTTGAAACGCCTCTCCCTCTCTAATGCTATAGGGAATTCTTCTATGTTTTCTTTGTGTACTTTTATAGTTTCATAAAGCCTGTGATACCTTTGAAATTTTTCTAAATGGCTATCCAGTTATTCCAACATCATTTCCTGAATTGTCCGTCCTTCACCCTATACTTTGGTATATCTTCTTTATCATATTCTGAATTGCCACAGTATTTGTATCTATTTCCAGATTTTCAGTTTTATTTCATGGGCATGTTTCATTGACTGCAACTACCTTGCTTTACTTATTGAGGCTTTATATGTTTTCATAAGTGGTAAGGTTAGTCATTTCTCTTATTTGTGAATATTTTTCTTACTATTCTAGTTTGTTTATTTTTTCAAGTGAACTTTGGAATAAGCTCATTTGATTAACAACAAAACCCTGTATATCGTATTATGATCATATTAAATATATAAATGAACTTAGGGAGAATTGAGACTTTTTTTTGAGAATTGACATTTTATTTGTAAGTTTTCCTATCCCTTTCAGGTTCTTATTTTATGTTTGTATATTAATCCTTCTTTTCTGATTATGTTATCTAATGATTTATCTATTTTATTGGTTAAAAAAACTAGATTTGGGATTAATTTATGAGTACTATTTATCTGTTTTCTAATTCATTACTTTCTACTTTTATCATTACTCATGACTTATTTCTGGTATCCTTCAATTTATTTTGGTATACTTTTTATAACTTATTGAGCATGATGCTTAACTCACTTGTTTTTTGTTCTTTCTTTCGTTATTTAAGGCTATGATTTTCCTCTGTACATTGATTTACCTGTGTACATTGATTGACCTGTGTATTAGTTTCCCAGGCTGCCGTAACAGAATACCATAAACTGGGTGGCTTAAACAACAGGAGTATATTGTCTCATGGCTCTGCAGGCAAGAAGTTGAAGATCAAGGTGTTGGTAGGATTAGTTCCTTCTGAAGCTGTGAGAGAGAATAGTTCTATGCTTCTGCCCTAGCTTCCGGTAGTTTGCTGGCAATCTTTGGTACTCCTTGGCTTGTGGGAGCATCATCCCAATCTCTGCCTTTATTTTCACATAACTTCCTCCCTGTGCATGTCTTTGTGACCAAAGTTCCCCTTTTTATAAGGACACTAGTCATATCGATTTAGGGCCCACCTTAACGAACTCATTTTAACTTGATTACCTCTGTAAAGATCCAATCTCCAAATAAGGTCACATTCTGAGGTACTGGGAGTTAGGACTTCAACATATGATTGGAGGGTGGGACACGATTTAACACATAACAAACTATATCCCACCAATTCTGATAAAAAGTACTTTCATTATTGTTGTTTCCTAAGAGAGTCTTCCATTTCAGTTTTTATTTCCTCTTTGAGAGTTTAAGAGAGCCTTTAAAAATTTCCACATTGAAGGAGCTTTTCTACTTTCTATTTTGTTATCGGTGTTTAATGAATTATATAATATGTAATAAAATAGTTACCAAATGTTATCCAAACTACATCTAACTTTTTGAATTTATTGAAGATTTATTTATGGGTTAATATACGGTCAGTTTCCATGAAAATTCTCACAGATTTTGGGGGAAACAAAAAGTTTATTCTTTTGTTACATGGTTTAGTCAGGTCTACCTCATTAGTTAGTTATTTAAGTATTCTATATCTTTATTTGTGTTCTCTTGGTCTATTCTTACAGAAGTAAATTATATTCCGCTTCTACTTATGTATGACTGCCTATTTCTTGCATCTATTGTAACTTCTGCTTTATAAATATGGATACCATATTATTTGGTGTATCAATATTTACAAATGTCTTAGTCAAATTCATAAAAACAGAGTAGATTGGTGATTACCAGGCACTAGCGGGGGGGGGGGGATGGGGAGATCAAAGGTAGAATTTTTTGGTATAAAATGAATAAGTTCTGGAGTTCTAATGAACAGCATGGTGACTATAGTTAACAATACTATATTGCATACTTGAAATTTGCTAAGAGAGTAGATATTAAATGTTCTCAGCACAAAAAAGTAACTATGTGAAGTGACAGACGTGTTAATTAACCTTACTGAAATAATCATTTCACATTATATATGCATATCAATCATCATGCCATATACCTTAAACTTACACAATGTTATTTGTCAATTATATCTCAGTAAAGCTGGAAAATATATTGTCTTTACTGAATTATACCCCTTAGATTACAGTATACCCTTCTTTTTCATTTAATGATCTTTATCCTGAATGCCACCTTATCTGTCCTGAACTCCACCTTATCTGATATTAAGATAGCAACCTTTGCTTTTCTTTGTGTTTATATTTCTCTGGTATATATTTGTTTTTCTGTGTCTTTGTTTTAGATGTATCTCTTACATATAACATAGAGTTGGGTTTTAGATGTATCTCTTACATATAACATAGAGTTGGGTTCGCTTTGTGATCCATTCTGAAAATCATTTATCTCAATAAAAATTTACTCTAGGGACTTCCCTGGTGGTACAGCGGTGAAGAATCTGCCTGCCAACTGACAAAGGATTAATCTCCAAAATTTACAAGCAGCTCATGCAGCTCAATATCATAAAAACAAACAACCCAATCCAAAAATGGGCAGAAGACCTAAATAGACATTTCTCCAAAGAAGATATAGATTGCCAACAAACACATGAAAGGATGCTCAACATCATTAATCATTAGAGAAATGCAAATCAAAACTACAATGAGATATCACCTCATACCAGTCAGAATGGGCATCATCAGAAAATCTACAAACAACAAATGCTGGAGAGGGTGCAGAGAAAAGGGAACCCTCTTGCACTGTTGGTGGGAATGTAAATTGATACAGCCACTATGGAGAACAGTATGGAGGTTCCTTAAAAAATTAAAAACAGAGCTACCATATGACCCAGAAATCCCACTACTGGGCATATACCCTGAGAAAACCATAATTCAAAAAGAGTCATGTACCACAATGTTCATGCAGCTCTATGTACAATAGCCAGGACATGGAAGCAACTTAAGTGTCCATCGACAGATGAATGGATAAAGAAGATGTGGCACATATATACAATGGAATATTACTCAGCCATAAAAGGAAACGAAATTGAGTTATTTGTAGTGAGGTGGATGGACCCAGAGTCTGTCATACAGAATGAAGTAAGTCAGAAAGAGAAAAACAAATATCATATGCTAACACATATATATGGAATCTAAAAAAAAAATTGGTCATGAAGAAAATAGGCACAGGATGGGAATAAAGACACAGACCTACTAGAGAATGGACTTGAGGACACGGGTAGGGGAAGGGTAAGCTGGGACAAAGTGAGAGAGTGGCATTTACATATATACACTACCAAATGTAAAACCAATAGCTAGTGGGAAGCAGCCGCATAGCACAAGGAGATCAGCTTGGTGCTTTGTGACCACCTAGAGGGGTGGGATAGGGAGGGTAGGAGGCAGGGAGACACAAGAGGGAAGAGATATGGGGATATATATATATGTATAGCTGATTCACTTTGTTATAAAGCAGAAACTAACACACCATTGTAAAGCAATTATACCCCAATAAAGATGTTAAAAAAAAAAAAGACTTTAAAATGGGGAAAACAAAAAAGGTAAAAAAAAAAAAAGAATCTGCCTGCCAGTGCAGTGGACACGGGTTCAAGCCCTGATCTGGGAAGATCCCACATGCTGCAAAGCAACAAAGCCCATGCGCCACAACTACTGAAGCCCACGTGCCTAGAGCCCATGCTCTGCAACAAAAGAAGCCACCACATCGAGAAGCCTGCGCACCGCAATGAAGTGTAGCCCCCGTTCACCACAATTAGAGAAAGCCCACGCACAGCAATGAAGACCCAACGCAGCCAAAAATAAAAATAAAAAAATAAATTTATTTTTAAAAATTACTCTAATAACAGGTCAAATATGCTTGGTCTTTGTACTATCATATTATTTGCACTATGTTGCTGTTGAATAGTTCTATTTTTTTAAATCTTTCATTATGTAGTCTATAGTTATTTTGTGTCTTCTTATTCTGATATTTAGGAAGATCTGTATTTTTGTTCTAACAGCTGCCTTTACAAGTACAGTATTATTTTAATGCCCTTAGCTCTCTATTTCCTTAATTAGTTCTTCACCATAAGCAATAATGGAATAATTGTATTTTCTCTTCCTTTCCCTGTCACATTTCTTAGCTTTTCCACATAGCTCAGAGATGAGGCCACCATTGATAATCAATAAGCATTGATTAACTGCTACTCTTTTCTAAAAACAAAACCCAACAAAACACACACTCAATGTCAAGAAAAAAATCTTCATTCTCTTTCTTCCTCTGCCTGGATATGCTATGCTGGTTTGTCTAGAACCAACCACTAGTCCTGTTTGAAAACATTCTACCTGGACATGAAGACAGGAATCTGAACCTTGGAAAGAGAGAATCGTTGTGTCATTGTAGGAGCACCTGTCACACCCACATTCTCCTCTTTGATCCAGCTCCTGACTTCTCCATTGCCCAAGCTCTGGATACACATAAAACCAGTAATCAGTGAGAGAAACCAGGACTGGATCTCTACTAAGAAGCTGTTCCAGGGGCCTGGCCCTCAACGAGTGCAAAGGTTACAAGATCCAAAGGACTAGAGATACAAGTCAGGAAACAGATGTAAATTTTAGAGACACACCTGATTATCAGAATGAGTCCACAAACAATAAACGCTGGAAAGGGTGTGGAGAAAAGGGAACCCTCCTCCTATTGGTGGGAATGTAAATTGGTACAACCACTATGGAGAACAGTATGGAGGTTCCTTAAAAAACTAAAAATAGAGTTGCCATACGATCCAGCAATCCTACTCCTGGGCATATATCTGGAGAAAAACATTATTTGAAAAGATACATGCACCCCAGCGTTCATTGCAGCACTATTTACAATAGCCAAGACACGGAAGCAACCTAAATGTCCATCAACAGAGGAATGGATAAAGAAGATGTGGTACATATATACAATGGAATATCACTCAGCCATAAAAAAGAATGAAATAATGCCATTTGCAGCAACATGGATGGACCTAGAGATTATCATACTAAGTAAGAGAGAGAAAGACTAATATATCACTTATATGTAGAATCTAAAAAATATGATACAAATGAACTAATTTACAAAACAGAAACAGACTTACAGACTTTGAAAACAAACTTATGGTTACCAAAGGGGAAAGGTGAGGGGAGGGATAAATTAGGAGTTTGGGATTAACACATACACACTATTATACGTAAAATAGATAATCAACAAGGACCTACTGTATAGCACAGGGAACTCTACTCAATATTCTGTAATAACCTATACAGGAAAAGAATCTGAAAAAGAATGGATATATGTATACACATAATTGAATCACTTTGCTATACACCTACAATGAACACAACATTGTAAATCAACTATACTTCAATATAAAATAGAAATTTAAAAAAAAGAATGAGTCCAAAGGTCTACATGACCTACTGCACCTGCCTTACCTACATATAGGGTGACTGTTGGTCTTGGTGAACAGTTTTGCTTTATGCCTGTTGAGCCAAAGTATTTCAGTTTTGATAACAAATTATAGACTCACCCCGCCTCTAAACCACACATGTGATTGACGAAGGTACCAGGTAGCCTCGGTCTTCATTTTCATGATAACTGGAAAGCATACATGATCTGCCATTGATTAGCTGCCTTTCTCACTAAGTTCAGTGTCCTCATCTGTAAAATAAAGACGAAAAGGGTATGAGTTCATTGAGCTCAAAAGTCTCTTTTGTTAGTACATCAGTACTATGTACTTTTACATAGTTTCACCAATTTTCATTATGATCAAATTATTTGGGTCACGGCTATTTTCAGAGTCAGAATCAAAATGGACAGAAAAGTGATCAGTTGTGTGATTATGTGCCAACAACAAGCACCATTATTATTGCAAGAGATGTCCTGCCACTTTCTTTGAGGAAAAAAAAGAAAGAAAATTAAACATTTCTATTGATTTTTAGAGTTAGCTTCATGGAAAGGTCTTTTTCCACCAACGCAGGGATGTGTCCAAGGTATGTGGTGTCCCTGAGGTTAGCAGGACCTGCTTGACAGGAACTAGGATTCAAGAGGAATGGCTCACGTGCTCACAAAAATCTCCAGTGTAAGAGTTTCAGGCAAAAGCCAATATGTGGAGGCTCTGAGGGCCTTAATTAAATTTTTTTTAATTAATTTTTTAAATTAATTAAAATTTTTTAAATTTTTTTTAAATTAAATTAATTTTTTCCAAGGTAATTTTATAGTGTGTATTAAAAGAATTCATCATCGTTCTCTCCATTTGGGTGGAGTTCAAACCTACTGGAGCACAGGGTCCTGTGTCTAAGGAATGACAAGTAACGAAAGACATTAGACAAAGGTAAGTTACCCTGACAGACATCCTGGTCCACCCCCACCTCCAACCTCTTTTAGAATCTATCTTTAAATGGGAAAAGTCTAGCAATAAGACTCAGAGCTTTGAATTCTTCTGTTACTTTGGGAAATTTTTCTAAGTACTTCAAGTATACATCTCTTCCCTTTCCCTTACCTGGAATGAGTTGTTCATTTACCTAATCCCTCTCTAGATGCCCCCACTCCTCCAGACCAAGGATCAGCAAAGTTTTTCTGTAAAGGGCCAGGTACTAAATATTTTAGGTTTTGCAGGCCATATGATCTCTGTTGCAACTATTCAACTCTGCAGCTGAAGCCATAGGTAATACCTAAACAAATGGGCCTGGCTGTATTTTAATATAATTGTATTTATGAACACTAAACTTGAATTTGAGTTTCATGTAATTTTTACAGGTCATGAAATACCCTTCTTTTGATTTTCTTTCAACCATTTGACAATATAAAAACCACTCCTAGCTTGCAGGTTGTACAAGAACAGGGAGTGGGCCACACTGGGCCCATGGGCCATAGCTTGCCAACCCCTCCTCTGTATCATGAACTTGAGGACAGGGATTCAATCATAATCATCTTACTAACTCCTATGATCTCACTCAGTGTCTGACACTTAAGAGACAGCGAAAACTGTGGAGGAAGAAGTAAGCAATGGAGACCATGGAAAAGACGGCAGATGTATCCATCACATACAACAAAATAAGCCCTTCACGTTGTTCCGTATGGGTATTGGAAGGGAGGATGTGTGACAGCTAATAGTATGGTTTTGGAGTCAGAAGGACCTGGGTTTGATTTCCAGCTCCACCATTTCCTGGCTTGGGCCCAGACAAGTACTGAACATCAGGGTGCATATGTCTGTAAATAATAGAAAAACAATCAATGGTGGCTTGAACATTGCAGATATCTATTGTCTCACTTATCAAGAAGCCTAGATATAGTGGTTCCAAGGCTGGTTTGGTGGCTCAACAGTACCACTGAGGTCACACAGTTTTGTCTTCTGATCTCCTGAGCCACTGGCTTTTCATCTACATGTGTGTCACCTATGGTCACAAATGGCTGTCTGTTTTAAGCATATATACCATGTTCAAGCTGGTAATATGGGGACAGAGGAAGTGCCAACTCAGTCTCCTTTTATACTGCTATCAGGAGGCCACTGTCTGACCTAGAACATTCCAAGCAGATGTCATTTACGTTTTCCTTTTGTAGACCTGCATTATGTGGCTACTCCTATTGCAAAGGAGGCCAGCCTTTACTGTGGGAAGCAAGGAGAGATGGAGTTGGGTGTGGCTTGGGGAGACCCTTAACAGAGTCCATTTCACAGACTGTTGCGAGGACAAGTGAAGTGATGTGTGAAAAGCATTGGCACATAAGTACTCAGTCAACTGCAAGCTACTATTATCAGTAGGACTAACAATAGTTTCAAAATCCTAAAATATAATCCCTACACTGTCAGTATGAAAACTGTAATTTCTCAGATGAAGTTAGAAAGCCTTATACCCTGATTTCACAATATCCATAATTACATACACTTAAAGCAAATGAATATTGAATTGGAATAGAGTGTGTGTGTGTGTGTGTGTGTGTGTGTGTGTGTAACAGGCTATTGATTTATTTTATACTGTTCTATATATACATGGAACTATATATACACATATATACGCATTAAGCATAAATGAGAAAAACCTGGTGACGCTAGGTATGCTCCACATCCTGCATGTTAAATTAGATAACTCAGTCACTTTCCCTGGGCTTAAAACCTGAGTCATCTTTCCCTCTCTCTTTGCCTTTCCTGGTCAGTCAATAAGCCCTGTAGATTTTTCACTGCAATATGTCTCATATTTGTTCTCTATTTTCCAGGACCCAAGCACAACTTTTATCACCTCTTGTTCAGTTGACTCTTGCAATAGACTCCTAAATATTCTTCCGTCTCTAGTTTTACCGCCCCCTACCAAACCAATCCATTCCCTCCTTCTTGCCAGAGTTATCTCCCTGAAGCAAAGCTCTGGCCATGTCATTTTCTTGCTCAAAAACTTTCAATGGTTTCCTAATGCCTACAAAGGTCAAACTCCTTGTTATTCAAGGTGTTCCTGACCTGCCCCCAACCTCCTTTTCTGTCTTCTCTTCTCATTCAGATGCACAGTCCAGCTCATTTAGAACTTGCTCTCTGGTCTCTGAACCATCCCCTCTCCCATTTTCTACATGCATCGTAGCTCACACTGATCCATCTCTGCTTTTCTAGATCCCACCTTATAGGGATGACGGGTAATTTCCATTTTAAGTTACAATGGAACTCTGCTTATGGATGACTACAAGAAGCCTGGAATTTTATGGATTACAATTTGTGCAAAACTATCTGATTAAATCAATGAAACAGTCAATAATTGCCTCTGATGTTTTGCTAGTCCCAGGACATTCAAATGTGCTGACAACTGACAATTTAAAATTGAAATGCCCCATCAAGTGAGTTGGGAAGGAGACAACTGATTCAGGCCAGCAGGCTCAGCATCTGGATTGGACCATGGTAGGGCCCAGTTGGAGCTCAGCTTGGTTCTCCCCCACCCCCTCTTTATAGAGACGTCAGAAGGCTTTCGTATAGCAGAAGGTTGGTGTATTCTGTTCTGGTCCAAAGCAGGAAGGGAGCCATTGCATTTGATGCCAGGTGCTGTGATGAATGTGCCATTTTTTGTCTAGTTAACTCTCCCAATAGCTCTGTGAGGTAGGCATTCTCATTATCTCTATTTTCAAGTGGAGATGAAAGATCCAAAAATGAGTAAATTCTTAAGGTCACAATGCTAGGATTTAAAACCAAATCTGTCTGACTCCAACATTTTTTTGTAGTTATCTAAGATCACACAGCACGTAAGTGACTAAATTTGGATCAGCTTCCATCAGGATGCCACAGAATACATTTGTGCAGGGGACAAGAAGCTGGGCCAGATGAACTCTGGAAATCTCTCCCAGTGAGAGGATTCTAAGAGTCCATGCCCATGAAATGGGCAATCAGACGAGGGCCCCTCCTCACTCCGGCTGTTAGAGGACTTTTCTTCATTCAGGTCTGGATATAAAATTCAAGCAGAAGAGCTCAGCCATAACCCTTCATATGACTTGAGTTTCAACGTATTTTTTTCATCATCAACCTCACTCCCATATTTCAGCAATGCCGCTCCCTAAATTTTCATGATGTATTGTTTCATGTTTGTATGACTAGTCCTTAAAACCAGATCACAAAAGCTAGACGGTAGTAATCAGTTCTTTTCCTCTTTCTGAGCATGTGTAACTCCAGCTTTTCCTATGTAAAAGACCAGCATATAACTTAGTAGGTAAGAGAGTGGCTAGAGTTTGGCTGTTCTAGACTAGGTTCAGCTAGGTTTGACTCCAGGCCATGGATTAGATTCAGGTCTGTTTCACATAGTTCTCACTCTTCTGGGACCAGCCTCTGGGGCATGTCTTCCTTATGGCAATGGAGGAAGCACAAAAGAGGGTAAGCCCAGTCACCCAAGACATTTCAAGCCTCTTCTTGAATCACATCCTCTAACTTCCCAATGGCCAAAAAGTTAGGTGGACAATCCCAGAGTCAAGAAATGGAGAATTTCACTCTGTCCATCATGAAGCCATGGCAAAGGTATGGATGTCTGCTACAGGGGTGTAAAAATTTGGGACCAATAATTCAAACCACCACACCATTCAACCAAACAGGCACTGATCTCCTACTATCCACTGGGTTGTGTTTTCATCAACAACATAAAATATTGGAACCACACTATAGACACAAGTTAGGCACCTGGGTTACCAAGATATTCAAGTCATGTTCCTGATCCCTGCGAGCTCAAGGTCAAGAGGAGAAGAAAGAAAAGAAAAGCTAAAATTTATTCAGTAATTACTCTGTCCTAGGCACTGTGCTAATTAAGACCTTTGACACACTTAAATTACACACAGACCTCCCAACAATCCTGTGATAGGTCTTAAAAGCCATATTTTGCAGATCATAAGACTGAGGCCCAAAGAAGTTAATATAACTTGTTAAAAGCCACACAGCAGAAAGCCGAAGAGCTAGGATTCGAATCTAGATATAACGCCCAAATCCATGCCCAGACGATTACAATGTCGCAATAAGTAGCATACTAAAGAAGCATCAGCAGAGGACTGTGGGAGCAAGGGGGAGGGGGCAGAGATCAGGTGAGCTTTCACACAGAAGGTAGCAAATGAGCTGGGTCTTGAAGCATAAGCAGAAATCCACCAGGAGTTTGGGTTGGTGGAAAGCATGTGCAATGGTCTGATGAGAGAGCAGGGCACTTTCTAGAAGAGTTGAGGGCTGTGTGTTGTTGGAGTGTAGAGATGGTGGTAGGAAGTTTGAGAAATGAAAGGGAAGGAGGAGGCTGTGGTGGGTGATGGAGAGGAGAGCTCTGTATATCAGGCAGGAGCTCTGGCTTTGCCTTAGGGACTGGGGAGCCTTGGGCAAGATGTGGTCTGACTGAAATTACGTTCCAGAAAGAACAGTTTGAAGGCAAAGTGGAGAAGATAGGCTTGAGCATGGAAGCCAAGGGACTAATCACAAAGCCTTCAGGGCAAGCAGATACTGCCACCCCAAGAAGCAGGCCAGACAGGCCCATGCAGACTGGAGAGTGCAGGCTGAGGCTGAAGCCGAGCCCCTGCTCGGCTCCAGAAGATGCTGCCATGCGGGAGAGTGGGTTCAGAAATACAGATGTTTTTAATCTCTAAATTAAAAATATATAGATCTTGATTTTTAAAATCTGGTATTCCTTTTGACCCCTTGCTATACAAGCACTAACTATTCACACTCAGGAACCAAATGCAGAATCCCTGGCTCCCCTGCACTCACTGTACTTGAACTCTCATTGCCTGAAATCAGAGATGGACAGATTCAGGTAGTGCAGGACATTTGTGTTAGCAACCCATTTACGCATTTAAAAAATACTTGTCCATGTATACACACACATACACAATATACATATATACATGTGTATACACACACATACATGTACACATGCATGTGAATGTGTGTCTATAAATGCATGTGTGCATATATGCACATATGCATCAAATTTGGCACAGAGCTGCTTCCATCACTACAGCCACAGACCACACTCTAGCTCAGAGCCACACCGACTGCCCAGGAGCTGTGGGTTTCTTCACTCTCACACATTCTTTTTTGGAAACAGATAAAGGAGCCATTCACAACCTGTGGTCAAATACTAGCCTCTTCTCTAGGCTTTCTCCCTTTACTTGATATCCAAGACCCCAGAATCGTCCCCAGGAAGGTGGCCAGGGAATTGAGTTGCGCAGCTTCAGTCTTCAAAAGCAAGAGACGGACTTTGGGAGTTTGATCCAACAGCCAAAAGTATAAGACACGAAGGAGGTGGAACACCTTCTGTATGCTTCAGCCATGATTTAGTGGCTGAACCCCTCAGCCCTTGTGTTGTCTGTTTTGACTACTACTTATAACCTGCTATATCTCCCTCTTGTTTGGAGGGAAGGGTTGGGGTCTCAATCTCTCTCTCTCTCTCTCCCGCAAGTTTTCTATGACTATTTCCCTGAGTGCAAAATGCCTACTCACTTACATGGCTTCAATTCTTCATCTTCTTTTTGATTTCCTCCCATTTCCTCCTACATCTGCTTCTTTGTAATTTAGCTACAAATACTTGTGGGCAGTTTCTTAATTATTTAACACATTTGCAATCAATTTCCCGGGCCTGATGAGCGTGCCACCCAGGATACCTGAGAGCTCTCCGAGAAGTCAGGACTCTCGCCTTCCCCACCAGCCCTGGTCCTCAGGGGTTTAACATCCAATGGTTCTCTCATCACCTGGCCCTATAATTCACCAGTCTGATTTATCATACTTGGCTGAGGGCCTAGGACCTAGGTTCAGAGCAGGTTTCCGGCTGTATACTTTGAAATTCAATGGCACATCTCTGATTCAGGGCTTCTTATTTTATGGATGGCAGCAGAAATCCAAACATCCTCTCTTCTACTTGATTTTGTGAGTATCTTGATGTATTACTAACAAGAGTTTAAATTCTTAGAAATTTAATTATTTTAAAAAATCTTGACTTCAGACAATTTCTGGAGCAGGTAGATTAAGCCAACAAATATTTGTTGTATACTCACTATGTGTGAGATGATGGTCTGGAGCAGGTTGGGGGCAAATTATGACCCATGGGTTTTTGGAAATAAAGTTGTGTTGGAACACAGCCACATCCATTCACTTATGTATCGTCCATGGTGGCTTTCAGCCAAAATGGCAGAGTTAAGTACTTACAATAAAGATCATATAGCCTGCAAAGCCTAAAATATTTATTATCCAGCCCTGGTCTAGACACTGGACAGTTGGCTGCAAGCTGTCTGAAGGATCTTACTGGTTCTTGTGGCATTTACTGCAAACACTGGTGACCCCTAAATCTATAGCTCTATTTGGACCTCTCTCCCAACTCCCAGAGTCACATTTGCAACACTTTTTAGACATCACCACCTGCTATCCCAATCTTCTACTGGTTTCTCAAGCCCAGCCTCCCCATGTGAACCTCTCTTCCTATGGTGTCACCACCAACAGATCCTGTGTCTCAGTCACCTGGGAGCCACTCCTGGATCCTCCCTGTCCCTTAGCTTCACATGTAACTACCATGACTCCTCCTATATATCTCCATATCTGTCCCCCTTATGTCATCCTTGCTGCCACAGCTCCCTTTGTCTCCTGTCTGGAGCAGAAGTTTCCCCTGCCCACCTCTGGGCTCACCTCACAACACAGGGATGAGGATCAGCCAAGCTGAGGTACAAAAGAAGCACATGATACACAACTTTTCATATGATTTGGGAGAACAACCCTTATGGTTCAAAAATAACAATAGCCAACACTTACAGAGCACTTACTACATTTTAGGTGCCGTTCTAGGTAATTTATGTACTCCAACACCTTTGATCCACATAACAACCCTATGAGGTAGACACTTTTACTATCACATACCCATCTGACAGATGGGGACACTGAGGCTTGATGAAATTGAATAACTTGTGTAAGGTCACAAGCAAGCAAGGGTAGGAGCGGGGATGTAAACCCAGAAAGTCTGGCTCCAGTGTCCATGCTCTTAACCACTGTGTTACACTGCCTCTGCTGAGCCCAAAGCTTTATTTATCTTGCCAGGGTCACCAACATGGAACCCGAAGTCAGTCTGGGTGACAGCTTCCTTACAGCCTGAATGATTCCTAAGAAAAATGTAGATAATTCTTGCCCAAAGGATCTTACATTGGTACTCCAGGAGAAGGGCTGCCCAAACACCAGGCCTCTCCCTCCACTGTCAGGAATGGTGCCTAGGGGCTCATGACAAAAATTAAACCCAGAAACCCCAGAGCTTCATTTGTGAGAGAACAGAATTTCAGAACTGGCTAGAATTGTTAGGACAATTACAACCCTTAAGCAGACTTTCTCCTGCATTTATCTGAGATAAAATCCATTACCAAATTGTCTTTCTGCTCCTCAATCTGTCACTCTTCAAGCTTTTATCATGAATAGCAACACTTAAATATTCAGCAAGTGCCCTGCAGAGCACTAAATACCAAAAGCACACATAAAAGGTCATGGTCTCAATCCCCTCCCCACTCCCAGGAATTTACAGTTGAAGAGGCAAGACCCCAAAGCTGAACCTCAGAGGATGTGGCCTAAAAATGTAGACAGGAATTATTTCTTGCCCTGTTTTTTCAATTTTGACTTTCACCTGTCTTTGTTGGGTATTGCCAAGAGGAAAAGGCAGGTAAAGTGGCATATTTAATTCATCTGAACAAAACATATTAAGAATCTACTCTGTCCAAAGCTTTGTGCTTGGCACAGAATGTGATACACAGGAGTGCCAAATAATTCCTACCTTCAAGAAGTTTCTATCGAGCAGTGGGATGAGTTATATAGCTACATAAATATAGTACTACATTACTGCCCCCAAAAGGTATACATATGGGAAATAATAGTTAATGCTACTCATTGGGCCCCTGCGGTATGTCAGGAACTATGTTCAGTGCTGCAAGCCTTCTGATACCTCAAAAAATCTTCACAATAGCCCTGCAAGGCTGGTATATTATTAGCCCCATTTTACAACCGAGAAAATTGAGGCTAAGAGAAGTAGCCTGCCCTAGAAGTAGAAGAGCTGGGATTTAAACCCAAGTCATTCAGACTCCAAAGTCCATAGCAGAGGCACTGTTTAAGCGCCTTTTTGCCCCAAACAGTGAATAGAATGTTAATAAGGATGATATGGGCCAGTGCATCCCAAGCAGAGAGAAGAATATGAGGGAGAGCCCAGAGGCAGAGGACTGTAAGGTATGTGCCTCGGGTGGAAGGATGAGGGAATACAGTGGATGTAAATCATAAAGGCAGGTTGTGGTTTTGACTGGATATTATGAAGGTTCTATCACTTGGTGGCTTCTGGCTAACCAGATGGTGGCTTCTCCACAGAACATCATACTTTAGGACATAAAAACAGCCTCAGAAAGCTCTCTGACTTTTTCTGATTTTAAGCCAAATCATGTCCATCTCCTTCAGCATTGTTCCTATAACCGTTTTTATCACAACTAAATCTTCAGCAATTTTGGGCGAAGCAAACATGGGCTTCCAGGATGGATCCTTTGTCCTTGCAATGGGCCTTCATGCTCTGGTGACAGAGAAGGCTGGGACTTGGCTGCCCTCCAGCTAATCACTTCTCCCTCTTAGAGAAGTAGTTCTTGCCTTGCATCTCTGCGTCATCAAAGGAGAATGGAATTGGTTTGTGGGCATTCTGTTGGGATTGGTCTGTGGCATGTTGCGTTAGTGTTTCAAGTACGGCCTTCAAAAAGTATGTTTCCATTTGTTGTACTTTATCATAATCAGACTGATAGCTTCAAACGAAAGAAAGAACAGGGCCTGAATTCTACTTACTGGATAAAAAGGAGATAAGCAAGGGGAAGGGCAAGAGGCAAATTGTGGAAGAGACTCATATCTTCAATAACAATACTCATTTCAGCAGATGATGTTCAGATGATGTCTGATGATCAGGAAGACTCAGGGTCATTGGGAAGAATGAGCATGAATTGACCAAATTTCCACACAAGAGAGATCTCAAAGGTCAAAAGACTCAGATTAGAATCATAGCTGGAAGGAAGAATGAGGATCAGCCCCCTCATTTTAAAATTGGAGCAGCTAAAGCCCGGGGGTGGGGGTGGGGGGAGGTGCAAAGACTTAGCTGAGGTCACACAGATGGTTAGCAATGGGACAAGATTTGAAGTATCTTGCTTTCCAGTCCAGGGCCTGTTTATGACATCATGCTGCCCTCTAGGAGAATGTGACTATGAGTAAACAGTAAATGTTTTAAGATGTCAGAAACCTGGGTGTGGGTGTGAAAGGCCAAGGATGGCTTCAAGGAGGACATGAAATGATGTGAAATGGGATTTAAATGGGTGGAGAGCAGAGGGCATTGTAGCTGGAGGGGGATGCCCTCTACCTGCCCAGAATGTGCCAAGCCTGGCATCTCAGTATCAGGAAGAGAAGTAAGCAGATTCTTGTGGCGAAAAATTGCTACAGCAGTAAAATTAAATCCCCTTTCCAGAAGAAATGGAAACCTTTGTAAGAGATGAGAAATCTAAACTTTTGTGCTCTAGCTTAACTGATTTAAGAAAGCAGCAGCTCCTTGCAAGGCTGAAGAGAGGAGGAAAATACTTGGCTTGCGTCCCCACTTAAAGGGAGGGTATTTCCTGCTGGCAGCTACAAACCTTTATGAAGCACCCCTAGGGCTTCATCCCAAGTAGGGAAGCCAGGTCACAGATAGCCCCCCAGAGCCTGGAGGTGCCAGGTTCAGCTTCCCTGGAGCCTTACCTATTCACCAATGGGTGACAGGACCACAAGAGACCTGAGTCACCCTTGCTAATCATGTTCAGTTCATTGGCCCATAACAAATCTCCCTCAGCTGGAATGGGATACAGCCTCTAAAACAATAGCACAGGGAACTCTACTCAATACTCTTTAATAGCCTATATGGGAAAAGAATCTAAAAAAGAGTGGATATACATATATGTATAACTGATTCACTTTGCTGTACACCTGAAACTAACACAACATTGTAAATCAACTATACTCCAATAAAAATTTTAAAAAACCACAACCAAAAACAATGGAGGCAAAGACAGCAGCTAACATGGAGAAGCATTTATACAATGAGTCTGGATGAAAAGTATAGAACCCATTCCCAAAGCAGGACGACAACAGCGATGTAAAACATACATAAGGAGGAATTAAGACTGGAAAGAAAAACGAACACCATTGTGTCCAGTTGGTGGGATTATGGGTGCTTTTATAAATCTTTAAAAATAATCTTCATTATAATTACATGTGATTTAAATAATAAATAAATACATTTTGCAATACTTTTATCAACTGTGCTTGCATTTCTCTCCAACCCACCCCCGGCATACATGGAGCCAGTAAAGGAAGTAGGCAACATTTTTCTTCAGCACTCACCGCCCCCCCAATACCCTCTCCCTAATATCCTCATTTTATACCCTGTATTATCTCTCCCAGGACTGATTCCTTAACCATTATCACAAATTCCTGACTTCTCCCTCTCATTCTTCCTGCCACCTACCTTTCCA
Source organism: Grampus griseus (assembly GCF_964374135.1). Lineage (NCBI taxonomy): Eukaryota > Metazoa > Chordata > Mammalia > Artiodactyla > Delphinidae > Grampus > Grampus griseus. The sequence continues at coordinate 30,523,956 of NC_139013.1, read as the reverse complement.
AAATATTTCCTAGTATTGAAGCTGTCCCCAGAGTTTAGCAGTGCGGTAGTTAACCTGATGAAGGAAGGTGCTCATAGAGGTAGGTTGCTCTCTGGGATAATATATTTGCTTAATAGCTGGATAGTCTCCAAAGACAGACACTGTCAGTGCTTTCCCTCTCTGCACACACACTATTCCCACTCCTTATAATTGGGCTGGCCTTACTGACTTGCTTGACCAATAAAATAAAGTGGAAATAACATTCTGGGTTTCTGAGACCAGGTCATAAGAAACCTTGCAGCTTCCTCCTGGCTCTCTTGGAATTCTCAGCCTTAGGATGCTGTCTTCTGGCAATCAGCTGCCATGTTGTAAGAAGTCCAAGCCACATGGAGAGGCTAAGTGCAGATGGTCCAGCCTACTCAATAAGTATAGATGGTCTAGCACCTAGCACCAACTGCCAGCCGTGATGAGTGCACCATTCTGGACATCCAGCCCTGTCAAGCCTTCAGATGACTGCAGATGACCGCAACCTCAGCCTGCATAGGACTAAAACTGTGTGAGACCTCAAGTAAAAAACACCCCGCTGACATCATTCAGCCCACATAATAACCAACAGAGATAATAACTTGATGCTTTAAGACACCAATTTTGACGGTGGTTTTTTAATGTAGCAATAGATAAGGAGCACATTTTTAAATAGTTTTTTTTTAGGTGGGATGACAAAACTTCAGTTTCTGTGGTCCTCAATTTGGTGAAAGATTCTCAGAAGGATTGCTTTTCTGCTCAATCATTTCTTTAATCATTCATTCATTCATTCACCCAACTTACACATAATGAAGAACATGTCTGTATACAGCACTGTGCCAGGTGCCAAGGAGCACAGCAAAGGCATCAGAAACAGCCATGTAAAAACTGTATGTCATCAAAGGCATTGACATGTTATATAAAAGTGGTACAGTTACTTGAATTTAGATGGGCCAGGTGGATAAGATTTGAATATTTGCATATCTGGTGCAAGGGCATTGAAGAAAATGAGAATAATATGATCAAGGCCACTGAATCAAGACAGCAGGGAGTAAGGAAGGGATGCAAAAGAAAGCCCTCCAGTTTGATTACAAGGTAAGGAGCCCTAATGAGGATGCTGGTCAATAGGGCTGGTTGGGAAGTTTGGGACCTGGACCTTGAGCAGGTCTCCCAGGGTGGCTGCCCTCTGAGCCACACTATCAATATGTTCCTGAAGGCCAAGGTCAATGTGATCTAAGTTCTCTGCCACAGATCAGTCACTGATTGCTTTGCTGAGAGACTAGAGCCTAAGAATGCAAGAATCAACTCTAAACAAATCCCCAAAGAATTCAAACTGCCCATCTTTCTATGTATAAAGTGTGGCCCCCATTGCATTTATGAGCTGTAACAAAGTCCACACATTCACCATCCATTAATACTGATGATGGGCCCATGAAGATGCTATTAGGTGGGAGAACATGATAATAGCTCAGAGTTAATGACTGAAAGAATCAATCCCATTTCAGCCTCTAGGGAAGGGCTGAAGTTGGAGCTAGACAAGGATTACAGGCATTGCCCCCAAAGTATTAGCTGACCTGGATTCCTAACTCCTCTGGTAACTTGCAATGCAATCTCATGTAAGTCACTATTCCTCACTGAACCTCAGTTTCTCCACCTGCACAATGCAGAGTATCTCTGAGGTTGCTTTAATCATGATATTTCATGATTCTAAGGGAGAGAGACAAGTTACATGAAAGGGAGAAAAGGGGTGAAGTAGGATCTGACACTCACACTTCTGCCATCAACTCTAAACACATCCATGGAATTCTGACCAAGTCCTAATGGCATCAGTGTTTGGCTGTGCAGTGCATGACTTAGTGCTTGGCTGAGAGTAAGATTAAACCTCAGATTCCCAGACAGTTGACTTTTCCCCAGGGCATGTGGAGACCATGATCCCAAGTTTCTCCCTGTACATCTCATCCTGGAGGTCAAGCTCCATTATTGCATGCTTAAAGGTAATGCATTTAGATTTAGCCTCATGAATAAAACACTGTCATAATTCACTAGTAGAGGGGACATTCTCATCAGATTTTCTTCTCTGCCTTCTCAGGAATGTAATGTAACCTCTTTTCACTGCACCATAAACTTACTTCAGTGAGTTGAAAAAGCAGCTTCTTGTCAATATCTAAGTGGTTCACTAAGAGCTTATGTTTTACTACAGACAATCCCCAATTTATGATGGTCCAACCTGTGAGTTTTTTGACTTTACATTGGTTGCAAAAGCAATACACATTCAGTAGAAACCAGACGGCAAATTTTGAATTTTGATCTTTTCCCAGGCTAGTGGTATGCTGTAGGATGCTTTCTCGTAAAGCTGGGCAGAGGCAGCAAGCCACAGCTCCCAGTCAGCCACGCAATCATGAGGGTAAATGATCCACCTGCTTACAACCATTCTGCACCCAGACAACCATTCTGCTGTCCACTTTCAGCACATTGTTCAATAAATTACATGAGCTAGTCAACACTTTATTTTGAAATAGGCTTGTGTTAGATGATTTTGCCCAACTGTAGGCTAACGTAAGCATTCTGAACACGTTTAAGGTAGCCGAGGTGTATTAAATGCATTTTGACTTAAGATATATTTAACTTACAATGGATTTATCAGGATGTAACCCCATATTAAGTCCAGTAACATGTGTATAAGCAAGAAGTCATGAAGTTCTTGATAAAATGAATTACTAGTTCACTGACTTACAAAATGAGCACTCTCAGTTCTTTAATTTGAGGAAACAGTAGCAGTTTTATTTAAGATCACATGAAACTTCACAACACAGGTCCCAATATCCCCAGGTTTCAAAACTGATATGCACTTTCCTATATACCAACAAGGAATCCTCAGGGGCTGAGGTGAAAATAGAGGGGCACCGTTTGTTAGCACTAGGATATGGTCTACCCAGGCTGCTTCAGAAGTGATGCTCCCTTCACCATCTTTGTGGGTTGCCATCCTCACCTGTGTCAGCAGAGTTAGCACCACGTACCACATTCTTCTCTTTCCAAGTAACCGGGTAGGATTCAGAGGAAAAAATGAAGGGTGTGGGCTTCCCTGGTGGCGCAGTGTTTAGAGTCCACCTGCCGATGCAGGGGACACGGGTTCGTGCCCCGGTCCGGGAAGATCCCACATGCCATGGAGTGGCTAGGCCCGTGAGCCATGGCTGCTGAGCCTGCGCGTCCGAAGCCTGTGCTCCACAATGGGAGAGGCCACAACAGTGAGAGGCCCGCGTACCGAAAAAATAAGAAAACCTAGAAACAAATGACAATGAAAACACGATGACCCAAAACCTATGGGATGCAGCAAAAGCAGTTCTAAGAGGGAGGTTTACAGCAATACAATCCTACCTTAAGAAACAAGAACATCTCAAATAGACAACCTAACCTTACACCTAAAGCAATTAGAGAAAGAACAAAAAAAAACCCAAGTAAGCAGAAGGAAAGAAATCATAAAGATCAGATCAGAAATAAATGAAAAAGAAATGAAGGAAACAATAGCAAAGATCAGTAAAACTAAAAGCTGGTTCTTTGAGAAGATAAACAAAATTGATAAACCATTAGCCAGACTCACCAAGAAAAAAAGGGAGAAGACTCAAATCATTAGAATTAGAAATGAAAAAGGAGAAGTAACAACTGACATTGCAGAAATACAAAGGATCATGAGAGATTACTGCAAGCAACTATATGCCAATAAAATGGACAACCTGGAAGAAATGGACAAATTCTTAGAAAAGCACAACCTTCCAAGACTGAACCAGGAAGAAATAGGAAATATAAACAGACCAATCACAAGCACTGAAATTGAAACTGTGATTAAAAATCTTCCAACAAACAAAAGCCCAGGACCAGATGGCTTCACAGGAGAATTCTATCAAACATTTAGAGAAGAGCTAACACCCATCCTTCTCAAACTCTTCCAAAATATAGCAGAGCGAGGAACACTCTGAAACTCATACTAAGAGGCCACCATCACCCTGATACCAAAACCAGACAAAGACGTCACAAAGAAAGAAAACTACAGGCCAATATCACTGATGAACACAGATGCAAAAATCCTCAACAAAATACTAGCAAACAGAATCCAACAGCAAATTAAAAAGATCACAGATCATGATCAAATGGGGTTTATCCCAGGAATGCAAGGATTCTTCAATATATGCAAATCAGTCAATGTGATACACCATATTAACAGATTGCAGAATAAAAACCATATATCACCTCAATAGATGCAGAAAAAGCTCTTGACAAAATTCAACACCCATTTATGATAAAAACCCTCCAGAAAGTAGGCATAGAGGGAACTTACCTCAACATAATAAAGGCCATATATGACAAACCCACAGCCAACATCATCCTCAATGGTGAAAAACTGAAACCATTTCCACTAAGATCAGGAACAAGACAACGTTGCCCACTCTCACCACTATTATTCAACATAGTTTTGGAAGGTTTAGCCACAGCAACCAGCGAAGAAAAAGAAATAAAAAGAATCCAAATCAAAAAGAAGAAGTAAAGCTGTCACTGTTTGCAGATGACATGATACTATACATAGAGAATCCTAAAGATGCTACCGGAAAACTACTAGAGCTAATCAATGAATTTGGTAAAGTAGCAGGATACAAAATCAATGCATAGAAATATCTTGCATTTCTATACACTAATGATGAAAAATCGGAAAGAGAAATTAAGGAAACACTCCCATTTACCATTGCAACAAAAAGAATAAAATACCTAGGAATAAACCAACCTAAGGAGACAAAAGACCTATATGCAGAAAACTGTAAGACATTGATGAAAGAAATTAAAGATGATACAAACAGATGGAGAGATATATCACATTCTTGGATTGGAAGAATCAACATTCTGCAAATGACTATACTACCCAAAGCACTCTAAAGATTCAATGCAATCCCTATCAATCTACCACTGGCATTTTTCACAGAACTAGAACAAAAAATTTCACAATTTGTATGGAAACACAAAAGACCCTGAACAGCCAAAGCAATATTGAGAAAGAAAAGCGGAGCTGGAGGAATCAGGCTCCCGGACTTCAGACTACACTACAAAGCTACAGTGATCAAGACAGTATGGTACAGGCACAAAAACAGAAATATAGATCAATGGAACAGGACAGAAAGCTCAGAGATAAATCCACACACATATGGTCACCTTATCTTTGATAAAGGAGGCAAGAATATACAATGGAGAAAAGACAGCCTCTTCAATAAGTGGTGCTGGGAAAACTGGACAGTTACATGTAAAAGAATGAAATTAGAACACTCCCTCACACCATACACAAAAATAAACTCAAAATGGATTAAAGATCTAAATGTAAAGCCAGACACTATAAAACTCATAGAGGAAAATATAGGCAGAACACTCTTTGACATAAATCACAGCAAGATCCTTTTTGACCCACCTGCTAGAGAAATGGAAATAAAAACAAAAATAAACAAATGGGACCTAATGAAACTTAAAAGCTTTTGCACAGCAAAGGAAACCATAAACAAGATGAAAAGACAACCCTCAGAATGGGAGAAAACATTTGCAAATGAAGCAACTGACAAAGGATTAATCTCCAAAATTTACAAGCAGCTCATACAGCTCAATGTCAAAAAAACAGACAACCCAATCAAAAAATGGGCAGAACACCTAAATAGACATTTCTCCAAAGAAGATATACAGATTGCCAACAAACACATGAAGAATGCTCAACATCATTAATCATTAGAGAAATGCAAATCAAAACTACAGTGAGGTATCACCTCACACCAGTCAGAATGGCCATCATAAAAAAATCTACAAACAATAAATGCTGGGGAGGGTGTGGAGAAAAGGGAACCCTCTTGCACTGTTGGTGGGAATGTAAATTGATACAGCCACTATGGAGAACAGTATGGAGGTTGCTTAAAAAACTACAAATAGAACTACCATACAACCCAGCAATCCCACTACTGGGCATATACCCTGAGAAACCATAATTCAAAAAAAGTCATACACCACAATGTTCATTGCAGCTCTATGTACAATAGCCAGGACATGGAAGCAACCTAAGTGTCCATTGACAGATGAATGGATAAAGAAGATGTGGCACATATATACAATGGAATATTACTCAGCCATAAAAAGAAACGAAACTGAGTTATTTGTAGTGAGGTGGAGGGACCCAGAGTCTGTCATACAGAGTGAAGTAAGTCAGAAAGAGAAAAACAAATACCGTATGCTAACACATATATATGGAATCTAAAAAAAAAGGTCATGAAGAACCTAAGGGCAGGATGGGAACAACGACGCAGACCTACTAGAGAATGGGCTTGAGGACACAGGGAGGGGGAAGGGTAAGCTGGGACAGGGTGAGAGAGTGGCATAGACATATATACACACCAAATGTAAAATCGATAGCTAGTGGGAAGCAGCTGCATAGCACAGGGAGATCAGCTCGGTGCTTTGTGACCACCTAGAAGGATGGGATAGGGAGGGTGGGAGGGAGGGAGACACAAGAGGTAAGAGATATGGGGATATATGTATATGTATAGCTGATTCACTTTGTTATAAAGCAGAAACTAACACACCATTGTAAAGCAATTATACTCCAATAAAGATGTTAAAAAAAAAAAGAGAAAGAAGTAGTGGCTGAGAGCCAAGAAATAATGGCCAAGACACTGAAGCCTGACTGTCTGGGTTCAAATCCCCCCTCTGCCTCTTGCTATTACTTAACGAGAGGCACATTACTTAACCTCTCTGTTCACAGGTTTCCTCATCTGTAAAACAGGCAGAGTAACAGTTCTCACCACATGGGGATGTTGGGATGACTAAATGATATCACACATATGAAGCACTAGAGCAGTTCCTGGCATATGCTACAAGTTTGCTATTTTATTGCTGTCGGAGTTTCTGTGGGCACCAGGATAACCATAAAATTGAGCTGGTTTCACACCTGCTGGCCTCCTAGTAGCCTGTGCGCAGCCAAAAAGAATAACCTTTCCAGGTCCTTCCCACTGTGGAACTACACAAGTCATGAACAGCTCCTGGCCTCATCCCCCTGGGTTGAGGAAGGGGAGTAAAAAGTGGGAGAGTTGGGAGTAGGACCTGATATGTGCAGCGCACTGACAAAAGCAATGACTAGACAATCAAGACATTTGGTTCCAGTGTCGGTTCCGGCTTGGATTATACACATGATCCCTGTGGTGGCTGACCTGGGCAGCCTCCATGGTCCCTCCCAGTGCTAAGACTCTGACACCCTGGGGCCCATTGAGACTCTGGCCACCATGGCTCCCATGCCTTTTGAAAATCCTGATCTGCAGCCCTCCGGCCTGCTTCATGCCACAGGACTGGGCTCATTTCAGGTCCTAGCTGCCTCCAGTTCATACCTCCCTCTGTCCTAACATGAAATGACGCTGCTGGAGGGTTTGGGTCCTTTACACCTGCCACCTTTCTAGGTATCCAAATCTTTTGGGACCCCATGGACCACAGGACATTAATGAAATCCTTTTCGCCTTCACTAAGGTTAGCTCTTTTCAGAAGAAACTCTGAGATAACTAAACTAGACTTGCTTTGCAGCCCTGCCCAAAATAACTGCATATGTTTTCTGGGTTATGTCAGCTCACTGAGCTGTCAAAGACACTTGACGGAAATCAAATGTTCTTCGTGGACGGTGTTGCCACACACCTCACACATAACACACACACATTGTGTTTTTTAAATCCCCATATAGTAAGAGTCAAGAAAAGATGGAGGATTGGAGTGCAGGAAGAGGAGAATTTTATATGAACTCAAGCATTCTTCCTCCAGGTTGAATCTGTGGGCTTTAAAAATCCAACTGAGTCCTGATTCTTACCTGACTCAAGCTAAGTAAAATATATGGCAATCAGAGTTTAAGAAGCAACTTAGCTGAGCGGGCAAAAAAGGAGAGCGAGCCACACTTGGTGCTTGCCCTGCTCTCTTGTCTTGGTAACGTTAATGGGACACTTGGTGACAAATGGAGACACAGAGTGACCTCCAGCATTTGTACTAGAATGTGAATGTCTTGTGTAGGGAGCTTTATTGAATTTTAGGCAGGTGAGTGATAGCCTTCCCGCATCATAAGCTCTCGTCAAATGTATCCTGACTGATTGATATTTTCTCTCACTTTATAGGCTCCCTTAAGGAATAAATCCAATTGAAAAGAATGACACACCATTTGTACTTAATTAGACATGTTTCCCAGAAAACTAAAAGTCTTTACTAAAATATACAAACATAGGCATTAATTCGAATTAGCATAAATGCCATACTTAAATGTGCTGCATATTTCAAACCCAGATACATAAATATGTAGGTATAATTAGATGCTTTGCTCACCGAGGCTTAACTTTCTGGAGTGACTAAACTGGTGGCTCTTTACCTTATGGATATTCCTGGACATTTTGAGAATCTCTTGGAAGTTTTCAACCCCTCCCTGTAAAATGCATCCATTACAACATTTTGCCTACATTGTGAAGGTATGCATAGATTCCCGGGAGCCCATTTATAAACCTTCCTCTTTCCCCCCACCCCCAGGGTCTATGGACTCAGGTCAAGGACCTCTGACTTGGTTTTCAGTCCTAGTCCTAGCTCAAATGCTGTGCTTCTCTCTCCTTGAGTTTTTATGGCACTAAGAGTTTGAGCAAAACCCCTTCTCTAACCCAAAGACTGTTTCAGGTCCTGAGATTTAGAGATGTTTGGCATAAAAAGGTCACGTGCATTTTCCTTATTATGGTTTCAATTGCCCTAGCAAAGATTTCTTTCAATAATAAAGGATGTGCCTTTATTTTTCCTCTAACTTGTCTGTCTTGGAAACTTTTTTTTTTTTTTTCACCTATAAGGTGAAAGAAAAGAGAAAAGAAAAGAGAAATTGTTGAAGAGTAACAAGGACTTGCTAATCTTCACAAAACCCATGTTTGGCTTTCCTCTGATTAGTAGGTTAGTTTTTCCTCTCTTTTGACAAACACGTTTCAAGTTCCTGTACTCTTTTCTAATCAACAGTCTAAAATATGGTTATGATTCTTAATCTTTCTCATTAAAGAATACTCTGTGACATAAATTCTGTTGCCTTTGTTGTAGAGCTCCTCCACCACCATCTTGACACAGACCAGAGACAGGGTATTAAACAGATATGCTCTCTTTGTTAGGCTAGAAGTCCTCAAATCTGATGTCTGACATGGTTATTCAGGCCATTCAAATTAGACAAGGCAGAAAGTGAAGCTCAGAGCATTAGTTTCCTTGTCTATAGAAACAAGGCTGCTGATTACAATACTAACCCTGTAGGGTGGCCAGGAGGATTAAAGGACACAATGTTTGTAAAGTACCTGGCACAACCCCTATTATACAGCAGCTAATAGAAACTGTCCAATGGGCTCTAGCAAGGGAAACTACAGCACCATGGACAGCTCCTGTGGTCGGCCATTTAGGAGAAGGTCTTCCCAGACTAGCTGACATCTGCCTCACCAGGTGGCCCTGCTCTATGGAGCAAGGCTCTACAGTTCTTAAAAGGACCTTGACCACTTAGACAACCTCTGGCTTTCTATGACAAGGAAATCATCCTCTTCTCCAACTCTGCGTGAAGGTGCACCCCACCAGACGGGAGGCTCATCAAAGGGATCTAAGTGTTCAGAGGTTTTGCTGGATTAGAGACTTGGCTTTCCTTTCGGTGTCACATTGTCAAGTCCCCAGCTGATTAGTCTTCATAGATCCTTCTTCCCTCCGTGAGTACAGGGGGCTTAGGGCTCTTTGTTCTGACTCCACCCTAAAGACTGTATTTCTTGACTAACCATCCATTTCTCAGGAAAAATAGCCTGGCCCTACCCTATACCTTCCTTGGCCTGGTGTGTGGGTTTCAAGGGCAATTTCCTACTACATTAGGACAGCCAGCTCCTACAAGTGAAAATACCAGCCAAGGCACTATCTTTCTAAATAAAACACTGACTAAATGTTAGCAGGCTTCTTCGTCAGAACAGGGCAGGAGCTGTGAGGGGGACTGAACAAACATGTGGATGTGCTCTTTGCTGGCAGTCGTCAGCTGCCTGGGTTCCTGCCACATGCTGCTCCACGTGGTTGCCCACGCAAGAGCATGCACATCTACTCCCCATCCCCCCACCCCATTCTCTAAGAGTTCTTGACTCCTCAGTGCAGGTGCTACTTGTTGGCAATACATGTGGGTTCTATAGTTTTGCTCCTGAAAAAAATATCTGTTAAAATCAGAATTTTGTAAAGTGAGTGTCACTTTAACATTGATTGACATTAAGATTGTTCAGTGCCTCCTGTTAATTTCCAATTGTCCCCTGACTGTGAGTGTCTCTAGGCACTTCAGATTCCAGTCACTCTGTCTCCTGCAAAACTAGTTCTGTTAGTTGTTAGGAGTTTGACCATCATTTATCAACTTTCCCTAAGACGTGTATTATTACTATTTCCCTGGACAACAGTAATAGCCTCATGCCCACTTTTCCACCTTTTTTCTCCACTTTCAACCCAGGTTATACAAAGCTGCCAGATTAATTTTCTTAAATTTTACCTAAGCGTAACAGAGCCCTGCTTAAAATACTTGTTTTTAATGGCTCTTCACTGGCTACAAAGTTACATACAAACTCCTCATCCTGTTATTCTTCTTGATATGGCTTCAGCAAGCTTTTCCTGCTCTTTTTTCTAACAATTACCCCTGCCATATGCCATCTGGATTCATTAATAATTTCTAAACAAGGATATCCTTGTAACTTTATCCATGTTCCTTGTCCTTCTGGAACGATCTCCCCCTTCTTATAAAATTCTCCCATTCTTCAAGGTCACCACATACCCCATTCCTTTGTACAATCTTTTCTAAGTAACAGTAAAAGCTAACATTTACCAAGCACTTAGGACATGCCAGGCACTGGGCTAAGCACATTATAGGCATTATACATCATTTATTCCCAGCAAAATAAATCTTTTACAGCCCATATTTTGCATATTAGGAAACCAAAGTTTAAGAAGTTGGGCTTCTTGCTCAGTGTGTTAGAACTATTGAGTAGTGAAGCAGGCTTTGAACCCAGGTAGCCTGAGTCTGGGGCCCTCAGCTTTAAACGACTCTCCTGTCCTTGTACACCCAACCTCTAACACTTGACTAATTCTTTTTTTTTTTTTAAATAAATTTTTTTATTTTATTTATTTATTTTTGGCTGTGTTGGGTCTTCATTGCTGTGCACGGGCTTTCTCTAGTTGCTGTGAGAGGGAGCTACTCTTCGATGCAGTGCACGGTCTTCTCATTGCGGTGGCTTCTCTTGATGCAGAGTACGGGCTCTAGGCTCACAGGCTCAGTAGCTGTGGTGCACAGGCTTAGTTGCTCCGTGGCATGTGGGATCTTCCTGGACCAGAGCTCGAACCTGTGTCCCCTGCATTGGAAGGCATGTTCTTAACCACTGCACCACCAGGGAAGTCCCTTGACTAATTCTTATGCTGCTTACTCTACTCCACCTCTATCTTGTATTATAATTATCATCTGTGTATTTGTCTTCCTTTCCTTTACTCTGGATAGCGAACGTATTACCAACTTGGTCCTATTCATCTATATCTCTAACCAGCACAATGCCTGAAACTTTAGTGGAAAGAACTTTGAAACCGGGGAGGAGGTTGTCAATGTGGGTATTTTAGATGAAAGAGGGAACCTAATCTATTCCCAGAGGTCTGTGATCATGAGAGGAAACAGGGTAAATTTCATTCTAAACACATTCTACAACCCTTGAAGAAATGCCTACCTGCTTGGGGCAAGTGGTCAAGGAGCTAATGTCACTTCAGCCAGGCAGAGCCCAGAGCCCAGCTGCAGGGGGCTGCATTTTCCACTCTTCCTTTATTTCCTTGTCCAAAGGGACTGTGATGGGATAATAGCAAACCCACTCAGAGAGCAAGAGTCATGATGTGGTTCACCTTAGAGAATAAATGTGTGGCCTGGGAAGCCAGCCAAGCCTCTGGCTGAGGCTGAGCTGTCCAGAAACTGAAGCAAGGAGAGTAAGGATGCCAAAGGAGGGGGTGGACAGATGATCCACTGATGAACTTCTTTCATACTCTGGTTGTATCAGAGTCCCAGCAGCCACAAATTGGGTGATTTGAGAAAAGTGTGAAGAAGGGACTATTCTCAAGAGTATGGTAAGCTGTAGGGAAGGCACAGGGGTGGTGCTATGGCCTGGAGTATGTAACAGTAGGTCTTAGGGCCAGGGAAGGAGTGGGGAACCTGGAGACAGAGAAGCTGGCTGATAAGAGCAGTGACCTTCAGTCAAGGGACACAGCCAGCCCATGGCAACCTCAGTGTAAGGTTGCTGGGGGGGAAATACCTCAACTTCATTCTTCTCTCTCCCTCTAATCTACTTCTTAACCTCCCCATCAGTTGAGCCTAACCATAGTCAGAGAGCAAGGAAGCCCACTGATGTCATCCACAGAGGTCAGCCTCCCTAGGTACAGAGCTGGAGGGTGGATCTGGAGGGGCGAAAGAAAGGTGAATCAGAGTCATGGCCTAGCCTCAGTGACCTTGTCAACAAAGTACAGACTCTCAGAGCATGTTATGGATTGAATTGTGCCTCCCCACTGCTAAATTCATATGATGAAGCCTCAACTCTCAGAGTGACTGTATTTGGAAATAGAGCCTGTAGAGAGGTAATTAAGGCTAAATGAGGTCATAAGGATGGGGCCTTAAACCAACAGGACTGGTGACCTCATAAGAAGAAGAAGAGACACCAGTGATGAACACGCACAGAGGAAAGGCCATGTGAGAACAGAACACAATGTAAAGGCTGCCATATGCAAGCCAAGAAGAAAGGCCTCAGGAGAAACCAACCTTCCAACACCTTGATCTTGGACTTCTCGCCTCCAGAACTGCAAGAAAATTAATTTCTGCTGTTTAAGCCACTAGCCTGTCGTATTTTGTTATGGCAGCTCTAGCCGATTAAGACAAAGCAAGAGGGAACCTTAAATATCGTCCCACCTGACACTCTTACATCACAGAGGAGGAGTCTGAGCAACAAGGAGCTGTGCCTTCCCTAAAACCTCATGGTCACTCAGAGGCAGGGTTTAGACTAGAACCCAACTGGGGGGACTCCTAGACCAGGACTTCCCACAACACCCAGAAACTCCAAGATAGGGATCATGAGTGAAATCCAATTTGGTTATGTATTTTGTTAGGCTTATATCCAGTGTTGGGTTTTAAGTGAATTAGCTTCCAACTTTGAAAAATCAGGAGATTTCACATTAGTATCCAGATATGCAACCTCTCTTTAAACATCAGAAGATCCAGCAACTCTGGGCCCACATTCTAGCATGGATATAAAGAGCCTGAACTAAGCTACATCACTCTACTTCTAAGGCATACAGACCAACCAGCCCACCATCACGCCTGCTTCACTCATTTAGTTTCTGTCTGGCCCCAATAAGCAAATTCTGTTATTAGCCTCTGACCACATCAAGCTATTTTTCAAAAGGAACACACATGGATATCAATAACTAATCAGTATGCTGCACCTCACAGGAAATACATACAGTCAGTTGAGAATTTGGAAATAAGGGAAATAAGACTGTCCTCTAAGAGTTAAACTCGGAAGTTAGCCCACAGTTGTGCAGAGCACAGTTAGGCTAAGTTGTCTGAAAGAGATAAATGTCCCTCAGGTGTGCCATACAGGACAGGAACCTGACCGTATGTGTGACACAACTGAAGAAAGAAGGTGTGAATAGGTGTGGGGCTGGTCAATCATAAAAGCTTAGAAAATAGAGTCAGAAGCAAAAACTGCCGATAATCACCAAGCACCATGCAGGAAGGGAGAATGTCAGAAACATTCCCAGGACAGATAAGATCCACCATGCAATGAGGAAATAGCCCGTCAACCATTTGAATCATCTTATGCTGCCTGCTCTGGGTTCATGCTCACCAAACCACCTCCTCTTTAGACTCCTGTTCCCATGTAGAAAATTACTAGCTCCTCTTAACGCCCCCAGGGATGGGTGGGTACCGGTTTCCTTGCACTTCCACAGGCTCGTTTTCTGATCGAGTGCATCAGTTTGGGGAGATTGATTAAAGGGCTCACACCTCTGAAGATCAGTCTGATTCTCCGTGCCCTGAAAAATCTAGTTTCTGAGCCTGTAAGACTGAGAGCCAGATGTTCCTCTGGAGGCCTCTTGGGAGCCCAGCAAGCTGGCCTTCCTGGCAAGTTTCCTCTCCTCTCCCTTCCTCTGTCCCCATATACATACCAGAACCTCATCTTTGGCCATATGGCCTCACTTAAAAAAAATAATATATAAGCAATTTAACAGGGGTCTTCTGGACACAGTGCCTTAATGAAAAGGAGAAACATTTTAATCTGCATGTCCACATGTGGCTATTTAAATTAATTAAAATTAAATAAAGTTAAAAATTCAGTTCTTCAGTCATACTAGCCACATTTCAAGTATTCGGTAGCTACATGCAGCTAGTGGCTGCTGTACTGGACAGCTCAGCTGGAGAACATTTCCACCATCTCAGAAAGTTCTTTAGGACAGTGGTGAGGTTGATGATAGAATTCAGATAAGACAGAGATAAACATAAACAGAAGCGCTCTTTGAAGGCTCTGAAATCACACCTCTTGTGTTTCCAGATGCTGCATCTATAAGCGAGGCCTGGACACTTGCAGAGTCAGAGTGACTGACGGGAGTGAGTGGCAAGAGGTTCAGGTCAGTTTCTCAGGGATACTGACTGACCTCCATGCCTCACCAGCCCCCCATCTAGAGATGAACTTGAACCTCAACTGAGAGGGAGTTCTTCACAAACCCTTCATTACTCAGGCAGCTGAGTGCCTGCAAAATGCCAAACTTCAGACTAAGCTCTCAACACCTCTTCACCAGGGCCTGACACTCACTGAAACTCCATAAAGGGGGTCCAAGGGACAGATGAAGACCAAGGTCTCTCATCCAGATGGCCCTGCACAGGCTTCCCTGCCAAGTAGCTCATTCATTCTGCATCAGAACTTGGTGAGAATGGTAGGCAGGATTACTAAGCCCATTTTACAGATGAGGAAACTAAAGCTCAGGGGATTTAGATAAATTGTCCTTGGTAAAGGCTGAGAAGTTCCAGGTGAAGCCAGGATTTGAGTCTTGATTTCCCAACTCCTGGCTTAGTGCTTCTTCCACTTACACTGTGTTGCCTCTTTAGAAAGAGCTCCCAAGGTTGCAAAGCATTTGCCCAAGTGGCAGAGGGTTGGGAGACATGATACAGAACCTGGAAGAAGGAAGGATGTCTCTGGACCACTGTGCTCCTGATGGCAAAGCAATGGGTGAGGACACAAAGGAGTCCCAGCTTAGAGGACCAAGGGGAGCATGGAGGGAGGGGGGAGGGGGAAGGGGGAGGGGGAAGGGGGGAGGGGAAGGGGGAGGGGAAGGGGGGAGGGGGAAGGGGAGGGGGGACCTGGGAAACACTTTTCCCTTATGACAGGAGTTCTGCTTTCTAATTCGTAGTGTAGGGATGATGTTAATTGTCTCTTTCCAGGCACACAGACAGACTAGAACAATAGAATGAAATCATGGATGATAAAATCATTGGGAAGATGGTAGGAAGCTCAAAGGATTATAAGTCTCCTGCTTCTCAGAACCCAAACAAAAATAAAGCTAAAATAAACAGACATTTTTTCTCAGCCTTTTACTTTCATGAAAGAGATAAATGTCAAAGAAATCAAGCTTACATCAGACAGATTATACATAAATTTTCCCCGGGAGCCCAGTGTCAGCAAAGGTTCAGCTCAGCCCCCTATATTTGCCCAGTTGGAGTCCTAAATAATGAGAATTACTCATAATAATGTAACGAGGTCCTATGTGACGGTCCTTCTGAATCATGAGAAGCAGTCCTAGGATTTTTTATACAGCAGATTTCACTGTAGTATAATTATCTGGACATTGGCAATCTGTGTGCAGTATATATGACAGTCCTCTTTTAACAGAACATTATATTTTTTCTAATTATTCTGGATGATGGGGATGTTATTCTATTACTGAAAAGTTATTTGGATTTGTTGTTGAGTTTTTTGAGTGGGGTAGTGTAGTGGGGAGAAAAATTCAATTTTCCCTGGGTTTTAACTTTTGGTCTAGTTTTGTGTTTCATATTACATAGGTTGCCATGGACAATGCTTTAACAAGACTGGGTGTGGCAAGTCTCACCTAATTATAGGGTTCCAGGGATAAAAGAGAAAAACAGGAAAAAGGAAAAAAAAATTGTGTGTGTGTGTGTGTGTGTGTGTGTGTGTGTGTGTGTGTGTGTGTGCATGCACATGTGCACACATGTGTGTGACAGACAGATACAGGGACAGAGAGAATGGAGAGAGAGAGGAAGGGAAAGAGAGAGGGAAACTGAGCCAACAGTAATACCTCTTCCAGTAAGTCCTGGACCATCAAGCTCCCACCTGTGAGCGAAGGGATTTCTAAGATCCCCCTGAGAGTTTACAGGATTCCATCCAATGCTCACAAAGCAGAAGTCTACATACAGCTAATAGCCTTCCCCAGCCACACCAATTCCAATCTAAGAAAGAATCTTCCTGAAGCAAAGGCAGGGCAAGTAGCTGACAAGACTAAACTTTATTGAGTGTAGTGCTGTCTAACGCAATTCTCCAGGCAATATTTCTTGGCTTTTCACATGGTTCTCATTTCAGCTCAAGCCTGTTGATCTCCTGCCAAATGATCCAGGCAGCTATGTGTGCTGTTTACTGAGGTGTTTCGATCGGTGCCCTGTATTAACCACCCTTCAGCCAAATGGGGGTCCTGTTTCTTCTCCCCTCTCTGGTTCCCCCCTACCTTGTCATTAGAACAGGATGTACACCTGAAGGCTTGTATTACACTTCCAGGGAAGTGACTCTTGTCCTAAATTATGTTGCAATGGTCTGAATGTTTGTGTCCCCCCCAAACTGATATGTTGAAACCCAATTCCCAAGGTCATGGTATTATGAGACAAGGCCTTTGGGAGATGATTAGGTCATGAGGGGAGAGGCCATGAATGGGGTTACTGCCCTTATGAAAGCTGCCCAAGAAGGCTCCCTTGTCCCTTCCACCATGTGAGGACACAGCCAGAAGCAGGCAATCTGCAACCCGGCGAAGGGACTTCACTAGAACACAACCATGCTAGTACCCTGATCTTGGACATCCAGCCTCTACAACTGTGATAAATAATTTTCTGTCTATAACCCTCCCAGTCTGTGGTATCTTGTTATAGCAGCCTGAATGGACTAAGACATACCTCTTCTCCCAAGTCAAAACGATCCCATTCACTCACTTAACAGATGTTTTAGTGACCACTAAGAGTTCAAACCAAGGCCTGTTCCCTTAAACCCAGTTAAATTATTACAGTTTACCTAAATCCAATTTCCCATGTAAGTGTGTGTGTGCGTGCATGTGTGTGTGTGTGTGTGTGTGTGTGTGTTTTAGAAAAGCGTTGATACGGTACTATATGCAAGTATAAGTTACACTCTGTAAATAGATAAATGTCTTTGTGACTATCAAGATTTTTCTATATTCAAAATGCACACATTTCTAATCTATCTGCACTCTAGAAAGGGTTTTCTTCTCTTGTGACCCTTCTCTAGGAGTTTTCATCTGACTTTGATGAGAATGTAGCCCTACAGAGACCAGAACAAGAAGGATCTGAGGCATTTGCCTCCAGTGGAAGCCTTGGCTTCTGCAGGGTTTACAGGAGGAGGAATGGAGAAAATGAAGAATGTAGATGCCACAGAAATGAACTGCATCAACCACTGTGGAGACAATGTCCCATCGTGGACAGAATAAAGCCTGAGAGTCAAAATGTCTGGGTTCTATACTCCAATAAAGATGTTAAAAAAATAAATGTCTGGGCTCCAGTTCAGGTCTGCCACCTACTTACTTACTGACCTTCCTTGAAGGTACCTAACCTTTCTGAGCCTCAGACTTTCACCTGAAAAATGGGGATGAGAAGTGTCCATGTTCCTCCCAGAAAGAATTGAGGCTTTGCCTGTGAAAGCACTTCATAAAGCATTGTTTCTGTCAAGTTTCACTAGGGTATGCTGTAGTAACAAACAATCCCCCAAAATCTCAGTTTAATGCCATAAAGTCTATTTAATTTGTAGGGCATTCTCCATGGCAGTCATAGGAGTGGGGCCCCAGGTGATGGGGCTCTGTGCTGACAGCTGCTTCCATAGTCCCCGGGCCAGTGGGAAAGGGATGTGGTGACGTGTGCACAGGCTCTTAAATCTTCTACTTGGAAGTGACACACTTCACTTCTGCTCACATTTCATTCTCTAATCAAGTCATACGCCACACCTAACTTCAAAAGATAGAAGAAGTGCAGTTCTTCCATGAGCCTGGATCAAAGATGGAAGTACCTTTGTTCATGAAACTAGTGAAGCTTAGTTTCAGTCCCCTCATTTGCACAGGTCCCTCTCAAGTCCCCAGGGGAGGCCAACTCTGTTCTCCCAAAGTGATGGAGAACTGGAGGAGGATAGCATCTGACCCTAAAAATAAGGCTGAGGGATAGAATGATGGAGACTATTGTACCACTACCCATATTCTTCCCTTGGTCCCAATCCCTCTTGCCACCTCTTGTGTTATATGAATCCGAGTCTTACCACTCTGTTAGGTCACAAACTACTTGGGAACATATACTTTGTATTATGGGCTTTTAGGATTTTAGATCTGAAAGTGGCCTTACAGGTTATTTAGTATTATTTAGTCCAACCCAAGAATTTAAAGAGGAAAAAGACTTGCCAAGTTTAAATAACTATACTGGCAGGAGCCAGGTCCCCAATCCTTGAGTCACTAAACTCTTCGTTATATCTCCTACATGGATTAGTAAATAATTATTACTTACTTCTGGTCCCAGTATTAGTTGAAATGAAAGTGCCGCCATTTTCCCCTTTGAGATGTCATCAATTCTTGGCTCTGCCTCATCAAGGACTATCCCAAGTTACATCCCGAATGTATCCTTTTTAACACTGAGTTTTCAGCACCATTCTTTACCTCAATGTCTAGACCTAAAGACAAAGTCCTTATCCACCACAGTCCTCCCTGTCCACACGCTACACTCCTCCTTCCTCCCCATCCACACACCACACTCTATCCTACCTTCCACCTCCTCATAATCACACAGACCGTAAGAGCTAAAAGAGAGTTTAAGAATCATTTGCCCAATCCCCATATTTCACAAATGCGTGAGTGAAGGTTCAGAGAAATTAAGAAGCTTATTTGCTGGGACCACATATGTCCAGGCAGAGCTCAGGATCCTGATTCTAGAGTAGTTCTAGTCTTCCAAATTCCCCCCAAATATGGAGGAGGTTCTTATCAATCTCCTTACTGACTATTGCTAAGTGTTTAGGAGTGATAAGGGCAGTTATTGGTTGTTGATTTATAGTCTGATTGGTAAACCTTGACAATGGAGTTCAGATGACTGAGTTTTTTTGTTTTTATAAATTTATTTTTGGCTGTGTTGGGTCTTCGTTTCTATGCAAGGGCCTTCTCTAGTTGCGGCGAGCGGGGGCCACTCTTCATCGCGGTGTGTGGGCCTCTCACTATCGCGGCCTCTCTTGTTGCGGCGCACAGGCTCCAGACGCGCAGGCTCAGTAGTTGTGGCTCATGGGCCCAGTTGCTCCACGGCATGTGGGATCTTCCCAGACCAGGGCTCGAACCCGTGTCCCCTGCATTGGCAGGCGGATTCTCAACCACTGCACCACCAGGGAAGCCCTGAGATTTGTTTTGAGAGTTTTTCTAGTGAAGAAATTTTCTGCCCAAAAGTTGGCCAATTTTTGTTTTAGAACATTATACTCTGCCATCTTGAAAGGTGTCTTCTCCAGAAGTTCTCAGCTTCACAAAGGGAAGAGCATTAAACTTACTTTGCAGTTGGTGATCCCCTCACTAAAATTTCTAGCCTTTCCAGTACAGTCACTGGGCACTTTCACCTATTTGGACAAGTGTATCAGTCAGAGTACTGAAGGCAAATAGATGGCATACCCACACATGTCATGATAAGTTGGACATAGTTTCATAACGAAACTATTTACACAGTTGCAACCAAGGTGTAGAGAAACCATAAGGAATAGTGCAGTACCCCAGAGCCAGTAGTAGCAGGGCAATTGCCACCCCCAGGCCTTCAGGTGTGGGAAGGGGGTCCAGTCATGGGTCACAGAAGCAGAGAACCACTATGCAGAAACAACCACATGACAGGAGCTGTGGTTTTCAGTGGAAGGTAGCAGCCAATCTATGGTGAAACCAGAGAGAGAGAAATGCAGGAATAGATACTCTGACTTTGCTTTTCTCCCTCCTTCAACATTTCCCACCAAGGTTCCCCATTGGCCAGAGGACAAGGAAGCTCTGAGAGTTAGTCCAAGCAGACCACTCTCCTGAGTCAGAGAATGATGCGTAATGCACCTGGAGAGGTAAAGGGAAGATTTTCAGTACAATTTACTCCAACATTCTATCTCTAAAACTGTCTTGCAATCATATTCAAAGTTAAAGATTCTTCTAAAGACCAGCTCCTCTTCCTGCCTCCAAGTAAAATATTACATACAATCCTGAAAGCCCAGAACCCCAATCTTAAATATTTAGAGAGGTTGTCCAGCTAGATTCATTCTCTCACAACTGTCACTTATAGGAAAAAATCTTCTCATCTAATTTAAGCCCATTTTGCTGCATGTTAAGCTTGTCCAAGGAGCTGAAACATGGTGACTCCACTGCTAATGAAAAGCACAGTGGATTAAGGATGAAAAGATGTATTCCAGTCTTCACTCTTCTGCTGTCAGTGGTACCTGAGGCAAATCATTTAATCACTCTATGCTTCTCTTAGACTTTGGGTATTTCACCAGAAGAAAATTACTGCTTTTTAAGTGGACTAGAAAAAAAAATCACACTTATACCACGGAAAATTTTTTCATGATTACATCATATATCGTAAAATAAAATAAAATTTCTCAGATATCCTTGAAGATGACCATTAAATACTTCCTACCACACAGCCATTTATTTAACATGTCTAACCTTACTTTATAGTTTTTCCTCATAAGTTGTGTTTTCAGCTTCCTAGAATTTTCCTTGCTCCTCACCAAGATGAAATTATTTCTCAACTTCTTTTTAAGTATCATTTCTAAGGGAAGCAGTCTTGGCTGCTTAAAGTATCCCTGGGTAGGGGCTTCCCTGGTGGCGCAGTGGTTGAGAGTCCGCCTGCCAATGCAGGGGACGTGGGTTCATGCGTTCATGCCCCGGTCCACGAGGATCCCACGTGCCACGGAGCGGCTGGTCCGGTGAGCCATGGCTGCTCAGCCTGCGCGTCCAGAGCCTGCGCTCCGCGACAGGAGAGGCCCGCGTACCGCAAAAAAAAAAAAAAAGCATTCCTGGGTATTTTTGCTCTGAACACCCTCCCAGAGCACTTATGCCACTTGTGATTTCCTCTTCAATTCACTGGCAACAGATTCTCTTAAATTTCCTTCATTTGAGAATGTCTTGATTTTCCCCTTCAGTCCTGAAGGATATTTTCACTGGGTATCAGATTCTAGGTTGAGAGTTCTTTTCTTTCATTATTTGGGGAAAGAAAATACTGTGCCACTTTCTTCTGGAATCCATGGTTTAAAATGAGAAATCTGCCATCATTTCATTTGTTTTCCCCTAAGTAAGGTAACATTCTCTAGCTCCTTTCAAGATTTTCGCTCAGTTTGAGATCTTCCTGGTGTGACAAGTGACAAGTGTGACAAGTGATTTTGTATTGAAACCTGGACAATTTTGTAGTAAGTTATGAGAGTCTGGATCTTATTAAAACCTTATGTTTTATCTGGCTTTCTCTGACACCACCCCAGCAGGAAAAGGGATGGTGCCTGTTTGTTACTGCCAGACAGAGGTAAAAAGCCAGGTTTCCCACTCAGCCCTTGTTGACAGCCAAAGTGATGCTGGTGATGAGGGAGCTATGGTGACAACTGGGCAGTGGCAGGAGCTCTGGCTCCGCAGATGGTCCCCACTAACACCATGGTGGCATGGCCTCATTACTGCTGGGTGATGGTGGAAGTCCTGAATCTCCACTAAAACTCCTCTGGTACCACTCCAGCGGGGAGGGAAGGGAAGCCTCATTACTGCCAGGTATAACTGGAAGTCCAAGCTCCCACACTTCCTAAGTGCTCTGCACTGACACCATGGTTGCAGAAGGGAAGAGGAGTAACAGCTGGTTACCAGATGACAGCGATGAACATTTCACTCCTCTACTCTGACACCATTTCAGCTCTCTCTGACACCACCCCAGCAGGGAAGTTGGGTGCCTCATTACCACCTGACAAGGGTGATAGTCAAGGCTCCTCACTTGGCCTGTGTTGGGGTTGGGCCATAGTTTTTTCCATGGTGTTGGCTGAAGTGTAGGTTGGTTATTGTCTAAAAATATTTCTTTTTGTTAGGCTGTCTTTTTCCCTGTATGTTAGCCACAGAGAGCAAGCTTTTGTTGGGGATTTGTTTGTGCTCACTGGTGTTTCTGGGTTGCTGAATTCTTCAGTTTCAAACCTGGGACGTATGACATATAAAGAAAACCAAAAACCTCACCACTGTGTCTCTCCTTGGGTCCCAACATCCCTAGCCCATCTGTCTTCTTCCACTTTTCAAAACCTTCTTATGCTTGTGTTATATATAGTGTCCAGGTTTTTAGCTGTACTTTGCAGGAGCAATAGTGAAGAGTCTATCTATTCCACCTTCCCCGAGGTGGGAGTCACCCACAGAGTATCTTTAATATTTAAATTTATTGCCAACATTTAAAAACCAGAAGGTTTCAAATAACAATCCAGAGATCTGGCTTCTCTTAAAAAATTGGAATACTTGGAATAATCTGGCAATATTGGGCCCTCACTCCAGAATGGAAACAAGTGGCTAGAGGTGCATTGTCCAATATGATAGCCCACTAGGCACATGTGGGTATTATTTAAGTTTAAATTTAAATTAATTAAAATTTAATAAATTAAAAATTGCTCAGTCACACTATCCACATATGACTACTGGCTACCATGTTGGACAGTGCAGATAGAGAACATTTCCATCATTATAAAAAGTTCTACTGTATAGCACTGGGCTCACACATGATGGGGGCATGCCTGCTCTGGTTTGCCAACTCCCCACCACTTGATAATATATTAGACCATTAGAGCTCACCTGCTGACAAATTTGTGTTTATAATCCTTGGCTTAAAGAATCAGTAGAATTTTTGACTTGTGGAGATACAGATACAGGCAAACCAGATGGAGAGCACAGCAGGAGCAATGACACAGAGGAGGAGGAGCTGGGGTCCTGGAAAATCAAGGCAATTAGGTTTGCATAGACAGTGGGAGAAGAATCGGGGAAGAAAAGCAAGGTAGAGATTAAAGCCTTGGCAGAAAGGACACACAATTCTAGTCCTCACTTTGCCTCTAACTAGCTGTGGGACTGGGCTCAGAGATTAACCTCTGCTCTACAGGCCTCACCAAACCTCACCTTGGACCATTCTACCCTTTGCTCTCTGAGGTCTAGCTAGGTTGGCTTTCCCTCAGGTCCATGGATGTCCCAAGCAACTTCCTTCTTCACACTGCCTGGACCACTGTGCACCCCAGGTTTCACTCCCACATGCTGGGCCAACTCCACTTAACCAGCCGACCTAAGGAAAGCTTCCCTAAACCTCAGCTAGGTGAGGTTCCCAGCCATTTGTGCTCATAGTGTCGGGTTCAATTTCATGGCACTCATCCCATGTACAGCATCATCTACTACAGGAGATATTTATCTATTTGTCTCTCCCTCAACTTGGCTGTGAGTTTCATGAAACCCAGGACCATAGCCATTTTGTTTACTGTAATCGCTGAACTAACAGAGTGACTGACACAGAATGACTGGCACAGAGTAAACACCTGAGCAAACATTGATTGCATAAAGGCATGAAAGTTCTTCAGACCTTAGTCTCTGCACCAGCAAAATGCAAGCAATAGCAACTACTGCATTACAAACATATTAGGAGGAAAAAACAAGGTAGAGAAGTTATTTTTAAAACTTAAGACTGAAAAGCTATAATCAATTTAATTATTGAAAGGAAAGCTGTTAGCCATTAGTTACCAACCATAAGACTGTGGTGATCCTATTAAAAATGGATGATCCAGAACTCAGGGGCTAAGCTGTAAACTGAGGTTCCAGAGCTGTTAGAAAGTGGCTAGAGAGCACTACTATGAATTTTCCCCTTGTAACAGCTGATGGATTACTGCATGTTTTACTTGGCATTAACTATCCTGTAGCTCAACTTGTTTTAATCTAAAGCCTGGTAGATTTCATTCCATCTGGAGATACATCTTATGTCTTAGCTAATCAACTCCAAGTCAGTCAAAGAGTGACAAACCTTCTGTACCTCAGTTTCCCCATCTGTTAAATAAGAATAATAATTGCTGCTCTATTTAACTCTCAGGTTTGTGGAATCAACTGAGACAGCTAATGGGAACACAGTTGACAAACTATAATGCGCTATGCAACTATGGGGTATTCTTATCTGGAAGCAGTACTTGAGCTTCTTCCCCAGGGCACTGTGTTTGCAGAGGTGAAAGGATTGACCCAAGAGTATCCAACCTGAGTAGCACTGGAAGAATTCTGAATGTTGACCCCAGTGCAGCCAGGATGATAACAAATGCAATGCAAGCTTTGCTAGAACAATCCCCGCATCTGCAGACCCTGCCTGGGAAAGCCTTGGGACAATGACTACCTCTGACTCACAATCAGGCACCTACATCCAAGCACCAGGTGCTTTGGCTTCACCTCCTGCAGCTAAGAACTGCAAAGGTGGAATGACCCCAAGATGGATGGATCAGCTGAGCCTCACAACGAGTGGTGGGGCCTTTTATTTTATCTCCACGTCCCTATCCCCCTTGGGGACAAGGTGAGGCGGGCACGTCAGCAGCATTCACCTCTCAGTACAGCAGAGGGCAGTGGTGATCTCGCTGCAGTCCACACCCCAGCCAGTCTGGAGGGGCTGGGCGGGTCCTCCTGGGTGTGTGCGCAGGGCAGCTGCTCAGGAGGATGGGTCTGGCCCTCTGATACTAGAGATTAACCCTGCTGAACCTCCTTCCTCCCCAACCCCAGTGACCTCCCAACCCTGGCCAAAATACACACACACACACACACACACACACACACACACGCGCGTGCGTGCGCACACACACGCAGGCATAGAGGCAGACAGACATGCATACACATACATATACACACAAACACACACACAGAGGGGATCTTCCAAATTAATCCCTACAAACTACTGTAACTTAAACCATTTAACATCTATATTGAACCCCTCCCCCCCCCCAAAAAAAAGATTACTGCTTAAGGTTGGGAAGCCTGGAGTTTTTCTTTAACCAAGGAAAGACATAAGCCCATTCTACCAGGCAGCCAGGAGTTGATGCAACCAGTGTGCTGCTGTCCAGGGGTCAAAGAACCCTGTCTAACCCCAACATTGCCACTGTTTGATGTGATCTGAGGCCCTTCTCTCCCTGTGCTACAGGTGCCTCTACCTGAAATGAGGCTGTCGGTCAAACTTCCTTGGCTTTATGTTCCTCCCGCTTCCTTCATCTTCCTAATGGCAGACAGGGGAGATGCCCCCTCTCCAGTCCCAAAGAAAAAAAGGTGCCCATGTGCAGGAAGCCAGCCAGGCCAGGGGAGCTCCTTTCCCCACTTCCAAAGGTACTTAAAATGAGTTTAGGCACCTGTGGGATGCAGGGCATGGTTTTAAGGTATGTGGGTTTATTTGACTAAATTAGAAATCAGGAAACAGGTCAAAAGGAAGTCAGATGATGATTTTAAAGAAAACTGAATTCATTCTGTCTTTTACCTCTGATAGGTGGGATCCCATAGGAGCCCGAGTTAATCGAGGGATTTGGAGTTGGGGTACTAAACCTGCAGTTTTTGCTCTAGGAAATAGGCTTTAGAAGGAAGGGCTGAGGAAAGCAGGGCCAGATTTCAAAAAAATTATGAGGTCAGTGACATTTCTGTTCCGTGTTCCTCCCTCCCATTGAGGGCACCTTCATGACCCATTTTCGGGACAGCCATCCAATGGCTTTGTGACAGACACAACTCCCTCCTGACTGCTCCCAGGCACTCTCTTCCCATCCCCGCAAAACTGTCCTGGTTAAGTCTAGTTCTCTAGATGTCACCTGATTTCAATGTAGGGAAATGCCTTTGGGTCCATAAAAGCCACTTCATTTCAACAAATAGGTATTCCTATCTTCGAGGGGCCAGACCTGTGCTAGGAGACAAAAATAGGACATGGCCCTTTCCACAAGGGGCAGCTCCAAGGGTGACACTTAAGAATGCTCCTTTCTTCCTCTGTTCCCTGACAATCACAGGCAGTGAACTTGACCACTTCAGGTGGACTTGAGATCCAACTTGGCTCTAAGCCTGCCCTTCTACAGTCCTACAGTCATCTAGAAGGAGCGAGCGTTCTGCCAGGGCCCATTCATCATCTCCTTCACATATTGAATTGAACATCTGAACCCAAGAGCTCACCGTGTCTTCTCCATTTCCAATCATAGGGTCCAAATGTCCTGCTTATTGATAACGCATTTGGACCTGTTTCCTTCCTTCTCCATGGGAATTGTGTAAAATGTCCATTTCTTCAGATCAAAGCATTTCCAAGAGAATTAGCCAATTTGTTGAGTTAGTAGTAGCGTCAAGGACTTAGTTAGGGTCTGTGTCAAGGCCTGAGTTAGGAGTAGTGTCAAGGCCTTACTTAGTGCCAGTGCCAGGGCCTTAGTTAGGACTAGCATCAGAGCCCTTGTTAGGAATTGTGTGAGGGCCTGAGTTAGGAGTAGTGTCAGGGCCTTAGTTAGGGACAGTGTCAGCAAATTAACAGCATAATAGAGGAAGAGATGGCTTGGGCTCTGCAGGAGACCATTAGAAAATTAATTCACAGATTTTTAACTTTCAAAGCACAAAGTATCAGTGTAATGGAGAAATAATATGCTCCCCCATTTTTGCAAGTTAGGCAACTGAAGTTTCCCTTCTGTCAGTTGGAAGACCTGGATAATCGTTCTCCATCATTTCTGGAGGTTTGAGGATGGAGCCCTCCTAACAGAGCTCATGTCTTTGAGCATTAGCATGGTATTGCTCTTAGTACACTGGGTATGGCTGGGAGGACTACGCAGTCATGCCCAGCGGCTCTGCTCCATGGATGGCAAGTGGGAAGTGCTTGGCATGCCAGGCTTTTCATCAGAAACCCATAGAAGGGATGCAATGAGGAACGAGGAGAGTGGGTTCTGGCCCCAGTCCTGCTGCTACCTTGGCAAAGACCTGAGCCAGGTACCTTCCCTTCTCCAGGTCTCAATTTCCTCATCTGTAAAATTATGGCTTTAGCTTGGAAACGGGTTTCTCTTGAACCAGTCCTGGTTCATAACAAAGTTTTTGCTGAAGTGAGGCAAGATGAGGACTATGCAGTGAGTTCCTCTTAAAGCCAGATGTATTTAGTCTAAAAGACAGTCCTCAATCTTGACCCTGGGTCTTTCCTACATATAATGTTAAAACTTTATTTAAAAAAATTAGATTAGATTAAAACTCAACAACAGTTGAGTTTTGTTTTTACTGTCTTAAGTCAGTAAAATGAAAAACAAAACTGCAACTTTTTGTCAGTCCTCAAAATATCTTCTGAGCTGTACTGGACCACCAGATTGAGAGGACAGAGACCACTAGATTGAATGGTCTCTAAGCTCACTTGTGGCTGATTGCCACACCGAGTCGTGGTAAACTCAGCACTGCCCTTACTAAGAAAAGGAGTAGCTGTTTGTCTATTTTTTTATGGTCCTCAACTGTGGCTGCACTTAGATTCACAAGGCAGCCTTTAAAAAATATTGAATCCCCAGGGCTCCCTCTCCCCCAAATCAATTAAATCAGAGTCCCTGGGAGCGAGGCCAAGGCAAGGGGACTTTGTTAAAAGCTCCCCAGGCAGTACCGCTGATGTGAAGCCAGGAATGAGAACCACGGACAGAGGCATTCGCAGACCTGACTGTATAATAGAATTACTTGGGAGCACGTTCATAAAAATTCAGATTCCTAGCCTCCACTCCGATTTACTAAATCAGAAGAAACTCTGGAGCTCAAGGAATCTTTGTTTTCAAAAGCTTTCCAAGTAAGACCATTGTAGCCAGACCCCAGACTGATATTAATTACAGGTACCTGTTACATGTTAAAAGCTGAGGAGTCTCTGGAAGGCTCACTGCTCCTCTATGCATATTTCTGACATAAAGGTAACATTTGAAATGTCAACATCTAGGATCCATTCATTGCCCATAGCACCTGCCTTAGGAATGCCTCTGTCCAGGAGGTCAATGACTTCATCCAATCCCTTTCATTCCAGACATCTCTGAATTCGTGGAATTGGAGGAGGAATGGGCAGGTGATGCAGAAAGAGATGAGAAAGTGCCAGAAAAGATTTCTCTGCCCACTCCTTTGCCCTGCCTGGCCCTGGGTGTGTCATATATTTGAACTGCTTTTCAGGAGTTGCGGCTATGATGCAGACCATCCACATACTCTACTACACAGACTCCCTAATCCCCATGTATGATGCACCCAGGCCACTGGCCATGATGGGTCAAGATAACTTCCCAATGACAGCATGTTAGACTACTTGCTCTGCATACCCAGAAGTGAAAGGTTCAGCAAAGCTCTGGTCGTCTACAATTCATATTTTTGTCAGCTTAAGCCTCCCTTTGAGATGCTGAGAACTTTGTTTGCTATGTTCCTAAGCAAAGCCCAAAGGAGTTGGAAACCTTCACAAAATTATATTAAGGGTCCAAAAGGCTTTTGCATGAATGAAGTGGTTGAGACAAAATTTACTATAAAACAGACCAGTGATAAATGAAAGCACGGAATTGTACCCAGAGCTCAAAGACTGTGCCTTTGGCTCCAAATCCCCGTGAAATTCTCATGAGAGTACCCAGGGTTGAACCAACACCCAAGAGAGAGTTGCTACACTCAAAAGGCCTCCAACCAGAAACATCAGCCCCACAAATCTGTCCTTCTTAGTCCAGCCTCCCAGCCCAGGGTTAGGAAACGGCTGTTTAGGAAAAGGAATGACATAATCGAGGATATTGAACTGACCCCTGAGGGGATGAGCATAGAATCATTCATTCATTCATTCAACAATAATGGTAAGAGGCAACATTTATTGAGCCCCTACTCTGTAAAAGGCACTGTTCTAATCACTTTAAATGTACTAATTAATTTACCTTTCACGAGTATCCTTTAAGATAAGTATCATCATTAGTTACATTTCACAGAGAAGGAAACTGAAACACAGACGGCTAAATCAGTTCCATAAGAACGCACCTGGTGGAGCCAGGATTCAAACCCAGGAAGCCTGGCTCCTGAAACATGTGCCAGACACTGAGCCAGACAGTTGGGAATATAATGGTGGAGAACACTACAGAGTCCCAGGATGGTGAAGGGTTAAGTTTGAGGCCAGAGAGGCAGTGGGAAGGCTTATGGGAGGTAGAACCCTCCTTGATACACTGTGGGCCTTGAGAAAGTTTCTTCCTCTCTCTAGCCTCAGTTTATCTACCTGTAAAATGTGAGTTGGTCTAAATATTCTCTAAGATCTTCTTAGCTCAATAAAGATAAAAAAACATAAAGTAGTGGGCTAGGCAGTAGAAACACAGTGGGTAGGACTTTTCATATGTATGGGGAAGGAGTGGTATAAAGTGGGGATGCCACCCCAGAAAAAGATGTAAATAGGCACTCTGTCCTTCTTTATAATCCGAGGGAACCCACATCTAATACCCTTCTTTAAAATCTGGGAGGTTCATGAAACACCCATGAGAAAGGGCAAAGGGAAAAAAACAGGAGCCGCTCTCCCTCCACTCTCTGGTGAGTTTCCATTAAATGATGTATCAACTGTCACTATAAAAGGAACTAGAGATGCAGGGAGTTTAAGGCAAGGACTTTGCTGGTCATTTTAGTGTACATGTTCCCAACAGCAAACAGCATCAAATATTCATCCCCATCTGAAAGTAACCCTGCCAAGGCATCAGAAAAGTGCATTTGCTAAATACCTAAACATCTGGACAGCAGCCTTTCCAGAGGAATCAGAGCCAGAGAAAGCAGAGCCAGAGCTCAAAGTGACAGTGTAACTAGCTTAAGCAGATGAAAGGACAAAGGTGGCCAGAAAACATCACCCCAGCCAGTCCTGCCATTGAGTGGGGCCGGCTAGTATGAGAAGAGCCTTGGCAACGAGCCCCTTGTTTACAGCAGTCTCCTCAGCTAACAAACAAAATGTGTTGGTCTATCTTGCTCCAAGGTCACAAATGAACCCTCTGTTCCATCTTTATTCCCATTGAAAGATCTAATTCTAGGCCACAATTTTGGCTTGGCAAAGCACAACCAACACCCTTCAAGATGTGCTGCACTTCTGTAGATTAACTTGGGTCGGTTCCCATGACGGCAATCGGCCTGGGACCTGATGCTCTTGGCTGAACATAATCCTCAGGTCTCGGAGGCACCACCACCATGAATATCCAATATCCCCCTCTCCCTCACCTCCTGCTTCTCCTTTCCTCTTCTCTTCTCTCTCTCTATCTCCCTGTCTGTCTTCCTCTCATATAGCTATCAGGAACTCCTTCAAAATGAATACAGTGAAAACAGTTTGGAAGTTCCTCAAAAAGGTAAATATAGTGTTACCCTATGACACAGCAGCAATTCTTCTCCTAGGTGTCTACCCAAGAGAACTGAAAACACATGGCCACACAAATACCTGTACATGAATGTCCATAGCAGTATTATTCACAAAAGCCAAAAAGTGGAAACAACCCAAATGTTCTAGGGACGAATGAATAAACAAAATGTGGTAAATCCATACAATGGTGTATTATTTGGCCATAAAAAGGAATGGCACTTACATGTTACAACGTGGATAAACCTCAAAAACATTATGCTAAATGAAAGAAGCCAGTTACAAAAGACCACAAATTGTACAATTCCATTTGTATGCAATGTCC
The DNA here is from genome assembly GCF_964374135.1 of Grampus griseus. Lineage (NCBI taxonomy): Eukaryota > Metazoa > Chordata > Mammalia > Artiodactyla > Delphinidae > Grampus > Grampus griseus. The sequence goes on along the minus strand of NC_139013.1, from coordinate 30,492,970 downwards.
AGAAGAGGGAAATCTATAGAGGCAGAAGTAGATTAGTGGTTGCTTAGGGGTGGGGTGACCGCTAATGAGTATGGGGTTTCTTTTAAAGGAGACAAAACTGTGCTAAAGTTAGATTGTGGTGATTGTTGCACAACCCTGTGAAACACTGAAAAAAGGAGCCATACACTTTAAATGGGTGAATTATATGGTATATGAATCACAGCTCAATAAATCTGTCTTAAAATGAATACACTACTTAAATATACCTTGCAATGCAATATAATAAAGCTTACAGGATATCTGAGTGGATTACATTTTTGCACAGCCTTAGAGAAAATGGAAGCAAAATTTTCTATTACCTCTTTCTTCCTTTTCTCACTGCAGAGAGATGTTCTCACAAAAGTGGGAAATAATTGCCTAACGCCTTTCACCTCAAATTTCAATCTCAAACAGATGTAAATCAGATACTTTTATGATAGAGGCCCCAAGAAAAGGATATTTCTCTAGCCAAAACCAAGAATGATGGAAATTGGATATACTGAAGGATTTCTTTATTTTTAATGTGATATGAGAAAACAGAAATTTAAATCGGCTGTAGAAGTTTCACCCCAAAGAACAGCAGAAGACAGGAGACAATATTCTATCCTGGATTGTTAGATGCTTGTCTGCCAGGAGGCAAAGTGAGTGTCTTAGAACTTCAGGATTTTTCTCTTCGCACTTCCCTGAGTCAGGGACAAAGTGTTCAATTTGCCTCTCAGAGCAAAGGTTCTGTCTTCACTGTGGCTCCCTGATTCCTTGGCAGGATTGCTTTCAGATTGCCATTGCTATTTGGTGCCATTTGTGCTACAGAACTGTACCTGCAAGCCCTTGAGCAGCTGGCTTGACTTTGGTTGAGCTCAACTGCTCAGCAGGAAAATAGTTCCCACCATGCTTCCTTGGAGGCTTGTTCTGCAAATCAAGTGAGATGGTGGATGGGAAATATTTACTTTAAAAGCTATAAAATACCTTTCACATGAGAAGGTCTGTTGCAACTAATCTCCATCTTGAAACAATGGTAGCAGTGGCTGGAGAGCATTAACTTTCAGGCCTGAGAATATCTGTGATATTGTGGAGGCCACATCACTGCAACATGGGGAAGACCCATTGGTGTTCAGAAAAACCATAGCCTCTTGGAATCAAAGGATTTTGAAATCAACAGAAACTTAGAAAGCATCTATTTAGTAGAAGACCTTACTGATATCTGAATCTTCTCCACAACTATCCTGACAAATAACTGAGTCAGATCCATCGGTTTTGTGTTCTGATCAACTGAAGCACCATTTTTCAACTTGATTTACCCATCAAAGAGATTCAACTAAATTCAATCCAACAAGTCTTTTGTGCCCAGATTTGGGCTAGAAATTATGAGAGAAAGCCCTGCTCTCTTGGAGTTTTCAGTATGGTTGGAGAAGTAAAATTCTCATATTTGAGTCAATCAAAAAATAAATAAATAAGGCAGTATTTAAGCCAAACACCAGAAGGTATGTAAGAGTCCTTATATTCATTTTCTAGGGCTGTTGTAACAAATTGCCACAAGCTTGGTGGCTTAAAACACAAACTTATTCTCTTACAGTTTTAGATGCCACAAATCTAAAATATGTTTCACTAGATTGAAGTCAAGTTGTTGGCAGGGTTGGTTTCTTCTGTAGGCTTCATAAGAGAACCTATTCCTTGCCTCTTTCAGCTTCTAGTGTCTGCTGGCATTCCTCGGCTTGTGGCCACATGACTCCAATTTCTGCTTCCCTGGTCACATTGTCTTTCTCCTCTTTTGTAGTCAAATCTCCCTCCACCTCCCTCTTATAAGGACATTTGTGATACCATTTAGAGCCCACCCAAATTATCCAGAATAATCTCACCATCTCAAGATCCTTAACTTAATCACATTTGCAATCTCTTATGCCATATAAGGTAACACTCACAGGTTTGAGGGATTAGGCCATAGATATTTAGGGGGACCATTATTTAAGCTACCACAGTTCTCAATAGCATCAGTGGTCTGGAGGTGGATAAATTAACTTTGGCCAGGAGAAATGACTTGACAAAAACAGACTTAAGATAAATTTAAACTTGGATGGAATTTGATCAAGAAAGAAGGAAGAGCAATAAATTGATTAATAATAAGAGTGGGGCTTCCCTGGTGGCACAGTGGTTGAGAGTCCGCCTGCCGATGCAGGGGACACGGGTTCGTGCCCCGGTCCGGGAAGATCCCACATGCCACGGAGCGGCTAGGCCGGTGAGCCATGGCTGCTGAGCCTGCGCGTCCGGAGCCTGTGCTCCGCAACGGGAGAGGCCACAATAGTGAGAGGCCCGCGTACCGCAAAAAAAAAAAAAGAGTGAAAATAATCAAGTAGTCTTGTATTAAGCGTCACTTATGAGCTCATATTTGTGTTAGGCTCTTCCATCTGTAGGGAGACCTCAACACTTCGTCTCTATCTGAAGAAGCTTATGATGAATTAGAAGAAGAAACATAAGTCCATAAGATGGTGAATACTGCCCAATACTTTCCACAGGGAAAGGAGAGCTCAGCAAGAGCTATAGTCAGGGCAGTCATACTAGAAGAGGTGGGCTATGAGTGGATCATCATCCACTATTTCAAACAGCCAGGTGCGGGTGGGGCTGAGGATGAAGAGTAAGAAAGGGCCAACAGGCTTGATAAGACGGAGCTCACTGGAAACCTTACCCAGAACAGTTACAACGGAGCAATGAGACAGGAGCCAGGTTTCAGCAAGTTGAGAAGGTAATGGATGGGTAAGAACTGGAAGCATAGAAAAAGAGACGGGAAGAAAAATAAAAAGGGATCACCATCAGGAAGAGTGATGGGTCAGAAAAAGAAGTAGGGGGTTGTTTTGTTTTAAGAGAAGAGAAACCTGATCATAAATGAAAGAGGGAAAACACATCAGAGGAAAGGGCAACATTAGAAAAGCTGGAGAACAGATGATGCTCATGAACTGCAACTTGTAAAAACATCTTTGGTTTGGAACCCTGTCCTCCAGACTAGGAAGGTGGCTGAGAACACAACTCTAGTATGTATAGATAGTAAAATACTGTTCTTAATGGTTCTTGCTCACTTGTTAGCAATGTTCAATGTTTTCAATTCTTTCTAGGGTGCGATGAGGGTCTGGTCTCAGAGGCAGAGAAAAGGAAGAAGAAAGGAAGTCAGGTTGGGGGCAGTCAGGTGGGTAGGTGTTGCTACCATCCACTAACATGATGAAACTCAGACCTAGAACCCTCAAAGTTTTAGCTCTCAGGTCGTGAATATTTCAACTCAATTCAACAAGCATTTATCAGGATCTACTGTGCCCACCACTCTGCTCAGTGTTCAAGGAAAGAAATGGTTACGATTTAGTTCCTGCCCTTTATGGAGGCCATGCTTTTTGGATGAGGCAGAAATAAAAATAACTGCATCTATCACAATTGCATTCATCTTCATGCAACAGAGCCCTGAAAAATAGGGAGAGACATTCAGGGCTAGTTGGGAATATGGCCATCCTGAACAAAATCAGGATTTGTAGCATTAAAGAAGATTGGGGGTATATAGATTTAGATGGGCATCTAGCTAGTCTGACACAACAACCAACTCTAATACAGTATTTGGGGGCTATACCAAGAATAGAAATCAAGTGATGTAGAAGCATAAAGAAAGGAAGGATTAATTATAATATGGAATAATATTTTTTTTTTTTACAGCAGAAATGACAATAGAGTTGGGCTTTAAAAATGACCAGGCTTTTATCAGGTACAGAAGAGGATGATCCAGGGATTTGGAACCAGGATGAGCACTGAAGGTGGGGAAATACTTGGCAGATTTGGTGAATGGCAAATATAGGATGATAAGAGGGGATAGAGGCTGTGGCACATAAAGATGGAGAGGAATTTGCCATGCTGAGGGTTTTTTACCTTTATCCTGCATACAATAAAGAGGCCTAGAATGTTTTTTAAGGAAGGTGATGAGACGATAAACGTATCAGTTAGCTATTGCTGAATAACAAACCATCCCAAAATCTCAGTAGCTTAAAGCAAAAATGTAATATACTTGAGTCTGAAAATCAGCTAGGGCTCTGCCCTAGGCTATACTGGCCGATCTGATCTTGGCTGGGTTAATTCACATGTCTGCAGTTCGGCTGGAAATCTGTTCTAGGCCAGGCTTAGTTAAGGTAACTTAAGGAAGTTCTGTTCCATGTGTCTCTCATCTTTTTCCTGGACCCAGTGGGAATGTCTCTCTCATAGTAATGGCAGAAGCACAAATAAGTAAGAGGAAATGCCCCAGTCTTCTTAAAGCCTGGGCTGGGAACTAGCATATCATCCCTTTCACCTCATTCCATTGGCTGAAACAAGCCACATGGTCAAACCCCAAATCAAGGGCGGGGGGGGGGGAAATATTCTCCTCACACTTTGTGGGAGGAAATACAAAGTCTGAGGTAAAGGGTGCAGGTGCAGGGAGGAGTGAGAAGTTGAGGAGATAAATGCAATCTTCCACACTAAGATGGGTCTTAAAAAGACAACTCTAGGGCTTCCCTGGTGGCGCAGTGGTTGAGAGTCTGCCTGCCGATGCAGGGGACACAGGTTCGTGCCCCGGTCCGGGAAGATCCCACATGCCGCGGAGCAGCTAGGCCCGTGAGTCATGGCCGCTGAGCCTGCGCATCCAGAGCCTGTGCTCTGCAACGGGAGAGGCCACAACAGTGAGAGGCCCGCGTACCGCCAAAAAAAAAAAAAAAAAAAAGACAACTCTGTCAACAATATAAAGAGTGGATGGAAGGAAGAAAGAGAAGTTACGAAACTAGTTTTAGATTACGGTTATAATTCATTCACGAAATGACAAGAGCATGAACTGAAGCAGCAGAAGTTGCAACGGAGGAGAGAACAGACTGAGGATGTATTAACTGCTTCTCTACTGGGAGAGCTTTGACTCTGAGAAGAAAGTAGATGAAAATCCATCAATGGACATTGCTTGGTGGTATTGATTGAGCCATGTTGGGCTATCAATTCCTAACATTTCTTCCTTGGGTCACAAGACATGGCTATTTATCTTCAGTCTTTGATCCAGGTAGGATGATTCTTTGCTAGAAAACAAAAGTCTAAAGATAAATGAGGGCCTGCAGGTTGCCACACAGCAAGAACCACCATAGTATTACTACTGAGGTCAAAAGACCTAATCAATTCTTTTATTCCTTCCTTGATAGCTAGGGCACACAGGTATCACAGCCCCTACAGCAACTACAGTCTCAGCCACACTTTATGACACATTATATTCTGCTATATTGTTTCTTCACCATTCACTGTGGATGAACCTGAGTCTCTATGTTGGATATATAGTATAAGTACAATGAAGATATTTTGCCTTGATAGTCTTTTGTTTCAGTTACCCTGCCTCTATCATGAGGTCAAATGTTATTTACTAATCTCTCCTGCCTATGGGGCACCTGTTAGGAATTAGATTCAGTAGCCAGAGTGCAGTATCTTGGGGAAACAACAATAGGATGATATCATTCCCTCGGGAACACCACGTCAGGCTGCCTTGGTGCTTCTGGGCCCAGGTGTTTAATTCATTAACTACTCTTCAGCTGGGTGACTGGGGAGAGACCTGAAATTAATAGATACACTCCCTGTAACTGTTGTTATACTTTTCTAAGTGTATTGAGATAAATTTGGCATCACAGAAAGAGCAGAACTTTTGGAGATAGGTTCAAATCCTCGCCACATCACTTACTAGCAATGAGATATTGAAGTCACTTAATATCATTGAGCCAAATTGTCTTGCGTGTAAAACGGAGATACCAGTAACCTCTGCATTACACAGTTGTTGTTAGGGTCAAATAAGATCAAGGAGATGAAAATGTTGTATAAATAAGAATGTATCATGCACAAGCACATTAAAAAAAGTTTTCCAGTAAACCTTAGTCTTTTCCCATATCTCAATTCTTTGCCTCTTAAATCCCAATCACAATAATTCTTATCAAAGAGGTCTTCTCAATATATCTAATCCAGTCTAGTCTCACTTCAGCTTACTTGTATTTCTTTTTCTTTTTACAGCAAGGAAAAAATGATTTCAGGTTATGCTTCTTTTAAGAGAAAAACTTTATATTGTATGTGTCATTGATTCTCAGTACCAGCTGTTTTTGTCATGCCTTTAGGACCCTACCTCTTGAACTTCCCAGCTGGCTTCCGGAGGGCTTTAACATTGAGGCCCAAGGACTTTGTACTAGGAACCCTACAAGCTCTCTCCCAGGATGGAGGTCAGGGATGGTTGACAATGCCAAGGCCCAGGGACTGATAAAGCAACAGGACCCCTTGGCTCTTTCTCAAAGCTGTTTCCCATAAGAGGAAATTCATTTTCCCTGCACACCTGAGAAAGGTGGGGAGCTTGTTTTACTTTACATAGGAAGTGCCACAGAGACTTCATATGAGGGCTACTTTTACTGCCCCTAAAGTCCCTCCATCTATGATGCAGGTATTGGACTTCAAATTCCCACTTGAGACTATAGAAGTCAAGATACAACCCTGAAAAGGTCACATGACTTTGGACTAAACTGTATACATATGGAAACCTCTAGAAGAAATATGGAGGACATCAATAATTGCATACTGTGCTCAAATTGGCAAAGTGGTTAAGGTCCTAAATACTTATTTTTCTTCTGATAAAGTACCTGAACTTTCCTAGTGAGAGAACATGATCATATAATTATGTGTGTGTGGTCCAGGTAGATTTTCAGAGCTAGTGTAGTTGTGACAAGGTGGCTGGGCGGGGCCAGGGCCCTGAAGCAGGTATTTGAAGGCAGAGACTGACAAACTGAGGAAAGTAGGTCATTAATAAAGGTGAACTCCATGACCCCTTCATTCCTCAGGACATCTCACAGAGGCTATGAAATTATTATGAAAAGGAAAATCTCCCAGAATGGTCTTGGTGATGGGAAGATGGGCTCGGTGACCACCAGGGACTCTGATGTTCAGGCATCATCTACCAGACATTGACCAAAAGTCTCTGTCCCACTTTTGAGTGAACCCAACTGGGACAAGTTGGTTACCTTATGAGATTCTGCCTTCTAGACCTTGTCATTTGCCCTACTGGGTGACTTCAAGCAAGTCCTAATTTCATCATGTACCACATGGGCAGACTTTCTCATCCTGTTGAAACCAGCCAGCTAGACATGCTATTAGGCCCATTTCTTTGTACTCTGGAGCCCAAATATTTAAAAGAAACAAAGTTGATTATATCATTGCTTTGATACGTGCCATCATTATTACTTCTTGTATTTCTATACAGCATTTCCTTCCAAAGGATATTCACAGCTATGGTCTCATTTTATCTTAACTCTGTGAAAGAGAAATGGTAGGTCAAAGAGAGATGGGAATTATCCTGATCCCCATTCAAGAGATGCACAAACAGAATCCCAGAAAGAAGTGACTTTCTTGAGGGCACCAAGTGAGTGGGCAGGTGGTCCTGGCCTCTGAGTTGTTGCCCAGCAACTTAGAGTCCTCGCATTTGAGTAACACTAAATGCTGATGCTATGCAGCCCCATGGCGTCTTTTGTACCACCTACCCTGGCTCTGGCCTCTCTTGGAGGAGCAGATCCAGTGTTTCACAGGTAACACAGACTCACAATCACAAAATGGGGTATTGCTGTAAGAGGACACTGATGAGACTTTAAAGATAGAGTAATTGGGCTGATAAGATAATGAGCCCTAAAGTGGATAATAATATTGAGCTCTACAAGGGATAATAACATTGATCCACCTCATCAGGCCTGTTGGGAGGATTAGCTCACTGGCAATTGGCAAGAACTTCGCAATGAAGGAACATAAATGACAGCAGTTTGAGAGTCTCCTTGTCCCTTTTGGGATGACTCCCCCTTAGTGATTTAAGTGGTCGTGGGATGCCATGGCAACCAAGGCCTGCCTGATGGAAACTTTCATTCCTATATTCCCTCTGCAATTCCATATTCCTTACCTCAACCATAAGGAGAGGATTTGCCCTTCTTTAAAAACGAAGTGCAGCAAGAAAGCATTTGACTTTTAGGCTCCTGGTGAGAAGCAGAGGCATAGGGGAAATGCTGGATGCTTTTAAGAACTCTAACTACAGACAACACTCTTGTCTGTGGTCACAAAAGCCATGGGTGGAAGAGTGACCCTTAGAAGAGCAATCAGAGATGGCTGGGAGGGGCTCTGCCAAGTGGGGGCTCAAGAGAGGTTGATAGGAGGCTTTGAGTTTGTGGTTCTGATGTGGAGTTCCTCTTTTCTGCCATCAGGGCAACATTAGCTCTCTCTCACCCACTTCCATAGCTAGCCCATGTGGAAAAGCTACTCCGGGTTGTTTTTACAATGTCATTATTATAGTACTACTGGTTTCAGAGTAGGTGTTCAATAAATGCCGATTGATGGATGTTCTGGTGTTTTTACGTATATCATGTGCTTCCTCACAAGCAAGCTCTTCCTATTTTGGCAAATGCTTTGCACTGAGCCATATACTCTGTCCCAAGCCCCTTGTGAAAAATACATGAATGAATGAGGTGATTAGCTCAGGGTCACGTGGCTCAAAAATGGCTGAACCAAGACGGCCCCAGAGTTTCCAACACCAAGCCTAGACTCCTTCCACTCTGCCACACAGTCATCCATAGCCAGGTTGCAATCCATTCACATGCCTTCCAGAGGGCTGTAATGGAAAAACCACACTCCTGGGTTTCTTCTTAACTCTCACACTACTACCACGGTCACAACACTCCTGACACCAGATGTGTGGGTTTTTTTTCCCCACACCAAGCAATTCTCTGTGACACTAAATGGGGTAGCCTACAATTCAATTCAGTTCTGATACTAACTGGAGTTAGTGCAGACCCACAAGACTGCCCCTACTTCAGACACCAATTACAATTACAAGAGTTAGGTCCCCAGGTTACCCACAACTTCTGTCTGACTTGGCTACACATCAGAGGTTCCCATGACCCCCCGCCTAGGATTCAATTATTTGCTAGAACAGCTCACAGAACTCAGGGAAATAGTTACTTATGTGTACCAGTTTATTATATAATAAAGGATGTGACAAAGGATACAGGTGAATAACCAGATGAAGAGATACATAGGGCATGGTCTGGGAGGGTCCTGAGTGCAAGAGCTTCTGTCTGTCTGGAGTTTGGATGCATCACCGTCCCAGAACATGGATGTGTACCAATCCGGAAGCTCTCTAAACCCATACTGTTGCAATTTTTCTATAGGCTTCATCATATAAGCACTATCAATTATTAACTCCATTTCTAACCCCTCTCCTTTTCCCTTCTCAAGAGAACGGGGAGGTGGGAGGAGTAAGGCTAAAAGTTCCAAGCTTCTAATCATAGCTTGGTCTTTCTGGTGACCAGTCCCCTGCAGGAGCCCACCAGGAGTCACCACTTTAAAACAGAAGACATTCTTGGGACTTCCCTGTTGGTACAGTGGTTAAGAAATTCGCCTGCCAATACAGGGGACACTGGTTCCATCCTTGGTCTGGTCTGGGAAGATCCCACATGCCACAGAGCAACTAAGCCCATGCGCCACAACAACTGAATCCGCGCGCCTGAAGTCCGTGTTCCACTGCAAGAGAAGCCACCGCACCACAACCAAGAGTAGATCGCGCTCGCAGCAACTAGAGAAAGCCCACATGCAGCCAAAAAAAAAAAGACATTCTTATCACCCAGGAAATTCCAAGGGATTTAGGAGCTCAGTTTTAGACACTCCTATCGCTCAGGAAATTAGAAGGGTTTTAGGAGCTCTATGTCAGGAACTGGGGTCAGAGACTAAATGTCAGAACAAAAGATTCTCCTAGCACCTCTATTTAGAAGGGTTTTAGGGGCTCTGTGTCAAGAACTGGGGACAAAGACCAATATATATATTTCTTATTATTTCCCAGGGACTTGTTCCCTGTGCTTGTTTTTATTTTCTCTGTGTACTACCCAGCTAAGTATGCACTTACCAATGGTGAACCACTCCAGGGAGGCCAGCATGCTAGGAGCAGCCATAACTGAGCCCAGTCTCCCCAGCACGCCCAAGAGTCCTCTGGTGGGCAGCTGCGAGCCTGCTTTTGCACAGGAAAGTGGTGAAGTTCACTTTGGTGTTCTAGCTGCTTGCATCTCCCTCCCAACACTTCAGGTCCTCTCTCCTCAAAGGCATTTTAAAGAAAAGATTTAAAATTGCTTAGAAATTGAAGCAAGATTGCCTAGTTATTGATTCAAATTCTGGCAGGTCTGACTCAGAGCTGTCTCTCTCATTCCTGCCACCAATTCTGATGGCTCTAAAGAGGGATTCCAAGGATTTGGGCTGTAATCAAATGACCCAAGAATCCCCATCTCCTCTCTGTAGGGGAATTTAATATTTCCATTCTACCTGAGGTCTCATTGCCAGGATGTTAACTGGAATTTCAGTTTGTCTCTCTCCATTCTGGGATTTTGCTTAAACTAGTATTTTGGTTCTTTTCTCCTGTATCTTGACAGCAGACAACAAACAACCTCTAAATATTCACAGAATGGCAAGAGCTGGGTTTAGGTGGCAATCTGGCAGATAAACACAATAATAGTGGCCTCGGAGGCACTACTATTGGGGATGTGATAGAGACTGTGCTGTGGCAAAGAAATCCTATACTTTGTGCCATCCTCTACATAGAGAAAGAATCTGTGTCTATTGCATCTTATAAGAAAAAAAAAACTATCAAGAGACAATAAGATAATAGTAATAAGAGTCAGCTTGTGTGTTAAAGGGTTTGAGACATAATCATACAGACCTGAGTGTACTTATTTTCTAGGCTTCCTTTAGCAAATCTTCTCTGCTTGGTTTCTATGGAAACTGGAAACTGCACATGAGCCAGAGACACTCAATAGTCTTCCCTGGCAGGCATGTCCATTTCAGATTTCTCTGCTTTAAGTGATATCCTGTTGTAACTACTAAGAGTAAAATAATAATAATCCATACACTGTACTCTCAGAATCACTGCTGAGAAGGTCAATGTTGATGGCTACCACTATTGAGCACTTGCTATGTTCCAGGGCATACACTAAACAGTTATAGACCTTAACTCACTTAATCCTCCCAATAGCCTTGTGGGTTTGGTATCTGTAACTGTTTGTCCATCCAGGAAAATGCAAACCACTCTAAGTATCTCAAATGGAAGGAATTGAATACAAGGAGTTAGTTACGCATGTGACAGAATTGCTGAGAGGCCAAACCGGGGGCTGTGAGGCAGCTCAGAGAGTAGCAAAAATAGGAAGCAGCACCAATTCTGATGCTAGAGAGACAATAGGAGAACATAGTGTTTCCAGTGCCTGAAAGTTGGGACCAACTGTCAGGAATAAGAAATATCAAGATGACTGCATGTAGGAGTTGAGACCATGGAGGGACGGGCTGACTGGTGGGCACTGGAACCACAGAGGAGACACAACTACTTATTACCAGCACTCCACAAGAAGCAGAGATGGAAAGAGGGAGAACATCCTGGCTTCTCTCTTCTTCCTGCCCTCATTTCAAGCAATTTTCTTTCAAGGCCTCCTATTGACTGAACCTTCACAGAAGCCAGAGGGCAAAAGATCTGGGAAACAAGTTCTCCTATGATACAGAAGAGAGCAGAGGAAGTGCAGGGATGCATCTGAGAACAAACTAGCAGTCTTACCATACCCATTACAGGGATAAGAAAATTGAGTCACAGAAAGGCAATTTTCTTAAGACAAACACTAATCAGTTAAATGACTGATTATCTGGCTAGGAGTACATGCTCTCAAGCACTTTATGATACCTCTTTATGAGTTCCTCTCTGTAGAGAGGAAAAGGGCTTCTTCATGGCCATGGCATTCCTGTTTCACATGCCCTTCACCTCAGCAGACCCAGTCAATTATGAAAACTTTAAGTTGTGGTGGTCTGTCCATCTGAAATTTGCCCATTCAGGGGGTTCTGGATATTTATTTGATGTGTGCTTATTCTAGATGTTTCAGCCTGACCACATACAGTCAGTCATTCATACCTTTAGTCATTAAAATATGAAAAGGGTCATTTATTCACTGGTGACACAGACCTAGGAGTTAGGGGAAGATGGGACTGGGGAGAAATCTCATCTTTCTCATATTTTCTAGAGAACTGGACTGTGATTCCAATTGGGTAAAGGGTCACAATGAGGCAATGGGGAAAAACAGGTAGAAATTCCCAGTTCCTATTTTCTCTCTTAATGTTTGAGCATTTGCCACTGCTAAACTTGTAAGAAAAATTTATCAGGGAAAAGTTAAAATTTCTGTCAACTTCATCTTGTCTCTGAACTAGGGGAAGAAGACTATTTAGCTGAAAGACATCTTGGAAGATCTTGGAGAAAACTATTTAATTTAATAACAAAGGCAGACCCCTCTCAAAGGCATTCATGTTTTAAGAGAGTTTACTCTGAAAACCAAGAAACCTTCTAATATAAGAATTTTCAGTGATTGATAATGGAAGAGAAGATTTTTTGATAAATCATTCTACTGTTTTCCTTTAAATGTATGCTCTGTGTGCAGAAACCTCAGTATCTGGAAAGCATCATGGGGCCTCTGTGGGCATTTCAATGAGATAATACACACAGAGCTCCTGGACAATAACAGGCTGTCAAATGATTGTATCTATTATAGTCATTGTCATCATCATCATCATCACCACTGTACTTGATTTTCAAGAAGGTCTGAAGAAAGACTGGCATGGTCAGGAAGCTTTCTGGAGGAGAAGGGCCTTGTGCTGGGTCTTAAAGCCACTCCTTTTACTTTTAACAGCTACAAGTGTTTAGTCTTTTCAGGCAAAGAAATATAATAACCAATTTCCAGGACCTGAAAATCCAGATGGGGGCAGAGGATATTTGACAGGTTCTTATTTGCTACAGTTTCAGTCTGGACCGAAGGAAGAGGGTTTGATTATTCAAGTTATTTTAAAACTGCTTTAATTACGTTGTTGAAACCCTAAGAGTAACAGAGGTTTAAAAAAAAGAGTAACAACAACATAGAACCTCAATACTCTGTTTTTCCAGGATGATTTAGTTTCAAGAGAAGCTGGAAAAGTGATCTGATCTACTTGCATCAAGTTATCCTACAGAGAAAAGCTTTCTGGGGAGATATATACACAGAGAAATAAGTTGAATCTTTCCTCCCCAGAACCAGATAAAAACAAAGTTATCTTCCTTATCTCATGGGGAGCCAACCCATCTTAGCCCATTTTATTGGTGCCATGAAGTGGTATCAAAGAGGGGAAAAGCCATGCTTCCACCTTCCCGTGGAAAATTCCAGTTGGAGGAAGGGGAGGGGCAAGAGGCAGGGTTTTGCCCAGGAAGGCAGGCACACTGGCAACCACCTCCTTCAGCAGCCTCTCTGCCCTAACCCAGACCTGGCCAAGCACCACTGCAGAGGTGATGCCAGCCCTGTGTGGAAGGGCACTGTGCAGGGTGGCGACAAGGCTCCCAGGTTCCCAGAGCAATAAGCTCCCCCATCCTCCCAGGCCTGAAACTACTCCCTTAGGCAATCCCCAGGGTAGAGGGTTGAAGACTCCTCATACTGTTAAGATACTGATATGTAAAGCTCTCCTCCAGGCATTAACATTCAGGCTGAAAGTAGACTATCTGATGACCTAACTGGAGAGGATGGGCATCTTCAGCACCTTGTTTGAGCCTCCCCACAGCTCTGTGCATGTCCAGCTTCCACTGTGATTGCTTGGGCCTCTTCCTCCCAGAGCTTCATGCTCTCCACTGAGCTCACACGTTTTCCTTCAATTCCATTGTCCCAATCCCACCTCTCAGCCCATCCACAACACCCACAGAGCCTTTCCAATGGTCACTCCTTCCTCTGACCTCTCATAGCTTTTAGTTTATTTTAAGAAATGAATTACTTTTTACATTGATTCTTAGATATGTTTTATTTCCACTCTACTGGTTGCTGTGTTTCCACCAATGTTTATGCTCAATAAACACTTGCAAAATAAATGAACAAATGACAATTTGGAATCAGAGTAGATGGTCCAGGCATAGCTCTGTGGAGAGTGTGCCTGAGGAGGGCCCCAGGAAGGATGCTGGGAAGCTTGGAGGGTGCCTGAGGCGGGTGCTGTGTGCTCTAGGGCAGCAGAGGCCTCAACAGGGAGAAAGAGGGGTTCTGAAAGCAAATCCTGACACCTGAGAATGCGTGCAGACAGCTGATGCGTAGTCAGGACCCTTTGGTTTGCAAGTCACAAAAAGTCAACTCAAATTGGCTTAAGCAAGAAGGGAATTATTGGCTATCATGGATGAGAAGGATACTGGAGTGACTCACAGAATGGAAAGAAGAGTTCCAGGAACCAAAACTCTAGGACAGAAAGTGCAAACCCACTAAAGACCTAGAAAATGCCTTTCTCTTTTCCTCTCCTCTCTCTTCCCTCCCCTCCCTATATCTGAATCTCAGATGTGTTCATCTCACTTGACACCTCTTTTTACTCTCTCTTCCTTCTCTTGCTCTCTCTCCATCTCAATCTCATTGTGCCTCTATTATAATCCCTTTCTCTCTCTTTTTTTTTTTTTTTGAGGTACGCGGGCCTCTCACTGTTGTGGCCTCTCCCGTTGTGGAGCACAGGCTCCGGACGCACGGGCTCAGCGGCCATGGCTCACGGGCCCAGCCGCTCCGCGGCATGTGGGATCTTCCCGGACCGGGGCACGAACCCGTGTCCCCTACATCGGCAGGCAGACTCTCAACCACTGCGCCACCAGGGAAGCCCTCCCTTTCTCTTTTATATCAGAGAATTTCTCTCCACATATCAGAGAAAACTGTTCTTAGCAACACTAGACATAAACCCTTAATGAATTAAAATTAAGGAAAACTAGCCTTCCACCTCCAATCAGAAGATTCCATGGGAGGTCCCCAATAAGCCTGGATTCTATGTGTCCACGCTTGGGATGAGTCTCTGTGTCCAGGGATGTGACACCATTCTTGGCTCAGTGGTGTGATGAGAGAGTCCAGGCAGCATGACTGATGGCTGCACCAGGACCACATAGAGGGGAAACAAGAACATCAGCAGCTCGCTTTGCTAGCAGAAGCAAGGGACTGGTAAAGAGCTCTTGGAAGGGATGAAGGAGAGGACTTGTAAACAACTTCAGGAAGGGGTGATATCAAGACTAGGGATAACCAGGAAGCAAAACAGAGGCCCACCAAAACTTTCTGGACTCTTGTCTCCTAGGGACGCCCTGTCTAAAATGATCTCAGCCCAGTAACTCACATGATGTCAACACAGGTATTGTGAAGTATCTTTTATGCTCATCACTAACTCAAAATTACAATACACCCACCTCTAGGTCTTATTTTGAGTGTGTTCATGAAAAGCATATATTACTATATCACCATGTCACTTTCTAACAATTTAACAACTGTGTATCAATGTAACTGGCTTCCTTTCTACTTCTATGTACTCTATGCACTTCAAAACATTATTCTGAGCAGGGGTCTGTAAGCGTCACCAGATTGCCAGAGCGGTCTGTGGGAAAAAAAAGGGCTATGAACCCCTGTTTTAGTTGACTGTCAGATGCTGGACTGCTTGGTTTAATCCTCTAATTTTTGCAGCATTTTCTCTATTTTCTGGATTTTTGTCTTTTTGTTCTATTTTCTGCAAAATTTCCCCAATTTTATCTTCTGATCCCATTCTCTATTTTCTTTCTGCTGCGTTCCTCTTGATAACATCGTGGTCTTATTCCATAGCTATTCTATCTTCTCATCTCTTAGGCTATCAATTCTAGGCTGTAATTTATTCCTGCTGATCTTAGCTGTCCGTTCACATATGGAAAATGCACTACAAAGTGATTGGGATTTCTGAACCCAAGTGAAGGGCTTATTGGATGGTGGTTTCACTGTGGGGTTTGTAAGCAGGAACCAACCATTTCATCATGGGATTCCCCACATGTCAGAATCTGTGACTTTCCTCTTGGGGAAGTCTGTATATCTAGAGGAATGCTCTAATCCCATGCTTGGAGGGAGTGGGCATTTATGGGTCAATATCCTAGGAGCCACCCAGTAAGGACACCTAGACCTTATCCCCCATTTTCCATCCAGCTCAGGGCTGTTCTCTGCTGTTTCCTGCTATTCCCTCAATCTGAATTCTCTCTGGTTCAATTACCCAGGTACTAAGTTTCCTGTTTCCTGCTGGAACAGAAGAGGAACAGCTGTCTGGATGTTTGGACTGGGAAAAGAGACCTCCTGAGATAAATCTTCAGCCTTTCCTCCTATGTTCCTTCCCACCCGCTCCCAGCTTTGAGAGTTGATTGGTGTCTCCAATTCCTGAGCCGTCCAACTATTTTTGGATGCAAGCTGGCCTGCTTCTTCTTAGCTTTCCCCTCTGTGGGCATTATCCACTCTGCCAAGACAGCAGTCAATCCCCCCACTCTTCATGTATTGTTGATATTTCTTGTCTGGTGTCACTTTCTCTCCATTTTTTCTTTGTCTTTGTAGGCTTATACCTTTTCTTTGCCTTCATTTTAGTGGGGCTTGGGGAGGGAGCAGAGATTTTAGAGCATAATCTGCCACGTTTATCCACAAGTCTTCGGCCTGCCCATTTCTCACTTTAGCCCAAAGGAAAAAAAAACAAAGACACCATCAGCCTTATATTGATACTTGTTGGGACTCTGATATCCAACTCGGTGTGGCTGCAACAGGACCTGACAGTGAAGAAACAGCTGTCTAGAGCTTTGGCTGGCACCCAGTAACCAGAATGTCAGCTCCCAACTCAACAATGATTAACCTGAAACTATAAGAACTGAACTACAAAATTATAAAGGAAGGAGAGAAACCCAACGTCCAAAATGTCAATCTTCAGATCAAGTGGGGAATGTCCACCTCTTCCAGGCAGACTGCCCAAGCTGAGGAAACAGAGGTAGAAATTCCCCTCTCTGCCCCAAACACTATACACACCTGACAGCCCATCTAGTATCCACCTCATGATTGCTTCCCAAAAGTACTGCCCTGTACTTCAATATGACAACAAGGTTTTCACTTTTCTGTTTATATATTGGTCCTATGGTTGCTATTCTGTTGACAATGTATCCTCCTGGGGCAGTTTGTGTGTTTACTGAATGGCTACCCAACTTGTCTCAATTCAAGCACAAACTCCTGTAGCACCAGACTTAAAGTAATAATTTTTTTTTTTTTAGTTAAAGTGTTTTCTTTACTATGTAGTCTGTACACATGTGAGTGATTGTTACTGCTTCCACTTTTATTAATTTTTTATTTCTAGTTGCGTGAAGGACGTCTTCACAGAGAGCAACTCAAGCTGAAGTCCTCATCTCTCCTGGTGGCCCTGGCTCGTCAGCACTCTCGGTAGTACCACCATCAGCATCCCATGTCCTTCATCTGTTCTCTTTACCCAGCACCTTCTCTGCTGCCCAAAACTTCTCTCCTGTTTTCCCTGTTCACTCCCCTCCTCTGTAGCTATTATGCTTTTTTTCCTGGAGAGATCTCGATCTGCGCCCTTGCTCAAAGACCTTTGCTGGCTCCCCACTGCATAAGGATGTAAGTACAAACTCAGCCTTGCCCATTAGGCTCCCAAGTGATCTTGCCCTCAACGCCTTTTTTTTTTTTAATTTTCAATATAAAAGTTTTTTGATGAGGAGAGCAAATTAGGTTGAGAAGGACAGGAAAGATATCTGACAGCTGTCCTTGTTTATAAAAAAAAAAGAAGAAGAAGAAGAAGAAGAATGCAAGCATCTGAAATATTGTGTCTAGAATCTTGTACATATTTCCTGAAAGTAAGAGGAAAGACTTGGATTTCTATAGCACTTTTCTTCAGAGGGCATCAAAGCTCTTTAAAATTATACAAAAGAAAGCAAAGGCACCAGATATGAATGTTTCAGTGTCTGTGCAGCAAGCCCATGTTATTATTTAAAGACATGAAAATGCAGATCCCTGGACAGACTGGAGCTGAGTTCACTTCAAAAGCTGGGGCTAGGAGGGGACTGATGATTCCTTCCAAAGCCCTGTGGTCCCCCCATTAACTGCTGAGAAGCTTGGAAACACTGGCCCCATGGGTGCTGCCACAAGCCTCCTCAGCCTCCACCTGATGCTGGGGTTTGAGAGGTGAAAGATGGACCAAGAAAAACAAGGTGAGAGGGACTGAGCCCAGCTGTGGTTCCCATTATGACAGAAAAAAACAGAGTATTTTGAATTTTCCAGAACTCTAACTGGATGGATTTTCTATAATAGGCATTGTAGTAATGGGGGCTACTTTCTGGGATCTGATGAAAAATCAGAGGTGAGTTTTTGGTTTGAGGACATTTTTTTTTTTTTTTTTTTTGCGGTATGCGGGCCTCTCTCTGTTGTGGCCTCTCCCGTTGTGGAGCACAGGCTCCAGACGCGCAGGCTCAGCGGCCATGGCTCACGGGCCCAGCCGCTCTGCGGCATGTGGGATCTTCCCGGACCGGGGCACGAACTCATGTCCCCTGCATCAGCAGGTGGACTCTCAACCACTGCGCCACCAGGGAAGACCTGAGGACATTTTTATAAATAATAGCCTAATAGCTTAAAGTCTAAGATTAAAAAAAGAAAATGTCCTAGCCACAGCCTCCTACTGTACTGATGAGAAAGTCCAGTGCTGGCCAAATTTCATCTGAGCCATAGGCTTACTACACATTTTAGTGGAGTAAAAATAAGTAGAACTGGCAACACTGCCATAGAGAAAGGCCACAGGGAACTACCTGACCACAGGCCGCCACATCAGGGCCATTCTGAGGCTTCTGTGCCCCCACAGTAGACAGGTCCAAATGGAGAGGCCCCCAGAACCCTGCCAATCTGTGGGAAGAGTCAGTGAGCACTGTGGACAGAACAGCAGTCAGAGGTGGAAATTTCCACAGGGGTGAAGTATCTCCCTTGAGATATTGATTACAGGCTAGATGATTATAAAATTCCCCCACCCAAGAAATTTACTCTAAACGTAGACTACACAAATAGTGGGTTTTCACTCACTGACGTGAATAGAAAGCAGAACTGGTTGCTTTTGGTAAATTTCAGAATCTTTCTGAAGAAGGAGAGAAAATAATGGGTGTTATATTTCTCTTTTCTATATTTAGGTTTAATTTATTAAACTTCCACCCAAAATATAGGACCTGGGCCACCACCATGGAAGGATGTGCAGGTTGTGCACTGAACAACTCCAGGGCAACCTCACATCATAGGTAGTGGCTAGAAATGAAGCATGATCAAAGATGTTTCCCATTTCCAGATGCCGTGGTCACAAAGCACCATATAAAAGTTACACAATGAACAAACAGATTGCACCAATTACTGTCAGGACTAACTATGATCTGAGGCTCCACTCTCAGGGTCTCCGAATAACCATCATTCTAGACCAGTTCTATTGCCAGAAGTAGGGATGTGGGTGCTGTGGATGTTGCAGGGTCATCTCCTGGCAGGCCTGTTTCCATATTAGCCTCCACTTCTTCCTGAGGCTGCAGCTCCCCCTGGCCTCTATGGGGACAGCCTTGTCAGAATCTGGATGCTTCCTTTCTGATCTGGCTAGCATATGTTCTAAGCCCCCAAGAAGGCTACAAATTTCTCTTCCTAGTGCAACACAGCTCTCTGGCTTCACAGAGCTCTCTGCCTCTGCAAGGGTACAGTCAACCACACCTGGGCTCTAAGGACCCTGGAAGAAGAGCCTGGAGTCTCCTTGTAGCTTTTCTCTACCCCTCAGCTGAAGTCAGCCAGTACTTCTGGCTCCAAGAATTAAATACATGGACTAACCTTGTCCTGCCTGGTATTCATCCTGACCTGTCAGCCAAGTCATAGGAAATTTGTCCTCAGAGAAGTACACCCCATTCTCCATGCAATAACAGACCAATGTAGCTGCTCCTCAAACCTCTCCCTTAAGCACTGAGGGGCTTTATGGACACTGAGCACTCACAAACCCAGCACACTCCATGTAGAAGTGAATGATGACCATTAAAATATAGATTTACATTGACAGCACATCACTTTATTTATCCAAGCCTTGGGCACCAAGACATGTGAGTTTGAAGTATTCGAATAAAAGTCTTTCAGATTCCAATCTCTATTCTTCTTGCTCATAATCACTCTTCAGCAATGTTACCTGTGGTATTCCATTTTCCTTATCCCATCTTTGTTTTTATGAAGATAAAAGCAGTTTGAAATGAGTAGTTGAAATTACCTACATTTAGACCACTCTGTTGGAAGTTGAAATCTCTTTGTTTTTCTTCTTGATTTCTCTGTGTATAAATACAGTGTTAGATATAGTTGTCTTTCATGATCAAAGATCATGGTGATACTTCCCCCAAAGACAAGTGAAAATGAAAATCATAATCATCATCATCATCATCGTCATCATCATCATCATCTACCATGATCCCTTTGCAGTGAGCCTTTGCATCATTTTTGGCCAGTCCTCTCCAGTGTCTGATAACTTCTCTCAGATAAGTAAAAGTCCTGAAACCTGCCTAGCTCTCGTCCCCTAAATCTGTCCCTTACAGCCACACTGTGGAGTACTTTGTAATAGTAATAATAATAACAACAACGGCTCACTTGTTTAAGCTCTTGATATGTGCTAAGCACTGTTCTAAACAGACTGCACCTCCTTTCTCATTTAATCCTCCTGAAATCCCTCTGCAGTAGATATCATAAATATCCTCATTTTACAGATGGAGAAACTGAAGCACAAAAGATTGAGTCATTTCACCCAGGTCACACGGCTGGTAAGGATTCGGACCTGAGCAGTCTAGCTCCAGAGCACACAGGCTAGGCTCCAACAACACCAGGAACCTGTATGAACAGCCACTGCTCGCCTAAGCAGGAGGCTAAGCAATGCACAGCTCCTCATGTTTATCTACAGATCCCTCTTCAGAGATGTGGTGTCTCAAAGAAAAAGAAGTCCTGCATCTCACTGTGTCCTTCCCCCGTGGTGCCACTCTGCTGCTAGCCAGGCCAGCAGCTCTGCAAACCTTCAAGTGGTTCTCTAGTGAAATGTCCCTCTGGCCTGCCCCAGCTCCCTCTGTGCGTACAATGCCCCCCAGGCCTTTACTCTCACCTATTCATCTTTGAAACGTGGTCTGTACATCCAACATCGTGTTTCCAGGCAGCCCTGTGAGTTTTGATAATCCATTACCTCCTTCTCCTCCCCGCCCCACAATCCTCACATGCCCGATCAGTCCACATGTCCCTATGCTAATTGCCCTTTCCAAAGTTAACATTTCCAAATGGCAAGATAAGTTCAGAGTCATTTAAAGGAAAAATAGGCATACCATGAAAATGTTGGGCTTAAAAAAAAAATCTTGTCCTTACTCTCCCTGAAGAAACAGTGAGCTCAAGTGGCCTCCTGTTTATTGTTTTTCCTAGGGAAGCCAATTTCAGTTCAGTTCCCACTGTTTCATAACACGAGAGCTCAACTTACATACTTCCAAACAGAGGGATGGGTCCTCGGTTTTGTTTTCGTCTTTCCTCAAGAAAAAGCCTCAATCTCAGTTGCAGGCTTAAACAGACTTAACAGCCATAAGCCCCATAAGCTCTGGCATGCCATAAATAGTTCTTTTCATCAGAAGCCGCAAATCACAATTCTACTGTAAAAACCAGAGCTGCTCGGATAGCTGCCCACAGCACTGAGCATGGGGCCTGGCATTTAATAAAGATTTGTTGATGGACTGATTGATCCGGGTTTCCCATATCAGGTGTAGTCTGAGTTTCTTAGGTTTTTTTTGAAGGGATTTGAACTAAGATTTAAAACCAAGTCTTAATGCACCAATCTCTCCTTTCCCACAGTCCTTTGGGCCCAGGATCTTAGAACCTATTTATGATGCATGAGTTTCAAAGCCCCTGTGGGGACCAGAGGGCAAGAAGGAACGCAGGACAATCTAGTAAAAGCCCCTACACCATCTGGGCCAAGGCACAGTGATAAGTGATGTCCTCGTGACAGCCTGGAGGACCTCAGAGAGGCGCCCTCTGGATCATCAGAGAAAAGTAAACCAAGAACTCCATCATAATAGCTGAGAGCTTTAGAGTCAGGAATCCTGATTCTATCACTCCTAGCCTTGTGGCCTTAGGCAGGTTACTCAGCATCTCTGTGCAGTGGTTTCCTCAGCCAAATCAGTTCAAAGGATTAAATGAGAAAACAAGTGTTAAGCCCTTGAGACAGTATCTGGCATGTAGAAAGCATCACTTGTGTTTTAAATAATTACCCCAGCAATACAGTGAAGGAAATTTTACCGTACTTTTAATTTTATAAAAATTGGGGGTCCATACATACCATTTATGGTAGCTCAACTCACCAGAATATTCAATTAAACAGAACACCCTACTCTCCCAATATGCCAGACAGGTTGGAGCTCATGGTACATATGAAAGTGCTGAAGGGAATAGAAACCAAGTAGGGATAGGTAATAAGTGAATTTAATCGGGATCACAAAATACCAAAGGTGCTAAATATCATGTTTTAAATTTTTTAAATGAAGTTATAACTTCAGGGACAGGTATACCATATGAGCTATTCCAACTTTTAAAAACCCTTTTCATCACAATAGGGAAGAAAGGAAGCTGAGTTACTGTCTTTCTATATTAGTCGTCAGAGTTTAGCAAGAAAAATTAAGGGAGAGAGATGGATATATACAGTTAGGAAGTAATTAAGACCATGTAAACACAGCTGTTGATAAAAAACACAGGTAAGGGAATTCTTAGAAAAATTGAATGTAATAAATCAGCAGGCAGAATAAAATGGATCCCTAGACAGTGAAGAAACTTGTTAATAAACTTGCTGAGCCACTAACAACTCACAAAAGTAATAGTGAGCAAGGACGGAAATTTTGCATTAAGTCTTGAAGTGAGCTTGGGAAAGAGAAGCCTTTTGGGTGGCTAGTAACTTCCAGGGAAAGAGGAGCCGTGAAATGACAAGGGTGGAAGTGGCAGGGAGTTTCCCTTGCTCGGCCTCCCTCTGTGGTTACAACATCACGTTTCAAGGATGGATCACTGTCAGAGTTAGAATAACCTGGACTGTATAAAGACATCAATTCCCTGAGTATTTATTGAGCGCCTCTCATGCCTGAGGCACCATGCCAAGTGAGAGATGCAAAGATGAACAAGCCTGGTCCTGGATCTCCGGAAACACCCAGACCACAGGGACAATAGCTGTGAACACAGGAACACAAGGTAAAAGGCAATCAATACTGTAGCAGAGTTAACACACAGCACATACATATAAACAAGAGGGAGGTGAATTTCCACCAAGAATATCAGGGAAGGCTTCCTGCAGGAGGTGGCATTTGACCTGACCTTGAAGGGTGGATAGGAAAAATGCTTCAGGCAGCGTAATGGCATTCATTCAACCATCCGTCCACCTGTCCATCCATCCATCCAACTATGCATCCAATTAACGAATAATTACTGGACACTTACTTTCTGTCAGGCACCGTGCTAGTTGTTGACAACAGAATTTTTAATAAAAAGAGACAGAATCCCTACCCTTGGGAGCTCCTGGGGAGGCAAATATTAATGAAAGTAGTAAACCTTCAGATGTACATTGCAGTGTGACAATGCCATGAGGGGTGGTCCAAGGTTCTGTCTGAGGCTCTAACAGGAACATTTGACCAAGGCAGAGAAACTAGGGAAGGCTTTGCTGTGAAGCAATTGGTGGAATTGAGATCTGAAGGGAGGTGGGGGGGGGGGGCGGTCAGAGACACCCAGGCAGAGAGAGGGGATAGCAGCATTCCCAACTGAGGGAGTGCATTTCAAGGTGGGAAAGAAGCATGATGACAACAAGGGGCTGAAACAGTCCAGGGAGGCTGGAGTGTGGTGTGGGATGAATTGTGTGTGGAGACAAGGCCAGAGGGGTGAGCGGGGGCATGTGGGGTCTTGGTGAGCAGCTCTCAACCTTTACTCTACGAAATATTCTTAGAATACTTTAATTAGACAGACTTAGAAAT
Source organism: Grampus griseus (assembly GCF_964374135.1). Taxonomy (NCBI): domain Eukaryota; kingdom Metazoa; phylum Chordata; class Mammalia; order Artiodactyla; family Delphinidae; genus Grampus; species Grampus griseus. The sequence continues at coordinate 30,469,077 of NC_139013.1, read as the reverse complement.
ATTTTAATTGGTGCCATTACAGGAAGGGGAGGTAAGAGGTGGCGTGGTTGAGTTTTACTTTGGACAGATCATTTGGCTGAAATGTGGAGACTGGATTAGGGCCACAGTGGATGTACCAGTGGTTCAGCAAGAGGTATGGTGGTGGCCAGGACTAGGAGAGCAGCAGTGGGGATGGGGAGAAATGATGTCTACCTTCAAGACTGGAAGGTAGGCTGTGGGGCTTTGGCAAGGGAGAGGGAGGTGTCAAGGTTACCTCTGGCTTTCAAAACTAGACAGATGGAAGCGCTGATCCTAGGAAAGGGCAATGGGAAAGGGCCAGTGCGGTAGACAGACTAGCTGTGGGGAACCTGAGGTGTGAAGGTGTGGTCATTATGTATCTCCCTCGTAGACTGTAAGCCCCCCAAGGGCAGGACTCTGTCTCTTTTTACTCAACATTGTGTCTTTGGCAACCAGTATGGTGTCTGACAGACATCAAGTGCCCAGTAGTCTCTTATTAATTGAGTGGGGGTAGTTGGATGAGTGGATGATTTTTTGAGGTGCTTTAAGACATCTGAGAGGGGATGTTGGGTAGAAAGCTAGATGGTTGGTCTGCAGCTCAGGAGAGAGGTGGGGATGGGAGCTATAGATTCATGTTTGTCCAAGGAGGGTAGCTCAAGGGAGAAGATGAACAGGCCCTGGATTCAGCCTTCAGAAATTCCAACAGGTCAGGGCTAGGTAGCAGAGGGAAGGTGTACAAAGGAGAAAGAGAATGGGCAGTCAGACTCAGAAGGAGTATTTCCAGAAGGAGAGAGTGGTCCACGGTGTCAGTTGCAAGTAAGATGAGAACTGAAGAATGTCCTTTGGATTTAGCAGCACTGAGGTCATCGGTGACCTTTGTGGGAGCTGTTTTTTGTGGAGCGATGAGGTGGAAGCCAGATTGGAGGGGGTGAGGAGTGGGAGGTGATGAAACAGCGACAGGGAGTAGACACAAGTCTTAGGAGAAGTTTGGCGGTGAAGAGGAGGAAAAAGGCGGGGTGGAAGCTGAGCAAACGCGAATGTGCCCAGTGGGTTTTAGAAGTTACAACAGCGTAGCGTGGCTCTGGAACAGTAGTCCCCGTACCTTTTTTTCTGTCCTAACATCTCCGGAGGAACAGACACTCCGGGTTATTAACAGAAAAATCAGAATATCAGGAGAAGGAGTTGATTTCATTGGGGTGATGAGCTTGAGTTTTGGAGATGTTAATTTTGGGGGGCTTATGGAGCAGGCAGGGGAGAGCGATGTCTGTAGGGTAGCTGGAAATACGGTTTGGGTTAGTGCTGGCAAACTGCAGCCACCAAATCTAGTCCCTCACTTGTTTTTAATATGGCCAGCCCATGAGCCAAGAATGGTTTTTACATTTTTAAGCAGTTGAAAAATCAAAAGGAGAATAATATTTCTTTTTCTTTTTTTTGGCCATGCCATGCGGCATGCAGGACTTAGTTCCCCAACCAGGGATCGAACCTGTGCCCCCTGCACTGGGAGCGCAGAGTCTTAACCACTGGACTGCCAGGGAAGTCCAGAGAATAATATTTCATGACATGTAAAACGAACATGAAGTTGAAATTTCAGTGTCTGTAAAAGAATTTTTATTGGAATTAGCTTATAGCCACACTCATTCATATACATATCATCTAAGGCTGCTTTTGTGCCACTGCCATGGAGTTAAATAGTTGCAAGAGGCTGATTGGCCCTCGCAGCCTAAAACGTTGACTATCTGGCCAATCCTTAGCCAAAGCCATAGGAGAGCAATCAAAGCAATTTCTTGACAGCCAACCTTATGGAAAAATATCAAGCTAAAGGGGACCAGATCACACTGTGCATTAAGGGAAACAGGTGGCTGGCCATTTGTGGGGTGTGGAGGAGATGGCAGCAGTCTGATATCTCTGGGTCTATGAAGGACATTTGTTCCTCCCCCACCAGCCCCCCCTCCAACTTGCTGATGTCATGAACAGACACCCACAGAGCTCAGCATAAAGGACCCTTCTTCAGGGAAACATTTTCCTTCCCTTCCCCAACTGAGTCTCCCAGCCAGCTTAAACAAAGCTCCTTGCACTTCTCCATTACAGCATTTATCGCCGTGGTAGTGAAATAACTATTTGTAGAATTCTTGGTTTACTGTCTGTCTCTCCCTCTAGACTGGGAACCACTTTGGTGTGATGACTAAGAGAACAGATTCTGGAGCCAGGCCGCTTGGTTCTATCCTGGCTCTACCATTTACTGGCAGGGTATCTGTGGCTCATTTACACTCTCCTGGCTTTAGTTTCCTCATCAGTAAAATGGGGACAGTGAGACTCTACCATTCAGGGTTGCAAGGATTAAATAAGACAAAATAGTAGGATACAAGGTGCTTGGAGCAGTGCCTATGACATGCTAAGTGCTCAGTACATATATCATTGTAGTAACTATTTGGATAAGGGAAGTATGGTAAAGGAGTGGGAAAAAACAAAGGTAAAATTTGAATTTTAGGGCAACTGGGTGGATGGTGATATCATTTCTGGAGACAGGAAACACAGGAAGTGGAGTAGGTGTGGGGGACTTGCCATGTCTGAGGTGCCTGGGGACAGCCAAGTGACAACGCAAGGTGGACAGGTAGATGTGGGGCTCAGCAGAGATGGTGGGTAAGGTAAGGGATTGGAAGAATCTAAAAGCTTGAAACAGCTGGGACAAATAGCTGCGGGAGAAACATAAGATTGCTAGGCTATAGTTCTGGCCTATGTAAAGATGCAGATGGCAGATCATGGGACTTCTCAGCCTTCATAATTGTGTGAGCCAATCCCTCATAATAAATCTCTTTCTGTATATCTGTATTTATCCTATTGATTCTGGAGAACTCTAATACAGTATCCTTGGGTACAATTTCTTGAAAAGCCTGCTAGTAGGTGAATTCAAGTTGCTAGTGAATGCCACTTTCCCCGTTTCACCTGCCTCACCTGGGAAGAACTGGGAAAGTGGAGACTGCACGGTATCACGGCTACCCGCCCTGCGCCCTCGCCTCCAAGAATCTTCTCTCTTGTGTGGATTAGGAGCTAGAGAAACAAAAACACAGCAGGAAGAAGCCTCTAGATATCAACACATCTAGCAATTGGGCCTTTTAAAATTCCACTTTTGACTTTCCTAACAACTATAAGTCAAGTGAAATACCCTCACTTTACAGGTGAGGACTCTGGGTCCTGGAGAGATGAAGTACCTTGTCCAAGATCATACAGCTAATAAGTAGCAGAGGGGGGATTCAAAATTAGGAATGTCTATGTGGTTCCTAAGCTGCCTTAGTCAGAATTCTCCAGAGAAACAGAACCAATAGGGTGTGCGTATGTGTGTGTACACAATTTTGGAGGCCAACAAGTCCTAAGATCTGCAGGGTGAGTGGGCAAGTTGGAGACCCAGAAAAGCTGATGGAGTAGCTCCAGTCCAAAGAAGAGCAGACCTGGGATCCCGGAAGAACCAATGTTTTAGTTCAAAGGCAGGAAAAAAATGACGTTCCAGCTTGAAGAAAGGCAGAAGGAATTCCCTCTTATTCAAGAGAAGGTCAGCCTTTTTGCTCAATTCAAGCCTTCTATTGATTGAATGAGGCCCACCCACATTAGGGAGGGCAATCTGCTTTACTCAGACTATTGATTTAAATGTTAAACTCATCCAAAAACATCCTCACAGAAATACCCAGAATAACATTTAACCATGTATCTTGGCACCCCATGACCCAGTCAAGTTGACACATAAAATTAACCATCACATAAGCCCATGGGCTTTCCACTACATCATACTCATCCCTGCTTGGGTCTAGAAAATCCTCCCTGGTGATGTCATAAAATGTTACTGGGCCCCAGAGACTCCCTCCCAAAAGGCAACAACCAGTATAAGAATATATAATTTTTCTCTACCAGTTAAAAAGAAATAATTTAACCTAGCTCCTGTAATTCCTTCCTTGATTCAACCCAACTTCTCCCCACCCTAATCCTAAACACACTTTTACTGTTTCTCGAGAGGCAACTGGAAATCCCAGATGTTCACATCATTCAGACCACAGGAAGGTGAAAGCAGAGTGGGGATAGGAAAATGAAACTCACCAAGATGCAGAGAGAGAATAGGATGATGCAACCATGGAGACTACAAAGGGAGGTATGGATTATTTCCTTCCTTGCTAATTACAATGTATGTGTCTCAACAGATATTTCAGTGAAGACACTAAATTTTCAATGTCTGATACACTATAGGCACTTACAGTATTTAATTAATGGATCAATATGCTCATCCTCCCTTTCTTTCTCCCTCTTATGTTGTCTAAACCTGAGAGATTTCCCCATTTTCCTGCACGTGAGGGAAATCACGATGGTACTGCCTTGTCCCCTTTTCTTATCTTTGACTCTTCAGCTGTGAAGTCGTCCTGGGTTTGCCAGTCATCTCCCACCTCTTGGGCCTCCTTTTCCCTTATCTTTCCAAGTCCAAAATGTTTTATTTATTCCTGTGAATATAATGGCTCAGCTATGAAGCTCCCTTGGCCAACCTTTCTGCTGGACTGCTGAGTCATTTGTGACCTGTAGATAGAATAAATTCAGAGGCTGCACAATCACTGCTTACTCCTGGAGAGAGTCAGCCACATGACAGTGACTGGGTTTCTCATTAACTTGGCCTTGTGTGAATCTTTATGATGGTTCCTAGACATGACAATTGAGTCTGTGTGGCCATGGAGCTCACAGAGGAAAGGAAGAATGATCTCCAACATCTTATAGTTATGATATCCTATTCCCAAAGAAGGAAGTCCAAGGCTTTGGACCTCACCAGGGACTTTGATCCTTCAAGGAACCCCTGTCCCAATGTCATTTTCTATCCCAGAAAACCAGCAAAACATCCCAGGTGGGCAGACCCATGGGATTTCTCTAATCCTGCTTTGTGCTCAGCACTTAGGTCACTCTGTGATAACAAAAGAAGAAGTTTATAAAGTGGCTCCTAGAACTCTGCTTTTGGCCATGATGGAATAACTGCTGCTAACTAGCTCTGCCACTATACACCTTTATAATACTGAACAAAATGTATGAAACAACTCCTCAGATATTGAATAACAAGTACATAGGACTGTGATGCCTGAGAAAAAGGAAATAATTAAGATGAGTCCTAGATCATCCTGGCTTTCTGCCTAAACACATTTACCAAACTCTTGGACAGGGAGGAGGAAGCCAGTCAGAGGATAGGAGGCTTCCTGAGCCTAGGGGACTGGGATTAAAGTTAAGGGAGGTTGAGGTGGTTGGAATTTGAGGGGCAGGGTGCCAGAGAAGAAGGAGCTACAAGAAGAAGGAGCTCCAGACATTTTCATTGAGTGCCCTTGTTTGTCTAAATAATAAATTGCTTATGTAGGGTATGACTCTAAGGCCACACAGAGAACAACTACCAGAGAAAGAACAACTACTGGAGAGCTTTAAGCTGAACAACTACCAGAACTTACATGTGATTGGGAAGCATTCAAGTTCCAACCAAGCAGAATGAAGGAAACTTCTTGAACACCCAGGGAATTCAGCAGATACCCTAAAAAAGCCAAGTCTTAGAAGTAGTGCTAAATTAGCACTATTAACAAACTAAATGGGTATTCAACTAGTGATAGGAAATCAACTGCCTGCCAGAGCAAAACTCAACACTCCTTAGAAGACCACAACAAAATTCAATCAACAATTTAAAATTCACCATGTTGCTGTACATCTGACACTAACACAATATTGTAAATCAACTATACTTCAATAAAAGATAAAAAAATAAATAAATAAAATTTACAATGTTCTGCAGTCCACTAAAAATTATTAGACATGAAAATAACCAGGAAAATGTGAATCATAACTGAGAAAAATCAGACTATGGAAACAGACCAGAAATGGACTCAGCAGACAAGCCATTTAAGACAGCTATATTTTCAAGGAGTTAGACGAAAACATGTACCAAATGAGAAGAGAAATGTAAACTATTTTTTAAAATCCAAATAGAATTTCTAGAGCTCAAAATACAGTATCTGGAAAAAAAAAAAAAAAAGGATGAGATTAAGATCAGATTAGACACTGCAGAAGAAATGATCAGTGAACTTGAAGACAGGACAATGAAAACTATTGATATTTAAGCTGACACCTGGGGGTGGAGTGGAGGAGGGAAGACTGAAAAAATGAAGAGAGCGTAAGTAATTCATGAGAGACTACCAGTCTAACATATGTATAATTGGCATCTTAGAAGTAGGTAAGGGGGAGGCAGACAAATATTTGAAGAAAAAATGGATACAAATTTTACAATTTTGATGAAAACTATATACCCACAGATCCTAGAAGTTCAATTAACATCAAGCAGGAAAAATATCAAGAAGACTACACCAATACACATCATAACTGTGCTGCTAAGAACTAATCATAAAGGGGGAATCTTCAAAGCAGCCAGAGAAAGAAGATACAGTACTTAGAGGGGGAAAGATGAGAAATATCTCTGACTTCTTATCATAGATAATGCAAGTAATAAGATAATGGAATGATATTTTTTAAATGTTGGGGAAGGAGGTGACAACATAGGTTTCAATGGCCAATGAAAATATTCTTCAAAAATTAAGATCAAAATGCTGAGAAAATGCATTGCCAGCAAACCAGCACTACATTTAACAAATGTTAAATGAATATTTTCTGGATGAAAGAAAATGATTCCAAACGAAAGCTCAGGTCTGTGCAAGACAATGAAGAACAGAGAAAATGACAAATACGTCAGCAAAAATAAATGTTTTTCTCATTTAAAAAATTCCTCTAAAAGATAATTATCCAAAGCAAAAATAATAACAATGTATTGTAGGTTCATAACATATGTAGAAATGAAATGTATGACAATCATAGCATATGGCATTGGAAGAGCAATGGAAGTCTACTGTTTTAAGGGTCCTACATTGTATGTGAAGCAGTATATTTTTTGAAGGTAGACTTTGGTAGTTAAAGACTCACACTGTAATTCTTAGAATATCCACACACATAGAAAAAGAAGAAATAAAGTGGAATAATAACAAAATACAATGGACAAAGTGAAGAAATAATAAAATAAAGTGGGATACAAAAATATTCAGTTAATCCAAGAGAAGACAGGAAAAAAAGAACAGAAAACAAGACAAACAGCTAGATGGTAGACTTAAACCAGCCATTTGAATAGTTGCGTTAAATGTAAATAGACTAAACATAGCAATTATAATGCAGAAATTGTCAGACTGGACAAAAAGTAAGACTCAGCTATATTCTTCAAGAAATTCACCCTATATATATAAACACACACAATTTAAAAGTATGGGAAAATGATATACCATGCAAACACAATAGATGGAGAAGCTATATTCATATCAGACAAAGCAGACTTCAGGGCAAGGAATATTACCAGAGATAAGAAGAGACACTGTATATAATGATAAAGGGGTCAATTCAATAAGTCCAGAAGATATAACCAAGCTGAATGGGCAGTCACCTAATAATAGAGCTTTAACATACATGAAACAAAAATTTGACAGAAATGAAGGGAGAAACAGATAAATTTAAATTTAAATTATAGTTCTCAACTATTCTTTCAATAATTCATAGGATAAGGAGACAGAAAAAATATAGATGACTTGAACATCACTATCAACCAACCTGACCTAAATGACATTCACTCACCAAGTACAAAATACACATTCTTTTCAAATGCACCTGGAACATTCAACAAGATAGACCAGATGCTAGACTAAATGTAAAAAACAAAAGTATAAAACTTCTAAAGGAAAACGTAGGAGAAAATCTTCACAACCCTGTGGCAGATAAAGGTTTCATAGGATAGAAAACACATTAACCATATAAGAGGGCAATGATTTAAATTGATAAATTTTAATTTTATCAAAATTTAAAACTTCTGGTCTTTAAAAGACAACATTAAGAAAGTGGAAAGGCAGGCTACAGTCTGTGAGAAAATATTTACAATACATACACTGTATTGTACAAAATATTGTACAATACAATACATATGATAGGACTTACATAAAAATATAGAAATAACTCTTATAACTTAACAATTAAAAAGACAATCAGGGCTTCCCTGGTGGTGCAGTGGTTGAGAGTCCACCTGCGGGATCCTCCCAGATGCTGCAGAGCGGCTAGGCCCGTGAGCCATGGCCGCTGAGCCTGTGATCCGCAATGGGAGAGGCCACAACAGTAAGAGGCCCGCGTACCGCAAAAAAAAAAAAAAAAAAAAGAAAAGACAATCAAACATTTTTTAAAGGTAAAATTTTCAACAGACACTTCACAAAAGAAAATCTATGAATGATCAATAAGCAGATTAAAATGTGTTTAAATCATCAGGAAAATTCAAATTATAACTATAATGAGATGCGACTACATACTCACTAAAATTTAAAAGACTGACAATGCCAAGTATTAGAGAGGACATGGAGCAACTGGAACTTTCATACTACTGGTGGGGGTGTGAAATAGAGTAATCACTTTGGGAGACAATTTGTCAGTTTCAAAATAAAATTAAACATGCACTTACTATATGACCTAGAAATTTCACTTCTAGGTACACACCCAAGAGAATAAAAGCATGTCCACACAAAGACTTGTGTATGAACACTTATAGCTACTGTATTCACAACAGCCAAACATTGGAAACAACCCTAATATCCATCAACAGGTGAAATTATAAAGAAGTTGTGGTACAGCTATACAATGGAATATTACTCAGCAACAAAAAATCATGAACTATTGATACACACAACATGGAAGAATCTCTAAAACATTTGCTGAGCAAAAGGGAGCCAGACACAAGAGTACACTCTTTGTGACTACGTTTATGCAGAGTTCAAAAACACGCAAAACCCATCTGGAATAATGAGTCGGGGGGTGGAGAGACTGACTGCATAGTGGCACGGAAGGACTTCTGGGGTGATGGAAGTGTTCTATATCTTGGTTGTGATGGTGGTTACATGGGTATGTACATTTGTCAAAACTTAATAAAGAGAAAATTTTAAGCAGGTGCATTTTATTACGTATGTGTTACACTTCAGTAAATTTTAATAAAGAGGTTTTTGTCCCTCAGGAGACTGCAATTCAGATGGGAGAACTGGATTAGAAATACAGAGAAACCCCTACAATCACTCACAAGCCAGAAGTGCATTCGGTACTAATTTATACCTTGCATACCCAGATGCTATGGAGATTTGAGGAGAGGTAGGTGGTGAGTCAGTATACCTTTCAGGGAGAACGTATCCCAGGATCTGAAAGGAAAGGGAGAATCGGAGGCATGGGGAGAAGGCTTGGGGTCTCCAAGGATAGATTCCACACACTGAAGTGGAAATATGGATGGCCTCCATTGTGGTCATGCAGAAGACTGTAGCTAATTCAGATGAAGTTAGATATGGGAAAGGAATAGCATATACAGTCTTGGAAGCAGGGCAAAAAATACATAAGGCTGAAAATGGGCATTCTTGTGAGTTCTGAGCAGGACAATGGCAGATGGGAGTGATCTGGCTGTGGGTGGGATATCTGAGACTGGGAATCCATGAAGGAGGCTCTTGCAGGTGTGTAGACATGGATCGATGAGGGCATGCTCTAGAGCGTGGACCTGGGGAAACAAAGGGAGGAGTAGACCCGAGAACCATTCTGATGAGCACAAGCCTTTGGGAGATGCTGACTCTGTCTTACAGAACTTTCTTAACCATGGAGGGGCAGCCAACCTCAGTGGATGGAGCTCAGACTCTGAAGTCCACACACTTAGCTCCAAGCCTGGCTCTATTACAAACAAACTTGGGGAAATTTTTAAAGCACCCAAAACCCCAAAGTTCCCTTATGTGTAATACGGGAATAATAATTCTTAACTTGTGGAGTTATTGAGAGGATTAGAGGTAAGGTAGGTGGAGCACCTGGTGCAAAGGAGATAATAAATGATAGACATTATGATGAGCCCTCTGGTTGATCAGAGATTCCTGGGACCACCACACAAGGTGTCTCCTTCCTGCGGGTCTCAGGGGTGGGGCCACAACTACACTGGATGAGGGAAAAGAAAAAAATTAACATGCACAGAAACATACCAGTATACTAGTCACCAAGGACAAACAACACTAGGTGTAAACATTATTCACATATGTGCTGTGTGGGGGCCACAAAAAGAGAGCAAGGTCCCTTTCACTAACAAAGGGCCGGGGGTCTGACTATGGAAATTTGGGCCAAGGGGTTCATAATTTGAAGTGTCTCTGTTGGGAGAAGAATGCCTTTTTAATTTGCAAATTGACCGAGAATAGCCTACTTAGCCCAACATCTCTGTCATTAAGTGGCCCCCTTGATGCTTTGACGTAGGCATCTGGCTCTCAGGGAATCCTAGGAGACCACTGCTCCAGAATCTCATCTCCAGGGAGGGGCATGTGTTGGGGATGTCAGGCAAGCACAAACTTAATGTAGTTGCTCTGTTCTAGGGAAGATTATTTTCTCTATGTTGAAAGAGACAGAGACAGGCATTTACTGATATCTAGTGTTTATAAGGCAAGCACTGTGCTAAGAGGCTTTATCTGGATTGTCTAGAATAACCATTCACTCATTCAATACTTATTTATTAACTTCCAGCAGACACTGTGCGGGATGCTAGGGATGCTATGGGATCAGAGAGATAAGTAAACAGATCATAACCACTGAGGGACAAGAACCACCTGAGAGTGGGTCCAGAGCAGAAGGCCAGCACCTACCCTAGTCCTAGCTGGGAAGGGGGCTATGTGTGTGAATAGAACACTCCAGGCAGAGGAAAGAGTAAGCTCTAAGGCCTGGCAGGGAGAGAGATGGAGAGAAGTCGTTCATTAGGGGAACTGTCAGCAGTTCCCAAGGTTGAAGCAGAAAAAGTCAGCAGCAGTAAGCCACCAGCCTAGTAATGAAGAACACATATGCCTGGAATAGAGCTACCAGGTATAGCAAATAAAAATGCAGGATGCTAAACCTGATGAACATGACCTCAGCCAGGCGATCAAGGTCAACATCAACAGCGATAAGTCATGTGGATCGTATGTACCCTTAACATAATGGAACAAGAATGGCACTTGACCTCTGTGGTCCTCCTCCCAAAAACATATTAGCATAGTCTAATCATAAGAAAAACATCAGACATACCCAAATTGAGGGACATACTATAAAACACCTGGCCAGTACTCCTCAAAACTGTCAAGATCAAAGGAATCTTTGTCCTGTCAAAAACAAGGAATGTCTGACAAACTGTCACAGCCAGGAGGAGCCTAAGGAAGCATGACAACTAAATGGGATGTGCTATCCTGGATGGGATCCTGGAACAGAAGAGGACATTAGGTGGTAGCTGAGGAAATCTAATGAAGTATGGACTTTAGTTAATTATAATATATTAACATTATTTGTGATATTGTGTTCATTAATTGTGACAAATGTATCATACTGATGTAAGATGTTAATGTATATGGTAACTCTCTTACTGCCTTTATAATTTTTCTAGAAATCTAAAATGATTCTAAAATAAAAAGTTTATTTGAAAATACAGGATGCCCAGTTAAATCTGAATTTCAGATAAACAATCAGTTTTTGTTTTCAGTATTTGGAGCGTAATTAACACTAAATGATAATTCGTTGTTTGTCTGAAACTCAAATTGTACTGGGCTTCCTGGAGACTCTTGCCTGGAAAGCAGGAGCTAGTGAAAGACCACAGACAGGAAGGCACATGATCCGTACTTTATATAGTAGATATACAGGTGAGGCAACTGAGGCTGGATGATTTTAGCAGAGTCGCCCAGCTAGCCTTGTACAGAGCAGGATCTTAACACAGGCCTGTTTTACCCCAAGCCCAAGTCTATCCATTACACTCCGACGCCCCACAGAACTCTATCTAGAAACAACCACAAGAAGCCACTCTTGCTGGCAAAGAATAAAGGACAATCAAGAGCAGACATTGTGTCTGGAGGACTCTAGCAAAAGCGGGCGACTAATTTCATGCACCAAAACTCAGGGCCTCCCCAAAACACAAGGCCACGTTTCCTGCTGGATACCAGCTCCCCACTGATGTCCCCTTTCCCCTCCTCTCCGCCCCTCACTGTCATAGTCAAACCAGATACATTCAGAGCCATGAACCGAAAGTTGGAAGGGACCTTTGGAGCCATTTGCCCAGCATCCCACTTTGAGCAGGAAACCCAGCCACAGTCGTCCACACAGATGCCACCTCCTCTGTCCAGCTCTTAACAGTTGGCTCCAGCCTGTGACTTTAACTTCCACTACCAATTTGCTCAGGTGTCAGAAAGCACTTTACCAAGCTAATTAGAGCTATGTGTTAAGTAAGAGTCAATGGTCTCTGAGCAAAGGCCCAAAAGGCTCCTCTGTGGGGAAAGAGAAACTTTCTAACGTGTAATCCAGCTGCTCAGGGATCTATCTCATCTCCTCCCCTTCTTGTTCCAAATAGATGATCCTGCTTCCTACCTGGGTTCCATAGGGATTAGGTTAAATAACTTCATTTGGATGAGCAAAGCCCAAGGGTTGCGTTAGTGTATTTTAGCAGCACATGGGAGAAGACAAAGGGTGAAGAGAAGGGTGGCATGCACTCGGCCGGCAAAATCTCCTGCAGGAAATTACTGACGCCAGCCAACGTCTCCAGGCCCCTGCTGGGCTGTTTCTCCTCCTCTCCTATCTCTCAGGGGATGGCCGTCCCACTGTGGCTTGCCAGCTGGGAAAGACAAAGAGGACAAAGCTCTCAGCCTGCAGCATGCCTCCTCCAACACATCCCCCCATGAAACCACCCACAAACAGGGCCGTGCTAGGGGTGGGGGTGGGAGGAAGTGTCCAGCAATCCTCTTTCCTCTAGAAATGGGATTGGAAATGGGGTAATCGTCTAAATGGGCAGTCCTGATGAGTTGATAAACATAACTCCCATTTTTATTACTGTGATGAGGCTGCCTGAGTGAGGGTAATCCCTCTCCCGGGCTCCGGGGGAGATTGCCAGGCAGCCAGTCGCCACCCACCCTCCACCACAGCTGCATTAGTCTGATGGGAAGAGGCACTGAGCTCTAGACGGACTGCATTCTATAACGGCATTTAAAAGCACAGATCCTGGGGTCACACCAGGGTCCAGGTCACTGCTGACCAAGCTCCATGTCCCCTTGGCTCTGCCCTCCTGCTCCCCCAACCACTGAAGGGGCACAGATGGTCCGAAAGTGGGGCTTCCCTCAGTCACGTAAGGTGAGAAAGGTATCAGGAAAGACCCCAACTTAAAATGGCTTGAGGAAACGTGGTATAATGGGAAAACCTCTGGCTTCTAGCCTCAGCCAACCCCCTAACTCTTGAGTCCTCGGTTTCCTCAACTGCATTATGTGATTTCTCAGTTTTATCATCGGCATTACTCGATTGTCCTTTCCTGCTCTGCCACGTAAAAGACCCACAGGTTCATGACTCTCCCAGCCAGCCATGAATTCCACCCTTACAGAGTAATTCCTTTGTGTTTTAAAGGCTGTTTTATCTTTTACACTTCCCTTGAAATTATAATCTTCCATGTTACTAATGAATGCCTTACGGGAGAAGACAACCTAGTAGAAGCTGGAAGTGAGGCCCTGAGGAAATAGGACAGGCAGGGGAGGTGTGGCCTTGTGTTCCTGGAAGATGCAAGGGGTTCAGGAAAGGAGTCAGAAAAATACCCAAGGCCATGTCATCTGAGGCCCACTGTGTGGGCAAAGTCCACACGAGAATGGATGAGGTCTAGGCAGATGGACTGAGGTTAGGGCAGCTGGTTCCACTGATGGCAGGTCTCAGGGACCTTCAGAGCAAATCACGGACCTTGTGTGCCCATTTGGCTCCTGAGTGGAGTCTTTATCTTTCCCCATTCACTCATTTACTCAAGCACTGCTCAGTCAGGAGGCCACAAGGTACAGCAAAGTTAAGAGTGGACTTAGATTCAGAAGCTGGGCCCTAGCTGAAGTACCAGCATTTACTTGTCACGTGACACTGAACAAGGCATGTCACCATTCTGAGCCAGCAAAATAAGGCAGGTGCCTGCCTTGCACACTTCATGGTCAGCGTCGCTACCGTGCACACCTCCAGGGCGTGCCATCCCATGGGAGTCTACATGAGTGGCACCAGCCAGAACCGGGCAATGCACAACTGGCACAACCAAATGTTTCAGCCCTGCTTGTAGTTAAAAAATATCAAATGACAAATGATACATTAGCCATCAACACTATTAAGACAACAGTGTTATTATGTTGGTCACATTCTAGAAGGGGATGCTAGATCCATAAAAGATTCACATAAAGTTAAAATTTAGTGGCATCAAGCTTTGCATTCTATCCAATTCAACAATGGTGGAACAGTGGAGCAACCCATGATATGATCCTAGTGCTGTCACTGTGATTCAGGCCCACAGGAGCCATAGAAAAGAATAAGCAGGGAACTCCCTGGCGGTCCTGTGGTTAGGACCCCGCACTTCCAATGCTGGGGCCTGGGTTCAATTCCTGGTCAGGGAACTAAGATCCTGCAAGCTGCATGGCACAGCCAAGAAAAAGAAAAAAAGAAAAGAAAAGAAAGAAAAGAAAAGAAAGAAAAGAAAAGAATAAGCAAAATAAGAGGTATGGCCCCAAGCCCAGGTCTGGGGGTCCCAAGACCACTCTGCCCTCCACACTATGCCTGTCTCAAAATACCCTTCATTATAAGACACCCAGGGTCTCAGTTAAGACAGGTCTCCATTGATAGACTTCTCAGATCAGGACAGAAAGGTGGGGATCAGATATGTCTAGCCCAAAAGGAGGTTCCCTAGATTTTACTCCCCCTCACACACCAATTCACCATCAGCTCAGGGCAGCAGGTCTAAGAGGACCCACTCCTCTCAACCTTCCATGGGCCACAATTGCCTGGGAAAAAAGAAAGACAGATTTATGACTCCACTACACTGCCCACTACCCCATCAATTCCAACCCCCCCCCCCCAAGTCTTCCCCATACATTGGTGACCTTCGGGTCAGGCAGGTTAAAAATGTTAAACCATGTAAAGCCCCTTAATCCACTACTTCCTTCCCTATGGGGGGAAAATAGAAATAGGAAACACTAAAAGCATTTGTTCCCACCTCTCCATTTTTCCTTTCACAGCTCCAATGCAGGTCATCTTAATCAGATACTTCCTAATATGTCACCCTGGTTCTAAGATGTTCTGCCCTCCATGCTACACCCCTCTCAGAGCTACTACTCTAAAACACAGCTCTTGGCTGGTCACATCCTTGTTTCCCAGGTTGCTCAGCACCCCTGTGCCTAGGGGACAAGATCCTGGACCAACCTCACCTTTGGCTACTTCCTCCCACGTAGCCTACACTGCAGTCCCAGGGGTGGCCCTCCATTCCTGAACAACCTTGTTGCGTTCATTCGTCCAATGCACGATTAATGGAGAGTGTAAGGTATATCAGGCAGTGTGCTGGGTACTAGCAATGTAGTAGAGGGCAAACCCAGCCAGGCATCCCAGAGCTTACAACCTTCCAGGGAAAACAGACATCAACAAATAACCACAAAAATACATGTATGATTACAAACTGATATTTGATAAGGAGATGTGCTCAGAGATATACAAGGTGGAAGGACTGAAGTAGTCTGGGGGATCAGAGAAGGTTTCCCTGAGGAAGTGATACTTGAGCGGATATCTGAAAAGTGAGAAGGGATGACTTAGGCTAACGGGGTGGGAGTGACAGCAGCAACAGAAGAGAGGACTCCTGGCAGAGAGAGCTGCCCAGGCCTGGGGTCTGTGAGGAATGGAAAGAAGGCCGGTGCCACTGAGGACAGAGGCGGGGGTGCTGGTCCAAGATGCGGCCAGGGAAGTCGCCAGGGGTCAGTTTATGAAGGGTCTTAGAGGCTCTGCTGAGGATATGGGTCTTTGTCCTAAGGGAAATGAGAAGGCGTTAAGAGGTTTTAAGGAGGGGAGGAGGGGAGAAGGGGAGTGAGGGGAACATGGGGCATAATCAGATTTGCATTTTGAAATGCTCACTCCAGCTGCTGTGAGGAGGAGGGGATGGGGGCCCAGTGAGGAGGGAATTGCGTCCATCTCCAGCAAGAGATACAGATGTAAACTTGGACTGGGAGCTGGGAGTGGTGAGTGAGCCGAGCAAATGAATTTACCAAACCCGAGTTTACCCAGCCAGATGGATGGGCCGTACTATCTGGAAAAACTGAACATCAGGAGGTGACCAGATTTGGGTAAAAAGATCCTGAGATCAGTTTGGGACATAATGGGTTTAGGGAGCCTTTGAGGCCTCCAAGTGGAAAGACGAGTGATAGATGGGTCTGGGACGCAGATGTACATTTCCAGAGCCATCTGCACCCAGACTGTAATGGAAGATGTGGACATGAATGAGATTGCTTTACGTCAACCACTCATGGTCATCTTCTCCCTCTAGTCGCTCCAGCTGTGCCTGTCCCCATGCAAGGAGAGCAGGTCTCTGCTGGTTCATAGTGACTCCTCAGGCCTCCCTCTGTACCTGCTCCTGGCTGCTATAGGGTTCCTTGTATCACATTGTGGCCACTCCCTTACATGTCTTCGCCACTAATGGTCCAGCAACACCTTGGGGACAGAGACACATGGCTCTCTTCCTGCTGTCCTCAGTACATGGAGCAGATCCTGGCCCCTGAGTGAGCAGTAGGCCACAGGCCCGCTTTTCTTGCCCACCACAAAGCCCCAGTGCAGTGTCGCTCTGGAAGTGGGAGGGAACACAGGCCACACCCAAGAGCCTCATCTAAAAACCAGTCTCAGAGTCCTCAGAGTGGAAATGGTCCCACTCCTTACCTCTGCTTCCAAGAGACCAAGATAAGTACTGAAGAATTTTTGAAAGAGAACGGTATTGATGTTTTCCTACTGTTACTATAGACAAGCAAGCAATCAGGTATTTATTGGGGATGTATTTTCTCTTCTTATATAGAAGACACTGACAAGTAAAGAAGTGAGTAAGCTCTGTATTCAAAGAGCATTTAGCACAATCCCTTACTCAGAACCTAGTGCTCTGATTATAATTCAAAACAAAATTATTAAAGAGAGTAAATCCCAAGAGTTATCACAAAAAATTTTTTTCCTAGTTATTTAATTTTGTATCTGTATGAGATGATGGATATTCACTAAACTTATTGTGATAATCATTTCATGACGTTTGTAAGTCTAATCATTATGCTGTACACCTTAAACTTATACAGTGCTATATGTCAATTATATCTCAATAAAACTGGAAGAAAAAAATAAAATTTAGGATGACAACAAAAAAAAAAGAAAAAACTTTTGCATTATTTCATGTGAGTATCTATAAGAAAATCAAAGCTTGAGTCCTCAAGGTGCTTATAATCTCAAGTAGATATGACTAACACAGATGAAAAGTTAACTTCATCAATACACACAGAGCCACCCTGCAGTGGCTCTCCAGTGCCTTTTTTCAAATTAGGAAAAGGTACCCTTCTTCCAAGTAGACACAGCCCCTTAGTGGGTTGTATGACTTGGTTGGGTTTAAGCCCATGTCCCCCCCGTCCTGGCCAGATGTCCTTGTGCAGTGCCCACCCTGCACAATGTATGTGTGACACCAGTTAACAGGTGCTGTTCACAGGGAGGGATCAATATAGGATGGGCAAGCCAGGGAATAGGTAAAATTGGCTGGGTAAGGAAAGAAGAAATACCTGCAAAGAAGGCCAGAGGCATTTACAGTGACAAGTCAGCCTTGACCAAAGCAAAGGGTGCACCCGAGGAGTAAGGAAATGAAATTGGGAGGTTTGGTTGGGGAATGATTATGGAAGGACCCAAACACCAGGCTAAAGAGTTTATACTTGACCCTGTGGTAGCTGAGCACTGCCTAGGGACATCACCTTCTGTGATGGTTAAGTTTATGTGTCAACTTGAGTGGTCTTCAGGGCACCCAGATTAAACATTATTTATGGGTGTCTGTGAGGGTGTCTCCAGATGAGATTAGCACTAGAATCAGTGAACTCAGTAAAGTAGGTTGCCCTCCCCAATGCAGGTAGGCGTCATCCAATCCATCGAGCACATGAATAGAACAAAAGGTGGAGGAAGAAGGAATTTGCCCCTTTTTTCTTGCCTCACTACTTAATCTAGTACATCTCATCTCATCTTCTCCTGCTTTCAGGCTGAGACTTATATCATCAGCTTCCCTGGTTCTCAGGCCTTCAGAATCAGACTGAATTATACCATTGGCTTTTCTGGGTCTCTAGCTTGCAGACAGCAGATCATGAGACGTCTCAGCCTCCATAACCACATGAGCCAATTCCTCATAATAAATCTCATTTTAGACAGAAAGAAAAATAGATAGACAGATAGATAATACAAAGATTAAACAGAGAGAGAGAGAGAGAGAGAGAGAGAGAGATCCTATTGGTTCTATTTCTGTGGAGAATCCTAATACACCTTCTTTTCCCCAAAGGAACGCCATGGAGAGTAGGGTTCCAGCATTAGTACTCACCAAAGTACTCACTTGCATCTGTAGGTCTATGAAAGATGACACTGGACAAGAAAACAGCTAAATATCTTTATGCTGACATGGAACCCCAAAATAATAAGGTCTCACCCCTTGCATTTGTAGAATGCCTGAAAATATATATTTTATACCAATATATATATTTTATACTAATATATTTATTTTCACAACAGCCTCATGTAAATAATAGAATGAGAAAACAGAGCAGTTAAGGGCTTTGGCGAAGGTCAGAGAAAATCCACAGAGGCAAAGCTGGGACTAGAGCTCAAGTCTCTTACTCAGAATCCAAAGCTCAAGGGCGCTCAGCCTTCCTGCACTTGCCTCAGCAGGGTCCCTCTTCACCAGCCACCACACTGACTACTTGAGTCTGCCAGACCTGGGTCCTTTCCAAGAAAAGACAAAGCTTCCAAACAAGCAGTAATGACACTGATTATGCCAAGCCAGAGGCAGGGATTCTGGATCATTTCCTTAAAATACCTGCTCAGCAGCACCCCTGCCCTCACCCCCACCACCCCTCATCCCAAGAAAGAAATGTATGGTACTTCATTAACATGAAGGGAAAATAATTCCCTGTGGATTTTTGCAGTCTCATTTTCCTAGCTTGTCAAATGCCAGCAGCAAGCCAGTCTGGCTGCATTGTTAACTTGGCTCTCTCTCATTCTTTAATGTTTTGCAGATTGCAGCAGTCTTTTTCTTTTCCCCAACCGGGCAAAAACATATCACCTTTGAGCTTCCTGGTGTATCTTTCAAAAGATTTCTCTGTTGAACTTGGACTTCATAGTATGCTATTCTCTTAGGCATCACAAGCCATATTTGTTTTTTCTTCAAGAAAGAACATGAAAGTTGTTTTTAACGCCATACTCTATGTGAGCAAAACATAAATAAATAAATAAATGGAAGATTTTTCAGTATGTCATGCAAAGCATAAAAAGCATGCTGTTCAAAATATGATAATTTTCCGTTATTATATTTACATCTCCCCCTTTTCTTCCTGCTTCATCCTTTTGTTACCAAGGAAGTTGGAATGAAAGGGGATTTGTCTCTTTTTCTCAAAGACCCATCTCTCACTGCTGAGTTTCTCCACACCTGAATTCACACATCTCTCACACCATGACAATTACCTCCATGGTAACCACTCAGGACATCACAGACACAATGTGACCGCAGGAGAAACAAGAACTACTGAGACCCTGCTGGAGGCATATGGCCTGTATGATCTAAGGGACTCCAAGGCAAGAGCAAAGGGAATTTTGTCTTGAGATTTTAACAGAAAAGTCATTCTTGAAATCTATTCTTGTATTTTGATATCTATTGGACTTCAAAGTTTCTTGCTGCCCAGGAGCCTGTGAACATGGTCAAAGGGCCAGGACATTTTTAAAATGGCACCACAGTACCTGCACCCAAAAACAAACTAATGGGACCAACAGATTTTAGCCTAAAGACATAAATCCCAACAATGGTTAGATCTCACAGGTATTTCTCACGGTCAAAGAGGGGCTCTTGGAATGATTCTACGGTTTTAGAGAAAACGATGTATTCCTGGAAAGCGTTTTTTTCCTTCTACTTTTTCTTAACTACCTCCCCCCCCCCCCAATGAATTGCCCAAAGCCTCAAGCCAAGGTTAACAGTTCTTAATTTTGTGAACAGCAGCCAAAAAGAAGTGGACAAACTACTCACATGTGACATGGACACCACACAAACTTCACAAAGAATGGAAGCATTTTGTTGTAAGGCAGGGGTAAGATATGAGATGAATGTTAACATCCACTTTTCACACGCATGTTTCCCTGCAAAAGGCCCCAGCGTTGGGACTTAAAATTTTATTCCAAATACTATTAGATACATCAGGGCTCTCAAAATATGGATTTCAAGTTGGAGACATCAAAGCCCATTATTTACTGAAATTACTGTGGCTTTCCCTCCGCCTCTTCTTTCACAAGATGCTATTGTAAAATTCGGGTTGCTTTGATCTCCCAGACTGAAGAAAAAGACAAAAAAAGAAAGAAAAAGTACAGCTTAAAGAGGAACTGAACACACAATCTGGGAGCTAAAAAGTAAGCATTACCCAGTGAACTCCTCAATTTAATTACTGGCCTGAGAATTTCAATTTACATGTGTTTTAATTATCCACAGAAGGACTCACCTATTATTCTCTGATTACAATATTTAAAAAGCAAACAAAATGGAGGAGGAAAGGCTTATTCAAGGGCTTTCAAGGATTAATCTTTGCATTCGTCTCATTTTTTTACCGAATTTGGGGATAAAATTTGTCATCGAGTATTTGATCTTAGGGAAACACTGAGTTCGACTTTGTGAACACAAACTACTTCTGACCATTATTTTAGCAAACAATTTCAGAAGCACAGGGCTCTAGCAGAGGGCTATATAGAACTCTGCATAAATAGAATAACACAACTGTTTCCTTCTGAAATGCAGGAAATCAAACTGCATGAATCTGTTTGCTGATTGAGTGAATGAGTGGGTGAGTAAATGAAAGCTTCAGAACTCCATCACTCATCACACCTTTGATGTCCTTGAACTTCTATTTGCATTTTTAAAGTATGTTAGTTTGTTTTGCTTGTCCATCTTGGGGGGTCAGTTTCTGCCAACAGAAAAAGAAGAGCAAAATTTATTTTAATTGATATTAATTTCAAAAATGTGTCATTCCGGATTTCTAAAAAGTAGAATTCTCAACACGACTGGGCATTGCCACAGCTTCAAGGAAACTTTAAATGGCTATGACTGACTTATCACAGACTCACAATGGCACCCAAGGAGAAAGCACTTTTCATTGTGAAGGAATAATCTTTTTATTAAGGCTGGAGCCCGTGGTTAGCAACCCTGCTAACCAGTCAACACTTGTTCAAGCAGGTCTAACTGAGCTCCTACAATGGGCAAGGAGCTCTGCTAAATGCTTTGGAGGATAAAAAGATGTCAGTACATGGTTCTGAAGGAGCTTCTTAAGAGAGATAGGACCTCTACTGACATGTGTAAACCATCAGTTACAGTCAATATGTCCTTTGAAAGTTCTAAGGAACAGGAGACCACTTCTGAGTAGGGGGACCATTGTGGGCTTCATAGAAATGTAATAGTTAATCTGAGAGGACTCAGCAAGAATCAATGGAAAGACATAATATATGCAATGAACCAGAGGCAGAAGCCTGGGATGTATTTAGAACAATGAGCAGAGGACTGGCTTTGTTGAGCGTCCATTGTGGGCAGGGTGCAGAACAGAAAGAGGACCTTGCAGATCAAGCCATATATGCAAGAGTGGATAATACGGTCAACCTATACTCCTAGGATCTGAGTGAGAGAGGAGAGAAGGAAATGGGTGGCAAGAGCCTCTAGTAAGAGCTCTAAAGGAGACATCCACAGCTTAAGGTAGAGAGACACAGTCACTGTGAGCTTCTCAGGCAGGAGCCAAGAAAATGAAAGAAGAAATGTGGTTGATCACTAAGCCACTGGGCCATAAGAACCTGCCCAAGTTTGTCCTGTTGGTCTGGAATGAGTTTTTCTGGGCCCCCCAAAAGTGCAGCGGCATTCACCCAGTAGCTTCTTAAAGGCATCACTATGCTTCCAACACTTATACCAACCATGACATATTAGAATGCATTGGCTGCTGCTTCTGGGATGGCCACAACCCCAAGACAGCTTGTTAGGAACCATTTGCCTGCCAACCCCAAAGTCCTCAGGTCTTCAGCAAAGTTGGGAACGCTTGGCAGGATTTTGGTCCCCAAAGTAATGATAGAAAGAGCTCTGGGCTAGAAATCAAGAGAGCAGGTACTGGCTGATCCTTACCGGGCATTAACTCCCTGTGGACTCTGGGTGAGCCTCTTCCTCAGTTTCATTCATTAGATGAGGAGGTTTCATTAATTAGATGAGGAGGTTGGACCAAATGCTTGCTTCCATGTCTTGCATTCTGTGACCTGGGATCAAGTGACTGTCCCAAGTTCATACAGCTAAGTAAAAGTGAGAGCCTGGACCAAATCCTCTGTCTACTGTCCCATTGATCCAGTGTTCCTTCCACAATGCTGGGCTGCACAAGCTGAGATGTTAATGGTAACAGCTAGCATTCACTAAGTGGCCACTGCAGGCCAGTGTGTCAATACTCTATCCAGTTAGTCCTCACGTCAATCATTTGAGTTAGATAAAGTTGTCAAATCACTTTACAGATAGGAGACAAACCCAGAAAGATTAAGACATTTGCCTATAATCACAAAATTAGTCAGTGCAAAGTCAACATTTGAAGTCAGGAAGTCCAATTCCAGGACCCATTATCTTCATCTCTACTCTCCACACTACAGGGTAGAACTAGGAGCAGCAGAGCGACATAAAGGACATGGGACCTTAAAATAGAAAACATGGCAGTCTTCCAGTGGTGAACTCATACTGCAAGTATGAGAGCTTTCAGGAGAAATATTTTGGTCAGCGTTGCTTGCCTACATACCTCCCCTTTTCCTCCCCACAGATGACCACATGAACAGTCCCTGGGGTATCATTTACAATCCAGTGGTCTTCACTGTGGTCTGAATGGAGTACAGATAATGACCACACAGAAAATTAGGAGACAGTGGCCTTCTGGCTGTCACCCCCAGCTCATAAGACAAGGAAAACCAAAACCACCACAAATTATTTTTACTACAAAATAAAACCTGAGAGGAGGCATTGTCTTGAAATCTTCAGGGAGCCACACTGATATCATCCCTAGGTGCACAGGTGCACACGCCATAGAACACATCTCAAACTCCTGGCTGTGGCAAGCCAGACATTGCTTTAAATAAAATAAAGGGAGAAGGTACTTTAAAACTCTAAAATTTCTTTCAGAGGACTATGCTACACGATCTCTATACTCTCTTTTACCTATGACATCTAAGATCTCTATTCTAGGAGGTTTATGAGTTGTTTTTGAGAAGATTTTCCTATTGCTAATAAAAAAAAATTACAAGAACCCTGGATGAAGACTTGTAACCTTTCTTGTGGTCCAGTGCTTCTACCAACTTGTTGGAGGCAGTCTGGTGTGACTGTCCCGGCACAGGGGCAGTCTAGTGGGACTGTCCCGGTATGTCCCTGCCTGAAGGAGGAATGCTATGAATCAGAGATCAAAGGGTGACGTAAAAGAGGTTGGCAAGGCCACCTCATCCAGGGCATTGAGATCAAAGAGGTCGAAAAGCCCTGGTTGTTCCATGTGGTTTCGGTTCAACAGGTTCTTCCCGAGGGACTGTACCTTTGATATGAGAACTGGCGAAAGTTCAGAGATTTCCAAGAATGATATGTCTGGGTACTTTCCTTTTGCACATGTATATAACCCTTGCTATGTTTCAATAAACCCGCCTTGCAGCCATCAGCTGTCTTGGTCCTCCTGATCCCATCTCAGTGCAGTTCATTCTCTTATCTCTCGTCCTTCTCAACACCCTGGTCAGTTGGAGCTTGGCACAGGGCTAGTCGGTGGCACCAACTTGCCACTTGACCGTGGCTGCTCACTTGACTTTCTCGAGCCCTGGTTCCTCACCTGTAAGTAAGAGGGCTGATCTCTTCAGAGTTCTGTAGTTCTGTGAGCCAGCCAAGGACCAAGAACCCTTGAATCATGTTTTGCTAGATGGATCCACAGAACAAAACTGTGATCCATGGGGATTAAATTCAAATAAGAGACGAAAGGCCATGAACGCTCTTCTGAAAAAGGAATTAAGTTCAGATAAAAATCTGTGCCGCTGTCTGGGTCTAGAAGCTTGGCTTGCCACTGACCTGTTGTCAAGACTTGGGGGCTCCTCAATCTATGCACACAGCAGGGAGAGTGAAGGCTCCTTCCCTGGAGGGATGTTTGCCTGAAGCAAAGCACTGCAATCCTAGGTGCCCTCCTTGGAGGGAAGGTTTTGCTTCCTTCTCAGGGAGACTTCAGCAGTACATATAGAGTATCTGAGGTAATGAGCTGGGAAAACATGGCTGCGAGGGAAGCCACACATGAGACCAGTGAACCTTTCTGGGGTGGGAACAGGAGCCCCCTCACCACTCTTCATGAATCTGCCTCATCAGACTATAGGTTTTCCCATAGTTCTGCCAGAAAAACCCTCTGCTGCATTCTTGATGGTCACACACTTGAATGGTCTCTGGCCTTTCTCCCTACCCTTCCAATTCTGGATTGTGTTTACCAAAATTTGTATTCCTCAGAACCTCTAGGATTTTTCAAATGCTGTCCTATAGAAGCAGGTTAGCTTTATTCAGAGTTCAGTACTATTTTCAATACAATACAATAAGCATAGAGTTATACTTAGGCATTTTATTTTTTTTATTTATTTATTTTTGTGGTATGCAGGCCTCTCACTGTTGTGGCCTCTCCCGTTGTGGAGCACAGGCTCCGGACGCGCAGGCTCAGCGGCCATGGCTCACGGGCCTAGCTGCTCTGTGGCATGTGGGATCTTCCCGGACTGGGGCATGAACCCGTGTCCCCTGCATAAGCAGGCGGACTCTCAACCACTGTGCCACCAGGGAAGCCCGGCACTTTATTTATTTATTTATTTATTTTAGCCCGGCACTTTAAAAAGAACCTCACACTTCCAGCTGGCCAAGAGTGGAAGGCGCTGTTCCTATTCATTAATGTACTTTCCTAGACATATAAAAACAGAGGATAGGGACTTCCCTGGTGGTCCAGAGTTTAAGAATCTGCCTTGCAATGCAGGGGATGTGGGTTCAAGCCCTGGTCGGGGAACTAAGATCTCACATGCAATGGGGCAACTAAACCCGCACACTCTGGAGCCCACATGCCATAACTAGAGAGAAGCCCACACACCGCAATGAAGAGCCTTAGAGCTGCAGTGAAAAGATCCCACATGCTGCAACTAAAGACCCCACGCAGTGAAGTAAATATTTTAAAATACATATATTATTTTTAAAAAACCAAGAGGATAGAGGATCAGCATTCAGTGCACTGTGGCAGGGTTTTTGCATGTGATAAGAAGGGGACCAAATGGTCCAGTTTCTGTCACTAAAATATAAAGCCCACAAGGGCAGCAATATTTTAGTCAATGCATAGACCCAGCAACTAGAACAGCTTCTGGCACATAGTAGTTGCTCAGTAAATATTTATGGAATGGATGAGTGGATGAATGAATGAATAAATGAATAAATGAATTCTGACTCTAAAATCCTAGGATTCTCTGATTCTTTGGCCTCTATCAATTGTATTCTCACCCTGTCGCTGATTCTCATTATTTATTTACCATCTCCTAATCTCTTGTGCTCATCTCATCTCCACGTTCATCTGGTCCCAGGGCACCCCCCCCCCCATACCGATGGACTGGCTGCTTTATTTCTTTCTTTCTTTCTTCTTTTTTTCTGTCTTTGGCTGCGTTGGGTCTTCGTTGCTGCGCACGGTCTTTCTGTAGTTGTGGTGAGCGGGGGCTACTCTTCGTCACAGTGCACGGGCTTCTCATTGCAGTGGCTTCTCTTGTTTGTGGAGCACAGGCTCTAGGTGCACGGGCTTCGGGAGTTGCAGCACGCAGGCTCAGTAGTTGTGGCACGCAGGCCCTAGAGTGTACAGGCTTTAGTGGTTGTGGCGCATGGGCTCAGTAGTTGTGGCATGTGGGCTCTAGGGCATGAGGGCTTCAGTAGTTGTGGTGCGTGGGCTCAGTAGTTGTAGCACACAGGCTTAGCTGCTCCACGGCATGTGGGATCTTCCCAGACCAGGGCTTGAACCCGTGTCCCTGCATTGGCAGGCGGACTCTTAACCACTGTGCCACCAGGGAAGTCCCTGCTTTATTTCTTGATAAGATTAATTTTAAAATAATAACAATAGCTATCATGTGCTGGATCCTTAAATATATTAATCGCTATGCTAGTTACTTTAAGTGTATCATCTCTTTTCATCTACAAAACAACCCAAGGAGGTCATATTATTACTTCCATTCAACAGATGAGGAAACTGAGGCAGAGAGGGTATATGGTTTGCCCAAGACTACCCACTTGGTAAGTGGTAGGGCTTAGCTTCAAACTCAGGCAGTGGCTCCATGCCCTCAACTCCCAGGCTTGCTGTGTCAGCTTCAGCCCTGCTCATAACTGGAGAATTCATTACAGATCTCTCAACCAAAGGAGAGGATGCTCAAGGTCTGTAGGCCTTCAGAATCATCTAGAGCACTTCATGCTCCATCAGGCTCTCCAAGGCTCTACTAGCTTCCTCTGAGTTTTCATCTGAGTCACTGAAGAGTATTCCTTAAAGTAGAAGGATTGCAAGCAAGAGCATAAAATTTATTCAAGTCCAGGTACAAAACCTTGTACAGTTCAGACCTACTGGTAGAGAGAACTTAGTCTAATAAAATATTTACATAAGCCTTTTATCATGACTGTATACCAACACCTATTACGCTTGGCCTCTAATAGATGTTCAACAACTGCTTGTTGAAGTAATGAATAATTTATTAATAAACTAATGAATGAATAACTTAATAGAAAATTTCAAGTTAAAACCCTGTTTTTTAATATACACAAGATGTCATTATTCTTTGAAAACACATATCTTCAGTGTCTGCCATGTTCCTAGTTCTATGCTGGCCATTGTAGGGGCTAAAGGGAAACTATTAATAGAGACCCCACAGTCGGGAGTTACAGTTGAAGTGGGAAAACAACTAGACTGCAATATATTCTAACTTCACAAAAGCATTTGACACTATCCTGTGTCTCAGGGTCACCAAATGTGTTCTTCTAGATTTATTCTATACATTTAAAATTATTTGTGTTTGGTAAATTGTCAAATCCATTTTAGAGGTGAGAAAATGAAGTACAGAAAAGTTGTCATTTGCCAATAATCACACATGAATGAAAATTTCTGCAATATAGATTGCTATTGGTGAAATTGTTTGGTCAAGGTAAACCACATTTTTGTAAGTGGATTTATAATCGGGTTTTGTGACCTTGGCTAAGGGCACAGTTAAAGTCACTAGGCTGATGTGGACTCCAGAGACAGGCATTATGGACGGGTATCCACATACCTGATACTTATATATAGTACCTCACACTTTCCAAGGAGTCTTTAAATATATTATCTCATTTATCTTTATAATAAGTTATGATAGAATGCTATTCTCATTTTACAGATAAAGAAACTGACACCTAGCAAAATTGAGAGACTTGTCCAGGGTCATTCCGTGAATAAAATCAGAGCTGGAACTAGAAAAAAAAATCTCATTTGTAATTTAGGGCTATTTCCCTTAAACCCACACTTGTATAATAAATTGTATATAACAAAATGTTTGGTTTGTGCTCAGCTGCCAATGAATCCATGTATATAAGTTTTTTTGTTTGTTTTTTTTTTCTTTTGCGGTATGCGGGCCTCTTTCTGTTGTGGCCTCTCCCGTTGCAGAGCACAGGCTCCGGACGCGCAGGCTCAGTGGCCATGGCTCACGGGCCCAGCCGCTCCGCGGCATGTGGGATCTTCCCGGACCGGGGCACGAACCCGTATCCCCTGCATCGGCAGGCGGACTCTCAACCACTGCGCCACCAAGGAAGCCCCATGTATATAAGTTTTTAAAAGTGATCAACATGAGCATAGTTAGACCTTGCAAGTTTTGAGGACAGAAATGCATAAGAGAGGATCAGTGGAGGCGGCGCGGGGGTTGTTTTCCAGCTCAAAAACACTACGATTTTATGATCCTGTAGAAGTAAAATATAAAATGAAGAGAAGACTTCTTTGCTGATAAAATGGGAATAAAAAGTAAAAATGGTCCAGAAAGTGTGCTTAGAATGGGAGAGTCCTACAAAAATTGGTCCCAGGGGTCCCCACAAAGATCTGCAAAAAAGAAGCCCTCAGAACATGCTCACTGTCTTATGGAAGCCAGAGTAACCCAGACCCAACCTTCTTACCTAAGAATGGTATTCAGCTTAGAAGTTTCTTCTCTAAACTGAAAGGTGGAAATGACAATTACTTAATCAGTAGAGAATTCCAAGTTGAATTCTTCTCAAAGATAATTTCCTACAAGTAAAAGATTTTATTGCTAAATATTACTTATGATTGAACAATAGGTATCATTAGGTAAGAGAATTTTGAAGAGGGATGAGTAAGCTTCTCTGCAGAAATGAATACAGAAATCTGTTCTTGATCATCTTGATCAGAGTAATGACAGAAGGAGTAGGAAACCTATAAAGATGTTTTGATAAACTTACTCAGTCAGGTGCCCTAATATTTACATGTAAGTTTCAACTAAGGATTCTGCAAGGACTTAACAGCTGTAAAAAGACAGACTGCCCCTGTCTCAGCTCCTTTCACTTGGTAGCATGTACTTTATCTGTAAATTGTTACTCTCCTCCAGTTCTGACTGTATAAATTGCAGATGAGATGAATTAGGACAGCATCAAAGACAAGGACTCATGTTAAATAATGTCGTAGAAGATGGCTGTCTTAGAAGATGGCTTTTGAAAACATGTAAGCTACCAGCCCGTGGTTAGGAGGAAATTAAAAGAGGAAATGTGTCCTTTCAAGACACATATTTTCTGAAAACAATATAGTTCTTTAGGAGAATGTCTTGGACTATGAAAAATAGTTGGCAAGAGACTGCACCCTATTACTGCATACCACTGGGAGTTTAGGCTAGAATTTACAATTTTGGCTTTAAGCAGGACACTAAGTGTCCTGGCCACCCTCTATAAAAGATTGGCTGTGAATTTTGCCAAGGACTTATTCACATTTCAGCTGACCAAGATTTTTAATAATTGTCTGACTTCCAAACCACCTATTCTGAGGTCTTCTGCAACAGCCCACGGGAAACAAAAACCTTCATTTTCATTTCGATTTCTCCTTTGACTGGCTCCAGCAAAGAGACTCTTCTCTCTCTAGGGATTCTTGATAAATATGTAGCTCATAAGGAGAGCAAGCAAGGGGTTCAATCTGTGACAGGAAGGACAGAAACTATGGAACCTTCATAGGACTCTCAACAGATGCTCACTGTACAGAGGGCTTGAAGGAACTATGAGATTGTTGTTGCTGTGGCAACCATGCATGCCTAAATGAACAACAAAATTAATAGTCCTAACAGGCTTTGGTGGCGTCAACAGGATGACAACACTTGCCTTTATTAGGGGATGTGTACTCTCAATAGCAATTCCGCTGACATATTTTTCTCACGTAAAGAAAAACAGTGTCCAAAAAGGGCAAATAAACAGAATAACCATCATGTAATTGCCATATAAACTTCTCCAAGCCAAGGACAAGGGCTATGTTATTCTGTCTCCCTGCTAAAGTTAAAAGGCATCTTTCAAACTCCCAGGCCTTTCTGTGACATTCTATTTAATTTTATCACGCTACTGCTAGCTCCTGTTGAGCTTTTGTTGTAAGCCTATAAGGCTAAGGGGGGAGCTGAGGGGAAGCAGAATGAGGTACAAAAGGAAGAAGGTAAAATTAGCTATAGCACATAATTGGACCCTGCTTGGCTTTGAAGAAGGCACAATACATGTTAATTAAGTAGATTAATACGTTGCTTGCTGAAGGGGCTATTCTAGACAGCAGGAAGTAAGTTTAAAACAGGTAAGACCTGGGCGTCCCTGGTGGCGCAGTGGTTGAGAGTCCGCCTGCCAATGCAGGGCACGCGGGTTCGTGCCCCAGTCTGGG
Organism: Grampus griseus; assembly: GCF_964374135.1. Lineage (NCBI taxonomy): Eukaryota > Metazoa > Chordata > Mammalia > Artiodactyla > Delphinidae > Grampus > Grampus griseus. The sequence continues at coordinate 30,439,018 of NC_139013.1, read as the reverse complement.
GAGATCCCACATGCTGTGGAGCAGCTGGGCCCGTGAGCCATGGCCGCTGAGCCTGCACGTCCGGAGCCTGTGCTCCGCAACAGGAGAGGCCACAACAGTGAGAGGCCCATGTACCACAAAAACAAAACAAAACAAAACAAAACAAAAAAACAGGTAAGACCTTTTTTTTTCTGGACTAAGGTTAGTTGAGCCATTGCTCTGAATAACTGGATGAATTTTATCCTTGGATGGAGATAGGGAATGGGGAAAAGAAAAAAAAAACACCTTTCTTAGGATGTTAGATGTTATTAAAAATCCACTGGGCTAAGCAACTTTTAGATCATGAAAGATTTTCCAGAAATTGCCCAGTCACTGTTCTATTAAGTGAACTGTACAATGATAATGTTCATGTAATATACTGGCCTTGCAGACAAGTGTAACATTCTGATCCAATATTAGGCAGAAGTTTTATTCCCCAAAATGTTTATTATAATTATGTGACAGAATTGGTTACTCCAAGAGTTGGAGTGACAAGACTATTTCAGGTTAAATAATTTGTCTAAAGTTCTGGGCAATGCCTACGTGGGGAATAAAGTTCTTTGTCAGGTAGTATTGAATTGGACGTTTAAAGCCTGGTACTAATGAACTGGGCCACAGGTCAGCTCTTCAATCCGACACCCTAACGCCAGTCAGACCATTCAGAAATACATCCAAGTTTGCCAAAAAGCATAAGTAAAAACATGTAATGAGCTCCATGCAAACCCATCAGGGCTCAGAGTACGTGTGTTTACTGCTAATGATAGATTCAAGATTTCACCTTCTTTCAAAAAGAATGAAGCACACACACACCAATGCTTACAAATCCCATGTAACAAATGATCCCCCCAAAGTGGTCTAAGTAGATATTTAAGCACTATAGAATATGAGTCGGATTCACACAGATTGGTCTTCATGACTTTACAATCAGCCAGGACGTACGTTAATTCTGCAAACAAATAGGCAAATAAGTAAATGCATCTTCATTACAAAAGCAAAGGGATATATTTTTTAAATACTGCATTATGGAATTGTGAGAGTTGCACATAAGGATAAGTTGTCTTAAAGTCCCTTCCCCTCTCTACCCACCTCCCATAAAAACCTCCTGTTATGATTAAGCCTGTAATATATTTTATAGAACATATGTAGGTGATAATATTAAAGTAATCATATATTATTTATAGTAAAAAATCTTCCATTGTTAATGTCCTATTTTTTGATCTGGGTGCTGGTTACATCAATGCATTAACTTTATGAAAATTCATCAAGCTCTACACAATTTTCTGAATGTAAGACTTGAGCAAAGTTTTCTAAAAACCTTTTCTCGTGTCTGCACTGCTGAAGTATACAAATAATTATATGTTGCTTTAGAGCTAAAACATTTATTGCTATAAATGTGAAAAAAAATTTTGTAAAGTAATCATAAATTCACTATTTAAATAAAAGATGTAGATTATAGCTCTGGCTTGGCCACTAACTAGTGGTTGAATATGAGCTTCTCTGTGCCTTATTTTTCTCTCTTATTTAAAAAGGGTTGGATGAGCAACGGTCCAGTGTTACTTCCCAGCTTCAGTGTTACATGATACACAGTAACGGGCCAAATGAGAAGTAAGAATCCTTTGGAATCTTTCTGTAAAGCAACAAGCCACTTCCTGGTTTACCTCTTTTGTAAACAAGCATTTAACGGGGCAGAGACAGCTGGAGTGAGCAAAAACCTGATTGAAGTGATAGTCTTGACACATATGACTAGGCTCTGTTAACCACAAGAAAGCCTCTGTCTAGTCACATAATTCTGGAATCCCAATGAAAGGAGAAGCTGCTGAGTATTTCCTCCATTAAAGTCTGAAAATTCAGTTAAGATGAGGATTAACCTTTTCCTGCCAAAAGGATTGTGCACGGTTTTCAGTGGAGCTAAGTTTAGTCAAAGGACCACTCATTTCATAAACATTTATTGAGCTCCTGCTGAATGCCAAGCTTCCTGGTAGCTGCTGGGGATAAAATAGCAAGAGAAGCCAATGGGATACTGCCCCATGGGTCTCAGGAGCTTGTGGGGGACACAGACAAGTAAACAAGTAATTGCAGGGCTATCTGTAAGGTAAGTGCTGTAAAGGGAGAAACGGAAGGTGCAATGTGAGCAAGCACAGGAAGGGCACATAACCCACTGGGGGCTGAGGTAGGGGGATATCAGGGAGGTTTTCTGGAGCAAGTGATGTCTAAGTAATGAGTAGGAGTTAGCCACATAACTATGTTTAAATCACATGCTGAGAGGCAGTACAGCTGAGAGGCAGTACAGCCGAGAGTGGGCTCAGGAGTCAGACTACTTAGTTTCAACTCCCTGTGCTACCACTTAATAGCTGTGTGAGCCTGGGTAGGTCTCTGACATGCACACTAAGCCTCATTTTCCTTATCTGCAAAATGAGAATAATAATAGCACTCATGGGTTGTTGTAAGGATTAAGTGAGAGAATCCATGTAAGCCCGACTAAGACAGAGCCTAACTACTACTACCGACATAATTAATAGTGAGACATATGTGGGGAAGGGACAGCAGAATGCCTGTGCATAGACTGGCCCAGAGGGGACAAAGAATTTGGCCACGTGGTGTCCCGAGATTAGTCCAGTCCAGCTGGAAAGAAGAGAGGGAGGAGGCAATGAGATGAGGAAAGCAGGTACCAGCAGGCAAAAGGCCCTGTGGGTTGTGTTAAGGAGTTTGGAGTTCATCCTGGAGGAATGAGGAGCACTGAAGTGTTCTAAAAAGAGAGGCTCATGATATTCACTACCCACATTTATCAGTAGAGGAGAAGTGTGCTGCCCACATAAAAAATATTTATTTTACCCCAAAGCACTGAAAAGTCTGCATCCACTAGCCATTTTCCTCTACAGAGGATGAGGTCCAGTTGGAATTCAATAGCTCACTAACATCCAAGGATTCCCTTCCCTTGGTAAGTTGGAGATGCTGGATTCTCAAATAACTGCAGTTAATTCAGGAGAGGCATTACCAAAATAATGTAATTTAGCCTAAGAGATCGAGTTCAGAAAATTACCATAGTATATCTATTCATGAGCCATGAGCTGCAAATACAGCAGGCTTCTCTTGAGTTATTAAACTTGCTCTATTAGATTACAGAAAATCCCAGACAACTAGCCCTGCTCTGGCTGGAGTTTTGTAGAATGTAGATCTCTTTTTTCCTAGCAGAGGAAAAGCAAGCATAGATCACAGCTGCAAAGCCTTGTGTAACATGGGATGCAAGATACACACTTCTCCTGCACTTCCCATCGCTTTAAACCTGACCTCCAAGGAAAACTAATAAGAACAAACCATAGCTTCTCGGGATGAATAAGCATTAGACTGAAGTCCAAAAGGGATGGATGTAAGGACTGACATCACTCAATACTCATAAATGATCTGGAAGAAGAAGTAAGCAATAAATCTCTAATTCAGACAACCTTAAGTGCTTCTGGTTAGTTTAATGCCAAGGTGCAATGGACCATTTGTAGGGGGAGCGGGCAAGAGAGTGGCAGATGTGATGCAAGTGTATATCTAAATCCTCCTTGTAAAACGATGAACTACCAGTTAGAACCCAAAAATGACAGTTGGAATTACGGTGTGGCCCCTGTTAGACTACTGAAGCCAGAAAAGTTGAGGTATCATCAAGGAGAGGGCTGAAAGCAGAAGAGAAAGAAAACCACCATTCTTCAGCCAAAATGGAGGCACATCTGCTCCGGAAATGCTGTGTGGCTTTATGGCTATGCACCAAGAAATAGAGAAGAGAACCTGCTGGCATATTTACACATCTCCTGTTTGTCCACCAGACTCAGCAAAATCACATATAGTATTTTGCACACAGCAATGAGACTTAAATACTAGTAACAAACATCATTTTGTTCACGCATTTAGTGAGTATTTGCTGCAAACCAGCTAAATGCAAGGCACCATGCTAGCAACTGGGAGCAATATCAAAGATGAGATATGTACACTGACCTCAAGTGACTTACTGCCTGGTAGATGAAATGAGATATGGACATTAACTATAGCACAGGACACAAAGTAATAAAAGCCACAATAAAGGAGCAGATAAAGTGTTATAGAAATATCCTACACATATTTAGAGGATATTATGTCAAAAAATCATATATATAAGATCTATTTTTATTAACCTCATTCATTTTAAGGCTTAACCTGGACAGTGATGGTCATTGTGATTTTACTAACGAACAACTCCACTCATGCCCAGAGCCCGTGGCTGATATTGATCAGCAGTTTGTAGTGGCAAATGGAATCTGGGAAGTTTCTGCATGGGGCTGAACTCTGGACCTATTACCAATAGCGGATATTAAGAAGATGGAATTTTTTTTTTATGATGGCAGAAAGTAGAAGGGAGAGTGAGCTTTTGAGTGAGACCAGCCAGTGTTTCTGCGGTCTTTGCCTTCAAGGCACTTTGGTTTCTCTTACAACTGCTACAAAGTAAAAGAGCCATGCTCTAAAATACTCTTTAATGGAGGGGAATAAAAATCAGGCTCATTGTCAGGATGAAGTAGCTAACGTCCTGTTTCAAACTAAGTCAGATTACAGAAGCCATTTACTATATTAATACCAAAAACTCTGTCCTCCCTTGCCCTATCCCACACCAAAGGTACATACTGGATTTAGCAGATTAATTCTGCTTGCAGAGCTGCCAGCTCTCTCCAACCCTCATAACCAGAGGTCAAGGGGGAAAGCACTGATACTGTAATAGGGTTGAGAGATCAATGTCCTTGGGAATATGAAATTTCCATATCCTCAAAGTAAGATACTCCAAGGAAACCAGGTATAGAAAAAGGATTTTTCGTTTGCTACTTAGATACAAAGCCTTCTTCTCTCTCTCTCTGTGCTCTGACATAGGAAACACGCTACCTTTGCAGTTATCAATGTCTTTAACTAATTAACCTCTTTAATTAATACAAATAGATAGACTTACTCTGTTCTCCATCATTTCCACCATACATTTACTTTTTCTCTGGGTGTTTAGTGGAGGGAGGGGCATATTTATACATGTCTCTCAATTAATAGAACGCATTTAACTGGGAATCGAGCTGCTATGTGTAATAAAGTCACATTTCAGAATGGAGCAAACCTCTTAAGTTCACATATTTTAAAAAATGAATATTTTCAAGCATATGACAGTATTAAAAATATCAGCAATTAAATCAATGAAGAAGTATCTATCTCTTGGGTTTTTAATCTATCAAGGTATGTTACTAGATGACATGTAAGATTTTTTTTAAAGTTGAATATATGACCTCTTTTTCAAAAAACATAATCTAGTTAGGAAGACAAGTTTAAAAATATATACAAATTAAATATAAGAATTAAATATTTAAAAAGTACCAAGACGTCTAAGTCCTGAAAGTGTAAGGGATCGAAAAACATGAGTGTAAATGTTAAACTTCATTTCAAAAGAGCTTGGAGTTGGTGGAAAATCACCAAGGCTTTAGGAATTTCTACTTTTCAGTTAGACTCACTTTGTGAGACAGGGTAAAGCATTTGCCAAGAGTTTCAGTTTTTGGTATTCAGCTCTGTTTTTGGTATTTTTAATTTTATGGTTTATGCTAAATACAGCATGACATTTTTTAATATTGTAAATATTCTTTGCCATCCCATCCCTAAAGATGATTATTTTTAAACAGAGTGTCAATTAATTAGAGAATACTCATATTGTTCGAATCATATTTCATTTGGTTTCTTTTATTTTAAGAATTCTTGAAGGGAGTATTACCTTCTCTGGGTTCTCTAAAGTAGTAGGAGCTACACAATCACAAACCCATTCAGTGCTTAATAGGGTAAGGATGCTGTTTTGGAGAAGTAGCAATTCCATTTTGTGGGTGATTTAATTAACAACTGAGCTTGTAACTTCAGTTCAAAGAAAACAGAAATCTTAATTGTTAACCAAAATAACTCTTAAACTTGAGTTTTAAAATGTCATAGTTTGGGATTCTTAGTTCTCTCTCTCTCTCCCTTCATCTCTAACATGCAAAGAGCCCAGAAAGGTGCAAAACTTAGATGAGACCTCAAAAATCAAAGCTGAACATTTGCATTCAAATTGCAGAGGAAAAGGAACATTTTAGAGAACTGTGAGGGATATGACTGTTGTTTTTGCTCTAAATCAGTTCTAGCACATGCTGCATTTTAATTAAGTCATTTGCCTGGTTTGTGTTATTTTTTATAAATAAACATAAAACTATAATCTTAAATGCATGGTGAGAATACAGATAATTGCTTTTACTTTTATAATTGGGAGTCAGCTGTGTCTCAAAACACAGTGAGTCTGAAAGCTGCTCTGGGAATGACACACTGTATGCATTTAAAATAATAGGGGAGAAGGACCTCCTTAGTAAAACAACAGAGCACCTGTGGTCACTGGATCGGTGTTTGTAAGTTTTTGTTTTATCTTTCTAGAGTTCCCAGAAATATGAACCAAGATGTTCATGTGTTTAGAAAATGCAGGATCAATTATTTTGTTGCTAAATTAAAAACTAAAGTGTCCCCAAACTATCCAACTCCACATTCACACACACAAATTATAACATCATAGTTCAAAGCTTCTAAGTCTAATTACCGTGCCAGTATTAAGATTATAAAGCACCTCATTCTTGATTATTCAAAGACTAATTATCTAGGTCAGGCACTTAAGCTTGTCCCTATTCCCTTGGTTTTCTGCCATTTGGTTATTTTAAGGTTCACTGGCCTCTTCACATGGGCAGAGGAAATAAAGAAACTCAAATCAGCAAATTTTAACTTTTCACATGATCTACTAAAAATGATGGGCTAGAGGAGGGACAGTTAACATGACAATTAAAGTTCTCCATGTATTTGATTTATTCATAGTGTTCTCTTTCTCCAATGATAAACTGACCAGATATCTTGAATTTTGCAAAATGACACTTGATATTGACTCTTTGACCTTCCTATTGTTTCACTTTATTGATTAATTTTGTCCCTCAGATGCCAGTTCTTCTTCCCTTTGTCCTTCCTTCTCCCTTTCCTTTCTCACTGTCAGCAGGAGTTACATTCATTTACTAAATGACAGTCCTTTTACTTCTGACTTTGAAGGGGAATCCCTAGGATTTCCAGGCCTTTCCCAACACACTTTTAACTCTACTAGCTTTGCTAAGCTAGACCCTCAACTCTTTATGCTTATATGCTACCCCTAGCAGAGAATGGGGTACGGCCCTTTAACCCCTCCCTGAGCTGCAAGTTTTATCATGTCCTCAATCCCCATCTGAAGTCTTGTCACTTTAGCTATTCATATAGATATTTAAGATGACCCACTATCCAACTCTCCCCTAACCCCCATTCCCACTATGTACCTCTGCAAATGGCAAAATCCTTAGTCAACTGAACATAAAACAAAGCATTGATTCTTCCATTCCTGCCTCCCCACCATTGATTGTTCACCAGCCAAAGCCACAGTAGTTTCGTGAGGCTCAAATTGTCAAGGATTCAACAAAAGCTCAGACCACAGGGAGGATGGATCCCCAGAGAAGAATATGCCTATGAATAAGATCCCCCAAACTCATCGGATTCATCTTCCATTAGCTGTATATCGGCACCAAAACTCTTATTAAGCCTGTAATTTTACGTCCAACATCAGAAACCACAGTCTGCTAAACACAGCCCCAAACCTGAAGGGTAACGACCTACCGTTCTCCACACCTCCAAATCCTAAAAGGTATATCATAGTTCCAGAATAATGAGGGAAGAGCAGAAGAATTCAGGTTACAGGTAACAGGTTCATATTCTTATCATAGTTTACTCTAGTCTGGTCTTTGTGATGTGATGTGATGACTCACATAGCTATATATCTAACAGATACTAAATGGTTTATATCTAACAGATACTAAATGGTTTATGTGCATCATCTCTAATCATCACAGCAACTCTGAGATAGGTACTATTAATATCTATCACAGGGACTTCCCTGTTGGCACAGTGGCTAAGAATCTGCCTGCTAATGCAGGGGACACAGGTTTGATCCCTGGTTCGATCCCTGGTCCGGGAAGATCCCACGTGCTGCGGAGCAGCTAAGCCCGTGTGCCACAACTACTGAAGCCTATGCACCTAGAGCCCATGCTCCACAACAAAGAGAAGCCACCACAATGAGAAGTCCGCACACTGCAGCGAAAAGTAGCCCCTGCTCACCCCAAATAGAGAAAGCCCACACGGAGCAACAAAGACCCAATGCAGCCAAAAATAAATAAATAAAAAATTTAAAAATTATATCTATCACGCATGAGAAACTGAAGCTCAGCTTAACCAGGAAATAACAGAACTGGCTTCAAACCCAGATCATCTGACTCCAAAGTCCATGCTTATTCTATTACATTATTATTCCTTAGCCCAATCCTGGGCTTTTTGCCCACTTATCTAGTCTTACTCTCCCATTTTTCCCATAGCTCAAGCTGCCACCAGCCAAATCTTATTGGAGTCAGTCTATAAATAAGCCCTCATTTCTGTGTAACTGATCACTTAAGACCACTCTAACTCCACCCAGCTCCGCCACATAGGTTATAGCTCTTCCCAGGATTCTCCAACCCAGGCCTGGGTTCCCGTTAATAAGACTCTTTTCCAGGTGGTCTTTTTACAAAGCCTACTATGAAGAGCAAGGGGCAAGATTATAAAATGGTATTAACTACAGAAATGTAAATGGCATATGGAAGCATAGATGACAAAGAAATAGAAATAAGGTTTAAAACATCCAGAAAGTTGACACCAACAGCAAGATGCCAGTGAGTAATAAAATATAGCAGCAGGGCTTCCCTGGTGGCGCAGTGGTTGAGAGTCCGCCTGCTGATGCAGGGGACACAGGTTCGTGCCCCGGTCCGGGAAGATCCCACATGCCGCGGAGCGGCTGGGCCCATGAGCCATGGCCGCTGAGCCTGCGCGTCCGGAGCTGTGCTCCACAACGGGAGAGGCCACAACAGAAAGAGGCCCGTGTACTGCTAAAAAAAAAATATACATATATATATATATATAGCAGCAATTGATACAGCAATCAAAATAAGTAAAATAAAATATTATATAATTTCTGAAAGACATTGGGTAGACTTGAACACATGGAAAGATTTTTTCTATTCTTGGATAGGATGATGCAACATCATAAATATGTTGGCTCTTCCTAAGTTTATTTATAAATGTAACTCAATCCCAGTAAAAATACCAAGATTTTCTATGGAATTTGACAACCTGAAACTAAAGTTCATATGGAAAAACAAGCATGCAAAAATAGCCAAAAAAATAATGTAAAACAAAAACCATGAGGCCAGAATTTCCCTGGTGGTCCAGTGGTAAAGAATCCGCCTTCCAATGCAGGGGACACGGGCTCTATTCCTGGTCGGGCAGCTAAGCCCATGTGCCACAACTACTGAGCTCATGTGCCTCAACTAGAGAGCCCGTGCACCACAACTACAGAGCCCACGTGCCCTGGAGCCTGTGTGCCACAAGCAGAGAAGAGAAAACCCGCTCACCACAACTAGAGAGAAGCCTGCGCATCACAACTAAAGAGAATCCCGTAAACCACAACTAGAGAGAAACCCGTGTGCCCCAACAAAGAGCCTGTGTGCCCCAACGAAAGACCCTGCGTGCCTCAACGAAGATCGCACGTGCAGGGCTTCCCTGGTGGCGCAGTGGTTGAGAGTCCGCCTGCCGATGCAGGGGACATGGGTTCATGCCCCGGTCTGGGAAGATCTCACATGCTGTGGAGCGGCTGGGCCCGTGAGCCATGGCCGCTGAGCCTGTGCGTCCGGAGCCTGTGCTCCGCAACGGGAGAGGCCACAACGGTGAGAGGCCCGCGTACTGCAAAAACAAAACAAAACAAAACAAAAAAAAGATCGCACGTGCTGCAACTAAGACCCGACACAGTCAAAAAAATTAAAAAATAAAAATAAGCAAAATAAAATAGAGACACGGATGTAGAGAACAAATGTATGGACACAAAGGGGGGAAAGCGGGGCAGTGGTGGTGGTGGTCGGATGAATTGGGAGATTGGGATTGACATATATACACTATATGTATAAAATAGATAACTAATAAGAACCTGCTGTATAAAAAATAAATAAATAAAATAAAAATTAAAAAAAAAATAAATAGAGAATGTCTTAAAAAAAAAACCCATGAGGCCATGGTGGCAGGGGGAAATAACCTTACCAGACATTAACACATACTAGAAAGACTGCAAGTACCTATTTAGTCTATTTAGGTTAGCTAAAGGCTTTTAACCATGGTCCAAGACCCAGAGGTGATAAGAAAAAAGATTAATAAAACTGACTACATAAAAAATTTTTATATGGCAAAAGAAAAACACCATAAACAAAGTCAAAAGACTTTGACAAACTAGGAGAAAATATTTGCAACATATGCCACATACAATGGGCTAATATTTTTAATATATGAAGAATTCTTAAAAATTGAGACATAATGTTCTAAAAATGAACACATACACACACACACGATCTAATGTGACCCTTAAACATACAAAAAATGATCAAACTCACTCATAATTACAGAAATGCAGATTAAAACACTGAGATACTGTTTCTCATTTATTAGATTGGTGAAAATTTTAAAGTATGACAACATATTCTCTTGGCAAGGCTGTGGGAAAACAAGCACTCTCATATATTGCTGATGGGAAGGCAAACAGATATAACCTTTCTTGAGAAGAATTTGGCCATATCTAAAAAAACCACATATGCATGTACCTTTTGACCCAGCAATTCCATTTCTGGGAATCTAGCCTGATGATATATCTCCAACAATATGAAAATACAGGTTCACAAGATTATTCATTGCAACATTGTAATTGCAGAATTTTGGAGACAATCTAAATGCCCATATATAGGACAGTAGTTGAAAAAACTACAGTACATCCACACAGTGGAGTACTGCATTATGTGTAGCTGCAAACAAGAATAAGGAAAATCTCTACAAACTGATATGGAGGGATTTCCAGGATATATCGTTAAGCAAAAAACAAAAAAAAGCAAAGTACAAAAAGAGTATCTATAATATGCTACACGTCAAGTAAGAAAAAAGGGAATGAAAGAAAACATATCTGGTCATTTGTGCAAAAGGAATAATACAGGAAAGATTAACCAGTAACTAATGAGTGTGGTTACTTTCTGGTTTTTGGTGGGAATAGGGAGGAAAACAGAGGGCAGAGAAAGGGTAGTAAGGATGGAAGGAGCAACATTTTTCTGAATACACCTTTTCGTATAACTGACTCTTAAAACCATGGTACAGTTTCACAGTACTATATATTGTGTGGATAATGAGAGCCAGCTTTCCTACTGTCAGAGAAAGAAGTTACAACTCAGGAAAAGAAAAAGGCTAGAACACACCCTGTGGTGTTAAATTGGAATTGGAGGTATAAATTTGTGGATTATAATACATATACAGATGGGTACATATAAAAATAAATAAATATATGTGTATAAGTGTGTTTGTCTACATACATACATTTCCTAGTTCTGTCCACTTGAGAGAGCCTGGAAAAAACTTATACCCAGTAGCAATAAGAACACCTAACACCTAGCGCCCAGATCCAGGTTTCTAAATAATATTTTGAAAGGGACCAGGGCTCCCTGGAGAAGTGGCTGGTTCCAGAGATGGGACGGGAAACAGTACAAGCCTGGAACACCTTGTGGTGAGAGGGAGTAGAGAAGTACTCAAAAAAGTGACACAGAAGCCAGCTTGAAGGAGTTCCCAATGGCCAAAGCTGGGACGATGGGAGCAAAAAAAAGATAATATAATAATAATATGAGATTATAATCCATAGAATATACAATAAATATCCATGATTCAATATTAATCTAAATAAATAATTGAGCAAAACTAAACAGGGGATAAGCCGGTCACAGAAAGACAAACATTGTAATATTCCTTTTATATGACATTTCTGGAGTAATCAAATTGATAGGGACAGAAAGTAGAATGGTGGAGGCAGGAGTGGGGAGTTAGTGTTTAATGGGTACAGAGTTTCAGTTGGGGAAGATAAAAAAATTTCTGAAGATGGATGGTGGTGATGCTTGCACAACAATGCGAATGTACTTTATGCCACAGAATTGTACACCTAAATATGGTTAAAATGGTAAATTTTGTGTAATATATATTTTACCACAATAAAAAATTGTAAATGCATTTAAAAAGCAAAAATAAAAATAAATAATAAACAGGGAGAAAGGTCCAGCTCTTTATTTATTTTTAGGCCATGCTGTGCGGCACGCGGGATTCTTAGTTCCCCAACCAGCGATTGAACCAGTGCCCCCTGCATTGGGAGTGTGGAGTCTTAACCACTGGACTGCCAGGGAAGTCCCAGTCCAGCTCTTTCTTACAGTAGAAATCCAATTAATAAATGCAGAAGAAATAAGGGAAAATAAGAAAATCTCCAGCAGACAAACATTAGCATACTAATTGCTGCAGCAAGAATTATCGATAAATGTTAAAATTATTGGGCAAATGCATGATGAGAAACAGAATATCTGCATAGTCAGAGTATCTTCCCCAAAGATACTTATTAATTACAAAGGGAAAAACAGTAACTTTAAAGTGTAGAAACTTGGCAGACACCATCTTGGCTATGTGATCAAAGTTAACACCATCACTAATAAGACATATTGATATGAGGAACATAGCATCGATTCTGTGATATTCCTGCCAAAATGCATACCCTAAACCCAATCATGAGGAAACATCAGACAAACCCAAATGAGGGACATTCTACAAAATAACTGGTCTCTAAATATTCAAAGAATCAAGATCATTAAAGTCAAGGAAAGACTGAGGAACAGTCTGAGAATGATGGAGACCTAAAGAGACATGACAACTAAACGCAACACATTTCTGAACTGGAATCATTTCCTATAAAGGATATTATTGGGACATTCAAAGAAAATGGAATGAGGTCTAACGATTAGATGGTGGTTAATATGTCAGTGTTAATTTCCTGATTTTGATGGTTGCATTACACTCATACAGGAAAAAGTCCTTATGTGTAGGAAATATACACTAAAGTACGCAGGAGTAACAGGACATCAGGTCAGCAACACATTTTCAACTTGTTTGGTGAAAAGGAAGTTACTTGTACTTAATTTGCACATATAAATTTGTGATCTTCTCAAAATAAAAAGATAATCACTATTATAAAGAGATAAAGGGCTGGAAAACATGAAAGAGTGGCAGAAGTTCCAATGTATATCTCATGTAATTCCACAAGCGGAGAATAAAGGAAGTGGCAGACAGGCATGATTGGAAGAAACTATGAGCTGAGAATGGCTAGGAATTTTTCAGGCTGAAGAGTAAAGAAAGACGTGAATCCCTAGAGTGAATGTTTACATCAACTGCTGAGCCAGAAAAACAAAAATAAATCCACATCTAAGCATACCATAGTGAAAATTCAGAACAGCAGGGACAGAGAAAATCCTAAATGCTACCAGGAGAGAAGACAGATTACCTACAAAGAAGCAGTCATTAAAATGAAAGCAGGCTTCTCATCGGTGAATTGACGCCAGCAGACAGTGGGGAAATAGCTTCCAAATGATGAGGGAAAATAATGATAATTGTATACGGAGCAAAACCAGTGCTGCTACAACTGAAGTAGGTCACGAAAGGATATACTTCAGCAAAAAGAAAAATGAACCCAGAAGGGAGAAGTGAGATATAAGGAGCATAATTAGCAAAGAAAGTAACAAAATGAATTGTTAAATCTATTTAGGTATTGGTTGCTCATGATAATAATCATAATGACAACAACAACTAATTTTTTACCTTTAAATACTAGTAAAACTAAAATTCTATGTGACAATAAAATGGAAGATTGAAGGAAGGATTCTGTGGGTAATTAAAGTCTGCTAAATTCCTTGTCTTGCTCAGAAGGAGAACAGAGAAACTAAAGAGTGATAGAAAGCTTAATGTGTATGTTAAAAATGTGAAGAAATTATTTTTAAGAACCCAGAATCTAAAATTTTCCAACTGCTGGGGATGAGGTGGAGAAACGAATAATAAAAATGTATAAATCTTAAATAGAACAAGAAAGGATAAAAAAAGAAGTAGGTAAAAAGCTTATTAAATAGAAAATAACATAAGATGGTAGAAATAGGTCCAACTGTGCCATAATCACAATCAATGGAAACACATTAAACTCAGCTAATCAAGAAAGTTGCCATAGCTGGGGATAAAGAAGCAAAATTAGCAATTGGCTACTTCCAAGAGACAGACCTAAAGCAAATACAGAAAGCTTAAAAAAAAAGAGATGAGAAAAGGCAAATACTTACCAAAAGAATTCTAGTGAGCAATACTGATAGCAGATAAAATGGAAATTAAGGCTAAATGCATTAACAGAAATAAAGATCTTCACTTTAAAATGAGTTTTTTTTAAGTCTACAAGAAAATATAACTATCATGAACTTGTATGCATCTACTAATACAGTTCAGGCATACATAAATGAAAAACTGACAGAATTACAAAGTAAATTGGATAAATCCACATTTATAATGGGAGAGATTTTAACACAACTTTCTCGGACACTGATAGATAAATCAGACAAAGAATCAGACAATACCATTAACAAACATGATATGTTTGACAGCTACATTAAAAGAAAACTAAACCCCCCAAAATAGAGATTATACATTTTTTGATGTATATGTGGCATATTTACCAAAAAAAAACTGTTAAGTCACAAAGAAAGTTTCAACAAAATTCAAAAAATCAATAGCACATTTTTGCATACTCTGACCGCAATGCAATTAAATTAGGATCAAGCAGAAAAGAAAGTAAAAATAAAACATCCTATATTTAGAAATGAAATTGCACTTTTAAATAATCAAAGGTTAAGGAGGAAATTACAATGGGAATTATAAAAGACTTACACTGAATGACAGTGAAAATACTTGCTCTCTGAAAGTGCTCTTTCAAAACTCATAGGATGGGTGAGCAACACCAACCCTGAACCTTCTCACCTCTACCCGCCCAGCCCATTCACCTAGAGTCAAGGCTGAAACAGGCAAATTTCCTTTCTGACTACCTTGAGAATGTGAGACGAGTGTATTTTTTTTTACAATTTAATCACCGAATGAGTCACTTTTCAGGTCCTGGACTCATTCTGGAGCTCTTAAATCCAACTCCTCATCTTGCTTGAAACCTTAGCTTTCTCTCCTGCTCCCCATTAAGGGTCTATTACCATGGAAGCACAAAGGATAAAAACAAAAGGGAATCTAAGGTTTTTCTTACTTTCTTTCCACAATTCATCTTAAGATTTTCAAAAATGTTTTATTCAGCATTTTAGATGTTTGTATTAGAAGGGCTTCTTGGGATATCCAGTCTACCATTTTGCCCAAAATGGAGTGCCACCATTAGTAAAGTTACCAACCCCCTCTGCATCTTAGCTTCCTCTTCTATTAAATGGGGCTAATAATATAATATATTTTATAAATTTGTTGTGGAGAATCAATAAGGAATGCATGGAAAGCCTCTGGCACTAGTAAGTGCTCAAAAATTGCTGACTATTACCAGCAGCAATTGTAGTGTGAACTTGGTACCAATAAGGAGAGTACCAAAAAAAAAAAAAAAAGAATATCATAGAGCAATCTCACCTACAAAAAAATATTTTTACATGGAAAATTCCCAAGTAAAAACAAAAGTTAAGCAAATTAAATCCAACAGGGTATAAAAGAGTACAAAATAGCCAGGTAGGTTTATCTCTGGTGGCTTTACACTAAAAAAAGAGATTAACCAATATAGTTGACCACACTAAAAGATTAAAGGAAGAATCTACATGCCTATCCTAACAGACGCAGTCAAAACAATAGAATTTAATCTTCATTCATTATAATTACTCTCAACAAAGTAGGAATAGAAAAGAATTTCCTTAATTCAATAGACAGCTACGGGCTTCCCTGGTGGCGCAGTGGTTGAGAGTCCGTCCGCCTGCTGATGCAGGGGACACGGGTGAGTGCCCCGGTCTGGGAGGATCCCACATGCCGTGGAGCGGCTGGGCCCGTGAGCCATGGCCGCTGAGCCTGCACGTCCGGAGCCTGTGCTCCGCAACGGGAGAGGCCACAACAGTGAGAGGCCCAAGTACGGCAAAAAAAAAAAAAATAGACAGCTACAAAATACCAAAAGCAAACATCAGAAAGAAGGGTTTCCACTGAAGTTACAAATAAAACAAAGAAGGCTACTTTCACCATGGTTATTTAATATTATACTGGAGTTTCTAGACCTCTGCTGTCCAATAGAAACGTACTGAAATCTACATATGCATTTTTAAATTTTCTAGTAGGCACATTTCAAAAAGTAAAAAGAAACAGAAAAAAAACCAGGAGAAATTAACTTTAATAATATATTTTATTTAAGCTAGTATATCCAAATTATTATCATTTCAACATGTAATCAATATAATTATATTATTTTTTTAATTAATTTATTTATTTTTGGTTAGGTTGGGTTTTTGTTGCTGCGTGCGGGCTTTCTCTAGTTGCGGTACACGGGCTTCTCATTGCGGTGGCTTCTCTTGCTGCAGAGCATGGCCTCTAGGCGCACAGGCTTCAGTGGTTGTGGCACACGGGCTCAGTAGTTGTGGCTCGCGGGCTCTAGAGCACAGGCTCAGTAGCTGTGGCGCACGGGCTTAGCTGCTCCGCAGCATGTGGGATCTTCCCAGACCAGGTCTCGAACCCGTGTCCCCTGCATTGGCAGGCAGATTCTTAACCACTGCACCACCAGGGAAGTCCAATATAATAATTATTAATGAGACATTTTACATTCTTTTCTCATATTAAATCTTCAAAATCTGGTGTGTATTTTACTCTTCCAGTGCAACGCAGACTAGCCACGTTTCAAATGCTCAATAGGCACAAGGGAAAAGGTGCTAAACCACACATGTAATCAGGAAAACTCACCAGACTGACAAAATTTAAAGGTCTGACAATGACAAGTATTGGCAAGGATATGGAGGACTCATACATTGCTGGTAAAATGTTCTACCATTTGGAGAACAATATCTAATATTTGAAAATGTGAATAATATTCATCCCAATGAGTCCACTTCTAGATATATACTTTAGGAAAATTCTCCCCTAAGTGTGTAAATGAATATTTTTCAAGGATGTTCTCTTCAGTATTATTTGTAATAGGGAAAAAAAATGGAAATGCTCTAAATAATCATAGGTAGAAAAAGAGACAAACTGAGGTATGCTCACACAATGGAATAATACATAGCAGTTAAAACAAACTAGATGTATACGCACTAAAATGGGTCAAGCTCCAAAATAATAATAGAACAATGTATACAGCATGATAGTATTTCTGTAGAATTTACCAAATGTATAAAAATAATACTACGGGGCTTTCCTGGTGGCGCAGTGGTTGAGAGTCCGTCCGCCTGCCGATGAGGGGATGTGGGTTCGTGCCCCGGTCCGGGAGGGTCCTGCGTGCCACGGAGCGGCTGGACCCGTGAGCCGTGGCCGCTGGGCCTGCACGTCCGGAGCCTGTGCTCCACGGCGGGAGAGGCCACAGCAGTGAGAGGCCTGCATACCACAAAATAATAATAATAATACGTATATTTTAGGCAGATTCTATGCCTAGTAAAAATATAAACAATATAGGGATGGTTACCCAGCAGAATCATAACAGTGGTGCCTCTAGGAAGAAAGAGAGAGAGAGAAATGAGTATGAGAAATGAAGATATCAAAGATTTATCAGTAAAGCATTACTTATTTGATTAAAACTGAAGCAAACATAACAAATGTCCCTTGGAAATTCTGCTTGATGGCTACACTGGTATTTCACAGTATTGTCCTCAGCACTTTTCTGTATTTTTGAAAGTTTTCATAATAGTAATCATACAGTCCTTGCCATCTGTGTATTAGGGATGAATATTTCATACTAACTACACAGAATCAGGACATCTGCTATTAAAATGAAACTTAAAGGAAATGAAATTCTACACATGAAGATCTGCATGTACACCTGCATATGGACGCATACATGTAAGTGGCAGAAGTCCAGTCTGGTATCAGACATGCCATGGCCTGTGTCCAGAATTGTGTCTGGCACATAAAAGACACTCCATTAGCACGGTTCAGTGAATGCACGAAGTGTGTTGTGCTGGTGGGTGGGACCTTCAAGAAGTCAACTTGCATGAAGAGAGGTTTGCCACTGTTGTGCTGTGATTGCTTAAGAATGAGAATTTGCTTTTGCAGGTACATTTGAGGGTTCACCATGGGGAACAGAATACGGTGCCTCCCCCAGATATTGGTCTCTAGTCCAACTGAGGTCATTGCTTTTTGGAAAGAGGAAGTGACTATAGGGGAAGTGACTTTTCCCCGTGTTACTCTGAACACAGCAATTCTCCTTTGGTAGCCAAGTGACAAAGTGTGTCACCCACTGGATGAGCATGAGTGAGTTGCAGAAAGGATATTTTCCCTACTTTCTCAGACCCAGCATGGTATTGACTCAGAAAGGACTCCAGGAGACTCTTAACTACTTTGGTCCTTCAAGAATTTGCCACAGAAAGCTGCATGTATCTCTACTGATAGAGCTTCATGGTAACTTGACCTGACATTACATAGTTTTCAGTGTCTCTTCCCCATATAAAATATTTATGTAGCATAAAAGTTGATCAAACAACAATTTATAGGAAGACAAATAGATGAAAGATAGTAATAGACAGATTGAGATAATAGATATAGAGATATCTTTCCCTCTATTTGAGAAGATTTCCACTCTTAGATAAAATGTAGCTGCCAAAAGATTGAGCAAATATACCAAAACTCATGAGACTTCTTTATTAAAAAAAAAAAAAGTAAGATCCTCAGGAATGTTTTGCAATTAACTATGCTCCATGCATAACAAACCTAAATATGCGAATTGGCAACCAGACCAGCAGATAGTGTAAAGAAGGGGATTTGGAGTGCTTCATGTTGTCTTTTTTGGCTCCAAGTTAAGAGGACCAGGATGTGGTTTCAATTTTGGATGTGCCAATTATGTCTGTCAACTGTGAGCTCTGCTTAATTAATTACTCAGGCAAATTTAAATTTAGTATATTTTGCACATCTAAATCATTACTATAGCAATTAAAAAGCTGCTTTGATTAGCTCCTTTCACAGTGTGTAGCACAGCATACTTTTGTCAACTTCCTTTTGACAACCTAGCATTTGGGTACTGTTTAGAGAAAATATATTCTATATGTTTGGGGGAAAATAAAAATCAAGACAGGTGACAATAAAGGTGGTCTAGCTGTGGAAGATAAATCAGCAACTGTTGGCACCATAAAATCAGTGAATACAGACTAGAAATTGTAATAGCACATGTTCAGGAGTTGTTCCCAGGGGTGGAGAGAGTTGGTATGCTGAATAAACCAGGAACATGTATCTCTTGGTAAATTAAGCTGAAAAGATGAGGATAGTCAGATATTTATAACTCTTTGCCCCAAAGTCAATGTCAAAACCTATATAACACCACAGAAACCAGGCTTGTCCCTGTCTGGGAGACCCAGCCTGACTCTCATACTCACTAGTAAATACCATGGCCCGGTGAAGCCTGTGCCAAGTGCAGCTCTCCCCGAGGGCCACTGCACATTTTTAACAAGCCCAACTGTCAGGAACATTTTATGATATTAGGTTGAACTTCCTCTTACTTGCTAAACAGGTGTTATGTTTCCCTATGAACCACCTTGTGGATGCTGTATTACTCTCCTTTCTCTAGAGTGAGAACCTGACACATAGTGGGATTTAACATACTTCTCCCATGCCACACTGGACATTAGTAGCAAATTCAAGAACAAATATAGGCTTTTAGCCCCATGAAGAGATAGGTGTCAACCAGATCTTCCCATCCATTCCTCTTGCCATCAGCCCTACAGGCAAGAGGATAGCAAGTGACATCTACGATGTTTTAAAAGCACAAAACAGTAACTGTTTACAGAATATGATGCCATTTCTCATTTTAAAGTCATCCCCAAAGGCTAATAACTTCACACATCTTGTTTGTCTCAGAGGATCACCAGCATCTCTGAAAGAATCCAGCTGTGGAATAGAAAATAATATTTCATCTAAGAAGTGGATGATCCATAGGTGGCAAATGAAAAACCACTGTTGAATGCTGTAAGGTATATTTAAAGGAAGGGGGAAAACAGCTTTGAGTGACCCATGGAAAACTCAGAGCCAACAAGAATAAAGGAATGGAAAGAGGTAAAAAAGGGAAGAGTTTCTTAAGGAATCTCCAATGATTTAAAAAAAAAAACCTATGCAGTTCCTGAGCACTCCAGAACAGATTATTATCAGTCAGGCTTAAACAAAGGTGGCTCTGTCATTCAGAAATGTGAATGTCCTACATAGAGAAACTTAATAACTAAAAAGGCATGATTTGAATTCCACAATTCCTTGATACCCCAAATCCTCCAATACCCTGAAAAAACAAATTTATTTTCAAACATTCTTCAAAAAACTTGCCTCCTAAAATATCCTGAATATGTGGATACGCAGATACATGTACACATATGTGCTGAATACATTCCAATTAAATTCTCGTATATTTAGGGCTTCTCAATAAAGACCTGTGCTGGAGACTAGTTTCCTCCCACCTGCCCACCTGCTCAGGGACCTCCCTCAGCAGTTACACACACACACACACACACACACACACAGCATTATCTTCAATTTTCCATCCTTCTGGATTTCTCTACTGTGCATATTGATAAACTCATGCCTCCCACTCCAGCATTTTCTCTAGCAATCATGCTCTCTCCCCTTCTGCCTTCACAGCCATTCTCATAAAGATATCTAGTCTTACTGTCTCCACTTCCTCACCACTTCCTCACTTCTCAGCCCACTGCAATCTGGCTTCCACTGAAAATGATTCTGCGAAAGTCACCCAAGCCTCTGCATTTGCCAAATCAAGAGAAGACTTCTCGGTCTATCTCACAACGTCTTCCTGACAGCGCCGGACAATACTGATCTCTCCCTTCTTGAAATTCTGTAACCAAGCCTTCCCTGGTAACATTTTTTCCTGTTTTCTCTTTCTCATTCTCTCTCTCTTTCTTTCTCTCCCTTAGTCTCTTTCACTGGCTCTTCCTCTTCCAACATCTCCCTAAAAGTTGAGAGCCCCAGAGTTCTACTTCAGTCCCCTTCTCTTTCTCCTAGATTCCTTATGGTAGATACATCCATCTAAGCCAGAAGCCTGGGACTTACACTACTATGCCATCGTCCTCTTCTCTATATTCAATGTACCTCAAGTCCTACTGATTTCATACCTTCATTTTCTGCCCAGCCTCTCTGCTCTCTCACCTTCTGTCCAAACTGCAACGAGTGAGATTTCCAAGAAGCAAATCTGATCATATCACTCTCTTGCCTGACACCCTACAGTGTCAGGTTCCCCATCAATTATAGCTGTGGATTTCTAACTTTTTTTTTTTTTTTGCGGTATGCAGGCCTCTCACTGTTGTGGCCTCTCCCGTTGCGGAGCACAGGCTCCGGACGCGCAGGCTCAGCAGCCATGGCTCACGGGCCCAGCCACTCCACGGCATGTGGGATCTTCCCGGACAGGGGCACGAACCTGTGTACCCTGCATCGGCAGGCGGACTCTCAACCACTGTGCCCCCAGGGAAGCCCATTTCTAACATTTTTAAGGCAATATTTTATGCACTGGGTGACTAGGAATTGTGTATGTCAGCCAAATGCCTTGCACCTAGTATGTGCTCAGTAAACATTGGTTGAGTAAAATAAAGTCCAGCTTAAAACATGCACACATGTGAAATCTGAGTGGTTCCTGCTGAAGCAGGAGTAGGAGCAACTCCCTACCTGTTAGGTTGGATCACATTCCCACAAACACCTCTGGGTGCCTCTGTGAATCCTCTGGCATGCTAGGGCATACCTGGAAAACCAGAGACCCAAGCTTTCTAGCTTGGCTACAGACCCTGGACAGACTGATTTCTACCCACTCTCCAACATTATTTCCAACTGCTCTCCATCTTCACCCTTTACTCCAGCCATGCCTGGACATGCAAGGGCTTTGCACGTATAGTTCTTTCTGCCTAGCATACTCCTACCGTCCTTGACATCCTTGAAAACTCCAACTTATTCCTCAAGACCAGCTCAAAGATAAAGCCTTTTCTGATTCCATAAGCAGAATGTATCACTCCCTTTGTGCCATAAATACATCTCATACCTACCTATCTTTATTATAAACCTATCACACTCTAAATAAATCAATTTTTATTTATAGACATATCTCCTCTACTTAACTGTGAAGGCAAGAATTGTTTCTGATTTATCTTTATAACCCAGGGCCGAGCAAGGTGCCCAGTACCCAGGAGTTACTCAATACATGTTTGCATTAATAAACAAAATTCTACCGGAACAAATCATTATTTTAGTTCATATCCTTTTTGTAATGAGATGGAGAATAAACAGTTTTTAATCCTTTCTATCATTTTGCAAGTCACATCATTTTGTACCATGTTAAAAACTGGACAGCTAATCTTCTTCTATCTATGTTTCAACAGAAATGAGTTGTGATTAAGCCTTATGGACTCACGTAAATATTTAGAGAGAATATTAGTCGTTTTAATTGAAAATGAGATGTCTGAGATCTAATGGGTTATTATAACTGTCCTTCTCTTGGGCACTATTGAAATAATGTGCATCTTAGATTTTAGACAATGAAATAAACAAGACAGGAAAAACATGTGGATCATATTTGTTCAGTGTGGATGAGATCAACAGAGCAAAAGAATCTGATCCCTTAACAGATTCAGATGAGGACCATCTCTTTAATGATATAAAATAGGAAATGAGAAGTATCAGATGCAAATTAAGAAAATTTGATAGCAAAATTTAACTCAAGCTATGTAAATGAGTCTTTTCCCAAGCAATTAAAAACTATCTAATTCTCCATTGGTCTCCAGAGTCAGTGTTTCTGCATCAGTTCTTGTATTAGTTTCCTCATGATTCTGAAATATCAATGTGTTGGTCTCCTGGCAGATGATTCTTTTTGACATTTAGGTTGTTTCCTTAAATTGGATTTTTTTTTTTTAAACATCTTTATTGGAGTATAATTGCTCCACAATGGCGTGTTAGCCTCTGATCTACAACAAAGTGAATCAGCCATACATAAACATACATCCCCACATCTCCTCCCTCTTACATCTCCCTCCCTCCCACCCTCCACATCCCACCCCTCTAGGTGGTCACAAAACACCAAGGCGATCTCCCTGCACCATGCGGCCACCTCCTACCAGCTATCCATTTTACATTTGGTAGTGTACATATGTCCACGCCACTCTCTTTGTCCCAGCTTACCCTTCCCCCTCCCTGTATCCTCAAGTCCATTCTCTAGTACGTCTGCGTCTTTATTCCCATCTTGCCCCTAGGTTCTTCATGACCATTTTTTTTTTAACATCATTATTGGGGTATAATTGCTTTACAATGGTGTGTTAGTTTCTGCTTTATAACAAAGTGAATCAGTTATACATAGACATATGTTCCCATATCTCTTCCCTCTGGCCATGACCATTTTTTGTTGTTGTTTTTTAGATTCCATATATATGTGTTAGCATACGGTATTTGTTTTTCTCTTTCTGACTTACTTCACTCTGTATGACAAACTCTAGGTCCGTCCACCTCACTACAAGTAACTCAATTTCGTTTCTTTTTATGGCTGAGTAATATTCCATTGTATATATGTGCCACATCTTCTTTATTCATTCATCTGTCGATGGACACTTAGGTTGCTTCCATGTGCTGGCTATTGTAAATAGAGCTGCAAAGAACATTGTGGTACATGACTCTTTTTGAATTATGGTTTTCTCAGGGTATATGCCCAGTAGTGGGATTGCTAGGTTGTATAGTAGTTCTATTTTTAGTTTTTTAAGGAACCTCCATACTGTTCTCCATAGTGGCTGTATCAGTTTCCATTCCCATCAACAGTGCAAGAGGGTTCCCTTTTCTCCACACCCTCTCCAGCTGTTATTGTTTGTAGATTTTTTGATGATGGCCATTCTGACTGGTGTGAGATATCTCACTGTAGTTTTGATTTGCATTTCTCTAATGATTAATGATGTTGAGCATTCTTTCATTTGTTTGTTGGCAATTTGTATATCTTCTTTGGAGAAATGTCTGTTTAGGTCTTCTGCCCATTTTTGGATTGGGTTGTTTGTTTTTTTGATATTGAGCTGTACGAGCTGCTTATAAATTTTGGAGATTAATCCTTTGTCAGTTGCTTCATTTGCAAATACTTTCTCCCATTCTGAGGGTTGTCTTTTGGTCTTGTTTACGGTTTTCTTTGCTGTGCAAAAGCTTTTAAGTTTCATTAGGTCCCATTTGTTTATTTTTGTTTTTATTTCCATTTCTCTAGGAGGTAGGTCAAAAAGGATCTTGCTGTGATTTATGTCATAGAGTGTTCTGCCTATGTTTTCCCCTCATACTTTGATAGTGTCTGGCCTTACAGTTAGGTCTTGAATCCATTTTGAGTTTATTTTTGTGTATGGTGTTAGGGAGTGTTCTAATTTCATTCTTTTACATGTAGCTGTCCAGTTTTCCCAGCACCACTTATTGAAGAGGCTGTCTTTTCTCCACTGTATTGGTAGATGATTTTTGTCTTTCACTTCTGGGGCAGTTTTTAAATTGTGTAGTAGAGAATCATATTTATCTTTGACATATATCATTCAATCATACTACAGTGACAAGTAGTTCACCTACCATCTTATTAACCAAAAACTATCTGGTATAATCCAAGACTTCTGTACATATGAACATAACGTACTCGATGTTCACAAAAATGGCACTGCAGGACCCAGAAGTACCCTTTGAATCAAGGAAGAGAAATGAAATTAATCCCTTAAGTTTTCTTTCAAATCCAAGTGTACATTACTTTATTCTAATTTCCTGAAAAATCACAATTCTCATAAAGCATACATGAAGTGTGTATGTATGTGTAGAATATTTGTTTGTAACACCCAGTCCACCAACCATGACCCATACAGGAAACTTACTATAAATTAGGGGTTCTCAAAGTGTGCTCTAGAGACCTTTGAGGAAACTGGAGAAACTTTCAAAAGCTCCACAAGGTCAAAACTACATTTGTAATAATAATAAGACATGATTTGTCTTTTTCCTTTTCATACACTCAAAACTTGGAGTTTTCCAGAGGCTACATGATATGTGATATGGGAACAAATTGAATGTGGAAGCAGATATGAGAATCCAGTTGTCCTCTTGAGCCAAACATTAAAGATATTTGCAAAATGTAAAACAATCTAATTTTGGGAAAATATAGTTACATTTCAAAAAAACATGTTATTTATGTCAAAATGCAGTGGGAGAATTTAGAATTTATTGTGCTTCCTGAATCTGATGAGTCATGTCTTTTATCTATTCTGTAAAATTCTCACCTCATCAAACATTTCCTATTTCCCTCCATTCTCTTCTCCATCTAGAATACCAATACAATGTATGTTTGTCCTTTTCATGCTCACATGTTCAACATCTTTCATATTTTCCATCCTTGTAACTTTGTTCTGCACTTTGGAAACTTCCCTCAGATCTTCCCAGTTTGCTAATTCTTTTCACAACTGAGCCTAATCTTCTTAATTAGCCCTTCTATTGCATTTCAAAATTTGTCATATTTTTTTTGGAAGTCCTACTTTGTTTCTTTTTAAAATCTGTCAGGTCTTGTGTATATTCTGAGTTATATCTTACTTCTGATATTATTTCCGTAAACCTTTTAAAAATATAAAACTCATTTAATGTTCACTATCTGATTACTCAGTTATCTGAAAATCCTGCTAATACTGCTGTTTTCTCTGCTTACATTCATGCATAAAAATTTGTTTTTTCCTATATGATGCAACTTTGGATTGTGAGTTTATATTCAATCAAACCTTTAACTACAGGAATTTTATGAAGCCTGGGTTGAAGACACAAATCTTTGGAGAGGACTTACATTTGCTTCTGTTAGGCACCCAAGGTGCCCAAAGTAGTATATATTAGAACCCCTAATCGACTTGAGGGCAGGCCTGCGGTTATAAATCCTCAGCAGAAACTTTTTTTCCAACTGTATCACCAGGCCAAGCCAGAGAATTTGCTTTATTATTTCTTTTTGCAGGTTATTTTTTTCTAGTCCATCTTTTCATGGCAGATGTAGTGCTTGAGGATTCCAGGTTCATGTGAGGGTCTTGGTTTCACCTTGGTTCTCCACTTTGCTATGACCAAGGTTTTATCTTCATGTGGCTGTTAAACACTCAGCATCCTGGTTACCTGGAACAGCAAATGCCCCTGGACATCTGTGACTTCAATGACTGCTTCCTCCCTTGGTTTTCAGCTTCTTCATTTTTGGTCCCTGGGGATTTGCCTTACTTTTTTGCAAGCCTAGCTCTACAGATGAGATATTTGTTATATATCAATATCCCAGGTGTCTTTTTGAGAAGGTTTTCAGATTATCTAGCTTGCCATATTGCCCAGGAATATAAATTGGTATAACTTTTCTGAAAGGTGAGAGGTATATACAACTTGACCCAGCAATTCTACTTCAAGGAATTTATTCTTTGGATAGAAATTTGGCAATATCTATCAAAGTTTAAAATATACATAACCTTTAATCCAGCTATTCTACTTATCAGGAATTTATCCTAGAAAAAATATATATATACTCATACTTGAATAAAATGCCACATGAATAACATTATTTGTTTCAGCAGGTTTAGTGAAAGATTGAAGATTGTAAACACCCTAAATGTCCATCATTAGGAGACTGGTTGAATAAAGTATTTCCCACAATATTCTGCAATAGTTAAAAAGAATTTAAAATATCCATATGACCTGATATGGAAAGATATTTATGATGCAAGTTGCACGACTTCTTTGTGTAAAAAATACAAGGTATATATGTGTTTACATAGTCATTAAAAGTTTCTGAAAAGATGCATAATTAACTGTTAACAGTAGTTTCTTCTCTAGGGAATGGAATTGAACCATTGTTTTACAAACATTGCTTCTAAATGACAAATGTGCTAATTTAAAATGATTTTTTAGCCATTTATTAATATCAACTCCTTACTGCTTTACTATCATCAGCAGTGTTACTAGAGGCATCTGAAAATAAAGTCCTTCTCTCCAAAATGTTGTGCAGCTTATCACTGCACAACATCCACTACCTGTCTGCCATTCCTTACCTGTCCGTTACCTGTCAATTACTATTCCAAGTAATCTGGTTGTCCTTTGCTGACTTTACAAGGCCACTCATTACCTAATGCTCTTCATATAATGGTATAGACTGAAATAGATAGATTTCTTACTCCCATCTGCCCTGAGAAGGAATGGTTTGCAGTGTACATGAAGGACTTAGATTTTAAATGCCACACCACTGCAGAGGGAAAGGAAGGCCTCATTGAGGGTTAAGTGAGAAGCCAGGCCTATTACTTTGACTGTGTCACAGTTTGATCAGCAGGAGATACTGATTTCAAAATCTGAGCCCAGATGTAGCTTCTGGCTAGAGCTTGAATTTTCAATGAGCTCCTTAATTTGTAAGGACTAGTAGCTGAGTTAGGCATTTATGCAGCTGGAAACATCTTCTGGCATGAGCCTGAAGGTTTTCCTTTGAATGGCTTCGTTCTTTCACGTGATGAACTCCTGGAGATGACAGTGCACAGCTTCAGAGTTACTTAATTTCTCTTAAATTTAGACACACAAATACTATGACACAGCCCATGTAATTTTACCTAGACTTTCATATACTAAAATGCTACTTCCAGGCTTCCCTGCTGGCGCAGTGGTTAGGAATCCACCTGCCAATGCAGGTGACACGGGTTCAAGTCCTGGTCCACGAAGATCCCACATGCCGCAGAGCAACTAAGCCTGTGCACCACAGCTACTGAGCCTGCGCTCTAGAGCCCGCAAGCCACAACTACTGAAGCCTGTGCGCCTAGAGGCCGTGCCCCGCAAAAAGAGAAGCCACGGCAATGAAAGCCCACACGCAGCAACGAACACCCAATGCAGCCATAAATAAATTAATTAATTAAAATGTTTAAATGCTACTTCCTTTTTCATCATCCTTGAACTAGGCTTCATATTAGTGCTATGATGAAAGCTGGCCCAGGTATTATTCTACATCTGGACTACAATTTTCACCATTTTGTGATGCTATGTCATGAATTATATGTTTAAAATATTTTTGTGGAAATAGGTTGTTTTGATTATGGGAGGATTGTTTTATGGTTTTGGTTTTTTAAAGTTTGTTTTGTTTTGAGAAATAATGGAGAAAAAGATTAGAAAAAGAGAGAAATTTTCCTTTTAGGAGGATGATTATTTCCCTTTTGAGTTTTTCTTATTAGTATGATACTCGTTAAATAGAGTTTAAAAATATGCAAAAGAGCACTATACATTGTCTCTGGGCACAAGCATACAAATCAGTGCTAAAACCACACCTACCTATAAACAGTGCAAAACTGCAGGAGATCTGTGCCTTCGATTCGGTTCCCCTCAGCAAAGCCTTAGACCAGGATTGGGTGCAGGGCGTTTACTGAGGGGTGATCCCAGGGAGTAGGAGTGAAGGAGGAGGGAGAGTGAGACAGAGGAGGAGAAAGCCAGGAAAGGAAGTGTTACTGAAGTCACTGTTTTAGGCAAAAGGGCTCGACTCCACTGGATCCTCTGAGAATTGTCTCTCCTAAGGGCATTAATACAGGGCTCGGTCCCCATTGGTTCATATTTTTCGTGAGGGTGTTATTTCTCCCACACCTTCTTTTTTTTCCAGGTAATAGGTCCTGACGTGATTTGATTTCAGCTTTACTGAAGTATAACTGACAAGTAAAACTGTAATACATTTAAAGTGTACAATGTGATTATTTGATATATGTATACATTGTGAAAGGTTTCCACCATTGAGTTAACACATCCATCACCTTACGTATTTACCTCTTTTTTTATTTTTTGATGATAACACAAGTTCTACTCTTAGTAAATTTCATTTATACACTAACAGTGTTATCAGATATAGTCAGCATGCTATACATTAGATCCTAAGACCCTATTCATCTTTTCTTTTTTAATATTTATTTATTTATTTGATTGCACTGGGTCTTAGTTGTGGCAGGTGGGCTCCTTAGTTACAGCTCACCTGTTCCTTAGTTGCAGCATGTGGGCTCCTCAGTTGCGGCAGGTGGGCTCCCTAGTTGCGGCTTGATGGCTCCTTAGTTGCAGCTTCCCAGCTCCTTAGTTGTGGCACGTGGGCTCCTTAGTTGTGGCACGTGAACTCTTAGTTGTGGCATGCATGTGGGATCTAGTTCCCTGACCAGGGTTCAAACCCAGGCCCCCTGCATTGGGAGTGTGGAGTCTTAACCACTGCACCACCAGGGAAGTCCCCCTATTCATCTTATAACTGAAAGATTGTACCCTTTTACGAGTCTCCCCCAATTACCCCAACTCCCAGCCCTGGCAACCACCATTCTATCCTCTGTTCCTATGACTTTGACTTTTTTTAATATTCCAATATAAGTGATGCCACGCAGTATTTGTCATTGTCCAACTCATTTTTCTTTCCAGTAATCCATTGTTAAGTGTTTAGAAACACAACTGATTTTTGTATATTGATTTTATACCCTACAGCTTTACTGAATTCATTTGTTAGTTCTAATAGTTTTTTGGGGGAGTCTTTAAGATTTTCTAATGTATTATCACACTATCAGCAAACAGAGACAATTTTACTTCTTCCTTTCCAGTTTGGATGCCTTTCATTTCTTTTTCTTGCCTAATTGGTCTGGTTAGGATTTCCAGTACTATATTGAATAAAAGTAGCAAGAGTGGGCATGCTTAGTCTTGTTCCTGATCTTAGAGAAAAAGCTTTCAGCTTTTCACCATTGAGTATGATGTTAGCTGTGAGCATGTAATATACCTCCTTGATCATGTTAAAGTGTGTTCCTTCTATACTAAATTTATTGAGAGTGAGTTTTTATCATAAAAAAGATGTTGAATTTTGTCAAATGTTTTTTCTGCATCTATTGAAATAATCATGTGATTTTTATCCTTCATTTTTTTAATGTGATGTGTCTAATCTATTGAGTTACAAACATTCAACCATCCTTGCATTCCTGGGATAAATACCATTTGATCTTGGTGTATAATCTTTTTAATGTACTGTTGAACTTGGTTGGCTAATATTTTGTTGAGGATTTTTGCATTTATGTTCATCAGATATATTAGTCTGTAGTTTTCTTTTCTTATAGTGTCCTTATCCAACTTTGGTACAAGGGTAATGCTGGCCTCATGAAATGAGTTTGAAAGTGTCCCCTTCCCATCTATTTTTTGGAAGGGTTTGAGAAATATTGAAAAGGATTGGTATTAATCCTTCTTTAAACATTTGGTAGAATTCACCAGTGAAGCCATTTTGTCCTGGACTTTTATTTTTTGAGAAGTTTTGATTACTGATTAAGTCTCCTTACTAATAATTGGTCTGTTCAGATTTTCTGTTTCATCATGATTCAGTCTTTGTAAGTTGTATGTTTCCAGAAATTTATCATTTTCTTCTAGGTTATCTAATTTGTTGGCATATAATTGTTCAAAGTGGTTTCTTATGATCTTCAATATTTCTGTGCTGTAAGTTGTAATGTCTCTCCCATGCACCTATGGTCAATTAACTGATGACAAAGGAGGCAAGAATATACAATGGAGGAAAGACAGTCTCTTCAATAAGTGGTGCTGGGAAAACTGGACAGCTACATGTAAAAGAATGAAATTAGAACACTCCCTAACACCATACACAAAAATAAACTCAAAATGGATTAGAGACCTAAATGGAAGACCGGACACTATAAAACTCAGAGGAAAACATAGGAAGAACACTCTGACATAAATCACAGCAAGATCTTTTTTGATCCACCTCCTAGAGTAATGGAAATAAAAACAAACAAATGGGACCTAATGAAACTTAAAAGCTTTTGCAGAGCAAAAGAAACCATAAACAAAACCAAAAGACAACCTACAGAATGGGAGAAAATATTTGGAAATGATGCAACCAACAAGAGATTAATCTACAAAATACACAAATAGATCTTACAGCTCAATATCAAAAAACCAAACAACCCAATCAAAAAATGGGCAGAGAGAGAGAGTCATGGACATATACACACTAACAAACATAAGGTAGATAGCTAGTGGGAAGCAGCCGCATGGCACAGGGATATTGGCTCGGTGCTTTGTGACAGCCTGGAGGGGTGGGATAGGGAGGGTGGGAGGGAGGGAGACGCAAGAGGGAAGACATATGGGAACATATGTATATGTATAACTGATTCACTTTGTTATAAAGCAGAAACTAACACACCATTGTAAAGCAATTATACCCCAATAAAGATGTTAAAAAAAAAAAATGGGCAGAAGATCTAAATATACTCTTCTCCAAAGAAGACATAGAGATGGTCAAAGGGCCCATGAAAAGATGCTCAACATCGCTAATTATCAGAGAAATGCAAATCAAAACTACAATGAGGTATCACCTCACACCAGTCAGAATGGCCATCATGAAAATGTCTATAAATAATAAATTCTGGAGAGGGTATGGAGAAAAAGGAACCCTCCTACACTGTTGGTGGGAATGTAAATTGGTACAGCCACTACAGAGAACATTATGGAGATTCTTTAAAAAACTAAAATTAGAGCTACCATA
The DNA here is from genome assembly GCF_964374135.1 of Grampus griseus. Taxonomy (NCBI): domain Eukaryota; kingdom Metazoa; phylum Chordata; class Mammalia; order Artiodactyla; family Delphinidae; genus Grampus; species Grampus griseus. The sequence goes on along the minus strand of NC_139013.1, from coordinate 30,407,325 downwards.
TAATTCTGCAATCCCTCTGCTTGGCACATATCCAGAGAAAACCATAATTCAAAAAGAAACATGCACTTCAGTGTTCACTGCAGCACTATTTACAATAACCAAGACATGGAAGCAACCTACATGTCTATCTAGAGGTGAATGGATGAAAAAGATGTGGTATATATATGCAATGGAATATTACTCAGCCATAAAAAAGAATGAAATAATGCCATTTGCAGCAACACGGATGGACCTAGAGATTATCATACTAAGTGAAGTAAGTCAGATAAAGCCAAATATCATATGATATAGCTTATATGTGCAATCTTAAAAAAAATGATACAAATGAATTTATTGACCAAACAGAAAGAGACTCACAGACATAGAAAACAAAGTTATTGTTAGCAAAGGGGAAAGGGGGGTGGGGGGAAGGATAAATTAGGAGGTTGGGATTAACATAAACACACTACTATACGTAAAATAGATAATCAACAAGGACCTACTGTATAGCACAGGGAATTCTACTCAATATTTTCTAATAACCAGTATTTTGTATATATACAGTTATATATATAACTGAATCACTATATAACTTATAGTGACTTATAACTAGTTCATTAAGGTGTAAAGTTAGTTTGTTTATTGGAAATCTTTCTTGTTTAATTTAGGCATTTATTGCTAAAAACGTCCCTCTTAGAATTGTTTTTACTGCATCCCATAAGCTTTGGTATATTGTGTTTCCATTTCAATTTGTCTGAGATTTTTAGAATTTCTGCTTTGATTTCTTCTTTGATCCACTGATTGTCTAGAAGCATGTTGTTTAATCTTCAGCTATTTGTATATTTTCCAATTTTCTTCTTGTAATTGATTTCTAGTTCCATACCATTATGGTCAGAAAAGATGCTTGATATGATTTCAATCTTCTTAAATTCATTAAGACTTGTTTTGTGGCCTAATATATAATCTCTCCTGGAGAATGTTCTATGTATGCTTGAAAAGAATGCTTCTGTTGGATGAAATGTTCTATATTTTTCTGTTACATCCATCTGGTTTAATTTATAGTTTAAGTCCAATGTTTCCTTATTGGTTTTATGTCTGGATGATCTATTCATGGTTGAAAGGAGTACTGAAGTCCTCTACTATTATGGTATTGCTGTCTATTTCTCCCTCCAGATCTATTAATATTTACTTTATATATTTAGGTGTTTTGATGTTGGGTGCATAAATATTTACAACTGTTACATCCTGTTACTGTTACAACTGTTACTGTTGTTGAAATGATTCCTTTACCATTATATAATGACCATTTTTGTCTTTTGCTATAGTTTTTGACTTAAAGTCTATCTTCTCTGATATATGTATCGCTACCCCTGCTTTCTTTTGGTTTCCATTTGCATGGAATATTTTTTCATCCCTTCACTTTCAGTCTATGTGTTTCTTTAAAGCTGAAGTGAGTCTCTTGTAGGTGGCATATAGTTGGGTTTTCTTTTTTATCCATTCAATGACTCTATGTTTTTTTTGCTTTTTTTAAAAAAATGAATTTGTTTATTTATTTATTTTTGGCTGTGTTGGGTCTTCGTTTCTGTGTGAGGGCTTTCTCTAGTGGCGGCGAGTGGGGGCCACTCTTCCTCGTGGTGCGCGGGCCTCTCACTGTCGTGGCCCCTCTTGTTGTGGAGCACAGGCTCAGTAGTTGTGGCGCACGGGCTTTGTTACTACGCAGCATGTGGGATCTTCCCAGACCAGGACTCGAACCCGTGTCCCCTGCCTTGGCAGGTGGACTCTCAACCACTGCACCACCAGGGAAGCCCCGACTCTGTTTTTTGACTGGAGAATTTAGTCTACTTACATTTAAAGTGATTATTGATAGGTTTGGCCATTTAGTTAATTATGTTCTGGCTGTTTTGTAGTTCCTTTCTTCCTCTCTTGCTCTCTTCCATTGTTATTTAACGACTTTCTGTACTTGTATGTTTTGAGTCTTTTCTCTTTATATTTTGTATTTACTATAGGCTTTTGCTTTGTGGTTACCATGAGGTTATATAAAATATCTTATAGTTGTAACAGTCTATTTTAAGCTGATAAAAACTTAACTTCAAATGCATACAAAAGCTCTACCTTTTTATATTCCCCCTACATTTTATGTTTTTGATATCACAATTTACATCTTTGTATATTGTCTCTCCATTATCAAATTAATGTAGTTATAATTTTTTAATACTTTCATCTTTTAACCTTTATACTAGAGTTATAAGTGATTTACCCATCACCATTACAACATTAGAGTATATTGAATTTAACTGCATATTTACCATTACCAGTGAGTTTCATACTTTCATATGCTTTTGTGTTACTAACTAGCATCCTTCCATTTCAGCTTGAAGAACTCCCTTTAACATTTCTTGTAAGGCTGGCCTAGTGGTAATGAACTCTTTCAGCTTTTCTTTGTCTGGAAAATTCTGTATCTCTCCTTCAATTCTGAAGGACAGTTTTGCTGGATAGGGTATTCTTGTTTGACAGTTTCTTTTCTTTCAGTACTTTGGATATATCATCCCACTCCATTCTGGCCTGCAAAGTCTCTGCTGAAAAATCCGCTGATAAGGCTTCTCTGGTAGCGCAGTGGTTAAGAATCTGCCTGCCAATGCAGGGGACACAGGTTCGAGCCCTTGTCTGAAAAGATCCCACATGCCGTGGAGCAACTAAGCCCATGCGTCACAACTACTGAGCCTGCACTCTAGAGCCCACGAGCCACAACTACTGAGCCCATGCAGCACAACTACTGAAGCCCATGAGCCTAGAGCCCATGCTCCACAACAAGAGAAGCCACTGCAATCAGAAGCCCGTGCACTGCAACAGAGTAGCCCCATGCTCACCACAACTAGAGAAAGCCCATGCGCAGCAACAAAGACCCAGCATAGGAAAAAATAAATAAATTTTTTTTAAAAAGAAAAATCTGCTGATAGTTTTACCAGGTTCCCTTGTACATAACAAGTTGCTTTTCTCTTGCTGCTTTTAAAATTCTTTGTATTTAGCTTTTGACAATTTAATTATAATATGTCTTGATGTGGATCTCTTTAGATTCGTCTTATTTGGGATTCATTGGGCTTCCTGGATCTGGATGTCTGTTTCCTTCCCCAGGTTAGGGAAATTTTCATCCATTATTTCTTTCTAAATTTCTAAAGCATTTTTAGGGAGCTTTCTGCTCCTTTCTCTCTCTTCTCCTTCTCAGACCCTTATAATGAGTATATTGGTCCACTTATTGGTGTTCCGTAAGTCCCTTAAGCTGTCTTCACTCTTTTTCATTCTTTTTTCTTTTTGCTCCTCTTAAGGGATGAATTTGACTGCACTGCCTTTGAGTACATTGATCCTTTCTTCCAGTTGGTTTGTCTGCTGTTGAACTCCTCTATTGAATTTTTCAGTTTAGTCATTGTACTCTTCAGCAATATGATTTCTGTTTGGCAGTTTTTAATATCTTCTCTTTGTTGATATTCTCACTTTTTAAATGCATTGCCCTCCTGACCTTGGTGAGCATCTTTATGATTGTTATTTTAACTTCCTATCAGGTAAATCATTCATCTCCATTTCATTAAGATTGGTTTCTGGAGATTTATCATGGATTTTGTTTGTTTGTTTAATATATTCCCCTGTTTCTTCATTTTCCTTGACTCTCTGTGTTGTCTTCTGCAGATTAGATAAAACAGCCATCTCTCTGAGTCAGAACAGATTGGTTGTATGTATAAGATGAACATCATCAATCAGCCTGGCCCGACCTTCTGATTTTCTCTCAAATTTTTGTCATTGTCCCAACCACTGTCTTTGTTCTTATGTGGCTCCATTAGAGGATATGCCAAGACTTGTCAGTGTCCCAAAGGGGAGGACTGTGGTCATCACATAGATGCCAGCTGATTAGAAGCTAGACCCTCAGATAGCAGCTGGGAAAATATGTAGTTAGGATGCTCCAGGGAGAATATGGGAGATGAGCATTTTTGCCTGTTCCCTCTGGACTGAACCTGACTGTACATCATAGAGGAGCGTTCCCACACCTGTTTAAAAACAGTTTGCTTGCTACAGTCCTATGGGACCCACTGGCTATCAGAGCCAGGTGATCCAGAGCCCCATCCCTCAGTTTACAGCTGCAAAAGCTGAGGTGCCAGGCGTGGCACAAGCTCCTTCCAGAGAGATGTTGGCAACCTGGTTTTATCATTGGACTGAGCCAGAAGAAGGTGATAGAAATACCCACCAGCTCTCCCAGGCTTTGTGGAGGATTTCAGTTAGCCCCTGGATGTATGCAAATTAGAAGCCAGACCCTCAGGCAGCAGGTTATAAAGTATGCAGTCCATGCACTTCCAAAGAAAGACTGGAAGATGGGCATCTTTGCTTGCTCCATATGCACTGAGCCCTGGAAGGCTAGCCACAGTGAATGCTCAATCACCCATTAAAAACTACTTCTTTGTTTCCCATAGTCCTGTGGGTCTTGTGGATAAAAGCCCTACTGGCTTTCAGAGATAGATGTTTTAGAGGCCCATCTCTTGAGTGGGAATGTTAAAAAAGTTGGGGCCCTATATCTGCACCTCATGGAGAAGTTGGGAGTTTCAGGTTCCCTCCCAATTGTACGGTGCTGTGCTGCAGTGGGACCTGGCCATAAAGTGAGAGTGTGTTTTAGCCTTTCCTACTCATTTCGATGTGGGTATTTTCTCAGTTTCCTGATGTGTAGAAGTTACTCAGCTAGTTTCTAGGTTTCTTTCAGAGGGAATTGCTCCATTCATTAGGTGTATCCATGGGAGGAGAGAAGTCCTATGTTGCTATCTTGATCCCTCCCCAATTTTCAGTTTTTATTCACATCAAAGTCCATGAGATTTGACACTGAGTTCTTAGAGGACGCAGATATGTTTAAATAGAAATAGCAAAGATAGCAGTTTGTGAAATAATATAGTCTATGGGTACAAAATAAAAATCACACCAAGCCAGACGGTTTTTTAGGAAAACACAGACAAACCTCCAATGATCATTATCTTAATGTTTTTCAAGAGAATACAAAAACATGGAAAACTTCCTATCCCATTTTAATGAGGATGACATAACTTGACACCAAGACTGAAAAATTACGATATTAGAAAGGAAATTTGTAACTCAGCTCATTTCTGAACATATTTGCAACAATCTAAATAAGATATTAACATACAAAAGCCAATAATTTATACCATAAACATATATATATATATATAATATTACCAAGTAAAACTTATCCTAAGAATTCAAGGATGGTTTAACACTAGAAAATCTTTAATGTATTTTAACACATTTATAGACTAAAGGAGAAAAACCATTAATTATCTTCCTATATGTAGAAAAAAGCATTATTAAGTTTAGCACATCATCATAATAAAAAGAAAAATCCTCAGAAAATCAGGAATACAAGCAAATTTCTTAAACCTGACAAAAGCATATTTTAAAACTCTACAGAAAACATCACAATTAATAATGAAACTTTAGGGACTTCCCTGGTGGTGCAGTGGTTAAGAATCACCTGCTAATGCAGGGGACAGGGGTTTGAGCCCTGGTCTGGGAAGATCCCACATGTGGCGGAGCAACTAAGCCCGTGCGCCACAACTACTGAGCCTGTGTGCCACAATTACTGAAGCCCGGGCACCTAGAGCCCATGCTCCACAACAAGAGAAGCCATCACAATGAGAAGCCCACACACCGCAACGAAGAGTCGTCCCCACTCACCGCAACTAGAGAAAGCCCGTGCACAGCAACGAAGACCCAATGCAGCCCAAAATAAATAAATTCAATAAATAAATAAATAAAAATAATGAAACTTTAGAAGCATTTCCTTTGAGACAAGGAGGAAGAGAAAAATGATTGTTGTCACCACAATTATTCAACACTGTTCTGGTAGTCCTAGCCAGTGGAATAAGATGGGAAAATAAGTAAATAGAACTTCAAATAATTACAAAGTAATCATTGTTATGTAGGCCTGTCCAAAATTTTTTGAAGGCCTTGGGCTGATTTTGATATTTCTGTACAGAGTAAATCTTCCTAAACTAGAATACCCAACTACATTTCCCAGACTCTTTTGCTGTTACGTATAGAACTGGGTGATGAGTAGGGTGTCATGTTATAATTATTAATAATGCTTCCTTTCACACTCAAAAGAGTTCTGATTTGGGGGCTTCCCTGGTGGCACAGTGGTTGGGAGTCTGCCTGCTGATGCAGGGGACATTGTTTCCTGCCCCGGTCCGGGAGGATCCCACGTGCCACGGAGCGGCTGGGCCTGTGAGCCATGGCCACTGGGCCTGCGCGTCCGGAGCCTGTGCTCCGCAATGGAAGGGGCTGCAACAGTGAGAGGCCCGTGTACCGCAAAAAAAAAAAAAAAAAGTTCTGATTTGGATGATAAATTGTACATTTATCTCAATTACATGGGCAAAAAAGCAACATGTAGAGATCTGTTTGGCTAGTACAAATCATGACATGGATCTAGAGCCCCTAGCTATGGAAGTCTGGATTTAGCAGCTTTTGTATTATGGTGGAGAGTATACAGTTCCAGAGGCAAGCAACTGGTGTTTTAATATGCATTCGAGGTGATTCTGATACATGCCCAAGTTTGAGAGCCACTGCTCTCAATGAATTCTTGTCCATTTGCACAAGGAGAAATACATAGGATGTTTACTAAAGCATTATTTGTAATATTAAAAGAAGTGGAAACAACCTTAGCTTCAGTAAGAGAAGGGGTAAATAACTGGCTTTATTTATGAAAGAAGTATGGATAAATCTCAAAAATCTAATTCTGAATGGAAAAACCAAGTTGCAAAAGGATTTATATGGAATGATGCCGTTTGTTTAAAATTTTGAAACACATAAAACCATGGAATATTTTATGATATTTACACAATATTTTAAAAACAGAAAACCATTAAGTGAATCTCACACACCAATTTCAGGACAGTGGTTACTTCTAAGGAGGAAAGGAAGAATACGGTTTAAGGGCATCCTTTAATGTTTTGTTTGTTTGTTTGTTTTGTTTTGTTTTGTTTTGGTGGTACGCGGGCCTCTCACTGTTGTGGCCTCTCCCGTTGCGGAGCACAGGCTCCAGACGCGCAGGCTCAGTGGCCATGGCTCACGGGCCTAGCCACTCCGCGGCATGTGGGACCTTCCCGGACCAGGGCACGAACCCATGTACCCTGCATCGGCAGGTGGACTCTCAACCACTGTGCCACCAGGGAAGCCCCCCTTTAATGTTTTATAGGAAAATATGACAGCATTTTAGTATTTATTAAAACTGAGTGATGGGTTCATTAATTTTTGTTATGCTTCCTATACTTTCCTTCATATTTAGAAAAATCATAGTTAAAATACATGTTTGTTATTTTTTAAGTTAACTTTCACTTGATAAAATGGTTTTATAAAACATCCAGTAATGCTGCTGTGTTTAAATTCCAGGGACCTATTGTCAGACAGAAGCTCAGTCCACATTCAAAAGTAAAATGTTATACCAAGCACCTCAGTAAACATGTATTTTAAGTTCAGTTTGTATTCAACTTGATTGCTGGAATTGCTGGCAGCCAACAATTTAGGGAGGACAAATATACCAATCCTAAATGAAAACTACAGGAGTAACACATATATGGGACTGGCTTGCCTTACATATTACATGAGATCTAATGTTTCTTAAATAAGGAGTCTGGGTAAATCATTTTGTAAAATAAATAATTATTCTTGAATCCATTTGTAAGTTCCCATTTTCAAATGTTTTATTTTCCTGAAATATTACACACCTATAAAAACGTATAAATTGGAAAACTCAGCTTTCTATCATTGTTAAACTCCTATATCACTGAAAGGGTAATTCAAGAACACCTTGGGGGAAGAAAGTCAAAGCATGAGACTAATCTATCTATCTATCTATCTACTACTATCTATCTACTTATTCATCTATGTTTTTTCCCCCATCCATCCATCCATCCATCCATCATATGCTCAGGTACTCATCTGACATGGCTATCACACACTCATTCCAGACTGTGCCAGCATTTAGTATTTATGAAAAATCCATGACTGTTAGTTTTTAAATACTACATTGACGGGTAATGTGTAACTATTTATAAGAATTGTATATGTTTCTAGGATTTTACTTACTTAATCTTACAAAATCAGCTTAGAATTTCTACTAGGTAACATTGAAATGTATCACCCATGTGAACTTAATAGAATGCACAAAATTGTTTTTACTAATCTTATTGTATGAAATATTTATGTATTGTTAACATTTAGCTACCTAATCAAATATTTATAGTCTTTGAAGAAAATTGCTGAAGTGTGAAGAACTCTGAAAAACGGTAGGAAAAATGCTCATGAGACATGAGAGGAGAAATCACAAAGACTAGGAGATTGAAACAAAGGGCTAGGAAAAAAAGAAGGCACAGAAAGTTGAAGAAAGGCAACTTCTGAATATGACAAGAGTGAAGCGCTGTAGCAGGAATCATTAAAGAGAAGTTCCAGATTCAAATCTTTAACTAGCTGTAAACAAGTAGAAGGGTAACATAAAAAATGAGAAGTACTACTCGGCAGACTGCATTTCATGATACTGGGATGAAAGTTAAGTGCATCAAATAAATTCATTAAATGTGGTCATGGTGGAATATTTCACTGCAATATGTACTCGGCCATGAGAGCTGTTTTCGTTGCACACATGAGAAGCAAAAAAATGTGGACAACGTATATACAAGAGGGCATCGAGATGGAATCACTGTATTTAGTCACAAACCGTATAGCTTCCTCGAGTTTAACAATTATACCAATTAAGTATGTATTTAAGATAGTTTATTGTGTTTATCAGACAATATAAGTAAAGAAGAATAAATAAAATGTGTTGCTCTTTTATCAATTATAATTAAGAGCTTCTAGAACTACATATGTTCAGTAGTTTATGTCATGAATCTTTTGAAATAACAAGAATCATAATGTAAACTTCCACAAAGAATCACAGGTTTGAAACAGGAAAACTTGAGATCAAAACAGAAAAACTTCCCCAAATTTTAAAGTACGAAGAAGATGGTATCATCACAAGCTTACAATCAATGTCTATCAGTAGTTGATTTTCGGCCCTAAAAAGATTGATATGTCCTCTTAACTGAGGGTGTTGCCTGTGGCACATTAAAAAAAAAAAAAAAAAAAAAAACCACTCCCTGAGGTTCTTCCAAGATTAGATGGGAAGCAAATGTGAGGGGCCTTAAGCCAAGGAGAATATTGGTTGGTGCAGGTACAGTTTGAAGTGTCTCGGTTTTTTTTTTTTTTTTTTTCTGGTTTAAGCCTTTAAATATACAATTTGTTTCTAAACAAATTGATTTGTTAGGTGGAGTTTAGTTTTTGTTTCTGTTGGAGAGAGTGTTATTCAAAAGAACCACCAAAAAATTGGGGGTTATATTCCACTCCCCAGGAGCAAATATTTTTAAATATTTTAGCTGTTTCTCTCTGTGGTTATCTTCATATTTCTAAATAATGTGCTTAAATAGCTACATCTTAATTCATCAGTTTTGGACACTGACTTACCATACTATTTTGGTGAGAATGTAGCTTACTTCCATCCATATTCTTCTGTTTTCCCATCATAAATATTGATATATCCCACATTTTCTTTTTAAATCAAAGCAACAGAGTTTACATTCATTGGACATTTAAATACTGTTCACTGCTGAGTTAAGCAGTTGACTATGATTACCTCTCCTTTTTCTGGCAATTTTTTTTTTCTGGAGTCAGTAATTGTTGCTCCTTAGAATTTGTTGAGCTTTTTTGTTGTTGTTGCATTTTCCTAGTGGCTAGATCTTCCCATGCCCTTTAACAGCAATAATTCAACTTTCCATATGGCGAAAGCAAGCAGATGATCATCGTCTCCTGGAGCCCTCCATACTCCCTGCCAGTCTGGACTGGTTGCTCTCTAGAACTAATGCACAGCTGTCATCCTGGGATTTTCCTTCAGGACCATCCTGAGAATTCCCTACACATTCTTTCTGCTTCCTGAATCCCACACCTTCTCTTTCTTGGTTTAATCCCTCATTGTGATGGAGTACATCTTCCTGCTGCTTCCTGAGAAAAGATAAACGGATAAGGAAGGAAGCTGAGGGATCTCACTATTCTTGTGTACATTTTAACCTAATCTCCCTGTTTTCAGTCTAGGACCTCACTCCCTGCCCCTCTTCCTCAGTTTTTAACTTCTGACTTTCATAATAGGTTCTTAAATAAAAAGTATTTCAGAGAAAGCAACTGTTAAAGCTAAAGTTTTATTTCATTTGTAAGAGCCAGGATTTGTGGCAGGGAAAAAAAAAAAGGATTTATAGGTTAAAAGCTTGGAGTATGTGGAATAAAGCATCTTTACTCTAAGTCACAGAGCAGGAAGGATATAATTTATGATGTAAGGGCATTTCCCAGTACATGGGGTAGAAGGAAAAGGCCTTCCTGGGCTGGGGGTGAGGGTGGGGGTGGGGTAGGTATCTAAGGGGAAAAAAGCAAGAAAGTGGAGATTAAGAAAAAGCCTACTTTCTGCCTTGTCAGTTTAGAATCAAAACCCCAAGGGATGATGGAGACTCTCAGGCCTTAGGAAACATGGTTGGGCAGAGCATAGCCCAGGAAACTGCAATATGAGCAGAGGGGTGAGGCCAAATGTACGGAGAAGATACCCTTAATTTAAATCTGATTTCACTTATACCAAGCTAGAGTGATGGGGGAAACAGAGAGTGATATGCCTTAGCTTCTATTCCTCCTAGAAGTAGCTTTGGGTTCCATACCACCTTGGAATAGTATAGTTATAATCAATGTATCTTATGGTAGCGTGGTTAGGCTTGAGCCAGGGCAGGGGTGCCTGCTTTGTCAGTCAACGATCTGAAACTCTGGTGAAATTTTTCAGGTTGATGATACATTGCTGACGTGGCTGAGGATGTGGAAGCTGAGCGTGACTGAAGACTGTTTACAAAGGGCCATTTTCCTATTCAGATGATCCCTTTTTACTCTATCTAGTTGAAGGGAAAACTGAGTTATTCGAGAATACAGTAGGCCAAGAACAAACTTGTCAGTGAGAATTAAGTAAACAAACTTTTGGCATTCCCCTCAATAAGTCAGACACCCTATCTCTTTTTTCCAGAGCCCATATGAAAGCCCATGTGAGATTCTGAGTGAGGCATGCAATGATTGTCTAGTAGCAGAAAGAACACCTAGACTGGAGCTTGCAAGAGTGGCTTCTACCCTTATGTACTGTATTGGTGGGAATGTAAACTGGTATAGCCATGATGGAAAACAATATGGAAGTTCCGCAAAAAAGCTAAAAATAATTCTATCATCTGATCCAGCAATCCCATTTGGGGGTATATATTCAAAGGAAAAGAAATCACTATCTCAAAGAGATATCTGAACTCCCGTGTTCATTGCAGCATTATTCACAATAGCCAAGATGTGAAAACAACCTAAGTATTCATCAACTGATGAATGGATAAAGAAAATGTGAAAGCTATATATAATAATAATAGAATATTATTCAGCCTTTTTTTGAAAAAGAAGGAAATCCTGCCATTTGTGACAACACAGATGAACCTAGAGGGCATTATGCTAAGTGAAATAAGCAAGACACAGAAAGACAAATACCACATGATCTCACTTATATGTGGAACCTAAAATAGTCGTACTCATAGAAGCAGAGAATAGAATGGGGGTTGCCAGGGGCTGAGGAGAGGGAGAAATGGGGAGATACTGGGCAAAGGGTACTAAGTTTCAATTATGCAATATAATAAGTTCTGGAGATCTAATGTACAGCATGGTGACTACAGTTAACAGTACTGTATTGTATACTTGAAATTTACTAAAAGAGTAAATCTTAAGTGTTCTCATAATACACAAAAAAGATGGTAACTATGTGGGGTGATGGATATGTTAATTAGCTTGATTGTAGTGATCATTTCATAATATATTTGTATATCAAAACATCATGTTCTCCACCTGATACATTTCTATTTGTCAATTATACCCCAATAAAGCTGAAAAAAGAGTGGGTTCTAATCTATTTTCTCAGCAACTAGCTCTGTGACCTTAAACTGTCACATCTCTTCTCTCAGCTTCAGTTAGCTCATTTGTAATTGAAGGGGTTGAACTGTGCCTTTGTCCTATGGGTCATCTGTGTGCTTCAGCAGAAAAAACAGCTAAACATTTTTAGGTGGCTCAAATGAATAAAAATTAGATTTCAACCACACTGCTGTTATTATTAAATGGCTACCTAATCAGACCTCTCTTTCATCCCAAATTAATCTGTAATGATTTAAATTGTAACTTACAGGTTTTGAAGTGTTTGCTTCCCCCTTTCTCTCCTTTCAACCCATTTGTGGTAAGTGGGGCAGACATTCTATCTCCATAGTCGCCATAGTCTATAGCAGCAACTCTCCAGAGGGTACCTATCACAAATTCTTATTCTTGGGCCCTACTCTAGAGCTACTAAATGAGAATCTCTGAGATTGAGGCCCTGGGATTTGTTCACTTTTCTGACATAATACCTCTAGGTGATTTTTATACACCCTGAATTTAAGAATCACTAGTTTACAGAAAAACATTTGAGGCCCTATTACACGTCAGGCACTATACTAGCTGCTTTGCATATATTCTTTCATTCAGTCCTCATAACAACTCAGTGAAGGATATATTGTTTTTAAATAAACTTTTTATTTTGGAATAATTTTATATTTATGGAAAAGTTGCAAAGATAACGGTGATAGTATTCACCTCCCCCAGTTTCAGTGGCTCCTATTGCTATTATTTATATTACTGTGGTTAGTTTGTCAAAATTAAGAAACCAACACTGGTAAATTAGTATCAACTAAACTCTAAATTTTATTCAGATTTCACCAGTTCTTTCATTAATGGCTTTTTCTTTTCTAGGATCTAGTCTAGGATACTACATTGCATTCAGTTGTTGTGGCTCCTCTGGTCTGTGACAGTTTGTCTTTGTTTTTCATGACCTTGATAGTTTTAAGAAGTACTGGTCAGGTATTTTGCAGAGTGTTCCTCAAATTGGGTGTGTCTGATGTTTCTCTCACGATGAGACTAGGGTTATGGATTTTTTGAAAGAATACCACAAAAGGGAAGTGTCTTTCTCATCATGTAACATGGGATATATGATATCCATGTGACATCACTTGGTGATGTTAATAAAGTATATGTTTATAACCCCAACTCAGCCGATTAGGAAACAAAATTTTATCAAGCTCAGTGTTCCACAACTGCTAAGTGATGGAATTAGGGTTAAGTTTCATTTCTTTTCTCTGCCATTTTGGTTGCAAGTGACCATTCCAGCTTTATCGTCCCCACATAAAACTCTCCATTTCAGCTTGACTTGTCCTACCCTTATGTTATTTTACACTCCACTCAACTCCCAAGTTTTCCAAGTCCTTCAGTGTTCAGCTCATATCCAATCTGCTCTTTGAAACTCTCCATGACCCCCAACATATTCTTCTTCAATAAAATCTTGAAGCACTTACTGTCTGCCCCTCTAATCTTCCACTTTGCATATATTTTCTTAACCTCTGTCTTTCCAAGCGAAAATGGAATGTTAATGGAGAGAGACCAACCTACATGTGACTCCATGTGCTCCTGAGCTGAATGACCTTGGTATCTCACCAACTGCTATCTTACCCTCTTCAATCTTCCACACTGTAGTCAGAGGAATGCTTCTAAACTGCAAATCTAATTATACCATTACCTTGCTTAAAACTCTTCAACGCCTCCCCACTATTTACAAAATAAAGTCCAAATATCTGATTCTAACATATGAGGCCCTTCATGATCTGACCCTTGGCTACTATTTCACCTTGTCTCTAGCCATCACCCCACTCTCAACTCCACGGTATCCTGCACTTCAGTCATGAAGAACTACTGGCAATTTCTAGGTGGCCTGTGACCTTTCTGAGCCTTATGCCTTTGCATCTGCTCTGTTATCAGTGAGGATGCCACTGCAGAAGACTCTTCAAACTGGCTGATAGAACAAAAACAATTATAACATCGTGTAACAGGAAGTTGAAAAGCAGGGACGGTTGTTCAGAACTCAACAATGTCATTAAAGATGCTGGTTCTTTTTATTATCTCTTTGCTTTGCCATCCTCAGAAATTTTAATTTGCCCTCAGATTGGCTCCCCTCACAGTCACAAGATGGTTGTGGTAGTTCTAAGCATCCCTTCCAAGCACAGCAATATCTAGAGAAAAAAATGGGGGCGTATCTCTTCCAGTGTTTCCCTCTTAAGGGAAAGAAGCATTTCCTAAAGCCCTCCTAGCAGATTTCCTTTTATATCTCATTGGCCAGAACTGGTTCATATGCCCAGACCTAGGATAATCAAGCAAGAGTGGACTTACCAAAATTGTTTTAAAACAATCAGCACTTCCTCCTGAAGGTAGCAATAAGGTCACTCTCCCTTGGGTCAAGTAGGGGAGGGGACACCTGAGCAAAATCTCGGCACTTCCAGAAAGAAAGAAGGTAATGAGTGCTGAGTGGGCAGCCAGTAGTGGCCGCCACACTGTTATTGTTTTCTTATCTTTCTTGTCTACTAGATGGACTCCTTCTCATTTTTTAAGATTCACCTCAAATAATAGCTCTTCCAGGAAGCCTTCTCTGATATCACAAAGCAAAATAGACTGCTTCATCCTCTGAGCTCCCATATTACTGGGTTCATACCTCTACTATAGCACTTACTACGTAAGTATAATTCTGCTACCCTCAGAAAAAGTGAAACCTTGGAAAAAGGCACCATGTTCTATAAGGCTTTTGAGTTCAAGCTTGTTGAAAGAAAGAGGAAGGAAGAGAGAGAGGGAGGGAGGAAACAACTTAAATTTCTGAGTTCCAGGCTGTTCATCTGTAAAATAGGCATAATTTTCATTCCTAATAGTTGTTTTAAAGATTAAATAGGATAATATACAGAAAGCACCCAACACAGTTCTTAACACACAGCCTGCCATATATTTTTGGAGAACATGTACTCATCTTGTATTTTTTAAATACCATCCTCCCACCCTTCACACACATTTCCTAACAGAATGCTTTGTATATGTATAGTTGCTCAATAAATGTGTTAATAATTTGCATCAATCTAAAAAAATACAGATTACTGAATAAATTAAACAAACAGCCTAGTTTGCCATGTCCTGATTTCCTTTATTAGATTGGCTTAGAGAACTTTTTAATAACATTTCTTAATTTCTCTATTAACAGAATTCTTAATTGAGGCTTTCCTACAACCATCCAGAACATTAGCTCTGCACTCACTGCTTCAGTGACCTTTCACTAGGCACTCTTTTGCTTTTCCACTCCACTCTCTTCAGTATTCTGGACTTCATTTCAGATCTGTCCTTCTGAGGTATGTCTTCCTCCCCTTCCTAACACTTCTTTGTTGCCCAAAATAGGTGATGTCCCTTCGGAGCAAAAACACTTGGCAAATCAGCTAGCTTTAATAGGTACAGCTTTATACTGGTGTCTGAGAGATAGGGGCATGGATGGATTAAATAAAGGAAGAAGCTCACCACCATCTCTTTCTCTCCATGTACCCCTGCATTCCTCAAAGGAGTTTACAAAACATATAAAAATAGCAATACCATACTCATCAAAAATGCACAAGCTAAAGGATGCTAAGTGAGACTTTGCAGAATGCTGAAGAGTAACTAAAACAGCCAGCTCAGAAGATCATCAGAAAGCATGATGAGGAAACATTTGATTAAAGGGCCCTATGCCCAATCCAGCAAACTGGGACTGGAGCTGTTTATGATCAGCATTTAACAAACACACTTCTCCAAAGAAAACTGGAACATGTAATGTAGTCTGTTTCCTGTAGACTGTAATGGGTATCTTTAGGACTTCTCTCACCTAGACTAGCTCCTGGTATGATACTGTCAGCTTGGGTTCTGCCTGTACTCAGTTCCTTAGACACCCTGTGAAGTTTTGTGACATTAACCCTGAAAGAAGCATCAGTATATTACCTAAAGTATTCTTCTCATCCATTGGATATTTGCTTTGAAATACTCTTATTTCCCTGCATGTGAAAATTTTCTATTAGATACCATATTTAATCCTCCTTATATCTGGCATATGTGTGAATGAATATATTCTTGTGGATCGATTCTTATCTCCATGGGTATCAAGGCATGAACATGTTGTTTTATACATGCATATATTCATGCACAAATTTGTATATGTATGTACTTGAAAATGAATGTGTTTTTACCATTTTGCACTTCTGAAACTCATCTTGAGTTGCATTGTCCTAATTTCTTTGAATGAAAGTAGCAAAATTGCAGCCCAAACTAAAATTGCCCAGAGGCCTCAATTTACAGGTAACTAGCCCAATTTAGTACTCAATTAAATCCTATTCTGTTTAATCTATTAGCAACTGTGTCGACCTGCTTGTCAACTACTATCTTCTTATCTTCTATCCTTAACTCAAAAATCATGCTACATTCTCTTCATTTTCTAGAGTTCATGCCAAGTACCCTACCTGTTATTTGGTATTTCACACACATTCTTAGGGTCATAGTTCTCAAAGCTTGATTTGTATGCCTCTGGTTATCTGTCAAAAAGATTTTTTAGGTGTATAAATAGTCCAAAGAGTGAATCACACAAAAATGGTATGGGTGTCAGGGGAAGGTGTGAAGAATGAGAAGTATTCTTTAGTGAAGATGGATATTATCATAGAATCATAAGGCAGAAAGAATAGATCAACATCCCAACGACATTATCACTGTTGGGTCATCCAGCTATTAACATCTCCAGTGTTGGGGAACTGAGAGCCATCCCCAAACATGCTTTCCGATCATGACAACACTCTCTTGTACATCAAGGTCACATCTGTCTTCCTGTTGTTTCTCCCATTCAAGTATTCATCAAAAGTCCATTAAAGTGGTTAACCTATAGTGGTTAGCCACTGAGCCAGTGACCCCCTTGAGAATCTAATGAAAATGTTGGACCCACTTCAAAAATTGCACATGCAAAAATAATTTTTCTTACAATTTCAGGGAGCTCACAAGTTCTGTGAAGCCCATCCATCCATGGACTCCCTGGCAAAGAATTCCTCACTACTGTTTTGCCCGGAGTAGAGACATAGAGGAGAAATAAGCCATGGTTTCCTCCTTCAAGGAGCTTACTTTTTAATAGCAAATGCTTGTGAAACATTTCATAGCAATGAGGCAATATATGGTAAATTGCATCATACATAGAGGGACAGACATAGAGGGACATCATACATAGAGGGACATCATCATACACAGAGGGACAGAAAATTCCACTCTTGCTTATATAGCAGGCTGGAAGGCCTTGCAAGTGGCCACCATGCACTCACATTTTATAAGGGAAATAAAAGCCTTCTGCTGTGTTCTCAGAAGCATCACCTGATGGCACAATAACAGAAGAAAAGAGGAGAGTGCTGGTCATGGTCTGGTACATGGCACTCAATAAATGTTTGGTGAATAAGTAAATGATCCAAGAATAAAATGCTCCTTGATCTTCTGAGGAGCAAGTTGAACAGAACAATAAAAATATTTTATTTGCCTCCAAGCTTTTTTAGGAATAGCATTTCCATCCACTTCACCACTTAATCCAAAAATGTTAAAGCATTTCTAAAACCAAAACAAATCTCTATGAGACATGTTTTAGATGAGTTAATAAAGGTTAAAAAGATGTATCCAAGGTCACAAAAGCCAAACTACAGATTAGAACCCAATCAAATCTTAGGAAGGGGGCACTGGTACCTCTATTTTAATTTCTTAATAATGATACCTTCTAACAAAGTATTTGGACAGCTTTAAGAAGAAGTGATTAATTTTCTTTGAAATCCAGATGTTAGTCTGCTTTCTTTATGTGAGGGTGACCTTGGAGGTTCAGTAAAGAAACTTCATCAAATAAGGTAACAGGAAGAACCTTTTAGCCGGTTCATAATCACTTCTATTTGTGCTGTTAACACTGCTCTGTAATGAAACACAAAATGTTTTCTTTCAGCTGGAATTGTTGCTCTTTAGTTCTTTGTCTGTATGCTATATATTGTAAGGATTGTTTTGTTTGGTGTAGTTTTTGCTTAAGTAAAAAGATATTACAGAAAGACAAATAAAATTTTGCAAGGGGTCAAAGTAGTTAACACTCTACAAACTATAAATATTCCCCCTTACAATGTCTTTCCCCAGGAAAATCAAAGATTTTGCATAATGTAAAGAGAGATTTGAAAGTATGAATTCAAGTCCTGGCTCTACC
The DNA here is from genome assembly GCF_964374135.1 of Grampus griseus. Classification (NCBI taxonomy): domain Eukaryota; kingdom Metazoa; phylum Chordata; class Mammalia; order Artiodactyla; family Delphinidae; genus Grampus; species Grampus griseus. The sequence goes on along the minus strand of NC_139013.1, from coordinate 30,389,096 downwards.
ATCCAATAATTGTGTGCCTTTGATCAAATCACCTAGCCAATCTGAACCTCTATTCTGTCACCAGTAAAACCGGGGTAATAAAACCTGCCCTATTACCCTCCATGGTTGAAATGAGGTTTACATGAGATTATGCACATGAAAAGAGCCTTTTAAAAGTCTCTATCAGTGTTAAGACAATATAGTTTCATCCAGAAGAGATGCTACCTGGTGATAGTTGGGTCACTTGCGCAATATCAGAGTTTTAGGGGTCAAATTGTAGTAGTGGGTGTGAGAATTAAGATCACTGCCACGCATACTTCCCTTTTACCTTCTCCTGCACTTCGGCTCGGCTCTACCAGAGTGCTAATCAGCTAAAAAGCATCTGAGTTGCCCCTAATTTCATGCACATTCAAAGATATTTATTTGGGGGAAAGATAAGACGTATATAATGACTTGTTCCAAAGTCTGATAGCAGAGTAAAAACAGTCAGCAACCGAATTCACAGACCCCAGGATTCCCAATTTAATTTGTTATTCAGTAGTCAATTGACAGTTACTAACGCACACTAGAATATAAGTACATCTTTATGATAGTGTTGATAAACAAACTTGATAAAGGGGGGAAACGGTCCTTATTTTTAAAATTAATGTATACAGAGTCCAGTGAGTTCAGAGAAACAGCAATTCAGAAGTGTAATCCTGAACAGATGGCTGCTCTCCACATGCTATCTCTGAAGGGGATTTTTTTTTTCAAGGTAAATAGAAACAAATGTTTTGGTGCATTGTGCACCAAAATACAGATCTCACAAAAAGCATTTTCCAGCAAGAAACAATTTTCTTATTAATCATATCTTTAGGACAAAGACAAAAACTGGTGTGAGCTACTTTAAGGCATTCACTGTCATTTCATCATTAAATTACTCTTATTAACAGACAATATGTTCAGTTACTTTTAAGATATTCAATTTATTTTAAATCTTCCCATTCTATCTCCTCATTCCTACCCCACCCTCCCTTGGTTCCTAACAACACTAAGCCACAAAAGTAGTTTGTCTCTCTTTAAAATGTTCCTTTTATAACCAATGAAGTATAAATATACTTTAAGAAATATGTTAAGAATATGTTTTAAGAAAACAATACATATTATTGTTTCATTAACTTATTTATTCAACAAACGTAGTTCAGGGATCTACACAAAGGGTAAAAGATACAAATCCCAATTCTGTCACTGACTATACGACATTAAAGACCCCTCATAACTTCTCCTAGCCTCAGTTCCACCATCAATAATAATAATACCAGACTTGCTCACTTGACAAGCCTGTGTATGAAAATGCTCATCCGTTCATTCATTCATTCTTTCATTCAACAGATATTCATTGAGCCCCTACTCTTTGCTGAGCACTGGCATGGTGCTACAGATATGGTAGTAAACCAAACAGACATGGCCCAGCCTCACGAGCTTAATCTATAACTATTCACAGAAGGAAATTAAAGTGAAAGGTCTTATTTGAACAGGAAAGTGAGAGGAAGATATCCTAACTTTGGAGCCATTAGACTCTAGCCTCTTTTTGCCCAGAGCTACAGGTGAGGCTCCAGAGAAATGGTGTGGATTACAAGAGAAAAACTTTATCAAATATGCAAAAAGGGACCATCTCATAACTGCTTCATTTCTATATTGGCACAAAATATGAGTTAAAATACAATCCAAAATGTTTCTTCCTTTAGGTGTGTTTTTTTCCCCCAATAATCGCTCATAGTGGCTTTTTTTTTTTGAAGGTAGGTGTCATAACTTTAAATACAAATGCATAAACAAAAATAGCATTCTAAACAACACAGGACAGTGTGACTTCTTTTCTAGTCCAGAATCTCCCAAAATGTGATACGCAGACCACTGCAAGACATGAAATCATTTTAGGTAGTACACAGATAAAATTTTCTTAATGATTATGTGTCTACTTTAATTTATATCAGAAAAGACATAGCACATCAAAACCATGATTTCACTGATATTTGGGCTTAATATGAGGTTAAGAGCCCCCATGAATCATAGGAGCAGGGCTCAGGTGGGCCCATGAATGTTTCCAATCTTCCATCATAACTTTAGAGACACAGGAAGAAGTACAAGTGAATTGAATTTCGCATCCTGAATGTCCACATGTATTGGAGCAATCTTATCTGACACAGGCCATACTATTAACTGAAAACAGTAGCTCCAGAAATGGTCTTGGGGAAGTCTTCACTGACTCAGCTTGCATCACTTGCCTCTTTAAAGTGAACATTGTGGCCACTGGGATGAGAATCTCAAATTGGCCAGGCCTAAGCTTTGTTGCCCCCTCTGGAACCTGGGGCTGGAGCAAATCTACCTAAACTGTATGAATTAACAATGGAAGAGATGTGGTTCCACAAAAGAAAACTGAGGGAGTGTTCCTTGTATGTATAATGAGGATAGTAAGTCTTACATTAGAGGATTGTGGTGAGGATTAAATGACCCTGACTGACCCAGTGAATGGCTCAAAGCAAGTGCTCACCAAATGGTGGTACTCTACTAGTGGTAGTAATAATTGCTATTATTATTTGTTAACATGATGGTTGTTGTTGTTGTTATAGCAGTGGTTTTCTAAAACAGTTTTAGGGTCACATTTTTAACTTAATTATTTTATCAACCTAGAAATGAAGGATAATTATTTGAATATAACCTTTGGAGAGTCATTAAGCCAAGGTAGCAATTCCTTCGATTATATCCTTAATTTGTTTATCATCCATGCATAATCCAGGCACTCAATTACCACAATAAAATTTTCAGTGTCTCACCAAATAGGTTTTTGATTCATTCTTAAATGACACAGTTTTATCATAACATAATTTAATCTAAATAATTATGCAACAATAGTGTTAGTATTTATAGTAATGCTATATTTACAATAAATTGCAATGTATTTTTCATAGAACCCATATGATCTTGTGGGTTAATTTACTGTTTAGAGTTTCAAAATTAAAAGTAGTGATTATAATAATAAATGTATCAGCAAGAACTTACTAATGTTGCTAGAATCTTTACTTGTTAAAAAGCACATTATGTGGTTAGGAACAAGAGTTAAAACAAACGTAAAGATTAAAGAAATAACAAAGCTGGTTAGCCCTCTGTGGACCAAGGATAGCACTGTATACACCCTTTAAGTAACCCAATTAATTGAGGATTTATGATAGACATGAATGCAAAAGTTCACCAAAATATTTCTAGTAAAACATATTTGGTTCATAATTTTATGAGTAAAGATTATTATCTGTTAAGATTATCATGAAAAAATACACATAACAAATACAAAGCACTGAAGGAAATGAAGCATTGAAAAATTGAACTTTTAAAATATACATACAGTATATTTCTTTTACATTCATTACTTCAAATCTTGACAAATTTCAGGAGAAATGAGACAACGGTGGGTGAAATATTATCTAAATACTATAAATTTTAAATATTCTAGAAGTCATAGGAGGAGTTTTAAAACCCTGAAATTACAAGTGGTAATTGCTGCTGAATTTTTAAAATGTTAAAGTGATTGCCAAAGGAAACAAAGAATAAGCTCACCTTAAAGTTAAATCCTATCCAGAGTGTCAAAAAAATTAAATGATGTATAACCAGAGGTGGCCAGTGTACTACCTTTATATAGTGAAGGCAGCTATAAAGTCCCCCAGAGGGCAAAGCCATTTCTGTTTGTGGCTTTTTTATGTTCTAGTGCTTCCTCACTAGAATCAGTTTTTTAGGAATACCAAATACCAAAGTGTACATCTATACTACATACTTATTAGAAATATAAATGTATGTGGCTTTCTACCAGAAACCTCAACTGAATTAAGAGAAGCACTGGGGTTTTGCTTTTAGTAAAGAATTATGAGTTCTTTTTTCTTTAGAATGTTTGCATCTATGTTCATGAGGAATATTGGTCTGTAATTTTCTTTTATTGTAATGTCTGTCTGGTTCTGGTATCAGGGTGATGCTGGCCTTATAGAATAAGTTGGAAAGTGTTTGCTTCTCTTCAATTTTCTAGAAGTGTCTGTGAGAATTGGTATTTTTTTCTTCTTAAAAGTTTAGCAGAATTCCCAAGTGAAGCTATTTGGGCCTGTCATTTTTTCACGGGAATATTTTAAAATACAAATTTAATTTCTTTAACAGATAGGATTATTCAGGTTATCTATTTCTTCTTGAGTAAGCTTTGATAGTTTGTGTCTTTCAAAATGAATTTGCTTATTTCATCTAAGTTGTTGAATTTATTAGTATCTAAGTTGTTCATAATAGTCCCTCATTATCCTTATTAATACCAGCATAATCTGTAGTGATGCCACTTCTCTCATTCTTGGTATTAGTAATTTGTGTCCTAAATCTCTTTTTCCTTATCAGTCTGCCTAGAGGTTTATCAATTATATTGATCTTCTCAAATAAACAACTTTTGGTTTCATTTATTTTTCTCTATTTTTCTGTTCTATATTTCATTGATCTTTGTTCTAATTTTTACTATTTCCTTTCTTCTGTATACTTTGGATTTAATTTGCTCTTCTAGTTTCTTAAGGTGGAAGGTTAGGTTACTGATTTGAAACTTTTCTTCTTTTCTCACTTAGGTATTTAGCACTATAAATTTCCCTTAAGTACTGCCCTAGCAGCATCCTATGTGTTACATTTTCATTAATTCAGTTCAAAATATTTCCTAAATTCCCTTCTGACTTCTTCTGACCCATAGTGAGTTAGAAGTGTGTTATTTAGCTTCCATATATTTGAGGATTTTTCTAGACATCTTTCTATTACTGATTTCTAATTTGATATCACTGTGGATAAAGAACATACTTTACATGGTCTGAATCTTTTTAAATGAATGAAAAAATGTTTTTTGGCCTAGAATATGTGCTTGAAAAGAATTTGCATTCTGCACTTGGGGCGTGAAGTGTTCTATAAATGTCATTTAGGTCAGGTTGGTTGACAGTGGTTTTAAAGTCATTTATACTTTTATTGATTTTCTACCTACTTATGAGTCACTGAGAAAGGAGTGTTGAAAATTCCAACTATAGTTCTGGATTTCTCCTTTAATTTATGTCAGTTTTTTCATATATTTTTAAGGTTGTATTTTGATGTGCATAACATTTTTGAATTTTTTTTCTGGATGAATTATCCCTTCATCACTATGAAATGATATTTTTTTCTCCCTGGTAATATTCTTTGCTCTGAAATCTACTTTGATATTAGTTAGTCCATCTAGTTTACTTTTGATTATTGTTATCTTTTTCCATCCTTTTACTCTTTTTTGTCTATAAATTTATTAGGCATAATTTATTACAGCAGAAGATCTGGACAAAGTAAAAATAGTTAAATTTTTTATTTGCCCTGATCTAGCAGCTTTTATTTCTCTTAAAATTCCCAAAATATTTTCTCAAATCCCGTATCTTGATTGGTCACTTTAAAAATAGAGAGCCAAGAACGTGAGTCTACTTTTTTTTTTTTTTTTTTTTTTTTGCGGTACGCGGGCTTCTCACCGCTGTGGCCTCTCCCTCTGCGGAGCACAGGCTCCGGACGCGCAGGCCCAGCGGCCATGGCCCACGGGCCCAGCCGCTCCACTGCACGTGGGATCCTCCCGGACCGGGGCACGAATCCGCGTCCCCCGCACGGGCAGGCGGATTCCCAACCACTGCGCCACCAGGGAAGCCCCGTGAGTCTACTTTTTAAGAATCTCAATCACATTTATGGGAAATTTACTTAGTGCACATTTCTTTTCTCATTTCCATTCGGATCAATGTGATGGCTTTACTGGCAGGACTGACACTGACCTCTTACCTGATGGTACCCTATTTCTCTACCTCACTTGCCTCAAATTAAGAGGATCTGTAATCACAAATAAGAACCCAACATCCAAGATGAGAAGTAGAAACACGAGTAAGTGGCATTGACTCATCGTTCTACTGTCCTCTTCACTAGCCCCTTACTGCTCTTCTCTACCTCCCCCAACCACCCTACAAATATGAACTCTGATTTATTGTAGAATATAGTAGATTTTCATCGTATTTGTGAAATTTCTCAACTGCACAAATTTTGATGAAAATTAATGCATAAGTGCCCAAACTGTTATATGGTTTTAAATAAACAATCCTACTGGTAGATCTAGATATAGTTTTAATTTTTGTAGAACAGAATATAAACCACTGACCAAGAAACGTTCTAAAAAAGGATTTTCGCACAGTATTCTGGAGAGTCTTGCACTTCCACTCAATCAGGAAGGCAGTGAAATACGGAAAAAGCACTGGATTGGGAGTCAGTTCTGTCCTCAGTTTTAACCTCAGTCTCCTCATCTGTCACAGGGAAACCCGCAGGCATCAATTGTGACTTACCACATTATTTTTACCTCAAGTCCTTTCTATCTGCTTCAGATTTTTTGTTTCCTCACTGCATTACCTAAAGACACAATTTATACTATGAAGGTGCCTGATGTACTTCTGATTTTACTACTGGACAGAGGAAGGACAGGAGCACAGTGATGTAAAAGTCAAGTTAAGAGGCTATAAGCCCAGCTCTCCTCTATCCTGGCACTGGCAGCTATGGAGGAAGTGGGGTAACTGATCAGAGAATAAGGGGCCTCTACTAGATCTGAGAGAGGGTGTGTATCAGTCCTACTGTAGTTGGGCAAAAGTAGTGAGGCACATGGCCCAAAAGTCGCTTATATTAGTGTCCACTTGTTAGTTTGGATCTTTTTCAATTTTTCTCTTTCAATTTTTATCCGTTCAGCAACCAGTAAGTTCCTAATACGCACGTAAGAGATGTTCAATAAATGTTAGATGAAGGAAAAATACTCAGAAATTCAGAAGTCACTCCAGCGCTCTAGAAAACACATAAACCTTCACGTTCTCCCCTCCACCGTTCTTGGCCCCTCTGTTCACATCGCAGGTCACTCAGTGCTCATGTGAGTAAGTCCGTAAGCACAGCATGACATGGCTGTGCCTAGTGCAAATGTCCATTTCACTAACAGGTTGTCTTGAAAGCAGGTACTAGTCTTCAGCCCGAAACCACCTCAGTGGGTCTTCAGTTTCATCTGAGGATACGCCACAGTGATGATGCCTGCTATAGAGGACACGAGACCTCCAAGGCCTATGATGCCAGGATTGGACTTATAGATCCCCAGCTGGTCCAAAGGGTTCAAGATATCACAGAAGTTCTTCACTGTGTCCAGGAGCAAGGGAAGATGTTTCTTCAGAGATCGGAATAAGAGAAGAAGAAAGAACTGGAGCCATTCTGTTTCCTCATTAGCCACGCTATACCCAAGACGATCCTGGGATGGCGATTTCTCCCTCTTTGCCCTGTCGTGTGCAACCTGTTCCATCTGCAGGGAGATTTCATACAGATCCCTGACCAGGCTCAGCAGAAGAGAATAGTAGTAATGGCGTGCAGCCCACATTCACCATTTCTCTTTGTTAATGCCAGAGGCAAGCCCTGCACTCCTCACGAAGATGATGGGGTCACAGATGAAATAAATCACAAGGTTCAGGCTGGCTAATGTTAGGCATACGCGGGGCACCAGGTCAGTGGCATGAATGCTCTGCTGAGTCGCCTGTACAGCATGTACCACATTGCCTAGTCTGAACCATTTACGGCCAGAGCTCACACTGGACTCCAGTTTCTTGAGCTTCATAACAGCCTCCTCTTTGTCAGCTTTAGGCTCTAACAAACATCTAAGCAACATGCATGTGTACTTAGTGGCTCTGAAGAGTTGGTCCCGGCCCTGGGTCTGGTTGGTGAAGCTGATAAAGGCGTCCATGGCACCCAGCCCAAGAACAAGAGTTGCACTGGGCTCTGTTGCGAGTCCTCAGGGGCGGCCTACAGGTCCCCGTGGGAGGGTTGGTCTCTGCCCACCTGAGGGGCTGAGTCTCCCCGCCCCTGTGGGGGCGGGTGCCCATCCTTTTACTTTTAAACCTAATTGTGTCTTTATATTTCATTTGTATTTCTTGTAAACAGCATATATACTTTGGTCACAGTTTTTTAATCTGATCTGACCATCACTGCCTTTTAATTGGGGTGTTTAGACTATTTTCATTTTAATGACTGACGTGGTTAAGTTTAAGTCTATCATCTTGCCATTTCTTTTCTTTTTTTTTTTAAGTTAAACAACAGACTTTATTTGGGTTTCACCAGTTTTTCCACGAATGTCCTTTTTTCCAAGATCCAGTCCACTATCACCTTGCATTTAGTTGTCATGACCCCTTAGTCTCCTCCAATCTGTCTTTCTGTGTTTCACAGTCTTTCCTTATTTCCCATGGCTCTGACACTTTTGAAGGTCACTGATCAGGTGTTTTGTAGAATGCCCCTCAATTTGAGTTTGGTTGATGTTTTTCATGATTAGATTGGGATTATGGATCTTGAGGAAGTCTACCACAAAAGTGAAGTACTCTTCCCATCACATCATGTTAGAGGTGCGTTGTGTCATCATGACTTACTGCTGATGTAAATCTTGATCATTTGGTTGAGGTGGTGTCTGCCATGTTTCTCCACTGCAAAGTTACTTTTTTTTTTTCCCTTTTCATACCCTCTTGGGTAGAAGTGAATCACAAAGTCTAGCTCACACTTAAGGGGAGGAGAATTGAGCTTCACTTTCTGGAGAAAGGAATACTGAAAAATTTTTGGACATACATTAAAACCACCACAGTAATTAATGAATGCTATTTATTTTCTATTTGCGGTACGCGGGCCTCTCACAGCTGTGGCGTCTCCCATTGAGGAGCACAGGCTCCGGACGCACAGGCTCAGTGGCCATGGCTCATGGGCCCAGCTGCTCCGCAGCATGCGGGATCCTCCCAGACCGGGGCACGAACCCGCATCCCCTGGGTTGAGAGTCGGCAGGCGGACTCTCAACCACTGCGCCACCAGGGAAGCCCTCAGCCTATTTTTGTACTGAATATTTTTTATTACTCCATTTTATCTTCTTTGTTGGCTTACTAGCTAAACTCTTGTTTTACTAGTAGTTGCTTTAGTGTTTATTGTATACATCTTTAATTACAGAGTACTTTCCAGTGATATCAGTTTACATAAAAGAGCCTTAAATTGTACACTTCCATTTCTTTGCTCCTACCTTTTTTTGTCATGTATTTTACTTATAACTATGCTATAAACCCCACAACACATTGTTAGACAGTCAGTTCTTTTAGAGATTTACATAATAAGAAAAAATCTTATATATTTACCCAGGTAATTACTATTTCTGGTGTTCTTTACTTCTTTGTGTAGATCCATATTTCCACTTGGTGCCATTTTCCTTCTGCTTGAATGACTTCCTTTAGACTTTCTTTCTAGTAGTGTAGGTTTACTGGTGATAAATACTTCCAGCTTTTGTATTTCTGAAAAAGTTATTATTTTGCCTCTGTTTTTTAAAGAGATTTTTTTCTGGGTAGCAAATTCTATGTTGGCAGTATTTTTATTTTAGTACTATCTTATCACTCTCATCCTTACTTTTTTAGACCGCACCACACAGCTTGCGGGATTTTAGTTCCCCGACGAGGGACTGAACCCAGGCCCTCGGCAGTGAAAGCATGGAGTCCTAACCACTGGACAGCCAGATAATTCTGTCTTGCACTTCCTTGATGGTGTCCTTTGAAGCATGAAAGATTCAACTTATCTAGTTTCCTTTTGTTACTTGTACTTCTGGTGTTGTATTTAAGAAACCATTGCCTCAGTATCACAAAGATTTACTCCTATGGTTTCTTTTAAGAGTTTTATCATTTTAGCTCTGACATTTAGGTCTATGACCAATTTTGAGATAATTTCTGTGTGGGTATGGGGTAGAGATCCAGTTTTATTCTTTCAAGTGTGAGTATCTAGAGTGTTCTTTCTCTATTAGATTATCTTGGCATCCTTGTCAAAAATCAGTTGACCATAAATGTATGGGTTTACTTCTAGACTCTTAACCCTATTCCATTAATCTATATGTCTGTCCTTGTACCAATATTACACTGTCTTCATTACCATAGCTTTCTAGTAAGTTTTAAAGCCAAGATGTGTAGTCCTCCAACTTTCTTATTCTTGTTCAGAATTATTTTAGCTATTCTGGGTCCCTTGCATTTCCATATGAAATTTAGGATCAGCTTGACAATTTCTTCAAAAGAAGCCAACTGAGACTTTGATAGGCATTATATTGAACTTGTAGATCAATTTGGGGAGTATTTCCATCTTAATAATATTGTATTCCAACCCAGGAACATGGGATGTCTTCTCATTTATTTGGATCTTCTTTGTAGTTTTCAATGAAAAAGTCTTGCACTTCTTTTTTAAAAATTTATTCTTAACTATTTTATTGTTTTTGATGTTATTGTAAATTTGTTTCCTTAATTTCATTTTCAGATTGTTTATTGCTAGTGCATTGAAGTACAACTGACTTGCATATTGTCACTTGCAGTGGTTAGGAATCTGCCTGCCAATGCAGGGGACACGGATTTGAGCCCTGGCCCGGAAAGATCCCACATGCCGTGGAGAAACTAAGCCCGTGCGCCACAACTACTGAGCCTGAGCTCTAGAGCCCACAAGCCACAACTACTGAGCCCATGTGCCACAGCTACTGAAGCCTATGCACCTAGAGCCCGTGTGCCGCAAGAGAAGCCACGACAATGAGAAGCCTGCGCACCACAATGAAGAGTAGCCCCCGTGCACCACAACTAGAGAAAGCCCGCGCACAGCAACGAAGACCGAACACAGACAAAAGAAAGAAAAAAAAATTGCAGGATTTCATTTATATCCTGCAACCTTGCTAGGTCTTGTCAACTACAAATAGAAATAATTTTACTTCTTTCTTTCTTTCCAATCTGGATGCCTTTTATTTCTTTTTCTTGCCTAATTACCCTGGCCAGTATCTCCAGTAAAATGATAAATAGCAGTAGTGACAGCTGACATCCTTACCTCATTTTTGATCTTAGGAAGAAAGCATTCAGTCTTTCACCATTAAATATGGTGCTATTTATCTGTGGGATTTTCATGGATGCCCTTTATTTATCAGACTGAGGACGTTCTCTTCTATTCCTACTTTTTTCACTGTTTTTACCATGAAAGACTGCTGGATTTTGTCAAATGCCTTTTCTGCATCAACTGAGATGATCATGTGTTTTTGTGCTTCATTCTATTAAGATGGTGTATTACATTGATTTTCAGATATTAAACCAAATTTGGATATATTCCCAGGATAAACACTGCTTTCTCGTGGTGTACCCCTTTATTCCATGACTGGATTCAGTCTGCTAGTATTTTTAAAGGATTTTTATGTCTATATTCACAGGGGATACTGATCTGAAAATTTACTTTCTTACAATATCTTTGGTTTTGGTATCAGAATAATACTAGTGTTACAGATTAAGTTCTTCTATTTTTTGAAATCGTTTGTAAAAGACTGGAATTGATTCTTTAAATGTTAGGTAGAATTTACCAGTGAAGCTGTTTGGGCCTGGGATTTGTGGGAAATTTTAAATTACTAATCCAATCTCTTTACTTGTTATAGGTCTATTCAGATTTTTTACTTCTTCTTGAATCACTTTCAGTTTGTCCATTTCATTTAAGTTACCTAATTAGTTGACATACAATTATTCATAGTACTCCTTTGTAATCTTTTTTTTCTCTAAGGTTAATGGTAATATTCCCTCTTTAACTTCTGATTTTAGTAATTTGAGGCTTCTCTCTATTTTTCTTTATCAGTCTACTAAAGGTTTGTATTTTATTGACCTTTTCAAAGAACAAAATCTTGGTTTCATTGATTTTCTCTATTGTTTTTCTATTCTCTATTTCATTTATTTCCACTTTTATTATTTATTCTTCTGCTAGCTTTGAGTTTAGTTTGCTCTTCTCTTATGATGGAAAATTAGAATATTGATTTTAGATTTTCTACTTTTATAATATAGGCACTTACAGCCATAACTTTCCCTCTAAGCATGACTTTAGCTGACCCTTAAGTGTTGGCATGTTGTGCTTTCACATTCATTTATTTCATAATATGTTTTAATATCCCTTGTCATTTCTTCTTTGGCCCATTCATTATTTAGGAATGTGTTATTTATTTTCCACACATTTGTGAATTTCCCAAATTTCCTCCTGGTATTAATTTCTAATTTAATTCCATTGTGGTTGGAAATGCTCTTTGTTGATTTCAACCCTTTTAAGTTTATTGAGGCTTGTTTTGTGGCCTATCATTGGTCTAGCCTGGAGAATATTCAATGTCGGCTTGAGAAGAACATGTATTCTGCTGTTTTGGGGGTGGAGTATTCTACAGATGCCTGTTAGGCCTGATTGATTTATATGTTGTTCAAGTCTTCTATTTCCTTGTTGATCTTCTGCCTAGTTATTCATTCATTCTTTTTTTTTTTTTTTTTTTTTGAGGTACGCAGGCCTTTCACTGTTGTGGTCTCTCCCATTGCAGAGCACAGGCTCTGGACGCGCAGGCTCAGCAGCCATGGCTCACAGGCCCAGCCGCTCCGCGGCAGGTGGGATCTTCCTGGACCGGGGCACGAACCTGTGTCCCCTGCATTGGCAGGCGGACTCTCAACCACTGCACCACCAGGGAATCCCTATTCATTCATTATTGAGAACAGGATATTGAAGTCTCCAGTTATTACTGCTGAATCGCCTATTTCTCCATTCAATTCTGTTTTGTATGTTTTATTTCATGTATATTCAGGCTTTGTTGTTAGGTGCATATATGTTTATAATTGTTATATATCTAAATGTTATAAATTATTATATCTTCCTGATATCTTCCTTTTATCATCATAAAATATTCGTCTTTGTCTCTAGTAACACTTTTGTCTTAAAGTCTATTTTGTCTGATATTAGTATAACCACTACAGCTCTTTTTTAGTTACTATTTTCTTGGTGTATCTTTTATCCATCCTCTTACTTTCAATGTATTTGTGCCTTTGAATCTAAAGTGCGTCTCTTGTAAACAGCATATAATTGAATCATACCTCTGCCTTTCACTTGGAGCATTTAATCCATTTACATTTAATGTAATTGCTGTAAGGTATCATTTATGTCTGACTCATTTTTATAAATTCTTTTTTCTCTGTGTTTCATTTTTGATAGCTTGTATTTTGTGCAGTCAAGTTCATGAATCTTTTCTTCTTTAACATTTAATATGCTGTTAGTGTATTTTTTATTTAAGACATAATTTTCACCTCTAGACATTTAATTTGTGCCTTTTAAAAAACATATTCTGGGCTTCCCTGGTGGTGCAGTGGTTGAGAGTCTGCCTGCCAATGCAGGGGACATGGGTTGGTGCCTGGTCCGGGAAGATCCCACATGCCGCGGAGCGGCTAGGCCTGTGAGCCATGGCCGCTGAGCCTGCGTGTCTGCAGCCTGCACGTCCGGAGCCTGTGCTCCACAACGGGAGAAGCCACAACAGTGAGAGGCCCGTGTACCACAAAAAACAAACAAATAAAACCATATTCTAAGTATCTACCTATAGATAGGATGCAATTATAATAATTTTTAATGTCCTTCTTTACTAATTCTAATATCTGTGTCAGTTCTAACTTGGTTTTTATTGATGGACTGCTCTCCACATTATGCGTAAGATTTTCTTGCTTATTTGAATGCACGGGAATATTCATTTGCATGTTAGACATTGTGACTGTTCCCTTGCTGGGAGATGAGTATTTTTGTATTTCCTTATATATTCTTGAGTTTTATTCCATGACATAGTTAAGTTCCTCAGAAACCACTCGATCATTTTAGATCTTGCTTGTTGGGCAGGATCAATGATTAGTCCCTGACTACTGATTACTCCCCACTACTGAACAAGATCCTAAATACTCTCTCCAATACTCTATGAATTATAGATGTTCTGGTCTGGCTAACAAGAACAGGCACTATTATTGGACCTCTGTGAGTGCTGCCACTGCTCCCTCTAATCCTCTCTGATGGCTTTTTCCCCAGTCTTGGGCAGTTTCCTCACATGCATGTACCAATCAGTAATCTGAATACTCAAGAGGACCTCTGGAAATATCCAGAGTTCTCTCTCTGTGCAGTTCTCTCCTCTTCAATACTCTGTCATGAGAACTCCAGCTTCCTTGGGTCCCCTCGATTCTCAGCTCCATCTCCTCAACCCAGGGATTCTGCTGAGCTCCACCTAGATTTCCCCTTCCTGCTCCACAACCTGGAAACTCCCTCAAAGCAGTAAGCTTTGGCAATCATAGGGTTACCTCATTTGTTTCTTGTCTCTCAAGAATCAATGTCCTTTACTGCCTGATGTCCAAGGTCTAAAAAACATTATCTTGTGTATTTTGCTTTGTTTTATTTTCCAGTTGTTTCAGGTGAGAGGGTAAACAGGCAGTACCTGTTACTCCATCTTGGCCAGAAACATATATCTTTTCCTGAGTTTCTTGATGACACCCAGGGGTTAAAAAATTGCTCAGAATTTTTTCAAATTCTGGGCACTGGGAATATACCTTATCACACATTGATACAATGGAATAGGAGGTACACAACATGCCCTATAAAGTATTCTTTCCAAAAGTGTTTAACCTGAATCTGAGGAATACTGCATCTGAGCCAGGGTGGTCCTCATATAAGCCAATACCTTACAACAGAGAGCAGTTCTTCTGCACCTGGATTCCTCCTGTCTCCAGAATTCTTGTGTCCAGCTCCATTATCTTTATGCCATCTATACATGAATTTATGTTACTCCTATAATGGCATACATAGGCACATTGATGAGGCAATATTTAAGCATGAATCCAAACCCAAGAGGAAGAACTTTCCTCTATTGCCCTAAAATAAATGCAGGGTGCTGACGGAGACAATGATTCATGCATTTCTAAAACACCCTGTTATCTTTACCACAAGAAATTAGAGCCCAAAGCATGAGCAAACTCTGGACTCTTTAAATTGTGGTATATGCTTAGATGACTTAATAGCTAGGTATTAGAACCTCTGTAAAGTTTCTAATGAGCAGAAAAACAGAAACAAAAATAATATTCTAAAATGTAACAATGATTATGATATTCAGAAATTCCTTATGGAAAAGTCAAAATCTTTCTGACTGTCAAAATCAAGTTTGGTTAGTAATGGGATGAGCCTAAGGAAGGATCAAGTCCCAGAAACTAGAATAGGGGTCTTAAACTGTGGTTTTTGTACTATCTACCTCAAAATTATTTAGGGATATACGTTTAAATGCAGATGTCTAAGCCCTGTTTCACAGAGTTACTGAATCACAGTCTCTAAGGGTGGAACCCCAGAACCTGCACTTTTACTAAGCACTCTTGGTGACTTTCATGAACATTAAAGTTTGAGAATGACTATAAGTAATCCCATTGGAACAAGGCAGGACATCAGGTCCACTCAATAGGCACCAAAAAGAAAAAATCCAAAATGCAGGCAAGACATGCTATCAAGGGAATCTGAGAGTAAGTAGAGGGTTCATGTAGACAATTATAGGAGTGGGAGGAAGGTTCTACAATGTCAACACATGGAAATCCAGAAGCGGAGTGATTTGTTAGGAGTCAGGCATTGGCAATAGGTAAAGTTTCAAACAAACTGATGATGGGCATCAGAGATGTAGCAGTTTGTAGTAAGGATCCAGTTGTGCAGACTTGGGTTTAAGGATTGGGTTCTAATTTCCATGAAGTTGAGGAGATCAAAATAGAACTCCAATCCCAAAGCAG
The DNA here is from genome assembly GCF_964374135.1 of Grampus griseus. NCBI lineage: Eukaryota > Metazoa > Chordata > Mammalia > Artiodactyla > Delphinidae > Grampus > Grampus griseus. The sequence goes on along the minus strand of NC_139013.1, from coordinate 30,373,452 downwards.
GGTCAGAGTCAGATACAAGAACCTAAAAAATGCCTGTTACTGGAACCAGCCACAAGGACCAAGGTGAGAGCCTACTCCTTAGGGACAAGGTTAGGTCAAAGAAGGACCAGCACAGAGACTAATTTGATGCACAGCCACCAAGCAGCACAACTAGGGGCTCTTGGATTTAACTGCTCATGGCCTGTATCAGTCCAGGAGCTGATACAAAGGTTAGCTTGCCCCAGGCAACTAAGTGGCCCTGCTGAAAGGACTGGAAAAGACCTATCTGACCCAACTTCTCATCCCCTACTTGAATTCTCTTTCAGGCATAGCCTCAGGATGTTGTCACAGAGATAACAGTAGTTTTTCTCAGTAGTTATAATGATGGCAGTCAGCTGTGAAACAGGCTGATTCCTAAATAGAATAGCTCCCTGAGGTGAGCAAGGGGCAACTGGATTCTGGAGCCAACAGCAGGTTGTCTTCACCCCCAAGAAATTCTGAAATGTCACAGCCTAGGGTTGAGAACCCAGGTGTCCTGTGTTCAACTCTACTTTTCTTTAAAATAACAGATCACTTTTTCACTGAAAGAACAACTTTTTTTTTTTTTGCAGTATGCGGGCCTCTCACTGTTGTGGCCTCTCCCATTGCGGAGCACAGGCTCCGGACGCGCAGGCTCAGCGGCCATGGCTCACGGGCCCAGCCGCTCCGCGGCATGTGGGATCTTCCCAGACCGGGGCACGAACCCGTGTCCCCTGCATCAGCAGGCGGACTCTCAACCACTGCACCACCAGGGAAGCCCCCAAGAACAACTAATTTTTAGCTCACTATTGGATGAACTCATAAATCCTTTCTTTCATGCTTAAGTTCCTTCATGCTTAGAGACTGATATCTGTAAGGTGGTAGAAGCATATGCTGAATTCCTCCACTCCCTCGATGAAACCTTTTCAGCAAGTAGGCAGGAAGCAACTAGTAATCACTAACCAAGCGATTACTAATCTGGCAGATACACTCTAGGGGTGTGGGAAGTGAGTGAAGAATTGAGATAACTGTCAGAACAAATGCCAGAGAAAATCACAAGAAGGGCAGGACTGAATAGATCTAGTAGAGGCTGTTGAGAGAAGGCCAACCCCTTGTCAAGCTCATCTGCCCCTTTGGTTACTTACCACTGGCTGTCTCACTCCTGGATCTATGCGACTCCCTTGACACTCCTTCCCCAGCCCTGTGGGATGTTCCCCACTCATCCTATTCACCCACAAAGAAATACTCTCAAAATCAATTGGGTGGTGATTATGAGCCATCATGTGCCTGCTGTGCTAAAACGGATATAAGGCAATTTGGAGAAAACCTTTCAAGATAGGCTTTAAAAAAAATTCCAGTATATCTAGGAGTGGTGTCACTTCTAAGTTGAAAAATCAAAGTCAAGCTACAATCCTTTCATAATATTGGCTTGTTTTGTTTACAAAGGTGTTATATTTCTAAAGCAAATGCCATAAGAAGTATGAAAGGTTTACTCGATCTGAACGGAGGAAAAAAGAAACAGGAACCATTTCAATAGTGGAACAAATGGACTTGGATTCAAGAACCGAATGGATCTGTAATGTTTTCTTGCTTTGCCCTGTGGAGGGGTCTATTGCTCTGCCTTCAATAGTTTCCTAAATGTCACTCTCCAAGGTCTCTGTTCACTTAAGTCAGATTTAGAATTATGGATGCAGAATACAGAAGATGCCTAAAATTCCATTCTTTAATTGAGGAAATTGAGGTCTGGAAAGAGAACAGAATTTCCCAAACCAAGACTAAAAGTTTTGTCTCTTGATTCCTAGTCCAGTGCTCTTTTCACTCTGTGGCCCTTCTTGATGTTACTTTTTTTTTAGTTTTGAAAATTACTTTTCCAACCTACTGGGACTAAAGTTTTTCAATATCTTCCTTTAATTGTTGTATATCATCTACTCCCCATTTCTGGTTGTTACCTTTATGAGGGAGAGGGTGTTGCAAAACATGGAGAATATTCTGATAATTATACACTACAAAGATAATCTATTTTGTATTAAGAACTAGGAATAATTCATTAGAATAAATATCATTGGATCATGAATTGTTTAGATAAAGTTCATTTATGATGATCAATAATGTCTGACAAAGGGGGGAAGGAGTATTGAGTAAGGTAATAACTCACTAAAATATAAAAAATATAATTGGTCTAGGTACTGTTTAAAAGAGAAACTTAAAAAGAATCTGAAAGGGCTTCCCTTGTGGCGCAGTGGTTGAGAGTCCGCCTGCCGATGCAGGGGACACGGGTTCGTGCCCCGGTCCGGGAAAATCCCACATGCCGCGGAGCGGCTGGGCCCGTGAGCCATGGCCGCTGAGCCTGCGCGTCCGGAGCCTGTGCTCCGCAATGGGAGAGGCCACAACAGTGAGAGGCCCGTGTACCGCAAAAAAAAAAAAAAAAAAGAATCTGAAAAAGAATATATATATGTGTATATATGCATATATATATGTGCATATATATATACCCACACATATGTATAATTGAAACACTTTGCTATACACCAGAACCACTGCTGTACACCAGAACCTAACACAACACTGTAAATCAACTATACTTCAATTTAAAAAACAGCAACTTAGATATAATCTTTGAACCTTGGATCTTAGGGAAGTGGCATAATGTGGCAGAAAGGACACTGTCTTCGAATTCAGAAAATTTGGGTGACCATCTGATTACGTAATTTACCAGCTGCATGATCTTAGGTAAATCAGTTGAACTTCCCTAAGCTTAATTTTATTACGCATAAAATGTAAATAGAAATCTGGGCTATTTCAAAGGGTTCTTAAAAGGATCAAATTAAATAATGTATGAGAGAGTGCTATAATTCAAAGATCAGGGACTATATGCACCATGATGGCAGGGGACCTAGTGTGTTGTTTTCAACAGTGTATTCCCAGTGTATTCCTAGAACAAAGTCTGGCATAGTAAACACAGTAAACACAATAAGTATGTACTAAATAAATGAAGGCAATGATAGGAAAAATTTCAATCTTATCACTATTTTCTTACTGGAATGTTTATGGTAGGATAAAGATGTTTATGGTAGGATAAAGCCAAGTATCAGAGTAGAGCAGAAGTGAGAGAAGCAAAAAAGAAGGAAAGAAGGATTGGTGTCACATCTTTCCTAAAACAGAAGCAGAGGTGGTAGAATCAAAGAAAGGATGATCAAATTGAACAATCCCAAAATTTACCCTTTTTCTTTCCCTGCCCCATTCATCCCACCTCTCAATCCATGAAAATTAATCCCAGTATTAATTTTTTTAAGATTGCTTTTGGGCATCCATCTCTTTAATTTTGGTCATTTTAAGCCATTACATTCAATGTTTTTATTGAAATCTGTATATGTCCTCTCTTTGGTCATTAGGAACAGTGCTGTTTTTAATTTATATTGGATGTAACTAATTCAGAGTCCTCCCTCCTCCTTTTTCTTTCCTCTTCTCTTAGCCCTCTCCAAAGGCTACAGTGGCCAAGGGGAAAGACAGCCAACTGCATGTGTTCCTTGAGAGGAAAATCAGTTCAGTTCTTTCCTTTCTATTTCAAGCTCTGAATGATCCTAGCTAAAAGTCCTATGGGATAGGTGTCTGGTTGAAAATACATCTCACTCTGAATTACCCTTCTTCAATTTTATAGATGTGCTCCATCACACACACACAGGAATTTTATAAAAATGTTTTTCTCTGCCACAGAGGTCAGGGTTTTACAGGCCTTTGGGGAACAGGTAATACACCCAAATGTTAGCTCAACTGAAGAACCATGTTTCCCCACTGGAACACTATGTTCTTGGTACTTGGCAGACTTTGGGAACACCCCAAACCACATGTACTTTAGAGGATGCAGACAGGTCACAAAATTAAATCATTCTAATCTGGCCAAACACCCTCAACCTACTTCTAATAAGTTTGAATTAATTGATAGCCTCCCCCTCCCCCAGTCACACTTGTTACAGACAATCCAAACTGGTTTTAACTGAATTCAATAAATTCACCTACTTTTTGCCTTCACAAACACAACTGACAGGAGCAAACAGAAACATTTCTATCTTTAAGGAGCAATGCGGTAATAAGACTTTGGACCTTGAAGCTTACAGAAGACTAATGAGATAATATCTAAATGTGTTTGAGCTGCATGTGTGAAAGGCTTATGAAGATAGAGAATATGATAAACAATGCAAGAAATCTTTGTGTTAGGAAATCTCTTGTCTTCTGGAGGACAAGAGTATTAAATAATACTTTACAAACATGTACCAGCTAACCACATCTGTCAACTCTAGCCCAGGTAGGTTAAAAAGTCCTATTATCCCTATTATAACAAATAAGAATCTTGGTTTCCGATTAAAGGTTTTCCAAGAAAATGCCAACAGGAATCACGGCTGTTAGGAAATGCTTTCATTTTAAGCCAAGCTTCCAACTTCAATTTCAGCTCTTGGTCAGTCTTATCAATGTGAAATCACGAGTCCTAGCCCCCTCCAACTTTCCACTCAATTCAAGCCAAATGCATCCCTGTGGGATTCTCTTGCTATCCTAAACTGAGAAAAATCACAAAGCACACTCTCTTTGGGGTTCTTGAACCATCAAAATACACTCAGCAAATAATGTTCTCAACACCGACCACATAATGGACTTCAATAACCTAAGAGCTCAACTCAATTATCTACAAGGCTTCAAGCAAGTTCCTTCGTTTAAAAGTACACAAAACCTTTATTTCTTCCCATGTCATCTTTTATTCCTAACAATGATAAACTGATTTTTTTCATGAAGTCCGCAAAATAACAAATGAGAGAAGAAATTTAGCAAAGAATATTCTGATGGAAACTTCAAAAACGTTTGGCATATGCTCTTCTCACAAGTTCCTAAATACCAACAAATCTCCCATTTGTTTGTTTAAAATCAGTATCATTTCATTTTTCAGAATCTTACTTGAAAATAAGTCATTACCTCTTTGAACTCACCCAATCTTAAAAGTTTTCCAGAATCAAGTCACAAAATTTCTACTAGAAAAATCAAAAAGTCTCAGAACTGCAAAGAACTTTGATATATGATCTGATTTAGCCCTTGTCTATAGACAGGTGAATTTGGTTAATAGCATTAAAATTGATGACCTGTGGACAATGGGCCATGCTTGACCTTTTGGGATATATACAAAGTGGTAACTCCCTCACCTCAAAGGAGTTTATAGTCCAGTGATATGTTTCCTGAGCACATCACTTGGGTGAGAACGTATGATTGTAAAAATGAACAATATCAGGCTCCACCTCAGACTCACTGACTCAGAAATTCTAGATATTCACCCAGGAATCTGCATTTTAAAAAGCATCCTACATAATTCTTATGCACAATAACATTTGATAACCACTGTTCTGGTAGGTATGAGAGATGTGCACAAAATAATATTAATACCAGTCAGAGAAGCACTGAATAACAGCTAACAAGGACAATAGGATAAGGATAATAATATCTTCTAGGGACATAAAAAAAATTAGATCAGCATCTTCCCTCATTAATGCCAGATATTTATCAGAAAACTCTTAAGTCATTTCTTAGCCTTACCCAGACATTCTTCTAAATTATATTCACCACTAAGTTAGAGTGTGAGCTATCAATTTTATAATAAAAACCCTTAGTGCAGAAACTTAAAAACCTCTAGTGATCTACCATTCTCCCCAAAATGTCTAATACGTTTGACATTTAGTTTGATTTCACTTAGCTCACGAACCACACATTTTAGCCTATTTTCTTCCCACGAGGAGAGTAACGTCCATAAGGAATAGTAATTCTCATAAGTTTTTCCTTTGACAGAAATACAAAAACTACTAAACATAAAGAAAATTTGAATTCAGAAACAGGAGAGATATTTGGACTTTAAGAATATAAGCTACTAGTAGAATTAATTGGCACAGATGCTCTACAAGACCTAGCACTTTGTACAGAAAAATCACCTAGGGAGTGGATACCAATGCAGATTTTAGAATAGTCTGATTTGGTAGAAGTAAGATGGCTGACTGAATTTTTAACAAGCACCCCAGCTGATTCTGATGTGAATTGTTTTGAAACATTCCAGGGATTTCAAGATTTCAGGAAGCCAAGCTCATGTCTAAACCTCCCTTTGAGTCTAAGTCAATACATGAAAATGGTAGATGGTCAATACATGCATATTTAATTAAAGTACCCTCAAAAGGGAACAAATATGGAAATTCAGTTCATCAAATCAGAGCCCACATTCTGTAAGTTAGACCTGGAGGATCTTGCTTATATGGTAAATTACTGACCTCCAGAATAGGAGGCACATGTGGTACAAAAGCAGCTCAATGTAGGCTTTTGTTGTTCCTTTTAGAAAGTATATAAAATATTCTGATCACCTACTTTTAAAATTAAAAGTATGCTGAACCATGTGTGGTAAGGGCTATAGTTGACCTAAGGTGGGGTAAAGGAGAATTATTCTTTTGGTCAGCAGGAACAATTAGAGAAATATAATTCTGAGGATCATATAAAATAAAACCAAATTGAATCTGTCCCTGATTACTCCTGATGTTAGGACTATAATTTCCTCATTCCCACAGGAATTAACTATGGACAAATTAAACACTTGTCGTATTATCTAATAACTCACAGAGAACTGAGAGGTTATCCTTACTTCTTTTGGTGGGGGGGGCCAGAATATGATTGGTTTCTGGAGTTGTAAGCTTTCTGTGAGTCTAGGAAATATGATATATATATATACGCAGACATAAATATATATATATTTAAATATAAAATAAATACCTATAACATGTTATCTCTCAAATAGTCCACAAACCTGTAAAAGGAGCCCTGCATTAGTACTAAATGACTGCATGACCTTGAACAATTTATTCAGCCCCTCAGAGGCTCAGTTTTCTCAGCTGTAAAATGGGTACCCAGGTTGATATGGGCCCAGGCTCTTTCCACTTAGCCATGATGCTCCTCACACCACAATCCCTAACTGAGGTTTATATGGGAGGATCACTAGAGATAATTTTCATAAAAGTGCTCCGTAAGCTGGAAAGCACTCTACAGGTGAAGCGGATTATTATTAGTCTTTTATGAAGCCGAGCTATAAAGATGCAAAGTGACCCAGAAAAAGAAAATAGGGTAGACAAACCTGAAATACAACACCTATAGTGCCTAGAACATTACCCTGTTCATGGCTGGTAGGTGCTTAGTAACTATTGAGTAAAGAAAAACACAAAACATAGGTTTGTGCCTCCACCATACTAGGTATGATACCAAGAAGGAATAAATATACGCAAAATCAAAGATAGTTTGATTCAACCATGTAAACCACAAGGCCCCAAGAGTCTAAGATCTTCAATTAAAAATTACTTCATATGAAAGAGCATTAAAATGTAAAATATGACCCACCATTTACAAAGAAATGGTTATGGTCTTACCTCTTCAGTATTTCAGATGCAGCCTCGTAGGGATTGCAGAATCTGGGTGAGGTGGCTGAATTTTTTCCCTATATCTGAGAGATCTGCATAATCATCCTAGCAACCTTTAAAAGAAATAACAAATTCTATAGAATATTGGTTACCTAAGCTCTGTTTTGGATCTGGGAGGCTGATTTTTAGTGACAGCCAGATTTTAAGCAAACCAGATTCATCCCCTAAGCTCCCATCCTCAATACACACACAAAAGGAGACTGGGTAGGGGTGGAGGGGCAAGTGGGGAAGAAGTTATTTACTTTATAAAACAATTCTTTATAAGAGTCCTTTCTCAGTTTTCTACAATATTTAAATGTGATCTAAGTTTAAATATTCAAATTACATACAACTTTTGACATAGACAGCTATTTGTGGAATGAGGCAAACCCAAACTAGGAAACAACAAATTGAAAAATACAGGGGAAAAAAATGTTTTCTTCTGCATGGGCTTTAATTGCCTCCCCCCCCATTGCAAATGTGTTTTTATGCTGGGTAACATTACCAAAAACAGGGGTGTTTTTTCTATTGTTGAAATGAAACAAACAAGTTTGCCTTCAGAGCCACAAAAATGCCCAACTATTAGAAAAAACGTTTTCCACTGGCCGGTTGCCTCTCCTATCCCCATGCAATCTTTCCTATTGGCCCCTTTTTCTAGGAGGGCCCCTGAGGCTGTCTGATGGAACTGATTGTAAAACCATTTTGCGCAGTGAGAACTAATTTCTTCAAAATCTCAGAGACCGCCTAGAACATGCCCGATCTTTGGCAGAAGTGTATGTGTTTCCTCAGTATCTGATGAGCTGTACGCTGAGTAACTGACCCAGGGTTGCTGGGTCTTTATTTTAAAAAGAGATGGGGCGGGGGAGTGTTTTAAAAGATTTAGAGGAAGAAGCTCTCGTCTCTCAAAATCTATTCATTTAATGTATTTGTGTTTTGGGAAGGGTCAGAAGAAGAGGGCTCAGTGCAAAAATCTCAACCAAACTAAACCTTTCAAAATGAGCGAAAAGCATTTAAGCTCTGTGTTGAGAAAGTAAGCATCACTTGCATGAAAACCTGTCCCTCCCATCCAAAAGCTGCCCCGTGTGGGAACTGTCTCCTGCGCTGCCCTTTTGGCCGGCAATCTTGGAGCAGGGTCCGCGATGGCAAAGGGAGGCAGAGGCTCCTTGAGAACAGGCCCTGGCTTTGTCTCATCCTGCTGTGTTCCTCTCCTCACAGCCTCCTTTCTCACATACTAGGTGCTCAATAAATGTTTGTGGGACGCAGGAAGCGAAAAATCCGAATCTGCCCCTACGCCCCAAGGGCGAATGATTGGGAACGCAGGTTCCCTCAGAACCACGGTCTCCTCGAGTTAACCGAGGCCACCTGACCTCGGCTGCTACGGCCCTAGCAGCCGGAGAGCAACCAAGAAGGCGCGCTGTTGGAGCCAAGATGGAGAGGAGGCAGGGAGCGAGGGAGGCGACGCCGGCCGCGACCCAGTGGACCCACCTGACGGTGGCGCGGGCTACCCAGCCCCGAGCTCGCGTTGACCAGGCCCGAGCCGCCAGAGCACTGGGCGACGGCGGAGGCGGAGGCGGAGGCGGGGAGGGGCGCCCCGGCTCGAGCCCGGCCCCAGGCCCCGCCCCCGCTAGGCCTCGCAAGAGCCCACCTCGGGGAGCCGCGGGCCCTGAGGGGAGTGGGGGGAGGGTGGGGGAGGGGAGGCCGCGCCACGCGCGCGCCCCCGCTAGTTACGCGGACCTCGGCGCGCGCACCTCCCCCGGCCCCCCGCCCCTCCCCGTCTCGGGGGCCCGGCGCGCGGCCCTGCTGACGTCAGCGGGCGGCTGGCCGTGCGGGGTGCGCAGAGCCGCTGGCGCACTCGCGCGCTGCGCTCGCCCCCTCCCCCGCCCGGTCTGTGGAGCGCGCGCGCTCGCTCGCTCGCTCTCCCTTCATTTTTTTTCTCCCCTCCCTCCCAGCCTCTCTCCTCTCTCGCTCCCCCTCGAGCTCCCGGCTGCCCGCGGCTCCGTCGCGCTCTCCCTTTCTCTTCGGTAGACTCCACCGAGCGATGCTAGCTCTGGGAAACAGCGACGCCGTCTCCCGCTAGAGACCTGCCCCCCGGCCCGGCCCCTTGCCCAGCCCTGCCCAGCGCGCGGGGGTCGGCGAAGGCGCCGCGGACGCACCGACGGCTGAGGAACAGCGATGCAAATACACTAGCAGCACCCCCTAACTCACTCCCTCCACACCCCGCGCCGCCTCCTCCTCCGGCAGCAGCGGCAGAAGGACCCACCCTGCCCCCTACCCCACCCTCCGCCGGCTCCGGCTGCGATTCCTGCCTCGACTATTATTTTATTTATTTTGGGTCGTGCACAAGCCTCAGTGCCTGCAGCTCGCGCCTCCTCGGACCGCGGGCGCCTCCTCCCTCGGCTCCGGAACCCCAGACCCCGGACACCTCGCCTCGACACCCCCAGAGCCCCGCCAGCTGCCGCGAGTCTCCGCGGCTGGAATCTTGTTAGAGGCTGTCTTTTTTGGGGGTTCTGCTTTCCCGACATTTTTGTTTTCAGCCAAGGGGAGGCTATCGTGATTTTTTCCCCTTTGAGCCCAGGCTCTGCTTTCTGGGGGGGTGGGGGGCGCGCCGAGCCGGGGAGCCGTGCCAGCCGAGTCGTGCGGGCTGTGGCAGGGAAGGGGCCACCATGGGATGTACTCTGAGCGCAGAGGAGCGAGCCGCCCTCGAGCGGAGCAAGGCGATTGAGAAAAACCTCAAAGAGGATGGCATCAGCGCCGCCAAAGACGTGAAATTACTCCTGCTGGGTAAGGACCGGGACTGCCACCCCCATCCCCCGACCCTGGCCACTCTGCACCCCCCCACCAGTCCCCCCTCCACTCGCTCCTGGGGAGACCTGGTCCCCGAGTTGGCACCACCATGTGCCCAGGATCGCCCACTCCCTCGCATGCCTTACCCCCCAACCCCCCACCCCGGTCCCCTAAGCTGACACTCACCAAATTTTCCCCCCTGTCTGTCCCAACAGGGGCTGGAGAATCTGGAAAAAGCACCATTGTGAAGCAGATGAAGTAAGTCCCTGTGGCATTGGGATTTGTACTTTTATTAAGTATAATTTTTTAATAATTTTTATTACCTTGCTCACTTCACATTGATCTCCAGGCCTGGTTTTTAATTAGTGCACACACGCACACGCATACACACACCTGATTTGACTCCCCTCCCCCAGGCCCTACGTTGGTTCTGGGTCCTCCACCCCAACTCCCAGGGTGGGTGTTTTTTTCTCCGGGCTGAGGTGGAGGGAAGGGGAGCGCCTGTAGTTGTATGAATGACAGTGTCCGCCATATTGATCAGAACATCACATTATTGGCATGATTATGATCATTACTCTTGATTGTGTGGTGTTTCCTGTGTGTCGCTGCGTCTATTTCTATCTCTGTGTCTCTGTATCATTCTGTCTCTATGTCTCTCTTCTCCTTCCTCCACCCCCTACTCCATATCCATAATCCCACTTCCCCCTACTCTTCTCCTGGGGCAGTGATTTTTGAACTTGGCTAAAACATGGAGGGGACCCAGCCCTAGGCTGGGGTGGAGTATCAAGTGTCTGCTGTTCATGGATTTGGTGCTGAATTAGAGGCTGTGGTTTCTGCCCCTCCTCCCCACCCCCAAAGAACGGAGGTTAGGGGAAGGGGCGTGTGGTAGGGGAGGGGGTGGGTGTTCAAGCGAATGTGGCTGGCACAGGTGTATCCAAGGTAGAGGTGGAAGGAGGACGCTGGCTGTGAGGCTGAATGCCCGCTCCTTGCTGCTCCCCCGCCTTTCTCCCCCATCCTCCCAGCCTTTGCTCTCCTGACACTGGCAGTTTTCGTTCACTCTATGGCCTTTATCAATGTATTTATTTACACTCTGCATAGGCTGTGTTCCATGTAATCTACCCACAATGCGGATTTCAGGCCCCACTTGCTGCACCACCCCCTTCTGCCTTAGGTATCAGTTTCCCCTCCTAATTAGCTGGGGGTGGATTTGAGTGATGGTTGAAAATTAAAACAAAATGGGATATTCCTTCCCTTCCACACTTTCTCAGTAAGGAGCCTTGCCCCTCCTTCCTACTCCCAGGCTTGATTCTTGCCCCATCCACTCCTGGTTAGCAGTTCCTGGTGAGCCCACAGGCAGCTTTGCTTGGGGAGGGGGTGACCTTAGGAAAGGGGTGCGCGCCCTTGGGCCTCCTAGCCCCGCTGCTTCCGTTGGCCTCTCGGTTCGGGACGGAGGAGTTCGTTAAGACCTTTTAGCGAGGATTCCACGTCGCTTTGCTGTGACACCTTCGTGCACACACAGCTCCTAATTAGGGGTTGCTGTGCAGTAAACAAAAACGATTATTTTTCAACTTGACAGAATAGCCGAAGTTATTGCATCCCGTAGGAAAACAATGGAAAGTAAAAACCCCTTTCGCAGAAAGGTGGGTGGGAGACGAAGCATGCTTGCGGTTTCAGAACCAAGATGCAAAAAAATCTTGCATGTGTAACAGGCATGACAAGCGGGTTCTAGGCGGCGCCATGATGGTAGGGAGTAGCGACTCGGAGACAATTTCTCCCGTCTGCTTGACGTGTTCTTATTTTTGTTCGAGAGCTCCCTGGGGCTTTCTGTGCAGAGGCCCCTTGGCTTGCCGCACCCAAATTATCCACGGGTAATTTGGCCTGGGGCTTCTTTGAAGCTTGTGCAACCCAAATGGATGGGAAGGCGGGGCCTGGGGAATTGCTCGTTGCAACAAGGTGCATGTTGCATCTGCCTGGAGCCCTTGCAGGTCGGTAAGTGCAAGCAGCACCACCCCTTTCTCCCTAAAGGGGACGTTTCAAAACTTCAGAACTCTGTAATCTGCAGTGGCAGGCTTGCAGCCCAGTGGAAGCCCCAGCCACCGGAGCTGGGTGAGGTTTCAGGCGCTGCGAGTGGTGGACAGCGCCCAGCCGAGGCTGGAAAAGTCGAGGAGGCTCAGCTTGGTGGCGCTCGGCTCGGCTCGGCGCAGGCTGGGCGCGAGGCTCGGAGGGACTCGGCAGTGTTCGGAGCCGAGCCGGGACCTCGGCGGAGAGAGCCGAGCCTCTTCGAAGGAGGCCGAAGGCATTCGGAAACGCTCGGTTGAGGGAAGCGGGGATGGAAGCGGGGTGTATGCTAGAGTCTGGAAATTAACTTTGCATCTGCCAAAGCACCTCCTTACCTGCTTTTCCTGAAAAAGCTCCATAACTTAGGTTGATTTAATAAGAAGTTTAAAAATATATACTGAGTACCCTGAAGGATACCTCGCCTTTTTTATTCAAACAGAGGCACGCTCTCCAAGGAGATAGGCGTGCCATTTTAGAATGAAATTTCCTAATTATGTACTGGGGCAGAAAATCTTAAATGAAGGCTGTATTTAGACTTCTCCGGGAAAGTCTTCTGCGTCTCATATTTGGTTACACAGAGGAGGGAGGGGGGGAAAAATCAAGTGTTAGATATTTCAGATGGTTAAATCAGACGTCCTGGCAGTTTCTCTCTTTTCCCTGCACTCTTCCCTTTATCACCTGACAGGACGCCTTTTTGGAGAAAAATAACAGGCAAAATTGAGATTTTGTAGGTAAAACTGTTAGTATATTTTTTAAAATACACCAGTTCTCTTTAGGAAATGAGTTAAGTTTGCTCAAAAGGTGAGACAGAAAGATTTCTGGCCCATGTTAATTTTGCCACAAGGGACCCTAGTGTCCTATCCTGAAGCATTCATGAATAGCAGCTTTTCCTGTGAGCCCTCCAGCTTGGCTTGAAATAAATCAGATCAGGGCCTTGTGCCAAGCTGGATGCAGGACTTGTTTTATTAACCACAAAATGTGGGATTGGTGTCACTGTATCCTAGTGACAAATTCTTTTGAGCCTTCCCTTGAAGAGGTGATTTTCCAGATTGCCACTTGGGTGAGAGTCACTTGAATCAGGCGAACTGTACTATGGGTGGGGCTGGCCCTGAAAATCTAGGTGGCATTTACAGAATGCAATTTTGGACTTGCCTGGCCAGTACGATTGGTTAACAACCTATCAGACCATACTTACGAGTTAATCAGGATGCTCTTTTATTTCACCCAGGCAGATGAAATTAGAGCGTTCTCTGTGAGTGATGTCCTGTGAGAACTTGATGACTTCCTAATGGGGACTGGGGTTTAATAGCCCAGCCTGTTGCATTGAGAGGAAGAATATTGATATTGAGACATCTCCAGATCCTTTTTAATCAGCATTTCCAGAAGAGCAAAGAGCCACTCCATTCAGCATACATTCTTATCCACATTATGGCGTGCTGATTAGAAGACGGACGGGGCTTCCATATATGCCTGTAGTAACTGAAATTATATTACAAAGGCCTGGCTGGCAGATGCTGTTTAGAACAAAGTGTTAACACCCATACCAGCCTAGGAACATTGCAGGGAAACTGACCTTTGACATTCTTTTGCTTGAAACATGTTGCAGTGGGAAACTTGCATCCATTAAGAGGGCTACATGTTAGACTGTCATTTGAAAAGCGCGATTCTTAATACTTTATTAAAATTTTCATTTGAAAATAGCTTGCTAGGTTTTTTTTCCTTTGTGTATGGATTGTGAACTAGTGTTTGGGAGCTCTGTGTCAGACAATCCAGAACATTTCCGTACTGAGAAATAAACAATGATCATTGAGACGGCAGAATATAATTTTACACATACCATGAGTAATCAGTGACGTTTTATGTGTGACATTTTAAATAATTTTGGTTGTTAGGAGCTCCTGACCTCACCTGTGATACAGCCTCATCATTTTTGCAGTCAATCAGGGGATTCTTTTATTCCAATTAATCAAAATTTTAACAGCAAGTGTTAATTTTATTTAATCACCAAAACCCTCTCAAAGAAATCTCTTAAGGCATTATATATGGAATCAACAGAATCACTTTAAGTGACTTCCCATTCTGAGCAAATAGTGACAACTACTTGGACCGTCTACCTGATGAAAATGTAAAATGAACTGTGGAGTTGCTATGGACACCACAGTTTGTCCTCATTTGAGATGTTGAGTTTTCTGTGATGTCATATTCAGGCTATCTGTTGTCTCTGGAGCATTAAGTGAATTTTTAGGGAGCTAGAGAGTCCGAAGGTGGCAATTGAGGCATGGCTTGCTAGCTGGTAGGCTTTATATAAGTGAACACAGTAAAGTGGAGCACTTTGGATGTGTGTTCCTTTCCAAGGTGCTTGCTCAGTGCCACTGGTAAAACAAAATTTAAGGATTTGGCGAAGACACCATTGCTCATACAAATATCCCAGCCCTTCCAGTAGGATTGGAGTCCAAGGAGAGACCCTACCAGACAGGGAAGACAATCTTAAGATTGCCAAAAGCTGGTGGTTTCCTCCTACCAGCTGACCCTGACTTTGTAATTAGTCTTTGGCTTAGGTTCAGGGCAAGCCTGTGTTCATTCAGCACACGGCTGTTTGGCACCTGCTAAGTGGCAGGCGTGAGAGGAGTTGAACAGCAACTTGCAGCCATTACTCAGTAAAAGTACAGTCGTCTGAAAGGGCGTTTCCTGCACATCCCCAAACGGTCCCATGTTGGGGCAGCGCTCCACTGAGAGCTCCTCGATCTGTGGACTTCTTGTTTCTGCAGTCATCTCTTTGGCTGCTTTGCTCCCCCTCCCCTTCCTCCTGTCTCCATGTTTATTAAAAGGGATGCACCTTGCTCTCTGGAGACAGTGTGAGCGCAAACAGAATGTCAGATCAAGTAGCAGATGAGTTCTCCTTTGCTGATGGATGGTGCTCTCTCCCTCCTTACTGTTCACTGAGCTGTAAATACCAGCAGACCTTCCTGCCAGAAGAGTAGCAAACAGTCCACCTGATCGCCTCAGGAATCAGCTGTGGAATTCTTGAACCTCAGTCACCTGTTGGATTCTGAAATTGAACCCGTGTGCTTATTGAAAGGGTTGTTGCTGATGAGATTAAATGGATGAAGCTTCATGCAGGATTGACAAGACTCCAGAGGAATCCAGAATTTCTAGTCTCTGTGTGGGGCTAGATTAGATTTATAGTGCCCAGAGTCAGAGGACTGTCTTGTTTTTTTAGCACTTGGAACTCCCCAGATTATATCATGCATCTTAGCCACACCTGCTAAAGATAGGACAGGATCACTTATGTTTTTCAGCTTCTCACTGTTAATACTGAAGATTTAATATGAGTAGAATAAGGTCATATTTTTCTGACATGTGCTCAGTCAATCTGGATGCAGGGACTTGGTTCCCTCTCTCCCAGGGTGTTCTAAGTCTCTCATGTCTTACAAAGCTAGACGGACCATTATCGCAAGAGCACATTTTGATCTGAAAGACAGTAGACAAGCTGGTGAGGAGGTGATTTCAAACTGCAAAAAACATTTTGGAAAGAATTACCCCAAAATATGACACTAGCAAAGAACAACTTTTGATTTTGAAAAAATTTTTAAGATGTGCACGTATGTGTATGTTTACGTACATACTACATGGATTTTAAAATGGTTAGCAGATGCTGTAAGAAGAGCACTTCACCTCACTTTATTGACTGCATCATCATAAAAAGCTTGAAGGTGCTCAAACTGCATTCTAAGAATTTGTTCAAACCGGTATCACATTCTTATATTATTCTATGTTTCTCATTTATGCACAATACTGGTTAGGAAAGACACCTCCTGAGAAATCAGTCATTAGCATAGCGGAGGAAGGAGAGAAAGGAGCAGTGACCTGTTACTGGTTCAAAGAGATAGGTGGATTCCTATTAGGAGAAGCCGTTTAACATGCTTTTAAAACTGAGAGGCAGTTAGCAGCTTGGGCTCTGTAACAGGCTGCTTGGCTTTAAATCTTGACTCTACCACTAACTAGAAGTGTGCCCTTAAACAAGTTACTTTCTTGTGCCTCAGTTTCCTTGCCTGTAAAATGGGGCTGATCATAAAAATACCTAACAGGTTTGTGAATATTAAGTGATGTAATATATGCAATGCCCTTTTAACAGTTTTCTAGAAATCATTTTACACATGTCAGCTACAGTTGTGATTCCTTTGATTGATTAGTGGGTGTTCCCTTCCCATATGGAGTTCTCAAGTATGTGGGCCTTAGGTTGCCTGAGAGCCAGAAGCGGGGCGCTGTGGTTCACGCTCAGGGCTTCTTCCCCTTGCCTGCTCTGCAGCATCAGTTATATAACTAACTGTGTTGTTATAAGGATATGACATTTTTGATGGCGCAGCTGCTTCAGCCCAGGAGGTTGGAGTGATATTACAGAGAGTGGGAGAGAGCACTGGACCAGGAGTCGAGATAGGTGGCTCTGCCCCTGCTGCTCTGGGGGCTCCGTTTCCTGGAGTAGTTGGCCCAGGGCTACCCCAAGCTCCTTTCCTGTTCTAAGTGAGCTGTGAAATTGGGAATTACCTTCATGTTCAGATTCTTGAGGTCTTTGATGCGAGGTTCTAAACATAGAAGAATCAATTCTGGCTCCCTCCTGAGGGGGTAGGGGGTACCCATGAAAGCCCTTTTAAGGCCAAGATAATTGCAGAATAGCAACCTCAACCACAGAGCTTTCTCAGCCAGGAAAGTCCTGAGAGGCATTTAGAGAAAACCACCTCTAACCAAACTTTTCATGCAGATGTGCTTCTCAAACCAAAGAGGAGGATCTGAAAGTATCCTGTGATTGAGAAACAGGATGTTTCTGGGAGGAGGGACCCAGTGACATGTTAAAGGAAGAAGTGGTTTGTCTGTGGCTTCCAGGATGCTTAGAAATGGAGACAGCCCTGACTTCCCCCCTGGATGGGAGGGCTACATAGACAGGAAGGCACTTGCCCGGGTTCAGGTGCATAAGATCCAGGGAGTTGGGAGATTTGCAGAATAGTTAAAGGGGAGGCTCAGGAGAGCTGTGTTTTAATTTTGGCTCCTTCTCTAACTTGACTTTGGGCAAGTCGTTTAGCCCCTCTGAGCCTCAGTCTTTTCATCTCTTACTTAGGATATGAGCTAGAATTCCTCAGGCCTCTTTCAGGATTCTAGCTCAGTAAATGCAAAGAGAAACCTAGAAGCCTGAAATGCAGGGGGGAATAGTGGGAGTATTTACCGCTCACAGCTTTTATCTGCTGAGCTATCTTTAGTTCTAATTTTCTTTACAGAAAAGAGGAAAAACATTGTGCTTTTCATAGCACCAAAAAATTAAAGTAAAATAAAATCCTGCAAGGCTAATAGTCGGTGCCTTGAATTTGTCCCCCTGCTCGCTTGATTTCTCAACCAAAAATAGAGGAAAGGGAGATAATATATTTAAGGATAGGACTGCATCACCAAGAATTTACCCTGGATTCCCTGCTGATGACTTAGCCAACAGATAGGTTTTCTGTGGAAAATTGTTACTTACGGGAACAACTTCCCCATGCTGTAAAATCAACCTGGGCCACCTGCCTCCAGAGTCTTAGAGCACTAATATTTATTACACAGTGTAAATTAATTAGGTGTTTATGTATCTGTCTCTCTTGCTAGTCTGGGTGCCCCCTCCCTACCAGGTCTCCCTAAAGCAGGAATGGTGGCTTATTTTTGCTCATCATACAGCACTGAGCCCAATGTCTGGCACAAAGGAGGTGCTTAATAAATGTTCATTGAAGAAAAGAGAGAAAGAACTGAGGTGCACAAAGAATGCAAACTCATTTCTACAAAAGACGGAATAATAATATTGAAAGCCTTTGATGGTCATAGACTGTGTTCATCATTTTCAATCCCATCTGTTATCCTCATTTGTTTCTTCTCATCAACCTATGAGGAAATACAGTCATCAATTCCATCTTACAGATGAGGAAGTGAGGCTCAGAGAAGTTAGGTTAACTGTGTAACTTAACGTCACACAGCTTCGTAAGTGACAGCAATGTATTGAGATCATGATTTGCCTAATTCCAAAACCTATGTCCTTTCCATTCTAACACCACACAGTTCTTACTAGAACACCACTAGTGTGGGCAATAGAGAGCTGGCAGGCCAGGACCCAGTACCCATCAGCAAACAGTATGGCACAAGCCTTGATTGAGGTCAGTGGCTGAGAGAATATCAAGTGGTTGGTTGGGGCCGGGTTCCTTCTGGAGGTGGAGGTGGTGGTCACCATCGTGTATCACATTGATTCTGACGCCGGAGTGGTCCCTAATCACCATCCGGACAGCTCCTGGAATCATTTTCCATTCCTGCCTCAGAAGTGTGGGCCATTAGTAGGTGGCAACAGAGAGGAGCTGCCACTGAAGGTTCAGGCTTTGGTGGAAGGAAGTGGTCGGAGAAGACTTGGGAAAGACAGGATAGTAGGATATCCATCCATTCAGCCATCCATCCATTAATCCATCTGCTCACCCATAAGCATTTACTGAGCACCTAGTGTGAGCTAGACATATACATGATGCCATGGAAGTAGGGAGGAAGGTCTTAGTCCCTGCTCTTGAGGAACTCAGCCTAATGGGAGGTATGTGTAAAAGACACTTACACCTCAGAGCAGGAAGTGCCACGGGGCTGTGGGAGAACAGAGGGCACCTTCTCTAGGCAGGAACATTGGCCAAGAGAAATGGCACATGGGCTGAGTCTTAAAAGTGAATGGTAGTTAGCAGGTGGAGAAAAGGAATGCCAGACAGAGGAACCAACATGTAAGAAGGCACTGAGATATGTCACCACATGGAACATGCTGGGAATGTGAAGTAATTTGGTTTGATTAGAACACAGTATATAAAAGGAGTGTCAAGAGATGGAGGATAAAAGATGAGACAGAGACCCGGTCGTGAAGGGCCTTGTTATTGTGCCAAAGACTTTGGATTTTATTCTGAGTATAATGAGATGCCACCAAACGGTTTTTTTAAAATTCAAGTATAACTGACATAACATTATATTAGTTTCAGGTGTACAGTGAGATGATCCGGTATTTGTATATATTGCAAAATGATCACCACAGAAAGTCTAGTTAACATCCATCACCATACATAGTTAAAATTTTTTACCTTGTGATGAGAACTTTCAAGAACCAGAGAATTTTAAGGAAATGGGTTGGCAGGATCACTTTGTGCATTAGAAAGATCACCTATGTGGACTGGAGGAGTCAGGTTCTGAGGTTGGGCGACTAGATGGAAAGTTATTTCTGTGATCCAGGTGGGAAAAGATTAAGAACTAAACTAAAGTGGTGGTAGTGGGAGGTGGGAAAAGGAGATAGATTTAAGAGCTATTTGGGCGGTGCAATAATTGAATTTTTTTGATGATCAACTGGAATGGCATTGAGGAGGAACTACATTTTAAAGGATGTAGACAAAAATGAGTCCAGGATTCCTGGTTTGGGCCACTGGTGGGATGGTAGTGCCGTTCCCTGAGATAGAGAAATGCAGGAGGAAGAGGGAAGGCTTGAGGAGAAGAATGCTGACTTATTTTGGTCATGTTTGGTCATGATTCTTGTGGATCACCCAAGTGGAGATCCCTGGCAGGCAGTTGGATATGTGGATGAGGAGATAGGATGCACCTGGGGAGAAGGGTCAACTTGGAATTCTTTGGTGCTCATGGGCAGTGAGAGCCTTGAAAGCTGGGAATCTCACCAGGCTAAGTGAGAAGGGGAAAGAAGGCAGAGGATGCATCTCCCCGCCCCCCCCCCCCCCCCCCCCGCCCCACAGCTCCAGGAACTGAGGAACATCTAGGGAGGGGAGCCTGTGATGGAAACCAAGAAGGAGTGAGCTAAGAGGCGGAAAAGAAAATCCAAGGCAGAGCAGCATCATGGGAGCCAAGGAAGGAAAGAATTTCAAGAAGGCGAGGAAGTAGTTGAGTCGGATACTGCAAGAGTCAAATAAGATGAAGACTGGCAGGTGACCACTGGGTCTGGAAACTTGTTGGCAACCTTGGCAAGAGCAGTTTCAATAGAGGGACGGGAGAAAAGCCAAACTGCAGTGGGGTTAAGCTGTGGGATTGAGGAAGTTGAGGCCACAAATGGAGTCTCCTGGAAAAGAAACTGGAACTGTAGAAGGAAGAGGGGAGAAGAGGGGAGGGCTCAGGGAGGATTTATTTGACCTCATTTGGCTCCCATGCGGGGACTTGGATCCACTGAGAAGCCGTAAAGAAAGAGTCCAGACCGAGGGAGATGCGGAAGGTATAGGAAAGAGGAAGTGGTAGAAAGAGCAGAGCTCCAAGAGGATGGGCAGGGAGGAGGGGGTGCAGAGTATGGATGGGCAGCTTAATCTGGACATGAATGTGCATCTCCTCCCCTGAGACTGACAGGAAGGCCATAAGCATGGGGTGTGTGTACAGAAATTTGGGGGTGGGATGGTGGGGACAAGAAGTTGGAGTTCTTGCCTTATCGTTTATTCTTCTCTGTGAAGTGGGAAGAATTAAAAAGCAGCTGAGCTCGTTTACCAAACACCAAAGGCTGGTAACCTTTGTTCTATTCAAACCACTCATTCATTTACTCAGTATTTATCTAGCACCTGTTATGTGTTAGGCACTGTTCTAGGTGCTTGGAGATTCGGTGGTGGGCAAGTCAGTCCCAGGGGAATCAGGCAATGACTTCACAAAGAAATAATTGGACATAGTAATTGCAGACTGAAAATTTTTCTGGAGACACACCTTTGCGTGAAGCCTTATACTGATCACATAGGAATCCAATTCCTGCCCTCAGAGTTGGATCAGTTGGGGGAGACAATCAGTGCACAGAAGAGGCAAAACTGGAATTTGATTTGGACAAGGGCTCAGGATTAAGCCTGGAGGCAGCAGGTGGAGAAATGAGAGTTCAGTGGAACTGGGTTGTTCTACTCTGCCCAGATTCCCTCATTCCAGGCTGTCCCCGTGGGGCTGCCATGACTACCCCTGCTGCTTGAAAATAGAAATGGGCATGTGACCCAGGCCTTGCCATTCACAAATTCCCATTCCCCTGGCCATAGTGATCTTTCCAGGGGATGTGGTGTGACTCAGTCCAGGTTGAGCAGAGTCCTTCTCTGGGATTTTATAGTTACTATGAGAAAGGAGCTCTTCATCTGGGATCCCAGAAAGGTCCTCACTGGGTTGGATTGATGAAAGCCCGGAGCTGTCTGTGGCCATGTTTCCACATCTCCATTACTCTGTGCAGGAAGGAAGTTTACCTATTGGGGGAGAGACTTCGGGGGATGAGAGAATGGGGGGAAGAGAGAGAGGGGTTTCCAGAAAGACCTTTGATGATAATTATTGTATTCTCTGAAGCTAGCTCTATGCACTGAACAGTTACATGAACCAATAAATCCCTTCTTTCACATAAACTAATTTGAGCTGGAATTCT
This sequence comes from Grampus griseus, assembly GCF_964374135.1. Lineage (NCBI taxonomy): Eukaryota > Metazoa > Chordata > Mammalia > Artiodactyla > Delphinidae > Grampus > Grampus griseus. The sequence goes on along the minus strand of NC_139013.1, from coordinate 30,351,750 downwards.
CTCCTTTACAACCAAAATCATCTTAAAAATGGGTAAGGCCTTCCAGGAAGATGAAACAGTATGAGCTGAAGCACAAAAGCAAGACTCAAACATGCAGGGCACCGTCATGGGGTAGTGGACAGTCTTATGTAACTGAAGAGTTGGGGTTTGTGGGAATATGAGAAGTGTGGAAAGGAAGAGTGGAGCTGGATTGTAGCCTTCCCTGAGCATTTCGCTGCGGGGTACACACTGTGAATACATGGTAGGGTGCACTAACCTCCTCCCTACATGGTAGGGTAGTAGAGTGCCAAGTCAGGAGAGCTTGAAGAGGGAGACTAGAGAAGAGGCTCAAGAGCAGAGAGAGATTTCTGTAGTCTGCACTAGAGGATTGCTACGAAAGGCAATGAGGAATTGGATGGGGGAGAGATTTTAGAGGCAGAATAAGTGAGACCTGGTGTCTAGTTGAATATGGGGAGAAAAGAGTAGATCAGAAGAGTCCTCCCAGTTTTGAACCTGGATTTTGGAGTTTAGTTATGCCGTCAAGTTAGGAAGCATAAGAGCAGGGAGAGGAGTAGCAGAGGGAAGATGGCAAGTCAGACCGCAAGCACGAATTTCCGGTCCTTGTAGGATAACTTCCGTGTTCACAATGTTCAGTGGTTTTCTTGGGGAAGAGAGGTCGGGGCTGGAAGGAGAGTAGGGACTCTTGGCTGCCCTGTGTGGTAAGACCATGAGAGTCAGTGGATGCAGTGCCCCTGGGGTGGGAATGCAGATGAAGAGGAGAAGGGGTCTCAAGGAAGGATTCCACCCCCACATTGTGGAGCTGAGGCAGGGGAGCCTGCCTTCGATAGACCCAGAGGTAGCTCCAACTGGGAAAAGGGGCTGGAGGTCAGAGGCACAAGAGGAGGCCCTGCCACGTGTGCTTCAGGAAGTTTTGTGTGGCGAGCAGGGTTCTGTTCCGTGGCATTGTCCAGTTAGATGAGGACTAAGAAAAGGCTATTGTATTTTGGTGATTGAGGCTATTAGTGGCCTTTAAAAGAGCAGTTTCAGTGGAGGGGAAGGGATAAAAGCCAAATTCAAGAACATTTTAAGGTGGAGATAAGGCTGAACTGGGATTAAGGAAACTTGAGTTCTACCCCAGCTCTGTCCCTATTTAGCTTGGTGGCCCCAGGCAAGTTCCTTAACTTCTCTAGGATTTAGTATCTTTACATATAAAATTAGGAGACTGGACCGAACGAGCTATAAGCTTCTGCTCAAGTCTTGAGGTCATAATTTAAGTTTTGCTATCCAGCAAAACAGATGTTCTCGTGGCAAAGGAATTCCCCGCCTTCTCCCTTGGCCACCCCCAACTGAGATAATAAATTATAACAAAATTAAGCTTTCAGAACTCTAGTGCTAATTGAGAGAGAAAACTGGGACATCAGCTCAGGGAACTGTGGACACCAGTGCATGTCGTGTCCACGTGTACCCTTCGCTGAGCGCGTGGGGCCCTGCGAGGCAGGAATTTGTCTCATAATCTCTCAGGATTTACAAGACCAGCGTCCTGTGTGGCTCTTCCCTGGGGAAGAGCGCAAGACAGAATAACCCCTGGGCTCCCCCTGCCTCTCTGAATTCACATGGATAGGAGAAAGAAGGCCCGTGAGCCTGAGCTGGCTGTGTGTGGGAGCTCCAGCCAGGTGGGCAAAGAAGAGTTGAAGGGACCCAGGCCTCAGGAGAGAAACAAGCCTGACTGCTCCAGAGGGCCAGGATGGGAGAGGCCCCGGCTCTGTGTCCCAGGCACTCTGTGGCCCCATCATTGGGGACTTTGGGGAAGGGATGGTAGAATGGCAGTAGGGAGACCCTGGTTCGGAGTTGTGGCCAGTCCTCCTACCCTTTTTTTTCCCCCATGTGCATGCAATATAAGGCCTGTTTCTTCTTTGAATCTTCTTAGAGTTTCAACTACGTGGACCTCACTAGTCCCTACTTCTTTGGCACACGTGTGTTCATTCTGTGAATCCCAATGGAAGCCCAACCATGGGTTGGCGTTATTCTAAGTTTCTAGGAACGGAGCTCTTAATAAGACCTACAAGCTCCCTGCTTATTTTAAGGACCTTATAGCTTTAGAGAAGGGGGATAGACAGTAAACAAGTAAATGAATGAGCAAGGTCATTTCATGTTCTAAAGGAAGAAGTAGGGCTCAAACAGTGGGGAGTGGTGAGAGGCGATGAGGGAAAGAAAGCTGGTCAGGAAAGAGCTGAGGAAGAGGGAAGAGCAGATGCAAAGCCTCCTAAGGCAGAAATGAGCAAAAAGGCAGCCAGGGAGCCCGGACCACAGGGAAGGAAAAGTAACGCGAAACGGGATTAAAGAGGCAGGGAGGAGCCACCGTGCAACCCACGGAGAGGCATTTGGGTTTCATTCTGAATGCCATGGGGGCTTAAAACACAGGACGACTTGACCTGGCTTATGTATTAAAAAGATTCCTCTGCATTCTGGAAAAAGCAAAACGATAGGGACAGAAATCACATCACTGGTTTCTAGGGATGGTAGGAGAGAGAGATTGACTACAAAGGGGTAACAAGGGAATTTTGGAGGTGATAGAAAATATTCTGTCTCTTAATTGGTGGTTACACAACTATATATGTTTATCAAAACTCATCAAGCTGTATACCCAAAAAGAGTGAATTTACTGTAAGTAGATTATACTTCAGTAAATCTGACTTGTAAAGTGTCCATTTTTTAGGAGTTCCCTGGTGGTCCAGTGGTTAGGAATCTGCACTTCCACTGCAAGAGGCACAGGTTCGATCCGTGGTCAGGGAACCAAGATTCTGCATGCCACGCAGCACGGCCAAAAAAAAAAAAAAAGTACATTTTTTAATTAAGAAAAAAAATTGCAGTATGCCTTAACAAAATACCTCTGGCTGTGTTGCTACGTAGCTGGTGGACGAAAGAGCCAGCCTTGCACAGCCCAAGCAGTACACCCACTGCTGGTCTGACAGTTGAGCCTGTGTTGTGTGCTCTTCCTAAAGGCTTCCTTAAATCAGTTTATTGATGTGTGTTCCTAGTTTTCCTGTTCACATAGCTTTCCTTTACAATTGGCTTGAAAGCTCAATGTGGGTAGAAACCATCTGCTTGTTTTGTGTGGGCCCATGGTAGATGCTTATTACATATTATTTTCCTTACCTTTGAATGGTGCTCTAGAGTTTACAGGCTGCTTCTACATTCGTTAATTTCATTGGAGCTTTACTTACAACAGCCTCGTCAGGCCACACAGACATTCCTGTATCCCCATTTTATAGATGAAAAACTGAGGTGAAAATCAGTGTAGTACTATCAGGAAAGCATGAATTTTGGAGATCTTGGCTTTGCCATTTGTTGGCTGTCATGTGCTTTGGGAAAAATCACTTCATCGCTCTGAACCTCGGTTTCCTAATCATTAAAAAGAGATTGAAAAAAAATTAAACTCATTGCAGATACACTGTGAGGATTAAATGTGGTAACACAGCTAAAAGCACTTAGCATAATGTTGAAGTTCCCTAAATGGTAGCTATTTGTAGTATTTTTACTATCAGTGAAAAAAGTGATGTATTTAAGGCAATATGGCCAGTACATGATGGAACCAGAGCCTAGTTTTTCTGACTCCAGGTGGGTCTCTCCTTCCATAACATCACTTAGTACGTTCTGCTGGTTGTCAGTTGATTGGTCTGGAGCTAATTACTTTTTTACCAACGCAGATCCTTCAGTGCAGTCGTTGATTAATTTATATTTGTTGAGCACTCACCATGTGCTCAACACTGTGTAGACACAGGATACAATGGTGAGCCAAGACAGCTCCATGGCTGCCCTTGAGGGCAGAGATGCCCTTAAGTTAATAGGCATTACAGCCAGCTGAGAGGTGGAGGATGCCGAGGGAGCATCTACCTAGGTTTGGGGTATAGAAAGACTTCTGGAAGAGGTAACATTGAAACTTTTTTTTTTGTAGCAAAAAAGCATTTTTGTGACATAGATTAATGCATATGCAAAATGTGCATTAATCTTACATGTTTAGCACGTGTTTAAAAAGCATGCACTCATGTAAAGAAGGTCCCTAAATATCCCTTCTTGATCGTAGCTCTTTCCCTCACTCCCCACTACCTTGATTTTCATGGTGTTTCCTTGCTTTTCTTTAGAGTTTGTCACCTATACATGCATCTTCTTATCAAACAGTTTATTCTTACCTGGTCTTGACCTAATTGGAATCATACTGTTATGTATTAAGTTGCATCTTTCCTTCAACATTGTATTTGTAATATTTATTCAAGTTGTTGTACATAGCTGTAGTTCATTTTTATTGCTATATAGTATTTTATAGCATTCTCTTCTGAATATAATTTTTCTATGGAGCATTCACAAATATTTGTGTATACTCATGAATTTGCCATACATTATTCAGTTCACTGCTATATAGCTATACAGCATTATATACCAGCTCTGACTACCCTGCAATTTATTTATCCATTCTACTGTTGATGTGCCTTTGGGTTATTTTGAGTTTGGGACAATTATGAAGGATGCTACTATGAATACCCATGTAGATTTATATCCTGAGGCACATACATTTGTAAATGGTTCTTTGGAGTAGAATTGCTGGGAATCTTCAATTATATTAGATAATGCCACATTGTTTTCCACAGTGGTTTTTCCATGTTACACTCTGCACTAGCAGAGAGAATTCCTGGGTTGTTCTAAATCCTTGCCGATATTTGGTGTTGTGAAACTTTTAAATTTTTGCCAAATTGATGGTGTATCTCATTGTGGTTTTACTTTACATGCTCTGCTAATGAGGCTGAACAGCTTTTCATATATTGATTGGACATTTTGGATTTCCTTTTCTGTGAGGCACCTGTTCTTTTGTTACTTTTTTACAATTAGGGTTTTTTTCCTCATTAATTTGTAGGAGTTCTTTATATGTTCTGGACAATAGTCCTTTTCCAGTTTTATTCATTATAAATATTACCGTCCTTTGTCCTTTCACTTTGTTAATGATACACTGTGATTTTAAAAAGTTCTTATTTTTATGTTAGATTTTTCAGTCTTCCCCTTCTTGGTTAGTGTTTTTTGTGTCCTGTTTAAGAGATCTGTGTTTTACTTTGAGATGGCAAAGGTTATCCTTTTTTTCCTTCTTCAAAAAGCTTTGAAGCTTTTCCCTTTCATATTTAGGTGCTTAATTCACCTGCAGTTGATTCTTGTATATGGTGTTAAGATAGGGTTCCAGTTTCATTTTTTTTCCTAAATGGATACCCATTTGTCCCAGCACCACTTGTTGAAAAAGAGATTTTTTTTCGGTCACTGTTCTGTAGAACCACCTCTGTCATAAATCAAATGTTTATATACACAGGGACCTGTCTTTTGACTCTGTGTTCCATTCCATCGGACTCTTGACTCCTAGCTCATTGCCACACTATCTTGATTACTGTAGCTTTATAACAGGTCTGGATATTTGGTTTAGTAAATCCCCCCCACCTTGGGCATCTTGGCATCTTCATGAGTGTTTTGGCTGTTCTCAGTCCTTTGTGTTTGCATGTAAATGTAAAAATCAGTTTGTGTCACACACACACACACACACACACACACACACACACACACACACACACACACACACACACACACACACACACACTCTGCTATTGGGATTTTGAGTAGTATTTCTTTCTTTCTAATCTGTTTGGGTAGAATTGATATCTTTACATCTTGAGTCCTCCTGATCTATGAGCATGTTACGTTTCACCACCTATTTAGGTTATCATAATTTTTCCTAAAAATATTTATAATGTTTCCCATAGAGGGCTTATATACTTTCTGTTTAATTTATAGCTGGATACTTGATATTTACAATGGTCTTATAGTTGCTCCTTTTAATGAATAGCATTTTTAAAATTTTTATTTTTTGTTGACACTAATAGTTTATTTTTTTAATTGTGGGACAGTTGACTTTAACATTATATTAGTTTCAGGTGTACAACATAATAATTTGATCTTTGTATACATTGTGAAATGATCACCACAATAAGTCTAGTTAACATTCGTCACCATACATAGTTGCAAAAATTTTTTTTCTTGTGATGAGATCTTTTAAGATCTACTCTCAGTAACTTTCAAATATGCAATAATGAAGTATTACTAACTATAGCCACCATTCTGTACTATATGTCCCTATAAAATAAATGTCCCCATGACTTATTTATTTTATGATTGGAAGTTTGTACCTTTTGACCCTCTTCACCCATTTTGCCCCCCTGCCCCTGGCGGCCACCAGTCTGTTTTCTGTGTCTGTGAGCTGGGTTGGGGTTTTGTTTTTAGAGAGTCCATGTGTAAGTGAGATCGTATGGTATTTGTCACAACATTTCAGATACTAATTTAACTGTTCTACCGTTGTTGGTATTTCTTGGTCTTGATATTAGATTACTCTTCTAATTTAGACAGATACTCAATTTTAGTGTTATCATCTAAATTGACTTGTGCTAAAAACAGAACGCTCTGAAGGGTGTTCTCATTAAACATTGCCAGCACCCAGAATCTGTACAGTGTACAGAATATCTAGCTTGTTTGCCTCCTCCCTCCCTCCCTTCCTTTGACATAGAACTATTCTCTTTATCCTCTTCCCTTTCCTGAATCCCAAACTCCCCCTACTCTGCCCCACTCCAGGCAGGAATACAGCTCAACTGACATGCTTTTAGCAGCAACTATAGCAATTCAGGTCTTTTGACTGGAAAGCCTTCCTAAGGTGATGGTATAAGCATTTGAATTGCATTTTGTACCTGTTGCTGGTATATAGAAATACAGTTGATTTTGTGTATTGATTTTGTATTCATCAACCTTATTTAATTTTTATATAAATTCTAATGGTTAATTGTAGATTGTGAGGCCTAGAGAAGGGGGTGAACTGTCCAGGTTCCCATGGCTAGCTAGTACCAGAGCAAGAATGAATGTGCTCCTATTTCTCCCTTGACTTCTCAAGGGAGAATGTTCAGGAAGGGCTGGGGGAAGCCAGTTGGGGAGAAGGAAATAACATTTATTGAACACTTATTATTTAAAAATGTTTAATATACATGATCAGCTTAACTCTTACTGGTGGCAGGTTACTGGTTATCCCCATTTTAGAGATGAAGAAAGTGAGACTCAGGTTATCTGAAAGACTTGTTCAGCGTCACACCTTGGTTCATCGCTGAGTGGACATTCCAGAGTTGGAGGAGTCCTGTTGCTCTGTCATACATATACCAGTCAGCACACCTTCTGCATTCAGGTTTTGAACTCTCTGGGAACTCCTGTCCCCGCCATGCTGTCTCCCAGGGCCCCAGCCCTTGCAGATCTGGGCTGCCGCTAATAAAGCTGTCCTAGCATTTTGGACTCAGGAAGGCCTGCTTATTGTCAGCTCTTGGGTTACGTTCACCCAAAGTCCCAAGATCAGTTTCTACCCCTGCCCCCCTACATAGTTCCCTCTCCACCGAGAAAATGAGTTCACAACGTGTTGGGTTCTAGGAACCAAATTAGGTGTTGCCCTGGGCCTCTCGTTTCAGTCCTGACTTGAAAATATGGTTGCGGTTTTACCACCCTGCTTTGTTATACAATGAATTAGAGCGAATTTATGGTTGCCGTCCTTCCCGGCACCCCTTTCCCCCAATCTCTCTGATTGTCAGGAGCTGCCTGCACTCAAGGAGGAGGTTTGCTGTTGCTGGCTGTGCAGAGGAGTTGTGCAATGCTCTGTTTGTGAATGCAGCCCAGCAGTGTTCTATTCAGTGTGACAGCTTCCTACTCTGGAACACACGGCCCTTCGCAGGGTGACTGTAAATTATGCAACCCCAGAGCTAAACAATGAGGAGTAGGGGGGAAAAGGAAGGGACAAGCTGGATTTTAGCCTGGATCTGAAATGTGAGTGTGCGGACTTAGGCTACTTGGCGATTGATGGGAGGAAGGTCTTTAGCAGTTGAGAAAAGCCAGGAAGTCCTGTCACAGTGCTACTTGTGAAAGTGGGTTTTACTTTTTTAAAAATGTAAATGTTCTTTTCAAACTCTGTTTATCAATTCAAGGAGACTTTTAGAAACTAGGAGAGATGTTTACAAAAGAAAGTAGTCATATGGTGTTACCAAAAGTAATTGAGTGCTGAACACAGTATTTAACCTTTGTCCTGGTGACCCCAAGTCATCATTTTTTGTTATTGCTTTGATGCTAAAAATCAGCAGTTCCCCAAAGGGTAATTGATGTGCAGACTGTTTCTGCCCTAGCCCCCCCCCCCGCCCCCCAGTGGTCCTGGAATGCAATTCATTCTGCTTTGATACGCTTTATGTAACTTCCCGGTCTCTTCACTTGCTGTCATCTGTCACATCTTGCTCTTTCAGTGTTCCTACCTCATACGTTATTCCCCTTCTCTTCTTCTACTCTGAATCTGCAGTGGCCTGGGAAACAAAATGACTGGCTTTGTCACAATAGTGTGTAGGGCAAGAATAAATAGGATATAAGCGAGGACCTGAGGAACTCTTGTAAAGTAGAGTACTTGTGCTTTGGGGCCTGTACCTGGACTTTCTGCGTTTCTGCTTACTTATGACATGGGATTAAGTGTGTAAAAATGAATTGGCAACCGTGAAATGCTCTATAAATGTAAGTGATGGTGACAAGGTTGCTCTTGTTGTGCAATCTGCTGCTCAGAGTTCTTCGTTGTCCTTCATGACTCCTGGCAAGGTTTCGCTTCACAGAAATTGCTGGACATGTGGCTTCCAGATAAGAGTGATGTACTGTCATTTGTTACAAATGTTGTTGGCCTGACTTTAGCAGCAAGGAGGCTGGTATGAAGAATCTCTGTAGCAGAAGGGCTCTGCTTGGCCCTTTCTGTAAAATGGCATGGGTGTACCACACATGGTCAGGCTGCATGACAGGGTTCCTGGGGAGCCCTCCCCAATGGTGGGCACCAAGGATGTCTGCTCACCTGCACATGAACTTAAGGTCACTCAGCAAAGCCAGGCTGGATGCACTTGCTACTTTTTGGTCAAGACCTGCACTAGCAATTCTTCCAGGGAAGAGGGAATGTGAATTTGGCTATTTTCAGATGTTTATAGTCTTTGCACTGAAGTGTTTGAAACCCTTTGGTTAAAAAGCTTTCCACCAACATTATTGTTCATTCATTTTTTCACTCTTCAGGTATTTATTGAGGTCCTACCGTGTAGGAAAGGGGGATTAAAGAATGCAGAGGGGATGCTACAGTTTTTCAAAGTGGTCAGGGAAGGCCACACCAGAAGATGAAATTGGAGCAAAGACTTGATGGAGGTGAAGGAGCCAGCTGTGTACAGTGGGGAAAGAGTCTTGTAGGCAGAGGGAACAGAAAGCATGAAGGCGCGAAGTCCTGCTCCCGTGAGCCTAGCAGAGCATGCTGCGCGTGGGCTGTTTACAGAGAAGCAGCTTGGGCTGGAGGGTGCCACGCCTGCCTTGGTGTCAGCCCTGCCTGGTTGGAATCCTGGCTGTGCCACCTTCCAGTGAGTAGGTTTGAGGAATGTATGAAGCAGAGTAGAAAATAGTTGGCCCAGCACTAGGCACGTAATAATAATTATGGTTGTTATTCTTTACCAGTTGGCAAACATTTGATATGTGTAGGACTTGTTTCCTCATCTAGGCTGTAACCCTCCTGTGGAGGGAATCCCAATTCCTATTCTGTTCTACCCCACAAGCCAAATAGGTCCATGGTACACAGTGATAATGCAGGGCAAACTTACACCATAAGTAGAGCAAACCATTTACACTGTCATGGGTTTACTCATAAATTGACTGTTGGGTGGGGAAGAAGTTTTCGCAGGGCTTATGTGAAACTCCACTATACGTATTTGATATGTATTATTTGTGTATGTGGGTCCCCAGTGGATTAAGAATGGCTGAGCGTATGAAACCACAGCTTTTTATTGAGCGCTGTTGAGAGGGAAGGGCCTTGCTGCCCGTGCTCCTGTGCGGGAGACTTCCATCTCTGGTTGTCCCACCTCCTCTCTCCATAGCCTAGGCCTGTCCCTCTTCTCCCTTTTCCTACAGATCTTGGAATTTTCAATTCCTTCCCATGGGTGCTAGGGCCAGGTCCAAGCAGTAGAGGAGTTCGCGGCAGGGCTGCAGTGCTAAGCCCTTCCTTCCTACACTAGGGGCAAAAAATCTAAGAGAAATAACATCTTGATCTAGGCAGCGGTTACACAGGTTATACATCTATAAAAATCTATTGAGCTATACACCTAAGATTTATATGTCTTACTATGTGTAAGTTATATTTCAGTTTCTTAAAAGGTAATAATAGTGTGTTTTGTTAAGCAAAGGAAGGTCCAGAAAATTAAGCAACGCTCCTCTGAGTCTATGAGCCTCAGGAGAGTCTGATTCTGTGGGGAGCAGGGAACAGTGATCCGTGGGGAGATATTCGAGTCCTCAGAAGAGAAAGGCATGCCCCACACAGCCTAGTTTTCCCTACTTAGCTGCTAGCATCAGCCATCTGTGAACCTCCCTCATCCCCCACATTTGCAGCTGGGGGTACAGGACTGGCAGGAGATGCCCCAGCACCCACTTTAGATGCCCTGAACTGCCAGCATGTGAGTTCACAGCCACAGTCCTCTCGCCTGCACAAACCTGCCTGCCATTGTGAAGTGCAGGCGCTCAAGTCCTATCTCTGCTGCTTGCCAGGTGAGGAATCAGCAAGTCCTAACCTTCTCTGAGCCTCACGGGGGATGGCGGGTTATCCCCTGTAAAATGGTGATAAGACCTGTGTTATCAGTCTCATATGGTTGCCAGGAGTAGCAGATGAGATCATGGAAGTGAAAGTCTCATATAAACTATCAACAAAGTGGACTCCCAAGCCCAGCTTCTTCCCCCGGGTTTTGAGGGCAGTAAAGCCCAGTGGTTCAGTGTGCAGGCGCTAGAGGCAGACTGGCCTGCCTGGCCCTGCCACTTACTAGCTGCATGACCTTGGCAAGCTGTTTACCCTCCTGTTGCCTCAGTTTCCTCAGTTGCGAAATGGGAATGATGGCAGCACTTGCCCCACAGCTTTGAACTAGGGATTGGATGAGGAAGTCCAGGTAAAAGCACTTGGCTCAGGGCTCAGTTATGCAGCTTGTGTTACCATGGGCAAGGCTCTCTGCTAAACCTTGAGAGGACATCTTTACTGGACAGAAACTGGAAAAAAACAAAAGCAAAAACAGAACAGGTCTTATTTGAATATAACTGCTTCATGAACTAGCTATATTTTCCATGACTGGGGGCTTGAGATTGATTATTTGCTGTATTTGGGAAGTTTTCCATCCTGAAACCTTTAATCTTTCGAGTTTACCTAATACATAGAGGTCCCCTGTGACATGTCCTTGCCTTTAGGAGTTTTTCTGCAGCATCAATTGTGAGCTCTCTGATTTACGATTCAGCGAAAAAGTGACAGACTGGATATTCTTGTTCAATTCAAAGTGATTGCTGCATAGTCATTTTTAACAGGACACCAGATTTAGCTAAACACTTGCAGTAAGGTAGTATGAATATTCAGTTCAGTATGCTGCCTATACAGGCTTGAGCCTCTGTGGCTTTTTGTCGTGAGGCCGGATTCTAAAAACTCATACACAGCTGACATAATGGCTTCTGTGTCGCCTGAGGGGCAAGAGACCTCTGTCATTAGAGTCAAGCATTGGCCCTTCCTTCACCCAGTTTTGAAGTGAGTATTTGTAAAGCCCCGGGCTGGAAACTGTAGGAAAATGCAGAGAAGGAGTAAGAAGGCCGATTCATTGAAGGCCTGCCAAGTGCCAGGTGTTTTATATGCATTAAGATTATTTAGTCATCAGACATTACACCGGGAGTTAGGTATTATGACTCCCTTTTTACAGACAAAAAAACTAAAGCAAGGTTAAGTCAGCTGTCCAGGGTCACTGTCTTGGGGTGTAGCCAGGAGGTGATCTCGAGAGCTTTCCTAGGACCCTTGGTTGCACTGTTCTAGGGGTGCCATTCCCATTGTGTTATGTATGACTGACACCCCAGGATCTTATTCCTGAGTAGCTTAAAAATCAAGTAGGAGAGATACAACATACAAGGAAGTTAACAACACATGATGAAGTTCGATAAGGAGCAGAGAACGAGCTCTGTATGTTCCGTGGAGGGAAGAGGCCCTTACTGAGGTGGAGGCAGGGTGGGTGCCAAAAAACTCGTAATCTGGAATCAGTTCTGTTGTGCTTTGCGTTTTGTTCAGGTGTGTATTTCTGATATTTTCGGAATTGCCAAAAACAATTATCAAGCTGTGCCTGGCCCCAGGTGGGCTAGGAAGTCCTCTCAAATGTTCCACCCCTTCATTTCCTCCCTGCCTTTTGCCGGAGATGGAAGATGCCCCGCTGGACTGAGTAGAGCCGCTCTCCCCTGAAACTGGATGCCCGACTGGCACACACTTTCTTGAGCAAGGAGGTGATTTGTATGTGGGCCTCAAATGTCTTTCCTGGTTGGTGGGGATGGACCATCACCCACCCTTTGGGTTCTTCCAGGGGTGTGAGTGGTAGGGAAGGGTAGGAAATGAGGTACCAATGTCAGTGGAGAAATCAAAAGCAGAGCATTAATGTTCTACGGCAGTTAAGTTTGGCAAGAAAGGTCCCAGCATAAAACTGCACAAAATGAGAGATGATGAGACCTGATGGTGAACTAGGGGCCCAGCCATGCTATCCACCGTGATAACTGGATCCATGAGCCAGCTTAAGAAGGGCATTTGCTTTGCTCCCAAGACAGCTCAGCAGCGACTTGCCGACTCCCTGTGGCCTGATTCCCTAGGACAGCCTCCAGGTTCTGCATGATCTGGCCCCTGCCTACCCCTCCAGGCTCTTCCCTTGCCGGTCGCCTTGCCTCCTTCTGTGCTTGAACCACACTGATCTTTCTTCAGTTTCTGAAACAGACTCTGTGTGCTCTCTTTTATCTCCAGGACTTTGTCCATGCTGGGCCCTATTCATGGAGCCCTTTTTACCCCACTCTTTGCCTGCCCAAATCCCACTCACCATCCAGGCCTCAGCAGAGATGTCACTTCACAGAAGCCTTCTCTGAACCCTAGGCCACTGGCATTTCCATTGCACATTGAACAGACCGACCCACTGCTCCTTCTGCTGTCTTTCCATGGTTGGTGTGCACCCACACCATTTTTAATATGTGAAAGACACCGCTTTGAGGGAATGTGCAGAGTTGGAGCCATTCCTTGCGTCCACCCCCAGCCACACCTCTGAGCTGACCCACTCCAGAGAGCAGTCACTCAACCCTTGGGTCACTGTGGGCCATGACCACCTAATGTCAAGGCCTCAGTTGCTGGTGGAGATGTGGTGGACTCGGGGAGGGTACTGGTGCCCGATCACCACAGTGTTCCCATCCCATGGGATCTTGAGTTGAAACACCACACTGGGTTAAGATCTGCTATGATTTATCCTTCCTATTCCCCTGCCTTCCTGGAGCTCCAGAGACCTTCTGGCAGTGACTTCTCACCTAACCTTCCCCTCCCTGGCAAGACCCCAACGTAGGGAGGAGGCTCTTGTGTGGTTCAGAAGCCAGTCAGTCTTGGAAAGCTGAGGTGCCCTATCGCATCTCTGTTCTTGCTTCCACTTTCTCACAGCAAAAGGCTTCCTGAGGGGCCCTTGAGTTGGTCAGAGCATCATGACTGCAGTTGCCTTCCAGAAAACCAGAGGTCTTTAAAGACTTTTTTGTGTGTCAGATAATAAGAGATCTTTCCTTCTCCCACCCTATGCCCCATCCCCCATCCCCCAGATAAAGATACTAATACACAAAGAGGAAACTTAACTTTTCCTAGGTCAAGGAACATACCACAAGCTAAGACTTGAACCAACATCTCTTGACCATTGATGCAGGCCCTTGTCCATTGCCATGTTCTGCTTTTTGTGTGGCTCTGTCATGGCTCTGACTTCCTCTGTTCTCTGGAAGAATCCTGAAGCCCCCAGCCTGTGAAATAGCCCCTGAGAGAGAAACATCTGGAGGTGTGTACCAAAGGACCCAGAGCAGCAGGAAAACCTACCGCATGGCTCCTGTCAGTAGGGTAGGCCTTGGTGCCTTGGGCCCTCCAAGGCCTGAGAATTTGAGTTTCTGGAACTAGAGGAGGACCAGGTCAGTCCAGATATCCAATAGAACACAGGAAACGTTTATGTCATCCTGACGCTGAGAAACAATAGGACTGGAATGGTAGTCCCAGAAACACAACAGGAAAGGCAGAAGATGACAAAGCTCCCCATAGCTCCTTGGACAGCCATGCAGGACAAATGGCTCTGGCCTCTTTTTGCCGGTAAACTGAAGTTGGAGGCAGACCTGGGACCAGAACTGTAGGCCTCCTAGCCTGGGGGTCTGCCGTCATATCCACCTGCCTGCAAAAATTCACCCTCACCTCCCCCAGGCACCCTTTCCTCCCCCCATGAAGAAATCACCTCGGAGGGTGCTTTCAAAATCATTCTTTTAAAAATCATTTACTGGGACTTCCCTGGTGGCGCAGTGGTTAAGAATCTGCCTGCCAATGCAGGGGACACAGGTTCGGTCTCTGGTCCGGGAAGATCCCACATGCTGCGGAGAAACTAAGCCCGTGCACCACAACTACTGAGCCCTCGTGCCACAACTGCTGAAGCCTGCGCACCTAGAGCCCGTGCTCCGCGACAAGAGAAGCCACCGCAATGAGAAGCCCGCGCACCGCAACAAAGAGTAGCCCCCGCTCGCCGCAACTAGAGAAAGCTCGTGTGCAGCAACGAAGACCCAATGCAGCCAAAAATAAATAAATAAAATAAATAAATTTATTAAAAAAAAAATCATTTACTAAGAGCCTACTGTGGCCAGGTTCCATGACAGTTCCAGGCTACCAGAACAGAATGATACTTGAACTTTGTCCTGTAAGTGTTCATCAGAGCCTCCTGGAGGAGTGTAGTTCCTAAAACCAGCATTCTTAATGTCTTTTGGGTCACAGACTCCTTTGAGAAACTGATGGAAGCTATGAAGAGTCTCCTCAGAAAAATGCTCCTGCATTTTTTTGCATTTGTAAAAACAGTATTTGTATATGGGGGTTAATAGTCTCCCAAAGGCAGTCCGTGGATCCGCCACACCTGGGCTTGATGGCAGATTAAGAAGGTCCGGACCAGATAATGAGATTATAGCCATGTTCTTTGAGAACAGTTGTTAATTCTCCAAAGGCAGCTTGTCATAGTGAACAGAGGATGGAAGCACGGGTCTGACTTTGTGGTTATTGTTATTATTTTGGCAAAGGTGTACATGCGCCAGTGTCCTGTGGTCTTTAATTTTTCATCCCGCCCAGGGTGTGAGAGGAAGCCAAGGCAGAGGGAAGGGTGACCAGCACCAGAGGCAGCGATGATGCTCAGAGAGAATGTAGCCATTGGACCCAAGCCTCTGCTTCTGGGGGTGGGGAGAAGTAGGCCAGGTGGGGTGTGGGAGAAACTTAGGAAAAAAGCCAGGAGTCAAGCACAGAAGTTTTGCAATGGGATTTAACAGGGTTTTAAAGAGAGCTCAACTTTGAGATGAACAGGAGGTTTAGAAAGCCTTTATAAGGTCTTCCTAAGTGATGCTGACAGCTAAGAGTGGCATGCCCCTGAGAGTCTATGATTATCTCGAAGGAGAGATCTTTCTGGGAGCCTTATTAAGAACAGAGCATGTCAGTGGGAGGGAGCAGCAACGTGTTCACAGCTCTGGAGGGCAAGTGAGGCAGCCTCCTCTATTTGCAACAAGCTTTGCAGTCCTTTTCCATTATTTCTGCAACAGACCATGGGGTTGGTAGAGGACCCCCTTGCTCCCTAGAAATTGTAGAACACTAGGGTTGTTAGCGCAGGACGTAGTAGGCTGCCCGTCTAAAGGTATCCTTAAAATAAACCCTTAAAAAATAATAAAATAAAATAAGCCCTTAATTGGGCCTGGGGTTTGCCCCTCTACAGCCAGGGTGATGTGACAATCTAGATTAGAATGCGCCCTCCCCCACCCCCCATCCCCCACCAAACTCTGGAGCCCTGGAATTCCCTGGATTGGTGGCCTCCAAAAGAGCATGAAAGCCGTTGCCCCTGTGAGATCTTATTCCTTTCATGTGTGCTCACCAGGTTCAGGGAATTCTGTCAGCCCCGCTGAAGGCTTGAGGCTCACCCTGGAGCCTGGCAACCTGTGCTTCCATCTTAGGTGGAAATGCAGAAATGGAGTGAGCAGAGGATAAACCCAGAAGAGCCAGGTCCGGGAGAGCAAGAGAGCGTGTAGTCCAGTCCCTTCATTTGATACATGGGGAAACAGTGCAACATAGCTTTGCTGCTAGATTGTAACAGCTGATGAGGAGGGTGACAATAGTAGTACCATATTTTGAGCACTTGCTGTGCACCAGGCGTCGTGAGAGTTATCTCAGGCACTCTCCATGAGATGAGCATCACAGCATGGTTGAGTGTCCATGTTATGCACAAAGGTCCTACATAGAATGTGGGCCCTGGAGCCCCAGCACCCAGCTCCAACACCTGGGTGTATAGAAACTATATTAGTTTTCTCTTGCTGCTGTTCCATATTACCCCAAGTTTCATGGCTTAAAACAATACACATTTATTCTCTTAGCGTGCTTTAGGTCAGAAGTCTGGTACAGGTCTCATCAGACTAAAATCAAGGTATTGGCAGTCTGTGTTCCTTTCTGGAGTCCGTAGGGAGAATTTGTTTCTTAATCTTAGGGATTGTTGGTGGAATTCAGTTCCTTGCAGTTGTAGGAGTCCCCCTCTTCTTCTTGGTTGTAAACCGAGGGCTGTCCCCAACTTCTGGAGGCCACCACATTCCTTGGCTTGTGGCCCCTTTCCTCCATCTTAGTGCCAGAAGTGGTGAGTCGAGTCCTGCTTCATCACGCCTCTCTGATCCCTCTTCTAGATTTGCATCTCTCTCTGACCCAATTGGGAGAGGTCCTCTGCTTTTAAGGACTCGTGTGATTAGATTGGGCCTATCTGGATAATCCAGGATAATCTCCTCTTCTCAGTGTCCATAACCTTGATGGTATCTGCAAAGCCTCTTTTGCAAGGTTCCAGGGATTAGGGTGTGGCCATCTTTGGGAAGGGCATTATTCTGCCTATCACAGTGACCTAGGGAAAAGTGCTTGAATTTTTGGTTTTGTTAAGTGAGGAAGACGATGGTACCCGCCTTTGGGTTATGAGGATCAGTCCTGGCACATTGGTAAATGCTTATTTGGTGTTAGCTGTGGGAATTGTTACCAAACCTGTTTTATTTTGAGGAAACTGAGACTTGGAGATGTTAAGTAACTTGACAAGGGATAAGATTCAAAACTCCTTGAGGGAAAGGACTGCATTTTATCCATCTCTTTCATCCCCCGTAGTACCTAATACAGTGCCTGGCCCAGAAAAGATGCTCAGGGAATGTATGTTGGATGAATGACTGAGGACCAGAAAGAATGAATGAATTGTATGAGCACCATTAGAGATGGAGGGACTCTGAGAGGTCACCAGTCCCAGCCCCTCGTTTCACAGCTGAGAATCCGAGGCTCAGTGGGGAAGGACGCTGCCTCCGGTGATGCCTCAGGGAATGGTAGAGCCCAAAATGTAGCCTGTGACTCCCTGACTAGTACGTCTTCCTCTGCATCAAGCTGTATTCACTTCTGTCGGGCTTTCTAGACCCTGTGGTCTCGGCTAAGCTGGAGGCCAGTCCCATGGGATAGAGGTGTTGAACCTGACCCTGGCCCAGCCTTGGAGAGAGGAACTAACAGACAAGTGAGAGCTCCCATTCTTTCTTCCTGGAGGTGGCCTTTGGCAAGGCCTTTCTGTAGTTTGTTCCTCAGGCTTCTGTAGATTTCCGGCGGCAGCGACCCAGTAGGACAGCAAGCAGATGCCTGACTCACTCTTGCCCACATCAGTGCCCCTCTGCTTTGACATAAGGCTGCATGGCATAGTCAGGGGACCTGGGGGTAGTCTGCTCACTTACACTTACAGTGTGATGGAACCAGGGACCATTTGGCTCCTTGGGACTCGGTTGCCCCATCTCTAACCCATCTGGACACCTCCAGGGTCCCAAGTGAACCCTGCATTTCAAGACCCTTTCAGAGAGATGCCTGGAAAACATTCACATCACACTCAGGGACAGAGATGCACTGTCGTCTCCAGGGCTCCCTGGCTCTGCTTAGGCTGAGTGCAGCTCGGCAGCCAATGAGATCTTTCTGGGCAGCTGGTAGTGTCCCCTCTCTTCACAAGAGCCGGCTAAAGCGGGCTGGGGTGGTGCCCCATATCTCTGGGCCCTCCGCTGTGCCAGGCTGTCCCTGACACGAGGCAGCCACAGGGAAAGCGTTATATCACTGTAGAGCAGAATGTAGCATTTATGCTGTCTCATTGGAATGAGGGCTTTGTCGTTGTATCTGGTTGTTTGAGGAGAGTTGAGCAAAGTCACAATTGTTCTTTTCTGGGCAAGAAATGTCAGGTGTTACAATGTCAGGGGTACCAGGTAACTCATGGAGGAATGGAAGGTATGGTGGGTGGTACCATGAAAAGGATACTAATGTGTTCCTACTGTATGCCAGGCCTGGGCTCGGCACTTACTTTGATTCACAGTAATCCCTTGAGGCAGGTATGATTTTGCTAGCTTTACAGATGAGGAAATGAAGGTTTGGAAGTGCTGACTCCCTGGTCACCTGGAGGGTACTAACAGGAATTATTTGGCCTGTAACTAGTTGAATCTGAGCTTTACTTGGTTGTCAGGTTAGCACCGAGGTATGTGCTTTCTGATGGGGCCGGAGCATCTTCCCTGCCTTCTAATGGGAGGATGGAGTCCACTCTAGCAGAGAGGGAATGGGTTAATCAGTGGCCTAATAATCATAGCCCCATTTATCAGTAATGACATGTCTGCTGTGTGTACTGTTCTAGCACTGGTAATGTGGCTGTAAAAGGAAGAGCCGGAGTCTTTGCCCTCAGGGAGCTGCCATTCTAGTTTCAGGAAGACCTACAAACACACAAATAATAAACTGCAGGTACTGAAGGCCATCCAGAGAGTAAAAGAGGGAAGTGTGATGGAGGCTAGCTGGGGGGCTGCTTTAGCTAAGGTGGTCAGGGGACATCTTCCTTAAGGAATGAAATCTGAGCGTAGACTCCAGTGGTGAGAAAGGGGCAGCCATGCAGAGACCTGGGGAAAGAACTTTCCAAACAGAAGGAACAGGATAGTGGTGAGCATGTGATAACCCGGAGACGGGCTGCCAGGGTGGCTGAAGCCAGGCGAGTGAGGGAGAAGGGGGAGGGGAGGGAGCTCTGGGAGGGGCCGGTAGGGCCTCAGGAAGTCTTTCTGAGCGTGTTGAGAAGCCCTTGGAGGGAGGGAGTTAGAAGAAAGCTATGCTCTGATTTTTACTTGGAAAGTTCACTCTGGCTGCTCTGGAGAGGATGGCAGTGGAGGGGCAAGAAAGGAAGCAGGGTGACAGGAAGAAGGCCATCGTGGTCTTCCAGGTGGGTGACAGGTAGTGGCAACTGGGACCTGGTAGTGGACTGTGAGAAATTACTGGAATCAGGCTATTTTGGAGGTAGAGTCAATAGGGCTTACATATAATTAGGACAGTGGGATGCTGGTAAGCTAGCCAGGGTGTAGTGTGCCAGTTTCTGTGGTGTAATATCCCCACCATGGCTGATTCCAGGCTACCAGCCTCGCAGTGGATGACGCAGTTAGCTCTTGTGAGCACGACTGAGCCAGCTCCAGTGCACTCCCCGGTTCGGCTGTGGGATCCCTGGGTCTTTGGTCTGCGCATCTGGGTGGTAGTGATGCTGTCCACTGAGGTGGGAAAGATCAGAGGTCGAGAGAAAGAGGCTGGGGCTGGGGAAAACAGTTCTGTTCTGGCCATGTTAAATTTTAGATGCATGTATTAAACAGCCTTTTCTGTAAGTTCTGGGCAATTGCATGCTTTACCTCATTTTAATGCTAGTCCCTCCGATACCTAT
This sequence comes from Grampus griseus, assembly GCF_964374135.1. Taxonomy (NCBI): domain Eukaryota; kingdom Metazoa; phylum Chordata; class Mammalia; order Artiodactyla; family Delphinidae; genus Grampus; species Grampus griseus. The sequence goes on along the minus strand of NC_139013.1, from coordinate 30,331,867 downwards.
CTATGAGTTTGGTGGTTTCTCCATTTATGGAACAATAAAGGAGGCCAAGAAATTGAACTGAAGTTGTACAGCCAGTGAATGGCAGAGCTGAGTTTGAACTTAGTTGGTTTGATGTCACCCCAAGAGTCTAACCACTGCACACACTGCCCTCCAGAAACCACCCCATCCTCAGCGCCACGCTACTGTTCTTAGGATGTTAAAAGTGGGTCTTTAGAAAGTTTTGGAACAGTCTTCAGACCAGAGATTACGGTATGGTTACCCACAGACCTCACCCACCCTCAGCTGTGTTGTATGGGGTGGGCTTTTTCGATGAGGGGGACCTTTTCTTGTTGGAATCATTTTGTTTTATTGGCCTGTACAGTGTTAAAAAAAAATAGAAGGAGAAGAAAGACAGACATGTAATTCATCTCGCCTTAGACGAGAGTGTATTCTCTGGCTGCCACCCTCAGCCTCCTCCATTCCCTCCTGTCTCACCACCTTCCCGCTTTACACGCGTGTTACTTGCTCGGCCCAGGAAGCATTGAGGTTTCCCTTGCTCGGGAGGAACGCAGCTGTGGTGGCCTCCGCAGGCTAGCTCTCGGCTTGGTCCTCGCACATCAGGGAGTGAGCTGTGAGGCTCCTGTCCCGACTCCCAGGCCTGAGCCTGGCCTGGGGCTTGAGGAGTGTTTGATCTGCACCCTCAGCTGCTCCCTTCTTGGCCAGCACCATCCACTGGAGGCACCACTGTACTTGAGCGGCGAGAACTGTGATTGTTCTGACTCAGTAAATACTGAACCTATCCCACCTCTTTCCCTGGCTGTATTACTATTAATTTGCTAACAAAATGAGACATGGGGGCATTGTTTGTCTCCATCAGCAGCCTTTTGACCTTTCTCGCTGGTGATACAATCAGTGAAATGGTACACTTCAGCATCGCCAGGCGTGGCTGGAGCTGAGTGAAATCTGCGGTCAGGGAGGCCGAGGGGAGTGCACAGCCCGCTGTGGTGGCTGCATCTGCCTGGCTCCCCTGGACCAAGAGGGCCGTGCTGGGCTGTGTTACCCGAAGCAGCATAGCAGGATTGGCTGGAAGGTGTCACCCAGAGTTGGCATGACCAGTCGGCCCTGAGCACTGCTCTGGAGCTGATGGCACTTTCCTGAGCCAGGGAGGGAGGCCAGCCTTCCTGCATCTGGGCAGGTTCTCGCATTCCAAGTGCAACTGGCGAGGAGAGTTCCCCCCGGGCTTGGTCAGGGCCCCTGCCAGGCTGGAATAGGGTAGGTAGAGGCTCACCTAGGGAGCAGCAGGGCTTTGCAGGCATTTCGGACTTTGCACGTCTTTAGTAAAAGATATTTAAGTCTGTAACCCCAATACATGTATTTTTATATTATGTATATTAAAATGCATAAGGACAAAAAGAAAAATAGAAAAGTTAACTAAAAATTATAACTGGAAATAACACTTTCTCCCATGCGCCCATGGGTCACGGCGGTGTCCTCCCTCCCTTCTGCTGGCCTAGGGCTAGTGCAGTGGGAAGAGCACCAGGGGCTCAGAAACCTGGGTGCCGAGTCCCAGGTCTGCTTATTAATCTGCTGCACGCTGTCTCCTCGCCTCACCGCCTTGCTTCCTTCAGGTCTGTGTAAATGTCACTTTCTTAGGTCTTTTCACCCCACCCCACCCTATGTAAATTAATATCCCAGCCCACTCCCTTACCGTGCTTTGTGTTTCCTGAAAGTACTTACTGCTACCTGGTGTGTTTATATATTTTTGTTTGTTTGTTGTCTGTCTTCCCCCATGTATGCTCCAGGGGAGCAGGGGTTTTCTGTTCTCTGTGGTATGCCTGGCACAGAGTAGGAACTCAATAAATATTTGTTGGTTGAACGAATTAACCTTCTCTGTATAAGGTAATGCTGCTCAGTGAACTTTTGTGTTGGAGGAGAAATGACAAATGACTTTAGTGGTTGAAAGGAGGATTTAGAGGGTAGAAGTGGAATTGTTTTAAGGGATGTCTGCTTTGTTGGAAGACATCACTGTTGCCTTTACCCATGGTTGGGGGACAGGAGCTACAAGTAATTGGATCTCTGCTGACTACCAGGAGTTCTAGGAGATGTTCTAGGAGTTCTATGTCCATGTTCTAGGAGATGATAGCTAGGTAGGTAGGTAGGTAGATAAAAAGAAAGAATTTACTCTTCACAATAACCCAATGAGGTAAATTCATTATCTCCATTTTACAGATTTAAACAAAACAAACCAACCAAACAAACAAACAAAAACAAACTTGAGGCCCAGAAACTCAAGTGCATCTAACCCCAAAGTGCCTAAAACCATGGCTGGCACAGGTCAGACACCCAGTGAGTATGTGTGGAATGAAAGAAAGCCCAAGTATATATACCCCTAAAGCTTCTCAAGCTTTTGTACTAAGTAGCCCTTGTGGAAGAGGCTGGTAAGTGTGCGCCCAGGAAGGTCAAAGGGCATCACCTGAAGCAGCCCACCTCAAGCTCAGAGATTCTTTGATATCTGGCTTTTTATTTTAAAAATTAATGTGAATTTTTGCATTTCCTTTATATTATAAAACAAACCCCTCTTTATACTATAAAAACGACGCTTTCGATTATTTAGCAACTTACATAATTTCTTCAAACACTCCAATTGAAACTGCTGCTCTGCGTTTAGCTCGTGGGTGGTATGCTCCTGGTGTGAGTTTTATACACCCAGGAGTCGTTCAGCCCAGTGTGCAGGGGCCCCAGTGGAGCCTGGTGTGGGACCTGGTCTCTTCCACGGCCCTCAGCAGGATCTCATGCTGCTTGTCCCTGTGTAAACATGGCTTGAGAGGAAACGGGATGTTCGCTTCCAAGCCTGGGCCATCTGTTGTTTCAGACCTGGATGGTGGCTGCACCTGGGCAAACGGGGCCTTCAGCAAACAGTGCCTTGCCGGCCCCCTGATAAGGGGTTGCCTCCCAAGCAGATTTTATAGCTCTGCCCTTCATCCCCAGTCAGAGAGCGGGCAGGGAGAGTATAAGATATCCCTGAAACTGTCGGAATAATCTTTATGGTCTGTTTTATATAAACCAGAGGTCCAGTGTGGTGTGTGAAATGGACCACTGAGACTCGGCCCACAAGACTTTGGTGTCAGAGAGCCAAGGGCCTCCCAGAAGGACCTCTTTTTGGGCTAACGCTTCAGCGACTGCGTTTGCAGTTATTCTCTCCAGTGTGGGAGTGAAGGTGTTTCACTTCACTCCCACAGAAACCATAAGGTTTCTTCACTCTCTGTGTCTTTGTTTGCCTCTTCCCGGAAACCCAGTTTGTGCCAGTCCAGAGTCATACAGTGGTTTAGAACTGGAAGGGCTCTTAGAGACCATCCAGCCCTCGCATTTCACAGATGGGAAACTGAGGCCCAGAGATAGAAAGGGAGGCCCAGCCCCACCGTAATTTGCCAGTCTGCACCCTCACAGTCCAGGGCTGTGGAGTTGGGGCCCTGGATGTCTGTCTCTGTAGGGAAACAGCTGATGCTTTGTTCACTTTCCTTGTCTTGTTAACCTCCACCCCACGGATACATCACAAAGCCAGGTCCCAAAGACAGCAAGAGGTGAGAAGAATGAGGGTGTTCAGGTCCACAAAGAGGATGCTGCCGTGACCTGGGCAGTTTGGCTTACTCTTTCTGTGAAGGGCTTGGCTGGTTCCTGCTCAGACCCAGCTCCATGTTCAGGTCCTGACACTCTGAAACCCAGGGTGGCTGGCTTTGAGAGCCATTTGGAATGGGCTCAGAGCAGACTCACCCTTACCCAGGGAAGGGACTCCCTTCGTTCAGGTCTCTGCCCAAGTGCCACCTCCTCCAAGAGGCCTTCCACGATTCCCTGCCTTTTAAAATAGCATTCCTCATCACTCACTGTTCCCATACTCTGCTTTAATTCTTCACTTATGACCACCTCTCGTGTGCTTTTTTGTTCATTTTCTGTTTTCCCTTTCTAGAATATACATCCCCTGAGAGCCCAGTCCAGGTCTGTTTTGTTCACTGCCGTATCCCCAGAACATAGAAGAGCACCTGACATGTTTTGTGTGCTTAATAAATACTTGTTGACTGAATAAAAGGAGGACTGGGGGCTCATGGGGAATAGGAAGAACTGGGTACAATGTGAGGATACTGGGAAGACGTGGAACGGACAGGAAGGAAGTGTGTGGGCCTAGGGGCCTTGCAGGACACGGAGCACCTGGAGGTGCTTATGGACTAGGGAGCACGGAGAACTGGGAAGGAGAGGCAGTGACGAGAGTGGGGATTGGGACTGGATCAGGGAAGAGAGTGGACACAGCCTACCCTCTGAACCACCTAAACAAACCTGAACACAGACTGTGCACAGAGCTGCTTCAGGGGGCTCATCTGTGATTCTTTCCAAAGTCACCAGGCTTGATACTAGGTACTGGCATCTGAGGTCAAGTGTTTTTGATTCCTTGGTGGCCCAACCTATATTTCTGCAGGGTCCTCTGCTCCTTTGAGGCTTGATACCCTTCCCGTTCTGCAGGGCAGGGCCCCTGGCAAGGTGGCACCTGGTCTCAGAAGACAGATGTGTCTCAGTTACAGTGTCGTCCCCAGGGCTGCCCATCAGCACTTCCCCCATTTAGGTGGCAGGGCAGAGTGAGAAATACAATGTGGGAGCTGGAGGGGCCCCCAGACCATTTGGTCCATTCCCATCTATTACAGAAGGGTGAGTGTGGACCGGACTGATGCCCAGAGAGGGTAAAGGACCTACCTAAGGGCACACAGCAAGACAGTGGAAGAACCCAGTCTAGAACCTTCTTTTTTTGTTCTTACTTTCCTATTGCTTATCTTTTGGTGGTCCTCCTTTCTACAGCCTCCCCTAAAAAAAAAAAAAAAAAAAAAATCCCTGAAACCCTGACGGAAGGACCTCCTGATGCCTACTCTAACATGCTTGACCCTCTGAAGCCTCGTAACTCTGAGGTGTTGCTGGAGAAATTCATGCATCTTCAAAAATGTGCCCAGTAAGAAAAACGGTGCTTCTGGCAGAGAAAGTGGTTCCAGTGAGTCAGGCGTTTCCCAGGTTCATATTCCTTGGATTTCTGGTTTCACGAGCTTTTAATATTTGTTCTACATCTCCCCCTAAAATCGTTGTACGGTCAAGTAAGAAAATGCTACCTCCTGTATCCCCATCTTGGAGAGACACAATGGTCTTTAGTGTATTAAATGCTCTGAGAAGTTCTGTAGTTAAAAAAAACAACAACAAACCCAGCAGCTCTTTTTACATAATTCAGAGTTTCCCACACTGGTTTGACCTCAGAACTCATGAAAAACTGTTGGCCTCTCACAGAGCTGGTCTTGCCCCAGCCACAGACCAACTAGATCGCTCACGCAAGGTAATACCCAACTTTTACTCTTTATTTGATACACTCCTGTTTTTTTAAAACTTTAATCATAAAATATATTTTAAAAAATAGGTCATAAAGGACTTTACAAAAGGGGTGAGGGTGGAGTGCCCTCCCACCAGCTTCTTCTAACTAGAAGGACAGAAGAAAGTTTCACAAGGATTATCTCCTCTTCTTTATATCCTCGTGATTCTGTTTTTATTGTCCTCAGAAAGCCTACCGGCACTTGCCATTTTGTGAGTAAAACACGTCCTCTACAGAAATGGCTTTCAAGACAGGCCAAAAAGAATTCCCCATCAGGAAATGGTATCAGTGACTGTCGCATAGCTCGGGAGGCAGAGTATCAGAGTGTTTAAGTGGGTTTGAATCCTGCCATCACCATGAAATGTTACTTCCTCTGTCTTTCTGTTTCCTCCTCTCTTACGTGGGGTGCTCATAGAAGGGCCTGTGAGCCTAAGGTTGTCTTGAGGATTACACAAGATCCATGTTGAGCATTTACAGTGGTGTCCGGTGCAAAGCCAGTGCTTACTGAGAGCTCACCTATTAATATCACTATCACCGCAGTGAGAGCTGTGTGTAGGCAACAACTTTGTTTTGTTTGCTTCTGTACCCCTGGTGTCTAGAACAGGGGCTGGCACATAGTTGATGCTTAGTAAAGACTGATTGAATGACTGAGAAAATGAATGGATGGCCTTCCCTGTATGGAGAGCAAAGCACATTTCTGAGAGTCAGATTCCAGCAGAGTAGGTGCCAGGGTAAAAGTGAGCGGCTTTCCGCAGGGCGAGGCTGTTGTTTCCTCTGCCTTGTCCTCCCTGCACGTGAATGAGGAGCCAGCACCCGAGAGGATGCAAGTCTCGGCGTGGAACTCAGAAGTAGAGCGTGAGGTGATCTCCTGGAAGGTGACAGTGTCATCTGAACATTTCGGGCCTTGAGGTTCCAAGCCTTGTGGATTTCTGTTCCTGGTTACTGTGCAAGGTCTGTGTTTGTCCCAGCCAGAGAGTGGCCAGCAGAACTGCTTACCTTGGGAGTGCCACAGGAAATTTGCTGCCTGGGGAGCTGCTTTGGAAGGGGAAGTGCCCCCGGCTGTTCAAGGGGGACCGAGAGTCCCTTGGCCACCTTGACACCCTTGCCCCGCAAACGCTCCACATTCCCTCCTCTGCGAGTTGGCACCACAAAATGGCATGCGAACCCTTGGCCTGCTGATGTTGACTTTACCCTCTCTTGAGAAAACAAGACCAAGGCACTGGACCAAAATAAGCAGCCCAGACACTGTGCTAACCCGGCTCTGCCGGGAAGCCTGATATTGATTTGCCCCTGGCCTCTCTTTGCCTTCAGTAACCTAAGGTCTGCTAAGCTGGGAGGTTGACTCCACTACATTCCCTCCAGACACCCACACCCGCATTGTTTTTATTCTTGAAGGAGTCCGGGGTTACCTAGAGTTAGGGACTTTTAAGGACTGTGAGTGGCCCAACCCACCTGGTCTCTGGCTGGAGGTGAGCGGTCACACCCCTGTCCTACCCTCTCTGGCTGGAGGACTCAATAGCAACCAGTCTAGGGAGCAGCAAAGGCCTGAGCAGAACTTTTGTGACCAATCAGGTTCATGACCTTGGCCCCCTGGCCCAGAATGTCCTTAGACTGGGGATACTTATGGCTGGGGAGGGGGGCAGATCTCTGGGGAGGGGTGGCCTGCCGCTGAATGCTGTCTTTCAGGAAGTATGGCTGGAAAGAGAGGTTACTGTGGTTCAGCCAGGCCTGCAGTTCCTCAGGCTCTCCCATGGGGTTCTGATAGCCAGTTTGGGGAGATCTCACCAAAGGCAAAAGCCTGGATGAGCCTGTGAGCTGTTTCAAAGCTGAAGTAGTTCTCAGTTCTGCAGCTCCCATTTTCCCCACTCCCGGGCTCGTTTGCTATACCCAGAGGGTGTTCCGTGAGGGGATAGGAGTTCTTGAGGTCCAAATAGGACCAGCACTCCCTTCTACCCTCCCTGCAACGCGCCTGGTCTAATGACCACAGTGGGTGTGCAGGGGGCCCCTTCTAACTCAAAGATTCTCCAGGAGAGCACATTTTAGCCCTAGGAATTGAGGAAACCAGTCTGCCTCTCTCCCCATGGTCATCTGTCTGTGTCAGAAACCTGTTTGCCTTGGAGTGGCAAGCACACGGCCATCTGCAGCTGCCCTGCACCTGGCTAGTTAATGTTCAGCCACCTGCTTGCCCGGAAAATGTTATCCATGTCTCTCTCCCCACCGACTCATCAGAGAGTTTAAATGTAGCTCCAGTGCTTGAGTTCTAGAAATGACCCCTCTTCTCTGACTGGGCAGACATACTTAGCCACAGCTTACAGCTCTCAGGGTGCTGTTGGAGGTGGGGGAAAGGGTGTTAAGGTCATGCTCTCTTGAGGGCTAATGACTGAGGTGCAATATTTCCTCTAGCATTTGGCTCCCTCAAAGAAATTCAGTACTTCCCTCTGATTGCAGGGGGCTTTAGGATATTAATAAAAGGCTCAGTCCATACAGATCATCCGACGACTTGATAGAGATTTAGACTCTTAGAGAAGACGGGAGCTTAGAAGAGCATGCAGCCCGGCACATTTACAGATGAGGAAGCTGATGCCTGCAGAGACCACAAGGACGTAGAGAGTGCTAGTGCACCTGGAGGGCAGCCCAGGTGAGCATCCTCCACTCCCGCAGCCTCTGCCCATCCACCGTTTCCCCTTGGCTCCTTTAGAGCACACACCAATCTAAAACTTGTTTCCAAAGGTGGTGCTTATGGTGGAATGCTTGCTAAGAGAGAACCGTCCATTTTCCATGGGATTTTGATGGATTTGTGGAGTATGCCTAGCCCTCCTCTGGCCTCCCTGGCTGTCCTGCTGTGTAGACTGCAGTCTCTTTGTCCTTCACCGTCTGCCCCCATCACCCAGCTCTCTGCTGGGGCTAAGAAAGAGTAACCCCACCTTGTAGCTAGCCACTTGCCTGTTGGAGTAAGATGAATGTGCATTGATTCTGGCGGGAGATAAGATATTTATCTTCATCATTTGACCTGTGTGGATCTCATGACCATGTGTAAAATAGGAGGAGAAATGGAGTGGCACTTTATGTACATGACTTGGGTGAGTCTCTGTCATTGGAAATCATCACAAAGGGGGATCAAGCCTGCCCTGTTTTTACCTGAGATGGTGACTCTTTTGAGTCAGTGCATTTTGACACAAGGAAGCTAAGCATCAGTCTTTTTTTTTAATTAAAAAAAATTTACTTATTTTTGGCTGCGTTGGGTCTTTGTTGCTGTGCGCAGGCTTTCTCTAGTTGCGGTGAGCGGGGGCTACTCTTCGTTGCGGTGCGCTGGCTTCTCATTGCAGCGGCTTCTCTTGTTGTGGAGCACGGGCTCTAGGCACGCGGGCTCCAGTAGTTGCAGCACGCGGGCTCAGTAGTTGCGGTGCGCGGGCTCTAGGGTATGCGGGCTTCAGTAGTTGTGGCACACAGGCTTAGTTGCTCCAGGGCATGTGGGATCTTCCTGGACCAGGGATCGAACCCGTGTCCCCTGCATTGGCAGGCAGATTCTTAACCAGTGCACCACCAGGGAAGTCTCAGCATCAGTCTTAAGATAAAGACTTCGTCAGCCCAGGTCTCCCTTTGAGTTCAGGCATGATTCTTGATTCTACTTCTTATTAGTTAAAACGAAAACAGTGTTCTCCCATCATTGCTTCCTAGATCTTTCCTGAAGCTGCCGAACTGGTTGACCTTTGATGGCAAATCAACATTGATCTACTTTAAGGAGAAGAAATTAATGGTATGGGCGATACTCACTGTAGTTTAATTCAAAGAATCTAACCTTAGGTAAGACTTGCAAAATAGATCATGTTGGAGAAAAGGGAGCCTTTGGTAAATTGTATCTTTTCTATTCCCCCCCCCTCCCCGCCCCACACACACTCAGAATTTACTGTCTGAGGTAAATTGGAAGAAAGGAAGGGCAAGTAGAGGTGCCCTTCTTAGGGACTTTAGAGATTCCCAGTGACGACTTCCAAATAGGTGTGAACTGCATTGGTTCAGGCCAGCCCAGTCACTTTAATTGGCCAAGGTCAGAGAAATGAAGTACCAGTCTTTGTTTATCCTGCAAACAAACCTCTTAACTTCCAGTCAAGGGCTGTGTTTCACTATAGTGTGCTACTTCTCTCCTGGAGTGACCTTTCCAAGCTGGTCCGTGATTCACCAGAGCAAACTGGTCTCATGGCATTGTAGTCACACCAGCAGCTTTGTTCCCAAACTCAGTGATCCTCTGTGATCATCACACATCTTATGGCTTTGAATGACTTTTATTTCACAAAGTCAGTGTCATCAATAGCGAATCAAGTTTTACCACCATTAAATATTTTCAGATTTTGAACACATTCTGGAAAAGGCAGTGAGAAGTGCTTTAGCCAGTGGCAGTGTTAGTGGAGTGTGTGGGTTTGTGCATTTGGGTGTCTGTGTCTAGTTCCATCACTTACTGCTGGGTGATCTTGGGTAAGTTTATGTAATTTATCTGGGCCTCAGTTACTTCGTCTAAAAGATGGGAATAATAATAGGACCTAATTTATAAAGTTGTTGTGAGGATTAAGTGGCATGCTGTACATAAAGTGCTTATTAGCTTATTGCTGGCACATAACAAGCACTCACAGAATATTTGCTATCATCATCATCGTCATTTTATTCTTCTCTCTCATTTGTGTTTGGATTGGTCTCTCGTATAGCTGTAGATGTTATCACCCAATGCAGATAAATATAAAGAATCAAAGAACTAAAGAGTAGTGACATTAGGTTAGTGGGATTTGTGCAGCCTTTCAACAGACATTTATTAAGCACTTACTGTATGCAAGACATAGAGCTGCGCATTGGGATGAATAAGACAGATGTGGTCCTACTTTCATGAATCCTGTCCTCTTGGAGGGGAGACAGGCATTTAACGGTTACTTACCAGTGTGCAGAGTGTTACAACATGGATGCCCTCTGTCTGACAGAGGAGGGAGAGAGGAGAAATCATACATCCTGGTGGCTACCCCGCTCTTCCAACCAGAAGAATGCCAAGATCTCCCTGGAAATCCATCAGTGTAAATTTAACTCTAGGGGGGAAAACACAGCCGTTCCATTTCCAAACTGGAATTCTCCCCCATGTGTTTTTGGGAAGCACAGATGCCTTGGCGTTTCCCTCTAACAATAACAGAGATTGTTCACAATTATGAATGGTATTGGTTGACTTCAGCTCCAACAAAACCATGAATCATTTCATAACTTCTGAAATTGCAAAGAAATAACAAACACTCTGGCTCTAGAAAAAAAATGGACAAGTTATGGAGCACAAATTCGTCTAATTAAAACGTGAATTCTTTTTTGTTTGTTTATTTAACAGCTGCACATTGCAAGTCCAGCTGGCAATGGATAAAAAGGCCAGTTTAGTGTCTAGGTACCTGGGGTACCCCTTGAACAGTCTCATCTGTGTAATCTGTAACTGGCTATCCATAACTTCCTTTCTCCATCTTTCTCAAAGCTTTGAGCCAGAAGCATTATTTCATACATTTTACCACGTTCTAAGGAAGTGAGGGTAAAAGGAGATACATGGGCTGAGGCTTATGTGACAAACAATCTCCATCATGGATCCCCGTCACAGATACCCATATGCACATACACCCTTAGGTGGGACCACTCTTTCCAGCACACTTGTTGGATCCTCCTGATACCTGGCCACAAGATGAAGTTTTCTAAAGGTGGGATTATGAGGGTCAGGCTTTCCCAATGTGTGATAGCCTATGAGGTGCCAACAGGGCCTGGTATTTGAGATACAGGCTGATAGCTCCTCCTCTTCCCTCTTAATCGAGAAAGGTGCATCCCTTCTTAAAAAAAAGATGCATTTTGGCCATCGACACCCGGATGCCTTTGCCCATGCATACATTCAGAGGCACAGCTGGGTTCTAATATCTCAGAGCTGAGACCAGATGGAGAGTGGGGACAAAAACGTGATGTGTCACAGTATCTGAATCTTGCCTCCCATTGTATTGACATTCTTTTTTAAGTTAGTAATGTTACATGCTATAAAAATTTGTTGAAAAGGTACTTCTTTTGGAAAACAGGCTCAGGGAAGCCAACTCTGCTTCCACTCCTGGTCTTTTTCCACCCTGGAGGGTACAAAACAGACAGCAGGAGACTCAGACGCATTGGCATAGCATGCCCTAACACACACACATTTATTCTTAATAACCTTTTTGTTACACAATTAATACTTGTTTATCATAGATAAAGTATACAGACATTTATTTTTAAATATTTATTTATTTGGCTGCATCGGGTCTTAGTTGTGGCATGTGGGATCTTTCACTGTGGCACGCGGGCTTCTCTAGTTGCAGCATGCTGGCTTCTCTAGCTAGTTGTGGTGCACAAGATCTCTAGTTGTGGTTTGCAGGCTCTAGAGCACATGGGCTCAGTAGTTGCGGCACGTGGGCTTAGTCGCCCCGCGGCATGTGGGATCTTAGTTCCGCAACCAGAGATCAAACCAGTGTCCCCTGCATTGGAAGGCAGATTCTTAACCACTGGACCACCAGGGAAGTCCCAAGTATACATACTTTAAAATGGAAGAAAATAAATATAACCTGTATTCTCACTACTCAAGAAAGCCACAGTTGGCATTTTGGTGTATGTATTTCCAGACTTCTTTCAATGTATGGGTACGTGTTTTTAAACAAAAATTAGTGTCAGGGCTTCCCAGGTGGCGCAGTGGTTAAGAATCTGGCTGCCAATGCAGGGGACACGGGTTCGAGCCCTGGTCCGGGAAGATCCCACATGCCGCGGAGCAACTAAGCTTGTGTGCCACAACTACTGAACCTGCGTGCCTAGAGCCTGCGCACCGCAACAAGAGAAGCCACGGCAATGAGAAGCCCGTGCACTGCAATGAAGAGTAGCCCCTGCTCGCCACAACTAGAGAAAGCCCACGTGCAGCAACAAAGACCCAACACAGCCAAAAATAAAATAAATAAGTAAATAAATTTATTTAAAAAAAATTAGTGTCAAACTGAACACCTGACTTTTTTACCCCTCCTCACACTCAATATACACTCTGAACATTTACCCATATCAACAAATATGATTGCATATCACTTTGTATGCTCTGCTTATGTCTTGGAAGATCTTTCCTTTCGTTTCTGTCTTCTTGCTATCAGAGACAGAGACAATAGAAAATGCACTTTACCATTGTATCACAGACTCACATCTTGGGCACCTCTGAAAGTTTTGCACTGGCCCATCACAAATACTCCACCTAAGACCCTTCCCACTCCGAGTTGTGATTATAAGTATACCCACCATTGCCAGGGTGAAGGCCAGCTCTGTAAAATGCACCACCAGCTTTGGCACCATGGGGGCTGTGGGAAGTTGCCTTAGAAGCACTAAGTAGGTTTTCTTCACGAAGAAAAAGGGACAACATTTTATTTATTTATTTATTTAGGCTATGTTGGGTCTTCGTTGCTGTGCGCGGGCTTTCTCTAGTTGCGGCAAGCAGGGGCTACTCTTGGTGGCGGTGCGCAGGCTTCTCATTGCAGTGGCTTCTCTTGTTGCAGAACATGGGCTCTAGGCGCGCGGGCTTCAGTAGTTGCAGCACACAGGCTTAGTAGTTGTGGCTCACGGGCCCTAGAGCACTGGCTCAGTAGTTGTGGCACACGGACTTAGTTGCTCCGTGGCATGTGGGATCTTCCTGGACCAGGGATCGAACCCGTGTCCCCTGCATTGGCAGGTGGATTCTTAATCACTGAGCCACCAGGGAAGTCTGGGACTAAATTTTAATAGAACTCTCTTTGGTAATTAGATACTTATAAAAAGGAGCCAAGTCAGCATTCCCCTCCCCAGCCTAGGCTTCCTGCAGCTGAAAACACCTTCCATGGACAGAGTGGGTCCTAGGGACACACTGGACAGGCCATTCTTAGCTGCTGAGCCCACAGGGACTGGTAAGGCACCACCAGATAAAAATATCTTGTCACCTTTTGGAGCCTAAATCCAGAGGTGCTGAGGCATCACATCCTTCAGGTTTTGGTTTTGGTTTTTTTTTGCGGTACGCGGGCCTCTCACTGTTATGGCCTCTCCCGTTGCGGAGCACAGGCTCCGGACGCGCAGGCTCAGCGGCCATGGCTCACGGGCCCAGCCACTCCGCTGCATGTGGGATCTTCCCGGACCGGGGCACGAACCCGTGTCCCCTGCATCGGCAGGCGGACTCTCAACCACTGTGCCACCAGGGAAGCCCCATTCTTCAGCTTTTAATGAAGAATTGTTTCAGTGATGAGTTCTACAGATGACTGCTGAGGGTTTGTTACTCTGGGGGGAAAAAAGTTAAGAACTTCGGTATTTAGAGCAGATTGGCTAATGTGGGAACAACTACAAATAATCCAGGTGGGGGACCCTTGTAAATGTCATTGTTAATTATCACTGGAGCCTTCAGCTCTGGATCTCTTTCCCAAAGTGGATGAATAAGATTGCCATTTGTTCACTGAAGGATAGAAACAGCATACAGCATCTTAGGGTAGGCGACTCAGCAGAGGCTATGGTAGTACCGTTGAGGGGTGAGGGGGTCTCAGTAACTGTCCTTGAGCCATTCAGAAAAGGAGTCCTGTCTCCACAAAGGTGCTCACAGGTCAAGCTTTTAAATCAGAAGAACAACTTGTCATTGTCCCCTGGGACCGCAGAAGGTGAATAGGTGGGTGGTTCTAGAAAGCACAGCAGGAGGCTTCATACAGTACAGCATGGATTCAGGACACGGGCTTGGCCAGCCCCTGGTGTCTGAGGAAGGGATGGGGACTTTTCTTCAAGTGCGTCTGAAAGCCACCTCAGTAGCCCCTGGGGAAGTGTCCTCTCATTGGTTTCAGCTCAGTCTCTGCAGGCCTCAAGAGTAGCAAGAGGCAAGGTTGGAGACGCCTCCTTGTGGACACCATTCCCTGGATCCTGTTTGTTGTCGAGTTATGGAAGGCGTTGTGCTGCCCCCCATATCCAAATTCGGTTTAGCAAATCGTCTTTGGGTGCCCCCTCTGTGGCCTCGTCTCCAGGTTGCTACAGATGCGAACCCCTGTAACTTCACTCCCCGGGGCAGTATCAGTTTTCAGCCACTTCCTTGAAGTGTCCCATCAATCCATCATGGCTCTGTATAATGCTTTTACGGGGTGGTGGGTCCCATATGTGTATACATTTGAGCGTGTCAGTTTGGTGACATTTTTTCTGTTGTCCTGAACTTTTATCTGAATCTCATATCAGAATCTAATTTTTCCCATTTCTGTAGACTTCCTGTTTCCTCCATGGAATCCCTATGCAGGGTCCTAAATGGAGCTCCATGACTTGATCTTGGTTTAATTGGTTGGTCTTAGATTGTGATTTCCTCTCTCTCCAGGCTCAGGGCTACTCATGGCCAGGTGCTAAGGTTGACACAGTTGTGAGCTGTGAAGCAAGCCAGGGTGTTCTCCTGAAGTGGGGTCGTCCTTCACAACCCAGGTGTTAGAGAGGTATTTGGAAACTGTAATAGGACAAGTTCTCTGTGGTCTCTGGTTTGATTCATCTCAGCTCAGGAAGGCCACCCTTTTGCAGAGGAAGAAGGTAGGTGACAGCCAAGGCCGTGGTGCCTCCAGGGCCTGAGTGCTCCTTCCAGGGGGTGGCATTGGTATCATCCAGCTCTCTCTAGGGTTCCATGCTCAGTGTGCTTGGTGGCTTCGTGGAGCAGGGGCAGACCTTGAGAACCAAGCAGTCTCGTGGCTACATCCCGACGAGCCATGCAGGACTCTGCTCTGACCCTACAGTGCTCTGATGCTGCTCCTATGGAATTTTTCATGATGAGTTCAAAGCACTTTGGGTGGGTGACATTGCCCAGAGCCTGTGATGTGATTCCCGCCATCAGAGAATGCCAGTATGGTTGAGCAGTAGAGCTGGGGGTTGAAGCATCATTTCTCAAGCCCCTTCCTCAGCCTAGTGTGCAGCATTGGGGTGCAAGGGTAACTATACATAGCACACCCCTCCATCACTAAGTGGAGGGAAGTGAGTCCCTTTTCTGTTCTCTTTCAGTCCTTCTGATCAAGTCAAGGAGAGAGTTTCAGTTGGGCACTAGGATGTCTTTAAATCCCTCTAAGCCTTGCTAATCTTCCTTTTTTAACAAAGAGCATTTTATTATATGGTCTTACTGTAAGGTTCTGTTTCTATTGTATTTGCTTTCATGGTTATCTCCTACTTAAAGCATGTGATAAGGGTTTTTCATTTAAGGCAGTAATATAAAATTTCTTTTTTAAATAATAAGATATATTTGTTCCTAGCATGTGGAATTAAATTAAACTACTAAACTAATCAAGAAGCGTGGTACATATTATGGCCAAAAATCATGAGGGTGGTCCTTGAGTGACTAAGGTTTGAGAAGTGCTAAATCAAACTTGCTCTTTTCCTTACCACGCCATCCAACGTCCCTTCTTGCCAAGGCAGCTGAGGAGGTGTTTTGATTTGAGTGTGTGTGGTTTATGTCACTCACGGGAGCTCCTGATTACAGGCCTGTGGGACTGAACATGAGTAGAGGTTGTGCTGTCCGCTGGCAGAGACTTTGACCTTGACCCTCAGTAGGAAACCATGCTTGGGATAAAGAAAAGTCCTTGACTTGGGAGTTCCTGTAGCATACCTGACAACAGCCTGCATTCCAGTGTGGTCACCACCAGAGTTAGGGGGTACTGTGAAGGTCACTCAGCCCACTCTCCTGCCAGTCTAGGACAGCCTCTGGAGCCCAGCCAAAAATACTAATAGTAAACGTGTATTGAACTTTTACTACATGCTGGCCCTTCACATGGGTTATCTTATTTACTTATCATAATGCTTAAAAGGTAATAGTTATAGTGGTAGTAATAAGAAGAGGAGGAGGAAGAAAAAGATGGAAAAAAGGCTAATATTTATTGAGAACTCTTCCCAAAATGATCAACAGATTCAGTGCAGGCCTTTCAGAATCTCAGATGCCTTCTTTGTAGAAATGAACAAGCTGATTCTAAAATTCATGTAGAATTTCAAGGGACCCAGGATAGCCAAAACAATCTGGAAAAAAGAAAAATAGAGTATGGCCTATACCTCCCAATTTCAAAACTAACTACAAAGCAACAGTAATCAAGACAGCATAGTACTGGCACAGGACAGACATACAGATCAATGGAATAGAATCGAGAGTCCAGAAATAAACACATGCATATGTGGTCAGCTGATTTTTACAAGGGTGTCAAAACCATTCAATGAGGAAAGAATAGTCTTTTCAGCAAATGGTGCTGGGACAACTGAATAGCCACATGCAAAAGAATGAAGTTGGACCCTTATCTCACACCATATATAAAAATTATCTCAAAATGAATCAAAGACCTAAATGTAAAAGCAAAAACCATAAAACATAGGGATAAATCTTCATGAGTTTGGTAAAGGGTTCCTAGATATGACACCAAAACATGAGGAATGAAAGAAAAAAATAGATTGGACTTCAAAAAAATTTAAACTTTTGTGCTTCAAAGGACATCAACAAGAAAGTGCAAAGACAACCTAAAGAGTGGGAGAGCATACTTGCAACTCATAAATCCAATAAGGGATTTGTATCCAGAGTATATAAAGAACTCTTAAAACTCAGTCATGAAAACAGATACCCCAATTTTAAAAAATGGGCAAAGGATCTGAATAGACACTTCTCCAAAGATGATATACAAGTAGCCAATAAGCACATGAAAAGATGCTTAACATCATTAGCCATCAGGGAAATGCAAACCTGAACACGCAGTACGATGGCAAGAATCAAAAAGTCAGATGACAACTAGTTTTAGTCAAGGTTGTGGAGAAATCGGAACCCTCCTACACTACTGGTGGGAATGTAAAGTGATGCAGCTGCTTTGGAAAACAATCTGGCAGTTCCTGCAACGATTCAACATAGAGTTACCTCATGGCTCTGTGGTCTGACTTTATGATTTCATGGTTGGAAAACAACCCAAATAGACAACTGGATAATCAAAATGTGGTATATCCATACAATGGACTATTATTCGACTATAAAAAGGAATGAGGTACTTACACATGGTATGATGTGGATGAACCTTGAAAGCATTATGCTAAGTGAAAAAGCCAGTCATAAAAGACCATGTACTATATGATTCCATTCATATGAAAGTCCAGAATAGAGAAATTGATAGAGACAGAAGGTAGGTTACTGGTTGCTTAGGTGTGGGAAGGGGTGCAGGGGAGAGGGGAAGAGAGGTGATAACTAAAGGCTTCAGGGTTTCTCTTTTTTTTTTTTTAATTTATTTATTTTGGGGGCCGTGTTGGGTCTTCATTGCTGCGCGTGGGCTTTCTCTAGTTGCGGAGAGCAGGGGCTACTTTGTTGCGGTGCGTGGGCTTCTCACTGCGGTGGCTTCTCTTGTTGCGGAGCATGGGCTCTAGGTGCACAGGCTTCAGTAGTGGTGGCACGTGGGCTCAGTAGTTGTGGCTCGCGGGCTCTAGAGCGCAGGCTCAGTAGTTGTGGTGCACGGGCTTAGTTGCTCCACGGCATGTGGGATCTTCCCGGACCAGGGCTCGAACCCGTGTCCCCTGCATTGGCAGGCGGATTCTTAACCACTGTACCACCAGGGAAGTCCCCAGGATTTCTTTTTGAAGTAATAAAAATGTTCCAAAATTGACTGTGGTGATGGTTGCACATATCTGTGAACATACCAACAATCCTTGAATTGCACTTTAAATAGGTGAATTGTATGGTACGTTAATTACATCTCAATACAGCTGTTAAAAATATTTATTAAGTACTTACTAAGTGCCAAGCAGAGTTCTGAGCATTTTTACCTATATTAACTCAGTTTATTTTCACAGTTACCCAGTGAGGTAAGCCCTATTATATGTATTTATCCCCCATTTTGCAGCTGAAGAAACTGAGGCAGAGTTGCCCAAGGTACTCTTCTCACCTTAGCACATGAGGAAGCCAGGGCACAGAGTTTAAGTGCTGCATCTCCAGTGATGCAGGGAGTACACAATGGAGGCAGAATCGCAGTCTGGTACCAGACCCCTGCTCTCAGCCACTTACCGCGCTGTACTAGAGGTAAAGGAGGGGTCCCTGTCCCGGTGGAGTTACCATCTACTTGTTCATAAGAGAGAAAGAAGCCCCAGAAACTCTGTCTGAATGACCATCCACACTAATTCACTCTGGGACTTTAGTTACGGACAGCATTACTGGGCCTCCGTTCCCTCATGCTTTCAACCATGTCTTAGGCTAGATGCAAGAGGGCCCCATTCCGGGGTTCTTGAAGGTAGTAATGCGGGTCTGTGGATGACCTTTAGCATTAAAAAGAAAAAAATCTACCAGGATCCTATCTGTTATCAGGCCTTGCAGGCTAACGAGACCGCAGAGCGTCTTTGCTCTTGGCTGGAATTACATCCAACCAGGGCAGTAACCCTGGTTACCTCAGGCTGATGAGAAGCTCTGATTAGCAATTACGTATCTGACTCTGCTTAGCAAGAATAAGAAATTGAATCCTTCACTGCTTGAGAAGTGCTGTGTGGTAGGATAAACCTTCATAGCCTGTTTTTGGGCCACTGGGTAGGGAAGGCCAACTGCAAGTCTGGGGGCTTCCACCCCTCTGTCAGACTATGATTCTCTGAGGTCATTTGACCCCCACAGGATTTACCCTGCCCTGGAACCCCGTCTTTCTGGTCACTCAGATCCCAGCTAAGGAAGCTTTCTCTTACTACCCAGGGGTTCCCTGTTGAAGGCTGGAGCCCAGGTGGGCAGTGGGTGGGTGGTGGCCACCACAGCCAGGCTGGGCAAGCACTGTGTACTGTCAGAAAAAAAGGCAGGGCCCTCTGTGCTCTGAGCCATCAGTTTTTCTCTTTCTATAGGCAGGAGGCAAGGCCTGGGTCCCGCTCATCAGCACCGTCCTCAGTTGTGCCTGGAGAGCTCTGAAAATAAGGCAGATTAGGAATAATGGCCCCTCGGGTCTACTCCAGCACTAGTATTCTCTGGCACTAATTTTCAAAGCACGTTCTACTAAAATGTGTTCCATTGAGCAAAATAGTGCCTCTAGGATCAGCCTGTGCTAGAGTCTTAGGACAACTGAGCCGGAAGAAGCTGTCAAACAACATTTATTTTATAGGTGAGAAAACCCTGTTGGTTTGTCCAAGGAGCTGTCTCGGCTGCCCCTGTTGGTCCAGAGAGCGGTGGTCTGCCGTCAGCTGTGCTGCTGTTCTGATCATCAGGATCATTTATCCATTCGCACAAGTCCGTGACGGCTGCTTCTGTTCTATGCTAAATTCAGTTTGTGTGGATTTGCGTTGGGGTCACAGCCTCAGTGTTCCACTTGATTCAGCTTGGCTGGGGCAATGCTCAGGTCTTTTGTAGACGATTCCATGGCCCTGGCCAGTTAAAGGGTGGCCTGCCCTACAGCGGCCAGAAAATCTTGCTCACTGACATCATTCGTTAACTCATGAACATAGGAGGCATTGCCCCAGGAATTGGGGAAGTGTGAAAGCATTTGATGCGGATATGTTCCTGACCCAGAAGGAGCTGACGGGTGTACGGAGGAAGATAAATCTGTGTACTAATCAGGGCAGAAAATATTTGGACCAGTTGGAGGGCTGGGGCACTTGAATAGTAGAGGCCCACAGGAGGTTTTCTGGAGGAGATAGCATTTGAGCTGCCCCTGAGGAATAAGTAAGATTTGGGAACTGATATGATGTACTTTCTCTGTCAAAACATGGCCCACTGGGAACAAAAAACAAAGCAGTTGAGACATTCCCAGTACCGAGTCTGGAGGCTGGAGCTGGGCGGTGGCGGGGAGGAGGGGGGTCCTTGAAAATCACCAGGGTAGTCACTTCCCCTCTTCCCCTCTCTGTCCTGGGTTTCCCATCCTCGATATGGTGGGGTTGGTAAGATAGATGATCAGCCGCTTTCTGCTCTGACTTCTGAAAATCTAGTCCAAGCTCTCCTCATTTTTTAGAAGTACTAATGTGCAGCTATATCCATTAGGTGCTGAGCATGACCACACACTGTGCTGAGTGCTTTGTTTGTACCAGAAACACCCAGTGACGCTTAGAGGTCAAGCCACTTGCTCACCAGGTCCATCCGTTCACGTAGCAAATAGTGGATACGTCTGTGTGCCAGCTACTGCCCTGGGCATAAAATGATAAGCAGTGCAAACACAGCCTGTGCCCTCGTGGGGCTTATAAAGTTTCGTGGAGGAGAGGGACACTAAACGCACATAATATGAATCTTACTATAAACTGCGGAACATGCAGGCATCTTAGGAGAGAGACCAACGGGAGGTATGTAATTTAGATTTGGCATGTTCTGGTAAGGGGCAGCGGGATTCAAACCCAGGTCGTACCATGTTCAGAGCCCCTTCCATAAGGACTGCCCAGCCTCTTCCCAGCTGAGATCTCTGCAGGGCCCCTGGGTTTTCAGGGACAGGAGTCAGGTCTCCCAACCCCTTGGGTCCGCCTTCTTTCCTCACAGGCTACCTTCCACTCAGGTTACTACCTCAGGGCATGTGCCTGTCTGCATGGCTGATGGGAAAACACAGCTGACTCCTGCAGTGCCCTCATTGAGGGGAGGTCAGGGTCAGCCCTAACACCCAAACTCTCCTTTCCATCCACCTTCTTGGGGCTCACAAGTCTCAGGTCCTCCTAAAACAGTTGGTAAGCTTTCCTCAAAGGTCATGTTATGGACAACCCCTGCTTAAATCTGCCAGCTGCAATCACAAAGGGCATCAGTGAGAAAACCTCTTCCGGAGAGTGTCTGTGTTCATGGTAACGTGCCGAGGTCACAGTGTGACATTGGAGCCCTGTACACAGAAGCAAGGATCTTGTTGCAGGCGTTCCGGGGCCCTGCACTAGAGGATGCTGGATGTTCAAGTTCAGTGTCTCTGGCCAATAGCAGCTCCAGGACTCTTCCCAGCTGGGGGCTGAGGAGGACAGGGGGCCGATGTGTTCATGAACCAAAGGTCCTTTTCTCTGCCAGGATTGTCCTCAGGGGAGAGCTCTCGGCACCACAGCCCCCCAGCATCCTGCCACGGACCTTGTTCTCTGTGCTTCCGTGTTCTCCCTCATGTGCCCTCCCCACACGACAGTACTTCTGTGGCCAGTAGGCTGTCCTTTCTCCCCTGCTTGCCCTCCTTTCCTGGCCCACGGCCCTTTCGCCTAGTTACAGCCCTCACATCTCTCTTCCCTGACATCAGCCTCTTCAAAAAGGTTTTTTAAAGAGCAAAACTGTAATTTATGTTTGTTAACTAAATGAATTAATCAAATAGGCCTTTTTATTATGTAATATTCTGTCCATAAAAAGAATATATGACATCAATATGAGGTGTGAATAAAATGCCCATTTTGCGGAGTTAAATCTCCTTGCGCCCCACCCCTAGAGTAACAGCCTCTGACTGGCCATTTTTCCTCTTTTCTCCCCAGTCTAATCCAAGGTCCACATGCCTGCTGAAGCAGTCTTTGCCCAGCTCAGCTCCCTGCAGTCACCATCCCTCCCTCCCCCCCCTCCCTCTCTCCCTCTCTCCCTCTCTCCATCTCTCCATCTCTCTCTCTCTCACACACACACACCCCTGACTGCGCTGCCCAGAGCACACAGGCTGGGACTGGCCGTCCTGAGCAGATCGGAACCACCTGCGCCCTGCACCCTGCAGCCTCCCTGCCTTGGGTGCATGGTTTCCCTTACCTGGAATAACCCCCACCCACACGTCCCACATCTCTGCCTGTCACGCCCACCTTTCCTTCTAGGCCACAGAGTGTCATGGTTTTCCCGAAGCCGCACCTGATTCCTCCAGTCAGCTGTGCTTCCTCCTCCTCTGAACCCCTTTAGAACATGGGTGGTTTTTCTTTTCTCTTCAGGCATCTGACATTTTGCTGCTTTTTATTAAGGTTAGTTTTTTCCAGATCTTATCTCACATAGTGGATTATAAGCTTCTTGTGGACAGCCCTGTGTCTGAATTTGCAGGGCCTGGTAGAGCACCTTGCGCATAATAGATACTTAGTGCATAACTGGACAATAGTGACTTGAACAGTGCTCCTCCAAAGCCCAACTCACATCCTCTTCCCTGAAATCCTATAAAAATAGGTACCCCTTTGTCTCCCTAGGGAAATAGGGGCTCCTTGAGCAGGGATGTGGTTAGTTCTTGAAAAGTACTGGCTGGATGTATGAATATTTGCAAACATTCTGCCCGAGATGGAGGATTAGACTCAGTGCTTTCTAAGGCAAAAATTGTTTAACCTGTATTGCTTCTTGATAATTAACCCCCATGAAATGATACTTGGAATTGGAAATTAAATATCACATAAAGACAGAGCAATTGTGATATCGACTGTGCATTTTCACAAATACCTCTTGAAGATTGTGGCTCTCAGAAAGTCATTCATAAAGGTTTTTTTTCTTTTTCTTTTTTTTTATTGAAGTGTAGTTGATTTACAATGTTGTGTTAACTACTGCTCTACAGAAAAGTGATTCAGTTATATATACATTTAAAAAATATTCTTTTCCATTATGGTTTATCATAAGATATTGAATATCGTTCTCTGTGCTGTACAGTAGAACCTTGTTGTTTATCCAGTCTGTGTATAAAAGCTTACATCTGCTAAACCCAGCATCCCACTCCATCCCTCCCCCAAGCCCCTCCCCCTTGGCAACCACCAGCCTGCTCTCTACGTCTGTTTCCGTTTCATAGATAGGATCATTTGTGTCATATTTTAGATTCCACAATTAAGTGATATCATATGGTATTTGTCTTTCTCTTTCTGACTTCACTTAGTATGATAATCTCTAGTTGCATCCATGTTTCTGCAAATGGCATTATTTCACTATTTTTATGGCTGAGTAGTATTCCATTGTATATATATATATACCATACCTTCTTTATCCATTCATCTGTCAAGGGGCGTTTAGGTTGTTTCCATGTCTTGGCTATTGTGTATAGCACTGCTATGAATACAGGGGTGCATGTGTCTTTTTGAATTATAGTTTTGTCTGGATATATGCCCAGGAATGGGATTGCTGGATCATATGGTAACTCTATTTTTAGTTTTATGAGGAGCCTCCATACTGTTTTCCTTAGTGGCTGCACCAACTTACATTCCCACCAACAGTGTAGGAGGGTTCCCGTTCATAAAGGTTTGAAGTCTCTCTGTAGATGTCTCTGGGGATAAGGGGTTCTGAGGGAGATTTTGTCTGCATGTCTCACTTTTCAGTGCCTTTAACAAAACACAGACTGCTTTACTTTAACCGACACTGCTAAGAAGAACATGTACAATTCTTTGAAATGGTTCTTAGATAGTATAACATACCTGTGCCTTTTAATTGTAATGTCATTACAATGTTTAGAGAATATAGCTTACAAAAGTTTCCACCCTTAACTGCTATTTGTTTCTCTGTGCTACTTTCCAGTCCTTGTCCATATGTAGCAAGGAAACTTCCATTTCTGCCGGAAATGAAATTGAAGTGCTGATGTGATCATATTATAGACAGACTTTGTGAGCACCTAGTATGTACAAAATCCTGTGCCGAGAGCGGTGGAGGATGCAAAAAAGAGTTTGTCCACTGAACAGATGTTTACTAGGTGCCTGTTCTGTGCCTGGAGCTGCCCTGGGTCTCGAGGTGCATTAGCAAATAGGGCAGAGCCCCAGCTCTCTGGGATAGGGAAGCAGACACCTAAAGAGATTTAAAAAAAAATGTACCAGGGCAGATGGGCTATGAAGAAAGATAAAGCCGAGTAAGAGGGATAGAAGGAGCTGCTATTCTAGGTGGGTGGTCAGGGACATCCCCTCCAAGGTAACTTTGAAGCAGAGATTTGAAAGAAGTCTGGGAATGAGGAAAGAGTTTTTTGGGAGAAAGAACATCTTTTTCTGCATTTCCTTTCACACTGAATGTGAGTGTGAGAGAAAGAGGAGTCGAGGGCGAATTCCAGGTTTTTGGCCTGAGTAACTGATAAGATGGAGATGCTGCTGAGCCCTAGAAGAGCACAGGAGGAACAGGTTTGGGCAGCAAAATCAGGAGTTTCGTTTGGTCGCATGAAGCTGGATAAGCCGCCTCCTAAGTTCGTGGCAGACACCGCCACGACGCTGTTCCCTGCTCAACCCAAATGTGGCCTCAACATCTCCTCAACACTTCAGAAACCCACACTTCGGAAGAAAGCTTTCACTTTCCTGCTATTGACAGAGAATCCAGTGAGTGTGCACTGGGGAGGGCAGTGCTGCGGAGGTGGCATGATCTGGGAAAGCTGCAAGGAGGAGAGGGAAGCTTGAAGTGAGCTTCCTGTCAGTTAGGGGGCTCTTGGTTGCAAGTGCCAGAAAACCCAAATCAAAATGGCTTAAACCATACAGGAAATTAGCAGCTCACATGTCAAGAAGGTATCAAGGAGATTAAGCAGTCCCGAGGTTGCCCAGTACAGCTGTCAGGGACCCAGGTCTTTCTGTCTTTTTTTTCCCACCAGCCTCAGCACTTAGCTGGCTCCTCGCTGTCGCAGCTCCAGGCATCCTGGCTTCACACACCTAAGTCCAAGGGCATCCCAAGGAAGGAATTCTTGAAGAACTCAGAGGCCTGGGCAGTTAGAATAGGAAAGGCCACTGCTAATATTCCCCTGAGCAGTTGCACTTGTGCAGAAGTTAGACTGCCCTCAGCATAAGCCCTGTGTGGAGGCCAGGTGTAGCTGATGGCTCTTGGGTAGAAAGCAGAGCACAGAGGACAGTGTCTTCCCTTGGGAAACAAAACCGGAAACTGATCCTGATTCTTTGTCATTCCCACCTTCATTCAGGTTGTGTATTAGACCCTTTCGGCTGCAAATGATAGAAATCTTGCCCATATCGGCTTTAATAAAAAAGAAACTTGGCAGTACCCAGCACTGAAAAGTGTGGATCCAGAGGCTCCAAAGATACCCTCAGCACTTGCGTCTCTCTTCTCTGCCTTCCCCTCTCTTAACTTTGCTCTCAGATGGGCTCGCCTGTCAGGCCCACGAGATGTAGCCTCAGCCTCAGGCCATACATGCCTCAGCTTTGAATCCCCGTGGAAAGTGTGAGTTTCCTTACTGGATATCCCAGGAGAGGGCTTACTGATTCTCATTGCTTCTGACCGGCTTGCATTCCCATCCCTGAAACAATCACTGTGGCTCTGGGGAGTCCAGTGTGCCCAGACCCCACCTTAATGACACTGAACAAGAGTCGAGGTGAGGGGGTGCGCCAAACTGCTGATGCTGGCAGAGAGGTGAAAGAACAGTTGGTAGTCCCAAGTCACGGATGTCCAACCCAAGGTTCTACCTCCAAGTCCAAGAACTATCCAACATATTTTGCTTTTGTTTCAACATCCCCTTATGTGTTTTACAGTCTACAACAGGCTATCACAGACATCTCACTCAGTCCTCACAATAACTCTGTAAAGGTGTCTGGGTGGGGATTATTCCACTTTACAGATGAGAGTCAGAGAAATTAAATGACTTATTCTGGATCCTCCAGGTGGTAGATAGCAGGTCTGGCCTTTGAACCCAGGTCTTCTGACCCCAAGTCCGATGTTCTAGCCTACTCAGCCAGCAAAATTGCCTGTTACATTTAAGACTCGCTGTGAATCTGCATGCGTATCTGACGAAAGAAGTTCTTAAAACTGCACAAATGAAATCAAGTTGAAGAGTCAGCTCAAGGAGTTACCATCAGTTGAAGGATTGTGATATGTAAATGAAAAAATAAAGAATGTCATTAAGTTCAAGGGCATGTTTTAATAATAGTTAATTAACTTTTACAGAATAGCAAATATATTCCCCTTCTGCTGAGATGGGTCCTAGGAAGAAGGATTGTAATACCCCCAGGTGGTCAAGTACCAGTAGGATTTTCCTCACAGCCTCCTTCGTAAAGAAGAGCTGGCTGTGGATGAGTCTCCTCGCCCTCCCCAGCCTCGCCCTCCCCTGGCCAACACGCAACCATTGTCAGCTGAGGGTCCTGCAGATCATGTGGCAGAATTCAGTCTGCCCCCAAGGTTGGCACGCCAAGCTTTCCCCTGCAGGAGCCGATTCTGTACCAAGTGGGATTATCTGCCCACCCCCACCTCTCCCTGAACTCCAACTCCAGTCTGTCAGTCAGGCCGCCTTTTTCTCTGATGAACAGTTGGCTCCAGGGTGGATTCTGAAGCATCTTGTTAGATTTCGGGGTGTTTGGAAGTACTTTTTCTGGGGTCTTCGATGGAACTAGAAGGCTTCAGGCTGGAAGGCATCAGCTACAGTCTCCAATTCTCTGAGGCCCTGTTGTACAGACAAGTTAGACTTGTTCCCTACAGAAGGAGCAGTGGGCAGATAAATTACAAGGAGGGCAAGAAATCATCTTCCCACCAGCAAAGTAGGGCCACGCTCAGAAGCATAGAGGGAATTCTCACCTCCGATGAGCTGATCAGGCCAGAAATGTGTTTATGATTCATTGAGAACATAAGTGAAGGTACAAGGTAATTATAGGCACTCTACCGTCTCCCCATTGGTTATTAGTCTCTGGATGACAGAGCAGTAGCAGGGCTGGTTGGGTACAGCCTCTGTGAACCCAGGTCTTCTGACTCCACGTCCCCCAGGTTGGCCCCAGATGCCAGGCTGCTGGAAGGACCCCCTCATATTGAGGTTCAGGGGAAGCAGTGAGTCCTGGGCTGTACTGGCAGCCTCAGCAGGCCGCTAGGCACAGGGAGAGCAGGGCCAGCCCAGGAGGGAGTCAGGGTGAGCTGGGTCTCGGAGCACCTTGGTAAGAGCACAAGCTGTGGAGTTAAACAGAAGCCCACACCTGCCACCTACTACCTGTGTAACCTTGAGCTAGCAAGTTCATCCCTCTAAGCCTCTACTTCCTCCTCTGTGACATGGAGATAACAATAGTACCTTCTTCAGAGAGTTGTTGTGAGGATGAAATGAGATGGTATGTGCAAAGCACTGAGCACGATGTTGACGCAGAGTAATTCCTCAGTGTGTTTGGGTAGTGAGGCCGTTGACCTCTTCCAACCCATGTCTGAGGTCTGAGTCCTACCCTGGGTCTCGGGGGTGTTGTCTCGGTACCAGCCCATTCCGAGGACCCGTGGCCTCACCGAGCCATCAGACCAGGAGCAGCTCATCCACATGCCGTCATCAGGGATACTCAGGCAGACTCCCAGATGCCCTCCCCACTTTTCTCTTGGCCCCATCATGCTGTACCTTCTCAGGAGCAGCTGGGTGGGCCCTGTGTTCACAGGGAGGGAGACACCCCACGGCTTTGCTGAGCTGCCCTCCCGCAGCTCACAGGGCCCATCTGGTGGGGGGAGCCCCTGTGGCCCCTGAAGAGGTGCTGTGCCAGAGCCGGGTTCTGAGGCTGCAGTGGGGCTTCTGGTGATGGGCTCCCCTGCTTGCCTCACTTGCCTCATTCCAGGAGTTCAGCGGGGGAGTTGCTCTTGACTGACCTCTGAGTGTCCGAGGAGATAGCAGCAGCAGCAGCTGTGTCTGGAGCCAAGTGTTGGAGCAGGGAACAGCGTCACCCCCCTTGGGGCCCCTCTAGCCTGGCCCAGATTTTGGCCAGCTCTCCCGAAAGACTCCCTCGAGGACCCTGGGTCTGGTGCCAGGACCCATCACCCCCACCCTCCCTCCATCTCACCCGCAGCAGTGTGTGACTCGTCTTATCACAGAGATTAGCGGGGAGGAAGCCTGCAAGTGGAGGCAGAAGGCCGAAGGTGAGCCCCAGCACTGGCCGCTTGCCCACTGGTAACCTTGAGCAAGTCACATGTCTTTTCCAAACTTGCTTCATTGCCTGGAAGAAGAGGGGTAGAAGAGAACAGCTCCTTTCTCCTTAATAGGGGATGCATGAATGTCACCTAAGCTAACCATAAGGCAATGCTTAGCTGCTTGAGAAGATTTTAAAGAAAGTCAGAGGTGAATTTGAGAAATGAAGAGATTCTTTCTTTCCAGCCCAGTGGAGCAGATATTGGCCACTCTTTTCATCTATTTAGAGTGAAAGCAGGCACTCTCACTGGACCACCCTGCTAGTTTCAAGGCTGAAACTACAATTGTTGGGTCCCACTCAGGTTCGACCCCCAGCAGGAGGTCTGCACAGACATGGAAGGTCTCGGAGGCCTGGCTCTGACCTCGTGGGCTACATGCTTCTGTTCTCTTGTGGCAGCAGAGCTGAGGCATGCATAGGCGGCTGAGTGTGATGGGGGATCCAGCATTGAGCCTCTACCTCCTCCCCAGCCTGGGGGTGGGAGGGAGACGTCAAGTCTTCCTGGGATTGAGCTTCCAATTAAAAACGCAAAACAAAACAACCTTGTTGAAATTCTAACTAAAATTTGTATTAAATTCCATTATACAAAGGGGGAGATTTTAAAAATAATACTGTGTTCTCATTCGAGAACATGTATCTTTTCTTCAAATCTGGTTTTATATCCTTCAGTAAATTTTTTTTTTAAAATATAACATACCTAGTAAAAATACACAAATCCTAATGTACAGCTCGATGAATTTTCACAACATGAACACACCTGGATACTCAACATGGCCTGCACTGATCTCTTTTTGTCATCACCCCTACTCTCCTGACTTCCAACAGCATAGATCCGTTTTGCCCATTTTTGTATTTTCTACAAATGGAGTCATTCAGTATGTACTCTTTTGTTTTTGTCTTTTACCTGACATTCAGGTTTATCCACACCGTTGGGTATAGATGTCGTTGTTTCTTTTCACTGCTGTATAGTATTACATTGCGTGACTAACCTCAGTTCTATTCATTTCTATTCACTTCTTCTCCAAGTGATGGGGGTGACTTCTGGCTTTGAGCTATCAGCAGTAGTGCTGCTAGGATCAGTTGTGTTCATAGCTTTTGGTGAACTTAAGCACACATTTCTCTTGGGTATGTACCTAGGAATAGAACTGGTGGGCAGTAAGATTTTTATAGTTTTCTTCACATAGGTTCTGTAAGTTTCTTGTATAATTTATCCCTAGATATTTATAATTTTGTTGTGGATAGGCTATTTTCTAATTTTCTCTTTTAGGTGTTTATTACTAGAAAAAATATTAATTTTTGAATATTTATCTTGGATCCAGCTACCTTACCAATTCTCTTATTAATTATAGTAGACTTTTTTTTTCTTTTTTACAGTGGTCTCTTAGGTTTTCTGGATATCCAAATATCATCAAAAAGGTTATTTTCGCTCTTATTTTACAACACTGATACCGTTTTCTTGCTTTGCTACATTAGGTAGTAGTAGTAGGTCGTGATAAATAATAATGGTGATTACACTCATCCTTATCTCGTTCTAGATTTTAGTGAAAATGATTTTAGAATGTCCCTGTTTAAAATCATATTTGCTATTGAGTTTTGGTAAATAGTTTCTATTTTGTATAAGCGATTAGCTTCTATTCCTGGTTTTTAATGAGAAATGATCTAAATTTTACCAGGGACCTTTCCGGCATCTGTTAATGTGAGCATATGACCCTCCCATCTTTGTAGTTGTTAAGGATAATGATGTTGAACTACTTCACATTTCTAGGATGAACAGGTTTAGTTGTAACATGTTTTTTTCTTTTGATACTTAGCTAGATTCAATTATGCAAATAATTTTTGCATCAATTTTAATAAATGAGAATGGTTTATAGTTTTCTTGTGCTATCTTCTTCATGTTTTAATAATTAAAGTTATAGTGGCTTCATAGCATTAATTGGGGAACTCTCCATCTTTTAGTATGATCTAGAATCCTTGAAGTGATGTTGGAATTATCTGTCGTTTAAAGGTTGGATAAAATTCATTGCATCTATCTGGCACTAAACACCTAGTGCCATTTTCGATAGTAGATCTTTGATCATCTTTGCAATTTTTCTATGGTAATTTGTTTTTGCAAATGTTCCTCTATCTCTTGGATCAATGTTAGTAATTTATGTTTGTCTATGGAATTATCAGGTTTTCAGGTTTGTGGCCATAGGGCTGCATGTGGTGTCCTTTTATGATTTTGCTTTTCTCTTCTGCAGCTGTGGTTGGGTCTTCTTTCTCATTTCTGATCTTTGTAAATTTGCTCTTTTCCTCTTAGTCTCATTAAAGTCTTATTTTACTTATTTTCAGTTTTTGTATTTATACTCTCCACTCTTCTACTATTTTTTAATCTTATTAATTCCAGCTTTTAACTTTATTAATTTGCAGTCATGTTCCTTTCATTTTGGTTTGTTCTTTTTGTAATCTTTTGGTAATCTCTTAAGAAGAGGGCTAAGTTTCTTTATTTTTCATATTCCTTCTTTAATCATAGAGCCTTTGAATTTCCTCTGAGCATGACTTTTGCTCTGCCCCATGGGAATTGGTATGAAGTAGTCTCTTTAACTGCCTTCTAGCTAGTTTGTCATTTCCCTTTTGATTTCCTCTTCAATCCTAGATTTATCTAGGAGCGGGCTTCTTAATTTCTAAGTCAATATTTTTCTTCTCACTTTTTTTAATTTCTGATTTTATTAATTGTGATTAGATATTGTGGTATATAAAAGCTCTCCTTTGTAAAATTTGTTAAGGTTTTATCTCTGCAACCCAACATGTAATCAGTTTATGTAAATGATCCAGTCCCTAAAAATAGTTTATTTTGTGTTCAAGGAATGTAAGGTCCTGCATATTTCTAGAAATTCAAATTATATTATTCATTTTCTCTGTTATCTTAATTAATACTTGCCTGTAAGATTTGTCCATTTCTGAAATAGCCATCTTTGAAATTTCACATCAATATTTTATTTATTCCATTTCTAATACTTGCTTTGTATATTTAGCTTCTCTGGTGTCTAATGTGTACAAGTTTCTGATGGTTGTAACTTTTTCATTAAGTGTTCCTCTAATCATTACAAATATCTTCATCCTCTGCAGTAGTTTTCAACTAAAATTCTCCTTTGTCTAATTAATTTTGGCACTCATGCTTTCCTTCTGTTTGCATTTGCCTGGTATCTATTTGTCTATGCATTTATTTTCAACATTTCTACATACCTTTATTTTAGTTAGATTCTAAAAAACATTGTGTACATGGGTTTTGTTTTCTGTTCTAATTGTTAATCCCAATCTGACATCTTCTTCATTAACTGATGTACTTGACTTTATTCCTTCCATATTATGGTATGTTTTTAATTTCCTTCCATCACTATTTTCATGTTTTTCTTTCCTCTTGTTTGTGCTGGTTTGATGTAGTTGCTTTGCATTTCCCTTGTCAGTTTGGAAGTTCTCTACTTTTCCATCTTATTAAAGGTTACATTCTTTCCCCCTTAATTCATAATCAAATACATATTGCTCTCTGATTATTTGAAAGCAAGATAACCCAAAATAACTGTTTCTGCCTCCAAGTTGCTCTGTTTCCTCTATACTTTTCTTTACTTCAGTGGGATGAGACCTTTAGAATTATTTTCCTGTCCCCTATTTAAGATGAGACCTTGGAAGAATTTTACTCCCTTCCTTTTCAACTCCTTGATTTTGTTAGGATAATTTAATATTTTTAGCTTTGGACTGCGGTTGGACTTTCCCTGATAATATGTCCTTTCTATTTTCAGAGTCCTTATTTATCAGTTCTGTTCCCAGAGAGTCCACCTTTCTCTGTTTAGATTTAGGAGAAAGGGGAGGGAGCAAGTGTGTGACATCCATATTTATCGTGCTTTCCTGACCTGTTCGGTCCCCGCCCCCCCCCCCCCCCCCCCCCCGCCTATGTTGAAGTCTCTGTTCTGGTGCATTTGTTGTTTGTTGCGTTAAGTATTTTCCATAGATGGGACATGTGCGTGGTAAAACTGTGGATTCTTGCATATTGGCAAATATCTTTTCCCCTGATGGGCAAAATACAAAGTATCAGTATTTGAGGGATTCGGTTCTCTTTTATGAGTGGTCTGTAGATGGTATTCTCCTCTCTTTTAGCCTGTAGTATTTCAGATGAGAAGTCCAGTATCAGTCTTTTTTTTTTCTTTCTTTATAGGTTCTTTCTGTCTAGAAGCTTTTAGGGTTTTGTGTTCATCCTCAAAGTTGAGGAATTTTACCAGGATAACCTGTGTATATGTCCTTGCCACCCTTCCTGGAACTTTGTGGGCCCTTTCAATCTGCAGACTCGGGTCTTTTTTTGGAATTATCTTCTATTAGCTACTTGGAATTATCTTCTATTTGTTACTTAATTACTGGCTCTCCTCCATCAGTTCCCTTTCCTTCTTCTAGAACAACCAACATTCTCAAGTTAGATCCCCCTAGCCCTAGGTCTTTCCTCCAGGTCTTTTGTCTTTTCCCTCATGAATTCTGTCTCTCTATACTTTTGCTCTATACTTGGAGATGATTTTTCCTTTTGCTCTTCCAGACCACTAATTCACATTTCAACAGGGACTCACCTACTATAGTTGGGAAGACTTTTTTTTAATATGCAGAAAGTCTTTTATGTCTTTCCTGACTTGCTTTAGGGCCCATGTGATTTTCTGTTTGACTTGTCATTTGTTTCCTAGAACATGTGCACTGTTTATACTGACTGATCTTCTTCTGCTGGGACTTTGAAGCATGTTGTGAGTTTTTCGTTGCTTCTGGTTGTGGAGTCCAGAGTGGCAGGTCTCCACTGTGGAGTGGAGCTGCCCTCGCCCTCTGGGCCAGTGGTGTCAAGGTAGGTGAGCCACTGGTTTGCTCCTGGGATGTCTAGGAGGAGTTTTTTTCTCCCTGGCTTCCCCTTTCTCCTTCAGTCCCAGGGGCAGGGGAAATGCAGCCCACTTGTTCAGCTCCTTCTTGGCCTCCTGAGGTCCAGGGAGACCAAGGCCAACCAGGCAAAGCCAATTTCAAACTCCCCATCCCTCCTCCCCAGATTCCCACACACACACTGGGGTCCACAGGTCTCTCTTGGCCAGTCTCTTCCGGGTATCCGCAGCTTTTGATTCTTGCTCCAGAGCTCTCTGAAGCTGCTCTTCAAGTAAAAGGGAGAAATCCTCACACTAGTGTTTCACTCTTATCTCGCATATGTACCCCCGTCTACCCAGAGGCCTCGGCAACTCTCTGATTCAGGATGGGCAGATGGATTAGAGGTGCTAATCTCTTTCAGGTTGCTGTGTTCCCAGAATTCTTGTCATCCACTCTCAGTTTCCAGTGGATCTGCTGAGACTGGATAACCCCCTACCCTTCCCTTCCTCTGGGCAGGCTATTATCGTGACTGGCACCCGGGACCCAAACATACCCCATGCCCTAAAGCCCCCTCCACTCTTTCATCTGCTTGAATCAGATTAGACACTGGACTGGATTCCAGAATCATGTGCTCCAGGGTCCCTTGCTGTGTGGGCTGGGCACTGCTGATGACCCCCAAGATGATTTGTGATGGTAACAAGGACCCGGAATTCTATAACATTGAATCCCATGATGGGAAAGTTCTTTTTTCAGTTCTCTTTCAGTTCCTCTTGAGTTTGGTGTTACTATGTCTTTGACACCTCTTTAACACTTATGAATCTCCCTTTTAGCAAAAAAGAGAGCAGGTATCACACTCAGAGTCTTCGGTAGGCAACAGTATTTGCCTTTAGCCGGGGCAGGAAGGCTGACCGAGGAGGAGGTTTGGTGGGAAAATCAGTAGTTCAGTGACCAACCCATTTAGTCTGTAATGCCTAGTGCATATCTAAGTGGAGATGTTGAGTAGGCAATCCAAGGTCTGAGCCTGGGTCACTCCAGTGTTTAGAGATTGGATTCCTTCCTCCTTGCCAACCCATGCATAGGTACCTTTCCTGCTGGTTGGCTAAGTGCCTTTGCATTGGCTAGCTCAAGAGGTTTGCTTCCCATCACTTCTGGGCCACTTCTTGGCAGCCGAGGCCACGTGATTGTCATTAGTGTTCCCTGTGTCTGACCAAGCAGCACTTAAGTGCAGACGTGGCCTGTGGCCAAACTTCCAGCTGTGCAGAGACTTTTGGTTGGCTGTGCTTCTTGTCAGATCCACGGGGTGTGTCACATCCTCCAATGAGGCTGCATTAAAAGATGGAAGCAAACTGGATCTGTTTCATAAGTTAGAACATGGTTCCCACTAAATACTCCAGTTTCATTGGACCTGTCAAATTCCTGGCCATATTTGTTACTATTATTCCCACCCATATTTATTAGAATAACAAAAACAAGAACAAAAATCTGCCATTAGTTTAGCACTTTTCCTTCCTACCAACATGCTGGAAACATTTAGTCTAACGGGAACATGGCTAATGCCACTAACTGGCTCTTTGAAGGGGTCACAGTGCCAACAGGGCCAGCAGGCAGTAGACTGAGGGCTGCAGATCAGTGGGGCCAGTGGATCACTGGAGAGCACTGGCCTGCCCATAGCAGGCAGCCAAACTCAGGTCCTACCTGAGAAGGCAGATTAGAATGTCCGATTTTTTCAGGAGAAGCCAGAAATTAGTATCCCTTTGTGAGAATTCTCCTGATTTATAAATGTTTGCTCCAATGAAAAAAAAGCTAAACAAAAACGAAACCGCTGCAGGCCAAACAAAACACATCTCTCTCTGGCCCAACTCCAGGCTGCAGATGGCTAGTATGAAGCCTGTGCTCTGGGACGGTAGGCCAGACAGTCACTTTGATTCTCATACCTCCCCCATTACTGTGAAACGGGGCCACTACCAGGGCTGTTGGGATGGAGGTTATGAAGGGGACCCTGCTTCCACCTGCAGTTCTGCTGCTAACCGGCTCTGAGACTTTAGCCAAGCAGTATGTTAACCTCCCTAAGCCTCAGTTTCCTTATCTATAAAATGGGGATAACTGTGTTCCTTATCCCTGAGATCTTGTTGTGAGGATTAAATGAGATAATATACAGAGATGCCTAGCACAAAGTTAGTGTTTAATCAGTAGGAACTGTTATTATTGTTCAAGTAGTATCTGTGAAAATGCTTGGAAAACCCAAAAGGGAGTGTTGGGTACTTGTCACTGTTCTGGGTAGTGGCACACTAGCCGGCTCAGAAAGCCCCTTGCCGTGTCTCTACAGCAGAGGGAGGCAGCAGGGCCAGCCTGAGAATGGCCTTGTCCAGCCCCCTCCCCTTTATTTTGCTCAGGGACATGATGGTAATGATAATATTCCTGAAGTCCTGAGACTTGCTGTCTAGGAAGGCCCAGCTCCACATCCCCACAGCTTCCCTGGAACTGGTGTCAGAGGCTCGCTGCCCTCCACACTCTGGCCCTGACACACTCGTAGCCTCTGAGCAGCCCCTCCTGCCATAGGGTCAGGGGGTGCTGAGGACACAGAGGGAGAATTTCTGTCATCTCTTTTGGGAGAAATGAGGGATAGGGGCAGGATGTGGTGAAGGTTTAGTCTGAAGCTGCGCAGAGGAGCCCTGTGCAGCCCTGGACTCCACAGCCCTGTTGGCGCTTCTCCTTTGGATGTGGACATCGCAGTCTAGGCCGCTCCTGCACAGGGCACTTTGTTCTTTGTGAAAAGTGCCACCAGGCACACATGCTTGGCTTCAGATGGTCCATGATCTGAGCCTCAGAGCACAGTGACGGTGACGGGCTTGAAACAACAGACCCCACACTGGGAAGCAGGATATTTGCTTACACATTCTTGCATGATCAGCCAAAGAGCCCCAGGGACGTTTTGTGATCCGTGTGAGCTGGCCAGTCCGTGTTGGAGCTGGGGATGGTGGAGCCGGTGCAAGAGGAACAGCCTGGCTTCCGAGGGCGCGGGCAGCACCACCTTCGGGCACTGCAGCCATCGCACCAAAATAGGACTTGGTACGCCGTCAGCCTCACACATGGTGGGAATGCTGCCTCCTTGTAGCAGGGCGTGATCTGCTTCAAAGAGGCAAAGGCTGTGCCTTGCACTGAGTAGATGTTGGCGAAGTGTTCATTGAACTGAAGTCCATTCTTGGGAGCCCCTGTTTGTGTCCACATTCGATGCTGGAAAACCATGTGTGTTCTCTTCCCCTTCCCACCATCCTTCCCGGGCTCTAGCCATCCCTGCACCTAGACCACACTGATCATCCTGCATGTTGGAGCTTAAAGCGCATTTGATGTGGAAGTGTCTTAGAACAGCTGTCTCAGCAGTTGGCAATGGTGCTAATAAGCAAAAGTGAATTTGGTGGGGACACACAGTGTCGGGGTCTTCCAGGACAGGCCCCATTCATTCATTCATTGTTTACTCCTTCAGCAACCATGGGTTTGGCTCTGGGGCAGGAGGAGGAATCTGAGCTGGATTCTGCCTTCAAGGGGCTTTCCGTCCAGCGAGAGGGCTGAGACGCATCCTGAGGAATAGGAATATCAGGTAGAGAGCGGTGAGTGGAGCAGAGGCAGTGCTGTGAAGGTCAGCAGAAGGGGCAGAGCAGGGCATTCATTTGATGAGGATTAAGCTGTGACACTGGAAAGGTATTAAAGACTTACCGATTAAGGGGCCGGTGTGGTAATAGCAACCTCCCGATTGTTGGGACCGCTTCCTAATGCCTTTCCCCTCCTTTGCAGTTGGTCAGAAGTCTTGCCCCTCGCCAGCCCGGTCTCCTTCCTCCAAATGTGCTTGATATCATCAGTATTCCTTGGAAATTGTGGTCTGCGCACTGTCCGTACAGTAGTTAGGAGCTTGGGCTCTTGGGAATACCCGTGTTTACTTGCTGCCTGACCTTGAGAAAGTGCATTAAAACCTCTCTGTGAGCCAGTTTCCTCATCTTTAAGATGGAGCTGGCACTCACACTCACATAGCTGCGCTGAGCTGGATGCCAGGAGCTGAGGTCCCAGGGGCGTTGGGAGGATTGAATGCATGAATGTCCAGCCCTGGGCACAGTGCTGGCAACTATGGGGTCAACAGGTGCTGGCCATCCTTACTCTTCCCTAGGACCCAGCTCTCCTTGCTCCTCGTGTGGCTGAGCGGTATGCATTCGAGCAGACTTGGATGATAGGCATTTTGTGTTTTTCTTTTGTCTTTACCTGAAATCCCAATGAGGAGAGCCTGACCAAGTGGACAGATTCTCAGGATGGCAGCTGGAGAGGCGCCTCCGTGAACTGCTTGATTTCCATGTGAGCCGATTTCAGACTTGATTCACATTTGAAATCCCTACGCTGCCAGCCACTGGACCAGGAGCAGGTCTGCTCCTCAGCAGCGGCTCGGAGTTCATGATGAGGGACCAGACTCTACTTAGCCTCCTGCTGGCCTCACAGACGAGCAGCAGAACCACCAACTGAGCCCCGATTCCATGACCCGCCAGCCCCGGCCGTCACAAAGACAGGCCGAGAGGCCGCAGCTGGGCTGTCAGCGGCCTCCGCACCACCTTCAGCCCTAGTGGATGCCCTTGGCCTCAAGAGCAGGACACGCTACCCCAACTCCAACATCCCTGGAGAGGAGAGTGGATGTGGAAGCCCGCAAAGTGATTTTTGTGGACTCTCTGTTTTGGGTCGTGATCATACTTATAGTGGTTATGAATGAGGAGCTTGCATCTGCCTGAGAAAGTCTGGGATGGGAAACCCGGGAGGCCACGGCGGGGCTATTTAAATCCACCACACGGAGACTGGCATCCTTTCTGGGCCACATGCACTGCCGGGGAAGGAAGGCTGGCTGGGCTGGACTCTGCTGCATGTTTCTGTGACTGTATTTCTCTCAGTCTGGCAAGACATGCCCTCACCTGGAATTCTCCCTCACTTTCTTTCAAAGACTCAACAAACGGGTGACACGGGGAACCAGAAGAATGCGGCTTACATGGTACCGTCGGAGAGGTTCAGGGGCCTGAGTGCAGACGTGGCCCCTTTGTCTGGCAGAGCTGGCGTGGCAACTGACCACTGCCATTCAGTCTGGGGGAGACGAGCGTTACTCTGGAGAGGAATGTGGATGCAGACTTGCTTTTGG
Organism: Grampus griseus; assembly: GCF_964374135.1. NCBI lineage: Eukaryota > Metazoa > Chordata > Mammalia > Artiodactyla > Delphinidae > Grampus > Grampus griseus. The sequence goes on along the minus strand of NC_139013.1, from coordinate 30,293,768 downwards.
CAGACTTCATCACAAGCATTTCCCCGGAGGGCATGAGAAATGTGATTTCCCCAAGGAACCCTGCCCTGTCTCAGTGACCTGTACCTTTTGCCTTGAACTCTGTCCTCGGCAGGACAGAGTTTGAGAACAAATGTTTGAGAACAAATGTTCACCTAGAACGGTCCACCATCTGGGGCAGTGCTTGGGAGGCTCTGTGGGAAATCCTGAAGCTGCCCCCTGCGTGCGTGCCCAGCAGCCTAAACCAGGGAACGGGGGATTCTTTTCATGCCCCTTTGTCTCTGCCAGTTGGTGGTGGTGTTTTGGTGTCCTTCCTGCTCAATCACTGGTAAGAAGGGAAAGCAAAACAAGTCCTCATTTTAAAAGAACAGGAAGAGACAAACCAAGAGCCTGTGATAAGTGTTTTCCAGGCTGCCCGCATCTGTAATCGAGAAGGGAAGCAAGGAGAGTGAAGTTCCTGATTTGGGGGGTGGGGAGGGGTGTTGAGGGGCAGCAGAGAGTGCTTTGGGAGTCGCTGGTCCCTGGAACGTGTATAAGAGAAAGTGATCTCCAGCTTTACTTGGTCACTGTGAAGTAGGGCTGGAGCAGGGGCTTTCCTGAAGTACTGTAGCCCTCGAGCCCTCAGGAGTTACACAGTACCAGTTGTGTGCAGTAACTGCACCGTCTTTCACATCAGCAAGTCTTTGTGGCTAGTCCAGTGTCCTGCTGCCATCCTTCCAAACAAAATCCCAAGGGCTGTGCAGTGTATCTGTAGTCATTAAAATTCCTGGTTGCTGAGAACAGAAACCTGCCTCAGAGTGACTGAAGCACAGAAGGAAACACGTTGGCTCATGTAACTGAGTAGCCTAGGAATATACTAGCATCAGGCATAGCTGGATCCAGGTGTGTGCTGCACTGACTGGCCAGGTGTGGATCAGGGACTCACCTCTGGAACTTAGGCTAGGGATAGGGAGATGCCCCAAAGTGGGAGGGAAGGATGGTTCTCCAAAGGAAGGGAGAATAGGAACTGGGCAAGCAAAAACAGCAGATACTACTCCAGCCCTCATTTGCTGTTTACAAAGCTCATCATCCCTCATAGGCGTATTCCGCAGTGAGTCACCACTGCACCCCGCAGAGAGTGGTGAGGGAGCCAGGAAGAACCCAGAGAGGAGCCCTCCCACAAACTGTCTGAGTCCCACCTGGTCTGCTTAGATGACAGAGCCTTTTGGACTTGTCAATCTGGGGTCAGAAAGGGAGATGTTTTAGGTGGCTCACGTTGGTGACTTTCTGTTCTGTGAGCTGTCTGCCAGCAATAGCAGGCTCTAGTGGTCTTTGCTCTGTTTCCTGGGGTTCATGAGAACATACCCAGGGGCTAATGAGCAGGGTCATAAATAATGAACAAACATACTGGAGGCAGGAAGCGTTGTTTTCCCAAGGATTGAACAAGAGGAGCAAAGCGCTGCGGGCTCACTCATGCTTTCTCCACAAAATAGAATCAAAAAGCTGTGCAAACTGCCCCCTGGTGTATAATATTATCCATATATTAAACATAACGCACTAATAAGAATACTTCATTTCATTATGTCAGTGGAGGAAGAAAGGGCAATCTAGCAGCTGCCCTAATCGGGCAGATGGGAAACCAGAAATGTTACTTAGATTCAGTCAGGAAAATCGACATTGAACCAATTTGCCTCACCGGCTTTTACTGTGTTTAACGAAAGCTCACGTCTTTACATAAGGCATCGTAAAACGGGCTCGGGAGCCATAAAGCTCTCTGTCGTGTCTTTGCAACACAACCAATGACTTTAACAGTTGGATTTCAAAAAACAGCTTTGGATTTTCCCAGAAGTGACATGGAGTGGGCAATATGAGGTGTCTGCATGTCCTCACCCTTCGGAAACCTACGAGAAGCAGGATGTTAGGGTTAAGGGGGAGGGGGTTTGCGGGTGGACCGGTGCTGGTAAGGTGGGGGGGATCCTGGTAAACCCCTAAGGAAAAGGCCACAGATCCTGGGACTTCAGGCAGGAGGCTGTTCAGCGCCCTTGGTGGACGTGGGATCAGCAGCCAGGGATGTGACGTGCTGTCGGGCCGGGGAGGGACCCATGTTTCCAGGCTCACAATTTAAAAGCTGCCTACCTTTGCAGAAGCGAGTCATGTGTGGAACCACCATTTTAGAGCTGATGAGATCCTGAGCAATCACCTGTTTTGTTCAGCTGTTCAACCAGCATTTATTGATCCTTCACTGTGTGCCCGGCACTGCTTAGGGTGCTGTGGTCAGTGAGACAGACGGGGGCCCTGCCCTCACGGAGCTCATCGGTATGTGGGGAAACAGATAAGATACACGTAACTCTATATTTATATTAGGTGGTGATAACTGTTTTGAAGGAAAAACAGTATACAAGTAAATACATATATTTATGTCAGGCGGTGATAACTCTTTTGAAGGAAAATAAAGCAAGATAAAGACAGGGGATGATGGAGGGCCTCTTTTAGCCAGAGTGGTCTGAGGAGGTGACATCTGAGCAGACCTTGAATTCAGTGAGGGATGCAGGCCTCTATTTCAGATCTCCTCAATCCTTGGTCCGCCAAGAGCTCCTTTGATTGCTTGCCCCCGTGTTTTGTGATGTGTTATACCCCAAAAAGACGTAAAGATGACCACAGAGCTTGGTTAAGCTGAGTGAAGCAGGGTGACCACAGGGAGCTGACACAGCCCAGGCCCGAAGCTGGCACCTGATCCGTCCAAGAGGCTGGGCAAAACACACAGGAAATGAATCCAAAGTCCCAGTGACTCACTGCAGCTGCTCGGTGGCAGAGACAAGGCCAGACCCCAGGTCTCCTGAGTGACAAAACGGGTAGAAGCTGCCACAGGAAATGCCAGTATTTTTCTCAAAACACTAGCATGGGAAGAGCCAGTGGCTGAAATCTGAGGGTGGATTAGGAGGCCGAGGGTATCCTCACAGAAGGCTGGCAGAGCTGCCTCGAAGTATTTCCTCAAACCCCAAGGTGGAGCCCCAGGCCAGGGCCAGTGCTGCTGACCTAAGAAGGGCTGGCCAGAGGCCCCGGCTCTTGGGGACCTTTTCCTGCCCACTTCACTTGGGATTCCAATGCTTGTCAATGGCCAAACTGCATAAGAACCTAGGTCTTCTGTCTCCAAGTCCAAGGCATGATGTCTCTAATCCAAGGCTGGGGTCCCAGGGATCAGACCACGCACCCTACTGAGAAGAGAAAAAGGAACAGAGCCTGAGAAGGCAGTGCTCAGAGCATCATGCCCCTGTGGAATGAGAGCCGGCGTGCGCCCACCCCCCAGCACTGGGAGTCTTGAGAAAGGGCAAGGTCCACATTGTTTTCCAGATAATGGCAGCAGAGGCTGTGTACTGGAATCACAACAAGTCCTGGCCTTGCCCCTGGCTCCATCTGGTGACAGTTGGCAGCTGACATCTTTGCTTCTGGCCTGAGTTTCCCCTCATTAAAAATGGCATCTTTATAACAGATTTCTGCAAGTCACTGTCAATAGGACATACCCCTTGTTTTGTACCAGTCATTCCCCTGGGGGATTGGTCTGCCTGACACTATTCTTTTTAAATACCCTCCTGTTCTATATTATTCTACATCAGAATATCAGGTTCTAAATATAGTATGAATCACTAAGGGATCTTATTTTTTAAATTACTTTTCTCATACCATACAACTTCACCCCACAATTAAACAGCTGGGTTTCAAATCGAGTCTTTCATGTCTTCTTTTCAAATAGCCGAAAGATCCCATTTGTGCCCATGTGCTTCACTCTAGCCCGGCCTGTGAGGCAGGAGAGTCGTCCAGCTTCTGGCTTGTTCTGTGCAGGTTTCGTAGCTTTTTGCCTTCACTGGGTGGAGTAGGCTCTTAGTTGAAGCTGGGAAGAGCTCCCATCCACAAGCAACCCGAACGTCCACTGGTAGGGGTTTGGCTGCATGACTCAGGGCCCATTCAGATGATGGGACCCCGAACAGCTGGTGACAACTCCTGGGTGACACAGAGCCACACAGTGTGATTCCGTCTCTGGAGAAACAATATGGACTCGCAGGTGAAAGAACTGAAATTTACACCAGCATAAGGATGGTGCTTCCCTCTAGGTGACAGGATGATGGCTGATTTTTTTTTTCTTCTTCTTTTTCTTTTTTCCTTAGCTGTGTGAGTTGGAATCTATGAGTGTTCCAAGAATAGTCCTTTCAGGCAGGGCTGGAGAAATCAGGGAAAGAGGAGGGAAAGCTGCTATTATAGAGTGATCCGTGCTTAGAGCAGAACTGTTGGAAGTCAAGATGGTTCAGGGTGGTACACAGATGAACATTTTTTTTATTTTAATAGGTGACTGTATAATGTGTATTAAGAAAAAATATAAGTAGTGCACTAGTCCTATGTGGTCAAGTCCCCGCTGCTCTCTCTGACCTCATCCCCTCCACTCTCCTGGTTATTTACTCCATTCCAGCCCAGCTGGCTTCTCACCATCCTTCTCACACACAAGGTGCCCCAGGACCTTTGCACGAGCTGTTCTTTGTGCCTGAAATGCTCTTCCTCACATATAGCCAAGATCCACTCCATCTCATCATTCAGGTCTCAGCTTCACATGTCACCTGCTTTTCAGGCTCCTAACTCTACACCCCCTTTTTGTGTTTATTACTGTATGATTATTTGCTTGTTTGTTTACTAGACTGTGCATCCCTTGAAATCAGGGCTGTCTGTTCTGTTCCCCACTGCCTCCTGGGTGCTATATGAATGGCACCTGGCATGTAGTGGTCATCTTCGTGGGTGAGAGGAGGAGGAAGCCATCGATGGGGATTGGAGGCAGTAATCTTGAGGATGGCTCCAGCTCTGCCAGTCAAGGAAACAGCCTTTATGCCTAGAAAAGAGCAAAGCTTCTGACCTCTCAACAGGGGCCTCCAGGTCTCAGTCCCTCTGCTCGCTTGGGACTCTGGGAAATCAGAAACAAGGGCCCAGCATGATTACTTAGTAAGACACCTGCAGCTGGTGGTCTCTGAGCCAGCCATTCAAAACATAGGTGCCCTCTGGCCCCCAGCCTCTCACTCATTTAGGTCAAGGCACTGCTGCACTGGGTGCGCAGGGGACCTGTGGCCTGGGAGACAAGGCGAGTGGTCTAGCCCGGCTTTGGCACTGATTAGTCTGTGATTAGTCTGTGACTTTAATACTAGGGACTGGCAGTTATCGGGCCCAGCTGTGTGCCAGGCCCTCCCCACTCATTCTTTAATACTGCAGAGAGCCCTGTGAGGGACCATCATTATCCCTGTTTTCTAGAGGAGAGACCTGGGCCCAGGAAGGTTAACGTGGCCGTGGTCCACACGGTCAGTGAGTAGGATAGTCAGGGTGTATCTGGCTCCTAATAGGTATTCAGTGTCCGTTTGTAGAATGAACTAAGTGGATGAATAGCGTCCCCTAGGGGATTTGGGCTGCTGCGGGGGTGGCAGTGCCCACCTCTCACCAACCCCCTGTCCCTGCCCACACAGTGCCCTCTGGACCACTGTTGACTGCCCTGCTTGTCTTCACCCTTGGTGGCATCCAGCAAACCAGGGACCGGGGTCTCTCCTGCAGGTCAAACCCCACTGCGCACAAGACCTCATCAAGTGAGAATATGTACAAGAACAGAGTCAGCGGGGCTCCAACAGGGAGAGGAGGGGGGGTTTCACCAGGGCCAGTCCCCGCCGCCACGCACACGTTATCCTCAGGTGCCTCCCCTTTGCTGTGCCCGCCTCAAGCTGGTCTGCTGTTCTGCCAGCTCCCGTAGCCTGGCTGGTGTTTGTGATGCTTCCCCCATTGAATTAACTCACTATTTGTACTTCTCCACGAGACTCAGTGGAATCCTCTCTCTGGAGGGAACATCACACCTGCACCAGCACCAGATCCAGAGCAGCCTCCCTGACTGGGCTCTCTGGCTTCCAGTCCCACGTGCCAGCCTGTGAAGTGCCTTCTGTTCATTTAGCACACATTTCCCGGCACCCCGTGTGCCAGCTGGGGGCTCTGGAAGACACGCAGAGACCACGCAGGCTCTCGACAGTGCCCTCGCCCCGCCCCCCAGTCTGGAGTCCTGTCTTCCTCCCTGTCTCTCTGGCCTGTACCCACTCCACTTGGAATGCTGCCTCCTGAGAGGTGGGCCCTGTACCCACCCTGCACCCCTGCTGTAGGTCCTTCTCTTATAGCTCTTTCTGGTTGGGTTTTTCTTCTTGGGTAGCACCTACTCCACATACAATTTAACCATTTGTAAAAGTACTTCTTTTATATCTATCTTCATATTCAAGCTCCTTGAGGGCAGGGCTCGTATCTGTCAGTTCACTCTTATATCCCCAGCACTTAACTGGTACATGGTCAGTACCTGAACAATATATGAAGACTGAATTAGGGGCTGAATGAAGGAGCTTACAGAATACCCTCAGAGAAGCCCCCCAAGTTATTGGGAACTAGAGCTTTTAAGACAGAAGTGGAAAAAAATTTTTTCTGTTTTGCAATTGTTAGATGTTTTTCTTACCTGGTATCACCCATCACCCCCCCATCTCAGGGGTGCACTAAGGTAGGTGAGAGGCCTATGACACAGTGGAAGGGCCTCTGGAAATTTTGTCCCTGCTCTGCCACAAGCTAACCATGTGACTGTAGGCAAGTCTGTCCTCTCTAAGTCACAGTTACCTACCCAGGCAGGGGGCATCATGGTAGGAGCGTGACCTTTGTCATCAGATAGTATCACGGCTGATTTGGCAGTTGCACAGTGTCACTAGGAATGCCCTATACCCCTTTGACCTGCCGTCCTTAGGGTGGTAGCCTTTAACCTCTTGGTCACAACATGGCTGCCATGGCTCCAGTATCTACTTCGTCATGCAACCACATGTTAAGGCAAGAAGCCAAGGAACGGCTGGCGGAGGGACAGCCAGGGACATGGGGGCAGTGGAGAAATGAGGGGACCGGAAAGCTGTTCTCAAAGGTCTGTCACTGGAACAAGAAGAGAAAGTCTTTCTCAGAGGCATTTCTAGCCAACTCCCCTTCAGTCTTAACTTGCTTGAGCTGGATCACATGGTCACTCTTAGCTGCAAGAGAGACAGGGAAGGGAACGCACCATGGTGAGAATGGCTGTTGGGCGGCAGCCAGCATGTCTGACGCACATACCCTTCAGTTGGCCCTTGGCAGCTGCCACTTTATACTGTTAACTCTCATGTTCTCAGCACTAGCTTTCTCACCTGGAACAAGAGCCCTGGGAAGGCAGGGACCAGGCTGAACCCAAGTGAAACATGTCAGGAAATTCCTGTTGATTGGCGGCTTTACCCCTTGTTACTCAATTCTTCTCTCACGGCCAGAATGGTCCTCCTGTTAATAAACACCAGCGTCTGTCTCCCATTGAACATGATTTATTGTCCTTTCAAATAACAAATGCGAGTTTTTTTTTAAATGAAACAAAACAAACATGATAAGAGAGTAAAAAAAAAAAAATCACTGAATGCTACCATCCAAAAGTGATCTTGATGATATTTTGTTAAGCATCCTCCCACGTCATCTTTTCTCTCTCCCACCTTCTCCCTCCACACCCCCACCTCTTACCAACACCATCACACACAAATCTAGTTTTATACAAATGGCTGCGCGGGGCACACGTTGTACTCTAACCGGTGTTTTCATTTTACAATCCTGTCCGGGTCCGTTGCTCTGGCAGGTTCTGTGGAGCCCCTAATTGCTGGTACGTGGCTCATTAACTCACTGGTATCTCACTGTTGCCTGTTTGATTAAAACTGTGTTCTCTGAAGCCAGGGTGGTGTTTTTCCCCCGCTGGGGAGGGCTGTGGCTCTAGGGCCAGAGCCACGTTGCTGATCAGGTCTCCCCGACGACTGGAAACTGTTGTCAGTGGTCCCGCGAGTGAAGCCCTGACCACTGACGCTAACCCAGGCAGCCCACAGGTGATGACAAACACATTTTATAACCTCATTAAGCGGCTCCCAAATCAGGACATTTAGCTTTTCGACCCACTGCTGCTCCTGTGATGTTCATTAGGTAAATTCGCAGATCCTGTGCTCCAGTCTGGACCGTGCGCCCTCTTGCTGTCCTGTCTTCCTTCCTGTGGCTGTGAGCCCTGCTTCTCCTCCTGCGGGGGGCGGAAGGGGTCTTCCCATGGTGTCCGGCCTCCCTGCTGCCCCTTGGCCCCGGGTCACTTCCTGTCCTCAAGAGGACAGACCCCGGACACCCAGCACCCTGTACTTTCTCCCCCAGCTCCACTTAGCAAATGCAATAATGTCAATAACAGTCATCATAACAGCTGAGCTGATTGAGTGCTTCCTGTGCCAGGCCCTCTTCTTTACATGCCGTGGCCCAGTGAGGGTAGCCACTGTTAATTACTAGGCCCATCTCCATGGAAAGTTGAGGAAACTGAAGCATCAAGCAGTTAAGGAAATTGCCCAGTCACACGTCTCAAGTCTGGCTCCAAAAGCACCCCTTTAATCTGAACTCTTAAAGGGATTATTGTGGAGGATGGAGAGATGGTCCTGGTGCCGGGGAAAGGGTGCTGATAAAAGGAAGCAGAGGAGGGGCATTTAATCCACCGTGGAGATGGAGTGAAAAATCATGTGTTCCAGCAGCTTAGAGTCTGTGCGTTTGTGAACCTCCAGAAATGGGGGGTAAAACTGTGTGTGTGTTGGTGCGTTTGTCACAGTGTCAGAAGCATCTGTGATTCAGAGAGGGAGAATGGCTGCTGGGCCGGATGATCCTCCAGGGTCCCTTCCAGCTCCTAAGCCTGTGGTTCTGTGACCATATAAGGCCACTGTGCCTGGGGAGCCTCACTGCAGCAGAGTGCAGTCCTGCACTGAGAGGGGGAAGCAGAGAGCAAAGGGAGCCCCAGCCCAGGCCCCCTGCAGGGTCTCCAAGGCAGCAGAGAGAGGAGCTGGGATAGGAGAGGTGGTGGTGGTGGGGCGGGGAGTGGGGTTCCTCCTTGATCGCCTCTTCCCAGAAAGCTCAGACCTGCTCCAGCCGGCTCGGCTGCTACCCTCCCTCTCTCTCCCCATTTCCACTTGGGATCTTCTCCCTCAATTGTGTTGCCAGGTTTCCAGAGTCCAGCTGGTGGCTCCTGTCCAAAATCAAACACAAGGCTGCAGAATCAGCCCTTGCTTGCTCCCCAGGTTTCTTCTGGTTTGGTAGCTTGGAAAACCCCACACCCCTCAGAGTCCCTGAGTTTGGGATGGGCACCAACACAGCATCTAGCTTGACCCTCCTTTGCTACCCTGGCTCTGAAGACATAGGAAATCTGGTGAGTTCTCACCCCAACACACACACACACACACACACACACACACACACACACACACACACACGTCTGCCTCCTTGGAGAGGGGTGGGTCTTGTGCATCAGTGTAGACCTGGTTCATGTAGTTGTGTCCCACTTCCCCTGAGTACTATCAGAGCCTAGCCCTGTGCCAGTTGTTATGGAGAGGAGGAACTGAGATGGATGAGATGTGGTACCTGACCTCCAGGGACTGACAGGCTGGTGGTAAAGACAGAAAGTTAATAAACAAGTGCACTAGGAAATGGTCTCCCAAGGTACGAAACATGTTTTAGTCATGACTGTATTGGTTGTAAGTGACAGAAACCCAAATCAGATTAGCTTATGCAGAAATAAGAGGGAGTGGTTTGACTCATATCACTCAGAAGTGTAGGGATAGGGTTAGCTTTAGGAATAGCTGGATCCAGTGGCTCAGATGATGTCTCTGGGACTTGATTCTGTACTCTGTCACTCAACTATGTATATGAAGTTCGGTTTGTCTGGGGCTGCTGCAGTGTGAGATGTCAGAGGTGCCTCATGCAGCCTCACTCCTGCTTTCCAAATCCTGGCCTGGTCTCCTCCAGGGCTCAAACCTGGGCTGTCACAAGAAACCAGAAACCAGACTCCCCTGGGCTGCCTCTCCAACCCCTAACCAAACACCTCCTTTCCTTGCCCCATACTCCTTGGGCTGATATTATAGGAGATGTTTTGATGCTCACTTTGTATGGGAAATCTCTGGGTTCTCTGGGAACTTAGATACAGGGATCCCAAAAGAAGCAGCAGTCCTGCCTGTCAGCATCCACCTGGTGGGCACAAGCACAGCCTCGAATGCCATTGTCACACTTACCAGCTGCGTGACCTCGCGTAACTGGGTTAACCTCTTTGAGCCTCAGTTTCCTCTGTCAAGAGAAGATAAAATTATCTCCTAGGTTTGTTTTGAAGATTAGACGAGATAGTGCATGTAAAGCACTTAACACAAAGACTTAACCCTCAAACATTAGCGGCTGTTATGATTCTGCTTCTTTTGTACCACCAGTGAAGGAAATTCTATTTGGGGGATTTTGACTTTAGAATGAAGATATTATCACTAACAGCTACTATATATTATATACTTACCATACAATAGGCACTTTACATTTATTCCTCACAGCAGTTCCTTGCAGCTGAGGAAACCAAGGCCTGAGGGGTTAAATCCTTTGCCAGGAACGCACAGCTCATCAGTGATGGAGCTGGCGACCCCATCTTTCTGACTCCTAAGCTCTGACCACTCTCCGGAATGAGATGGGAAATAGAAAATAAAGGGGCCTTAAGTGATACTTTTAAGGATATGTGACTGAAGTCAATGCTGGGGCGAGGGGGTAGGGAGCAGAGAAGAATGGGGCGTGAAAGAAATACTGAAGGACTTACACTAAAAAAATCCAGCCTTTTTCTCTGAATGGTAGAATTATGAACATTTATTTATTTTTGGTGTTGTTCTGTATGGTGCAACTTTTCTATGTTTGAGTACTTACTACTTTGTAGTCAGAGGGAAGGGAAGGTGTAAAATTCTACCCTGAAGCAGGAAGCCCAATTTTAAGCTAATATAAGCCAGTTTGAACAAGTTTTGCAACCAATAATCATGATTTGAGCAATTTTTGGCCAAACTGCTTCATTTTTGTAAACCCCGAATGAAGCTTCTCTATCTTGGGCCACCCCGGGCACCAGTGAGACCTTCCAGGCAGTATTCTGCCTAGTCCAGTGTGAGGCCTGAGGGGTGGCAGAAAGGACTGTGTACCCAGAGACCCGGGTTCTGCTCCTGCCTGTGGCTCTCACCCTGCCTGCTGAGAGCCATTAGGCCAGTTACTCAATCTCACTCAGTCTCCTTTTCTAGAGATGGGTATAATGAAATCCTACCCTCCCTACCTTGTTAGGTGGTGTAAAGAATTAATGCTAACAGGTGTGAAAAATGACAGTCCCATCCCCTAGTGGAAGGAAGTCCTGTAGGCAGCTGAGGGTCTAGAGAGTATTCCCAGGAGAGTGGCAAGGCCTGCTGGTCCAGAACGAAGCATGAGAAACTCATTGCACTGGCTTCTTGGGAGGGTGTGTCATGGGGACCAGTAAATCCAGACTGCACCTCTCAGGTCACCCAGAGGTCACCCTCTGAGGGGAGTCTGGTCTCGGAGACTTTTTTAGTGATGGTTCTAGAGTTTACAATATGTATCTTAACTTATGCTTTACTTTAAAGTAATATTATGCTACTTCATGTATAATACAAGAATTTTTCAACAGTATTTTTCCATTTTACCCCTCCCATCCTTTGTGCTATTATATAAATTTTACTTCTATGTAATAAATTTTCAGCCTTTTTCCTCTCTTTGCTTCGGTTTGGATGGTTTCTATATTGGTGTATTCAAGTTCACTAATCTTCTGTGTGTCTAAATCTGCTGTTAATCCCCTACAGTGACATTTTTGTCTCGGATATTGTATTTTCATCTTCAGATACTTCGTTTTGTTCTTTTTTATCTTCCATTTCTTTCCTCATTATACTCATGTTTTCCTTTAATTTCTTGAAAATATTTTAAATAGGTGTTTTTGAGGTCTTATTTGTTAATCCCATCATCTCTGTCACTTCTGGGTCTGCTTCTGTTGACTGATTTTTCTCCTGGTTATGGGTCACACTTTCCTCCTCCTTTGCATATCCAGCATTTTTTTATTGGATACTGGATATTATTAAGTGTCTGGGTTTTGTTGTCCTCATTTAAAGAGTGTTAGATTTTATTCTGTCATGCAGTTAAGTTACTTGTGGGTCAGTTTGGTTTTCTGAGGCCCATTTTTCAGTTTTGTCAGGGCAGATCTAATGTAGCCTTTACTCTAGGGCTAGTTTAGCCCTACTACCATGGCATGAGTCTTCTGGGGTTTCTGCCAAATGCCCTAGGTGTCAGCTCTCCACTCTGGTTAGTCAGACCTTGAGCATCTCCCAGCCTTGGGCCAGCTCTGGGAGGTGTCCACCTTATAAGCTCCCTGACACTTGTTTCTTGAGCTCGTAGAGTCTCACTCTATTCAGCCAAAGACTCAAGGAGACCCCTGTTCAGATATCTGGAGCTTTCCCTCTCTCTGCACTTTTCTCTCTGGTACTCTGCCCTTCAATTCCCAGTCCCCACAGCTTTCCTGAACTTTTATCTTTATCCCATCAGCTCAGTAAGACCCCTGTGCTCTGCTTGGGTCCTCCCTCCCTACACTGAGGTCTGGTAGACGCCTCCAGGCAGAAAGCCAAGGCAATCATAGGACTCACCATGCTTTGCTTCCTTTCTGTTCCAGATCATGGTCCTGTGCTGCCTGTTCTCCAGTGTCTGAAACCACTTGCTTAATGTATTTTGTCCAGTTTTCTGGCTGTTTACAGTGGAAACTAACAATTCCCTTTGAGATCCCCCTGGGGTTGTGCACCAATGCCTCAGACTGGGTATACACTCAAGAAACTTGTGCAAAAACGGAGTTAGGGCTAATAAAAGCCAGTGAAAAGGCAATAGGGTCATTTTGATCTGCTTCTTAGAGAAACTCAGGATAAAGACACACAACCCAGCACCAAGTCACATTTTATAACAGGAATCATTAGTGTCCATTAGCTGACGAATGGATAAGTAAAACGTGGTATATCTGCACATGGAATCTAGCTTGGCAATAAAAAGAAAGGGAGTACTGATGCATGCTACAACAGGGATGAACATGCCAAGTGAAAGAAACTAGTCACAAAAGACGACACCTCGTGTGATTGCCTTTATGTGAAATGTCCAGAATAGGCAAATTTATAAAAACAGAAGGCAGATCAGATGAGTGGTTGCTTACTGCTGGGGTAGGGGATGGGGAGGGACTGCTAATGGGTACAGGATTTCTTTTGGAGAGGACAGAAATGGTCTAAAATTAGCCTGTGGTGACCATTGCCCAACCTTGTGAATATACTAAGAAGTACTGAATCACACGCTTTCCATGGGTGGATTGTATGGTCTGTGAACTATATCTCAGTAAAACTGTTTATACAAAGAAAGAAAACTTGTTAGCAGTTTTCTCCTGTACTGAAGGATGTGAAGGGCTGGAGAGGGGCTGTGGAGGTGGAAATGGAGGTCTGAGCTACTATACAGTTGGGTGTACATGTTACAGGTAGCATTGAGTCTTGGACTGAAAAACATGACCACAGGAGAGTTTGCACGGGGCATGACTAATGTTGGATGTTAGTCTTGAAATCCATATGTCCTTTCTTAATTACCTCAACCATGAGAGGATTCTTGCAAAGCCTTGGCTTTACCCCCTCTCTAGTTCTCTCTCCTCCCCAGACCCTTGTCGGCAGTGGGCGTTCACTGAGCGGCCGCCATCTGCAGGGAACAGGGACCTCAGGGCATGTCCAGCCTCAGCCCTGACCCCAGAGGAACCTGAGAACAGGAGGGCAGGGAGTGTCGCATGGCCTCTGAGAACTGCAGTGTCGCCTTCGTGTCCTCCATGTCATGTTCAGAGTCATCAGAATAAGGGTGACACAGTGGTCACATCCCAGCTGAGGATGGGGGAGTAGGCAACTCCTTCTGTTGGCTTTTCTCTTGTCAAAGAGGAAGGTTTTAAGTGAGTGCTCTTCCCTTCATTAAAAGCAGTGTAAGTTTTCTGTGAAAGAAAAAATGTATTCTTCGTGTGCAGGCTTCTCGCAGGGGTCTTCAACAGTATACTCCTAAGTGGATATTTAAGTTAAAACCCTGAGCTTTGCTTAAAAATACTAATGGTGAACATTTATCGAGTGCTTAGTGTGTGTTCTAAGTGCTTTCAAGTATTGTCAACCCCTTGACTGATCTTTCTTTCACTGTACATAGGGAATGTAAAAAGACTGCATTTCTTTTTTCCACTGTTCTGTTTTTCAGATTAATTGTCAGTAATTTAGGTCGATTTTTCCTTCAGATTTTGTGGTTTTATCACAGCAGCTCAGTAATTCAGCATCCGAGCTGGGCCCGGCCCTCAGCCGGGAGGTTGGCTGGGGTGGGGCTTCACATGCCCGGCACGCTCGGTGCCAGGTGTGGACAGCGCACTCATCAGGCATGCTGTGTGTGGTTTTGCTCTAGAATCATCCACGAAGATGGCTTCTCTGGAGAAGACGTGAAACAGTACAAGCCCGTCGTCTACAGCAACACCATCCAGTCCCTGGCAGCCATCGTCCGGGCCATGGACACTTTGGGCATCGAATACGGTGACAAGGAGAGAAAGGTAGGCTGCTGCGCCCATGCGCACGGGGAGGAGAGGGCCGTCTCTGGAACCCGCTGCGTCCTCTTTATCAGGCCAGGCTGCCGTGCAGGGACGGACGAGACTGTGCTGTGTCACCCGCCAGTGTACCAGTCGACCTGGCCAATACAGTTAAACAGGGGCTCTGGTGACAAGCAGACCGCCACAGCACAATCGCCAGGGAAGGAGACAGCAGCCACAGAATTCCAGGGTTTATTTTGCAGATGAGAAAGGGTTGGTGACTGCCCTAAACTGGGACTCTCACAACATTGTCCAAGTACATGCCCTTGGGCAATTAACCTGAACAGAAAAAATATTTCTTAGACCAAACAAGCCCCACCTAGCCACCATCTTCCCTCCTTAGGAGAGCTTTCCTTACCTTGTTGGGGGTGGGGCAGCCATTTGAATTCAGTCTCTTCCCTCCTTTGCCCCATGGGTTGTGTTTTCTGCCCCTCCGAGGTGTGTCTGAGGACCGAAGAGGCTCTCCTTCCTGTAGGAGGTCGACATCCTAGAACAGGGACAGTTTTTCAGTTGAGTTTCCAGGCATCTGATAAGTGGTGAATGGAATAAGTTGTAAAAGCCTCTTTTTTGCAAACATTTGCATTAACTGTAAGACTGAACCTTACACAGCTATACTGGCAAAGCCAAATAAAAGGTGGCGGGGAGGGAGGGAAAACAGCCTCAGATAAGTCTATCTAAAAGTGACTCTTCGTCTCCTGGTGGGACCCTGAATCCCAGCGATCCCCCTCCTGTGACCTGGAGTGTGAGGAGGGGAGCAGGTGGAGGTCTCCGAGCTCCTGGGCCCCTCCTTGGAGGCTCTGGACGGAGAGCGTTAATCTCCGATTACTGCGTGGTTTGGTTATACATAGTGTATATATCCTGTCTTGGCTAAAAAATCACCTCCCTTACAGAGGAAAACTATCTTCACCTTCTCTGGGTCTGATAAATCATCTGCGACAGATAGCTTTAAATGTAAAATTCAATATTTTATGCACAAAATCCTAATTCCATGCGACAGAGTCATCCCAGCTCAGGCATTGCCTCCTCCCAGAAGATGGGAACTGGGTGACTGAGAGTGTGTCCAAGACCAGCCTGGGGTGGGGAAGCCGGGCGCTGCCCCTCTGCAAGGCTGAGTCTGGAAGCTGGCTCTGCAGAGGAAGTACTTCTCCCCAGGGACTAGCTTTGGCTTTGGTCATAGAGCCAGGGCCTGCGGAACCAGGGGCACTGAGTTCTTCAGTCTTGTTTCCACTAAGTATTCACTGAGAGTACAGTGTACCAGGCCTTGCTGGGGATACAGGAACGAGCACAGTAGGAGTGGAGCTGGAGAAACCAGTCAGCAAAGAGCAGCTCAGATCATCAGAAGTAGCCAAGACAGGTTGCAAGTAGCCAGACAAGTTGCAGGGCTTCATTCATTGTTAATGATAATGGCCACAGTGCTTATACAAATAGCTCTCTTGTACTGAGCACCTCCTAGCTGCCAGGCACTGTGCTAAGCACCTTACAAGTATTAACTCACTTTACTCAACTCAATCATTAAAGCCCAGAGCAGGAAGTGCCTGGTATGATCTTCAGACGTGGGACAGGCCACAGGCCTTTGGTCTTCCTGTCTGCCTTTTGGCCAAAGAGAGAGCCTGGAGCCTGAATCTCAGTTAACCAGACGCCAGGCCCAGTGCAAAAGCTCACGTGTCCACAGCTCACACCTTACACAAACACCCACACAAACACACATGCACGCAGGCACACACAACCACAGCCTGCGAGATCTTCCAAGAGTATGTGTGTTCACCGCCATGCCCACCTCCCAACCAGTCTTCTTTCCCCAAAACCTCCTGCCCGGATTATAACCCAGACAGTCAGTGTGACTTCAGAATGCTTTTCTCCTTCAGTTTTGGAAAACGTTTGTTGTTCACAGGGGGATTTTTCTTTCCCCCCATTTTATTATCCTGAATAGAGAGATGATTGCTTGGGAATTGCTAGGAAGATGATATATTAAGGACTATACTGTGGGACCCCTTGGCTTCTGTGGCTGTTCCTCTTCTGTGGGATTCCTGGTTGAGACAACCCTCAAGTAGGAGATCAGGAAAGGCTCCTCTGGGAAGGGAGACCAAGAGCAGAGTGGGGACTCCCTGGAGAGTCCACTGGACACAGAGAGGAGCTGGAGCCCAGTCCTCTACCGGCAGGTGGCACCGTGGCAGACGCCTGACCGGTCTGCGGGGCAGCACAGGTTTGTCAGGCACAGTCCTTCTGGCTGGCAAAGGCCTCCAGACCCTGGGGCACCTCCTCCTGTGTTATTTCACCTTAGGCTAAAGTGAGCCAGGCAGCTGGCGAAGGTGTTTCCTGGGAGTGGGCTGCTCTGGATTTGCTGTTTGGGCAGCAGGGTGCAAGGATCCCCCGCCTGCCTGCATATCAGTTGTCAGGGGCTTGAGGTGGAAGGGGGCAGCCACTTCAGACTGGGTGGCCAGGGAAGGTTCCCCTGAACCTGGAAGGGATATTTGTGATGAAACTCGACTCTAAGGAGGAGCCAGCCGTGGGAGGAGGAGGAGGGACAGAGGTTCTAAGTGGACGCTACCAGGGCCCTGAGTGAGAAGTGAGCCTGGCAAGTTGGGAACGAGAAGCTCTGTTCAGCCTGAACTGCGTCCAGGGGCAGAGGTGGGCCCTGGGGTGTTGGATGCCCTCCAGTCAGGTCTGCCTGCAGCTGGCCAGTTGTTGGTGACCAGATGCCATGACCCCAAGGCTGGGTCTCCAAACTCTTTCCTCTCTCGGGTTCCCAGGGGCTGCCCACCTGGGGGATCTGCTGTTTGGATGTTGGGAGAACCGTCCCATGCAGAGCCGACCCAGATTAGGGTTTTGGTGTGTAAAGAAAAGACCTCCTTCTCTCTCTTGGCTTCCGCACGTCCGACATCGTCCCCCCACCCATAATGGCATATCTGGAGGAAAACAGCCCCACACCCAGCACCTGCTTGGGCCAACCAGCTTTATACTCTCCATACAGAGAAGCATCTAGAAGCTTCCTTGCCATACCTCATTAGAACAATGTCCTTGACTTCTCCTGGCAGCTGACTTGCCCCCCTGCCCTGGCCCCCCAGTGGAGGGAGGACTGACTGGTTTCTGCTGCAGCCTCTCTGGGGTGTGGACTCACCTGAGGCCATATGACAGTGCATGAGCCCAAGCCTGAAAGAGCCTCTTTGTTGGGCAAACGTCAGGGATCTCCTTATATACCCCACGCCCCAGCACCCCCAGGCCACAGACTGCTCCCCAAAGATACCACACACTCCCACACCTCCAGGCCTCGGCTCAGACCACACCTTCTGCCTCTTGTGCCTTCTCCCTTCTCTTCCCCCGGAGCTCTTCCTGCTTAGCAAGGACCAACTGAGCTCCCGTCTTTGCATGAAGACTTCCTCTCCTTCCCCTGACAGCCCAGCCCAGCTCAGCTCAGCTCAGCCTAGCTCAGCTCAGCGCTTTCTCTGTTGAGCACGTATCTCATGCAGTGTGTCCGCTCTTTCCTTAGAGCAGTGACCCTTGTGCTTCAGGGTGATCAAAACCCATTTGAGCAACTAATGAAAGCCATGAGCCTTCTCTCCAGAGCCATGCACTCACTCACATGTCCAGGAAATTTTTCATACCATTTCAGGGGGCTCTGGAACTCCTAAAGCCCACCAGTGGAGCCTAGAATAAGAACTCCATTATGTCTAAGGTCTTTCTGCTCAAGGCCTGTGTCATTCATCTTTGGGTCACCTCCCCACCCCAACAACCAGCACAGTGCTCAGCACATAGTAGACCCACCCAAAAAAATCTCTTGAGTAGAAAGACATTTCTAACTTTCTCGGTACTCAGAGAAAAAAGGAAAAGAACCTGTAATGTTATCACTACTGAACAGATGTTGACTGAGTACCTACTATATGTTTAGTTTGTGCTAAGCTCTGGAGAAAGAGAGGAATGTGGGATGGGGCCTTGAAGGGGCTGGTCATCTTCTTGGGAGGACAGGGCTCATAGGCTCATTCCGTGAAGTGGTCAGGGAAAGCTTCTTAGAGGAAGTGAGGCTGGAACTGTCCTTGAAGCAGAGGTATGGCTTCACAGGCACAGATGTAGGTGAGGAAAGGGACCTGAAGCAGAGAAGAGCATGAATAAAGGCCATGGGTTGGTGGTGACCAGAGGAGATTTGACTGACGGAGGAGGCCAGTGGCCAGGACAGAGGATTAGGATATGGGAAGGTGTGGGAAAGTTAGAAGATACAGTTAGGTCCAGATTGGGTAGGCCTTGGAAAGTATGTCAAGGGGTTTGGGTTTTATCCTGTTGGCAGTAGGCAGCCATTGATAAAGTTTGAGCTGGGGAAGGATGGGATGAAAGCGAGTTTTAGGAGATTATCATGATGGCATGTGCATGGTGGGCTAGTGGTGGGAGAGACTGAAGGTCAGGAGGCAGGTTGGGAGCTACAGTAAGGGTCTCGATGGGAGTTGGAAAGGAAGGGCAGCAAAGTGATGTGTGGTGATGAAAGAAAGGGACCTGGTAGTTACTTGGCTACTGGGGCAAAAGTGTAAGGATCAGGGACTTCCCTGGTGGTGCAGTGGTTGAGAGTCCTCCTGCCAATGCAGGGGACGCGGGTCCGTGCCCCGGTCTGGGAAGATCCCACATGCCGCGGAGCGGCTGGGCCCGTGAGCTATGGCCGCTGAGCCTGCGCGTCCGGAGCCTGTGCTCCGCAACGGGAGAGGCCACAACAGTGAGAGGCCCGCGTACCGCAAAAAAAAAAAAAAAAGTGTAAGGATCAGGAAACTGGGACTCTAGTGTTACTGGCCTGGATGACTGGAAACAAGGTGACACCTCTGGCAGAAAGTCAGGAGACAGGCTGGGCTGGGCCAAATATGGTCTCAACCTCATGGGCTCCAGCTGGAATCAGCAAGTAGTAGATGGACTCAGAGAACTGCAGCTCCAAGAATTGAAGATGATGATAATAGTTGCTTTCAATTTTTATGTTCTAGGGCTTGCATTAAACCATTTATATTAATTAAAAATTTTAATCCTAACAGCTACCTGTGCAGTGGGTGCTATTGTTATCCCCATTTTACAAATGAAAAAAAAAAAAGAGGCACAGAGAGGCAAAGTGACTTACCCAGGGACATTCAGCACAAAATATATACGTATATAATACAGATTTGTAACCCCAAGGAAGCTATAATTCATATAGCTCAGGTCCAGAGCAGAGTCCCATTTAAATAGGCACAGTATACAACCAGGCAAAACAAATCTTCAGAATCCCATTCTTTCTTCTGAGTTTCTCCAGAAATATGAAAAGGGACTCAAAGGGCAACATCCACTGCTTTTCTCACAAGTCGTTTTCTGTCTTCCTCATGTCTGTCCCAACCCCACTCTCTTTAGCTGCTTTCTCTCTAAGTTCCCCAAGAGACCATCTCTCTACCGCCAGCCTGCCAGGCTTTTCCCCTCCTGTCCTCTTTCTCCTTCTTGCTATTCTGCCTCTTTTCCTCCTGCTTTCTTCCTCCCTCTCCTGCTCTATGCCTAGACGGGGTCCCCTCTCCTCTTCTCCCTCTTTCCCTTTCTCCAACTGTTCCTCAGTTTCTCTCTTTCTTCTTCTCCCTGTCTCTCTCTCCATCTCCGTCTCCCTCCTTCCTTCCCTCCCTACTCACCCCCAGTTCATTATCATGTAAATTCTCTTAACTTTTTGAGTGGAGTCCCTCTCCCTCCCCCTTCCTCCGTCCTCAGCCCAGGGCCTGCATCTGCATCACAAAAGCAGAGAAACTTGTGTGGCAGAACTGACCTAAACTCAGACACTGGAAGAAAGTCTGGGGGAGACTGGACAATTACAGGTTTAGGAGGTTCACTTGGACCACCGTGGGAGATGGGGAAAGTCTGTGAACAATCCCATGTTATAAATTTTATCACACCCATGTGTATATAAAAATATACATAAAATTTATGTGCGTATACATGTATACTTGCATATGTAAAGTACATTATAATGGAACAATAGCGAAGAGATAATGCTTTGAACTTGTATAAGGCTTTATTCAGTTGAAAATACTCTCATTTTCGTTTTTTTCGTTTGTGCATATGCCTATTTCTCCCATTAAATTATAAACTCTCTGAGGACAGAATATAGATCTTATCTATCTAGTACAATGCCTGACACAAGAAGTATTGGATACTGCATTCAATCAAATCCCAGCTGGGCTTTTATCATAAATGGGTGTTGAATTTTGTCGAAAGCTTTCTCTGCATCTGTTGAGATGATCATATGGTTTTTCTCCTTCAGTTTGTTAATATGGTGTATCACGTTGATTGATTTGCATATACTGAAGAATCCTTGCATTCCTGGAATAAACCCCACTTGATCATGGTGTATGTTCCTTTTAATGTGCTGTTGGATTCTGTTTGCTAGTATTTTGTTGAGGATTTTTGCATCTATGTTCATCAGTGATATTGGCCTGTAGTTTTCTTTCTTTGTGACATCCTTGTCTGGTTTTGGTATCAAGGTGATGGTGGCCTCGTAGAATGAGTTTGGGAGTATTCCTCCCTCTGCTATATTTTGGAAGAGTTTGGCCCTGCGTAAATTATTTAACTTCCTTAACCCTCAGTGTTTCTGTATGTAAAACAGGCATAATTCTAATACTGTCCCCTTTCCTCTGTTGTAAGACTAAATGAGGTGATGCATGTGAAGCGCTTAGGACAGTGCCTGACACGTACAGCACTTACTGGGCAGCCCAGGGTCAGTGACTCAAGCAGGACTAAAGATCAGTGCTGTTTCTGGAATTGCTGCCCAGCCTCTAATGTTCCACCAGGAGGCTTCATTAGAACACCCCCTCCTTAGAGATAATGGCACTATTTGGGGAGGCAGAATCAAATTTCATACTTAGATTCCAGAATGTCATTGGATCTCCTCTGGTAAAAGAAATCTTGACATTTAAGTCACACAGTGGAGCGCTGAACACTAACTTCTTTTTTTTTTTTTTTTTTTGCGGTACGCGGGCCTCTCACTGCTGTGGCCTCTCCCTTTGCGGAGCACAGGCTCCAGACGCGCAGGCTCAGTGGCCATGGCTCACGGGCCCAGCCGCTCCGTGGCATGTGGGATCTTCCCGGACCAGGGCACGAACCCGTGTCCCCTGCATCGGCAGGCGGACTCTCAACCACTGCACCACCAGGGAAGCCCCTAACTTCTTTTTAATCAGGGGAATGTGGTGGCGCCATCTCCACGGCACAGTGCCGTTCACCCTGTGGTTTACACGAATTCTGAAACAGACAAAAGCAAGGATGCTCTCTGGTCTGTGTCTGCCTGAGTTCCTGGAGTCTGGAGAAACCGCAGCGGTCCTCAGTGGTGGTTGTCAGATCTGACGGGGGCTGGGGAGGTGACAGATGAAGGCCCAAACCTGAGGCCAAGAAGAGGCTTCCTCTGGGCAGCAGCATGTACACTGCCGCACGCTAGGTACCGCGCCGCTCCTCAGCTGTATCGGACCAGGCCTGGCCTGGCTCTGATCCCCTGCTGCCCAGGTTAATAGAGTTTGAAACTCCTCCATTCAAGGCCACCTGAGTCTGCTGCTCCATTTTGCAGATGGTGGCAAAAAATAGGCCCCACCTGGGCCCAACAGGAAAGAGACTTACACAAGGGATGACCTGGCAGGCCCAGGACTAGAACTTCAGGTTTTCTGAATCACTGTTCACTTCTCTTTCCATCTCAGCAGTCTGCCCCAAATCACTCAGCCAACTTGGGGCCTTGTTTTCTTTCATTTAGTTGGTTAGTCACTCATCCCGCAGAAACTTTGTAAGCAGTCACATCCCTGGCAGACAGTGCATAGGGACGTGGGTTTACATGCAAAAATGAAAAGATGAGGGATCCCATCCTTTGATTTCCAAGGCCTCCCCAGCTCTGCAGGGCTCAGTCGGCTTGCTCCCTGTGGTCTAAGGCTGGATCAGGCCCCAGGCTCTGGGTTTGGGGCAGGCGTCTTTATTTTAAGCCCTGCCATAAGGAGTTCCAGACCTGGCTGCTAGTACCTTGGCCCAGGTTGGCGGCACAAGTGGCTCTTCCTGGCCTTACTCCAAAAGGAAGAACCAACTCAAAGGAACAGCAGGTTTCAAGGTGGGAAAGGAAGAGGAGGGATTAAAATTTCAGGTTTTTGAGGTGTCCCTCCAGTTCCTCTCCTCCTTAGAGTATTCTTGGGTTTCCTCAGCTGCAAATGGTTGCCCCCTCCTCTGAACGCTTGTCATTTTGGAGCTCCAGCCCCAGCTCTCCCCGGCCCTCTGCCTCAGGATGCCTCCCCTCTGCAGCTAGACAGTGAGTCTGGAGGGCCAGGACGGTCTTGTCCACCTGAGCATTCACCCGTCCACATTGGTGTTCCTGCAGTGGTGGGCAAGACCCAGTTCCTGCCCCCAGGGCGCAGGCAAGGAGGGCAGATGCTTCAGTAGATAGTGTTTTTTATTCTCGTGAAAGTGCAGTGATAATGACATATCTCACTGGGTTGTCTTGAGGATTAAAGGACTAATAGGTAGAAGCTCTTAGAGCAGGACCCGGCATGCAGTAGGTACTCAGGAAAGCTTAGCAGTTATTAGCATCATGTGCCTTGAAGCAGAGTAACAACTACTCTAGTTTTCAAAGGTTCATTAGGCCTTACAGATGAACAGTGGTAGCAGGGAAGCAGGCCCCCCTGGCTGAGGGCAGCCTGAGCTGAGTAAAGGTGAGTGCCGGGGTCTGAGCGCTCACAGGAGGAGCCCTGCCTTTGCTTGGGTTCCATCCTGCTGTCAACTGCCCACCCTAGAGAATCCGGAAAGCCGCAGCAGGCTTGGACCTCTTGCATGATTGGCATTTAATGAAGAGGTGCTGATGAGGGGAAGATGGAGCGTTCTCCTCCACTGAGTTTTGGAGTTTACTGAGGGCTAAATAGAAAACCATTTTTCTGAATCTTGATAAAATGCTGAGCCATTCCCTGCCTTAGTAAGTCAAGTGTTGAGAACGCACGAGGGTGTTTCCTTGTTGATGGAGGGTCACACTGGGCCTCAAGGTCCTCTCCGTGGACTTCAGGGGCTGTGGTCCAGGCCCAAAGATGAAGGACATTCCAGGAGGAGGCTGGGCCTAGTATGCTGCCCCAGGACATTCTGAAGAAGTTACCTTTGGGACTAAATTGTCGGAAAAACAGTTCACCTAGGAGAAAAGCCGACGTTCCTTCCTGCCTTGAGGCCTTTGATCCACAGGCACCCGGCCAAGCATGGACACGCTCCCTGGCCTTGTTCCTCGAGAAGCAGGGTGTGGGCTGCCATTAGAGTTACGGAAGGATTATGGAGGTATTCCCTGTGTTGGGTAGGGGTAGTCACAGCCTTAGTTTTAAATGGTAAGCACTTTCACTTGGGCAAGTCACAAAGCTCCTCTGAGTCTCCCTGTGCAAGTTAGGATATATTGGGCTGCACGTAAAAACCACACAACCAGCAGTGTCCTTGACGGTAAGGACAGGGACTCCTGAGGGTCGGCAGCCCGGGGCTGCTCTGCAGCTGTGCAGCATCAGGGCCTGGGTCAGCACCTCGGTGGCTCTCTGGGCGCTCATGGCTCCAGGATGGCAGGTGACACCCTCTCACAAGGACTCCAGAGGCAGGAGGAAGAAGCAGGGCGGCCTGACTTTTTACTCCACATCGGCCTAGCAGCAAGGGATCCGAGGAAAGCAAAAATGTGGGTTTTTTGGCCACTCTAGTAGGACACAGAGGCAAGAGGGGCTGGGGGACAGCACCAGTCACCACCTGCCACCCTGCCTGTGGACTGTCATGGGAATTAGTAAGAACATGAAAGCAGGTGTACTGAGTCAATGGGAAGTCCAGTCCAGCGGCCAGGAATGGGGGAGGTACTCTGGTGGATGGGTGCTCCTCCAGGCTGGAGCAGAGATGGGTCCTCGTTTCTTCTCCAGTTTTTGCCTTTGTTTTCCCACTGTCTTAGTCTTTTCTGGCCGATATAACAGAAATACCATAGACTGAGTGGCTTAAACAACAGAAACTTATTTCTCACAGTTCTGGATGCTGGGAAGTCCAAGATCAAGGTGCCAGCAGATTAGATGTCTGGTGAGGGCCACTTCCTGGTTCATGGACAGCCGTCTTCTCACTGTGTCCTCTCACGACAGAAGGAATGGGGTTGATCTCTGGAGTCTCTTATAAAGGCACTAATCCCCTAATCCCCATCCCAATATCATGATGTTGGGGATTAGGTTTCTACATATGAAGTTTGAGAGGACACAGATGTTCAGTCTACAGCACCCACATAGGCTCAGAAGCTAGAATGTTGTCCCGAGGGGCACCGGAGACAAGAAAGTGGTTGGTGGCAGGTAAAATCAGCTCATGAAAAAGGAAATGGAAGCAAAAGAAGCAAATGCTGGGGAGGCCACCATAGCCATCCTAAATCTCTTCTTGAGTTCAGCGCTGCCAGCTGTGCCTGGTTCATATTGTATCAGCGGATGGCTAGCCAGGCCCAAGCTAGCACAGCAGGATTATGAGATAACCCAGTGTGGCTGGAGCTAGAGCTGCTGTTCCCATGGTGGCCTCTCCCCCAGGATCCCAGGTGTAGGGCGCGTGGACACACAGCCCCCAGCCCACCCCTCCCCTTTCCCATCTCACCTTTTCACTGGGGCTGTGGCAGGGGTGATGGCAGAATTGGAGATGAAGCCAGGTGGGGGATACGGGCCCATGTTTGGGGATGTCTCCTGGGGAGACTTGGGTCTTTGCCAGCCCACCTGAGCCAGGAGGGACCTTATCCATGTGCCAGTCAAGACTTCATTTTAGAGCTGGGCAAGTGCAGCTGCAAAGGGCTGTGCCCAAGAGAGGCAGCTCAACAGGGGTTAGAGCCAGGCTTTGGAGTCAGAGACACAACCTTGAATCCTCACCCTGCCTGTCACCAGCACTGGACTTCAGGGTGGTCATTTGGTTCACTCAACCTCAGATTCCTCATCTGAAAACTGAAGATGATAATAATATGACCTACTCACAGGGTTGTTAATGGTTGAAGAATTAATGTGTGTTGAGGGCTAAGCATGGGGCCTGGCACCTAGTAAGTGCTCAGTAAACAGCTCTTGCTTGCATCTTCCTCTCACCCACACTTCACTGCCTGCCTGGCGGAGAGAGTGCCAGGACTAGAAGCCTGTCTGTGACAGTTGTTTCAAACCAGGGTGAAGAGCTAGTGCCAAGGCCTCCGAACTACCACAAGTCAAAGAGGTGGCCTCAGCCCCTCCCCAAAATTCCCTATCGGTTCTGGTTCCAGGCTGGGAAGCAGGGTGTGTGTCCCGGCCTCTGTCCCTCTTCCTGGCTTTGCTGGAGTGGAGGTGAGGAAGGCTACTCCTGAACCAGGGTCTGGCAAGGCCTGAGACAGAGACCAAAAGAAGTGGAGCTAAGGAGAGCAAAAGCAGGATCCCAGAGAAAAGGAGAGAGGCAGACAGTGCTGGGTGACAGCCCCCTGGAAACACTTGAGATGGTTTCTTCATGAGTAGGAAGGGCGACCATATGTCCCAGTGTCAGTGGGGTGCCTGGCACAGAGCAAATGTTCCTTAAATGGCAGCTACTTTGTTCCTTTGTGTTAAGGCTGTCCCTGGCTCCGTGAATGTCATTCCCGCCGTAAACCCCTCCCCAGTCCCTGCGGCTGGAAGTGTCTTTTCCCTCTCCTGGGCACCTACAGCATCTCTCTTTCTTTCATTTGTTCACTCACTCGTTCATTTGAGAAACGTGTAGTGGCCTCCTGTGCACTAGCGGTGTGCCAGGCCCTGGGTGCACAGAGGTGAGCAGAAACGAGCAGCAATGCCGCCTTCACAGAGCTCAGTGTGGGGGAAGATGGGCGCCCCTCGGTAACTCCAGAGAGCTGTGAGCATCCCAAGAGCAGGCCTGGCCTGGGCTCTGCTGCTGACGAGGTGTCTGACGGAGAGCAGGAAGGAGCTGGCATGGTGGGGCCGGCAGCAGCGGGAGAGAAGGTGCATGGAACAGCCTGTGCAAGAGCACGTGCAAAGGCTCTGAAGTGGGGAATCAGGGTCTGAAGGAAGGCCAGTGTGACCGGAGCTGAAAGGTCAAGTGGGGAGAGTGGGAAGAGATGAGTCTGAAGAGGGAGACGGGGGCCAGCCAGGTGAGGAGAGCTTCCAGGCCATGAAAGGAATTTTGGCTTTGTTCCTGGCTCAGCAGGAAGGCACCGAAAGTTTTAAGCAAGGCCAAGACCCGGCTAGCCTCTGAGAGGCTTGCTATGGTTGCCCTGTGGTGAATGGATAGATGGGCGGCCAGAGAAGAGCTGAGAGGCTACTGCAGGCCCCAGTGGGGTGGAGAGGTAGTCTGCCTCGAGAGGGGGTGGGCCTCTTTCTGGGCCTGCCCACTGCCCGCCTGACATGGAACCTGGTGCAGCTGCCACATCCCCCACGGGACCACGAGCTCCTCTGGGTGTACTGCCTGCACAGGGCCTGCCAAACCCTGCAGAGTCCTGCGGGTGGGCCCACAGAGGTCCCCCCCGCCAACTCAACCGACAGACAGGGTACCCCAGGCCCTCAGTACCATAGCAGCCCTGGCCTCCCTGCTCTGGGAGTCCTCAGTGGGAACCTCCTCCAGCCTCCCCGACCTCCCCTCCAGCCCCTGACCTCAGCCCCTTCTGGATATTCTGACCTCTTCTCTCTCAACCCCCACCCCTGGCCTCAGTCTCCTCATCTGTAAAATAGGGATGATTCTATACTTATGACAACAAACGCCACAGACGGGGACTCCTTGCAAGGCAGCGTGCTCCTCCAGACACAGTATGAACGTGTTCCTAGCTCTGATGTGCACAGACAGACCCTTATGGCTCAGACAGCAAGCTCGCATCGCCCAGCACAAGTGCTGACAGTCGGCTTCTCTCCTTCCTCTCTCCCAAGTGAGCCCAGGAGCAGTTGACTGCCCTAGAGAAGCCGTGGATTAGGAGCATTTGCACAACCAGACTCCCCTCCCCCAGTATTTCTCGTCTGAGGTCCCCAGGGCACAGTCCTGAAATAGCTCACTGCCAAATTAGGTCCCGCTTTTCCAGCTCCGTGGGCACCCTCCCCCTTCTCGCCCAGCCCTCTGTCTTCCTTCCTTTCTCCTTCCTGCTGCACTTCCCTGCCTGGTGCCACGACCAGCTGGTTCCCCTGATGACAACTGGCCAAGGAGAGGAAGGCAGCTCTCCCAGCCCAGGGCGGCTCTGCGTGCTGAGCTTTTGCAGGCCAGGTTGCCTGCTGGGGGCCTGGGCCGGTCTGGGGGCTCCACCGCTGTTCTCAGCGTCTGCAGTTCTGCACCTGAGTGGTGCAGTACCTTGATTCCAGGATACCACCCTCGCCAGGACCACGTCCAAGAGTTTCCCTCTGCAGCAAGGAGCATGATGATAAGGTCTCAGCCTCTTGTATCTTCCTATATGGAGACACAGTGCACATCCTTGAAGTGAAGCTCTGTGTGTGGTGGGGCAAAGAGCACATGTTCAGGAGTCAGGCCAAAGGTCTGACAAGGTCAAAACTGGATCCTCCTTTTTTAGCTTTGTGACCTCAGGCAGGTTCCTTAAGTACCCTGAACCTCGGTTTCCTCCTCCGTAAAATGGAAATAATACCACTGTATATCAGTCAGGATGCAGGCTTCCCTGCTGTATGTAACAAAGACCCCCTAAATAACAGTGACATAAGTAAGATAGATATGCATTTCTCTCCTGCCTGAGCAACCCAGATGTGACACCAGTCAGGCCCTTCTGTCCTGTTGCTCTGTCACACTTAGGGTCTCTGCTTCCGTTCCAGGCCCAAGATGCTGCCCTTGCTACCCCTTCTAGCCAGCAGCATGGGAGTAAGGGAAGGGAACTGGCTTATAGAAAGCCTTGAGTGTCAGGTCAAGTAATAGATGCTCATGGCCTGGACTGGGGATGTCTAAGTTGGGGGAAGAACCCCTGACCAGCAGTGCTCCACAGAGACTGCGTGGTGGGCAGGAGAGTCGCAGTCTCCTCCCTGGAACTTGTTGCGTCATGTCAGTGTGCTTCAGATTCACTTCTTATCCAAGGCCCAGTGGGTCTCCCCTGGCCCAGGGCATCAGAATCTCAGACCCCCTCCCACCAGCCACTCAGGGGCAAGCCTCCCTGCAGGATGAGAGTCCCACCTTGCCCAGTGCTGTCCTCGTCCCTGGAGGCCCAGGCCCTGCCCCCTCCTCTTCCGACGATGCTTCCCTTCTTTGTGCGTCCACATCCCTTGCAGCCTACAGCAGCCTTATTGGAGTTTAATCACAGCTTTCTTAGTGAGCCCTTTGCTGTGAACGTACAGTTTTGTGCCAGAGGAATCGTTGACACTCTTCTAGGCCAGGATTCCTCAGACATTAGTCCCTCGATGTGATGCAGCAACACTCTCTTTTCTTGTTGAGTACGTCTGGGGACACGGGCTATATCTCCTCTTGGGGAACCACAGTGTGCATTACCTATCCAAGGCACTCAGAGCCCTACAGAAAGGAAGCTTGTTGATGTGTGTCTCATCCAGAGTTTCCTAAACTTTTTTTTTTTTTTTTTGGAGTAATGCTATTAAGTTGTATAACCGTTATCTGGGACCTGCCACTCTCATCCAGGTCCTTCCTTTTACAGAAGGGGATGCTGAGGCACAGGGCAAGGAGAGGCTTGCACGGGATCATGCCGCAGGCCCAGCAGAGCTGGCACGAGAACCAGGTCTCTGTGGATTGGAGAAAAAAATGGAGGATTTTTTCCCCTAGGCTTCCTCTCTCCTGGCCCCGCAGGCGGCAAGAATCACACTCCCACATTCCAGTAACCGTTGAAGGTGTGCCTTCCCTGCTCTAGAGTCCCTGTCCCTTGCCCCCGCTAAGCATCTGGTCTCCCCGAGCATTCGAGGGCAGGGCCACTGCCTTCTGCTTCTCTTGCTTTTACAGGTGGGGGGATCAGCCTGGGACTAAGGGTAAAGTACAGAGATTGGGTCAGGGACCTCTTTGTTTATTTTTTGCCACACATGAGTTAGAGTGGATTCTGGGTTATCCCTCTGAGACTTTCGCCCTGACTTGCACTCTGCATGCCTCCAGGAGTGCAGACAAGGGCAGCCCTGGGTCCTTCCGTGTGATCTGATCACACCCCGTGCCCTGCACTGTTCTGAGCACTGTCCACATGTTAGCTCATTTGCTCTCTTCTCTTGTCCCTTTCAGGGCCCCCTGTTTCTTGACAGGACCATGATTGTTACATAGACTCCATTATTGCCCTCATACTACAGATGACAAAACCGAAGTTCAGAGAGAGAGAGAGGAAGTAGTAAGGCCAAGGTCACACCCCTGGGACTGGGTGCAAACCTAGGCAGTCTGACTCCAGACTTTTAACCAGTCTAATGAGGGTGCTGGCCCATGACCTCCACCTTGGCTTTGCCACCTGGAAAAGCACTGGGAGCCCCAGCCTGGGACCAGGCCCTGAGCTGTGTGCCGGGTAGGTGAGTACCAGGAAACCAGGTACCTCGACTCTGCGGCCAGGCCAGGATCGCTAGCCTGCTGGCAGATGAGGCCAATGAAGGCCTCGTCTGCTCTGGAGAGGCTGATTCGGACCCCTTGGCCGGCTGCTGCGGGCTTGGCAGCCACAGGGGTGAGTGAGTGGAAAGACTGCTCCAGGTGTCACCATCCGGAGCGTGCCAGGAAGCAAGCCCCGAACACGTCCTTGGGCTCCAAGTCCTAGACATTTCAAAGCTGGGCACGACAGGAGAATCGGGTCTAGCCTCTGCGAGGAGGCTGTTTCCTCCTGGGAGAACTTGGGGAGGTGGAAAGTGCAGCCCCCCCAGCCCTTCTCTTAGCAGCCATCCAGCCAGATGGGGAGAACAGCCAGCGTGGGGACCAGTCTTCCCTCACTGTGACTCTCTGTCACCTGGAGGGGCAGGAGCCCAGTGTGCCTGGGCCCCCCAGGAACTCAGCAGGGAGGGGCTGGGGTCTTTGTTAGATGAGGGTCCATCTTGAACTGGAGGCGTGCCAGGCCTCAGCTCACGACAGAAGAACACTGATCCTTCACAGAAAAGCTGGGCTCCAGGCCCTGCCCCATCTTACTCTGTGACCTCAGACAAGTCCCTTGTCCTACAGGCTCCTACAGAAGAACCAGCTGGCCTCTAGATCTCCCCTACACCCCAGCCCCCATCTCAGTTCTGTAACTTCTAAAAAGTTCTATAAATTCTCCTGGCAAAACTTAAATGCTAAGCTCGGGTGATTGCCAAGCACAAGGCTCTTCCCTTGAATCCAAAAGAGAAAGAATCCTCCGTGTTTCAAAGTCAGCGCAAGTTAAAGACCGACTTCTCTCAGGGAGGGAGTTGGTGTAAGGTGGCCAGCAGACTGTTGTCAGCAGGGGACACAGCCCCCCATGGGCACCCAGGGCACGCAGCTTGGGGTTGGAGCCTGAGGCTGTAGATATGGGCACCATCCCAGCCTTAGGGGCGCTCTGGTGTGGACTGGCACATGCAGGCCGCCAAGCCACAGGGATAAAGCCACTAAGGTAGAAAAACACTGTCAGGTGTTACCGTCACTGCATCTGTGTCAAGGGTAACCGTGTCGCAGGGCTGCAGGGGGAGATGAACATGAATGGCCATGTGAAGCTGTCAGCTTCCCTCTGATCACTCTGGAAGGCTCCCTGGGCGGCAGGGCAGGGGAAGGTGGATTTCAGGAGCCGTTTACTTGACAAGAATGAGATGGCAGAGCAGACGGAGCAGGTTCGGGGAGGGGCATGAGGCCAGGGATGCCTTTGGGCATCGTCACAAATGTCGTGCCCACATTTTCATTGACTGACCCGTGCCCTAAGCCCAGAGCATGTGGGCCAGCATCCCACAGCAGCGTCAGGGCACCTGGAGTGCCGAGCAGTGGGAACTGCTGCTCCTGAGTGGGTAAGCCCCAGGCAGTTGCAACGGTTGCCTCTCCTGCCCCTCCCCCCCCCCGCACCTGTCTGCTGCCCGCAGCAACCCACGTGAGCTCTTATAAGTGAACGTCTAACCCCCTGCTTAGAAGCCCTCAGCAGCAACCTCGGCCCTCAGGTAGAGCCCTGCCTGCCACGGGTCTCTGCTCCTGCCACAGCGTCTGCTTCTGATTCAGGGCTTTTGTGTGAGCCACGGCCTCTGCAGGAGGCATTCTCCACCGCTGTCCCCGCCACAGAACTGGGCTCTATTGTCACCTCCTCTGCGAAGCCTCTCCCGCCCCCCCAGCCCAGGCTGGGCCTTTTGTCCTGACACTCTCAGATCCCTGGGAGCTTACTTCGGGGCCTTGTCATGTTTGTAACTGTATGTGTGTATGAATATTCCCTCAATGTCTGTCCCCCTGCTAGACCGTAAGGGGAAGGGGCAGGGCCTATCTGATTCCAACTGGAATCAGTGCTGAGAACCCAGCACAGTGCCTGACCCAGAGGGAAGGGGTGCTCAGCTAAACTCTGCTCCATGGCCACAGTGTGCCAAGTTGTCTGCTGGGGTCAGAATGTACATATCTCTGGCCCAACCATCCAAAACTGAGAGCTCCCTCTTGCTATTGTCGCTGTTCAGGAAACAGCCACTGGCAGGCTCTGCCCTGCCCAGCCTCTCAGCCTACAGGTCTGGCTACCTCTCTGGTGCTCTAGCCTCGAGAAGCAGCCACCATGGAGCCCAGCAGCCCTCTGGACGCCTCTGCACTGTGAGGCCTGTGGGCCTGGCAGAGACAGGGGCTCAGACATCTCACCAGGCTCTTTCCTTTTCCCCAGGCCTTGGCCTGAGAAGAATCTGGTGACAGTATGAATTCTGGGTTTCAGGCCCAGCTTTGTTTGTAGCTCGCTGTGTGATCCTTTGAAAACCCCAGAATGCATGCTCGTACTGGATCTTGGCCAGCTGACTGTAGATGCTGAGGTCCGGGGGAACACAGCATCCTCAGATATGCAGGGAGATGGCTTCCCGTGGGTGTAGCAGAGAGAGTCACCAAAAGAACCAGCCAGAATAACTTTGAGAAGCTCAACCCACTGACCTGGACTCCCTACAGCACTCACAGGCCCTGAGTTGGGATTTCAACACCCACCCCAGCCCCCAGAAGATGAGGTGAGAGGATGGAGACTGTGCTTCCTCTGTGGGAGCCAGAAGGCCCTGGTGGCCCTCAGACTCCGTGCCCATCGTTGTCCTGGGCCTGGACGTTCTCTCTAGCGTTTACGGGGCACCTGGTAAGTGCCAGGCTGGCAGCGGACAAGCCCTCACAACCCATGCGCATGAGGAGCTCACAGACTTGTCTCCCTCCCGCACTGAGCGGTGCTCAGGCTCACATTCTGCAGCCAGCCTGCCCCCTGCCGAGCCCGATGCTGCTTTCTGTCAGAGGTGTGACCTGGGGGAAGTTACCGATCTGCTCTGTGCTTCTTTTTCTAAATCTGTAAAACGGGGATAGTAATGGTTCTTATCTCATGCTTGGGACAACGTAAAGGGCTTGAACAGTATGCGTGAGCTCTTTGTAGTAGTCGGCTTGGCCTGCCTTAACTAAACATAGACTGGATAGATTAAACAACAGAAATTTATTTTCTCACAGTTCTGGAGGCAGGAAGCCCACTATCGAGGTTCTGGCTCAGATAGTTTCTGGTGAGAGCTCTCCTCCTGGCTTGCTGATGGCCACCTTCTTACTGCGTCCCCACCTGGCCTTCCCTAGGCACGTGACTGCAGAGAGGGGGAGGGAGGGCCCTGTGAGGTCTCTAATAAGGATGCCAGTGCTGTCAGATCAGGGCCCCACCCGTATAATCTCACTTAACCTTAATTACCGCCTTACTCCAAACGCAGCCACACTGGGGTCAGGGCTTCAACGTGCGAATTTTTGGCCGACACGTATGTTCCATCTAGAACACTCTTACTGAGAGGATTTAGCCTTTATGATCTACTACCCTGATTTGGCCCTTGGTAGTGAACTTGCCTGGCATGTCTGAGGCCTCTACCAATTGCACAGCTCTGTGATGAGCCCCTGTGAGGGCAGGCACCCTTTGTTTCCCAGCTCTGAGCCCTGGGTTTGGCGCAAAAGTAAATCCCTTTTACTTCTGCCATCCTTTTTGAGCTCTGGACTTCCCACCTGTGGGGCAGGCATAACTGGTGTCTACACTTGAGGAAACTGAGGCTCAGAGAATTCAAATGACTGGGCCACAGTCAAGCAGCTAGTCAGTGGCAGGGTTGTTCTTGGGCCCAGATATCTCAGAACCTGGCCCATTGCCTTTTCTGCCACTGGTATGACCCCCTGTGAGATCAGAGTCAAAAATCAGATTGTGGAGGACCAGAATGAGTTTGGATCCTGTACTGTAGAGCCATCTTGTTCATAGGCCATCTCCCAGGCCTGAGTTTTCTCAGCTACTGAATGGAAACCACACCCCTTGCCCTAGTACTGTGTAGGAAGGGGAGCAGGGTCACACATGCGGGAGGTGATACCCACTGGAAGCTGGCTCTGTGCATCTTCCCCTGGAACAAGGCCCCTCTTCAGGCAGGACACAGAGGGCAGGTACCCCAAAAAGAAACCCCATACGCACTAGCAGTCACTCCCCATTCCCCCCCCACCCCCCGGCCCCTAGCAACCCCAATCTACTTTCTGTCCTTGTGGATTTGCCTGTTCTGGACATTTAATACGAATGAAATCATACAATATGTACTCTTCTGTGTCTGGCTTCTTTCATCCGGCATGATGTTTGCAAGGCTCATCCAGGTTGTAGCTGAATAGTATTCCATTGTATTGGAATTTGGAAACACCAGACTTTGTTCATGCATTCATCAGTTGATGGACATTTGGGTTGTCCCCACTTTTTGGCTACCCTGGTAATAATGCTGCTGTGAACATTCATGCATAGGTTTTTGTGTGGACTCATGTTTTTGTTTCTCTTGGGTGTATACCTGGGAGTGGAACTCATGGGTCATATTCTAAGTCTGTTTTAACTTTCTGAGGAAGTATCCACCTGTTTTCCAAAGCGGCTGTACCATTTTACATTACCGTAAGCAATGTAGGAGTGTTCCAGTTTCTCCACATTCTCGCTTACATTTGTTACTGTCCATCTTTTTTATCATAGCCATCCTAGTGGGTGTGAAGTGGTATCTCAGCGTGGTTTTAATTTGTGTTTCCCTAATGACTCAGGATGTTTAGCATCTTTTCATATGTTATTAACTATCTGTATATCTTCCTGGGAGAATTGTCTGTTCAGAACCTTTGCCCACATTTTAATTGGGTTATTTGTCTTACTATTGAGTCGTAAGAGTTCTTTCTACATTCTGGACACCAGTCCTATATAGACATATGATTTGAAAATATTTTTCTCCCCTTCTGTGGGTTATCTTTCCCCTTCCTGGATAGTGTCCCTTGAAGTATCACCCACTTCTTCCCCTGCCACCTTACTTGGGCCTCCTTTTCTGGTCCTACTCATCTTTCTTACCAGCTCTCCCTTGGGGACTTGCACCCTCCTGGAGCTACAGGAACTGGCTCTTTCTTGCTTCGTGGACAACGTTCCCAACAGGTTCTTGCCCAGCCAGCAGCCTGAACTGCACCCAGACTGTGGTTGCCTTGGGTTTGGGGGCTCTGAGTCTGTGTGATGAGCTGTGCCCACAGCCCCGTGGGACGAGTGTGGCAGAGTGGAGAGGTGACCACCATACACTGAGCATCCACTCAGCCCTCGATGCTCTGCACGTGCTCTCCCATCGCATTCCCAGAACAATCTCGAAAGATGCTAGTATTTTGTCTTTCCTGGGTATAAAATGGAGCCAGGATTTGCTGTCCGGGGTGTCGGAGTGCACAGCATGTATATGGCTCACGGGCAACAAGTTTGCCTCTGCTGTCTCATTTGGTAAATGTCTATTCTGGGAGGAGCCCAGTGTTGCTCAGAAATTCTAGAGAATGTATTGGTACCTCCCTAGGACTAAGTTCCAGGATAGTAGCAACGGAATTCCCTTGACATTCCAGAAAACGCCTGACCTTACCTGGTGTAACAGACAACCCCCAAATCTCAGCGGTTCAACACAGTAAAGGAATGTTTCTTGTTCACATCACAGTCTGATGTGAAAGGTGAGGGGTGCTCTGGCCCATGCAGCCAGGAGGCAGTTCCCCTCTGCTCTGTGGCTTTGCCAGCCCCTCAGCCTCAGGGTCTTCTGCTGGACTCCTGACATCAGGCCAGCAGACAGGGAAAGGAAATGCATGGAAGGTTGTAAGGAAAGTTTGGGGAGGGCCAGGCCACATTCCATTGGCCAGAACTTGGTCACTTGGTCACACCCAACTGCAAGGGGGTCTGGAAAATGTCTAGCTGTGACCTCGGGAAGAAAAGTCAAAATGCTGTCGTTGCAGGAAGGCAGTGCCTGGCACAGGGCGCAAGTGGGAATTTTAGCCAAATCGCCTCCTGCTCCTTGAAGCCCCACCTCAAGCGTGGCGAGAGGTCCATGTTCATGGCTCCTCCGGGCCTGTCTGTCCCCTGCTTCTCATGGGGACCCAGCGAAGTTGTGGGGGCTGAGCAGTGAAAGAGCGTCGCTGCTCTGTGACATGATGGAGCAAACCTGAGGTCACTTGCTGGTGACAGCTGTGGCAGAGCCCCCCCGCCCCCCATCTCCTCTGTCCCAGCTCTGTGAAGATGGACCGCCTTCTGACACTGATATGCGTGATGGCCCTGGAACTTTGATTCCAGGTGCTGTGTTCTAGGAGCTTCTATGTTATGTCATTGTTTCTCTAGCCTGATGCACATACTTTGGTGGATGTGAGATACATGTAAACCCTTTTTTAAAAAAAAAACAAACTAACCATCTGGTAGTTTTTGTTTTATAAATTTATTTATTTATTTTTGGCTGCGTTGGGTCTTCGTTGCTGCGCACGGGCTTTCTCTAGTTGCGGCGAGCGGGGGCTACTCTTCATTGCAGTGCGCAGGCTTCTCATCGCGGTGGCTTCTCTTGTTGCAGAGCACGGGCTCTAGAGCACAGGCTCAATAGTTGTGGCGCACGGGCTTAGTTTCTCCGCGGCATGTGGGATCTTCCCGGACCAGGGCTTGAAACCGTGTCCCCTGCATTGGCAGTTGGATTCTTAACCACTGTGCCACCAGGGAAGCCCTAAACCTTTTTTTTTTTTTTAATTTGTTATATGTCTATTGTCATGCATGTTAGGAAAAAAACCACTTAACACATCAAACTCATAATTTCACCTAAATTACCATTTACGATGAGGCTAATTTCAGGGCTCTATTGATATGGAAGAAAAAGTGACACCTGAATGACTGAGCTTGGGAACATGGCATTGGGTGAAAAGGCTCAGATGCTAGACTGCCTTAAGGAACCGTGGTTCCAGTGCTTGCCAGCCTTGTGACCCCTCTGCACCGACTTTCCTCCTCAGTGACCTGTTCCCATAATGCAGATAGAGCGTAGGGTGGTTAGGGTGTCAGATGATGGACAGCAGTATCTGGCACATGTTATGTGCTTGCTACATGTTAGTTATCAGGAAACACGGCATCCTGTCATTTAACTGTGCCAACAATCCTGTGGTGGGTGTTATTACTGCCATTTTACAGATGAGCAAAGAAAGGTTAAGTCACCTGCCCAACTAGTAGCAGGGCCAGGCCCCCGGTGTGCCTGACTTCCAGGCTGGGCTCTGCCGGGGGAGTCCTGTTGCAGTCCTGGCTCTGGCACTAACTTAGGAGGCCAAGTTGGGCAGGCCCCATCCTTCTCCGAGCCTCCTACATGCATGGGGCAGGGGGTCAGCTTAGTGGTTTGTGTAGGACCAGGCTTGCAGAGCGTAGGGGCTGGTATTCTCACTTCAACCACAGCAGACGCCTTTGCTTAAAACAAAAATAAAAACAGAACTGAACCGGATGTCAGATGCCTACAAACTTTGCCCCTCCCCAACCCCTTGCCTGGCTGTGGATTCTTGCTGCTGTCTCTCTCCATAACACCTGGGTGCTTTATTGTGACCAACTTAACTTCAAACTTAACCCAAGTATAGACCATCATTTGTCTGCCTAATTATCTGTGGATGGATATTTAAGTTATTTCCTTTCTAGTGCTAATATATATAATACTGCTAGAACACTGATGTACAGGTTTTTTGGGGTTTTTTTTTTGTTTTTTTTTGCGGTACGCGGGCCTCTCACTGTTGTGGCCTCTCCAGTTGCGGAGCACAGGCTCCGGACACGCAGGCTCAGCGGCCATGGCTCATGGGCGCAGCCGCTCCGCAGCATGTGGGATCTTCCCGGACCGGGGCACGAACCCGTGTCCCCTGCATTGGCAGGCGGACTCTCAACCACTGTGCCACCAGGGAAGCCCTGATGTACAGGTTTTTGTGTAGACATATATTTTTACTTCCCTGGGTATATACCTAGGAGTGGAACTGCTAGGTCATATGGTAAGGGTGTGTTAACTTTATAAGAAAGTTCCAAACTGCTTTCCAAAGTGGTTGTACTATTTAAAACTCCACCAGCAGTGTATGAAAGAGTTCCTATCGTCCTGCACTGTCAGCGACACTTGGAATTGTCAGTCCTTTATATTTTAGCTGTTCTAGTTCGTATGTAGTAGTATTTCACTGTGCTTTTTAATTTGCATTTCCCTGATAACTAATGATATTTGGCACCATTTTGGTCATTTGTGTATCTTCTTTTGTAAAGTATCTGTTCACACCTTTTTATTCTTCCCTTTTAGTGGGTTGTTAGTCTTCTTATTAATGAGTTGTAAGAGTTTTTAAAAAATATATCCTGGATATGTGTTGTGAATATTTTCTCCAGTCTGTGGCTTGCCTTTACCATGAACATTTTAAAGTGGATTAATGAATGAACGTTGCTTTGTTGACTCCATCTCTAGCTCATACCTCTCTTTTGAGCGTTCGGAATCCTTTTCTGATTCTTTCTCTTTGGCTGTGAGATACCTTTATCTGCAGGTAAAGAGGCAGTGTGGCATTAGGGCTTGAACTGTGGACTCTGGGATCAGACCGTCCTGGGTCCAAGTCCCAGCTCCAGGACTCATGAGCAGGCAGATCTTCACCTCTGCTCTCTGAGGCTTGCTTTCATGGTTTGTAAAATGGGGACAATAAATGATCATCTTCTTGGGCTGTCGTGAAGATTAAATGAGAGGATGATTGTAAAGCAACCAGCGAGGGCACAGAAAAGCTGAGCTGTACCTGTTAGCACTCCCGTTGCCAAGGCCCCTCAGCACCCCGGCCCAGGCCAGACCAGGCCGCACAGAGCACAGAGCCGGCTGCTTCTACCTTCCTCCTTTTTTTTTTTTAACATCTTTATTGGAGTATAATTACTTTACAATGGTGTGTTAGTTTCTGCTTTATAACAAAGTGAATCAGTTATACATAGACATATATATATCCCCATATCTCTTCCCTCTTGCGTCTCCCTCCCTCCCACCCTCCCTATCCCACCCCTCTAGGTGGTCACAGAGCACGTAGCTGATCTACCTGTGCTATGCGTCTGCCTCCCACTAGCTATCTGTTTTACATTTGGTGAGTCTGTCATACAGAGTGAAGTAAGTCAGAAAGAGAAAAACAAATACGGTATGCTAACACACATATATATATGGAATCTAAAAAAATAAAATAAATAAATAAATAGTCATGAAGAACCTAGGGGCAAGACGGGAATAAAGACGCAGACCGGGCTTCCCTGGTGGCGCAGTGGTTGAGAGTCCGCCTGCCGATTAAGGGGACACGGGTTCGTGCCCCGGTCTGGGAAGATCCCACATGCCGCGGAGCGGCTGGGCCCGTGAGCCATGGCTGCTGAGCCTGCGCGTCCGGAGCCTGTGCTCCACAATGGGAGAGGCCACAACAGTGAGAGGCCCGCGTACTGCAACAAAAATAAAAAAGACGCAGACCTACTAGAGAATGGACTTGAGGATACGGGGAGGGGGAAGGGTAAACTGGGACAAAGTGAGAGAGTGGCATGGACATATATACACTACCTTCCTTCTTTATGTTGAAAGCTCCACCCTCCTCCCAGTTACTCAGGCCGAAAACCTTGGACTCCTCCCTCCCCTCCTGTGTCCCACTTCCTTTTCCAGAATGGCTCTTGCACCAGCCCCTTCCTCTCTCTGCCCAGGCCTCCGCCCTGGGTCAGGCCTCCTTCCCTCTGCAATGCTTTTGGAAAAGCTCCTTAGCAAGATGGTCTGCCTGCCTTCGGCCTCCCCCGTCTTCCATCCTGCGTTGCCAAAGGCTTCCTTTCTGAATCAGAACCCTGCGGCCCTGGGGTGGATGTTTGGCGGGAGACCACTTCATAAGGGCAGGGCTCGGCTGTCACTGGCTTCTCTGGTTATAAATAACAGGCTCTATTCTTAGGCCACCGGTAGTTAGTTCTTGTCCCCTACAGTGCAGAGCCTCCATCAAGGACCTTAGCGTCCTTACTGGAGACAGGCCATTCCTTGGCCTTTGGCAGGACCCATCCCTTTGATACGTGATCAGAAAATTCAATTATAAAACCAGTTACTGATTTCCTGAGCTTTACAAGGAAGACATGAAAGTTTGATTAAATTTGAATTCCTGTTTGGCTGATTGCCAGCCAAGGCCAAATGGGCTTGTGGGAAGTTTTTTTGTTGATTCTGTTTTGTTTTGTGGCCGCGCTCTTGGGAAGAGGGGGCACACTGGTTTTGTGTTGCGGCGTTTTTACCACCC
Organism: Grampus griseus; assembly: GCF_964374135.1. Taxonomy (NCBI): domain Eukaryota; kingdom Metazoa; phylum Chordata; class Mammalia; order Artiodactyla; family Delphinidae; genus Grampus; species Grampus griseus. The sequence goes on along the minus strand of NC_139013.1, from coordinate 30,253,756 downwards.
CTCCAACTTGCTGAATGGCTTTTCCCCTGTTGTGATGCATGAGATGTAAATCCCCCCAAAGACCCGTTGCCAGGGTGACAGGCTCCAGAATTGAGCTCAACTAAACAACGTCCTTCAGCTTTGAAGGCTGAAGCATTTGTTTCCCATGCAGAGTTGGGTTATAGTGGCCCTCCACAAGGCTGCGTTCAGGGCCACCTGAATGAACAGGGACACAGAAGGGGCTCTCTCACTGGTCACTTTGGAGTAGCTTCAGCAGGGTGTCTGGGCTCTCACTGCTTCCAGCCCAGGGAACACACAGAGGCCAAGGATCAAGGGGTCAAAAGACTGGAGCCCCTGAGGTGCTTCTGCCCAGGTGGTCCTCTCTCCCCAGAACCTACAGCGCTGGCCGGCAATGACAAGCTGCTGGGCCCCGACAGCCAGGGCCTCGGGCAGGAGGGGATTGGAGAGCAGACCTTTGTCTCTGGCCAGAGCGCTTTGCTTTCTCAGGTACTTCTGGGAAACTGAACAAAGCCTGTGACGGGAGCTGACCGGGTCTCTAGGTCAGAGTCTGGGTTGGTTCCAGAACCCAGGTTCCTTCCCTAGGAATAAAATGAGAGGATTCCAGTTGTTTGGAAGCTGTAGCCATCCCAGAACTCTTCCTACGGGAGGCATATTATCCAAGAGTGGGGATGAGGCCCCACTCAAAAGCATCTCCCCCGTGCCTAAAGTGCCCCAAGTAGAGATGGAGCCTTCTGGATTTTAAAAGCCTTTAAGTCTCTAGGAGTCCTGGTAAAGTACTAATACCCCTGGAGGGAAAAGCATCTACCAGTGGGGACTAGCCATCAGCTAACTGAGAAAATGGCCCTCTGGGAGTAGGATGTGGGATTCCCTGTGCCCAGAGTAGGGTCAGATGAACTCCACCTGCCTCTCAGCTCAGTCAAGGCTAGACCCAAAAGTGACCCCTCAGACTAGAAAATACTTGCACCTCTGACGTCTACGTGGTGCTCCACACCTCACAAAGCACTCACACCCTGCCCTCGGCCACCTAGCAGCCTCACCGGCCAGCTACTGCTACCCCCAGTCGGACGAGGCGGCTGGGGCTCAGACGGGTCAAGTGCCTGGTCCAGCGCCACACTGCCGGTGAATGCAGATTCTGGACTTGGCCCTGGGACTTCTGAGTCCAGCCCAAGCCTGTTTCCTCTACACACACAGCTTCCAACTGCATTGAGGCCACGGACACAGTGCACCTGCTTTGTTCGATTGGCTTGTTTTGTGTGTGTGTGTATGTTTTTATAAGGTGAGAATTTTTTGTAAGGCTTGAATTTGGGTTCTTTTCTCTCTCTCTCTCTCTCTCTCTCTCTCTTTTTTTTTTAATGAAACTGTTACAGCTTCCTGGTGGAGTTGTAATTAGGAAATTCTGGATTAGTCAGCTAGGCAGAATTGACAGATAACCGGGCAGTGCTGGATAGAGTACGCTTTCCCCTCCTTTGAAATTCAGGAAGTTGTGAAGATGGGAAAATTTTGTGCAGCTGGGCTGGGCCAGAGAGGGTAGACTCCCTCCTTTATGTAGAACTAGACAACAACAAAAAAATTAGTTATCTTTGTGTAGCATGATTTTTTTTTTTATATGTGCAGACATGAGGTATTATGGGAAGGGCAGGGGGAGCATGTGAGGGAGGAACCCAGGTTGGGGTCTAGGCTTTGACAGGAAGGGATTGGAGCCCCAGATGGGGGAAGGGTTCTTGAACAGGTGCCTGGATAGACCCCACAGTCACCCCCACTCCACTTGTACTTCTGAGTGACAGTGATGCCAATAAGGGAGTAACAGCTACCCCGTGTAAGGGGCACACTCAGGCAGGCCCTGTGCCAGACACCGTTGTTTATGATGTTCTTCATTTTCATTCTTCATTTTAATAATGACATGTTTATTTTAATATGAATCCAAAAAGTATGTAGCCCATCTAGCTCATGATTGCCCAGATATTAGAGTAAGGCCAGTGTAGGGGCTTAACTTTTTTAAAAAGTGAGTCAAGTAAAAGAAACGTATTATACACATAAGGCCAGGGGTATTACACAGAACGGGCAGAAATTACGAAAGCAGGACAGAAAGGACTGAAGTTTGGGAAAGCTTGCCTTAGCCATGTGAGCTAGGTAAGTAATATGGTTATGCTCATTTTACAGACAGGAAACTGAGGCTGAGGAAGGTTGAGTGACTTGCCCACAGTCACACAGCTGATAGGTGGTAGAGCCAGGACCAAGACCCAGGCCTGCCTGACTCCAAAGGCAGATCAGCTGCCCCAGCAAGGCTCAGAGCCCAAAGCCCAGGTGAACATTCTCGTCTTCATGCTCCAGGTGAAGGGCCCAATGCTGGCCTACTGGCCAGCCTTCCTGGGGCTGTCCGCTGGGGAAAGAAGGCTTTTCCAGCTCCTCACTGAAGGGTTGATGGAGGTGAGTCCCACTCTAGGGAGGGGGGCTCTGGGCTTGCTTTCTCTAATCAGCCGCGTCTAATTCCCTCAAATAAAAGCCTTTTCAGAAAGCGCCTGGCAGAGCTTCGATGCCCAGGATTCTGTGTGCAGAGGCCCTGGCCCAGCTCCACCCACCCCCAGGGCCCTCCTGGTCTCCCTTCCTTTCTTCCCTGGCCTCTCCCAGCCCTTCCTTTTCTTCTTCCTTTCTTGTCTCTGAATCACTTTTTCCAATAAGCTGTCACCTCAGTATATCAAGTAACTCCCTGAATGATTTCTGAAAGACTCCTTCTGGGGACTGAAACCTCAGAGTTGGAAACACATTTATATTTATGTGGGGCTGAGATTTCAGAGCAGTATTAAATTTGCATGGAGGCTGACAGAGTAACCTCTTCCACACAGTATAGACGGTGAGGAAACAGCATCTTCAGCAGGACAGAAATAGTCAAACAAGCAGCTTTTCCAGGCCTATTACTCTACTGGGAGAAATCAGCCCAGTTTACCTAGGCATGGGGGAGCAGCAGTCAGACAATCAGAGCAAATCTTGTGGCTTAGAAACCATTTGGGTCCCTGTGTTTTATAGTTGGCCGGATACCTAACCACAGATTCTGGGGGCTGCAACCCCAGAAATACAAGGCAGTTGGTGCGTGCACGCGTGTACACACTTGTGTATTTGGCTGTGTAGTTTGTGTGTGTTTGACCGTGTGCCTTCTCTAAGGAAAGGCCCTATAGCTTTTGTCAGCTCTCAAAGGGGCCTCCTACAATCCTAAAAAGGTTACGCTAAAGACCTACCATGTGCCAGCCACATAAGCTGCTAGCTGAGGCCTCTGAGGAGAGTAACTCTCACTGAACTTAGACTTTAGAGGTGAGAAACGTACAAATAAACAAGAAAATCCAGATAGTGGCCAAGCAGTGCAGAGGATTTAAATAAGCAGATTCCACGAATGGGTGGCTGCTTGAAGTCAAGGTGGTAACCAGCCAGCTTCCGGCCGCAGCTCACGCTGTGGCCGACCGTGTGACATGGCCACAGCTGACATCTACTGACAGCTCACCGCGTGCCAAGCTCTGTCCTAAAGGGCTTATATTATTTCCTTTAAGCATCCCAGCACCCTGAGAAGTTGGGACTGTTTCACAGATTCAGGTGGTAAGGCTTGGCGAGGTCACACAGACGGCTAGTGAGAGAGCCAGACCGAAATCTAGGGTTGCCCAAATGCCTCACTGGGTAAAACGCTTCCCTCTCCAGACCTCATTTTTCTCATCTGTAAAAATGGGATGCTTCTGTACTCAGCAGCTTATCCCTGAGAAGCGAAGAGAAGAGTTTTTCAAATATAAACTTTTATACAGATAGGCGTGAAGGAGCCCCAGGTGGAGCTGATGGTGTGTCTGTGGGCCCACAGAGGTTCCCGAGTTTTCTCAGACCCCTTCAGGGCTTCCAGGGGAGCCACCAATGTGAGGAATGTTACCTGAACCTCATTTTACTAATTGGAGAGTTTGCCTTGTCTCCCACTCTCCTGTCAGAGTTCCAGGGAACGACAGCTTTAGTTCCAGAAGCCTGACACTCACGGCCACCGGTCCCTGAGGTGGTGGTTCTCACCACCTGCTCGTTGCCAAGTGGCCACAGGCTCACATCTCTCAGCCAGTGCCAGGCCTCGTTCCTCAGACCTTTGGGAGCTCCGACGTTAGCCTGTGTGGCCAGTGTGAACACAGGCTGACTGATGCTGACAGTGGTTGATGGTTACACTTAGGCTGACAGCATCAGGTAGCTACAGTGGTCTAGAAAACAGAGCCTGGGCCACTTTAGCCCTTACCGTTGATGGAGGGTTTTTGATGTCACCCCTCTGAGAGTATTAATGGAAGAGGTAACACACTTCATTAAGTACCTTGGGGTGACTTGGATGTGCTTTTAAAGATGAAGGCTCTTACAGAAGGGGTGTGGTAGAGCCAAGAGCACAGGTTTTGGGGGTGAGAAAGATCTAGACACACCCCAGCTCTAGCTTCCAGCTCTGGGACCTTGCGTCATTCATTTGTCTCTTGACTTCATTTTCTTCTGCCTTGTTCTCATTTATCCAGGGCTGTAGGAGGTAGGGTTTTTCTGCGCTTAACCCTTTAAGCACTTATCACAGGAGTAGCTAATTTTGTTCGTTATTGCTATGTGTGTGCTTATGTGCACAGGGAGATCGGGGTTTTTTACATATTTGTTTGTGGGTTTTTGTTTTGTTTTGGTGAGTTATTTTTAACCAACCCCCTGACTTGTACTTATTTCACTGTGCATTTCTTCCAAGTAGGACACAGCTCCGCTGTTCTGCTTGATTGAGGGGTTCAGTCACAGCAGTCCTATGTGACTCATAGACCACAGTGGCCGTTATGTTACGTTTTTACTCTTCGTCACGCTGAGCGCCTGACTGCGCTAACATTGAAAGCACCCAGCATCCTATGCTGTTATCACCTCCATGTTACGGATGTGGATACTGAGACCCAGAGAGGCTAAGTAGGCATGGTTCCAGGGTCCAGTTACTCTCTCCGTGTTGCTGTCTGGAAACGTGGGTGTAGCCAAGAGGCCTGGGGCCCTGAGTGCCCCTACCCGAGGGTCCTCCCCTGCCTTATCCAGACAGTGACACCTGTGTCCCATCTCACTTTGACGTGAGCAGTCTTCTCAACGTGCAGCTCAGAATCTGCTCCTTCTAGCCCCATGGACAGCCCCTTCCCACCTGCAACGCTCAATCCTCAGGGACCCCAGTGCCAGCCCAGGCAGACTGAAGTTCCCGGGCCCCAGCTACTTGGCCGTTCAGACTGTGGCCTCTCCCTAAAGGGTTTCCACCAGCATCCGCCCCTTCCCCCTGACGTGCCCCACTTCCCAGCCAGCCTGAGCTTAGTCCTATCTCCTTGCTGGGAGCCACCAGCTGAACCTTCAGAGACCCTGTAATCCCTCCTCTCTGTGCCTCAGTTTGCCAACTTGTATGATGAGGGAGTGTAGACAGCATCATTTCTAAGGGCCCTTCCAGCTCCGACGTTGCAAACCTCCGCCATCCCTCGTCTGCTGACTGCAGTGGCCTCCTTGGTGTTCTCTCCGTGGCCACCGTCCCAGCCCTCCCACACCCAGTCTGGCTGCACACAGCAGCCAGAGTGAGCTTTCAGAACCAGAATAGCATTTCTCAGCCCTCCATTAAACCCTCCAGTGGTTTCCCACCACACCTGGAATAAAAGTCGAACCCCTTTCCGTGGTCGGCAGTGCCCCGATGGGGGCTGGGGGCTCACACACTGGCTGCGCTCAGAAGGCGCCTCGAGCACAGCCAGCACCCCAACCTACCTGCTGTAAGGCCCCGTTACCCACATTACTGGTATCATCACTGTGTGTCTTGATTTCTCACCCAGACTGTGTCCTCGGTCTTATATTTATGGCTTGCCCTGACATTTTCCTTTTCTTACATGTCCCAAATTATTAAAAACAGTTGCTTTATGGTTAGTTGAATGAATCATGGGAAGAACATTTTTTCCTGTCTATAAATAATTCCCCCTAAAATTTTTCTGGGAGGATGAAGTGCTGTGACAAGCCCCCAGCACATATCTGATGAGTGCCATGGTGCTCCCAGACTCAGCTCATGAATGTCCAGACGTCACTGGAACTCCCCCTGGCCTGAAACAGGACCTCCAGGGTCAGGCAAGGTGGAGAGTTGGTGGAGAAGGAACACAGGAGTCGTAAGCAGCCTTCAAGTGCTAATCCTGCCACTTCCAGACATTGAAACTGCCCCCAGAGGGATCAAAGTCTTGTTTTTCAAGACCGACACACAGAAGCCCATTCGGCAACTAACTGGTGCGATTCAGAGCCAAGTGTAGGCACTCAGAGGAGAGGCAGGCATGGGAGCTGGCGCAGAGCCTTCCCAGAGCAGAGGCTCTCCTGCCGCGTGTCCTGGAGCACAAGGTGGGTTACAGGTGTGCCCAAGGGATCCCCTCCTACGTGTACGGAAGGTGCTGTACAGATGCCATCATTCTCTGCTGGACCCTGACTTGGGAAAGGTTGAGGGGACCAGCCTACAGGAGGCAAAGCTTGAGTGGGTATCTTAGATGGCAAGGCCTTGGGTAGAGATTTCACCTTCTGGGGGAGGAGAGCCCCTTAGATACTCGCACGCTTGTGCAGCGTCACACGGTGTGATGGTATCGGCCACCTCAGAGATGGTCACATCCAAGGAGATGCACAGAGGTGGCTCATGTGCTGCCATTGACCCCCAGCCCTCATGCCTGGCAGTCACTGCCCATCAGTCACAGCACTGAGCCTGGCCTCAGAGTCCTGTCATGGTGGCTGTGCCCCAGGCGGCCACTGAGTTGGTCAGAGTTGGCCTTCAAGTTGAAACCAGCTTCCTGCCTTTGGTCTGCCCAGTTCAGCTCCCTGTTTTTAGAGGCCGGCAGGGGAGAATGAGCTGGAAGGCCATATGGGAGAACACCCATCTTGCACCCCAAGTCTTGTAAGCCCCTGGTGCAGTGCTCGTTGGTTCCTTCCCTAGCAAGTTCATTTGTTCATCCAGTGTTTACTGAGTACCTGGTGTGTGCCCCACTCAGTGGTAGGTCCTGAATGCAAGAGAGAGCCTGACTTAAGAGCTCAGGGTCCAAGGGGAGGAGGCCTGGAAACACATACCCTAGACCGTGGTGAGAGCCACACTCGGTGCCACCCTCATCAGGGGAGCAAGACCCTGCAACCCCAGGCTTCAGTGGGCCCCTTGTCTCTGCCCCACTCAGGGGCTTTGCCCACCATGCTGGACGCCTGTGTTCTGCCACTCCTTGCTGAAATCCTTGCCCCAAATTCCAGTCTTGTCTCCAGGGCTGACTAAGACCCATGGCATCCCAGGCAGGCAGATCCCTGGTCCCTCTTCAAGCCAGTATTTTTGGGGTGTCTTTTATCATTTATTCAGTGGGTCCACGGAAACCCTGGTTTTCTGTTAATGGGCATTTTTCCTGTATTGTTCAAAATCAGAGATATATTAGATACACCGAGCATAACCTCGCGTTTTAACTTTGGGTAGCTGGCTTCCGTGTCCATCATCTGTAACAAGAGAACACTGGTCCCTCACAATCCCTGAGGGGAGAAGGGGCCCAGGTGGATGTGATTACACAGGTAGGCTCCAAAGTCAGTTTACAAGTTCCATTTTGTTTTTCTCTCTTTTTTAAATGTTGGCAAACATTCTCCACTTTTCTGCAGTTCGTGTTCTTTCTTCGGTTTTCATTTGCAGTACTTCCAACCAGACAACTTCTTGGGAGGAATATTAGAGGATTTGAAATTTAGACAATAAAACAAATCTCTTCACCCCTGAAAACAGCCCTATCCCATGCACAGTTCAATTCCAGAATTCCACTGACCACCTGTCTCGGCCTGGCCAAGAGTCGGTGAGCTGGCCCATCCCTGCATGTGTGTCCCACACATATGTGGTTGTGTCAGTGTTCAGCTGGCATAGGTGGGCACCTAGCAGGGATGCGATCCACCTCTCCTAGAGCAGAGCCAGCACATTCCCCTCCAGTTGCTCTGGAGGCATCCAGGACAGAGGGGGGTTTGTGCTCAGACCTGTGACATTTCAGCTCCTCTCAAGACTAGTCTGCCCTATAACCTGGCTCTCCTGCATTTCCTGTCGAGGTGAGGAGAGACCTTGAGACTGGGCACTCCCTTCTCTGCTTCCTGACCCTGTCTTTGGCTCACCCTGGTGCTGCCAGGCCTTCCAAGGACAAGGAGATGGCACCTGGTACCCAGCTCAGCTTATGTCCCAGAATTCATTCATTTCTTCATTCCATAAGTGAACAAACTAGTCAACAAAGCGGGTGCAGGCCCTGCCTGTATGGAGCTCACAGCCTCCCTAGGAAGATAAATAGTGAGGAAACAAATGTATCTAATTACACACTGTGATAAGTTCTGTTAAAGGAAAGAATGCTGGTGGGAACAACAGGAAGCACCTGCTTTAGATAGGGGCGGACATCAGGGAAAGCTTTGAGGGGAGCGGAGGTGTTACATTTAAACTGAGACTGGAAACTAAGAAGAGCCAATCTCTCAAAGTCTTGAGGTAGCAGGAGGAGGCGTGCAAAAGGCCCTGAGGTGGAAATGAGCTTGGCAGGTGTGTTGCCAAGCCTGGGGGGGGGGGTTGGGTGGCCGGCAGATTCAGGTAAATGAGGGCAAGGGAGCCTCAGGATGAGGTTCAAGGCGAAGCAGGACCCAGACCCTGCCGTGGCCTTGTAGGTAGAATCTGGGAAGGTGGAGGGAGAACCCCCACTCCCAGCCCCAGGAGAGCCCCATCTTGGGCTGTATTTGTTTGCTAGGGCTGTCGCAACAAAGTACCACAAACTCGGTGGCTTAAGCAACGGAAAATTTTCTTGCTGCTCTGTAGGCTGGAAGTCTGAGATCAAGATACCAGCAGAGTTGGTTTCTTCTGTGGCCTCTCTCCTCGGCTTTGTAGAAGTCTGTCTTCTCCCTGTGTCTTCACGTGGTCTTCCCTGTTTGTACGTCCCAGTCTCCTTATAAGGACACCAGTCAAAATGGATTAGGGCCCACTCTGATGGCCTCATTTTAACTTAATCACCTCTTTAAAGACCTGTGTCCACATACAGTCACTTTCTGAGGACTGGGTGGTTAGGACTTAAATGTATGAATTTGAGGGGGACATAATGCAGCCCATAACCAGGGTCTTTCCTGACATCCTCTTTGAGGACAGGGTTGTGGTTTTGGATCAGCATATTCAAATGCCCTGGGAGGCCAGGGGAGACAGTCCTAGTCCTAACCAGCCCTGCTCCCTCTTTGTTGAAAGAGCTAATTAACAAATGTTTAAGAGTGTCAAAGACTTAATGGCACCAAACTGAGACTTTCTTACCCACGATTAATCAGAATCCTTGAGAGTTGGAAACCTCCCTGAGTGATTCATTGGTTTTTACTGCCAGTCCCCAGTGGCCTACACTTTGGGACACCCTCCTTCAACATTGCCAGGCAGGGCAGAGTCTAGGCAGGGAAGTGGGTGACAAGCTGGGTAAGGAAGGGGGGCTGGGGCTGGCCAAGCCCACCCAGGCTCCTTCATGTTTTCTCCCAACCCCTAGCATAGCTCCTTGCCCAAGAGAGAGGCCCAGACAGCCTTGTGCTGAATTAACTGGAGGAAAGAATCCACGTCAGACCTCAGCACCTGCCTTCTCCAAACCCCTCAGGGCAGTGTGTTCTCAGCTTCCAGAGCCAGGGGGCAGCCGACCCCCAGCTGCTGGAGGATCAAGGTGTCTGCAGACCCACAGATTAGCCTTGGGTGGCTCCCCCCCCACCCCGCCTTTATGCCACAGATAAAAATAACTAAAAGGAGGGAAATGTCCTAGAGAAATTACCTTGAACTTCAGAAAACATGAAGCCAAGCTTCGTCTAATTAAGACGACATTTTAAAAGGGGGTAGCGGGGTAGGGGGACACCTGGGTGGCATTTTAAATTGCAAGCTGATTGTGCAGCCTCTAATTTTGGTTCTGAGCAAAGTTTCCAATTGGAACAGAGGACCTGACTTCAAAGGCAGCGCCGGTTGGGGAAAGAGAGTGAAAAGATCAGCAGGGGGCCTCTGGGCACAATGTGGCCAGGACTCAGCAAAGGCTGGCAGGCGGGTGGGGGTGGGGGTGTGGGGGGGGAGGTGCACGCAGCCCTCGAGAGCCTGCTGTGCCTTTTAGGGGATCAGTGGAGCCGCTCCTGGGAGGAGAGCTAATTGAGGCAGTGGCCTTGTCCTTGGAGAGTGAGCTTTTGTCTAGCCTGGGCCATTGTGGGAGCACTCACCAGGCAGAGCTCTGGCCTGGGCTGGCTGCAGGCCTCCCCCCTACCCGGGTCTCTTCCTGGTGCCATAGAAACAGGCCTGGTTCTCAAGTAACAGCCCCTAGCACCCTCTTGGGGAGGGGCTACTCCCTCCAGGGGACTTCCTCCTGCCAGCCTCTAAGGCCCACCAGGTGGAGAAGGCCGGCTGCCTCCCTCCCAGAATCCTGGGAGAGGCAGGCCCAGTCCCTCTCAACTTGGAAGGCGGGTGGATGGGTCTCTGAGTTGGAGGGAGTTGGAGGACTGGCCCATCCCCCCAGGGTGCAAGATAGTGCTCTCCGGACAAGCGGGCCCGCAGGTGTGTGCAGTGCCAGCTGCCCTCAGGGGCTCCTGCGTATCCTGCCTGCTTTTGTCCACCCCAAGTTATCTCACAAAGGTGGCTCAACTAGGCAGACTTACTATTATTGTTAGGACAACTCAGACTACTAACACTGATCTGCACATATGCGCCCACGCTCAGGCACACTCACGCACACGCATGCACGCCATGATTGAAGCATTTCACAGTTCAGAGAGCTGTGAACTCCCCCAGACCCCGGGTTCTCACAGAAACCCTGGGAGGGGAACATGGCGCGAAGAGCACCACCGCTTAGAGCTGAGGAAACTAAACCACAAATCGTTGAAATGACATGCCCATATCTTTGGAGGCCAAATCCTTGCGTTTTCCATAAATCTTACGTGGACTCTGTCTCTTGCTCCACTGGACTGTCCCCGACCCACCTGGCTCCTGATCAGCCACCGAGGTCTCTGTCTCCCTCCCTCCCTCGTGTCTCCATCTCACTCTCTCAGCGAAGGTCTTTCTCCAGGGCCTTCGCAGGGAGGCAGGCTGCATGGCGGGGTGGCTGACTAGCGAGGGCCTGGAAGAACTTCTAGCAGGTAGCGGGCAGGTGACGAGGCCTTGGTTCCAGCGTAGTGGGGTTTCGCGGGGGTGATTAAATGCTCTCTCGGCAGTAGCCTACTTAAAGGGAGAGAGCCTGGAGGCTGGGAGACTGCTCGGACCCCTGCTGTCATCCATGCAGGAGAGGCAGGGGTGGCCTTGCAGGGGAGTCAGACCTTTCTGTGGGCAAATGTCAGTTCTTGGGGATCAGTTGGCTGCAGGGACAGAAGAAGAGAATGGAGTTGGCCTTGGGGTCTCTAGTTTGTGTGATGGGAAACACAGAGTTGCCTTTGGAAAGGCAGCGTGTCCCCAGAGTGGTTCAGGCACTCCTGGGGTCACACAAGTTGACCTGGCAGTTCACATGGACCAGTATCTTCTGTTTGAGTAGTTTTGTGTATTTTAGTGTATATTAGAAAAATTAGCATACCGACCTCTGATTTCACTGATATTATTGTTTAGGATAAGATGATTTTTTTTTTTTTAACTTATCTTTGGCGGTGTTGGGTCTTCGTTGCTGTGCGCGGGCTTGCTCTAGTTGCGGCGAGTGGGGGTTACTCTTTGTTGCGGTGCGCGGGCTTCTCATTGTGGTGGCTTCTCTCGTTGTGGAGCACGGGCTCTAGGCGCGTGGGTTCAGTAGTTGTGGTTCGTGGGCTCTAGAGCACAGGCTCAGTAGTTGTGGCACACGGGCATAATTGCTCCACGGCATGTGGGATCTTCCTGGACCAGGGATCGAACCCGTGTCCCCTGCATTGGCAGGCGGATTCTCAACCACTGCACCACCAGGGAAGCCCCTTTAATTTTATTGAAATATAGTTGATTTACAATGTTGTGTTAGTTTCAGGTGTACAGCAGAGTGAGTCAGTTATACATGTATATATACATATAAATGTATATATTCTTTTTTTACATTCTCTTCCATTATAGGTTTTTAACAAGATATTGAGTATAGTTCCATGTACTATACAGTAGGTCCTTGTTGGTTATCTATTTTATGTATAGTAGTGTGATATTTTCATCCCAAACTCCTAATTTTTCCCTCCCCCACCATCCCCCTTTGGTAACCATAAGTTTGTTTTCTACGTCTGTGAGTCTGTTTCTGTTTCGTAAATAAGTTCATTTGTGTCATATTTTAGATTCCACATGTAAGTGATATCATATGATATTTGTTTCTCTCAGTCTGACTTACTTCACTTGGTATGATAATCTCTAGGTCCATCCATTGCTGCAAACGGCATTATTTCATTCTTTTTTGTGGCTGAGTAATATTCCATTGTATATATGTACTACAACTCTTACAGGATAAGCTGTTTTTTTTTGGCTGCATCGGCTCTCTGTTGCTGCGTGCGGCCTTTCTTTAGTTGCAGCGAACAGGGGCTACTCTTCGTTGTGGTGCACAGGCTTCTCATTGCAGTGGCTTCTCTTGTTGCGGAGTGCGGGCCCTAGGGCGTGCAGGCTTCAGTAGTTGCGGCACGCGGGCTCAGCAGTTGAGGCTCGTGGGCTCTAGAGCTCAGGCTCAGTAATTGTGGCGCACGAGCTTAGTTGATCCGCAGCATGTGGGATCTACCTGGACCAGGGCTCGAAGCCGTGCCCCCTGCATTGGCAGGTGGATTCTTAACCACTGCACCACCAGGGAAGTCCTAGATAAGCTGATTTTTTAAAATGAGTTTATTTAATGTCGTTTTTAAAAATTAAGAAAATAGCAACGGTCATTTGCTGGTACGGCAGAAATCTTGAGACTGAGATGGGAAGGAAGGCGGTGACGGAGACTGTGGGATGGGAAACCAGGGGCGGGGGGAGGGTGGGACTGACCGGGAACGTGCTGAGTTGAGTGGAGGAGCCAGGGAACCCGGGGTCACTACCCAGAGAGCCTGTACAGAGGAGGATCTGGTGACATCCCACCCACCAAGAAGGTGGCTTGAGAAAGCAAGAAGGGTTTTGAGGACTGAGGAACTTAAAAGTCTGGTGGAGGAATGGGGCCCACAAGGGAGACAGAGGAGCTCACTGTCCAGGAAGCAGCACCCATGGGGCCCAGAGCCCGGAGAAAAGACAGCTGAGCAGAGGGCAGGCCGGAGATGGAGAGGGCACTGAGACCCCTGGAGGGAGTGGGGACGGAGGTAACAGGACGAAAGGAGGAAGAGGAGGGCAGTGGCTTGAGGGGGAACAGGGGCAGAGGAGGGGCTTAGTTTGAGGAGGCCAGAGCATGAGTGCAGAGAGAAGGTGAGGAGAGAAGGAGTGGATGGGGGTGCGGTGGGGCAAAGATGAAGAGTCAACAGAAATGGAGTGGGACCAGACCTCCACCCCGCCTTTTCAGCAGGTCAAGCCTGACGTGGGATGCAGGGCACAGTGACTTTCCTTTCAGGGTTTGACTGAAGTTCACCTGGTGGCTGGGGGGTGGTCCAGTAGGCCTGAGGGGGGGCAGTCCTAGGTTTGGATTCAGTGGCCCCCAGGACTAGGTTGTTCTGGCCTCCCCACAGGCAGGCCGAGAGGACCGGCCACCTCACTGGAGGGCAAGTGCCCACTCAGCCGCAGGGCTGCTGGGGACAGGTGAGCAGGGCGGGTCCCTCCCTCCTTCCTTCTGTCCTCCCTGCTGGGCTGGGGGTTGGGCACTTACCTTCCCGCTCCCTTCCAAGAGGACTTTGGCAGCTAGGAGACCAGAAGTCATGACAACAAAGCTCCTTAACAGGCCAGAGCCCCTGGATCTCCTGCATCTGCATCCAGGCAACTTGGGGCAATTGTCTCTTAACAAAGGTGAGCCCTCGAGTTGGCTGTTGACAGTGGGGAGATGGGGCGAGTTGGGCAGACTCGCCATTGCCATCCCCCTACCCAAGGCAAGGAAGGCACAGATGCCCCTCCTTTCCCATGAGAATGCCACGTGCTCCTTGGGAGCTGGAACCGACAGTGAGCTCATTCCCTCTGGAAGCCAAAACCAGAGAACCACAGAGGGAGGCAAGGACAGAGAAGGAAATAGGAGGTCTGCAGCTGGTGAAAACTGGAGCCCATGGCCTGCCCCCTGTCCTATGCTGCCCACCAGCAAGCAGTGTACATGTCCAGTAAATCAGGGTGGTCCTCCAGGCTTCACAGAACCTGCAGCAGAGGCCCTGATGGTGAGAGGAGGGTCAGGGCCGTGCAGAACTGTAAGTGTGAAGCAGGTTGTTTCCAGCCTCCCTGCCCAGGGCCCAGAACCAGCCTCACCACTCCTGGGCGTACTCCTTCTGTTCTGCGTCCCGGGGACGCACTAGCCGTGTACCTGTCTCATGCTGCGCATCGTGGGACGGCGCTTCCCAGTTGAGGGAGTGGGCAGGTTTGAGCTAGCATGATGGACAAACATGTTGATGTTTATCTCAGTAGCTACTAATTCATTTTAATGCATTTTAGAAAAAAATTAAAACTAGCATATCAAATATCGTTTTGCAGATATTTTTGTTAGTGATACTAAATTTACTTTCTTGTACAATAAGTTTTAAGTGGATAAAAGTCTAAAGAAAGATATTAAGTAAATTATAGTAGATGGTATAGAAACACAACAAAAATTTACCATCATTTATCAAGCTTCTATTATGTGCCATGCATTGTCCTATGGAACAAAATTATGCCAGTGGTCGGTGTGTGACTGAGGCTTGAGAAACACTGCTTCAGGGCACAACTTTCTCCTTTTTCCAGGAGAGTAGACGGGAGCGGAGGGGGAGACCCAGATTCTCTGATACTCCAGAAAACTTCACCAGCTTACAGTCTTCTGGAGAGGGCAGCGTCTTGCTCAGTGAAGCAATAGAAGAGGAACAGTCCCAGATACTCCGTAACCTAGGGCTAAACAGAGGCCAGATGTCACATAGGGAACAAAAACCAGAAGAGGAAGAACACTAACAGGTTGTATCGATCAGGGTACCACCAGCTGCTACAAAAAATATACCTCAAGGGTTTCATGGTTCAAATGCAACAGGTTATTTCTTGCTCAGCTAATAGTCTAGGCAGGTGCTCTGGGTGGGTGTGTGGCTCTCCTCCACATGGTGATTCACGACACTGGATCTTCTGTCTTACGGACTTTGTCATCCTCTACATTCAGGGGGCGGGGAGCACACCTACACCTGAAGAGCCTTGGTCCAAGAGCAGCGCACTGCACACTCACACTCCACGGACTGCAGCTCAGTTACGTGGCAGGTTGCAGCCTGCAGGAGAATCCCGAACCCAGGGGCCACAAGAGGGCTGAAATGCAGCCCACCTTCCTCTCACCGAGCCATGTGGCCTGAGGAAAAACTCCCTTTTTCTAACCCCAATGAAGATGCTGTGTGGACTGGCCTCTACCCTGGCCAGGGCTAGGGGAGCAGGGCATGGAAAGGGCTGAGAGGGGAGAGAGACAGAGAGAGAGAGACAGAGAGAGGGGAACCTGAGCCCAGGTGGCACCATGTGCCACCTGCAGCTCTTCCTCAGCATAGGGCCGAGCTGAGGCCTGGGATGCTGCCCGGTGGGGCAGTTGACCACCGTCCCACGCCCAGGTCTGTACAGACTTGTTCCACCCCGTGTCCGTGGTACCTGAGATCACCCAGTGTCAATGTCGGGGAGATGAGAATGGCTGGGAATAAGTGGAGAGGGGAGACCATGCGCCCTGATCCCAGGCCTCAGAGAAAGCTGCTCAGGTGGCAGCCCCCAGGCTGCTGCAGCCCCGTCCCTGCCAACATCACATGAGAGACAGGACCCTGGAGGCTTCGCTCAGCCCCGAGCCTCCCCCAGCCCCGCACTCCTCTTGTGGCCAGGTGCTGGGAGTCCAGGGAGTTGGCAGCCAGCCTGGCCCCACTGTGCCTTCCCCCTCCTGTCTGCCAGGGCGGCCCACTGGGACCTCTGCCTGGCCCAGCTGGTGCACAGCCGCAGGTGCCACTCTGCCTCACCTGTTTTTTGGTTAACCCGCGTATCCGTCACCCTTGTTTCTTACACCTTTCGCCATCCCACCTGCCTCACTGTAAATACTGCAGCATCAGCATGCTGACACTGGTCCCCAGGATGGGCACCAGCGGGCCCCTGGGGAGCTCCAGCCCCTTAGCAGCGGGACCAAGCAGAGCAGGCAATGGCAGCAAGAGAGTGTGCCAGCCCTCCAGACCCTACCCTCACAGAGACGTCAAAAGACCAGGGCTCTGGGCCCGGCGCTGCCCGGGGGTGGTCATCCAGCAACCAGGGGAAGCAATGCTGCGTGGTGCTGACAGAGCGTGTGCCCTGGAGGCAGGCAGCTGGGGCGCACATCCCAGTGTGCCCCCGCCGCCAGCTGAGGGAGCTCGGGCTGGTCTCGTAACCCGTCTGAGCTGTGGTTTCTCCAATTATAGAAGGGGGGAAAACGATAATACTGGTGAACGTTAAATGAAATAAAGCCATTGGGAAGCTCTCACTAAATATAAGCTACTGCTATTATCTCTTAGGACTCCTTGACCACCAGAGTTCTGAGCAGGTGTGTCTCTCTGTGTGTGTATCTGTGTGTCTCTGTGTGTCTTTGTGACTAAGTCATCAGCTCCTAGGCTCACAGGAGACCCCAGGGAGGCCGCAGCCCTAGGCTTGCTGGTCCTCTGGGCTGGTTGGCTCGGCCTACCCTGGCCCCTGACCCTAGAGGTCCCTCCTCAACCCCAACCCTGGCAGTCTTCCACCACTACTAGCCTTTGGCAAAAACTCATAATTCCTGATTTTCTACCTGAGACGTCTTGTCTGTAGCTCAAAGCCCCGCCTCTCAGCCCATGAGAAGGTCTGGTGTGAGTCAGTTCCACCTCATCAGCTGGCCCTCAACGTGTGCGGCTGGGGGCCTCCGTCTGCATGGTCCCCCTTGCTAACAAAGGGAGATAGGGAGCAGGGTCCTGCTAGAATTTCACATTAGTGTTGAGCTTTCCTTGTAGTTATTCTGCTGGGTGTCTTCTATTTAAATCACTTCATGCAGGGTTTCCGTTTACCATAAAGATATGAAGTTCGTAAGTACAAAGATGTGTCTAAGAAAAGTGATGGGCATCAGGTGGAACAGAACTTGGGCAGAAGTTAGAAGGTGTTCAAGGGTTAATGTTTGGGAAAGAATGATCTGGTCTAGTGGTTTTCAAACTTTTTGGCTTGAGAACACCTTTACACTACACATTATAATTTTTAAAAAATTACTGAGGACCCCAGTAAACATTTTGTTTATGTAGGTTATAGCTATCAATCTTTATTGCATTAGAAATTAAAAATAAGACAAATTTTTCAGTATTTATTCATTTAAAAGTAACTATAATAAACCCATTACATATTAATACAAATAACATTTTTATGAAAATTAATCTCAATATATTGTCTAAAAATACTTCAGTAAGCAGAATATCGTTGTCTCACATTTTTACACATCTCTTTAATGTCGGGCTTAATGGAAGACAAGTGCGTTTCTCACACATGCATCTGTGTTTAGTTCATTGTGATGTGTTGTTAGGTCGGAGAGTCTGAATCACATTTGGCCTCACACAAACACATGGTAGAAAAGGGAGTATTTTACCAGCCTTTTCAAATAGTCCTTCTTTGAAATTCACTAAAATTATTTTATTTAGTTAGTTTTGGCTGCATTGGGTCTTTATTGCTGCGCGCGGGCTTTTCTCTAGTTGCGGTGAGCGGGGGCTACTCTTCGTTGCGGTGCACAGGCTTCTCATTGCAGTGGCTTCTCTTGTTGTGGAGCACGGGCCCTAGGGCTTCAGTAGTTGTGGTACATGGGCTCAGTAGTTGTGGCGCACGGGCTTAGTTGCTCCGCAGCATGTGGCATATTCCCGGACCCCGGACCAGGGCTTAAACCCATGTCCCCTGCATTGGCAGGTGGATTAACCACTTTGCCACCAGGGAAGTCCCAAGCAGTAGTTTGTGTTTTGTTTTTTTGTTTTTTTTTTTTGTTTTTGCGTTTTGCGGGCCTCTCACTGTTGTGGCCTCTCCCGTTGCGGAGCACAGGCTCCGGACACGCAGGCTCAGCAGGCTAGGCTCACGGGCCTAGCAGCTCCGCGGCATGTGGAATCTTCCCGGACCGGGGCACGAACCCGTGTCCCCTGCATCGGCAGGCGGACTCTCAACCACTGCGCCACCAGGGAAGCCCCCAAGCAGTAGTTTCTTAAAGGGTAGAATCTGAAACTATATCAGTGACCATTTCCTACTCTGTTACGTTAAAATCCATTGGTCTCTTCAACAAACAGTACGGGAACAACTGGACATCCACATGCAAAAACGTGAATCTGGACACAGACCTTATACTTTTCACAAAAGTTAACTCAAAGTGGATCACAGACCTAATGTAAAGTGTGAACGTATAAAACTCCTAGAAGATGATTTAGGAGGCAATCTAGATGGCCTTGGTTGTGACCATGACTCTTTAGATACAACACCAAAGGCACAGTCCATGAAAGAAAGAATTGATAAACTGGGCTTCATAAAAATTAAAAACTGTTATGTGAAAGACACTCTCAAGAGAATAAGAAGACCAGCCTTGGACTCGGACACAATATTTGCAAAAGAAAGGTTCAGTAAAGAACTGTTATCCAAAATATACAAAGAACACTTAAAATTCAACAGTAAGAAAGCAAACAATCTGATTTTAAGATGGGCCAAAAACCTTAACAGACACCTCATCAAAGAAGATACATGGATAGCCAACAAGCATATGAAAAGATGCTCCACATCACACGTCATCAGGGAAATGCAAATTAGAACGAGACACCAGTACACACCTTTGAGAATGGCCAAAACCTGGAACACTGACAACCCCAGATGCTGGTGAGGATGTGGAGCAACAGCAGCTCTCAGGCGTTGCTGATAGGATGCCAGATGGTCCAGCCACTTTGGAAGAGTTTGGTGGTTTCTTACAAAACTAAACATACTCCTAGCATACAATCCAGCAATCATGCTCCTTCATATTTACCCAAAAGATGTGAAAACTTATGTCCGCACAGATGTTTATAGCAGATTTATTCATAATTGTCAAAACTTAGAAGCAACCGAAAGGTCCTTCAGTAGGCCAATGGGTAAGTAAACTGGGCAACACCCAGACAGTGAAATATTATTCAGCATTAAAAAAAAAATGAGTGATCAAGCCATGAAAAGACAAGGAGGAACCTTAAATGCATATCACTAAGTGAAAGAACCCAATCTTAAAAGGCTACGTACTGTATGATTCCAAATATATGACCTTCTGGGAAAGGCAAAGCTATGGAGACAGTAAAAAGATCAGTGGTTGCCAGGGGCTGGGGGAGGGAGGGATGAATAGGCAGAGCACAGAGGATTTTTTAGGACAGTGAGAATACTCTGTATGATACCACAGTTATGGATGTATGTCATTATACATTTGTCTAAACCCGTGGAATGTACAACACCAAGAGTGAACCCAAAGGTTAGCTACAGACTTTAGGTGATTCTAATGTGTCAATGTAGGTTCATCTTTGGTTTAAAAATAAATAAGGTGTACCATTCTGGTGAGTGATGTCAATAATGGGGGAGGCTCTGCATGCATGGGTCAGGGGTTTTATGGGAAACCTCTGTACCGTCCTCTCAGCTAAGTCTTCTTTTAAAAATCCATTGGTCTACTTTGCACTTTGAATGGGTCAACTGTGCATGATTCTTAACGTCATTTTGATCATTTGGAAAATACTGGTTCAAAGTTATGCACATCTTCCAAATGTTGACGTATTTCAGTGGAGAATGTGAAGAACTCACATTTGTTAACAACATCTATCTTATCAGAAAAGTCTTCAGATATTGGGAAGCTGTCAAGTTGTGGTGTTAAATACAAATTTCCAGAATTCTGATTTTTTGCTTGAAAGTTGGAATGTTTTCATTTTGGTAACAAATTTGTTAGTTGCTTTCCTTGAAGTGATAGGCTCGCTTGGTCTTTTAGAAAATGTCTTCCAAAGACCAAGTCTGAATCACCATTGTTTGTCTGTCAGGCATTCTTTCAAGTAAAAGTGGTGTCGTGTGAAAAAAAAGGGACCATTTGGGCTGGCAGGGCAGTCTTACAAGTGCCTTCCCTCCAGAAAACCATCATCTGCGTTTGCCCCACACTTCGTGTTTTATCACACAGAATATGAAAAAGACGTGCGTGCAGGGTAGAGATTCTTTTTTTTTTTAAATGAATTTATTTTTTAAATTTATTTTTGGCGTTGGGTCTTCATTGCTGCACATGGGCTTTCTCTAGTTGCAGCAAACGGGGGCTACTCTTCGTTGCAGTGTGCGGTCTTCTCATTGCGGAGCGCGGGCTCTAGGCGTGTGGGCTTCAGTAGTTGTGGCACGAGGGCTCAGTAGTTGTGGCTCGCGGGCTCTAGAGCGCAGGCTCAGTAGTTGTGGCCCATGGGCTTAGTTGCTCCGCAGCATGTGGGATCTTCCCAGACCGGGCTTGAACCCATGTCCCCTGCATCGGCGGGTGGATTCTTAACCACTGCGCCACCAGGGAGGTCCCTAGAGATTCTTTTGATTCATAATTTTGGCCACTTCCTCAAGGACATTCTTAAGTAGAACTGGCATTGGTTTTATTGTGACTGAACAGTGGCAGAGAACAGAATGGCAGCTGGTACAGTTAGGTTGCCACTGCTTCCTGCGAAGGGACTGCGGTTTTGTCTCCCGTTGCTTTTGTACCATCAGTGCAGGCAGAGAAGCCAATAACATCGTTATAGAGTTAGGAAAACAGTTTTGATCTTGTGGACCCCTCAGAGACCCCCAGGGGTGTGCGGGCCACCCTTTGAGAATCACTGATCCAGCCAACCTCTTCCTTGTGCCTTTGAGGACAGAGACTCCGAAAACAGATGAGACTTGCCCAGGGTCGCAGGGTCAGTCAGGCAGAACGTGGACACCTGGTGCACTGCCCCAGGCTGTGTCCCTGAGGTCCAAGAAACAAGTGACACGCTCCTTTTCAAACAAAAACATCATCCAATCACTTTTTTTTTTTTTTTTTTTTTTTTGCGGTACGTGGGCCTCTCACTGTTGTGGCCTCTCCCGTTGCAGAGCACAGGCTCCGGATGCGCAGGCTCAGCGGCCATGGCTCATGGGCCCAGCCGCTCCACGGCATGTGGAATCTTCCCGGACCAGGGCACGAACCCGTGTCCCCTGCATCAGCAGGCGGACTCTCAACCACTGCGCCACCAGGGAAGCCCCCGGTCACTTTAATGGATGGTGCGGGAACTGATGTCTCCAGCGAGGAGACGAGGAGGGAAGGGGTGTCAGCGAATAAGCCCAAGGAGAGGCACCATCAGTCAAACCTGTCATCTCCAGAACCTGCCGGCCTCCCATCATGTACGTGCTGTTTCAGCTTCCATCTTTTCTCTTCCATATTGTGTCACTAATGTCTCCCAGCTGAGGCGGCTCTAATTAATCTATTCACCACCATCACTTTGTGTTCTGAAGAGAAGAGGTTGTCCATTATCACTTTTCTTTCCCTTTGACTGAGCTCTGTGTGGGTAATTTCATTCTGCCGTTGTTCGTTTCTTAGAAATTTAGCCTATCCAATTTTAGTTCTTTCTCCCATCTCAGGACAATGAGCTCAGGGGAAAGGAGGCAGAGGATTTGGAAATTTCTGTCCCTTTCATCTTAAAGTTTATTTTGGACTGAATAGTGCCTGCCTGGTGGTTCAGCTGTCCTCCCCGGCGCCGTCTAGGAGAGCCTCCCAGGAGGTATAGACTGGTAGGTCTGGACCCAGCAAGGGGAGAAGGGCAACAAGAGAAAGTGGCACCACACGAGGCTGTTCCAGAGGGGTTGCTGATTGGGGTTTTAGGCAAGCATGCTTCCCCACTCCATCCTTGGGATCTGAAGCAATCGGAAGCCGTGGCGACATAAACACACCACTGCCCCAGAGGGCCCAGGACAGCTGCTGTCCTGCACCCCCCATCTCTGCCAGTCACCCACCTAGGACACCCCTCTGCACTCTCGCTGGCTATCGCTGGCTGGGGCACTGGCCTCCTCTGCAGGCCCTGCTCGCCCCCTTCTGGCCTCAGCGTTTCCCGCCCCATACCCGACAGTCTCCCTACCCACCTCTGGCCCTGAAACCCCTGCCAGGGTGGTTTTAGGAGACACACGCAGTGGCTTCACCTATGAACAGCACAGCTGGGGAGAAGGCCAAAAGCCATGCCTCCTGAGAAGGGCCGGGGGCCTGAGAATGTCCCCAGACCCACACTCAGGGAGTGTTAGCATCTGCTCCGTAAGGCTCCATCCTGGAGCTGCCCACAGTGGGGCCCAGGCTGCCGCCAGCGCTCTCCCTGGGTTGGGGGTACACAGTTCGCACTGCACTCGGTCTGTGTGAGAGCTCCTGGACCATCTGTGCGGGCTGGGTACTGTTCTTCATTTAATGTCCGTGGGCTGTGTGGACCTCTGAGCCCACCATTGTCCAAAGGTCCTGTTGATAGCTGGAGGGGTGTCTGATGCCCTCCAGGATCCACTGCTTCCTGGCAAGGCCCTCGGCTTCCCCTTTAATTCCCCCGTGAGGGAAGAGCAGTCTCTGGACTGTGCCTGCCTTGTGGGCACAGCTGACCCACGACTGCCTGCTCCCAGTCATACCCCCCTCGCATCCCCCGTCCGCACCAGTTTCTCCTTGAGCTGTGGCCCTTACTTAGTGGCTGCCTCCTTGGAGGAGCCTTCCCGGACTCCACAGCTTGGTTGATGTGTCTGACGCCCTCACTGGACAGCAGGCTTGGGTGGGCAGTTTCCAGATCCTGCTGGCTGCCGTATCCCCGGCACCCAGCCCTGGGCTCAGCCAGCCTGTGGTGAGCAAACATTCGCTGGTCTAGCACTGGCTCCTTCTGCTTAACTTGGGCCAGGGCCAGGGGTGGGACCCACACCAATTACAGGGTCTGGCAGATGGTTTCTGAGTTGAAGCTTTTAGGTGTCGAGTGCTAGAACCAGTGAGCGCTGGAACCCGGGCCAAAGTCATCCCCACAACCCCCTGGTTCTTGAAGATACATAGCAAGCCTGAAGGAAAAGCTGCTTCTAAACAACTGGAAGATCCAATGGTTTTGAGACAGAAAAGGGTGTGATCCTTCAGAAAATGAGGTTCTTCAGAAAACCCAAGTCTTTCCCCCCTCCTCAGGAGGCAGCCTGGGCTCAAAACAGAGAAGGTTTCCAGAAGGGCTTAGGACAAATCAATCCCTGAAGAATCCTCTGAACCCAGCTGGAGGTCTTAGGAGAGTCTTCCTTTTACAAGGCCCCAGGCTCCTGACAAAGATGGGACCATGGGACAGAGGGAGGGGACGTCAAGGGGGCAGTTGTCCCATGATGTGTTCAGGGCTGGGGAGATGCAGACAGTCTCTCCTTATGCCTAAATATTTCTCTTTCTGGCAAACGTGAAAGTTCCTAAGGTGGGGACCCCACTCGGTAGTGGGTGTACTATGGATAAGTGAGTGAATGGGTGGGTGGCTACATAGATCAAAGAGGAGTGAAAGGAATGAAAAGGGTGCACAAATGAAGAATGAAGGGATGGGCAGACGCTGTGGAAGGATAGAAGGGAGGTGCAGGGATGGGCGAGTGGTTGTGGGAGTGAGTTGGTTGATGGATGAACAAGGGTGGCTGATGGGTGATGATGTAATGGGTGGGTGGACGCCTGATGTTGGATTGGTAGGTACCCTAGATAGGGGGTGAGGGATGTGTGGATGGATGGCTTGAGAAGGGACGGCACAGCTGAAAGGAGGCAAGATTAGAAATAGCACCCAACCCTTGGTTCTGCTGTAGCATCTTTCTGGAGAGCCAGGAAGGTTCCCTTCGCTAAGGCAAGTGGTAGGCCTGTGAGGTGCCCCCCTCTCCCCCCCAGAGACCCTGTGCCTGACAGTGTGCTCTAGGCACAGGCCTTGTGAAGTACTCCTAAGTCCAAGTGAAGAAAGAGCCCCAAGCATGCCCAGCCCTGAACTGCTAAGTGCCTGTAGTGCCTCAAGTTTTGCCACTGACAAAAAAACCCTCATAGCTGTCTAAAATACCCTGGGGACCACCACTTCCACTGAGAGTCACAGTTAGGGAGCCATGTGCCAGCCCAGGCCAGGGAATCATGGGTGAGTGAGGGGGCCCCTCTCTCCCCCACTTCCCCCAGCGGCAGATGGGAAGGGAGGGTCACTCCCTTGCACGTGCAAGAGAGAATGTGACTGCCGCATTTTCTCAGATGCAGGGCCCTGGGTAGCATGTACGAAGTGCCCAGAATGTGCACGCTGCCATTCTCCATCTGCTGACATTGCAGTACTCAGGCTGGGCCTCCAACATCGGGAGTCTGTTTGTCTCTTTCCCAAGGCAGCTGTGCCCACTGGGCCTGGCCTGCCTGGTCTGTTGGGTTGGGTTTGTCCAGCTTGCCCTCTTTCTCCTGTTGGCTTGTGCACTCCTGCCCCCTGGTGGGAGCTGCGGCTACCGCAGTGCACACGGCAGGGCTGGGCAGAATGGAGACTTCCCTGCAGGTAGAGGGCTGGTGTGTGTGTGTGTGTCTGTGTATGTGTGTGTGTGTGTGTACATGCACACAGTCACACCTTACTTGGTCTAAAAGATGAGAGAAGGAGGAAAACTCTGAAAGATCCAAAGCAGCTCTTCAAACAGAAACGGTTATAATTACTATGATTATTGTTATCAAGATTATCATGCTTACCTGAGAAATCTTGTACAGAGTGGGCTTATTTTATGTCAGCTTGTTGTTTGTGTCCCAGAGACCTCACCTTTGCTTATAGTAACTAGCATTTGTGGGGCTCTTTATGTTGCAAAGCTGTGTCACGTCGATTTAGCCTCTCTCATCTGCACAAACAACCCTGTGAGGTGGGAACTAATAAGAGAGCAGAGGCTCAGAGAGGTTAAGTGGTCTGTCCAAGGTCACAAAGCTAAAAAAAAGCTGCAGAGCCAGGATTTGAACCTGGGTCACCTGACTGAAAGTTCCTATTCGCTTCCCCACCATATCCTTTGCGTTTCCTCTCTTGAGAGAGAAAAGGCTCTCTCTCAAACTTTAGTTCCAAGCCCCTTTGCTCAGAGGAGAGGGGAAGAGTTTTGCAGACCCAAGTGTTTAACATGCACTTGGCAGTCCCAGCTTCAGATGGTGAATACACCAGGGCACTTGCAAGGCCCTGCAGTGCCTGGCGTATGCGCAGAGGTGTGTGGTGTTCATTGCCAGTGGCTCAGCCAGGCCAGTGCCAGCTTCCCTGTGTCACCACTCATCCCACCACCACCCCTGGTGTGGCACAGCACAGGCTGGCACCTGCTGCGTCTCTGAGAAGGGTGACCAGGAGACACTGGGCAAGAGAAGCTGGTGCAGGGGGGCTCTCTGTGCAGAGTGGGCAGGCGGGAAGGGGCCTGTGGGCCATGGAAGCCCACACCCCTCCTCATAGTATGGGTTCCGGCTCTCAGGACCAGCTGGCTGACTAGAGATAGCTTTCTGGAAGTAGAACCCCTCACCCCTGGACACCAGCAGGCAGCCCCACTGACAGGCCCCTGGATCGCAGGTGCTGCTTCCCAAGCACACTCATGGCCAGTCCCCAGTAGTCCATGTCCCTGTGGCAGGGGGCCCTGGGCTGCATGTCACAGTGAGGGACCCCTGTGTACTGTCAGTTCATGGGGGCAGCTGCTCCCATCACCACCCTGGGCACCCTGCTCCCCAGCATTGGCCCAGGGCAGCCCACTTCTGGGAGGTACCCTGTACTGAGCTCTCCACCCCACCAAATGCTGGAGATGCCCCCATCTCCGTGTGCCGCTTCCTCTCCCTGCCCACCCCTTTCTCCAGATGCTCATGGGTAGGGTTTCTGTGGGGTTCTCTAGTGTTGCGGGGCTTTCCAAAAGTATCTCACCTCTTTCTAGAGCAGCTTCAGGACATCTACATGTCACTGTTAAGATGTCATTTAACCAGAAAGGTAACACTGGCTCCAGTGAAAAGAAATGTTAACGCTGATTTTAAATCATTGATATGGTGAGAAGAATCCTGCAGGTGTCCCTGAGAGTCATAACCTCTCTGGAGCCTCCTGATCCAAAACCCATAAGAATGGCATCTTGTATGACAGTCTGTAGGTCCATCCGCATCTTACAGAGTGAAGTAAGTCAGAAAGAGAAAAGCAAATATCGTATATTAACGCATATGTGTGGAACCTAGAAAAATGGTACAGATGAACCGGTTTGCAAGGCAGAAATAGAGACACAGACACAAAAATAGAGGCAAACGTATGGACACCCAGGGGGGAAAGCTGGGTGGTGGTGGTGGTGGGATGAACTGGGAGATTGGGATTGACATGTATACAGTAATATGTATAAAATAGATAACTAATGAGAGCTTGCTGTATAAAAAATAAATAAAACAACAAAAAAATGGCATCTTGCCTGTGGTTCACATTCAGAAATGCAGGGTCCCAGCATGTCCTTAAATGTCTCACCCCTTCCCACGCCCCCACCCCTAGGCATCCCGAGGGCAGGCAGATTGGCCTCCTCTTCTCTTTCTGGTCCCCGGGGAGCTGGGGAGCTGGGGCGGCAGCACGGCCCGCCCCTCAGGTCCTCCCTGTGCTAGTGCTCTGTTTGCTCACACGACAGCTCTATGAAGAGAATGATGATACTGTCACCCCATTTTTCAGGGTAGGATGCTGAGCCCAGAGACGTTAAGGCCCTGCTCAAGCCAGGACCCCAGTTCTGGGTGGTGCCTTGAGCCTGTGGCCGGAGCCCCTAGAAAGCCGCATGGAGCAGGACTGTAGCCCCGAGGCAGGGGTGACCAAAGGGTGCTGTCGGGAAAGGAGTGAGTCTTGGCGGGGGGTGGCATGGGAACTGGACGTTACAGCACGGGCAGCCCCAGCCCATAGAGAATGGCGGCCGGGGAGGGGTGGGCATACTGGGTACTTTGTAAGTGCCAGACCCAAGCCACCCAGGCCCGTGCGTCTGAGGAAAGGCAGCGGTCACGTTCTCTGTCACGTGCAGGGAGCGCCCCTCCCTTGCTCTCTGCCGCTGGGGGCAGTGCGAGAAGGCGGGGCCCACTTCCCTAGCCCCGGGCTGGCAGATGGCTCCCTAACTGACCCTCAGTGGAAACGGTGCCCCGCAGGGGCATGTTAGACATTTGTGAGGTGTCTGTGGCAGTGGCAGTAATTGGGGCACTACAGGCACTTAGTGGCTGGGGGCCAGGCATGCTGGTGTGTGACAGCGGCACACAGTGACGAATGTCCTGCACCCACTCAGCCCAACCGTGCAGGGCCCTGCCGGGCACGGTGTCAGTGAACAGCCTCCCTCAGCTCCTTGCAGGACTGTCTCCAGAAGCCCACCAGATGGCCTCTAGTGTCCAATACGTGGCCAGTGCCCACAGGGCATCTTAGTGCCCCCCACACAGGAAACATAGCGCAGCACATGGGCGCGGCCGTGTGCCCAGGGCATGGACGTGTGCCCAGGCATGACAGGAAGAGGGGAGGGGAGTCCGATGCCAGAGGAACTGTGTCGGCCGCAGTAACGGGTTGGGTCTGCCTGGAGGAGGTAAGCCTGGTATTGGCCTCGGCACACCAGGCAGTGTATTGTCAGGACTCTTCAGGGTGCACGTGCAAAAATAAACCAAGTCTTTAACTAGGTTAAGAAAAAGTCAGAGGATTGATTGAGGTAGCTGGAAAGCCAGAGGTATGTGTGGCCGCAGGCACAGCTGGACCCAGGTGTTTTGACATGTTATGGGGACCCGGCGTGCCTCCCTCTCTCAGCTCTGCCTCAGTGATGGCTCCACACTCAGGTGGGCCCTTCCTTTGAGGGTCTCTCTCTCCTAATAGTTTATACAGGTGTCCTGGAGCTGGTAGGGTTAGTCTCATTTGACAAATTTGGATTCTTTGTCCACCCCAGACTGTTCACTAAGGCCAGCAGGATGGACCGGCCAGGGCCAGACCCTGTGTCCACGCTGGAGCCGAGGGACAGAGGAAGTCCCACCCAAACTGCTCAGACTGAGTCAGGGGAAAGAGTGCTTTCCTTCAGGCAAGCAGAGGTTCTGGTGCCCCAAAAGGAGGGAATGGAAGCCCCAAAAGGAGGGGGGCAGCCATCCAGCAGAAAAGGATGGGGCAGATCAGAGGGGATGGGCCGTTCCCTGCCACCTTGAAGCTGGTCACTGCCCCGGCATCCTCCACTGAGTAACACTGCACAGGTCAGACGTAGTGGGTCTGCCCCGGTACATGCGTTGCTTTGTCACGCCTCATGCTGCCGGGACAGCTGGGCGTGCTCTGACCAGCAAGAGGTGGCAGCGCCATGGGGGCTGTAGCAGAGGGCAAGGTGCTGGAAAATGCCTCCCCCACCCCGCCACCGGCCCAGGAGGGGACCTAGACAGGAAGGTCAGGCCCAGTGTGAGCCGCATCCCCCAGGGCCCCAAAGGCAGGAAGACAAAGGGGCAAGGCCCCCCTCTGGCTCTATTAATTGCTTGTTAAGCTTGACCCCCACAGGGCTGGCCCAGCCAGACAGCTGCCACTGTCCTCCAGGGTGCATCGGCAAGGCCCCTTCCTCCCGCCATGCCTGACCCTTCCTACCTTCCTCCTTACCCATCTCCCCTACCTTTGATCAGGGGGCGGGGCTGGGCACCAATGTCTGAGATGCAAGTCCAGGGCTGTTGGCTGGAGCACAGTAGAGGTTAACCTTGGGTCCAGGCTCTCCCATTTACTAGCTGTGTGACCTTGAGCAAGTTACCTCACCTCTGAGCCTCAGTCTCTCCCCATCTGTTAAACAGGATGGCTACCGGGCAGAGCTGCTGTCATGGTTGAACGAGACACAGTGCTGTTGAAATGGACAAGATGAGAGGAGTTGGGAGATAGAGAGGGTGGAGTGAGAAATCGAGGCTGTGCCTGACAGTAAAATGCCAAGGACCCATTCATCTCACAAATGCTGCTGAGCACCAACAGCTATGTACAGAGCGTTGTGAGGTGGGGGTGCCGTGAAAAGCCCAGGAGATTATCCCTGCCCTGAGGAACAGGCACACACAGCACCAGCTGTGACTGGAGTGGTTGGTGTGCGTGGGGGCAGACTCTGCCTGGGGCGTGGAGGAGGGCTTCCCTGAGGCAGTGACACTTGAGATGGGGAAGAGCCAGGGGAAGGATGATCTGGGCGGTGGAGCACCCTGAGGTGAGGTGACCCTGGCTACCTGGGGAACAGAAGGAAAGGCTGTGTGCTTGGAGGCCCAGGAAAGGGGAAAGGGTGGGAGGTTAGGACCGAGAAGTAGGCAGGGGCTTTGGAGGCCAAGGTAAGGAGTTTGGAATTTAGGGATAATAGGAAGCTATTGAAAGAGTTTAAACAGGGAGAGTTATTGTGTCCATTAGGATCAGGTTTGACTGTGAATATCCGAGACCTAGAAAATAGTGATTTAAATGAGGTATAAGTTTAATTTCAATGTAAAAAAAAAAAAAGTCGTCAAGGACCTGTTTTTAGATCACCTGTCCACTGTCCCTAGGGTGTAGACCTTGTCTTCATGATCCAAGTTGGCTGCTAGAGTTCCAGCCATCACAGGCTTCAGGAAGGAGGAAGTGAGAGAAAAAGGGTGCATCTTCCCTTTACAAAGACTTCTCCAGAGACCTCACTACACTTTGGCTTACCTCCCCATGGGTAGGACGGGTCACATGGTCACATCTCTGCCACAAGCAAAATTAGGAAAAGAAGTCTTTAAGTCGGATATCAGTGTGCCCAGTTAAAAAAATTGTGGGTTCTTTCTCTACGGTCTCCTGCTGGCTGCTATGTGGCAGACAGACTGAAGAGAAGCAAGAGGGAGGCAAAGACCCCTTGGGAGGGGGCTCGGGGCAGCCAGGGAAAGATGGTGGTGGCTCGGACTCAGGGCTGTGCAGGAGGAGATGGGGAGAAGTGGACATTGGGAGGGAGGTGGCAAGATCAAGGATGACTCCTAGTCTTTGAGTCTGAGCAGTTGGGCCGATGGTTGTGGCGTGCACTGAGCTGGGGAAGATGGGAGAGAAACAGAAGGGCAGACAGAGAGGTGTCGCCAGCACAGGACCTTGCCCCACCCCCGCCTCTGCCACACCTCGGGGACGAGATGGAGCTGGGGGGACGAGATGGAGCTGGGAGGACAGCGCCGGGCCAGCCTTCCCCAAACCATGCACTGCATCCCACTGGAGTGGGAGTCCCAAGATTCCAGACTACACACAGAGGAGCATGAAGTGGCTTTGTGGAGGCCCATGGTTTCTACACCACACCCTTGAGTGGCTGGCTGAGGCATAGTGCGGCTCTAGGTGGGGGGGTGTCTCTCCCCCAGCAGGAAGTCTTGCCCTACCCATCCCTCAGGTCCCGACTCCCTTCTCACAGATCAGGCAGGAACCTGGAAGGAGGGGTCCACAGGAGGAAGTCTGGGAAACTGGCCCGGTTTGTCACAGTCATCCCACAGGTGGGAAAGCAGGCTGAGATTTCCCGAGGTCACGCAGGCACACAGGAGCAGCATCAGCACATAGGCCCTGACTCACAGGCCTGTTTTTAGCCCCAGGTGGAGGCACCAACCCTGCTCACCCACGCCTGCATCCCTGAGTCACCGCCTGCCTAAGGCACCCAACGCCTCAGTCCCAGGGCCAGCTTTGCAGGTGGCTGCCCCCAGGGGAGGCTGCGGTGCTGAAGAAACTCATCTCCTAGACGGACGGGGACCCACGCTCTCCTGGTGGGCAGCCCTCCCTGTCAGCTGAGGGTGACTTTGGGAATCCGAGGGCTGATGTCTTCGGGACAACTAGTCCCTAGGGAGCTAGGTCCGGGCCAGCATCATGGGCATGGCCTGCTGGCCTCCAGGCCAGTTGTGGCTTCCTTCCCAGGGCCGGCAGGCAGAAGGGGACACAGTGCCAGCGTTTTCCCATTGACCTTGTGCAGTAGACAGGCTCTGAGACATAAGTAGCTACTTAGTCGGACAGCTTGATTCCGGAAGTCTCCACAGAAGGCTTTGGCCCCACGTACCTTGGTGCAGAATGTTTTGTTGGCTACAAGTCTTCCAGGCGTTGACCTTGTCTCCTTCGTGTCTCTCCCACCGCGAAGGACACCTGCAGATTTCCAGCACCTCCGCTCGCTTCCTGAGCCGCGTGCGGCAGGCTGGGGAGCCTGGGTCTCTGGCTTACTTGGAGGGCGGCAGGGTTGAAAGGGCTCGAGAGTGGAGCAGTGGTCTAGTAACGATTACCGTGCCCTTGAGTAAAGGACCCTCTGTTGCTTCCCCTCTCCCTGACCAGGCCTAGGGCTGAGCCCTTGTCCCGGTGCCCTAGCAGGTGCCCGGCCGGGGCTTCTGTCCCCACCGAGGCCTCAAAGCCGCCGTCCATGTCTCCTCACAGGCCGATGCCAAGATGGTGTGTGATGTGGTGAGTCGAATGGAAGACACGGAGCCCTTCTCTCCAGAGCTGCTCTCTGCCATGGTGCGACTCTGGGGCGACTCAGGGATCCAGGAGTGCTTCAACAGGTCCCGGGAGTATCAGCTCAACGACTCCGCCAAATAGTGAGTGTCCCAGGCAGGCGGGAGGCCGAGAGTGGGGCAGCAGTGCGGGCATGGAAGGGCTGGGGTCAGTGGGGCAAGGAGGCGCCCTTGCTGAGGTGGGAACCGCTGTGAGGTGTTCTGCCTCGGGCGTCAGGAAGGAAGGAGAAGGGGCTTCTCCTCCTGCCCCCGGGATGAGAAGGAGGCCAGGGAGGTGGGGGGCACAAGCCGACAACAGGGCTCCCAGAGGCCCAGGGGCCATCACCTGCTTGCTCTGGAGGGGGCCTGGCCCTCCAGAAGGAATATTGTCAGTGTAGCAGTGTTTTTGCCCCTGGAGAACCCTTGACCCCATAAGTACAAATCAAGGGCAACATAGAAAATAACTTACATGGTGCCCTTTTGTCTTCTTTTTGAGAAAATAATACCCTTTCCATTCCTCTATCTTTAAAATTAAAAATAAGGAATATGTAACCCATCAGATAAGTAAAATAAATAATCAAACATACACTTTAATACTGTGTTATAACTAATAAGGGGAAGAAAAGGACAGAGGAGAGAGAGGGGCCCGGTGGGGCAGGCGAGGAGAGGGGGTGAAGCAGCTGAAAGCCAGAGAGGGCTGGAGGGGTAGGAGAGGGGAAGGCAGAGGGAGTGACAGGGGATCACAGGACTGCCTGCTGCAGCCTTGTCACTCTGGGCGTCTGGAAGTTTACATGCCCTTGGCCCCTAGATCGGGGGCTCCAGGCCTCTGGGAATGATCTGTGGTGGTCGGGGACACGCCTTCTGTTTTGAAGACATTGTCCCTGCACTCCAGCTTTCAGGAAACGCACCCACTTTTACAGTCTCATGTCCAGGTTTTCAGTGGGAGCCTCTGGGCTTAAACCCCACTATCTTAGGACACCTGTGCTCCGACACGGATCTGCTCAGCTTCCTCACCAGCGCTTCTCATCTGGGGCCACTTTGCCCCCAGGGGACATTGGCAATGTTTGGAGGCATTTTCGATGGTCCTGACTAGGGTGGTGCTACAGATGTCTAGTGGGGTAGAGGCCAGGGATGCTGCTGACTTCCTACAGACACACTGTACAGTCCTTCATAGCAAAGAATTACCTGACCCAAAATGTCAGTATCGCCAAGATTAAGAAACGCTGGTCTCCACGGTGCCGATGTAGCGGAGGCTAACTCCAAGAAAACAGCGCTCACTAGTGGATGCTGGGACATTGCCATTGGCTGTGACGAGAGCTAACAAACCAGGGACTTGTCTTTCCATCTCTGCACACCTAGATTGTCCACGGGGCAGGTGCCTGGGTCCCGTGAGTCCCAGGTGGTAGCGACGCAGGCCCCAGCCACTGATGAGCCCCCAGGACACCTTGGTGGACCAGGGGTGCGAGCCCAAAGGTTCAAGTCCACACCTCTCTCTGTACACTCAAGTCACAGACCTCAACCCAGGTCGCCCCCTCAACGCACAGCCATTCAGGCCTGGAGAGAGTCCCCCCCTTCGTCTCCCCCTCTGTGCCCACTGCTCTGCCCAAGTCCAGTTCCTTCCCATCCCCCCACCACCCTCAGGGTCTCCTCAGGGCATCAAATCGTGACCCCCACTTAAATTGTTACCACTTAACTAATTATAATTTGAACCCATGGCAAAAAAATTTTAGAACAATACAGAAAGGTATAAAATTGATAGTGAATCCTCTTCCCAGGCCTGTTCCCCTCCTGCTGTTAACTATCTCCATTTACTTGTCCCAGTGATGTCCAGAAAAACCTGACCCTCCAACTATAAATAGTATTTAATGACCTCCAGCTGTGAAAGCTGAGGGAGTCAGACCTTCCTTTGCTGTTCCCCACTTCCACCACCAGTTTTTTGCTAGTTTTACAGGATTATTTTTAGTTCTTCTGGTGGTTACCTTTATAACTTGAAATGAACGACTTGAGTCAGTACTTGTCAACTCCCCCCCAGCTAAGCTGAGGAGACCCACCCTTCTCTCTCTCTGTCGTCTCTGGGACGGGACTCCGAGGCGGGCAAGGGCGGGACCCACAGGCAGTCAGGTTCGGAAGGACCTTAAATACTTTCTGGTCTAGGGTTGCTTTGCTGTTGTAGTTTCAGCTGCTAAATCTCGTCTTCTGACAAGAGCTGAGGCCCAAAATGTGAAACAGTTCAACGTAGATTTGTTGTGACAGAAAGGAGAGGCCCAGTAGGGCTGTCGCCTGGCACAGCTCCGGGGGGCACCAGTCACACCCTAGACTGTGTGAGTGTCTCTCCAAGGCCCAGAGCCTCAGTCACCACATGTCCCCTTCCAGCCCTGGGGAGCTGGCCCGTCCTCTCATGTTACTGGTGAGGCTCCAGGGCTCTCGGGGAGACAGGGCACCCAGGTCTCTCTGTGTCATGAGCCGGGGGCGGGTGAACACGGCTGGCCCTCCCCTTTCCCTTCTGAATGATGGCTCTGAGACAGGTCCTGGAAACCCAGAAACCTGAGCACATCCCAGCAGGAGCTGTAAGACGTAGTTCTGTGGTTTGGTAGGATTATTTTTTCCCAGACTGAGGTCCCCACTAAAGGTCAGCGCTGGCTGGCAAAGCGTCCTCTCCTTCCCTCCTCTCGGGTCTTCCTGCCCCCCTCCCCATCTGCTCTCCTTAAGCCGTAGAGCCATCATTCCAACGCTCTTCTGGTCAGAGCCTTCCAGAGTGAAATTCCAAGTCCTTACAGTGACCTCAGGGGCCTACGTGCTGTGTCCCCCTCACCTCCATCACCCCTCCAGTCTCGCCACTACCTGCGCCTGCCCCGTGTTCAGCCTCCCCACCACCTCCCGTCCAGCGCCTGCAGCCTGGGCTCCTCCTCCACTGAGGTCGTGGCCTCTGTGCCCCCTGGTCCTGCTACTGGGGCATGAGAGGCTCATCCCCTCACCTCCTCAGTCTGCACTCGAATGTCATCCTGCTCGACAAGCCTTCCCCAGCCACCTGATATCAAATCGCCGCCCCCAGCCAGCCTCCCCACTTACTGGTAGCCTGATTCTTTCCTCCTGGCACTTATCACCTCCTGACATGTTGTACAGCTTACTCATCTGTTATTTAACACACACACACACACACACACACACACACACACACACGAACACACACACACACGAACACACACACACAGGAACACAGGCTCCGGGGAACCCAGGACAGTCGGCAGACAGTACACACAGCAGGTGCACGGTCCACTGTGCTCACCCTACCCCCGCCATGGCCTCCTCCCTGCGTGAGGCTCAGCCAGCACCGAGAGACAGAGGGCCAGGTTGTCTGTCTAAAGGAGGTTCCCCAGCTGGGATGGGGGCCAAGACCAGAGGCTCCCAGCCCTGGTCTCCAGCTGGAGACGACAGGAGGAGGCTCGATTTGAAACCAACACAGCTTCTAAGCAGAGGCAGTGGTAGCGTGGGGAGGGGCATGCACAGAGGGTTTGGGAGGATTGGGAAGGGCGGGAAGGGGCCTCCAGGCTGAGATCAGAGACTGCTCAGATGCCCACAGGCCTGGAGAGGAGGCTCTGCAGCAGCCAGAGCTTTCAGGTCTGCTCTGCTGCCTCTGCCTCTCTCCTTCCACAGGGGAGAGGAGGCCTGCAGGCCAGTTTAAGAGCACGGGCTTTGGAGTCAGGCAGACCCGCGCTCGAGTCCCAGCAGTGTCCTCTTTCTAAGAGTGTGGCTTCAAGCTTGCCTTCCCTGAGCCTGGGAACACACCGTCGGCTTTATTTCCTTAGGGAGAACTCTCACAAGGATTTGAGGCAGCCTGGGTTATTGGTTTACCAAGGGACACCCTCCTCGGTGAGGGCGTCTACCCTTCCCAGCCCTGTGGACATCCACAAGCTGGGGAGCCAGCCCCCCAGTGGGTCCCAGGGCAGGTGCCAATAAAGCACAGCCCCTCCACGCGCAGCCTGGGACCCCACGTCATGCCATGACTCAGGCCGTCAGGGCCGCTTCCCGTGGGCTGTGTGTGGGGCTCTCCCCGCACAGGGATGGGTAGCCCGGCTGGCCCTTTGGGTCCTTGAATCTTCCTGCCAGCCTGACCGAGCTCCCCCCTTTCTGGTTTCCTGGATCCCAACCTGGCTTGGGGTTCAAACCTAGCCCATACCGACCCCTAAAGCCCTTCCCAGTGCGTGGCCTGGGCGGGCGAAGTGCAGAGGCCTGGTCTGTCTACAGGGCAAGTGTTGGTGTGGGAGGGGCTCTGAGGCCAAAGACCTGGGTCCCAGCAAGGCCCCACCCCTGCCTGGCTGTGTGACCTCTGAGCCTCCCAGGAGCACCATATGGGACGATACGATGGCCCCCTTGATAAACCCTAAGGAACATGGAAGAGGCAGGCGGAGGTTCAGAGGGCCTCTGGGAAGCACCATAGGGAACTGTTAAGAGGTGGAATCCCAGTGCCTGGCTCACAGCTGGGTGAGGCACTCACCTTCATTAGAAAACCTCAGTTTTCTAATCTGTGAAATAGTACATCTAACTTAGGAAATTAAGGATGAAACATGATGATGCATATAAAGACTAGAACCTAACTGTTGCCTATTATTATTTTAAGATGAAGAAACGACAAACACTATTATAAACACGTTAGTCTCATTTAAAGATTCGGCCTTGTCTGAGTGTGCCTGGAGCCGTGTGCGTAGCCGTCGGTCTGAGCCAGAGGCTCTGAGCGCGTGCGGTGGGGACGTGAGCTTCTCTTTCTCAGCTGCCCCCCCGCCCCAACACCTGGCCCTGGACGGCGTGGAGCCATCATTCCACAGCCCCAGTCAGGACTGGCTCTCGGGGAGGGCGGTGCCCAGTACCTGGTCTATGGTCCCCTGTGTGTTGCCATCCCCAGCTACCTGGACAGCCTGGATCGGATCGGGGCTGCCGACTACCAGCCCACCGAGCAGGACATCCTCCGAACCAGGGTCAAAACCACTGGCATCGTAGAAACCCACTTCACATTCAAGAACCTCCACTTCAGGTGAGGCCCAGGGAGGCTCCCGAGCCCTGGCGAGGGTGCCAAGAGATGGGCAAAGCCTGCCTCTCGGCCTCGCCTCGTCTGGAGCACCCAGATGTCGCCCTGCCTCGGGGAGCGTTCGAGTTGGGACAGGCAGTTAGATATGAGAAGGGGCCTATCTGTGTACCTCTCTTGCACCAAGTTCGGGGGCTGGGGTGAGCGGGGAGGCTTCCTGGAAGAGGGGTCCTGGAGTGGGGCTCTGAGGAACAGGGAAGATTTAAGCGGACAAGGGAGGGGAGTCCTGTCCCTGGGTGATTTCTGAGGAGGAGGAGGAGGAGGAGGAGGGGGGGGGATCACCTAGATGGCCCCTTGGCCACCTAGGCCAAGAGAGGGGTGGGGAATAAGGTGGGTGAACCCAAGCGACATGTGTGCAACCCCAGGACCCATGTCATCTCAGAGCTGGAGAGGGTTTGGAGATCAGCTGACCCACCCTCTCCGGGTACACTTGGGGAAACCGAGGCCTGGGAGGAGTAAGGCGGTCCCCAAGCACAGAACACAGCTCAAGTCCAGGGGTCTGAGCGCCTCAGAACAGGCCCTGCTGGAGGCTTGTGGCGCCACCTGGGGCAGCCTCCAGGCACTGAGGCCTGGGAGCCGCCATCCTGCCCCTCCCTGCCTCCATGTGTGGTTTCCAGGTGTCAGGTAGAACAGGAGGAGTGGCCTGTGTAAGGCCGCTTCTTGGCCCCCTGCCCACCCTGGGAGGGCTGGACTCCAGGACCGCTGGCCAGCCCACGGCCCAGCCCCTGCCCGCTCTCACTGAGACAGAGGGCGTTGAAGTTCTGTCTCTATCTCCGCAGGGCCGCACGAGCCTCACTGGGCACACGGACCCCTAGGCTTCCCCTGAACCTGGGGAGCACAGTGATGGGCACGGAGGCCCCACAAGGTGCCTCTTGCCCCCTACTCTCTCCAGTCTCTCCCCCCTCAGCCCTCGGGGGCAGAGGGTGCGGGGCTGGGCTCGGGGCTGCCCGGCCTGCAGAGTCTGAGCATAAGCGCTATGGAGGGACCGCAGAGACCATCAGCCTGTGCCCAGCATTTCAGATGGGGAAGCAGGATCCAAGGGAGGTGGTGATGGGACGAGTACAAGGCCTGTTTCCTTGTTGCAGGCCCACTCTGGGCTCTGCCTGCAGTTACTCTCCTCTGTCGGGAGGTCAGGGCCCAGCCCACCCCGGCAGCTGTGTGCCAGCAGACCTCCCAGGCCTAGGAGGCAGTGGACCTTCATTCAGGGCGTTAGGTGCGAGGTTGACCTCTTCCTTCCAGGAACCAAGCCGCACCTGCCACAGTCAACCCCCATGGCCCTCCTGCCCCCTGGGGGATGGTGTCTGAGAGGGGGAGAGGGAGGGGAGGCACAGAGCAGAGGCTTTGTCTGCAGACAGACCTGGGTCTCACCCCACCTCTACCACACCAACTCCTGCCGGGACCCTGGGCACTTAACCCCTTGGTGCCTCACTGTCCCTCCATGTAGCAGGTGACGCTCCCTGCCTCCCTCCTTCCCTCCTGGGCTGCTCTGGAGTTTTCACAGCCCACAGACGTGAACAGACACGCTCAGAAAGCCAGGGACAGGATGTGCGTGTTACCCTGAGAGGACCTCGCAGAGGTGTTTCTCGGGAACCTTGCAGAGGCGTTAGTAAAAGTCCTGAGATGCAAGCGCAGGTCTTCGAGTCTCTGTGGGAGCACAGCCCAGTCATGGGGCAGAAGCAGTGACGGCCACCCTGCCCCAGGGGCGCAGCAGTCAGCCCTGAGCACCCGGAGTGAGGCTCCTTGGGAGGCTCGTTGCGTGTACAGCCCCCTCCACCCCGCCGCCTGCTTGACCAGTGTCCGCACAGCGGCCAGGGCCCCACCACCCACCACGTCCAGCTTCCCTGTCTCCCCTGCAGGCTGTTCGACGTCGGGGGCCAACGATCTGAACGCAAGAAGTGGATTCACTGCTTCGAGGACGTCACGGCCATCATCTTCTGCGTCGCGCTCAGCGGCTATGACCAGGTGCTCCACGAAGACGAGACCACGGTGAGTGGCCCTGGGCCGCCTGGCCTCATGGACCAAGGCGGCTCTCAGGTGGGGCTGGCTGCGGTGGCCGGGGGTTCCGTTGTCGGCCAGGCCATGCCCGGGCTCCCTCTTCTGACTTCGTTGCGGGGCAAACGCCTCGTGATGCCAATGCAGCAAAGGCAGCCACAGGCCGCCCTGCTCAGAGGCTGCATGCAGACTGGTGACAAACGTCTCTGCGGACTCTGGGTCTCGGGCAGTACGTGCCTCTTTAATGAATTCAGCAGAGTCACAGAGGCCGTCAGGCCAGAACCAAATTAAGCAAATCCTAAACGAAATCAGGGTGCAGTCGAGCAAGAATGTACGTAAGACAGAAATAGCAGTTCTTAGCCCTCACGGCCCTCCCTGAGCAGTGGACAGGGCTGGTAGCCGGAAGGGCAACGGGACGTGGCATGTAGGCGAGTGACAGCGGTGGCGCGGGCCGCTCCCCTGGAGGACGCCAGCCCAGGTTCCCGCCTCCCGTCAATGCATCTTCAGTCTGGGGCCTCAGAGAACTGCCAGGCTGGCTTCAGAGGGGGGCCCTCACCTGGAGAGGGCGTGGCCTTTCTCTGGGCCTGGGCTGG
The DNA here is from genome assembly GCF_964374135.1 of Grampus griseus. Taxonomy (NCBI): domain Eukaryota; kingdom Metazoa; phylum Chordata; class Mammalia; order Artiodactyla; family Delphinidae; genus Grampus; species Grampus griseus. The sequence goes on along the minus strand of NC_139013.1, from coordinate 30,214,730 downwards.
GCCTGGGCCTGGTTTGCTGCGGAATTCAGGCAACACCCTCTCTGCCTTGGTTACTGTCTGCTGTCTAAGGGGTGTAACCGTAGTACCTGCCTGGTGGGGCGTTGGCAATGGAGTGAGAATCCGCGAGAAGTACTTGGAACCGTTTCTGGCACAGCAGCGCCGAGCGGGTGGTTGTGTTATCACTGGGGATTGTGCTGAGCTGGGGGCCCACTGAGCTGCCCGTGGAGAGGTGGGCCTGCTGCAGAGCCTGCAGGGAAAGCCGAGCACTGGCCCGGCACACCACGGGTTCTCCGGAGACAAGCGCCTGCCGCGGTAGGGCTCCTGGGCTGTGGGGTCACACCTTTGGCGATCATTAGCTCCTGCTGTGTGAAGCAGGCACAGAGCCCTGGCACTGAGGGTTTGGGGCTGGGCTCGTCACGGTGGGCCTTGAGCAAGGCCTGTCTTCTCTCTGGGCCTGTCTCCTCATCAGTCCTGCCTGCTGGTCCCTTGGGACTGCTGCGAACATCTGCTGAGCTTTGGGGTGCAGTGCTGTGGGGAGGAGGAGCCGCCGTCCTGCGAGACTTATGCAACAATGAGGCCGTGGGAAGATTGGGGCCAGGGCCGCTGGCCGGGTGGGTGATCCGGACTCGCGCCACGTGCTGGCTTGTGCCTCTTGCCCTTTCTCCTTCAGTCCCAGGTACACTCCTGAGTTAGGCATCAGCAAAGCCCCCCAAGCCCTGCCTTGTTCCAGGGTGAGTCTCTGGGGCCCCAGCTGTGCAGTTCTTTCTGGTAACGCCGTAATCATTCTCAGTGGCCTCAGCTGGCTGTGGCGTCTAAGATCACCAGACCTGGACCCACTGACCACCCCAAAGCCCCAAAGTTCGGCTCCTGCTGCCCCCACAAGGCACCCGCGTGCAGGGACTGCCCCAGCACGTCTCTCACTGGTCCGTTGTTGACTCTGCTTTTGGACCCACTGTTCACGGTCCACTTGGCCACTCACGTGGTCTGAGATCCAGGTGGCTCATCTTTTCTTCCTGCAGCGCCTGGGAGTGGGAAGCAGGGCTGGTGCAGTGAGCAAAGAGCTGATCCTGCCGTGGGTTTCAAACAAACTGAAGCACTGGGGTGTCGAGGGCCCCAGGCCTCTCCCTGGGGACCCGCTCAGCTCAATCCCAAGTCCCAGGCCCATCAGCCCTGGGGCAGGGGGCTCGCACTCACCTCTGGAGCACAAGGCAGAGCAGAGGGACGTCTGGGCGGGTCTGGCAGCCACGGAGTCCCAAGCTCCATGGCCCTCGGGTCTCCAGTAAACACGGGCAGGTGCCAAGCCTCACCCTCGGATGGCCTCTCTGGTCTGCTCGCCCAGGCAGCCCTCTCTCCGGAGCAGGGCCTGTCCTGGGGCACCTTCCTTCTCGCCTTCCTGCCTTTACTGTCTCTCTCCCACCTCCCTCCTTCTCCCCCATTTCCCCGCCCTTCTTCACAAGGGCTGGAGCAGAGGACCTTGGGGAAGCAACAGCACGTGGGGCCACAGCCAGGAGCAGGCTCTTCCTGGGGCTCTGTCCACCCAGGAAAGACCAGCAGCCCCTCCAGGGCACGGGAGTTGGCTTTACCACTTAACAAGAGCCCACAAAGGCGGCTCATTGCCATGGTGACAGCAAGAACAGCGCCGTAGAGCTGAGCAAAACGCCTGTGTGTCCAGGGCCAGGTGGCAGCGTTGGGCAGCTGGGGGTCTGGGCGGATGTGGCCCGCGGTCTAGCCCCGCCCCCTCCCGCCGGTGAGTGTGGCAGCTGCTCCACCTGCTCCTCTGTAAAATGGAGCCCGTGGCAGAGCAGCCTCTGGGCGGCTGTGAGGACCAGCAGGCTCGGAGCTGCAAGAGTGCCTGCCCTCAGGACTGTCCACTCAGCAGACGGCAGCTGTGGGATGGCTCTGTCCAGGCACACGGCTCAAGGACAAGCTATGGGACGAGGACGCTCTGCCCCCACGAGGCAAGAGCTCCACCCTGCTGACCAGTCCTTGGTCCTCCACCTTCCTCTCCGGTCGGCCCTGCCCCTCCCTCCCAAGCCTGGGGTAAAAATTGGGACTGCCTGAGAGAAAGGTGTCTGGAGGCTCCTGGAGCTCAGCCAGGACCCCTGGGGCTAGTGGCTGCCCGCCCACCGGCCGGCCACCCTGCCCACTGTGGCCCAGACCCCAGCGGCCCCGGGCCTCACCTGCCACAACTTCTCAGCGCCAGTGCCGTCACCGCCACCTGCAGGGCCTTAACTTGCCAAACCAAGGCCAAAACCATGAGCAGATTCTGAGACGCTCCAAGTCGGGCAGGTATGAAGCGCCTCCTTCCAGTTGACACCATCAGCTAAGAGTTGAAAGCAGCAGGTTCCCAGGGCACCGCCGGGTGACTTTGCTGTGAAGCCTGCCCCCCACTCCCGCGTCCACACTCCTCACCAGCCACTGGGCTTAGGCTGGTCTTCCCCACCCTCGCCTTCCATCTCCAGCCACGCAGTCCACAGCCCCAGGGTGGCCGTGGCCTCCAGAGCCTGCACGGGGGCCTCTGGAGGGACCGGCTTCGACTTCCTGGCCCAAGACCGGTTGAACCAATTTTGTTTTTTGCTTTTTTTTTCTCTTTCTTTCTCTCATGTTTTCTGCTGGGTTTTTATCTTCCTCTCTGTTTTCGTCTGTTTTGCTGGCTTTCATCTTGGGGTTCTTCTGGCCCCTCTACCAGGAAACCAGCCTCAAAAGCAGCTCATCCAGAGCCGCCCCATGGCCCAGCTAACCCACCCAGTCTCCAACCACACCAAGGCCACAGCAAGATCACTCCCCCGACGCTGTCCCCCTGGTGTCTGCTTCCAACTCTGGATTAATTTGAGGATCTCTTGGTCCTCGGTTAATGTTTCCCAACTGAATGCGTGCACCCTCCCACCCCTGCTGGCGAAACCAAATGAGACCCCAGTAGAGAAATCTGCATGCCCGAGGTCCCGTGTGGACGTGTGGATGGTGGCGTGGCCCCTGCCCCCGCGTGCATGGTGCATGTCCTCTCCATGGGCTAGAGTCCCTCTGGTGACCCCACTGCCCTGGCCCGGGTCAGCCCTCTTCAGTGGGGGGGTGGCATTCCCCACCCTGTGCCCTGCTCCACCCGCCCCCCCACCTGCGTGTGGAATGCAGCAGGGACCATGTCCTTGTCCTTGTGGATCCTCCTGTCTCCGTCCCTGGTGGTGCATTCAGCCGTGTTGGTGGACCTTCCCTTCGCTTGTCCCGCTTTGTCACTGGCCGCGGTGGGTCAGGGCCCCGGGCACCGCCAGCCCTCACTTGCCTCTCCACTCTGTTGCAGAACCGCATGCACGAATCGCTGAAGCTCTTCGACAGCATCTGCAACAACAAGTGGTTCACGGACACATCCATCATCCTGTTTCTTAACAAGAAGGACATATTCGAAGAGAAGATCAAGAAGTCCCCGCTCACCATCTGCTTTCCTGAGTACACAGGTAGAGACTGCCACTCCACACGGGGACCGCGGGGGCCACGCAGCCGCTCGGGCCACACCAGCTCCTGAGGGAGCTCATTCCCCCTCACCATGCTCTGCGGACACACCAGATTCTGCCCTGGAGAATCCAACACAAAACCGAAGGCGGGTCCCCTCCCTTCCCCACAACATGCTGTTGCGAGGGGGTGGGGCAGCCAACTGGGGCATCCTGGTCAGGGGAAGCAGGGCTGGAATCCCAGCTCTGCCACTTACGAGCTGTGTGATCTCGGCAACCTCTGGACATCAGCTTGGTCATCTGTAAATAGAGCTTATCAGTAAAATGGCAATACCAAGATGATGATGGGGTTGAAGGTCGGGGCTTCGCGTCAGACAGCCCAAGGTTCGTGCCCCCACTCTGCCACTCACAGCAGGTTACATAACCTCTCGGAGCCTCCGTTTCTGTGTCTGTGAGATGGGAACAATCACTGTGATTATCCACCCTCCCTCCCAGAGTTGCCAGAGGACAAAGTGAGCTAAGAAGCATGGAGGGCTTAGCATGGCAGTCGTTGCATAGTAAGTGCTCACTAAACATTCGCTATTGCTCTTATGACTGTGATGCTAAAAAGTATCGTGACAGCACCCCCATTCAAATGGCCTGTTGAACATGAGAGAGCTTCGCGAGCAGCAGAGACCAGGGCCGTCCTGCGGAGGGTGCTGAGGGTGCCGGAGGCCACCTCTGTTCATGTTGCCATGGGTTTACCTGACTGTGGGTGGGTGGGCAGCCTGGCCAGGGCCCTCATGGTGCAGCAGGGTGCCTGGAATAGCCCACGGGCTCACTGGCTCTTCAGGATGGCCAGAGACTGGTCAGAGAGGCGAATGGAAGCAAAAGCGGGCATCCCCAGCCTGACCAGCCCCCGGGCCTGGAGAGCCAAGGGTAGACAGGGTCCCAACAAGGTGAGCCTGCTAGGTAGGCCTCTGGGCTGAACCCCAGCTCCCCGAGAGTGGACGTGGGGGCCGTGGCTTGGAGCCGGACAAGCAGCACAGCTCACTCTGTCTCCCCTTCCTCGAGATCAGGCTGCCTGCCCCGTGGGTCAGGCCCCAGCAGCATGCAGCCAGAGGTGGGCCGGGCTCAGCACCCCTCACACACGCCATCAGCCTCCTTTTAGTCGTATCTAAATTGGGGGGTCTGTGGATCCCGCCCGAGGTGACCTGGGCTGTGGCCCCTGGTGCAGCAGAAAGAAGCAAGGTGAGTCAGTCACCAAGGCCGTGTGGTGCTGACGAGGTCCCAGGGACCCTCTCCCTCACCTCCGGCCCAGATTTAGGTAGACCCTCAAGGCCAGGCCCGGTGGCCTGTGCCCATGTACCGAGGGGCTGGGTCCGTCCTGCTGTGGCTCCGAAGTCCAGCCCGCCCCCCCGCTCCCTCAGTGGGTTGTGACAGCCCTGCCTGGACCTGGGCCTGGGCCGGGGTTCCTGGAGCCAGTGGAGGCTTCAGGGCAAAGCCAGGAGTCCTGTTCTGTTCCTCCCTAAACGGCATCTGCTCTCCTGGAAGCGCCTCTCCCTAGACTCACCAGGGACAGAGTGATGTGGCAGCAAAGAAGGCAGCAAGTCAGCAAGCCAGACAGTTCTTAATCCCTGGAGGGTGAACGTGAGAAGGAGGAAGGGGGAAGGAAGGAGGGCGGGGCGATGAGAGGAAGGAGGCCAGGGCGGCTCCCAGGTACGGCAGTTTCCACCCACCTTGCCCAGCAGCAGTCAAGGGAGGTGGTGTCCCTGCCCACTCCGAGGAGTCACAGCCAGGAGAGGACAGCCCGCAGGGGCTGGCGCAGACTTCTGCACCTGTGTGAGGGCTGGTTCAGATTTCTTTGGGCAGGACCCGCAGGAAGAGAGAATGTTTGCATCAGGAGCCCGTACATGCATCTGTGAAAAGAAACAGGAGTTCCATGAAACAGTGTTCACCCTTAGCACAGGTGAGGCCTGGTGAGGTTTGATCTCTTGTTTCCATCATTGGTTTTAAACTGGATGTGGACCATGGACTTGGTTTCATGACCCACTGTTGATCGAGCTGAGCTGTCGTCAGGTTTCTCCTGCAGGGTTGTCACTGAGAGGCCCTTGGTGTCCGCTCCCCAGCCCGTGGCCTGACCGGCACCCAGGTGGGGGCCTCGCCTCACCAGCTCCCGACCTGGTCTCTCCCGCAGGCCCCAACACCTTCACGGAAGCCGTGGCTCATATCCAGGCGCAGTACGAGAGCAAGAACAAGTCGGCCCACAAGGAAATCTACACCCACATCACCTGTGCCACTGACACCAACAACATCCAGTTTGTCTTTGACGCCGTGACGGACGTCATCATCGCCAAAAACCTTCGGGGCTGTGGCCTCTACTGAGCCCTGGCCTCGCCACCCAGCTGCCCACCACCCTGCCCAGCCTGCCGCCCCACCCCTGCCCTGGACAAGGGAGCACCAGCAGATGGCACTGAGTGGGGAAGAGGAGGCGCCCTCCACGGCCTCCCCTGCCCCAGACACCAGAACACGTGGTAACGGGGTTGGCGGGGGCGCCGAGTGCCCACACCTGCCGAGACAGACGGCCCACTGGCCTCCGCGCCATCGCTGGGTGTCTCCCTGGGAGAGAGGTGTACGGGGCCCACGCCGCCGTCCGGGCCAGAATGGGCGCACTCTGCATGCAGTGGTTCGGGCTTGAGGTCCCAGGGTCCCCTCCTGTCTTCGAAGCTGTGCAGGTGGTGGGGCGGCGTGCTGGCTGGAGCGGGGGCAGTGGGAGCCGCTGCTCAGCTTTTCTTGGGGTCCCTCTGGTCGAGGGCAGCTCTGTCACCAAAGGCCAGGGTGGGACCAGGCCACCAACCGCGTGTGGGTCCGGGGGCTCAGGCCTCGGCAATGCCTCCCTCCTCCTCCCCCTGGACCTCAGTCCTGGACGCCAGTCCTTCCTTCTCTGGGCCTCCCTCCCTTCACACCTCTGGGGTTCCCCAGTGCCCTGCTGGGGAACCCCCACCCCGACTCCTCACAGGCCTGGAAATGCTTCTGAGACCGACTTCTTGCAAAGGCACGTGGTAGATGGTCAGCGGGGTTGAGTCCTGCGGTGCCTGGACGAGGTGGGGAAGAGACGGTGGGGGAGGGGAGGCCGGAGGAAGTGGCTCTTGCGTTGACTGGGATGGGGGCCTCCCACCCGGTCTTTGTAGGCCCCAGGGTGGCTTATCTGCTTCTCCCGTCAGTCACCCGGGGCTTGGGCGGCCGCTCTGGAGTGTGAGCAGATGTGCTTTTTCTTTGCAAATTCACGGCGAATCCAACACAAACCAGCTGGGGCAGCAGGGGGCCTGGGGACTGGAGGTTCTGTAGTTGAGCAGGCCCAGGGGAGGTGTGGGCACGGCCCCTGTAGCCGGTGTCCCAGCTTCCTTCTGTCTTGGTGAAGAAATCGGAGAGTTTGTCCACAGCCCTTGGGGTCCCGCCAGCCCCCGGGGGCAGAGGAGGGCAGACGTACGGGCCCATCATACTGTGTGTGCTGTGAGGGGCACAGCCTGGCTCACACACACACACACACAGCCCCAGCCCCCTCCCCGGACAGAGAGACTTGAGACCCCTTGGAGGGGCTTTGCTGTAGAGATCCCTGAGGAGAAAAGGGTGGGGTGATGACTCCTGGTGACCCAGGCCCTGGCTGACCTTGGACAATGAACACACCTCTTTCTCTCTCTCCTGGGCGCCTCCTGTTGGCGGATGCCACCAGTCAACACCCCAGGCAGACCCTGTGTGCTTGGATGGCGGCTTTGCCTGGGGAGCCAGATGTGCCCACAGGAGGAGAGGGGCCGCCCCTGAGGGGCCTCTGGCTCCCTCCTCAAGCCCTCTGCTCCTCCAGCACCCACTCTGGGCTCTGCTCAGTCCCGGGCCAGGCAGGACCCCTGCCCTCCCAGCGCAGCCGCTGACTGCCCCGCAGCCAGGAGCTCTGGGCTTCTCGCTTCCAACAGACCCGGAGCTCTGGGTAGTGCACGGGAGACCCAGGGCACCTTCCCTAGTGCCAGACGCCTGCAGGGGTGGGCGCTGCTGGGGTGAGCCCCATCCCTGCCTGGCTGTCTTGCTGCTGCCCCTGGCCTCATGGGAGACAGCAGGCAGCCCAGCTCCATTTCAGTTTTGCTTGCCTCGTTGTGTGCTGCGCCTCGTACAGGGTGCTGGGTTGTGGCAGAGGACAGGCCCCTGGACCGACAGCCGCAGTGTCCCGCACGGGCAGCCAGGGCCAGTCGGGCCATGTTGCCCGACACTTGAAGGCATAGCAGTTACTTCCTGGCAGCACCACCCTGGGTGTGGGCAGCTGTGCCCCTAACGCTGCTCTGTGACCCAGACTCAAAAGCAACTGCTAAGAAGGGTATACTGGCCAAGCCCCACCTCTAAGGCCATTGTCTTAGAGGTGGGAGTCACCTGCTCTCCAGGCCCAGGGCAGCAGCCAGGCGGAGGGCCCCGGGCCGTAGCCCACCCCATCTGCCATGTTAGGAGGCTGGGGAGCGGGGTGCTTGGAGCCTTCCTGCCCCTCCGTGCCCTGGGGTGCCTTTTCGCTCTCAGATGCTCTGCCCTGCTCAGCTGCTTATGCTACTCTTGCCCTCTGACCCTGGCCTGCCCAGGGGGTCCTTGGCTGTCTAGTCAAAGCCCCCAAGGAGCAGGTATCCAGGGTGAAATTCCTTCCCTGTTGTCTGCGTCTCCCATCCACGTCGTCACAGGTGGCTCCACCATGGGGAGGAACGACTGAAGGGACAGATGAGTTTTGGCTCCGTCGTGGGTGTGGGTGTGGGGGAGATGTTATGAGTGACCAGACGTGGGTGATTCTCTTATCCACAGTGGCCCCGTGTGTGCCCCAAAGAGGCCATGCTTCGACTCTCTGCATGCCTCTAGTTTATCAGGGCAAAGGGAAACTGATCTCTAGGAGGGGCGCCTTTACCAGACCCGTGAAACTTATGCCAGCCGTCTAGATGCCTGTGGGCAGGTTCTGTGCCCTGCACCAGTTGCCCTCACAAGAGCCAGGTCTTAGCCTTCCCACCAAGAACTGAGAGAGGCCCCCAAGGCTCTCTGGCCTGCCTGGAGGGGGCAGTGCCCGAGGCCCAAGGAAGGGCTCTGTGGAGCCTGTGGACTCTGGCCTGAGGAAGGTGCAGGGTCTGCTCCAGCCCTGAGCAGACAGCGCACCAACAGTTCTGACATTCTGGTTCTATGGCCCCCTTGCCTGGAGCTCTAGATGCCTGGTTCCCTGGCCCTTTTTCTCCTCTCTGGTCCCAGCAGAACCTGAGGACCCATGGGCACATGCTCCTACCATGGGGCGGTGGGCTCAGCCCGGGCAGAAGGCCAGCACCAGATATGGTGCCAGGAGGCAGCTCTCCTCCCAGCCTCTCCCCCGAGTCCAGTTCCGCCCCACTGATGGGACCTGGAGGCACCCCTGTCCTCCACGACTGCCCTCCCTACCCAGAGCCCCCATGACCAGGGTCCTTAAATCCCCAACACGGAACACCCAGGAGTTGGCTCACCTAGCTCACCTCTGCCAGGGAGAGTCCTGCAAGGGGAAAGAATATCCCACCGCTTCCACCTAACCCTGTGACAGTCTCTGCCCCACTGGCTGATTCTGCAGGTTCTCCTCTCTGGCCTGCATCATTCCCGGCTCCTTCCCCCTTCCCTTGGCCTGACCTAGTACACTCTTCAGCCCTCTTGGTGAGTAAATCCACCGCAATCCGGGCCTCAGCCTCTTCCCTCCAGACCAGGTAGTGTCCTGCCCGGCCCCCTTTTTGAGAAGTCTGGTGCACAAGGCCTCTTCGGGTGGCCTCTGGCCTCCCCGAGCCTTCCGGAAGCCTTCAGGCACAACCTGGCAGTTCTCAGGAACTGAGGCTTGAGGCTCTGGCTCCGTGGCCATCAGAGATTCAGTCTTGGGTGCCAAAGGCCAGCACCCTCCAGACAGCGCCCCTTGTCAATCCACAAGCCTACAGAGCAGAGGGTCCAACAGCCCAGAGCAGTGAGACAGGACACAGCATCCAGACCAGGATCAGGGCCCAGGTGTGAGCTGCTGCCCCCCACCGCCCGCCCCCAGCGAGGTGAGTCCTCAGCCCTCTTTCCCAGGAGCCAAGTGGGGCCTTCCCTTGGGGGCTTCAGACACGCTGCACCCCCAACCAGATGAAGGCCCCCGTCAAGGGAGGGCCTGCTCAGGGCAGAGACAGAAGGGAGGCCCATCCAGGCCCAGGGTGCCCAGGGCACCAGCGTGAACCCACCGCCCGTCGGAGGCACCACCCCTCCTGTGGCCCATCCTTTCCTCCCCTGCCCCCCACCCCGCCCCGTCCCCGTGGCCTCCCTGAGCAGCCAGGCCCTTCACCTCCTGGTCCCCTCTGTCTTAGTCCCTGCGTCCTCTGTGCCCTGTGCCTCCTCCCCTCCCCGTCCCCGGCAGAGGTGGGCTTGGGCGCGCCTCTCCTTTCTTAGCAAACCCCTCTTAGGTGCCGTGGTCCCACTTCCCGACCCCAGCGCCACCCGCCCCATATTAACTGTAATTTTGTAAGAAGAGTGACTCGTCGGTTTAATCTCTAGTCATTGTAATAATTTATTGGCTGCCGTAATGTATTTATTAGTCACCCACCATTAATAAAATGTGCCAGCTTTTCCTAGCACGAGTGTGGTGTGTTGCGTCAGTGCCCAAGTTGCTTCCACCGGCGCCCCCCGCACGACACGTGTCCTGGGGCCGGACTGTGGGCCACCTGGCAGAGGGGCACAGCCTGCTGGGGCAGGATTCCAGGTGACCGGGATTGTCGTGAGGGCAGAGGCTGGTCTGTCCCATCCCTTGTGCTTGGTGCCGGCCACGCCCCTGCTCCAGTGGTGGCAGCCAGGCCGCTGGCCACGCTCTGCTGGAGACTGGGAGAGACAGGGTGGTGACGACAGCAGGGGTGGGTGCTGTCGCCTGGCTGTGGCCCCTGGCTCCCTTCTCTTTTCTCACATGCTGACAACTCCTCTTGTGAATGTGTTCTTGCATCCGTGTTCTCCGGGGAAGCTTGGATGGACAAGCTGGGCTCTTGGCTCCTTGGTGATGGGTTCCAGTGTGTTTGGAGGGATGGCGGTGAGGCCTGTGGGGTGTGGAGGGGTTCTCGGTGCCGGCGCCTCCCCTCCCTGCAGCGGCTCCCCTCCCCACTGCCCTTCCTGCATCTCCAGGCTCAGCCCCTCCTTCCAGGCTCACTCCAATGCCCTCCCGACCGGACCAGGTCTGACTGGGGAGCATTGCTGCCTCCCCGGCCCCGCCCCTGCTCTGTGCCGCTCGCTCGCTTGCTCGGAACCGGGACTTTTTCACGTGTGTGCATTTTCTCTCCCCAACTAGACTGTGAGCTCTCGGAGAGCAGGAGACTGTGCCGGTCGTTCCTACAGCCCTGTAGCTGCCCCACGGAGGGCCTTGCACACAGATCCAGCTGGTATTGGTGGGAAGAGTGCCCGCTCTGCAGCCCTGGGGCGTGGAGGGGCCGAGCCTTAGCCGAGTGGAACTCTGGAGCCCAGGCAGCTGGCCTGGATTTTTCCTTCGGACCTAAGCTTGGCGGCCTCCAGACCTTCAGCTCAGCCCACATGCCAAATGGGCACAGTCCGCACTCTCAGCCTGGGTCTCCCTAGTGGCCCCTTCTGGTCCTGGGAGTGCCCTGGGCATATGTCTCCACCGTGTCCCCCAACGTCTAGATCAAGTCGAGATAGTTGGGCAGTGAGTTGGGATCTTGCCTCTGGTTGAGGCCTTCCAGCTGTTGGTTGAGCAGCGATAGGACAAGGTGGTGTCGTGTGTTGGTGAGGCTTTTCCTATCGAATCGTTGGCTCTCCTCTGCTCCCTGGTGGCTCGGGGACCCTGGGCGCTCCCAGCCCCCACCCCCCTGCGCGTGGATCCACCTGGCCTCCCAGGAAACCTCCGCCTGCCCTTTTCTGAACAGCCTCCATTGAGACGGCACCGGGCGGAAGTGTCTCATGCCTCCCTAAGCGTGACTATGCAGTGACTGACCAGTAGAAATTGGCGGGGACTGAGAATGAAATTGACTGGTTGAGGCTAGGAGGGTAATAAGATCATAGGAGTTTGCTGAATATGCGCGGCAGAGTGAGAGGACGATGCCATTTATTTACTACAGATCCCAGAGGGCGTCGTAAATCTGTGCGGTTGTCTAGGGGCTCCCAAGAGGCAGCTGAGAACCTAGACTGCCCCCTCCACCAACCGGTCTTGACCATAAGGACAAGGGTTTGCACCAATACCCTTTCCAGGTCACCAGTCATGGAAAAAATGATGGAAGGCACGCGGAGCTGGCCATGACTCTCTGATCATTTATTCTAAAGCCCACAGGCTCCTCACTCTGGCTGGAGAAACCAACCCATTGCATTGCAGAAGCTCTGGTCTGGCCCAGAGCCGGGTGCAGGTCTCTGCTCTTCCTCATCCCAGCCTTGTCACCTCTCATTGTCCCCTAAGGATCGATGAGGTTAAATGACACAAGGCAGGGGAAGAGCTGGCAGAGCGGGGCTTGGTGATGGGTGGTGGTCGCTTCATCTGCTTCCCGCTCCCACTCAGCTGGAGGGAGACGTCGGAAAGCAGTTTACTCAGCGCCACTGCTTGCTCGTCCATCTCAGTGATGAACGCCCAGTGATGCCCACACCACTGCTCTGCTCTCTCCTATGATTTGCTTCAGTCTTCTTACTTCAGAGGGAGCATGTAGCCTGGAATTACTCCTGAACTTGACCTGCAGACCCATGGAGCTAGGTTTGGGGCGGACAAGTTTCCAGGGTTAAGACAGGGTTCTTGGGGAAAATGAACAGCTCTCCCTTCCCCCAGAGAGCTATATCACGAGGGAGCCACCTTCCTGTGCAGAAACGGGTTTGTACACAGAGAACAAACTGCCAAGGAACAGACTGCCCAAGTTCATGTGCCTGGCATCCCACAGTAGGATAAGTCCGTCCTTGCCCCGGACAGAGGGCTGTCCCCTGGGATCCTGCTTGATTTGGAGTGCCCATTGTGTTCACTCATTTGCTAAATGAACTCCTGTGCGCAAAGCAGTTCTCCACGTCTGCGGTGCTTAAAGCTCCTCGCGTGACCAGTCGTGGTTGAGTTTGACCCAGCCCGAGGGGGTATGGCCAGAGCCCCAGGCACTCCTGCAGGAGCCTGGCGTGACTTCCCCTCAGACCACAGGAGGGGCCTAGAGGCCCTCACCACTCCCAGAGTACACCCCAACCCACAGGTTAGGCCCAACAGGACAGGTCTGGACAGGAAGGGCCAAAGCCCGGCTCTCAGGCTCCCATCCAGCAACCCCCACCCCCCGCCAACACGCACGGAGACCTTCCCGTGGCTGGAGACTGCAGACTGGAGAGCTCGTCCTCAGCCTCACTCAGGGAGCCCGGGTTGGCTCCCAGTCCAGTCTCTGCCACCAGCCCTGAGACAGGGGTGTTGGTTGCTCTGAACGCTGGAGATGCGAAGCTCCATGCTGTGCGAGAACGTTCTGTCAGCCTTCCGAGGAGCTGAGGAGCCGTGGGGGCCCGGGAGCCCTGCCTGAGCTGCCGAGTAGACCACTTCCTCCCTCTCAAGCCTAACTTCCATCTTCTCTTTCCCTGTCTCCGTGTCTGTCCCTCTCGCTGTCTGTCTGGCTCTCTCCCTCCCCGCCTGGGGCTGCAGAACCGCATGCACGAGTCTCTCATGCTCTTCGACTCCATCTGTAACAACAAGTTCTTCATCGATACCTCCATCATTCTCTTCCTCAACAAGAAAGATCTCTTTGGTGAGAAGATCAAGAAGTCACCTCTGACCATCTGCTTTCCTGAGTACACAGGTAGGTGTCGCGCGGACCTGCCAGGGACCTGTGTCTCCCCTGCGGGCACGGGTACCCCTGCAGGCAGCTGGCAGAGGGTAGAGGAAGAGGCAAGGGAGTGACCAGGTCTGGCCCCTCCCAGGGCACTGCCCTGGGCGTGGTGGGGAATGGACCCTCGTGACGCGTGTGGGTTGTGAGCAGGCGACTCCGGAGAGACGTGGCAGGATCAGGAGGCAGGACAGGCGCACAGCTTCCCCCTCTTCTTCCGTCCTGGTCCCCTGCCTCCCTGGTCTCCCCCCCCTCAACCCCTGCCTGGGCTGCCTCAGCCCCGCCCGCTTTCTCTGCTCCTGCTTCGGTAGCCCTGCTCGTGCCAGCAGAGCAGTTCCCCCGCCCCACGGCATGGGGCCTGCTCTCCCCACCTCCACCCCCATCCCGCCTGCTCTTTCCCTGCTCTTCTCCGCCCCTGTGCTTTTCCCCCAAACCACCCCTACTTTCTGCAGGCCTTCTCCATCTCCGCTTGCCTCTTTTCTGCCTTCTCCAGGGCTTTTCCTCTCCTTCTGGCTCCAGGGGAGTGTGCCCCCCCCCCCAATGGGAAGCTGTCTCTGGCAGCGGATGGAGGCTGGCTGTGTAGGGTGGCCCGGCTCTGGGCTGCTGCTGAAGGCTAGGGCAGCGCTGACGGGAGGCCGGAGCCCAGCCTTTGTCGCTCTGGGGACTGGGAAGCTTCTAGAGGCCCCTGGGGCGTGGCGGTAGAGAATGTGTCACAGGTGGGCTCAGTCTGGAACCCACTCCCTGACAGCCCCAGTGAACGATCAGGGCTTAGGCTCAGCTCCCAGGGTGACATGGGTCCCCAAACCCAGCCAGATTCCAGAAGAGATGGATGCTGGCCCCTCCGCCCTCCTCCACTCCTGGGGAGGGGGGGAGTCTGCCCTCACCCTTGGGTGTGGAGGGCGCATTGGCTTGTTCTGAGCGCAGCCTGTCTCCACTGTGTGAATCTGCCAGCTTCCTGCCCTCCCCAGGGTGCAGAGAGGGAGACAGGGCAGGCTCTCGGGGCTGACAGGCGTTAGGAGCATGGTGCAGGCAGGCGGGCAGACAGGCAGACAGGCAGGCTAAAGCAGCTTCTGGACCCAGACTCTGCAACTTGGGACAAGTTAATCGCCTGTGCCTTGTTTGTCATCCGGGCACCACAGCAGATAATGATGCCCACTGCTTGCGGGGCTGGAGGTGGGGGAATGAACGGAGAGAATGGTGCCTGGTGCCAGGTCTGCACCATAGGTGCCATCACTGCCCTCGTACCATCCAGAGGATGGAAACCAAGCAAGGGGGATTGGCCGTGGAGGAGGCGCCCTCTGCGGGTGGGGTGGAGCGAGTCCATGCAGGCACAGGACAGGCCAGGGAGGGCCCTGCCTGTGGGTGGAGCCGGGCGTTAGCCCCCTTGGCAGCCATCTCTCCCAGCCTCAGCAGAGGCCCTTCAGGACCAATTCGGGTCTTTAGATAAAGTTGCGGTGACCGGATGGGGCTCGGAAGTCTGCAAGCTCCAGCAGGCCCTCAGGCCAGTGCCACCTCAGGGGGCCGGCCTGAGCCTAGGGCTCTTCCTTGTCCCCAGGGACCTGGCCTCACTGGAGCCCGATTTGGGATGTGGCCCAAGGAGCGGTCAGTCTCACTGTCGTGTTGTATGGCGCGCCGGATGCACCCAGGGAAAGTCGGTCTGAGATTGGGAAACATTTGCATTCTTCAGGGCCTCCAGAGGGATCCAGTTTGAGTTCAGAGAACACGCTGGATGACAAATGGTCACCAGTGAGGTGGCCCCTGGGGGTACCTAGGCTTGTGGGGACAGAACAGGCTGGAGGGGCTGGGGCGTGCAGGTGGCTGTCTGGACGTCCACGGGGAGCTCTGCAGGACCGCCAGGCCGTGTAAGGGCGCGGACTGAGCAGACGCTGAGAAGGCGGGAACTGGACGTCCCGAGTTACTCCTGGGCGCTTTTCACCTCCATCGGTGCCGTCTTAGCACCCTCTGGGCAAGAAGCTCCTTGATGGAGTCCACTGTGGGGTTGTGTCTAGTCTGCGAGCTGCCACTAACTTGATGGCTTCACCGTGTTGGTGGCCAGCCAACGGTGGCATGGAGGAGGCTCTGCCCCGTGGGCTGTCAGAGCTGCTCTCCGCCCTGTCCCCACCCACCCAGTAGCCCTGACCCCGCACACTTATCTGGCTGCGGACGCCTTCCGGCACCCAAGCCCCAGCCCCACTGTGGCTCACACCCAGCCATTGGAGGATGGCTGGAGGATGGCGCAGGCCGGGAGGGGGCATGGCCCACCCCCTCAGCATAAGACCGTGTCATTTCCATATTGGCCAGCTCCCAGGGGCACTGCAGAAAATGGGGCAGCCTAACTTGGATGGGCTTTTAGGCAGTTCTCTGTTGGTCCACGTTTTATGATAATTGAAAACTACAGGACAGAGCCACAGGGTTTGGGTTACAGCTGGTGGGCAAACTGTCCTTACATCATGCACAGATACCCCCACCAGACCCCGGCCAGGATCAAGGGAACACTCAAGGAATTGCGGGGGGGGCCGCGGGGCTCCAGTTGGCATTACAACACTGCCAGCCCCTTAAACGGCCCACCTGGAGGTTCCCAATGCCCCCTGTCCTGGCCACTCACCCAAGAACGGGGACGGCTTAGAGACAGTCCCAGCCCTTCTCATTAAGAGGAAGCATCCAGGAAGGAGTGTAGGCGCAGCGCCCCGCGGCCACCACCCCGCAGGGAACTCATGCATCAGAAGCAGTAGGACCGGTTTAGACCAGGGGTGAGTGTTGTGAATGGCGGACTGGCCAGCCTCAGTCAGTGTGCTCATCTAGAAAGCAAAACAGACAGCCTGTGGCTGCTGTCCGCCCAGGGCTCCTGGGGGGACCCTGTGTGAACACAGAAGGAAAGACCTGGGCAAGTCAGAAGCCAGGCCAGTGCTCAGCTGCATGTGGTTTCCAGTGTAAGATGCGACTCCACCTTGGAGAAGGGCCCCAGGCAGCCTCCTGGAGAAGGTCACGGCCCACATCTCCAGCCCACCCACCCCCTCTCACCAGGGCCTCCCCCCAACTCTTCTGCTCTGTTTCGTTACAGGCCCCAACACCTATGAAGATGCCGCCGCCTACATCCAAGCACAATTTGAAAGCAAAAACCGCTCACCCAACAAAGAAATTTATTGTCACATGACTTGTGCCACAGACACGAATAATATCCAGGTGGTATTCGACGCCGTCACTGACATCATCATTGCCAACAACCTCCGGGGCTGCGGCTTGTACTGACCTCTTGTCCTGTATAGCAACCTATTTGGTAATGATTCCAGCATTCACAGAAAAGCTTGCACACATACACACTCCACTAACAAACAAATGCAAGTTGGTAAATTAACTTCAAAAAGGCATAACAAACCTTATATATAGACAGACAAATATATATTAAGTTTTTTTTTAGTTTGTACTAGAAGGAGCTTCAGACAGAACTGACCAACATTCCATTGATCATTAAGGTTTTCCTGGGACAGCACCTGAGCATGCACTTACACACACACACACACACGCACGCACGCGCGCGCGCGCGCGCGCACGTCACGATGGCAGTCCTGATTTGGGAGTCCATCCTTTTAAGAACAGCCACATGATTTTACACTCTGAGACCCATTTCTGTGAGCAGGGAGAGGGCAAGGAAAGGCCTGGCCTTAGTCCAGCCTTTTCCTCTGCATCCACACGCTGAGGCTGTGTGCTGTCAGTTCTGTCCTGCTCTTGTGCGAATTCCAAAACCCTTTAAAAAATGGCCAGCATCCCAAATGTCTCCCTGCCCTATACTCCCGACAGAAAAATTAAGGATGCTTCTCTTTTGGGTGGTAGAGGTGGTTAACTTCAAGAATTTAGAAGAGTCACTGCTCTGCCCAATCCACTCTCTGTCTCCTGAGTTTTCTTTATTCATGTTAACAAGGCAAGAGTCAGAGAAAAGGGAGACTCTGGCTGCTTTCTGCAAGCAGCTGAGAGGGCGGGCCGTGCAAAGCACAAGGTCACCTGCAGAGCTGAAGCTGCTCCTCCCTCCAAAAGGGCTCCCCCTCCAAGAGGGCTGGCAAGAGAAGGGGAGTGATGTGGAGAACGGGCAGGAGTGGCTGAGGGGAGGGCAGATCTGCAGACCTGGCTGGGTCAGGGTCCTGAGGGGTGAGGCCTCCCAGGAGGCCCAGGCTAGACTTCCCCTGGATTCCTGATCCCCCTGCGATGCTGCCCCATCTTGCCCCACCTCAACATTATTAAACATGTTGGAGGGTTGGTTGGTTGGTTGGGTGGTTGGTGTTTTAAATCAAGGAAAATGGTCAGACTGGACCCCTTATCTCTCTCTCTACAGACTGCTTCACGGACTCTTTGCTGTTGACGTTGATCTCCTGGTAGCATGACCTTTTGGCCTTTGTAAGACACACAGCCTTTCTGTATCAAGCCCCTGTCTAACCTACAACCCAGAGTGACTGACGGCTGTGTATTTCTGTAGAATGCTGTAGAATCCGGTTTTAGTTGAGTCTTTACATCTAGAATTTGAAAGGAAAAGAAGAACATTTCCCATGTGCTTTGTAGCTTAAAAAAAAAAAAAAAAGAAAAGGATAAAGGAAAACTCAGCATCTCATCCATCTTTTTTTCTTTCTGAAATAAACACCCACAGCTGCACCCATGCCCACCCCATCCTACCTGCAGAGGTGCCGCCTGTCCGCACCCGGGGCACCGGTTCCCGGGAGTGTGCTCAGGCCACGCTTTCCAGACGCGGCCTCACCGTCCACAGCCCTCCCCCCGCCCAGGCCCGAGCCACTCCAACCACACGCTCACTCCAGGTTTGCATAGAAAAAGCACAGCTCTCACGGGCCAGTAGCTGCCCCAAAAGAATATGGAACATATATATATATATATATATATATATATATAAATAGAGCCCTATAGGAAACAGTTTCCCCCAGCTCCCTTTCTAGAGAGTACCTTTATCATTTTTTTTTAGTTTTAGATTTTGGTTTTATTTTTGTCCTGATGAGAACTATGTATTACATACCAGATCAGCTTTCATAGTCTTTGGGAACCGGGTTGTGGTTTTTCCCGCTGACATTCTGCTTCTCCGTCTCTCAGATGGATGCTCCCTTTGTGTGCGTGCGCCCCTCCACCTTTTCCTTTGTTTCAGTAACCTGTGTTCGCTCTTTCTCATGTGGGGATGTTTGTGCTGCAGATAAAAACAAAAATTTTTAAATACTACAAGATGGAAAAAACACAAAAAAAATTAAAAAGATGGAATGTAATGTTTACAAGAAAGCCACAGTTCTCATGATCAGTCCAATGTCATTTCTACTTTGACTAGTATCCAAACTCCTTCATGGTTTCACTTTTAAGACTTAATATTTGCTGAAGACCAGTCACAGCCATTTCAGATAAAGAGGCAAAAAGACAAAACACAAAATATTTAAAATGCAGAAAAAAAAAAACTTGGGAAAAAAAATAGCCCACGGGTCTTTCTAAGCCTTTCTATTCCCAATCGGTGAGGTTTCTGTGATATCTTACACACTGCCAGTCTACTTCTCTGACTAATGGAAAATTCATGTGTAGCTCAATAAAGAGAATGTTTGTCTGTATTGCTGAGTCTCGCCCTCGGGCTTCATTCTGACAGGAAAGGGAAGGAGGGATTTGACTGGGTCGCAGATGCTGGGAGGCTGGTGGGTAGGGCTGTAGGTGCCGGATAAGGATCCCCCGCACCCCCACCCCCACCCACCATCAAGGGGAGCCAGCTGGGTGCAGCCACCTGGGAGCAGGGCGGGCAGAGGAATGGGTCTCTCGGGCCTGCAGGTGCCCTCTTCCTCCCAGCTCCGGCATCTCCTCATGCTCGGCTGGTTTGGTTTTCGAGGGTAGGATGGAATGGAGCATGGGGAAGGGGGGGAGGGCAGGTGATCCCAAATCTCCTGCTAATACGGGATCCTGTACCCAGTTGCTCCACCACAGCAGAATGGGTGGTCCCGAGAATGAGGCCAAATTGCCCCAGCCCTCTGTACCCAAGGGGTCTCGTGCACTCACTTGGACAGCTTTAAAAGCCTCTCCTGTTGCACCTGGATGCCAGAAGTCCCCGGCAGGCTGAACACACACGGAGCAGCTGAGCACAGCGTGGTGTACGGAATCTGGTTCTCAATTCCTCCAGGTGGCAGGTCTCATTACCTCTCCACTGGGTTGCCAGGTTTCTACTGCAGTTAGTTGCACATCAGTTGAGACTGAGACCTGGAGGTAACACAGCTCATCAAAATCATTGCATCATGTCCATGGATCGCTTACTAGCCAAGCAGTCGAGTGCTCCACCTAGGAGATGGCGGGGTCTGGGCAAGGGCAGTTAATTGTAATCCTCCGCACACCAAGAGCCCAGAAGTCCTCTCCTTGACAATTCCAGTGGCCTTTTGAATCTAGTGAGGATGGAAAGTGGGGGTTGATACTGCTGCAGAGACCGTGGCGTAACAAGAGGCTAGTCCCCTCCTGTTAACAAAGAACAGATCCGGGAGCTCCTCAGCCAGGACAAGCCTGCTGGTGAGCCAGCCAGGCCCACCCCTCCCCCAGCACTGCTCCCACCAGCTCCCCTCGCCCCAACTTATCTGCAGAGGGAGGCTCACAGCCATCTCTGTTGATGGGAAGCCTGCGCTCCTGGCCACAGCTTGACTTCAGGACACTGGTCTGGGGGGATGCAGACGAAAGGCTGCAGGATGCCGTGACTTCTACAT
This sequence comes from Grampus griseus, assembly GCF_964374135.1. Taxonomy (NCBI): domain Eukaryota; kingdom Metazoa; phylum Chordata; class Mammalia; order Artiodactyla; family Delphinidae; genus Grampus; species Grampus griseus. The sequence continues at coordinate 30,194,780 of NC_139013.1, read as the reverse complement.
ATGGCGTACCTGAACTTCTCTTAAAAAAAATGAGCCATAGAATAACAGTTCTTGCATATGAATTTTGTAGATAAAAACAACGGAAGCTTCTTTGCCTTATCTTCCTTAAAATGGGATCCAGAAGCATTTTCTTGGGAAAGGGTGCAGGGAAAGACCAATTCAATTAGATGAGACACGTGGCGGCACAGCCTACGCATCATAGTCTCTAGGGACTCCACAAGCGAGTCTAAGGTGCAGTCAGGGGCACCGAGAGATGGAGACATTCAGGTGACGGAGGGCCTTCAGGGCAGGCAGGCGTTGTTCCCTGACCAGCTTGGCGGCAGGGCCACGGCTCCTCCTGCAGGTGAGGCCCTGCTCCACAGAGCTCTCCGCTTCCTCCCCGTAGTGGGGAAAGGCGCACCCAGAGAGGACCACGTCTGCCGGCTAAAGATAAAAAAGCATATTGTCTGCACAGCTCAAGTGGGAAACCAGGTCCAAGTGGCCACCTGGGCACCCTGGATTTATATCAACACAAGAAATACATCCACAAGGACCATCGATCTCTACAGTACATAAAAGCCTCAAAATTAGGGGGAGAAAAAAAAACAAAGCAAGAACCCAAGATGTCAGCAGAGCCAAAAGAAAATGGAGGGAGTGAGGGAGAGCACTTCCAAAAGAGCCCAGAGAGGGCAAGGGCACCTCCACCACCATTCACAGAGCACCCAAACACTCAGTTTACAAACGTGAACCAGCAGCCTGGCCTCCGCTTTGGGCTACGTGGCGGAGCACGAGGACAGGCTCCCTTCCTGGAGACGGCCAGCACAGTGAAGGGGCCATGGGATGGGGACCACCTGATGGAACGGGACACTGGTCTAGCCTCCTGCCCTTGCCCTTGGCATCTGTCGCAGATGCCCTCAAGAAGTGACCAAACTCAAGAGACAATACAATTAGTGCCCAGAACCCTTTACTATCCAGGTGTAAAATCTATGGGTGAATTTAGGACTTCTCTTTTGGGGTCATTTTAAAGGCATGGCTCCACTTTGATCACTGTCATATTGCTGTATTCCAATGTCTCAGGACCCTCTAAAATTGACTCCAAAACATTTTCTCTTTTCACACATCTGAAACATAAGAACACATGGAATTGGTATCATCTTTAAATGTGCACAACATGCACACATATATAATTATAAGGATGAAAAAACCCTCCAACCAGAACGGAACACACAAAATCAAAACGCGCTCTAATCTCCGCACCTCCGAAAAAAACTGCCTTACCTCCCAGCCACACACAACACACTAGGAGAGTTTGCTTTTTATTATCATTATTATTGTTTTACAATAAAAACAAATAGCTATGCTCTCAGCAAAACCAATTTAAAAAGAAAAATAATCACAGAAATTTACTAACAGCGTTTCAAGATAAGGCTTTTGAAAGATGTATTGAAATAAATTACCTCAGCCTAAACATCACTCTATTTTCAGTTACTTCTCAACATTCTAAAAACTTTGTTACGTAAAATACATTTAACTTTGCCAATAATTTTAGATAATACTGGATTCTTCCCAGAAGGACTACCATAAAACTATGCTTTCAAACATTAAAAAAAAAACTCAATCCAGTAGGACATAAAACTGAACTAGGTAACCTATGATTGTGTGTTTCAAATCCTTCAAGTTAAATGTGTCAAGGATTTGAAAAAGTTCAGACCTGGGTCTGCTCCAAGGCAGGTGGACTCAACATCTTACCTTTCTATGTTTAATTAAACCAACAGGAACACAGTTACAAAAATGAAGGGCTCCGGGGAAGAAAGATACAAAAGATGTCTTTTATTTCTTCAATAAAGCCCTCCAAAATTTACTCTCCCATCTTTAAGGCCCACGTTTTTTCCAAGGACCAAACCCACAGCCTTTGGCATTGCCTAATTTACTTTAACAAGGAATTAAAACGTTCATGAACCAAGGCTTGCTGCTCAACCCTTTCCCCGTGTCTGGGGGTGTGGGGGGGATAATGAAATGCAGAGAGGAGAGGACACAGCGTGTACTCGTGAGATGCGGGAGCACCAGTGTTAACGGAAATAAAGCCAACTTTGGATAGGGGGCTCAGAAAGCTAGTCCCGGATGTACTGGGACACGATGGATCACCTCCTCACGCTACGTCCCTGGGCTTTCCTCCCCTCTGCTGCAGGTATCAAACCAAGCACTGTTCTTCCAAGATGCCCTGCCGGCCCAGGGGTCCAGGAGCCCGTAGGTCTGGCCTCTGTGACATTCTGAATGCCTCCGCGCCAAGAACAGCAGTGTGACAACATAAATTACCCAGTGGCGTGAAGTCAGGCTCAGGCTGTACACCTCCACACCGCTTTTTATGGATCCCGCCCCCTGCGCCTCCCGATTCCCCCCCCCCCGACCCCCCCACGCCCACTTCCTGCCACATTTGGAGCTAAAGACACCAGCATTTGTTATGACTTCTGCATAAAGCTGTCATGGAAGCAGCCCCCTTCAGGGTCTCTGGCTGCCCACTTCCTCTTGATCCTCCCCCACCCCTACGAAGTCCAGTCAACGCACAAGAGATCATGCTTAGAGTTAAAATGTGCAGTGTTTCTAAAGGGAAGAGAAATGTCACATAGAAAGTATTACAAAAAAGGATTAAATCTGTCAGCTGTCCACACACTATTAAGACCACGTGCTTTACACAGCGCAATGCAGTTGAGCCCACTCCTTCACTCAGCAGGCAGAGCTGGGGACAGGCCTCTTCGGCTCGGGAGGAGGCGCTAGGAGCTCTGCTGCTTCTGAAGTCTCCGCTCCGCGGCAGCAGCCAGCATCCTTCGACGCAGGGTCATGGGGTCAGAGGTCGTGCCTTCTGAGGGGAGGCAGCTGTCCGAGGCTGAGTCATCTTCAGAACTTCTGTTCAAGAAACGCCTACAAAAAACAAAGGACTTGAATGAGGAATCAGGGAAGCTCTGGAACATGCACACACAGAGAAACATACAATGTGCTTCTTTAATTCCCCCACTTTCCCGGCACCGTCATGAAGCTGTCACTCAGCACCACCCCGTGAAAAAGACACCTGTCCCTGAACAGAGGGGCAGAAGTTCTCCACATCAGGCGGCCGCTCCACTTACACACACAGTGCGAAGTCCCCACTCACAAGGCCTGTGCTGGGCACGGAACCCACCCACGGGAACAGAACACCGGCCCCGTCCCCGAGAGTTTAAGTAACGAGCACCTGCGCAGCGACAGAACAGTCCCGCTCCGGCGGCTCCCGCCTGGGGCTGGGGGTCGGCACTTCGAGGCCGGCTGCACGCAGAGTGGCCAAGACGGAGGACTCAAGAGCTGGACATCAGGCCAGTGTTAGCCTCTCTAGGCCTCAGTTTCTTCAGCTTTAAGTCTGTCTAATGGGTGTAATTACCATGCTCCCTCTTAGAGTTAAGGGAATTAGAGTAATTAACATAAAGGGTCTAGAACACACTGGCACAGAAGTGCTAACCGTGTAAGTGTGGCGGAGAGCGTCCACAAGGAGACGCCAGCAGCACCAGCCAGAGGTTACTACCTGGGCCCAGTATTACCAGATCCTCAGGTTTTTCAACAGAGGTTTGAAACCTGAAGTTTTAGCTCACAGGTGATAGGTTTTCAGCGTTGGCATCCATGACAAGGGCCTTCAGGCCTGGCGGGGGCTGTGGAACCCGCTCACCTCCGCGCCTGCTGCAGGAGGTCATCCTTGCGCTGCACCAGCATGCGCTGTCTCTCGTCAGCGGACTTGGAGAAGCGGCTCCCCCGGGCCTCAAAGTCCTCCCCTTCACTGGGCTCCGCTTCCAGCTCGCCAAAGTCCAGTGCCTCCTCCAGCCGAGGACTGAGGTCCAGCGGCACCCGCTCGGTCTGGACACGCAGGAAGCAAGGGACCACCGTGAGCAGGGGCTGCCCTGCCAGGCAGATTCCCCATCTGACCGGTGCCCCAAATAATGCTCTTCTGGACCCCAAAGGAGGCGGGCTGCCCGGCAGGGAACCGCGGGCACATGTGTAACGGCAGACATGGGCTCCTGAAGGGCAGGACCTGACTCACATGGCATGTTCAACATTACGGAATAAGTGAATGATTACCATTATGAAAACAGAAGCACCTCGAAACTGTACTCTCAGAAGATAACAAAGTTAACTGCTTATTTGCATTCTGGGAATTTTCTGTTCAATGCTACTTATTGCTCTAAAATTTAAACAAGTCTTATCACATATACTGCACTAATTTTATACCCTTACTTGACTCTGAGAACAGTTAGGCAGATAAAAAATGGTAAATTCTGGGCTTCCCTGGTGGCGCAGTGTTTGAGAGTCCGCCTGCCGATGCAGGGGACGCGGGTTCGTGCCCCGCTCCGGGAGGATCCCACATGCCGCGGAGCGGCTGGGCCCGTGAGCCATGGCTGCTGAGCCTGCGCTTCCGGAGCCTGTGCTCCGCAACGGGAGAGGCCACAACAGTGAGAGGCCCGCGTACCGCAAAAAAAAAAAAAAAAAAAAAAAAAGTAAATTCTAAGTATCTTTGTTAAAACCGATATAATATCATGTGGTTCCTCGCGTAGCAGGATATAATAATGGGACTGTCTCTGTCCTGGCTGCAGCTGTGAAGGCCAACACGATGCCCAGGAGCCCCCAAAGGCTCAGGCAGCTGCCTGGCCATCTACTGCTCACGCTCCCAGACTCAGGCCCAGACCCAGGCTGGCCAGCGTCAGTCCAGCACCCACCTCCAGGCGACAGCAGAGTTGAGGAGGAAGAGGCTGAGAGGCTATTTTTAAGAGTTCCTGGTGTGTGCGCTTTTCTCTCCCCACCCTCGCCACCTCTCCTTGCCCTCAGGCAAGCGAGTGAGGGACTTCAAGAGAACCATGTGGGGACTTTCCTGGTGGCGCAGTGGTTAAGAATCCGCCTGCCAATGCAGGGGACATGGATTCGAGTCCTGGTCTGGGAACTAAGATCCCACATGTCACAGAACAACTAAGCCCGTGCACCACAACTACTGAGCCTGCGCGCCACAACTACTGAAGCCTGCGTGCCTAGAGCCCATGCTCCGCAACGAGAAGCCACCGCAATGAGAAACCCGTGCACCACAACGAAGAGTAGCCTCCACTCGCCGCAACTAGAGAACGCCCGCGCTCAGCAACGAACACCCAATAGCCAAAAAATTTAAAAAATAATAATAATTTAAAAAAAGAGAACCATGTGGCCTGACTCATGTGCCCTAGAGTTTGGGGGACACACAGACTGGTGGTGACTAACACACACCTGAGAAATCTAAGAGGAAGAAACTGGCTTGTAGCAGATTTTAAAAACGCTTCGCTGGGAGCCAGTTCAACTTCCACTGACTGTAAGGCACTGCTGTGTGTGTCCTGGGGGAGGGGACATAGGTCCTGCGGGAGAACCAGCCTGAGGCTGTTGAAATTGACTTTGCCCAAGAGGACCACTGGGAGGGGTGAAGGGAGCCTCATGAAGGAAGGGGTGGTCATAAAAAGCCAGCCCAAGCTCAAACTAAGTATAGTCGAGGCTTCTGGCGCTAGACAGGACAGGGAGAGCTCTACAATAACAGCTGTAACACATATATATACAGCTGTGCACATGCGCGCGCGCGCACACACACACACACACACACACACACACACACACACACACACACACACACACACACACACACACACACACACACACACACACACACACACACACGCTGGGGTCACATGGCCCATCTTAACCCTGAGTCCGACCCTAGAGGAAGTTAGAAAGAAGAGCTGGTGAGTGGAGGTGGAGGTGGAGGTGGAAGGAAGGGAATGGAAGGCCACCCTCAAAGCCTGATTCATGTAGGCCTGAGCTTGGGCAGAGGGGAGACCCCGAATTAAGCAACGGGCAGATCTGATCTGATGACTGGGATAAACTGTTTATTAACTGTTATCCAAGAACTTTTTATTTCCTGAGAACGGCCAAAAGTGTTATATAGCAAGCTTCTTTGTGAAGCAAGTGCTTTCCTTCCACTATGTTAAAAAAAATTCAGAAACCTTCATGCTCACTCTAAAAATAGAGATGGGGAATCAAGACAGAAATCGAACGTGCTGTACCCAAAAGGCCCCCAAGCCAGCCTAGTATCCAAATCTGAGCTAAGCCAGCTACGAAAACTGGAAACACAATGAGCCCCTTCTTCAGAAGCCAGATGCCATTTTACAAATGCTGCACGACCCAATTACAGATTTGGATACGAAAATTTTAACTCAGCAACAGATCTGAAGAATTCTTAGGAGTTTTTACTGTTTCCTATTTGCAGGGAAAGGCACGTGAGGTGAAAGCAGCCTGCATGTCACTCGTCAGTGAAAGCAGCTGCTTCCAGCAGAGCCCTGACCAACGCTGGCAGAGACGGCGGCGCCATCCTCAGGCCCCAGCTCCTGTGTGGGAAGCCCCACGTGTCACACCAACAAGGAAACACAAAAATAGGGCTGCCTGGGGCTTCTTCAGTCTCTTAAGAAAACTTCTGCAAAGCACGGTAATTGAATAAGCAAATGGGAATTCCAGAAAAGGGACACGAACCGGAACCCCAGGCTGCGTGGGGCAGAGCATGGGGCGGGGCTGAGGCACCTCTGCCCTGGAAGCCAGACCCGGGAGCTTCCTCCGGGTGCACGCAGCTACCCCGGGTCACCCAGCGTGGCTATCTAGGCAAACCTGGTTCCCAGGAGAACCACACTTCCCCCCACCCCAGGGGTCTCGTTTTTGTGAAATGCATGAAGTCCCTGCAAATGCTGAGGTGGACAAGCGAGGCGTGGGGGGAGAATAAGCTGAGGATTTCGGCCCTAGAGAGCGGAGCCCAGCGCAGTCACCCCGGGTCCTGGGCCCAGCCTCACGCCGCCACTCAAGTCCACAGCGGCAGGGCCAGCCCGGCAGAGCATGACTCTTTTCTCCTCCAGGTCCTGAGACCAGTCCCCAGGGAGGGGGCTGCAGGCCACGCCCAGGCACAGCAAGGTCTGTTACCCTTGGACACTGAGACGACGCTGGCATACGGCCTCCTCCCTACTCTCGCCCTCAGCCGTACAAACGTCAGAGGCAGGGTGCAGACCCCCGCCAGGTCCCCCGCTGCTCCCCATCCCGGACACGCTCTCTCTAGTATGCAGGCCTTACCTGGGTGGAAGCTTCTCCGTCCTCCTGCTCGCCGTTTGGCCTCTCCATAGGACCGTTCAATGCAGGCCTAATGCTCTCTGACCGCTGAAAGAGAGACAGCAGCACCGACGGTGCAGAGCCATTCTGAGCTCAGCGAACGGGTACGGGGGGGACCTGGAGCATGGGGGAGCTACGACCCCAACCGTCTGAGTTCAGCAAATCCCACAGCATCGAAGACATGAGAGTGCTACTGAGCTTAAAGACACAGCAAAGGAGCCTGAGGCCTAAATCTGAGAGTCATCAGTGGGCCCACGTTTAATTTCCTTTTCAGTAACAGTAACTGCACAACAATAACAAAACGACAACAGCAGTTAACACCGACAGGACACTTTGGAAAAGCACTGACACCATCATCGCATTCATCTCCTTAACATCCTGTGAACTAGGTACTGCTGTTCTCACTTTCGTCCAGGCTGAGATCCCGGCCCACGCTGCAGACACCTCGGGGCCCTGCGCCTGTCCCTGAAGGTCTGCCCGCTGCATGCTGGCTGCCCAATTTCTGTATTGCATCACCCAAGGACACACTCTGGCTGTGTGAAAGAACCTGGCCCCCGCTGGAGGCAGCCCTCAACCAACAACTGATGGGAACTGGTGTATAAGCACCCCAGCTCCTCCCCGCTCAGGAGGAACAATGCATTCTACACTGGACCCCAGAGGCCTCCAGTGGGCTCAAGCTCTAGCTGCCCACGATGGTAACTGCTGGATAACAAACCCTTTATCCACTTTACAGCCCCACCTGCTGCCTGTGTTTCCTGGAATACTTCCCATGTCTCCTGGAACACCTCCCAAATTAACTACTGGCAACTGGATCCCTGTCTCAGGGTCTGCTCCTGGGGAAACCCAAAGTCACAGCCAGGTCAAACAGGTAAGGACCACTGAGCCACCTCTAATACCTCAGCCCCTTTGACTCCCAAGTTGAGGCTCATTCCCTCTTCCAAGATTCTCATGCTTGAAGATTTTATTAACAGATTTCCATGTTTTTGCATACCTAAGTTGAGTAATTTCTTGGTATATGATTCCCTAATCACATATATCCTTTAGTCCTGCCAGAAAGCTTTCTTTAAAATGTCAATACTTTTGTACCCATCAAAGAGGTTACATGATGGGCCAGGAAATAGGATCTTTAAAAAAAAAAAAAAAAGAAAGTCAAAAATATAAGCCTCACAGATAGAAATTATACCCAATGGAAAGCCACACCAATGTGCAAAGCCAGGGACAGAGGGCGATACCTCCTATAGCCGGGGTTAGCAAACTAGAGCCTGTGGGCCAAGCACTCCAACAGTTTTTGTAAACAAAGTTTTACTGGAACACAGTCATGCACATTCATTTACATATTGTCCATGGCTCCTTCAGTGCTACTGCAGGAATTGAGAAGTTACAACAGATATGCATGGCTTGCAGGGCCTAAAATATTTCAATCTGTTCTTTATAGGGAAAGACTGCCAATCCTTTTCCGAAAGGAACCGATGCTAGGACCTCCTGGACTGGCAAGGGCAGGCTGGTTTGGGGTGTATATCTGCACAAAAAATTAGGCAAATAGTTTTGTCCTTGTCTTAATCCAAGCCTCTTGGATGGGTCTGTTCTCAGTCATAATCTGGAAAGTTAGGGAATTCACAGAAACCCTTCATCAAATCATAAATGATATTCAGCTGTTAAGTAACTAGAACGTTAATCTAGAAGATAAAACCTTTGTGAGGACAGAATTCATTTGTCACGTCTGAAACCTCAGTTTACCTGTGTGGGAAAAGGTACTTGAATCCGTCCTTCTAAAATGTTGTCTGTTGTTATTTCGACTGAGCGTGTCAGCTGGAGGTCCTGCAGTACTAGGTGGTATGGAACCTGGGGAAACATCTCTTGAATCTGATGAGCCTATAGGAATACAAACAAAGAAGCCATGAAATGTTCACTCTCAACAGTTACTCACTGAGGTCATGGGGTAAGGCAGCCTCTGGGCACTGAACCTGGTGACCTGCCTTGCAAACACAAGTAAGGGGCCACCTCTATGCCACAGATCACCGTCAAACTGCAGGTTTTTTTAGTATTTTTCCAGAATGCCAAACAGAAAACTTGGGGACAACATCAACTTCAAATAAAAAAGCCCTGAAATCCACTGAAGCCTGAGACAGGCTGAACTAGAATATTCCAGTTTTAAAAAGCATTCATTTTAAAGCTCAGTAAAATTCAGGTATATAAACGTGTTCTGCTTAAAGATTTAATTCCTAAAAGGAACAAACTTCTGATACACACTACATGGGTGAAATTCAAATGCATTAAGTGAAAGAAGCTCAACTCAAAAGGCTATGTACCCTATGATTCCATTTATATGACATTCTAGAATAAGCAAAATTACAGAGACAGAAAACTGATAAGTGGTTGCTACAGGCTGGGGGTGGGAGAGGAAGTGATTACAAAGGGGCATAATGGAATCTGGGGGGAGGCGGAAAGGAACTGTCCTATATTTTGATTATTGTGGTGGTCACATGACTGAATGAGTTTGACAAAACTCAGAGATGGAAACTAAAAAAGGTGAATTTATTGTATATAAATTTTACTTCAACGTAAAAAAAAAAAAAAGACTACAAAAAATGTAATTGCTAGGACTTCCCTGGTGATCCAGTGGTTAAGAATCTGCCTTCCAATGCAGGGGACGCAGGTTCGATCCCTAGTCGTGCCACAACCAGAGAGCCTGCATGCTGCAGCTACTGAGCCGGTGCACTCTGCAGCCCACACGCCACAACTAGAGAAAGCCATGCGCCGCAGCGAAGATCCTGCATGCTGCAACTAAGACCCGATGCAGCCAAATAAATTAAATAAATAAATAAAAGTAAAAAATAAAAAAATAAATGTAATTGCTAATGTTGCTCTGGAGCTGCAGTTTTCAAACTGTACTCTAGAAACGTCTCGGAGGCCATCAGGGCTCTACGGTGGGTGCGTGTACAGAGGGGAGCAGGCAGAGATCTCGGCGCACCACCACCGGTACGTTCATCCGAGCAGCTCCAGACTTTTTTCTCATACGTGTATATTTATTTTGCAAATGCTTATGTTCAAGGTTTTATTTGTGGAAAAGTCCCAATGATCAAAAGAAAAAATGACAAGGAAACATATAATTCCTTTGGGGGCACAATAAAGTCTACTGTTGGGATAGTGGCTCCCAAGGAATATGTTGTCATGTAGAAAAAGAGGAACGTGTCCCAGTGTCAGGCCTAGAGAGAAAAGACCGGGGTGAAACCTGTGCAAAGCTTCGCTTTGGGTCATCGTTGGGGCAGGGAGGACAAGACAAGTGTGTAGGACAGAAGGACCCGGAGCTCCATGGACCTGGGATCCCCTCTTTGTTTCTATGAAGGTGAGTTGATCATTTTTAAAAACCCAGGTCAAGTCAAAGCTAACTGGGCAAGAGTCCAAAACAACCTCAATAATCAGATAACATTCTCCTCTCTTCTTAAAAAGGTCCCCTCTTATTTCCCAAATAAAATAAGTCCAAGATTCAGTTCACTGGGCCAAAGCTTTTCTTCCTGAAAATCCAGCAAGTTATATATTAGACTTTTATAAAAAATGTATTGTGACAGGGCTTCCCTGGTGGCGCAGTGGTTGGGAGTCTGCCTGCTGATGCAGGGAACATGGGTTCGTGCCCCGGTCCGGGAAGATCCCACATGCTGCGGAGCGGCTGGGCCCGTGAGCCATGGCCGCTGAGCCTGCGCGTCCGGAGCCTGTGCTCTGCAATGGGAGAGGCCACAACAGTGAGCGGCCAGCGTACCGCAAAAAAAAAAAAAAAAAAGTATTGTGACAGTAAATTAGTTGTGCTAAAAATAGGCTATCCCAATCCACCATGCAACGGGAGGAAGAACACCAGGGCCTGCCTGAGAATTCTAAACACACCAACTCCAAGAAGGTAATTCTCATTCCTGGGAGGGTTACATGTCCATGAATTCTGATTTTTTTAAGGGGGCAGGTGAGGTGATCCACCTGAAGAGCTTCAACAGCTGCCCGACCCTGAAGTACCGATGCAGAGCCTGACCTGAGCCAGTCGTCGGCCACGCAGGGCTGCGCACTCCCAGTCCATCCGCCCTCACAACGTCACTCTCACTCTCTGCTGATGACCTGGCTGAGTGCTTCACTGAGGAAGCAGAAGCCCGCGGGAAGCCAGGTCTTTTTTTTTTTTAATGGTCAAAATCATATAACATAAAATTGCCCATCTTAATCATTTTTAAGTGTACAGCAATGTTAACTATACACACACTGCTGTGCAACAGGTCTCCAGAACGCTTTCATCTTGCAAAACCGAAACTCTACACCCACTGAACAGCGACCCCCCCACTCCCCCTCCCCCTCCCCCAGCCCCTGGCAACCACCATTCTGCTTTCTAAGAGTCTGAGTAATTTAGATGGCCCATGTAAGTGGAATCACACAGTATTTGTCTTTTTGTGACTAGCTTATTTCACTTAGCATAGTATCCTCAAAGTTCTTCTTTTTCAGGCTGAATAATATTCCACTGTGTGGACAGAGCATTTTCATAATCTATTCATCTCTGATGGACACTTAGGCTGCTTCTACCTAAATGGTTATTATGAGCCATGCCTTCTTTTTAAACCGTATCTCAAAACGACACGCCTGTAGCTACGTCCATCCCGCCTCCCAACAAAGGTGAGAATGCTCCTCTCCTGGCTCCGGCTCCCAAGCCCACCCTCCACCTCAGGTCTTTGCCTTCAGTTAACTTTTCTGTTTGTTCTGTACCATCAATCTCTCCCCCTCCAGTGATCATTCCTATTCGCACACCAAGCATGTTTTAGAATCTTTTTAAGAAGACTCTTGGGTACTCAAAAGAACTGAAAGCAGGGTCTCCAAGAGATATTTGTACACCCATGTTCATAGTGCCATTACTCACGATAGCTAAAACATGGAAGCAACCCAAGTGTCCACCGACAGATAAACGGATAAGCAAAATGTGGTTTATACATACAATGGGATATTATCTAGCCTTAAGAAGGAAGGAAATTCTGACACATGCTACAACATAGTTGAACCCTGAGGACATTAAGCTCAGTAAAATAAGCCAGTCACAAAAAGATAAATACCGTATGATTCTGCTTATATGAGGTACCTAAAGTAGTCAAATCCACAGAGAAAGAAAGGAGAATGGTGGCTGCCAGGGGCTAGGGAGGAGGGGATGCGGAGTTATTGTTTACTGGGTATATAGGGCTTCAGTTTTGCAAGATGAAAAGAGTTCTGGAGATGGATTGTGGCTGATAGTTGCACAAGAATATGAATATACTTAATACCACTGAACTGTACACTTAAAAATGGTTAAGATCATAAATTTTGTGGTACGTGTATTTTATCACACTTTAAAGAATAGAAAAAAAGAAGACCCGTGGAGAAAAGAAAAAGAATACATACTTAGCATTTGCTTATATGTGTATGTAAACATTCTGGAAAAGCACAACACAGAAGAAACTAATTGAAGTTGTTATTGCAAGAGAGGAGGGTGTCTGGGCGGATGGAGGAAAAGACTTCACTGGATACTCTCTACAGGTTTTGAAATTTGTGGATAAATGGCCTGCCCAAAAATCTTTAAAAAAACATGTTAACAAATTCCTCTGACGGCACACCCCTACCAAGCCACCTCCTTACTTCTCCACTCCCTCTTATAACACATTGCCAGCTACTGGGTATCTTCAGCTCCCACTCATTTTCCAATCCAACAATCTAGTACTCAGCACCTCGAGCAATGGAAACTTCTTGCTCCTCTCCAGCTGATTAACCACCTCCACTCTGCCAAACCCAACATGCACTTCTCTGACCTCATCTTCTAAGAATTCCCACATGGCTGACTTGACGCTTCTCCTGGTTTCCCTCCTTCTCAATCGCTGCCATGGCTCCTCCCATTCAGCCAGACCTCAGTCCTGAGCCCTCTTCTCCTTCTGAGCTACCTTCTTTCCCTCGAAGAGATCCAGTCCCCTACAGACTAAAGCTCCCAAATGTCTCTCTCCAGCTGGATCTCTTTGCTGAGGTCCAGAACTGTCTACATGACATCTCTACTTGGATGTCTCATAGACACCCCAACTTCCCCAGCCAAACAGAAGGCTGAGTCCCTGTCCTTCATCTGTTCCTCCTCCCGTCCTGCCCATCTCATACATGATACCACTGCTCATCTGCCTGACTGAAAACCAGCACTCCCCTCACCCCACTACCCCACATCCAAATCAAAGCACTGTCAAGTCCATCAGTTCATCTTCGAAAGGCATCTGAAATCCGCCACTTCTTTTCATCTTTATTTCCAATGCCCTGGTCCAAGCCACCATCTTTTTTTTTGCCTGAACTACTGCAACAGTCTCCTAACTGGTCTCACTGGTTCCATTTTTGCCCCTCTAAAATTCATTCTCTCAGAAGTAAATTATTCTCTATTAACTGTCCTGTCAGTCCCCTGGGGGAGGAAAAAAAAAGCCCTGAATGGTCTTCTCATACTTTCATTACAGTATCTAAACTGGACTGTAGCCTACAAATCCCTGCATGACCGGGCCCTGCAACCTCAATTTATGTCACAATCTTGGTTCCGACTCGCAGGCTCCAACCACAATCACCTCTCTGTTTTCAGAACATTCTCACCTCATGGCCTTTGTACCTACTGTTTCCACTGCCTCTTTCCCCCGATCTGCCTCCTTCTCTTCTCAGCCTTCATGTCTCAGCTTAAATATGACCTCTTGAGACTTCTCTGAATGTCTCCTCTGGAACAGCCTTTACCCACCCCTCCACCACATCCCCTGCCCTACTGCCTGCAGAGTCCTCATCCCCATCCGCAACGATCTTATCTGTTGGTGTTTATAATCAGCCTCCTCCCCCCCCCCACCCCATGTAGAATTCACACTTCTTAAGAGAAGGGCTCCTGTCCACCTTGTTGACACTACAGGTGCTACGCAATTTGTTGACACTGCACAGTGCCCGTCTTGGGAACAGGCTTTCAGTACACGTTTGTTGGACTAACACAGGTTGCATTTTTAAGACCCCTGCATTTATCATCACAATGAACACTACATTTCAAAAACGGTGAACCATGTTTCTCCAACACTGTAAAATAAAAATATACACCATATGACAAAGCTTTAGAAAAATACGAAGAATCTTGAAGTGTGTGGAGAACATCCTTGAACCAAGAGCATGCTTGAATATCTCAAGGGGCGTGTGTGTATATATTTATATTTATATATGTATATCCACAGGCATGTATGTATGTATAAGTGTGTATGTGAAGGTATACTCATTTATTTACTTTGGGAAGGGGGGAGAGGGCGTTAAAATAACACATTCAGTAGGCCTACGACAATTTTTAATAAAAGTCACATCATTCACTCCAGCCAGTAACTCCCCAAATATTTTTTGGTGAAAATCAAGAGGTGTCCCAACACTAGCCTAGATCATGAGAGTGAACTTAGTAGTGCTCAGAAAAGGTTAGATTATCTGCCACACAAGTAAAATGAAAGCTGGTTTCCAAACCAGTTTCAAATTTTAAAGCGCAGGGATTGAAGTCATCCCAGTGAATAAGATGCTCCTGAAAATCCTGCCGCATTTTTTTTTAAATCCCACCGTTCTGCCAGAGCAGAGTGAGACCAACTGAGTCATGCACACTGCACACGTTCTCCAGCTTTTCCTTCCCTCCCGATTATTAATCACCTTTTCAAAGCAGTGAGCGGTCCTTACCATTGCATTAAGCTGGGAGTTGCTTGCCTGAGTAATTCCTAGAATGTTGGTGGTGTGCATCACTTCGACTGAAAAACTTGGCAGCCAACTCGCAATCCGGGACCCTAAAACAAACAAGAAGCCAGCACAAGTCTTAGAGACCTCTTTCCCCTGTCAGTTGCTCTGCAGTCGGCCACTCTATGGTACCAGCCGGCACTCACTGAGGGCTTACTTTACACCAGGCCTTTTGACCAAGTGTCCCATGTGGATTAGCTCATTCAATCCCCACTAAAACCCCACATGGGTTTATTATTATTATTATTATTCCCATTTTACTCTTCTCAGAGATTTGACTCTAGTGCTCTTGTTGGTTCCCCAAGGCACTCGGAACTGAGGTAACTTGCCTAAGATCACAGCATTTAATTATGGTGGCCAGGACTTGAAGCCAGAGAGTCAGGTTCCAGAACACTTCACCAGGGGGCTTTCCTACTTTCCAGTGGCCCTGGATCCACACGAACTCAATCCCTCTCTCAGGCTACACGGTAAGAAGGTTTTCAGGGCTCTAAAGCTGCTACAGTAGATGAGAATCTGCCCCTCTCTTTCACGCTACACACAAATACTACGCGTTTGGAGACATCATTTTCATGAAGTATTTTTTACTTAATAATCTGATTTAAAGACTTTAGTTTTCTGATTCGAAATTCTTTTCAAAGAGTTCTATAACATAGGTTTGCGGACTAATGGTACCAAGAAGTCTGCTGCTTCTGCCATTTCACTAAGGAAAGGGGATCCTAAGATATACCACCACCAGGTGTCAGCAGTAAACAACTCCATTATCAAGCACACATTTAAGGAGGACTTCCCTTTCCTTCACAAAGAAGCACTGAGGCCTGGAATGTAAAACAAGTTCAATGGCCATCTCAAAGATCTTGCCTGGATAGATTGTACCCAATAAAAAGCTGGGTACTTAGTTCATGTACTTACTAGGGAGAAATAAAGTTACCTTTATCTATTTTGACTAAGTTTTCAGTAATAATTCATAAAATAATAGCTTACATAACCATGTCCAAGATCTGCTAGTCTATTTCAGAAGTCTTACGTGGTAGAGGCCGTAATTAGCAGCCACAAAGCCACAAAGCAGCCCCTCTACACCTGCCCAGCATCCCTGCCCAGCCAGCCAAGCAGCCATCATCCCCTCCTCTCAGAGACTCCACTATACTCCTTCGGTCCTTCCTATCAGGGATTTCAATGTGTTGCCACTCCCACCATGCTCTACCCTTAGAAACTCAAATCAGAGACCTGAAGAGCACTCCTCTTAAACAAACAGTCCAGGGATACCTACTTTAGAGTAGGAAATATGAACCCACAGAATTTAATGGTATTGGAATTGATGAAAATCAACAACAGCCTGATGTAATGTGAATCAAAGGATGATCAACCAGCCCCTGACATGGTGCCCATGACCTCAGAATTTTAAGTGTGGTTTTTATTATAACTCCTTTCAATATTCTGGAAAATGGAATATTCGTATTTTATGGGCAAAGAAACAGGGTTCTAGTTCTGATTCTCCTTCTGGTACCCACTGGAAAGGCTGCTCAATGACCCTTCATTATATGCTTAAGTATCACACGGATTCAATAAACTACTAGCAGTGGTTTAACTACTAAGCTGATTCAGCATGCTCCTTGCGGTCACGACTGATTCAACTGTAACTACTTTCACCTCCTCGCACCCCCCGTCCCCCCAATTCACACAGAATCTAGCAAAATGCCTGGCACAGAATAACCCCTCGGTGCTGTCTATACTTACCGAACATTTTCAATTAAAACTGAAATATAACATTGAACTTGCCCATACAGGGCAAGTTATAATTAAAACATCATCCCCTAAGGGGAGAAAACCCCTGGCGGATGGTTTTAGAGGTTGAAACCAACTAACCATCGAAGTGGAAGAAGTGATTGTGTTGGTTTAAGCGAGGTCTGCCTTCAGCTGCTGCTACAGGAACCAAATTCTCATCCAAATTCTCTCCTTGATGCTCTTCCCTGACACGATTATTGTCGGCAATATTAAGAGACATTCTGCATGTTGGGCAGGAGGTGTCTTGTTCTAGCCACGAACGAAGACAGGAGCTACCAGAAAGTCCAAAATAAGATATCCTTAGCATATTTTGTGAGAATTCACCATAAGTACTCTGAATGTATCAATGAGTTGCAATTTTACTTTCTATTTACCATTAGCAAGATTTAAACGTTGAGAAACACTTGCTGACATTACCTCTTTGCCCTGCTTCACTCTAATGTACTTCTGGTGTATCTTGCTCTGAACGTTAATTTGTTAACATACGTGGTCATCTACCAAGCTCCTGGACATGACCCTTCTTCAGTAAGACTTCGTCACCTGGCTCACCATCCTCCTCTCCAGCTCTATTTGACTAACTTAAGATCCATGTGGCTGAACCATCCAACACCGTTGCCTCTCATGTCTTTGAATCCTCTCTTCCAATGATCTGTTCTCTCACTCTACTTTAGCCTCCACTAACCTTGGCCTTCTCTTCAAAATCACGACTTCAAAGATCTCACTCTCCAACTAAAGCTCCTCTCCTTCCAGCTTGCCTCTTATTTGCTAAGATCTCCCATCCATTTTTCATCAAGCATCACACCCCCCCAGAGCCTTACTTCTGTCTTCACCCAGCATACCTACAACCTTACGTCCATAATCCCAACTTCTTCAACCCTCTTATATTTGTATTCTGCTTTCCCAACCAGGCTGAAAAGCTTCTTGTGCCCTTTTTCAGGAGATGATAATGCCCTATTTAAGGTAGTCTCTCAATAAATACTGCCCATTAAAGGAAGTATACTAAAAAAAAAAAAAAATGAGAAGGTTGGATGAAGTGATCTCCAAGGTCCCTTCCCAATTTATAATAATACTTATCTTTCTCCTAAGATTTCAAGGGGCCTTCCATTCCATAATAATATATTATCTTTCTTCTAAGAGTTCAACGAGGCACTGAATAAAAATGCTCACTTCCTCTGTGCCTTTTTTTTTTTTAGTATCTGGGAACATGTGCACACATAAGGTTACACAGGAGAACCTCACTAAAACGTGATGATCCTCAGCGTCTCTAGCAACCAAATGGTACTTAAGTACCAAAACTTTCCCAGAGGCCAAGATGAAGCTACTTCTTACTCTCTCTCTGCTGGAACAATGTATGACAGTAATGTTCCAAAATAATGAATGTGTACATTCAACTCTATCACATTTTGAAACAATAAAGTACCTGTAATTTCTGTTTGTGATCATGTAACTATTAGCCAAATAAATGATTATATTTTTTAAAGTTCATTTCCCCTTAATGAACACCCTTAAATCACACCTCTAGTAAAATCAGCCTTGTGGGAGACTACCAAAATGTGTAAAATCTTTGCCTTCCAATAATGCTACCTGTGACACACTTTTCATAAGCAAATCTAATTTTACTTCATACTTTGCAAAAACCTCCCACATTATGTACAATAGCCTAAAAACTCCAAGTGAGTACAACTGGTCAGATATAGTTGCCTTCCTTGGGGAAAAAAAAAAGCCAAACTTACACAGCTAAAGAAACCAAACTTCAGAGAAAACAGTTGTATTTCTATATAACTATAATATTCTATTGAAGGATTCTTTCTTCTCTAAGTATGACACTTCAATGTAATTAAATATTTACTGGACTCTGAAATCTTGCAAAGACATCTCCTACAGCAACAAATTATCTAGCTATAATCTGTTGAAATCTAGACATTTAGCTTTATGGCAAATGAATCTGTCATAGATTATTATCATACAATCCTGCCCCAATCTATTAACCAAAGCTATAAAGTAAAGCAAACCAAGAAGAGATCCTAACAATTGTTTGCTCACTCAACCCCAGGCAGACAGGTGTTTTAAAAATTAAATCCTAACTCTTAAACAACCACTAGGTCAAGAGAAAATCACTTGGGCAGTTAGAAAATACTTTGAGACAAAAGAAAACAGAAGCAAAAGCACAATATACCAAAACTTATGAGATACAGCAAAAGCAATGCTCAGAGGCAAATTTATAGCTAAAAACGCCTAAAAAGAAAACAGATTTCAAAACGACAACCTAACTTTATAACTTATGGAACTAGAAAAAGAGCAAATGAAACCCAAAGCCAGCAGAAGGAAGCAAATAATAAAGATTCAAGCAGCAATAAATGAAATAGAGAATAGAAAAACAATAGAGCAAATCAATGAAACCAAAAGTTGGTTCTTTGAAAACATCAAAGCTAAACTGACAAATTTTAGCTAGACTGAGAGAAGATATAAATAACTAAAATCAGAAATGAAAGTGTGACTACTACTACCAACCTTACAGAAATTTAAAGGATTAAAACAGAATACTAGAAATAATTGTACTCCAACAAATTAGATAATACAGATAAATTAGATAATACAGATTAGATAATACAGATTAGACAAATTAGATAATACAGATAAAACGGACAAATTCCTAAGCAACACAAACCCTAAACAATACACACACAAAAAAACTACCATAAGACTAATAAACAAATTCAGTAAAGCAGCACAGTAGAAGAGCAACATGGGGTTTCCCTGGTGGCGCAGTGGTTGAGAGTCTGCCTGCTGATGCAGGGGACACGGGTTTGTGCCCCGGTCTGGGAAGATCCCACGCGCCGCGGAGCGGCTGGGCCCGTGAACCATGGCCGCTGAGCCTGCGCGTCCGGAGCCTGTGCTCCGCAACGGGAGAGGCCACAACAGTGAGAGGTCCGCGTACCACAAAAAAAAAAAAAAAAGCAACATGAAAAATCAGTTATGTTTCTATACACCAGCAAGGAACAATCCAAAATATAAATTAAGAAAACAATTCCATGTACAACAGTATCCAGAAGAATAAAATGCCTAGGAATAAATGTAACCAAGGAGATGAAAGACTTGACACTAAAAACTATAAAAGATTGCTGAAAGAAATTAAAGAAGACCTACATAAAAGGAAAGGAATCCCATGTTCATGAACTGGAAAACAATATTGTTAAGATAGCAATCTTCCCCCCAAGTAATCTACAGTTGCAATGCAATCCCTATTCAATTTCAATGGCCTTTTTTGCAAAAATGGAAAAGCGGCTCCTCACTCAAATTCATATAGAATTGCAAAGAGCCCCAAATAACCAAAACATATAAAAAAAGAAAAAGTTGGAAGATGCACCATTTCCCAATTTCAACTTACTACAAAGCTACAGTAATCAAAACAGCATAGTACTGGAATAAAGATAGACATATAGACCAATGGAACAGAATTGAGAGTCCAGAAATAAACTCAAACGTCTATGGCCAAATGATTTTGCCAAGGATGCCAAGACCATTCAATGGGGAAAAAAAGAGATTCTTCAACAGATGGTGCTGGGACAACTGGACAGCCACAAGCAAAATAATGAAGTTGGACCCTTACCCTCACTTCATGTACAAAATTTAACTCAAAATGGATCAATGACCTAAATGTAAGAGCTAACACCATAAAACTATTAGAAAAAAACTATCATGATCCCAGATTTGGCAATGGATTTAGATTTGACAGTGAAAGTATGACCTACCAAAGAAAGAATAGGTAAACCGGATTTCATTAAAAATTTAAAACGTGTGCATCAGAGGACATTACCAAGAAAAAAGTGAAAGGACTTTATAGAATGGGAGAAAATATTCACAAATCATACATCTGATAAGGGTTTAGTAACCAGAATACATAAAGAACTCTTACAACTCATCAACAGAAAGACAACCCAAATAAAATAGGATAATTTGGCTTGAATAGATATTCTCCAAAGATGATACACAAATGGTCAACAAGCATGTGAAAAAATGATCAGCATTACTGGTCATTAAAGAAATGCAAATCAAAACCACAATGAAAGATCATTTTACACCTCAGGATGGCTATTATCTAGTGTAAAATGTAAAATGGTGTACTCGCTATGGAAAACCATATGATGGTTCCTCAAAAAATTAAACATAGA
This sequence comes from Grampus griseus, assembly GCF_964374135.1. Taxonomy (NCBI): domain Eukaryota; kingdom Metazoa; phylum Chordata; class Mammalia; order Artiodactyla; family Delphinidae; genus Grampus; species Grampus griseus. The sequence continues at coordinate 30,173,922 of NC_139013.1, read as the reverse complement.
ATTACCATATGATCCAGCAATTCCACCTCTGGGTATATACCCAAAAGAATTGAAAGCAGGGTCTTGAAAAGAAATTTGTACACCCACGTTCGCAGCAGTATTATTCACGATAGCCATAAGGTAGAAACCACCCAAGTGTCCATCAACAGAGGAATGGATAAACAAAATGTGATATATACACACAATGGAATATTTTTCAGCTTTAGAAAGGAAAGAAATTCTGACACATGCTACAACATGGATGGACATTGAAGACATCATACTAAGTGAAACAGCCAGACATAAAAGGACAAATATTGTACGATGTGCTACTGTGTGAGAGCAGTCAAATTCATAGAGACAGAAAATAGAATGTAGCTGCCAAGGGCTGGGGAGAAGGGGAGATTGAGGAGTTACTGTTATATGGGTACAGAGTTTCAGTTTCAGAAGATGAAAAAGTTCTGGAAATGGATGGTGGTGAAGGTTGTACAACAATGTGAATGTACTTAACGCCACTGAACTGCACACTTTAAAATGGTTAAAAAAAAATGGTTAAAAGCTAAATTTTATGTTATGTATTTTATGTTATGTATGTATTTTTTTTACCACAATTAAAGCATAACATTTGAGAATTATCATTTTAAAAAACCCACCATAGTGCGTCCCTGGTGGCACAGTGGTTAAGAATCCACCTGCCAATGCAAGGGACACGGGTTCGAGCCCTGGTCCAGGAAGATCCCACATGCCGCGGAGCAACAAAGCCCATGAGCCACAACTACCGACGCTTGCGCGTCTAGAGCCCGTGCTCCACAAGAGAAGCCACCGCGATGAGAAGCCCACGCACCACAACGAAGAGAAGCTCCCAATCGCCGTAACTAGAGAAAGCCCACGCGCAGCAACGAAGACCCAACGCAGCCAAAAATAAATTAATTAATTAAAAAATAAAAAATAAAAAACCCACCATAATGAAACACCACTTCCTACCAACTAGGTTGGCTATAATAAGAAAAACAGAAATACATATTGGTGAGGATGTGAAGAAATTGGAACCTTCATACATTGTTGATGGGACATAAAATGGTGCAGCTGCTGTGGCTAAGTCTGGTGGTTCTTCAAGAAGTTAAACATAGAATTACCCTGTGACTCAGCAATTCCACTCCTAAGTATATACCTAAAAGAAAATCAGGTACTCAAACAGATACCCGTTCACAAATGTTTATAGCAGCATTATTTGCAATAGCTAAAAAGTGGAAATAACCCAAATATCCATCAATGGAAGAACGGATAAACAAATTGTTTATTATTTTAAAAAATTTAAATTCAGCCATAAAAAGAAATGAAGTACTGATACATGCTACAACTTGGATGACTTTGAAAACTCTATGCTCAGTAAAAGAAGCCAGTCACAAAAAAGTCACATATTATATGATTTCCTTCACATGAACTGTCCAGAAGAGGCAAAGCCACAGAGACAGAAAGCAGATTAGTGACTGCCAGGTAACACGGGGAGGGAGGAGTGGGTAGTGACTTACCTTAATGACTATGAGGTACTACTCTGGAGTGATGAAAAGGTTTCGAAACTAGAGAAGAGCGGTGGCCTGCACCACACTGTGACTGCACGAAATGCCACTGAATTGTATACTTTAAGATGGTTAATTGTATGTCATGTGAATTTTGCCTCAACCAAAAACATTAAATCCTAAAATTAATCTAATCATGTGATTGAAAACATTTCTTCTGGGGTGAAATACACTCTTTTGAGTTAGTCTTCCAAACTGTCCCCAAGCTCCTTAGGAACTACCTGAAAGTTTTTTCAGAAATGTGTGTGAATTCTCTGGTCTTCCAACCTCATCAATCAGCACCACTACCCATCCAATCACACAGCTGCAAAACTAGGAGAATCCCCAACACCTCATATTCCTCGTTTTCTCACAGCCAATCTAGCACCACGTGCTTCCTAATCCTTCTCACGTCTGTCCACCCTCCTCCAGCTCCACTTCCACCACACCAATCCACACTCCTCTCAGCACATACCCGAACCACTGCAGCCCTTACTAACTAGTCCCCCTGATCTTTTCAAACTGCATCCCTGACCCCGAGCCCCCACTTTAACCCCGTCAAGTGGCCCTCAAGCCCCTGCAGGGTCGCTCATGCCTGCTTCTCCTGCCTCAGCAAACACCACTCCTCCTCTGACATTCTGAGCTCCAGCCACATGGGTTGTCTTTAATTCCTTGGATACGCCACACTCCCTCCTGCTACAGACATGTTCCCTCTGTCTCAACTGCTCTTCCACCTGATCCCTTCTTCTGCTGACTTAACTCCTACTCATCATCAAGAGTCACTTTCTCCAGGTGGGAGTCAGGTTCCTTTGTTACAAGCTCTCAAGGACCATGTTCCTTTTCTTTAGAGCACTTATCTCAATTCATCATTACATGCTCATAAACGCGTGTGGTTAATTCATGTCAGTCTCCTCCATTAAGCTGAAAGCTTCGTGAAAGCAAAGACCACATCTGTCATTTTAATTTAATTCCCCAGAACCCAACACAGCACCCAGCACATTAAAAAAGAAAGAAAGAAAGAAAGAAATGTGTTGAGTTACTGATACTCCAGCTCCAAAGTCCTTGTAATATTAAAAAGGAAAAGAAAAACCATTTGGGAATACAAAATAAGGAAAGGAAGATTAAAGATGTAAAGATTATAACTTTCTCAATATGCAAAATTGACCACAGAACAAAAGGCCAAAAGATACCTCAAGGTCCATCAACACCAAAAACATCCAATCTATAAACAGAATGATCTAGGTTAGACAGACACAGTTCCTGTGAGATCTCTAAAAATGAATAATATAAGGCAGTGAGGACTACAATAGAGACAACAGGACCCTGTGAGAACGGAACAGCCTGTACCACACACAGATCTAGTCCAGTCATGAAGGTTTGCAGAAGATCCCATTTTCTAATTCCTGATAACACAGTCACAGTTCTGGACTGCTTAGTGCTTCTCATCTGATCCCCATCTCAGCACACTTCCCTGGTGTGTTTTTTTATGTTGCCTTAGGGCATGTGCAAAATGCAAAGATGTATATTCTCACCAGGGTAAGAATAGGGAATAAGCTGTCAGAAAGCAAGGATCCCCCCACCTCTTTAAGTCTTACAGGCGTATTTGCTATATCTCAGAACTTAAATGGAGAAGGAATATGAAGATAGCTAACACACCCAGAAACTAAGATGGCAACCTGTGAGTGGGGAACAGTCCTGCCGTGTAGGGAAGAGGCTGAGGAATAAGGAAGACACACCCAAGCTCCCCATCCCATTCAGTACCAGCACCACGGCCAGTCTGAGGGAACGTCCCCACTCCTTGGCTAAGGCTGGTCTTAAGCCCCAGCACAAAAAGCACCCACATGCCCCTGGACAGAACACCAGTCCCATGTGACCCTTTGCAAAGCTCCTACTTGTGGAAAAGATGTCCACAGGGCAGTTTCCTCGCAGCCTGCATGGAGTCCCAGCAGATGGCACAGTCATCGTTATTGACAGCCAGCTCCTCTGGAGTTGCAACCGCAAACCTGCAAAAAACAAAGTGCAACTGGCAGGGATCTCCGTCAATTCCACGCACAAATACCGAGCACCACTTACTTCATAGACTTCACCTTTAACAGCACAGTTACAGAGGAATCATGTTCAGTAAAAATTCTCCACCCACGCAAAACACTACACCTGCATTCTCTTCATAGCCCACCAAAGAGCAAGAAATCTATACACAGAAACTGACTCTGTCTTAACAATGGCTCCTGTTAGTGATGACTTAAGCGAACATTTCTGGGTAAATCAGAGGAGTTAAGACCCCTTGGAGAGCCAAACTGTTCCCTTGGACACAAAAAGGATACCCATTGATCTCACACTTTCAGGCTTGGTTTAGCCTCAGGATAAAGGAGTGAGTACCTCCTCCACTGAGGTTAAAAGTATGAGAGAGAGTATGTGTGTGTGAGCACGCATGAGTAAGGAAGAAAAAGGGCAGAAGCCAAACGAAACATCCATTTAATAATAATGATGATAAAAATAATGACCTAATAAAAGAACCTAATCTTTACTGAGCACGTACTATGTACCCAGTACTGTTCTAAGTAATATTACTTTCATTATCCCATTGAATCCTCCCAACAGTTCCAGGAAGAAGGTTCTGCTCTCATCCCTAGACTTAAGCAACTGAGGCACAGGGAGGTAAGTAAATTGCCCAAAATCACACGGCAACTAAGTGGGGCTTCAAACCCAGGCAGTCTGACTCCAGAGCCTATACTCTTCACCATTCCGTTAACAGTTTACAAAAGCACGTTCTCGTATAATCTGGGATCCATTATTATTAAAGATCTCAAATGAGTCAACATGAGCAACGTCAACTTGTGCTTACTTACCTGGCTTCCATGTTTCCAACCACTCGCAAATAGTTCTTGTGCCGGCGGATTCGACGTTGTACCTCATGAAACAGGTAACGCAGCTGCATAAAGATGACCAAGCTGGCCATGGATAACCAGATGTTGCCAAATAACTTAACAAGAGGGAAAGAGAATAAAATATACAATAAAAGTGAATGTGAACTTGCTACTGCTGAGAGTGAGGTATGCAACAGACGCTCTGAATTGTGGACGAAGGTGAACTGGAGCAGTCATTCAGAAAGCAAATGCGCATATTTCTCTCACTACCCTGAACAATGTACAAGCTCTTTGGCCTCGTCATTCCATCAACAGCAATCTTTCCTGAGGAACTAATCAGAAATTTTAAAGTTTTATGAAAATAATGCCCCTCCATACAATTATAAAACAGAAAATCAGGAAATGGACACAATGCCCAGTAGGGGAATAATTATACTGTAAACTCATACAATGTAACATTATATACTCATTATATTTATTATAAAATATAATTATATCCTATTATTGTATTTTATATATAACATTTTGAAGACTAATTACATGGGAAAATAATATTTAAGTGAAAAAGGATAAAAGTACTTTAAAAAAACTAATACGTGACAAAAAAAGGTATGTGCAAAGATGTGAAGTAGCAAACAACTGAATACAATCTAAATATTCTATTATGGGAGCAGGCTGTTCAATGGCTGGGGGTGGGGGAATAGGAGGAAGGTGGTCAAAAGGTACAAACTTCCAGTTATAAGATAAATACATAGTGGGGATAGACGTACAACATGATGACTATAGTTTTAACAGTGCTGTATGGTATATTCCAATTAAATCATCGCACCTCTATGCCGTGGAAGTTTTATCTTAAAGGTATTAAAATGATTTAGAAGAATTTTGTTGCTAGGGCTTCCCTGGTGGCACAGTGGTTGAGAGTATGCCTGCCGATGCAGGGGACACGGGTTTGTGCCCCAGTCCGGGAAGATCCCACATGCCGTGAAGCGGCTGGGCCCGTGAGCCATGGCCGCTGAGCCTGCGCGTCCGGAGCCTGTGCTCCGCAACGGGAGAGGCCACAACAGTGAGAGGCCCGCGTACCGCAAAAAAAAAAAAAAGAATTGTTGCTAGCATAGGAAGATGTACATAATATACTAGCTACAAAAAGCCAAAACTATATGCCCAATACACGATCTCCATTGATGAATGTATGGATTTGAATATATAAAGAAGCAGTAAACACAACAAAATGTCAACAGTTATCTCTGGATATTTGTTTGGGGGGGCCTTGTTTTTTTAAAGTATGTTTTGAAAGTTACTTTTATTTTATTTTTTATTTTTTTTAAGTTTTTATTTTTTTGCGGAATACGGGCCTCTAACTGTTGCGGCCTCTCCCGTTGCAGAGCACAGGCTCCGGAGGTTCAGGCCCAGCGGCCATGGCTCACGGGCGCAGCCGCTCCGCGGCATGTGGGCCACCAGGGAAGCCCTGAAAGTTACTTTTAAAAAGTAGACTTATAGAAATGCTCTACGTTTAACCCAAAAATTTTTAAATTCTACTTTGATAGGCTTACAATTTAAATAAATTGCCCACCAAATATGTTGATTCTCGCCATTCACAGATCACTGAAGTGCTAAACCAATGAAGCAGGTTTTCAGCATGGTGATTTCTTGCACACCAAAGTAAAATGTAAACAATGAAGTAGGAGGAATTAAGAATAAAGACTTTGTTTTTAATTACAAAGATAGAAAATTTATGAATCCATGAAGTAGCTAACACTGTGGGAATTCCCTTTACCACCTACAAAGTAACTGTTAAATATTAGAAGCCACGGAAACTATGAGGAGAGGAATTCCCCTAATTTCATGCTAAAAACATTATCTACTGACTTGGTCAGCAGAGTCACCTACGTCTCCTAGACAGCAAACACCTCCTGAGCTGGGCACCAAACTCATTCCACACTGCTTTATACCTGTTGGCCAGAAAAAAAAAAAAAAAAAGGGAAAAAAAGGGAGGGGAACAGCTGCGTCGTTTTTACAGTCTTTAAGTGGGTCATCCACAAATGTTTCACCTGTTAAACGCTGTACTAAACAGGGTTCCTGATTCTAAAAAACTTAGCTGTCTGTTAGAGCTCCCTCTGGGAAACTTACCAACATGTGAATATGATGCATGAGGTCCAGGGACAACAGAGTGAGCTCCATGACAAAATCTGTGTAATAGACATACGTTCCCTTTCCTTCCCACGTTCCTTCGTGGTTGAGGTCCCAGAGGTGAATTACATATCTGCAGTGAATAGAGAAGAATCATGTTAATGATTTACTGTTACAATTGAATTTGTTTTAAACATGATATACTACAGTCACATTTTTATAAATTTTTTATATGCTGTATCTTAAAATCAACTGTATGAGTAGACCTCCGTCACCACCCTCCCAAATTGCTACTCACCGTAAAATCACATGAGCAGTCCTCACTGTCACAAGAAGAGACTATTTAAAAAAAGAGAGATTTTTTTTCTTTTTAGTAAAATTTAGGATTGCTCAGACCAAATTTACTTTTACAAAGTGATAAAAGTTCTCAGTTCAATTAAAAATCAGGTTGGGGGGCTTCCCTGGTGGCACAGTGGTTGAGAGTCTGCCTGCTAATGCAGGGGACACGGGTTCAAGCCCTGGTCTGGGAGGATCCCACGTGCCGCGGAGCAACTAGGCTCGTGAGCCACAACTACTGAGCCTGAGCGTCTAGAGCCTGTACTCCGCAACAAGAGAGGCCGCGATAGTGAGAGGCCCGCGCACCGCGATGAAGAGTGGCCCCCGCTTGCCACAAGTAGAGAAAGCCCTCGCACAGAAATGAAGACCCAACACAGCAAAAATAAATAAATTAATAAACTCCTACTCCCAACATCTTCTTTAAAAAAAAAAAAAATCAGGTTGGAGGTCGGGGACTTGAAGGAGGGTAGTCACAAGGTACCAGTTATAAGATAAATAAGTCCTGGGGATGTAATGTACAACATGATGACTCTAGTTAACCGTGCTGTATGGTATAATTCAAAGTTGTGAAGAGAGTAAATCCTAAGAGTTTCCATCACAGGGTAAAAAACATTTTTGGGGGTATGAATATGCGATGATACTTATCATGGTAATCATTTCACAACAAATGTAAGTCAAGTCATTACGCTGTACACCTTAAACTTATGCAGTGCTGTATGTCAATTATATCTCATTAAAACTGAAAGAAAAAAAAAGCAAGTTACCGACCATTTTATTTCATGTGCTTCAAATTTCCATGGAATATTTTCATGACCTAGAAACAACTTATATTGAGCATTTTCCTGTTAATAGGTGGCAACCAATTACACCTGTCCATCTCCTGGGCATGCCTTCTACAATCTTGAGGTCACTGAGTTTGACAATCATTTTTTTATACTGCATTAAGTAACCATAATTGATTATCCTAAGAGGGTGTCTGAATACTTGGTGACCCTATACCCAAGGTACAGCTTAGGTACTACTATCCTAGATATGAATCCCTGCTCTCTATATAATGCTTTCTGCACCTCCTTCACCCACACAGAAGAAAACAGATGAAGGAAATCAATAACAAAATAAGACCCTCATAGTATTCTGTATTAAAGAAACTGATACTAAGAAAAATTTCTTCTTAATCTAGCAGAATAAAACTGTTAACATTCTTTATGTTTGAGATCAGGAAACTCCCGTTTACAAATGGAAAATATTTTACATAGAAGAGAAACACTGTAAACATAAAAATATGATTTAGTTCAAAATATCAAATCTGTAACATAAATTATCTTAAAAAAATTAATGAGCTAAAATTAAAATATGCCCTATGACCCAACAGACCTATTTCAAATGTCTTTAATTTTAGGTATACCTTTTTTCAAACTTTGGCCTAATACTAATTAAAAGTTAGAGAAACAAAAAAGGAAAACCCAGTATCATTCAAATGGTGATTTACAGTAAAATATATCTAAAGCAAACTAATTAACATCAGAGTAAATAAAATTTTAAACATATTTTTTTACATTTGTATACCTTTCATATACAGAAAGTATTCAACTAGGATTGCAAATGTTTTTATTAAGTACTTAAATGTTCTTTCCTTATTTTTCTTACACTACTATATTATACTCTGAAGTGAATGCTATTAAGCAAAATAAATTTTAACCCTATTCTAACAATTCCCAATTAGTAGTTCAAACTCAGTATTTTGATATTAGCTATCTACTGATATTGATATTAGATATCTATTATTTCATTTTTTCCATTAATAATAGCAATTATGGACAAGTTAAAAGTACTTTGCCTTTGGCCTGAGGAAAAAAGCAAATATAGCCACTGAATATAAAGAACATACGAAAAATTTGATTTCTATTGAACAGAAATTAGTATTCTCAGAAAGGGTTTAAAAGTAAATTTTAAAATATACATGAATATCTCAGATTATTCTTTCAAAACAATGAATACAGTTTGCATATACATTGTATTATTCTATAAAATCTTAATTTATGGCCTATCTAAAATAACCAATTACAGGATATTTCCCTACTAATTGTTACCAATCATTGTTTACAATATCTTAAGGAGAAAACTCTTCCCACTTGGAAGTCACAGAACTTGGATTGTGCTACTTTTGCCACTTTGGAACTTTAAGCAATTCACTTCACCCTCCATGCCCGTTTCCCCATTAATAAACAGGAATAATAAAATGAGTCAATATATGTAAGGTATTTAGAACAATACCCAGCATATAGTAAGCACTATATAAATGTCGGCAAAAATAATTACAGTTGACCCTTGGGCAATATGGGAGTTCATCCCCATATGATTTATAGTCGGGCCTCCGTATCCAGTTCCTTTGCATCTGTGGATTCAACCAACCAGGGACCATGTAGTACTGTAGAATTTACTACTGAAAAATATCCATGTATAAGTGGACCCACAAAGTTCAAACTCACGTTGTTCAAGGGTCAACTGTACTTTTTATTATGTTGTAGCAAGGATTATGTGAAATAACATATGTAAAAGCAATCAGTACCAATACCCAACCCCAAACGAAGGAACTCAAAAAATGCTTGTTAAAATGAAGACCAGATATCCACCCTGGGTGAAAATAATCTGTCAATAATCCTCTAGCTTCCTTGAAAACACATAGGAACATAATCAGAGCAAAAGCCCGTCTCTGCATCTTACCTCTGCAGCCATGAAAGCCAATGTGTGCATCCCATGGGTGTAGCCTGTGACACAACAGACAACTGCTAATCCACAGCAGGAAAGCAGCATAGCAATCAGTAGAGACAGAACTCGACCATGGCTACTCATCGGTGTGGTGGGAGAAAAGGAAAGCTAAAAATGCAAAACAGGAGAAGGAAGCTCACTCTTCAGCATGGCAGTGTTAATTAAACCTGACTAAGCATGGCAGTGTTAATTAAACTCAAGGTTAACCTTGGTGTCTTTGCTTGGAGATCTGTGCGTAGCCGCACGGCCAAATGGAAGCCGAAAAGTATCCCATTACCAGATGGTCAAAATTCTCCAACCAACCTAAATATGAGTATGAGCTGATATTTTGAGATCTTTATCATTTAATTTATGGAATATACATTATATTTGCATCTCAAATTCTCAAGGATCCTCCTACCAGTGGGATTATAAACCTCTAGAAACAATTTGCCAAAGGAATGTAATTCTCTCTTCTGGCTTCAACAGGACTCAACTTCAACAGGGCAGCACCACATTCTGTTGTGTTCTTTCACAATTTTGTTCTAGTCCTAATCCCTCAAAGTCACTTGGGAGGACATTCCTAGCCCGTTCACGGCTAGGACAACTGAAGTGTAATCCAGGTGCAGACTGACTACTACCATAATGCTATGTTAACAGTATACAGCTTGGCAAGGAAGGCCTGGAGCTGTGACTCCTGAGCAGGAAGGTGTAGATACCAAACCAGTCGGGGAGGTCAGAAGCGCCTGTCCATGGCCTGGGATGGGGGCTGAATTATGAAACAGCTGAAGGCTTTGGAACTGAGATTAACTCACACAGACGTGCAAGGACCACCATGGTCCATGAGGACTGGGTAAAGAAAGGGGCAAGCAGGGTTGTGGAGTGGGTTTAATGGAGGGGCAGGATTGTAGGCGTCCATTTACTGGGGATCCACGAGATTAGTTCGGGACTACTAACAAATGAAGATTCACCCACACAACTCTGAAGCCAACAGGCAGATCTTGTACCCAGACAGAAAAGGTTCACTTCTCCAGGGACCAAGGAAGCCAAGAGAGCTAATTCAGTCCTGGCCCAGGGTGGAAACAATGCAAGCTAGTCAGAAAGAAGGGCTCCAAGAACCAGAGTAAGAAGGGGGAAAATGGAAGGAGATTAGAACAGAAAACGTCTGGAAGAGACCAGCTTTTTTTCAGTTTATATATTAAAGTTTCCTTGCACTGTGATCAAAACAGTTTGTGTAGGTGATTTGACCTCACGTGGGCTGTAATGCAACACTACTGGGGAGGGGAAGGAAACCTCCCTAGGGGACACTGCTCCTGCATTCCTTGGCTGCTGCAGAAAGTTCCTCAAGAAACAGGTAGGAGGTACCTGATCCAGGAGCCTTCCCTGGGAGAGCTATCCTGCACATGTGTGTCACGGCTCATTCATATTACACAATTCAGACCTGGCAAATGTGTGCCTAAGCAGGAAAAGAGCTTGGCTAAAAACTTACATATTCAAACCGGTCCTTGCAGAGCTGAACCATCAGATGCAGAAATACCAGTCCAGCAAACCAGAGGCACCACATGACCACTTCTTCCACTGTCTGGACATTCAGCACACCAAAAATGAAAATGAACTTGTAGAAAATGAAATTCCAAAACTTGTCTTTGAGGTGCTAAAAAGAAAAATATTTATAAAGGTGATTACCATTATACCTAACCCATTCAAGGAGAAGGTAACATAACAAAAGCTGGCTTCTAAGGAGAAAATAGTCTATTCTCAGTTTTCTAACACTTGTCCACAAGAAAATATCCATAGAAGGCAAAGAAAAAATGAGCCCTCTGAAGAATAAAGGGAAGACACCTAGAAAGTAATCTATAGATTTTGGATTGAATTCCTTAGTTATGAAATTTTAGCCATTAAAAGGGGAGTGATATTAGTTTAGTACCTTATGTATTAATAATACATATACTTCTAACACAAAATAAAAAAGAATGGTGAGAGCTACAAGTATCATTTTTAATACTTCTACTCTCTAGATTTTTAAAACAAACAAAAGAAAAAGACTGGACATTCTTCTTCCTTTTTTTTTTAAACATCCTTCAGATTCAAAAATAACATATGCTCATTTGCCAGCCATAATCAATAATGTATGAAAAAGTACAAAGAAAATTAAAACAAAAATGATGCCTTAACATTTTTATGCATTTTTCTTCCTAAATGTAAAACATTGATTTTTGTATACTTTTATTTCACTTATATTGTGAGAACCTTACCAGTGCCAATGAATACTGTCTGAATAAGACCACTTTAGTGGTTACACATGGACACCGAAATGTTTTTTTCACCATTCAGAAAATGTTACAATGAATATCTTTGTACAAGTTTCTATTTTTTCAGCATTACAGAATCAAAGCTTACGGATATTGTTATGGTTTCTAATAAGTAACATCCATCTGATTTCCAAAGAAGTTATATAAATGTACACTCCCACAGAAGTATATCTGCTTCACTGTACTCTTTCTTACACTGAGGATGTCCAGTTTTAAAAATCTTTACTATCCTGAAAAAGAGGGCAATGAGGGGCGTCTAGCCAACAGATACTAAAAGATACCTCAAGCCATCTGTGGGAGTGGTGGCAACTGAGTGCAGAGGATAAGGATGAAAATATGGCTCCTAAGTATACTTTTATGTATAGTTTTGAACCATGTGAATGTTTCACAAATTCAAAAACTTAGAAAGAAAAGCAAAATTGAATAAAAACAGAAATAATTGAACCTACATGTGGAACAAATTGATAATGTGACTATTTAAAGATAAGAGTTATTTTGAGAACTTTAAAACACTGTACTCTGACTGTACACCCTTTGTTCAGAGAACAAAATGAACTAGGAATCCTTGGTGAATGTCTGTTTCCAGATCTGGGGCAGGAAAGCATGAGTGAACCTAGAACATTTTGTGTCCTGGTTCTGAACCTTCACTCCACCATCTATCTGCTGTGTGGCTTTGGGCAAGTTACTTACAATCCCCAGGCTTTGGTTTCCCCATCTATAAGACGGGTCTTATAACAACAGCGTATATCTCATAAAATAGCTGGGGTAACTCAGTAAGTTAATATATGTACGGTGCTTAGATAAGTGCCATAGTAGGCAGTAAGTGCATTTAAAAAATTCTTTGTTCTACACTGCCACTTAACCGTTGAATATTTGTCCAATTTTAGGTAGTCAATGTCTTTGCCTCTAGCATTACTCTATTTCTTCAAGTTTAAGCACCCAGAGAGTAAACCCATGTCAATTCTGTAGCATTCTAACTCAAAACGGTGCTTAAGGGCTTCCCTGGTGATGCAGTGGTTGAGAGTCCGCCTGCCAATGCAGGAGACACGGGTTCGTGCCCCGGTCCGGGAAGATCCCATGTGCCACGGAGCGGCTGGGCCTGTGAGCCGTGGCCGCTGAGGCTGCGCGTCCAGAGCCTGTGCTCCGCAACGGGAGAGGCCACAACAGTGAGAGGTCCGCGTACCGCAAAAAAAAAAAAAACGGCGCTTAATAAATGCTACTGGATGACACTGGTCAAAAAACTGTCATCACTGAACCACATGAAAGATGTGATCTATACTGAAAAAACTGAAAGTAGAGTTGAGTGACAAATGTGCCCATTATGATTACCTCCAGGTATTTGAAAAATCTCTATAATACTCCAAGGTTATGTTTTCTGTAAATTTTGAACTGATATTTAACATTTTAGGAAAAAGAAAGCAGTATGTAAGGCCCACTGGTGCCAGATCAATCCACCAGCAATTAGGTTGCTTGCCTGGCCTGACCAATTTCTGGCCCACAAGTCAAAAGTTTTTCTTGAAAACGAAAGAAGCATCAAAAAAAAGCTTCTGTATCCTACCAAAAAACCCTCTATGTTCTACTGATCCCATCTGGGAGACCTCTGGAGTCGATATTTTGGAGAAAGTACTGAATACTCACTAATGAAAAATTTCTGGGAAAACAAAGAGTCCTGCCCTTAATAGCATCCAAAGGCTCAATCACACAGTAAATGCATTTCAACTCTAAACTAGGACCTCAGCTGATTTAATAACAAGAGATTTGGGTTGAAAAGGATACGTAAGGGGTGAGGCCACTGTTGTACTTTTAATGTAGTAGGTTCCTGTGTCTTACCACTGGGATAAGATAAAGTACAATATAGTTCTGTTTCTATGTTATTGTTTTAAAGGCCAGTTCTAAATTCTTACTTTAAAACACACTATTCTACACTCCATCCACTAAATCCTTGGGGAACTGCCAATCTGTACAGTATGCTTGTGACATTAATTCTTTAATGAAAGCACCTCCTGCTCATACATGCATTCTGAGAGTAATGTTCAAATGTCAGACTATCTCACCTGAACGCTGCTTGTAGAATGATGAATCTTAATACACTTTTCCAAAGGGAAAACACAAAATCTCTCGGTAAATTCCTTTGGAAAAGAACCCATATTCTAAAGAATGATATATACAATTACTCAAACTAAAACAAGTCTGAGATTCTTTTAAAACTACTTCATAAAATTCATGAGGAAATAGCTATAAAGAACAATATTGGGACAACTTGGATACATTAAATATGGATTGTGGGCTATATAAAGTATTTCATCAATGCTGAATTTCCTGATTTTGATCACTGTGCTATGGTTACATAAGAAAATGTCCTTGCTCTTAGGAAACACATATTAAAGCACTTGAGGTTAAAGGGGTATGATGTCCCCAGTTTACTCTCAAAAGGATCACAAAAAATATGTATATATAAATAAAAGGCAACTGTTAGAGTAAATGGGGAAAAATGTTAATAACTCTGAATCTGGATGAAGTCTATATAGGAGTTTTTCATATTATTTGTACAACTCTTCTGTAAGTTTGAAATTATACCAAAATTTTTTTTCTTTAATCTGGTCACAAGAATGCATCCTTGCTATCTGGACTTACCTGTCTTTCGCTCACTCGAAGAGGGCCAAACACAATACACTGGATTAGCTTAGCCACCAACATCAAAACACAGCAAGCAGTATTTACTAGAACCTGTACACAAACCAAAGAAAGGAAGTTTATTTCCAGTTGAAAAATAAAAGCAGCTCTAAAAATTTTATATTAGGAATTCAGCCAACATTTCTAATAACTGAGACTTTCCAGTTTTCTACCAGTACAAGATAAGTAATATTTGAAGGGGCACATTTTTATGGGTGGCAGGGTACGGATGAGGAGTGGGGAGGAAGGTACCAACTCAGCAGTTAATTCACAGAGCCCTGTCCCAACATGTACCCCCCAGAAGGCCATCTTCCCCTTCAGTCTTAACTGAATTGTGTGTAAACTTTGTACTGTATGCACCTTAAAAAACCATAAGTGTCTCCTAGGTACATCATTTCCTACATTAAGATTTTGACAGCCTAGAAGAAAACTTTTCCAGAAAATGCAGTTATCATGAACAGTGAAGTCCACCACCCAAACATCCTGCCCTGCCCTGTCAGAAAAATAGGACACGTGGAGAAGAGTGTGGATGGTCATAAAAAATTCACAAGATCATGAAGAACTGAGAATCAAAAACATACACATTTTCAAATGTATTGCAATGGGACAAAAGATATCTGTGGCTGGTGTTGGCCTTAAAGGTTCTGGGGCATTCGAGGGGAGTGGAATCAAGAAAGCAGGAAGAGCTGAGAACTGAAAGGCAACCATGAAACAGCAATGACAATCCAAAGCCTTCTTCACCAGCAAGTGGAAAACTTTCTTGGTAATTAAG
The DNA here is from genome assembly GCF_964374135.1 of Grampus griseus. Classification (NCBI taxonomy): domain Eukaryota; kingdom Metazoa; phylum Chordata; class Mammalia; order Artiodactyla; family Delphinidae; genus Grampus; species Grampus griseus. Next base: position 30,158,549 of record NC_139013.1, on the reverse strand, counting down.
AGAGGGCTCGCCTTACACTTAAACAACAAATGTAATGCTTACAAAATGAAAATGTGGGCCGCCCCTGACTCAAAGGCTAGTGTGGCACATCACATTACTGATGTTCAAATGATTTCTAAAACCACAGAACCTGAAAAAGCCAAAAGGACCTTGATGAAGACGGTAAAGAGGACTTTTATTAAGAGCAAATGAAAACAAACACCAACAACGTAAAGGCTGCTTCAATCTTTGATTCACTAAGTTTACAGGAAGGTGGCCATATTCCTCTTTCCAGGTCATTCTTCCATCTACTTTTAAAAGAAGCAAATGATATTTTAAGAATAAGTAAATAAAAGGAAGGTGACGGAAGAGAGTAAGATAAGAAAGCAAACTCCCTAAGATCTCTTCAGGTTCCCCTTAGTGCTTCACACCATCCAGCCCTGTGGTAGCCCTGACACATTACATACAATGAATGGTAGCCCTGATTCATTACAAAAGATTAAATTATGTTTAGTTACATTCTGCCTGTCTAATGGGGCAAGGAAGTATGTGATGTATTTTCAAAGAACTGAAACAAAAATAGTGCTGAAAAATGAAACTCTTCTGGTAATTAACTCCTTCAAATAGCCAGGAAAAAACCCAAATTAGTTATCCAAAACATCCCACCTCCCTAACATGACTCCCTGTGGAGCAGCCCTCTTCAAAACATTCCAACAAATAGTGTAGAATACTAAATTTTAAGGAGATGAAATAGACGTTTAAAAGGCTAATCTTCATTGTGCTCTAAACCAGTTAATGGGAACCCCAATCATGTTAATTAAGAAAAAATGTCATAAGACAAAACTACAGCCCCCATCCTTCATGCCATATCCCCCAGCTGAAGAGGATTTTTAAAATCAGCCAAACATTCCAAGCCTAATTACAAAGCAGTTTTTTAAAATTCTTCCTGATTTTGCAGGTAGGCTTACAAAGTAAAGAAATAAATTCAACACATTTAGCACCTACTTGCTCAAGGCACGTAGGACATTAAGAGAAATGAGGGTGATCTGGACCCTGCACTCAAAGAACTTTTAGGATCTACAAGACACAGAACTTGGTAAGCATCTAACAGACCAAGCCAGCTGCTGTGAGAACAACAGAGGAGAAATCAAATTTAGGGTTGCTTAATCATTTCTCTACCTTAAACAGCATTCTCATACACCTTGGGTTACAAAATAAGAAATAAAGTATTACTTCTCAGGTAAAACTTTTCTTAAGTTTTTCTAAGTTCAAAAATGAGGTATAGGGCTTCCCTGGCGGCGCAGTGGTTGAGAGCCCGCCTGCCGATGCAGGCGACACGGGTTTGTGCCCCGGTGCAGGAAGATCAGCTGGGCCCGTGAGCCATGGCCACTGAGCCTGCGCATCCAGAGCCTGTGCTCCTCAATGGGAGAGGCCACAACAGTGAGGCCCGCGTACCACAAGAAAAAAAAAAAAAGAGGTATAAAAATTTTGTTTCTTTGATTTACCAAAAAAAAACAAGTGGAAGTCCCTCATAAGTCCATCACCAGTAGATAAACATTTCCTATTGTAATATAAATGGAAGATTTAAAAATCAGCACAGCTAAGAATAGAAAAAGAGATTGAGAAAGTAAACTGATATGAGAAAGGGATTTTATGTAAAAGGAAAGAGATAACCTTTTGTGAACTTTATGAAACTGAAAGCTATACAGGATAGGAAGCAACTAAATTATTTTAAGATCATGAATGAAGTGTTTTTAAAAACATCTCAATAATTATTAACTATTTATTCTATTCTACTTACAGAAAAATGTCTTAATTTCACAAATATCATCATTCCAGTAAATTCTCAATTTTAAAATTGACAAAGGCTTGAAAAATTGCAGATACAGAAAGAAACATAATTACCATTCCTCATTTAAAAGCAAATCCCAGGATTACCATATACACGTTACTATATATAAAATAGATAATCAATAAGGACCTATCGTATAGCACAGGGAACTCTACTCAATATTCTGTAATAACCTATATGGGAAAAGAATCTGAAAAAGAATGGCTATATGTATATGTATAACTGAATCACTTAGCCGTACACGTGAAACTAACACAACACTGTAAATCAACTATACTCCATTATAAAATAAAAATTAAAATAAATTTCCAAATCAGATCCCACTAGGTCATCAGTGATATCCTTACAGAAACAACACTTCAGTCCATATTTAAACCAACGGAATTGGGACAAACTTTCTCACCTCACTTTATCCTTGCAGACCACAGTAAAAGTACTAACCTCATTCTGCTGTACACAGCTAACTAATCTTTCTTTGTGAGCAGAATCCAAACTTAAATGTAAGTAAATCTAAGTACAAGGGGTTCACTGGAGCACTGTTTATAATAGCAGAAAAATGAAAACCAATTAAATGTCCATCAGTGAGGTTAGTTCAATAAACCGTAAAACAGCCATTCAACAGAATACAATGAAGCCAGGAAAACTAAGTCAGCAGTTCTGCATTTACTAGCATTATACAGAACCTTCAAGATAACTTGCTCACTGAAAAAAAAGCAAAGTGTAGAAATGTGATTACTACGCTACCTTCTGTGTATGAAAAAGAAAGAATACATATACATACCATATATATTTGTATAATATGTAGATGTGAACTGTGTCGACTTGATCAATCTGGGTATTTCTTAGTCTTCTACTTAACACCAGCACTAACTATCTCCTCCCCCCCCAAACACACCTTTTATCAGTCTCCTCCTTTAAGGACAACTGGAATGTTACTTTTCTGTAGGCTCCCAGTGACAAGTATAAAATGCCAGTAATGCAAACTCCCCCTTATTATACTGATGCTTGTGCTCCTCTTTGCACAACATTAGGGAAATAAATGAGATTACGTATACAAAGCATGCAGCATACATCTAGCGAGCAATCAAACAGCAATCTGCTTCCCCCCCACTATAAAGATTTTTCCTATATTTTTAAGTTGTTTATCTAGGTTTATATCCTATTATTTACAAGTTTAGTCTTTTTCTTCAGCTGCCCCAACATTTCTGGAGCTAACATTTTTCTCTAATCATCTTTGGAATATTCATCTCATAAAGACTCAAACCGAGTAAATTACTTTCAGTTCTCAAGTTGTATAATTATGTGAAGATGGGCTCTTTGAAGCAGGAGTCAGAAACTTTTTCTCTAATGGGCTATCAGACAGTAAATATTTTTAGACTCTGTAGGCCACATGCTCTCAGTCACATATTCTTCCTTTCGGAAAAAAAAAAAACTTTAAAAATGTAAAAAACATTATTAGCTAATAGGCCAAATTGGCAACACGGTTTGCCAATCCCTGCTCTCAACCGTCAGTTCACTTTTATCCATTTTCGTTTTTGGTGACTTTTTCCCTTGACACTTCTATTTAAATGACTTCATTTGCATATAATTAAGTCATCAGAACCTTAAAACTTGTTTCATATGTCTATTTCTCCATTTTATCATGTCCAGCTCTTACAGTTTTAAAAGCAAATACATAAAAAAGAAAAAAACCAGAACTGAAAAAAAACCAGGAGAAAGTAATGAAACTAATGAGTAAGATTAATTGAAGTTGAAAAGCCAAAAACACCTGAACAATTCGAAACAATGATGGAAACTGATCAGGAGGTACTTTAATGGAAGTGACATCTGAACAATGTAAAATTACCCGAGAAATGAGTAACAAAATAAAACCTAATCTGGAATGAAAGTTCTAGAAAGACATGAAGAAACAAATAATCATGACAAACCTGGGTATTTGTTAGTGCAACAACCCTGGGAACCTCCCCTCACACCTGTTCTCAATGTCAGTGCCAGAGGGCCACCTGGAGAACTTCCTTTGGGGACTGGAGTCTTAGGTCACTACATCTCCTGGCCGCTTCCCTGTCTACATAAATCCACCTTCCCCACTGCAGTTATAGGTCTGCCCCTGAAAAGATCATCTCATTATGACAGCCCCTCCTCCCCTTCACTCCCACTTAAACCCTCTGGCCCATGAAATAATGTTCACACTCCTTAACAGAGCAGGCAAGGTTTACAACATCTGACCTTCACCCCATACCCCATCCTCTCCCTCATCAGTTTCTCAACCATTAACATGCCTAAAATCACCTAGGACATTAATCAAAATGAAGACATTATATCAGTATCTATATTCATCTAAACTGTGCCCTACAAAGACAAGTTTTAGAGATTCCAATATGCAAAATAATAGCTAGCAGGATTTGCAAACTGGCAGAAAGATCAATTGATTGTTTCATCTTGCCTTTTTTATTTTTTAATATTTATTTGGTTGCACCGGGTCCTCGTTGCAGCAGGTGGGCTCCTTAGTTGGGCTCCTTAGTTGTGGCAGGTGAACTCTTAGTTGCGGCACACATGTGGGATCTAGTTTCCCGACCAGGGATCGAAGCCGGGCCCCCTGCACTGGGAGCGAGGAGTCTTATCCACTGCGTCACTAGGGAAGTCCTTTGTTTGGTTTTTAAAAAATTGAATCTGAGTGTCCTTGGGCAGGGCAAGAAAGGATCCATTCTGACAAAGGCCCCGCCATATATTCACCTAATAATGCGATCTGTCAGGCCTCAGAGGAAGGCATCTGAGATTTTGACTCCCACTAGTCTACCAAAGCAGAAACTTAAGTAATGAGTGATGAGGAAAACTGACAATGCATACATGGAGGGTCTGAGGAACCAAGGAAGACCAAGATAAGTGTGAAAACCACAGAGGAAAGATGGAAGATAAACAGCAAGATCAACTGAGAAAGGAAAAAAATCATCAGCAGATAGGAAGAAACTACAAACTCGCATGAGGCAAGACCTCTGTTGAAAAAGCTGGGAAGAAAAGGAAATTTTCTTAAAAGTAATAATTTTCACAGAAAATCAACAGGCTTTATGTAATGTTTTATGAAGAGATGTTAACCTTGGAATTTGAACGTGAGTTTTGTAAAAAGAAACTCTGGGGAGGGGTAGGGAGATCATTAAACAATACTAGTAGTTGTTAAATACTATAGAAGTTCCATTTCAAAGGCTTATTTATATCATATACTTAAATATATATATATATAAGACTACATTATATTCTCAACATTTGGCAAAATCACTCTCCACATCAGTTTACCTGCCAACTGAAATGCAAAAATAGATTTTTTAAATCTATGTGTAATAGAAATTAAACAAGAGACGTGTGGCTGAGTTCTTTCTCTTCTCCCTTCTTCTGTACTGTAAGGTTCAGCTTTACACAGCAGTGGAGGAATGGAACTTCACCCTTCACTGCCTTCTACTCACCTCTTCGTCAGAAGGACCAAGAGACTTGACCCACATCCACAATTCATAAATCCCACTGCTTCCTGATGAAGCACAGTGGGATTAATTATAACAAATGAGTTGTGTATCATTCTGTATACTTTGAATATTAATCCCAGTCACTTACAGCCGTCTCTCACCCCAAAACGGGAATTTACAGGAGAAGACAAGACTCTGGACCCAAGACACCACAGCAAATCCAAGGGACAGACTTCAGTCCTGGAACAACTTTTCTGATCGCTGTGGGGTTTCCGTGAGGCATTCAAAGGCTAAGGTATAAGCCAAGCTCTTAAGCGAAAATACTGTTGATCTACCCGCCTGAAATTATCTGTTCTAATAAGTGAAACCAGCATTTATGCCTTGTAAATGCTGCTTATCTTACACTGGCAGACAAACTGGAAACCGTGTTTTAAAATGTATCACTAAAAGGAAAAATCCTGAGTTCAAATGGAGAGACACCTCTTGACTCCGAATGTTTTGGCTGCCTTCAGACATCAAAGGAAACTTTCATGAATCACCAGGTAAAAGCAGCAGGAAAGGAAGCACAGTTTGTGTGTTTGTTCTACCCAAACAGGACAATCACATAATAAATAGAAAAAAAAAAAGGCCTCTCTCCAAACAGGAATGTCCGAACACACCCAGATGCCTAAAATTCTCCTATTCTCAACATCCGAATTGTCTCTTCCCTCTCTTCGTGGGAAACCTGTTAACATTTCCGGGTCTGACAGAGTCCGAAAAGCCTTCCAACTTCCCTCCACAGTTTAATAAAATAGCCGGGGTAATTGACTGGCCGGTCCCAGCCAGGTCAAGCCGCTCTTTGAGGGCTCCTTGTTTCCTTCCCGGTGGTCCCTCAGAACCCCAACTCTGCTCCGCCATCGTTTACTTCTCCCCCCAACCCACCCCAGCACCTCCCCACTACACCCCGGCCCTGACCCTCCCCGGCCGACCACGTCCCCTCGCGCCCCGACCCCTGCGCCTCCCCAACCGCGTCCCAAAGTCCCTTCCTCAGGCCCTCAAAGGCGAGCCTGCCCTCGGGACGCGCCCCTCCTCACGACCCGAAAGCCACCCCACCCCAACCCCTCACCGGGTCCTCCAGTGGCGCGCACGCGGGCGGGGCCCCGCCCCCCGGGCCTCGCACTCGGGGGTCCCGGGGGGAGGGGACCCCGGCCCCAGCCACGCCCCCCACAGATAACGGGTGACATGGCGGTCCCCACAATCCCCCGCCCGGCTCCTCTCCGCTCCTCCTCGGCGGGCCCGGCAGCCTCGCTCACCCACACGAATAGGCTGTCCGAGAGCAGGTACTGGGCCACGTCGCGGGCACGGGGTCCTCCGGTGCTCGGCCGGACGAGCGCGGCCGGGTCTGGCTGCACCGGGGCCGTTACCGGCTCCGCCTCGGCGGGCCCAGGCCCGGGCCTGGCCTCGGGCTGGCTGAGAGCGCGGTAGGCGCTGACGATGGTGCCGAGCAGGGCCAGGCCGCTGAGGCCCGTGTAGGTGCGGAGGCTGGGCCAGGGGAAGCGCTCGAGGAAGAGCAGCGGCATGGCGGCAGCGGCGGCTTCCAGCCCCCAGGCCTCCCCGCGCTGCGGCCGGGCCACGACGGCCTCGCGAACGGCGCCCACGGGCTCTGGCGTCGCCGTTGCCGTCGCCGCTGCCGCCGCCTCCTCGCCGGGCCGGGCCGGGCCGCTCCTGGCCGCTCGCGCCGCTCCGCCCCGCGCCGCTCCCGCTGCTGCCCCTGCCGGCGCGGAAGAGCCTTGGCTGGCTAGGGGCGGGCCGCCGCCCCCAGCAGGGTGCGGGCGGGACGGGCGCGGGGGCGCGGCCTCCGTCCCCCGCCCCCATCGGTCGCACCGCCGCCCGGCTGGCGAAGGCCACGGCCGCAGGCCCTGAGGCCCAGAACCCAGCATTATCCTCCGCCGAAACCCCAGCTCGGTCCGGCCCGCGGACGCACGGGGCACCCGACCGGGGCCGAGCCCAAGCGTCACTCAGGCCCGACGGCGCTGACAAGCGGTCAAGCCCTGGCCGCGTGGCCGATCCGCGGGACTCGGGGACCCCCACCACCGGGCGTCTGGCCACTTGTCCCTTCCCTTGCTTCCTTAAACGCCCCCTTAAGCAGGTTACCCCGGAGCACCCCCTGCGGGCCTAGGAGCTTCCTAGGTGGCTGAAAGAGGAGATGGTGCTTAGGGAATAATAGAGGCCCTGACCCCATAGAAAGAAAATTAACCAACGGTCTTAAATTCCTCGCAAATAAAGTTTCTGCTGTTTACTCCTAACCTCCAGCAGAGTCTAAAACGAATCTGATTAAGCAGGAAATAAAAATGTGTTCCCTCATACAGCAGGTAGGAATGTAAAATGGTGCAACTATTTTGGAAAGTGGTCTGTCAGCTCCTCAAAAAGTTTTAACCTAAGAGTGACCATTTGACCTTGCAATTCCACTCCTAAGTAAATAACCAAGAGAAATGAAAACACACCACCACACAAAATGTGCACACAAATGTCAGTAGCAACGTTATTCTTTTTTTTTTTTTTTTTTTTTTCTGGTACGCGGGCCTCTCACTGCTGTGGCCTCTCCCGTTGCGGAGCACAGGCTCCGGACGCGCAGGCTCAGCGGCCATGGCTCACGGGCCCAGCCGCTCCGCGGCATGTGGGATCCTCCCGGACCGGGGCACGAACCCGCGTCCCCTGCATCGGTAGGCGGACTTGCAAACACTGTGCCACCAGGGAAGCCCAGCAACGTTATTCTTAATAGCCAAAGGTAGAAACAACCCTAATGTCCCTCAAGCGATGAATGGATACCTAAGTTATACCCCCTACAATGGAATAGTATTCAGCCATGAAAATGAAGTACTGATACATGCTGCAACATGGACAAACCTTGACAACATGCTAAGTGACAGGAGCCACACAAATGCCACATAGCGTGATTCCATTTATTTGAAATGTCCAGCACAAGCAAAAACATAGGTAGACAGAGAAAGTAGATTATTTGGTTGCTTAGGGAGATGAGGGAACTGAAGTATAAAAGCTAAACATGGATTACTTTTTGAGGTGATGAAAGTGTTCTAAAATTGTGGTGACTGTGGCACAACTCTGAATATACTAAAAATCTTTAATTGTATATATTATGAAATATGTAAAGTATAGCTCAATAAGGCTGTTAAAAAAAGAAAGAAAGAAAGAAAAGCACTACCAAAGAAAAGTGCTATCTTGGAGGTCTTATTCCTCATTGTATCCCCAAGGCCTGTACTAGTGCCTGATGCAGAGTAGGTATTCAGCAAATATTTGTTGAATTTTACAAACTTTCAAAAGAAAAGGACTAAAATATATTCAAGGTCTCTTTCATACCTAATATTCTAATTCTAAAAGTTTGTTAGAAAACAAAAGATCGCTCAGCTCAACGTTATTACTATCCAATTTGTAATTTTTAGAAACATCCTATTAAAGGGCCTGTGATGAACACAACAGTTTGGCTTTTACTGGGGAGGGAGGATGAGCGTACACACACACACACACACACACTTTTTTATATGAGATCTATATGATTAAACTTTCAGTTCCCTTTGGTTCTCTACCTGCAGACATTTGATTAAAATGCTAAACTTTCAACTTTATTGGTAAATTAAGTTTTATATGGAAAAAAAGGATAGTGATTTTCCACAAGTAACTGTTCTACTTTATCCAAGCCCCCATAAATTTTAAACCACACTATGCAACTATCCAAATTCAATCCAAGCCACAATAGTCATAAAATATCATATACCAAACTTGTCCTGTCACCATAAGGGGCTACTGTTAATAAATCTGTCCTTATTAAGGTACAGTATTCCACCATCTTGAATTCAAAGTGTTATACTGAGTTATATTTTGAGAGAACCACTACTTTCTAAGTGTTAAAACTTCAGGCAACCTGTTTCCTGGAATGACTTTGTGTTTAATAGCAACTTTTAACATTTGATTCTGACTACATAAAAACTATAGTCTAAATATTATACTTTTAGAAGCTTGTAATTTCTGAAGATTCAATATGAGAATAGGTGACATTAACCTAACTATATAAGGTTATTTTTTATTTGCATTTTAAAAGATCTTAAAGGTTTGCATCTGGACATCTCACTGGGATAATTAGTATTTGTTCTGCCAACATTTTGTCCTCACCCATTCCAAGAAGGTAGCCAGGCTTTTGCACATCCTTCCCTCAAGGATTTTTTTTTTCAAGGACAGAACCCACCTTCTAAAGTCAACCAATGCTCCTGGTTCTTTGTACTGCGTCCTACATCATGATAGGAGTGGGAAAGGAGACCAGACTCAGGGAGATGAATACTAGTGTGGCCAGGAAGGCTGGACCATAGGCATAGGGGCCACCTGCATCATTTGCATCCTAAGGCCCAAGTGTGGCAGGGAGGCAATGGATCCAGACTTAAGAAGCTAGTTCAGCTTGCACAAATATCCATGGAGTCCATGATGGAAGCTAGAGGTCTCCCCACCCCCACCTTCATTTCAGAGTACCATTTATGCTTTCTGGATTCGTATGACTTTGGGTAGGTCCCCTATTCCCAATAATGACTGAGACTGAATTCCCTGCCATTTTGTGAGACGGGGGCTCTGATTTGGTTTGATTTAAAGGAAATAAATATAACATTTCAGACAAACCAGAGTTGTGAAGATTCATATCTAAATACATTATTGCTCTTTTCATTTTTAAAAATATCCAAAAGCCTTCTATATTCATGACCTCATTTGATTTTCACCATCCCGTGAGAAATGCTGAGTAGTCTGGGTGTTGTTTAAGGTTCTCAGCAGCCTAGGAACTGAACTTCATCATCTAATCCAGTAGCCTTCATTGTGCTCCCATGGAATTCTGCTTGTGTTTTCATTAGCTGGACCAATGTGTTCCATTACTAAATCTAGCAGAGGGGAAAAAATAATCAAGTTCACAGGGAAAAAAGTAAGTTAATGGGAACATTTCAGTTTTTAGCTTTTCTTTCATAATTTTTCATAGCTCTTTGGTGCCTGCTATAAACTAGTAAAATTTTCAGAAAAACTCTGCAATAACTGTATCAAGTTTTGTTCAATTTTTGTTCAGATATAAAGTCTCAAGACTATGGTTTTATTACACATATATTCTCACGTTTTGAGTAAACCATTTCTATTACAATAATGAAATTAAATTGCAAAGTACTGGGTTGGCCAAAAAGTTCATTCGGTTAACGAATACATCGTTCAATAAATTTCTTGGTGAAAATGAAAATTTTTTACTTAAAACCAAGTGAACTTTTTGGCCAACCCAATATTACAAAAGTAGCAAGCATGGTGTCACAGCACATCATGACCACCAAGCAAGTTTGATTAAAAAAAAACTAAAGTCAATACTCTCTTTGGAAACTGAGTCCCCAATGATATAACACAGTTAACAAAATTGCATGGCAACTTCTAAATGCCAGTCTTCAGGTTCCAAATCCAATGACCCTTTCACATTGCAGGAAACCGCATCTGCCTAAGACAACTGCCAACACACAATGGAGGAATGCAAGGGGAGGGCAACATGGATGTCCCAGGTCTTCAAGCCCTTGCTGTTATGCAAGTTGTGTCTTACCTAATGTAATGGCCTCTGGCCAATGATACTGAAAAAGAACCGTGCAGGATTTCTAATGGCACGCTAAGATTAGTAGCCACACACAAAATCACAGAGTCATTCTAATTTTTTTTATTGAAATGACAATAAAATAAAAAAAGAACAGTGACCATTTTAATCAAACTTTTACTTTACAAATATAAAAATATAACCAAAACTTGTTTCTTTTATACATTTTTCTATAAACTTAATGCCAGAGAAATTCTCAAAGCCAAATTATAAATGATGCTTGTACATTATGATGTTAACACAGCAACCAAAGTTTAAGTTTTTAAATGCGCTGATCTTTCCCTTAACAGAACATAATACATTTTCTCAATTTAGCTCTAGTCTTAACGATACAATCTATCACTAAAATACAAATTACATCTAAACTGGCTTAATCTAGATTTACTTAGGTTTTAGTCAGTTTTTTCACAAAAACAAGCTAGATAAATATAAGCTAATATTAAAATGTGTTTTATGGCTCAAGTCAAATTACAGTATTATACTTTTCATTACATATTTAGCAAAGGCAAACTGCTTCAAATGAGTCCAGTTTAACCCAAATAATGAGTAATGTAAAACATGTGGAATAATTATAGGAAATCAAACCTCATGCTTATATAAGCTGACTTGTATTACATTAAAACCCACTAGGCCTTCTCTGACAATGGGACATACAAAATTTTGCACTCTCTGAAGCAGTCTTAGTGATGGGCACATACTGTTCCAAACACTATGAACTAGTGAAAACATCAGGTTTGAAGAACTCAAACATGGAAAAGGTACTCCACGAATTTCATCTCAAAAAATGAAGTCATTAAAAACCTGAGAGTGTAAGAGTCGCACCATTTAAGAAAGGGAATTTTAAGCTGATTGCCTTAAAGGAGGACCTCTACCTCTCACTTCTAATTAACCATGTAAGAAAACAGACTGGCTAGTTTGGGTATGTTTTATCCAAATAAAATGCTAACTTAACAGAACCCTTAAATATACAAAATAGGGCTTCCCTGGTGGTGCAGTGGTTGAGAGTCCGCCTGCCGATGCAGGGGACACGGGTTCGTGCCCCAGTCCGGGAAGATCCCACATGCCGCGGAGCCATGGCTGCTGAGCCTGTGCGTCCGGAGCCTGTGCTCCGCAACAGGAGAGGCCACAACAGTGAGAGGCCCGCGTACCGCAAAAAAAATAATAATAATAACTGAACCATACAATGCTAATTACAAGGGAAGACAATGATAAAAAGAAGTCTTAACTACTGTTAAAAGTACAAATTCATACACAGAATTATCATAATGCTATTTTAAGTATTATCTAGTTTTAAAAAATCACAAGTCTTCATCACATAGAAAAAAAATAGATTTCACTTTTCTTCAAAGGGATGTCAATACTAAATATGATTTAAAACATTTGAGTAAAACTTTTTAGTTTTTCCCTCAACCTACTGAATATTTTCCAATGACATTTAGTAGTCTTATATAGAGTATTCACTACTCAGATTACTC